>NC_141698.1:154307299-156707299 GCF_964263255.1 Lissotriton vulgaris | reverse complement strand
TATTGAAGCTCTGGGAAGCCTCCCCTCAGGGAAAGCAGCTGGCCCTGACCAAATCCCGGTTGAATTTTATTAAGTGTTTCAAAATGTTTTATTGATTGACATGTTTGATATTATGATACGTACACAACGGGGTGGGTTACCTCCAGAGACCTGGGGCGGTGCGGATATTATTGTCATTGCAAAAAAAGGGAAACCTGCAACACTTCCTGGTTCATACAGACCTATTACTCTGATAAACTCAGACGTCAAAATATATTCAAAAATGATGGCAAAAAGGCTCGCAGGGAGTATTGAACAGCTGGTAAGCTCAGTACAACACGGCTTTATACCTGGGAAGGGCACGACCCAGCATGTTAGAATGGTTGTCACTATGTTCGATGCTGCAGGGGTCTTGGGTGACCCTATCGCGGCACTCTTTTTAGACGCCGAAAAGGCCTTTGATAGGGTCGCCTGGGAATTCCTCTGGGCAGTTCTGAGGTGGAGTTGTATTGGCGAAGGTTTTATAACAGCTATTCAAGCCTTATATAATGATCCAACCGCAAAGATCAGAGTGAATAGGGGGCACTCAGTGGCAGTTAAAATTTTAAGGGGGACGAGGCAAGGGTGCCCGTCATCCCCACTGCTTTTTGCACTATATCTGGAGCCATTGCTAAGAAGACTAGAAATAAATGAAGGTATTCCACCAATCAAACTGAATGGCTACACAGTCAAATCTTTAGCTTACGCTGACGATGTGGCGATACTAACTCCGGACCCAGACACAGCTATCAGGGGGGTGGAAATAGAAGCTCATTTGTTTGGCCAAGTCTCAGGTTATAGCTTAAATAAATCTAAGACACAAATTGTCAGGAACCATTTCACTATGAGTATTGACAACAGGGTGGTTAGTTCTGCAACATATTTGGGAATTTTAATCTCTGCAAACGTGGATACTGTGGTTGAGATCAATATGGTTCCGTTACTGGCTAAAGTTAAAAAAGATTTAGTAAGGATGAATAATTTGCATCTGTCTTTGGTGGGGTGTACTAATGTTTTGAAAATGATGATTCTACCTAGGTTTCTTTATTTATTCAGAACAATTCCCCTTTTTTTTTAGGCCAAATGGTAAATATCCTTGAAGGCATTTTAAATAGGTTTATATGGGCTCACGAAAGAACTCGAAGGGCGTATAGATTTATGTCTCTACCAAGAGAAAGAGGGGGCTGGGGCGCGCCGGATTTTAGGCTGTATTATCTAGCGGCTGCACTGCAATATATGCAGGGATTGATTTGAGGGGGTGGTCAGCTACAGAAGATCACAACTATGTCCACAGTAATTTATGCAGTAGTACTAGGACAAGAGGCAGAAAATTGTTTCTTATATTATACTGAGTTAGGTCACTTTAGAAGGAATCAATCGAAGACTATTAGTGCTGCCCTTAAAATATGGAAAGCCTTTTTGAAAAAGTTGGGTCTGGGGAGATACAACAGGTATATTAAATTATATAATAATAAATCCTTTCCTCCAGAAATCTTTTCTGATTCAGTAATGGCTGCTTGGGAGGTTAAAGGAATTAGACAGATAGGTGACTTAAGGAACCATGAGGGAATAATGCAGTTTGGGGACCTTGTAAGTAAGTATGGTGTAGATAGAAGAGATTTTTTTTAAGTATCTACAGGTTAGGAGTTTTTTTAGCAATAAACAGGGGGGTCTTACAGGGTATAATTGCAACGATTTTCTGGACAATATAATGAGTGGTGGCGAGTCCACGATTAGGTCAGCGTATGCGTTTTTAGTAAGCGGTAACACAGGTGATATGGTTAAATACAGTAGTAAGTGGATAGAGAAAATAGGGGCTGAGCCTGAAGCCTCCAAGGAGTCATTGGATCTGGGCCGTACTATCCTGTGTTCAGCACCCCTGCAATCCCAGCATTCTAAGACTTTATATTCACTTTACTACACGCCAGCTAGGATTGCTAAATGGGGGGGCTCTGAGGGGACGACTTGCCACAGGTGTAACTCCTCTGATGCAGATATTGTTCATATGTTCGCCACCTGTCTACAAATTCACACTTTAATTAAAGACATAGAGGGTTTTTTGGACAGGTCATTAGGGATACAGATAACCTTAATCCCCAATTGGATCCTGTTGGGGATTGGATCAGAAGGAAGTAATTATGCACAGGCTGACTTTTTGTTTTTAGTTATGGCAGTCTACAGATTAACTTTAGCAAGGGCTTGGCTCGACAGGATCCCCCCGACGATGCAAATTTGGTTGGCTAATGTAATAGCTGCATATAATTTGCCGAAACCTATTTATGCTAGGAAGGGGAAGACAGGGAGAGCCCGAGGAGTAAGAATTTGGGAGCCTTTAGCTCGTTGGAGGGAAGGGATAGGGTAATACGAATATGATCAGGATTTTGTTTAAATTCTGATTTCGGTTTAAATTTTTTTTGAGATTTACGAATAATGAAAAGTATAATTGGGTGGTTATAATTTTCTGGGTTTTTTTCATATCCCTTTTTTTTCTCTGTAAATTGCTTGTGCTGTATTACCATAATGAAGTTCTGTTTGTGAAGTAAACAAAATGTGGAATGTATAATGTGTGTGAACTGAAGTATAATAAAAAACATTTTAAAATAAATAAATATATAAATAAATAAAATGAGAATTGGATCCAAAAACATGAGAGGACAAAAGCCTATTAAAAGTGGTATAGGAATTTTAGTGTCACCTTTTTAATTTTCATTATTTTATTAAGCTTCCATAACTACATGGGATTTAGGATAGCTTCAAAAGGGACATTTCACTACATAATGGCCTACAAGGAGTTTGGCACTAACTTTTAAAGAGACCATGCAAGTTGTGGTTATTCATGTGGATCTGCCCCATCATCAGCTTTAAGGGATCTGTTGCAACCAAAGATTAATTTGCTAGTAGAGCGAGAAAAGCGCTCATCATCGAAAAAATATAAAGCATGCCCCTTAGAACAAAACAGTTTGTCAACCTGAGTCCAGAAAGCAATACTGAGGAGTTTGGAAATAGCGCCTTAAATGTTCACTTTTCATTTCTGGAAGGGTCCTGCTCCGTCTGAGTATTCCTCGGCCAGGTCAAAACCCAAATGCTGCATGCTACTGCATGCAATTATGTACTAGCATAGTCAAAGAAAAACCTAAATAGAAACATCCCAATAGCACATCTTACTTGGTTGAGTTTTTCCCTAAAGCTCATCTGCTATGTTGCAGTGTGATACATACAGTCTTGCAGAGTATTCAAATATCCCCAAAATGACAATCCTCAGGATTTATGTCTCATGAAAGAATAGCTTTGTTTATTCCCGCTGTAACCAGGATTACACATCCCAACAATGGATGGCAGTGTTATTGATGCATTCACCATATCAAATTTGACCTCTACATTAGCCACTTCCAAAACAAAAAAGTCATCAAGAGACCAATCACAAAGGTCTCAAATAGTATCTTCCTTAAATTGAATGCTGTGTCGTTGGGAGAAACTGGTAAGTCCTCAAATTTTCACGCAGTAAGGAGAACATGTCTAAAGGGAGTCCAACACCGCTAAGATTTTCTGGACTTTTTGTAGTTCAGTGAGATGGCCTGGAGTGAAATTCACCCTTACACTTGATGCCATCTTTGATGTAAGATCCTGCATCAGTATAGCCATTTATGTTTATTAATGTTTATGTTTATTAATTTATATAGCGCTGAATCACCCATGAGGGTATCTCGGCGCTTGGGACTAAACATAATAACAGTGCCAGTGAATGATTAAAAAAGATATGTTTTTAACATTTTTCTAAATAGGATCAGATTGTCGGAGTGGAATCCTTTTTAGGGCTCGGCCTACGTCACCACGAAGTGGGGCGGAGCTCCGAGCTCCTATTGTTATAAAAAAAAAAAAAGAAAAAGGTTTCTTTAGGGCTCGGGCCAGAAACATTCCTTAGTGCGCGTGCTTTTTTTATGGCATCTGCATAGTGATTCGTCTTCGCTGTGCTGTCTTTTTAGTAGCCTTGACGCGATAGGCTATATGTAATTTGCGTCCGCCATTTTTGGCATTTTCTGTGAGGTTTTGCGCACGGCAGTCCATAAATATCAATTAGGAGCTGTCAGGGTGCCTCGTTAAGTGAATCCAGATGGCCGGGGCGCGTTCACCATTCAGCAGCGCTCCGCGCGCAGCAGCTGCATGCCAGGCCGGGAAAGGGCTTCATTAGCCTCACTCATCCGGCGCTGAGACAGCAAGACACGGGGGCCCACGCCCCCCTCCCTCATCGGTATCGGCGAAGCTCGGGCCACCCTGCCTACCACCTGCCATGCAAACGAGAAGCACCAGTATCGAACGACAACCCTCCTGTGTGCATTTATCACGTGTCCCTGTACACGGGCATCGTCACCCCCACATCTACGTATGCACATACGTACTTGAGCATATATACATTTGAATACAGTGTACCTGTGCTCACCTGCACCTCTGTAACACGATGTATGCACGTATGTACTGGAGCTTCGGTGCATTTAAACCACGAGTGCCTGTAGTTATGGTCATGCCCAGTTATGTGTCTGTTTTCCTGTACATGTAACCTAGGGACTAACATCTATAGAGTTACACGCCTATGCACCTCTACATATTTATGTCGTCCCCGTGTGCCTGCGCATATGAGCAGACATACATATGAATTTGCGCTAACATACATTCTATTGTGCAATTCTGTGGCCACGTACCTGTGCATGCTTACTGTACGATGTGCATATGTATCCAGACGGAATATATGAACTTTGCACATGTACATATGCACATACGTTCTCCCACCAGTATGCTTTTGATCCTGTAAAGTGCCCCTGTACCTGTGCAGTTTTGTGCCTAAATGCCGGCGCATATGTCCCTGTATACCAATGTACACATACAGCTTTCGTAGTTCGAAAACCTTTGTTAGAAGGGTGACAAGCAGCTATCTGATCTGCGGCTCCCGTATTCTGATCAAGCTTTAAAACAAAGGGTAAGCACGTTCACTGCTAAATACATTAATATGGTTCACGCTGGAGCGCGGACGCGAGTTTTGTTTTGTGCTGCATTACAGAATATCCCTTAAGTCTTCACTGATGTTTGTTAATTTGTTGCCAGAACTCTAAAAAACCGCAAAATGTATCGGGCATTCTTTTCTTAATTTAAAATAAAGTAGACACAGAAGCGAGCTTTGTTTTTGTGCCTCATTGCAGGTTATCGCTACAGCTGTCACTAATGTTAGCTACTTTGTTGCCATAACTCTTAAACGCTGCAATTGTATCGGGCATCCGTTCCGTAACTTAAAACAAAGTAAACACAGCCGAGTTTCACTGGCATGCATAGGTAGTTGAAAACGTGTAAAGGAAGCTTTCCAATCCTGTTCTCGGAACACACTTGAGTTGCCAATATTCTGAAAACGGTAACCTACCCATGCAGGTTTTTCCTTCAGGGCTTTTCTTACTGCAGCGCGCCCACATACGAAGTTACATAATAATGGCAGGACTTTCTCCATCTTTCACTTGCAGTACTGAAAGCGATTAACTAGACGCCAATGGAAGTCCGGTGGTCAGCGTAATTGTTTACATAGATGCAATAAATCTTTTGCATACTATTGGTAAGTTTCCTTGCAGTATATAGTGCCAATGTCTAAAGAAAGTTAACCTCTCCATTAGAAAGTTAACCTCTTCACTATAGATTAATTAATCCTGGCTGGTCTCTTTTTATCAACAGCCTTAAAGATTCTTCATTTTACGCAGGCGCAACCACACTTATTGCTTTAACACGTGGTAAGGTTAGATCATTTAAAAGTCGACAATATCATGACCAGCTTAGGGCTCCTCTATCTCTATATACAGAACACTGAATACTTTCACTGATTTTTCCTACCAGCACTAAAATTCAGACAGCCCGCCGAAAAAATCAAACATCCGAGCCATATGCCAAAATTAAGGAATCTCTTGAACGTACCAATAAATTTAGGTAAGCCAAATAGGCCTAGCATATTCCAAATACTGGAGAAATAAAATATGTTCTGTTATAATATATCCTTAATAAAATTGTTCTGATTATCACAGATTAAAACTTTATTGGAACAAGAAGTGACTGCGCCTACTTGATAACAAGAAATACATCCCTATGTGATACCTTTTTAAGGAATACAGAGTGAAGACTGTCACCCATGTTCTCCTGGGTCAGGTATGATTACATCTTAATAAGATAGCTCAAATGTTCTCTCTATCTTTTATTATAAGCATAGGTATATCCTAATGTCAACTCACTCAAATGGGGGTCACTAATCCTTGTGCTGCATTGCCCTTCCAAAATAACACTGCTCAAATATAAATTATCTAGTTTGTTCCTTGTGCAGCTATAACTAATAACTGCACAAGTAGGGAAGAATTGTTTGGTAAGCACAGCATTATATATAGTGTTATGTATAGGTAATTGTATAATGTTGATAGGAGTACAGAACACTATCCAGTATGTTTTAACTTGTTTTACATATGTTTTTCAGATTTTAATGTGGCTCCTGAAGAAGGCGTTCTTGTTAAAACGCCGAAACGCGCGTCGATGATTATTTCTGCCACTATTTTATGGATTTTTTGTGTAACTACAGTAGAAAAATAATTTTTCTTATATTGAATTAACTGTTTTCGCAATTTGTTTTTATGTTTATGGTGTTTGAGTTTAAAATGTTTTTATCTTAATTATGTACACTCATTAATAAATTCGATTTTGTACTTTTTAATTGGTTGCTGTGCTTCCTACATATTGTTTCTCCGTGGTTTATGCTATCTACCTGTTTGCTATTATTACATTGTCTATTTTCCCTGTATAACGAATCCAGTTGTCTAGCAGGGGGTCCTTGTTATTTACGTCACATACAGCTTTATACATGATGCAGATAAGCACCTGTTTATGCAAATTGTATAGGTGGACTTGACTTAGTTATGTGTTACTATAGCCTTATAGCCCGCCGTAGAGGGCTATACCGGCTATTAAAGGCCCTCTCCAGCGTTAAAGGCCCCGAGCCGAAGGCGAGGGCCTTTAACAAGGGAGAGGGACTTTAATAGCGGTATAGCCCATCTACGAAGGGCTATAAGACTATTAGAACATTCTGTCACTAGAGGACAGAATGTTCTAACAAAAAAACACAAAGCCTTTTGGAAGCGTGAGGGGATTGGAATCCTCTCAGGCTCCCTGAAGCCTTTGTTCACAGCCAGAGCTGTGAACAAAGAAACATTGGAATGTTGGAGCTCCAGGCTTATACCAGCCATTATAAGCCCAGAGCACTCCATTGTTTTCAATGGAGCTCCCAACATTCCAATGTTCTAATGTGCATTAGTATATCTGTACAGATGAACCTTTACCTGTACGTGTTCAGTAAGCTCGTTATTGAGCACATGTGAAGGTTTGCACGAGTAAATGTTACAGGTTCTGTCCAGATATGTACCTATGCGTGAACACCTGTGCACGATATTTCATCGGACTGCACTTTACACATCGCTTCCTCACGCACTAATCCTATTCCAAAGGGCCGCGCGCCTCTCTACATACCCCCTTAAGAACGTACACCTGTACATATTTATCTGTACTTTTATATATGTGTGCATCTTTGGCGTGCCTATTTACAACGCTAACCTAACTGTAGCCACGTGCAAGTTTTCTTCTTGGTTAATTTATATGCTCTCTCGGTACAGCTTTAAAGTTGCGTCGACAGCACTGCGCTCTCCACTAATCCTAAAATGCAATATATAAAGCAGATTTAGGTAGAAAGACTCGCAGTTGAAAGATATACAAACATGTCTGTTTTCTTTACATTCCGCTTGCGAACCCCCTCCTTCGACCACCCTGGCTGAGCAGCTCCTCAAAATGATTTCTATTGATGGATGCATCGATGGTGAGCGCGTGGGCCTCGGTAGAGGGTACCTCAGCTGGGTGTCATCGATGCCAGCGCTAGGGCAGTGCCACAGGCTGCTTCTAGGCGTTGGCCTCCAAGCACCTCGCAGGAGTGATATGTAAACACACAGAACTGGGTTTGTGTTTGAAAGGCGAGAACACACGCCCAGGGCGTGGGGTGCCAGTGCGCGGGAGGGAAGGTGCAGCCGGTGCATGGCAGAACCACCCGGAGAGGATCCGCCTGGCTGTCAGGGGAGTCGGCCCATCCCCCCTGCCTCACCCCACGGGCTTCCTTGGAAGTCTGGGGCGGACAGTCCAGAGCAGGTAAGGGGGTCTGGCTGCATTCAGGCTTTTCAGGGAAACCCCTACGTAAAAAAGTTCTGGTTAGCGTAGTTGTACGTAAATTAATCTCATATGGAGCTAACATGCATCGAAGCCTCCGGACCCAAGATGGACCAACCGGATTTAAAGAGACGTCATGCCACTCGGATAAAGGGTCCCTCGAAAGTGATCTTTTAAGGCCTGGTTAGTGACCTCCATTTACACTGTTTGGCATCTTATAGAGAGGTGCATAAGTGGTGTATTACCGCCTTTGATTGGCATCATATAAAGTGATAGGTCTGTAGCAGTGATGTGCTACCGCCATTGGTTGGCATCATATAAAGAGGTACATCTGTAGCCGTGGTGCTTTACCGCCTTTGATTGGCATTGTATAAAGTGGTAGATATGTAGCAAGTAGTGGTGTGTTGTCGCCTTTGATTGGCATCATATAAAGAGGTACATCTGGAGCCGTGTTGCTTTACCGCCTTTGATTGGCATTGTATAAAGTGGTAGATATTTAGCAAGTAGTGGTATGTTGTCGCCTTTGATTGGCATCATAAAAAAGAGGTACATCTGTAGCAGTGGCCTTTGATTGGCATCATATAAAATGGTAGATCTGTAGCAGTGATGTGTTACCACCTTTGGTTGGCATCATATAAAGTGGTAGGTCTGTAGCAGTGATGTGTTACCACCTTTGGTTGGCATCATATAAAGTGGTAGGTCTGTAGCAGTGGTGTGTTACAGCCTTTGGTTAGCACCATATATCTTAGTAAATGCTTGTTGTTCTCTGTAACTTTAATGGAATCTTCTGCCTTATGTTGGAAACTCAGCATTTATTTTTAAAACTGACATTAAAAGTACATGACACTCAATAACACAAAACTATACCTACAGACTACACCATAACGATGACACAGTACCACCAAAGCCACAGTAAAACACAATAATAACACAACACAATATTGTATAGCAAAAACAACAGAATAACACAAAACTGCTCAACATACGGTATGACAAAATGTAACACAATAAAACAAAACAGCAAATCACAACACGTGGCAAAACACAAGTACACAGCGATGCAGCACAGAACGGTACAATTCAACACAATAATAAGACAGTACAATTAAGCAGTTACCTCACTTAACATAACTACATGGGTATCAGTTCATCTCGGCACTTGGCGTATTAATGAGTAAAACTAAATTAAGAACGATGTCTATTGCCCCCGTATCTTGAAAGTAAACAAACATGCACTCAGAAACTTGTTAGCGAGCTATTTATGTCCAGAATCCAGGGCTCAAACCCCAGAAAAAGACGTGGGAGGGCTCACCAAGTTAGGCAGAAAGGGTGTGACATCACCGTATTTGACATCACTGCTCATGACATCACTGCGTGTGACATCACAGGAAGGGACATCAGGGCGTGTGACATCACATGTGGCATCACAGGCACTGGCAGCACAACCCATGGCTTCACAGAAAGTGATATCAGGTCTTAAGACCACACATATGTGCAACAGCCTATCAAGAGTATATTTGAGCACATTACAATATTTAACAAATTAGATTTTGCATTGTGGTTTTGCCAAAATATTGATGCAACCCAAATGCAAAATCTGGGCCTCAATTTGTACATTTTTTGTAAACCCTGCCACAAAGAAATTGGCAACAAGGAGAAACGTGGCAGTAAGTCTGTTCTTGTAGAGTGCAGAGTGACAGTGAGTGCAGAGTGACAGTGAGTGCTGAGTGACAGTGAGTGCAGAGTGACAGTGAGTGCAGAGTGACAGTGAGTGCAGAGTGACAGTGAGTGCAGAGTGACAGTGAGTGCAGAGTGACAGTGAGTGCAGAGTGACAGTGAGTGCAGATTGACAGTGAGTGCAGAGTGACAGTGAGTGCAGAGTGACAGTGAGTGCAGAGTGAGTTCTGAGACAGTGAGTGAAGAGTGAGTGCAGAGAGACAGTGAGTGCAGAGTGAGTGCAGAGACAGTGAGTGCAGACTGACAGTGAGTGCAGAGTGAGTTCTGAGACAGTGAGTGAAGAGTGAGTGCAGAGAGACAGTGAGTGCAGAGTGAGTGCAGAGACAGTGAGTGTAGACTGACAGTGAGTGCAGAGTGAGTTCTGAGACAGTGAGTGAAGAGTGACAGTGAGTGCAGAGTGAGTGCAGAGTGACAGTGAGTGCAGAGTGAGTGCAGAGTGACAGTGAGTGCAGAGTGAGTGCAATGTGCAGAGTGAGTGCAGAGTGACAGTGAGTGCAGAGACAGTGAGTGAAGAGTGAGTGCAGAGTGACAGTGAGTGAAGAGTGAGGGCAGAGACAGTGAGTGCAGAGTGACAGTGAGCGCTGAGTGACAGTGAGTGCAGAGTGACAGTGAGTGCAGAGTGACAGTGAGTGCAGAGTGACAGTGAGTGCAGAGTGACAGTGAGTGCAGAGTGACAGTGAGTGCAGAGTGACAGTGAGTGCAGAGTGACAGTGAGTGCAGAGTGACAGTGAGTGCAGAGTGAGTGCAGAGACAGTGAGTGCAGAGTGACAGTGAGTGCAGAGTGAGTTCTGAGACAGTGAGTGCAGAGTGACAGTGAGTGCAGAGTGACAGTGAGTGCAGAGTGACAGTGAGTGCAGAGTGAGTGCAGAGACAGTGAGTGCAGAGTGACAGTGAGTGCAGAGTGAGTGCAGAGACAGTGAGTGCAGAGTGACAGTGAGTGCAGAGTGACAGTGAGTGCAGAGTGACAGAGAGTGCAGAGTGACAGAGAGTGCAGAGTGACAGAGAGTGCAGAGTGACAGAGAGTGCAGAGTGACAGAGAGTGCAGAGTGACAGTGAGTGCAGAGTGAGTGCAGAGACAGTGAGTGCAGAGTGAGTTCAGAGACAGTGAGTGCAGAGTGAGTGCAGAGTGAGTTCAGAGACAGTGAGTGAAGAGTGAGTGCAGAGAGACAGTGAGTGCAGAGTGAGTGCAGAGACAGTGAGTGCAGACTGACAGTGAGTGCAGAGTGAGTTCTGAGACTGAGTGAAGAGTGAGTGCAGAGAGACAGTGAGTGCAGAGTGAGTGCAGAGACAGTGAGTGCAGACTGACAGTAAGTGCAGAGTGAGTTCTGAGACAGTGAGTGAAGAGTGCAGAGTGACAGTGAGTGCAGAGTGAGTGCAGAGTGACAGTGAGTGCAGAGTGAGTGCAGAGTGACAGTGAGTGCAGAGTGAGTGCAATGTGCAGAGTGAGTGCAGAGTGATAGTGAGTGCAGAGTGAGTGCAGAGACAGTGAGTGAAGAGTGAGTGAAGAGTGAGTGCAGAGACAGTGAGTGCAGAGTGACAGTGAGTGCAGAGTGACAGTGAGTGCAGAGTGACAGAGAGTGCAGAGTGACAGAGAGTGCAGAGTGACAGAGAGTGCAGAGTGACAGAGAGTGCAGAGTGACAGAGAGTGCAGAGTGACAGTGAGTGCAGAGTGAGTGCAGAGACAGTGAGTGCAGAGTGAGTGTGACTGCAGAGTAACAGTGCCTGCAGAGTGACAGTGCCTGCAGAGTGACAGTGACTGCAGTGTGTGAGTGTGCAGGGTGAACAGTGTGTAAGTGTGCAGGGTGCACATTGTGTGAGTGTTCAAGATGAGTGTGCAGGATGAACAGTGTGTGACTATGCAGGGTGAACAGTGTGAGTGTGCAGTGTGAGCAGTGTGTGAATGTGTAGGGGCAGTGTGTGAGTGTGCAGGAAACAAACACTCAAACTAAGTCCACCACACACACCATACACCACACACACACACACCTACACCACACACACACCATATACACACCACACACACATACACGACACACACATACCACACACACACCACTCTCTCACCACCACACACTCATCACCACTCACTACCACAGACTCACCCCCACAGACTCACCCCCACAGACTCACCCCCACAGACTCACCACACACACACACCACTACAAACACAACCACACACATAACCACACACACAACATCAGCCGTCAGTGCACGCTTTCACCAGGGGCAAACACCACCAGCCATCAATGCAATCTTTCACCAAGCACAAACACCATCAGGCGTACAACACCAGGCAGCCGTCAGTGCATGCTTTTACAAGGCGCACTCACCAGCAACCGTCAGTGCACGCTTTCACCAAACCCACACACCATCAGCCATCTGTGCACGCTTTTACCAAGCACACACCCACCAGCCGTCAGTGCACCCTTCCACCAGGCACACACACCTCCAGGCGCCAGTGCACTCTTCCACCAAGCACACACACCACCAGCCATCAGTGCACGTATCAATTGTTAACGCATCCACAATTAACTATTGTAGCAATCGCAGTATGGTACACTTTACTTTTAAACATATTCATCTAAAGCACAGCATGCCACCATTGGTAAAATTACAATCTAACCCACATAATTCCACTACACACCACATGCACACACTCCATAACACATGGCGAAAAGACATTGCCATTTACAATGTCATTAGCTCAAACTCAAATAAATCCGAGCACAATTGCATTTCTAATGCTTGTTTCAACTCTGGGGTTACATTTTCTTGGAGTAGAAAAACACAATCAGGTTTTTCTTTGAAAGTATCAATTATTCGGTCAATTTTTCTTGATGTCCTCAAGCTCTGCACTAAAATGTATTTTTGGTTGGTTGTTTGTGCAGCTATATCCCTCTTGGCGTGTATGCTCGCTTACCATACATGGATATCAACTTAAAATCAGAAGCCTTTGCCATTCAAGGTCTTCCTAAATGTTGCTGCTGCATAAAGATCGCAAAGTGAGTAGAGGAGGATGGTGGAAGGAGCCGGGGTTCAGTTGCCAACATATAATTCTGCACCAGCATCCAGTAATAAACTAGCATAAACAGATGAGGTTGCGCACATGTGGTTTCAGATAAAGAGCTTTGTATCCCCCAATGTCTTGCTGCTCATGTTTATACTATTGTGCCATTAAGCTTTAGGGAACAACACTAAAAAGGGGCTGAGGTTACCTACATTGTGTTTTCTACTTCATAAGACTACAGGCTGCTTCAAAATTGTAGGGCATCAGCTTCTGTTGCAACATTAATACACAGTGGTCTTTCTTGATGAGGCCTTAATTTGGATTGAGTAATTTTACTTGATTGCACAAGGATTTTGCTGTACCCTATGAATGCCTATAATTGGCAGGCTGTGTCCTTCAGCACTCCAAAGGTACAGGTACTCACGGGACACTAAAGACCATGGAGCCAAAAGTGACCCTCTGCAGCTAATCTATGCTTGGCTTTCCTTCTGCTCACTTCCAGACCACGGTTAGAGCCTTGTTTATAAGATTGAATGTGGTGAAATGTGCCCAATAAATAGATCAGCTAGAGAAAATAAATACATCCTGGGCAGACCTAAGAATTTCAAGCATAAGCAAGTGGGGAGGTTGCATACTACATAAGAGAGCAGAGGAGGACCTTCCTGAATACAGCCAACACCAGAGTTCAGGACTTGAGGCAGAAATATACCTGCTTAGCTGCAAATCCCTTATGTTGAGATCTCGTCTGTCCATCCTCCCAATCATTGACATCGAAAGCCGGGCAAAATCTAGTCAGTGGGAGACACTCTAGAAGTGATGCCATGGTGAATGTTAAAAAAAGAATTTGAGGTTCTTGAAACACTGCACCAATCTAGGGTGCTGCGAAGGCAATGTTACCCACCTAACTGCAAAGGCTACTCATATGTGACTCTAATTGTTCCGGGGCAACTAAATGAGGAGAAGAGGCCCTATGTAATAAATCTTAGGAAAATGACCTCATTACCCTGGCATGCTTTGGTAAGGTGTCTTTTTTAAAGACATTATCAAGTGGTTGATATACACGCCCTCACTGATGCACAAGTTACTTACCTTCGGTAACGATAGATCTGTAAGAAACAGTAGTTAGTGTTAGATTCCTTACCTTAGAATATCCCCAGGCGTCAGGCTGGATCCGGAAAGTTTTCGTCAGCCTTACCCTAGTGTGCCGGTAGGCGTCGTCTGCAGCTACTTGTCCGTCGTCGGCTTTGTGATCGTCGGGATGACGTCGGAGTACTTAGACGCCGCCCTCGCGTGCTGACGTCAGTTCTGTACATAGCTTTCCGTGCCAGGAATGCAGAACCATGATAGAAACCGACACTGGTGCCATGAAACTAGGGCCCTGAAAGGGATGTCCTTAACCCTAGATATCGGGGGTGGGGTGCACGGACAGGAAGCTAGGGTCGCCCGGAGCCGGGCAGTGGCGTTGGGGGCCCTGTGGAGGGCTTGAACCAGGTGCCCAAGTGTAGTGCAGGTGTTCACGGACAACACCACCGCCATGTGGTACTGCAACAAACAGGGTGAGGTGGGGTTGTGGACCCTTTGCCAGGAGGCTCTGCGCCTCTGGACATGGCTGGAACACCAGGGCGTCACCCTGGTGGTTCAACACCTGGCAGAACTCAGCTGCCGGTGCATGATGAATCACGAATGGCGTCTGAACTCGGACGTGGCGCAAGGTCTCTTTCAGCAGTGGGGAGAACCTTGCTTAGATCTATTCGCCACCGAAGAGAACGCGCAATGTCATCAGTTCTGCGTGTTGGAATTTGCAAGGCGGCACTCGCTCTGAGACGCTTTTCATCGCAAGTGGAGCTGCGGTCTGTTGTACACCTTTCCGCCTATACCACTTCTGCCCAGAGTGCTGAAGAAGATAAGACGAGACCGGACCCAAGTCATCCTTGTGGCTCCGGATGGGGCGCGAAGATACTGGTATCCCGAGCTACTCAGCATGTCAGTTGATTCCCCCGATTCGTCTGCCTCTTCATGAGGACCTTCTGTCACAGCAGCAGGGGACGGTCCTCCACCCGAACATGGACAGTCTCCACCTACATGCGTGGAGATTGAACGGCGGCAGTTGAGGCCATTTGACTTGCCTCCTGAAGTCTGTGATGTGATTCTGGCAGCCAGGCGTCCCTCCACAAAATCGGTATATGCCTGCAGGTGGAGCAAATTTGTGGCATGGTGCACAGCAAAGGCTGTGGATCCACTCTCTGCCCCTCTTTTAGAGGTTCTCCTCTTCCTTCTTTCTCTTTCCCAGCAGGGCTCTGCTCTGGGCACAATCAAAGGCTACCTCTCAGCCATTTCAGCCTTCTTAAGGCTTCCTGATTAGCCTTCTCTTTTCAAGTCCCCTGTTGTAAATAGATTCTTGAAAGGCATCACACACATGTTTCCTTCTGTTTTCTTCATGATGCCTCAGTGGGACTTGAACCTTGTACTGACTTATCTGATGTGCGCTCCCTTTGAGCCACTTCAGAACTGTCCTCTTCGTCTTCTGACTCTTAAAACTGCATTCCTGGTTGCCATCACCTCTGCCAGGAGAGAGTGAGCTCCAGGCTCTATCTTCTAAACCTCCTTTCCTCTCTGTCCTTCCGGACAAGGTTGTTCTGAGGAATCGTCCTTCTTTACTGACCAAGGTGGTTACAGCCTTTCATATCGGGCAGTCCATCACCTTGCCCACCTTCTTTCCGCCTCCGCATCCCTCGAAAGAGGAAGAGAGACTCCACCGTCTGGACCCAAAACGTGCGCTCTCCTATCTAGACCGCACACGCCAGTTCCGGGTGGACGACCAGCTCTTTGTTGGTTAGTGGGCGCTAAGAAGGGACGGGCGGTGCACAAGCGGACCATCTATCGGTTTGTCTTATGCATCAAGGTTTGCTACTCCTTGGCGAAGAAGGAGCCTCCTGTGGGGCTGCGCGCCCATTCCACTCAGGCCACAGCGGCTACTACTGCCTGGGGTCGGGGAGTCCCCTTTCAGGACATCTGTCAAGCAGCTACGTGGGCCTCCCTGCACACGTTTGCTAGGCACTACTGCCTGGACAGCCAAGTCCGGAGAGATGGCTTTTTCGGCCGTTCCGTTCTCCAGGACTTTCTGGTGTGATCTTGGATCGCAGACCCCACCACTGGGGTTGGTATTGCTGGAGTATCTATTCTAAGGTTAGGAATCGAACACGAACGTGTTTCTTTCAGATGCACAAGTTACTTACTTTCGGTAACAATATATCTGTAAGAAATAGTAGTTCATGTTGATTCCTTACCGCCCACCCATCCTCCCTGTTCGGCAAACCGATATTTAGGGTTATGGAAATCCCTTTCAGGGCCCTGGTTTCATGGCACCAGTGTCGGTTTCTATCATGGCTCTGCGTTCCTGGCGCGGAAAGCTATATACCGAACTGACGTCAGTGCGCGAGGGCGGCGTCTAAGTACTCCGACGACGTAATCTCGGCGATCACGGCGCTGATGACGGACGCGGAGCCGCAGACGACACCTACCAACCCGCAAGGGTACTGCGGACGAAAACTTTCCGGATCCAGCCTGACGCCTGGGGATATTCTAAGGTAAGGAATCTAACACTAACCTGCTTCTTTCAGATCTAGAATTTAAGAGGCAGCTCTTGTGAGTCATCATGCTTTGGAAAGAGGGATTCATCAAAAACCTCCTGTGAAAACTCAATTACTCATCCCTTTTGTCTCATCAAGGATCTCCAGAGTTCTAAAGTGTTGGACCCGGCCTCGTGGCGTGGTCCTCGCTGATCTCCGCAGCCCCAGATCTACGGGTGGAACTGATTCCCGTCCACCCAGAACTGTACATGACACTCCTACACTGGACCTGAGACGATCCCCAGACCGCGTGCTTGCACCCGTGCACGTGACCATCAGACTCTACGTTTGGCGACCCCGGCCGGCCGGCCGCCTTCTTTCCTTTCGGCAGCCCTGGCCTCTCCTGGCTGCAGCTAAGCCTGCGCGTCCGACGCGCCCAGATCCACCCGGGGGGTGAACGACTCACCAAGTACCCGAAACCAAGACTTCCATCACACCTCCGGCCCCCTTCCGAGGAACTGGTTTCCCTCACACCTCTGAACTATCCCTGGGGGCTGGTTTCGATGGCACCTTGGGCCTCCTAGTGAGCTGGCTCCAAGCCCTGATGGGCGTCTGGGATCCCATGGGCGCATGGTCCAAAGCATCAAAGAACCAACCGCGCAGACGATCCGGCGCCTGGCCCTCGGACCTCCGGCCTCCTGCCTATGAGGGTCCGGACATCAAAGAGCTCGTCGACTATAAGACAGCCTGCCTTCCACCTAATCGGCAGTTGTATCTTGGACAAGAAAGCCCTGCTGATCTGATCACGGCTGACTTTGAGGAGAACAGACTCTGACCCACCGAGCCCTGCTGACGTCGTCGCGGCTCACCCTCGAACCTACGGAACGGAACCATCGGAGCCCTGCTGACGCTGTCGCGGCTCCCTCTCGAAGCACCAGAACTGAACCATCGGAGCCCTGCTGACGCTGTCGCGGCTCCCTCTCGAGAGCAAGACCTGAACCATCGGAGCCCTGCTGACGCTGTCGCGGCTCCCTCTTGAAGCACAAGACCTGAACATCGGAGCCCTGCTGACGCTGTTGCGGCTCCATCTGCTGACGAGTACGACGGAGTACTCCTGCCCAAGCCCCTGCTGACCTCGTCGCGGCTTGACGAACTCTCTGGTCCGGCTGGACCATCGACGCTACCCTCACGATCATCTTGAACCAGAAGTGAGTAGGACAGCAAGTCCCATCGCCAGCCCCGTACCCCCCAGTTTGAGGATTGAGAACTGTGCGCAGGGTACGTGGCATGCCAGCTGGCCTCCTAAGACTGTCCCGCTTCCCCGATCCCTCGTTACGAGACTTTCGTGATCCCTCGATCGCTGTGTATTGCTCCTTACTTTAATCTTGATAAAGTCTTTCTTGATAAAGAATCACGGTGTAGTGTCCGTTCATAAGTGTGGTGTGTCGACAGTGTGTATGATCAGTCCTCCCCGGTGGGGACTCCCCCCTCGATAAGACTCGGCAGTAATTGTGGGAGAGGAGGGTCCAGGGGGTTAAGAGAGTCTTCTTGACCCCTGGGGTCACCGCCTTCCAACATAAAGCCTGGCTTTCCTGGTTCTGATTAAAGAGGAACACTTACCCCTAATGAAGGAAGGTGAAGAGAGGAAAAACACAGTATGAGGTTTTGGTTGATTCTGTTTGGTTGGGCTACACTCATGTAAATTAGGGGTCCTGTTGCCGATGTGTCAGGATGAAGTTGTTTACTTTGAAAAGCCAAGATTATTATCCGGAGACTGCTGATGTTGCTAAATGAATAAATCTCATGACAGAAACAAAAATTAAATTATTTCCAAAGATAGCTTTCATTGTATAGCATGGGAAGAAGACGTTAGCGTATGAAAAAGCACTGAAAAAAATGTTAAGCAAAGCTTTAAGCTATAAAACCATAATCTTGCTGAAACAATTTGCTCAGGGTCAAAAATGACTTTCACTTAAGCATTATATTCAGAGACACAGTCAGGAGAAATGCTATCTCCTTTACTTGCACTTATGGTTCCTTCTGTGAGAAGTCGTGAAATGATTCACCATTACCCCTGTCCTACAGGCTTATGTACCCCACATTTATGAGCAAATAAGCCTGAAAGTGAGGCACTGGTGGCATCTTCCAAGTATTTATGTAAAGAAGTGTTCCGAGGTCTCCACACATAGGCAGGACTATTCTACATTTATAACTGTCAGTGAGAATCTTACAGTGCAGAAACAATGGTTACAGAGGATTCCCAGACTGACAACGGGCAGTATTTAAGCAGGTAAATCTATAAAGGTCTAATGCTGAATAACCAACTTGCCTTCACAAGTGTGGTATGGAACCATTAAGGAATTAAAGGAATTTTTTTTAAAGTGTAGATTTCTAGAGCAACTCTTAGCACTATGCACAACTATCACACCTAATTTTCAACTCCTTTAGTAAAAACTATTAATTCCCGGTTATCATTGGGATTAATTATGAACCCCGATGGCTGCTAGTATCAAGAAACTCAACCAAAGGCAACATATTTAAAAAGAAATTGTCTTTGTTTTGAATTCAGCAAATCTAACACTTTTTAGGTCTGTCTTGACTGAAAATCTTTGTATCTAGACATATTGTTACAAAGTCTTTAAAACATACATAAAGTGTGTTTGGCTCCACTGAGGAGATTTTCTCTCTCAATTCATGTTATCAGCTGTTTTTGTACTATTCTGTCACAAACTTTTTCCATTGGTATTTCACATCACAAAATACACGTTTTCATCACACGGTTTGGCATATTCAGTTCTTTAGCTCTTCTATTCATTCTCTATATAAATGAATCGTTTTTGCTTATTTTCTCCCAGTACTGGCAAAGTCAACAGCTCTGGATTTAATGTGCTAAAAAGCATTTATGCATGCAATACATGCAACCAGCATTTGTGCAAATCTGTAGTTGCTGGTTTCAGCACTTTAAGGTCTGACTTACTATCTTTGCAAATGCTTGTTAAACTAATTGCCGCAAAATATAAGTTGTTTAGCACTTACTTGCTGCTACCATCTAGACATGCCTTCTGCATAGCATCAATAGTGTAGCGAATGAATTCATGGGCATCTTCCTGGTTTCCGAAACGGAAATGTTTTGCTATACCTTTTTGAACAGGAAAAAGACAAGTCAAACTGTGATAGTAATGCAAAAACAACTATTTTACACAACAATATGCATTTTAATTGCAACTCTAGAACAGAAAAGTGCACGTTTTTATAAGAAAATAGACACTTGCCATTTACAGAAAAACAATAGAATATGGCCATATTGTTATGATGTATCTTTGCAGAAAGGACAGACTCTTATTTGTCATGATCATTATGGCATACTGCTTCTTCCACTCCCCTACAAAGTCAATTAAAATTCAAAGCGACCTCAAACTGTGACATTAAAGGCTACTTACGTCTAAGGTCGTTGATGACAGCCATAGGCTTAATGACACTGCCAGAATTAGCAAGGGCCTGGGTAACATGAGCTTGCATTGTACACATCATGCAAAACCCTTGCTCATGACCTACAATGATAGAAAGAAAAAAAGGCATTTAATGAACAATTATGAGGAGGTAAATTACATACAGAACATTTATGCGAAAAAATTAACATTAAACTCAATAGTAATCCAATTAGATGCTGGTGGCAGTATTGTAGTCAAAATAAAACAACAAAAGGACAAAGATCATAAACCAATATTTAAACTTTTTTTGGATTCACCAGAAGCTCCGTGTTCATAATAGAAATGGGAAACTATTCGGTCGAAAGATGAGGTTACACATTCACCATTGAGTCCACAAAATATATGCACAATGCCAAACACTTTCCGGCTATAGATAAGCTAAGGATGCACATATCCTTTGGTTTACTCTGAATCTATGTGGCTGCTGAACTGTGGCTTACCAGAGGCAAATCAGTCCTTGCCCTAACCAGGATAAAGCTGAAATCCTCTAAGCTGATCTTAGAGGGTCACTCTGGCCCATTTCACTATGTATTTAATTCTTACTTAAAATGAAAACATGTTCTTTATATTGAACAGATCTACATTATCGTCTGAGAATCATAAGAGATCTTATTTTTTTGCAACAAAATGCTTCTGCACCATTTGTGAATGTGTAAATGTGGTGTGGATGTGTGCAACTGCAGCACACCCATTTATTTATAAGGGATGCATTGCAGTTTGTATACCACCCTCTCGCCACCTATTCTTTTTTATGAACCAGTGTACAAATCCCTAATAGGCTGGGTTACTCATCATTTCCATAGCTGGAATGGTATAGGTTTGTAACATTTTCGGCTGTCCTGTGACTTTGCACATAGATTCCAGGGTTTCCCATCGCACACCCTAGTCTGATTTAGTTGGCGATTATGTCTTCTGGTGCTCCTTCCAGGTGAGATACTATGGAGAACATTATGAAAGTCTTTAAAATGTAGGGAAGCATACCAGATTTAATAGGTGGCAACTGGAACAATACATGTCATACTGACTAATTTTAACCCATCCTCAATTCCATACCCTCAATATTAATGGTAATGGTAATGTCAGGTCCGTTTGGTGTCCAGATAAGCCAACACATGTTTATTAGGTTACATCTTGGTGAAGATATCTGCATACAGTTGTTCTATTAGCAAGATCTTTCCAATATGGATTACAAAAACTTAAGGAGTTTTCTCAGATCAAGAAGATAGTTAGGAATGTAATCGAAGAAATGCTTAGTTGCCAGGAAAATAACTGAGAAGGTCAAAAATACTTTCCTTTGTACTAAAAGTAAAATATAGGGTGTTCATTTAAGAAGCTGCATTACACTGTTTTACGCAGTTGTGAGTGGTTACTGCTTGTCACTACACAAAGTAAGCAATGGGCTGGTTTGTTTCATAAATCTTAAACTCAAGTCATTAAGGGGTGTACTTGGTATTCAGTTAAGGTCCAATAGTAAGGTGGCCCCAGAACAAGAGATTAAATTCAAAATATTTACTACTGAGTTAAGTCAATGACTCCTTCAAACAAACATTAAAAAAAATCATAATGGATAAAAAAAATTAGAGGCATTTGCACCATTCAATATTTACTATACAATGTATTGCTGTGCATCATTATTCATCAGTACCGCTTTTATAAAACAACTTCTATATAGCTTATATTGGGCACCCTCCCAGAAACAGAAAAATAGAGTAATCCCCAGTGTCTGTGATTCGAACACTCGCCTTCACATTAAATTTAGTAGATTTGTAGCAGCCTCCGGATTAAATACCAACAAAGAACAGACAGCCAGATGTACAAAGCACCGGCCATAAAATATTGGTTGCAATTTGAGACCAGTATTTTTGCAACCAGTGTGGTATTCTGCTAACTGGCCTACGTATTAACGGGTTGGTTCACAAAATACTCAATCGTAGTGAGTCGCAATACTACCTACTTCATGATCATTAAAGGGTTAGGTCGCAGACGGCCACCTACTCTGATTCACAGATTTTACAGGGATGGTGGCATGTTTCGGTCAACAGACCACCAGGTCCATGGATTATGATTGTTTTTTGAATAAAGCAATTTTTATTGATTTTTTAATGCAGCCGTTTTCATTAAAGGAAACAGGGCTACTTTTTAAAGCACCGTTACTTTCTTTTTCTCTTTTTTGTTTAAGAGGACTTCTATTAAACTTTTTTTGTAGATAAACGAAGGGGCTTCTCTTTTGCGAACGAGTTACCACACCAACTTGGGGGCCTGTAAAATGTCAATTTTTACCTCCAGATTTCAGTCAGAAAACATTGGGAAATATGATATTGATTTAGTACTTGGAAGAGTATTTCAAGACGCTCTTTCCAGATACTGAATCATAATAAATTTCTAAACACATTTAGTGATTCGAAAAAACCTTCCTGAATCGCTAAATGCAACACAAGTAAAAGGATTTTAGCATTCACAAACACTCTGATTTTTAGAATCAGTGGGGTTTGCGAATGCTAAAACCATTGTACATCTGGTCCATAGCCTGTGTATTGCAGCCAGATTTAACATAAAATGCAATTCCAGATACTATCGAAATTACATTCGTTTTTTGTATTACACCTGTACAAATCAAGAAGTTTTGGGAAAACCATAATATCAGCATCAGGATTTCCGCTTCAATACTGCATAACCAAAAAATGTATTTTATAATTGTTAAAGTATGCCACCAAACTCAATATTAAAAGCTGCATTAACCCCTTCGCTGCTGATGACGAGCTCAGCTCGTCATCAGCCACGGGTGGCGTGTGCTGATGACGAGCTGAGCTCGTCATGTAACGCGGTAAAATGAAAAAAGCCGCACAGCGCAAAAATCGCCGCAGCAGCGATGCGGTTAAACAAAAACTCATAAAACTTTGCCTTATCCAAGGTGATAGTGGTTCCACCAATAAATCACTGTAAGTTTAATTTAGCACACCTATCTGCAAACGAAAACAAAGGCACAACATTTTTAGGCACGACGAGCCCACAGGTGAAGCTAAATTTAAAAGTAATCACATTTAATTTGCTTTCTAGTTTATTCCTACAGGAAGTACGGTTGCCTCAAAAAAATTCAAAAATAAATTGCAAGCGCAACATTTTTATTGAACAGATTCTTCCTTCATATGGTCTGATAAGAAGCATAACTTATGCCCATGTTGGTACCACTTTATATTTACAAAAACAAAATATCAGCCTACCTGACTCTCACCCAGTATATGAGAACTGCTCTAGCCAAAGAAATATGGTCTGTCACGCTACAAACTTTGAACCTTGAGAGCAGTTGTGCTATGACTTTCCTCAAATTTAGTAGACCATTCAATCCACTGCATTCTATATAATTTAGCTTATTATCAGTTGCTCAAAGAGACAGCTGCAGCATGCATCAATGTTACTTTCCCTTTACTATGAAATGAGCGTAACCAAGGAACAGAAGACAACAATTTATATTGATTATTAAATAAAGTTAACCAAGTCACATCTTACTACTTTTCTTGCACCATACTAAAGCAGAAGCCCATAACTCATGCTTGATGTCAATAGCATATCCAAGAAAAGAGAGTATGTGCAAGCACACAATTTAGTTTTTGGTCATTTGTTAATTGATTGCTAATTGAATTTGTATGGCGCACTGCAATTCGCAGAGTGTTCTGGTGCTAAAATCAAGACAGACAAGGACAGGGAACCACTAGAGACCTAGCTTTAGAGGAGTGCTGTGAACACCCACGATTTTAAGTTATTTTCGAATGTAGAAAATTAAATTATTGCCTAAGAGAGTTGGAAGCTCATTCCATCTTTTAGGAGTAAGGAACTCAAAAACACGACGTCCACAGCGAGAAGGTTTAAAGTGTGGAGCTTAGAGAAGATTGGCCCTGGAAGAGCATTTTATAATTTCTGCAGTTGGGCAATAAATCTAGATGAAAAGCCCATGCAAAGTGCACTGCTGCAATCTCATTTAGAGATAATCAACGTGTAGACTATGAATTTGCAAGAGTTTTCAGGCTGATATTTAAAGTGCTTTAGGGTTAATGAAGCAGGAAGAAGTAATATGATTCACTTGAAAGTCAGGGGGGGGAGGGGGGTTCATCAATAATTCGTTTTTAGATTTCGGACTGAAATGACTGTTGACAGAGTTGTTCCAGGGAAGAAGCACACCATTCATTGGACAAGGGGTGAGAAAGATGACCTAATAATAAAATCCCTGTTTTGTCAGAGTTTAATTTAAGAAAGTTAGTATGCACGTATTCTGACACTGTAAGCATACACTGATAAAACTTGCTTTTAATACCATCCTGTTCTTTCGGGAGGAGATTATAACCTGAGTATCAACAACATAAAATGGGACCACGAATCTAAAAGATCTGACGAGGCACAAAGTAGGAAAACAAATATATTAAAAAGAGTGGTGCTCAATGTGAAACCTTGTAGGGCTCCATAATTAATAGCAGTATCTGTCAAGCAGCAGACGGTTGAATATACTGATTGAATAGACCATGTGAAAATGATTGAACCATTTATGGGCTACATGACAGATGTCTAGGCCCCAGAGTCTCTCCAAAAAGAAAAATGGTGTGTTGTTCCATACAGTGGAATCCTCGACCAGGGCCGTGATGTATCTTAAGCTGTCAGTGGCAGAAACTAAGCCAATATCACTGTTATGATTGGCCAGGAAGACAGATTGGCCAAAGTCTAGGATAGAACTCAGTTAGAGATACGAAAGAAGTTGCCTGTTAAAAATTGTTTCATGTATTTTTACAAAGACAGCGGTAAACAGGTGTGTAGTTAGCAGGGAAAAGGGATCTGGTGAGCGATTGTTCAAAATAGGAATAACCTGGCCATAATTCCCAAACTCTGTGACTGCTAGATCAAAATATTGCAGATCACAGTAAGTTGTGGGTCTGAAATCTGTGTTAGAATCTTTGGTGGGCGAGTATTTAGACTGCTATTTATATTCAAACTTTTAACATAGACTTTTAGCTTTACAAAGTTCATCTTTGAACCAATGAGGTGAGGGAGAATGATGGTTGATATAGCAAGTATAAAGGGGTGCATTATCATTCAGTACTTTTAGTGTCCAATCGTTGAAATTGCATTCTGTGTGGTTCAGGTCAGTTTCAAGGAGAGGAGTCTTGGGGCTTCTGAGGATAAAAAGAATACGCTGTAATTATTTGATCAGAGCTTGCTTTGTCCAGCCTTAAAACTTTCATATTGTAAATACCTGCAATTTCTGAATCAACTTCATAAGAAATGCATCAATGCCCTAAGAATTTAAACTGTATAATAATAGTTCTCTACGTACACACCAAACCACATTTGAACAGTTTACCATACAGCAAAAGACAGTTCTACCTAAATAAACAATCTTTTCAACTAAAAATTATAGAGCTGTAATATTGTTCATAGTACAAGACCCTACTCTGAATATAGCTTTCTCGGCTGGCAATATTTTGTCAGCATTATTCCAGTCAATCACAAGATTGAGTATTAATTTCGTAAATAATTTGCCCTTGCAACTGGGAAAGGCGATAAGAAATAATAATAATAATAATGATACTTTATTTGATTTAAAAAATCATAAAAGGGTGGGCTTACCACCATGCAAACAGCGTGTACATCATAAAAAAGAACAAAAGAAATTCAACTTTGAATGTTGTTAAAAACTGGTATCATAAAATATGCAAATTTATCGGGGAACACAATGTTTTTAACTCATGATAAAGGGAAAGAAGTAGAGGTGTGGGAAAATAACAGTAGTTCAAACGGGGGCACGTTATTTTTAACTCATAGTGCAAAAAGACATCCGTTTGCAAAGGAGGAAAAGGAAGAAAAGAGTCCGTAGCCGGCCGAGGCCTGGCCTATTGTCCAAAGACCTCTTTGGTTACCGCCCTGTTTTCCAGCTCTATGGCGGCGAAGTTCAAAAATGTTATGGTTTTACATGAAAGTTCTATCCAAGATCCACTTAAGCATCTTATCACCGCCGCTCTGCAAGTTCTCACCTGAGCTTCTCTTAGAAGTGGTCGAAGAAGCGTTTTTCTAAGATTCTGAAGTGCCGGGCATATGCATATAAGGTGCAGCAAAGATTCCGCACCGTTGCCACAGAGACGGCACTCGGGAGTTGCCCACGACCGTAGCCATTTAGGAGTAAGCTCTTTGGAAGAGAAGCAGCCCAGCCTTAAGAGACTAAGTTTCCTTTTGTGATGGTCCCTGAAGCATTCTTTCAAGTATTCCTGAGGTTTTAAGTTGGTATATGATGGCAAAACGATCCAGGCATGGTTTTTGCCGGCCACTGCTGCTTTGTCCATGAGTAATGATGCTTGTTTGACTGCTTTCTTGGTTATCAGCTTGAAAGCGGAGTAAGTCATGGGCAAAAGCCAGGATTCTTCCAGTTTTAGTGGCTCAAGAGCTTGCCTCAAGGTCTTATATGTTGAGTTTGGTAGGCCAGCTTGTTTTTCGACTTCTGACCAGCAAAGGTGGGCCAAGGATTCGTCTGCTGCGTCCCTCATGCGCCAGTAATATTTGGCTAGTGCTCCTTGTCTTGCCGGGAGCTGGTTGGTAAGACCATACTCCAAGCGAATTTGAGCTTGAGAAATATGGCGCGGAATTAGGAAGAGGTTTTTGAACAGCCTGGATTGGGCGAGGTTTAACGCTGTGGAGTCCCGGGTTGCCAGTAATTCTGAGCCGTATGTTAGTGATGGCAGAAATTTAGCGGCTACAATCTTAAGAATGTGGCCGGTGGAATGTCCGTTTAGTTGCTTTTGAACAGTTTTAAAAGCAAATTGAAGCTGCTTGGCTTTGGATTTCCCCTGTTCCAGGTGCTGTTTAAACTTTTGTCGATGGTCCAATAAGATTCCTAGGTATTTATATTTGTCTACATGGGTTAAAGGAGTAGAATTTATCTTCCAGACAAAATTTTGTTTTTTCTTTCTAGAGCCGCAGAAGCATAGAGTGTTTTTTTTTTTTAGGTTTATAGTCAGCTGTGCCTTCGCGAGGTACTGCGACAGTTTGCAGATCAAGCGTTGTAGGCCGATGGGGGTTTTTGACAGGAGCACTATGTCGTCTGCATATTGAAGAGATATTATAGGTGAATTAGCCAATTTTGGAGGATCACCCTGAGTGGTACGTAGGTCGCTTTCTAGATCCGCGGTGTAGATATTAAAGAGGCTGGGGGCCAGTACACAGCCTTGTTTTAAGCCATTGGTTGTGTGGAATTTCCTTGTCAGGCGTCGACCATCTCCTTTTTTAACTTGGACCCAAGTGTCTGAATAAAGCTCGATGATTGCTCCCAGCAACTTTGGCGGCACGCCCCAAGCTTTCATTTTGGCCCAAAGAATGGATCTGGGCACTTTGTCAAAAGCCGCTTTTAGGTCCAAGAAGCAAGTGTACAGCGGGGTGGAATTGTGAATTGCTTTGTTAACAAGGAGGGTTAAGGCGGATAAGTTGGTCAAGGTGCCCAGTCCTGGCCGAAAGCCTGTTTGTGTCCGGGGAATTATCCCTGTACTGCTCACCCAAGAATCCAGTTCTACCAGCAGATTGGAGGCATAGATCTTGGCCTCCACGTCTATTAAGGCTATTAGCCTATAATTGTTAGGGTCTGAGCGGGACCCGGATTTGTGAATTGGATGAAGAATGCTGCCTCTCCATGATTCGGGAATATTCCCGGTTTTTAGACTGTGACCAAATAAGGATGTTAGTTGGCTGGCCCAAAATGTTGGATCTTTCCTGAATAAGGCATTGGGAAGCCCGTTTGGTCCAGGTGCTCCGTCTGTTCTCAATGATTTTATAGTGTTCGAGACCTGCTTTAAAGAGAACAATTCCATGTCTCCTGTGTTCTTAGATATCGGTGAGTGCCCACTGCTTTTTGGAGCCAGCTTTGTGCTCGGGCTAAACCGGGGGGGCTCCTCTGGACACTCGTTGTTGTTGTCAGTGGAATTGTATAATAAGTCTATGTGACTGCTCCAAAGCTGGTCCGTCATGTCTGAGTTAAACTGGCAATGTTTGCCGTTTAGCATAAAGTTTATTTTTGTCCAAAAATCTTTTGAGTTATTCAATTTACTAGCGTGGAGTATGGAGCATGCTAGTTTTTCCCTATGCAATCGCTTGGCCAGATTGATCTCTCTTTTTAGTTCTTTTTTTAGAGATTCAATTATGTTCAGCGTGGTTTGTGATAACTGAGAGACTTTTTTACGTTCGGCCCTAAGGAATGCATTTATTTGCCTTTTTAATTGACGCAGTTTCGGTGTGTACCATTCCCCGCCTCTTTTCTTATAGAGAAATAGACATCTCTGGTCAACAGTGCAACTACGAATAATAACAGTAAATATGTAGCCCAAAAACTCAGACTTAATATAAGCCCTGTCATTGGACAACAATTTAGACCCAGCAAACTAGATGAATTGACCGATTTTATCAGATTTTCAAAGTCTTTCAGAACAAACTCCTACTTTGTCCCCACTGGTTACTACTTTATTGACATGCTTACAACGCTCTCACACTGGGCCTTCCTAGGCAAAAAATCTATGTGGGCAGTCTACTGTCCCTTTGTAATTGCCCAATCAGGAACAGCCCAAAAGCTGCCATTTCTTTTTGATACTGCACATCTACTTTGCCCCCATGTCTGCATCTTTTATATTCCATTTTTAGATGCATAACACTGGCATTCACAAATGTACTGCCAGGATTTGGAAAGACACATCATAACACCCTAATGCTCGTTTCCATAACCTATGACAATTATGATACAACAGGGCAGCAAAAGATTGTTCAAACTTAGTACCTTAGGTTGCTGCATCTTTTGCATGTCCTGTATATTCAAGAAAGTTTCGAACTACACTGTTACTCCACGATCTGCTTCGATAATTTTTCTGGACCACTGTTTATGGGCACAACAGGGGTAACCATTAATCCGCTGCATGTATCTACTCGCTACATACAACTCTAAGGTCTGCTGAACAATGTGCCAACCTTTCCTAGCCCTCCCTCAACCACCTTGCCACACGGTTTACTCAGTAGTATCATTAATATGTGCCTCCTTTAATAACATATTCTTTCTTAATGGTAGTTACTAATTATGACAATTTCACCATGAATATCAATTGTCTCTATGTATCGAAAACACTCGACATTAAGTATAATGTAATGAATTACAGGGATCAGGATTAGAAAAACATGTACTATACCATCCTTTCACCACTGAAATAAACATCACGTTTCTCAGCAATGGGGATTGCAAACAAAACTGCAGTTGCTAAGAGGCACTGTTTCCAGTTAATAAACTCAATTCAATCAATACCACAAAAGTGTTTGACAACTCTTATATTGTCTGCTTCCTCAGTATTTTGTGGGAATAAATATCAGTACAGTTTCCCCTATGTAACCTAGTTTGATCAGAGTTCTCTTCTTTGAAATGATGTATGTCGACTAAGAAGTAACTAATAAGGCCTTCGCTACAGCAGTTGGATGGGAGCAAAGAAGTCTTACAGAGTGACTTTGTGTCCTTGTCCCTTGCTCTTCCTATGTAAATGACCCAGTAACAACAGTCCTTAGCCATCAATAACCCTGGTGAGGTGTACCCACCCTAATATGAGCTAGATGCCAACAATCCCTCTTCTCATACTGCTGTAAAACATTCAATTTATTCATCAAAAAAACTGTAATTTTTGTAAGCCACATAGCCCTGCTACAGTGTATGAAAGAATCTTCCAGTTTCCCAAGTTTGCATACTGATAGTTTGAGCCCTATTTAATTGCATGCCATCTTTGTAGTATATTGATGGTAGAAATGGCCATCAATATCACAGAGGCGGTCATGTGTAACCTGTCTTTCATCCACTCTCCTGCCCGCAAAACCATCTGCTTTACAACTCAAAACATCTTTAAACATATATTTTATTGTTACATGTATATTCATTGTTATAACCGAAGCCCAGAAGTCCTGTTTGTTTTGTAACCACTCTCCCCTTGCCCGGACTCCACCCCACTAACCCCTCTCAAACGACATCCATTAACCACATGTTAAACCTTTACCCATAAAACCTGAAGCCACCCTAATGTAATTTTCATTTCAAAGGTTACCTTTAGCAGCTCCAACGTGCAGATAAAGTCTATCCGTCTCATATATTTCTTATATACATTGTAGTTACTATTTCTTTTGGTTGTTGCCTTCTGTTAAGTTCTGGACACATTTGAAATATCAATTGATTGACACTGCGCCCGTCAAATTAAAATGTTTGTATACTGAAGACGTAATGCTCTCCGTGTGTGTATTTATGTTGATGTTGTGTTCGTAATTCTAAGCTTCATCTAACTTTTTTTAAATCTGAATGCACCAAATGCAGTATATTGTATGTGATGTTTTAATTAGATATGTTTACCAAATGGGAACTCATGGCATGCAATGGGAATTTGGAGGTAAAAATCCAAAAATCATACAAACAGGTGAAAACAAATGTATTAGTATGTTACTGGGTAATCCTCTGTCAATCTTCACTTACACTGTTCAGAAGACGTAGTTCTCTCATATATATTGAATCTGATGAGGCATTCAATTTGTGACTGTCACTAATTGTAAATAATAAAATTCCACTAACAAAAGTATTATCAAGGGCTGACTGCAGACACTTTATAATATGGAAAAAGCACTGTTATTTTGAGGACAAATTCAATTTGGACTGCAGAAACAAAAAACATCCTCGCTTTTTCAATATTTGCAAAACTGTTGGACGCTTCTTGAGAAACTGGAATGGGGGAAAACTATTAAAGCATATGTTGCAAAATTTAGTGGAAAATTGTTTTATTAAGATTTTTATTAACACACTTTCATGTGGGGTAAAGTGCCGAAAAGTAAATGATGAACTTGAACCACATTGTTGGTGATACTGACGCACACTGCCAGGTGACAGTTCCTTTCTAAGTACTGCACTGAACTTAGTTTTTCTGTTTGCCCTTTAAAAACAAAGTCTACAGTGTTTGAAAGAGCTGCTATTAAATTGGCAAGTTACGAACTGTAAATGATAATTTATGTATTTTACAGATCTTACCAAATACAGGACAAATTTTGATGTTACCAAACACAAGGCAAATTTTAGCTGCAAAGCGTTTTTAAAATCAACAATGAAGTGCAGGGACAATTGAGGTAAATACATAAAAAGAAAACCTGATGAAGACAAGGAAATAGTGGACCTCTTCTAACCATATGCAAACATGCACTCCTTTAATATGAATTGTTATGCATTGTTACACTTTCTTTTTTTAAGACGTTTTTCTGCTTGCATTCTTCTCTAGGAACTTCTCTAGGCAGAAAGGTTAGCTATAGCGGACACTCACTGTTACACAGCACCACAAAGAAAAATAGACCGCTTTTCCAAGCATGCCCACTATGAGTTCACTACTACATTTTTAACCGGCAGAAAAAATATTTAGAGCAGTGACACAATGCTAAGAAAAAACCTATGGTACACTACAGTGATGACACCCGGTCCCTACCCCCCCCCCCCCCCCGCGCCTTCCCCCCCCAACCTCTCTCTTCATGTCCGACCCTCCATTAGCCTCAGAGGAGCACATTTTACTCCTCCACTATAAACCACATATCCTCAATGCTTCTTATCCAGTCTCTCCCTTCCTCTTCAGTACCCAGTATAAAATCTCTATTGTGAAAAGAACAGGTATTCAAGTATAAGCTACACTAATCACCCCTTTGATCTCCAAAACACAATTCTACACAGAACCATTTCAGTCAGATAAAAAGCAAATAAGTCTATAAACATGGACACAATTACAATGTGCCTTTCTTCAGACACTATGATGTATAAAAACTGAAACCTGTGTATTTGTCCAACCAAAGCTGTACAAAAGCATTATAAAGTACTAAATGTGTCTGGACAGCCACATATCGGAAATTTAGACCACTGCATGGCACTAGACATTTCTTATCTCTTTACATGAAGTGTTAGCTGCAAGTGATCAGGCAGAGCTAACCGTGTCAATTCTCCTTGATCTGTCTGTAATGTTCGACAGAGTGAAGTTTTTTTTTTTTGTGTGCTCTGCTCTGGCTGGAGGCTGCAGTGTCCGATGTAGCCTTAAAGTGGTTTGAGCATTAGACTGGTCGCACTCAAGAGTGTTAGAAGTGGTCTTATTCTTTTAGGTCATCCAAGGTCAGGGTAAGAGGTGTTGGACCCTGTTGATTACCTAGTCTCAGCTTCTTCTTAATATTTTTATTAAGCCACTGTCTCAGATATAAGACACAGCATATGAAGATGATACAAACCTCTATCTGTATGTAAAAGGCACTGATAACGACCTATCTGCTCATAAAAATATCAACGCGATAACTTTCTGTTGAAAAACACTGGCTGAAACTCCATGGAGCCAAAACAGAAGTCCTTCTAAGGGTCCAAACAATACGTTTTTGCACCAAGTACACTTTCTCAGCCATTTAATTTGTTTTGGAGCAAAGCTACAACACCAACAAAAACAGAAAATAATCTAGGTGTTATATATTAAGTGAATCTCAAAGTGGAGGCTCACCTTGCATCACTGGTCTGGTAGTCTACCTTTTACTATCCCACCTAAAGCAAACAAACAAGTTACTTACCTTTGGTAACACTTTTTCTGGTGGATACAGTATCTGATTGTGGATTCCTCACCTTATGAATATCCCCTACGCCAGCATTCCGCAGAAACTTTTTTCGTAGCTCTCCACACCGATGAGGTAGTCACAATACCATGGCTCCGCACGTTGCCCCGGATGACGTCACTGGATACATAAGAGGACATCGTCGGCGTGATGATGTCAGTTCCATCCATTTTTTTCCGTACAACCGAGGCAAACGGGCGGACTGACCATAGAGACAATATGTACATAGTACACAGTATTCACACAAATACACACAGTGTAAAGTGAAATAGGAAAGCAAAGACAGCAAACATTCCTATAAACCCACATAAAGACAAAAATAGGCAATACAAAATACAATATGAAATAACCATATTAACCAATACCTCTTTTAAGGTATAAAAGGGTGGACAATGGGGAGGCGGGTGGGTCAGTGATGAATCCACAGGCAGATACTGTATCCACCAGAAAAAGCATTACCGAAGGTAAGTAACTTGTTCTTCTGATGGATACCTCTGCCTGTGGATTCCTCACCTTATGAATAGAATCCCATAGCAGTCCCACTCCCGATGAAGGGTGTCCACCCTTCTATACCAAAAAGTCTTGCAAAACATAGCGCGCAAAATGGCGTTCTTCCTCACTTCAGAATCCAAGCATTAATGCATCGCGAAAGTATGGAGGGAGGCCCAAGTTGCGGCTTTACAGATGACCAACACAGGAACACCCCTGGACAAGGCAGAAGTGGATGATTTAGGCCTGGTGGAGTGAGCTCTAATGCTTTCAGGAGGCTCCTTACCAGCCAGAGCGTAGTAGATATAGAAACTATTCGCCCTCTTAGGATCCAATAGGTGAAGCCTCTCCTACTCCTTGGAAGGGTGAGGGGGAGGATAGAAAGTAGGGAGGTTAATGTACTGTCCTAGATGGAAGGGAGTTACCACCTTAGGCAGGAAACTGCCCTGGTCCTGAGGACCATCCTTTCAGCATGTATGGTCAGAAACAGAGGCTTTGACCTCAAAGTCTGAAGCTCACTCACCCTCCTTACCGAGGTGATAGCCACAAGGAAGACCGTTTAAAAGACAGCAGACTCAAAGGACAACTATGCATAGGTTCAAACGAGGAACTCATTAAAAAACATAACACTAGATTTAAATCCCACTGGGGCATAATAAAAGGAGTGGGAGGAAACATGTTAGTAAGCCCCTTAATGAACCTTAAAACTATTGGAAAATTAAAAAGAGACGGCTGATCAGGCAAACAAAGAAATTCAGATAAAGCCGAAAAATATCATTTTACAGTAGCCACAGCACAACCCTGCTGGGCCTAATGCAACAAAAAACAAAGAAAGATGAGCTTTTAAAGGATCAATAGATTTCTCCCCACATCATTTAACAAATTTAGACCATCTGTAGGAATAGATAGACTTGGTGGAGTGTCTCCTGGCCGATAATATAACATCAAACACATCAGGCGGGAGAGAGAAAGATTTCAGGTTGCCCCGTTCAATCTCCACGCATGAAGGTGCAGGCTCTGGAGATGAGGGTGTAGAACCTGCCCCTCCGACTGCGAGAGGAGGTCTACCCTGAGAGAGAGACGGAGCGGAGGGTGCAACGAGAGGTGAAGGTCTGTGCACCACACCCTTCTCGGCCAATCCAGGGCGATCAATATGACTTGGGCCTGGTCTTGTCAAATCTTCCTCAGAACCCGAGGAATCAAGGGTATGGGAGGAAGCGTGTAAAGGAGTTCGGAGCTCCAACTCAACTGAAACGCATCCCCAACGCTCCCTGCCTCAGAAACTGGAGACTGCAAAATGAAGGGCAGTGCCCGTTCTCGAGAGTGGAAAACAGGTCCATCCGAGGTGTTCCCCACGTCCGGAAGATGTGTCAAACCTCCGGGTGAAGCCTCCACTTATGGTCGGCGGAGAACTGCTGACTGAGTCAGTCCGCACGTATGTTCAGTACCCTGCCCAGATGATTTGCCATCAAACAAATCCGATGGTCCTCTGCCAAGGACAAGAGCCGCAATACCTCTCTGCAGAGACGGTATGGCCCTAGTCCTCCCTGCTTGTTGACGTACCACATCGCAGCAGTGTTGTCCGTCAGGACTTGAACCAACTGACCGCAGAGGGAAGGAAGAAAGGCCTTAAGCACCAAACGTATCATCCGCAATTCCAGAAGGTTGATGTGAAGCAAACTTTCCTCTGGAGACCAAAGACCCTTGATCTCCAGATTCCCCAGATGAACACCCCACCTTAGGGTAGAGGCATCCGTTATCATTGTGGCCACTGATGGAGGAAGATGAAAGGGCTTTCCTTGAGACAGATTGCCCTCCACGCTCCACCAAAACAGATCAGCTGGAGCTTCTCTGGAGATCCTGACTGACTCCCTGTGATCTTTGTTGTGCTAATACCACTGCCTGCAGAGACCTTACTGGAGCGCCCTCATGTGCCAGCATGCATGGTTGACCAACAGAATGCAGGAAGCGAACGAACAAGTTACTTACCTTCAGTAATGCTTTTTCTGGTAGATACAATATCTGCCTGTGGATTCCTCACCTTGTGAATATCCCCTTCCGTCAGCAACATTCGGAAATTCTTTTTGTAGCTTCGCGCCGACGTGGACGCGGACGTCACAGAGACACGGCTCCGCTCGCGACTCCGCTGACGTCACCGACGCCTATAATAGGCCCACGCCGGTGTGATGACATCAGTTCCGCCCTTTTTTCCGTGCCTTCGAGGCACACGGACGGACCGATGACAGTAGAAATGTACACAATATACACAGTATAGAAATCAAAGTAACACACACAGTGTGAAGCAAATGCAATAAAACATTTGAAATAAAATAACCTAATAAAGATACTCTGGCAAAGAAGAGTGGACAACGGGGAGGCGGGTGGGTCAGTGAGGAATCCACAGGCAGATATTGTATCTACCAGAAAAAGCGTTACCGAAGGTAAGTAACTTGTTCTTCTGATAGATACATCTGCCGTGTGGATTCCTCACCTTGTGAATAGAGTCCCACAGCAGTCCCCACTCCCGGAGGAGGGAGTCCACTCTTCTAGACCAGGAAATCCTGAAGGACAGAGCGCGCAAAATGACCTTCCCTCCTCACTTCGGTATTCAAGCAATAGTGCTTCGCGAAAGTGTGGAGGGAAGACCAAGTTGCCGCCCTACAAATATCCTCTACAGGCACACCTCTAGCCAATGCAGAGGTCGAAGACTTAGCTCTAGTTGAATGAGCCCTTATGCCCTCTGGAGGTTCCTTACCGGCCAAAGAGTAGCAAATCTTAATGCAGAGGACGATCCATCTTGACAAAGTCCTCTTATGGACCGCCCTTCCCTTCTTGCAGCCAGCAAAGCCAATAAAGAGCTGGTCATCCATGCGACAGTCTCTAGTTCTGTCCAAATAAAAAGACACCGCCCTCTTGGGGTCAAGACGGTGTAATCTCTCCTCCTCCTTGGAAGGGTGTGGGGGAGGATAAAAAGTAGGAAGGGTAATGGATTGACCAAGGTGGAAAGGAGTCACCACCTTTGGCAGAAAAGCAGTCCTGGTCCTAAGAACCCTTCGATCAGCATGAATGGACAGGAAAGGGGGCTTGGAACTAAGAGCTTGAAGCTCACTAACCCTCCTTGCCGAGGTTATTGCAACGAGGAAAACAGTTTTGAAAGTCAGGAGCCTCATGGGACATTTGTGAAGAGGCTCAAAAGGAGCACCCATTAAAAATGTCAGAACTAGATTCAAATCCCACTGAGGCACAATAAAAGGGATAGGAGGGAACCTATTAGTGAGGCCCTTCAAAAACCTCAAAACTATAGGAGATTTAAACAGAGAAGGCTGGTCAGGCAAACAGATAAACGCCGACAGGGCTGACAAATAACCCTTCACCGTGGCAACAGCAAGACCCTGCTGTGCTAAGGAAAGGGCAAACTGGAGAACATCAGATAAATGGGCCCTCAAGGGGTCTATAGACTTCTCCCTGCACCAAACAACAAACTTAGACCACCTATAAGAATAGATGGACTTAGTGGAGTCACGCCTGGCAGACAAAATGACATCCACCACATCGTGAGGGAGAGAAAAAGAAATCAGGTTGCCCCGTTCAATCTCCAGGCATGAAGGTGTAAGGTCTGGAGGTGGGGGTGTAGAACCTGCCCTCCCATCTGAGAGAGGAGATCTGCCCTGAAAGGGAGACGGAGCGGCGAGTGAGAGGAGAGGTGGAGAAGGTCTGAGTACCACACCCTTCTTGGCCAATCCAGAGCAATCAATATGACTCGGGCCCGGTCTTGGCGAATTTTCCTCAGAACCCGAGGAATCAAGGGTATGGGAGGAAACGCGTAAAGGAGTTGCGAACTCCAACTCAACTGAAACGCATCCCCCAAGGCTCCCTGCATCGGAAACTGGAGGCTGCAGAATGACAGGCAGTGAGCATTCTCGTGAGTGGCGAAAAGGTCCACCTGAGGAGTCCCCCACATCCGAAAGATGTCGAGAACTACCTCTGGATGGAGCCTCCACTCGTGATCGGCAGAGAACTGCCGACTGAGACTGTCTGCACGAACGTTCTGAACTCCGGCCAGATGATTTGCCATCAGACAAATCTGATGGTCCTGAACCCAGGACCAGAGACGCAGAGCCTCTCTGCAGAGACACTGCGACCCTACTCCTCCCTGTTTGTTGATGTACCACATCGCAGTTGTGTTGTCCGTCAGGACCTGAATTGACCGACCGCGAAGGAAAGGGAGGAAGGCCTTGAGCGCCAGACGTATTGCCCGCAATTCCAGAAGGTTGATGTGAAGCAACCTTTCCTCTGGAGACCAAAGACCTTTGACCTCCAGGTCCCCCAGATGAGCACCCCACCCGAGAGTGGACGCATCTGATATTACTGTGGCAACCGATGGAGGAATCTGAAAAGGCTTCCCTTGAGACAGATTGCTTTCCACACTCCACCAAGACAGATCCGCTGCAGTTTCTCCGGAGATCTTCACTGACTCCCTGAGATCTCCGTTGTGCTGATACCACTGCCTGCGGAGGCACCACTGGAGTGCCCTCATGTGCCAGCGTGCATGGTTGACCAACAGAATGCAAGAAGCCATCAGACCGAGCAGGCGAAGGACCTTCAGGACTGGAACAACCGCTCCAGGGAAAAACAAAGGAATCATCTCCTGAATGTCGCGAATCCTTTGAGGGGGAGGGAATGCGCGACATACAGTAGTGTCCAGTACCGCACCTATGAACAGGTTGCGCTGTGAGGGCACCAAGTGAGACTTGGGTACATTTATTGAAAAACCCAACCTGTGCAACAACTGAGTTGTCTCTTGCAGATGATGGAGCACCTTCTCCGGCGACTCCGCTTTGATCAGCCAGTCGTCTAGATACGGAAACACATGTATCCCCGATCTTCTCAGATGAGCTGCCACCACCGCCATCACCTTGGTGAAGACTCGAGGCACAGTAGTAAGTCCAAACGGAAGGACCACAAACTGGTAGTGTTGTGACCCAACCGTAAAACGGAGATACTTTCTGTGCGACTTCAGGATGGGAATATGAAAATACGCATCCTGCAAGTCGATCGACACCATCCAGTCTTCTTCCAGCAGCGCTTGAAGAACCTGCGCAAGAGTGAGCATCTTGAACTTTTCCTGCTTCAGGTAAAGGTTCAAGATCCTGAGATCCAGGATAGGACGAAGCCTGCCATCTTTCTTGGGGATCAGGAAATACCGGGAGTAGCACCCCTGACCCCTCTCCTGCTCTGGAACCACCTCTATTGCACCTTTTATGAAAAGAGCCAGGACTTCTTCCTGCAGGCGAAGCAGGTGGTCCTCCGAACAATAACCCTGGCAAGGAGGGTAATTGGGAGGGAATTCCCGGAAAGGAAGTGCATACCCATTCCCTACAAGATTGAGAACCCAAAGATCCGATGTAATTAATTCCCAATCTTGTAGGAAATGAGTAAGCCGACCCCCCACTGGGCCCACATGATCCGGAATGGCGGATCTAGGGCTGCTTTGCTGCGTTGGCAGGGGGTTGGGAAGGAGAGGAGGAGGAGGAAGAGGAGGATTGACGACCTCTAGGGCGGGATCTTTGTCTGCCCCTGTACGACTTGTATAGCGTATTTTGTGGCTGCTGAGGCTGCTGCTGGGAAGGTCTGTAAGAGCGAAAGGAAGATCTTCCGAACCCCCTGAAGCGTTTACCAGTAGTTCCTCTGGACTGAAGACCCAAGGACTTTGCAGTGGCCCTACTGTCCTTAAAACGTTCCAAAGCAGCATCAGCCTTCTTGGCAAACAATCCTGAGCCATCAAAAGGCAAGTCCAACAAAGCAGACTGGACGTCCGCAGAGAACTCTGATGACTTAAGCCGGGCAGCCCTCCTGGTGGCCACAGATGAACCCATGACCCTTGCCACCGAATCAGCAGTGTCCAGGCCACTCTGAATCACCTGTCTCGCAGCTGCTTGAGTGTCTGAAATCACCTCCTGGAAATCCTTCCAGTCATCTTCAGGAATTTTCGGAACTAGCTGCTTGACAGAATCCATCAAGGCATGGATATACCTCCCCATCAGGCACGTTGCGTTGGTTGACTTTAAAGCCATACTGGCTGATGAGAAGACCTTCCTGGCAACCTGATCTTGCTTCCTGAATTCCTTGTCCCCAGGAACCTGTGGGAAAGCTCCAGCAGATTTCTTAGAGCAAGCAGCCTGCACCACCAAACTCTCAGGCAAGGGATGAATCGATAAAAACGCAGGGTCCTCAGGTGCCACTCTGTACCTCCTCGCAACTGTTCTTGAAACTGCAGGAGCAGACAAAGGCTTTTTCCAGACCTCATAGATGGGCTCAGTCAAAGCTTCGTTGAAGGGTAACACAGGCTCAACTACTGACGAGGGAGAATGAAGAACCTCAGTCAAGATGTTAGGCTTATAGTCAGCAGTAGGAAGAGTAATATTCAACAGACTTGCTGCTTTTTTAATAACAGTGTGATAAGGCACCACATCCTTTGATGGCACATTGGAAACTGAAGCCAACTCCCACTCAGGTGACAGTTCAATCCCACTGGCCTCACACAAATCTTCGAAAGGATCCTCAGTATCCCGTAACTCTCCTTCTTCAGTATCTGAATATAGATACCTATCCCCTTCCAGAAGTCTCTGAGCCTTTCTCCGAGACCTTTCCTTCACAACCGAAGCCAACAGGTTCGGAATCGACTCCGACGGCGCCGGAGCCGGCGTCGAACCCGACGTCGGACGAGGCTTCTCAGCTCGAGGTCGGACAGAATCCTGCCTCGGAGTCGTAGGCATCGGCGTCGATGTGACTGGCGTCGACGGAGTCGGCGTCGAGCGTTTCGGCGTCGATGACACCGGAGGTGTCAGAAAATGCCAATGCGGTGGTATAGCTGGCATAAAAGGCATGAAGGGCGCAGGGGCGTAAGCCTGGGGAACACCCAAGTTGAAAGCCATAGGACCCGTGGGACCAACAGGTGCACCAGACGGGAACATTGCCCTAGAATAGACACCAAACGTGGCGTTCAGAAACTGAGATGGATCCTGACCTGGAGCTGGAAACTCAGGATAAGATTCTCTGGGTCGTTCCTGAGGAGGCGGAGTCGAGACGACGTCGACCTCTTCAACGAGTCCTGGAACCGGGGTCGACGAACCCGCAGGCACCGGAACCTCGACTTCACCAGCCCCCTGCTCCTCACCTTCCTCCTCCTGACCAGAAGGATTGGATGGAACTGGAGAATGGACCTGCTCCTGTGATTCGGGTGAACCTGGTTGGGAAGCCTCACCAACAGAGACATGCTCCGACTCCGAAACCACCTCTTTACTCAGGAGCTTGACCTGGGACTTCGGTCTCGAACCAGAGTCTTTCCCGGAGCGATGACGTGACTCATGGCTCCTCTTCTTGTGCTTCTTCCTCGAAGACTTCGAAGCGTGAGCTGAAGACGACTCCGAGCGTGACCTCGACCTCGAACGACGAGTTCGAGACTTCGAAGATTTCTTTTCCTTCTTACTCTTTAGCTTAGCCACAAGGAGTTTCGCCTCTCTTTCTCTGAGCGCCTTCGAAGTCATCTTCTTGCAGCAAGCACAGTCCTCAACGTCATGGTCGGAGCTTAAACACCAGACACAGCAGTCATGTGGATCGGTGATAGACATAGTCTTGCCACGTTCGCCGCAAGCTTTAAAACCAGTCTTCTTCGACGACATCTCGAAGAATATAAAGTTAAACAGAATAACAGGTAAATAGTAACAAAGTTACTGTAAAGCTACAGTACGATCCCTGAAAACCGTTAGTGTCGACGACGAGGATAAAAGGTAACTGATGTCATCACGCCAGGGTGGGCCTATTATAGGCGTCGGTGACGTCAGCGGAGTCGCGAGCAGAGCCGTGTCTCTGTGACGTCCGCGTCCACGTCGGCGCGAAGCTACAAAAAGAATTTCCGAATGTTGCTGACGCAAAGGGGATATTCACAAGGTGAGGAATCCACACGGCAGATGTATCTATCAGAAATACCTAGCAGGCGAAGGACCTTCAGAACTGGAACAACCGCTACATTGTAAAACAAAGGAATCATTTACTGAATGTTGAGAATCCTTTGCCGATACGGAAAAGCTTGACACACAGTGGTATCCAGGACTGCCCCTATGAACAGATTGCGCTGTGAGGGCACCAGGTGAGACTTGGGTACATTTATCGAAAAACCCAATTTGTACAACAGCTGGGTTGTTACCTGCAGATGATGACACACCATCTCTGAAGACTCTGCCTTCAGAAGCCAGTCGTCCAGGTAGGGGAAAACCGGGATCCCCGACCTCCTGAGATGGGAAGTAACCACTGCCATCACCTTGGTAAATACTCGAGGTGCAGTAGTAAGAGCAAACGGGAGGACCGCAAACTGTTAGTGTTGCGAACCAACCGTAAACCGGAGATACTTCCTGTGCGACTTCAGGATGGGGTGTAAAAATACGCATCCTGTAAGTCAATGGACACCATCCAGTCCTCTTGTTTCAGCACCTGAAGAACTTGCGCTAGGGTGAGCATCTTGAATCTCTCCTGCTTGAGAAACCGAGTCAAGATTCTGAGGTCCAAGATAGGACGCAACCTGCCATCCTTCTTGGGAATCAGGAAATACCGGGAGCTGCATCCCTGACCCCTTTCCTGCTCCGGAACCACCTCTATCGCACCTTTTTGTAACAGGGCAAGAAGCTCCTTCTGAAGGAGAAGTAAATGATCCTCCGGGCAAAACCCTTGGCAATGAGGATAAGTAGGAGGGAATTCCCTGAAGGGAAGGGCGTACCCATTTTCTACCAGATCTAAAACCCAAAGGTCCGAAGTGATCAGTTTCCAATCCTGTAGAAAATGGGTATGCTGGCCTCCCACGGGACCTACATGATCCAGGAGGGCGGATCTAGGGCTGCTTTCCTGCATTACCAGGAGGGGTTGGGGAGGTAGAGGAGGAGGAGGAAGAAGGCTGACGTCCGGTTCCACGAAGACAACCTCTGCCTTTAACCCTATAGGATTTGTACAAGGGGTTTTGCTGCTGTTGCTGCTGCTGTGACTGTCTATAACCACGAAAGGAAGACTTCCCGAAGCCACGGTATCGTCTATAGCCATAACCTTTCGCCTTAGACTGCAGCCCCAAAGACTTCGCTGTGGCTTTACTGTCCTTAAATTTTTGCAGAGCAGAGTCAGCTTTCTCTCCAAACAGTCTAGACCCATCAAAAGGAAGATCAAGGGCAGCCTGTACATCGGGAGAGAATCAAAGACCTCAACCACGCATCTCTGCTTGTTGCAATGGATGAACCCATCACCCTGACAACCGAATCGGCTGTGTCCAGGCCAGACTGGATGACCTGGCGAGCCGCAGCCTGTGAGTCTGCCAGCACCTCACTCAGATTTCCCCTATCCTCCTCAGACAACTTAGGAAGAAGTTGTTTGGCAGAGTCTATAAGGACAAGAATATATCTACCCAACATACAAGTGGCATTGGTAGACTTCAGAGCCATGCTAGCCAATGAAAAGACCTTCTTTGAAGACTGCTCCAGCTTCTTGGAATCCCTGTCAGCAGGAGCCTGCAGAAAAGCACCTGTGGACTGCTTGGAACATGAAGTCTGCACCACTAAACTCTCAGGAGAGGGGTGAGATGAAAGGAATACCAGATCCCCTGGAGCAGGTCTATATCTTCTGGACACCGACATTGAAACTGCAGGAGCAGAAAGCGGTTTTCGCAACACATCAAGGATTGGCTCGGTCAATGCTTTGTTGAAAGGCAAAAGTGGTTCAACCACAGAGGAAGGAGAATGAAGCACCTTTGTGAGTAAATTAGGCTTATACTCAGCCATAGGAAGCTGCAAATCCAAAGGTTCAACAGCCTTCCTTATCACAATATGATAAGGTGCAACCTCTGTGGAAGGAGAAGCCTTCTGAGAAGCAAAATCCCACTCTGGGGAAGTATCAAGTCCACTTGCCTCACACAATCCATCAAACAAATCTTCTGTATCACAAACTTCTCCTTCCTCTATCTCTTCAGCCTGGTACTGCTCCTCCTTCGGCAACCTCTGAGCCTCTCTCCTCAAGCGCATCTTTGGTTACAGCGTCGGGGGCGCCACACACGGCGTCAATGGCTCCAGGAGCGGCGTCGAAGGAGGGTCCGCTGTAGTAACCAGCGCCGAACAAATCCGAGTGGGTTCACGGGATGGGGCCGGGGACTGCACATACGGCGTCAACATCCTCGGAGCTGGAAACTGCCAGGACGGTGCCGTCTGCATAAGTGGCACAAAGCGGGCCTGAGGATACTGGTGAGGCACACCCAAACTAAAACGCAAAGGACCCATGGGACCCGAAGGCGCTCTAGAGGGGTACGAGGCACTGGCAACACGCCATACATCGCATTTAAAAAATGCAATGGATCAGAACCTAGCCCCGGAAATTGTGGGTACTGTGCCAGTTTGAGATCCAAATGAGGCACCTCTGGAATCGGAGCCACCGGAGCCATAGGAGTCGACACACCCTCAGGTGTCGTAGAAAATCTCGGCGTAAGAGACTGCTCGTGAGTCCCCTTATATGATGAAGAATGAACCGGAGTCACCTGAGGAGACACTGAAGGAGAAGGAGAGACAAAGTCCTTTACTCGACGTCGATGGACTGGAGAAGGCAACCTCGAAGCCACAGTCTTCGACAACCGGCGCTGAGATGCATGCCTCTTCTTCTTATGTTTTCTCTTGGAGTCGTGCGAAGTCGATGACCTTGACTTTGATCTTTTAGGACCCCTTTTTTAGGGCTCGCAAGCGAAGCGAGCGTAAAGCCCTTTTACTGGCGTTTTAAAAATGGACCTGTAAATTCCAACAAATTCCACACGCTCGTTTCCTTTACGGTCTGCTATTGGCCTTCACATGTGTTTTTAGGTCTCGCCTGTCGATGCGCATGCGCATCGAGCAAGCGAGACTATGGGGGCTTATCCACTCTTTATCCAACTTGCAAGGAATCGTGGCGATTCCTTGCAGTGCCCGTGACTTTTAAGCTCAATGCACATGCGCATTGAGCTTAAAAGCGCGTGCACATGCCCCCAGCCGCCTGCCTTGCCTACTCTCCCGCCCCCTCACTTCTTGATTGCACGGCCGCTAGGCCGTGCCTCCCCTACTCTCCTCCTCCTACTCTCCTCCCCTCGCCGTCTGTTCCCGCACTCCTCCCACACCCCGCTCCGCCCCCTCCCCTGCCTGCCATGTCGCGTCGCATTTCTCCTCCCCCCTCCCCCCAGCCGCCTGCCTTGCCTACTCTCCCGCCCCCTCACTTCTTGATTGCACGGCCGCTAGGCCGTGCCTCCCCTACTCTCCTCCTCCTACTCTCCTCCCCTCGCCGTCTGTTCCCGCACTCCTCCCACACCCCCGCTCTGCCCCCTCCCCTGCCTGCCATGTCGCGTCGCATTTCTCCTCCCCCCTCCCCACAGCAATGCCCTCCTAACAACACACAGTGCTCCCTGATGCAACGTAATTATCCGTCATATTAGGAGTACTTTGTTAGCTAACAAGGTGGTTGTACTGATGGCTTGTTTTCATTTTTTTTGTGCTTTTGGACCATCATTAATAAAAATGAACCCTGTTACAGAGTCATCATCATGTCTCTTCTCACCACCCTCTGGGTCTACATTAGCCAGTCAACTAGCCCTTTCAGCGTCATGTGACCAGCGCGCCCCATTCAGCTTTGCTGGTGTCGTATCACATGACCCAGGCATGGCCAGTCGTCAGGTTGCACCGCCCTTTGGTTCCCGAGCATGCTGTTCTCAGCCTTCTCCAACATTAACCAAATCGGCAGCGGCCTCCTCGACCGCCCACTCATTCCCGGCCATTCAGCTCAGCTGTTTACATTGCCAAATGTCTTCACAACATCTGCAGCAGCTCGGCTAAAAAAAGCAGGAAAAATCCACAACACCCCCTTCGCCAACCAACTAAATACATCGCAACACCTGGCAAACCTTTTCAGCAAATTCTACTTGGCCGTCAGTCCGGCAGCCTCACCTCACCATTTCTAGCTTGTTGAAACAAAAAACTAGTAAGTTTTTCCTGCTTATACAGTTTACTGCTGGTTAAATAACGTAAGCAGCTTATACGTAATTCATGATTTCTCAAATCAAAGGCTGGCTGTGCATAATTAAATGGTACGTCAATATATTGTCTGAAATATCAGAAACCTTTAAAGGTGAAGGAGAAATCGGACTACAAGTTATTTGCATGTGAGAGGAGTCTACTTAATTGTTCTCATATTGCAAGAGAAACTCCTTCCACCTTTAAAATACCTTTACTAACTGTAATTTTTGGGATGAACCTACAAACGAAGGTTCTTTGTATTCTGCTGTAAAAGACTAACATAACGCAATAATATATTTGACTTTTTTTCACAATTGAGTTTGATGTGGTCTGTTCCGAACCTTTGAGCTGTGAATTTTGATCGTGCTTATTTGGTTATCCATTTGGTTTAAGGTTAATGTTTATTGTAATCTCCAATTCAAATTGTGTATTCTAGGAAATAGTTTAGAGATATGGCATTATTTTCTTGAACGTTTTGGATTTTTTGAAACCATATATTTGTTTCAGCCTCACTCACCCTCAACCCCTCACCCTCACTCACCCTCAACCCCTCACCCTCAACCCCTCACCCTCAACCCCTCACCCTCACTCACCCTCAACCCCTCACCCTCACTCACCCTCACTCACCCTCGCTCACCCTCACCCTCACCCTCACTCACCCTCAACCCCTCACCCTCACTCACCCTCAACCCCTCACCCTCACTCACCGTCAACCCCTCACCCTCACCCTCACTCACCCTCAACCCCTCACCCTCAACCCCTCACTCTCACTCATCCTCACTCACCCTCAACCCCTCACCCTCACTCTCACTCACCCTCACCCACCCTCAACCCCTCACCCTCACTCACCCTCAACCCCTCACCCTCACTCACCCTCACCCTCACTCACCCTCAACCCCTCACCCTCACTCACCCTCACTCACCCTCACTCACCCTCACTCACCCTCACCCTCACCCTCACTCTCACCCTCACCCACCCTCACCCTCACTCACCCTCACCCTCACTCACCCTCACTCAGCGCAACCACAGCATCTTCACTAAATATATTTAATAAACTTTAAGCTATTGGCAATATAAAATAAAATCCATTTTATTTACGTATTAATTATTAATTGTTTTTTAAAGCCATTGATTTTTTTTTATATCAATACATATAAGTCACATATAAGTCCCGTTAATACAAAACATGTTGCTTTACAAATGCTAGAGGTGTCACATTTACAAAAATTATAACTATTGGCTTTGTAAAGAAGAAAGCTATTAATTTAGCTATTTAGAAAAAACAACACATAAATAAAAAACAAAAAAATAAATAACACCTATAGCTCAAACTTTACTACTGCGAGACCTATTGCATTTCCAATGCTTGTTGTTTTAAAGCGAGCATACCATAGGTCAGAGGCGGGCGCATAGCTCCGCCCCTGGCCTATTGGTGTCTGTTACGTGCATTTCCTGGCATATTGCTTTCAATTATCGGGCCAGACACATGCGTGATAATTCAAAGCATATGTCAGGAAAGGCGGGCGCACCACTCCCGGCTTTGGGTTTTTTTTCCCGATTGCTTTCAGTTTCCCTCAGCGCGGCTCAGGCGGCCGACAAGCATATAGGGACCCGACCTTCCTCTGTACATCTGGGCTAACCGGAGCAGAGAGGGAAGTGCTGGTGTTTTTACGGCCTGCGGACGACTAACCCTCCCCAATGAACCCAGGGCTCTGGCTGCTTGGGTAGAGGCATCCGTGCTGCAAGAAGCTGAAAGTGCTTCCAGGCTTCAGCCTTTCTCGGCGAACATTAATTTGTCCTGGGAAGTAGGCGCCTCCTTTCGCTAACTAAGTAAAGGCACGCTTCTTGATCTCACGTCCCAGGAAGCCCTTCCTCGAAAGCAGCGTGGGTAGGAAGCGGGGCCTTCTCTATACAGGGCAGCGGCTACGTCCCCCGCCCGTCTGTGGAGTGGGGCGCGGGGGATGCTCCGGCTCCGTGTGAAGTGCACCCCATCCCGGGCAGCTGTTATGGAATCTAGGTCTGAGAGGACGGCACACAACTGTGCACCTCATCCCGCAGGCTGCAGTTGTGTGTCATTGTGCTACTGTACTGTAGCGCTGTATGTAGTGCAAAGCGCTCATCACTTATACTCTGGAAGAGCAGTGGAGCTTTAAGTGGGATGAAAAAACTAGGGGGCTCGTAAAGGGGCGTGGCCACTGTAATTAAGGGTGTGATTTAAAACACTTAAGCTACAAATCTGTGTTTAGCACGCTGTGCCGCCCGACTTGTATTTTGATCTTTCTGTCATTGCATCCAGAGATACGATACAAGTGACATCATGCCTACAACAAGGCAGGACCATTGGCTTTGTCAATGGTTGTTAGTTGAACCTGGGGGTGCACCTCATCCCGCGGGCTGCAGCCCCGTGTGTGTATAATTGTGCTACTGTACTCTAGCGCTGTATGTAGTGCACGCGGCATAAAGCGCTCATCACTTATGCTCGGGAAGAGCAGTGGAGCTTTAAGTGAGATGAAAAAACTAGGGGGGCTCGTAAAGGGGCGTGGCCACTGTAATTAAGGGTGTGATTTAAAACACTCATGCTACATATCTGCGTTTAGCACACTGTGACGCCCAACTTGTATTTTGATCTTTCTGTCATTGCATCCAGAGATACGATACAAGTGACATCAAGCCTACAACAAGGCAGGACCATTGGCTTGGTCATGGTTGTTAGTTGAACCTGGGGGTGCACCTCATCCCGCGGGCTGCAGCACTGTGTGTGTGTGTAATTGTGCTACTGTACTGTAGCGCTGTATGTAGTGCACGCGGCACAAAGCGCTCATCACTTATACTCGGGAAGAGCAGTGGTGGGATGAAAAAACTTGGGGGTCTCGTAAAGGGGCATGGCCAATTTAATTAAGGGTGTGATTTAAAACACATGATCTGGGGGCGTGGCCAAGATGGCGGGGTGAGCGGACGCTTCCTCCCGTAGCTCCTCCGGCCCGGCTCAGCTCGAGCCCCGATTCCTGCGCCTCTCTCCCCCCGCGGCTGCACTGCGGGTGAGAGAACTGTGCCGGAGTTCCTGGGGCACATTTTGGTGCCACTTTGACTTCTGGAGCCCCGGGGGAAGTTCCTGAAAAGTTTATTCGGAGATCGCTCCGAGGACTAGAGCCCGGGTTGCCCTGAGGAGAGGAGCCGGGAGGCGGAGCGTAGTGCGGCGCTGTCCGCGCGCCTTGGCTGGCCCGAGTGCTGAAAAGCGGAACGCCGGAGATCCTGAAGGAGCGGACTAGAAGGACTCCGCGGAGCGAGGTGGCTTCCTGGCGGTGCCCTGGTGGCAAGCACCATTGCTGGGCGACGGACTTTAGCCCTGTACCAGCGATCCCCCCACTGCCCGGGGTCTCGAGGGGCGACGCCTTGCGAACTCCGCGCCCGGAGGCGCTGGATGGCGGAGTTCGAGCAGTGCCCGAGCCGGGCAATCGACTGGTGATGGGGGGAGGCGCCGGTTTCGCACTTTCCGGACCCGTTATCATTTGAGAGTTGCCCACGGACTTGCTGGCCCGGGCTGCCTTCTTGGGTCCCACCCTCCCGCCATCTTGTCTTTGTGTGGCTGAGCCCGGTGGCCCCTGCCCGCGCCCTTCTCACACGGGAGCCTCGACTCGTTCTGGCGCTAGCTCATCTACTGCCCTCCCTGGGAACACGAGACGGGAGGCCTACTCTTCGGACATTGCTGCCTACCCTGCTGGCCCGAGGGCCGTCTTGCCCATGCCCAGACCGCCATTTTGTCGCCTGTGACGCACTATCCTTGTCCTCGGCGGTGGCGCTCGCCTACAGCAACTAATCCTGGGCTTTGCCGGGCCCCAAGATGACTGGAAGACGTGGCGCGGCACGGGGTGATCGCACCTTGCCGGAAATGCTCGGCAGGTCCCAGCAACTACGCGACAGGACGCAGCCGTCCCCGGGGGCCTCCCGGGCATCAACGGACGCAACTGCGGGCGAGCCGCCGGTCACGCGGTCCTTCATGGAGGACTTATTCACCTCCCTCAAGGAGGAATTTCAAACTCTTAAGACCGAAGTGGCTGGAGAGGTCCGGGAGGTGCGCAGGGAAGTCGAGGGCCTGGGCGAACGGGTCGATACTGTGGAGACGGCGGCTCAACGCCGCGATGAGGAGATAACCCATCTCCAACAGGACGTCCTCCGCCTCCGGGAGCAATGTGTCGAGCTCCAGGCCCATTCGGAGGACCTCGAGAACAGGTCCAGGAGGAACAACATCCGGGTCCGGGGTGTTCCATCCGCCGATGAAGGTACGGACCTAGTGGCTTATCTGCAGGACCTGTTCCGTGACATCTTGGAGGAGGGAGCGGATTTCCCCATCCGCATCGACAGGGCACTCAGGGTGGGCCGCCAGCGCCAGTCATCAGCACCCCCGCCTGATATCCTGGCATTCTTGCCGGATTTCCCTCTAAAGGAGCGCATCATGACTGAGGCCCGTAGGAAGCAACCATTGACCTTCCGCGAAAGACCTGTGGCGCTCTATCAGGACCTGTCGGCCATCACACTGCAAAAGCGCAGGTCTTTCCGCATCGCTACGGACTTTCTGCGAGAGCACGAGACAGTCTACTCCTGGGGTCACCCCTTCCGTCTTATCTTTCGATGGAATGGGGTACTGCATCAGCTGCGCTCCTTACAAGATGTTTGCGGGGTGCTGGGTCTTACTGCTACGGAGGAGGACGGGGCTACACCCGCATGGAGGCGCCCCGAGCGGCGGGGCCGACGGAGGTCGAGAAGGCGCCCATCGTCAGCGCCAGTGAGTCGCCCGGACTCGCCCACCATCAGGGCTGACATGGCGGAGGCCCTGAGGACTGCGGCCAGGAACTTGCCTGAATCTACTGGTGTGGCCTTGACGGCCTAATTTTTCTCCGGGGGGAGAGGCTCTTAGCTTTTACGATGCTGGGCTGGGGGTTGGGGGGGCGGGGGGGTGGTGTGTGGCTGGACGTCCACTTGACTGTTTTCTGCAGACTCGCCCATTTGGGCTAGACTGAGACTATGGGGTGTTGTTTTTTTGCTTTTTGTTTTGGCCGGTTGCCATCAATGGTTTTTGGGGGGGTTTCATTGTTGGTTTGTTGTGGGGGGGGTCCCGTCCGAAGCTGTCCGAACGAGTACGATGCCGCCTCTGGCCTTCCCTGCGCCCCTCCGCTGATCCCCCGCCTGCTGCATAGCGCGCTGTTTCCCTGGAGACGATGCCACCCCTGAAAGTGGTGACCCTTAATGTCAAGGGTCTGAATAACCCCGTAAAGCGTAGGGCGATCCTCTCCCTATTGGAGGGGTCGCAGGCGGATATTTGCCTCCTGCAGGAGACCCATTTACTCTCCAGAGATTGCCATAGGCTGCGCTCTGCCAAGTTCCCCACTCAACTTTTTTCCTCTGCTGCGACTAAGACCGCTGGGGTGGCCATTCTTTTAGCCAGCTCCTTTCGGGGGGAGGTGCTGTATAAACATGCCGAGCAGAAGGGGAGGCTCTTAGTGTATCGCATGCGCTTAGGAGGTGTTACCTTTATGGTTGGTTCGGTTTACAGCCCAAACGATCACCAGGATCGTTTCCTGGACTCGGTGTTGGTGGACGTTGCTGCCTCGCCCGATCGCCATGTCATCCTGGGGGGAGACCTGAATATGGTCTTCGACTCCACTCTGGATAGGTCTGCCCAGCGTTTTCCGCAGACAGGGGAGCTTTCTAGAGCGGTGCGGGACCAGATTGCAGAGATGGACCTGCATGACCTCTGGCGCACCATGCATCCCACCGATAGGGACTACTCCTACTTTTCCCACGCACACCGCACTTATTCGCGGTTGGATTATCTTTTGGTGAGCGGCCCACTTCGCTCGGCCGCCACGGCGGCGGACATCGGGGTCTTGTCTCTGTCCGATCATGCGCCGGTCTCCGGAGTTTTTGCGTGGCCGGCGCCCCCCCCCTCGAGAGGGATGTGGCGGCTTCGGGACACGCTTCTCCATAAGAAATCGGTGGTGAAGCGAGTGGAGGAGGTCATCCAGGACTACCTGACCCACAATAACAACTCTGACACGTCCCTGGCTACACAGTGGGCGGCTTTGAAAACAGTCATCAGGGGAGAGTTTATCTCCATTTCCTCGGCTGACAATAGGGAACGCCAGCGCAAGAGGGAAGAACTGACGGCGCAGGTTAGGGAGCTTGAGCAGGTTCACCGCCGGACGGGGGCACCTCGGGTCTGGAAGCAACTGAAGGCGGCACGAAAACTCCTCTCTGCGTTGGATCTAGATCGAGCGGAGTACGCAGCGCTGCGCCTGAAACATGCCTTTTACACCGGCGGAGACAGGTGCGGTAAGCTCCTGGCCCATAGGCTTAGGGTTGCGCAGCAACGCAATGTGGTGAAGGAGCTGGTGGGAGCGGATGGGATCCCGGTTTCCGGTGACGCGGAGGTGGCAGATACCTTTCGGTCCTTTTACGAGTCACTGTACGCTTCAGAATCTTCCCCACCGGGAGAGGCTGAGGCCTATCTGGAATCCGTGACCCTTCCGGTCTTGGACCCCTCCCAGGCGGACCACCTAGAGAGGGACATTCACGTGGAGGAGGTCATCTCCGCGATCGCACGGCTGAAGCATGGCAAAGCCCCGGGCCCGGATGGCTACACGGCCTTGTTCTACAAGACCTTCTGTCCCACTGTCGCTCCTCTCCTGGCTCGCTTGTTCAACTCCTTCTCCGAACCGGGCGCCATCCCACCGGACCTCCTCTCGGCGACTGTGTCGGTTATCCCCAAGCCGGGGAAGGACCGGACCTTGTGCGGCTCGTACCGGCCCATTTCGCTCCTAAATGTGGACCTCAAGCTTTACACCGGAATCTTGGCGGCCAGACTGGGTCTACACTTACCAGGTTTGGTGGAGGCAGATCAGGCCGGTTTTGTACCCGGTAGGCAGACGGTCGACAACACGAAGAGAGTGACGCACGTCCTGGAAAAGGCCTCACGCGTCCCGGGGGAGCGGATGCTGCTATCGGTCGACGCGGAGAAGGCCTTTGATAGGGTTCACTGGCCATACCTCGAGCTGGTCCTTGGGAAACTAGGGATCGGCGAGAAGTTCCGCACTATGGTCTTTAACTGCTATAGGAGACCGTCGGCGTCAGTGCGTGTCAATGGACACAGCTCCAGCAGCTTCACCATTGAGCGCGGCACGAGACAGGGTTGCCCTCTCTCGCCGCTCCTCTTCGCCCTTTATATGGAGCCGTTTGCGCAGAGGATCCGCGACAACCCGGACGCTATTGGGGTGAAGATGGGGCAATACACACACACTGTCAGCCTATACGCGGACGATGTCTTGTTGACCCTAGATGACCCCAGGCGGTCGCTCCCTGCCTGTGTTCAGGAGCTGAACGCTTTTGCCCGCGTTGCGGGCTTTAAAATGAACATGACTAAGTCGGCTGCACTGGATGTGTCGCTCTCTGCCGACACCAGACGGGACCTTCAAAGTCTCTTCCCTTTGCAGTGGTCCTCCTCCACGGTGCCTTACTTGGGCATTTTGCTTGCTCCCACCCTGCCTGCCATGGTCGCGGCTAACTATTCCTCTCTAGGCAAAAAGATAAAGGAGGAACTCGGCCGATGGAACAAGGGCCTACTCTCGTGGCTGGGCCGTATTGCGGCGGTGAAAATGACGATACTGCCCCAGATCCTGTATCTTTTCCGCGCTCTACCTCTTCAGCCCCCCGTGGGCTGGATACGGCAGGCGCAGGCAGACATCTCCCGCTTTGTGTGGCAAGGCCGTAAGCCTCGGATGAAGCGGGTCCTCTCCATGCTTGCCCCGGAGGCGGGAGGTCTCGGGGTCCCGGACCTCCGGAAGTACTTTCAGGCGGCGCAGCTCCGGTACCTGGTGGAGTGGAGCCGGTGGGAATCGGACAAACACTGGCTCTTTCAAGACCAGGCAGTTGCGGGCCGTACCCTCCAGGAGGTCCCGTTCCTACGGCGCGTTCACCGCCCGCCTAATCTCTACGCCTCCTTTATCATCCGGGTCCCGCTAAGAGTGTGGGACGCGGTGTGTGAGCTACGGGAGCTCACCACTTTTCCGTCGCCGTTCTCTCCCATTGCTGACAACCCGGACTTCACTCCGGGCCTGGAGCCGGGGGCCTTTTCCCACTGGGTGAGTGCGGGATGTAGAGCGCTTTACCAGATCTACGGGCCGGAGGGCGTGCTCCCCTTCCAGCAGCTCCGACAGGAGTTTGGCCTGACGGAGGGGGACAGACTGCGTTACATGCAAGTCCGCCACTGGGCTCTTCAACCCTCAGTGCGCGACGTCGCCGCCCGTACGATTACGCCCTATGAGCGATGGTTGGTGACCCGGGCCTCGGATGCCAAACTCATCACTGATTTGTATAAATTTCTCCAACCCCCGCCGTTTCACTACCATAACCCGGGGAGGGAGCGCTGGCACAGGGAACTGGGCAGGACCCTGAGCCACAAGGAATGGGACAAGATTGCGTATCGGGCGAGGCACTCTGCGTACCACACTGGGCTGACGGAAACCTTCACTAAAGTGTCCACCTATTGGTACTACACCCCGGAGCGGCTCTACGAGATGCGCAAACTAGGCGATAAGGGTTGTTGGCGCGGCTGCGGACAGGAGGGCACCCTCACGCACATTCTCTGGGAGTGCCCGGTGCTGTCGGCCTACTGGAAGGAAGTCTTAGATGAGGTGGATAGGCATTTTGAGATTGAGCTCCCGCGCTTCCCCGCGTATGTCTTGCTTGGCCTCCCCAATGACTTGATGTACCCGCTGAAATCCCGCAGGGGCAGGCAGATTGCGATTGCGCTAGGCTCAGCCGTTCAGAACATACTTGTCTTTTGGCGCACCCCCACTGCCCCCTCTATCACTGGTTGGTTGCATAGGCTCTGGCAGGTACTGGGTATGGAGAAGATATCGCTAACGGTGGCTGGGAATGTTGACCAGTTTGAGGAGCTCTGGCATCCCTTTTTGGCACTGCTGTCCACGGAATTTCGCGAGCTAACGTGCCCACGGTACTTGCGCCTCCTTAGGCTGACACCGCCGGCGCCAGCGGCGGAGTGATTGTGCGGATTGGGGACCGGGGGCCGGGGGTGGGAAGTGGGGTTATATGCTTCTAATGCTGCTTTTCGGACGGGGATGTTGGGGTGTTGTTTTCTTTTCTTTCCTCCTTGCTTTTCTTTCTTCTCCTTTTCTGGGGTCGAGGGGCTGGTGGTATGGTATGCTTCTCTTTTGCTGTGTCGCAGAGTGCTATTCTGGCTTGGCCTTGCCTAGGGAGTGGGGGCCTACGGGGGGTTGTTTACAGCGCCTTACTGCCTTATGTTTTTTGCCTTGTTGCCCTCTGGGGCACCCTGCCTCCCTCTTCTTCTTCTGACTCGCTGCAACGTTTTGCTTCTTGTATTGTATGTTTGCCTGACCTCCTGCTCCCCTCCCCGTGTTTTTTATGCCTTAATAAAATACTTTAAACCTAAAACACATGATCTAAAAATCTGTGTTTAGCACGCTATGCTGCCCGACTTGTATTTTGATGTTTCTGTCATTGCATCCAGAGATACGATACAAGTGACATCATACCTACAACAAGGCAGGACCATTGGCTTGGTCATGGTTGTTAGTTGAACCTGGGGGTGCACCTCATCCCGCGGGCTGCAGCCCTGTGTGTGCATCATTGTGCTACTGTACTGTAGAGCTGTATGTAGTGCACGCGGCAGAAAGCGATCATCACTTATACTCAGGAAGAGCAGTGGAGCAGGAGGGCGCCAAACGCGCACACTGCGCTCTAAGTCAGGGCTTTAAGTGGGATGAAAAAACTAGGGGCCTCTTAAAGGGGCGTGGATACTGTAATTAAGGGCTTGATTTAAAACACTTAAGCTAAAAATCTGTGTTTAGCACGGTGTGCCACCCGACTTGTATTTTGATGTTTTTGTCATTGCATCCAGATATACGAGTGGCATCATACCTACAACAAGGCAGGACCATTGGCTTTGTCAATGGTTGTTAGTTGAACCTGGGGGTGCACCTCATCCTGCAATGCAATAGGTCTTGCATTATTAAAGTTTGAGCTATTGGCATTGTAAATGACAATGCCTTTTATTCACTTGCATTGGTGCGTAAGCAAGAGTCCATGCTTATGAGAAGAAAGGCTGGCAGTCTCATTTACTGCCAGCCTTGCTCATCGTAAGCAAGATCTATACGTTCAAAGTGCGTGTTTATGCACCGATTGCTGGTTTTAAAAACAAATGAATAAAGTTTCCTGTATTTCCTATAAGGTCAGTTTTAGTAATGTGGCCATTTACCTACAACTGTATGCTTATTCAAAGTTTGCAATATTTCCTATAGAGTCAAATTTAGTAATGTGTGCTCTTACCTACAACTGTCATTAAAAAAAGTTTGCATTTTCAATATCAATAAACATCTTTTACTTGCAAAATGTGTTTTCTTTTTCGCAAACTGTGAATCAAAGTCACAAAAACATATTTTACGAACATACCCATTGCATAATTAAGATTTTAAAAAAAAGATGCAAAATACATACATCAATATTTATTAACTACTTCTTAAACACCATTATCTATCATTTAACTTTTTAATACACCTACGCATTACATGTGATTGTATTTCAGTATAATTGCAATTCCATAACTAGCACTAACAACATTGCCATTTTCAATGCCAACTGCTCAAACTTTAATAATGCGAGACCTATTACATTTCCAATGCTTGTTCTTCCCTTGCCTTTGCCATATACAGCTTGCCTCCCGTTCTTTCAGAGCCTTCGGATTCATCTTCCTGCCAGTAGAAAAGCCCTCGACATCTTGGTCAGAAGATAAACACCAAAGAAAGACAGTCCTTATGAGGGTCAGTGATCGACATATGAGCCCCGCATTCCTTACAGGGCTTAAAACCCGACTTCCTCGGGCAGACATGCCAAAACAGAGAGAGATACAATCAAAATTAAAAGTATCCAGCCGAAAGTATGGAGAGTCCCAGAAAAAAACGCTAGCGTCGACAGAGCGGGAAAAAAGGGAACTGACGTCATCACGCCGACGTGGTCCTCCTATGACTCCAGTGACGTCATGCGGAGCCACATGCAGAGCCATGGTATTGTGACGACCTCGTAGGCGTGGAGAGCTAGGCAGGATCAGAATCATTAACAAAAGCACTGCAATGCTAAAACTTAGTTTAGGTGCTCATACTTTCCAAGCTACATGGCATACTGGTGGCCTCCCAAAGTCCCAAATAGCAAGGTTGTAAAAGATGCAAATTATTACTGCAACCAGGGGGAACCTAGGGACACTGGAAACAATCAAAGCAGCTTTAAATATTTTTTCTCCATAAATCTTGGATTAGATACTCACAGACTCCTAAAATTCAGAGAATTTGGTTTAGTTAAAAGGTGGGTAGAAAATTTGCTGTACTGGGCTAGAGGCTTTGGAGCTCATAGGTAAATGATATTAAGGATACAACTGTTCTGCTGAGCTTTAGAAAAGCTGCAAAAATGTCTCGGTTAAGAACTGATTGTTAAAGCTTCCTCTTTATACGAACATCTTTATGGGTCTATAGTGAAGCCTACAGCCAATAAAGGTTTGTGGAAAGGGATGAACTGCGGGAACTTAAGATGCTTATTCACTGATAGACTGTATGGGGCACACATTGATAGACTGTATGGAGCACAAAATAATGGAGGTTTACAGGTTCACCAAGATTAGAGTTTCCTAAAATAGTGGCTACTTAAATTAAATTATGGGACGTAAACAATTTGGTGTACTTACATATGTTGGTGTGTTCGTGAGACAGCATATAGTTTGCAAGAGGTGGTGTGTAAGTCAAGCACTGTAAAGCAGAGTTAACAAAACATGTATTGCCAAGATTCTGGAGTCCAGCTCCAACACGATGTACTTGTTGCCATTTCAAACAAATCTTCTCTGATGGAAATAGGATTTTCTGTGGTGGAGCAATTCCATCGCCAGAACCTACGGCAAAAAAAGATGAACATTTGTACTAATTGTCAATCAATAAGCATCTATTTGCCACACATCCAAAATCAACGTTTTATTAAAAATATGAGATGCCAAATAATTGCAATTTCTGTTTTAAAACCATAGTATGCAATATAACCGTAACCCTGAACTCTACCTGAAAAGTCAGTTCAAGTGTCTGTAAAGTTTTTTGCCCCAATTCTCAGTTATGCCAGCTCATGATGAAGGTGACAAACAAAACAAAAACACATTTATCACGTCTTGGATTCACTAAACTGGATACTGTGTTAAGCTGTGTTAAAGTTGAGACACATTGTTCTGTATGAACCATTTTACAATAGAAGAGAACCATTCACAACGGTCAGGCTTAGGCTTTGTGCACTAACTTGCACACATGGGCCCTCTGGAATAAAATGTTTCTCGTTTCCTTTTGTTGAAAAGCCAGGCGTGGTATAGAATTTTCTCCATGCGGATACACCAAGTTTGTGTTCCTTATCCTTTAGGATAAGGAAAAAGAGCCAAGGTTCTGAAAAGAACTGAAACCTGCCCGTTCTTCCATAACATTCTGGTTAGGACATTGAAATAGATATTTGATAGGCAGGAGCTAAAAGTGGTTCCCACATATCTGACATTACTCGGAAAGCAGGAGTTATGCTGAGCATTAAGAAGCTTGAACAATCGCATCATAAATTTCACTACCACATGAGACTTAAAGAGTCAACAGTATTGGGAACGTCTGCTGCACTACCTACAAACAACACAGACAGACGAGTGAACACCACGCTGAACGAGGTGGTAGTGGAAAAAGTGTGGTTTTACTATAAATTTTTGGGGGGCGAATAGACTTGGGTGCTTCTAAAAATGTACACAGGAACTGCACACTTTGAAATGTTGACCCGTACTATAAGATGCCTAGGACCAGGCTGGGAGAATTTAAGCGAGGGCGATGATAATGTTCACTCCTACAGAACTAAGGGTTACGCATGAAAAGTCTTGATGTCGGTAAATTATGAGATGAAACATTATACTGTATGAGCTTGAGTTGTAATGTAAGTGATACTGTCCTTTTTATTGATGCTGTCTGGACCTAATAAAAAAAAATTCAAAATAAAAAAGTCAAACAATACAGTTCAGCAAGCATCTCTTCCATGAAGATAAATTATTACCAGAAGACCGACCCATATATACAATAGCATAACCATTTCTGTACAAGTATGAAATACATACATTCTAGTAATCAAGCAATATAAAAGGTTCGATTAATCACAGTGATCTAAAACATTTGCCTTAATTCCATCAAACAAATCCAACATGTTTCTCTTAACATTAGGTAGCCAACTTGAAGAGTTCATTGAAAGGTTTCTTGAACCCATAGCTTTTAACCATATTTTCGAATAAGGAAGTTTCACAGTAAAGATGGAGGTATTGTTAAAGGTTACAAGCTTCTCAGAAAAACAACCAACCTAACCTATAACCAAACCAAGTTTCCCTATATAAAACTTCCAAAAAGATAATGTTCTAGAAAATGCAAACAACATATGCAAGTCAAGTCAAGTCAAAGAAGCTTTATTTCGGCCATTTGGTCATAAAAGCGCAGAAGAGACAATACAGTACATTTTGCAAATCATTAAAGGAGTGTTAAAAAAGTCATCGTGCAATTTATGTACATAGGTGCTATATTAAACAAGCATTTGCAATGCAAAAGGTCTCGCAATTACTAAGTTTGAGCTATTGCATTGCAAATTATTTTTTTTTGTTTATGATTTTGTTTTTAAAACATAAATAAAAGGCATTGGTATTGATAATGTCAATTGATTAAATGTGTGTAAATGTGCAACCTATTGCATAGCAAATGTTTGGGTTTGTTAGGTACGGAGAGATTAAGTGGAGGGGTAGAAGAGGGGTAGAGGGGTAGTAGAGGTGTAATAGAGTGTTAGAGGGGTGGTAGAGGTGTGGAATGGTGGTAGAAGAGCTGAGCTGTAGAAGAGTGGTGGAATAGTAGAAGGGTAGTATAGGGGTTCCACTGATGTTCTCACTGTACTTAACCATGAACATAGTTGCAAAAAGTGAAAGTTTAATTGTAAAAATATTTTGTAACTACTAAAGCCTTACATGGACAGATGATCCATTCAGTTAAAGTGCAAGTAACTACATTTTAAATCATACTGGCCCGGCCTAGATAATCATGAGTCTACTTGCCATCTTACGGCATGTTTACACCTGACCCGCTGTTCGTGGTTGTGTGGGGTTGTGTGTGTGGTTGTGGTTATTGTGTGTGGTTGTGTGTGTGTGTGTGGGCTCAATAGTAATTGAGCTAATTCTTTGTGAAGGCACTTTTTACAACAGTGAGAGTGATTTTTGAGAGTTAGTGAGTCAGTTAGTGAGAGAGTTAGTTAGTCAGTTAGTTAGAGTGAGAAAGTCAGTTAGTCAGTGAAAGAGTGAGTCAGTGAGAGTCAGTAAGAGAGTCAGTCAGTGAGAGTGAGCCAGTTAGTGAGAGAGTCAGTCAGTCAGTCAGTGAGAGTCACTCAGTTAGAGTGAGAGAGTTAGTCAGTGAAGGTGAGAGTTAGTCAGTGAGAGTGAATGAAGAGTGAGAGTGTGAGTTTGTTATTTCCTGAGTGAGAGAGTCAGTTTGTGAGAGTCTCAGTTAGTGAGAGAGAGTTAGTTATTAAGAGAGAGTGAATTAGTGAGAGAGTGAATTAGTCAGTGAGAGTGAGTCAGTCAGTTAGTGAGAGAGAGTGGGAGAGTCAGTTAGTGATAGAGTGAAAGAGTCTGTTAGTGAGAGTCTGTCAGTGAGAGTGAATTAGTGAGTCTGTCATTGAGAGTGAGTGGGAGAGGTTTGTGTACTGTAGACACAGGTCAGATGTAGTGTGAGCAGTGTATGCAGTGCCTACATAGGTCTTTGATGTATTGCGAGTAGTGTGTTAATCAATGCAAGGTCAAAGTTATTTCAAAATCACTTTGCATATTGTTTTTTTTTAGGGAGGGTGTGGTGTATCAGTTTTTTTGATTAATATGAGGTGCAGTGTAAGAGGTGTGTGCAGTGCATACCCATTAAGATTTAATGTGCGGAGTTCAGTAAGAAGTGTGAGGGATATACTTAAAAAGTGTATTAGGACTCTGGGTCGCAGTATGGGGCTGGAGGAAAGGACTCGTGGAGACTGCTGTATCATGGTGAAGTTGATTGTTTGGGGGTGGCGGTAAGGCGGGGGAGATGTACTTAGGGTGGACGCTTTCCCCCTTGTTTAAGGTTCGTTTGTGAGGGAGGGGGGGAGGTTGGTTGCATGGGCGGGTTGGTGGGGATCCATTGGCTTGGACGCTCTCGGGTCCCACGTTCAGGATCAGGGGCTGTCCAGGCCGCGACAGGTACTTCAGAGTTGTTGAGGTATGGGGCGTGGGGGGGAGAGGGTTGCATGGTGTTGGGGGGACGGGTATCCGGGTGTTGGGGGGGGGGAATGGGGTTGGGGTGTGCTGCATGGTTGTCTTATGATTTCACTAACTTACTTGAATAGATACGCAGGGCCCAGTGTCTGGGCATATGTCCTGGAACCCCTGGATGGCGGATGAGGAGACTGGGCAAGTGACCCCTAGGACTTCTATGTTGGTCCTCAGCTGGAATGTGAGGGGAATGCTAGACAAGAATAAAAGGGGGCGGTAATGCGGCAGGCCAAAAGGGAGAAGGCTGATGTACTGCTATTGCAATAAACGGATTTGCTGGGTAACAAACGTATCTGTTTACAACGATTTGGCTACCAACAGGTCTACCACGCCGGATTTACCAGAGGGTTTAGGGGGGTAGCGGTCTTGATGCACAATAGACTGTCATATGTTCATTCATCACAGTGGTTGGACCCGCAGGGTAGATATGTTTTGATCAAAGGAATGATTGGGGAAGAACATGTGGTGTTTGGGAGTGTGTATGCCCCGCCCCCGTTGCAGTGGACGCTAGTAGAGAAATTGTTTGCGGTGTGGGCAGATATTCCGGATGTGCCGGCTGTAATTGGAGGAGACTGAAATGATGTGATGGATTGCCGTATGGATAGATGCCGCCTGGAGGGGGGCAGTTGGTGGATGTGCCCACTAAATTGGGTGGTCTGGCTGCTGGATTGGGCTGGGTGGATACCTGGCGCTACTTACACGCACAGAGCAGGGCATACACCTACCTCTCTGTGGTACATTGCTCGTTCTCGAGATTGGATTATATATTTGTTCCTCGTGCGGTGATCGGGCGGGTGGAGTCGGCGGCGATCTTGCCTCTTGGATTATCGGATCACTCCCCAGTAATGGTGGAATTTCGGCTAGACAGGGGGCGGAGGCCATTTCGGTGGCGCCTCTGCACGTGGCATCTCCAAGGGGAAGACTATACGAAGCATTTTGGGGAAGCAATAACGCACTTCCTGGATGAAAACGCAGGTTCAGTTGACGACGCGGGGACGGTGTGGGATGCCCTGAAGCCCACACTGCGTGAGGTGGATATAGCATGGTGTTCGGAGGCCCGCAGGCAGCGCCAAGCAGATCTGGTGTGAGCAACAACCGATATAGAGGCCCTTGAAAAGCAGTGTAGCGAGGAAGGGGACAGCGAGATGTTGGGACAACTTCAGCTGGCTCAGCATCTCTATGCCTCTCTCCAGCTGGACGAGGCGCGGCAGGAATGACTGGCAACGCGCAGTAGAATTTATCAGTGGGGGGATAAGTCAGGTTCGATGCTTCATAGGCTATGCCAACACACATTCCAAGCACAGACCCTGCCGGGTATTAGAGAAGCGGATGGATCTCGGATCGGTGACCCACAGGCCTTGGCCGATAGCTTTGCTGCGTACTACACTGATCAGTATGCCCAGAGGGAGTGCCTCCCGGCGCTAGAGGTGGGCAAAATCATTGCAGAAATGCCACCGCGAGCGGTGACAGACGCTGTACGGGAAAGCCTCGATTGCCCATTAACAGCTGAAGAATTGGGCACGGCCTTGGGGGAACTTAACGTGGGGAAGGCACCGGGACCTAATGGCTTCCCAGCTGAGTTTTTTAAGAAATATCATCTTCACCTGGGTGCTCATTACGGAGCGGCGCTGGCGGAGGCCAGAGCGCGTGGTTGTCTCCCGGCTAACTGGAGGCATGCGGAAGTGGTGGTGTTCCACAAACCGGACAGACCCCTGGACCGGCATGCGTCTTATAGACCAATCTCTCTACTGAATGTGGAAGCCAAGATCTTGGCTAAGGCACTGGCAAATCGCCTTCTTCCACATATAGCGGACATGGTCCACCCGGATCAAGCCAGGTTCATGCCTCGGCGGGCGACAAGGCATAATGTCAGACGCGCCCATATTGTGGTGGCGGCAGTCAGAGGCACTGGGGTGCAGGCGGCACACCTCTTGGCGGATATGGATCGGGCCTTTGATTCTTTAGGCTGGGTCTACCTCTTCGCACTGCTATCATGATTAAACCTTGGGCCCTACTTTCTGGCCTACATTAAACTGCTATATACGGACATTACCGCGTCAGTGAGGATTGCGGGTGCCGTGTCCGCCAGGTTTTCTATTGGGCGCGGTACGAGGCAGGGGTGCCCCCTCTCGCCATATTTGTTTGCCCTTGCAATGGAACCACTGGCTGCGTGGGTGCGCATGGATGCGCAGTTGCAGGGCTTTGAGTGGGAGGCCGGGCCGTTGGATAGAATCGCTCTGTACGCAGACGACGTCTTATTCTTTATTACAGACCCTAATAGATCGGGGCCGCGGGTCCTGGAAATTATGCGGATATTTGGTGAGGCCTCGGGGCTCCGCATGAACCCGCACAAATCGACTCTGTGAATCCTGGGAGACCGTGCCCTGGTCGAGTCATGGGCAGCTCCGTTGCAGGAGGCTGTAGGAGGCCTTGGGAGCGCAATGTAATGCCAGTGTGGGATCGGGTGCGGACACGAAGGTATGGTCACGTATGCCCCTCACAATCTATGAACGCTCAGCTATCTTTAAGATGGTGGCCCTGCCGCGTCTGTTATATCAGCTGCAGAACCACCCCTACCCGATCGCACCCCAGTGGTTCAAGCAGGTGAACTTGGCGCTGGGTCAATTCCTCTGGACAGGAGGTGCTGTCCGGGTGGCATTGCGCACTTGCTGCTTGTCAACATTTTGCGGAGGTTTGGCGACATCAGATTTACTATCGTATTATCAAGCATTCCATCTTTTAGTACTTAATGACTGGTGGTACAGGGACAGGGGAGACCCTGCGTATGCTCTGGAAAGGCATCTGATGGGGGCCTATACCATTCACACGATCCTGTATTCGGCACAACTGCGGAAGGGACTACCACCAGCCACCCAGGTGGTTATTCAGATTTGGAGACAGGCTCTACGCCGGATGGGCTGGTGGGGCACCCTAACGGAAGAAACCCCTCTGTGGCACAATAGACAATTGCCGGCGCTGATGACCCTTAGCGGGTTCCGTGGATGGGACAACATAGGCATATCAACATTGGGCGATGTGATGAAGGGCACGACCCTTAAAGCCTTCCAGGATCTCCTTACGGAGTATGGTATGCCCAATCCCAATTCTTTCAATACCTTCAGTTCCGACACGCCATTACACCGTGCTTAGCGGGCTTGGACTCCCTAACAGAATTTAGCCCGTTAGAAGCCAAGGTTTTTATGGGTGACCTGGGGGTTAAGAAGGTATCCAGTATATACCAAACATTAGTGACACATTGTTCTACATCCCTGAATAAGCTGAAGGACGCCTGGGAGAGAGATGTGGGGGCCCTGGATGAGGATGATTGGAGGGAGGCCCTTGAGGCCCCTAGAGGGGCAGCGATTGCGCTGCGTCTGCAGCTGGTTCAATTCAAATACTTACATAGGATATACTATACCAGGGAAAGACTGTGGCGAGCGGGCCTAATTGCTTCCCCAGATTGTCTGCGGTGTGGACAGGAGGTGGGGACATTGCTGCATACTGTATGGAGTTGTGGTTCACTTGTCAAGTTTTGAGGGGGGAGTGTGGAGCAACTTGTCTGAAGACTTGGGGTGGGAGCTCCCGCGTACCTCGCAGCTGGGTTTGTTGCATGAACTAGAAGGGGTGGGGGGGAACGTGTATAAACGGCATCTACTGTTGTTAGGCCTCACTATTGCAAAACGGGATATAGCTAGAGCGTGGAACGATCCCAGGGCGCCATCGTTGCTGGTGTGGAAGAGAGGGCTAGACTTTTGCATGGGCCTGGAGCGACCGATCTTTGAGGCCAGGGGATACCCAAGGAAGCATTATAAAATATGGAAGCGATGAGCTGATCACAGGGGTTTATAGTTGGACCCTCCTAGGGAACGGGAAGATCCTCTGGGGTTGATGGGACAGGACAATTCTGGCAGTTAACTTGTGTATACTTATTTGGACTCTGGATTGAAAAGTGAGATGATGCCGTGCGGCCGGATTTGGGAGGGGGGTGTTCCGGGGAGGGGGGGATAAGGGATGGGGGGACAGGGATGGGTAGTTGATGCTGTTGTCTACTGTAAAAGTCGATCGGATTGCCAATTACATAATGTTGTATACATGCTTGCAGATTACTCGGGGTCATGGAGAGCTGCGTCTGGTGTGCAATCTTCAATAAAATTGGTTTTGAAAAAAAAAAGTGTATTAGGAAAGCTGTGTGCATTATAAGGGACAGAGCAGAGGTGCAGTGTCTTGGGCAAAAAGCATCTTCACAAAAAAATACAAAATATTCTACGGCAAAAACTACAAAATATTCTACGGAAAAAAAAAGAAGAACAAAAAGAAATCTCTGCCTAAAATATATGGAAGAGGACTGGATCCATTTGATAAATACAATGCCTTGCACTGACTGCATTTCGATTTTGTGGTTTGGGCTGAAGCAAAATGTCGGAGGTTACACAGGAAAAGAAGTTTTTTAATTTACCTAAATTATGTACAAAAAAGAAGAAAAACAACATTTAGTCATATTTATGACTAAATGTTGTTTTTCTTCTTTTTTGTACATAAGGTCTTAAAAAATACGAACTTTGCAAAATTAATTTTTCAAAAAGGTCAAATTTGAATAATTGACTCAAGTAAAAAATAAAAAAACGATAGTTTTGATAACAAAACATTGGTTTTATTTCAGATGTTTTGCAAGAACTAGGTCAATTAACTAAGTAGCAGCACGTGCACTTCTTTTTATTCGTTACTAGCTTGTGGCAAGCTGTGCTGTTGGGAGCCCAGACCCAGTGGTTGTTTTTCGGTTTCCATAAACTAGCAACCAAAAACAATCACTTCGGTAGACCATCAGGGGGTATTTCGATCTACATAAAACATCAAAAACAGGTGACAGTAAAGAGGGTAAAAACAAATTCTGACGCACTACAGGCACTAAAAATAGAGGGAGTCAGGGTCCGAAAAGATATTGTACCTATATTAGTTATAAATCTATATCTAAATGCACACAGAAAGAACAAATTGGATGCCACTAAATATATCATTTTACAAAAGGGGGTGGTGATGAACAGAGTGTCTGAATTGAGCAGATCACTCTTACCCAGTCCAAAGATCAGGGCTTGATCCATCACCGTTATTTATCTCACTGCCCCATCCCAGCTCAGAACCTGGCTATATGCAAATCAGTCTGTCCCTGGCCCAGTGCATCATGGGAACAGGGCAGACTAAACTACCAAGCCAATTCTTTACCAGAAAGGAGACAAGCTACCGGGGACCGGTTTCTGGCATTTCAGCCGTCTTCGGCCCGGCTTGCTTGAATCCTGATGGAGCAGTGAGAAAGGGACTCATGTCTGAGTATACCCTGCCACACCTATAGTGGCCAAAATCGATTTACAAAAGGGGGTGGTGATGAACAGAGTGTCTGAATTGAGCAGACCACTCTTACCCAGTCCAAAGATCAGGGCTTGATCCATCACCGTTATTTATCTCACTGCCCCATCCCAGCTCAGAACCTGGCTATATGCAAATCAGTCTGTCCCTGGCCCAGTGCATCATGGGAACAGGGCAGACTAAACTACCAAGCCAATTCTTTACCAGAAAGGAGACAAGCTACCGGGGACCGGTTTCTGGCATTTCAGCCGTCTTCGGCCCGGCTTGCTTGAATCCTGATGGAGCAGTGAGAAAGGGACTCATGTCTGAGTATACCCTGCCACACCTATAGTGGCCAAAATCGATTTACAAAAGGGGGTGGTGATGAACAGAGTGTCTGAATTGAGCAGACCACTCTTATCCAGTCCAAAGATCAGGGCTTGATCCATCACCGTTATTTATCTCACTGCCCCATCCCAGCTCAGAACCTGGCTATATGCAAATCAGTCTGTCCCTGGCCCAGTGCATCATGGGAACAGGGCAGACTAAACTACCAAGCCAATTCTTTACCAGAAAGGAGACAAGCTACCGGGGACCGGTTTCTGGCATTTCAGCCGTCTTCGGCCCGGCTTGCTTGAATCCTGATGGAGCAGTGAGAAAGGGACTCATGTCTGAGTATACCCTGCCACACCTATAGTGGCCAAAATCGATTTACAAAAGGGGGTGGTGATGAACAGAGTGTCTGAATTGAGCAGACCACTCTTACCCAGTCCAAAGATCAGGGCTTGATCCATCACCATTATTTATCTCACTGCCCCATCCCAGCTCAGAACCTGGCTATATGCAAATCAGTCTGTCCCTGGCCCAGTGCATCATGGGAACAGGGCAGACTAAACTACCAAGCCAATTCTTTACCAGAAAGGAGACAAGCTACCGGGGACCGGTTTCTGGCATTTCAGCCGTCTTCGGCCCGGCTTGCTTGAATCCTGATGGAGCAGTGAGAAAGGGACTCATGTCTGAGTATACCCTGCCACACCTATAGTGGCCAAAATCGATTTACAAAAGGGGGTGGTGATGAACAGAGTGTCTGAATTGAGCAGACCACTCTTACCCAGTCCAAAGATCAGGGCTTGATCCATCACCGTTATTTATCTCACTGCCCCATCCCAGCTCAGAACCTGGCTATATGCAAATCAGTCTGTCCCTGGCCCAGTGCATCATGGGAACAGGGCAGACTAAACTACCAAGCCAATTCTTTACCAGAAAGGAGACAAGCTACCGGGAAATGCCAGAAACCGGTCCCCGGTAGCTTGTTTCCTTCCCAGTATAAGAATTGGCTTGGTAGTTTGGTCTGCCCTGTTCCCATGATGCACTGGGCCAGGGTCAGACTAATTTGCATATAGCCAAGTTCTGAGCTGGGATGGTGCAGTGAGCTAAAAAACGGTGATGGATCAAGCCCTGATCTTTGGACTGGGTAAGAGTGGTCTGCTTAATTCAGACACTCTGTTCATCACCACCCCCTTTTCTGAATCATTTTTGTCCACCATAAGCGTGGAAGGGTATACTCAGATGTGAGTCCCTAGCTCATTGCACCATCAGGATTCAAGCAAGCCGGGCCGAAGACGGCTGAAATGCCAGAAACCGGTCCCCGGTAGCTTGTTTCCTTCCCAGTATAAGAATTGGCTTGGTAGTTTGGTCTGCCCTGTTCCCATGATGCACTGGGCCAGGGTCAGACTAATTTGCATATAGCCAAGTTCTGAGCTGGGATGGTGCAGTGAGCTAAAAAACGGTGATGGATCAAGCCCTGATCTTTGGACTGGGTAAGAGTGGTCTGCTTAATTCAGACACTCTGTTCATCACCACCCCCTTTTCTGAATCATTTTTGTCCACCATAAGCGTGGAAGGGTATACTCAGATGTGAGTCCCTAGCTCATTGCACCATCAGGATTCAAGCAAGCCGGGCCGAAGACGGCTGAAATGCCAGAAACCGGTCCCCGGTAGCTTGTTTCCTTCCCAGTATAAGAATTGGCTTGGTAGTTTGGTCTGCCCTGTTCCCATGATGCACTGGGCCAGGGTCAGACTAATTTGCATATAGCCAAGTTCTGAGCTGGGATGGTGCAGTGAGCTAAAAAACGGTGATGGATCAAGCCCTGATCTTTGGACTGGGTAAGAGTGGTCTGCTTAATTCAGACACTCTGTTCATCACCACCCCCTTTTCTGAATCATTTTTGTCCACCATAAGCGTGGAAGGGTATACTCAGATGTGAGTCCCTAGCTCATTGCACCATCAGGATTCAAGCAAGCCGGGACGAAGACGGCTGAAATGCCAGAAACCGGTCCCCGGTAGCTTGTTTCCTTCCCAGTATAAGAATTGGCTTGGTAGTTTGGTCTGCCCTGTTCCCATGATGCACTGGGCCAGGGTCAGACTAATTTGCATATAGCCAAGTTCTGAGCTGGGATGGTGCAGTGAGCTAAAAAACGGTGATGGATCAAGCCCTGATCTTTGGACTGGGTAAGAGTGGTCTGCTTAATTCAGACACTCTGTTCATCACCACCCCCTTTTCTGAATCACTAAATATATCATAGCACTAATAAAGGAAATCATATACTCCAACATGCTCCTGCCCAAAGTGATAGTAGATTTTAACCTGCACCACCTGGGAATACACCAGAGCGACAGGCTTGCTCTAACCAGTCCTGAAAGGACTTAATTCCTTTCTAAAAAATTACGACCTAAAATCGGTGAAGAACATAGCGAAATCTCCAGACTCCAAGCTCTTGAGCATGGCCACATTTAGGAATTGTTCAAGAATCGACTACATCTTTTTATGTAATCTGCTAGCCCAGAAAATTGCCCACGCTGACATAATAGCGCATGAAACCAGTGACCACAAAATACTGCAGGTAGACCTAAACTTGAGCTTACTACAGAGGGAACAAGCTGTGGCAGTATCACAGTCAACAGGGACTGAAGAATATTCCCTAGTTAAAAGGATAAAATGGAACAAGACCCAAGTAAAGCGGTTCAATGTTTGGGAAAAAAAAACAAGAAATGGGCCAGGGGAATCCGCCCACAATGGAAAACTGGACAGAGTGGATTGGATACCTAAAAGCTAAATTGGTCAACAATTTCAAGGTCAGCGCACCGGGCCACAAAATGTTTCCCTCACGGTTTAGATATAACAACACAAATCTAACTACACTATCACGTCTGCTAAAAAGGGCAAAGAGATTACACAACACCAGAGGAACACAGGAAACAAGGGACAAATGTATAGACTTATCCAAGAAGAGACACTTCTTATGGACGCTCAAACAGGAAAAACTAGAGCAAGACTGGGTAATAATACACGAGCTCGAAAACCCCACAAACAACGAAAACTTTGGCAATACATTGCGAACCTGGAGAACGGCAAAACGGCTAGGCACAATTCGGCCCACGCCGATGCTTGGATAAGGCATGTTGCCTCAATCTACACACAGAAACCAGCTACTACAGTTGATGAAAAATATGAGGCACAACTCGCACCTGGAGAAGACACAGACACGGAGGCCACCATGGGATCACTTGGTAAAGAACAAGATGGTACCTCAGTTAAACAGGTGATAAAAAGGATAAGAAGAGACAGGGCTCCTGGCCCCAGTGGCCTCCCAGGGGCTATCTTTAGAGAAGATCCAGTTTACTGGAGTAGAATTCTCTCCAAACTGTTCACTGAATGTAGACTAAAAGCAAAAGTACCAGACTCATGGCGAGGGTCCTTCTTGCACCCTATCTTTAAGAAGGGGGACAATACAGACCCAAAAAATTACCGACTCATTGCCCTTCTGGACATTGAAGGGAAAGCCTATGCTAGTACTCTACTGAAGGAACTAAATGAATGGATCAAAGAGAATGAAATCCTCCCCCACTATCAGACAGGCTTCCGTAAGGGCCGCTCTACAATTGAGAACATTGTGGCCATGTCATATTTGAGCCAGCAAGCCAACAGCAAAAATAATAAACCAATTTTCGCATGCTTTGTCGACTACTCAGCTGCCTTCGACGGGGTACCCCGACATAAGCTATGGGAAAAACTGAGCAACTGGCAAATTCCAGCAGGACTCCTTAACGCCATCATTTCATTATATAGTCACACCTGGATCCAAGTAAAGCTAGCAGATAACAAAATAACAAAGAAGTGCCTGACAAATCGTGGACTAAAACAAGGATGCATACTCGCCCCCACGCTGTTTAATCTATACACAGCAGATCTGGGGAAGAAGCTTTTGAACGCTAGTCTGGTGACCCCAAAAATCGGGAGAAATAAACTGCAAAATTTACAATATACAGACGATTTAGTGGTAATGGACCACACAAAAATTGGGCTGCAAAGAGGTCTGGAATCCCTAAATAAGTACAACGAAATCAATGAGCTCATAATAAATGCTCAAAAAACGAAGTTGTCATCTTTGGCCACTTCCCCAAAAAAGCCTTACTGAAATGCCCTGTGGGTAAGGAAATTATCAATACCACGCGTTCATACAACTACCTTGGATGTTGGCTAAGTGAAACTGGCAAAGCAACATCACAAACACACAAAATGAAGGCCAGAGCACAGGCAACAATTTTCTCAATATGCAAACTAAACGAGCTTATGCAGAGTCCGACATCAGCACCTATCAGTAAGGTATTACAAGCCAAGATCAGGGCAACCGCAGGGTACGCACAACAGGCATTCCCAAGAAAAATGGAGGCAATGTTGGACAAAGTGTAGTGCCAGGCCTATAAACGCATCTTTAAACTTCCCAAACACACTCGTAACAGCTTAATTCGTTTGGAGTTCGGCCTAAAGCAACAAAGTAAGGAATGCTTGGGAATACAGGCAAAATACTTCTATCAAGTTATAACAGCCCCAGCCGGAAGTTTAAAAAGTAGGCTCAAGCCAATCTACAGAGAGACCATCAACCCGTGACAAAGTTACAAGGATAAAGCAGTGGAAACCTTGGGGCTGGCAATTGAAAATTGGAAGGACGCACCAACAAACTATCTGGCGATTAAAAATGCAATAAATAAACAATGTTTTCATCTGTCACATATAAATGACCTAGCAGAATTCCCAACAGGAAGAGGGCCATCCGGATTGGCAACATCATACATTGGGTATAAAACCCAGCCCTATCTCAGTCAAGCACTTGGAAGGAAAGCACTTAAAAACATCATATGGGCCAGATTAGTGCCCCTTCAAATAAAAGAGTAGAGGTCCCTTGAATAGAATATAAGATGCAGACTCTGTAACTATAAACACGAATCTCTGCTACACATTATTTGCTGCTGTCCTGCGATGCTTTCGCCCCGACAGATCCTTTTAAAACAAATTTGGTTACGACATGGGGTTTGAACAGTAAAAGAGGCCATTTCGGTACTTTTCTCCTGCCCTGTTCCATCGGACCTGGCCAGGTTTGGGAAATACATGGCTGAACTTCGAAATAGGTTTATGGAAGACGAGGGGTTAGGCAAGATAAAAGCCAACTCAGTTTAATAAGCCAACTTGCCCCATTAATCAGACGGAGAAGATATTATTTTAGTACTTACCAAATGTACATATATATATATTTAAACATTTATTGTCTTTTACATACTGTTTTGAGAGTGTTGTATACAAATGTCTTTTTAGAATTTTTTGTTTGTTCTATTTATGTATTTTTCTTTCTAGGTCTCGTCCGGCATGCAAGATATATTGCAAATGGTTTTAGGTAACTGTGCAATATAAATAAAAAAAAATCATTCATTCTTTCATTCATGTATCAAATTTAAATAAATCAAATGTACTCTGTGGCACATGGACTGGAAATAGGAGGTGTTGAGACACAAATGCTTGTTTTTTGTTTGTGATCACTTTCAGGGCTGCTTTGATGTTCTCAGTGGCCGCGCTGCTCACTGACAACATCAAAGCGGCCGCGAAAGTGATCACGCCTGCAGCTTTTGGGATCACTTTCAGAAGCCCCTTTTAATATCTCGCATAGCATCGCTTACGCGATAGCTAGGCGAGACCTAAAAAGACACAAGTCTGATTTGTGGAGAGTTTTCCAATTCGTTCTTGGGCATACTCTCTCACAGCAACACTCAATGCTAAGCTTAGGTATATAGGGATTATCATCACGAATTGTGTGTTCTACCTTAAATGCACGTGCATTTAAAATATTGTGTAATAGAACAAATAGCCTATTCATGTTGTATTAAAAACTCCTAGCGAATCTAAAAGTGCTATTGATTTGTCTAGTAAACAGTTAAACAGCGTTAAAAAAAGACTTAAAAAATATAGAAAATATATATATATTTTTTTAAACCAATCAGAGGGGAAAATTGTTGAAATACAAATATCATACAGTGCAATAAATATGTGCAAACATAACATAGCAGCATGTGAGTGGGCACTGGGGGCTGGGTTTTCCTACACTGGTTTTCTTTAGGATTGTTCTACGAATGCACCACATCGTGTAGAGAAACCTAGAAGTGACAAACACAATAAGTGTGTCAATTTCATACTTAAGGAGCCTGTGAGCCTCAGTGCAGTGTCTGATTCCCAAGTTTCTGCAAAGTTGTAACACCCACTTGGACCTTGGTCTACCATATGCGGGTCAAAAGAATAGGGCATGGGATTCGGTTTCTTCTACTTGGTCGCACCCTGGGCAATCAAGTTTAAGGGCTCCCTGCCATTTATTAGTAAATGCTCTAAGTGGGAGCACACCATGCCTACATTGAAGAAAGAGCATCTTTGCCAGTAATGGTTGGATATAATCAAGAGCCGGTTCTGTCCTATATTGCTACTGGATATCCAGAAACCTAGAGGTCAAGGTACTTAGTTTAGACCATAGGTCTTCAAACTGTTGGGCGCACCCCCCGGGGGGGGACGGGGACGCAGCATCCCTTCAGGGGGGCCGAGCACTTCACCCCACCACTTCTCCTTCCATTGTTGCTTCCAGGTGGGAGTCGTGTGTCTCAGACCGGGCTGCTGTAGCTCCAGCTGCTGGGGGCGCGACTGAGTGTGTCTGGAGTCACAGTCCAGAGGCGCAACCGTTGGGGGTGGGGGGCTAACTCTTCCAGCAATAGGAAGAGTAGACCTTCAGGATCTCAAAGAAGGGGTGAAAAAAACAAAGCCTTGTTAACGCGAAATGGTCTTTTAAAGACGTGTGAAGTACTCGGTGCGGCTGGCAGCTCCAAAACTGTCTGTGTGTGTGCCCGGGAAGCTGTCTCATCCCGGGCTGACACACATGATGAAGCCATTTGAGCCCTATGGGCCTTGCACAACTGATGTGAAGGCATTTGTATCCCCCAGGTCTTAGTCAGAAGCCCCTATGTGGGCAGTACCCTTATCTGGTCAAAACACACCACTGGGCCCAGCAGCTACCTCATCCCTCTTGTCTTCGCAACTGAAACTTGTCAAAAGAGTATGCCTTTGTTCCGGATTTCTCTTATCTCTGATCCACACTTTGGGGAACCCTCCTGCACCCACAGGGTGTGTCCGAACTGCGACCCTTTGCAAGTCAAAACTGGTTAGACAGGAGGTCCTGTATGTTTTTATGGCCTTTGACATGGCTACCGCCACCGATAAGGATACTGTTAATTCTCACATGATGATAAAATCTGTGTCCATAACAGATCTCACTGTTGTGTCCTGCCTAGTGTACCCATGCTCTTCAGCCAAGTCTGCGTGGAGGTGAGTGACAAAGTGGACTACAGATTATCAGTGTTTAGCAATGCAATCAGACCCCAGGGCCCTAGCTGCTGTTGAAACTTGCAGGGAGGGCAGAGATTGAAATGGGACAGTTAACATGGAAGACTGCCCACTGGAGCTCGCCTCTAGCCATGTGACGTCTAAAACCAGAAGCATGGCAACACTTGCCCGTACTCCACCTAATCATGGATTTTTCAATTGTGTCCGAAAGCATGTTTTGTGGAACTTCTGTTTCTTATATCTTGTTTAGGGGCAAGGATGTGGCACAACAGCCAGAGCTGATGACTGTAGAGCTGGGAAACCAGGTTCAATTCTTGATGTCTGCTCAATATCCTGTGATTCGGGGCAAATCACTTAATTTCCCTGTGCTTACAAAAAATTAATGTGTGCTTGTGTAATGTAAAAGATGCTCCTGTAAAGCGCTCCAATACCTTTGGGTCATGTCCGCACTATATAAAACGGCCAAAAATATATTTAAAAAAATTGTGAGCACTCCCGTTTCAAGGCACTGCTCAAGACTGGAAGTGGAGCTCAACCTAAGTATGGCAGAAGCAACAATCCATTCACACATTGTCTCTGTGGAGAAAAACATGCACTCCCACACCTGTGTTTTGGGAGTGTTTTTGCTAATCTATCCTAAATTTTCTGTTTTATGTGAAAAATAAAGCACCAATGTAATTTTTTGTGCTAATTTTTTTCTTGGAGACTTTTCATTTGAACTTTAGAATAAGGACATGGACTACTAAAACTTCAGTTTACTAAACACTCTACCTTTATTTAATATTATTTGCCCTATACGACCTGGGTTCTGCAGGAGGGAATTGCCAATGATGCAGAGTGCCAGCTTCCAGAACCACAGGTGGTGGTGGTGGTGGTGGTGGCGCTGGGCGGTGAGGAAGTGGGGGGGGGGGGCGAAGTGCAAAAAGGTTTAGATGGGTGGGCTCGGTCGACAAAAGTTTGAAGACCTCTGGTTTAGAGCCTTGGCATACCAAGTCCATTTTATGTTCTCAATGGGCGTCAAGTAATGCTTTTCTAGAGGTTTTGGGTCAGCTGTCTTCTGGTGTGGTCCGCATATGCTTATAAATGTGCTATTATTGCGTTTCCAACAAGTGTGACAATCAAGTATGGCGACAACTTTGCCCAGCGAATCTCCCAAACAAGTGCAAGTATACTTTTGAGAAGAAGATTGAAGTAGTCACGCTTTTTTTCAATATACATAGACTCAAGTTGTTAGAGTAGTCAACTCTGCATTTTGAGAACACCTCATGAGAAATCTGTCCTACATCTCCATGAAAAAAAGAAAATGAATGTAATTTTACTGTCTCCTTAAATATCCTTTCCAACAAATAATTCAATCTTGTTATCTTTGAAACTACCCTATATAGACCTTCAACTTTTCATTTTACTCTTTTTTTCAGTTTCAGACATGTCAAATGTATGACTTTTGGGAAAGGTCTAAAAAAGAACCTTAATTGATTATTTTCATGTAACTTAGTTATTTTTGTCAAACAGCTAGTGTGATTTCTTTTTATGCCTTGTAGGGAGGCGCAAAAAAAGACAAAACTATATTTAGGTATGTGGTAAAACGATACAGAATATAAAACTAGCTAAGGGAGTTTCTCTTCAGAGTATGACACTTTCTGATGAGTATGACACGTTCCGATCCGGAAATCTAGATGAATCAAATCTATTTTTTGTTAAATAATAATAAATGTGTATTGGTACCTGCACATCTTGAACCCACCTTGGAAGCAAAGAAGAACTAAACATGGACAAGTGTTACAATTATATATGGGAGGTAACAGGTAAAACTAGTACATCGGGGTAATGCTCCTTAAAAAGATGTGCCATTAGCTTTTCCTGAATTATAGATGGGTGGGGGAAGTCTGGTTGTCAACAAGGATGCTGTTCCAGACTGTGAGTGTATGGAAGGAAACGGCTTATCTTCGGTTGTTTTTCCTTCCTGCATCATTTATTCTCTAGTCCAGCTGTGTCCTGACTCGTGTTAAGGTACTGTGTGCCAGAAGTGGTTAGTTTTTTGTCCAAGTATTCTGGAGTATTTTTTGAATGGGTTTGAAGGTGATACAGCCAGTACTGAAGAACAAGTTACTTACCTTCAGTAGAACATTATCTGGTAGAGACTCCTATCTAGCTGCAGATTACTTATCTTAAAATATTACCCAGGCATCAGACTGGACCCAGAAAGTTTTTTTTAGCAATCTTCTTGGGAGCTGGTAAGTGGTGTCATTCAGCTCTACGTGGCGGCAGCGGACAAACCGGAAGTGACGTGCGCAGTGCCTATATAGGAGCTACCCTAGCTCACTGATATCAGTTTTGTTACTGTTTTCTGTGGCAAAAGCACAGAGCCATACTGAGGTAATGTGACCAGTGTGATAAAGTAAGGTCCTGAAGGATCTTTTAGAGACTAATGTTACCATCCACAAAGCAGTGAGGATAGGTAAGGAATCTGCAGCTAGATACAGTTTCTACCAGTTTATCTGATAAGATACTTCTAACTGCATATGCCTTACCTTAAAGTAGATACCAAAGCAATATCTCCCCAGAGGTGGGTCTGCAGACTGTGTTACAAAAGCAGACAGAACAGGCGCAATGGCCATCACGTATAACCTGGCCAGGCAGCTCGGGATGGACTGTACCCATGGGGAGCAGGGTCAAGACTAATTTGCATATCGCTGGGTCCTGGTGGCATTGTGAGCACAAAAAGGATGGGGCATAATGAACGGTCTGGGGGTATGAGGGAACATAAGTAGCAAATCTTTCAGGAAACCAGTCACAATGGGTCACTTCAACAGGGAGGGTTGATTCAGCAACCACAAGAAAAACAGAGATGGCCGAAAGGTACTTTGCCCAAAGGAAGGCCTTGCCGGGCAAGTAATAAAACAAACAAGAGGACTTCCGACAAGGGTGCAGACAAAGGATAAACGGACCTGGCATCACACCAACCCACAAGTCTGTCCCATTGGCAGGCGTATATGGTTTTTATTGAGAGACTACTGACGGCCAGAATGACTTAACACACTTCTGGAGGGAGGTCTAAGACAGTCAACTATCATCGCTCAATCTCCATGCATGTAGATGAAGTGTATATTAGTCTTGACCCTGTTTTCCATGGAAACAGTCCAGCCCAAATTGCCACTGGCAGCACTGTTCCCATGAGGCACAGGGTCAAGACAGATATTTGTGAGGAGGAGCTACGCAGCAACCAAGATGGCCGCATAGGCTCCCGGCTCCGTAGTCCTCCGTCTGCTGCTTGATGATCCTGCCAGATATCCTGATTTTATGAACTGTTGCTGAATCTAACGGTGCGGTCCAGAGGAATTTATCGCCCAGATTGACGTAGTTGTGTCGTGTTTAAGATCTCGGCCTAACCCAGCTTCTGAGCCGGGGCCTCGAGTACTTGCCCAGCCGGGTTGCAGTTGAATAACATCCGCCGTGGGACTCAGACAGGGTCCGGTCCCTTGCATTGCGGGTTATCCTGGCCTGTTTTTGGTGGCGAGCGTCTGGTCTGTTTTATACTGAAGGAGTGGCGATAGGCTTCGTCTGTGGCTGTGGGGAGGAGTCCCCGTCCCCGGCGACCCGGTTGCCACCTCCCGGGTCTGCTGGGCCGGGGCCCTCGCTCGCGGTGGCGTACTGCTGACCGATAATGCAGCCTCCGTTGCCGTCCGCTCCACTCTTGCCTCTTCTCCCAGAGACACTCGGCTCTCTGAGGAACCCGCCCATGCTTGGAAACGAGCGAGTGGAGGCGGATCGGACGAACTGTGAGCCATACTTGAAGACCGTAATGGCCGCCATCGGGGAACTTCAATTGCATCTGGAGACCCTTGTCCATAAAATGATCGCTGGCGACATCGAAACTGGGCGACCGAGTCTGGGCTCTGTTATATTGCATGACTTTCAACTAACTGATTCTCCCACGATGACCGCAGTAAAGGAGAATGGAGACCCCGTGCGCGATAAAGTTTTTACGCCACTGACCTGTTTGCAGAACACTTGCGGAATTGTTTCTCTGGGGGTTTCGCTACATTCACCATCGAAGCCGATTATTGTGGAGCTGCCTCGTTCTTCACCCCTTGAGACTAAGACTAGTAAAAAACGGAAGTCACTACCGTCCCTTCCCGCCCTTGTGGTTCTTTTACATCTACGGAGGAAAGGATATCTGCACTGCATGTCGGTGAGGGAGGTCTTACCGGTGGCGGATGCATGCAGAGACTCAATGTGTTCGACTGGTCTCATATTAATCTTAATTGAACTTCCTACGAACTTTGACTCTCCTGGGGCGGTGATGGTGTCACCGGACAGAGTCCGCATAAAAGATCGGAGGGGTCAAGGATGAGACTATTGGTCTGGGTCTAATTTCGGGGCTTTAAAGGACAAGGGATTCGCTGACGTAATGCTTGCAGGAGGTTGGGCGATGTTCAACGTCTCCCCTGACTGGCTCTGTCGATAATATTTTTGAGTACTCTGTGGTCTTAGGACATGGGTTGTTCGTTTCAGGCGGGGGGAAAGGTGACCGGGAGTCTGTATGACATTCTCCTCCTCCATTCTTCTTTTACTTTTTGTAGTTTAGTTAGTCGGGGCGACAGGCACACTGCTAGTTGGGGTTAGGCGAAAGCCACATGCAGGGGTGCAGGGTGGGGGGATGGGACTATAGTTTTGTTAGTTAGTTTAGTTTTTATTCTTTCTTTATCTCATGCTTTCCTTTCGCTTTGCCTTCATAACTTTGGGGTATTATCCTCATTCCGTATGTATTCCGGTATCTGGTAACAATACTTCTTATTTTTTTTATTTTTTATCCTGGCGTCAATGGGTGGGCGGGGTCTGTGTGCGGGCGACTGCGTTGGGTTATAGATTGCTTTGTCGTACATCCTGTTTTGTGCTTGCTAGAGCAGGCGCCTCGGTCGTTTCCTTTAAATTGATCTGTAATTATTCTATTTCTGTACCTGCTCACTTTATCATAGTGTTAGAATATATGGTAACAGATATGTCTGTTTCTTTTTCCTCGCTTATTAGGCTGGGGGGGGTTAAACATAAAACGAAACCTTCGTCTTATCCTGTAACGTGTTCTGAGCTCAATACAATGTTTATCCTGATTCGCTGCCGGACCTCAGGGTTGTCGGCTGAAGAGCTGTGTCATTTGATAACATAGTGGGTCTTATTCTTGTGTTGCGGCCGGCCCCTGTGGTTATTGTCCCGTGCTTGTAATTTTATTGAACTGAACAATAAAGTGTTTTTTTTTTTAAAAGACTGATATTTGCATATAACCCAGACCTTTGTGACTGGAGATGAATGTTTGCATTGTTCATCATTACGTCCATCATTTGTTCCTTTTGTTTTTCTCGCCCCAAGTGGGAAGAGTATGCCCAGACGTGGGTCCCATGCTCACTGCGCCACTGGATTCTACCTAGCCTGGCTGATGAGGGTTGGTGCCCCGAAATCAGTCCCAGAATGCTTGTTTCCAGTACAGGTAGGACCTGGCTTGGCAGTTCGGGCTAGACTGTTCCTGTGAGGCACAGGGTCAAGACTGATTTGCATGAGGAGGAGCCACGCTAGCAACCAAGATGGCCGCGTAGGCTCCCGGCTCCGCCAACCTCTGCCTCCCGCCGGAATATCCTGTCATTTATCCTGTCTTTGCGCCCAGCCGCAATGTGTATGAACCTGCCGTGAGATTCATGGTGCTATCCCGAGATCGCTACTTGCTCGGCTGACGAAGATATGTCGAGTGGAAGTTTGCGGCCTAGATCTGCCCGGAAGCCGGGGTCTCGAGTGCTGGCCCATCCGGTTTCAGTTGAACAACATCGGCTGTGGTGGTGTGATTGGGTCCGGTCTACCGGAGTGGAAAAAGGAAATTTCTCTTTCGCTTTTTCGGATGCATGCGGATGACGGTTGGCTGCCTTGGTGAGGGTCGGAGGAGGGGTGACAGCCCAACGCTAGCAGTTGTGGACGGAGGCCCTGCCCGGTGACCCGGTAACGGGCCTGCTGGTGTTCGCTGGGTTTGGTTCTCCGACTACGGTGGCAGCCCCAGGATATCATCGAAACAATATATAAGTCTCCCTCTGCAGTCGACCGTTTCCTATTTGCCCGCTCCCCTCTGAGAGATCGAGCCGCTGGGGGAAGCGATCATGATCGTTACCGACCCAAGAGTGGTTGAACAGACTGTGAGTGAACCGTCGCTGCGAACTGTGTTGGCGGCCATTGGGGCACTTCATGTGTACATTGAAGACCGCATTCAGATGACGATGGAGCGCTTGGTTGAGATGTTACGAATCGGACCGGACCCTACTCCATTACAAAAAACAGCGACAGCAGAGACACCCAATATGGCCAGGAAGTAGACCCCCCCATTGTGTGAGGTATCGGAGCCTTTGACCAGTGTTTTGAAAGATGAACACAAGTTCAATGCCACCAATGGATTGTTAAGCATACGATCGTTGCCGACTATGGAAGGACTAATTGATGTTCCCACTCCAGAAACTTTTGATGAGAATTGTTATTGGAATGGCGCTGCTTCACTTCCCTATGTATCGGAGCTGCTAAGATGGCGGACTAATCAACGCTGGGAGTTCACAACGGGGAAGGGAGTCTCTGGACCTGATGACGTTCACGGCACTCTCGTTCTACTACTTTGTCTTGCATTGAGTTCTATTATATTTTCCTCGTACTCGGACTGTCTTGCGGAAGAGGTGGCTTATCAGGAGGGGACTCATGTGTCTGATCGGAAGGGGCAAGGATGAGATCGAAAGACTGGGTTTGACTCAAGTATCGATGGGCACGGGATTTGCTAAACCTATGCTATAGTAAGGCTGGGCGGTGTTTGAAGATCCCCTTGTCAAGACACATATTTGCTGTCCGATTGATTTTTTACTTCAATTTGGGGGGCCTTGGTTCTGGCGGGGGGGGGGCGACCGGGAGCCTGTACGAATATGCCCTCCTCCACTTCTCTTCTCTACTTCGGTAGATTTCTTCTTTTAGAACTTAGTTAGTTGGGGCGACAGGCACGCTGCTACTGGGGGTTAGGCGATAGCCGTTTGCAGGGGTGTAGGGTGGGGGGATGGGTTTATTGTTTTCTTTCTGTTATCGCCCATATGGTTTTTTCTCTTTTTCAATTTTTTCCCACTCTTTCCTTTACTCGTAATATTGGCGAAATATCCTGATCCTTAACCTCTAGTACCTGGTTGCCATGATTCTCTTGCAGTTTTGATTTTATGGGTGGGAATGTTTTGAGGGTCCACAACTAAACGTTAACCGGTTATACTGATGTAATTTTATTTTGTGCTTAATAGTGCGAGCCTCTCAAATATCCTTGCTGTTCCACGACTATCCTGTTTTTATGTACCAATTCACCCTGTCATTATTGGATGTATGTATGGCACCAGATATGTCTGTTTATTGTTTGTTTTAAACAATAAAAAGATTTATGAAACAAAAAATGATTTGCATATGGCTGGGTCAAAACTGGAAAGGTGTGGTGAGCAAAAGAACAGTGCATTAAGCCCAGATCTTTGTGACAGGGGGTGAATGTTTGCATTGTTCAGCATTCCGTCCATCAATTCTTCCTTTTTGCAACGAAAGGACTAAGGCGCAAGCTGCCTGTGGTGGCTACGGTACAAAGAAGTTGGTCAAAGCGGAAGGAAAATATTTATATAAATCACACCACCCAAAAGAAACACATTATTCAATAATGTCTACAATTTTGTAAATGACCGCAATTAATTTAATGCATCTTTTCAGGGTCATGTGGTCTTCCTCAATCACGTACAACTGATGGTTAGACAGGTTTACTGTATTATGAATGTAAATATTGTGAATCTCTTATCTTCACCCTCTTCAAACCTTACTCAAGCACTCTTTTGAGCACCTTTTATCCTCTCTTCCTCTTGGGAGCACCATTTGGCAACTGTACAGATTGATTTCATTATGATGACTATAATATAAACTTGCCGAGAATTTTAGACATTATTGAATAATGTGTTTCTTTTGGGTTGTGTGATTTATATGAATATTTTCCTTCTGCTTTGACCAACTTATTTGTACCGCATTTGACCCAGGTCTGGCGGATCATTGGGATACCCCATTGTTGTTTAACGGCTTGTGGTGGCTAGGGGGGAAAGGATGGGGTTGACGAACAAGTTACTTACGTTCGGTAACGCTTTTTCTGGTGGATACAGTATTTGCCTGTGGATTCCTTACCTTGTGAATATCCCCCTGCGTCAGCAACGTTCGGAAAATTCTTTTGCAGCACGCCGGCGTGGACGACGTCATAGGAGCACGGCATCGCGCGCGACTCCGACTGACGTCACTGACTCCTTATTAGGCTCATGTCGGCGTGATGACATCAGTTTCGCCCTTTTTTCCGTGCCTTCGAGGCACCCGGACGGACCAATAACAATAGATATAAACATACACAATGTACATAGCACAAAATATTCAAGATAACACACAGTGTGAAGTTAAAGCATGAGAACACAGTATATAAAACATATATATATATATATACCACCCACACACACACACTCAGTCTCCCATTCAAATACTTGGGCAACCAATCAATAACCCATATAGCCACTCATATAGCTACTGATCAACACATGCAACAGCTTACACAACAACAGACATACTGATGCACACATTCTAACAGTATAGTCACTAACCCATGCATTCAGTAAGACACATTTAATCTCCCACTCATACAGTCAGTCACGCACCTACTAAATCCATTATCCAAACACTCATACATACATTCATTCTACAACATGTTAAACACATTTTTGACTTTCAGGAACACACATTAAATGGATGATGTCATCAGTGATGTCACTCACCATGTCATGAATGATGTAATATGTGACATCATCAGCAGTGGATTGCGGGCGCGCAAGTTATAGTGAGTCCAACTAACTATAACGTGGTAATTTCAATGGTTTTGTATGAGTAAAATGTTCTGCTAACTATAACGTTTGTGAAACCTATGGTTTTTTCACTGAATTTCATAGTTTTTTTAAAAGCTAATTCCTTTGTTTATCTATTTTTTAACCTAAGTTTTTAGTTTTTTTTAAGCTGTTTTTTTATAACTTTTTTTTATATAAAAAAAATTTCAATGTATATATATAATTTTGTTATCATATTTTCCTGGTGCGCTTAGGGTGCGCGCACCGGTGAGCTTACCTGTATCATTTTATCTTGTAGCGCTCCCGGTGCGCGCACCGGTGAGCTCTTCCGAGAGCGTAGCGAGAGCGCTAATTCTGCCTTCGTAAAAAAAATATGTATGATAACTAAATTATAATGCAAGACATTCAGTACCATACTTAAAAAAAGCAGTATTTTTAAATTTCGAAATGAAATTGATTTTGCATTTCCGTACAGCTAGCAAAACGTCACTCAAGCGCCCCCTGAAGCGCCTACGTTCACGCCGCGTAAGCGCCCCCGGAAGCGCTCCGGAGCGCGCAGCGTAAGCGCGTCAAGTCACATGACCTTAAAATAACACTTTTAATTGGTTGCTAACAGGGGGCCGATGTTCCGCGTGCAGGAGAGACTAATATTCCGGTCCTCCTGTACGCGGACGACGCGGTCCTCTTGGCACGAACAGGTGTTGCCCTTAACAAGTTATTGGCCTCTTTTGGGGACTTTATGAGTTCCCTAGATTTAAAAATAAATACGCAAAAATCTCATGTTATGATCAAGGGACTCAATGGCAGAAAAAAGAAACCCATAACCTTTGTTTGCACAGGAAAAGAGGTACATAGGGTTCCTTCTTTTACTTATTTGGGTGTCCTATTCGATGATAAAGGCACTTGGGGTGCTCAACATAAGGTTAAATCTAATGCAGTGAGTAGATCTGCTGGAGCCATCTTGAATTTCGCTAAGAAATTGGGGTCAAGACCGACGAACGCCATTCTTAAAGTATATAACGCTAAAAGCATGGCGATCGCCACATATGGGGCTTCGATTTGGGATATACGAGTCCAGTCCTCATTCAGAGGGCAGAAAACAGGTTTCTCAGATCATTACTCACTGTTCCCCAGTCCACCCCCACCTATACTATCCATTCAGAGCTGGGGGTTGGGTATGTCTCAGACGTTATAAAAGCCGCCCCTGTCATTTCCTGGTTAAAAACTTGGCTAAACGAAGAGATTTCATTAAACCATAAAATCCTTGAAGATTGCTTAAGTATGGATGGAGCCTTAAAGATCCCATGGTTGACGTACGTAAAAACAATGTTAACCCAGGTGGGACGTATTGATCTTTTTAACTCCCCTAAGGGCATCCAAAAGGAGGATGTCAAAACGATTAAGGCATCACTGAAATTTTTTTTTATAGCAGAGCGGGAGGAAATAGAATTAAAGAAAATAACGGTGAGAAGAAACTTTGCGCTTAAAACTGTCCCAGGTCCAGAACCATACCTGGTATTTGTCAATAAACCATTTCACGCTTTCTTTTAATTAGATTTCGTTTGAATTTAATACATTTTCTGTTGGGCACATACTATAGATGGGATACTCCTGATAACAATAAGCCATGCGACTGTGATCACTTTTCACCTCAGGACACATTACATTTCATTATGTTCTGCGATCACTACGATAAAATCAGAAGAAAATATCTTGTTCCCATCCTTAGAGAGGCTGGCGTTTTACAGGTTAGGCCTGCGCTCTTATTTCTGCAACTTTTGCACAATGCAAATGTCACTTTTCATGTTGCTAATTTTTTAGTAGCAGGAGTACGAATTAACAAAATGCGCAGCAAAGGTAACAATGGATTAATTATAAACGAAATATCTTAAGTGTATCTATAATAGACAATAGATATCAGATATCATGATGTTTTAAAATGTTTTAATAGTCTTTTCAAACCCTTGGATTGTATATATTGTTTGTTTATGCACTTGTCACTTTAAAAATAGTCTCCTTGATGATATGATTTACGATTCATCATGTATACACATTATGTACATATTTTTGATATTGTCTTTTTATATCTTGAGTAATTGATGAACTGTACCCTGTGTCTTTTTATGATTTTCAAAAATCGAATAAAAGTGATTGACTGACTGACTGGTTGCTAACAGTTTTTGTTTACAAATAATGAAATCCCCACCCATTTCCTTCACTTCTTCTTTCACTTTTGTGACTGCAAGACCTGTCTTTCTGCTCTTGGATCTTTGTTGGATTACCATGGCTGCCAGAGAATCCAGTAGCAGCGATGACCCAGATAGATTTTTAGATGAAGAGGTTCCACAGCCTAAAAAAAAGGAGCATTTTATCTGGAATTTTTTTTCATAGCAGACCAAAAAAAGCAAATGCTCCAAAAGTGGAGTGTATAATTTGTCAAACTGTCCTGTCACGGGGTGACCCTTCCAAAAAATATTCCTTTGGAAATTCTACTATGATTCGGCACGTCGAGGAGGCACCCTCAGAACTATGCCCGAGAGAGTGTAAGGGCTCTTGCACAAGAGGCTTCAGGGGACGGTGCTTCTACCTCAACTGGAGGAGCAACTTCATCAACAGTGAGGGGGCGACCAGACCAGCTGATCCCCAATATTCAGCCTGCTTTTAATGATGCAACAATTAAATGCAGAAAATGTGATCAGCTACTTTGTTATGGGAAACAAAGTGTTATGCTCATGGTTCAAGCAATAGAGAACCACCGCTGCCATCCCCAGCCCTAATTTTGATTTTTTTATTTTGCTCCTGTTGAGCAGTTTCCCATTCCCTGTTTTTGTTAAAAAAAAAAGAAAAAAGAAGAAAAAAAAAGTTATTTTCAGAACTACCTCCAATTCTCATCAAAGAGCTGTATTCTTTATAAAAAGGAAACAGAGTTTTTCCCGGTGGTGCGCTCAGGGTGCGCGTACCAGAGAGCGTACCTGGGAACGCACCCAGCGCTTACCCCGCGAAAATATAAAAAAAAAAAAAAGGTTTTTTTGCCCTTCAAGGTCCTTCTAGGCCCCCCTCAGAAAACCTAGGGGGTCAGGGGGTGTCTACTCTGCCCCCTTTTAAATATTTACCCCTTTCTTTTTCACCTCTTGTGACTCAATTCTACAGAGACACAAGATGGCCTACTCTCCAGACTGTTTAGAATGTTGAAAGACAACCGACAGCCAATCACCTTTCTGCTCGCGCACTCCCGTGGCGCGCCGGGTGCGCTCCCCGGTAAGCGTACCGGTGATCGCCCGCAGCGCGCCTATAGATATATATGTGTTTTTGAAGTTAATTTCCTAAAAAAAAAAAAAACACTGGAGCAATTTTCACAAAACATAGCAAAGGCACATCTGCGTACCAGTCCCTACAATTTTGCCAAGTTTGGCGTAATTCCGTTCAGCGGTTCGGGCTGTAGACTTGTCAGACCGTCCTATGGAAATTAGCATGGAGAAAACACGTTTTGGGACCCCCCTTTTTTCTCAGCCCCCACTTCACGAATACTCCCGAAACTTTCAGGGAAGGAGCGCAGCGGAGCTGGCCAAAATTTTTGAAAATTACACACAAATTCCTCAACCGGTGCCGGTGCCAGAGTTGTTCCCAATAGAATGTTGCGGATTTCCTATGGTAGCCAAACCTAACTATAATAGGTAATATAATATAATATTATATATATATATATATATATATATATATATATATATATATATATATATATATATATATATATATACACACACACCTTCAACATCACCACAATCTTAGGTATCGAAGAGTGGACAATGGGGAGGCGGGTGGGCATGTGAGGAATCCACAGGCAGATACTGTATCGACCAGAAAAAGCGTTACCGAAGGTAAGTAACTTGTTCTTCTGATGGATACATCTGCCAGTGGATTCCTCACCTTGTGAATAGAGTTCCACAGAAGTCCCCACTCCCGGAGGAGGGTGTCCACTCTTTTATACCAGAAAATCCTGGAGGACAGAACGCGCAAAGTGGCCATCCCTCCTCACTTCGGAATCTAAGCAGTAATGCTTTGTGAAAGTGTGGAGGGAAGCCCAAGTTGCCGCTCTACAAATGTCCTCTACAGGTACACCCCTAGACAAAGCAGATGTAGAAGACTTTGCTCTAGTAGAGTGAGCTCTTATACCCTCTGGAGGTTCCTTACAAGCCAGGGTGTAGCAGATCTTGATTCATAGTATAATCCATCTTGAGATAGTGCGCTTGTGCACAGCTCTTCCTTTTCTGCAGGCAGCAAATCCAACAAAAAGCTGGTCATCCACTCGATAGTCTTTTGTTCTATCAAGATAAAAGCTCACCGCCCTCTTGGGGTCCAGACGGTGAAGTCGCTCCTCCTCTTGGAAAGGTGAGGGGGAGGATAAAAGGAAGGGAGGGTAACGGACTGTCCTAGAGGGAAAGGAGTTACCACCTTAGGCAGAAAAGCAGCCCTGGTCCTTAGAACCATTCTTTCAGCATGAATGGATAAAGAACCAATAGTTCAGCATGAATGGTCAAGAACGGGGGCTTTGAACTAAGAGCTTGAAGCTCACTTACCCTTCCTGCCGAGGTTATCGCAACCAGGAAGACCGTCTTAAAAGATAAAAGTCTCATGGGACTCTTGTGCAAAGGTTCAAAAGGAGAACCCATCAGAAATGTAAGCACAAGATTCAAGTCCCATTGAGGCACAATAAAGGGAGTAGTAGAATATTTTTTTATAAGGCCCTTTAAAAACTTTAGAACAGGTGTCTCCAACCGGTCGATCGCGAGCTACCGGTAGCTCGCCGACCCTCTGGGAGTAGCTCGCGATGCTTCCTAATTACAGAGACGTCATTTAAGCATTTTATTTTGTATCCCTTAGTTGTCTTTGTCTGCTATAAGCCCTTGCCCGCCCTCACACAAACCAGCTGTTCTGATTTGCTGAAGCAAGCTTAGCTGGGGTGAGTCGGGCTAAAGAACGTGACGTTCTTCCTGAAGTCACGCGCCACCTGCCTTTCCAGGCAGGCACCGTGCTTTATAATTGCCATCGGATCCTCGTGGGAAGCTGCGCAGGACTGGTAAGTGTGCCCCTGGATTAATAGCACCATAGATCTTAAAACCGGCTAAGTGTATTGTAACTAAGGCCTTTGATTTTAACATCAGCTGCCACTGCGCTTTACATCAGACTTCAGTAACTAAGCGCAGTGGCAGTCGATATTAAAAATCCAAGGTCTTTGCAGGCACTGAGCTACTGCCACGGTCACAGCCGATGTGAAAATCGAAAGTCCGGCCGAGTGTGTTTGCTCTTCCACGGACAGTGCTGTGTGGATCCCAGCCTGCAGCATGACCTCCCGTGGAACCCCAAGCAGGTTCCTGCAGAGCGTGCTGCAGAACGGAGTACAACTGTACGTGTGCCAGCTCAGGAGGCTCACCCTGGTTTTCAGCAAGGACGCACAGAATTCAAGGGGTGCCAGAGAGTTTATAGAAGAAAACGTTGTAGATTTTGCCAAACGGAATCCTGGCATTGTGATGTATGTTACTCCCCAGAAATGCGCCATCCTAAGCTCATAGCAGAAAATTTGAACGAAGCAGTGAAGGAAGAGCTGGTAACTAGCAAATCTGCTGATGAAATTATACAACTTGTTCAGAAAATGGCTAATCAGTTTGGACTGGACATTATCCGCATATGCAAAATGTACCACACGGACAGCCCCAGCATCCAGGGGCAGTGGCACCCCTTCATCAACAAGCCAACCCTTCTGAATGTCAAAGCTTTTGACTCGGTTAACCAAACACAAAACGAACTGCCTAAATAAAGTTTAGGAAAAGGACTTGATAAAAAAAAAGAAAATCGAAAGTCCTTGCCTGCACTGTGCTGTATCAGGCAGGCAACTAGAGCCAAATTTCAGGGGGGGCTGAAAATATTTCGGGGGGGGGGGGGCTAATTCTTCCAACCACGGACAAAGTGGCTGTGAGAAGGGGTGACCCCACAACAAAAGCCTCATTTACAGCTAAATGGTCTTTTAAAGACCTGTACTTGGGTGCGGCTGCAATTACATGCTCACCAGCCCACGAAGCTGGTCAGCCCAGGCTGACACGCACAATGGGGGTGGGGTGGGGTCATATTGAAGCCCCGTGAGCCCAATGGTTGTTACGCGCCTGTGCTGTATTATATATTCTTTCAGTTTTAAAGCGCAGTGGCAGCAGATGTTGAAATCAAAGCGCTTTACATGTACTGACCCGATCCTCCCAAAACAGGCCCATCACTTTGTGCCAAGGCAGCTCTGCTTGTGTGACATGGAGCTGTGTTTTGCTGCACCATCGCTACGACAAACACATTGATTTGTTAAGTACTTTTATTACTATGCGTTTAATAGAGGCAGTTTACAATTTTAGTGGCTGAGAAGATGCAATTTCTTTTTGCTACTTAGAAGAATGTTAAATGAAGGACTCTATTATTACACTGATTCAGATACTCATGGCCTATGCATGAAGGAGCAAAGCAGGCTGGTGAGTGCAGTAGTGATCTGGAGTGTGTGTGCATGCACGAGGTGACATTTTCAATTAAAGCAAATAGGGACTAATAGGAGCTATAATGTAGCCCTCTTTATGCATAGTTACAGAAATGTCTGTGAAATATCAGTTTTCCCACAGCTCTGGCCTGGAGATGAGAGCCCATTTGAAATACCATGAGAATAAAGCATTCTACCAGTGTGCTATTTCTTTTTCATAATTATTTTCAGGAAGTTATGTTTTATATAAAAAGAATCAAACTATCTGTTTTTGCATGTGTTCGTATTGTTTGTAGGTGAGTCCTACTCAACAGAAGTGTGATAAGGCTGGACTAGATGGATGTATTGTATTGCTTTTTTAATGGATTACAAAGGGTCGTTCCTGGCTAGTACCTGTTATTGATCTGACTATGGAGCTTTCTGTTTATTGAGGTATGCTCTGAGGGACATTGCCCTATTTTTCATGCTACTATATTATTACTGGAAGTAGAAGAGAACTGTACAGCGAGCGCAAGGCTTAGCAGACAGTCTGTTGCTGAACATTGCAGAACTATGCATTTTCTGAAAATGAACTTTGCGGAGTTAAAGCATGTGTTATAGAAGTGAGTGAAGTGCTTTATAATGAAATTAAGGTTGCCACCTTTCCAAATATCGGCCACTTGTTGTTCCAAAAATCTGCAAAGGTTCGGACATGAAAGCAAATCATATTTATTAATTTGTACCATAACTTTTCTCCCTGTGTTTTACATTTTTTGATAATGAAGAAATGGGAAGACTTCTGTTGTAGCATTTTTATAGCTCTTACTAATGTGTGGCACAGAAGCACTTACCTACATGGTTAGCAAGCTATGACTTGTGTAGGATGGTAGTTCGAAGTGTTTGCTTTGGTTTTTGATTCTATGTGGGAAGTGTTTCCGTGTCTTGCCTGATGAACTCCAAGGTGCAGTTTTCATGGTATGGGACGCAGCACGTAGCAGTGTGGTGAATGAGGTGTGAGGCAGATATACAGTTTATTATGTTATGATTTTCAGTCTGCAGACAACTTTGAACAGCTCTATAGGTCTATCTATGTGTATTTTGTTCAAACCACAGTATGGGTCACAAAGAAATTAGGCTTAGAGACAATGAAGCAGGGCGTGGGAGGGGTCTCCAAAAAATGCGCGAATTGCCTGGCCTTTAGTGGCTCATGACGATTTTCACTGATCAGAAGTAGCTCTCACTACAGAAAAGGTTGGAGACCCCTGCCTTAGAACCACAGGAGATTTAAACAAAGGCGGCTGATCCGGAGACAGAGAAAAGCTGACAAAGCCGAAAGATAACCCTTAACCGTAGCCACAGCAAACCCTTGCCGAGCCAGGAAAAGAACAAATTGTAGTATGTCAGATAAACGAGCCCTCAAAGGGTCAATGGACTTCTCACCACACCTAGACACAAATGTAGACGATCTGTATGAATAGATTGACTTGGTGGAGTCATGCCAGGCCGATAAAATGACATCTACTACATCATGTGGGAGAGAAAAGGAATTCAGGTTGCCCCGTTCAATCTCCAGGCATGAAGGTGTAAGGTCTGAAGGTGGGGGTGTAGAACCTGCCCCTCCATCTGAGAGAGGAGATCTGCCCTGAGAGGGAGACGGAGCGGCGGGCACGAGGTGAGGCGGAGAAGATCTGTATACCACACCCTTCTTGGCCAATTCGGGGCGATCAAAATGACTTGGGCCCGGTATTGGCGAATCTTCCTCAGAACCCAAGGAATCAAGGGTATGGGAGTAAACGCGTAAGAGTTGTGAATCTCAACTCAACTGAAACGTGTCCCCCAAGGCTCCCTGCATCGGAAACTGAAGACTGCAGAATGACGGGCAGTGGGCATTCTCATGAGTGGCGAACAGGTCCACCCGAGGAGTCCCCCACGTCCGAAAGATGTGACTAACTACCTCTGGATGAAGCCTCCACTTGTGGTCGGCTCAGAACTGCCGACTGAGACTGTCTGCACGCACGTTTAGAACTCAGGCCAGATGATTTGCCATCAGACAAATCTGATGATCCTGAAACCGGCACCAGAGACGCAAAGCCTCTCTGCAGAGACACTACAACCCTACTCCTCCCTGCTTGTTGACATACCACATCGCGGTGGTGTTGTCCGTCAGGACCTGAACCGACCGACCGCGAAGGGAAGGGAGGAAGGCCTTGAGTGCTAGACGCATTGCCCGTAACTCCAGAAGGTTGATGTGAAGCAACCTTTCCTCAGGAGACCATAGACCCTTGATCTCCAGATCCCCCAGATGAGCACCCCACCCTAGAGTGAATGCAACTGTTATTACCGTGACCACCGATGGAGGTAGGTGGAAGGGCTTTCCTTGAGACAGATTGCCCTCCACGCTCCACCAAGACAGATCCGCTGCAGTTTCTCTGGAGATCCTGATCGACTCCCTCAGATCTCCGTTGTGTTGATACCACTGCCTGCGGAGGCACCACTGGAGTGCCCTCATATGCCAGCGTGCATGGTTGACCAGCAGAATGCAGGAAGCCATCAGACCGAGCAGACTGGAACAACCGCTCCATTGTGAAATAAAGGAATCATTTCATGTATGTCGCGAATCCGTTGAGGAGGAGAGAATGCCCGACATACAGTTGTATCCAGTACTGCACCAATGAACAGGTTGCGCTGGGAGGGCACCAGGTGAGATTTGGGTACATTTATCGAAAAACCCAACCTGTACAACAACTGAGTTGTGTCTTGCAGATGATGGAGCACTTTCTCTGGAGATTCCGCCTTGATCAGCCAATCGTCCAGATAAGGGAATAATGGAATCCCTGACCTTCTGAGATGTTCTGCCACCACAGCCATCACCTTGGTGAAGACACGAGGCGCAGTAGTAAGACGAAACGGAAGGACCACAAACTGGTAATGCTGCGATCCCACCGTAAAACGGAGATACTTCCTGTGCGACTTCAGGATTGGGTTGTGAAAATATGCATCCTGCAACTCGATCGACACTATCCAGTCTTCTTCCTGCAGCGCTTGAAGAACCTGCGCAAGGGTGAGCATCTTGCACTTCTCCTGCTTCAGGTAAAGGTTCAAGATCTTGAGATCCAGGATTGGACGAAGTAGCATACCCATTTTCCACGAGATTGAGAACCCAAAGATTTGATGTAACCGATTCCAAATCCCATAGAAAATAGGTAAGCCGACCCCCTAAAGGACCTGCATGATCCGGATTGGCGGATCTAGGGCTGCTTTGCTGCTGTCGGAGGGGGGTGGGTAGCAGAAGAGGAAGAGGAAGAGGCCTGTAGTCCACGGGGACGAGCTCTTTGTCTGCCTCTGTAGGACCTATACAACGGATTTTGCTGCTGCTGCTGCTGTGTCTGCCTATAGGGTCAAAAAGAAGATTTTCCAAATCCCCTATATCTTTTGGTCACAGAGCCTCTGGATTGCAGACCCAAAGATTTTGCTGTTGCCCTGCTGTCCTTAAACCGTTCTAAAGCAGCATCAGCCTTCTTTTCAAAAAGGCCTGAGCCATCAAAGGGCAAATCCATTACTGCGGCCTGAACATCAGCCGAGAACTCAGAGGTCTTTCGCCAAGCTGCTTTCTAGTGGCAATCGAAGAGCCCATTACTCTTGCTACCGAGTCTGCCGTGTCCATACCACTTTGAATGACCTGCCGAGCAGCAGCTTGCGTGTCAGAAATCACCTCGTTGACATTTTTTCTGTCCTCTTCAGGAAGCTTAGGTGACAACTGCTTCACTGAATCCATCAAAGCATGGATATACTGTCCTAGCAAACAAGTGGCATTTGTTGATTTTAAGGCCATACTGCCAGATGAAAATACTTTTTTTGCAGTCTGGTCCAACTTCTTTGACTCTTTGTCTCCAGGTACCTGAGGAAAAGTACCTACAGATCTCTTAGAGCAGGCAGCTTGCACCACCAAACTCTCCGGCAAGGGATGAGAGGACAAAAAGTCAGGGTCACCAGGAGCCACTCTGTAACGCCTAGCCACGGCCTTAAGACACTGCAGGAGCCGTTGGAGGCCTACTCCATACTTCCAGTATTGGATCCGTTAGGGCGTCAGTAAAGGGAAGAATGGGTTCAACAACTGATGCAGGTGAATGAAGAACTTCAGTTAGTATATTTGACTTTTATTTAGCTGTAGGCAAAGTCAAATTCAACAAGTTGCTGCCTTCTTAATCACAACGTGATCAGGCGCAACATCCTTAGAAGGAGAACCTGACAGAGTTTAAATCCCACTCAGGGGACAGCTCTAACCCACTTGCCTCTCTCAAGTCATCAAAATAATCCTCAGGATCAAGAAGTTCACCTTCCTCGTATTCAGCTTCCCTATAACTCTGCTCCTCCAAAAGGCGCTGGGCTTCCCGCCTCAACCTCTCCTTTCAAATCGACTTCGTTGGATCCGGTATCGACTGCGAAGGCTCCGGAGCCGGCGTCGAACAAGGTGCCGGGGTCGGCGTCGAGCTTCGAGGCAGATCTCGAGATCTATTCGACGTCGGTGAAACCGCATACGGCGTTGATGACTTCGGTGGCGCTGAGATATGCCAAGGAGGAGTCGGCGTCAGCATAAAAGGAAGGAAAGGCGCCGGAGCATAGGCTTGAGGCACACCCAAATTATAAGCCAATGGACCCATGGGACCAGCCGGTGCTCCATAGGGGTACATGGCTCTCGCATAAACACCATACATGGCATTTAAAAAATGCGATGGGTCCGGTCCAGGACCTGGAAAGGGAGGATACGAACCCACCGGCTGCTCCTGAGGAGGCTGCACCGGGGTCGACACCTCATGTTCCTCTTTGTCCTCGGGTTGGCCAACCGGAGTCGTCGAGCCTTGAGGATCAAGAACCTCTTCCTCCTCACGCTCCGCAAATTGCGATGGAACTGGAGACGGATTCAACTCCGAAGCCGGTGAATGTTCCGGAGTCTCACAAGGCCAGACCTCACCTTCAGGATCCTGACCCCGTGAGGGAGTTACCATGCCCCTTCGTTGCCTTCTTTCAGATGACTTAGCTTTTGAGTTCGAATCCTTCCCTGAATGATGCCTGGAACTAGGTCGCCTCTTCTTATGCTTCTTCTTCGAAGACCTGGAAAACTGCCCCGACGTCGACTTCGAAGCCGACCTCGAACGAGACCTCGACCTCGATTTCGATCTTGACTTAGAACACCTCGACTTCGACCTCGAACTCTTCCTGACCTCCATACCTTTCAATTTGGCAACAAGCAGTTTAGCCTCACGTTCTTGAAGAGCCTTCGGGTTCATCTTTAAACAGGATCGACAACTCTGGACGTCGTGATCCGAACTCAGACACCAGAGGCAGTCACTATGCGGATCCGTGATGGACATCATCTTCCAGCATGCATCACAGGGCTTAAAACCTGTCTTCTTCGACGACATCTTTCGAAAAGACAGCAACACCAAAAAAGATACTGAAGAAATCCAACAGTAAGAAAGTTACCACGAATCGCAACAGAAGATTCCCGAAACCGTTAGCGTCGATGACGCGGAAAAAAGGGAACTGATGTCATCACGCGGACGTGGGCCTAATAAGGAGTCAGTGACGTCAGTCGGAGTCGCGTGCGATGCCGTGCTCCTATGACGTTGTCCACGCCGGCGTGCTGCAAAAGAATTTTCCGAACATTGCTGACGCAGGGGGATATTCACAAGGTGAGGAATCCACTAGCAGATGTATCCATCAGAAAGCCTGCACTGTAGCCATGGAAGGGGTAGAAGGCGGCTATTGCAGGGCCAAAGTGAATCCCAATAACTTATTGGTGGCCCTACTGCCTTTAAAACACTCAAGTGCCATCTCACCAAAAATGTGAGTGTCGTTGAAGGGCATGTCTATAAGGGATGCCTGGACAACCCCCAAAATGCCAGTTGTTCTCAGTAAGACCTGACCGTGGAAGCAATGGCTCTACCCATAGAGTCAGCCATGTCCAATCCTCATCTGATATTGAACTTCACTGCATCACTACCATATATGGGAGAGTATGGCTCAGCGCTCATCCGAGACCACAGGCAGCACTTGCACAACCAAATACCATACAGTATGGTAATAGCAGCCCAATAAGCACACAGTGTTTAATGACAGCAGTGGCAGACTAGTGGAAGAAATAAATCGTCTTCGCAAAGGTGTCCAGCCTCTTGGAATCCCTATCCGGTGGTGTTTAAGGGAACGCACTGAGATTGATTTTGGAGGTTGGGGCTTGGACCACCAGGCAATGGTCCTGTGCACAAGAGTGCTTTTGCAGGGATTGGCCCATACCTCAAGCATCAGGGAGGGCTTCATTGAAGGGAGTAGGGTATTTGAAGGGGACATTTCAAGTTGCAGCACCTCTAAGATGTTAGTCTTGACTTCAACCCTGGGCAGCAACAGGATCAGAACTTCAGCCACCTTCCGGACCACATTCGCAAAAGAGACACCTTCCTCCTCTGTGCTACCATGGGAGAAGAGAAGAGAACAGTGTCTGATGAGGTATCCAGACCACTGGCACTTGTCATAGGCCCTGGGCTTCCCTAGGGGTCGGAATAACCATATTGATCCCCAGATCCCCTCCATTTGTGTTCTTCAGTGGGCCCTTCTGGAACATAGGGCTCTATCTCCAATTCAGGACATGTGGGTCCGGTCGACACCAGAGCCGACGTCGGGCAGTGCCGGTCTAGCTCTGTACCAGAGTTGGGAATCATGATGGGTTTTTGCCACTGGGAACGGCACGCCTGAACCAGTATTTGGAAGAGGTTGCAAAGTCGTGTCTGGGGCCGATCTAGATACACCAACTTAACACCAACTGTAAACTTCACATACATGAAGGGTATGACAGCAATTAAGCAATAAAAGAAAATTTAGTTATGAGAAGTTAAAAAAAGAGCATGTGCCAGACCATAAAACAGATCTCTTTCACATGAAGCATCATCATAAACATCCCGGTCCTGAAACCTCCCACTCAGGTCCATGCTGCTGCACAGATCATCCCATATGCAAGGGGCACACATCAGACCTTCTGGCATCCAATACAGTGGTTCAGCCCACCAAGGTTCCTGCATGCCAAAAAAAGATCCTTGGACTGCACAAACTGACAAACTGCGAGCAGGAAACTCAACCCTGCCAGCCATGATTTAGTGTTTGTCAAGATCAAAGCAGTCACACTGGATGCTGAATCCTCACCCGCCATTGGGGAGCATCCTCATGTGTACCTGCCCTGCTGTCACCATGTGATCTGATTAGGACTTCTCTTACTAAGGAAACATTGTATTGCACCTCTGAACTAACCCCAACGAACAAGTTACTTTCCTTCGGTAACGCTTTTTCTGGTAGATACAGTATCTGCCTGTGGATTCCTCACCTTGTGAATATCCCCTTCCGTCAGCAATATTCGGAAATTCTTTCGTAGCTTCGCGCCGACGTCACCGAAGCACGGCATCGCGCGCGACTCCGCTGACGTCACCGACACCATATTAGGCCCACGCCGGCGTGATGACATTAGTTCCGCCCTTTTTTCCGTGCCTTCGAGGCACACGGACAGACCGATGACAGTAGAAATATATACAGTATACACAGTACCAAATGTCAAGATAAAACACACACATAGTGTGAAGCCAGTGCAGGAAAACATTTAAAATAAAACATTTCCTTTGAAAATAATATATTATATATATATATATATATATATACACATATACATATACATATACACAAACAATACATTACAATTACTCTGGTATAGAAGAGTGGACAACGGGGAGGAGGGTGGGTCAGGGAGGAATCCACAGGCAGATACTGTATCTACCAGAAAAAGCATTACCGAAGGTAAGTAACTTGTTCTTCTGATGGATACATCTGCCAGTGGATTCCTCACCTTGTGAATAGATTCCCACAGCAGTCCCCACTCCCGGAGGAGGGTGTCCACTCCGCTATACCAAGAAATCTTGGAGGACAGAGCGCGCAAAGCGGCCGTCCCCCCTCACTTCGGAATCCAAGAAGTAATGCTTCGCGAAAGTGTGGAGGGAGGCCCAAGTCGCGGCTCTGCAAATGTCCTCTACAGGCACACCTCTTGCCAAAGCAGATGTTGCAGACTTAGCTCTAGTGGAATGAGCCCTTATACCCGCTGGAGGTACCTTACCCGCCAGGGAGTAGCAGATCTTGATGCATAAAATTATCCATCTTGATAGCGTGCGCTTGTTGACAGCCTTCCCCTTCCTGCAGCCAGCAAATCCAACAAACAGCTGGTCATCTGACCTGAACTCACTCGTCCTGTCCAGATAAAAGCTCACCGCCCTCTTAGGGTCCGGGGGGGGAAGTCTCTCCTCCTCCTTGGAAAGGTGAGGGGGAGGATAAAAAGGTAGGGAGGGTAACGGACTGCCCGAGATGGAAAGGAGTTCCCACCTTTGGCAGAAAAGCAGCCCTGGTCCTGAGAACCATTAGATCAGCATGAATGGATAAAAACGGAGGCTTGAAGCTCACTTACCCTCCTTGCCGAGGTAATTGCTATCAGAAAAACAGTCTTGAAAACCAAAAGCCTCAAGGGACACTTGTGTAATGGCTCGAAAGGCGAACCCATCAGGAAAGTAAGTACAAGGTTCAAGTCCCACTGAGGCACAATAAAAGGAGTTGGTGGAAATTTATTGGTAAGGCCCTTGATTAACCGTAAAACAATAGGTGACTTAAACAAAGAGGGCTGGTCCGGCAAAAAAGGAAAGTCGATAAGGCCGACAAATAACCCTTCATAGTTGCCACCGCAAAACCCTGCTGGGCCAAGGAGAGCAAATTGAAGAATATTGGACAAACGAGGCCTTAAAGGGTCAATGGACTTCTTCCCACACCAAGCAACAAACTTAGACCATCTATAGGAATAAATGGACTTGGTGGAGTCACGCCTGGCTGACAAAATGACATCCACCACATCGTGTGTAGGAGAGAAAAGGAACTCAGGTTGCCCTGTTCAATCTCCAGGCATGAAGGTGTAAGGTCTGGGGTGGGGGTGTAGAACCTGCCCCTCCATCTGGGAGAGAAGATCTGCCCTGTGAGGGAGACGGAGCGGCGAGCACGAGGAGAGGTGGAGAAGATCTGTGTACCACACCCTTCTTGGCCAATCCGGGGCGATCAATATAACTTGGGCCCGGTCTTGTCGAACCTTCCTCAGAACCCGAGGAATCAAGGGTATGGGGGGGAAACGCATAAAGAAGCCGTGAGTCCCAACGCAACTGAAACGCGTCCCCCAAGGCTCCCTGCATCGGAAACTGGAGGCTGCAGTATGACCGGCAGTGAGCATTCTCGTGAGTGGCGAACAGATCCACCAGAGGAGTTCCCCTAGTCCGAAAGACCTGACGAACTGCCTCTGGATGGAGCCTCCACTCGTGGTCGGCGGAGAACTGCCGACAGAGTGTCTGCATGAACATTCAGAACTCCGGCCAGATGATTTGCCATCAGACAAACCTGATGGTCCTGAACCCCGGACCAGAGACGCAGCGCCTCTCTGCAGAGACACTGCGACCCCACTCCTCCTTGCTTGTTGACATACCACATAGCGGTCATGTTGTCCGTCAGGACTTGAACGGACTGACCGCAAAGGGAAGGGAAGAAGGCCTTGAGTGCCAAACGTATTGCCCGCAACTCTAGAAGTTGATGTGAAGCAACCTTTCCTCTGGAGACCAAATACCTTTTATCTCCAGATCCCCCAGATGAGCACCTCACCCTAGAGTGGATGCATCCGTTATCACTGTGGCCACAGTTGGAGGTAGATGAAAAGGCTTTCCTTGTGACAGATTGCCTTCCACACTCCACCAAGTCAGATCCGCTGCAGTTTCTCTGGAGATCCTCACTGACTCCCTGAGATCTCCGTTGTTTTGATACCACTGCCTGCGGAGGCACCACTGGAGTGCCCTCATGTGCCAGCATGCATGGTTGACCAGCAGAATGCAAGAAGCCATCAGACCGAGCAAGCAAAGGACCTTCAGGACTGGAACGACCGCTCCATTGAAAAACAAAGGAATCATTTCTTGTATGTCGTGAATCCTTTGAGGAGGAGGGAATGCACGGCATACAGTAGTGTCCAGTACCGCACCTATGAACAGGTTGCGCTGGGAGGGCACCAGTTGAAATTTAGGTACATTTATCGAAAAACCCAACCTGTGCAACAACGGAGTTGTCTCCTGCAGGTGATGGAGCACCTTCTCTGGCGACTCTGCTTTCATCAGCCAGTCGTCCAGATACGGGATTACAGGTATCCCCCACCTCCTGAGATGCGCTGCCACCACTGCCATCACCAAAGTGAAGAATCGAGGCGCAGTAGTAAGGCCAAACGGAAGGACCGCAAACTGGTAGTGTTGCGACCCAACCGTAAAAAGGAGATACTTTCTGTGCGACTTCAAGATGGGAATATGAAAATACACATCCTGCAAATCGATTGACACCATCCAGTCTTCTTCCATCAGCGCCTGAAGAACCTGAGCAAGGGTGAGCATCTTGAACTTCTCTTGCTTCAGATACAAGTTCAAGATCCAGGATTGGCCGAAGCCTGCCATCCTTCTTGGGGATCAGAAAATACCGGGAGTAGCATCCCTGACCCCTTTCCTGCTCCGGAACCACCTCTATCAAACCTTTTCTGAACAGCGCCAGGACTTCCTCCTGCAGGAGAAGCAGGTGGTCCTCCAAACAATAACCCTGGCAAGGAGGGTAATTTGGGGGAAACTCCCGAAAGGGAAGAGCATACCCATTCTCCACGAGACTGAGAACCCAAAGATCCGATGTAATCAATTCCCAATCTCGTAAGTAAGCCGGCCCCCCACTGGGCCCCCCACTGGGCCCACATGATCCTGAATGGCGGATCTAGGGCTGCTTTGCTGCGTTGGCAGGGGGCTGGGAAGGGGAAGAGGAAGAAGAGGCGACTTGACGACCTCTGGGACGAGCTCTCTGTCTGCCCCTGTACGCCTTGTACAGTGTGTTTTGCTGCTGCTGGGGCTGTTGCTGAGTTGACTTGTAGGAACGAAAAGAAGATCTGCCAAACCCTCTAAAGCGTTGCACAAAGGTGCCCCTGGTCTGAAGGCCCAACGACTTAGCCGTCGCCCTGCTGTCTTTAACCCCTTCCACGCTCATGACGAGCTGGGCTCGTCATGGCGTAGCCTCCTCGCACGCTGATGCCGAGCCCAGCTCGTCATGAAGCATGGGATTTTGAAAATCTGAGCATGCGAGCAGAATTCTCTGAGCGCGGATGCGGTTAAAACGTTCTAAAGCAGCATCTGCCTTTTTGCCAAACAAACCAGATCCATCAAATGGAAGATCCATTAATGCAGACTGGACATCTGTAGAAAACTCAGACGATTTTAGCCATGCAGCTCTCCTCATAGCCACCGAAGAGCCCATGACCCTCGCCACGGAATCCGCTGTGTCCAAAACACTCTGGATCACCTGCCTTGCTGCAGCCTGAGTGTCCGAGATTACCTCCTGGATGTCTTTTCTATCATCCTCAGGTATCTTTGGCACCAATTGTTTTACAGTATCCATAAGGGCGTGGATATAACGCCCCATCAGGCGGGTCGCATTTGTGGACTTCAAAGCCATGCTGGCGGAGGAGAAAACCTTTTTAGCAGCCTGATCCTGTTTTCTCGACTCCTTTTCTGCAGGAACCTGTGGAAAAGCTCCCGTTGATCTTTTGGAACAGCCAGCCTGCACCACCAAACTCTCAGGCAGAGGGCGAGTGGACAAAAACTCCGGGTCATCAGGAGCAACCCTATATCTCCTGGCAACTGCCCTAGATACTGAAGAAGTTGACAAAGGTTTCTTCCAAACTTCTAAAATTGGCTCTGCCAGGGAATCATTAAATGGCAGTATTGGCTCAATCACTGAAGATGGTGAGTGAAGGACCTCTGTGAGAAGGTTCGACTTAAACTCAGCAGTAGGCAGAGTAATATTCAATAAGTTTGCCGCCTTCCTTATCACGACATGGTAAGGAGCCACATCCTTAGAGGGTGCATCCGGGCCTGAAGCTAAATCCCACTCAGGGGACAGTTCAAGGCCACTAGCCACAGTCAGGTCATAAAATGGGTCCTCAGACTCCTGCAGCTCACCCTCCTCCAGATTTTCTTCTCGAAACCTCTCTTCCTCCATAAGCCTCTGGGCTTCACGCCTCGACCTGTGCTTCAAATACGATGCCGACGGATCCATTGTCGACTCCGTCGGAGCCGGTGCCGGCGCCGATACCGACGTCGGACGAGGCAATTTGACACGAGGTCGATCAGGGTTCGGCATCGGAGTTGATGGATTCGGCGTAGAAGGATTCGGCGTTGACGGCTTCGGCGTTGATGGCTTCGGCGTTGATGGCTTCGGAGTTGAAGGCCTCGCCGGCGTCGGAAAATGCCAATGCGGAGCAGAAGCCGGCATAAAGGGCGGAGAGGGCACAGGAGCATAGGTCTGGGGAACACCCAAACAAAACGCCATCGGACCCATGGGCCAGCAGAAGCCCCAGTGGGGTACATAGCCCTGGAATATATGCCAAACATTGCATTCAGGAACTGCGTCGGATCCTGATCTGGAGCCGGGAAGGCTGGGTACGAACCCCCAGGCTACTCTTGAGGGCGCGGAGTCGATACGATGTCGACCTCCTCTTCGGGCTGGTGCACCGGAGTCGACGTACACTCGGAAACGGAGCCTCTCCCTCATCAACCACCTCCTCCTCACCTTCATCCTCCCGATCTGAAGGATGGGACGGAACCGGAGATGGATTAGTTATCTGCCTCGGAGAACCTGGCGAATTCGCATGCGACACCTCACCCTCGGGGTCCTGCTCTTCCGAAGCCGAAGACACCACGACCTTCTCAACCAGCTTCACCTGTGACTTCGGCTTTGAACCCGAGTCCTTCCTCGAGTGATGTCGGGACTCATGGGTTCTCTTCTTAGGTTTCTTCTTTGAAGATCTCGAAGCGTGGGCAGAGGACGAGTCCGAGCACGACCTCGAATGAGTCATTGACCTCGAACGCCGAGTTCGCGACCTCAAACTTTTCTTCTCTTTTCTGCCTTTAAGTTTCGCCACTAGAAGCCTGGTTTCTCTCTCCCGGAGGGCCTTAGGTGTCATCTTCTTACAAGACTGGCAGTCTTCGACATCATGGTCGGAGCTTAGACACCATACGCAGCATTCATGTGGATCCATAATGGACATGGTTTTTCCACATTCCCCACAAGCTTTAAACCCAGTATTCTTCGAAGACATGTCGAGAGAGACGACAATGAAGCACAATTATTACAAGGTAACAAAGTTACAGCAATTGCTACGGACGATCCCTAGAAAACCGTTAGCGCCGACGACGCGGAAAAAAGGGAACTGATGTCATCATGCCGGCGTAGGCCTAATATGGTGTCGGTGACGTCAGCGGAGTCGCGTGCGATGCCGTGCTTCTATGACATCGCCCACGTCGGCGCGAAGCTACGAAAGAATTTCCGAATGTTGCTGACGCAAGGGGATATTCACAAGGTGAGGAATCCACTGGCAGATGTATCTATCAGAATCCCTTTGTATTACTGCTGGACTGACACTAAACTTCGGGGAGGTTAAAAGTTTGAAAACTGCACTCATGGTCCAAATGCCCAAATGATCAAAAGGCCTACATTGTGAAACAAATAAATAATAGAGCAAACATATCACACATCAATTTAGCCAAATCATGGTTGGCAACTAAAATACAGGTAAAACATGGATGTTGTGGATATATAGGCAAATTACCTTTTTGGGCAAACAGACTACAAACATGTCCAATCGTGATCTGACTTATTAGATAGTGACACACGTCCACTGTGGCAACAATATAGTTGAGCCTCTCCAACAAGTTATAATCTGAAATAGGCTTCTCAGCTTAATGTGAGAGAATACTATAGCCCGCATTCTATTGTCATTAAGAAAGAGGATGAATGATTAAGAATTTAAAGCATAATATTATATAATTTATCTTAGACAATTATGTGAAAGATCTTTCAACTATCAAGATTTGTTAAAAGCCACAAGCCATAGATTAGCAAGGACATTTTGCTTCTCAATAAAACACAAGCTTCTCGCGCCATAATCATATCTAGCTAAAAATTAGCAAACTAGTTTTACAATTTAAGACTAGACAATTAAATGTTCCTTACATGCACACCAAGTTGTGTAGCATAATTCCATTTAGAAATTAGCCATACTTCAGATTCAGCAATATTAAAGCATTTCCTCCATAAAAAAGTACACACCTTTGAGAACAAATAAGCATAAACTAGCCATATAGTTTATAACTTACACTGGTCCGTCTGTGATACTAGCTTATTTTTTTCAGGCAACAGTGAATTGGAATACACAGCAGCTCCAGGCACAGGTCCCAAGGACATCTTGTGTTTTGAAACATCATTTAAAGATGAAACTACACCCCAACTTGCAGACCCCGAGTCCATATCTCCCGAACCTGGTGCCAGAGAGCTGCAAGGCAGGTTGTGGCACGCCGTAGGGTTAGAGGACTCGGATAGTTTGTCAACTATAGTCATTGTTCATCTCTGCAAAATAATAGAAAAAAACACAGTTCTTAGGTTGAACAAATCATTAAAACACATGCAAAATATTATTTCACAGGCAACCAAAAATTATATATACTAGACTATCATTCTTTTTATCAAAGTTCCTCTTACATACATCAGATTAAAGCTACAGAAAACAGTATTATCTTCTTGGAGGATCATACATTCTTGTCAATTCTGTGCTCGCTAGCTTGCAGGGAAAAGACTTAATATAAAACAGTATCCCGGAAAAAGGGGGGAACAGTGGTTTTAAAAAGGGTAAAGGAAAAAAAGGTAAACTGAGAGAAAATAACCTTTAACATGCATTTTCCAAAATGTTAAAATTATTTCACGTTTATCAAACTACTGAAAGGAATACTTAAATTTTGCCTGCTCATTTTTTAATACTCATGTCCATCAAACTACAGTTTAGTGTCTGATCAAAAAGACTGTGCCAACTTTAATGATTGAAAATAGAAATAGAACAGAAGATTGTTCGAAGGAAAGAGATATGGCATGTGGATGAATAAAAATGGATCACTTTATGGTTTTCCTGGAAATGTATTGACAACAATGGGTTTTCAATCAATCCGCTGAAGAAAATATTTGTAGAGAAGGAATTGAACATTTCCTCACAGAAAGTTGAAATAAAAGACTAAAGTGGCAGCTCTAAAATACATTTTCATTCATACAAATAAATACATTTCACACACTACAATCCCAGGCCTAATCTTACATCCATTAGTACAGTCACTCTTTCTACAGACCAAATAAAAACACAAAATCTTTTGAACTTTTTCATTTTATCAGTGCCTCAGAAATTCATACAATTAAATGTGTTTTCAACTTACCTATACATCACACTTGTCATTATCTAAGTCTATATTGTAAAAAATTATCCATTATTATTTGTTTTAGGTCGAGCCTAGCGCAGCGTGTATGCGTTGCTCTAGGAATAAGACCTCTTGCAATCACTCAGGACTTTTCACACGCTTGTGCAAGTGGGCAAAGGAGGGTGCATGTCCCACCTTTCCCAGGAAATGTATTCGCCCACAGCCTACGGCTTGTGGTTACGAGCAGCGGCGTGCAGTGTGTCATCTGTTATGTGTCAGATTTCACACGAGCGTGCGCGCACCACGCAGCTCGCATGTTGGTGACTAGTTGAACTTTTCTCTTTCGATGGGCATGGCTCTGTTTAGAAGTATAAAAGGACGTAGCAGGGCAACCTTACAAGCAGGCATCCATACTCGACCAGCAAAGTAGATAGAATAATGCCCAAACTGCCCACTTGTAAGGTAAGTTCAATAAAAGCATTACAAACCAACGAAGCACAAAGCACGTGACCACATAGTTCTTTTAATTAAATGACCTCCCTCTGCGCATAGTGACAGAAAAGGTTTGTGGAATGCTTACCAGCGGGGTGCCGCAATAAAAAGGCTCGCAGTTTATGCACACAACAGTTGATTGTAAATTACAATGACGTGTAGCTCGGAGCTCGTCGCCCTATTCTAGATGGTAGTGTAGGTGACTAAGGGTCGTGTTTTGTAACTTGTTCTCCTAACCACGAGCTCGTCTTCTTTTCAGAGTGCTGGTCCCTGGCTTCCGGGGTGCTGGACCTCCAAATTTCCAGGATGCTCCTGTGTCGCTCCTGTGTCACACGGCACGCTAAATTTAGCCCCAAATTTCTACTTTCTCAGCAGGCTTGTACTCAGTATAGGAGAGCTACACAAAACGCCAGTAGTTACGATAGGAGTGTTGTGTAAATGGGAACTGTGCTCTCTATATTGCAGTGGAGTGACATTATTATATTGAGTGTTGCATAGATCTACCCGATTCATTGTGACAAACGCATCAAGGGTTGTCAGTCACAGGCGGATTGTACTTTAACATAATCGAAATCTAATTTGCTCAGTTCTAGTGCACTCAGTTTCAGCTATGCCCCAAAGACATATGTATTTTTACAGATGCGTATACAGAGCATTCCAGTCACATTGGCATGGAAGTGCTTCATGTATTAAAACAGTACACATCAGATTAAAGTAAGAACAGAATACAGGAGAAGAGCCTCAATCGTATGTCTTCAGCTCATCAGAAAGAAACTTTTGTTATGGTTCAGTTCTTTCCCGGTCAACCTTTCCTGGCTAATCTGAGTATCACAGGGGTTGTTTATTTTTTAAAGTACAGGCAAGATGCTAAGTATGCCTTAGCACCGAACCGAAGTTTTCATATACAATAGGGGGCCCATACAATCATAAACTGGACACAATAAAACATTTTGAGAATAAAACACGTTGACAAGGGTTCTCTCATTTCTTAACGAAAGACATCAAATTGGAGTTGCAAAGTCACTCTTCAAAGAATACAAAATCAAACAGCAGCTCTGCCTGAACCTGAGAAAATGGAAGTCACATAGCCGCAGTCCTGTAAGAGCTCTACTGGCACGGAGTTCTTTGTTACTGTCTACAGAGTCTGTGGGCAGGAATGTCCAGATTACTTGCAGAAATATACTTAACTGATTGTTCCCCAAGATCTGATAGCGGCAAGTGAGTTGTCCAGCTGATTTTCAACTGTGCAAAGCATGGAGGAAAAACATTAATATTCCAGGTTCAGGGCTTAGGATAAACGTCAACCCACTGTTGATTTACCAGGATGCTTTTAAGAGGTCATTCTAGACATAGTTATCGAAGGAGATGTTTGAACCTACAAGATGGCTAAAGTTTTGTGCTTAATCAAACTGAGGTGAACAAGCCAATTGTCTAAAAGTCGAGATATGCCAGCTCAGAGTGACATTTGTCAGCAAGGTGGCAGAAGGCATGTGCACATGGATCAGATCACTATGAAGACATGTGCTCCCCTGACTGGTGTAAATGAATTGGTACGAGGACAATAGAACTGCGCCAGAGAATTGCTTCAAGAACACAATGTGGTTAACTGGTTAACTCTATGAAATTAAATGAGTGTAGGACATTTCATTCAGTTTGTATTAGAATTATGTGAATCTTTGGGCAAAAATAGACCCCAGTGAAACAAATACAGTTGGATTCACAAAAACAAGCTTGAGGGATCTACATATTTTTCTGTTTGATATGCCACTGAAGATCTAGTTTGGATAGGTATAGTTTGGAGAAGACACTCAACATCACAGGCATGCCATGATCCAATCTCATTTGCGAGCTGCCAGTTTCTAAAGATGCCGAAGTCTCTCTTCCTCCACACAGATGCAATCTCCGGATGACAGGATGTGAAGGAAAGAAGTGGAGAGAAGAGTGCGGTTTTTCAGAGTGAGATTACCTGTCTTTTATATTCTGAGGGATAAGGGCACACCCCTAGGGCAGGGTGGCCTTAAGGTTATAATCCACCACCCATAGGCTATTATGGCTTAGTCGGATGTAAAGCAGGCGAAAGGAAGCCTGCAATAAGCGTGGTTAGCGCTACTTTTATCGATAGTATATGATGTCCACTATTCTAGTGGCCACCTTGCACCAGTCCAAACAACCCTTATTGATGGTAGGTTATAAAGTCAACCTTATAGAAAGCTATTCTAGTGGTAGCTGTGGAGAGCAGCCTTCAGGCTAAGACTTGGAGACGAGTTAAGCAAGTTGTTTTACCAATTATAATCTCTTGAATGATCAAATGAAAGCACACCACATAAGGTATATATCAAATATATATGTATTTATTCTAAACACTACCCCTCTGCACTCTTAATGAGGTCAGAGGTAAAAGTACAATACAAGGAACTTAATTAGCATACGATAAGTTGCACAGTATACGTTATGCCCTAGGGGCCTCACAAACCATAACTAAAATAGTGGTGTAAGAACTAAATGAGAGTTAGAAAGTAGGCCGAGGGCCTTTGGAATCGCTGGGGCTGCCTAGGCCCACCAAAGGTTAGGATGTAAGAGGCCCACGGGAGACGCGTGCAGGGTCTAAACACAGTTGCGGGTTACCATTGACTTTCTGAGGAGAACGAACAAGTTACAAATGTACAGTTTAAGGGTTCTTCTAGATGAACTACGTTGGAACCCTTTTAGACTAGGACACTTCGAGAGTCAAGACACACGGGAGCAATGGAGTACTCGTGTTACCTCACCCAGGGAAGCCGGGTGCATAGGTGCCTTTTGGTGTCAGGTTTCGTCGTCGATTCCTATGGAGAGCTGCGAAGAAGTGCTGCAGGCGTCCAGAGGAAAAGTGTCCGAGTGGATCGGAGATGTGAAGAACCTGAAAGCAGAAGGGACAGAGTCTGGGTCACTAGCCAGTGATCAGGATGGTGACAGGAAGATGCCAGCCGATGTCGGGTGTTTTCAGGTGAGAAGGTGAAGCGTGTCTCTTCAGCCACGAGGTCCAGGAGGCGTCGACGACGACCAGGAGCTGGATTCGAGCTGTTCCACAAAGGATATAGTTGACTGCGGTGTCAGTGTCCGGACTGAACCCAACAAACCTTGGCAAACGCAATCCACGCAAGATGTCGAGATTGGCTTCGGTGCAGACCAGCAAGGTCTGAGGAACTTCTCTTTTGGAGAGAAGTTGGAGCAAGCCTAAAGCAACCAAGAAAGCAAAGTAAATCAAGGATTGGTCTAGTTGGGGGCTTACTAGCCAACGGACTAGGAACCGCAAAGACGCGTCGAGCAGAAATGCACAAAGGGGGCCCACGGGACACTCGTGGAGTGTGGGCCTCTGAGCTTTAGTGCAAAAGGTGCTCGGGCTGGGGCTTCAAGCACCCCAATGAACAACTTCGGGATACCTCGGGAAGTAGGTGCAGGTTGCAAAAGGCAGGATGTCCAGGAGTTCCGGTCCCACGTTTCTCGTGTCCGCCACAGGTCTCAGCTTTGCTGGGAGTGCAGGTCAGCCTCAGAGATGTCTGGAAGTCCGTGTCCTGTGTTGCAGATTCTTCGGGATCCAGCGGGAGGCTGGAAAATGCAGACCGGAAAAGATGCAGTTGGTGCCTGTTTGAACAGGGTGGTCACTCCTTGACCACAAGGGAGATTTCTTCTATTTTCCAGTCGATATGGAATGTCGAAGGTCCAGGATATATGTTGCAGAGTTTCGTTCAGGGTAATCTAAAGTCCTGGGGACTGGGGTTCAATACTTATAGTAAGTTTAGGGGTTGGACTAACTCGAAGGTCCCTCCTATGGGTGGACCTGGGGAGGGGGTGGTTACACCTGTTACCTTTGTCCAGTTTCGCACCAGAGCTGGGACTGAGTGCCCCAGCAACCCATTTGAACTGGGAAATGCATGGAGCACCTTATGTGCCCCAGGCAGTGTCTGGGAAGCATTCACTGAATGCACCCCTCCCTGCCCCAATACACTAAAGCCTGTCTGGGGAAGTGCTAGCACCTCCCTGGGCAAGAAACCTATTGTCCAGGCCTTCCCTGCCGGAGTTTCGTCCAGCAGCAGGAGGGCCGACTCTTGTCCGTGACAGCAGCATCCATTTTGTGATGCTGTGGCTCTGTTTAACTTTAACCGGGTTTAACAGTAACTACATGTCTTCTCCCTCTAGACGGGTGGAATGCTACCCCCGCCACCAGAACTGGCGGGGGGTAGTATTCCAAAGTGTTTAACACCTTACGCAACATGTTTTGATGAAGCCAAACCAAATTTAGCATTAACCGCGAGGATTATAATGCACTTAAGAGTATATAGTATGGCTATTTCTTAGAACAGCTATAAGGAGATGGTTCCGAAAGCTGCAGAGGGGCTCAGCTCATGCTAGGGCACCCTCTCACACAAAACCAAGCACTTTGCCACCAGGATTGTCAAGGCCTGCTATTGGAGTGACTTTTAGGTTACTATGTGTCTATATATATATATATACCTATGCCCTGGGTACCTAAGGTACCATATACAGGGGCTCACAAGGGTGACCCAGTAACGAATCTGGTATGTACCTAAAGTACATGGTATCAATTTAGAGAGAGTACAGTTAGGCTGTAGGCCTGATTAGCAGGACCACAGCCATACTAAAGTCGAAAAACCAGTGAATCACAGCAAAAAGTGGGGGTAACCATTGGAAGCAGACATCCTCTCCTACAGTTGCTGCACAGCTTAGCGTGCAACTTGATAATAGGAGTAAAGTCGCTTAGCAACATTTTCTTGGTAGGTTCGGTGTTTTACGCCCACTTTGCATCTCATTAGCGATGCAGAGCTGAGCGTTGAGGAAACTGGCGCAGCGCAGAGGCATCAAAACACGCGATAGCCCGAAAATGGATGCTAGAGTGGCGATAATGTTATCGCGGGGCCTTGTTGATATGCCCCTAAATTCTTAATAAACATATTGAATTGAATTACTGTTGTAAAGCGCTCTGATGTCTTCGGGCCATGTCCGCTCTGTACAGAATTGCAAATAAATAAATAAGAAAAACGCTAACTGCTCTAAGATGTTAGCCTAGGTTGAGACCTCCAAATTATCTCCCACCAGACCTCCACTGGCAACAAATCTTTCAGCACACGTTATTCATACGACTCTACTATTGAATATCAACACCAACAGTATTGTGGCATACCAATATCTACGACATAATATCGAGGGACACAATCTAGAAAAGTAAGTGCATATTTAGAAGAATAGGTTTGCTATTCCTAACTCCACATCTACGTACTTTGAAGATATATGTACCATAGAGGGACACAGGTATGGAGTTAGGTATAAAAAATATAATCTTTCTTACTTGTAGATATTTTTTTATATTCAATAAAATGCTTGCATCTGATGTTTGCTGTGAATGAAACTGCAAGGCCAACGCCGATTAAGTATCCTTCAAGGTGTTCGGTAAAGGGAACACCTCTTGTTTAAAGAAATTGCAGATTGCAAAAATGGGCTATAAGAACAAACTATTAAATGTATAATCACTATACTCTGACTGTAAAACATTTCTATTGTTACAGCAACTGTGATAAACCATTAAGACTCAATAATGGAAGTGAAAAAGTGCATGACATTTGGCAAATGAACGAAGTAGAAGCACTGCTATTAAAATGTCTTTAAAGTGCAGAGACTAGATTGACAGCCCAGATGTAAACAGTTTGGAAATATTCAGTCTAAAGATAGGAGAGTTGTTAGTCTGTTTAATTCCATAGAGCCCACTGCCACGCTGACAAAAATACAAAGGGATGGCAACTGGTAGAACGAGCTGAATTGTCTTCAGGGGCCAAAAATATCAAAACATTTTTATGAAGGGGATTCATATCGTAGAAAAGAAACATGGTGATTAAAGAGCCACTTCTGGGATAACACTGCTGGCAGAACGTTACAAACGGGGCTCTAGGGCAGACAAAGCAATATGCCAAAAGCTCTAGCTTCTTTTTTCGCCTTCTCTGTGCATGTTCATCAGCTGCTAATGCACGCTGATTGACACATGCTTGAAAGTGTCAGCTGCATCTTTAAGGTAGTATGAAATCATAGTATAACCGCACAGCATGGCGGGACTCCGAGCTCACAACAGGTCAATTTATAGTAGGAAGGGAATAAGCGAAGGGTTAAATGCGCGCCCCCATTAGTATTCACATAGCGTACAGAATGCTTAAGTGTTCGCAAATCAGGAAACGCTTGTTGGTCACAGCACATTCCATCTTTAACAACATAGGAACAGTCACCACCCGCAGCAAGACCAAGGACAGGATGATGAAAGCAAATCTTTAGAAAGCTTTGAAAAACTTTCATTAAACCAGACTCACATACAGGCAAATATGGATCGATCTCATTAAGGGAAAAGGTGGTACTTCAATTGTTCCAGCAGCAGGGCTTCCAGGGCCCTAATTAAGCAGGGCCGCCATTTCAAACAGGAGACATCACAGGGATTTGAAGTGAGACGCAGTGAGGAAGAGCAATTGAAAGATTTAGATTGCGAGACAAACAAGCATTGGCCGCGCGGCAGTAATAGTAATACCGCGCGGCCGTGAAAGAAAAAGTCATTGCAATCATGATCGGTGTGAAAGCGAAAGTGATCACGATGACGCGCTAAGGCACGCAAGGGATGCGCGTGCAGCGTGCGTGCTTGTGCGCAAGCTGGTGGCTGCGTTGGGAGCACTTCCAAAAGCCGCTACTAAATGTCTCTCCGAGCAGCGTATGCGCGCTGACTCAGCGAGACCTAAAAAACCATAACAAGCAACTATTGGGATAGGCAGATAAAAGTTGCCAGCATGAAGAAGAAAAAAAATCAAGACATTATTTATTGTTCATACTTTATTAATATGGTCGTTCAGTTGTACATAATGCTTACTTGGTTATATAGAAGGTACCAAAAATGCTTCTGACACTTCATTATTATAACCTTTCAGCATGCCGCAGACTTCTGTACAGCACAGCTTAAAGACATAGGCAAAGTCAATATCTCTGGCTAAACACTTATAAGGTCCCAAAGGCGAGATCTATTGGCTATGCCAATGCTTGTTTAAATTATTGGAATTTAAAAATTCTCCACAAACTTAAAAATATTGTGGTGGGCATAGCTTGCAACACGACAATGGTGTATGCGTGAGCTCATCGCTCTGCGGCAACCCACACCATGCTGAGCCATTTGCTGTCCGGGAACACTGCAAAGGATGATTACCAGTGGTTGGGGCCATGGGTGCCCCATCTTTAGCCGCCCGGAGCATTTTTAGTGACACAATTATACCCCTAAGAAGCGAAAAGCTGTCGGCCCTGGCACTAAAGATGGCGACCGGGGCCTAGAGCAACTTCACCATGCGGGATCGTTAGCCCACACACCAGTAAAGATACCGAACCCCTACGTGTGGGCCGACTGCGGGCAAGATAATCGGCCCCTGCAGCGCGCCTGAAGTGACCGGAGCGAAACTGACGGAGCGCTACCGCATCAGTGATGATGTGTTGTGCCCGGCCAGAGGGTGCCAAATTTAAATACTTGTAGGTTTCAGGCCTGAGTCGAGATCGGGTGATGGGCGAGGTGAGCGCACCAGACCCAATAGCTACTTCCTCGTGTCCCGAGACAGTGGCGGCTGGGAGGGCCATCCTGACTGGGCGCACCGCGCAGGCCCAGTTCCCTAAGGTGACGACTGGGGCCTGCAGCGACTCCGCCCTTCAGCTCCGTTGGCCAGCAGCGCTGGCGTGATGCAGACCCCGAGATGGCTGGTGAGTGAGGACCCAGCCGGGGGGGTGGAGGGTATGAGGCAAAGTGAAGCTCCTGGGATGTTTTGCGGGCTTTGTAAGGCATGGCCGAGATGTGCCACAGAATAAATCACCTGTTTCCCTCCTTTTGCCTGACGGTTGCCACATACAGACGTGAACTGGGTCCGTGCTCCTTGGGCAGTGTCGCAGCCACTAACACTGGGGTCATCTGGTGCAGGGGAGAGAAGCGACCTGTGTTTATCCAGCGGCCCCAAAGGGGCTTTGCTGCAGGTGGTGCAGCCTTCAGGCTTGGGGACTCACAGGTTGGACTGGCCGGAGTGGGCCTTGGAGGGTGGGGGCAGGGTGAGGTTCTTTGGACTGACCCCATAGATTGTGAGGCGTGTCTAATACTCCATCAATCAGTAGGACAGAAGTTTAAGGTGAGGAGCGAAGATTGGGGGAGCAATACAGACGATATAATTGAAGGCTGGTGACCGCTGCCCTGGTCGTTACCAAGTATAGGCCCTCTCGAAGGCCCCCACAACTGAATTAGATCCCCTTGACTTGCAAAGTGGTGGTCGATTGGGAGAAGGCCCACAAGGATACTCCTAAATGGGTTGGAGTGGGTCAAGGCACACATCGGCGCCTGGCGAGCAGGTGTGGAGTGACTGAAGGAATGTGTGAACGGCGAGGGACTGGGTTGACTACCCGACGGACGTGGTCTGGGTTCCCCCAGAGCCCTACTGAGAGGCTGTGCTTGGTCTGGTGCATCCCCTGCTCCAATCCCCCCGGTGGTTTGGTGCCCTCTGCTGGGTCTGTGTCTGGCCCTGAAGAAACGGACGCTGATAGCCTAGGTCCCTAGTGGGAGATCTAACTCATTGCTCACATGGAGAAACCAGGAACCAAGGTAGCCGCAGGCGGAGACAACGACACGTCTCGAGGCCCGGGTCGCCGACCACAGACGCAGAAATCGGACCCACCCCAGAGCAAATACTGATTGAACATCGAGAGGCCATCCGGAGAACGGCTGAGATCAGTGGTTCACAATCGCCCATCCTGATCTCCAACGCAAGCCCAAGATCACGCGGGAGCGAGGACGACGATTTCATGTACGGACTGCCAGATGACTCAAACACTGAGGGCCTGCCGGATGTCACACCCCAAACATCGGATCTGATAGCATAAACGACCCTCCTCAACCTAGCCCAGGCCTGGGCATTGCGATTGGCATCCTGGGACAGTTTGGACACTTTTATGGCTGACCTGTCCGGGAGTCCACAACAGCACTTCTGAGACCCACGGCAGCTACATACAGCCCCATCTCCGTGATCTGAGCTCCACTCCTGATCCCCCCACCTACCGGCCCGGCACGGCCCGCCGTGACACCGAGAGAGGGGTTAGAGCGGTCCCATTGGCACGTCACTGGGAGCAAGCATCTGGTGGGGTGGACGGACCCCTAGAGGTGAGTGGCCCCCCCTGTGGAAATAGCAGATGGGATCCCCCCCCCCAGGGGTGGACTATCCGAGACCAGCGACATTGGGAACCCTGACTTGTCTGCGGACACTGCCACTGACATTTGGTGCCCCTAGACATACTGCCCGTGGAGGAGAGCTGCCACAGCTCTCTTGGCGACTTGAACTCACTTGCTTTACTCACGTGCTGAACTTCGTCATCCCCCCATTGAACTCACGGTTTGATTAAGCTCGATAGAGCGTTTGGGCGGCGACTCGTTCTGTCGTTGCCCTTTTGGTATTATGTTTCTGTTAAAGTTCTTCCTTTTGAGACTAGTGTGGACATTGCAATGCTACAACGTGCATCCCTGGGACTGTGGGAGTGGACGAGGGGTAACAATAGCCACTGTCCGCGGCCCCTGTGTGTGTGTGGGTGGGGTGGGCTGGGGGTTGGGGGGGGGCTGGGTGCTTGAGCGCGATGCATACTGTGATGGCTACGGTTAAATTTTGTACCTGGAATGTCAGGGGCATGCACACACCCTCACGTAGATACCAGGTGTACTCATACCTTAGGCGACATCAGGTCCAGATTGCACTACTGCAGGAGACACACCTAGTCGCCGCTGAGGTGGCCGCACTTCGCCGTAGGTGGAGGGGGCAGATATACACCACGACCTTTTCAGCGTTCGCGCGAGGGACCCTGATCTGGGTCAGACCTGGGGTTCCATTCGCACTAACACACAGCAATATCGACACCGAGGGACGCTACGTCTTCATACAGGGCAGACTAGAGGGACAGCAAATTGTCATAGCCTCCATATACGCACCCAATGTGGAACAGGGGAAATTCTTCACGCGCTTGTCGGCAGTAATTGCGCCCTGGCCAGACGTACCCTTGATGGTGGGCGGGGATTACAACTGCGTACTAGATGTTTCCCTTGACCGCTCGTCCCCCCCAGCAGCGATCGCCCCAGCGCAAGCGACTTCCAGGGCCCTAACCGATTGGGCGACGCAATGGAACCTGCACGATGCCTGGCGAGTCAGGAATCCCACCGCCCGGGTGTATTCCTATTACTCGGGAGCCCATTCTCTGCATGTTAGGTTGGACCGATACATGCTGTCCCGCGACCTGATTTCCTCCGTGACTGACGCTGACTATCTGGGACGGACGCACTCGGACCATAACCCGCACACACTGGTCTATGGATGGCGGCGCCCACGTCCGCCCGTACCCACATGGCGCTTACAGCCGGACCTCCTACTCGACCCGCCATTCCGGGAGGAGATGTCCAGGAGAATCATTCAATATTTTGAAGACAACACCGACTCGACCTCCTCCCCGAGACTTGAGTGGGACGCCTTCAAGGTGGTCACCCGGGGAGGCTGCCTCAGTGTTCAGGCGGGCCTACGAGGCCAGGTGGAGAGGGATCTGATAAGGGTGGAGGAGGCGCTACTGGATAAAGAACGGGAGGCGACGGGAGGCGATGATTCCCAGCTGATCTCGACCAGGGCAGATCACGCTGCGTTGATGGAGCGCCTAAAGAACATTAACTTCGCGGCCCACTCCGCGCGCACTCACAACGCGGGGGACAAACCTGGCAGACTGCTGTCGTGGCTGATACGGCAGGACACGCAGTCTGCGCCGGTCCTGTCGATCCGTACGTCCCAAGGCGTCGAGGTCTACACCCAGACACAGATTCACGAGGCGTTCACGTCACATTACAAGTCCCTGTATAACACACGGCTGCAGGCCACCGTGGTGGAGATCGTGGACTATCTGACGACCCTGCAGCTCCCAACAGCTACTGCTGCCCACCAGGCGGAGCTGGGTGCTGCAATTACCGGTGAGGAACTACGGGACGTGATTTTCTCCCTTTCCAATAGCAAAGCGCCGGGCCCTGACGGGCTCCCGGCAGAGTTCTACAAAGCCTACTCACTGGTGCTAATACCAGAACTGCTGAGAATGTACAAGGCGGCATTGGAAGATGCTGAGCTCCCAGCGTCCCTAAACGAAGCTAACGTGGTCTCTCTGCTGAAACCAGGTAGGGAGGCGACCGAACTTGGCTCATACAGACCATTGGCACTCCTCAACACCGATTATAAAATATTAGCCGCGACGCTCGCCCGGAGACTTGCACCGCTGGTCCCCACGCTGGTGCAAGCTGATCAAAATGGCTTTGTGCCCACCCGGAGCACGTCCTACAACCTACGCCGGTTTTTTAAGATCCAACGGTATGCAACCCCTACCTGGCCGCGTTCAGGGTGCATCGTGCTCGATCTGGAAAAAGCGTTCGACTCGGTGGAATGGCCGTATCTCCTCCGAGTCCTTGAGAAATACGAACTAGGCGACGCCTATATCCAGATGGTGGGGCTCCTCTATCAGGCGCCCGAAGTGCGTGTCCGGACTGGGCGGTTGTTTTCCGACAGGATCCGCATTGGGCGGGGTACCAGACAGGGCTGCCCCCTCTCCCCTATGATATTCGCCCTGGCGATGGAGCCATTGGCGGAACTGCTCCGCACCTCCGGCGCCACATGGGGCATCCCACTAGCGGACGGCATACACTCGGTGTCTCTATATGCCGATGATCTACTACTGTATGTCAGAGATCTCACATGCATACCTGAGGCAATCGCGGACACCTTCCGTACATTCGGAGATATGTCGGGGCTCCGCGTTAACTGGGCCAAATCGGGAACCTACGCATTCAGTAGCGAGATGCCGCAATGTGAGGTGCGCATGATGGGGGAAGACGCTCCGATGGCACCCGACGGTATTCAGGTACCTAGGGATCTTGATATATCGAGACCCCGTGGATCTCCTGGAGGGTAACCTGGTGAGGGCTATATCCTCACTCACGGCCCAGGACACGTTCTGGAACTCCCTCCCGCTGAATGTGCCGGCCAGAGTGGGACTGACCAAAATGATAATGCTCCCCCGGCTCCTCTATTATTATGCTAACCTGCCAGTGTATGTGCCAGCGCGCATATTCAGAGGGCTGGAAACTCTCACCAGGCGCCTTATTTGGAACAAAGGGAGACCACGGGTAGCGTTAAAGACTCTATTTGCGCCCACGGACGCTGGAGGCTTAGCCGTCCCCAACCAGGAGCTATATTACTTAGCAGCCCAGCTACAATGGGTCGCTTACTGGCTGAGCGGCAAGAACCTGATAGACACGGCCACGGCTGATACCACTCTGTCCCCCGTGCAGGTGCTCACACTCTTCCACCCCCTAACGCAGGGGCGACACCCCACACAAATCCATGTGGCGATCGCGAAGCGGTGCTTTGCGCGGGCCCTCAGACTTACCAAAGGTACAGTGCCCTACGCTCCGAACCTGCCACTACTGGGAACTCCCTTGGGCACTAGCATACTTTCCTCGACTGCGCTACGCAGCTGGACGTCGGCAGACCTGGACGACCTGAGCGGCCTATATAGCGACGGAGTGCTGCTGACCTTCGAGACCCTGACCGCAGACACCGAGCTGCCAGTGGGTCAATTCCTGGCACACGCCGGACTCCTACATGAACTGACGAAGGCATGGGGTGACATGAGCCAAGAACCGCCCACTCATCTTCTCATCCAGTACCTGCACGTGATGGGCAATGGGTCTCATATAGTGCACTGGCTGGCACAGGCACTACACACCCATACTCAATTCTCCTCCCAAAGGCTGAGGGGGAAGTGGACGACCGACCGAGGCTCCGACTGGACGGACAAACAATGGACCGCAATATTAGCAGGCGCTAGAAATGTTCCCCGAAACGCGCGATTTAAAACCATCCAATATTATATCATTCATCGAGCATATTTGTCTCCTGACAAACTGAATCGCTATTTCGGACTCACTTCGTCGGCATGTCCCAGATGCGGCCTCCTAGACTCAGACTTCCTGCACGCACTCTGGAACTGCGCCCACCTCGCCTCGTACTGGTCAGCGGTCACTGACACGCTGACGGCGGCCTCGGGCGAAACTCTCCCCAAGACGTGGGAAGTATGCCTACTGGGGCTCTACAAGAGAACCAAGCAGACCAAGCTGCGGGCACGCTTTTGGGACTTAGGCCTCATTACGGCTAAACGCCTCATTACGAAACGGTGGAAAAACGCCAACCCACCGCGCCCTGCAGACTGGCGTCGCTCTTTTGGCAACTGGGCCAGTGCGGAGAGTGTGTCACTACACAGAGAGGAGACCACTGGCCTACGGAAATACCCGATCGCCCAAGACTGGGACGCTACCCTGATCGCGTACCACAGGGCATGCGCCCGGGCCGGTATAGAATGCCAACCTGACGCGGAATAGAAGGGGCTCTGTCGCTTGCTGTCCATATAGGTCATGGAATTTGCCCCCCCCCCACTGCCACGTCCCCCCCTCCCCCCCACTGCCGCGCCCCCCCCCTCCCCCCTCATTCCCCCCCCCGCCGCCAGCCCCGACTACCGAGCTCTTGCACACCGAGCGATGTCCCCTGCCGCCCCCCCGCTGCTGCCCTTCCCCCCCCCCCCCGCGGCCTCCTCCCCTCCCGCCTCCACCCCGCGGCCGCAGCGACACCACATCCTCGATCACCCCCGCCCCTGCGCAGCCCGTACAGGGTGCACCACACACGGCTAGGATTCAAGACACACTACCACACGCACATGCACTAGTCCAGCAGTTGTTGAAATGTTTCTCCCTCCCCCTCCTCTTTTAATTCCCAGTTATACCTTTTGGTTGACACAGAGACTGTTGATTTTGTACACGCGCTAATGCTCGACACCCCCCTCCCTGTTTCCGTATCATACAATGGCAACTGGGTGTTTTCATGTACAGGCAGCGGAAGCCCAGCGATCCATGTGACGACGGGGGATATGATCCTGCTCCAGCTCGCTACTGTACTGAACAGGGAACATAACTCAATGCAATGACTGTCGGATTTCTTACAGCACCCTGATCCTAGCGCAGTGCCATGAGCCGCAAGCGCTGCGGCACGAGACATTTCCTAGCACCGCTGCTTGTGAACTAATGCATTACCACTGGCTACTGTTTATTTTCACTCGTATTTAATTGCCATGTCATTCTGTACTGACAGCCGAGTACCGCTTGTAGTAGTGGTTTATTGTTATGACACTGTGTGACTGCTGTTTAACTCATCTGTGAAACTAAATAAAGTTTGGGACCATTGGTCTTCAAAAAAAAAAAAAAAAATGGAGAAACCAGGAACCAGGCCAGCGAGCTCACAGCCCTGATTGGGGAACCTTCCCAGCCTAGGACGGAGGGTCCGAAGCCCGCAGGGAACCCTATCCAACTCCAGTTGGACAAGATCCTTGAAGCCTTAACAGATTCTAAATGTACCCTCCAACAAGACATTAACACAGTATCGATGGGCTTGGGTCTCCTGCGGTCCAAGCACCTTCAAACTTGCGGATCGAGTGCAAGGAGTGGAAACCTTACCAGGTGAGCTACATCCGGAACAACAAGCACTAAACTGTTGAATGGCAGACCTGACTGATAGGGTGCGAATTTAGAAACCCAGAGCAGAAGAAGTGGAAGACCGTAATCGCCGCAACAACATCTGCGTAGTTGGACTCCCTGAAGGTACAGCGAAGGGAGACATGGTGACTTACCTAGAACGTTGGCTCCAGACAGAGGTCACCCCAAATCTTTTAACACCCATCTTCACTTTCAAGCGGTACCAGTCAGACCACCGAACAAAGGTCGTCCGCCCAGTCCTGTAGTGGCTAGACTGGTGTGTTTCTGAAAGTAAGAGGCCCCCTTCCCTCGGCACCTTGGTAGGGCCTAAGAGTATTCTCTGCACAAGATGGCTGCTCCTGTGAAACCCTGTGGACTTGCGCGCACATGCCTGGGCAGAGGCTTGTTCCTGGATGCAGAGAGGTAAAGGACTGGTGCACAACTGGATGCGCCTGCACACCTTGGCCTACCCCCACTAACTTGCCTTTGCCAGGAGACTGGAGGAGGCATATTTAGGACACTGTTTCAACACTTTGAATTGGGTGGCCAGCAGTTGCTGGGCTGCTCTTGGGATGGGGAGTTAACGGTTGGGGTTATTGTTGTTTGTCTCAGGGGTTCCGCTTTATGTTGCTATAGGAGGTTTGGACATGGGGCCCTGGGTTGACAGCAGGGAACCCACTCACTAATAGTTTAGATGCCTGGCCAAGGACACATACTTACCTTCTTGTCGTGGACTATCCGGGGGGAATGGGTTAGGCGGCTAAGCGTCAGGATATTCACAGGCATTTGAAGGGAAGCGGTGTACATGCAGCTATGCTCCTGGAGACGCATCTCACTGAGGTGGAGATTAAGCACTCGCAGAGTAGATGGCAAGGCCAGTTGAATGCAAACTCTTAATTTGTTTACACTCGGGCGCTCCTATGGATCAGAGCAGAGATGCCCTTTGAACATGTTCATTCCACTATTGATAGGGAGGGACGCAATGTCTTAATCAAAGGTAAATTTCTGGGTAGGGACATCACCTTAGGGAGTGTTTATGCTCCAAACCAGGACCAAGTGGCTGCCAGTGCATAGGACACCGGATGGCCTCCGTGAGTGGTCGGCACAGTGGTAATTGTCAGATACTTTGTTTGGCTTTCTATGGGGGCGCACAGGAAAGAAGTCCAAGAAAAACTGTCAAGTTTGAGTGTATAAGAAAGTTCTTTATTTAGTATTATTCATTCTTTTAAAAGCAGTCACCGTGCAATTTGCAACAAAATCAGCCAACGCGTTTCACTCCCTACCAAGGAGTTTCTTCAGGGCGAGTAATGTTTACACCGGTAGCGCGCGCCCAGATCCTCTGGTGAGGGAAGCCGTATCAGTTCCTTCTCCCACAGTCCGGTGTTGGTTCAAATGATCTTGGGACCATCCATGCCGTTACTTTGATGCGGACGAGGAAACTTTTCTAGGTTCACAATTTTTGAACCAACACCGGACTGTGGGAGAAGGAACTGATACGGATTTCGTCACCAGAATCTTAAGCACTGGAGCGCGATACTTAGCCATTAGTGGATCCCACACAACTCTATTGTGAAGAATTCTAACTATCAAGAGAAAAAACTCTTTTCACGACTCTGGAGGATCTGGGCGCGCGCTACCGGTGTAAACATTACTCGCCCTGAAGAAACTCCTTGGTAGGGAGTGAAACGCGTTGGCTGATTTTGTTGCAAATTGCACGGTGACTGCTTTTAAAAGAATGAATAATACTAAATTAAGAACTTTCTTATACACTCAAAATTGACAGTTTTTCTTGGACTTCTTTCCTGTGCGCCCCCATAGAAAGCCAAACAAAGTACCTGTGATCTGGAAAACACAGCGACGCCAATTAGCAGCTGACGTCGGGGTTGCGGCACAGAAACTTACAAACCTTTGGAACTGGGTTCTAGGTGCGGCATTGTAAGGTCCGCTGCTACAATCTTTGTGCTTATCATTAATTGTCAGATACCCAGTATGGGGGATTAGAGACTACTCTTATTTCTCTCAAATTTATCAATTACACACACTGCTAGAAAATCTGCCTTCTCCAACATCCTCAACCAGTACGTGACTCACATGGGGTACTTGGGTCATACACTCTCTGACCACAGCCCATTACTGTTGGACTTTCGACCGGTACAGAAGCATCCTTGGATCCGCATGTGGTGAACTCAACCGAGCTTTAGAGAGTCTTTGAAGGAGGCTGTCACAGGGTTCTTCGAGCTTCATCAGGGCTCGCCATCCTCTGGCAAAGTGGAATGGGATGCACTCAAAGTGGTGGTTCATGGTCATTGTCCGAGCCTCTCAGTAGGCGTCTGAAGGGAGTTGGACAGGGTATTTCGGTCCCTAGACAACACCTTACACAGGCTAGACAATGACATGGGCATCAATGAGATGGCATTGCCCAGGCTTCGGGACACACAGGAACAATAAAATACAGTTTTGGAATGCCTACGATGCCATGATTACAAAAGCTATGTAACTAGGGCCAGAACAAAGAGGGACGGCCAGGTTGGCTCCTGGCCTGGCTCATTTGACCCGAATCCCAAGAAGTCTGTCACCCAGATCCGTACAGAAGATAATATGACACTCTTATTACCCAGGGGCTATCAACGCCACCTTTAGGGACTATTATGAAAATCTCTAAGTGTGCTCAGAATCCCTCCCGCCAGGGATTCAGACCACTCTTCCGGCACGAGTACGGCTCTGGAAGTGGAGCCGGGTGACAGCATAGAAGATTTGCTTTGCCAACAAGGAAATGGCCATGGGTAAGATCCCGGGCCTGGATGGCCTATCTACAGGGTTCTACTCCGCTTTTATGCGGATCATGGTCCCGAAGTTAGAGGCACTTTATGCTGATTTCCTTTGGGCGGGACTCCTCACAGGACGCAGTTGTGATACCACTGCCCAAAACCAAGGTTCAGGGAAACAGTGCCTCAGCATTTCGCCCCCTGTCCATGCTCAACATGAACTTCAAAGTACTCAGCAAAGTCCCGGCCCTGCAGTTGTTTCCTCATATACCTGCACTGATTCATGGTGACAAAAATAGCTTAGCTACGGCCCATAGCACTTACCTCAACTTTTGGTGACTGCACCATGTCCTCTATCACCCAGAAGTGCAGACTCGACTGGGCGCCACAATCATGTTGTTAGATCTTGAAAAGGCCTTCAACATGGTGCGCTGGGACTACCTGTTTGTGGTTATGCGCCAAGTGAAATTGGAGGAGCGCTGGATTCACCGGGTTAAATTGCTGAGCTCTACGCCGATGGGGCAGGTAAAGACGGCCACCACTATCTCCCAACAATACCATATCTAGAGAGGCATGAGACAGGGTTTCCCCATGTCCACCCTTCTGTTTGCGCTCGCCATCGAGCCGCTGGCGGAACTTTTCCGTAGGTCGGAAGTGGGTCCTGGAGAGGTGATAGAAGGTCAGGAACACATTATATCCATATATGCAGATGACCTCCTGATATACCTGGCAGATAGCGTGACAGGTGCAGCTGCAGCAATGCGCCTCCTGGAAGAATTTGGGTCCCTCACTGGTCTCTGGGTCAATAGGACTAAAACTCGCCTGTTCCCTGTGTCTCAGGCCATTGAAAAGTCGTGTCCCCCACAAGACTTGACCTGGTCCCCTACATCCTTTCAGTATCTAGGGGTACAGGTGTTCCATACACTGGAGGATTTGCGGAAGGGTAATTTAGGTGAAGCCCTGTGGTCTCGTAAAACCTGCAGCCCTTTTGGAGGTCACTTAAATTGCTGATCATGGCTCGGGTTTCCATATCCAAAATAGTCACGGACACATTCAGTTTTGTTAGGCACGGGCGATTAAGTGATTTACCCAGAATCACAGGATATTGAGCTTTGTCGCAGAGACTCAAACCCAGTTCCCCATATTTTAGATTGCACGCCCTAGCAGGTTGCTTATTGCTTTCAATTTTTATTAATCTCCCGTTCGCATTGTTTGCCTCTTGGTTCAGACAGCAGCTCAGATAACTGATTTTGGATGAAGGCCCACCATGGGGTGTCTCTTGAGGTTCTCCGCTGTCCTCCCGATGATGGGGGCCTGAGGAGGCCTGGGGGCCCCTGGGTGCGAACTGTATTTCTTGGCAGCGCAGCTCCAGTGGAGAACTAGGTGGCTTGACAGAGCACATCAGGAAGAATTGGGCCCAATAGGATTGGCACATAAACAAGGAGCACTGTTTGCAAACTTACTATGCCCAGCGATGGTATCCCCACCCCGCCCCCGTCTGGGTGCATTGCTGTTGGTGATATTGAAAAGCTGGCGGCGCTGTGTAGTGGGGACAGCGTGGCCACCCCTTTATGCTCCGGCCCTGCCACTTGTAGGGCTTCCGCACAGGGACCCTCTTTCCTTTCTAACAGCCCCACAATTATCTGCCTGGACTGAGGCTGGGCATGTGATGGATGGCGATTGCTGCTAACTGGGCTTCCTGATCCAGCTGGAGGAGATGGTATTCCAGAATGCCTTGCCCCCAGGCCAGTTCCTGACTTATGAGGCAATGACTTTAGGGACTTGTGGACTGGCAGCTGTTAGGAGCCAGCCTCGTACGCCATGCTACAGTTGTTGGTGTCCATAGGTTCGCCGTGACATTTGGTGACATGGTTCTACAGGGCCCGGACCTGCTTGGTTTGGAAACCCTTGCTGGCTCTCAGGCACAGATAGGGAGGTGTGCTGGGATGGAGGGATCTGGGGTAAGCTAAAAAGGTCTCCAGAAACACAAGATTGAAATACATTCAATTTAATTATATCCGTAAGACCTACATGACGCCTCACAAGATCCAAGTCATCCACGGGGGAGAGCCACAGGGCTGCCAGAGATGTAGATTCCTGGATGCGGATTTCTGCCATAGTCCTGGAGCTGCCCCGCCTCCAGTTGTTGGGGAATACAGAGATACGCACCTTGAATAGGGTCGGGCTTTTGACTGCACCTTAGAGATCTGTCTTTTGGGGTATAATACAAAAAGGTGGGCTCTAGGTTTTTAAGTTTCGCTTTGGCGCTGGCCAGAAGGCTGACAGCGATGGCCTAGAAATCTGCTGGGGGACCAGTTGTGGAGACCTGGGTAAAAGATATCACTACGTGGGCTACATCAGGAGAGGGGTTCTGCTCCGGGAGGATGCTCATGGAGTGCGGGGAAGTCCAATAGCGGGGCTGTGGACGGGGGGGCTAGAGGCTTGGGAAAGTGCGGAGGGGGATACAGAGGCAGGTTCAGGTGAGCGAGAAGGCCTAGATGAGGGAGACTGAGATAACTCCTCAGGTGATGGTGAGGAGGAGAATGTGCACTAGATGTGCCCCACTTCTGCACCCCTGAGTGGGGATTGCCCCTCCTTAGCTGGTTTTGAATCTGAGACGCTTGCCCCCTACCCTCCAAGATCCCTGCCTACTGTCCCTGCTCCCCTGGATCCCCATCTGGCCCCAAGGAGGATGCCTACCTACTCCGGCTCTGATATCATTAGCTATTAATGACTGGTTTGCACCCTGAAATGGTTTATTTGTTTTTAGTATGCTTGTTTCCATGTTTCCGCTTTACCTTACTACTGACCAATTGTTCATTTAAAAATGAGACATGATACGGACAGTTACATCTATTGGGGCACTGCTATGTTCAGCTAGTGGGTCATACACAGGGAGAGTTCCCGCCGGAAGGTGATGGAGAAGGACGGTCTGCCTTTGATGAGGTTCTCCTATGTTATTCATATGTTGATCCCCCTGAAGCTGCCCATTTGTTTAATATACGCTTTTTGTTCATTTACTGTATTATTACTGAACTGCACCAGCTCACAGCGACTTACCTGCTGTAATTTATTTGGGATATAACCTGAATGTTGTATGTTGCTCTTTATAAATGTCAACATACATACGTTTAAAAACAAAACTTAAAAAAAATTGTAATTGCCCAAGTATCTACTCTTTTGAGAAATACTTCATGAAGACACTCTGGCAGCAGTTACAACAATGAAATCCCCACTATGGATGGGTAGAAACTTGAACGAAATACCTAAATTAAAAGGATTTACACCCAGGGATCATACAGGCATTTCCAAGGAGGGGGGACTTGCTTGAAGGAGGAACCTTGATGCCCTGGTCTTCCCTCCAGAGGGAATTTCAACTCCATGAACGATAGTAATGCACAAGTTACTACTTGTGTAACGATATATCTGTAAGAGACATTAGTTAGTGATAGATTCCTTACCTTAGAATATCCCCAGGCGTCAGACTGGATCCGGAAAGTTTTGCGTAGCAGTACCCTTGCGCGTCGGCAGGCGTCGTCTGCGGCTCCGCGTCCGTCGTCGGCGTCGTGGGCACCGTGATGACGTCGTCGGAGTACTTAGACGCCGCCTCCGCGTGCTGACGTCAGTTCTTAGCCACAGCTTTTCCGCGCCAGAAGCGCAGAGCTATGACAAAAAACCGACACTGGTGCCAAGAAACTAGGGCCCTGAAAGGGGATGACCTTAACCCTAGATATCGGTTCGCAGAACGGGGAGGATGGGTGGGTCGGTAAGGAATCTATCACTAACTAATGTCTCTTACAGATATATCGTTACACAAGTAGTAACTTGTGCATCTGAAAGAGACACGTTAGTGATAGATTCCTTACCTTAGAATAGATACCCCAGCAATACCATCCCCGTGGTGGTGGGTCTGCGAACCAATATTTACACCAGGAAGTCCTGGAGAACCGAGCGGCCAAAGAAACCGTCTCTCCGGACTTGACTGTCCAGGCAGTAGTGCCTAGCAAACGTGTGCAACGAGGCCCACGTAGCTGCCTGGCAAATGTCCTGCAAGGGCACACCTCGGCCCAAGGCAGTTGTAGTGGCCGTGGCTCGAGTGGAATGAGCCCGCAGCCCAACAGGTGGTTCCTTCTTAGCCAAGGAGTAACACGCCTGGATGCACATGATAATCCATCGAGAGATGGTCCTCTTGTGCACCGCTTTCCCTTTCTTAGCGCCCGCGTACCCAACAAAGAGTTGATCATCCACCCGGAATTGGCGTGTGTGATCCAGATAGAACGAGAGCGCACGTTTTGGGTCCAGACGGTGGAGCCTCTCCTCCTCTCTCGAGAGGTGCGGAGGCGGAAAGAAGGTGGGCAATGTGATGGACTGCCCAATGTGGAAGGCCGTGACCACCTTAGGCAAGAAGGAGGGCTTAGTCCTCAAAACAACCTTGTCCGGATGGACTGAAAGGAAAGGAGGCTTACAAGAGAGGGCCTGGAGCTCACTCACTCTCCTGGCAGAGGTGATAGCTACCAGGAAGGCAGTCTTCAAAGAAAGAAGGCGAAGTGGACAGTTATGAAGTGGCTCAAAGGGAGCGCACATCAGAAATGTTAGAACCAGGTTCAAGTCCCACTGAGGCATCACGAAAGGAACAGGAGGAAAGGTATGAGTGATGCCCTTCAGGAATCTGTTAACAATAGGGGACTTGAACAAAGAAGGTTGGTCAGGCAGCCTCAGAAAGGCTGAAAGAGCCGAAAGATAGCCCTTAAGAGTGCCCAGAGCAGAGCCCTGCTGGGCAAGAGAAAGAAGGAAGAGAAGAACCTCGGAGAGAGGGGCATTGAGGGGGTCCACAGCCTTTGCTGTGCACCATGCCACAAATCTGTTCCACCTGCAGGCGTATACCGTCTTTGTGGAGGGACGCCTGGCTGCCAGAATGATGTTGCAAACTTCAGGAGGCAAGTCAAATGGCCTCAACTGTCGCCGCTCAATCTCCAAGCATGGAGGTGGAGACTGGACAGGTTCGGGTGGAGGACCGTCCCCTGCTGCTGCGACAGAAGGTCCTCCTGAAGAGGCAGACGAATCGGGGGATCGACTGACATGCTGAGCAGCTCGGGATACCAGTACCTTCGAGCCCAGTCCGGAGCCACAAGGATGACTTGTGCCCGGTCGCGCTTGATCTTCTTCAGCACTCTTGGCAGAAGTGGTATAGGCGGAAAGGCGTACAACAGACCGCAGCTCCACTCGCGACGAAAAGCGTCTCCGAGCGAGTGCCGCCTTGGAAATTCCAACGCGCAGAACTGATGACATTGCGCGTTCTCTTCGGTGGCGAATAGATCTAACCAAGGCTCTCCCCATCGCAGAAAGAGGCCTTGCGCCACGTCCGAGTTCAGACGCCATTCGTGATCCATCGAGCACCGACGGCTGAGTTCGTCCGCCCTGGCGTTCAGAGAACCTGCCAGGTGTTGAACCACCAGAGTCACGCCCTGATGTTCCAGCCATTGCCAGAGACGCAGAGCTTCCTGGCAAAGGGTCCACGACCCCACTCCGCCCTGTTTGTTGCAGTACCACATGGCGGTAGTGTTGTCGGTGAACACCTGCACTGCGCTCCCTCGGACAGACGGGAGGAATGCTTTCAGTGCCAGACGAATCGCCCGCAGCTCCAACATGTTGATATGGAGCCGGGACTCCGCCGGAGACCAAATTCCTCTGATCTCTGCCTCTCCCAAGTGGCCTCCCCAGCCCTGGAGGGACGCGTCCGTCACAACTACGTGCTCCGGTTGGGGAAGGGAGAGGGATTTGCCGTTGACCCAATCGCGGTCCGTGAGCCACCACTGCAGCTGTCTCACAGTGCCCTCCGAGATCAGGACATGGCCGGACAGGTCGCCCCGGTGCTGGGCCCACTGAAACTTCAGGTCCCACTGCAGAGCCCGCATCCGCCACAGTGCGTGATGCACCAGAAGGATGCAGGAGGCCATCAGCCCCAGAAGCCGCAGCGTCAACCTGACCGAAACCCGGGATAATGGCCGAAAGACCGGAATCAGAGCCTGTATATCCCGGACCCGCTGTTCGGGCGGGTAAACCCGAAACTGCGCCGAGTCGAGAACCGCTCCGATGAAAAGGAGCTTCTGAGAGGGACACAGGTGTGACTTTGGCACATTGATGGAAAATCCCAGCCTGTGCAGGAGATCCGCCGTAGTCTGGAGGTGGTTGACGACTGCCTGGGGCGAGCCCGCCTTCAACAAGCAGTCGTCTAGGTAGGGGAAGACTGAAACCCCTAACCTGCGCAGGTGAGCTGCGACCACCGGCATCACCTTCGTGAACACCCGTGGGGCGCTGGTAAGGCCGAAGGGGAGCACGGTAAACTGAAAGTGCTCGTGGCCTACCGTGAACGCAGGTAACGCCGGTGGGCCGGCAGGACGGGGATGTGAAAATATGCGTCCTGCAAGTCCAACGCTACCATCCAGTCTCCTGGGTCTAGGGCAGCCAAGACCTGAGCCAGGGTCAGCATTTTGAACTTCTCCTTCCGGAGGAAGCCATTGACGTTCCTCAGATCCAAGATAGGGCGTAGGCCCACTTTGCCCTTCTTGGGTACCAGGAAGTAGTGGGAGTAGCAACCACGTCCTACTTCTGGCCCAGGAACGCGCTCGATGGCCCCCTTGGCCAAGAGGGCCAAAACTTCCTCCTGCAGGAGCCGCAAATGATCCCCCGATACGCGGTGGTGTTGCGGTGGCATGGCTTGAGGGGTCATCTCAAAGGGGAGGGAGTAGCCCCTTCGGACGATCTGCAGCACCCACCTGTCCGAAGTGACTGTGCGCCAGTGAGAGTGGTGATGGGGAACCCTGCCCCCCACTGGCGTCACATGGGCCGAAAAGCACGGACTAGGAGGGTTTAGAGGCGGATGCTGCGGGGGCAGGTGTGGACTGGCTCCGCTTGCCTCCCCGACCGCCTCCACGGCGGTTTCCACGGCCGCCGGCGCGCTGGACGACAGTTTGCGGCGAGTGGCTGGCGGTACGCGTGGGGACGCCCCTTCCGTGGCCACGAAAGGAGCGAAAGGCACCCACTTGCTGGCACGGGCCGAGAGGCCCAAGGACTTGGCCGTAGCCCTGGAGTCCTTAAAGCACTCAAGCGCGTGGTCTGCCTTGTCGCCAAAGAGGCGACGGCCATCGAACGGCATGTCCATGAGGGTATTCTGGACATCAGCCGAGAAGTTGGCGGATCTGAGCCAGGCGTGGCGTCGAATCGCCACCGTCGTAGCCATCGCTCTGCCCAGCGAATCAGTTGTGTCCAGTCCACACCTGATCGAATATTTCGCTGCGTCCCGGCCCTCCACCAGGGCTTGGCCGAGTTTGGCCCGTACCTCCAACGGACACTCTGGCAGCAATTCCGCCACCGTTTCCCATATAGAATGGGTGTAACGGCCCAAGAGGCATGCGGTGTTGCAAGACCGCAGTCCACAGCTAAGGGACGAGAAGACCTTCTTGCCAAAGGCCTCGTACCTCTTGGATTCCCGATCAGGGGGAGCCGACGGGAAGGCGGTCTGGGAGTTAGAGGCCTGGATAACCAGACTCTCGGGGGTGGGGTGGGTGGACAGGAAACATGGGTCGCCCGGAGCCGGGCGGTGGCGTCTGGCCACCTTCCTATCTACAGGCGGACCTGTAGCGGGCCTGGACCAAGTGCCCAAAAGAACGTCCGACAAGGCCTCATTAAACGGCAGCATAGGCTCCATGGAGCTTGACTGCGGCTTAAGGACCTCAGTGAGGAGGTTACAGGGCTCGACAAATCCACTCGCCAGCTCGCATTTGCGAGGGAGAATGGATGAGGGCGAGCTATTTTTAGGTCCTACTCGCCCTTTCTGGCGAGTAGGAAGACAAACTAACTTTTGTCCTCCGTCTTGGAAAACGGAGCAAAAGTGACAATATAACAAGATTTAAAGGCATTTTTATTGCTCACAAAGGGGCTAAGCAATAAAGATGCCTTTAAATCTTGTTAACTTGTCACTTTTGCTCCGATTTCACAGACAGAGGTCAAGTAGGTTGCACTTGGGTCGAGGGGATTTTCCAAGTAACTAGACCTGCAGGACTAGTACAATTTTTCAGATTTGTCGAGCCCTGGGTTAGTCCTCACGGCCGCGACGGGGAGCTCAAGGCCCAATGCCTTAGCAGCCCTCATCAACACCACACTATATGTCACGCCCTCCTCCGAAGCCACGGAAGGAGGAGAGACGAATCCAGTGTCTGGAGAGGTGTCCAGGCCACTGGCCTCCCCAAGGTCTCCTGTCCAGTCCATGCTAGACTGACATTCCCTTGTCAGAGGGTCCTCAGACCCCTCCCAATCCTCCTCGTCCCCCATCTCCTGAGACTCAGGGTCGTTAGTGAATGAGGATGGTTCATAGGGATAGAAATCCCCGAACGGCGTCGGGATCGGCGCCGACGGGCGCCGTCCCGACGTCGGGACCCATAGAGAGGAGGTATTGGGGACGGCGTCGGCCGGGACCGACGCCGGAGGGGACACCACACGGACCGACCCCGGGGGGGTCGTAAGGTCCACCGGGGACGTTCCATCGCCCGACGAGGGTCGAACGGCACCCTGCGGCGTCGGACCCGAAGGCACCGACGACGCCGGGACCGCCGAACCCTGCGGCGCCGAAGACGCCGGCGGCGTCGAGGCCGAAGCACCCGACGGCGTCGGGGTTGTACCCGACCCACTAGGGCCCCCAGACGGGTTCGCTGGGCCCGAAGGCGCCGCGGAACCCGTCGGAGAAGAAAGGGACCTCATGGCCATGAGGAAGCGCTCTATCTCCTCCGGCGTCGCGTTCAGCCCAGGGACCGGGGGGTATGGAGCCGAACACGGCGCCCGCGACTCCTGAGGAGCCACGTGGGCGGTGTCACCCGAACCCCCGGCCGCATCGCGCGAGCGTCGGGGGGGAGTCGGAAGAGCGATGATGTCTCTTCGACTTCTTATGCTTCTTACCTGACGACTTGGACCCGGAGGAGTGGCGCCGACTCCCGGAGCTGTGACGGCTCCGCCCCCGTGACCTGTCCCTCGACCTCCCGTGGGACCGGGACCTCACACGGCGCGGGCCGACTGGCGGATCTCGAGTCGCCTGCGGGACCGCTCCCTCCTAGCCTTCCTCGAGAGGGCCCGACAGTCGGAGCAGGCCTCGTCGTCATGGTCGACGCCCAAACACGTCAGGCACAGTCGGTGCGGATCCGTAACCGACATGAGTCGTTCGCAATCGCCGCAGTGCTTGAAGCCGGGCATCCCTAACGGCACCGTCGGAGTCGTGAAGACTTCGAAAGAGATCAAAAGATCCAAAAAGTTAGTCAAAAAATGACTAGGGAACTGCTTTTTCCAGATCTGCGCTGGCTGGCGCGGAAAAAAGAAGAACTGACGTCAGCACGCGGAGGCGGCGTCTAAGTACTCCGACGACGTCATCACGGCGCCCACGACGCCGACGACGGACGCGGAGCCGCAGACGACGCCTGCCGACGCGCAAGGGTACTGCTACGCAAAACTTTCCGGATCCAGTCTGATGCCTGGGGATATTCTAAGGTAAGGAATCTATCACTAACGTGTCTCTTTCAGATATGAATACATAAAGCTCGCACATGCATGGAAGGCTTAAAATATACCACCAGACCTCCCTGAATACGCTCCCTTAGAGGGCAGGCTTCTAATGGAGAAATCACAAGAAAAAGCAGTTTTTTAACTTACAAAACTATTAATAATAACATACCTGAAACCCTCCTAAAATTGAGGGATGTGTGGGAGGCCGATATTGGTGCATTTGAAGACCTAGATTGGGAGGAAGCATTGATGTTCTCATGAGAAGTAGCGATTAGAAGCCGGTTAAGTCTCATACAATTCAAAATCCTACATAGGATATATTATGATAGAGCTCACCTCCATAAACTAGGCAGAGTGCCCTCGCCAGACTGTCTGCATTGAGGCAGGAATTGGGGTGACTTCATCCACATATTATGGACATGTTCGCCCCTACAACTATACTGGCGCTGAGTGTTGTCAGAACTAAACGCCATACTGGGAGTGCAGTTGCCTGAAGACCCCAAGTATGCCCTCCTAGGGATACACAATGACGTGAATGTACCATGGGCGAAATTACTGCTGAGTAATTTGTGTTTGGTGGGAGCCAAACGGGACCTGGCCAGGTGCTGGGGAGCTCCTGAGGTTCCAAACATAACTGAATGGAAAAACGGTATGGATCTATTTATGGCAGGAGAAAGAGTAACGTATAAAAGCAGGGGGTGCCCACATACATTTTGTAAAATATGGAGGAGCTGGATTGCATATTATGGACTTGCTGAGTATCCTGATGAGGTTGCTGTACCTCTTTTGTAATTACACTGTGAAATCTATGACATTTCAATATATCAAAATGAGGATTGTGTTGATGACATTCCTCTCACTAGTATTGTCTGATAATGTAGAAGCTTTAATGTACTTTTGTCCTACCGCGATGTTCCTATGTGATTATTATGAGTACCTGCTGGTACCCACTTTTTATAGGCTTTATAGAAATCCAACAAAACATTTTTTTTTTAAATAATTTTTTTGAGCAGGTCTCTTCCAACTTTTCACATATATATTTGCCTGTATTTAAGCATTATTTGCAAACTCTTCAAGGAACATGGATGGCTGGCAATGATTGACCTTTTAGGTCAAAAAACAGGTTTCTCCTCCGGATGAGCTAGAATCCCAGCATAAATTCTCTAGACAGGCTGCTAAGGGGTGCACAGTAAGATTTCTTCCCGATCTGACAACGGTGTGTCCCTCTGTCATGGTGGGCAAGACCTGTGCTTCACCAATAACAATAATGGTATATGAAAATCAGACACAACTTTCAGATGATTGAAAACCTGGGTTTCATGGCACTGTTGTGGTACCCTGACTAGCTTATGTTGATGGATGATGGATGGGAAGCATCATGTTCTTACTCAAGTAGAGGCAATTGCAGCATTTTTGGATGCAAGAAACAATCCATCTGTTTGACTAACCTGGCCTGGGACTTGCTGTGTGTTGCCCTTGAACCACGCTGCATTGGGCATACCCCATGTACATGTTTGTTGATGGGTTGTTTACTTGTTGTTGGTTTGTGTTAGGTTAGGTTCAATTTTGCTTCCCTCTGTTTACTCCCAATAAAAATGACCAAAACATAAGTATAAACAAATGAACAGGTCCCTACTTGGCAGCAATAGAATGCTCAATCAATAAAACAATCTTGAAGAAAGTCATGTTATAAGATCTGGCTTTGCTCTAACGCCTTCTCACTTAATATATTTAAAGGCTCTCCAATGCATGGGCCATCTGCTATATTTGTAGCGTCCGTGAATTATTTTCAATAGGTTAAATATAAAAGACTAGGAACACCTCAAATGGCAATCACGTTTCAATTGAACTGAGACACAAACCTAGGAATAACAGGGTTCATTTCACAATCAAATTGCCTTTGACTTTTTGATTTTAATTTCTAAACATTTCCATCATCTAGCTTTTGGAGAATTCTCTAGATATTAAAGGATGCCCTAGGAGAAAACAGGATTAGACCAAATTAAAATGGCAACCTTACTGGTGAAATATAATGTGTTTTTCAACTGTTTTATCTTCTTTAAAAGTCTCCCTCAACAAACTCATGCAGCCAATACAGAATTCGCAGATAGCGCAATTTTTCATTTAAAGGACAAGCAATAAGTGGGCTAAATGTAAAGTCTAATCTGCATCTAATATCCGATTGTGACTTATCTAAGCAGGTCTGAAAACTTAAGATAACATTAAAATAAGACTAAGATTGATAATTGAAATAAGTACTGCCTAAGTCTGAATTAAGAATTCTAAAGATTCACTTTTAAAGGATACCACTTTGTCAGGAGGAGTTTCATTTACCCCAAAACTGCCTTTTTAATAGACTAACTAGTATACAAAGTGGCTGCTTGACAAAAACTGGTGCATTCTGCAGAAGAAATTTATGAATCTGGTTTTTCAAACGCAGAATTCTGGGGACATTTTCACTTGAATGTCTGACTTGTGAGTACAGCAGGCTGTCAGCAGCTATAATTGTACAGGCATTGACAGCACCCTGACTCAGAACAAGAGTGAAACAGCAACCAAAATAATAATACAAACACAACTGTACTGCATGTCTACAAGACCACAAGGACTGAATTCTGAAAATGTGAACTGAACAAGAATCTACTTCATCTGTCATAGAACTGCAAATCTCCAATCAACTTCTGGTTAACATTTAATCTGAATAAGGTCTTTTAAATGCTAGGTCTCAGAACACAAGATGAAGAATTGACAATACCAATCGATCTCTTTAGTAATATAAACCTAATCCTGGAGGATAGCTTAAAGCTATAATCAATGCGTAAAGCATCATCCTGGCATTCACAAGACATTGAAGCAAAAGCAGGTCTGAAATCATATTTCCAGTACAATAACCTCTCTTACCACAATCTTCTAAACTATGAGCAAGCACGACATCTGAGACTTGAACAGTCTCCCATGAACAGCAGCTAACTGAGTTTACAGGAGTACCCTTTCTAACTTTGCACGGTTCTTGGCCAGGAAGTTTAACATATTACACAGCTGACAAAGTTTAAAGCTTTAGCTGAGAAGTCTACATGAGGTAGATTGCCAACTCTGTTCACATAGTTGGTTAGAAGGCAAAAAGCAAATGGGTCATTGCTGGATCAGTGAGCTGGTAAAATGGACCAACTGCCAGATTCATCAAAGACCCGTTTTGCGAGTCTTTAATAGCGATTCATAAGGAATCGCTATTACAGACTCGCAAAACGGGATTCATGTAGGAATCGCAAAGTAAAATGCGATTCCTACACATTACTTATTTGCGATTAGCAAATTGCTAATCGCAAATAAGGAATAACTCCCCATTCATTCCTATGGGCCTAAAGGCCCATGGAAATGAATGGGGAGTTATTCTTTATTTGCGATTAGCAATTTGCTAATCGCAAATAAGGAAGCGATTTCAAGGGTGCCAGGGGTGTCCAAAGGACACCCTGTAGCACCCCTGAAAAGTAATCTACATTGGTGTTGCGCACACACATGTCCAAAGGACATATGTGTGTGCAACATGCAACTTAGAGAAATGCATTTAAAAGCATTTTTCTAAGTTTTCGCTATTTACCACGAGGTTTGACCTGCGGCCCGAAATTGCGAATTCGCAATTTATAAATGGTTAATGAATTGCATTTAAGGAATCTCAAATAGAGATTCCTTAAATGTAATTCCTCGCAATTTAGCGATATCGCATTTACCGATTTTTGCATTTGGGATGATGAATCCCAAAAGCAAAAATTGCGCTCGAAAAGGGCCAGATTCTCAGAATCTGGCCCTTTGCGAGCGCAATTAAGCTTCATGAATCTGGCTGCAAGCAACATAACATCAGGTTTTTCAACACTGACCTTAAATCTGCTCCTCTGAGCCATTTGGTCATCCTATCCATAATTTTAAGTTTTCTTTAAAAACTTCAATACGGCTGCTGAGCAGGAGAAAAATATAGGGTCAGCATAAGAATATCTGTGGGGTCGGTGTTAGTCATGAGATGATTTATGGTGGTGGCCACTATGGGAGACGTTGAAGAAAACGTTAGTGTCTGATGGATCAATGAACAACACACAGTGTACACAAGATACAGTCTTTAGAGCAATTATTAAGGAAATTATATACTTTCAACTGAACATAGATCAAACATACGCTTGAAAAACACCAAATCAGCACTATCTTCGCACTTCACAGAGGAACACCACAATGTTTCCCAAATCAAATGTATAATTCTTGAAACTATCCAAAAATGTGAAGGGAGAAACAACACCAAATTTCTGTTAATGAGAGAGAACTATTGGATACAGAAACTTTCTACCCAGATACCAATGGGTTTAAATGACAGAATAGAATTTTCATGTTATTTATAAACTTGTTGAAAGTATATAATTTCCTTAATAATTGCTCTAAAGACTGTATCTTGTGTACACTGTGTGTTGTTCATTGATCCATCAGACACTCACACTCACACACATTCTTTGTTTTCTAACGTTTTCTTCAACGTCTCCCATAGTGGCCACCACCATAAATCATCTCATGACTAACACCGACCCCACCGGTTCGAGTCCCGATCCCATTTTATGATTATTATTTTTTTCACAATCCATCATTTATTTTTGATGACATCCGCTAACCGTACTGATCCTTGTTCTAGTTAATATATTTTTTCAAATATAAATTTCTGGCCAGAATGAAGTCTCATTATCGTGCATTTGTTCTTTGCACGTAACTAGACACGGAGGTTCGCCCGCGAGTCTTTTTTCCGTATTCACGGTCATGTGACACCTCACATGACCGGAACTTTTTCTAAATAGCAGACGCTACCGACTGCTACCGTACCAGCCTGTACGAAGGAGGGGAGTCGAGCGGAACCGATACGTCTTTTCACTAAGGTCAGTAGGTTAGACGAGCTCCGTTTTTTCCGAGAACTCAGGATTACTTCCGTTCGTATGTTCCAAAAGCCGTGTTTCTAAAAGGCGTGTTTTATTTTATTTTATAGTTTACTGCAGATCCCACTACAAACTGGAGACCCCAGTCATGTGAGTGACACTTATACATCACCACCAATTTTTCCACCGTGCATGCTCACTTTGCATTTACCCTTTGACTACCCACTGCACGAACACTTGATTTTACAAATATCATTTTTTAGGCCACATCCACGTATAGATTATTTTTTATGTATGTTATATGAATTCAATAGTAACAACACTTTATTATATTTCACAGTGTCGTTTTCCCTGACGAAGGGCATGTTGTTTAATGCCCGAAATGCATTGGATGTTCCATAATGACAATGTCTGAAACATACAACATGTCAATAATCATATAAAGGACAACAAAATATGTTTACAACCGATAGTACTTTAAAACAAATGAAATAAAAACCTAATGAATAATTGGATCAATTGAGTGAAAGTCTTCTTATACATGGGAGACAACCCAATGAGTGCCTGTGAAGGGATGACTCTAGAGCACTTCTAGACTCACTTCTCAAACGTTATTTGCTTGACGTCGTTGGACACGACGCCACCTTCCGGTGCACCAACTAATTTGACTAACTAAGACTAAAGAGACAACAATCAGCAGTGCATTTATCCAATCCTAATCAATGAACAGTATAATGACCCATATCTGAGATTTAGTTTAAGAAAAAGAATCCCGGAAATCTTATGATGACATGATCATTAAACCGATGGATAAAAGTGGTTCCAATTAGGGTTATGGATAAGCTAGATTAATTTATTTATAATGTTTTATATAGCGCGAACATGACCCCAGAGGGTGTCAGAGCGCTTGACACTATAATGTACGGAAACGTTAGATGGTTGGGGTAATATACATACATTCAGTAAACGACATTCGATATAGAAAGATGTTGACAGTAGTATATAAGATAACGAAAAGGTGCTAACAGTGATATAAGGTTTAGAGTTTTATGGAATGCATTTGTTCACTAGAAGCGATTTCACTTCTTTTTTGAAGGAGTAGGGTATTTGTCGTACATCTGGAGGTAAGGAGTTCCAAATCTTCAGTAATAATAGGTTGAAATACTTAACCAGCAACATATTCAGGTACACTAAATGAAATTACCAGACCATTTACCTACATTATAACAGGGCATTATGGCCATAATAGACCAATTTGTTTACTTTTGCAGAACCCTATATTTTTTATGGCTTTAGAACTCTGTGCACTTTACCCCTTCTAAGCAAAGGTAAAAGTATGTGCTCTCCCTTTAAACATGGCAGAACTTATGTATTCTCAATTGGCAGATCTAACTTGCCTATAAGTCCCTATGATATGGTGTAAAAAGTGCACCCAGGGCCTGGAAGTTAAATACCACTTGTGGACTGTGGCTCCTATTCTGCCACCCACTATGGTGGCAGCGTACACATGGCTTCAGGTGTACCCTGAGCAGTCTGACTATTGAAGAATAAACTTGCACTGCACCCTGTTAAATAATCCTTTTTTTTTTTAGGTATGTCCCTCCCTTTAACATATTATTAGAACAGCCGTATGTAAGACTTGTGGCCAACAAGGTAGGGTGCATGGTACGCAAAAGTGGGAAAAGTAGAAAATAAATAGGACATGTCCCTACACTGACAAGGTCCTAAAAGGTATTTTCACAGTGACAAGTCTAGCTGTGCTACATAGAAAACCAGAGTACAGATTAAAATACGAATACTGTATCTCAGGAATGGAACCAGCTGGAAAAATATTAAAACAACTTTATTAGCAAATATGAATACATTTCAATGGTGAAGTCAGATATTTAATAAAGATTAAGAAAAAGTTATTTTTATATAGCTACGATTTACATGCCTGAATTAGCAAAAGGGCACTTAGCATAAGACCCTGTCAGTTCTCGGGCTGTACTCAGCCTTGAACAGGTGTGCAATAGATCCGAAAATGGTCTGAAATGCCTCAAGGAGCAAATAAAGTCTGACCTGGATAAGCAGAGAAGTCTCTTCTAAGATTAACAATATATGCAGGGGGTGGCTGTGGGCCTCCGGTGACCACACAGTGTAAAATTCTGCTTTGCATGTATGTTAAGCCACATGTAACATATGGGGCACACTTGAAAGGTAAAGAACAGGATGCCAAGACAATTCTTTTGAATCCCATGTGTGGTTGCTGAAGGGCTCTGCTTTTCAACTACCAGACTTCTGACTACGGTCAGTTGTGGGTATAGTGACTGCCTCAAACTGAATTATAGTACTAATGTGGGGGGAACCTAGAATTACCATAGTACAGCACACACACATATATCCCCCCACGCCTGCCATCAGAACCCGAGTTTAGAGTGACCAAATATTTTCGCTACCTTCAAAGAAAATGCCCCCAACAAATAGCAATTTAGGCCTGTTTGCAACAAGGCAAACGGGAACCACAGAGAAAGTGGAGAGGGTTGGCCTCTGGAACGTTTACCACATTGGTTAGGGCTTGCCCAGGAGTCACTCCTACCCACTAGCTAGTGGCAGGCACCCACTTAAGAACACTTTCTGTATCTGCTACACCATCAAAAGAGGTCAGGACCTGCCGTCTGTAGCCCGAGAGGAATGCAGAAGAACTGGACCTGCTTCCTCTTATGCCAATGACAAAGAAGTGGACATAAGGGCCATTTGGCTGGTCTCCTGTGTGCACACACAATAAGCTACCTGAGATTTTCTTTAAATATTAATAATGCATCCCTTCCAACTCTACTCAGTAGGAGTTTTGGACATACACAAAAATGTGACGGGTTGTCCTCACACACCAATAGGTGTCATGCTTCATCATAGAAGAACCCATGCTTTATTCGCTAGACATGACACTTGGTATTAAAATCAAATGTGAGGACAAGGGTATTTAGTACCCCACCACCACTATTACCATCGACATGTTTTGTGCCTGGTGGTTCAACTGAGTACGCAGCTTTCTTCAGGACGGGCATACGGGATCCTAGTGAGGCAACCTTGCATTCAGAATTGCCTCTAACAAAGAGTGACCTACGTCTACCTTTTAACTAGTATGGCTCTTAAATACCTGTGAATAAACAAAGATACTCTTAAGATTCCATACTATGTAGCTAGGCGATACATTATAACGCATATACAATTGTAAGCCTGCAAAATGTGCTTTCTTCGTGGTTTGTGGCACTTCACTTATGAGGTAAAAAACGATTTTCCTTTCCTAGGTGTGGTCAGCTCACAATCTTACCATAAGGTTGGGTCTTCTACGCCCCATGGACGAAGGGCACAGAGACCCGTGTAGTCAAACTCTAAAGCATAATAAATGGAAGAGGGAGTTTCCGAAATATTGCATATAGCATGTGCATTCATTCACAATCACACATATCCAGGGATATCACATCCTTCTACTCATTAAATCTCTTAGTCAGGGTGTGTCCCTTGCGATCAGTCTAAATGCATCTGCTCCTTCCTCTCGCTGTGTGTTGAATGGGGAGAAGGGTGCGCTTTTAAGCTGGCATTGTTTAGCGGGAATAGGTAAATTACCTGCACTTGCGGTGGGAGGAGCCCGAAATTCTAAAGCCAGTGTGTCCTCAATTGCTAGCTTGCCTAGCTCTCACGTCATTCTGCAACGTCTACCCCCGGGTACTTTCGAGCGGGAGGCTCATGGGGATTGTAGTCCTGGATGTAAGTGTCACGAGATGGCGGATGATGTCCGGAACTGTGCAGGATCTCGAGTCGCACAGCATGAGATTGCACATACAAAATGTAGTGCTGCGACCATGCTCTTTTTTATTCTCCGGGCTGGTGCGTATATCATATACACATTATTGACTTCATATGAATTGGAATATCAAGATACTGGATGGTGGTGTTATTTTATTTAATCAATATGGGGCCATGCTGACCCACTGCCTTACAGATGATAAAGGGCAGAATGTTCGATCTGCTAGGTGGCTGGTAAGGTTGCCAACCTAAAGTAGTATCATATTCATTTACACAGATGTGTTGGTTTTTTTAATTCATCCAACATCACTCTTATTACAAGTGGAATACTGAACCTACGTCTACTAGGGACTAAGATTAAATTCTATGGGATGTCCATGCAATATAAATGGTGAAAAGGGGGGGGGGGGATGGGAGAAAAAGGTAAACCCTATTAGCAAGTGGCTAAATATCAAATCAGCTCGTTAGTTAGCTACAGTATCTGATCAGGGTGGTGATGGAAACAAAGGACGTTATTTTAAATTACATCATGGGAAAGGCTTTGGCAGAGGTAGGTGCTCAGAGGATAATGGTACTGTTCCCTTCATCAAGGGTGTACAATCCACTGTTGGCAGACTCAGTGTTATCCATCTACATTCACATCTTTTCAGTTCTTGTAAATTGCCGCCCCATTGGGGCAATGTCAGGTGGTCAATAACTTGCTCCACCATGTCTGTTTCAGAGTGATTTTTCGCAGTGTGATGTGAGACAAAAAGGGCATTTTGCACTCTGCAACATATACAGCTATTGCATTGGATTACGAGTTGTTCTACCATCTGTGTAGACTGGCCACTATATATTAGGTCAAACGGATACCATATCACATAAATGACATTCATAGAGCATCAGTTGGTTAATTGTTTTAGCTGGTATGTGCGATTGTCCACCTTAAATTCTTTTGTATTAAATGTAAATGGGCAAACTACATAGTTTTGGCATCTAAAATGACCATGTATAGGAGGGAGCACCCATGCTGCTGTGATGGAGTCGGTCTTGTCAGACCATGTGATGGCATGTACCAAGTGGTCTGCCAGGTTATTGCCTCTTTTGAAGGAAAATAGGGAGGGGGAGGGGGGGTGTTGGAAAGATGAATGAGCCCGTAGGACATCCCAATTTTTCTTGATGATTTTGTTTACTTTATTGCTTGATGGGCAGAAAGTAGAAACAAATGAAATGTGTGTGTTCTCTTGTTTCTGTTTGGGTGTAAATAGAATTTCCCGATGACAGTTCCAAGCACTTTTACATGCCTATGTCACAAAGCGGCGGGGTATGTTTATGTTTATGTTTATAAAAACTTTTATAGCGCGCTCTATTACCACAGGGTATCCTGGCGCGGTGAGTGAATTGACAACAGGAGTGATGGATCAAAACCAGAACAATCTGTTAAAGAGGGGCATTGAACAGATGAGTCTTAAGTTTCTTCTTAAAAACAGTAATGGTTGGCGAGGCTCTAAGGAACAAGGGGAGGGCATTCCAAGCAGAAGCTGCCTTAACTGAGATTGATTGGCCTCCCAAACGGGCGTATTTGTATTTGGGAATGGCCAATAAGCATTGATTGGCCGATCGTAGGGCACGGTTAGGAGTATAGAATGAAAACCGTTTCTGCAAATACATCGGTCCCTGGCCATGAGCTGCTCTAAATGCCAACACAAGAATTTTGAACAAAATTCGATGTGGTACTGGTAGCCAATGCAAGCTTCGTAGGTGGCTCCGCACGCTCGACCTCCTAGGGAGAGAGAAAAGCAGACGTACTGCAGCGTTTTGTATCACCTGAAGGCGATGAACCATGTACGCAGGTAGGCCACTAAATAAGGCATTAGCATAGTCGAGCCGAGATAGAATCAGGGCTCGAAGAACAGTCTCCTTAGCTGCCCTGGGCAGAAGAGGGAAAAAATCTTCAAAGGGCTCGCAAGGTACCAAAGCAGATGCCGGTCAATTTTTTATGTGATCCGAGAACTTCAGATCCTGACCGAACCAGACCCCCAAGTTCTTAGCTGGGCTTCCCGTCGCACTGGGGCAGGGCAGGTCCGGGGGCCAAATCTGATCCTTGAAGTTATCAGGAAAAGAGCCGAAAAATAGGACCTCGGACTTATCTTCGTTGCACTTAAGTTGGGCATGTGCAAGCCACCGAAATACTTCCGACAAACAATGCTGGACTGCTGAAGGATCAGACACACCCTTAGGCCAGGTGAATAACAGCTGTGTGTCTTCTGCGTAAGCTATTATCTTGGCTCCCAGCTGTTCCGCCAGATATAGTAAAGGGGTCATGTAGACATTAAACAATAAAAGGCTTAACGTGGAACCCTGCGGAACTCCAGTTGTCAGTCTCTTCGGGGCCGAAGAGTAGGGCGGCATCCAGACCTGCTGAGATCTATCGCTCAGAAACGATGACAACCAGTCAAGGGCCAACCCTGAAATGCCGACGGCTCGCAGTCTAGCAATAAGCAAGGCATGGGGCACCGTATCGAAGGCGGCAGAGAGGTCCAATAAAATCAGGACCGCTCTGCCACCCCCGTCCAAGCACTCTCGAACTGCCTCCGAGACCTCGACCAGAGCTGTCTCGGTACTGTAAGCCGCTCTGAACCCTGACTGGGCAGGGTGTAGGGCGTGGGAGGACTCGATGAAGCTGTCCAGCTGTTTGAAAGCCACCTTCTCGCACACCTTTGCCAGAGCTGGCAACAGTGAGATGGGCCGATAGCTCGATGGCATAGCTGGGTCTAGACCAGCCTTTTTTAACAGAGGGAGCAGCTTTGCCTCCTTCCAACTTCTCGGAATCAAGGCCATGGAAAGGGAGAGGTTAATGATATGCGTCACCTCTTGATTAATAATATCCGCTATCCCTCCCAAAATCCTGGCTGGGCAGGGGTCTGAAGGAGATCCGGACTTTAACGCTGCCAGGATTTGCCGTATGTCCGGTTCCGAGGCCGGGAGGAAAGCAACAAACTGATCCTCTAAACATCGTCGATCCGATACTAGAAGGACAGGTGGGGTCATAGAGGACTTTTGAGCCACTTCTAAGTCCAATTGGATTTTTGCAATTTTGTCCGTAAAGTAACAAGACAGTTCTTCACACCATTGAGTGGAAGAAGGGAGCCGGGGTTGGGCAGCACATGGAGATAGAAAACTTTGGACGATTGAGAAGATCTCTTTACTGTTGTTATCCGCCTTCTCGATTCTGTCCGAGTAGTACCTGCTTTTAGCTGTCTTAATCGCAGCGTAATAGTCCTTTTGGGCTGCACGTAAGGACTTCTTTTCAGCTGGCAGGTAAGCATGTCTCCAGACTCGCTCTAATTTCTTGCAGACCAACTTCTGTTCGCGCAGAGCATGCGTGAACCATGGTTGTGAGGGTCTCGATCGCATCCGACGGACACCCCCCACTTTAGGGGTAGCCGCGTGAGGTAAGTTTCAGATAGAATCGCCGCATCCCGGAATAAATCTTTTTTCCATTTGCAATTCCTTAGAATCCGGAGGAATTGAACGAATGGAAGGCTATCCTGAAGCCCACGTGGTTAGTAACTGGAGTATAAGAGGAGTGTGTTCCGTTGAGTAGGTTTGAGGAATAGTGTGTAGCGGATCTTTTTATCCTCTACATGGAGAGTTAGATCTGGGAAAGGAAGGTAATTTTTTGTGGAAGCAGAGGTGAATTTCAAATGGGGCTAGCAGTTATTAATCCACTCCACTCTTCGCCCTCTCTGTCCTCTCTAGTCTTTTCACATTCGGCTTCATTAACCCTTCCGGTTTTCTATTCACGCCCCGCTCGGACTCTCGGCGAGGCTGGGTCGCTTCTCAAATACTGTGTGCTGCTTCCACTTCTCTGGACGTAGACCATTCTCAATTATAGGTGGGCCTGGCCCCTGGTACGTAACACTGATCGCCATTCCTCCTTCTCCCCCACGTTTTTTTATTAATGCTCCGGCGCTCTCAGCTTATGGTTTACATTTTCGATATTGGACGTACACTGGTCTATGCCGGATCAGTCCAGGACACGTTCACACCCTCGCTTGAGGACGAATCGTACAGCGGACGCTGCAAGCAAACGCCCGATCCTACTTTACGAATGGGTGAGTCGATTTTTTACTTAGGGCTATTACCCTCGAAAGGTTGGGGACTCTGCTCTGAAAAAAGGTGCAGTACCTGCAGTGCAATCGTATTACAGCTCCACATTGCTGTCTGCTGCTAAATGGAGTCCAACTAAAGTTTTGCTTCACCTAGATTTAGTGCCTGTCAGTACATGGCACCTTGAGTGCTTATTCAGGTTCACTCCCAAGTACATGTACTCCCATTCCCCTTACTCCCCAATAAATCGCTCTCTCATTTAACTTTAGCTTTTCTACCCCTCTTTTCAGAATCCCCACGATTCATTAATTGGGCCACTTCCTATTTATCAGGATTCATTGCTCTCCCACTCCGAGCATATTACCTTGGTGGAACATTTATATTACTTAGGTAATTTATCCTATCTCTGTTCCTTGTGAATGTCCATGCCGAATCAAAACAATTCTTATTCTGTTCCCTTGTACTTCTCCTTGTGCAGCACCAAAAAATTGTTGTAACCCGGTCCTGAAGATGACCTGAATTGAACACAGGTCGAAACGCCATCGACCATTCAGAGCAAATCTTTGGTGCAGTTATGGCTGTATAATTCATTAATGACTTTGGAATTTCCAAAAGAAATTGTACTGGAAATTCCCGAAAAGCAGTAGGTATTTACGTGTGTGTATACCAATTATTTATTTGCGCTGTTTCTTTGCTGTCTCCCTTTACCTTACTTGTCACTTGTGCCATTCACACAATTACGCGAGAAGTATTGTGCACAAGCTCTTAAAGGTTACTCCCACAATCAATGTAAATAGAGCTGATATTGTTTTTAGTTACTTTTTCCTCAAAAGACCACTCCTTAAAACTCTCTAATAATCATTGACATCTCCCAGTTTCTTGCCTTCTGCAATTGCCATGCATGTATATTATCTGCTGAGACATTGTTGTGTGCTACAATACAAGATATCCAGCTCTCAACTGAGTTTATGTGTAACCTCCTGTGGTTTTGTACTGCGGACTCAGTTGAGCCACTAGGCACAAACATGTCGACGGTAATACTGGTGGTGGGGTACTAAACCCTTTGACTCCCCACATTTGATTTTAATACCAAGTGTCACGTATAGCGAATACATCGTTTTTAAGATGCCATATTGGGTGTTATTACACTTTAATCACGGGTCAATTCTTAGTTAGAAGTTCCTTTCTGACTACAGGTGAAGGCCAGCTCCCCATCAAACAGGGTTTTTGGAGAGCGTCAGTTGTCCTCCGATGAAGCATGACACCTGGTGGTGTGAGAGGACAACCTGTCACATTTTTGTGTATCTCCAAACTCGTACGGAGTAGTGTTGAGAGGGATGCATATTAATATTTGAAAAAAATCTTGGGTAGCTTATTGTGTGTGTATTCACTGCGTTGGGAGGCCAGCTTACCCTTGAGACTACATAACCTCTAGTTGCCTACCCTGGGTATATTCCAGGGGTGGGGCTTGTTTATATGATCTCCTGTGTGCCCACAGGGAGGCAACAAGCTGCAAGATACCTTTTCCACAGGAAGTACCCAGTTGACCAGTGGCAACAGGACACAGACTGGATTCTGCTGTTGGCCTCTGCCCAACACTATGAGTCTCTATGTCCCTCTCTTGATGTCCTGGGGGCGATGGAGAGGACAGGGGCTTTGGAAGTGTAGTCTTGTGGTTGACTGGGACTGATAAGACTAAGTCAGAAGGTAAACTTTTTGACAAGGACAAACCTAGTTAATGTATTGGACTCGCACTTAATCGCGGTCAGCCATAAACTGCACCTCTTGTCCTGATATCTCCTGTTCCCCCTATTGGATTGTCATTTTGTCTATTCATTTTTACTCAATTTTTCTAATTTGGTTTATGATTTTTATTGTTTTTAATTTTTACTTTATTACTGTTTTGGTACTGCATAAATACTTTGCACATTGCCCTGAGTCAAGCCTGTTTGCTCTCTGCCATTTCTACCAGTGGGCTGAGTATAGGTTAATTTAGTGACTATGAGGGGTCACCCTGACATGAGTTGCTATTATGCCTTGAGGTAGGTAGGTACCCACTGCCAAAAAATAATCCAAGTAGTTACAAGAAATATTTAATGTCTGCAGGGGTGCAGAGTGGGGGGTTAGGGGAGGGGAATTTTGTTTTTCCGTTTGTTTCTATGGCCTATTTCTCTTTCTTATCTTTTCTCGCTTTCTCTTTCGTTTCTCCCTTTTTCGGGTCAGCGTAGTGAGTCTATTCTTCTGTCAACTGTCGACTTTTTATCTGTGCCTATACTCTTCACGGTATTTTAGTATCACTGGGCGGGCGCTTAATTGGTGCAAACGGAGATTATATGCTTGTTTATCCTGAATTGTATGCTTTTGCGCCACTGTCTCAAATGAGATCGAGTTAATTGTGGAACTCCTCCTATTTTGCCCGTCCTTTATGCGATTTTGTGATATTGTATGGCACCTGATCCTTCTATTTTATATTATAAAATGGAACCTTTAGTATCCTATTATTCGCATTGTATGTTCAACAGCCAGTGTTATTGAAGTTGTGATACATTCGCTTCCCGAGAGACCGAGTCTTGTCCTAATTAACTTGCTATGATGACACGGACTAGCGGCCGGCCCTGGTGGTTGTAGGCCCATATTTGTAACTGGTTGAATTATCAATAAAGGTTTTCCAAAAAAATATATATATATATTTAATGAATCTGATGCCTTGTGCCAGAGGCCAATAGACCCAAATAGCATTGGCCAGAGGTCTAGAGAGATAGCATGATTTAGCCCTAGTAGGAGCGTTCCAATTCCCAGGCCTCAAAAAAGTCGCCCACTCACTATTAAAAATAAAATTTTATCAGCACAAGCTGTTTTTAGAACCTACTGACCTGACCCTTTCTTCTGAGGACTCGAGATGGCAAAGAACAGTTGTTCTGTTCATTCAGAAAAAGTGAATGAGTAGTACAGTTGCCTGTAAATCTTGTTTAAATGTTGTGACATTTGCTTTGCATTCAAGGTCAGCTTAAGTCTTATCACAGATTCCTGCTCATTTTATCTAGGAGAATGGTATTGAATTGTCTTTGAAAAAAAACAGAGGATTTTGGACAGGGGCGGACACATAAAAGGATACAGGGAGTGTGAAATAAAAGGCTATAGGATGTCAGTTTCTTTTCTAACAACATTTAAGTAGCTTGTATATTAACTGCTCAAATATTTCAACATTTATCAGCAATGAGGGAAACACATTTTTTTCATGCAATTGAAGTGTGATGGAAACAAAGATTTTAACAGGATCAAACAAATCAAAACCCTAAACTAATGTGATGTGCAAGTGACAAATATTTCCTGAAATTCCAAACATTATCACTGGTACGCTATATAGTGTTTTCAGTAACACTGCAAGTCAGTGGCCAAGTCTGTGGACATTTCAGTGGAAAATAAGCTCTCTGTACAGAACAGTGTGCTACCACATCATATATGCATTGAAAGGGAGAGCTTTTAAACATGAACTGAGAAACATTCTCACCCCTGTCCTGATGACAATCCTATTAGTGAACTAATACATATACATGGACCACAGGTTTAGTCTAATAATACAACAAACAAAAGAGTTTTTGTGCAGCAGACATGCTGAACTCAAACATTACGTGATAATGAATAGGCAACCATGTGAAATAAAATAATTGTCTAGGATCACACAATTTGAGAAAGATAATGGGTCAAGCGCATTACACTAAGGTTGAGTAGATTATTCAAGTCACTAGACCTGCAAGTCTGGTAAAAAAAAAAAAATAATCGAGAGATGCATACCACAAACTAGAGAAAATAATGACAATAGAAGAGTGTTTCCACCTTTACCCCTTCGAGTAATGTACTTAATCTTTTAGGAAATGTATATGTTTTATCAGCCAGAGGGGTATTTTTTGAGAAACCACCGTTTTACAGTCAAAAGGAGCAAAAACATTCTTGACATCCTGCCACACTAAAAAATGAGCAAAGTACATAGGAACCAACACCCTATCTCCTATTAGAGGCCTTCCTCAGATTACTGGATACTGGATGTAGCAACTGTTTGATTTGTAAACATAAAGCCAAAACTTTCCACATTAAGCAAAATAATGCATGCTCTACCAACCATGATTAACTGTAAATATGCCAGTTTTCTTATACAAAACAATGTTCTTGTGATTTGCTATGGGGGGCATAAAATACAGAAAAAAGGAGGATTGCATAACATAAATGCAAAATATGATGTAATGTGGAAATTTTAAAAAACCTGGTAAATTATTTCTGAGTACACTGTTACAACGTTGTAGACCATGGGTACTCAAACATCTTCCCACGGGCCAAACCGTATGGTCTGTAGGGTGACCGAAGGCTGCACTGATGGAAGCAGGTTGGAGATGGGCAAGGGTTTAATGTAGTCAGAGAGGAAGCAATGCATGCACCTGGTGTTGAGAGTGAATTGTGGAGTTATTCTGAGTGTTTCATTCCATACAGCCCTCTAAACGAAGCCATTATTCTTTGGAACAGTCATAGATTTAATAATACTGTGTCATGTTGGATCCGATTTGCTATCCCTCTACCGCAGCGAGGAAAACCTTCTCTACTTGCTGTCACTATATTTGGCAAGTCAAGTCTACAAAGAAAGTTACTTGAATATTGAATTGGAATGAAATAGAATCTTAGGCCTCACAATCTCCTGATGCTTTTTGTCTCTTATTTGTAAACATTACGAGTAATGAGAAACCGGCACTATTGAAAAATCAAGTTGTATAAAAAAATATTGAATATGACCCTCCCACAAGGTGTACAATTCACTGAGGTAGTCAGACTTGAACACCTAACCTCCACCGCTAGACAAGGGACAGAGGGAACGTTTAACCCATTGCACTGTGAGACTTAAAGCCTAATCCTGGTTTTAGCAATTTGCCAAAATATGCTGTTTGTGAACTCTATATTTACAGTCTGGTCATGGTCCACTGCAGAGTGGCATTTCTTCGGAGAGATTAGTCCCCCGATTCTCACCAAATTGAACCACTCACACCCCAATTATTGTGTAATGAGCAAGATTGTACTATGTAACCAGCAGACTTTTTTTTATTAACTTTGGCCTGTCCTTGTGACAAACTGTACGCTCCTGGGTACTCCTTTTGTTCGCATATTTCTCTTCTACTTTTAGCAGAGAAAGAAAAATCTTAAATCATACTAAACACCGTTGGCAAGAATGTTATAACTAAACGGAACCGCAACCCAACAATCATTTGAGTTTTCAAATAGTGGAAGAGAACATCCAATCTCAGAGCCCACTTACTAAAATATGGTATACAGAGAAAAGTAAGAATCTTGAAACAATGAGTCATGCACTGTGGCGATGTACTCCTTCTTCACCAACTGATTTGTTGCTAGTCAAATTATTGCCTTCCTATACCTTTGTACTCTTAATTGCCATTATGTGTTTGAGGTGGAGAACCACTGACCGCATAAGCCAAGCTTGAGGCAGATGCCTGGCAATGGCTCAGCTTGAAGTTTTCTTGAAGTCACAAGCTCAAAACGAGCCAAGTCTTCATGTGCCTTCAGTCTGTCACCCACGTTCCAACCTCATGTACCAGAATTAAAAACAATACATTCATTTTTTTACGTAAAACAGGAACAGGAAAAAAATACCTATCTAGGGCCAGATGTAGGTAATCTCGATTTACCTGCTCTTAAATACCGAATCATACCGATTCGGTATTTAAGAGTAGGTAAATGGGATGTAGGTAATTTCACTTTTGAAATTACCGAATCGGAATGATTCTGTAATTACCGAATCGGTATTTACCGATTCGGTAATTGCCATTGATTTCTATGGGCCTTGAGGCCCATAGGAATCAATGGCAATTACCGAATCGGTAAATACCGATTCTGTAAAATTACCGAATTTGCAAGGGGGACAAGGGTGTCACTTTGACACCCTGTTGCACCCCTTAATTTTGCATAGGTGCACATGTTGCTGACGTATGTCTGCAACATAGCACGTTTTTCAAAGCAAAAAAAAATGCCTTTTGAAGGGTTTTCATTATTTACCACCAACTTCTAGTTGGTGGTAAATAACGAATTCTTAAACCCTTGTAGCACTGATTACAGTGCTACCTCCATGTTGAATTACAGAATCAGCAATTTTACCAATTCCGTATTTTACCGAATCGGAAAAATTACAAATTCGGTAAAATTACTGATTCTGTAATTTAACATGCCCCTACATCTCAATATCCAAATACCGGTCGGAAACGGCCGAAAATCGGTATTTTCGGCCGTTTCCGACCGGTATTTGGATACCTACATCTGGCCCCTAGCGAGCAAATTGCACAATGTGAAACCAGAAAACCTGGGATCATTTCCAACTTCCCCATTTCACCAAATTGTGTGACCCTAGGCAATGGTTTATTTCTCTTTCCATTGTTTTTCTTCATTATCACATATGAGAGCGCCTTGAAATACACAAGTCCATTGGGTGTATTATACAAATAAATAAATCTGAAAGGTACTGTTCCTGTAGAGGGAGAAGGAAAATAGGTTGGAAGCAAATAATCAAGCGGAATCATTCTGATTATTATTTAGTTCCATCACACACGCAATTGTGTGTCATGCTTCATCATAGGGCCAAGCTCATATGTCGGGAGGGTGCTGCAATGCCCTATGGCCCCTACGAGAGGGCTATTTGTCGGAGATCTTTTTAGTTATTCTTCCATAATGATGAAGGTGTGTGATGCTACGGTGTGTGTACAGAAGACTGAGTGCAAACTGAGTGCCAAGTGAATTAAAACTCTTGATGGGATACCAAATAAGTTTTAATTTAGTGGTTCCCTTGGCAGGGATAAAAACCATAGAGGACAGGAATAGAAAGAGGCGACGGACTATCCAGGCTGCACCTCATGTATTTATCACCCATAGTATAAATTACCTTTGCACAAATCCTTCGGCACTTGTCGCCCTTAAGTGCCACTTTTCGACAGGTTCCAAAGTTGTTGTGAGAAAGGAGGGGCACCATCAAAACAAATCCAGTCTCATACATTGGGTAAAGAGATCCTTTATTTTATCAGTCTTCAAAATTCATTTTATAACAAGAGCAATCCAGGCAACGAGTTTCGTTACAAAAAAAAAAACACTCCTGGAAATTTGTCAGGGCTTTATATTTAAGTAGGCTAATAAGCCGTCACACAAGAAGGCTCACTTATCATGGTGGCAGTTATTAGGGTTGGGAATGCCCATATGTACTAGCGTATGTTGCTGAACTATTGGAGATACTAGAGGCTTATTAGCCTACTTAAATATAAAGCCCTGGCGAAGTTCCAGAGTTTTGTTTTTTTTAACGAAAAGCGTTGGCTGGTTTGCACTAGTTATAAAATGAATTTTGAAGACTGATAAAATAAAGGATCTCTTTACACAATGTACGAGAGTGGATTTGTTTTCCTGGTGTACCTCCTTGCTCACAATAAAAATTATCGAGGAAGTGCTATCATGAGGGCTCAATGAACCAGGATAGACTTAATGTGTTTCATATGGGGTCGAAGTGTTTTATGTCCATCTGTACAGCCGGATTCCCTGGCGTTTCATGACCCGGGGAATTACGGTTTCAGAAAAACAAAAAATATCTCTGACAAAGAGCCATCTCGCGGGGCACATATGGTATTGCAACAACAGCATGACGAAGAGCTGGCCCTACAACGAACCATGTCACACAATTGGATGTGTGAGGGCACTAAATAATAATCTTAAAGATTCCCCTTGACCATTTTCTCCCAACCTCGCTTTCCTTCTCTCTCGCTCTATAGGAACAGTACATTTCAGATTCATTGATTATTAGGAGCGTGGATACTGGACCTTTATCAGCTCCTTCTCCCCCTCTTGTGTGTATAGTGCATTATACAAAACCTTCTCTTAATTTTTGATTTAATATATGATAATGTTGCTTCATGTATGAGAACAACCAAGGCCACCCAGATGGGGTACATGACAGATGACTGACGTCGTATCTCACTAATAGTATCGTTTTCAGGTCTGGAGGAGGCATGCTTTTGTTTAAAAGACTCAATTTTGAGATCTTATAGTCAATTAGAATCAATTAATGAGTTGTAGTGAGGCTTCAAATTCTTTAAACTTTATTCTACAAGAGATTGAATAGCCAAGAAGGGCCAACACGTGTTTCACAACACACGTCACTTTTTCAGGGTCAATACACAGTTATATACACTACACCTAATAACACGAAAAAAAGAGCACTGATGAGTACTTCTTCCAATAAATGTATAATAATGATCCAGAAAACATATAGAAAAATCCCATTATACTTCGCATGATGATTAAAAAAACATGATCTGTACACTTGGCAAAGATTTCAATTTGACGGCACGGTAACCGCAAAGACGAGTAATACCGTTCAAGTCACTACTCATCAGTGCTCAAGAAGAATAAAGTAAAAAGCATTTGAGTTTTCACTAGGACTCATTATTGATTCCAATTGGCTATAAGATCTTGAAATTGAGTCTCTTATGTATCGGGACCTGAGGGATTAATCCTGCAGTTTTGCGATTGTGTCCAACCTTTTTGGAGCCTCCGTTTCCCTCCAGTTCATGATTTTGTTTAAGTTTGAAAACTATCACTTTTAATTAACATGTTACAGTATAATCTAAACTACTAAAATGAAATGCGACTGCAAGTTAATGAACTACACCTTTTTGAATTTTGAAAAGACTATCATACTTTTACATGTTTCTTGCACAACTTTAAATATGTAGGTGTTCTTAAAAATAAGTGACGCAGAAAACCTTCTTTGCTTCTTTTACTTTACTTCAGTTAACATGTAAATATATGCTTACCAGTTTAACAGCTTTCCTGATGCTAGTGCTCAGTCAGGTACACAGCAGTCCAGTGCTGCTGTTTAGCAGTGGGGAGCATATACACATCAGGAGAGCCGCATGTGGAGGGCAGGAGGGTCACAAGGCCCCATGTCGTACTAGGAGTATCCCTGCCCTAGATCTTATGGGTGCTTAACGAGGAGTTAACAATACCAGACCAGGGAGGAAATTTATCCAATCTTCTCTTTTTCAGGCAACATCACCGGATCCACAATTTGCACACAGTTAAAATAAGGACAGCGGGGCAGATGTATCAAAATATCTATTTGCGATTCTCAAATAGCGATTTTTTGAGAATCGCTATTTGAGAATTGCAAAATGTCGCTATTTGAGAATCGCAAAATGGTATGTATATTAAAAAAAAATTACAAATTGCAATTTTTAGCGATTTCTTAAAATTCCTTAATTGCGATTCGCAAATTGCTAATCGCAATTAAGGAATAATTTCCCATTCATTTCTATGGGCCAGGAAGCCCATAGGAATTAAAGTGAAGTTATTCTCAATTTGCGATTGGCAATTTGAGAATCGCAAACTGAGAATTATTTCAAGGGTGCAAGGGTGTCATAAGGCCACCCTGATACACCCCTGAAATTTACATGTGTGTGCATATGGCGCACATACATGACCTAAGGGCATGTATGTGCACCATATGACACCTTCACAAATGCCAAAAATTGCATTTGTGAAAGAAATCGCAAATTACCACCAACTTGAAGTTGGTGGTAATTTGCGATTTCTTAAGGAGAAATCGCAATAATTGAATGCTTGATGCATAGCATTTAAGGAATCGCAATTTGAGATTCCTTAAATGCTTACGCAAAATTAAGGAATCGCAAATTTTGCGATTCCTTAATTTTGCTATGCAATTTCCTTTATACATACAGTTAAGCAAATTTTTTGTCGCAAACGCTGCTTTTTTGCGAATCGCACGGTTTGCGACTAAAAATTGCTTTGATACATCTGCCCCTCTGACAACTTTGAGAAGCAGACCATAGCCACGATGCATAACGGACCAATTGTCCTCCTCGACTCTTATCCATTTCTGACCATATTAAACTAATCCATTGTAAGCACTTATTCTCTTTAATAGTTTTGCCCTCGGTCATACACATTTTGCTTCAGCTGATGAACAATTCTCTTACTGAATTTCAGGGTAATATAAGTTGAGTAAGGCTCCTCATCGAGCATTTGTAAGTGTGCTATTATTTCAAAAGCTTGTGACAGTTCATACGTTGTTTTTGTTAGGCACTGTTTTCCTACAGCCCTTTACCACGAGTTACCCCTTTCTTGTTTAATATTGTACTCCATGGTCTAAAAATATCGGCCCTTACACTTATTAACTGAAAATTTGGAATGGCAACTATGTGTTCACTTTACTACAATACAGCCTTGCAATCGTTAGTTTGACTACATGAAGTATTTTTTTCGGTTCTGTTGGCCACGCTGATTGTCCTAAATTATACCAACCTCCAAAATCTACAGTGGGCTGTCAAATTTGATCAGTCTGAAGACATCCTCATGCTACAGGTACAGATGTTATGATTCATTTAAACAAAAATGAGGGTGAGCAAAATGTGAGAGTAATTTGTGCATTGTAATAGTCAGTAAATGCAGTGTGGAAGTAAAAGTGTCCATGGCTTAGCAGACTACATGCCAAGCCTCGTTGCTTAGGTACAGTGTGTTTGAGGGCCACAGAGCATGGTGAAGGGTTTGTAAAGGGTCAATTTAGAGGACTATGGCTTGGTATGTGCCAAGCATGGCTGGCTGTGAATGGCCTGCTGATGTGTAGTGGAAACTGAAGGAGTGCAACCCAAGTAAAGCCTTAAGCTGGTTTGGTCAAAATGTCTGTCTGTGGCTTGACTCTAGTTTCATGGGGGCAGGTAAGCCAAAAGAAAGCAATGCCAAGCACCAGAGACACTGGTCTTCCCCTCCATAATGTAATTTGATTTGGAAACCATTACTTTAAATACAGTACTATAATCCACGGTGTAACAATGAAACGATGCCAAATAACTGTTATCATCTTAGAGTCGTTATATGACTTAAGTAGTTGGATTTACGTTCCACTGACCATGCTACGACTGGGGTCATTCCCTACGAAGGACCTAACCCCAAAATGGAAACAAGTATGGTCAACAAAAGAATGCCGGCTGTGCGGACAAGGAGAAGAGAGCCTCTTACATCTACTATGCATCTGCCCTACACTACTAGAAATTCGGAAAAGGGTCCTCCGCAAGTTGCTGATAAAAAATCAGCTACGGACATGCAGAGCGGCAGTTATATATTGTCTTGGAGGCCACTCCATTGAACTTTCTTGCAAAGCCATCATGCTTTGGAAAATGGCAGCCAAAGAATTAGAAAACAAACAAGAATGAACTGGAGTGGTTCAGTTTAGACCACTTGGACCCTTGTTCATCCCCTGCATTAACACAAATTCTGGGCCCCCGGTGTACAGCATCGCCTCGCTCTGTTCAAAACTTCTTTTAACATGAAAGTTTTACTTAATGTATTTTCTATGGACGATTATTCAGGTCGTGACAGCATTGTGTTTTCATTTCTTTTTTGTTAGCTCCTTTTTAACCCTCAACATTTTATCCAATTAAGTAACCTTGTTTCTTTTTTTTTACATGTTTGTATCATTGAACTTTCTCCATTCTTTTATGATTTTTAACGAGATCAAATAAAAGTATTTTTTGACTGACTCTAGTTTCATGGGGGCAGGTAAGCCAAAAGAAAGCAATGCCAAGCACCAGAGACACTGGTCTTCCCCTCCATAATGTAATTTGATTTGGAAACCATTACTTTAAATACAGTACTATAATCCACGGTGTAACAATGAAACGATGCCAAATAACTGTTATCATCTTAGAGTCGTTATATGACTTAAGTAGTTGGATTTACGTTCCAGACCGTTTAATGGCTTGGCTCTAGTTCTGAACTCTGTTCTCGCGGGAATGTCCAAGTGCGTGAGGGCGTGTAGGGTCTCACAATGTGCGTAGTTTGTTGTTCGAGTAAGGGTAAAGATCAGATTGTAAATCAGAGGGTAAGGAGTGGCTACGTTTCAGACGCCTAGCTCCTTATTGGGTATCACAAATAGTACTATAGGCAGTGCGGGCCAGAAGCAAAAAAAAACATAATCTAGTAGAGTTATTGCATTTCGAAAACACGGCATTAAAAAACTATTTTTTGTAAACGAACCATCATCCTTCTATATTAAAATAAAGAACGTTGTTAAAAATCGTTCATGCACTTTTCTAATTTAATGCAGTATATTAATTCAACAGCCTACCACCGTCTTTTCCTGTTATGATCGGCTACAAGACCCTAAATTAAAATCGAGGCTCAAAACCAGATGATTATATGTTTGTTTGTTGGTTTAAATAGTGAAAGAGGCCTAACAGCAGCCACGTGTGTATGTGCATAATACACGCTTACTTGTTTACATTTGAATACTTGCAATGTGCCCTGGGACGTTCATACTGAATATTCGTCACCAAGGAGGGCGATTAAGCAACATCGGAACACTGGCAAAATAAATGTACGTGTTGTATCATTTTAGATCTATTATTACTCCCAGGCCCAGCTTTATACATATTTCTAAATCCAAAAAGTAATCACAATATTTAAGAGAACAATATTTTGAAAATAAACACAATAAAGACACCCTTGCCTGAGCGAACTACCCCAATATCAATTCCCAACGTCTCGTCCAATAAGCCCGGACGTGGTCATAGTTGGGGAACACGAAAGTGGGCGTCTCACTGTCAAAAGGCGGAGGGGTACGTCAAACCCATAGTAAGATTCGAGACGTCATTCATAATGGCTGAAGGTGTATTCTGTCCACCCTTTAAATCTCTGCGGATAGGCATGTGCCAACGCTACCTTTTTCTCCAAGGTATAAATTCAGATTAAGGCCCGCAGCCGAGCATTATCCCTCCATGTCCGCCGCCCTTAGGAACAACAACGCGCGCGCACCAAGGATTCCACGGCTGGCTGTGACGTCACAACACCTAGGCGACATAACGGCTCGGAAACGAGACGTCACAGCAGCCGGGATACGTAAACTCCTCGACGCACTGACGTAACACAATTTGTCTGACCGTCGTGCTCCATTTCAACTGCCGCCCAGCGCCATAAAGGTGGTCAAGGGACTTAGCACGCTTCGCTGCCAGTGCGTTCGCGTGACAGCAGAGTCTCGGACCGTTCATTGTGACGTCACGTGCCGTCGCTCGGGTCACAGGGGCGCGGAAGAGGAACAGCTTCCTGCCCCATGCATAAAGCTGATGCGCGGTGTGGTGCACCAAGAGCATCGCAAGGGCCAGCGACCGGGCTCCCGCCATCCGCTTTTCCGGGAAGAATAGAACTGACCGGCATAGCAAATCCTCCTCTTCTCAAAGCCGCGCATACACTGGCAAACGAAGCCGGCACACACATACACACGAGGCTTCTGTGAATGGAGACAGACACTCCCCTATCGGGAGGGATTACCCCCAAGTCCTGAAAGTGGCTGCGCTACTCGAAATTAAACGGAGTAAAGGGGATACGTTTATAACAGCAAAAGGAAACAAAATGGGTAAATTACCTGGATTTTCCCCCATTCAGTTCACCCCATTACAATGCGTCCCCGTCTTCGAACAATGACGTACCCATGGCTACCTCCCACATCCGGGTACCGGGGGCGGGGAGCCGGCTGGAACGTCTCCGGGTCAGCAGAGGCTGCTACAGGCAAGGGGTGCGCCGGGGACGCGGCGTCCGCTCTATTCCGTCTCGGCTGTTGGGTGCCGTTTGAATTATGCAATCCAGGAACGATGGCTACAGCGCGTGCGGAAAGACCCAATTGAAATTTAAAGGGCAGAACTATATGATACCTTTCGGTATACATTTTTTAAAATCGCAGGAATTTGCACAATTTGTTATTTATGCGAAAGCTTGGAACGTTTCCAAAATCATGAGAAACGAGTATATTGGATTTTAGGAGGCAGGCGCTGTATAACGAGCAATATCAAATTCTAAAATAGTGTGTTTAAAGACACCGGCATCGCTACTGTGTCCTTGTGTAATGTAACTGGTGTGAATGCCGAAAGGTCAATACCTTGTATTGAGTTTGTGCTATGTAAAGAAAAGAACAAAAAGGTACACAATTCTTTAATTGCGTGATTAGTTAAAATCCTTGCAATAGTAAAAACACATTCAAAGCAGTCTAAGTTAAAAATGCTCGTAAATTAGAAATAGACATGATAAAAAGTAATTACAACACATATGACATCCCATTCCTATGCAAGGTTAGAAGTACAATAAACAAACCAGAACATTCCAGTCAAACTATTGTTGCAATCCGCTCTCAGTATCTTAAAGTGTAAAATTGGTTTGCTCTATGGGTACTATAGCCCGCATATGAAATTTAAGGCAGAGTTTCGGAATTCTGGCTTGTGCAGCTTAATCTGTCTTTTGTTGATCGCTTACTTTGATCAGATCGTCAAGGAAAAGAACAAAAAAAATTACGAAATTCTTTGCATCTATTTCGGGCTGGCTTTTTCAGAGCTTGAGTCAAAACTACTTGTGGGCCTTAGGTTCACCAAACTATGGTGGACCCGGCCGGGTGATAACGGCAGGTTCATCGATGCCAAAGGCCTGTAGTGTGCCCTTACTCTGTATCCAAAAGATCAATTACTTGCTGGTTATTTTCAATAGTCTTTAGTTCTACTCATCATCTTTGAGGTTAATCCCAACTCAGAGACCGGAAAAACAAAACGGGAAATACTACCTCTAAGCGCACCCTCGCTCACCTGGGAATCTATGAAGACTAGCAATCCCTCTGCCCTTCTTGTAGTACCAAGCCGGCAAAAGGTCCAATCTAGAGAGGGTTAGTGTGATTGTAGTGACCAGGACGAAGACAAGTAGGACAAAGTAATGAAGATTACCCTCGTCCTTGTCCCAGTCATTACCTTTGAGGTATACCAGAGGCAGCATGGCATGCATGGTCTTATGACTTATTTTAATTTTTTAAAATACCATATAATTATATCTGCTCATTGTTAAACAGATGAACACCCCTAACAGAAACTCTTTCTTTCTGAAAGATTGTTCTGCTAACAATAGTACTCGATGAAGGTATGTTCAGATGTCAAAGTCCCAGCTCTACCAATCTCAATTGGGACACCATGTAATTTTACTTAAGAGGCTGCCGTTCTTCTAGTGTAGCATTGTTGAATTTCTCCTGGATGCTGTAAATCTTCACTTGAATAAGCAAAACCAATAGTCTTTTCAATCCAGCTTCTCAGTCATTTTAGACGTCTTACCTCCAGCTGGTAAACCAAATGTGACATACAAACGGTAAAAATTTGTGTACTCCATGGATCTGTCGATGTAAACAGATAAAGCATGTTTAATGTCTAATAAATTCAATAGTCTTTCATTTTCAGAAGTAGAAGTGTAGAAACGTGAAATTTGGAGTTCATTTTTCGAAGAAAGATGGATCTGGTCTCAAAACTGCTTCATCGTCCAAACATTTCAGAAAAGGAGGATGCACAGAAGAGCTGAAAGTTCATCCAGCTGCAGTGCAGGAGTAATAGTCACAAGATAAGAGGTCCATAAGGAAAGATATTTCAACTCGCTGTATTTAAAAGTTCAAATGTGTGCAATTGTAGACTTTGTAAAACCAAAGTTAGAGCCTAATGTGGAGCCATATTACATGAACTTGGTTTAGTAATTGAGAAACTCTTAAATAATTCTGAAACAAGAGATTCAGCTCTCTGTAGGAGATGGGTCACCCCCATGAAAAGCATTTATAAAAAATAATTTCAATTTAAGTGTTGCCTACAGCATATTTTTGTGAAACCCTTTAAAGCAAACGTTCAAGAATAGTCAAAAGCAAGAAGTAGAGGAAAGATTTGGAGACAACCACAATGAATTAAAGTTAGACCCATCTTTGGAATATGGTTTTAGTGTAGAAGGCCTTCTTGAACCTTGAACAGCTTCAATCTAGGGAGGTAAGCTCTTTTTGTAAACTATTCGCCCTTTCAACCTCCGTACTCAGAGTGATCTTTAGATGACCCAGTTAAGTGAGAGATCTTAGGGAAGGCGGACATGGAGGTAGAACCCATGGATATAGAAGGGCCATCCTCCGTAGGAAAATAAACCAGGTCCTGCATGATCAGAATGGAACTACCAGGATTACATTCGCTCTTTCCTTTGAAATCTGTAACAATAGCTTCTGAATCATTGGGAAAGGGGGATGGAGGCATGCAGGAAACTCTCTGGCATTTAAAAAAGAAGGGCATCCACTTCCAAGACCCTTTTTTAAGGAATCTGGAACTGAACCTCTGGAGTAAGTGATTTGACCTGTATGCAAACGGGTCCACAAATGGGGTTCAAAACCTATTTCAAATCTTTTTAAAAAAATACAGGCTTTGACAGGGTCATATTTTAGGAGGAGGAAAACACCTTGCTCAGGTGATATGCTTCCAGATTGTCCTTGCTTTGATATGTGACTTTGAGACTGAAAATATATGCTTCTCTGTCCATGTTTCATCTTTGCATGACACTTCATTCAGTCATTTCAAATTTCTACTGCCCTGGTGATTTATATTTACCCTTGTCACTGTGTTGTCTACTCTTACTGGCACATTGGTCTTGAGCAGATATGGGTGGAATTTGATGAAGGCATAGAAAGTGCTCTCAGTTTCTTCCAGTTTGACTTTCTTGCTACCATCAAGTTCCATCTTCTTTGCATAGAATGGCCTTCTAGGCCAGTACCCTATCAAATTGTGCTCGCATCTGTTAGAATTTTAGGTTGGTCGGGATGCATTGGAATTCCTCCGAGTGGATTCTTCGGATTCACCCACCAACGCAAACTTGCTTGAATCTCTGATGTTAGAGGAATTTGTTTCTTCAGGTTTCGAGCTATTTGTGGAAGAAACCTGTTAAAGTACCATAATGGTGGCTGAAGATGCAATCTTGCCTATTGGACTGCGAAGACGCAAGATGCCATATGGCCTTGAATCTTAATCAAAATCCTTCTAGCTTTTGACAAGGTGGATAGGCATTCCCTGTGGAGGAAACTATTGAAGTTAGGTGCTTCATACAACCACATGGTGTAAGGTACGAATGGAAGGAGATAAGAGATTAACTCTAGATTTCCACGCAAAACGGCCTCAAGCAGGTATGTTTACTTGCCCCCTCCCCTTTTCACTATTCCTTAGCGATTTACTGGACTGTTTCCAGGAAGTAATTTCCCACCTCAATTAGCATCACAAAAAATAATTTTTTAATGTACGCTGAGCCGTAGTTTTATTTTATTTAACCCCAATTGGGCTGTAGCGTAATATGGAGACTTTTTTTAATTACACTGAGGACATTTTTTTTTTTTTAGAGTAAATATTTTGAAAACAAAGGTACCACCATTTAGGGGCAGGAAAAAGCTATACCTTTTACCTGGAAACTAGGAGGAACTACAGTAGAAATAGCATCTACTTACATTTATTTAGGGAGAGATTTCTCTTAGTCCACTGGAACTGCTTCACACTTTCAACTGACTGAATTAAAAACAGTTTCCCACGCTAGTGCTATAAAAAAGTTTTATTATCGACTGGGAGGTGACATTTTTAAGCCCTCTTGGAAGTTTATCTAACAAATATTACCCCTATCTTAACATATGGTTTAGAATATATTCCTATAAATCAATGTAGTTTTTTTTTTTTTTTTTTTAAATATCAAGCATGAAAAACTCGCAGAACTGTCCATCAACCCCTGGACCCTACTCTCGCCAAACATGACCCTAACTCCTGGCTCATTGTTTACACCCCCCCCCCCCCCAGTCTCTCCAAACATGCTAGAAAAAACTTCAAACATAAACTCCTTATCCGTAACCCGGAAACACTCATTGTTGACAACTACATCAGCCTCACCTCCCCAGTTATCACCAACTACATCTTTTACTCCAAACGCCCCTCCTAATGGAAGAGCATCTTCCTTCAACACCTCCCAGTATCTAAAATAACCAAAATACCATATGGATCCAAAATATCCACCACTCCCTCCCCAGCCTTTCATGGTGATGTTAATATCGCCATCTACAAAACAGGTAACATCCTCATGCAAGCCATGGCATCCCATCTTCGAACTCCACTTCAGCACTATGTCCCTCTTCCCCAATCACTCGGTGCCTAACACTCCACCTCCCTAAACGAATAGCATCCCTCACTCCTCCCCCCTGCTTTACCTCCACTCTTAACCACCCAACTAACACCGTCGTCCAACAATGGACTTCCCTATCTCCCTTCTTGGCCCTCTCCACTGCTAATGACATCCCCAATCCCATACCTCACATCTTCCTCTCTCCCCCTACCCCCATGAACTCCCTCTCTTCGGACTCCTCCTTGAGTAATGATAGCCCCCAACCCAATCACCCACTTACCACTCCCCTCACATCACCCCACCTCCCCTTGACCCCCCCCCCAAACGCCATCCTCCTGGCCCAACCACTTGCGTACTCCACCGCCCTCTCCCCTCAATCACCCGCTTCACCAGAAACTCTATGCCCCCCAAACAACCTTACCCCTCCACTGACACTTGACAACTCCGTCACCCCTCACTCCTCACCTATCACCCAATCTCACCACCCACACAACCTTCCACAACTGCTCAAGACCACCCCTTTCCCCAGGCCATATTCCTCTTTTCTCTTACGCCCCTTCTATCCCTCCCCGGAACCGTATGCCTCTGAACCTACACAACACCAAACTTGACTGATCTAATTTGACTACCGAACCCCTCAAAACTCCCAGCCCCATCGCCTTCCACCACACATCTCCTACCCCATCTCTCCCATCACACACTATTCCACCCCCTGCAAATAACACAGACAGCGCCTTCTCAACACCTCACTTCACCTTAATTGCCCATAGCCTGCAAAACAATGAACGTGACCTTCATAACGTAACAACTGAACTGACCGACTCAAAAAAGATTTCATCTTCCTCAGTGGCAAAACCCTCCCCCACCATAAAGCCCACACCCACCCTCCCGCAAAAATCCCTCACACCACACACAACTGTTGGAGATCACTCCCTCTCCGCTGCGATACACACAGACCTCGCCGCTCCTCTAACCATCTCTCCCCGTCTGACCTTGCCAACCTATGCAATCCTACCTTCCTAATGTACCAACCACTAACCATCCACTCCCCAACGCCCCCATCCAAGTCATTATAGGTACTAATAGAGCCCCTTCCTCCCTTACTTCCCCCGGACCACCGCCCCAACTCATGTTGATCCCCTCGTGCGCACCCTCCATATACAACCCCACACCACTGAAGTGCATGCTCGTCAACTGCCGATCCACTGTTTTATACGCCACGGAAATTTCGGAAACAATCCTGAGTGAATCCATTGATATCTCATTCCTTACAGAAACCTGGCTAAATGACCACTCTGCGAGCATACTCGACGACTCTCCCCTCCTGGTTACTCTATTCTTGGAAAAGACAGACCAATCAGAGTGGGGGGTGGTGTCCAGCCGCGGTGCGTCCATTGGGGCGTAGCCCCACTAAGCCTGGACGCACCGTGGCAACTGGTAAGCTATAATTAATTCACATACATTATAAAATTCACAGTAATGCGCCAGCGCCACACTTCTATTAGTACCGGGACACGGGGACAGGCAATGGTATGCGGTGTAGAGTGCGCAGGGGGTGGGGGCGGGGCTGCTGGTCTGCTGCAGCTTGAGTGACAGTCTGCAGCAGTCCAGCAGCACTGTGCGCATGAGAATGTTAGGGCTGTGACTTGCCCGAGCATGCGCAACAAACACCCAAAAAGTTCTGCAGTGAGAGAGGGTCCGAAGGGGCCGGGGGTGCTGCTTCAGCTGGGCCCGGGGGTTTACATAGGGCGCCAGGATTGGGAGGTCCACCGCGCAAAATCCGCTATTGGATGCCGCTCGTGGGTGGGGGCACACTGCTCAGCACTGCATAATCCTGGCAAATCACTGTGACTTCAGCATGAAGCCATGCAGTGATATGCCAAATTCGGGAGGACGCGCGCGCCGCGACGTCGTTCTTAGTAGTAGTAGTAGTAGTAGTTTGTTCTGTGTCATCGTCAACACGGCCCACGTGCAGAGCCAGCAGCAGCCCAGCCAGCCCAGCAGACGTCCGACGGTCCACACCACAACAGTCACGTCACAGTGACAGACACAGTATTGAGGTGCGTGCTGCATATGTTTTCCATTCGGTTGCGGTCCGGATTTATTTCTGTTGCGTGTCGCAGCCTGTAATATTAATAAATTAATACAGGCCAGCCATTTTACACTTCAGACATGCTGCTGTATGGGTATTTTGCTAGGCGTGGGACTCCGGAGACTGTAATCTATCTCATATATGTTGAAGGTTTTATTGCACGTTGCCTGAAGTGCTTCTTTTCACATTTTAACACACAAAAGACACTTAAAAAATGTGTTACTTTACAATTCCCTAAATTGTGCTCATTTCGGTCCCACTCAAAGAAAGTACAATGAATTTATGATAACAGCAACTTTCCCAATAGCATTTTGATTTAAATCAGTACATGTTACAGGATAGCGCAGCGCCTCAAATTATCTCAGGATGAAAATTAAAACTTTTCAAATTAACTCAGATGTTACTTTCAATGAACTTGTGTGATTTTCTTTGAAGGATTCAGGTAACAGAAAACCTGACACCTGTAAAAAGCATCGTCGCCACTGAAATGAAACCTAACTTTTAAGAGAAAAACTTTTAAGAGAACGCTGAGATCAAAAGCGATAATTAACAGACCCTGTCTCTGCCACAACGTGTGTTGTGCCACAGAATATGTGCCCGGGAGCCTAGAGTATGTCTCGCTTGTCACTGGTTACCAGATTGGGCACCCCATCATTGCCCGCGAAGCTCAAATACACCCTTGGCTATCCAGACAACACTTCCTGGAGCCATGCCTGTATTTGAGGGACGAACAGTAGATGCGTGGTCTTATATTGAAGTTGAGTGAATGTGTTTCATGTCATATTCTCAGGCTTGAATGTGTGATCTACATATTGAATGCACTGTGTGGTGCCCAACCCTCCCTCACATGCCCTGCAGTTTTAAAGTCTCTCCACCACCAAGACCACCACCTCCCTCCCCTTCGAGGAAAACTAAAATGCTTCACAAACTCAAGGGGAAAAAGGGTCCATACTGGACATTCCACATTTACATCCAGGGGCATCATCAACTTCCAATTTAGCAGCTTAAAGAGTGGGTGACACTGAGCAGTTCTGAGTAATATGAAACATGTAATTGTTTGTTTATAGCTGATCTTAGTTTGATCAGAGACTGCTAGTTTCCAAAATGATGTTCATAAATACCATTGTAGGAGAGCAGTATAAAGACTTCATGAAGCGATGGAACAAATGGCACAAGACTGCCTCAAAGGAAGAAAGATAAGTGGGGATGAGAGATGGGTAGATGGGGAAAGGGGTGGCCTGGTGGATGGATGATTGGTTGGATGGGCAGAACAACGGACGATGGATGGAGAGAATAAGTGGATGGATGAAGAGAAGGATGCCTCAATAAAGAGACTAATAGGTGGAAGGATTTAAAAAAGGAAGTATGGGTGAAGATCGAGATGCACAGGCAAAAGCATGAATGTATTGGTGAAGAAAGGAACAATGACAGCTGCAGAGATGGAAGGATGGGTGAACAAAGGGCAGCAAGAATAAAGAACTATTAGAAAAATTACAAAGGTTATCAAAGCAGGACGGAAACCGATAGAAAAATAAATGTGTGTCAAAGGACTGAAAGGACGAAAAAGACTGAAAGGGTGATGGGGCAGGAAATATGTTTTAGAACTCCCTCAGGGGGAGCTCTCCCTCTAAGCCTGTCTGGGGCATATTTTCTTTTTCTGGCTACTCCGTTGTTTACATCAAATATCTTTACTCTGTAATAATATCTCTGTACGTGCTTAATGTACTTAAAAAGGCAGCCTAGTGCATGACTTGTAACATTTTAGAATGCATCATGTGTGATGTTTCAGAGGATTTTCTATGCCTTTAGAGAGGCAAGCTGCCGCGCATAACTATTAGAAGACATCCATGAGCTGAAAAATGGTGTTTAAATTACCATCAATGTCCATGAAGTCTTCCTACACACTCCTTTCACATTTCCATTTTATATTTAAAATGCATTACCTTAATCAGTCCAGTTTGCGCCTTAGGCAAGACATGGCTCACATTAGAGGCTTTTACAAGTGTGAATGTATGACGCTCTGTGGTTATACTGAATAAGCAGCTACCTATATTATGCCATCTATTAATGTAATAACTGCACTTTCACAATTGCTTTATTAACCTTCCTGCTTTCTCAAATTTGCTTGAAAATGCACAATTTTTCTTTTTTTTCCAAAATTTTCTTCAAAACCCCCCTTTTGGGGTTTGGGCTCGCTCGCTACGGTGCTGTATGCAAATCACTTTGCGCCACACCACTTTCAAATGTCACCCACCGCCCCTGGTGGTCTCGCCATTATCTTCAAAAATGATTTTTAGTCATCCCTTGTCACTAACCTAGGCTACTCCTCCTGCGAATACCTGGAAGCAGAACTATCAACTCAAAACTCCCTCCCAATTCGCCTACACAACATCTATCGCCCCCCGGGTTCACCACAGCCCTTCATTGAGGACTTATCTGAGATCCTGACGAAATCTGCATTATCCAACTAAAAAAAGATCTTTCTTGGGGATCTTAACCTCCATTGGAACAATACCAATGACCCCACTATCTCCCTCCTCACTACTCTCCTTGAGATCAGTGAACTCAAACAACTTTGCTTATCCCCAACACCAAAGGTTCGATACTTGACGTCATTCTGTCTAACGAAGATCTGACATCCGTGACCAATATCATCCCCATTGACTGGTCTGACCATCACCTTATACTGATCACCATAGATACCTCGGCAAGCCTCCCCGCCTCTAAAGTTAACAGACCTAAGAAATTAACAAGGAACCTAAAAGGTATCCCCGCAGACGCTCTCCAATCTAAACTCCAAGCTCAACTCCATCTCATTCCTGACTCACAAAATGCAAAAGAGCTCACTGAACTCTTGAATAATACTGTCACTGGTATTCTTGACGAACTGGCCAGCCAAAACTCAAAAACCAAAGAAACACCCCCTCAAACTCTTGGTTTAATACAGAGTTAAATAATGAAAGATGGGCACTCAGACTAGCGGAAAGAACCTGGAGACACCAGCCCTCTCCCTCCCACCTGGCTCAACTTAGACGTGCTAGTTCCACGTACAGAAAACACATCTTCAAGCAAAAGGCATCCTTCTTCTGCACTCAACTAGATCGTGCCAAAAACAGACCCAGGGAACTCTTCAATATAATTCGTAATCCAACTTCCCCAGCACCTCCTAATAAGACAGCCTCCTCATCCAGATGCTACGAAATTGCCCATTTCTTCTCGGAAAAAAAGTATCAAAATTGAACAATCCTTCCTACCCACACAACCATCCCCCAACCTGCTGCCTTACGACACCTCTCTCCCTCCCACTTCTCTACACCCACCCAACCACTCCACTGGCCTCCCTCCTACCTCCTCACCGGCTACCAACTCTCCTAACTCACAACTTAAGAACGATGCATCCTTGCTCAACTTCCTCCCCGTCACTGAGCTAGAAGTCTTCAAAGTAATTGGCAATCTTAAACCGTCCTCCCACACAAAAGACCCTGTACCCTCCAATCTTGTCCCCGCCCTTAAACACATCATCGCCCCATTCTGGACAAAAATTATCAACACCTCTCTCTCCACGGGCTGTGTCCCCTACCTCCCTTCAACTTGGAAAAATCTCGCCCATAATTAAAAATCCTAATGTTGACCCAAATGACCTACACAATCTACGCCCTGTCACCAACCTCACCCTTCTCTCAAAGATCCTTGAAAAATGTGTCCTATTACAACTTGACAAACACATTGAAAACTTCCAAGTACGTGACCCCCTTCAGTCTGGATTCAGGAAAGGCTGCACCACAGAAACGGCAATGTTCAATGTCATTGATGACATCCATCAATCACTTGATAATGGCGAGACCTGCCTTCTTAACCTCCTTAATCTTTCCGCAGCGTTTGATACAGTCAACCATTCAGCCTACTCAATGTTCTTAGGACCCGTTTCGGCCTTAACGACACTGCCCTCTAATGGTTCACCTCATCTTGATGAGGCACGACAGGCTTGGTTGGCTACCCGTAGTCGGGTGTATCAGTGGGGGAACGAGTCCTGTAGGATGCTCCACCGCCTATGTCAGGGCGCTTTCCACGCCCAGCCACTGCCCCAGTTGTTGGACTTGACGGGATCGCCGGTTTCGGAGTCGGCGGCTATCGCGGAGAGCTTTGCCACATATTACGAGGGGTTATATACACCTCAGGAGTTCCTGTCGGCCGAGGTTGTTCAGCAGTTCATCGATGACCTCCCCCCGCGGTCGGTCCCTGAAGGCTAAGTAGGATTCCTTCAACATGAAGATGAGCAACCAATGAACTCCCAACAATGGTAAGTGTTCTTGGATTGGAACGGCAGGACTCTGAACTGCCTGGGAGACTTCTCACATCTGATGACTTTCAGCCCTTAAAACATCTAGATTTGCATCCATCAAGTCTATTCTGACTATGAAACAGTCATTTTGAACTACAGGAATTATGTTCTGTAGAATTTCCATTTTGAAAGGCATTTTCTTGATGTACTTGTCTCTCACAATCCTAAAATCTTCGGTCACTTTTGTAACCATAACACTACTGAATAAATTCTCTCCTCTCTGTGACCAAGTCACTGAGAAAGATGCTCTCTTTTGAAGTAGTAATCAAATTCCTTCCTTCAATGCCAGTTTCTTTTCTGGAGATTGAAGATATGGTGTAGGAATGATCAACACAACAAATAAACCCCTGGGTCTACAGAAGAGGAAATGTGCTAACGGGGTGTCCCTTTTAAAGGATGGTTTCTCACCCACCCAGAGGTGACATACTTCATCATAGGGTAACTTCCTCACATTATGAACCTAGTCATAATGCTTGCTACATCCCGCTCTCTGAGAAGGAGAAGCTCTAGGATGTTTTTAGGGAGGAGAGGTATACTAAGTATCTTAAATGAACTAAGTGTGCAGAGCAAAGTGAATATGAAAATAAAACTAGCTCCAGAGTACACAATACTCAACAGGGGCATTCATGGACTAGGATCAATAACCAAGCTAGAACCGGAGGGAATTCAACCTACCACAGAGTGAAAAATAGGTTGCCATGTTTCAACCTGATACTCTCAACAGAGGTGTGGTAACCTTCACCAGGGCTATATATGGAAGCTTCTGCAAGGTTATGTGCAAGTAAAATTATATATGAATACAGTGATACAAAACAAGTTGGTGTATACAGAATGAGCAGTCAGAGTGGGAGTCCACGTTATCAAGGATCCACTAGTGTTTACCTGAAAGAAACAACATGTTTCAAAATGACAGCAACTTAATTATATTCCAACATGTGTATGTTGCAGGATTAGTGTTGGATCCTGGACCTGGATTTGGGCTACCATGACTATCAGTAACCAAAATATCTACCATGGGTTGGAATGAGTCATAGGAACTCAACCTTGTGCTTTAAAAAGAAGGTGCATAGGCTTGCCCGCAGATTTCATGCCTTAACTTTACCTTGGTGCAAAGCTCAAGGAGTTGTCCAGCCCTATATCACAATGAAAAGACGCTAGCAAATCAATTTGTCAAGATACGAAAAGAGCACATCAAGTGACTCAATTGTTAATCATATCAATACCCCAACAACATAAATATCAAGGATGGAATCCTAGATCTGTGTTCTACCAACATGTTAAAACAGATATGCCCACCGTAAGTAAAAAGAGCCCTTATTGAGCCATCCATGTTTAACAGTGAAAAACAATTCTCATAAATATTGTAGCCCCAAGTAACTTTGATTAAAAAAATTTTTGTGGGGGGAGGAGCCAAGCTCGACATCGAGATGGCCGCACGTTAGCTCTGCTCCGCTGTCCTACCTGCCTAAACTCGAATATCCTGTCACTCATCCTACCCAAAAAGGACAACAACTTATATGCAAAGCTCTGCAGTCACTCACCATCCATCCTGGTGGATCCAGCGCTCAGTGGATCCGCAGCGGCGTCCTCCCGGAAAGTGCGGCCTGTCCGGGGTTGAGACCGGGGCCTCGCCCATAGCGAGTTGCCGGCGAGACGGTGTCGGCGGCGGCCTCGGGTGGAGGATTGGGGCCGGTCGGAAGATGCCGATGTGCGAAGAGCCCGGAGGCAAATGAACGCGCCTGGGACTACCGTCCGGTACTCCAGAGGTGGTGTGCGGCAAGTTGTGGGTGGGGGACGCTGTGTTGGTGTCTCCCCCCCCCTTTGTTGCCACCCGGCCGCACCGGACTCCATCGCTCGGTGGCGGAGAGTGATCCTAGCGGAGTGGTGTCGCCGGCGGGTCGCCCTCTTTTGGCGGTCATCATTTTAGCGCCGTGGGTGCAGTTTGTGCGCTTGAGGGGGATCCCGCCGGGGCCCTACTGGTGAGCCCACCCCTGGAGATGATTCCGAAGAGACGGCGCAATTGTCGCAAAATGGCGGCTGGTGCCATGTCCTGTGTAACGTCCCAGGATGCTGATTCCTTGCCCTTGTGCTCCGCTTGGAACTGCACTGGTGAGCTCGAACCCACGATTGGCGACGTCCTGCAAGCGTTGAAGAATTTGAAATTGACCATGACCCAGGACTCTTGTGTACAGGACGATGTGATGGCCGCCATTGCTCCCGGGTCGTCTCTTGAGGGCGCGGATGGGCCCGAGGTGGTCGTTGATTGTTCTCCGCTTTCTGGTTGGGGTAGCGATGATCCGATATGTGAGCGGGTAGAACCGCTGGTGATCATTGACACTGGTATACACGACTGCCGTGAACAGCTCCTGCATTGCCATCAGCAGAGGAGGTCCCATGGGTTGCTTTCATTGATCGTCCAGCGACTTTTCCACGGCCTTTTCTCATCGCCATGTTTTATGTCCACTGGATCGACACACATCGTGACGTTAGCTAAGAAAGGACTAGGATGAGTCCGGTTCTTACTTCGGAGGACTACTAATCGGTGAACGGAGTTATGGACTGCCCCAAATTGTGATACTTTGTTGATTCCTTCATATTTACGTATAACTGAACACTTGCCAGTTTGTTTTGGGCCACGCTCATGGTTTGTGTGGGCGGGAGGCGGGGGCCGCGTCATCTGCTACATGGTTCCTCTCCCCAGGCTTTCCTTTTTTCTTTTTCTTTTTCCCTTTCTCTACATTATCTCATTCTATATTTCGGGTTCATAATTAGGGCGACAGGCACACTGCTTGGGGGGGGGGTAGGCCGTAGCCTTCTGCAGGGGTGCAGGGTGGGGTGGGTGGATTAGGGTCTATTAGATAGTTATTTGTTTCTATGGCTCTTTTGTGTCCTTTTCTTGGATCTCCACGACTGTGCGTAATCCCGCGGGGTGAGTTACTGGGGGGGAGGAATAGGTATTATATGTAATATGGTACCCATGGCTCTGTTTATCCTGAATTAATTGCTTCGCCCCCAAGCACGTTCGCTATTTGTATTATTGATCGCCATTACCATCGTGGGGCGGGTACAGTAACGTGGAGTCCCCCTACTTCCCTTTTTCTTTAGTACTTTTGTGTTCTTATTTCTCGGGTTGGGTTGTATAATGATTGCAACTTATCTGTTTCCCTGATGGTTTTTATTATTACGGAAACGCTGTTCAGTTTGTCTCTGGGTGCAAGTGGTCGTGCGTGGACACTACCAATGAGGAACTGTAAGCGAACCTATGTTTTGCATGCTCTGGACCTTTCTGATTATTGCTTTTTGGCTGTACTGCTATGATACAGTTGGTTTGTTCCCCGCCACGTACACCAGGTTGCTACCTATACAACTGATCCTTTATTCTTTTAATATATAAAAATTAACCTCCTTTGATCCTATGTCGAGTGGTTCCAGTTAGTTAGTATCATTGACTTGCAGCGTTGGGTAATATCGTCTAACCACTCCGTGCCTTTAATTGATAATGGTGCTTTCCAGTTTTGTTCTGTGGCCGGCACCCGGGTTGTAGGTCCGTATTTGTATGCATCCATTTCCTCAAATAAAGGTTTTCAAAAACTTTAAAAAAAAAAATTGTTGTGCTGGACAAACTGTATTAGCTGTTGTCACACTAGGTACCTTAGTCATGTACCATGATTCCAGTTGACCCTGAGTGTACTAGATCTACAAGTGGGATAGAATGAGTGAGCTAAAATACAGCAGCAATACGCTGATGGCCGCTCTCAGCTATGATACAGTAAAATGTGGGAAGTGACGCCTTGACTTAGTATGTCAATAGGGCAGGAACACACTTTTAACCGCTTGCAGCTGCAATAAAGGGCAACAGCGGTCAGGACTATACCGCTGAAATTGAATCACTCTCATGAAGTAAGGCAACACACATGCCACATCAGAGGCTACATGCCTTACTGGAAATGAGGACAGGGACGCTCTTTGCACCACGGAAAGGCTACCTTGTGGTGAGTGGCTGAGTCCAATATAAAAGGCCTTGTGAATCAAGCAGCTTTTGAAATGACATGCCAGCGTGTCACAAGCCGCTTTCCTTAGTAACCAACCCGGTGGGCTCGTCTCGGGCTACAGAACAGATGGTAATTGTACAAACAAAATTTTATCCTGAGCAAATGTCCATTCCAAAGTAAATCCAGCAGTCCGTAGTTATTGTAATTTCTTTGTTTTATTTAAAACACCAGAATTCCAAATAAGTAATATCACAGCCCGTCGGAACAGAATGCAGCCAACACGTGTTTCATCTTGTGGATAATTTCCACTCACTTTATCAGGGCCAATAAGTCATAATCAAGTTCAGTCCTCAGTAGTAAAACAAGATTTTTGCAAGCACCTATATCTCCGTACTTAATCCCTCGCTATCTTTCAATGCAACAGTCGGCAATTCATGTATGTGCATAAAATGGGAGAGTGCTCCGCATGGTATCTCTGCTTCTAGATGGTAACTGTAGTCCGTGTGTCATGTGAGCCGGTATGTTGGAGCCAATAGGCATACAGATGCTTTGAAGCCAAAAGACTACAAGAATGCTGGGAGGTGTAGTCCGTAGCATAAGTAACGTCCAGTGAAAGGAAAGCCATAAAATAACCAGACTGTGCTCTGGGGCCAAGACATGTTTAAAACAATGTAGCAAGTAAACCAAACTGCATGTTTCAGACCCTAATTATCTAAGAAAAAACGGTGGCCAGTGACATCAAAAAACAGAGGGAGATTAATAAATTGTGATTAATTTGATATTCTATCCCAAGTCTCCTAGTGATCTGTAAATTGTAGAAATGTATAGAAATTAGATGACATGTGAAGGCAGAGGTTTATAATTATTTAAAGTGTGCCTTTATGTCAATAGGTTGTATCTATGAAATGGCAGACCATGGATTGTCATCATTCACACCCTGTTTGTCACTGCACAGATGGAAAGCCGATCTTTGTTCCCTCCTAAACAGATACTGTGTCACATTGGGGACAAACTGAGGAATGTTAGTGTGAGAGGCTGTCACCAGGCAGGTCGCTCTCCTCACCGCCACACAGCCCCCTGTGTGACCTGAGCTCGCTGCCACTCGTTTTTGGTTTGTGTCCACTGCCTGCATTTCAGCTGTAATGTATTACTGTGCTTCCTCTTTTTTTTTTTCCTGTTTTCCATCCTTGTGCCCCCTTTCTTCCTGTGCCTCCATTCTCTGTGTGTCCCCTTGCCCTCTGTAACCCTCCACCCGCTCCCCCACCTCCAGGATTCTCGCCGCTGCATCCCCTGCAGCACCGCCCCCTGCAAGCCCATTCGCCACCCTGCTCCTGCCTCCCAGCTGCTCCTCCCTCCCACATCCCCTCATACAGAGGGCGCGCCGCCGGCGCTCTGAAGGTGTGCCTAAGGCAAACACGTCCGTGCCCAGCACCTAGGCCCCTGCAAATGCCGCCTCCACTACGACTCCAGCACCTTCCACGCACTCAACGCCAGACGATTACGCACCTGCTGCCTGTCCGCCCCGAAGCGCACCCAAGGACCCTTCTCCTGCCGGAACTGCAGCTTCACCAGCATCCGGCCCACCAACCCACCCACCGAAGAACCCAACCCAACCCTCCTCCCCTTGAGCCATATCAACTCCAATGACATCGAAAGCATTGAGTTCAAACAAAACTCGAGCCCTACGGGTCAAGAATTTACAATTGCTACATTCGCAAATAACACTCTCTTCGAACAGATCTGGCAGCAGAAGGACACGTTTGCCAAATGGGGTATTGAGCTAAAAAAGATAGTCCCTCTCTGTTATCCCAGTCCATTACAACTACCACCCCACACAACATGTCTGTTAAAAAGGGCAATAGGCCCAGATCTATGTAGTTTAACAAAGGAAAAAGAGTCCCTGGTCAGGAAAATCACCATCACCTTTGACCATCCTGAAGCCAGCAAGCCCTCTGGTTCCCGGCATCTGGTATGGCAGTCACCCCCATGGGAAGGACATGAATAACCCCCCGAACAGCTTCATACACATACCAAGGTTGCAATATATGTTCTTGGAATGTGCACAGACTGCTCACAAAACTTGAAAATCCCGACTTCATGGATTTCATAACACTGTACAACATTCTCCTTTTTCAAGAATCCTGGCAGATAAGCCCTTCTCCAATAACCGGTTACAAAGAATTTCAGAATCCGGCCAAAAGAGCCACTAAATATGGAAGAGCAAAAGGAGACCTCTCCACCTTTATTTCAACAGAAATCCCAAGGCACACTTCAATAATAGACCAAGATTGCTCTTGGATGTTATGTGTCAAATTAGATGTCTCGTTGTTCCACAGTCTCCTTATACTCAACATCTATATTCACCCGGCATCCAAACAAAAGAGCCTAAGAATTGAACAACTAATTACATCATTAACAACACTAAAACTAGCTTACCCAGATGCCAACATCATACTGTCAGGTGACTTTAACATGAATTTACAACATAACAGGAATAAGGATACAATAGAGGCTATATTAGCCTCCAATCGACAGGTCACTCTCTGTAAGAGATGCGCTGCCCGCCTGAACGATCTCTCAATGTATGTACTCAATGGTCAAAGCCCGACAGATAGGCCCCCAGCATACACAAGGTTCACCCAAAAATCATGTTCAACCATCGACTACACAATTACAGACTATGACCTTTTTTCCGTACATTGAGAACTTTCAAATAAAAGATAGGGCGGAAAGTGATCATCAACCACAATCTTTTACCTTATTAGGAAGTTTCGCACTTCCAGAGAAACCAAAGGCGATGTCTTCTCTAACCCAATGTTATAACTTAAAACGCCTTTGCTGGAAAAAGGAAAACATTGAGAACATCACATGTATATATTCCAGCCTCTTGGAAAGTTCTAATCTAGAAACACTGAATATAAAGGCCTGGGAGTCCTTCATCCATGTCATAAACAACGAATTTTCGAAGCATGTCTATGGCCATAAAGCAGGAAATTCAAAGGGGCATCCTGGTATACCAAATGACTGAGGAAACAAAAATGACAAATAAGTACCTTAGACAATTATGATCACGGGGACCAGAACACCACCAGGGAATCCTGTTTTTAATTGCAAAAGCAAGGAAGAAGCACAAAAGGGACATAAGATTGGCCAAAAAAGAGTACAATGAACATATCTGGGCAAAACTTCTGTATGCAAGTAAACTTAGGGACTCCAAGTGTTTCTGGGATCAAATCAATCAGTTAACTAACAACAGGAATCGACATCATAACTCGTATGTAATGGAAGGAACTTGGAAAGCCCATATCGAACACCTATATAATGAAACTCGACCTTCAATTGCCCCAAATAACGGAACTATAACAGCAAATGGGGCCGGCGGCGGAAGACAAGCCAACACTACCCTGACCCATGAATGGTCTGGAGTTTTAGAGTCATTTTCTGCTGGAAAAAGTACTAAAAATAATTTTAAAAAATTAAACCTGAGGGAGCTCCAGGTCCCAATGGACTACCAAACGCCCTGTTTCGGCATGACCCTCCATTTTGGTCTTGTCTCCTGACTCCCCTTTTTACCAAAGCCATAACATGCAGTTTGATCCCTGAGTCTTGGAGAGGAAGTATCCTTAACCCAATCCACAAGTCGGGTTCCCGCTCAGATCCCTCCAATTACAGATTAATCGCATTGATAGATGTGGAGGCGAAATTATAAGCATCTAATCTTTTGGTTGAGTTAGAGGCTTGGGTCAGCTGGTCAAACTTAATACCCTACACACATCCTGGATTCCGGGCAGGGATGGGTACCCTCACCAATATTTCAGCGGTCACTCTCATAGCCAATCAAGCATTTGCAAAATCTAGGCCTTTGTATGCCTGCTTTATCAACCTAAAAGCAGCTTTCGATAAAGTTTCAAGAGCTAACTTGTGGGCAAAAATGCAAGACTGCGGGGTCCCTCCACGACTCCTTACGGCCATCATCAATCTGTATTCACACACGTGGGTCCAATTTAACTGGCAAAATTCCAACATTCAATGGGCTAAAACAGGGTTGCTTGTTAGCACCCTGCCTATTTAACATTTACACCTCCGACCTTGATAAGCGTCTTCGGTTAAACCAAGCCGACCCTCCTAAATTGGGAAAAAAAACGATACCGTGCGTCCAATATGCCGACGACATTGTCCTGCTAGCACAAACTCCTATAGGCCTGGAGAAACTGATTACAGAATTTGGATACTATGCTACCTTGAACCAACTCACGATTAACCATCAAAAAACAAATGTTATGTGTTTTTCTAAATCTTTTTCCTGGAAATTGGGTGAACATCCATTGTCTAGGGTTATGTGCTATAAATACCTAGGCTTTCAGCTAGATTGTAAGCTTAACCTCAAATCACACCTGGATCAAGGCCGCATGAAAGCCAAAAATTGTTGTTTGCTTTTAAAACCCTAATGAAAAAACTTATAGGATGCTCTACCGCCCACCTTCTTAAAGTGATTGCTGTAAAAATGTTACCTTCCATTTCATACAGCTTGGAAATTCTGAATACTAAAGATGGCGCAGTCCTAAACACAGCACAATCTACACTATTTAAGAGACTTTTTTCAATACCGCTACATACCTCACAGGCACAAATCCGCCTAGAATATGGATTAAAAAATCAGATCATGGCCAGACAAGGCACCCTAGTAAAATACTACTGGAGGATGAGGGAGGCAGAAGACAACACCCTTGCCGGGTCGAGATTGAAAATCAAATGAGCCTAGTCAATTCAACGACAGCAGCTCTGAAGGAATCCCTGTCGGCATTACAGTTAGAGGATGCTTGGCTCACCCCCGCAACATACTCCGGATTTAAAAGTGTAGTAAATAACGCCATTAAACGGATCTCTTTACTAACTGATAAAACGTCCTTTGCAAAAAAACATCATGCCTGGGCTGTGATAAAGAACTACCAGAGGCTGAAGCCGCAACAATACCTGTTGGAACAATTCTCCCATCAGAAAAAAACATTATCTGACTTTGCTACGCATGGGGTCTTTCCCCTCAAAGGATTTGACCCCAAAATGGAAACAAATATGGCCATCCTAGGAATGTCGCCTCTGTGGTCAAGGGGAAGAGTCATTACTACATTTACTATGTATCTGTTCTTCTTTTTTGGAAACTCGAAAATCTATCCTCCGGGAGGCTCTAAGGAAGGAACAAATAAGAACATATAGAGTAGCGGTCATTAAATGTCTTGGATGGTCGTTAATTCCCCTGTCCTGCAGAGCCATAACACTATGGAAAATCGCAGCAAAAGAACTGGCAAAATGCGTCTCTGCCAAGCAGCCAATTAATTAGCACATATTTCCCAAATGTATTGTCATATTCGTCATTATTTTAAAATAAGTGTCCCTCTATCGTGATATTGACGTTAAGTCCTTTTATGCTTTTAAAATGTATACTTTCAAGCATTGCGTTTTATGATGGTTGTCCATCCTTTTATGATTTTTAACGAATCAAATAAAAGTAAATTTTGACTTCAAGAACCCAACTTCCTCAGATGCATCCTGCTCAACACCCGCACCGCCCGCAAACATGCTGTCAAACTCTGGGACCTACTTGACACCAACGCCCAGTCGTCGCCTTCCTGACGGAGGGCTGGTTGACCCCCTCCTCGGGACCGACATCCCCATAGCCATCCCGGAGGGCTACAAGATAACCCGCAAGGACCGCACCAACGGAGCAGGAGGAGGAATTGCCATTGTCCACAGAAACACTCTCAAAATCTCAACAGACGGCGACGACACCCACAGCACCGCCGAACACCTGCGCTTCCAGATCCACACTGACCCCAACACCACCCTCAGAGGCACCCTCACCAACAGATCCCCCGGACCACAACCGCACTTGAGCGACTCCATCGCCGACTTCATCAGCACACACGCCCTCGCCTCCACGGACCACATCCTCCTCGGGGACCTGAACTTCCACCTCGAGAACAACAACGACTCCAACTCCTCCACGCTGATCAACAACCTCAGACTCAGACAACTCGTCACAACACCCACCCACTCCGCCGACCACACGCTTGAGCCCATCGTCTCAGTAAGCACCTACGTCTTCAACCGCACCACCGAACTTCACTGGACTGACCACCGCTGCATCCACTTTACCTTTCGGAAACCCACCACCGCACCCAGCAGATGCCTCGCCGTAGCTGGAGCAAGGTCACCGAGGACCAGCTAACCACCACCCTTGCCCGCAGCCCACCTGCAGACCCGACCGACTCCACAGCCTCAGACTATGGATCGGCGACAGCGCCAACACCCTCACCCCGCTCAAAAAAAAACACAACACCCACACCAGCAAGAGAGACAGCTGGTTCACCAAAGACCTCCAGGCCTCCAAGCAAATCTGCTGAAAACTAGAAAAAAAAAACCCACAAAAGAACATCAGAAAGCTACACAGCCCACAGGAACCCCACCGGTCGACACCACCACCTCATCAGATCCGCCAAAAGGACCGCCTTCAAAGACCGCCTAGACAACAATGCACACAACGGCAAAGAGCTCTTCTGCATCGTGAAGGAACTCTCCAACACCAACGACATCTCACGGTCACAAGACCTTTGCGACTCACTGGCCACTTTCTCCTATCACAAGATCGCAGACATCCACAAAAGCTTCCCCAGCAACCACCGGCACCCCCGCTCCCACGACCACCACCCGCACCAACCGCCTGCTCGCCTGAACCAACATCAACGATGACGACACCATCAAGATCATGAACACCGTCCACTCCGGATCTCCGGAAGACCCCTGCCCACACCAAATCTTCAACAAAGCCAGCAACACCATCGCACCCCACCTCCAAAAAACCATCAACATCTCCTTTGAGACAGCGACCTTCCCGGAGAGCTGAAAGCATGCAGAGATCAACTCTTTACTCAAGAAACCCAAGGCGGACCCCAAGGACCTCAAGAACTTCCGACCCATCTCCCTGCTCCCGTTCCCGGCGAAAGTCATCGAAAAGCCGTCAACAAACGATTGACTAGCTTCCACAAAGAGGACAACATCCTGGACTTGTCCCAGTCCGGGTTTCGCAGCAACCACAGCACCGAAACTGCCCTCATCGCGGCCACCGGCGACATCCGGACCCTGCTCGACAACGGAGAAAACGCTGCCCTCATCCTCCCGGACCTCTCAGCGCCTTCAACGCGGTCTGCCACCACACTCTAAGAGCAATCCTCCACGACGCCAGAATCCAAGAGAAGGCCCTGGACTGGGCCACCTCCTTCCTCTCCGGCAGAACTCAGAGCGTCTGCCTCCTTCCCTTCCTCTCCGAAGCCACCAAGGTCATCTGTGGCGTATCCCAAGCAATGTTCCCTCTAATTTTTTTCCTCTGTGTGCGGCAGTGGAGGGTCTCTGTGCACTGCAACCATGGCTATGTGCACCAGGAACCAGACCACCCGCGTGTGCAGCCCCAAATGTCACTCTAAATGTTTACTTAAAAAAGTGAAAAGATGGTGCATTTTCCCACAGACAGCGCCACGTTAAGGGTCTTAAGGCCAGTTTGCAAATTGGATAAACACGCCATGACATGAATTGGTTACACAGGCAAGTACACTTCAGGTTTAGAAAAGCACAAGACTCCCAACGCTGGTACAATCATAAGATTTTTACTAAATATTCTTAACTGGAGCACTGTTCATTGGGTAGGGAAATGTTGAGAGCTATGCAATATCACATATGCACAATAAGTTACACAATTACATAACATATTTACAATTTGATCTGAAAGCTACTGAGTAATGTTGGGCTATCCCACCAGACATAGTTTGTGAAACTCTGACATCCAGGCAAACATGGACTGTAGGAGAGGGCCGTTCAGACACGTCAAGTGGCATCACTAGATGGGTGACAGGGTTTCTTCTCACGGCGATCCTTGCCATTTTTCCAGTGCTGATAAACTCTATCTAGGTCAACTTTCCCATTCAGGAGGTAGGCCTGTGTCCTCATCAGCATATCCAAATGCTTCTGCTCTAGTCTATTCCTCAATTTACTTTTGATAGTATTCATAAGGCTGAATCCTCGTTCACAATCTGCACTAGATGCTTGAAATGTTGCACAGACATCAACAAGCTGAGACACCACACTATACTGAGCAGCATTCCGTACTGTGAAATTCACCATGTCTTGAAAGGTGGTAAATAACCCACCCTTTACATGTTCTGCCACCACATATTTATAGTCTCTGTATTGTCGGACAACATCTTCTGGTGTTACACAATCACCCAGGACCAAGACATTTTTATACTTTTCAACAAGTCTTTGTATATTCTCAGTCCCAAAAATGTGATTGTGTTGCTATTGCCTGGATTTCAAAACCTGCCCATTCTTTCAGCTCATCTTCAGGGAACCTTTTTTGCATGTAGTCACAAAGAAGGGAAACAAAAGACAAAATAGGCCCACTGTCAAACTCTTGCCTTTCCGTGTACAACAACATCATATCTCTTACATTGCTGCTCCAAAAGGCAGTGTCCCCTAAATACTGTTTCTTAATTTGGCTAATCTTTGCTCTTGCATACTGTACAGCTTCAACAGTCGCCAAAGAACTTTTTTGGAACAGTTTGCACAAAGATGCAAATTCACTTAGAATGTCATTAAGTACTGCAAGGGAAATATGGTAGTTAGAGTCAGATAGCTTTTTGTAACAATATTTAGCAACTGGATCATTCTCTTCAACTTTCTAATGCTCAAAGTAATTAAGAACAGCCTCGTAATTAGTGCACCAACTGCAAAATGCCTTGAAAGCCACCGGACTTCATTCAACGGTCGAAAAGAGACCACTTCACAATCAGTGACCGATGCCATTTCATCCAGCTTGGACTTCCTTGCAGGAGATCTGAAGAACACAGTGTAGACAGTCCTCAATAATGTCTCCATCTCTTTGATCATTGGAACCCTTTTCCAGGCATCATCAACTCCCACATCTTCTCGATGGGCGACACAATGCTGCTCAACTAGATGGGGAATGGATTGTGTAAGGCGAGTAGCAACACCATTATTCTTACCCAGCATCACAGACGCACCATCGGATGTGAACATGACCATTTCATAAGGTCCAGTTCATTGGCAGTGTAGAATTCTTTCACAGCAGCAGTGATAGCCTCAGCATTACAATAGTCAGCTTCACTATGCCCCCCAACAGTGTTTTGTGCTCTGTTGAGGTTACAGGTCGGAACTTGAAGTACAGGATGAGCATTTTTGTAACAGAAATATCAGTGCTCTCATCAATTATCAATGTGTGAAGCAAAGCGTTACGAAGTTCTGCCATACCTTCACAGTGTATCACACTATTGATAGCCTCCAGGAACTCAAAGGCATAGTTCTTACTCCTCCAGCTGTCTGGTATCTTCACATACAAAGCTAGGTGGTCATGGATGTCTTGTACAGATAACATTGAAGTATTCATCTTGACTGTCAGCAACACATTGTTGATGAGAATTTTTATCTCCTCCGGCAGGGATCTTTGTCGTTCAACTACTTCCATTCTATTTGCTTTGTCAGTGGTAGTTTCTGTTAGCATTGCCCGCACTCCAAAACCAAACCTGGCAGCAGCACTTCTGTTTCTCAATGTCATCATGGCAGACTCGTGAACTTTGCTAATTAGATGACGTTTCAGGTATTCCAGTTTCCAGCCATCACTCCATTTCTTCCCTGTAGAAAAGTCCCCAACAATCTTGACTTCGGCACATGCTTTGCAAATCAAGTCCACGTCTGGACTGAATTGAAATAGTTCCCCAAGTTGCACGCGAACCTTGCTTCGTGATTTCTGTGTCTCAGCCTCCACAATTTCTTTCATCCACTCTTCCTTGAATACAAGGCAACATTTCTTCCTTTGTGGTGAAGCATCACACTCTGCAGAAGGTACAGCTTTGCGCTTGAACATATTTGTGATAACTGGGTTTAGCCTGCTATGCCACAAAGCCTGTAAAATAAAGGAACATGTCTGAAGTTGATGCCTATGCTCATGATTGCAACCTGTCACATAATACGGAGGCATCCCCGGAAAAACGTAGAGTGTAATTACCTGGATTTTTCTGTCCACTGCCCTGCCCTTTCAAACTTACATGTAGCACTGTCCGTAGAGCCTGCAATAGAAGTTAAGATTGTTTTAGCACATTGTGAATTTGTGGTACAGCAATATACCATGTACACCATAAGGGGACTCTACCAAACAATGACCTGCTTTGCTTGTACTCGCGTATGCCTGTTCAAATGTGTGGGGCACTGTCTGCGAAACCTACAACACAAGAAAACATGGGTAAGGTATGTTGTTATACTACAAAGCACAAGATGCACCCCAGTTTAACTCTATCAAACAATTACCTGCTCTGCTTGACTCACGGATGCCTGTGCAAATGTGTGGGATACTGTCTGCGAAACCTACAATACAAGAAAACAGGGGTAAGGTATGTTGTTATGTTAATGTTATGTTAAAGGGGTTGCTTATATAGCGCACGGCTACTCCGAGGAGTGTCCCGGCGCTTTCTAACCCGCAACTGAAAAGGAGAAACAGAACATAACAGCTTACTGGTTATAAAGCCATGTTTTCAAAGCTTTTCTGAAGGCAAAAAGATTGGAAGTACGACGTAGATCAACAGGAAGGGAGTTCCAAAGTTTAGGGGCAAGATGTTTAAAGGAGCGTCCTCCTATCCTGGCCCTCCTAATGGGAGGAACCGTTGCCAGGCCAAGACTTTCCGATCGGAGAGATCTGGTAGGTTTGTAAAAAACGAGCCGTTTTTGAATGTACGAGGCCCCAACCGAATGGAGTGCCTTGTGTGTCAATGTGAGAGCCTTGAAAGTAATCCGCTTCTTGACAGGAAGCCAATGAAGGGAAGAAAGCAGCTCTGATGCCCTAGCTTGCCGAGGTAGGCCAAAAATAGCCCTAGCCGCGGAGTTTTGAACTACCTGAAGTTTATGCAGGAGATAATCCGGTAAACCCAGGTAGAGAACATTCGAGTAGTCAATCCTCGAACAAATCAAAGCCTGTACTGTCAGCTTCCTGTGAACTAGAGGAAGGAGAGGAAGGAATTTTCGCAGCATTTTTAGCAGACCGAAACAGGTGCTGGTGAGACCTGTGATCTGTACTTTCAGCAAAAGGGTGTTGTCGATTTTGATCGCCAAGTTTTTCGCGACCACAGAGGAAGAAGAAGGTGGAGACATGCTCACCGGCCACCATTCCTGCCAAGGCGGATCTGCCTGACAGCCGAAGAAGAGCACCTCAGATTTATCAGGGTTGCACTTGAGGCTGCTTCGCTGAAACCAGTCGAAGACAGCCCCAAGGCAACAACGGATGCTCTCCCCGTCAAACTCCATGCCCTTCTTGCAGGTGAAGAGAAGCTGGGTGTCGTCAGCATATGATATGATCTGGGCACCCATGGACTCCGCCAGTACCGCCAGTGGAGTCATGAAGATGTTAAAAAGGGTCGGGCTCAGCACCGACCCTTGTGGGACTCCGACATCCATAGGCGGCACCTCTGCGGAGTAAGGAGGGGCCCAGACGACTTGTCGACGACCAGCTAGGTACGATCTCAACCAGCTAAACACCGTCCCACGAAGACCAATCTCATGAAGTCTTCTCAAGAGGGCCTCATGTGGGACGGTGTCGAAGGCCGCCGACAGATCCAACATCACCAGCATTACTCTTCCACCTGCGTCGAGAACTTCCTTAATGGCTTCATTAACCTCCAATAGAGCGGTCTCAGTGCTCAGATTGGAGCGGAAACCAGATTGGGTAGAGTGGAGTAACCCGTGATCTTCCAGAAAGGAGGAAAGCACAGAATGGACGTGCTTCTCGACGATCTTAGCTAAACTGGGCAGGAGAGATATGGGCCTATAGTTAGCATGAATCTCTGGGTCGAGACCTGTTTTTTTTAGGAGGGGAAACAACCATTGCCTTCTTCCAGGCAGGGGGAACATTGCCACTAGACAAGGATAAGTTCAAGACCGGGTAGATCAGGGAATTTAGAATCTTAGCATTGCTAGCAAGAAAACTCGCCGGGCAGGGGTCAAGTGGAGAACCTGATTTAATCCTGAGTAAAAGATCCAGAGCGGTAGATTCTGATAAAGGTGGAAATTCCGATAATGTGGGGCATGTGTCAGATGGAAAAGACATCAGATTAGAGTCAATCATAGATACATAGGGAGCAGCTGGAGGAAAGGATTCATGGATCAATTTAATTTTTGTATTAAAGAAGATGGCTAGCTCCTTTACCCAAGGTTCGGAAAACTTAAGCTGGGCAGAACAGGATTTGGGAGACACAAACTCTTTGACAATGGTAAAAATTTCTTTACAAGAGTTTGACGCAGATTCAATTCTGTTGGCGAAATAATTCTTTTTAGCCTCAAGGATAGCAGCGTGATAAGATTTAATCAATAGTTTGTAAGCAGACTTAGCTTCCAGATCGTACTGTTTCCACCATAGTCTTTCAGCTGACTTACAATTTCGCCGGACAAGAGCAAGTGACTTAGAAAACCAGGGAGCCGAGCTGCGCTTGCTAGATGAACGAGGCGTAGAAAGAGGGGCAAGATCATCAAGCCTTTCAGTCAGCCATTTCTGAAAAGTTTCAAGGTCCCTCTCCAGATGGCCGGATAAGGTACAGGGATGTTCGTGATATGCTTGAGCCAGATTCTCAGGGGTAATTTTGTGAAAGGGTCTACTAGGGTGCCTAAGTTGGTCCGAGTTAATACAGGAAGTTTTACTTCTACCTTGAATATGAAAGCTGATCAAAGAATGGTCAGACCATAAAACAGGAGTGGGGCGGGACATCGTAAGGGGGAAGGTGGAAAATACCTGGCCAAGAGTGTGACCCTTATCATGAGTTGCACTAGAGATGAAGGGTGTTAGGCCGATAGGAGCAGTGATGTCCATGATTTTGATAGCCTCACTGTCCGACTCGACATCCATGTGGATGTTGAAATCCCCAAGCATTATACAATGTTCCACCTTTAGACAAAGAGTAGTGATAGCTGATTGAAGCTCGTCAAAGAAAGAACCTCGCAGACCAGGAGGCCTATAGACTAGGAGCCCTGAGAATGATTGGTGCGGGGAAAGTGCAATGGAAAAGGCAAGGGATTCGCAGCCAGAAATGGGCGAAGATGGAATGATTGCACAAGCAAAGGATCTTTGTTATACTACAATGCACAATATGCACCACAGTTTAACTATCAAACAATTACCTGCTCTGCTTGTACTCACGGATGCCTGTTCAAATGTGTGGGTTACTGTCTGTGAAACCTACAACACAAGAAAACATGGGTAAGGTATGTTGTTATACTACAAACCACAAGATGCACCACAGTTTAACTCTACCAAACAATTACCTGCTACGCTTGTACTCATGGATGCCTGTTCAAATGTGTGGGGTACTGTCTGTGAAACCTACAACACAAGAAAACATGGGTAAGGTATGTTGTTATACTACAATACACAAGATGCACCACAGTTTAACTCTACCAAACAATTACCTGCTCTGCTTGTACTCACGTATGCCGGTTCAACTGTGAGGGGTACTGTCTGTGAAATCTACAACACAAGAAAACATGGGCAAGGTATGTTGTTATACTACAATACACAACATGCGCCACAGTTTTACTCTACCAAACAATTACCTGTTTGTTCTGCCTGTACTCACGTCTGCCTGTACAACTGTATTTGTAGAATGGTCTCACAAACCTGCAAAAGAAAAGGGGTGCAGATTGTGAATCTATTTTCCCAGCACCCCCCAAATCCAATGTGGAACAAAAACAGAATTACCTTATCCTTGTGGGTACTCACGCCTGACCATCCAAATCCAAATACCTGACAGATTGCAAACCTGCAATTGAAGACAAGATGGTTAGCAAAGGCTCTGAGAGTTACAAACAATGAATGGGACTTGCCCAGAAACTCCAAAAGGAAAAACGACCAAATAGTTACCAGGGATTCCAGTTTAGGCAAATAGGCACATGCCCCTATGCTTCATTATTAGCATAGATTAGGCTAAACTTATCTGCACCTCCCCACACAATCCAACCACTCTCCTGCATTTTGTTTACCCTTTGCCATGTCAATGTTTTAACAGTCAATGTTTTTATGTACTACAAAAAAAAATCCTACACCCTCTCCTCTTACATGGATGCTCAGCAGGATTATCGCATACATTCTTTCACTTTGAAGTTAGAGAAGGCAAAGTAAACCCCAAGCCCCCTCTGAAGCGAGAGCTTGACATTTGCCCTTGACTTTGAATGCACCGCAAATGTGACAAGATAAGACCAAGATGTAAAGGCCTGTTTACAGAAAGTGAGTTTCTGGAACCAATATAGTAATCAAAGTTTGGGCAACCCGAGAGGCGAACTCAAGCTGGACAGCCTAAACCAAATTAATCCAGCAAAGAGAAAGCATGACAATGTGAGTTACAAACCCCTTAGCCAACGATAAGCAATGGGCAGAATGCATTCCTATTGCAGCTTTCTGAATGTCTCCAAAATGTCTTTAGCAAACCAGACAGCGTAAGGCTTTCAGCTAAAAAAAAATGAAAGCTGGCAGGAAAACTACACATTGCTGCAGGTAGGCAGGGACGAAGTTCAGTGACAGACCCGGGGATGAAAGGAACGGGCAACATTGCTACAAGTGGGTAGGGAAGTAGTGCACTCACAGATCAGGAGGTGGCAGAAATGAAAAACCTTGTTGCAAGGGGGCAGGGAAGAAAAAAACTTGCTGGGGTAGAGAACAACAGCAGCAGCGAAAGTGGCTGGGAAGGGCCCAAGGTTAGCACTGAGCACTCAGTTAGGCTACCTTAAAGCAATGCATGTTGTCACCGGGTGCTGGCTTCCTGGGGGTGCCGTATTTGCAAGTTTATTATGTTCTTTAAAGCACCTGCTGCCATGTTCCCTTCCTCCAGCAATTACCAGGCCACACAAAAATGTCAAGTTAACTCCTGTGATTAATGTTCTTCCAGGAGAGAGATTGGAGTTTTTTATAGTTCATGTTTTGACTTCTGTGAAGGTAGTGCAGAGGATTAATATGCCTGCTGCACAGAACGTGTACCATGTAGGTTACAGAGTGCATTTAATGTAAATAGATCAGCAGGTTACTGCTTTTAAAAGAGACATCCTTTTGTTACTTGCAATTTATAACCTAAGTTGTAATATAGAATAGTGAGGCATTAACTTTCATCATAGAACTGCATACACACTGTAAAGTATACATTAGAGCATAGATTAATGTTGCAAAATGGGTTAATTTGGATAGAAATCGATTCTTTTTATTAAACAAAACTCCCAACTATGCTGTTTATTATTTTATTTACTGAGATTTTGCTTTTCCCCACCAAGCACTCCTAAACTATACGGCCTACCAGTATGGATGACATGATGTGACTCCTACACTTTTAGTCCTTTGGCTTATGTAGCATTTCCTATACACTGATTTACACATGTATGTTGGATTGTCTATCTGTAATGTGCGTGTGATGCAAAGTGCCTCTGACATTCTTTAATGGTATGAGTACCATATCAAAGACATCTCTCCCACATGCCACCACCATCTGAATGGTACCTTTAGCCACCCAGTTGGCCCTCTCGGCAATACCATTCCTCTAGGGGGTTGTTAAGAGAGGTGCGGTTGTGCCCAATACTGGAGAACGCTAAAGACCATACATTTCTAGGGAGGTCAAGTCAAGTCAAAATTATGTTTATTATGACCGTAGTCTTTAAACAAACAAGCAGTGAGCATAACACACTAGGAGGAATGTATACAGTAAAACCTATTCTTATTTTTAAAAAGTTATTCTTTAAAACAATTCTACATTTCAATTCCAAAAATACAAAGTCCAGTTATAAAATACGAGTCACCTCTAAAAGTTACAAATACTTTAAAACGTGTTTATAAAAAATTTTAAAATCCTATTCACTTTTCTCACCATCCTAGCATTTTCGGTCAATAAGACATCATACAGAACTACATTTTTCCTAGGTTCTCAGTACCTCTGGGTCACCTTTAGGAATTTCCCTAGGGCAATTGCAATGTCAATGGAGGGTACTTCTGTTAGGAGGCTGGCTGCCTGCGTCCTTGTTTTAGTTCCGTATTTTAGGAAAACTGGGCGCAGCCATAGTTTTCTCTGTTCAAGGAGAAACAGGCAGTCCAACAGAATGTGCAGCCAGTCACACTTAGTTCTCAGGTTACACTTGCAGCGGCCTTCTTGATCTAGGAATGTGACTTTGAGCTCTTTGTTTATTATCCACGGGTTAATCCCAATTCTACACCTCAGGATCTCTTGCCTAAACCCGCGGTTAGGTAGTCTATCAAGGTAGGGAAACCAGTTTCCGTTGGGCCAAGCCTTTAGCATATGCGCCACTGATTTTTTATTTGTTAAATAGCTTAAATCCATTGCTTTAGAAACTTCCCTCCCCCTTTGTTTCAGCTCCCCTTTGGTACTTATTACCTGCAACGTTTCCTGGTCCCAGTCAATCTCTAGTGAGTTGCAGATTCCTTTCAATTTGCCCCTGCATACTTTTGCCCATTTTAACTCACTTCTCAGTATTTCATTGCGACACCAATATGCGACTTTTTGGCTCTCTGGGTCTTCCAATCTCTTCCAAAATCTAATTACAGCCATCTGGGTTTGTATTTCCCAGGATTTTGAGGCTATTTCTAGCCTGATGGCTTGTGTCATCGAAGATCGAGGAAGGGATAAGAGTCTTTTTAAGCAATTTCCCTCTATCACGTCCCAGGACCCTTTACCGCTCAAATAAAGGATCTCTGCGCCATATAAAATTTGAGAGGGTATCATTGCTTCGAAGGCTCTCAGCATAGGTCGGTGTGACATCTCTCCATACACCCCATTAAACCTTTTTAACCCACATATGGAGGAAAGAGCCTTAGCTTTTTGGGTATCCAGATGGGAGTTCCAATTTAAAACTCTATCAAACCACAGACCCAGATATCGATATTCGTTAACCGTCTCCAGTTTGAGGTCGCCTATATACCATGAAAATGTACTTATCTTTTTCCCGAAGCATAGGGTTTTCGTTTTATCTAAATTAATTGTTAGAAATTTTTTGTCACAATATGTTTTGAAGGCATTAAGCTTCCTTTGTAGGCCCCTCTCGGTCTGGTCTACTATCACCAGATCGTCTGCGTACAATAGGCAGGTTATTTTATTGCCATCCATTTTGGGGCTGGCACTGCCCTCCACCTCTAAGTGTGCCGGGAGATCTGACAGGAAGATTGAGAAGAGCTGTGGGGCCAGCACACAGCCTTGTCTTAATCCATTCTCTATGGGTATTTTTGGTGTTAAGGATCCAACCTTATCCTTAATTACTTGCCCCCAGTTTTCCCTGTGGAGTTCTTTTATAATAGTGAGTAGATCATTGGGGATCTTCAGCCTCTCTAATAACTCCCATAGGCAGGCCCGATCCACTGAGTCAAAGGCAGCTCTGAAGTCGACGAAACAGCAGCATAATTTGCCGTTCTGTTCCGTCGACTTCTTTGCCATCGCCCATAGTGCAAATCCGTGGTCTATTGTAGAATGGCCTGCTCTAAATCCCCCCTGTTCTGTGGGTATTATTTGAAACTCCTCTACCCATACATTCAATTGTTTCAACAAAATTTTAGAGAACACCTTCTCGCCTATATCTAGCAGATTGATTAGCCGGTAATTTTGCGGCTCTTCCTTGCTCCCTTTCTTATGAATAGGCCTAATTATTGCCCCCTTCCAAGTTGGTGGCATTACCCCTTCTTTTAGGACTACCTGGAACATCTTGGCAAGAAATCTTGCCCACCATTTTACCTCGGATTTCAGGATTATAGCAGGAAGATTGTCCGGGCCTGCTGCCCGAGTTAACTTAAGTTCCCTTATTGTGCGCTCGACGTGGTCTTCATTAAATTGTAGTAGTAGGTCCTCTGAGATTTCTTGCCATACTTTGTGCTCCACCTCCTCTCTAGAAGCCCTTGCCCCATAGAGTTTCCCTATGTACCCTTCCCATGCAGCCTCACTCACCACACAGTTCAGGTCTCCATCTGGTGTTCCTGCTACAGACTTTACTAGTCTCCAAAATTGCCTTAAGTTTTTATCCTCTATGGCTTCTAGTAGTTCTAGCCAACACTTTTCTTTATAAACTCTTTTTGCGTTAGATACCATTGTCTTAAATTCTTTTTTCAGTTTGGCTAGCTGGGCCTGTCTTTCAGATGTAAAATTCTTTTTTTGTCTTCTTTGTGTTGCGCGTATCTCCTTTTTCTTATTTTGGCACTCCACTGAAAACCCTTTACAATGATTTATTTGTTTAGCCATTGTGCGTTGGTTCCCTTTTAACTTTATCTTTAGGCATTGGACCACCTCTTCTAGTTTCCCTATGAACCATTCCAATTTCTTATTCTCACAGTTTTCCGGTGCTAATTTGATTTGCAGGGTCTTCAGTTTTTCCATATATTCTTCAGTTAGGCGTGTCGTCACCCGTTTGGGATATTCAACCTCCTGGATGATCACCCTTTCTCTCTGTAGTTCACTTCCCCCTGTCATTGATATGTACAGGAGTTTGTGATCACTCACAGCTTTTTGTTCTAACCTAAACTCCCTTATCTGGGTGAAATTCCAGGCCTGTAGGAATATATAATCTATTGGGCATTTCTGTTGCCCTGGGATGAATGTCTTTCCTGCTGGGGAGTCTGTCTCCGTTCTCCCATTTACACAATGAAAGCCTCTCCCTCCCAGGGTGTGAACAAGATCGAGATCTTGTTTCGAAATTTCCCCATCTGGGAACTTAGCCGGGTTTATTCCATACACCTCTAACTGTTCCCTATTCCATTGGTCTGCTTTTTTTGGATTTAGTTTATGATTAAAATCCCCCATTATCATTATTGACTCTGCGGGATATTTTTCTAAAAGACTGTCTACATCCTCTTTGAAGTACTTCATTTCCCTTTCATATTCCTCCCCGTTATCCCACTGCATGTATACATTCATTAAAATCAACATTTTATATTTATGATCCACCTTCATGAGTTCAATTCTGCAAGCTTGTGCCCATTTACATTTTGTATTCAACAATTTAAAGTCCCTCATCGCTTTTGTTGATATCAGTGTCAGCAGCCCCCCCGAGGGCCGTCCATGGTTTTTCTTTATGGCTGACTGCTGTATCTGAGCATATCCGTCAAATGTAGGGGTGTTGTCGCATAGCCAGGTCTCTTGCAGGCAGGCAATGTCTACTTTATTTATGACTTCCTTTATGTACTCACGTTTTTGCTCATTGCCTATCCCATTTATATTCCAGGTTAAGAGACCTAAATCTTGCGACCCCCCTCCATCCTATTCAACGTCACTCAAATCGCCTTCTTCCTCCATATCCAAAAGATTACTTGGGTTGCCTTCTTCCATAGGATTACTATGGGTCGACCAATTGCCCCATGAAGCGTCATTCCTTGTGTTATTTATTACGACATTCAGGCGGCTTAGATCCTTCTCCGTTTCTCTACAGAGGATTACTTGCCTCTTCTGGAGCCCGGCGTGGTGATTTAGGAAGTTTTTATCATTGGAGGTTTTTATTTCCCTCTCTGGGATAATCCTTATTCTCTGTTGAGTTATCTCCATTGAGGCTTTCAGGATTGCCCTTTTTACTAGGCCTGAGTGGAGGGTAATTTTTGTTATCTCCTTTCCATACCTATTTTCTACAAACCCAACATGCTGTAGATCTTTTGTACCAATCCCTCTCAAGCTGTCGCATTTTTGAAATGCGGACAGAATCCGTGCCCTATTTAGGGGACCCGGATTTCCTGTCGGCTTCTCTTTCCTCCCGGGAGGTATTGGGTCTAAAAATAGCCAATTGTTCCTATCCCTCTCAGATAGGTACGTGTTTGTTACCAGCGCCTGCTGAGAGTCGATTGGTCTCCCCGTTTGCCGTCCGTTCCTTCTCTCACTCGGATCTTCATGTACCTGAGGTCTTACTGTCCTTTGAGCTATAACTTGTTCATCCCTATGCCTTTCTTGCTGTTTCGTCGTTCGGAAGGAAGGGATGGCCTCAATTGCCTCCTTAGGTCTCAGCGATTTCCTTTGTACCCTCTGGGTCCTTGGGGGCTTTAGGTCTTTTGTCTCTACTTGCGTGGGTCTATTTGTTGTAAAGGTTGGAGCTGATGCATTCAGGTCTGACTGTATCACTCCCGACACTGTTTCCTTCCCTTTTTTCTTCCCTACTTGGTTAAATTTCCTGCTTTTTCCGGATCTGGTCGTGGTCCCACGTGTGACATACCCCCCGCGCCTTTTTATCAACATAGGTCTTCTTGATATATATACATTGTCTGCAGGCTCGTCTGCCTCCTTTGCTGATTGTTTTGCAGGTTTGGGGTCACTTCCCAGGGATACACTGCTTTCTTCTTCTATTATTACCATGTCACTTTTCTCCCTTGACGGGGTTAAATTCATAGACGTTTCCTTAAATGGCATTTTGCTCTTTATTTCTCCAAGTTCTTCTTCTATTTTCTTTAGATGTTGTTTTTGAGCTTTCATCAAACCATTATTTGAGAGACTCACTTCCAGGATTCCTTGTAATGCCTTCTGGAGTAACAAGATTACCTCTATCAGCGAAGACGTAGGCGTTTCCGAGATCGCTGAATCCTGAATTGTGTTTCTGGCAGGATTTACTGGGTTGCCAGACCTTTTGCTCTCGTGATGCATTGATGATTTTTGCAGTTGGTAGAGCTGCTGGAATTGATCTGGTGCGCCTCCCCAGATAGCGCTCTGGTTCTGCTCTTCATTTCCCCTAGGGTCTTCGTTTCTTAGTGACAGCTGAGAGAACAATTTGGGAGATGATGATAGTCGAGGCGCCGAGATTTGGTCATTTAAGCTTTGAAGAGTTAGATTTATAGTGATGTGGTTCTCCCCCTCCTCTTTGCTGTCCGGGCTCGCCTCTTCGTGGTTTCCTCCCTTTTCTTGCTGTCTTCGACTTTCGTCCGATTTGCCGGGGTTTCCATCAATTTCCCCGACAATTTCCACTATTTCTTCATCTATTTCAGATGTAATTGCTGGGTTCAATGATTTATAGTGTTTTCCCACGAACTCCTTTATGGACTTTGTCACTCCCGTGTTCTCTTTCTGTTTGTTATTCGTTTGATTGCCACCTCTTTTTGCCTTCTGTGCATTTTTCGCTACTTTTTTAACTTTTCTTTTCTTTCTTTTACCCTTACTATTGTCCGGGGATGATGCTTGACTTTCTTGGCTCTCTTCCAGAGATTTTGAGCCCTCCATTATTTTACTCCTCCCTTGTTCGTCTCCTGTACGTAAGTTCGTCCCTCTTTTGGGGACCATTGCTGTGTACAAGGTCTGTTGTGTAAATGAAGGTGTTACACTTAATTATTGGATTTCTCTATTTCACGTTAATCACTTACCTCTGTTCTGCCTAGGTGCCTTCCGCCTGCTCTCCTTCCGCTGTTCTTGCCACACTTGCCCTTTCTGTCGTTTTTTTTTTTTTTTTTTAATAATTTTTAAAGGACCTCCTGGTTCACCGTAGCTCCCGGCTTGTTTGAACCTATGTTTTTAATTTTTCCTTGCTGCCTTACTGCCTTTAGGACTCCTCCCTACAGAGTTGTGAACTCCTCTTTCCCTGTTTCCCTGATTCCCTGCTGGCTCTGCTGGCTCTGCTGGTTACTACTCCAGCCCCAGCTAAATGTCCGGGACAGCTTTGGGTCAGAGGGTACTATGGAGTGCTAGCGCTGTCTGGGAGTTAGCGCTGAAATAAGGATTGCTGAAGTATGGTTTGCATTTAGTTAAGGCTGCCGCTTCCCTAGAGTCCCTCTTTCGTGACTCGTGGCTCTTGCCTTGACTCTTGGCGGCTCACCGGCTCGCGGCTCCTCCCCCCCGCGGGCTCTGTAGTGTAGTGCACCCAGGCGGGGGACGGAGTTTCTAGCGGTGCGCTTTTCCCGCAATCAAACGTGCTTGCCGCTTACCGCTGGTGAAAATGCGAGCAGTCCTCCGGCGGCGGCGGTTGCACTGCTGTAAGTGCAGGTGCTGCGGGTGCTGCCTCCGTACTCCCACCGTATTTCCTCCGCGGCTCCGACGCTCTCCGTGACTCTCCTGCTCCTGCTTGGCTTCCGCTCGACTGCTTTGGTCTGGCGAGGGCGTGGCGTGGCTCAGGCAGGCAGGCTAGGCGAGCACCAAGCACTCCTAAACTATACGGCCTACCAGTATGGATGACATGATGTGACTCCTACACTTTTAGTCCTTTGGCTTATGTAGCATTTCCTATACACTGATTTACACATGTATGTTGGATTGTCTATCTGTAATGTGCGTGTGATGCAAAGTGCCTCTGACATTCTTTAATGGTATGAGTACCATATCAAAGACATCTCTCCCACATGCCACCACCATCTGAATGGTACCTTTAGCCACCCAGTTGGCCCTCTCGGCAATACCATTCCTCTAGGGGGTTGTTAAGAGAGGTGCGGTTGTGCCCAATACTGGAGAACGCTAAAGACCATACATTTCTAGGGAGGTCAACTGCATGCCATTATCCATGATGATCACTGACAGAACTTCATGCAAAATTTCCTTCAAAAGACCAACTGTCGCTCTGGTGGTAATCTCCTTCATAAACATTACCACCAGCCATTACTGCCGCAGACGGAACCTGGAACACCAGAACTGACTGTGTTCCACATTCCTCCAGAACACAGAGAAAGGCTATGCAAACACAGTCTTATAAGACTTAACATACAATACAAGTCAAAGGCTTATTTTAACTCCACTGTGAGGAAATGAATGGCTTTCAGCAGCTGAGAACGACTGTTGAAGCACATAAGAGCTCCCATGGTTCATAGAATCATCGCGTTCTTGTTACTATATGACTGCCGCGCATTAAACCTACTGGCCAATGCCATCATACTGAGGGAGGTAGATTTAATGCTGGAACTGAAGATGTTCATAACTGGAGAGGTCCGCTGTATAAAAGCGAAGTTTATTAAGAAGATGCCAAACTGGGTGGCAGGATCAAAATCGAAAATGGAGTAGTAATCAATGAGCAGAACCTTGCTATAATTGCAGATGTGTGCTCCTCTAAGGAAGTTGAATGCTACACCCCATATAGCACACGATTCTGTAATCGAGCAGTTGCCAGAAAAAATAATAATTCTGCATTGGAAAGGATACAACTACCTCTAGAACACGGAGATACTACTTATATATGAGCGTTAGATTAAGTCATGAGCCAAAGATGACAACCTCAGTTTCCTCATATCGATTCTGGCAGGTCAAACCTGCGGGCGGTGAATGATTCTAGTTGCATCAAAAATATAGTATAGCTTTTTTTTTCTTTGACCTAAACCTTCATCTATTGTACTGAGTAGCTGACCAATCAATCAATCACTTATAAAGCGCGCTACATACCCGTAGGGTCTCAAGGCGCTGGGGGGGGTGGGGTGCCGCTACTGCTCGAACAGCCAGGTCTTCAGCTTCTTCCTGAAGGAGAGGTGGTCTTGGGTCAGGCGCAGGTCGGTCGGGAGGGAGTTCCAGGTCTTGGCGGCCAGGTAGGAGAAGGACCTTCCTCCTGTAGTCGCTCTTCGGATGCGGGGGACGGCGGCGAGGGCGTGGTTGGCTGATCGGAGGTGGCGTTTGGGAGCGTAGAAGTTGACTCGGCTGTTGAGGTAGCTCGGGCCTTGGTCGTGTAGGGCTTTGTGTGCGTGGGTGAGGAGGCGGAAGGTGATTCTTTTGTTGACGGGGAGCCAGTGAAGGTCTCTCAGATGTCCGGAGATGTGGCTGGTTCGTGGGATGTCGAGGATGAGTATGGCTGAGGCGTTCTGGATCCGCTGGAGTCTCTTCTGGAGCTTGGCGGTGGTACCGGCGTAGAGGGCGTTGCCGTAGTCCAGTCGGCTGGTGACGAGGGCCTGGGTGACGGTCTTCCTGGTCTCGGTGGGGATCCACCAGAAGATCTTCCGTAGCATGCGTAGGATGTTGAAGCACGCCGAGGAGACGTTGTTGACTTGCCTGGTCATGGAGAGGGAGGAGTCCAGGATGAAGCCCAGGTTGCGTGCATGGTCTGTCGGTTTGGGTGCGGTGCCCAGGGCGGGAGGCCACCAGGAGTCGTCCCAGGCGGAGGGTGAGGAGCCCAGGATGAGGACCTCCGTCTTGTCCGAGTTCAGTTTCAGGCGGCTGGTCGTCATCCACTCGCCTACCTCTTTCATCCCTTCGTGCAGGTTGGCTCTGGCGGCGGCGGGGTCGTTGGTCAGGGAGAGGATCAGCTGGGTGTCGTCGGCGTAGGAGATTATGCTGAGGTTGTGTTTGCGTACGATGGCCGCGAGGGGGCTCATGTAGACGTTGAAGAGGGTGGGGCTCAGAGATGATCCTTGAGGGACGCCGCAGATGACTTCGGAGGCCTCTGACTTGTACGGTGGTAGGCGGACTCTCTGTGTTCTTCCGTCGAGGAAGGAGATGATCCATTCCAGCGCCTTGTCCTGGATTCCGATGTTGCTGAGGCGCCGTACTAGGGTGCGGTGGCAGACCGTGTCGAATGCCGCGGAGAGGTCTAGGAGGATGAGGGCCGCTGTTTCTCCATTGTCCATCAGGGCTCGGATGTCATCAGTGGCGGCGATGAGGGCGGTCTCGGTGCTGTGATTGGCTCGGAAGCCGGACTGTGAGGGGTCGAGGGATCCGTTCGTCTCGAGGAAGGCGGCCATCTGCTTGTTGACGGTCTTCTCGATGACTTTGGCTGGAAACGGGAGGAGCGAGATGGGGCGGTAGTTCTTGAGGTCGGTGGGGTCCGCTGTTGGTTTCTTGAGTAGAGCGCTGAGTTCGGCGTGTTTCCAGCTCTCAGGGAAGATGGTGGTGTCGAAGGATGTGTTGATGATGTCTCACAAGTGGGGTGCGATGACAGCGTCGGCCTTGTTGAAGACGTGGTGAGGGCAGGGGTCGGTCGGTGATCCGGAGTGGATGGAGTTCATCGTGCGGATGGTGTCTTCGGTGCTGATCGGGGTCCAGGCGTGGAGGGTGGTGGTGGGGGGTGGTTGTTCGGTCATGGTGTGCGTTGGTTGGTTGTTGAAGCTGTTGTGTATGTCCGCGATCTTGTTGTGGAAGTATGAAGCGAGGGAGTTGCAGAGGTCTTGCGATGGGGTGATGTCGTTGTTTCCTGCGCTGGGGTTGGAAAGCTCTTTCACGATGTTGAAGAGTTCCTTGCAGTTGTGTGCGTTGTTGTCCAACCGGTCCTTGAATGCTGTTTTCTTGGCGGCGCGGATCAGCTGGTGGTGTTTCCGGGTGGCAAGTTTGAAGGAGGTCCTGTTGTCCGGTGTCGGTTCCCTTCTCCAGACTTTCTCGAGGGCTCGGCAGTTCTTCTTGGAGCTCTTGAGTTCGTCGGTGAACCATGGGGCCTTCTTGCTGCCGGGTCTGCTAGGCGGGGTCCTCAGTGGGGCGAGTTCGTCCGCGCAGTTGCTGATCCACTTCGTGAGGTTGTCGGCGGCCTGGCTGGGGTGCGCTGAGCTGGCAGGAGGGTGCTGGCTCAGGGAGGTGGCGAGCTGGTCTGCTGTGATCTTGTTCCAGCTTCTGCGGGCAGCCTGTTGCTGGTGTTGGTGGGTCGTCGTTCTCTTGAAGGTGAGGTGGACGCAGCTGTGGTCCGTCCATTGACGACTGGTTACTGGTTACTAAAAGTAAGGAAATTATTAGAGATAAATGTGCATAAGTTGTCAAATTTCAGGCAATAGTAGGGAAATGGGGAATTTAATGTTTGTTTCAGGCATATGACAAAGAAATTAGGAGTAACGGCACAAACACGACTGACTGGCCAGTGGCATAGTGAGAACAAGGGCTGTATTTTATGTGATACCTGCAATGGCTACATTAAAAAATAGATTTAGAAAGCTAAAATCACTGCATTGAATAAACAGCTACAGTTACTCCACACTATTATTGGTAAAATTCAGGACACCGCAGTCAGCATCTTCAGGACAAAACAATATAAATCATCGATTCAGTAAAGGTACCAAATGACATCTGCAGTGGAGTAAAATCCTTTCTGGAATTAAAAGGTATTGCTGGAGAAGACACTTGCTGAACCCCTGAGAAACATGTTGAATGTTTACCCTAAAGCACAGAGCATATCTTTGATCTTTTTCATGAAATGCCCAGACCCTACGTCCACCCACTGGAGACTTACAATCACGTTCAGCTTTAAACATCAGTATGTCTTAGCTCCCCAACCTACTGGACAGACGTCTCATCAACCCCACTCTTGGCTATGACACTTTGCCCAGAAGCGAAAACACCATAATAACATTTCAGTTAATGGCATTTTATTGGCGTATGTAGCTACAGTTTTGTTTCTTTTAGCAGCTGGTTTTCTAAAGACACAAAGCTCTAAGCCCATTTCATTATGAAAAGAGGCAAACAATAGAAGGAAAAACAAACACCACCAACTGCTAAAACATGTCTATTTGAAAGAATCTCAACTGTGGGGGCTTCCCCTCTTTCATGTATATATCAGGGATGGTGCTGGTGCAGGGGTTTATGCTGCTCCAGACATCAACTATTGCCATCGTCCATCCACCACTCACACAAAATTGCAGCTGCTCAACAAATAGCATTGTTTTGTGACATATCAGGGGGTTGACTAAATGGCCTCAGACCTGTCCAGACCCATCACAGACGCTTCTCTGCCGTTCTCTCACCTCTCTTGGTGTAAGCCAAGGGCTCCGAACATTCAATGTGCACACCTAGATTCTCTGCTCCCTGCTTCAAAACTGTCCTTAAAAAGGGTTACTCTATTCACGAGCGCAATAAATATGGCTATTTAAATAAAAGCACTCCATCTCCCCCGCAGCCTCGTGTTATTACCAAACCAATACAGTCAATTTATAAACACTGCGTGTATTTCTAGGCTAATCTGCCTTGTTTTTAAACTTGCTGTATTGTTTTTGTAGTAACGGGAGGCTGCGGGGGAGATGGAGTGCTTTATTTAAGAATCCATGTTAATTGCAGCCCCTTCACGAGCGGCGATTAACATGGATATTTAAATAAAGCACTCCATCTCCCCCGCAACCTCGCGTTACTAAAAAAACAATACAGCAAGTTTAAAAACAAGGCAGATTAGCCTAGAAATACACATAGTGTTTTTAAACTTGCTGTATTGTTCTGATAGTAACGCAAGGCTGCGGGGGACATGGAGTGCTTTTATTTAAATATCCATGTTAATCGCCGCTCGTGAAGGGGCTGCAATTAACATGGATTCTTAAATAAAGCACTCCATCTCCTCCGCAGCCTCCCGTTACTACAAAAACAATACAGCAAAGAAAGGCGCTTCAGAGAAATACTTAAAGCAAACACCAAGTGGTCATAAGTAAGCACTTACCTTTGCTCCTTTCGCCGCCGTCTCCTGCAATCTGGAAATGCCCGCTTTTCACGCCGTGCGCCTTTTAAAAGCGGCGGCGGCGGGAATACTCTCGCGATATGTGCCCTCTGTGCGCGCTCAACACATGGGACTGCGCGCTCGGGGGTAGAGAAGTGCGCGCGCGCGCGGCCGCGCGGCTTCTTGGGAACAGTGATCCCAAGGCTCATCCCTCAGCCCCACGTTGTTCAACGTCTACATGGCTCCGCTTGCCTATGTCGCCCGTCGGCACGACCTCAACATCATCTCCTATGCCGACGACACCCAGCTGATCCTCTCCCTAACCAACGACCCCCACACCGTCAAAACCAACCTCCACGAAGTAATGAAGGCCATCGCCGACTGGATGGGAAACAGCCAACTGAAGCTGAACTCGGACAAGACGGATGTTCTCATCCTCCGTTCCACTTATTCGGCCTGGGACAACTCATGGTGGCTGCCTGCACTAGGAGCACCCCCTACTCCCACCGACCATGCACACAACCTAGGGGTCATCCTAGACTCCACCCTCTCCATGAAGAAGCAGGTCAATGCCGTCTCCTTCTCCTGCTTCCACACCCTCCGCATGCTTTACAGGATCTTCAAGTGGATCCCCACCGAAACTAGCGAACGGTCACCCAGGCCCTCGTCAGCAGTAGACTGGACTACGGCAACCCACTCTACGCAGGAGCCCCGGCCAAACTCCTGAAACGGCTCCAACGCATCCAGAACGCCTCCGTGCGCCTCATCCTCGACATCCCCCCTCGCAGCCACATCACACCCGACCTGAGAGACCTGCACTGCCTCCCTATCAACAAGAGGATAACCTTCAAGCTCCGCACCCACGCACACAAGGCACTCCAAGACACCGGACCAGCATACCTCAACAGCCGACTCAGCCTCTACACCCCCACCTGCCATCTCCGCTCCGCAGACCGCGCCCTCGCCACCGTCCCCCGCATCCAAAGAGCGACCACCCGGTGGCAGATCATTCTCCCACCTCACCGCCAAGACGTGGAACACCCTCCCCATCCGCCTACGGCTGACCGAAGACCTCCTAACCTTCAGGAGACTCCTCAAGACCTGGCTCTTCAAACAGTAGCCGCATCCCCCCCCCCCCCAAGTGCCTTGAGACCCTCACAGGTATGTAGTGATCTTTACAAATGCTATGATTGATTGTATATGATCCCCACTAATGTATGTGGGCACCTTGCACCAGTCCAGACAACCCTTATAGTGACTTAGGAGGTCTCAGACACCCTTAGAAAGCTAATCAAGTGGTAGCTGTGGGGGGCAGCCTTCAGGGTTAGTCTTTTTATTTTTGTAAATATCTTTTTATTGCAGCAATGACAGATAGGTATACAGTACAATTTATACCATTCCCCTTGATGCTCAGTGTGAGCTCCGCTCCCACTCCCCAGTGTCACACAGCCATTCAGCTCGCACCCCGGAGGTCGAGCGGCAAAGTCGCAGGTACATAGGAAACTGCGCTGGAGCATTCCGTGCATGGCTACAGCCAACAAGTGGATGGGAAACGGCAGCGCTGCTTTTCAGACCTAACACTCCCTCCCCCCTGTCCCAAGTCCAGTTGAAGCCAATAGTTTCTGTGCAACTCCCGTGAACATACCCCCCTCCCCTTCCCCTAAACCCCCTCAACTTTTCCTACCCCGCCTTCCCCGTCCAGGATTCCCCCCCCCCAACTCTCCCTGCCCCCTACCCAGCCCCCCCACCCCCCCAGGCGTGCCAGAGTATCACCTAATTGAACTCTCAACCTTGTCACCAAGATCAGACCCGAAGCATGGTACCAGGATTCGTCTGCAATCATCCGTAAATCATCTCGATGGAACGCAAGGGCAGTGCAATAGCCGAGCGGGTCTATGCCGCCCCCCCGTCAGGCGGGCGTCCCTCTGGAGCCGGGCTATGTACTGGGGATTCCTCCTCCTCCACGTCCAGGAGCGTGAGATCTAGGACCAGCCCCTCCCACGCCCTGGCTCTCTCCAGTGCCATGTCATTGTCTATCCTGAGCGCAGCTCGCAGGCGAAGCTCACCCTCACATCTAGCCCATTTGAGCAGTTCAGCCTTCCAGCGCTCTACTACGGGGCCCCGGGACGCCTTCCACTGGGACGTAATGGCCCGCTTCGCCAGGAGAAGCCCCAAGTCCAGGAACTTGCTAGTGACTTTGTTCTTTGATGTGTGTGGGAACCAGTGTAGTATGCAATGTGCCATGGTGAGTTGCAGGTCCCTCTCCGTCACCTCCCTCAGAACCTCCACCACCTCCTCCCAGAAGGGCCCCAGCTCGGGACAGGACCAGAACATGTGTCGGAAGTCTGCGGGATCCGCCGGGCAGCGCGGACAGGACGCTGGGTGAGCCGGGAAGTACTTATGTAATTTATCAGGGGTCAGATACGCCCTATGTAGGACATAAAAGTGCACCAGCTGGAACCTTGCGTTGCGCGTGCCGTTCCGGGCCCCCTCCAGTATACCATTCCAGGCCTCTTCGGGGATCTCAGTCGCCAGGTCGGCCTCCCACTTCGTCTTCAGGGTCAGCAGCGGAGCGGTGGATTCCGAGACCATGCGTCGAGTCAGGCACGTGACCGCTTTGACCGTCCCTGCCATCATCACGACGTACTGACATCCCAGGGACAATGGTGGCTCCGAAATGCCCGCCCCCCAGTGTTTGCGGATCGCCGCCGTTAAAGCCGCATGAAGAAGGAAGTCCCCACCCGCCAGTTCGAAGCGGTCCTGCTGGAGGTCGAAGGGCAACATCACTCCATTTTCGTACAGGTCACCTATGGATGACAGCCCCTGCTGGTCCCAGCCGTCCAGCCCGCGCCACGAGCCTCCGTGCGGAAGCGCCCCGCAGAGTCTAAGTGGGATCTCTGGTGCGTAAGGAACCGTAACACCGCATCTTCGGCGATATCTGTTCCAGCATTTCCGGGCCGTCGCAAACTCCTGGGTGAGGTGGAAATCCCCCATCGGAAGTCCCAGGACAATCCGGGACAACACCTGGACCGGACCCGCCGGTTCTCCTGCTCCATCCTCCCCCCTCCTGGCCCGAGCCACCCATTGTGTCAGCCATTGCAGCTGCGCCGCTAAGTAGTAGAGCTCGTAGTCCGGCACCGCTAGACCTCCGTCCGCCCTAGGGCGGAGAAGCGTGGCATGGGCCACCCTGCGCCTTCCCGTCCCCCACAGGAAGCCGATGACCATCGATCGCAGCCGCCGAAAGTAGCTCACCGGGATCCAGATCGGGAGGGTCCCGAAGAAGTAAAGCAGCCGCGGGAGGGTTACCATCTTGAGCAACGCCACCCTGCCCATGAGTGACAATGGGAGCGTGCCCCAAAAGTCGAAATTCTCTCTGGTGTGCCGTATCGCCGTACCGATATTACCCTCAAGGATATCGGCTCTGTCATGGAAGATCGAGGTGCCAAGGTATCGCAGGCTCCTCTCTTCCCAGGTCACTCCCTCTGTAGTTTGCGGGCATGCCCTCCGTGGGCGGGCCGGGAATAGGTGGGACTTCTCCCAGTTCACTCGGAGGCCCGAGATTCTACCCAACGATTGCAGGAGGGCCTTAGCTCCTCGCAGGGAGTCCGTCGAATCCGCCAGGAACATCAGCAGGTCATCTGCGTATAGCGCGATGTGGTGGTCTTGACCATAGACGTCCAGGCCCCGATACGCCTGCCCCAGCCGGGCCCGAGCCGCAAGCGGCTCGACGGCCAAGGCAAACAGCAGGGGGGAAAGAGGGCAACCCTGACGGGTGCCCCTGCCCACTCCGCACATCTCAGAGATGATCCTCCCCGTCCTGACCCTTGCCGTCGCGTTCGTATAGAGCAGCCTCGTCCAATCTACGAAGCCTTCGCCAAGGCCCAGCGCTCGCAAAACATGGAAGAGATACGACCATTCCAGGCTGTCGAAGGCCTTCTCCATGTCGACAGCAAACACCACTGCCTCCTCCCCGTCGTAAGTGTCGGCCTCTAGTATGTGCAGGAGTCGCCGCACGTTAAGCGCTGTATTGCGGGCCGGGATGAAGCCCGATTGGTCCGCATGTACCAGCATGGGCATGTGAGGGAGCAAACGCGTCGCCAAGATCTTGCTCAGAATCTTATAGTCCAGGTTGAGCATGGACAGTGGGCGATACGCTGACCTGTCCCATGGCTGCTTACCCGGCTTCAGTAGGGGGACTATCAGCGAATCTCTCGTGGTCGCAGGGAGGCAGCCCAGCCGCCTCGACTCGTTGTATACCCACGTCAGCCGGGGCGCTAGGAGATCCGTGTAGGTGAGGTAGAATTCCGTCGGGAATCCATCGGTGCCCGGCGTCTTATTTCTTGCCATGCTCTTGATGGCAACCCGTACCTCCCTCTCCTCAATCTTGTCCCCAAGTCGCTTTGCGATCCCCTCCTCCAGCACCGGTAGGTCAAGACCCTCCAGAAAGGCCCTAAACTCCTCCGCCGACGGGAGGACCCTGCTGCGGTAGAGCTCTGTGTAGAAGTCATAAAACAATGCGTTAATTCCCTGTTGATCAAACCTCGCCGCCCCCGCCTGGTCTCGGAGCTCAAGAATGACCGAGCTTCGGCGGGACGGGTTGGCCAGCCAGGCCAGGAGAGCCCCCGATTTGTCGCGTTCCGAGTGCGCTCGCGTGAGGTAGGCCTTGTAGTCAAAGCATCGGAGACGCTCCACTGTCGCCGCCACCGCTTCTCGCGCCCCTAGCAGGGCCTCGTGAGTGTCCGGCCGCTCAGGTCTCGCCCTCTCTAGTCTCCGCAGGGTCTCGTCCTCTTTCTCGATGTCTTCCAGTAGCGTTCTCCGCACTCCCGAAGCCGTTGCAATGCACTGGCCCCGAAGTACCGATTTGAAGGCGTCCCATTCCGTCGCGGCTGACCCCGCCGTACCCGCGTTCTCCTGGAAATATGCCTCAATGCCCGAGGCAATCGTGGCACGGAAGAGCTGATCGTCCAGTGCCTCAGGGCGGAGCTTCCAAGCCGGGATCCTCGGGCGGAGCTGCGACCAGCGCAGCCGCACGAGGAGCGGGTTGTGGTCCGAGATCGAGCGCGTGAGATACTCACTGTGGCACACCTCCGCGTGCACGTCTTGCGAGCATAGGAAGGCGTCAATGCGGACATGTAGTTCGTGGAGAGCGGAGAAGAAGGAGTAGTCCCTGTCCGACGGGTGGTTAGCCCTCCAGGAGTCAACCAGTCCCCACCGGCACTGCCAGGCCGAGCGCGCGAGTGCAAGTTTACCAGCTGGTGCATTCGGAAGGGGAGGGTGGGATCTATCCAGGTTAACGTCTGCCACGCTGTTAAAGTCGCCGCCCAGGAGCAAGGGTTACACCAGAAACTGAGCTAGTTTATTGGACAGTAGTGCGAGGAATGCAGGTTGGTCCACATTTGGGGCGTATATGCAACCCAGGTTAAGGTCCCTCCCGTCTAGCTTGCCACGCACCATTATGTATCTCCCCTCTGGGTCAATCACCTGTTGTGTACTTTGGTAGGGAATCCCCGCCCGCACCCAGATGGCCACCCCCCTAGCATAAGCGGAGTAGCCGGTGTGAAAGACCTGCCCCCTCCAGCGCCGCTGCAGTGCCCTCCCTTCTTTGTCCAGCAGATGGGTTTCCTGAAGGAAGGCAATGTGTATGCCCCGCCTGACCAGATAGGAGTGGATCTTATGACGCCTGTGCATCGAGTGCATCCCCCTTACGTTCCATGTGAGACATCTATAGCCTAAGTCGGATCCCATGGCGAAGTCCGCCAAGCCCCATCCACTCCACTCACTCTCCCGGCAACCCCCCCAGCACGCCTAGGTCCCCCCCCCGTCCCCCCCCCAACCTGCATAATCAAACTACCCCAACTCCCACATCCCCGGACAGACAACCAACGTGGAAACCCCATCCAAACTCAAGAATCAAAGAGCGTATCACTACATAGTAGGGCTGGAGTGGCAGCGATGCCGGCTCCAGACAGGTCCGAAGCCCCCCGCCCCCGCCCCACTACCCCTAACAACAATCAGGAGAGACCCCCCGACTCTCCCCGTCCCCCACGGTGCCAGTGCGAAGTCCCGGGGGGGCATCCGCATCCCACTGCAGAGCGTCCAGAAGCGGTCCCCCCCCCCCACCTGCATGTCCCATTATCTTACTTGTGTGGCCAAGGTCTCACGAACCGTCTCAGCCAAGGATACCTTCCGCTGTCTGGGGAGTCACCACCGGCAGGTCCGTCTCAGAATGTTCGTGCCCACTGCTGGAGCCAGGGCTGGGAGTGCTGTCCTTCGACTGCTCAGATGCGCTGCTGGAGGGGCTGGCGTCCCCCTGGCTGATGGCCGCCACCGCTTGCACCGCCTTGGCTCGCTCCTGCTGCCAGCCCGTTGGGGAGCCAGATCGTCGCGTCGGTGTCGCTTCCGCGGAGTGTCTCCTGGGGGGGGTCTGCGGCGTGGGGCCCGTGCCCGACTCCCCTCTCGCGTCCAACCAGCTCCAAGCTTCCTGCGGCGTCAGGAAAAAGTGAGTGCGTTCCCCATCGACCACCCGCAGCCGCGCCGGGAACAGCATAGCGTAGGGCAGGTTAAGTGATCTCAATTTTCGCTTGACCGCCAGGAAGGAGGCACGCTGCTTCTGCACATCTCTGGTGAAGTCCGGAAAGACCATGACCCTGCTGTTGTCTATGCTCAGGTCCGGGATTTCCCTCACCCTCCGCAGTATATGGTCTCTGTCTCTGAAGTGCAGCAGCCGCAGCACAATCGGGCGCGGAGGCACCCCCGGTTTGGGGGGACGCGCAGGGACCCTGTGTGCGCGCTCAATGGCAAAGAACGGCGAGAGTCCCTCCGGGGCCACCTCGGATCGTAGCCAGCCCTCCAGGTAGGTGACCGCATCCCGCCCCTCTGCGTTCTCAGGGACCCCCACCAGGCGGAGGTTATTGCGCCGAGAGCGTCCTTCACTGTCCTCTGCCCGGAGCTCCAGGACCCGCACCTTCTGGGCCATTGCCGCCAATGACGCTTTGAGCTCCGTCACGTCCCCTGGCAAGTTTTTCAGGGCCACCTCTGAGGTCGTCACCCGCTCCTTCAGTTTCCTGTGGTCGTCCTTCAACAGGATTAGGTCCGACCCTATGGTGTCCATGCGCTTCTCAAGTGCCTCCCGCGACGCCACAATCGCCTGCATTATGTCCCCCAGAGAGGGATCCCGTGGGCGGGTCGAGCTCCCGGCCCCTTCCCCCGGCGGGTCGTCCTCGACGAGGTGCCCCGGGTCGTCCTGTCTCAGGGCCTCGAAGCCTTTCTTCCTGCTGTTGCCCCGCACCATCCTGGCGGGCAGTGATCGACAAGCGCCCCTGCGGTGGCCACCGATGTTCCCCCTCTCCGTCCTTGGTCCGCCTCAGGCCCGCCGCGCCTTCCGACCACTGGGCCTGCGTCTCGTGGGGTCCAGTTCAAGGGCCAGTCTCCGCCGGCGTCGTATGGGACCAGTGCCCCTGGTCCGGGCAACTAGAAGGCTAAGGCAGGGTAGTCACCGATGAGTACCTGGTCCGCTGTGCTCGGACGCCCCCGGTCAGGCAGGCACCTCTTCCCGCCCGGAGCTTCAGTGACTCATAGGGGTGGGGAGTCAGCACCTCGTCTCCTGTTCCCCTCTTCGTCCCCCTTGTGCGCGTGCTGCCAATCCACAGTGGCACAGGCTCCCTGGCAGGACCGTCACCGGGATATCAGGACAGGTGCCCCTCGTAGGTCCAGGCCTCCACTCGGCCCCCACAGCTCCGCAGACAGCCACCCAGCCCAGGTAGGCGCCTCGTGGTGGGGGGGGGAAGGGCAGCCAGTCCCTCAAACCCCGCTCTCCCTGACGGCCAGTGTCCTCGCGCACCCCCCAACGCCACCACCAGGAGGGCGGGTCGTGTGTTGTGCGCTGGTCCAGCGGTCCACGCAGCTCCAGGGGCTCTGTCGCCGGCCGCCAACGCGGTCACTCGGTCTCCGCCGGCGCCATTTTAGGGTCAGGCATGGTCGCCGACTCCCGTCCTCCAGCGTCACCCGCGAGTGCGCCAGCCAGGTCCCCTCACCTTTGTCCGGTCTCCGGGGGTTCTCCGCCGGCCAGCGGTCAGTCGTCACCGCGTCAGGGGGTCCTTCCTCGCCTCCTGGAGTCAGCCGCCAGGCACATCAGGGCAGGACGGCGGCCGCCATTTTGGGCGCTCTCCTCTCCGGGAGCCGCGCTCGAATTGTTAAGTCCAGTGGGGGTGTACACAGGGGCCCCCAGTCCTCCAAACTCACCCTGCGTGCCCCCGTTGCCCTCCTATGTTTTTTTGAGGGGTCTGGGTGCGAGCCGGGGTTCAGGATATGCGGTGGTGCGAGGCGGGCACGGAGGAGCTCCGGAGTCCCGCTTCCACCTACATCGGCGCCTTAGCCACGCCCCTTTCAGGGTTAGTCTTGAAGGAGTGTAAAGCAGCTTGTTTTACCAGAATGCAATCTTATAGTATAGATTAAATGAAAAAGAGTCACACAAGGTATTTATAAAAATATGTATTTATTATATAATACTCTCTAGTAGGTTCCAGTATATCCCACATGGAGATATACAATACAATAGCAAAGAAATCACAGTAAATAGCACTTATTCACAGTGGGCTCAAGGGGACTAAACCATGTACTATAAAAAGTGGCATAAGAACCACGACTCGAGTCAGGACAATGTCGAGAGGACGTAGAATTGCTGGGAATCCAAGGAACCACTCCAGGTGAGTAGATGGCGACCCCAAAGAGAGTTTGTGCAGTGTGTACACGATTGTGTACTCCGTACAAGTCTATGTGCAAGTCACTCTATGTGCAAGTCACTGTTGGATTTTTAAAGATTAAGAACCCTTCCCAGTGGACCCTGAAGAAACCCTGTGGGATATAGAAGGTTGGAGAGCCACCCCACCCGTAGATACAGTGGTACCCAAGTTACCTATCCCAGGGAAGCCGGGTGCATAGGCGTGAAGTGGCGTCGGAAAGCGTACTTGAGCCCAATGGAGGACTTCAGGAAAGTGCAGCTGCTGGAAGAGGAGAAAGTGTCCGGAGGAATCAAATATGGATTCTTGATGAAGAGTACCTAAAAGCAGAGGGGACAGAGTCTGGGTCACTTGAGAGTGACCAGGGGCTCGGTAGACAAATGCCCACCGATGTCGGGTGCTTGAGGATAGATGTCAATGACCTTGACTCTGCAGCTGTGGGGACCAGGCGATGCTGAGGATGACCAGGAGCTGAATATGAGCTGTCCCCTGAAGGATGTAGAGTGCTGAGGGGTCGGTGTCCAGCCGGAGCACCAACAAGCCTCAGCAAAAGCAACCCATACAGGAAGTCAAGAAGTTGCAGGAAGAGGACGAGCAGGGTCCAGGAGATTCCTCACAAGCAGGGGGGTCAGGCAAGCACAGAGCAATCAGGGGAGCCCAAAGGAGACATAGTAGACCCTCCACAGGTCAAAGACACTAGAGGCGCAGGAGGACCTAGGGCAGCTTTACAAAACAGCAGGCCATGGAGCACACGGTGAAATGTGTTTGAATATCTTTCCAGGAGAAGTTGCCAGAGGTTGGGGCTACTTGGAGCCTAATGCACTTGCTGCAGAATTGCCATTGAGCATTCGCACTTGCAAAAGGACGCAGTGCACAGGAGTTCGGGTATTGCAGCCCCCATGAGGTATTCTGGCCTCAAATTGGGTGAGTGGGCAGTTCTGGCCTCGATGGACATAGAAACCCACCTCCTGTGTTGTTGAACCCTTCGGAGTCCGTAGGAGCTTGGGATCAGCAGAACGGTCAGCAGTGATGTGGTGCTTTTGGCTGCCTGGGTGTGACTCACTGCAAGGTAGATTATCATCAGGTGTCTTGGATCCTCCACAGGCCCTGCACGGTCCTGTATGGTGCACAGGCACAGACGAGGCAGCAGACTGAAAGGGAGACTAAGTCAGGCCCAAACAAAGCCCAGAGTGCACAGACGGTAGAAGTGCAGTGGTTTCAGTTCTGAATCTTTTCCATGATGAATCTAGGGACCTACACCCAGGTAAGTCCTTAAGTACCCTAATGAGAGGGTTGGGAAGAATCAGGAGACCTTCCCAGAGGAGGGTCTAGACAGGTGGGAGGTTACTCCCATGTCCTTTTTCTAGTTTTGCACCAGAGCAGGAACCAAAGGCTCCCAGGAATGCCCCTCATGCAGACTTTCAGGCGCTGGCAAGTGCACCCACTCAGCCCTAATACACTAAATCCTGTCTGGGAGGTGGTCACCACCTCCCTGTGACAGGATGCCTATTGTTCTACTTTCATGCTGATCGAGCTTGGCTCAGCAGCAGGAGGAAAGACATTTGTCTCTGATCGGCAGCAACCATTTTGTGCTTTCTGGGACTAGAAGGCTGGTACCAGGAACACTGAGAGCCTAACGGAGGGCTTTCCCGGTGGGTGTAATCATACCTCCCACACCAGTAACGATGTGGGTGTATGATTCCAACATGCTTGACACCATAGATAATAGAGTTTGTTGCAGCCATTTTCAAGATGGCCATCACATGGTCACATAATGCCCCTCTATATTAGTATTTGGCTGCTTCAGTGACAACCCAGGAGAATGGACTCCATATGCTGCAGGGGTGTCCTGCTCGTGCTAGGATACCCTCTCATTAAGAACCAAGCACCCTGCCTCCAGGATTGTTATAGGTTTCAAATGCAGTGACCCTTAAATATAGTAAACTTATATCTAAAGTAAGAGGTGCATGCACCATCTTACACAGGCTGCAATGGCACACCTGTAGTGTAATTTTGCATGACTTCCCATGGGTGGCATAATACATGCTTCAGCCCATGAGAGACCTCTGGGGTATCTATGCCCTGGGTACATGTGTACCATATACTAGAGACTGATAGGGGTATCCCAGTACCCTACGTGGAGTGGAACTAAGTACATGTCATAACAATTTGGGGAGAACGCAGATAGACTGGGGTCCTGATTAGCAGGATCCCAGTCGGACTAGTCAAAAACCAGCTTAGCGCCAGGCAAAAAGTGGGGGTACACATGCAGAATGATCCTACCTTCCTACACTAATCATTTTCATTTAATTACTCACTACTTCTCTATATTGCATACATTGTTTTCATGTGTAAACTGTTCTAAAATCAATATATGGATACAAATGTAAACATATTAGATTATCTAAGTTGTGTGTGTATAGAATGATTTGTTATTTTTTATTGCACGTGACCCAAATAAAAAACAGAAGTTTAATACTCAAAATCACAAACCAATGTGTGGGAAACAAACCCTTCTGAAACATGTTAGTGAACAGGTATAGGAGGTGTCAGGTGTGAAGGACTAGAGGGCGTGTTTGTGTGCTAACCTCTTAGAAAGGAGCGAATACAGGCTATTAGGTTTATACTGAAGAATGTGAAGAGCAGTCCCTAAAACTGAAGGGTCCTGTCACTCACTTAGAGATAAATGTTAAATGACAGTCGTACACTGTTATGTGACTCATTGGTAGTGCACTAGGTTAACCTAGATATTCATCTAGGTTTTTCCCTTTTCATTTTGAACCAGGTGGCCTGCAAAACCCCTCGCCTGGTGCACACGTTATTTACTTTGAGATTGTTTATATTGAACAAATTTTGATACATAGGTTCTGAAACAATTTCCTGAGTGCACATTTGCTGCGTTTACTCACTTGTATATTCAATTTTTCTGTATAGCAGCCACAGTGCACCACCCCCACAACATTGTTGTCTACATGTCATTTGATGATATTCTACATTTAACAGAAAACAGAGCTCAAACCAAGGTTTACACTGCCTCAGAGGCCGTTGACATTTATGAGCTCATACGAGAAGTAAGAACATTTGACACTACTACAGGTCCTGTTCAACAGCAGATTCGACAGTTAGAATACCTCATGCGCAGAGAAATCAATCAGCGTCTGCACGAAACCACTCTAGTTCAGTACCACAAGGCCAGTCGCATACCCAGATGGTTACGTTTAGCGATTAAGCCAATGCTCTGCAAAATGAACAAGAAGTTCATGGAAAAGTGGTATGCGATTTTAAAGAAATGTTCATTAGACTTAATTTTGTTAATTGTTGAGGAACTTTCTCAAGTTTTAGTTGGTCTTGAAGCTGAAATTAAAGAACTACAATCCAATTGGATATCTAGAATGCAAGCAGATGTTTGGACCACCACCCTTGACGAAATTAACAGTAAACTTGATGTTTACGCCAAAGAAATTCACAAGCGTAAAATTAGAAAATTTCACTGTGATGCAATTGATTATAAACTTGATGAAGTTTACTCCTGGGCTGAAATTTATGCACACAAAAGATCATGGCAAAAGCAAGGCACTACTTCTTTGGAAGAGAGTCTTGTATCCGTTACTGACACCCAATTATCCAGACCTCCGGCACCCATTATAATTTCCACTAGTTATGCTGCCACTGCTGGCCCTAGTACAACCAAGGTTTCTTTTTTAGAGATCAGCCCGCAGCAAATCAACCTCCCACGCAGGAAGCAACCGTATCCACCAAACCCGCAGAGGTCACAGATTCAGTAAAAACCGGGGGTCATGCCGCAAGAAACACTAGTAGTAAACATTTCTTCCAAAACACTTACAGAAAATCAGATGGCAGTACTGGAAAAGGGCAGTTCATTTGTTCCCACTCACCATACCAACAGTCTAGATTCTCAAATAGCAATGTATAAATTTACCAGAAAGCTAATATTGATATACTTCTTTTCTACTTTGACCACTGAATTAGTTCCATCTGAAGAAGTTGAATACTAAGAATTCAAACCCAAAAGAACATTTGTTTCGCCAGAATCACACAAAACCATTGACTTATTTGAGACACTTGTCAAACAGGATTTGGTTAATCTTCCTAATGTCACCTCAGGTAAGGTCAACTTACCCACCAGAGAACGACTTGCATTAAGATCATTGCAATTAAACAAATCGCTACATTTCACCAGAGCAGACAAGGGTGGTGCCCTGGTAGTTATGGATAGCATCCAAAATGAACAAAAGATTAAGTTGATGTTGCAGGACTCCTCTACATATCTTCCACTCTCTGAAGACCCCACACAATCATTTTGATCCCTTTTGGATTCCATTCTGACAAATGCCATGCAGATGAAGTGGATACATTCCAAGACCAAGGAGAACTTATTCACTCGGTTTCCACGAAGACCGAGTTTATACATGATCCCAAAAATCCACAAAAGTTTGAGGGATCCCCCTTTGAGGCCCATAGTAGCCGGGTGTGGATCTTTACATGAGCCCTTAGGGCGTTATTTGGATGTGTTTCTCCAACCCATTGTACAAGCCAGCCCATCATACCTTCAAGACACTACACACTTATTAAACATCTTAAACACAATCAATTTTATTGAAATTGATCAAATGTGGTTGTGTACTATTGACGTGGTGTCACTGTACACTTCTATACCCCACACCGAAGGCATTGAAGCCACAGAGTGGGCTCTATTGAAACAAGATGAAATCAAAGCCAGCAAAGTATTTCTTTAAGAAATTCTTCATTTCAGCTTGTTTCCTAGTTATTTTCATTGGCATAAACGATTTTTTCTCCAAGCTAATGGTACATCAATGAACTTTTCTGGAGCCCCCAGCTATGCGAACATTTTTATGTTAAAATTTGAAACTGAGAACATGAGGGCCGCAACAGCTCTGGTTAACTTCACACAGAGGTTGGGAGGTAGACCACCAATGGCACTGATTAAAATCTACAAAGCTAAATGTATCAGTATAGCAACCTACGGAGGGGCCCTGTGGGGTAATGGGAAAATTGAAGCCCTACAGAAAGTCGAGAACTGTTTCCTAAGATTTTTATTTGCCGTCCCACGAAGTTCCTCAATCTATATAGCTTGGCCTTACATATTTAACTGACCTCGTTAGGCTTCAACCGATGCTCTTGTGGTACCGCATTTGGTCCTCCGAAAAAAACGCCCTTACTCGAGGGCTATTAGAGGACTGTCTCTCTTTAGAAAATGGGTGCAAAATTAAATGGCTCACGTACATCAAAAAGTTATTCCATGATTTAGGATTGGGAAAATACTACTCTTTCCCTTTGACAATAACAGAAATACCTAGGAAAGAATTTAAAATAATGTGCCTGAGCCACTTAGAGCAACTTAGGTTCGTTAATGAGGCTAGTAAACCCACCGTCCAGTACGCACTACAAACACAATCTACCTTAGCTATCCAGCCTTATTTAACGTTCGAGTACAAGGCTTACAATATATTTCTGCTGACCCATTTTAGGTGGAATATATTCCACCATCTGGTGTCATTTCCAGAGGCGAACACTTGGGCTACACACCCAATTGTCTGCCCATGCGATGACACTTCAAACCAGTCCACAATACATGTTGTTCTCTTTTGCAAATTTTACAAGAAGCCTAGGACACATTGGGTGATCCCATTATTAAAACACTTGGGTTTAAGAAGATGTCACCCAGCTTACATCGCCTTGCAGTTGTTGGAGACAACATATATGGCAGAAAACATTGCTAGATTTTTGAAGTTCTGCGTTAAACATGGTACAAATTTAAGCTAGCTTAATCGAACTGCTTTGCACCATTTTCGTCTTGAGACTTATGAAACATCAAGATACATGTTTATAGTCCAAAGTGATATTTTCTACTGTATATAAGGATTCGGTGAATGCGTCATGAAATCTTTTTACAAAATCGATTTTAATGTTTTTATACATTTATAATGGTTTGTTTTAAGGTGTATAATATGAATTGTACTTTTATGGTTTTCTAAAATCGAAATCCGAATAAAGATGATTTGATTTGATTTGACTTCCGGAGATGGGGTGCAATGGATGTGCTGGCTTTGTTGAAGATGTGGTCTGGGCATGGGTCTGACGGAGATCCGGAGTGGATGGTGTTCATGATCTTGATGGTGCCGTCGTCATTGATGTTGGTCCAGGAGAGCAGGCGGTTGGTGCGGATGGTGGTCGTGGGGGCAGAGGTCTCAATGGTTGTCGTGGCGGTCGTGGCGTTGAAGCTGTCGTGGATGTCTGCGATCTTGCGGTGGAAGAAGGTGGCCAGCGAGTCGCACAGGTCTTGCGACGGTGGGACGCCGTTGGTGTTGGAGCTGGGGTTGGAGAGTTCCTTCATGATGCTGAAGAGCTCTTTGCTGTTGTGCACATTGTTGTCTAGGTGGTTTTTGAAGGAGGCTCTTTTGGCGGATCTGATGGGGTGATGGTGTCTGCGGGTGGCATTCTTGTGGACTGCGTGGCTGTCCAGTGTTCGTTCACGGAGCCAGATCTTCTCCAGCTTTCGGCAGGTTTGCTTGGAGGCCCGGAGGTCTTCAGTGAACCAGCTGGCTTTCTTGTTGGTGTGATTGTTGGAGAGTTTCTTGATTGGGACAAGGGTGTTGGCGCAGTCGTTGGTCCACTGTCTGAGGCTGAGGGCGGTGGTGTCGGGGTCGGTGGGGTCAGCGGGTGGGCTCTGGGCAAGGGTGGTGGTTAGCTGGTCTTCGGTGACTTTGCTCCAGCAGCAGCGAGGCATCTGTTGGGTGCGGTGGTGGGTTTCTTGAAGGTGAAGTGGATGCAGCAATGGTCGGTCCAGTGGAGTGCAGTGGTGTGGTTGAAGGAGACGTGGGGACTTGCGGAGAAGATGGGGTCAAGCGGGTGACCGGCGGAGTGGGTGGGTGTTTTGACGAGTTATCTGAGTCCGAGGTTGGCTAGGTTGTCGATCAGGGTGGTGAAGTTGGTGTTGTTGTTGTTCTTGAGGTGGAAGTTCAGGTCCCCGAGGAGGATGTAGTCCGTGAGGGCGAGGGCTTGTGTGCTGACGAAGTCAGCGATGGAGTTGCTGAGCTGTGGTCGGGGTCCGGGGGGTCTGTAGATGAGGGTTCCTCTGAGGGTGGTGTTGGGGTCGGTGTGGATCTGGAAGTGCAGGTGTTCGATGGTGCTGAGGGTGTTGTCGGTGTTGGTCGAGAATTCTGAGAGTTTTCCTGTGGACGATGGCGATTCCTCCTCATGCTCCGTTGGTGCGGTCCCTGCGGGTGATCTTGTAGCCTTCCGGGACGGCTATGGCTATGTCGGGTGCCGAGGCGGGGTTCAGCCAGGTCTCCGTCAGGAAGGTGACGTCCAGGAAGGTTGAGTCAAGTAGGTCCCAGAGTTCAACAGCGTATTTGCAGGTGGAGCGGGTGTTGAGAAAGATGCCTCTGAGGTGGTTGGGTTCTTTCCTGGGGCGGATGGTTGTGAAGCTGCAGTTCCGGCAGGTGAAAGCTCCGTGGGTGCGCTTCGGGGCGGTCAGGAAGCAGGTGTGTGATCATCCGGTGTTGAGTGCATGGAGGGTTCTGGCATTGTAGTAGTGTCGGTGTCATGGCGTTTGCGGGGTCCTGGCGCTGAGAACGGTCCAGGCGTGGACGGGCACAGACGGGCTTGCCTTAGGCGCGACTTCGGCTAGCTAGCGGCGCACCCGCTGCACGTGGCCACTGCGCAGCCTCAATATGAGGGGATGTGGGAGGAAGAAGCAGCTAGGAGGCGAATGGGATTGCCGTGGGGCCGGGCCGCAGGGACGCAGCAGCAGGAAAATGGGCAGGGGCCGCGGGAGAACTGGGCACAGGAAAGAAAAACAAGTTTAGGCAAGAAAACAAGTACAGGCACAGAGGAATAAAAACAAGTCTGGGCAAGAAAGCAAGTCCAGGCACAGGAATAAAAACAAGAAAGTAAGTAACAGTAAGTGATGTTTACACTCTGATCGGTTATGTTTCTCATCCTATTCCGGGAAAGCACCTATCCAGGTGTTGTTCTTCACCATTGACTTTCTGGGTTTTTTTTTGTTGTATTTTATTCAAACTACTACAGCTAAGGGGGTAAAGTACTCTAGAAAGGCACCCAGTATACACCACTATTGATCTGAGATCTGCAAAACATCATATAAGAGTTATTGGAAAGTCTCTAAACAATTTCATTACACCTTTTGGGGCCTATTGGTTTGTTTGTATGCCATTTGGGCTTGCCTCAGGGCCATCAGTTTAAAACTCATGTGCAACCTCTACAGGGAGGTTGGTGGAGTGTACACCTTCTAGGATGTCATTCTGATTCATGCTGGAATGACAGAAGAACACAACAGGATTTTATATTGGGTACTAGATTTCTACAGGGTTATGAGTTCATCATGAGAAAAGGACAAGTTTCTGAGAACAGCATAAAATATCTTGATTAGATATTACTGGTGAGGAAATAGAAACCCAAAGTTAACCTTGCGAGGGCTATTCTAGAAGCTCCACAACCTCATAATGTTGACCAGCTTAGGGTATTTTTGAGAATAGATGAGTATATCCACTGTTTGTGAATGGGTTTGCTAATTTAACCACTTAAGACATTTCTCAGAAAAGTAGTACATTTGTGTGGACTGAGTGTTGGAAAGATCCCGTTAATAGACCAAGATATATATTGTTGAGACGCCTACATTGCTTCCTTATGTCAAGGAAAATTTGTGTGTGATAACTGTGGATGCAACTTTGCAGGGTTTGGGTGCTGTGTTGAATTAACTAATGAGACCCAGAATAGTATGTATGACCCCTCTCACCCAAATGCCAAGTGTGCCACACATCACATAACCCTAGTGAGGTTCTCAATCAGATGAATTAGTATTTCATTGTGGCTCCACTGAGTCCATGAGAATCCAGCTCTTTGCCCATCATTGCGTTAAAGTCATGGTCAAATATTTCCACCCCCTGGAGGAGCCAGGTTAGTAGTGCATAAGATCACTCAGTACTCCTCATGAGGGGCTTTGAGCATACACACTAACAAAATACATGCAGCAACCATCCATTTAAACAGTCAGGAAGACATACCTTCCCTGGAAATCCATTTTCGGAGGGCTACTAGAGAAAAGTATTTGCAGAATAGACTGACTATCCTCCTACCCCCTTGTGAATGCTCAATTATGCATCATATTGTAACCATATCGTTCGAGAAGCTACAATTTGTACCCAATACCTCTGTCACCTGCAACAAGAGAACATCAGTGTAATGCAGTTTGGAATACTTGGCAAAATATAGTGACGTCCTGCATTTTATCTTGTTATTCATTCCTTGAGGACATCACACAATACCATTCCTTGTCATCTGGATGCTGAAGAAGAGTCATGGAGTAGCATAAGGGATCAGTGGTCGAAGTAAGGAAAAAAAGTAGGGGAACTGTGGGCGTAGAATCAGAGGGTGGGTAAACCTGAGGATTGGGTCAGTGGGTGGAATCAGAGGTGTGGCCAGAAAGAGGAAAACATCTCAATTTTGAGTATTTGGCATTTCACTTAGCATGTACAGCTTATTATGTTATTTAATTCAACCAATGGGTACACATGTTTATTTAAGGTTTAATATGAGCTATTGACATTAAAATACATTCATATTTGGGATATGTTTCCAATTACAGAATGTCTCAAATACACTTAAATCACAAGCCATTTGTATCTGAGCCATGCAGTTTCTGTCATCATCACTTCTCCCATTTTCCACAAGAACAATTCAAACATGAATGGCAAAATATCCTAGTTTGCAAATGTTTTCCACATAATTATGGCACTGTCAGATTTGCCACATAGTAGATCATCTGCTGCACAATCTTACAATTTTAACAAAAAAATGTTTGTAGCTCAAACGGATTAAAAATTACTTAAACTGCGACTTGTGTTGCTGCCAAGCAGAGGGCCCTTTGCAAAGGTTGACTGGTTACCTTTCTCACTGCTGCATTTGCATATAACACTAGTTCTAATGAGGCAAAATATTTACAGAGACTGTTAGTATGTGTAAAAATATCAAAAGAATAAAGTATCAGAAAATGTACCGCATTACGCTGCAGCCTTTTTTTTTGCCGCGTAATATAGTCATCGCTGCAGCATAATTTTGTTTTCCATTGTTGCATAATTCCAGTGGCCCCAAAGCAGGCAGCACGTTAAAAGTGCTTGTGCATGAAGCTTTTGAACTTAGTTTGGTGTGCATGCAAATCCTGTAATGCCGATCCCTGGTGAGTTGCACTACTACTGCTGAAACAAGGCCAATGGAGATACCAATGGGTAAGGCGGACTAGCCTCAATGGTCCTGTGACCTCAGGGACAGAGTCACTGTTGCTCTAGTGTGTGCTGCTTCGTAGGACTGCCCGCAAGACTGGAGGTGAACTACAGTATGGATTATGGTGGACAGGCCTTCAAGGTTGGCTCACACTTGCCACCACTAGAGTCCACCTGCTGGTGGTAAGGACACCAGGGCTTTTGAGGCTTAGTGGGGCCTTCTAAGGTCTTTGGGAATGTGCTCCCTCAGGAGAATGGCCTGTTGGACTGTCATGAAGGCCTAACCTGGTTCCCGAGTTCCAAATTAGCAGCACTGGCCATAGTGCAACACCCTTCCCCTCACTGAACACCATACTGCCACTTTGAGAAAAACTCACACTGCCTTCAGCTACAACCAATTGTCTGCAGCTATAAACACCTGGATGCGACTCAATTCAAATTAGGCACTAGACAAGAGTAATAAGCTGCCTGAAAAAAAGTAATAACATACTGAAAAAAGCAAACACATAGGGAATGCAAGATTAAGTAAAGTATGTGAAAAGTAAGAAGGTACAGCATGGCTACCTTAATGCTTTTACACTCATTATTCAGAAATCAATGAGCGTTTTTGCTGAAAAGATAAGGACATGGCTACAGGGCCCAGAAGGGATTCGTTTCAATAGGTTCACTGATAGAATATTGATGTAACAAACATCGATGTTCTAAATATCGGAAAAAGATATCAACTGCTAAAATATCGACTCCGATACCCTAAAAGGTAAGTCCAAAAATATCGAGGTAAATATATAGATGTAAAAAAAGATTGATTTAAAAATGTATATAAAATAAAATAATATATAGTAAATATATTGAATATTAATATTATTTTTCACAAAATAAATTACATTATATGTACTTTTTAACTAAATATAACAAATAAAATTTAAAAAAATATAAAAACACAAACATAAAAATGTACACATATACATATATTTACTTTAAAATTATTTATTAACTATTAGTTTTATTTAATTTTTAAACTTTAAAATGATATAAAAATAAAATTAAAAACATTAAACTTTAAAAAAATGTAAACTTACATTTTCCAATACAGTAAGTGCAACAGTAGGGAAAGTGTTGGTTTGCGGAATAATTAAATTTACTATTCCGGGGGGGGCGTGGCTAGCAGCCGATGATGGCGGCAGCAACCTAGAGAGGCTCCCGTAGCAAGGCGGCTTCCCGCAACAATCCGCATGCCTATCCTTTCACTGATCGTTCCAGAAGGGGTGTCCTGGGTGCGGTGACCGAACGACGCTCACAAGGAAAATTTGGGAGCGCTCAGACCTCGGAAACGGGGCGAACCTTCATCCGAGCCCCTCACGGGCGAGAGGCCTGGTGACACGTGGCAAGCAGCGGTGTCGAGTTGAACCCTTGGCCGGGCGGAAGTCAACCCTCCCCGGCACGATCGACCGGAAGTAGCCGCTGAAGAAAGCACTCGACACCGACGGCCGGCGGTCCTTCCCAACGGCCACTTCATCCTCAACGCGGCCTACCCAGTGGCGCTACACCGTAGTGCCCCCTCACTACACTCGGCCAAGACGTGGAACTTGCTACGCAACAGTCGCCATCTTGCTCGAGCTTGCCGAGGCCGCAGCAGTTCCGTGGCTGCCGGCAGCACCTTGTCATCGTCAGCGACCCCTGGCCTGTGCCCAGACTGAACCTCCTGTATAGCCACCCCCACACGATCGGCTACGGGCGATCGGCCCGCTCCATCATAAACCGTGTCTTGCTGGAAAATGGCGGGGAAGGGGCCGAGACAAACCGCCGCCCAGGCGAAACTCGGTAAATTTGCCTATGATAATCAGACGTCCACTCAACCTGAGCAGCGCAAATCACTGGGCAAGGGCGCAGACAACGATGGGACTAAAAAGGCCACACTGGATGATGTCCTACGCGCACTGGAACAGGTTCAGGCTACAGTGGGCTCGACTGCTGCCGAGGTGACCCTCATTAGAGCCGACCTTCAGAAGATGGGCGAAAGGGTGAAGCAGGTTGAAGTGGTGGCTAAATCGCTGATAGAGGACGTCTCCGACCTGCAAGTAGCCGTGGAAAGACTACAAGCGGACAATAAACTCCTAAAAAGTAAGTTGGACGACCATGAAGGGCGCTCCAGACGCAACAACGTCCGCATCTTGGGGGTTCCAGAGTCGGAAACGAAAGGAGCCATGGATCTGTACGTGGAGGACCTCATAAAGACTCGCTTGGCCCCGAAGGGGCTCTCCAATTTCTTTACAGTGGAACGTGCACACCGGGTCCCCGGCGGGACACCTACGCCGGGGGCCGCCCCGCGTCCCATCCTGGCGAGACTCTTCAATTTTAGAGACCGCGACACGGTTCTCCAGGCGGCCAGAGTGGCACCACCTATCCATGTCCAGAATTCGCGGATATCCTTCTTCCCGGACTATACGGCAGAGGTCACCTGCAGAAGGAGGACCTTCTTGGAGGTGAAGAAAACGCTCCGTGAACAAGAATTGCCGTACTCCATGTTGTTTCCGGCCCGTCTAAGAGTTGTGGCCGACAAAAAGGTTTGGTTCTTCGACTCGGCTGAGTCAGCAAGAGAATGGCTGGATGGATGGCGCACGGTGGACCGCACTTCCAGTCGTCGACGCAACAGGCCAGAAGAGGATAGCCGGCCGAACTCGCAATCATCGGCCAGGGGAAGCGCGAACCGATCACCATTGCAGGACCACGCTGGGGCCGCTGGAGGTGAATGAAACCACCGTGAGGGACTGAATGGACTCAAATCTACTCCCGCGAAGATTGCTTATCAAGTCGTTCTTGGACGCTGGCCCGGACGGCCCGAGGGCAGCAGAGGGACCGCCTGCTTTGGGGGACACTCTCCCCCGACGTGCAAGTACTGGCATGGGATAAGCGCTCTGCTGAGTTGGGGTGGCGGGCAGTTCTGAGTCCGTTTGGCAGGGAGGCAGGGTGGGGCGGGTTGGGGGGGGGTTTATTCTTTTTTACGGGAAATTCACAGAGTCGATTTCGAACTGTACAATGTACTTTGATTGCTAATGTAATGTTGCTGGGGCGATGGAGTCTATACCGATGGTTTATGTTTCTGATCACTATTGATGGCGGGTGAACAGCTCAATACAGTGAGAGTGGAGGAGACGCGAATAGGCGGCTCCACCCTCCGACTCCTTGCCTGGAACGTGCGTAGCCTGGGTGATAAAGTGAAACGCGGCCTAGTTCTGTCCGAGGTGAAACGCTATAAACCTGACCTAATACTCCTGCAGGAGACCCACTTGGTGGGTAGCGCTACTAAGGCCTTAGACAGAAGGGGATATAAAATGTTAGCCCACTCTGAATTCTCCACCGGTTCTCGGGGTACAGGTATACTAATCAGAAAATCCTCCAACTTCATTACCCTTAGCACTAGAACTGATACACTGGGTTGCTTTGCGGCGGTGGCGGGACAATGGGACGGACGCCCCTTAACAGTAGTCTCAGTCTACATCCCACCTTCACTACACTCGGTGATGTTACCGGCCCTGGGTGATTTCTTGCTGTCCCTCCCTGAGGGAGACATGCTTCTAGGTGGGGACTTTAATGCAACTGCAGACCCGCAGCTTGACAAGTTCCCGATAACCACCCCCCCGGGGGGTCCCTCCCGGTTACAGCGATTCATAGAGGCACTGGGGCTGGTGGACGTCTGGCGCCATGTTCACCCTACGATCCAGCAATATACGTTCCACTCCACCGTTCACAATAGTCTATCCCGCATCGACTACTTCCTGGCTTTAGGGGATGGGCTGCAGCGTGTAGATGAAGTGCACATACACCCTCGAGGCATCTCAGACCATTCACCACTGACCCTCACCATCACCTCACGGACACGATCCCGCCACCGCATATTCCCCATTCACGCCTCTTATCTTAAAGTCCCGAAGGTCAGGAAGGCCCTGCAGAAGACCACGACACACTATTTCATTGAAAACGAACCAACCGCAGCCTCAGCCGAGGTACTCTGGGAGGCCTACAAGACAGTGTTGCGGGGGCAAGCTATAGGCTCTATAACAACACATAGAAGGGAACAGGCAGCTGAACACACAGCCCTTGAGCTCCGATTACGCGCACCCACTACTGCCCATGAAGCCAACCCCACAGATGATACAGCGCATGCCCTCACACTTGAACAGCGACTATACGCAGATCACGCACGGCTCATCACACAAGGACGCATCACCGACACGCAGAATCGAGTATACGATGTAGGGGACAAAGCAGGGAAGATGCTTGCCTGGCTCGACAAAAGAGGGGGTAGCTCCAGAGGGATCCAGCAGGTGAAAGATGATGAGGGTAGGATTCTGACAGACCCGGATCGAGTAGTAGAGGCATTGGCGTACCACTTTGAAAAAGTATACACCCCGGAACGGCACGTTACTACGATTGCGGCCCAATGCGCATTGAGCGACATAGACATCCCAACACTGCAGCCTGAGGCCATAGCGGAGCTGGAGGCACCGTTTACCACGGACGAACTGCGGATGGCCATCGGAGCCCTCCGTACGGGCAAGGCGCTGGGACCGAATGGCATCCCGGTCGAATGGTTCCAAGCGCGCACTGACACTCTTAGCCCGCACCTGCTCAAAATGTACGAGGAATGTCGTGGTAAGGGATTGCTCCCGTTGGACCAACGGACGGCCACGATCGTGGCTATCCCTAAGCCCGGTAAGCCCCCCGAGGACTGCTCCTCCTACCGCCCTATTTCTCTGCTTAATGCAGAAAGTAAAATACTAGCAAAACTCCTAGCAAATCGTCTCATGCCTCATCTGTCCGATCTTATCCACCCGGACCAGTCGGGATTCATGCCCCACAGAAACACCGCGCTCAATCTCAGACGGGTGCACGGGGTGCTGGCGAGAGCGAACGATATAGGCGAACCCGCGGCTATATTGGCGCTAGACGCGAAAATGGCCTTTGACCTGGTGGAGTGGGCCTACCTCTTTGAGGTCCTTTTATGTATGGGATTTGGCCCAATTTTCATCTCCTGGATCAAGCTACTCTACACTGCACCGGTGGCACATGTGGTAGCAACCGGCCACATTTCACGCTCCTTCCCACTTCGACGTGGCACCCAACAGGGATGCCCTCTCTCCCCCCTTCTTTTTGCACTCTCTCTAGAACCTCTGGCTATCCGTATCAGGACTACCCCTTTACTTAAAGGGATTAAATGGAGGGAGGGGTGGGAGGACCGCGTTTCATTATACGCAGACGACATGCTGGTGTACCTGACGGACCCCGATCATGGCATACCGGCTCTTTTGCGTCTCTGTAATGACCACGAAGAGGTGTCAGGCTATACCATCAATTGGAGCAAATCGGAGTTGTATGCCCTGACGGGAGATCACCCAACGCTCGGTCCGGACTGCCCTCTACGGCTGGCCGGCTCCTCATTCAAGTACCTAGGCATCCACGTCACAGGTGACCCAACTGAACACGAAAGGCTGAATCTCTTGCCACCACTGGACCGCCTCAAACGAGACGCAAGCTTTTGGGCAGGATTGCCTTTGACGTTGTTGGGGAAAGCCGCCTTGTTTAAGATGAAGTCCCTGCCCCGTTTCCTATACATCCTAGACAATACCCCATTCACAGTACCTACAAAATACTTCAGGAGAGTGGCGGCTGTGGTCTCTGGATTGCTGTGGGGCAACCGCCCGGCGCGTATAGCCCACGCCAAACTTTGCAGGAGTTGGTACGAGGGGGGCATCGCGCTCCCGAACCTGCATCTATATTATTGGGCAGCACAACTCAGACCTAACAACCAATGGCTGCACGCATCGCAATCTGATCCGGCATTCCAGGCGGTTAGAGCTCAATTGGGAGCCAATAGCTTGCTGGCACCGCTTTATGACCAGAGGAAAATTAGACCGCTGGTGGGCCCCACTAGGCTCACAGTGGCCACCTGGCATGCAGCCACCGCTGCGCTAGGATGGAAAGATACACTCACTAAACTCACTCCACTCTGGGACGCACGAGCCCTGGGCAACCTTCGGGTCAGTAAGGGGTTCTCCCGTTGGGACGACATCGGAATCTCCACGGTGGGGGACATGTGGGAACGAGGGGGGGTTATCACCTTCGCCCGTTTGAAAGAGGTTTATGATCTGGGACCACACGAAACCTACCGGTACGTCCAAATCCGCCATGCACTACTGTCGGCTATCCCGGCGGGTTCAACCCTTCTCGAGTCCTCCCCGCTGGAGGACCGCCTCCTGACGGACTATATGATAGAAAAGGCCACCTCCCTCACTTACCGAAAGCTCCTTAACAACTCCCCGGACCCACTAGTGACTCTCAAGGAGAAATGGGAGCAGGAGGTGGGCACGCTTGATGAGCATGAATGGAATGAGGCATTGGCTTCCCCTAAGGAAGCGGGCATATCGGCCAGAATGAGGCTCATCCAACTTAAAGTCCTACACAGAACGTACTACACCAGAACACTGCTCCACCGCATACAACGGTCCCCTGACCCCTTCTGCTTGCGAGGCTGCGGGGAAGAGGGCACATTCTTCCACACATTCTGGGAATGTCCAAGCATACACAATTACTGGCGTCAGGTCCTGCGCACTGTGTCACAGGTGCTGGAGGTCTCGGTGTTGCCGGAGCCGCGGCGATGCCTCCTTAATGTATGGGAGCCAACTGATCTGTCCCGGCATGGCCGCCTCTGGGTAACATTGGGTATGATGGTAGCTAAGCGGGACATCGCGCAGCGATGGGGGGTGGCGGACCTCCCGACAGCTTCACAGTGGTGCATTAACATGGACAGGGCCATGGTTACGGAAAGGGCAGTATACTTGAACCGAGCTTGTCCGGGCAAGTGGAACAAGGTATGGTCCCCGTGGAACGCCTACCGGGGAGACATCTGCGACCCACTGCCAGAAGAAGACCCGCTAGACTCGGATGAGGATGACGGGTTGGAATGAGGGGGGCTGATCAGGGGGCGGGGTCTTTCAGGAGGGATGGGGGGGGGGAGATGTTTCACTTACACCCTAACTTGACTTGTGGTCGCGCATGAGGTTGGTTCAATTCAGGTATAATCTCATGTCTGTCTGGCAATATGCATAGTCAATGATCGTACTGTGACTTCCCGAAGTTCGATTGTTCTTTTCTTTAGGTTTAAAAAACAGAAAATGAAAACCTCATTCACCAAGCATGGAACAGTTGCATTTAACCTTCGCCACTCTTTTTAGCGATCTTTACTTCAAGGACTTTAGTACTAACCTGCACTGTGTGTATTTTTAAAGATCGTTCTCATATGACACTCCAATTAGCGGCCGGCCCATTCGGGTTGTAGGCGACAAGCTGTGTAAAACTGTGAAGGTACAATAAAGGTTTTCAAAAAAAAAAAAAAATTTACTATTCCAACTGCAGTGAGTGCAACAGTAGGGAAAGTGTTGGATAGCAGAGGGGTAAAAATTACTATTCCCACTCCAGTAAGTGCAACAGTAGGGAAAGTGTTGGATAGCGGACGGGCAAAAATTACTATTCCCACTGCAGTGAGTGCAACAGTAGGGTAAGTGCTGGTTAGCAGAGAAACAAAAATTACTAATAACACTTAAACAATTGAAAAAAACAATAAATATTACAACATTTAAAAATCATAAAAATAAATAAAGAATATTTCAAAAATATAAAATTAAATATATTAAACATATAAAAAGAACACATATTATAATATTAATTTCGTATAACAAAAACGTACAAATAATATGTAAAATAAATTAACAATACTTATTTAAAAGTAGCAAGTATTAACAAACAAAAACCTTATTTAAACCATAAACATATTTATCTTATTTCCTCCCCTATAACACCACACCAATAACAAAACACTTCAACATTTTTATTACATTTATTTCCATAATTAAAATAATTAATAATCAATTCAAAAAACGTATTAATTCATAGCAGAATTTCTTCGGGACATACCCCCTCCCCCCCAGAGATTGTCCAATCAGATGCGGGATCACTTAGATTCCCTCATTACATTGGACGATTTAACAGCAGCACTCATCGGGATGCGGCCCGGCCGGGCCCCTGGTCCCAATGGGTTTCCCATAGAATTCCTTTGCTCCTATGTCTGTGTTGGGCCAACATTTATTAGACACAATCCATAAGGCCCTTGACAAGCAATGATTACCCTGGGACTGGCGTCAAGCCGAGATAGTTCTCTCTCTAAAACCTGTTCGCTTCCCGGAAGATCCTTCCTCAGACTGTCCTATTTCTCTAATTAATCTTGAATCCAAACTCCAGGGGAAAGTTGTAGCAGATTGCTTGCCGACCTGCATCCAAGATCTGATCCACTTGGATCAATCTGGCTTCATGCCACACAGTCACCCGCCATAATATTCGCTGGGTCCACAACGCTATGACATTGGCTCCAGAGCTGGGACGTCCAGCAGCCATACTTCTCACAGATATTGACAAAGGCTTTGATTCCCTGAGCTGGGAGTATCTCTTCCAACTTTTAGAGGTGAGTAATTTCGGCCCACGTTTTCAGGCATATGTCTGTCTGTTCTATACTGAAACCTATGGCCTCGGTGTGGATTGACGGTCACCGTTCTCCATTCTTCTCCATCAGCTGTGGCACACGACGGCTGCCCACTGTCCCTACTCCTTTTCGCTTTGGTGGTTAAGCCCCTTGCGATATGGGTTCACCGTGACCCAGTGCTCCGAAGTTCCGACTGGCCAAGATCACAATCAGATTGAATAGCATTGTATGCAGACAATGTCTTATTTTTCATGACAGACCCAAGGATCTCAGGCCCACATATTTGACAGATTCTTTGAGTCTTTGGTCAGACCACCGATCCACACCAACCCTTCCAAATCAGTGTTGTTCCCAGTTTGCGGACAGCAGGGTTGAAGTACATGGGAATTCCAGCTCAAACATGCTACACATGGATTCAAATATCTGGGTGTGTATATGTCTCCTTGCCCCAAGGCATCCTGGATGCGCAATATCAACCCTCTCCTTGCTCGGCTCCGTGATGAGACTTCCATATGGTCTTCTCTACCGCTCTCGCTGTATTGGCGGTCGGCTATTTTTAGAATTGTTTCTCTCCCCAGATCAACTTCAGAACTTCCCATGCATATACCGGGTCCTGGTTCGCGCAAATAAATGCTATTCTTAATAAATTTTTCTGGGGCGGGGTGCGGTTAGGGTAGCACTACAAATCTACATACTGCGGCGGGATCGCCACTGCCGACGTGTATTCGTATTACGTGGCCTCTCACCTTCTGGTTAAGAATGATTGGTGATATAACACACCTGCCGATCATGCATTTGCCCTGGAGCACGCAGTGATGGGGGGGATTCCTCTCCTACGCTGCTCTATAGCGCGCAGAAACTCGACTTTTTACCCCACGCCAGCAGAATGACAATACGGTTATGGAGCTATACGGTCCGGCGAATGGGTTGGCATGGACGTTTGACTCAGGCGATTCCCCTGTGGTAGGGTTCCTACCTCTGCCAGGTGACAACATTGAAGGGGTTCCGACAATGGGACCTGATTTGCATCTACACTAGGGGATACCACGCGGGGTACCACGTTAAAATCCTTCCAACTTCCAACAACCACAGGTGGAGTTCCGTCTTCATAAAACCCAGTTCTACAAGTATCTCCAACTACGTCACACTCTCACTCCAGTGCTTCAGCAATTGGATGACCTCCTGGAGTTCCACCCGCTGTCAGGACGCCTCCTAATGGGTGACTTGGATGCACACAAAATTAGGCAAACTTACCAAACACTGACAACGCACTCTCCTATGACTCTCCATAACATTAGGAAGGCATGGCAAGATGACATCCTGGAATTGACCGATGACGTTTGGGCGGAGGCTATAGCTAGAGGGGTGCAGGGTGTCCGGTAGGTACTGTGTCATTAAAATTTAAATATGACCATGGGGTATATTATACACACTTTCGTCTCTGGAAGATGGGAGTCATAGCATCTCCTCGCTGCCTACGGTGAGATAGGAAAGAGGGGACATTTTTCCATACAGTGTGGAGCTGCTCTGCCTTACAACCCTTCTGGGGCAGAGTCCTGACCTGCCTCAAAGAGTGGCTGTCCTCGGACTTCCCATTAGACCCTAGATTATTCCTCCTCCATAGCACTGATGATATAGGGGGAATCATTACAAGCAACTCACAATAGCCAAATGCGATATTGCTCAGGCCTGGAAAGGGACTTCCCCACCGACAATGGGTAAATGGCGAAGGTCACTTGACACCTGCATGGGTACAGAAATAGCAGTCTTCCAGGCTCGGGTTGCCCACAAAAAGAGAGAAACATTTGCTTACGATGGGCTACGTTTTTCAATCTGTATATGTATTTAAAAACGCTTGCCAGTGTGGGTGGGATTGGGCAGTCTGCGCAAAGTTCAAGTTTTGGTTTTCAATTTTGTTCTGTATACTAAATGTACCCAATGATATTTCAGTTTTTGGTAATATGCTATCGTCTGTTATGAAAATGATTCATCTTGGGCAACCGCCCGGGTGGTACTTCAAAAACTAAACAATTACCTAAAGTACATATAAAATAATTATCATTTTTTAAAAACGATATATAATTAATTAAACACAAATTACTTCCCACCCTTTACTCCTATAAAAATCACAACACACACCTAAAATTAATTGCACAATTACCATAACTAATTATCAATGAATTTATTACAATGAATTAACACCCAATTATTAATTCATCATTTAAAATTAAATTACTTCCCACCCTTCACACCTATAAACAGCACAACACACACCTAACATTAAGTACACGTTTAACAAAATTAATAACCAATTAATTAATTAAAATTAATTCACCAATTAATAATTCGTAAATTAAAAATAAATTACTTCCCACCCTTTACACCTGTAAATACCACAACAAACACCTAAAATTAATTATACAATTACCATAATTAGTTACCAATTAATTAATAACCAATTAATTAATAATAAATTACTTTACACAGTTAACACTATAACATATCAATTAAACAAATATTAATTTTTAAAAATGAGCAAATGTAATATAATTAAATTACTTCCCACATTATTCCCCTATAAACCCACAACCCGCTGCAGAACTAAAAGTGCAACATTCAAATCAAAAAAATGTATCAAATGTAATATAATTAAATTACTTCCCACCATATTCCCCTATAAAACCACAACCCGCTACAGAACTAAAAGCGCAAAATAAAAATAAAATACATTTAGTATAATTAAATTACTACCAACCCTATACCCCTATAAACCCACAACGGAACTAAAAGCGCAAAATTAAAATAAAATACATTAATAACTACTGAAAATGTAAAACATATATTAAAAATATAAACTACTCTTATACAAAAAACATACATCACATACATATAAAATATACACTAACATACATAACAATGAGGGGGTGTGGCCGAGCCGAGCTACAAAATGACCACTGCGTGATGGGGCTCTGCCGGCCAAGCTCAAATTATCCCCAAAATGTACATTTCATCCCAGTGATCTCGACCCAGTTTTGGAGTGTATGTTTAAGGACTAGCAGTGGGTGTCCAATTCTGTTATTTTGAAGGCACGGAGTTGTTGATTACCTACCTGCCAGGCCTTGTGGTCCTGCGGCCTGCTCACAGCCTGGAGAGCGAGCCCCTGTGGCTGGCTGGCGGCCGCACTTGTGGCTGCGGTTCGCCAGACGCCCTTGCCGCTATACCTGGGTGTGGCTATGGACCCGCTGGGGCTGAGTGCTGCGGCAGTGGAGGGCAGCCCAGATCGGCCCAATTGGGCACTGGAGACACACAGCGACGGACCGAGGCGAATGGCGGCTACCTGATGAGTCCTGCTGTGCGGCTGCCGGGAGCCTGGGCCTCGGCTGTCGTGGCCGCTGCCAGCTGCCAAGCGAAATACGGGAGGTGGCTGGGCGGCTGGACGACGTGCCGGCGATTGTCACTGGAGTGGCGATGGGGCCCATAACGTCCTACTCTGTGGCCTACACATATGCTGCCTGTGCACCCCCGAGGCTTATTGCATGACACTTTCGGGGCCCGTAGAGGCTTATGAACTGGGTGCTACACGCCAGGGGACGTGGAGTTCTGAGGAACACCGGCAGGATATCCCAGCAGCCTGAGCGACATATTGGGGGATATAACCAAATAAGTCCAGCACAAGCAGAAGCTGGGAGGAGAGGCACAACACGAAGGGCCATAAGCACAGCCAAGGACACGCCACGAGTAATGGTGCAGGCGGAGGGCTGGTTGCAACAACTCCCACTACTGACAGGCCCCAGAGAGGTGTGGAACTGTACGCAAAGCAGGTATTAGTTTTGTAGCCAGCTTGTTAGGACAGTACACCCGCCCTGACTGGCCCCGTGAGTGAAGGGAGAAGGGAGCAGAAACCGTCTAGGTGCGTGTTTGTGACGGAGCCATGAATGCGCTCTGGGATCCGCTGCTCAGGTAGCGGCGCGTGTTCAGCACAGCTGTTTTGTGTGTAGGGGCGCTCTGCTGGGCATGCAGCCTGGGTGGCAGATACGGAGGCTGTGTTCGGCTGGACCCGTGTAAAGAATAGGTCAACATGGGGAAATCAGACATCAGGCAGCCGAAATTAAACTTTGAAAACAGGTTGACAAGACAGCAGGAAGGCGGTCCCACGCCTTCCAATGTAGTGCCGGAAACACAAATGGACTCCGACCAGGAGGACGATATAAAATCCATGTTGCGTGAAATCAAGGTCAGTCTGCGGGCGATTGACGAAAAACTGGATTCTATGGCGGAAAAGATGGACCAAGTAACCCAATAGGTGGACAAACAAGAGGCAAGAATAGGCACACTTGAAATAAGGGTTTCAGACACTGATGACCGTCAGACCAAAACGCACGGACAATTACTCTGCATGGATAAAGTCCTCAACTTAATTAGTGCAAAGAACGAAGACCTTAAAGCGAGGTTAAGGAGTAACAATGTTCGCATCACAGGCATCCTGGAGTACTCAAACATCAGAGACAAAGTATGTTGAAGCCATACTGAAAGAATTGTTCAGTAAGGATCTATCAAACATTTTCCCGGTCTAGCGCGCCCTTCGCACACTGGCTCCTAGACCTCTACCGGGAGCGCAGCCTCGCCTGATCCTTGCTCGCCTTTGGAATTACAGAGACAGAGACACCATCCTCAAAATGGCCCGCGACCAAGGAGCAACCCAATATCAGGGCAATTCCATAGCCTTGAATCCGGACTTTACCCAATGCTGTCTAGGCAGCGTGCCAGGAGTTTGTCCCGGCCGAAAAAATCCTGCAGAAAATCAGCAATAAATATGCATTGTTATATCCTGCCAAACTGCGAGTGCATACCAGAAGTAAGCCTTTAATATTCACAGATCCCCGGCGCAACGCTCAAGTTTGCAAAGCAAGCGGCTCAACAACATCAAAGTCCGCTTGGAGAGAAAGAGTTGTCACCAGGAGGACAACTAAGTGACAATGATTAAAGAGTAATGTGTAATGGCTGTGTGATGTGTTTATTTTTGTAGCTCCTGAGATGATAATAGTTTGCAGGGGGGTTTATGAGATGGTACTTACAAGAAGTGGACACCCTACCATATGTATACGGTGCATACTGTCTCCTTTCTAAAGTAGTTAATGCACTGTTTAAGCCTGCTTCCTTGTTACACATTGTAGAATCTTACATGGAATTGCTGGACTAGAATAAGATCTCGGCCACCCTGTTGTCTTTAACAGGGGTGTATGCCAGCGACCTCATGCCCTCCTCTTGGATAATTCCCAACAGCCCTAAGTTTCTCAGGGCGATCCTCATATTTGGGGTCGTTAAATGGGAATGAAAACACAACATATTTGGGGAGGGTTGGTGTGGGTGGGGGGAGGGAGGGGAATGTTAATGTTTATAGTTTGCTATTGCAGAGTGTCTGACTATTTATGGCATTGCAAATAGGTATATGGAGAGGTCCCTGTAATGCACAAGAGTGGAGTGAAAGTCGTGGAGCTATCAGGCCACAGCATGATTTGGAGGGGGCGATGACGTAAATGTAAATGTAAATTGATACTTGTATAGCGCACTACTCACCCGCAAGGGTCTCAAGGCGCTTGTACAAATACCGCTGTGGAACCCATCCAGGCTTTCCCTGTGAGGCGTCCACTCCTGGGCACCCCCAAGGTGGAGGCCATGCATCCTTAGCGTTGTGGGGGCCGTTGTGGAGATTAAGCAAGCTATTGCCCAGAGTTGCAGACTGGGACTCCATGATTGGAATAGGCACCGAGGCGAGAATTATCAGGTCCGTGGAATTTTGAGCCCAAGACCCGCCGAGGCGGGGAATTGAACCCTGGTCCCGGGCTAGACCTCTGCATCAGGGTCTGCCACTCTAACCATTGAGCACACTTCTCCACTGCTCCACCCTGGTCCCGGGCTAGACCTCTGCATCAGGGACTGCCACTTTAACCACTGAGCCACACATCCGCAACCTTTGTTCAGATCCCAGTGTTTGTGTCTCATGGGCATAAATGTCATCATTCAAATGTATTACTTGGAATGTACGCGGTCTGAACAACCATAGAATATCCAGACTAGTGCAGTCCTACTTAAGGAGACAAGATGTTGATATATGTCTCCTACAGGAAACGTATTTGAAAGACACTGCCCATGCAAGACTAGCTTCAAGCAGATGGGGTGAGGTATATAGGTCCAATTATTCAAGCTATGCTCACAGGGTGGCAATTTTCATAATAAAAGGGATCCATTGGAAAAAGCAGATGGTGGTAACAGACCCAGAGGGTCGCATTATAATCTTAAAAGGGGCAATCTATGATCAACAGATCATCATTATTAACATTTAGGGATCCAGCACTGACAGTCCTGAAGTTTTCTGTAATGTTTGGCATAAGGTACAGACAATGGGGGATGCAGCAATACTGTGGGGAGGTGAGTTCAATGTTTTGTTATTGCCCACTGCAGATAAAATGGGATTCTCTTGCGCACACGCCCCCATAGACAGCTGCTCCCCTGAAGGGAATAATGCAAGATCACCAACTGGTGGATACATGGCGCATATTCAACTCTACGGCCCGCGAAGGTACATGTATGACGCAACAACACCTGGCCTGGTCCCGGCTAGTTTTCTGGTTAACCTCTAAAGTCCTAGTCTCTTGTGATGCGGATATCGTACACCGCCCCCGCAAGCTGTGTGATCATGCTCCAGTCATGATCAAACTCTCAGTACCAAAACCTTACATTCAACCATTTACTTGGAGACTTCCCCCAAACACGCTGCTTGATTCAGTGTTTCAGGAAGAGATCAGTAAGCACATCACAGAATACTTTGAAAACAATATGGGTTCAGTTGACTCAATGAAGATGACTTGGGAGGCCTTCAAAGTGGTGATTCGGGGATCATAGCCTTACAATCAGGAGTGCTCAGGGACATCCGTGACATCCGTGGCAGTCTGGCCAGATTGGAAGAGGAAATCCGCTCTTTGGAGTTGCAGTACTGGTACTCCCCCTTGTCTTCGACGCTTGGACAAATCCAGGGTAAACTCACCGCTTTTCAGGAAGAGGCAGAAAGGGAGACTACATTTGTACACTAACATGCGCTGGCGCATTGGTATGGGGAGGACGATAGACCCGGGAAGACGCTAGCGAATCTTCAGAAACCACCCGAACTTCCACATTCATAACAGAACTCTCCACACTCACAGCCGAGAAGGCGGGCTCACCATCAGCGATTTTAGACACAATGCACAATTTTTACTCACAGTTATACACTTCAGACAGACCCATCAGAACCTGATCTGCTAAAATATTTTGATTCGATAGAACTCTTATGGTTAAGCAATGAACATCGGGAGATCCTGGACGTCCCACTCACAGTGGAGGATGTAAGGAAATTAATTCATAGCCACCGACAAGGCACCTGGGTCCGATGGACTAGCTTCCAAATTCTATACAGAATATTCAGAGCTGCTGGCCCCTCATTTACTAGCGGTAAATCAAGAAGCCTCACAAACTTGGATATTACCGAAAACCATGCGTGAGGCCATTATCATAACACTGCTAAAACCAGGCAAAGATCCCTCAAGATGCGACTCGTATAGACCGCTCTCATTAATCAACCTGGACGCTAAGATCTTTGCCAAATTACTGGCTAATAAAATGCAGCCACTACTCCCATTATTCATCTGGCCTGACAAATCAGGATTCGTACTGGGTAGGCCCACCTCCCATAATTTGAGGACAATTTTCGCCTTATTACATTACCTTGCCCCCCATGTCTCGGCGATAGCAGCACTACACGATGCCACGAAGGCTTTCAACTCTCTGGAGTGAAAGCTTTGTTAACTCTTAGATTGGGATTCAGCCCCTTGTTTATTCAGCATGTTCAGCTTTTATACACCCTGCCCACAGCCAGAATCAAAGTAAACAGGCTAATGTCAGAGCCTATACACATCACCAGAGGAACTCACCAGGGGTGCCCTGTCACCCCTACAGGGCCGGACTGAGAACCAAAACCGTCCCCGGCAAAGTGCTCGGCCGGCCCCCCAGAGGGGGTTGGGGGTGTGACCGAGCTCTTTGCCGGTGCCGGTTTTCGGACGATTTTGTTACACGGCCGATTTTGCAGCCATACTTCAAAAACGGCCCTGTAACAAAAACAGCCGCCAGGGGCCCAAAACTGTCCCCCACCATTGCGGCGCACCGGGTATTGCCCAGTGCCAGCACCGGCCAGTCGGCCCTGCACCCCTACTATTAGCATTAGCGACAGAGCCTCTGGCATCCATACTCAGACAACACAACGCAAATCGTGGGATAGTATTCACAACCAGGGGCCTGACTATCAATGTATGCAGATGACATCACATTTTACATGACAAATCCAGGGGAAAATTTAGCACCCATGACTAGATAATTAGTGCACTACAGGGGCCTGTTGAGGATAGAGGTACACTGGGAGAAATCCACCATTATTCCATTAGCATCAGGAACACATGCCTTTGAAACTGAAAACTGAATAACATGGGCGGCCGGCCCAACGCGATACTTGGGCATCGGGATAAGCGGGAATCTGCACAAGATCTGACCGGCAACTATAGCAGAGCAGTGCACTGGATAGAAGACCGGGTTAGAAGATGGAAGACATTGCCTTTGTCTCTGGCAGGTTGCATCACCATAACAAAAACATAACAAAACAAGCATTTGCAATGCAATAGGTGTCGCATTAGGAAAGTTTGAGCTATTGGTCTTGTAAATGCCAATTTTTTTATTTATGTGTTTGTTTCGAAAATTGCCAAATTAATAGCTTTGTCATTTACAATGCCAATACGTTTAAATTTTGAAAATGTGACACCTATAACATTTGTAATGCAAAATGTTTTGTATTTACGTGACTTAGGTGTATTGATATTACAAATAACAATATATATATATTTGAAATAATGAATACTTAAATGAAAGTTATTTTAATGTATAATGGCAATAGCTTAAGCTTTTGTAATTAACTTTTGTGAAGATTATGTTCAGTGTATTTTACTGTGAGGAAAATCTAAAAACAGAAGTGTAATATTAACATCTTTTTGTGACATTTGTAATAAAGTTTGAAACATTGAGGGAACATATTTGAAACAGTTGTTGTTGAATGGCTGCACAGATTGATGCTGTTGTGGCGCTTAGTGATGTTGGGGATGGCAACGCGTGATGCTGTGTCGTTCAGTGAAGCTGTGGAGCGCATAGTGATGTTGTGGTGCTCCTGAGTGATGCTGTGGTGGTGCTGAGTGATGCTGTGGTGATGCGATAGATAGATAGAGGGAGGACGATAGATAGATAGATAGAGGGAGGGCGAAAGATAGTTAGAGGGAGGACGATAGATAGATAGAGTGAGGGTGATAGATAGATAGAGTGAGGATGATAGATAGATAGAATGAGGGTGATAGATAGATAGAGTGAGGGTGATAGATAGATAGATAGAGGGAGGGAGATAGATAGATAGAGGGAGGGCGACATTTAGATAGATAGAGTGAAGGCGATAGATAGGTAGATAGAGTGAGGGCGATAGATAGATAGATAAAGGGCGATAGATAGATAGCTAGATAGATAGATAGATAGATAGATAGATAGATAGATAGATAGATAGATAGATAGATAGATAGATAGATAGATAGATAGATAGATAGATATAGTGAGGGCGATAGAGAGATAGATAGATAGCTAGATAGAGGGTGATAGATAGATAGATAGATAGATAGATAGATAGATAGATAGATAGATAGATAGATAGATAGAGTGAGGGTGATAGATAGATAGAGTGAGGGTGATAGATAGAGTGAGGGCGATAGATAGATAGATTGATAGAGTTTGGCCGATAGATAGATAGATAGATAGATAGATAGATAGATAGATAGATAGATAGATAGATAGATAGATTGATAGAGAGTGAGGGCGATAGGTAGATAGAGTGAGGGCAATAGATAGATAGATATAGTGAGGGAGATAGATAGATAGATAGATAGATAGATAGATAGATAGATAGATAGATAGATAGATAGATAGATAGATAGATGATAGATAGGCAGATAGATAGATAGATAGATAGATAGATAGATAGATAGATAGATAGATAGATAGAGTGAGGGCGATAGATAGTTAAGATAGATAGAATGAGTGTGACAGATAGATCGATAGAGTGAGGGCGACCGATAGAGTGAGGGCGATAGAGGGAGGGCGATAGATAGACAGATTGATTAGAGTGAGGCCGATAGATAGATAGATTGATAGATAGTTAGAGAGTGAGGGCAAAGATAGATAGATAGAGTTTGGGCGATAGATAGATAGGTAGAGTGAGGGCGATAGATAGAGTGAGGGCGATTGATAAATAGAGTGAGGGCGATAGAGTGAGTTTGATAGATAGAGAGATAGAGTGAGTGCGACAGATAGATTGATAGAGTGAGGGCGATAGATAGATAGATAGATAGAGTGATTGCGACAGATAGATGTGTGTGGTTGTGTGCGTGTTGTGTGTGTGTGTGGTTGTGTGTGTGATTGTGTGTGTGTTGTTGTGTGTGGTTGTATGTGTGTGTGATTGGGTGTGGTTGTGTGTGTGGTTGTGTGTGTAGTTGTTTGTGTAGTTGGGTGTTTGGCTGTGTGTGTAGTTGTGTGTGTGGTTGGGTGTGGTTGTGTGTGTGTAGTGTTGTGTGTGTATGATCAGCACAGGAGAAGAGAACAGGGACTTAAAGAAGGAGGTGGGGTGGAAGAGAGCAGCAGATCCGCACAGGAGAAGAGAACAGAGAGTTAAAGAAGGAGGTGGGGTGGAAGAGAGCAGCAGATCAGCACAGGAGAAGAGATCAGGGAGTTAAAAAGGAGGCGGGTGGAAGATAACAGCAGATCGGCACGGGAGAAGAGAACAGGCAGTTAGAGAAAGAGGTAGGTGGAATAGAAAATCAGATCGGCACAGAAGAAGAGAACAGGAGGTTAAAGAAGAAGGTGGGTGGAAGAGAGGAGCAGATCAGCACATGAGAAGAGAACAGGGAGTTAAGCAAGGAAGCGGGTGGGAGAGAACAACATATTAGCACAGGAGAAGAGAACAGTGAGTTAGAGAAGTGGGCGGGGTGAAAGAGAACAGCAGTTTAGCACAGGAGAAGATAAAATGGAGTTAGAGAAGGAGTCGGTGAAAGAGAACAGCAGATCTGTCAGGACTCCGCTCTGCAGGATTCGCACGTAGTAACAATGCTCCACCTCCGGACCTCCCGAACCCCCCAAATGTAAATTCACAGGGTGTTCAAGTGATACTGCGAGGGAAAAAACCCCAAAGGGGAAAAACCCGGCAAGGGAAAGGAAGGGGGCAGCAGGGAAGGGAAGCTGAAAAAAACAGAACACACAGCAGATTAATAACACATATTAATTCTACTCTCTTTATTTTCTCGCTAAAGGGAGCATGAGATCACCTGTGCCTCTTTTGTTCTCTCTTATTCCCTGCAGTGATCTTTCACAAGACGCCCACATTCACTTGTAAGGCTGCATGATCGTATGCATTACGTATTCTAGATACATACCCCCTAGCATAAAGAACTGGCTGCAACCAAAAATACACCTTGGGTACTCGTGAAACCTAAGTAGCAGTTAGACTTCCAGGACCAATGAAAGAAACATGTAAGAATGTTTGAAGGACTCTAGGCAATTGTTCTTTCCTGTAATATGTCCTATAACAGATTACTTCATCTGAAACAGTAAAAGGAAAGAGTATACACTAATGCCTTGCTTTAGGCTTCCCAAACACGGTAGAGCGTGGATCCTTACCACCTCTCTCTCCGCTTTGGTATTTGTAATCCACTGAGAAGGTGTATCTCCTTCTTCGTGACGGTAATGCGGAGATTATTCCCCCTGCATTCCGCCACCGAATTCACAAACGGACGTAGGTTTACCAGAACACACCAAGTGATAACTGAGCCACCCGTAGCCCGAATGTGCTCCACAAACGGTGCCGAACCACAGCACACGAAGAACGTAAGTAAATGGAATTGTAATAGAACCGCTGCCGTTAAACAGAGCAACCCGCTCTGAGCAATGTACAGCGTAGTAAACGATACCCGAATCTGGCGCCTCTTCTCTGGTCTCGAGACTTCCTGCAACTCAGCAAGGACACAGGACACTGGACGAAAGGCCAGTCAGAATCAGGTACACTTGCCCTACAGACGAGCAGCGCTATATCCGGCCGACCATAAGGATCATGGAAGTTGTAGTCTTTACCCCTAGGATCATGTGAAACGTAGTTCTCTGGTCTATCAACCAGGCAGGCGCAACTGGAATCCTGACAGTATGCCCCCCTCGCTAGCGCCTCCTAGGTCCAGGCTTGGACGGGAACCACACATGGAAGGAACGGACTGCACGTGGGGCGTGCACATGATCCCAGGGCTCCCAGGAGTCGTCCTCCGCAGAATATCCCTTCCACGAAACAAGATACCACAATACTCCCCTACGCAGCTTTGAGTCACGTATGGATTTGACCTCGTATTCAACACCCCCATCACGTTCCACTGCCGGTGGCACTCATCTACGCGATGTGAATGCCTTCTTCAATAGATGAACGTGGAACACAGGGTGGATACGCAAAGAACCAGGCAACTTAAGCTTGTACGCCACAGGATTGACTTGCCTCACTATGGGATACGGACCAATGAACCGAGGATGGAACACACTTCGCAGCTTGAAACAAATGTATCTAGTGGACAGCCACACCATGTCTCCCACCCGGAACTGAGGGCCTGGATTCCGATGCTTGTCTTCCCAACGCTTGTACACTTCTTTTGCTTTTGTTAGATGTTTTTGCACACCCTTGTGTACTTTCCTCAAAGCTTTGCTGTGTTCCATCACAGTTGGCTGATTGCTTATGTCTGTTGGAAGGTGGACTGGCAACATGTTAGTGTCGTAACCGTATATGGCTTTGAAAGGCGAGATGCCAGTAGAGCTGTGCCAAGCATTGTTGTATGCCAATTCAGCCATCCAGAGCAGCTCGACCCAGGACTCATGTGCCTCCTTCGCATAACAGCGCAGGTATTTTTTCAGGGTTTGGTTTAGTCTTTCGGTTTGCCCATCAGTGTGAGGATGGAAACTTGTTGAAAGAGCCGCTTCCATACCCAGAGCCTGACACCACATTTTCCAAAAAAGTGCAACGAATTGTGGTCCCCTGTCTGAGACTATCACCTGAGGGATACCGTGTATTTTTATGACTTGAGAAGCCAGCAAATGCGCTGTTTGGCTGGCCGTAGGGAGGTTTGTACATGGTATGAAATGTCCCATCTTGGTTAGGTTGTCTACCACCACCAAAACAACCGTACACCCCTGATCAACTGGTAGACCAGTGATGAAATCCAAGCTTATGTTCTGCCATGGGCGAAGAGGAGTGGGCATAGTCATGAGCTGGCCCGCCTTCTTGGTGTTCACCCCTTTTGCTCTTGCACACTCTTCACATCTCATCACCCACTGTTTTACATCCTTGACTAATGAGTCCCAACAAAAGTACCTCCTAAGCAGACTCACAGTTTTGGTGATGCCTGGGTGCCCAGCCATGGGTGCTACGTGACACCACAAATAGGCCTTGTTCCGTAACTCAGTAGTTGGTAAATACAGGGCCTCGCCCCGAAAAGGTAACCCTTGTCTCACAGCCCTGCCAGGCTCACTGGATGCCCAACACTTCCACTCGACCAGAGACCTGTTGCCTTTAACCTCCTCAAGGAATCTTTCCGCCCGTACTACACACACCACTTTAGACGCTGGAATAATCGCTTGAGGAACCTCCTCCACACGCTCTGCCGGCATCACTTGCCTAGACAATGCGTCAGCCTTCCTGTTGTCAACGCCTGGTCTGTAAGTCACCACAAAGTTGTACTCAGTAAAAAAGAGCAACCAACGCATCTGTCTTTGCTTCAAATGCCTAGCCGAAGACATATACTGGAGGTTTCTGTGATCGGTGTCGACCGTCACAGCTTGACATGCCCCCCATAGATATTGCCTCCACTCCTGAAAGGCTCGCTTGATAGCCAGGAGTTATTTTTCGGCTATGGTGTAGTTTGCCTCAGCCGGACTCAGTTTTTTAGAAATGTATGCCACTGGATGGAGCTGTCCATTATGCGACTGTCTCTGAGATAGTACAGCCCCGATCGCTTCATCTGAGGCGTCGGCTTCTACTATGAAGGGATGCTCAAGTACAGGATGTGCCAACACCGGAGCAGTATCAAAAGTTTTCTTCAAATCCTGAAAAGCTTCATCAGCCTCTTTGGTCCATACAAACTGTGCCCCTTTTCTTAACAACCTAGTTATGGGCACCGCCTTTTTAGAAAACTGCACAATGAAACGGCGATAATAGTTCGCAAATCCCAAGAACCCCTGTACCTCCCTTACATTCTTTGGGACTGGCCAGTCCTGAACCGCCTGAACCTTCCTTTCAGACATTTGTAAACCATCAGGGGTAAGATTCACACCCAGAAATTCCACCTCACGAACACCAAACTCGCACTTGCTCAACTTCACATACAGACGATGTTCCCTCAATTTCTCCAGGACTTTACATACCTGGTCTGTATGACAAGACACCTCCTGGGAGTATATCAAGATGTCGTCTATATACACCACCACAAAGTGGTCCACGTAGTCTTTTAGCACATCATTTATGAAGAACTGGAAAGCCGCAGGGGCATTACAAAGCCCAAAAGGCATAACCAGATATTCATAAAGGCCATATCGCGTCTTGAAGGCTGTTTTCCATTCATCCCCCTCGCGCACCCTGACCAGGTGATATGCCCCCCGTAAGTCCAAACGGGTATAGATCTTTGCCTCCCTCACCCTGTCAAGCAAAACGGAAATGAGGGGAAGAGGGTAACGGTTGCGAATGGTGTTTTTGTTCAAGACGCGATAGTCCACACAAGCCCTTAGGTCCCCGTTGGCTTTCGCTGTGAAAAACAGTGGAGATGCAGCCGGAGAACGGGATGGTCTGATGAACCCTAAACGAAGGTAGTGATCTATGTACTCCTTCAGATGAGTCGTTTCCGGTACTGATAGGGCGTACACCCTGCAAGTAGGAATCGTAGCCCCTTCCACCAGGTCGATTCGACAATTGTACTCCCTGTGGGGAGGCAAGGTTTCGACTTTGATCTCACTGAACACGTCACTTAAGTGGCCGTACTCATCCGGAAGCATAACGTTCGTCTCAACGGCTGTTGCCGCCATGTATGGGGTGGTTAAAAAATCAACATGAGCCGACCAACATGGCACCATATGATCCTGGCAGAACTCAGGCAAAAACTGGAAAGTTTTATTTTTCCAGTCCACCACAGGATTATGGTGGCATAGCCAAGGCATTCCCAGGATTACCTCGTACTGAGGGGCTGCAATTATATTCAATGACAGATATTCAGCATGTGTGTTCCCTTGCATGATGATGGATAGACCCACCTCTCTGGTTTTCTCTACTATCTGACCCGACTTTAATGGCTGCCCATCGACCGCTAATACATCCTCTGGTGTCTCTCTCGGAATGCGAGGGAGAGCCAGACGAGACACCAGACCATCATATATAAAATTACCTGTTGCCCCTGAATCAATCATAACAGTAACGTGATGGTACTCTTCTTCGCATTCTAGAGTCATTCCTATCAACATATGTGATTCAGTCTCCCCTATCCCAACCTGTTAAAAGCTGTCAAATACGTGATCAATTCACTTCTCCCTTGTCTCAACTCTAGGAGTTCCTTGTCTGCGCTAAACGTAGTTGCCCTACGGTCAAACACCTTCTCAAATTCGGTTCTAAATGAAGACCAATCAGACAAGATGGCATCGTTATTTTTGACTAGAGGCACCTCCCAATTGGCCGCGTCCCCCACCAAATACGAAATGGCGAAAGCCACTCTAGAATGATTCGTAGGGAAAGATGCAGGTTTGCACGAGAAGTGTAACAACACCTGAGTCAAAAACACCTGAATTTTGCGTGGGTCTCCTGAGTACCTTTCAGGATTGGCCAATGGAATGGGCGGAGGTACAGAGACCTGAATGGCAGGTGCAGTGGAAGAGGCATTAAAGGGATTCCTAGTGAGTTGCTCCACCTTGTCTTTTAAGGCGGCAGTCTCTGCCTTGGATGAGGCCAACTCCTGTTGGACCAGCACCAATGCATGCAACACATCCTCCATGGTCGCCATTGTCACTACCCACGAACCGGGCAGAGTAAAATACTTGGGTACCTGATTCTGTCAGGACTCCGCTCTGCAGGATTCGCACGTAGTAACAATGCTCCACCTCCGGACCTCCCGAACACCCCGAATGTAAATTCACATGGTGTTCAAGTTATACGGCGAGGGAAAAAACCCCAAAGGGGAAAAACCCGGGAAGGGAAAGGAAGGGGGCAGCAGGGAAGGGAAGCTGAAAAACAGAACACACAGCAGATTAATAACACATATTAATTCTACTCTCTTTATTTTCTCGCTAAAGGGAGCATGAGATCACCTGTGCCTCTTTTGTTCTCTCTTCTTCCCTGCAGTGATCTTTCACAAGACACCTTCTCTTCCTATAGAATACAACAACGTTCGTTACCAACCATATTCACTTGTAAGGCTGCATTACGTATTCTAGATACATACCCACTAGCATAAAGAACTGGCTGCAACCAAAAATACACCTTGGGTCCTTATGAAACCTAAGTAGCAGTTAGACTTCCAGGACCAATGAAAGAAACATGTAAGAATGTTTGAAGGACACTAGGCAATTGTTCTTTCCTGTAATATGTCCTATAACAGATTACTTCATCTGAAACAGTAAAAGGAAAGATTATTCACTAATGCCTTGCTTTAGGCTTCCCAAACACGGTAGAGCGTGGATCCTTACCACCTCTCTCCGCTTTGGTATTTGTAATCCACTGAGAAGGTTTATCTCCTTCTTCGTGACGGTAATGCGGAGATTATTCCCCCTGCATTCCGCCACCGAATTCACAAACGGACGTAAGTTTACCAGAACACACCAAGTGATAACTGAGCCACCCGTAGCCCGAACCACGGGTGCCGAAACGGTGCAGAACCACAGCACACGAAGAACGTAAGTAAACGGAATTGTAATAGAACCGCTGCCGTTAAACAGAGCAACCCGCTCTGAGCAATGTATGGCGCAGTAAACGATACCCGAATCCGGCGCCTCTTCTCCAGGCTCGAGACTTCCTGCAACTCAGCAAGGACACAGGAAACAGGACGAAAGGCGAGAGCAGCCGCTCTCGCTCAGCAGTCAGAATCAGGTACACTTCCCCTACGGGCGAGCAGCACTATATCCGGCCGACCATAAGGATCATGGGAGTTGTAGTCTTTCTCCCTAGGATCATGGGAAACGTAGTTCTCTGGTCTATCAACCAGGCAGGCACAACTGGAATCCTGACAATATCAGCACAGTAGAAGAGAACAGGGATTTATAGAAGTAGGCGGATGGAAGATAGCTTAAAGAATGGATGTACGACGTTACAACGCGTACTTTTACAACGCGTGCCGTTACTATGCAACTTTTACAACGCAAGTCGTTACAACGACTTGCGTTGGGGGGTGCTGGATAGTAAATATTTTAATTTATTATTCCAACTCCAGTCCCCGTGGATAGTAGGGAAGGAGTTGGATAGTAAATTAAACTATTTACTATCCTGGAGCGCCCCCCAGCGCAAGTGTTTGTAACGACTTGCGTTGTAAAAGTTGCGTGGTAACAATACCGCGTTGTAAAACCTTCGTTGTAAAGGTTGTTACCCTTAAAGAATATCACAGGAGAAGAGAACATGGAGTTAAAGAAGGATGCGGGTGGAAGAGAACAACAGATCGGCACATAAGAAGACAACGGGGAGTTAGAGAAGTAGGAGGCTGGAAGATATCTTAAAGATTATCACAGGAGAAGAGAACAGGGAGTTAGTGAATGATGCTGAGGGAAGAGAGCAGCAGATCCGCATGTGAAAAGAGAGCAGGGAGTTAGCGAAGGATGTTGTGGAAAGGAATAGCAGATCAGCACAGGATAACAAGCTATGGATTAACCGGGCAATGGGAGCCAAAGAACAGCAGATCGGCGCAGAAGAAGAGAACAGGGAGTTAAAGAAGAAGGTGGGTGGAAGAGAGGAGCATATCAGCTCACGAGAAGAGAACAGGGAGTTAAATAAGGAAGCGGGTGGAAGAGAACAACATATTAGCACAGGAAAAGAGAACAGTGAGTTAGAGAAGGGGGCAGGGTGAAAGAGAACAGCAGTTTAGCACAGGAGAAGAGAAAATGGAGTTAGAGAAGGAGTCGGGTGAAAGAGAACAGCAGATCAGCACAGTAGAAGAGAATAGGGATTTAGAGAAGTAGGCGGATGGAAGATAGCTTAAAGAATATCACAGGAGAAGAGAACAGGGAGTTAGTGAATGATGCTGAGGGAAGAGAGCAGCAGATCCGCATGTGAGAAGAGAACAGGGAGTTAGCGAAGGATGTTGAGGAAAGGAATAGCAGATCAGCACAGGATAACAAGCTATGGATTAACCGGGCAATGGGAGCCACCAAAGATCTTAAAGCAAGGCATGAAGTGCAAAGCGAAGATTCATGGTCTTCATGTGAGAAATGTAACCTTTCTTGGATTCAATGCTGCTGACTCGAGAAAGTGCATGGATCACATTACCAGAGTACACTGTAAACTTTACTCATGGCTTTCATTAACAGTCAGTTAAGTTAATAATTTACAATGAGCTATATAAAAAAAAAATCAAAGCATGGAAAATGGTTACGAATGTTACATTTTTCAGGTAGTTATAAAGACCGTTACTTTTCCAGTGGTTAATTGTGAAAGCTTTCGCTGCCTCATACAGTTTTTCCAGAGATGACTAATAAAAACACAGGTGCTACCTCAACTCCATTAACCCTGCAATAAAATGTTAACATTTTCAAAGTGTTAAAAACAAGGCTTGGAAATGGTTTTGGCAGTGTGGGAAACTGCAGGTATTGTTTGCAACAGGGCAAGGGAGCAAAATTGTTTTAGGTCAAAACTGATGACGGTCACCGTGTCCAACAGCCGAGAAAATAGAGTGGCGTTTAGATTTCAAAGCGTTGGCAAGGCGATGCCCTGGGGATCGCAAAATACCAAGTGCTGCGTCAATGCTGGAGATTGCCAGGCAGGAAGCTCTTCTTTTACAGCCAGGGTCAAGGGAGGCTAGAATAATATCAGCAACGCCACGACACAATCCAAACAATTCCACCATATTTCCTGCCAGCCTGTGCAGCGATGCGAGCATCAGGGTCAGCCAGTGTTTCTTCTTCATGCGGTGCTGGGTATTTGCGTACAAGCAGGTTCTTTCCATGTGTTTGGTTCAAAAACTTGATTTCTCAAGAGCACCGACCTTTCTAAGGTTTCGGGTCAAGGAACTGTCAAAATACTTCTCTCGCGAAGGACGCACACGTTCGCGCCACTGAGATGGTGGAAGCATAAAGTCACAGAGAAAGTGAAAAGTGGAACGTAAGGCGCAGGGTTACTAAATGCTGTGAGGAAACATCTTGTGTGAACTCGCGGATGCTACTTCTGGCCAGCACTGCCTACATCTGCCTCCCTCGAAGATTAATAGAACTTTCTAAAACTGAAAACATTCATCATAGTACAACTTTTGAAACAAGAGTGTTCTGAGAGATCACGAAGCAATACAATTAACAAGGTCACAATGACAGTTGTGCTTCTAAAACGTTTCATGAAAATTACTGTTATGTTCGATTTATGTATTTTTTAATGTGGCGAGCTATCAAGGAATAATTAATCAATGGAGCACTTTACAATCGCCAAACCCACACGCAGTAGAACAAACATTGGCAAATCAAATAGGAATGGCCTTGGCATGCTTGCTGGCGCTTTAGTTACGTAGTTTATTTTTACTGTAAGCATATGCCACGAAAATGAAACGCTAAAAAAAAGCTAACACGGCTCCTAAACGTGGTGGCCATACGCTTGTAATAGACATTTGAAATTAAGAAAGATAACCATTACATGTACTTTCAATAGAGACGATGGGGCACTTCTAAGCAGACAAATGTCTTAAAAAAAGAGACAGAAATTCTATTTACTGTCAATACATAGGAAATATACCTCTTGACACAAAAAAAAGCTACTGGCTTGAAATTATGAAACCCGAAGGCAGTTACTTTAAACGCAAATGGATGGTTACAAGAAAAGGAGAATAAATAATGGAAAGAAAACAAACCCTCGGCATTGCTGTGGCAGGGGAGGGGGCGGGGCGGGTGAGCGTTATCCTTTGAAGTCGGAAGCGTCAAAAACAGCGCTATGGGGGGACACATTGCAGTAAGCACGGAGAGACGGGGAGCAAATGGGAGCGAGGCATTGCGTAGAGGGGGGTGAGGGATAGCATTCCTTTGAAGTGTGAAGCTCTCAGCATTGCTGTGGTGGGTCTGATGCGATGATGCAGGAGGCTCTGGGAAGCAGATGGCAAGCGCGTGCACCGACACATGCACTCAGCGTAATCCGTCTGCCAAAGCCCCTTGATCAGCTTTCCTGATCCACCTCTATATGTCTCGTGCTGCAATGCGCAAACGCATTCGCAGGTCGAGACCTAATGATTATCCTGCCCAAATTATTGTATCTGTTTGTGGAATATCTCTACGCCCCTCATGACACCATTTTTCAATAGACTTAGATCATTAATGATTGAGCTGGTGTGGGGGAGGGAGACAGCCCCGGATATCTTGGGAGACACTTTCTTTGCCGTTGGCACAGAGCGGACTTGGTGCTCCTGACTGTGCTCTTTATGCATATAGCGCTCAGGCTCAATTCCTACAGTTTTGGTTGCATCCTGTAGCATTCCAGCCATATGTGTCAGTCAAAATGGACAGGATGTATGGTGTTACAACGCATGCTTTTACCATGCATGCCTTTACAACGCAGGTTTTTCAACGCAAGTCGTTATAACGACTTGCGTTGGGGGGTGCTGGATAGTGAATAGTTTAATTTACTATTCCAACTCCAGTCCCCGTGGATAGTAGGGAAGGTGTTGGATAGTAAATTAAACTATTACCTATCCTACAGTGCCCCCCAGCGCAATTCATTGTAATGACTTGGGCTGAAAAAACTGCGTTGTAAAGGCACTGCGTGGTAAAAGTTGCATCGTAAGGGATGTTTCCCAAATGGACATGGTGGCGCCACTCCTCTTCAGGCCCGTACTGGCCGTAGCGGGCACCGGGCAATCCCCCGGTACGCTGCACGGGTGGGGGCCGGTATTGGATTTTGTTACAGGGCCGTTTTTGAAATCGGCCCTGTAACAAAATCGGATGAAACCGGCCCTGGCAAAGAGCCCTGCGGCGCCCCCAACCAGGGGGTGGGGGCGGCCGAGCACTTTGCCAGGGCCGGTTTTGGTTCCCAGTCCGGTCCTGCTCCTCTTAAATACGCAGTATATAAGACATATAAACATCAGAAGCAAGGAATTGACACTACTGAAACGTTGTGGTGGACCTGGGATGGGCTCTGCAGACTGGCAGGTATAGACACACTATATACTCCTTCAATACCGCTGGCAAACAATCCGCTGTTTCCGCCACTCATGGATTGTAGGGCACAGGCACACACATGCTCATTCACACAAACTCCTTACAGGCAGTGACTTGTTCCCAGAGGAAACCATTATAACGCTCCAACAAATATGCAGCTCAACACCTCCCACAGCGCTAGATACGCTCTTATACTACCAATGAAGTCCATCATGTAGAAGTAGGTTCAGCTCATTTCTAAGCACTCCTCTGCCACTGCGGCATTAGAAAATATGATAGTAGTGGAATCGGGTCGCAAGCTGGTGACTCGTATTTATACTAGCATACAAAACTGTCCAATCACTGTGCCACAATCACACAGGGAATGGGAGATGGAAATAGAGGAGGATCTCACAGATGACCAATGGGACTTCTGCTGCAGGCAACTGGAACAATTGTCTCCTATTTATCGCTTGAGACTTATCCACTTCAAATACATACATCGCCTTTGCCGAACTCTGACACAACTACAGCGAATGGGGTTGAGGCGGACACGAGCTGCTGGTGGTGCGGGTCCCCCCAAGCCCCTTTCTTGCTCCTGACATGGCAGTGTTGGACAATAGCTAACTTCTGGCTGAAAATTTTCCACCACACTACGAATATCACTGGACAGGACTTACCTCGTACCCCACTGGTGGAGCTGTTAGGGTATGTTTAGGGGACTCCGCCATGGGCTAGGCGACTCACTGCAATGTTACTGCTGTTGGTAAAAAGACGGGTGGCCTTGCATTGGGGTGCTACCTCCCTCCCAACCGTAAAGTCTTGGGTAAAAAACTTTACATATTGCAGAGATCAATTAACCTGCTTTTGGGAACGTCTATCGACACAGCCTCGCCCAAAGGACATATGGTCTAAATTTACACATTGGCTATGTTCAGCTGCTGTGGATGATCCATGACACTACCAGTACAAAGAAAGAGCACTTGTGACCTGTAGGGTTAGAGTACCCGATGACTTGTGGGATTTTGTGGTATTGTATTGCCAAATATATTATGTTTTTTTCCTGCATGTGTCCCACCGCAGCTATAGATCACTGTTTCACTCTGTTAACTAGTTCGTATGTGCTGCTCAGCAGGTGTGGTGGCCCTCCAGGCAAGTACTTGTATCAGTAGACGCTCAATGTAAAAGCGGTAGTTTGTTTATTGTTTATGTTCTTAAATGAAACTCAATAAAAATAATTTTATAAAAACATACATAACATTAATAAAAAACAATATTTTTAACAACTATATTTTTGCAGATGATATTAAACACTTCTATATTTTTAAAATGGATATTACTTACCTTAAATAGATATTCTTGACCCCGACATTCTTGCTGTCGATATTTCTGACCCACGATATAGTGACTCGATATTTGTGCAACTCAATATTTTGTACTCAATATTATGTCTGTGCACCGATTTAATGCCCATTGCTTATATCCTTACAAAACTTAAGCAGTATGGTTTAAAAAGACCACATCCCTGAACACATTTTATAAACTAAAATAAGGAAAACAGCTGATAAGGATCACATTAAACGTTTTCCACTACATATTGCTATACCTCCAGGAAGGACGCACTTCCCCACCCGGGGAAAACAATGCTGTTCAAAGAAAGAGGAGAAAACGAAAGTAGCGCTTCACTATCAAACTCTGTAAAGTGGCGTTAATGGGTTTGGGTGTGAACAAAACCAATCTGGTCACTTTGTGCACACTCTATCTTGCTGTATTTAGTTATTGTTTGTATTTTTAACCTTTTTTCTCTCTGCCCCCAGGCTGCACTTTGGAATAGAACAATGTCAGAAAAAAGATTTCTTTCTTTTTGTCGGATCTATTTCACAGGGGAATGAATGAAGGAAAGGAAAGAGAGGGTAGGAGCGGTTTCTTGAAGTCACGGTTTTCATTCAGCATGTGATTAGGAGATAGACAGAGACAGAAAGAGAGGGAAGAAGAGGAAGAAAGAGATGGGCGAGGCAGCTGACAGTGGCAGAGCAGGAGAAGTGGACACCGTCCTTGTCTTCTCGGGGCAAGAAGGAATAGACAGAGTCCTTTTACTTCTCTGATCACCTTGAACAGCTACAAACGGCCGAGCCTTATCTATATGCCTTGGCTTTTTCTGCAGTCCTGGGACACATTTTTAAAATCTGAGTCGGGTAACTCCATTAAGTAAATATAACTGTTCACTGCATTCTTCTTCTAGAGGACCGTTTTGTGCAGCTTGGTCCAAGTCTCTTCAGAAGAATTTAGAGGGTCCAAAACATCACCTCAAGCATCTGATTTCTTAACACGTTTTTCCCTTTCTTTTTTCTTACGGCCAAATTGCCTCCTTCTACTATACTTGTGTTGTCTGCTTCTAGGCCCAGAGACCAAAGAATTGTATTGCAGTTCTGCCTGAAGTCCCTTGGTGTGCTTCTGGGAAAGGTCCTTTTTAGGTCGAGCCTAGCGGCAGCGCGCATGCAGTGCTCGCTCTGCGAGGCATGCTGTGTTAGAGTATGCACTTGAAGCTCTGCCCACATTTTTCATTGGCTTGTGTCTTTGTCCTTTTTCCTTTGTAAATGCTGGCTTATGATTCAGTAATCGGCTTGTTATTTCCTCCTTAGTACCGCCTTCTCTTCATTTGTAACCTCCCATGAGGAATGGCCCTTTTACTTCTGTTGTTACATGGTACGTTTTAATTACAGTTCGTAAACACTATTTTCTTTAACAAATTTGTCCTACTGCAGGCACCACATGCTTCCCTGCAAGTGCTCCTGCTTTGTTTGGATCTTTTCACCTACGTTATTTTGGCAACACGCCATGCTTTAATTACAGCTGCTGCACGCCTTTATTTGCAACTTGCTCCTTTTCAACAGCATTTTTTTTTCAAGCGCGACACGTTAACGCTTTAACTGTAGCGGCCACACATTTTCTGTTTTTTTTAGCAGCTTCACACAATAATGGCGACTGCACGTGCTTTCTTTTTCATTAAAATCAGCATGACAATAGTTGAGCTTTATCTTTCGCAGCCTCATGCTTTTGCTGCCTGTTAATTGTTTATAGAGAAAGCTATGGGAAAAGCAGCACATGATCCCCATTGAGGCATGCACATAATATTTGGTTGTTTCAAGATCAAGGGCCGCCCTCGCCAGGGAAGGGCTAGCATTAAGGGTTAAGATCGCTTTTATATATATTTTAAGAAGTGGCGGCGCCGTTTATTTGTGGTATGTGCACCTCAACAAACTTTGGTTTTTTAAATATATTTGTTAAACAGCAGGCACGCCATTCCTGCCATTTTCATTCTGCGCGCCTCTATCTCTCTTTCTCTTTCAAAACAGCTTTCCAAACCCATGAACGCCAATTTGACAACACCCTGCACGGCGTATTCAAGTCAATAAACTCGCTGGTAGATGGCTACCAATGTCGAAAGTTGTTGTTTTGAGGGAGGGATAGAGTTGCCGCCGGTATTAAAGAAAAGCATTTGAAATGCAGCAGGTCTCACATTTACGCAAGTTTGAGCTATTGGCATTGTAAATGACAATGCCGCTTATTTATGTTTTGGTTTTTAAAACATAAATAAAAGAATTTGTCATTTACAATACCAATAGCTGAAACTCGCGTAAATGCGAGACCTTTTGCATTGCCAGTCGCAGGTTTTTTCAGATGCGACAAAGAAAACTGAATTTGAGTTGAATATTACTTTAGTATTGGTGAGAATAGGAGCATGTATCTTATGGTTATGACTCTCAGCTTTTGCCAACCTCCTTCAAAGGATTTTCTTTATCAATGGACCTGACAAGTATAGTCAGAAAAAACCTTAGGTGGGAGGAGTCAACGAGGACCTGAGCTAATTTGCATACAGTCTTTAGGTTTTTATCGCAGTCTTTGTAATTTAAGATTCTTGAAATCATCAGTCTTGATGAAACCCTGGGAGGAGGTCTGAAGCATGGTAAGAGCCTGTCCGCTGGCACCAAGGAACGTAGCCTTTCTACAAAACATCTTCCAGGCTGGGCCCACTCTATTCCCCTAAGGAAAGCTCACAAAGCATTGACTGTGGCATGAGCTAGACCCTCCTCGTCTTCTGCTCAGAACCCTTGTGAATCCAGAAAAGTGTAGGTCTGAAGACTCTAAATCTTTTTTTTAAAAACTTTATTTACCATTTTAATGTTTTACTGCGATACAAACATGAGTGCTCACTGTCCTTGTTGTATTAAATGGATAATACAAGAATGCAGATCATATAAAAGCCAAAGTGTCAAGAAACAAAAGGAAAAAGAATCAATTATTAATGTTTGCAAATATAGTCCCGGTGGCATAGTTGCGCCATTCAGAGGGTGCCTCCAAAAGCCCACCACCCAGCCTTCCAGCCATGAGGACAGATCCAAACATGTGCACTCAATCAAGACAAACAACCTCGGAAATTTGCATGAAGACATTTGTACACAGGTTATTGTGATGCACAAGTTGACTATCCCACTCCGGTCGGGACAATGCCCTGTTCAAGTTGAGAGTCAGTGGTTCGACGTTCAGCCTCCGTATAGGCTCTGAATGGCCCCCAGATGTCTTTGGGATGGGAGGATCTAGGCAATGTGGTAGAATACATTTCACAGTTAGTATTGCAGAATGCTAGGCTGTTCAGCCAACCTTGTAATGTGGGAACTGTTTGGCGGCCCCAGTGTAGAGTGATTTCCCTTTTGGCCAGCAGCAAACTAAGGGCGGCCAATCTCCTAATTGTTTTGGGGAAGTTTACCACATAGCTTAATAATGCGATCTCAGGATTGGGGATGAGGGTCAGTTCAGCCATATCTCCTAGTGTCTTGAGCACAGCCTCCCAGTATGGCTGTAGTTTTGGACATGTCCACGTGAGATGGACAAAGTCCGCGTATGGAGCATTGCATTTACGACAGTTGTGTGGACTGGAAGGATCAAGCCTGTGGGATCTGGCCGGAGTGATGTATGTTCTACACAGAAATGTAAAATGGAGCAGCTTATGTCAGCTATTTAAGGAGACTTCCTTCGTTAGTGGGCAACATTTGACCCATTGGTCATCTGTGATGGGGTGTCCTAATTCGTTTTCCCAGTCTTTGCGAATCTTGTCTTCATTGACTGGAATGATATCAGAGGTAGCCTTTTATAGCTTGGATATGAGATGTATCCATCCCTGACTCTCGATGACCATGGACAGTGAGGTGAACGAATCCGGTTCAATGGGAAAACCAGGCAGAGAGGTCTGTAGTGCCGAATGGATTCACCCGAGAATGAAGTGATCCATGATGGTGGCATCACGGAAGAGTCCTCGTCCGCCACAGAGAAGATATGCCCACCAGGGAATAGGTCCCCCACTTTAGTGATGGCAAATTTAGCTAAGGTGCGCTGCACCAGTCTATCTCCTGTGATCGGTAGCCAGAGGGCATTGGGAATGGGTAGTGCTGATGAGTAGAGCAAGGACGTGCCGGTGACCTGCCTCAGTTTTTCCCACACCCAGCTGGTGGTAGAAACCGTCTGTATGTCGTTGTGGTCTCTGGGCAATACAGTGGATAGCCTCTCAGGCAGTGCAAAATCTGCCTCAGGACGGAGATATGGGATCCTAGTGTCTGAGTGGAACCAAGCATAGGCGTAGCTGCATTGGGCCCCTAAGTAGTATAACTAAAGGTCGGGCTCTCCAAACCCCCCTCTTTCATACAGAAGGGTCAGTACTTGCCAGCGCACCTGGGGCTGTCTGCCTCCCCAGACCAATCGTATAAGGTGCGAGCGCAATGTTAAAAATAAACTTTTAGGGAGGGGTGTGAGGATGTTGTTGAAGAGGTATAAAAATTTGGGGAGCACAACCATCTTGATTATCGCTACTCTACCAGCGATGGATAATGGTAATCGCAGCCATCGCTCCACTTGCGCCTCGAGGGCGTTGATTGCTTGACCCTTAATTTAGGCGGATGATGTGGGCTGTGTATAAATGTATATTAATGCCCAGATACTTAACGGAGTCAGAGCACCATTCAAGGGGGGATTCACATTCCCTCTGTAATGTGCTCGAGGTTAAGGGTAAGATAACTGACTTACCCCAGCTGATGCCCAGGCCAGAATGTTGCCCAAATAGGATTATTTCCCTTATAAGGGTTTCCAGGTTAACACCAGGCTCTGTAACATAAAGAATAGTGTTGTCCGCATAGAGTGAAACCAATGGAAGGCGAGTGTTGAATTGGAGGCCCTTCTGTAAGTGTTTCTCCTGGAAATGTCAGATTAAGGCGTCCATGGCGAGAATAAACAATAATGGAGACAGGGGACAGCCTTGTTGAGTACCACAGGATAGAGAACAGGTTGGGAGAGTGTACCGTTCAGGCGACGTCTCGCTGTGGGGCGGCTGTAGAATAATTCAGTAGTGGCAATAAATCCCTTAGGCATCCCCATGCAGCGTATAATGGACACAAAAAAGCCACGCTAGGGAGTCAAACGTCTTTTCGGGGTCCAACAAAATAGCGGCCGCTGGGATCTCAGGGTTAATCCTATGAAGGATCGTGAAAAGAGTCCTAAGATTCAATGAGGTGGATCGATGGGGGACAAAGCCAGATTGGGCCAGGGAAATAATGAATTCTATCAGGAGAGACAAGCGCATAGAGAGAATCTTGGCCAGAATTTTATAGTCTAAATTTAATAAGGACAGGGGTCGCTATGACCCACATAGAGACGGGTCCCTGCCAGGTTTGGGAACAAGTATAATGACAGCCTCACGAAAGGTAGGGGGTAGGACTTGCCTTTCAAGGGCTTCCGCATATACCTCAATCAGTTGAGGCACCAGTAGGTCCTAGTAAGTCTTGTAAAAATCCCCTGTAAAGCCATCCAGGCCTGGGGCCGAGGATCCTCGAAGGAGAAGACTCTAAATTTTTGACAGAGACTTCCCATCAGAAATTTGCCCTTCCGCTTCATTCACCTGTCCGTAGCATCTCAAAGGTCTTGATAAAGGAGAGCAATACCCACTTCTCTGCTCTTCATTTCTTAGGCTGTTTGGGAGGTTGACGTGGCTTGCAGAATCCCCACCCTCAATGAAGAAAACCCTATGTGATCTCCTAGAGCATGGATTGTTTCTCCCTGGCAGCTGGGGAAGAGCAATACCTTATCCTCATTAACTTATTCATCTGTCCTTCGTTACACACAGGAGCAGCTATGTCTTAAACCACAAGCCCCACTGACCTGGACCTCAATGATGCTGCTTACCATGTAGATATCCCGTACAGAGAGAGAGAGAGAATAGGGAAGGCACAAGTCTCTCTATTAGGCACAAGTTTGTGTAGTCAAGGAAGTGTAGAGCATACCGCTTGGTCAATATACACTTCTCTGCGTTTATACATGTGTCTAACTGACTGACTCTCACTATGCTATATCAGCTTCCTCGCACCTCAGGTCACTTCCATCTGTTGCCATGTATATCATTGCTACATCCCTTGAGTGAGATTCATCTAATGTTATTCAACAGTGGAGGCACTAGAGATACGGATGAGCTCTCTCTGGGTGATAGGTGGTTTGGGTGTCACTCCACAGACCCACTCCAAGAACCAGCCTCTGGATGTCCTCAGAGTCTGGGGGAAGGATCCAGTCTCCATGTTTTTAAGCAAAGTGAAAAAGCCTTTTAGAACCCTCGCCATCTCTCCTTAAGGGCTGCAGGCCCAGGAGAGGTGCACAAGTGGGCGGTTACATGTGGCAGGAGATATCCAGAACGCCAACACCTTCCACAAGTTGAGCCTAATGCTACAGGTAGTCCTTGCATCCTTGGAGAGGGTCCGGGCCACTGAGTTTCACTTGGGGGGGGGCGGGGGGGGGGGCAGGGGAACACCCAGCCATCGCCCAGAAGTTTAGAGGGAGTTCCTATGCCTTGAAGAGTGCCTCTGCTCGTTCAACATGATGTCCTAGGAGAAGGAAGAATGCCTTCAATCTCCGGTGGGACAGCCTATGTCATCCACCGTTGGGCTTGCCACAGAGGATTTGCTGAGGACATAGTGACTGTGGTTAGGATTTTGAAGATCCTTTCTGTATGGGCCAGAGCCTTACAGAAACAGGTTCAACATCTTGGCTAGGCCTCTTGAACCCCATAAATGTAGGTTTTTTTCACCAGTCTGCAGGACATATAATCTCTTCCAATCTGCCCCTAAAGGAGGGATATGAAGCTGATCTCCAGGAGGTTTTTGTCCTCCTTACAACCACACGGGTAACTTGAGTAAACATTTTTAATTTCAAACACAAAGCTGTGACAGAGTCTCTACACATGATAGTTAGCATAATGACGTAGTCAGTTTCACTGCCAATTGTTTTTATTTGGGTCAGTATCAGCATGAAACTTCGGCAGGAACTTAAACAAGCATTTACAATGCAATGGTTTTGCCTTTGTTAAAGTTTGAGCTATTGGCAATGCTCTTGACAATTTTTTTTTTAACATAAATAAATGGCATTGTTATTTGCAATGCCACTAGCTTTATCTTTCGCAAATGACACCCACAAACACCTACAGAGATCCCCCAACACACACCCACACAGAGCCCCCCCACACACTGCGAGCCCCCCACACACACTGTGAGCTCCCTTCACACACTGCGAGCCTCCCCCACACACTGCGAGCCACCCCCCACACAGAGAGCCCGCACACACCGAGAGCCTCCCCCACACACTGAAAGCTCCTCCCCCACACACTGAAAGCCCCCCCCACACACAGAGCCCCCCGCCCACACCCAGAGAGCCCTCCCCTTGTCTGGCAATGTACACTAGGCCCTTAGAGTTCTATAAAGCTATGGAGAGAGTTATTCAGCAACTGTTTATTATAAAGAATATATTTGTTCCCAACTATACAATGGTGGACAATATATCTTATACAAGCCACTATTAGATGGACGCAGGCAGCTGCTTAGAAACTTCTTTAAACAACATACACAGTGAGGTCAAGGTCCTAGAATGCAAGTGCACGTATTGTTGTAAAACATCAATAAGGCACATGAGGATGACACACAGAACCATGCATAGGCACAATCTTGCACAGTGACTTTACTAGATTGAAAAACCCCATAACTTCTGAAGAATCTGAAGATTGATGTATAAAAGGTTGCATGGATGAATGATGGATGTGTGAAAAGGTGGGTGGATGAATGATGGGTGGATGGATAGAAAGGTGGATGGCTAAAGGATGGATGTATGGATGGAAGGATGAAAGGGTGGATGGATGCAGGATGGATTGTTGAAAGTGTGGATGAATGGATGAAAGGATGCGTGGAAGGATGAAAGGGTGGACGGATGAAGGACGGATGGAAGAAAAGGTGGATGTATGGATGGATAAAAGGTTGCATGGATGAATGATGTATGGATGTGTGAAAAGGTGGTGGGATGAATGATGGGTGGATGGATGAAAGGGTGCCAAAGATGCCAAGACAAAATGGCGACCAGAAATAGTTACCCCACCCTGCCGTCAAATACCTGCAATGAAAGAGAAATAAATGAAGTCCAAAATTCCGAGCATTCAAAGGGACAGTGAAGGAGACCCGACACGAAAATCGCTTACCTGAAAGTCCTTGCACCACGGAGACAGCGAGCCAAAAGATCCCAAGACAAAATGGCGACCGGAAATATTACTGGCAGACAGGTATCGTCTATCTTATTTTGGAACCCATAACCTCGCTGACGATCGGGCATGAGATATCTCCGGAAAACTCATGCGGAGTTCGAGCAGCGTCATGCACCAGTCGAATTTCCCCACTATGGCAACCGAAGGCAAAATCCGCAGGACTTGATTCTCGTTGTAGGGTGGTGGGGGACTTTCCCCCGACAGGATTCTAGTGGGGCTTGAATCAGGGATGTCCCTGGAGCAGGTGGATCCGAACGGCGAGGAGCAGACGGTGTACGTCCTGGGCTGCTGCTACAGGTACGGCTGCTGCACTTTATTTTTAAGTGTGCAAGAATACTCTGTGGATGGAGGAATAAGCAGATTGGCATGAGACTTGGTGGAAAGAAGCACCTGGGGGTACCCCCAGGAAAGCCCAACAGCATTGTTCCAAATCTTCAATACGCCGGTTCGGTGATAGGTGACAATGAATAGGTGACCAGGGATCTTTGCTGGACCACGATTTTTAAAATTGACAAGCAGTGTCGGCGGTCTCCTCTGGAAGATGCTGTGCCCTCCAGCAATAAACTTCACCCCTCGCTGTGATCGCTGCTGGATCGCGTGCCCCTGCCACTGACCTTCTCGCTGCGCCCGACCTGGCTGCTGCTGATTGGCTGGGTACAGAGCCCAAAATCTTCCCTTCCTTGGCATTTTACATACCCATCTGAAGAATGAACACCCCCCCTCCCCCCCACCACACACACACACTCTTACAATTCACTTCATTTCGCCTTTGCACCAGAAAGCCGTGTGAGTTTGCAATTTGCGCTTTACAGAGAAGAGGTTGCACACGTGCTGTAACGTGTCATCTCGGCACTGCAGCTGGCACACAATACGCATTGTGAAACCCTAACAAACGCAGAAACGATGACCAACCGAAAAACAGAATACACGCAACTGCGATAAAATTGTCTGCTCTTTTTGATGGATCCGTCATTGGTGTGAAGCTCATGAAGGGTTGCCCTAAATTCAATCAAGACCTTGTACTTGCACACCTCAGATGTGCCAGGGCGCAGGTAGCCTGAAGTACACACAGCCACCGGGGCCTAGTCACGCCGCACACGCAGGAGATAATAAAAACACAGAAACAGACGGATTCAGGAAGGGCGTGTGTTGACACCGCTTATGCAGGGGCACTTCCAGGGCTAGAGGATTTGCAAGCGTCAGTCACAAACAAGTGCTTACGTAAATGCTAAATGAGCACTCACAAATAAAGTATACTGAGACACGCGCGCATAAGGAGCGCACGCACAGATTGGGGACCAGCAAAAATGTACAAGTGCACTTAATGCACACCCAGAACACACTCTTCGAATCAAAAACTGACAAGCGCACACGGAGGGGTCTGACAGGCAGCTATGCACCGTGTCTCCCCAGTGGCACCTACTGATACCCATGTGGCGTAAACGCACGCACTTAAATAGAAAGCTCAAGTTTATGCAATGTATAAAGAATAGCCTCGTCCAATAGCATAGGGTGACCAGGCGTCCCGGATTTGCCCGGACAGCGCCGGTTTTTCTCCAGCCTTCCCGGCAGATTTCAGGAAATTAAGGTCATGCCCCAGTTTTTTAGAGAAGGTCGGCTGAAAAAACTGTGCGAGGTATCTTTTTATATTTTGCAAAGCAGGGATAGTTAGCAGCTTTTATAAGAAAGCAATTTAATTAACAGGCAAGCTGCTGGGTTTATAAATGGTTTTTTATGAATGTTCTTACTGCCTCTTCTGTAATTCTCTGCTGAGGAGCGCTGTCATTCTGTACGCTGGGTTGAATTAAAATTGTAGTCCTTCTTCTCTGTTTGAGAAATGTGCCGGTCTTGGGCTTTCAAATTCTGGTCACCTGACCCTACTGAGTAGCAGCGAGTCGATTTAGATTCTGTCAAATCATTAAAAAAATAATTTATAAAAATATAGGTGTAAAATCAAACATCAAAGATTGCTGTTAAGAAGCATACACTGTCACTCACACACACACAATACTCCGACGATTGGTTGTTCTTCTTTACGGCACTTGTAGCGTACGATACACTCTGAGCGGTGTTAGGGCGCTAGTCTGGGTATGGCTTGCTTTGCTCCGTTCTTCTGTGATGATGTACCAGTTTGTCCGACATGGTGTATGTTTATTTGGGATTATTAAATAGTGCAAGTTGTTTTTTAACTGCATGAACCAAAGATGGCAAGCTATCCCTGTGTGGTTAAAAATGGAAAGATCGCAGAGATATGCTAAACCAAACAACTTTACTCACATTTTCATCTAAATTTTTCTTAAAGCTGGCACGCTACAAATCACTGAAAGTGTTAAGCCAAAGCTTTGTAGCTCTGCGGAATTACAGCGCGAGGACTTGAAAGCAGCACTATACTTTGCCCACGGGTTTAATTACAGCCGTCCTGGTCTTCCTTCTTGCCTCCCCCGCTGCGGACCTGCAGGTCAGCTAGCAACCTTCGGAGGAAAGCAAATACACTTTCGGCATTCAGCACACTCGGGGAGTAGGGGAGCGGGGCACAGCGGCGGGACGACATACAGTCTGCCATGCAGCCAGTAGAAAGACTCTGTTATGCTAACTACGACTAATATCGGCTTCGGTGTGTGCAAGGAAGGGGAGGGGCGGTGTCATGTGCTAAAAAAAAACCAAGGTTTAAAATAAGGCCACATATGCTAAACCCAACAACTTTACTCACATTTTCATCTGAAATTTTCTTAAAGCTGGCGCGCTACAAATCACTGACAATGTTAAGACAAATCTTTGTAGCTCTGCGGAGTTACAGCACAAGGACTTGAAAGCAGCACTGTACTTTGCCCACGGGTCTAATTACGGCCGTCCGGGTATTCCTTCTCACCACGTGCACCTATGTGGCGAAGTGAGAAGCCGAGGGGGAGCACAGAAAAACACCAAAGGAGCAGTTTAAAACCCTACTTTTCATCCAACACCTCTCTCTCATTTTCTCCTCTTGCGTGCGCAGACTCAGACTGCTCTTCCAAGAAAAGGCTTATTTGCCGAGCGAAGGAGGAGACGCAGGCTGCTTCCTGCTCTCCACTCCTCCTCCGGATGACGTGGCGGAGGCTCGGCCTGCTGGGCCAATCCCAGCGTGGCCCTGGCTGGAGGCACACGGCTGCTTCCTTCGGGCCGGCTTCTCGCTGCGGGCAGCATCTCCGGTCTCCCTCACAACACGGGAGACCGGCAAGGCAGGCAATGGCTTCCCAAAGGAAGGGGGAAGCAGAAACCACGTCCTTCCGGCCCCGCCCACAACCAGGCAGCGGGCCGGACATCTTCTTCCGGTGTTTCCAATGCCGGACCAGATTCGGGGGCGTTCCCGAGAACAGGCTTTCGGCTGACGTCACCAAAAGCCAAAAATTCTCGGGAACACCCCCGAATCTGGTCCTGCATTGTCGGACAAACGTGTCTTCCAATGGCTAGCCTCCATTTATGGAGCTAGCCAATGGAAGACGGGGCGGATTCCAAGCCCCATATACTATACTCATTAGGATTTTTCCTAGCACATGCGTACTTCGTACGCATTGGCTAGGCAAAACCTAAAAATATGTTATCATCCCTAGTGAGCAAAAATTTACTTCCAGGAGAAAGGTAATATGGATGGCTTTTAAATGCTTAACTAGAAGGTGCTCTCCCACAGGTCAACTGACTATTGACATACACCTTGCCAAAAAGGCAGTGTATGACTTGACAGTCCTATATGCTATACCATATTCTAGCAATTTATATAGAAAATTATTTCAGGTGTATCTCTTCTTGGCCCCTTTGGCTCAAGTCTGTTGGACATAGAAGGTAACTGAATGTGATAAAAACCCTGAGTCCCTACTGTCTAAACATATTCAGCAAGATATCAGACACAGATATCATGAAATAGCAAAGGGAGGAGGCCCTTCCCCGGGTACATCTGGATTTGAGGGCTCTTCAAAACAAAAATAGCACTGACTGGTAACAAATTATAAAGGAAATTGAATGAAAGCAGATTCCCCGGTGAATAGCACTACCAGAAGTTGACAAACATGGCCAACGACCATCCAGCACAGCGGGCTCAGCCACAGTTACTACCCACAAGGGCACTACAACGAGGAGGAGTGATATCACATGTCTCTATGACGCCGCTATCACCCTTCTGTTAGTTAGGTGACCCGCCAACTGCAGCTCTTCGATGGAAAACCTGGGTTGGCTGTTTGAATAACTATTTCCGGGCTACACGTGAGGCAGACAACACAGTAAAGAGATATATGCTATTTCATTTTCAGGGGAATAGGTGTAGAAGCTCTTTGAAAAATCTCCAAGGGACAGAAGCTGTCTACAACTATAATGCCGCAGTAGCAGCTCTGAATGTGCATATCAACCATCACCTTAATGCTGATTACAAGCGGTTCAAGCTGCAACAGAATCAGCAGATGGAAGATGAAACAACTTTAAGCCCAGGTGGAGGAGTTAGCTACCACATTCAAGGATGATGAGCAACAAAAGGAGGAATGGGCACAGGGTTGCTGATTGTCTTTGCTGAGGCTCTTGATACAGTGCCAACCAGGCATCTGACTGGAAGGCATACTCGTCAAGGCATAGTCCCACGATCTGTCAAACATCAGGACAGAAGAGGTGAAGGGTTAGAGGTCGCCCTAGCAAAAGGACCAGCACATTCGTGTACGATCAGGGCCACAAGGGTAAAGAAAGAGACTATTGATGCCATAAAAAGAGGGCAACCTTGCACCCGGGCAGCAAAGCTACAACACCTCACTTAGAACAAGTGCCGAAACTCTGGTTTTGACTTTCAGGCCCTTGACAAGTGTCGCGACAAAGGTAGAGCCCAGAGTAGTAAAACTAACTATTTTTCCAGGGTGTGCCAGAATAGAGAGAGAGAATGGAAGCCTGCAGAGCACTTAGGCGTCGCTACAGCCCGGAGGCAAGAGACAATAGAAGAGTACCACCTGGGCGCATTGAAGAAATGAAATGAAATGAAAAAAGCATTTATTAAGTGTGTAGCTACCCGGGGGGCATCCCAGCGCTGGTAGCGGTCAACAGTAGGCACCACAGCAATACTAAGGGAAGAGCCTAGTTTTTAGCAATTTTCCGAAAGGCTAAATAACTGGACTCCTTTCGTAAGTGGAGAGGAAGAGTATTCCACATCCTAGCGGCATTATAGGAAAATAGGCCTCCACCACTTCTGGCATTATTGATCCTAGGAACAATGGCAAGATGCAAGTCGTCTGAACGCAGACGTCTATTCGCCAGGTAAGGACGGGTAATGGAACGGTTGATCGATGGTCCCTTCCCTGATAGCGTCTTGTGGAGGATACACATGGCCTTAAAGTTAACTCTTTCCTGAATGGGGAGCCAGTGAAGATATTTCAGGGCTAGTTTTGCAGACTAACGGTACGGGGTCCCAAGAAGTATCCTTGCTGCGCAGTTTTGCACCGTATAGAGTTTTGAGATGGTCGCCCGAGGGGCTCCTAAATAAAGAGCATTGTCGTAGTCCAGGTGGGAAAGAATGAGTGCCTGGACCATAAGCCTTCTTGCCTGGAAGGGAGGAAGTGGGAGCACTTTGCGAAGCATACATAGGATGCCATAGCAGGAAGCCGCAACATTCTGCGCCTGGACCTTGAAGCTGAGATCTTGGTCTTGGGGGCAGGAACAGATCCCAGACAGGCTAGCCACATTACTTCTACTTTGAAAAGGGAGGTCTTTTCTCCATTCAGTTTCAAATATGAATGGTTCATCCACTTGGCTACCTCTTCTAAACAGGGACAAAAGCCGAGGGAGGAATTATCAGAACGGTTTAGTGCTACGACAAGTTAAGTGTCATCAGCGTAGGTCACTATATGAACCCCAAAAGGGAGCACAATCTCCGTTAGCAGGCTCATATAAACATTGAATAGAGTGGGACTCAGGGATGATCCCTGAGGAACTACGCAGTGGAGGGGCATTCGTTTTGAGGTGACATCACCCTCAAAGACCTGGAAGGATCTATCTTCCAGGAATGATTGCAGCCATGCTATGGCTTCTCCAATCACCCCCAAACTTCTAAGTCTATGGACCAAAATTTGGTGGTTGATCGTGTTGAAGGCTGCACTGAGATCCAGCAGGATAACAGATGTGGTACCTCCAGCATCAAGAATCTTCTTAGATTCTTCAACTACTGCTAAAACTGCAGTTCCGTTCCTTGACGCGGACTAAAGCCTGTCTGTGAAGGGTGGAGAAGGTTATGGGATTCCAGGAATGTAATAAATGCTGAATTGTCGTGTTTCTAAACTATTTTACTTATCCCTGGGAGAAGTGAGATGGAACGATAGTTTCCCAGGAGATCCGGGTCAAGACTGTATTGTTTTGGTTGTGGGTGGCCATCAACATGGTCGAATGAGCCGCACTTTGCCGGAGCTCCGTTAAGCCGTATTTGATCCGAATATCCTTACCCCATCCAGCGAACACTCAAGCCCCACACAAGAAAGCGGGCAATCCAGGGACCCCAGAGGTGGCCTCTGATGACACCGGGGCGCTGATCGGAGGAAGAAACACGCCGAGATACCCTCAGCACGCCGACCCGACCCCGGATCCAAAATGGCGGCGCCCATCGCAGCCTAGTCCGGAGCAGCGGGCTGGATTGATCGCGACATCGGAGGGGGCAGAAGAGGGCAGCATCGCACTCCCCGGATGGCGGCCTGAGGCGAGTGAGCTCGGGGAGCCTGGCCATACACCTGTGAGTGTGCATATGGCGAGGGGAGACAGTTGGACCGGGGCGCGGGCACTCCCCATAGAAGGAGCCAGAGGGAACGGCCCAACGAGCAACGGACTCCTCCCGGGGAAGTGGCAGAGGGAGTTCTGTCTGCGCGCCCCCACCCGCACCTACTGCAGCCATACCAGCACATCAGAGGGGGGCGAGGGGAACGCGGACTGGTGCCTGATCGTCCCCTCCTTTCCCACCCCCCCTCCACCTCGCTGAACATCGGAGACGCGGCAGGGCACAGAGGGACATAGGCCCGAGTGAAGGCCTGGGCGTTCCCCGGAGTGTGGGGAGGGCGACTGGAGCTGGGTGCCACTGGTCTCCTGCATGTCTCCCCAGGCTTCCGGACGCACAGCACGGTCTGGTCCCGCAAAAGTCACCGGCGATGAGCCTAGAAGCACTGAAGCTTTGCAACTCAGAGGGGGAAGTGGAATAGGCCTTGCTGCACCACTGGGACGCTATAATTCCTCCAGACTCCTCCGGTTGTTATAGCCACTCTTGCAACCGAGGCAGAGGGACTGTTGGCAGCGCAGGACCACGAAAGGGCTACCAACTTGGCCGCACTACGCAATTCCCGGTGTTGAGGTACCCTTATCTCACGAAGGACACGCTGCACCACGGGTCCTGGACAAGGCGAGAAACACGGCGCGGCGGAGAGTGACCCCTAGCAGGGCCTAGACCCCGGCATCTCGGGAAGGAGGGGGGCGGCGGACAAGGCAGGCATCCACAGGGGCAGACGAAGCCCACAGACGAGCAGAGCAGTGGAGAGCCGGAGTGGAAGTTGGAGCGCCGCAAGGAACACAGGCCTTGCCCTCCTCCTCCCCTGGCTGTGAGACCGGGCCGGCATGGGGAAGAAGGACGCAATCCCTAAGGCCCCAAAGCAGGGACCCATCGATAAGTTTGCAGTTGCGCCCCCCCCACTAACGCTATGGAGGCAACAACAGCGAACTCGGACACAGCCCTTCTGATGGGAGCAATACAAGCATCCAGGGAAGACATCCAGGTGTCCAGGGCGGCCCTAGAGGTGAAAATAGGAGAGGTGGGAGTGGAGGTTAACCTACTACGGCAGGATTTCCGAAACCTCACGTAGAGAGTCACTACGGCGGAAATGAGGCTGAACGAAGTGGAGAACGTCATATATGCCCTACGGAAAGATGTCAAAGATCTGAAGGACTCCCATAAGCAATTACTGTGGAAGGTTGATGATGCCGAAAACAGGGCAAGACGCAACAACCTCCGCTTTGTGGGCTTTATGGAAGGAATCGAGGGGTCTAACACGGCGGAGTTCCTGCGCAAATGGCTGATCAACACGCTACCCCAAGCAACGTTTTCCAATTGCTTCATCATTGAAAGAGCACACAGAGCACTCATGGCGAAACCTCTGGCTGGGGGAAGGCCCAGACCGATCATAGCGAGGTTCCTCAACTTCGCAGATAGAGACACGATTTTGCGAGAAGCCAGGAAGTTGGGTGAGATGCGAGTAGAAAACTCACACATAATGATTTTCCGTGACTACATCCAAGAGGTACAGAAGATGAGGTGCTCCTTTGACACTGTGAAAGCTAAACTCAGGGATCTGAAAATACAGTATATACTCCTCTTCCCAGCCAAACTTAAGGTGATCTATAAGGAAAAGACCCACTTCTTCACTCATCCGGACGACGCATGGCACTGGCTAGAAGAACGCCCACCAACACGGAGAGATGAAGGGGGCGAGCTGAACAAGGTGATGGAGGGCCCCTCCACTGGCAATCTCTGGGAACTGGTGAAACCACAGCGCAGGCGCAGACTCAGGGGTCGAGGAAGACACAAACGATGCCGTACCCCTCGCAGAATAGGTCTCCTAGAATACACCGGGACACTGCCTCCCCGAGTCGGGACAGCCAAGCGGGATCTAGATTTCGCGCCCTAGCCGCCAAGGATCGTCATGAGGAAGAGGGAGCGACGAGGAGGAAGATCAGTCACTTCATCCGATAGTGGTTGCTATCAACGAGATAAAAGGACCAGCCTACAGGCAATGCCCCAGTGCAGGGCGAGGATAAGGAACAGGAAGTATGCTGGATGGACGAGATATCGGCTGGACCGGCAGACAGCACGCAAGTGGCTCCCACGCCTCTCAATTTTCTTTAAGTACTGTTTGGTTAATCATTACTGTATCTTTCCTTTTCTGATTACAAACTACCTCATAGAACTGTGGACACTGTAAGAAAGTTTCCTTCCGAGTTTGGTAGGGTGCCAAGTTGGGGTAGGTCAGAAGAGGGGAGAGACACCAGTGGGGGTGACAGACCTTTTCCTGCCAATAAGCCCTATCAAGGAGGGAGGTGGATGGTGGGACTAAGGGGGGAGGAAGGTGGGGAGGGGGGAGCGAGGGACAGTTGGGGATGTTCAAAGTTTCCTATTGATGGGGTCCTAGGTACTTGGGGGCAGGGGGGGAGTTGGGGAGTTGGGGGGGGAGGGGAGGTGGGGGGACGGGAATGGGGGGAACGATAATGTCATACTACTTGCGCACTCAAGTCTTCCGGATGACACCTCCTCGCAAGAGGCTGACTGCATTACGCCGCACACACGCCAGATTCCCAGGTGACAATAGGAGGAACCACATAGACCAAAGGGGATTCAGTGTTCTAACGTGGAACTTGAACGGGCTAGGCAGTAAAGTGAAGAGAGGGCTGGTGAACTCATACATTAAACGGATAGGCCCTGACATAACACTATTGCAGGAAACACACCTCAAAGGGATGAACTGTGCATTCCTTGCTAGGGGACACTACAAGGTTCTAGCACATGCAGGTTACACCACGGGTTCGAGAGGAGTGCCCATACTTCTGAAGAAGACTACACCATTCCACATAGCCCAAACATGGATAGATACTCAGGGGACATACGTGGGAGTGAAGGGGACTTGGAATAGACGTGAATACATGATAATCTCGGTATACGCCCCCCCCCCGAAACTGCAGGCCAACACGCTTAAGAAGGTAGTAGACATATTCCTAGACACGGCTGACACTATACAAATCTTTGGTGGGGATTTTAATGATGTGATGGACCCGGGGTTGGATCCGACGGGACTGATGACCAGAGACCAGACCCGTACCCCCCTGTCCCGAATGATTACAAACATGGGACTCACTGACGTACGGAGATGGTTACACCCGGACCAGAGGAACTACTCCTTCTTCTCGGGATCGCATAAAGTGCTCTCGAGGCTGGATTACATATTTATGTCTAGGCAACACCTGGCAATAGACGACGTGGCGGAATATAAGGCAAGAGGGATCTCTGATCACTCCCTACTCTTAGCTAGAGTGGTATTGGGGAGAGATAGGAGTGGAGGCTCATGGCGATTGACGGCGTGGGATCTACAAAATGTGAGCATATTGAAAGGCATGAGGGCAGACGTGAAGGTTTATGCGGCCGACAATGAAGAGACGGTCCAATCCAAAGTTATATTCTGGGAGGCTCTAAAAACCGTCATGCGAGACAGGGCACAGAATAGATTAGCGGCTGAGCGGAGGAAGCTCCAGGCTGGCACAGTGGCACTAGAGACGAGCATTCTGGATCTGGAGAGTGAATACCTGGTCTCGAACGAGACGGGGATTCTCAGGCGACTGACGGACACGCAGAGACAGTACCGAGAGTTGGTCACGGGCGAGGCCAAAACCCAGGCGCTTGCCACGTTGCATTGCCTATATGATGTAGGGAATAAGTCGAGCAAATTGCTGGCGTGGCTCAGTAAAAAAGAGCGCGCTGCAAGATGGGTGGAGCAAATCAGAGACACTAAGGGAATACCGATACGGTCAGATTCTATTATCGCCGAGACTTTGCAGACCATTATGAAAGCTTCTGCCGAGCTAGAGATTTAGGGACTTGTGATGAGGCACTACAGTACATGGAATCAGTTGAATTACCGACACAATCCCCTGAGGCCCAGCAAAGCCTAGAGGCTGACATAACTCTTGAGGACATCACCGAGGCCTTGGCTAGGCTCAGGCCAGGTAAGTCCCCGGGCCCTAACGGGTTCCCAGCCGTGTTCTTTAAACGTATGGCGGACCTCTTGACACGTCATCTAAAGGGCCTTTTCAAAGGGGCGAGGGAGGAGGGGAGGCTCCCCTCAGGTCTGAGGCTGGCAAAAATAGTCCCGATCTATAAGGAAGGGAAGCCTCATGATAATTGCACGTCATACCGCCCTATCGCCCTCTTGAATATAGAGGCAAAACTACTGGCAAGTGCAACTATCCTGGCTATGTGCCTTCGCCGGGTGGTATCGGACCTAGTACATCTCGATCAAACGGGGTTCCTCCCGAACAGGGCTACTAGGTTAAACCTCCGATGTACCCACAATTGGCTCCAGGAAGTAAGGGAAAGGGAAGATCCACACTGGTTCCTCTCCCTTGATGCAGAAAAAGCTTTTGTCGCGGTGCATTGGCCATTTCTGGAGGGCGTCCTACAAAAGTTCGGCTTCGGTCCCATATTCCGGAAGTGGGTTCAATTGCTCTATACAGAACCTAGAGCTAAAGTGAGAGGGAACGGGGTTATTTCAAGGTAATTCCCAGTCCAAAGGAGGACCAGACAGGGCGGCCCACTGTCACCCCTCCTGTTCGCGCTCACGATAGAGGTGCTGGCTGCTAGGGTGCGCCAGAATGAAACCATTAGGGGATTCAGGCGGAGTGAGCTAGATTCTGCAGATGAAAAAATATCGCTATATGCGGATGATATCCTCCTATATGTTACTCGACCGGAATCCACAATTCCGGAAATATTTCTGGAACTGGAGCGGTATGGTAGACATGCGGGGTACCAGGTAAAATGGCACAAGTCGGTCCTCTGCGATCCTAAGCGTCAGGGAAGCTGGCCGGACCTTCCTGGAAGGTTGTTGACGACAGAGGAGGGGTTTAAATACCTTGGAGTATATGTCACCCTAGATTGCACTCAGTCCTACCAATGAAACGTAGAATGAATAATATCGAATTTCGTAGAAGACGCATCCCGATGGAGGCAGCTCCCTCTCACCATACTGGGCCGGGCGGCCATGTTTAAGATGATCACACTCCCCAAATTCTTATATGCTCTACAGAATGAGTACTACCCTATCCAGTCCAAATTCTTCAGGAGGATACATGCGGTACTTAGGTCCTTCCTGTGACTAAGTAAACAACCCAGAGTGGCACTCCACGCGCTTCAACGCCATCAGTACAGCGGAGGGATATCGCTACCGAATTTGGAAGCATACTACTGGGCGGAACATATTGCCCCGATCAACGAGTGGATGCATGCGCCGGCAGATCACCCCACCTATGCCCTTGAGAGACAAAGGCTCTCAGCCTGTCCCTTGTTGTATTACCTGTATGGGGGAGCTCGACGAAGACAGCTTCTCCCCGCTACGTGTACCACCCTACAGCTGTGGAAAAAGGCGATGAGCCGCACATGCTGGGGGGAGAAACCCACCCGCCAGACGCCGATTTGGCACTGTGTGTGGCTCACAGAATTGAATGAGCTAAAAGGCTTTCGGAAATGGGACGATATTGGGATCTCCACCTTGGGCGACATAGTGGCATGAGGAGACTTGAAGTCGTTCGAAGCACTGCGGTCTGAATTCGGACTGCATAACACGCAGTTCTTCAAATACGCCCAGTTGCGACACGCCTGGCGAGCGGAAAGAATATCACTAGACGGACTCCCGGAGTACGCACCTCTAGAGGGTAGACTGTTACAGGAACAGGTCCAGGAAAAAATGGCGTCCCTCACATATAGAACACTGACAAATAATATGCTAGGAGACATGAAGAAACTAAGGAGAACATGGGAGAGCGAGGTGTTAGACATGGAGGACATTGATTGGGACATGGTACTAATGCACCCCAGGGAGGTTGCCATTAAGTCTAGGTTGCGACTCATCCAGTTTAATGTGCTACACAGAACATACTACGACAAAGTGAGGCTTCATAAAATGGGACGAATGGAAGACACTAGGGGCCAGATGTAGGTAAATCACATTTACCGATTTTGAAATACCGAATTTTACCGATTCGGTATTTCAAAATCGGTAAATGTGATGTAGGTACCAACATCTGGATTAGTTACCGATTCCTTAAGAATTCGGTATTTACCGAGTCGGTAAATACCGAATCGGTATTTGCTATTGAATCCTATGGGCCTTGAAGCCCATAGGATTCAATTCAAATACCGATTCGGTATTTACCGAATCGGTAAATACCGAATTTGTCAAGGGTGCAGGGGGTGTCACTTTGACACCCTCTAGCACCCCCAAAACGGGCATGTGTGCAATGTGGCACACAGACATGCCCTAAGGGCACGTCTGTCTGTCACATGGCACATGTGTACATGCACAGATGTGCATGTACACAGGAATCGGTATTTTACCATGGATTTGTATTCCATGGTAAAATACCGATTCTGAAAGCCATGTGCCAATGGAATATTGGCTACCCACATTGCATTTTCGGTAATTTTACCGAATCGGTAAATATTACCGAATCGGTAAATTTACCGATTCGGTAAAAATAACGATTCGGTCAAATTACCGAATATATGCCCCTACATCTCCATAGCCCTTTACCGATCGGAAACGGCCGAAAATCTGTATTTTCGGCCGATTCCGATCGGTAAAGGGCTACCTACATCTGGCCCTAGATGCCTTAGGTGCTGGGCAACGGGAGGCGACTTCTACCACACCATATGGACCTGTACTACTATCCAGGCATATTGGGTTACTATATTCACGGAATTGAGTGAGATGCTGGAGACCCATATTGCCACAGAGTCCAAATTAGCCCTTCTAGGGATGACAAATGACATAGATCTGGCGAGTCCCCTCCTGACCTTTTTGACCCTGGCGTTGGTAGTGGCCTAACGAGACATAGCTAAACACTGGGGTGCGCCTGAATCACCAGACTTAGAGGAATGGAGGGGAGGGATGAACCTGTACATGGCTGCGGAAAGGGTCACTTACAAGGCGAGGGGATGCCCGAAGAAGTTCCTTAAAGTTTGGGGTAAATGGAGAACTTATCACAGGTTGGATGCGGGACTCTGAAGGCCATATACTTAGAGGGGAAATAGAAAGGTGTCTAAGCCAAATAGGGAAATGCCACAGGCCGACCAGGAGAGACTACTGTATTTTGGCGCACTGGACACCAGATTGCACGGACACGGAACTAGTTAGAGAATTGTGGGGAAGGGGGTGGTGAATGGGAGAATGGGAAATGTGCACTGAAGATGACATGAGTGTATCGTGGAGTTACACTAAAATGCAAAAAAAAAGGTTTAAAAAAAGACGGTATTGTTTTAAAAGTGCATTCGCCGTCGCTCTTTTCCACGGAGGCGGGACCACTCCATTGAGAATGGAGGCATGATCAGCCCCAAAATAATAGGGAGGCCATTCCAGACGCTCGCCACTCGATTAAAATGGATATTTATGAGTATGATGAGGAAGACATCTTCTTGGTATCATATGTCAATCAAGGCAAAAATAAGAGGAGTCCTCCACTGGTTGTGCTATGCCTATCGAAGGGACACAATTTCCAGCCCTAATCGATACGAGAGCATCGGCCAATGTCATGGGCATAAAACAGTACCAATTGTTGAAGCCAAGCCACCCATCACCTCAACATGCACCCAAATCTACATGTATGGAGGAAACATCTCTATTGCAGACTGGAGTGATAGAAGTGACAGTCCAGAACAGAGACATCGAGAATCAGGCCACCTTTCATGTCACCAATAAATGCGGGAAAACTCCATTGTTTCCAAACAACAGAAGTAATGCATTTGGTTTTTTTCATGAGAAGGGTGTACGATTGCCAGATAGACAAAATAATTAAAGACTTTCCACTGCTATTTGAGAGGCTTAGTAGTACATCTATCAAACTCTATATTGACAAGACGATCCAGCCAAAAGCCCTCAGACACAGTCTGGTGCTGTTTCACTTTCGGTCACTGGTAGAGAAGAAACTTCACAGACTGGACTGGGGTGATTGAAACGGTGTAGGAACCCACCCACTGGCATTGCCTTTGGCCGCCTCCCCAAAGCCAAAATATCCAGGGGCGATCTGCTTATGCATCCATATGAGACTCGCCAATAAAGTCATATGGCGAGACAGACATCTGATGCACAATATGGGTGACATTAGTGCAGATTTTAATGGGGAAGAATGGTTCTCCAAGTTGTACCTGAACACAAGATATCACCAGCTGATGTTAGATCTAACAAGTAGGTATATCACCACATTCTCCACACATCTGGGGTTGCGGAGATATCAACACCCACATTTTGGAGGGGTTACAGAATACCATTAGAGAAGTGTTATCATGCTCTTAGGGTGTCTTAAGCATCAGTGATGACATTCTAATATACTAAGCTATGCTAAAGGAGCACCAATGCCATCAGAGATCAGCATTGACTACGCTAGCAGAGCATGGACTCTCTCTTAATCAGAAAAAATGCTCTTTCTTTGAGAATAAGATTGTTTTGTTTCTTTACATGTTTTCAAAAGATGGCCTCTGTGTTGATACTCCCAAGGCAGAAGTCATATGGAACGCCTGAATGTTCAGAATGTTACAGAAATGAGGCATTTTATGGTCAGCGTTTATGGGTTGTACCTAACCTGGCCACCATTCCAGGACCTTTAAGGACCTTCACAAAGGCAACTGTCTGGTGGAACTGGATTGCCCAAGCAGAGACTCATTTTAGGGAAATACAAAAGTACACTGATTAAGGATACCACATTGGGATTTGTCATCCCTAAGAGAAACACACTGAACACAAGAATAGGAACATGGACTAGGGGTGATCTTTGCGTCTTCAAGCCACCTATTAAGAAATCCCTGATGGAGGAAGACAATGAAGCAGAGGATTTTATCAGGGTGGTCACTAGGGAGGCCTAACCAAAAGCAATGTCCATGGAAGAGATCCAAATAGCAACAGTGGCAAATGCATACAGAAGGCTGTCGAGGCCATGCAACGACACCAGTAGAAGAAGTTCAAGTGGCTCCAAGAGGTAGGGGTCAGACAGAAAAACGAATTATTTTTTATTTTTTATTTTTTATAAACTTGTTTATTGTTTTCAACACCCACAACAAATAAGAGGAGGGGCCAGTGCCTCTACATAAGCCCGACATTCAGGAGGTTAGCAGCAATGACATTGTGAAGTAACAGATTATCAACAATCCGGGTGCAGCCCTGACGCGGGCCACCCTCGCAGCAATCATTAGTACTGTGTCAAAGCGCCCGCAACCCTCCAAGTCGCTAAGGTGAATGGCCCCCGGTTCATACTACACTCCACTCTCAAAGACCCCCCAAAAAACCACCCTCCCCTCCCCATCCCCACCGGCGCTACCATCAGAGGCTAAATGAATCCAAACAATGCATCATTTTGTACAGGTTCCACAATTGGTACATTTCAACAATCTTAGGAGTATCGTGATTACCGCTCGTAGCCGTAGTGCCGGACATTTGGTTGTTGTTTGCCGCCTTGGAAGGAGATTAAAATCCGCAGCGAGGACTTTGGGGAGAGCGTTTCTACAGCTTGGATCGTGGGTGTGGGACTGCGAGTCCCAGCAGGAATCGCACAACAGGCACCAGCGCACCTGCGTCTCTTCCCGCCCCACTCCTCCCTCTGACGTCACAGACCTCTTGTATTTAACCCCCCTCCATCCCGCAAACGCGGGACGGAGCACGGGCGAAGGCCGGGCAAAGGGCGGACCGTTGTGTGGCCGTTAGGTGGCTGTGGGAGGCTGGGCTGGGGCCCTTCCCTTTCCTTTTTCTACAACCTCATTCAGCTGTTTTTGACTGCTGCGGCTATATCGCTGCTGGACTTTCACCTGTTCGTGGCATACTGCTTGGCCATAGTGCCCTTTCTCATACCTATACCCCTATGAAGCGGTGCTGCTAAATTAGGATTTATTTTCTTTTTGTACTTTTATTAGTTTACTGCTCTCTTTGTTAGGGTTAATGTGTTAATTTATTAGAGTTTTTTAGATACATTTTCTTAGGATTCTACCTACTCTGGTATTTGATTAGTCGCCCTACAGTTACTACCATGGACCCTTCTCTCTCAAGCAGCGCGGGGGAAACTCTAGTAAGGGCACCCTAGACAATTATTTTAAAAAGTCCACTTCTGAAATAGATAGGGAAGATGCATTGGCCGAAAGAAGGGTGGAGCGTCGTCGCTCCATTGAAGGTTACAAAGCCAGACTTTCTTTGACACCAGTCCCGCATACCTTAACCCCTGGTTCAGGGGTGGCCCCATTAATTGAGGACCCTTTTGCCACCTAGGGTATTCTGGTACTCTTAAGGGATACCTCTCCTCCACCCTCCTTAACAGTGGCCTCAAATAGCACCCCCATAATCTCTACTACATCTTCATGTAATCCCGGCGCAGGGCCGGAAGTCGCATCAGCTGCCCTGCGTACAGCCAAAATGACTGCAAGAAATAAACCTAGAAAAACGGAGGTCCCAAAAGTTCATGGTCCACCCCTAACAAAAGAAGGAGGAGGGGGGGCTCACTTCTAAAAGGTAGGATCAGTCATTTTGATTTTGGTAAGGGGAAAGGGGGGAATTTAGTTTCTGTTCCCAAACCAAGGGAGGATTCAAGATCTGAAATAATTCTAAGGACTCCTCAAGAAATATTATCATCCCCCCCATCATTTGCCCCAACAACTGGTACAGAATCCTTGAGTGGCAGACTGACGGATTCTCAATCGTTCTCCCCACTCCTGACTTTCTTGAGCATCTATTTAGGACGTATACTTTTCCAATTCTAGAAAGATTACTGGGTACAGAGCAGCGACTGGGGAAACTGGAAATGGCAATTTCCAATAAAGTGGATCAACAGAAAGTTCCTGTTAATCCAACTCCAGCCCCGGCCGCTGTAGTTGCATCCTCTACTACTTCATCTGACACAATTAAAGAGCCAAATGCACCTAGCAAAATAGTGAATCGAAATCTACAAGGGGTCAAATCTTCCACCATTGCACCCCGACCAGCCATGCATGCTGCAGGCACCATCCCGAAGGGGAGAAATAGCTCGGATGCAAGAACTTTGCGGCCGGTTAGAGGGAGGGAGTCCCCAAATAGAGCTGAACATCGAAGGGGTTGCCAGGTTGAACTTCCCCCGGAGGCAGTCCCCTATGTGGTGGTGCTTACGGGTGTTCCTACTCTTGAGCCTGATAAGCGAGAAGGACCCCTACAGCTCAAAAATAAAACCATGCACTGGCTGACTCGGAATAGACCACTCCCCGGTAATATCAATGGGGAGATTGTGCATGTACGTCGACTCCCATGGCTGGGGGGCCGAGTAAAAGACATCGAGGGTGATCTTATTGTGGTTAACTTTAGAGATCCTGAAGCGGTTAGGCATATCCTGAGTTGGATGCCTGGGAACTTAAACAAATCAATCATGCCCTGTGACCTCACTTACTTTTATCCAAGAGCTCTAGTGGCTCCCATGTCATGTCCCTGGCCACCCCCTGCCCAGTTGAGCAATCCAGGTTCTAAATTTAACAACCAATACTTGCCCTCGTTGCCGGGTTCCATGGCCCCAAAGATTGTATTTGGGTGGGAAACCGTCCCCCAAAGGGGCTATGGCAGTAACTCTGGGAGGCTGGATCATACATTTGAAATAAGGGGGATGGAACATCTGCTCCCCTTTACTCCTTTGGAAGTTAAAAATAGATTTGAAGCTTTTTCAGGACTGGATTTTTGCCACTGACGGTTGGGTACTTGCTGTAACCCTCCACCTTCTCCGAGGGGCATCACTAACAATATGCAGCTTAGTTGTTGCAAACAGACCTGTCCAATTGTTAATGTGCAGGGAGGTAAAGGGAATGTGGTAGGTAATGTAGTTAGTACCATTGGCGAAAATAACATGCTGCAGATAGATAATCCAATTCAGTGTAGCATGCGGGCCCAAGATAATATCTTCCCCGACAGCGCATATCTCCATTCACAGACTCCCCATGATCTGCCTGACTTGACCTCATCTTTCTTAGTCCCACCCAACCAGGATCCATTATTTTTACTCGGGTCCCCTGCTCCGCATGTGGGCAATGATCACGTTAAAGTTGGGACACCGGGCCTTAAATCCAAAGCTCCACCTGAAGCCTTGAAGGTCATGTCATGGAATGTCGCAGGTATAGTCAACAAACTATATACAGATGACTGGGACTCCATAGTAACAAATAGCGATGTCTGTCTCTTCCAAGAGACTTGGGCTAGGGAATCCCTGTCAAGAACGGGATACGCAATTTTCGTAATTAAGGCAAGTTGGAGTGGCAAGGGGAGGCCTTCGGGTGGTTTGGCGGTGTGGGTAGCTAGCCACATTGGATGCACTGCGGAGAATATAGCTACGTTCTCCCAGGACATACAGTGTGTTATACTGAAGTGGCCCAACGCTCCCAAGCTAGCAATCATAAATGTCTATTCCCGTCCTGTTGGCCCAACCATAGAGTCATCTACACTCGAAGATCTTTCGTCCTTCTTGGGTCAGTTACCGGATGACTACAAGATAGTGATGGGTGGAGACTTCAATTGTCATTTCGAACCATTGGAGGGGTTAAGGGAAGGGGCACTCACTGCCGAAGATGACTTTTGGGGCGTTCCGGTGTGTCAATCGCCCCACTCCAAATCTTGGTCCCCACTCGCGGTACAAATCATGTCCCTGACCCTCAATTTTGCGTTAAGGGCATGCAATGGGCGAACAATCTCAGATACCCCCTCACAATGCACTTTAAATAGGAAGGACCATGAGTCGCGATTAGACTACATTTTTGTGGATATTAGTTTGTGGCCTAAGGTCGAGGATTTCAAAGTAGTCGCGCGTACAGATAGCGACCATAATGCACTTTTACTTCATCTGGTGCATTCTGCATTAGTACCTGGCCCTCAGCCTTCTGAGACTAGGGATGAATCAGGCAATCTGGTACTTACTTCTAACAGGCGTAGGGTAAGATGGGAGAAACTATCAAACTCGAAAGAAAGCACCAGGAAAATGTATGAGCTAGTACTGCCCAAATTTGAGGATCTGGACAATCTAATCAACCAACCCAGACCTCAAAACTTTAATAAGAGTTTAGCTCTAATTCACGAAGAGCTAGTGGGAGTTCTGGGTGAGGTCCTCTACCCGAAGGTAGCGAAGTGAAACCAAAAGACCCGAACTTCCTCCTGGTACAACTCAGAATGTAAAAAGGCTAAGTCTGAATTAATTGCAGCAGTAAAATCAGATATAGATAGGACTAGGGTGGCCGAGCTTAGGCGTCAGTATAAGGGTGTAATGGCCCAGGCTAGGTCAGACTGGGATTGGGACAGATGGCAGGACCTCTCTTCTGCCCTTGGAACTAAGGACTCTAGGAGATTCTGGTCATTAGTCAATATTGGCTCAGGAGAACCTAAAGCTGCAGTAGAGCCAAATATTGCAGCTTCTATGTGGGAAGCCCACTTTGGTAAACTCTATGAAGACAGCTCTGATGATACCAATGATGTGGCCGCCGCCCTTCTATCCCTTTCTGGTGACAGATTGGAGTTTAGTCTCGGGGAGGTGGTCAGTGCTATAGACAGACTGGTGCTGGGTAAAGCACCGGGACTCGACAAACTGCCTGGCGACCTTTTTAGGTCCCATTGTGAGATTTGGGCCCCATACCTTCACATTCTTTTCAACTCCATTGCACGAGGCATGGCGATCCCCTGTACTTGGATGGGGGCAGAGATAGTTAGCATCTTCAAGAAGGGCTGTCCTCTCCTCCCAGCCAACTATAGGCCGATCAGCCTTATAGATGTGCCTCAAAAACTTTTTTCCCGCCTCATACTGGACCATCTTAGCGCTTGGACGCCTCCGGGCAGCAATCGCGCTCTACAAGTCTACAGGTTTACAGGTTTACATCTCCTGGACTGGATGGAGGATAAAGACATTCTAAGCCCCCTTCAGGCTGGCTTCAGGAAAAACACGTCCACCATGGACCAGATCTTCCGCCTTGTACTCCTCTATTGGGAATCTGTGAGGATTGAGGGCGGGAGGTTGTATATGGTGTTCGTGGACCTGAAGTCAGCATTTGACCTGGTACCCCGGAAAAAACTTTGGGAGGTTTTAAACGAGATGGGAGTTCCCACCCATCTCTTACAGGCTATAATTAGACTCCATGAGGGCAATTTTGCTCAGGTTCGGTGTGGGAGGGGTGGAGTTTTGTCAAAGAGGTTCCCTGTCCTAAGGGGGGAAGGCAGGGTTGCGTCTTGGCGCCAACACTGTTTTGCCTTTACGTTAACAATGTTCTAACCCATTTAAGTAACGTCAGCGACAATGATGCCCCATTTTTGGCGGGCAGGAGGGTGCCGGCTATTATGTTCGCCAACGACACCCTCCTGCTCTCCAAATCCCCAATGGGAATACAGCCGATCCTGGACGGATTTGGTCTTTTCTGTAGACAGTATGGTCTAAAGATCGATACAGGGAAGACCAAATTCATGATATTCAACCCCTCCCATAAGACAAGACCAAACCCTTCACTGAGCTCAGTAACTCTGGAGAGGGTAAAAACATTCCAGTATTTGGGCGTAACATTGCATGAGAATTTAGCTTGGGAACCACAGATATCAAGCTCTCGAATAAGGCTGTCACAACTGTCCGGGGCAATCTTGAAGGTTACGAACACTTCTACCTTCAAACATATAGCTCCTGCAGTTGAAATGTACAAAACACAAGCCAAGTCGGCTGCATTATATGGCAGCGAGTTGTGGGGGTATAAAGCTGGAAAAGAGTTGATGAGTGTTGAAAATAATTTTCTGAGACGTCTTTTGGCCCTTCTGCATGGTACACCTCTGCTTCCTCTACAATTAGACATGGGTCTACCTTCTATAGGGGAGGATCTTGAACTAAAACCGTTAAGATTCTGGCACAGGCTTTGGACTACCAATGAGCTTAAACATTATAGGCAAGATCTTATTCATGTTATGAACTTAAACCACAGCGACAAAATTCCTTGGTTATCCTTTGTAAAGCAAGAATTGTATCGGTTGAGTCTCCATGAGCTGTGGGAGGCCCCTGAGTTAGGCTGCCAAAGGGTTTCCCGGAAAAGACTCGTAGAAGTTCATAAGGAAAAAAGTCTTGCTTCTCTTGTGCTTGCACCCCGCATTGGGATTTTAACTGAACGTTTCCTCGACTCCAAAAATTCTTATTACTTTGAAAGTTTTATGGATACCATCTTCCCGATTCTGGCAAGAAAGCTATTTATCCAATGGAGGTTTGGCACTTTACCTATTAAATCCTTTACGTGCCAATGGGGGGGACAAAATATGCCCCGGCTGTAGCCACTGTGAAGAGGAGGAAACCCATGTTCTGTTCTTCTGCCCGGCCTACGAGAGACCTAGGAAACACTGGCTAGTGCCTCTGTGTAGGAACCTGGGCGTAAGGAGTTATGTGATTTCGTACAGAATACTGAAAACCGATTCCTCCCCTCATATTGTATTCGCAGTTGCTAAATTTTTAATGGCCATGTGGCACATCAGAAGTAAATTACTCAAAGTCTGACTATCATAGGATAGTATTGCCAACTTAACCTCATTGTCATTGTATCTTCTCACTATCACACGGGAAGTGGTTGTTCTTTTTATATACCCTTTCAAAGTATGTCTTAATCTAATGTTTTATCAAAAATGTTTTCTATGGGGGAGGAGCCAAGATGGCGGACGGAACGGACGCGTGAGTTCCCGGCTCCGCAGCCCGTCTGCTTTTACATAAAAATCCTGTTATTTATCCTCGACTGTACCGTGTTTAACCGAGGCCATAGCCGTGCTGGAGAAAACGGCGTTCATCTGATGTCTCTCCCGGCTGGATCCACTGCGAACTCGCGGCGTTTGCCGACCTCCGGCGTAGCCCCTGAAATCTGACCAGATGATCGCCGCCGGACGCCGCTGGACTTAGTCGGTGAGGCTCGCTGGGGCAGAACCGATCCTTTTGGGTGCGTGCCGTTTGCAGAGCTGGGCGGATTTGCTCTCATTCATTGTGACGATACCCCACTTAATAACGGAGCGGTTACTTGAGGGACTGGAGCGGGGCAAGCAACGCTTTCCTTTGTCCCGAGACAGGCAACTGGAGTGGACTCCATTTTGGGCGTCTTCGCCGCCGCGCACGCCCGCACCAACAGCAAGCGAGGGGGCTCTCACTCTGCGCAGCCCCCCACCCCCCCAGACTGGGAGCCGCGCTACCATTAGTGGCCCTAACTGCTGTTTCATTTGGTGCTGTGGTCGCCCCCCTCCCTCCATGGCGGGCTGACCGTAGGGGTGGTAATGGCGCCTACATATCAGAACGGAAGCGTGGTGGCTCCCCTGTCTCCAACATCTGCAGCCCTGCCTGTCCTAGCGCCCGAAGCTGCTCTGGGGACGCCACTGAGCAGTGCTGACCGGCCAGTATTGCGGGGTGCCCTGACTTGTGGCGACATCCTTTCAGCCCTAGCAGAACTAAGGGCGACATGGCGAAGGAACGCCCGAGATCTGGAGTGGAAGATCGAGGAAGTTGCTTCTGACATAAAGCGACTACGGCTGGCTGATCCCCTACTGCCTCTCACTGCTCCCGGGGTGGACACAGTGTTGCAACGTGAGGATACGGAGGGCTGCTCTGTCCCTGGCTACAATGTTGTGTGTTTCCTAATGGACGAGGCTACAGTTACACAATCTCCCTCCACTCCGACAACTGAGACTTTGCCTGCACAAATGCTGACATTGCTGTTTCTACAACATCGGAGTGGGTGCCATCCTGGGGCAAAAGGAGAGTTCGTCAAATTGGACGCTGATCTGGTTGGTGAGTGGGGACACTCCCCTCCTCTTCCTCTGCTTCGTCTACATCGAGAGCGGCCATCTTTCTCCTTTGTTCTGCATGAAGTGCACTCACAGCTGCGGCCATTCCTGGAGGGAATCCGACGTACGGGGCAGGGCTGAGGTCTTCCTTTGCTGGTTCTGATCGATTGCCTGGCTACGACCCCGGACTGAACCACTTGTTGACACATTGGTCACGTATTGATTGCAATTATCCCCCACTACAGGTCGCTATTGCTATCATGCGTACTGGTCTCTTTTCCACTTCAAGCTGCAATTACTGTGTTTGATCTTTTTTGTCCCTACCTTATGGGGTGATTGTTTTTGCGGGCTGGTGATCCGGGGACAAACGTTGTGATTGATGGTCTCGGACCTTATGCCTGATCAGTTGGGGGGGACCCGGATTGGAACGCTATTCCGATATGTGCAGGAGCTCTCCTTGTCCCCGATGGCCTATGGAACTTGATTGGGAAGGACAAAGGATTTACTGGTGATGTTCGATGGCCATTTTGTGTAACTAGTTTACTCTCCTCCGTTATGCGGCCATATTGGTTCTTTGTCTTGGTGGGGGCGGGCCTTCTTCATGCGCCTCATTTTGGGATCTGTCCGAGGTCGGGTCAGGGCTAGGTTCTTTTTATGCTGTCGGTTGCTTGGCTGGTTGGACCGGGATTAGGAATTTTACACACTTGTTTAAGTCATGCACGATATAATGTCTTTCCCCAACTGCTTTCGTATTAATACTTGTTTCTCAGTAGTCACAGACTGTGTGGGGATAGTGTTTTTGACTGAGGGGCTGGGAACGTTTGGAATGGCTCCTCCTCCCGCTTCACTTGTAGTTTTTGAGAGTTGTAGACTAGGGTGGCCTATTCTCACTCTCTATATTTCAGAGTTATATTTTATTATTTTTTCTTCTCTTTTCCTTTCTTCTCTTCCTTTACTTGAACTACATTTCGGGTTCTTTAATGGGCGACAGGCACATTGTCGGGGGGTAGGCCGTAGCCTCCGCATTGGTGTAGGGTGGGGGGGTAGATTTCATTTTCCTTATTTAGTTTCTATGGGCCTTTTTTCTCACTTTTCTGCGCTTTCTTGTACTGTTTTCCTTTCTGGGTCTGTGATAGGGGATGGTTGGGAGTGGGTGGCGCTGGGAGTGGTACGAGCATGGTTCCAGTTGTCCAATTGTTCTTCTATTGTATTGCCACTCTGATGGGGTGCTTCACGCAATTGTTGCTATTATTCCTGCTGCCTACTCATGTGGGGGAACTACTGTACGGACTCAGATCGCCTTTGCACCTATCCTTCCTTGATTTTTACTTAATCGGAAAAACTTTAAAATTTAACCTTTACTGCTCCTTCTCCCTGGCGACATGATTTTTCCAGTGTAACTGTTATTAATTGTTGCTATGTCACCTGATGCCGTTAGGGGACCGTATTGCTAGCACCTGTGCTCAAAAGTATTGTGGCCGGCCGGATGGTTGTAGGCCCGTATCTGTTTTTCTATTATATGCACAATAAAGGTTTTCAAAAATTTTTAAAAAAAATAAAAAAAATGTTTTCTATGTATGTTTTTTATGTATCTTTTATGGCCTAAACGGCCGAAATAAAGAATTTTTGGATTGGATTGGATTGGATTACCATGGAAAGCAGGGAATCGCTACTCGTGCGTTGCCTCAATAACTGGGTGCACTGTCTACTGGGCCTCTACATCAGTTAGCGCACTTGTATCTGAGTCAGTGTCTAAGTCTTCAGCTTTCAACTCTGTCACAAGAGCCTCCCAAGCTCGCGCCGCCTCTAGCGCTTTATCATTGTGGGACCTTAGGGCTTGTTGTAGTCTAACTGAACTCTCACTAGCTGCCCACTTAAGTAGTGCAGCCGTCCACCTTGCGTAACTAGGGCCCGCTGCTGCTTTCCAGTGGGACGTAATTTCTCGATTGGCAAGCACCAATCCTAAGTCTATGAATTTGCTAGTCAGCTTTGTTCTGCTAGTGAGCGGAAACCAGTGCAACAAGCAAGTCCCCTTATCCGGAGTAATCTGTCGCCCTGTCGTGCCACAAAGTAAAGTAGATACCTCTTCCCAGTACGTGACCAACCGCGGGCAGTCCCATAGCATGTGCAGGAGATCTGCGTTCTCCAGTCTACAGCTGGGACAAAGTGCCGTATTAACATGGAAATATTGATTGATTTTCGCCGGCGTAAGGTACGCTCTATGCAGCACAAAAAATTGAATCATCTGGAATCTAGTGTTTCTGGTGCCCTTCCACGCCCTCTTGAGTATCTGCGACCAGGTATCTCTTTGGCAAGATCCGCCGCCCACTGGTCACGCAACTTCTGCAGCGGTGCTAGCCCCTCTTCTAACATATGCCTGTATAAACAAGTGACCGCCTTGTACCTGCCCCTGCCATCACTACATATTGGCACGCCTCACTCGTGGGTGGTTCCGACAGACCAGCGCCCCAGTGCCTCTGGATAGCCGCAACCAGGGCAGCATGCAACAAGAAGTGACCCTGTGGGAGCCCAAATGAGTCCTGTAGCGTGCCAAAAAGTGTAGTAGTGCACCGTCCCCAAATAAATCACCCACCATCTGAAGCCCCACTGTCGCCCACTCCGCCAGAGCCAACCAATCCCCGCCGTGCGACAATGCCGTGCACATACCCAATGGTATTTCCGGGGCATAAGGTCTCTGTACCCTGACTCGGCTGTGGTAGCGGTTCCAGCAGTGCCTCAGGGTATGCTCTGCAGGGGTCAAGTCAATGACCCTCAGCCTTTGCTGCAGGACCACGAATGACAGGATGTGCCGTGGCACCTCTGGTTCAGTCACCTGCTCCGGGCCCCGACATTCCTGCGCCACCGCCTGGGTGAGGTACTGGAGCTGTGCGGCTAGATAATACAATTCAAAATCAGGGACAGCCAGGCCGCCAGCAGCTCTTGGACAGATCAAGGTGTCCAATGCTACTCGGCGTCTACCTACTCCCCAAATGAAACACCCCATCATGGATCGGAGCTGTCGAAATAAAGCAACAGGTATCCGTAGGGGCAGAGTCCGAAAAAAGTACAAAAGCCGAGGGAGTGCCACCATTTTCAGCAGCGCCACTCGGCCTGCCACCGATAGTGGAAGGGTCCCCCAAAATTGCATGCTGCCCTTAAGTCCCCTCAGAGTTCTACCTATGTTGACTTCGTGAATATCTTCCTGCCTGTGGTAAACTTGTGTCCCTAGGTAAGGAAGGCACCTATGCTCCCACACCAAGTCAGGTGGCAGGACAGGCTGGGAACGCTCCCCGGCCACTGGAAACACCTAGTCTTCGCCCAGTTGACTCGCAGGCCAGATATGTCGCCGAAACGGCTGAGCAAGGAACGTGCCCCCTCCAGCGCACCCTCCGCATCTCTCAAAAACAGCAGGAGGTCACCGGCATGTAGGGAGATATGATGCGACTGGCCACCAAGCCTCAAGCCTCGGAACTCCTCCCCCGACCGAGCCCTCGCCACCAATGGTTCCATTGCTAGGGCGAAAAGCAGCAGGGAGAGCGGGCAACCCTGCCTGGTACCATGCCCCACCGGGTATGAGGATGATACCACTCTACCAACCCTCACTCTGGTCCTTGCCGACGAGTATAGTATTTCAGTCCAGTGTACATATCCCTCCCCAAGCCCGAAGGCTTTCATGACTGAAAACAAGTAGGGCCATTCCAGGCTGTCAAACGCCTTAGCAATGTCCACCGAAAGCACGACCACCTGCCCCTCCATTCCAGAACAGCCATCTAAAATTCGAATTAATCTGCGTATGTTACTGGCAGTATTGCGAGTCGTATGAAGCCGTCCTGGTTAGAGTGTACCAGTCGCATCATGAAGGGGAGAAGCCTCATAGCCAGTACTCGGCTCAGTATTTTATAATCGGTGGTGACCATTGATAAAGGTCTGTACACAGACGGGTCGGTCGGGGTCTTCCCCGGTTTAAGGCCGGCAACACACCCCGCTGACTGGCCTCCTTGTATATCATCATCAGTTGGGGGCCCAGGAGGTCGACATACGTTAGGTAGAATTCTATGGGCAGGCCATCGCTGCCCGGAGTCTTGTTGAGTGCCAGTTGTTTAATGGCACAGCGAATTTCAGTAATCGTGATGTCCTGGCCAACGGATTCCGCCTCCTCCGCCTCAACGGTAGGAAGCTCAAGATCCCCCAGAAACGCCTGCACGTCAACGTCCCCTGTTAGCAAGTGACTGGTGTATAAGTCCGCGTATAAGGACCAAAACCTATCGTTTATTTGATGTTGGGTGTATTCCAACTGTTTCATCGGCGAAGTCAAAGCCAGCACAGGTACACCCCTGGAGGTGGGATCAGCCAGCGAGGCCAATAGTGTAACCACCTTATCTCTTCCGGCGGGCGCACGGGCCAGGTAAGCTCTGTGGTCAAAGTACCTTAGGCGCTCCACGACCACCTCCACTGCCTCCGTCCGAGCTTGGACCGCGTCCCAGTTCTCGGTACCACCAGAGTGGGCCCTTTCGGTCTCCCTGAGGGCCTGTTCCTCAGTTTCAATTTCCCGCAGCAACAGCTTCCGCACCCCCACCCACTTGTTGATACAAATCCCTCAGATCACTACTTTAAAGGCGTCCCATTCCAGGGCAGTTGATGATCATTTTCAGCGAAATACCGCTCAACACTAGCTCCCAGCTCGGTGCGGAAGGGTGGATCTTCCAGTAACTCCGGTCGCAACTTCCAAGTCGGGATAATGGGGCACTCCGCAACCCAGCAGAATCGCACCAGTAACGGATTATGGTAAGAGATGGTGCTCGACAAGTACTCGCTACCCAGCGCCATAGCCGCCACTCCGGGGCTGCATAATACTGCATCCAGCCGTACATGCAGATCATGCAGAGCCGAATAAAACGAGTAGTCTCTATCATCTGGGTGCTGCACTCGCCACACGTCCACTAGGTCCCAGTGGTTTTGCCACTGGACCCTACATTTCGCTAGCTTGTGAATCAGTAGCCGTGGGCAACGGGGGTGCGACCTGTCCAAGGTCACATCCACAATAGAGTTAAAGTCCCCCCCAACAGGATTGGGGTTGTAAAGTAATCGGCCAGGGCGATAGATAAGCTCTCCAGGAAGGACGCCTGCTCCACGTTAGGGGCGTAGACACTGCAAAGCGTCACCTCCCGCCAGTAAAGGCGCCCCCAGACCACAGCGTATCGGTCCTCGGGGTCTATCATGTGGTCGACCATTTGGAAGGGAACTCCAGCCCTAATCCCTACCAGTGCCCCTTGCGCAAAGGCTGAGTAAGTGGTATAATAAAGCTGCCCTCGCCATCTGCGCTGCAGTGCAAGCCCCTCCGTTTTGGTCAAATGCGTTTCTTGCAATAAGGCTATCTGCGCACCCATACACACTAAATAAGAGTGAACTTTGTGTCTGCGCTGCATTGAGTGCAACCCCCTCACATTCCAAGTCGCACATTTCACATCAGGTAACAGCCCCATAACGTTGGTGTAGAAAATACAGGGAGAACTCAATACCCTGTAGCCGCGCCGGTGGGCCCCTCCCCCCATCCAATCCTACCCGATCCCCAACAATCCCGCCCCTCCCAGAGCACCTCCCTCCCCCCCCCAGAACAGGCACTAACATAGTGAATCCCATCAAAACGAACCCAACAAATGCCTCAATCAAGACTAAGGCCAACTAACTGGGAACCATCCGGTGGGGTTGGCTAGGGTCTAGCAAGCAATTAGAAATTAGTCAAAACAACCTCCGCTCCAAGAACCCCTCACCTCCCCTTTCCCACCCAGCTCCCCCCAAGCATAGTTTCACTTTCGCAGTAGCCTAAGCTGCAATGCGCGCTGCCTGCCCGTGAGCAGAGGCCAAGTCTCCCTCCCCCGCAGCACTGCCAAGGTCCCCAAAGAGCACATCGCATCCGCCTCCCCGCCCGCACTGTCTCACTGTATCAGAGCCCTTCAGGCCCCCCCCCAACCATATTCAATGTCTACTCATCAATCAGGTTGTTCGCCGTTCCCGGTGTGACCAGTGGAAAGTGCATGCTGTCCGATGCCGAAGTATCCGCCTCCGATACTTCTGGTGCTTCCTTATCGTTCTCCTGGTCCGAGTCTTTCGGAGAGGTCAACAATAATTTGCCAGAGATCACCGTCACCGCCGCTAACGCCCCTTTGCGCTCCACCTCAGTTTGCGAGATCGATGGCTTCCGCAGGCCTCGCCGCCTACGCCTTATACGCTGTGACCTACGGGGCAGCAATTCTTAAGCCATCGCCCTCGCCTCACGTTCCGGTCTATACCTCCCGGCGCGATAGGATTCTAGCCATGTCCATGCATCCTCCGGTGTGTCATGAAAACTGGTGGTCCCATCCAACATGATGCGAAGCTTGGTCGGGAAGAGCAGGGAGTATAGTATTCCTTCTGTGCGCAGTTATTTCTTAACGGCCAGGAAGTTCGCTCGGCGCCGTTGAGTTTTGAACGAATAGTCCGGGAACAAGGTGACTTTGCTGTTGCCGACCTGATAGGTTCCATCCGTGCGAGCTTTTTGGAGGAGCAGATCTCTGTCTCTAAAATGCAGTAGTCGTGCATCCACAGGTCGAGGAGGGCGTCCCTGCTGCGGGGGTCTAGCAGGAACGCAGTGCGCTCGTTCGAGGGTGTAGAAGGCCGATAAGCCCTCGGGCGCCACCTCAGAGCGCAGCCAGTTTTCCAGGTAGCTCACCATGTCCGATCCCTCCGTTTTCTCCGGCAGGCCCACCACACGGATGTTGTTCCGCCTGTACCTCCCTTCTGCATCCTCTGCGCGTTTATGTAGTGCTACGATCCGGTCCATTATTTTATGGAAACAAAGGTCCTAAGCCTAGAACAATATTTCATATCAATGTTATATAGACCGGGAAGCAGCGCAATTGGCGAGGAACCAGTGGACCGGCACCGCGTCCCAACACCCTTTCTAGCGCGGATCGAGTATCTCACCGACCGCAGCACCGGACACTTTTTCCTTTTAGCGCGGATCGAATAACTTCTCGACCGCAGTTCTAACATAACAAGACGGGGCCGCCAAACGGGACCTGCCTCGATACTTTAAACCGATCATCAATCGCGGATCTGAACGCTACGCCGGCCACCCAGCTTCCTCAAGCATACCAACGTGCAACCCAGAACAATTCCTGCACTTAGGCACGACGTTCATCTACGTCCAGCGCTGGAACCCTCCTCTGCCTATAAACCTAACTCTTGGTTGCAGAGGCGTATATAATTTTGTTTCACCAGGCAATATAATCATTAAGTCCTGAAGATGATCCCTTTATAATTTGAGCCCGGGATCGAAACGCCGTCGACACTGTTTAGTAGACATACAGTTAATTTGCGAATACTCTTGTATGTATGTACTACTCTGGGAGTTTCTGTCAATTTTGATGTAAAACAGTACCCAGTTTTGCTCACCTCTTCTTGCCTGAAGTAAACTTTTCTTTCTTCTATATCCTTTCCTTTAATTTTCTCCCATTTCTAATCCGGCACAGGCTTGTGCTTTACTACAAACGAAAATGTTTGTTGTGAAATTGCATTTCAAACTTTAAACACTTGTTTTAGTCTATAAATAAATCCCTTGCCCGGCTGGGTATAGGAAAAGTATATATAGTTTCCTATTGTGGTCTATATAACATTGATATGAAATATTGTTCTAGGCTTAGGACCTTTGTTTCCATAAAATAATTGATACCCATGGTCCATAGCCACCTAGTGGGTCCCCCTTGTTTTTTGAAAAAAACGATCTGGTCCATTGCACTTGACATCGCTGCGGTCAGCGCTGACTGCGCAGGCGCCACCTCTTGAATCACATCTTCCACTTGTTTCACCCGATCTGACAGTTTCGAGTGGTCCGCCCCCAGGAGGCCCAGTCCCGCCGCCATGTGCGCTATGTCCTGCTGTAGGGCAGTGCGTGAATCAGCTATAGCAGACAGTATCTTATCTAACTGCTGCTGCAGTTCCGACTCCTGCGTCAGAGCAGGCGCGTCTTGCTTGACCTGAGATGGAGAGTCCGCATCAGAGGGCAGGGGGTCCTCGTCTTTCTTCGCTCAGGGCTTGCCCATGGTGGCAATGGACCGAACTCAGGATAAGGGCCTATGGAGCTCAACCAGTCCGCGTTGGCCAGATGGGCGCAGGGGCCAGTATTCAGTCCAACAGGTCCCCCAGGATTCCGAGTAGCCGCTCAACCCGCTTTTCTCCGGTTCGCCATCAGCAGTGCCACTATCCAGCACCAGCCGTGCGCTGCACCATCCACGTAGGCCCAGCCTGGGGTGCGGGAGTAGTGTTATATAGGCAATCCTAGGCGCGGGCCGAATGGGCCCTCCACAGCACACCACGCAACTGGCCCGGCCCCCCCACCCCCCCAGTCCAGCCGCGTCACAACAGTCACAGTTTCTGCTGGGCCTTGCAGGCAGGCCCCTTCCCAGGTCCTCGTGGGGTCTCTCCCTGTTCTGGGCCCGCCGTGACCTCAGGCCCACTCTGCGCTGCGGCAGACAGTATCTTATGGCAATGGGCTACCCCTCCAGGCACTACGCTGTTCCAGCCACACGGGGGCACACTCCCGGGTCCCGGGCAGATCTTTCTGGGCCCTCCGCCACATCTAGTCAACGTCCCAGGGTGCCAAGCGCCGCTTTCAGGCCTGCGCCATCAGTGGCTCCGCAAGGCCGACCACCGGTGTCCCTGTCGTCCTAGTCGCCCAATGAGCGCCTCGCTGCGCTTGTCGTGCAGTGTTTCAGCACCACAGGCCTTTGTGCACTCCAGCACACAGCCCCCTCCGTGACAGACTCCGGGCCACAGTACAAGGCTAGGGCAATCCAGGCCCCCTCTCCCGCTTCCCGGGCGTTCCAGGCCTGTGTGGCATACCTGCCAGCACTCCAAACCCAGCCACCAAAGAGAGGCCTCCGCCTGCAGTGTTCGCTAGTCTTGGCCGCTCTGCCCCTTCAGCACCAGCCGCAGCCGTCCGGCCGTAATACAGTCCCGGAGGGCCCCCCGGTGCTCGGCCGCTCCACTGGCCGTCCGCCGTGTCCAGCCCGCTGCGACGCTTCGAATCAATGCCTTACAGCGGCCGCAGCTATCGCACATGGCTCACTCGGCTCTGCGCAGTTGTTCTCAGTGCCGGAGGGCCGCCATGTTGTTTGCGCTGGTCCCAGTCAGCTCCACCCGAAAAGCCCCTCAGTTCGATCAGGCCGCGCCGTCAGGTGAGTCCAAGCATTCCAGGACCAGTTCCCCTCCGCCTTGCCGCTCCCCGGTGGTGCCTAGGGGGGCCTCGGGGTCAGTTTACAGGATGAAATCAGGGTTTGCGAGCGGAGCTAAGGGCTCACGCCACCGCTCGCATCAGCGTCCTAGCCACGCCCCCAACAGACAAACTAATGATGACACAGTTATGGAGAGAATAGGATGAGCTCAGCACCACAAAGGAGGGTGTATTATGTAGCCACTGTGGCTATGGAAGCAGGTCATTGAACTTTTGCATCATGGCCACCAAGGAATAGCCAAAATGAAGGCTCAACTACGAGACAAACCATGGTTCTCGGGGATGGGCAATGCTGTAGAGGAAGTAGTGACGAGTGCCACACCTTTCAAATCACTAAAGAAGCTGCATGTCCTACCCAGACCACATTAGAACCATGCAGGAAACCGAGGACTAAGATTAGTATGGACTTCAGCAGAATGACAATGTTAAAGATGGATTAACACTCACAGTACCTGGTAATGGAAATAGTCTTAAATATGGCATTCCAAAAAGTACAGCCCCAACTGGTAAAGACCTTTGCAACATTTTGGCTGCCTTTAGAGATCAAAACAGAAAATAGAGCCCGTTTGTAAGCAACGGAATTCAACGAGTATCTAGACTTTCTAGGGGTCAGGCATTCGAAAGATCATGCCTCTGCGTTTGCAAGCCAACGGAGAGGTGGAGCGATTTATGAGGACTCTGAACAAAGCTTTCTGCATTGGCATAGACCAAGGTGAGGACCACGAGTGGTGTTTACATAACTTCCTGAGAATTTATGGACAAATGTCCCATAGCACCACTCGCTGCAAGCCTTAGCGCAGATGTTCACTCGGCGGTCGCGAGATAGACTCCCAACTGGACCTACATGGTGCCCACATATACCCCTAGGTATTGATAGGACACAGCAACCACAAAGAGACACAAATGACAGTGCAAGCAAAGCCCCAAGGGCAAAACTCTCCACTTTCAGGTGAGTGATCATGTCCTCATGCAGAGACCAACATCAGGGATGGATGTTCTGGAAACCTTACGAGAGTAAGGCATGGATCATAGACGAAGTAAAAGGTACTCTATTTGCAACTTGGGGAGAAGAGATGGCAACACAAAACATCAAAGTGCCGGATATTGATGTGTGAGAAGAGGTGGAAGGAATCACTAACTGATCCAGGAATGTCGATGATCCATTTGTATCAGGGATGGTGTGAAGACATCCTGCTTTTACTTGTTGAGGAGACACGAAGCACGTGCTCTCGAGGCCTGGCAGTACCAAGGGGTTAAATAAAGCTGCATTGAGCTTCTTGAGGTCAATCCTGTGACAGTTTATTACCAATTAGTTTTGTTATAGCTGCTGGTGGGACTGTTGAGCACTGTTACATTCCTTTTTAGGTCAAGCCTGGGCAGCGCATGCGCTGCTCTGCGGCATGCTGTATTGGAATATGGAATAGAAGCCCTGCCCACTCTCCGCCCACATTTGTCAATGGCTTGTGTCATTGTCCTTCGTAAATGCTGACTTCTGATTCGTTAATAGGCTTGTTAGTCCCTCCTTAGTACCGCCTTGTCTTCATTTGTAACCTACCAGAGGACTGGTCCTTTTACCTCGGTTGTTACATGGTACGTATTTTTTAGTCTGTAAGCACTATTTTCTTAAAGTTTCTCCTATTGCAGGTGCAACACGCTTTCTTGCAACTTCAAGTGTGCCATGCGTGCTTCCACTTGCCGAGCAGCCGGGACAATGGCGGCCACTCATGTACAAGAGTTTGAGCTATTGGCATTGCAAATGACAATGCCTTTTTTATGTTAGTTAGCAAAACAGAGAAATGCCAATAGCTTAAACTCTCGCAAATGCAAGACCGCAATACAAAAATAGTATTTGGATTCAGTTACGACTTGCGCCTTTCTTTCATTGGAGCTGTTAGAGTTCGTCTTTCCATTTTAAAAATACATCATTTGTTCGGGTCATTTACGTAGGTTTTTTCCATTCTGTTTTTTGATAACCCACTTACACCCGTCACAAAATGACGACCTTTGCAGAACTGACCGACTCCAACTTCCTCCCATAACAACACAAACGCGTACACTCGCCATAGAACTCACAACTGTTTCGAAATGGCCGCGCCAGCACTGCCTCTTCACAGTAAAGACTTTACTACAGTGGATTTTTGTTAACCAGGAAGTCCCGCCCTCCCGAGCTTTGACGCGCACTCACTCCCCTTTGGCAACGAAGGGGAGGCGACATGTGATGTGATTGCAACTGTCGCCGCTCCATGTGGTGGTGGGACAGCTGAGCGGGCGGCTTCGGGAGAGCAGCTTTAAGGGTGTTTTTTCTGGCATAGAGGAAAGCTGCCCGCAGAGCGCGATGAATCGCGGAGATGCAGGTGCAGCGTCCTCTTCTGCTGACCATTTCACTGCTGAGCAACGGGACAACAAACTGTTGAGGAAGGCTGAGCTGAAAGTTGCTCTGGACTTCCCCTTGGAGGAGGCAGCTGCCTTTGACGGTAAGGGGAAACGTTCAGTGTTTTGTGTCCCGACATGCCCGGCTTTTGCCGTGGGCGTGTCTAAAAGTGCCTGCTTTGTACACTCGGACTGTTTTTTGCCTGCGTTTCTTCCAAATACAACGAATTCACTTACCTTGTCTATGTATGTGTTCCCTATGCAATAACTGACACATCGCACATATGTAAATTGCCAATAGTAGTGGAAGGAGACTGCACTTAATCCCTTTTCAGTCGGCATCTGTCACCAGTCGAAATGCCAGTGAATCAGTTGCCGGTGGCTTGTGAAGTGTCTCATGGGTGCAGTTGATCACATATGGAATTGTTTACCCAAAGAACTGATATTAAGAAAGTTTAGTTGGTACAAGTTGCTTTTTGTAACTGGCTATCTATGTTTATTATAATGCCTTTCAATACATTAGGTGTTTTTTTTAGCCAGTTGATCGTTTATTGTTTATTGTGCTGAGCATGTAGTTCATTATAATAATAATAAAAAACGTAAAATACTTCAGAATGTGGTTGTAATGGGTTGTATAGTTTTAACAATTACATTTGTTGAAAGTAGGGTCACCAAACGTCCCAGGTTTACCCCGACACTTCAGGTTTTTCGTTGACTGTCGCAACCTCCACACAGTTTTTTAATTACACCTGATAAATATCCCTATTCCTAGTACATTTTTATCCTGGGTTCTTATGTCAAGATTGAAAAGAAAAGCGGTCACTTGTAGTTTTTTAGTGCGCCTGCTTCTATTGGTCTACAATGCCATGTTAAGGCTGATTGTTTCTGCCCATACATGTCTAACAGCATTATTCAGGACCAAGAAGATCACTATGGTCTCTCCTTCCTTTTTTTATTTATTTAAGAAATCTGCTTGAGGTTCTGATATCTGCATAGACCATCTACGTCATTCATGCATACAAACTGCAGTAGTTTTTAGTAATTGGAACTGCCAGAGCCTGAACTTGATTCACATTGATAATGGTATAGATCTGCTAACCATACATACCCCTGGGCATTTCTGTATTAGTGTCAGTATTAGGACGTTTCTCCCCTAGGACATTTCTAGAGAGAATCCTTATACTACTCAGTATTTTGCCCAAGGCCCTCTGCGGAACTGTACCCAGTAGCGGAAGCATGGCTGCCTGTGTAGGGCTGAATATGACTTTCACGCCAACCTGATTTTCAGTATTTAGATCTTCATATGTTCTACTGATGTTAAGTGTTTTTGTAGTACCTTAACTGCTTGAGAGCGGTTTTCAGAATTTCTTAATCATATTGTTGACATTGGATGCATGTTTTATTTTTATTTTTCTGGCGTAAGTGCTCTGAGATTAAACATGGGGTATTCTTCTAGGGGTATTCATTCATTTTAATTTTTCCATGAAACTCGGCGGATTTTTTATATTTTTTTAATTACAAAGAAGCTTTAACTTTACTAAAATGGTGTAAAAACTCCTCAGTGCCTTCCAATAAAGATTTTTCCTATGAAACCTGACATTGAGGCACTTCCCCAGAAACGGATGCTTCATCAGATATCTGCTATAATCAGAAACATTGTCTTTAGAGCCCTGTTACAGTCAAATTCCAGATTCACCTAAGGCACTATTATTGTCAGAACTTTATCATAGCCTGGATATTGGCCTAGTCTGGAAATTAGATGTATCTGAGTCTTGGTGTAGACTGAACCCTGCCATGAACACAATAGTGGCGTAATCGCTTCTCTAGTATAATCTAAACCAAATTCTTCGAGCCATGTTGTAGTCCAAGCTCTTACTTTCTGGGAGTTCTGTCACACAGAGCCCGGGCATGGTCTGAAAAAAATTAAAATAAATGAGAGCACTGGCTTTATGGAAGCCTTCTCATAATGAGTGGCACACATACACAACCCTGTTGCATAGCGACTTGGCCTATGTTTATTATAGACCAGAAACCTAGAAATATTATTACATTTCCCTTTTGTATGTTTGGAAAATTAAATGCTACATTTTATATTGTGAAGATGGGTAAAATAATAGGAACACGTGTTAGATGGGTAAGCACAAGGGTGTGAAAAATGTTTTCCGCGTCTAGAACACCATTAAGACTTGGGTGTAAGTTGCTAAGACTAATCAAAATCAATACAAATAATGTTTACAATGTGACTGTGTGTGGGATTGGTACACTTTTTTTATTTGGGTTCAAATGAGGAAAAACACACACAAACTGTAATTTGTGAATTCTCACAGGTAAAATTCTGGTGGGAAGTACCCGGCTTGACACTAAAGGATTGCATTTTTTACATAAAATGGTCCATCTATTGAAAGATGTTGCAATATGTTTTACAATCTAATCATGAAAACATAAATAAAGAGGGAGTTAGAGTATAAAAGCTGGGGTCGCCCTCGAAACACGATTTATAACACAGAAAAAAGGAATCCAACAGATTTATAGGGAAGTCTAGTTTGTGCACAGGATAAATCACAAAGTTTTCAGTGAAACCCTCACCCACCAGGGTTACCCGTTGGTGGCATGCTTCATCATAGGGTCCTTCCCGTTCCGCTGTGGAACAGGGCGTGCTAGGACCTACGAGTTACGAGGGAGCACTTCTGTTGTCCGCTAGATCCTGAAGAATAGCCAATAGGAGTAGGCTAGAAACATGTCGACCATTAGGAGATAGGAACATTACCCCCTTTTCCCTAATATTTCCCCTATTTTTTTAACCATACAGATAAGGTGTCGGAATAAAATAATCATAACCCACTAGCCAGGTATTTTTAAAGATTCTCACTTCCCCCACTCCTCCCTCACAGACCATCTTGTCTCTCAGTAGTCCTCTCGCATAACTCGTAGGTCGCAGCATGCCCCGTTCTGCAGCGGAACGGAAAGGACCCTATGCTGAAGCATGCTACTAAGGGGTAACCCTGGTGGGTGAGGGTTTCACTGAAAACTTTGTGTTTTCTCCTGGGCACATACTAGACTTTCCTATTAATCTGTTGGGTGCCTTTTAGGTTTTGCCTCGCCGAAGATGCGCTCTGCGCATCTTTTCGGCGCAGGCGAAATCCTGTTGAGAACCGTAGGGTGGCTTGGTTCGGCCCTCGTCCTTGATTGGCTGGCTCCGTAAACGGAGCCTTGCCATTGGACGAGGGGCCTGTCCGTCAATGCCGGACCAGACACGGGGGCGTTCCCGACATTCTTTGGCTTTTGCCGACGTCACGGGACGCCGGGAACGCCCCCGTGTCTGGTCCGGCATTGCCGGCACTGTAGGGAATTGGACTGTAGGGAATTGGACGGAGGGGCCTATAACCGGCGGGTCACGGGTTCAAATCCCGGCTCAGCCTTTCCCTGCTTAGAAAGCGGTACAGTGCGTACTTTCTCTCGGGTTCATAGGGGTTCGAAATCAAACTTCGCAGAGTTCTAGGCGCGATGAAAAGAACACCGCGTGTTCAGTGATGACGGCTTCATTATCGCCGAGGAGCCGTGCTGTAAAGCTTCTTCCCGCACAGCAGGCGGTGTATCGACCAGACCTTCCCTGGAAAGGTATCCGCGTGTCTCGGCTGCACGTGCTCTCAATGGGTTAATAAAAAGGCTCGGCTGCAGAAGTAAATGAGTTTTCACTGTACACAAAAGCGGCACAGAGTCGGCGTTTTTGTATCTGTAACTCGGACCTGCTAATCTATCAGTGGCCCCTTTAATAAGCCGGGCGGCCGGGGGTGCGGGGAGGGAGGCACGGATCCTTTTTTGCTACACTTGAATAGCTCCTTCAGAGCAAATGAAAATGGAAAGCTTTGTTTTCCCGGATCACTCACTGGGCTGACATTCAGATAAGGGGAAGGGAGGGCGGTGAGACGGAGGGAGGGAGAGGGCGAGAGAGTGCAAAGGCAAGGCGAGCAGTGCCAAGCCAGCCGCGCCCTTTGTCAACCTGGGCCGGTGCCAGGGCCGGTCCTCTGCTGGCTGCGTCTGGAGGTCACATTCGGATGCGCGGAGCCCGCAGGTCACCCGAGGGAAGAGATCGGGACACGTTTACTGCTCTGCCGGAGCGCGGCGACGCCTGGCCCCCTCCGCGCTGATCTGGGCTTCTCCGGGCTGCAGTGCGCCCCCCCCCCCCCCTCCCTCGACCGCTGGGACGACCAACCGGTGGCTCTGGGCCCCTCCGTGAAGGTGGCTCTGTGCACCCCCTGAGGACCAGTCTGCCTCCGACCTACCCTTACGCGGCATCGCAGGCCACTGGAGTCTGGACAGGTGGCGTGGCCGGGGCCAGGTGAGGCCATGCCGGGCAGGGATGCGCCGCTCTGGAAGGATGCGCCCACTGTGGAGCAGTCACCAGGGACCTGTCGCGTGAGCTCCCGACGTGGTCTGCCTCGAACCTCCGTGCTGGAAGCCGGTCAGGCTGTGTGGAGCATGGCACTAGAGTGTGCACTAGTGAGTGACTTTGGAGCGTAACCTACCCCAAGGATTACATCTTTTTTTCGGGAAGAGCTGCATTTTGGCCACGTCGAGGGAATGCAAGCGGAGGGAGTGGAAAGTACGTAATTCTCGGCTGCTTTTGCCTGGCAGAAATATAGGTCGGATCTACCCCCTCGCCCCGCTTGTTGCGTTTCACCTGCCGTGGTGGTAGTTAGTTTGAATCCTGGTGGAAGAGGCGTGGGCGGCTGAATGTATTGGTGTGATCCTGTCTCAGATACGGATTAGCACGGCAGCGTTACGGCCCAGGAGGGCGCTCCTGGACGAGATGTGGACCTGGCAATCCTTTTCACACTCCCGGCTCCAGCACTTGACCACACAGTGTGATACTGGGCAAAGCATTGTATCTCTCTTTGCCCTCATTTCCATTTAGATATGATTTGAGTGTTTGCAAACCTGCTGATGAAGCCTTACGCCTGCGTTATGGTGCACACAACTGAATGTTTGTTGCAGTAGCGCGGTTTTTGTTAGGTCATGTGGTTGTGTATTACTAATACTGCTTCAAAGCGCTGTGCTGAATTATGGAACGGGAAAAGAGGGGGATACTATGGGAGCTGGATGCTTGTATAGCGCTTATGCCCTCTTGATATTGTTGTAAGCACAAAGTTTGTTGGCTTCTTTTTAAAGGCAGGTGTCACTGCCCAGGCCCCATGAAATTGCCATGTCACAGCAGACAGGCTGAGCGCGCGACCCGATAAGGTGCCAAGAAAACGTTTTCAGCCTAGATTTCTCTACCCTGGATTCCTCGGCGTGATAGCAGAGGCGCGACAGCTGTACCCAAGCGAGTTGTATAACGAGGTGACGTCAAGATGGACGGGGCGTTTCCACGTCACTGACTCGTTTGCTGTGCGAGCAGGAGAAAGACTTGCAGAGGAAACCACAGTCTTACTTCCGAAAAATTATCAAGGCACATATTTGATATTCTTGAACCAGCGGGGTCTCACGAGGCCAGCCGCAGAATTATCTGATATCATGCACATGTTCAGTAAGATCATTCTGCTACATGAACCCGAAAGCCACGATGTCACAGTAGTTGTAATAAACACAACAGGTGACGTTTAAAAATTGTCTCTGCACTGTCACATGAGAACATTCAGTGTTAAGTACACCCTGTGCTGCGAAGAGGGAAGGCGTCAAGTTCAGAACCTGCGTCCATCTTTATCAGTTCCAGGACACGTGCATGGCTGCCACAGATAAACAAATCGTCTATAGGCAGGTTGTGCGTGGATATGCTTTGCTCTGCACATAATGTGTCAGACTGTGGGCCACAAAGGTAAAAACAACACTTTAAAAAGATTAATAAGTGCTCAGTATTACCAACAGCTGCCGCCGTTTTCGATGTTGGGAGGTTGGTGCAGTCTCCAATTCCGAACACATTGGGATACTTCTTGTGTTGCAGGGTCTCCTTGTTTACATCCACCCAGCCCCCAGCATCCGACACGGGACTGTTCACCAGCACATCCGGGGGCCCCATGGGAGGAGTGACGTGGAGCATTTCATACTGTGCAAGCAAAAAAACAAAAGTATTTGTATTTAATTTGCCCCATCTGACAATATTCTGTCTAGCAACTGAAATATGGAGTCCATATAAGCTTCCACATCAACAGCCTTCTGGGTTTCCTCCTCCCTGCACAGCTGACCGGGACATTATCCAGTGGGTGTCACTATACACGGGCAGGCGCGTGCACACCTGTGCATGAACCCAACCCCCACGCCTGCCACCTACCTGCCTGCCTTTCCAAATAACTCCATTCAGAAAGCCGCAAAGAAATTTGTGTATACCAAGGCTTCGTAGTGTTAAATCCAGCTCATGCCTCTCTAATCCACCACGTGGCACTCCCGCCCCCTGTATCTTAGTCAGTATTTGTAAAGTGCAACTCTTGCAGGTTCCTGCTTTATCCCTTTGCAATGTTTTTCTTTCTTTCTTTCTCTTCCTCCTTCTTTCCTTTTTGTGAATTTTCCCCTCTCTTGCTCTCAGTAAATGTCTGATGCAATAAAATAAGTGCCGGTCTGCAAAAATGAGCCTGTGGGCCCCACCGTCAACCACTGGTTCAAATTAAGCATTGCATGCAGCAGAAACATAAATGACAAAATACATAAATGGTGCCCTGCAACCAGTAATTGAACGGCTTCTCCCCAGAACCGCAGAAGTGAATCGCCTTCAATGGGGAACACCCACTCCTTAGCTCCAAGCAGTCAGTTTAACTTTAAAAGGAACCTTGTTAGACAAATACCGACATCTTTTAAAGAATCTCATCATTCATGAAGAGGGGCAAGAGATTATTTATTTATGTTTACAAAAAACATAAATAAAAATAATGTCAAGAGCAATGCCAATAGCTCTAACTTTAACAAAGGCAAAACCATTGCATTGTAAATGCTTGTTTCTGTGTTACAACCTAATCAGACCTCAGCAAACAAAGGGACGTTCTGGAGGCCTTGTGATTGTGAAGCAAGATTGGATAGAAGAACATTTTCTTTATTTTCACTAAAGGCCCCCTTAAACTCCTAATGGGTCTTAATGCTGAAATTGGACCCAACACAATGTGTCCCAATTTCAGCACTAATTCGTGGAACTAAATAGTGTGATATCTCCGAGTCCCTCTACCTCTCCCTCTACTCGCTTATCTTCCATCCCCTTCCGTTACTTATGTTCTTCTGGGTCTTTCTTATCCTTTCTCTTCAGCCTTTGTTTTGAGCTCTTTCAAGCATTCTTTTCCTGTATTCTAGTGTCTCATTCATCCCTTCTCTTCCATTTGCACTATATAATTTCGCTGTATCCTCTTTTCTACTCTGCACTGTATGCTCTCGCTCTCATCGGTCTTATTTCCTATTACCTCTCTGGGTTCTCTCTGACCCTTCTCGTCCCTTTCCTCTGATATTTATCACCTCGTCTCAGCCCTTTTATCTCTACAATCTTTTTTCCTTTCCCCTGTGCTCCGTGGTCCCTTAATGTGCTCTCCCATGTTTCCCTTTGAAGACCAGTTTTTCTCTGTTAAAGCACAGCTATCTCATGTGTTGAGTTTGTTCACTTGTAACATAGATAGCTAATTGTAGAGTGCCACTAGCCGCATGCTACTGGCCAAAAAGGTCCACATATTCCAGACAATTCTCTATCCATGAGTTATTGTTAAGTCGGGTATATTGCCTGCGTAGGGCTTATTCTTTTGTTATGGAATTAGGAAAATATATAGATTAGAAGTGCTTGTGGGATTTCTTTTTTTTCCCCTTCATTTTATACTCTGGATTCATATACATTTTCCCCTTTCATTATTCTTCATAGATCAAATTGCATTAATTAAAGAGCTCCATGCGTTTCAGGCTGCCTGCTCTTTATCCAGGGGCATCACATCAAACAAGAATCTGTGCAATGAAACATACAGTGGGAAATTTGAATCAGTTTACAAAAAGCACCAGTAGGTAGTTCATTTATTATTATTTATATTTAATTCACTCGTTACAGTGTGTGATCTGTATTTTAGAGCACATAATGCTAAACGTTTTACTAAAGTAAAAATTCACTATCTGTTCAATCAAAACGTGGTTGGGCAGCAATTCAGTTAAATTCTTTATTCAGCCATAAAATACACTAACCGAAAAAAAGAAAGTAATTTAGATATTCTGCATCTTTAAAAAAACAGAAAATTAAAAAAGATACCATAAACACACATCTAGTTTGATATTAAAAAAAAGTCTGATAGACTAAAACAATTCATAAACATATTAAAATCTCATAGATGAATAAAAAACGATCGATAGTCATATTAAAATCATCACAAATGTATCATTTAGGGCTAAAGTGGATCAAGGGCATCTGGCTTACAATCAGCAGAAAGTCCCAACTTTTTCTCCATCCAATTGCTTACTAGACATAGTTAACTACAGCCAAGCAAATATTGAGTGAAGGCAGCAATTGTATATAAAGCATGGCTTCCCTCCCTGCTGTCCCATATTCAGACTGCATTTTAGAAAACTGTGCATTTAACATTTTCTGTGCAATCGCTATTGCACCTACTCAATGCCCAGAAGCAACCGTTAAGTGTTTGATTGCACAAGGGAGAAATGACCTCTGGGATAATGTATGTTAGAAAGGGGATCTTAGAATTGGTCGAGCGAAGTCGGGAGGCCTCCTGGCGAGGTTCCTCCCCTAGGATCGTACAGATGAGCAATCACTCCACTACAGATGGACACCACACAAGGATAGATTCTTAACGTTTTTATGAACAATTAAGGCAGGTAATCGTAACTGTACAGGTTCAACTGGACCAAGGGGTCCTCTCGGGTTTAGTCACTGAGGGAAGGGGGTAGCGGGACAGTCTTGGTACCAGCCTGGTACGGGGATACCCTTCGCTCAGCTCTCAATCCTCGAGCCGGGGAGGGTTCCTCCAGGTCGGGCCGCTGCAGCACCAGCAGGGCTCCAGAAGATGGTTTCAACGAAGATGGGCCGCGGCAGCGCCAGCAGGGCTCCAAAGGTGGTTTCAACGAAGATGGGCCGCGGCACCGCCAGCAGGGCTCCAAAGGTGGTTTCAACGAAGATGGGCCGCAGCAGCGCCAGCAGGGCTCTAAAGGTGGTTTCAACGAAGATGGGCCGCGGCAGCGCCAGCAGGGCTCCAAACGGGGGGTTACGGGTTTCACGTGGATGAGTTCGTCTCGGGGTCTCTCAACTCCAGGATACAACTCCCGACCTGCTTCAGGGCTGCCCCAGGTATAGGTCTGGTGTTCTTTAATGTCCGGACCCTCGCACCTGGGGGGGGTCGGAGGGGCCGGGATGAGTGTGTCCAGACACCCAGCAGGGGGGTGGAGCCAGCGCCCAGGGAGGCCGGAGGCGTTCGAAACCAGGCGTCGCTGGATGGCTGGAGGACCATCGAAACCCTTCTCCTCATTGTTCCGTCAAGTGGCCGCTTTACCACCTGGTGGGAACCTGGTGCCTCGATGTTGGGGCTTCGCTGGGTCCGCGGCCTGGTCGTGGAGGATCCAAGATGTAGTCGGGGTCTGAGATGGTGGTCCGGGATCGGGGTCGGACTCGCAGAGTGGGGCGAGTAGGGGTTGCCATGTTCTAGAGAGGGGGAGAGCCGGTGGTCGCCCGGAGGGCGGCTCTCGTGAATGTTGGAGGGTGTCGCCCTCGGCCGGAGGACAGGGGTTGATGTCGTCCCAGGCCCGCCATGCGGGGGGAGTGGGACCACGCCACGAGGCTGGGTCCAACACACGTCCCCCCCAGCTGAAGGCAGGGAGAGTCACCCATCCTCTTGGGTACTCTCCTCGTCAAGGCGGAAGACGCGGGACAGGCTGTCTGCGTTGGCGTGGTGGCTGCCAGGGCGATGCTCCACCGTGAAGTCCATCTCTTGTAGGGAGATGGACCAGCGCAGCAACTTCGGGTTCTCCCCTCGCATCTACATCTGCCACTGCAGGGGTCGGTGATCAGTTTGCACCCGGAAGTGGGTGCCGAAGAGATAGGGTCTGAGTTTCTTGAGGGCCCACACCACGGCAAAAGCCTCCCGCTCAATGGTGCTCCAACGTTGTTCTCGGGCCAGCAGCCGTCGGCTAATGAAGGCCACCGGTTGATCAATTCCTTCGGCGTTGGCTTGGGAGAGAACCGGCTATATTAGGGGGCCTGGAGCACGGGAGCGGTGCACATGGCTGTCTTTAGGGTCTCAAAGGCGGTCTGACACTCGGGGGCCCAGTGCACCTTCTGTGGCTGTCTCTTGGAAGTGAGTTCCGTGAGGGGGCTCACAATACTGCTGTAGTCCTTTATGAAGCGCCGGTAATACCCAGTGAGCCCCAGGAAGGCTCGGACTTCTGTCTGGGTGACCGGGGGTTCCCAGGCCAGGATGGCGTCGATCTTGGGTTGGAGGGGGGCCACCTGGCCGCTCCCCACTTGGTGCCCCAGGTAGGTCACGGAACCTTGGCCGATCTGGCATTTGATTGCTTTTATGGTCAATCCGGCCCGGCGGAGGGCTGCCAAGTCTTCCCGGAGGTGTTGGAGGTGTTCAGCCCAGTAGAGGCTGTACACCGCGATATCGTCCAGGTAGGCGGCGCTGAACTCCTAGAGCCCCGCCAGCACCTTATTCACCAGTCTCTGGAATGTGGCGGGGGCTTTTTTCATCCCGAAGGGCATCACCCTGAAGTGGTAGTGGCCCTCGGGGTTGGAGAAAGCGGACCAGGACGACAGGGCTGGCCCATGGACTGTCGGAGGGCTCGATCACCCCCAGAGCCAGCATTTTGGATACTTCAGACTGAATGCAGGCCTGAACTCGATCGGGAACTTGGTAGGCCTTGTGTCGCACAGGCGGGCTATCCCCGGTGTCGACGTCGTGGACGCACCACAGGGTGACTCCGGGGGTGAGAGAAAATAAATCGGCAAATTGTTCCAATAGCTCTTGGCAATCTCGGCGTTGTTCTGGGGTCAGGGTGGAGGAAAGGTTGACTCCTTCCACGGAGCCGTCCTTTTCGAGGGCGTTCAGGAGGTCTGGTAGGGGTCTGGTAGGGGTTCGGAGTCGTCTTCAGCTCCACTGTCGGTAGCCATCAGGAGGCTAAGTTCTGATCGGACAAAGTGCGGTTTGAGTCTGTTGGCGTGGAGGACCCTGAGAGGGTTCCTAGGGGACTCCATGTCCACCAGGTAGGTGACGGGGCCGTTCCACCACCTTGAAGGGCCCAGTCCACTTGTCCTGGAGGGCACATGGTTCAACCGGGGACATGACCCAGACCTGTTGGCCGGGCTCGAATTCAATAGAAGAGGCTTTTTGATCATACCAGCGTTTCATGTCTTCTTGGCTGGCTTCGAGGTTGGTCTTGGCAAGTTCCCGGAACCGCTGAGTCTGGTTCCAGAGGGACAGGAGGTACCGGTATACGTCGGGGGGAGCATCTTGGACGGTCACCTCCCAGCCTTCTTTGACCAGGCTTAGGGGACCCCAGACGGGGTGCCCGTACAGTATTTCGAAGGGGCTGAATCCCAGGGACTTCTGAGGGACCTCCCGATAGGCGAAGAGGAGGCAGGGCAGCAACACGTCCCACTGGCGTCATAAGGGCTCCTCCAGGCCCATGATCATCCCCTTGAGGGTTCGATTGAAACGTTCCACCAGTCCGTTCCCTTGGGGGTAATAGGGGGGGTCGTAAATTTATACGTGACCCCGCATTGCTGCCACAGCGACTTCATGTAGCGGGAAATAAAGTTCGTACCCCGATCACTGACGACTTCTCGGGGGAAGCCCACCCGGGAGAAGATCCCCATCAGCGCCCGGCCCACCACGGGAGCCGTCCCGGTCCGGAGAGGGATGGCTTCAGGATAACGGGTGGCATGGTCCACCAGGACGAGGATGAAACGGTGACCTTGGGATGTTCGGGGCTCCAGGGGCCCCACGATGTCGATCCCCACCCGCTCGAAGGGGGTGTTGACGACTGGGAAAGGTTGCAGGGGGACCTTGAGCTTTCCGCCGCTCTTCCCGCTGGCTTGGCAGGTGGGGCAAGTCCGGCAGTGATTGATCACATCATTCCTCATCTTGGGCCAGTAGAAATGGGTCACCAGGCGGCTGTATGTCTTGTCCTGCCCCAGGTGCCCGGCGAGGGGCACATCATGCGCCAGATGTAGGAGAAAGTCTCTGAACCGGAGGGGAACCACCAGCACCCGGCTGGCCCCCAGCTCGGCAATCTTCTTCTCACTGTAGAGGAGCTCGTTGTCCCAATAGACCCAGTGGGCCCCCGAGGCATCCCCGGTGCTCTGAGCTGCGGCTTGCTGTCGGATCCTTTCGAGGGAGGGACACGTTTTTTGCTCTTGACTGAACTGTTCTCGAGTGGGGCCACCTTCTTGGCGCCATTGGGCCAGTTCCGGGAGGTCGCTGAGCGGGGCAATTTCTTCACAATTGGGCCCCTGTGGACCGGGTTCAGGGTCGGTGTCTTCGGAGACGACGGACGGTAGTGGCTCGGGCCATTCTGGTTCTTCGGTAGAGGCGACGGCTCGGGTGGCCATGGATCGGGTTGTCGCACAGGCCCACTCGGGGAGGCCTAGCATCCCCAGATGCTCTCTCCTCTCGACGTCGGCCCCGGGGGAACTCTCGAGGTCGTTTCTGAGGAGGCAGTCTACGGGGGCATCGTCTCGTACGGTCACGTTCAGCATGCCCGACACCCCCCCCCCCATTCAAAGGGGACGCGGGCCATCTGGCACAGACTCTCGGAATTATCCGCTGACCGTACTGGGCACAGTACATTGGGCAAGATTTGATCCGGGGTCACCAGGTGGCAGCGGACGGCCATCACGCTGGCTCCCGTATTGCGTAGTGCTTCGGCCCGGTGTCCATTGATAGTGACCCATTGGCTGTACTTCTGAGTGTTGGCCGGTATTGGGGCCCGCGGGACCATGTCTCTTTCGCCCAGACATACCTGGGACATGGCTGCGGGCTCCCACTCGGTCTGGTCTTGGCCAAAGTCTTCCTCTTCACCCTGCTCCTCCCCCAGGGAGGCGGCGACCTGGCGGTTTTGCGGACCGGTGGTGTTGGGTGGCTGGTTTCTGGGAGAGTTGGGGTCATTGGCGTAGTGACCGGGTCGCTGGCATTTGTGGCAGATAAGGTTCGAGCGGGGCCCCGGCCGTGCTGGGGGGGCTCCCCTTCCGAACAGGGGAGGTGAAGTGTTGGTGGGGGGCACCGCGGCGGTGTCCCTGCCCCGGCCTTGGCCTCCTCCTCCGCCTCGCTGATGGTGGGATCGCTGGTGAGCTCGGCCCTGGTCTCCCATCAAGTTTCGGGGAACCCGGGTGCTTTCCCATCGATCGGCTTCGATGGCGAGTTTCCGTGGCTCGGTCAGTTTGCTGTCGAGGAGATGCTGCCTGAGTTCGACAAAACAGTTGTTGGAGAGGTGCTCACATACAATGAGGTTGAACAGCTGCTCGTAGGTGGTGACCTGGCTGCCTTTGATCCACCCTACTAAGGCTCTACTATAAAAGTTCATATACTCCACCCAGGTGGTACCGGGGATCCTCATGCAGTCTCGGAATCGCTGCCGGTGCATCTCGGGGGTGAGCCCATAGCGAGTAAGGAGGGCGGCTTTCATGTGTTCGTACGAGGTCATCTCGGCGTCGGGAAGCTGTAGCAGGGCGTCTCTTCCCTCATTGACGAACCTCCCCCACAACCCGGCACCCCAGTCTTTTTGCGGTATGCGGTGTGAGGTCATGGCTACCTCGTAGGCCTTAAACCATTGCTGGATGTCGTCGTTTTTATAGTACTCTCTGACGACATCTTTGGGGATGTGGACCTTTATGTCTGCAGGAGGAGGGGTGCTCCGGCTCCCGGAGGTGCTGGTGTCCCCGTGTTTAGCCTTAATTTCTAGTTCCTTTAACCCGCGCTCATGCTTGTACGCGAGCTTCTTCTCTTCCAAATCCCTCTGCCTTCTTTTCTCTTTCCCTGTAGCTGTAGTTGTTCAAGGGCTATCTTTTTTTCGGCCAGTTGTAGTTCCCCATCTAAGCGGAGTCTAGCCAGCTCCAATTCGTGGAGCCGGCTCCTCTCTCGTTCTCGGGCATCCTCGTGGGAGAGGCCCGTGTTTCTTTCCTCCGCTGGGGTTGCGATGTTCTCTGGGTGCACCTCGGGGATCGTGATGACGTTGTTCTGGGGTGGCGTCGCTCCTGTCTCCACCCATGTTTGCAGGGCCTGTTTGAGATCGTCTTTGGTGCTTAGTCCAGTGGTAGCGATGCCCAGGTCCTTGCAGAATTGCTTCAATTCTTTGTGGCTGTAATCTTCTAACCGTTCCATCTGGAACTCTGAGGTCGGTCTGGTTTCCTTGGTAGTCATGGTCGTAGTGTGTTTTCGTTAGTAGTGGGCGAGTTACTCTCTGTACGATCTGCGTCGGCTCGGATCGCACCGCCTGCCACCAATGTTAGAAAGGGGATCTTAGAATTGGTCGAGCGAAGTCGGGAGGCCTCCTGGCGAGGTTCCTCCCCTAGGATCGTACAGACGAGCAATCACTCCACTACAGATGGACACCACACAAGGATAGATTCTTAACGTTTTTATGAACAATTAAGGCAGGTAATCGTAACAGTACAGGTTCAACTGGACCAAGGGGTCCTCTCGGGTTTAGTCACTGAGGGAAGGGGGTAGCGGGACAGTCTTGGTACCAGCCTGGTACGGGGATACCCTTCGCTCAGCTCTCAATCCTCGAGCCGGGGAGGGTTCCTCCAGGTCGGGCCGCTGCAGCGCCAGCAGGGCTCCAGAAGGTGGTTTCAACGAAGATGGGCCGCGGCAGCGCCAGCAGGGCTCCAAACGGGGGGTTACGGGTTTCACGTGGATGAGTTCGTCTCGGGGTCTCTCAACTCCAGGATACAACTCCCGACCTGCTCCAGGGCTGCCCCAGATATAGGTCTGGTGTTCTTTGATGTCCGGACCCTCGCACCTGGGGGGGTCGGAGGGGCCGGGATTAGTGTGTCCAGACACCCAGCAGGGATGTGGAGCCAGCGCCCAGGCAGGCCGGAGGCGATCAAAACCAGGCTGGAGGACCATCGAAACCCTTCTCCTCATTGTTCCGTCAAGTGGCCGCTTTACCACCTGGTTGGAACCTGGTGCCTCGATGTCGGGGCTACTCTGGATCCGTGGCCGAGGTCGGGCCGAGGCCAAGGGGCCTGGTCGTGGAGGATCCAAGATGTAGTCGGGGTCTGAGATGGTGGTCCGGGATCGGGGTCGGACTCGCAGAGTGGGGCGAGTAGGGGTTGCCGAGTTCTAGAGAGGGGGAGAGCCGGCGGTCGCCCGGAGGGCGGCTCTCGTGAAGGTTGGAGGGTGTCGCCCTCGGCCAGAGGACAGGGGTTGATGTCGTCCCAGGCCCGCCATGCGGGGGGAGTGGGACCACGCCACGAGGCCGGGTCCAACAATGTATAGTTCTGGTATGTCCAGTAAATAGTTGACACTTTTTACGTGAGCAAGCTAAGGAATCTTCTTTGCCTTGCAGAGTTGCATACAATCCAGCAATACCCTACGATTTTCAGGTCTTGCCTATGCAGCGCTTGCGCTGTCTCTTTGAGACATACTGTATTCAGGATATGGGTAAAAAGCGCCAACCACTTATCAACCATATTTTTTTAATTGGCTCCTGCCCCTGTCCTTTGTAAATGATGGCATTTCATCGGTCAATAGGCTTAGTAGTCCCTCCTTGGTACTGCCTTGTCTCTTCTTGTAACCTCCCACGAGGACAGCCCCTGTTTTATGTGTTGTTACTCCATAGGTTCTAATCACATCCTCAAGGCACTAATTCCTTAAAAGGCTTCAGGCAGGACACACAATTGGTCCTAAGCTAGGCTGGCAGTGGTTACTTCCCTCACTAGAACATCTCACCTTTATATGAGACCATCTATAAATGTCTCTTCATCAGCTCCACGCAGAGTACAACCTAATCCGAAATGAATGTAATAATTCTTTTGTCACAGTACAAAGCTACTAATTGTATATATGGACATAGCTATTTGAATGTACTATAACTGTCTTGCATGTACTATAACTGTCTTGCATGCAATGCATTATGGGTAGGATGGATTTACCATATCTTCTGCAGGGGGCAGTATCATAATTGACCAAAACAGGCCCCCTTTTGGCCACATATGATACTGCATCCTACTACATGGCTAGGTAAAAAACATTGCCATTCATAATGGCAATAATAACTCCAACTTTGTAGACATGCAGTGCTGGTGCCTTACTCTCTAGGGACCTCTAGGAGCAGCTTGCGGTACGGCTCCTAGACATGCAGTGCTGGTGCCTTGCTCACCAGGGACCTCTAGGAGCTGCTTGCAGTACTGCACTGAGACATGCAGTGCTGGTGCCTTGCTCACTAGGGACCTCTAGGAGCAGCTTGCGGTACTGCGTGAGACATACATTGCTGGTTGCTGGCTCACTAGGCAAGCATTTGAATATGCACTAGGTCTCGCATTACTGAAAGTATGAGCTAATGGCATTGCATTATTATTTGCACCGCCAATACCTCAAACTATTTGTAATGCGAGACCTATTGCATTGCAAATGCTTGTTAAACTAGTTTGTGGCTTAGTCCAAATGGACAGCCAGAAAAGGAGGGGGCGAGTTTAATATGATCTGAAACCTAATCAAGTCCTAATTTTGCAGGACTTATGCGAGTAGCAGTGCTCTGTGGGACTGTCAAGTCTTCAGAGGCACCCTTTGTCAATTCTCTAAATGGTTGAATGATTTATGGTTCCCTAGAGCCATAATGTGCTATAGATAAGCATTTTGCTTTATAAACATACACTAATTCTTTAAGAGGTTTAATCCTACATTTATTGAAAACATAACACCCTCTTTGCAACATACCTGTTGTTGCTGTCGCCACCACCCACTGCCTCACGAACGCTTTGCCGAGGGGAAGGGCCGAGTGCTGTGGCCGCCATTGTGCTGTAGATGCTCGGGGGCCGGAAACTACGATCCCCAGCATTCCCTGCGGCTGCTGGCGCCGCGTCACGCGCCAGGAGGCGCAAAAAGCTGGACCAGGGCTCCCGCAGCGTGGGACGAGCGCGGGCCAAGGGCAGGCCCGTCCACGCCCGTCGAAGCCAGGAGGAGGCAGGGCAAGGCCACCCCCATTACATCGGAATATTCGCCCTTTTGTTTATGAACTTGGTCAGTGACTTTGAATTCCTTACTATTGCTGACTGTATTATATTTGCTTTAGCTTTTGACTGTATTGATTGATTTAAGTATGAGTGAGTAAGGGTACTCGCAAAGAGGCAGGGGGTCAAGGGGTTGTGGGCACTCTCGACTCCTTCCTTATTAGGGCGGAGTTGGTTTTAATTCATGAAATAGAACTTACGCAAAGAAGACTCTCTTTGGATACACGTTGAGCTTCAATAGAAGCCCCCACAGGCAGGCCCCTTCTTAACTTAGTTAGTCCGGTTGAATGCAACTCGGACAGTACGCCCCAATTGGGTTCTGAACCTTTGATAGCAATCCCAGAAGACCCGCCCATCATAGTTATAGAACCAACTGCTACATCACTATCCCCACCCCCGATTGTGACTCGGTTGACACGACAATCGCAGTCAAAGGCCAGGGGGGTATGGCTCCAGTTGCCGCAAGGAAAAGAAAGGCGGGGTGTACCTCTTACCACTCAACAAACTAGTAAAGTGGCAAAAACAAAAGGTTCTGTTCGTGGTAAGAAAGGCCCCTTAGAAGAGGTAGCTGTTATTAGCTCCACTAGCCCAAGTGTCCCTAGAAGCCAATGTCCCTGTAAGCAGCCCCAATTTGATTTGGAAGATGATATACTAATCAAATTAGAAGAAAAGTTAATGGTGTTGTTAAAACCCTTGTTAAATAAACTTGTAGACATTGACACTCAACTGAGTAGTATTGAGCAAAAACTCCTTTCCTCAACTAGTCAACTACCAAATGGAGGCTCAATAGCTCAGGGGGAACTGGGTACACGTTTGGCTTCTGGTTTAAATCGGCCTTTAACAGCCGATGATGTTATTACTAATGTAGGCATACAGGCCCTTGCACCAAACATTGCCAATGTCCACTCAGCACAAACTAATCCAGCCCATGAAGGTGTAATATCTGGGGAAATAATTTTTAAGGGTCTGAATAGGGGTGGTCCAGCAATTGTTCATGGTAAGGGACACCTCAATTTACCTCCTGAGTCTACACCTACACTGTTGTGCTCTCAAATGTTCCACCTACAGCACCTAACTCTGAGAAAGATTGGACTACACTAAGAAATAGCGCACTTCACCTGCTGGACACTAAAACAGGGTTGGGCAGCTACCTGTTCCAGGAGTTCAAAATGATTCGCAGGGTTCCCTGGATAGGCAAATCGAATAAAACTAGTAGGGGTGATTGCATAGTTTTGAACTTTGGGTCCCCTGATCTAGTAAACACAATTTTAGAAGAAGCAGGCACAAGGCAAATGGGTAGGGAGGGGATTCACATCTTACCTCTGTGCTTTTTCTCAAGCAACCCCCCCACCTTACCTCTACATAGACGCTACTGTCCACACCCAGGGGACGTATGAATACAATATGCCGACCTATAATCGATTTGATCAGTCTTTTTTAGACCTGGACGCACAGGATTGACAATCAGACAGGACGGTCAACGTTAATGAATGTGAGGGAAACCTATTATGGGATACATTAGTTTCTTGATTAACTACTATGAGGAAGGAACAAGAAGCACGGGAACGATCCAGTTAGTAGTTTTAGCCGACCATCAGTTACAGGCAGAGGGTGGCACAGGACCCGCACTAGCTGCTAGCGCTGAAATATCTAAGACCCCCTATAATTCCAAGAGAAGTAAAAATGATTTTGATCTTAACATTCTGATTTGGAATGTTGCAGGCCTTGAGTCAAGGCTAGCTGACTTAGACTGGTTGCATATAATATCCGGACAAGATGTCATAATGTTTCAGGAAACATGGGCTACACATGACCTGTACATAGAAGGGTTCCATTGTTTTAGCCTAACAGCACCTAAGCCCGACTTTGGTCGTGCATCCGGGGGTTTATTTATCGGGATCAGCATAGCATTTGGAGGGAGTATCTAGGTGATACCCACACACAGTCCCAATATACAAATATTGGAATATAAAAGACGGGTCCCTTTTTATTTAATCAATTTTTACGATAATGATTTCTATTCTGTCCCGAATAGGAACTTTATTGAGCTTTTTAGAATTATTTCAAACCTAGACAAATATCAAGGTTCAGATGAGTGTATTGGTATCTTTCTAGGGGGGAATTTTAATGCTAAAGTCCCAATTGAACCTCGGGGTATGTCTACATTATATGTAGACCCAGCTGTGCGAAGGGGCTTGGAATTAGACACTTTCCTTAGTGAGCATATCCATACCAATGTAATGGATTTGGCTCAATCTCCCACAAATCAGCAGGCGCCGACATTTAGAGGATGGGATTGTTTTTCAATTATTGATTTTATTTTTGTTTCCCCTTGCCTTGCAGACCGCCTACTAGCCGCTGAGGTTTATGTAACAGATTTTGGGGATCACAACCCCCTGACAGTGGTACTAAGACTAGCATCTCGCCCCGTGTATACCATCATTCACGGGGCTAGGGACGTCACCCCCTCAACAGATAAAATAAGATTGAAGTGGAGGGGGGTTGATAGCGGTAAAATAGTTGAGACTTTGCTAGGAGGGCACTTGCACCTAATTACCTCATGCCTATCAACTAAAAGCTACTACCTAAGGGTAATTGAGGATTTTACTAAACTTTGCTCTGTGATCAGATCCCTCCTGTCAGTGCCACTTCCTCAGGATGATAAAGAACCGAGATGGTTCGATCATAATTGCTCGGAGGCCAATAGGAATCTACGCAAGTCTTTAACCTCTAAACCTAGGTGCTGTGTTGACGTAAGGATAGCAAGGAAGATGTATAAAACTGCAATAAGCGAGCGGAAGGGCATTCTCCTGGGTGAACGTTGGGAAGCATTATCAGAGTCAGCTGGGGAAAAGAATGGTAACTCATTCTGGTCCGCAGTCAGGGACTTGCGTAATATGGGACAACAATTAACACCAGTCAGCTGTACCATTTCCAGTAATTCATGGGAGAATCAGTTTTCTAAAATGTATGCCACACCGCTACATGGCTCAGATCTTTATGTGCAGGGTCCATTATGCTGCCTACAGATTACGCTGTTGGAGGTAGAAGAGGCGATTGCACAGAGCCTTGGTAATAAGGCCCCTGGCCCAGACGGGCTACCCATAGATATAATAAAGTGGAAACCAGAATTCTTGGCACCACTTCTTTTGAATGTTTTTAATAGCTTACCCCAAGCCCCTATGCCTGACACCTGGGCTACGAGCATCATTGCCCCAATTTATAAACAGAGGGATAGATCAGAACCAATTAACTACACACCAATTTCTTTGCTTGACAATACATTAAAGATTTTGGGTCGAGTCATATACAATAGGGTTTTAGATTGGACGGAGGAAAGCGGTATATTAGACCCATGCCAAATGGGCTTTAGAAGTAAGGTCGGCACAAAAGAACAGTGTTTAAACCTTAATTTGGTTATCAGCAAATATAATATTGCCCGATCTTCCCCTGTTTATTTAGGGTTTATGGATCTATCACCCGCTTTTGTTTTAGTTAATAGGTCTAAACTCTGGTCTATTCTGTTGGACTACGGACTGGATGAATTCCTGGTACTTTTTTTGTATTCTTACATACTGATCTTAAGGTACAAGTCAGGATCAGCATGGGTAGGGAGGTCTCGGGTGCAATTAGGGTAGGTTAGACAGGGGTGCGTTTTAGCACCCATGCTTTTTAGGTTTTGCCTGGCGAAAGCTGCGCTTTCTGCGCAGCTTTTTCGCGCAGGCGAAAACCTGATGAGAAGTGTAGTGTGGCTTTGTTCGGCCCTCGTCATTGATTGGCTGGCTCCGTAAACGGAGCCTTGCCATTGGACGAGGGGCCTGTCCGTCAATGCCGGACCAGACACGGGGGCGTTCCCGACATTCTTTGGCTTTTGCCGACGTCACGCGACGCCGGGAACGCCCCCGAGTCTGGTCCGGCATTGCCGGCACTTCTGCGTCTCTCCTGCCCCGTGACTGGCCGGCCGGCCAATCCTAGCGCGGCCGGCCGGAAGTGCCCGCCCCCCGCAGCCCGGGGGAAGAAGGAGAGGAAGACGGCAAGCGGTATGGCGGCGCCCGCGGGGAGACCGGAGAAGTGCCTCTCCAACCTGCCGCTCTCCACTCGCTCCCAGTCCCCTGCAGTCTCCGTCGCCGGCCGGAAGTGCCCGCCCCCCGCAGCCCGGGGGAAGAAGGAGAGGAAGACGGCAAGCAGTATGGCGGCGCCCGCGGGGAGACCGGAGAAGTGCCTCTCCAACCTGCCGCTCTCCACTCGCTCCCAGTCCCCTGCAGTCTCCGTCGCCGGCCGGAAGTGCCCGCCCCCCCCGCAGCCCGGGGGAAACCTATCGTAACTCTGTTCCTTTAGTAGCCAGACTTGCCCGTGTTTAGTTCCTGATACCGCCATTTGCAAAGTAAGTAAACTAGTTATTACTACTAATTTTTCAACGTTCTCCACCAGTCCTGCCTCCCATTACAGCCTTCTGCCTCAAGGCCTCGAGAGTGGTCATTTGTTTTTCGGCGAAAGGGCTCGTGCTGACGAGAAGAGCACGTGGCTTCCTTGAAGCATATTGCATGTTTCACTATTGCTTCATTCAAGACATTCCAAACCCAGTTCTGACACAGTCCGTTGTCTTTGATTTTTGCCTGGTGAACAAGAAGGTTTCTGACAGGAAACGGCAGATGTGCAAGGTGCCGCGTGTACACTGAACACTTACAACACAGATGCGTACATCAGGGGGCGAGTCGTGCTGCCGGGGTCGAGGGGCACAGAGGAGTCGACTCAAACAGTACCCGACCTCGAGCGGAAGATAACTCGGGAAAGCCGGCTGACCACAACAGGCTCCGAGTGCTGCGAGGGTGAAGCCGACGAGAAGGGGGTTGAGTGCTAGGCAGAGGCAGTGCTGCATGCACCGGGGGCTTGGCTTGTAGGGCAACATCAACCTACGCCCCCAGATGAAGGGACCGGTGAATTGCAGGGGGTTGCCCCTCCACCCCCCCTCCTCATAAATGATGTTGGGTTTGCACTAACAACTTTATTCGTACCAATCCAATGCAACATTAAGAATTCAGGTGATTAAAAAAACTCTCATTGTTATCCCGTTGCCATTATGCAGTGCAAAAGTCAGCAACACAGGCCAGGCATTCGTTCGGGCCTCTAAGCCCGTATGTGCATCCACCTGTGTTAGTGAGGGTTGGATGTATTCCAGGTATCCATCCACTAGCTCCAGACTATTAGTCAGATTTGTCATACATTTATTTATTTATCTCATTCTTCCATTGTGTACCGAAAGTAATCCTTTTCATTGTTTTGCGCTGCAGCAGGCTTTTCTTTTATTGCTTCGGCCAGTACTCAAGTGCTGCTGGTGTCAAGCCTGTGGCACTGCCTGTGCTTGTTTACGTTCTGTGAGTTTTCCAATTATTTCATGTCTCAGAAAGTGCCCTTATTTTCTCTGTAAATGTTGTGTGCAAATCTCTCTAGCCTATGCAGATAGCAGGTCTGACTTCCAAGTGCGGAAGCTGGTTTGATATTGTTTATTACCCCGATTAGTCCTCTTCCCTCCCTCCTTCCCTGGTTGCACAATTTAGCCACCAGCTTGGTAACAACACAGGAGCCGGCGAGGGGAGAAGAGTTTTTTTTTTAACTATAAAAAACAGTAAAAATAAAAGAAATACGTGCATGCTACGCCTGTTGGAGCGGGACATAGGCACATTATCTTTATTGCATATTATGTCCATGCTTTTAGCTCCTCCGCTTTTCTTTTTCTTCCTGACCCATCGATCTGTACTCCAGCGTTTCCCTCTTCTTTTCCCCTTTACTCCTTCCGCTGCTGTACCATTGTTCCATGCCTTCCCCTCTTTCCCCCGCCCCACTTCCTTCTTCTGCATTCACCACCCCTTGTTCTGTTGCCCTCCCTTCCTTCATTATCTCTCTACTCTATCCTCCCATCACCCCCACTTCTGGTCCCACTCACTCCTCTCACGCCCTCATACTCTTCTGCATCTCCCACCTTCTCCCTTACCTCCCTACTCTACCCACCTGCAGCTCTCGCTTCTACTGTCACCCACTTACCCTCCCACCTCTTATTCACTGCAGCTTCCAATGTCCTGATCCCCAGTCGCTCCTTTCTCTCTCGCACTCCACCCCTTCCTGCCCCTCTTTAGGCCTTTGCAGATGTATTCCCCCCCCCCCCTTAGCTCCTCCTGCATTCCTTTTCCCTCATCCCCTCTGTTCACCCGTTCTCTACTCTCTCCTTTCGTGCCTCCCTGTTCTGTCACTCACGTTCCCTCCCTCTGCTGCTACCACACTTTCTCCTCTCCAAACACTTTACTCAGACTCTCACTGCCCGGACGACCCTTCCAAGTGAAGTGAAGTGTCCTCCACTTCTGGGGTGTATGGCTTGCCTTAAATTGGTACCTATACATTCAGGTTCTTCTTCATCACTTCTGGTATTTTGAAACTCCCATGACTGGTCCTTGGCCGTTGTACGTTTATTTGCAAAGATCTCACCGCCCTAATCGAATCGAAAGGCAGTTGCCACGTGGTAGAACACACTGCCAGATCAGCAGTCCACACAATTTATGAAATTACCATTGGACAAAGCTTTGGGAAATTGATTCTAGTCGGATACTTGCTTTAGGAACCTGAACTGATGCCCCTTGAAACTTTGTCTTTTAATCTTGATAGCATGCCACAACACTTCTGAGATTTTACCAGCAAAGGACCTTATTTTGATGCCCATAATTTGAGATGCATTTTTTGCTCATGTCTCATAATAATTTGCCTCTGTGTGCCCCTGTTGCCTGCTTGTGCCTCCGTGTGCCCCTGTTGCCTGCTTGTGCCTCCGTGTGCCCCTGTTGCCTGCTTGTGCCTCCGTTTTCGTGCTCCTGTTGCCTGCTTGTGCCTCCGTTTTCGTGCCCCCGTTGCCTGCTTGTGCCTCCGTTTTCGTGCCCCTGTTGCCTGCTTGTGCCTCTGTGTGCCCCTGTTGCCTGCTTGTGCCTCTGTGTGCCCCTGTTGCCTGCTTGTGCCTCTGTGTGCCCCTGTTGCCTGCTTGTGCCTCTGTGTGCCCCTGTTGCCTGCTTGTGCCTCTGTGTGCCCCTGTTGCCTGCTTGTGCCTCTGTGTGCCCCTGTTGCCTGCTTGTGCCTCTATGTGCCCCTGTTGCCTGCTTGTGCCTCTGTGTGCCCCTGTTGCCTGCTTGTGCCTCTGTGTGCCCCTGTTGCCTGCTTGTGCCTCCGTGTCCCCCTGTTGCCTGCTTGTGCTGTGTGGGTGTGTGTGGAGGGCTCTGTGTGGCTGTGTGTGTAGGAAGCTTTGTGTGGCTGTGTGTGTGGGGGGCTCTGTGTAGCTGTGTGTGTGGGGGGCTCTGTGTGTGTGGGGGGCTCTAAGTGGCTGTGTGTGAGGGGCTCTGTGTGGGGGTGTGTGTGGGGGGGCTCTGTGTGTGTTTGTGTGTCATTTGCGATAGATAAAGCTAGTGGCATTGTAAATGACAATGCCATTTATTTATGTTAAAAAAAACATAAATAAAAATAATGTCAAGAGCAATGCCAATAGCTCTAACTTTAACAAAGGCAAAACCATTGCATTGTAAATGCTTGTTATTATTTATATTAATGGGCTGAGCAATTCCCTGAAACAGTCAACGCCAGACGTCCCAATAATTAACGGTAAATCGTTACCGGTACTCCTCTACGCAGATGATGCAGTCCTTATGGGCTGCACTCCAAATTCTCTGCGCATTCTGGTTAAAAGCTTTGTTGAGTACATGGACGGTCTGGATTTACGTGTGAACTTTAAAACATTGTTTATTATGTCATGCGGACCAGGGAAATGCCAGCTCAACTCTATACTGGTAGGGAATGACAGATTCATTTCCACCCGTACTTTTCCATATCTGGGGATGGTCTTTGCTGCGAACGGCTCGTGGACTGGGCATTTGGCCCACTCCACGAGCAAGTTCTCAAAGGCCATCAATTCAATTTTAAGTCTCCCCCGTTCGAAGAAAACAGGTGCTATTGAAGCAATTTTAAGGATTTTTAAACTGCAATGCGTTCCAGTAGCCACGTATGGGGCCGAGATATGGGGCTTGGTGAAGAATCGATGCATCCAGCAGGAAGAAAATCGCTTCTGTAGAAAGCTGCTGGGTGCACCGATCTCCACCTCTCAGTATATCTGCCATAAGGAACTTAACTTACATTTTATCTGTGATTTTATCAGCGCCCGACCTGCGCTATTTTGGCTTTCAGTTTGGAGGAATAAATCTGCTTCCCTAACGCAAGAAATTATAAATGATTGCCTCCAGTGCGAGAGAGGAATGGATATTCCTTGCCTCTCGGGGGTCTATCTGAGTCTATGTAGCGTTGATAAAGGTAGCCTCTTTTTAGACCCAATCAGAGCCGATTCATTCCATAAGAATGATTTGAAAAAAGCACTTTACGCACTTTATAACTTAGAAAGCATCAGCGAGGAATCTAAGAAATCCACAGTTTCTATTTACATGGGCAAGGAATTGCATAGGTATCCTTTACCAATATATCTTACCTTGCCAATGGTAAACTGGGAAAGAAGCCTTTTATTCCGATTAAGGGCGGGAACTGCAAGATTCTTGTTAAGTTTTCCTTTAGGTTATCGGTCAAAGTTAGAAAATACACCATGCTCCTGCGATGGAGCGAGCGTACAAACTGATTTGCACTTTTTCTTCTTTTGTAAATATTATTTAAAATATGTAAAATGGTTTTTAACTCCTTTTTTTTTAAACATAGACCTCTTTCTTTGGGGGAATCCTTATCAGATGCTCTTTTCTTTGGATAATGAAGAAATAGTTTTTCGCACTAGCACTTTCTTGAGAACCGCCACCGAGCCCGTATGATAATGGATAATCCTGGACTTTCCTTTTCTATAGTAATTTTGCTAAAATTGTCTGATATCTATTTCGATTTAACAAAGTTTTAATAAGGATTTTATAAAACCATTGTAAATTTGTGGATGTGCTTTTATGAATACTTGGAATTCGAATAAAGATTTAGGAAATGAATGAAAACATAACAGGTTTCTCCACAACTCTAGCAAGGTTTGCAGCCGTAGTACATCCCTGTGGCTTCCAGGTGCAAGTGTCATCAGATACTACCCCCTGATATGGGAGAGTTACGACAGGTGTGATTTTTGGTCCTGTTGACCACAGAAGACTTGTTTCTTTTCCTCTTTGGCCCATAAACCATTATGTGCGTGATTCATTTATTCACTGTTCATTCTAGATCTGTCGTATACATTGTAAATTGATCGGGCAATTTCTGTAGTCTGTGACATCCTAGTGATGAGCACCGTGGGAACTGGGCGAGTTCCAAATCGCGGGAGGTTCACATTCAGGTTAACTAGATGACTTTCCAGGCCCTTTATATAAAGTATAAATGAAAATGGTGCCAGCACACAACTCGGTCATATTCCCCTAGCTACATTAAATAGTGTTGTTGTCTTACCCTTTGAATCATACCTCACACTTGCCGTTACTTCAGTATGTAGCCGTTTTAAAAAGCTTGCGGTGTTTGATTCCACCCCATTCCAGTCATAATGTCCCAAAACCTTGAATGATTTACATGATCGAATGCTGATCTCAGGTCCGTGAAGGCTAGGTGACACTCCCAGGTTTGTCTACAGTATTTGTTGTTGTTTTTTTAATAAGTGTGGATTAAGACACTGCTCAACTGTTCCAAGAGCAGCACGAAACAATAACTGCAAATATAATATAATGTCATTTTCATGGGTGCAAACTTTGAATCTTTCAAATAAAATTCTGCCTATGAGTGTTGCCTTTATGTTAATTAATGAAAACGGCAATAGCATTTCAAGCCACATTTACGTCCCTATTTTAGAATTTTAAGGAACACGCACTACTTGTCTGTATATTGTGTGCTAGAGCACAGTAGCATAGAAAATCACTTTCATATGCGAGTAATCAAATATAACCGGTCCTGCTAGCCTCAACTGTTATTTGGCATGTTTTAAATATAACCAGTTACTTATGTCTTCATTTCCGAGAACATTATTTAAGGGCATAAGACACGGCATGAGTCAGACAAGCAGGGAAGTATTGTCTTGGTCTCAGGCAAGACCAAGTGAACTCTTCCACGCATGTGCATTAAAATAAGAAACCTATGCACACTTTAATTTTCAGCTTTATCCTAGTAAGTGGGAGATTTTTGGCTTTATGAAAGGCTCACTAGGCTCAGATGAGCGATTTTACACTTGAACTGCTATTTGTGTCTTGTTATTCACTACTTGTCTGACTACATTCTTAAAGTCTGTGCTAATTTGGGCAAGCCCAGATCTAAGAGGCATTATTTGCATTCTTCCTCCCTTTAAAGTAGTTCTTCCTCTGCAGTAAACAAAGAGAAAGAGTGACATTAGTGACGGAGATAGAATCAAGAGAATTGCTATGAAGATCTTATTATTTTTGGCTAAAAATTGGATACATCTTGAAATACCCCTACAAAGAATCTAATGTATGGTATGATAGTGGGGAGGAGGGTGATTCATCGCCAAAGGATAACAGGAAAGTTTATTGGGAGGGAGCTTTTGCTAGAAATACCCTCCCATATCAGACTTGCAAGGGGTTTGATGTTTAAGAAGAATCCAGAACGTGGAGGAAGAGGACCTCCCTGGTGTGATGCAGATGGGGTTTATGATAGGGAGTTTGGTTGGCAGAACATTAGTGATAGATCTATCTGAAAGGATTCCTCACCTAAACAGGCATATCCTATGATGAACCTTGCTATGAAGCCTGGAATTTTTTTTTTTTTTTTTTAAATTTCTTTTTATTGTTGCATCATACGGATCATCAAGAAAAGCAGTGTGGCAATCCGGGGGGGGCGTCAACATTCCGCAACCCCCGGTTATACGCAACTTTTGAACACAGTAGCATACGTTATTTATCATGATAAGATCATTTCGTGTTCCAACTTTTCACCCCAAACCCCCCCTCCCAACTTCCACACTGAACATCCCCGGGCAACTGAGAGGCCTCTATCCGAGGTCCCCCTTCCCGCCCTTCACCTCCCCACCCCCCAAACAGCTCGTCCCCCATACCTCCCCCCACCCCCCGGATCTCATGTCTTCCACACCCCACATGGCAGAAGCCGTAAGCATTAGTTCGACTCATCCTCCGGGTCCTCCAGGTTCAACAGGTGCAAAACATTCGTATATGGGACCACCCCTGTGGGTCATACCGTAACCCTCAATTTCCCCCCCCCCCCACCACAGTGCACCCCCCTATTCGAGTCCGTGATAGTGCCTCCACTTGGCCCATATTTTACGAAATTTCCTCGGGCACCCCCTCGCTTTATACGTAACCCTCTCAGCTGCCATGTACATGTCTAGGCCTCGCCTCCAGTCATCCAAATTCGGCCGTCCTGGTGCCCCCCACATTCTAGCTATATCTCTCTTGGCGACTACCAGCGCCAACAACAGGAAGATAAGTGAGTATCGTGTGACATCCACCTCAGTCGACAGGCCCAGGAGTGCCAGCCTAGGGTCCCTGGGGACGCCAACCTCCAGAACTGCTGATAATTCTGTGAAGACCTCATTCCAGTACCCCTGAATCACGGAACAACCCCAAATAATATGGTAAAAATCACCCTGAGGATGTTGGCACCTCAGGCAGGAGGCATCAGCGGCCCTCCCCATCCGGAAGAGTCGTGTCCTATCAAAGTAGGCCCTGTGGAGAACCTTGAATTGGATGAGGCGAAGCCGTGATTTGATGGCCACCTCCCTAGGGTGCATGAGGATGAGTTCCCAATCCAGGGTTTCAAACGTGCCCACATCACCCTCCCATCTCTCCCTCAAGGCCTGTAGGTCACCTAGCATATTGTTTGTCAGTGTTTTGTAGATCATGGATACCGCCCCTCTGTGTATCCGCTCCTGGAGCAGGCGCCCCTCAAGTGGTGCATACTGGGGAATGTCAGTAAGGGAGATGTTCTGTGCGCCCCACGCATGTCGCAGTTGCAGGTATCGGAAGTATTGTGTGTTATGAAGACCAAAGTCCTGTTGCAGTGCCTGGAAGGTTTTCAGCTCCCCCCTCGCCACGACATCCCCGATCGTAGAGATGCCAATGTCATCCCACTGTTTGAAACCCCTCAGTTTGTGGAGTTCGGTCAGCCAGCTGCAGGACCACAGGGGGGTTTGCCGGGTGGGTCTATTTTGCCATCCCATTTTCACCGTAGCTCTACGCCACGCCGTTAGGGTGATTCTAGTTGCCGGGAGAAGCCTGCGACCCCCCTTACCCCCGTATAGGAAGTGCAGCACCGTCTTTGCGCCCCATTTGGATTTTTCTAGCGCATAGGTCGGGTGATCTGCGGGGGCATGTATCCACTCGTTGACCGGGGCCAGGTGTTCAGCCCAGTAGTATGCCTCTAAGTTGGGTAGCGAGATGCCCCCGCTGTATTGGTGCCGCTGCAAAGTCGTTAGTGCCACTCTCGGTTGTTTCCCCAGCCACAGGAAGGAGCGGAGGTCAGCGTGTATTTTCGATGTAGTTGCAGCTGGCAGCGGGTAATATTCGTTTTGGAGGGCGTATAAGAATTTTGGCAAAAGGATCATTTTATACAGGGCGGCCCTGCCCAGGATGGTGAGTGGGAGTTGTCGCCATCGCTCCATTTCCGCCTTCGCGGCCACCAGGATCCTGTCAATGTTAGCAGTATAGGAACGACGGGCGTCTCGGGTGATGAAAACCCCCAGATATCGGAAGCCCTCTGTGGTGTGCAGGAGCTGTTCGGGCAAGCACTCCCCTCTAGGGGCCCCCTGAGGATCGTAAATGACCGATTTGTGCCAGTTAATGGTATGGCCGGCCACTGCCCCGAAGTCTCCCAGCTCCTTAAATAGGGCAGGGATAGTCCTAGTCGGCTCCGTGATGTACAATAAAACGTCGTCAGCGTAGAGGGAGATTTTCTCCTGGTCCGCGTCCGACTCCCCCCAGTGAAACCCCCTCACGTCCCGGTTGCATCGAATGCGAATCGCCAGGATTTCAATCGTGAGGGTGAAAAGCAGTGGGGATAGCGGGCACCCCTGTCTCGTCCCCCGCTCTATCGCAAACTCTCTGGATAGCCTTCCATTGACCCTCACCTTCGCTCTGGGGTTCGAGTAGAGCAGCTTCACCCATCCTAAGAACTTAGGCCCTAACCCAAAGCGTTCGAGCGTGCCCATCAAGAAGGGCCAATGTACCGCGTCGAACGCCTTCTCCGCGTCCAGGGAGAGGAACCAATGGGGTTCATCCCTGTCACAGACCTCCTGGAGCCAATTGTGGGTTCGCCGTAAGTTGAGTTTGGTGGCCCTATCCGGGAGAAACCCAGATTGGTCCGGGTGCACTAGCTCTGGAATGACCTGTCGTAGGCGTCGCGCCAAAATAGTGGCCAACAGTTTGGTCTCGATATTAAGGAGGGAGATTGGGCGGTAGGAGGAGCACTCCTCCCTGGGTTTATCCTCCTTATAAATTGGGACTATGGTGGCTAGGGTCAAATATGGCGGGAGCCGCCCGGCATCGAACGCCTCGACGAGCAATCCCTGCAGGTGGCGCGAGAGGAGGTCTCCCGTCCGTTTGAAAAATTCCGCCGGAAAACCGTTGGGGCCCGGCACCTTCCCAGGCTTCAAAAGCGCCAGCGCCTCCGTAATTTCGTTAAGTGATAAGTCTGCCTCCAGGGTCTCACAATCCTCGGGGGTCAACTGCGGGATTTCCATATCTCCCAGATATGCCCGCACTACCTCCGCTCCCCCTAGGTCTCTAGCCCGATAAAAATTCTCAAAGTAGGCCGCGAAGGCCTCCGCCACGGAGTCATCTGTGGACGCCCGCGCGCCCCCTTGGAGCCTGATCTCGTCCACCCACCTAGCAGCTCTCTCCCGCCTACTCAGCCAGGCCATAAGTTTCCCTGATTTATCACCCACATCGTAGAGACGGTGTAGGGTGGCCAAAGCCTGCGTGCGTGCCTCGTTCGTTGCCAATTCCCTGTGAACCTTCTGGGCGTCGAGCAGTTTCCTAAGGTCCAACTCACTCCCCGTGCTATGGTATCCGGTCTCTAGAGACAGTATGGTCGCCTCCCCAGTTGCAATTGCCTCATCACGCTTCCTCCGAGCCTCACCCACCCTAGATTGGAAGCGATCCCTCAGGACCGTTTTCATGGCCTCCCACAACGTAATCCTGGACTGTACGGAGCCCTCATTTTCCGCCACATACACTCGGATATCCGCCCTAATGCCTCCCAGAATTTCAGGCGTCTGTATGTCCCACGCCGACATGTGCCAGCGGGCCCGTCTGCCACCCCCGTCCCGCCCTATGTGTGCAAGCAGAGGTGAGTGATCTGAAATGCCCCTCGCCCTATACTCAGCCTGGTCCCCCAACGATAGCTCCTGTCTCGAGGTGAAGATGTAATCTAATCTTGAGAAGACTTTGTGTGCCCCGGAGAAGAAAGAGTATTCGGTCTGTGTGGGGTGGAGCCATCTCCAAACATCAGTGAGGCCAAGCGTGTCCATCTGACTTGCCAGTGCCGTGTCTGTTGTTACTGCATGGGTGTTGCCGGTCCTATCTCGTGCCGTGCACATCACATCGTTGAAATCCCCACCTATAATTTGGACCGTATCAGCCGTGTGCAGTAGTATGTTAGTGATCTCCTGCAGTGTGCGCGCCTGAAGTTTGGGTGGGGCATAGACCGACAGTAGCGTATACCTGCGCCTCCTCCAGGTCCCCTGCACCCCCGCGTACGTCCCCTGGGGATCTAACCATGTGCGCGTGGAGGTGAAAGGGGTCGTTTTCCTGATGAGTATGGCCGTGCCCCGTGAGTCCGTGGTGTACCCCGCGTGTGCTAGTACTACGTATTGGCCCCGTGCCAGAAACGCGCACTTGTTCCCTCTCAAATGCGTTTCCTGTAGGAAGATAATGTCTGGCGCTGTTCGTTTAATGTAGGCCGTGACCAGGCCTCTCTTGATTTTGGAGCCCAGGCCGTTCACGTTCCAAGTGAGCACCTTCACCCCGGGCCCATCTCGAGACGGTTCAGTTAGTGTACCTGCCATTGTGTTGCCTGATGTGAGAAGTGCGGCCCCCCCAGACTCCGCTGCTTGGGCCATGTGTGTAGCGATAGGATAAGCGCACCCCAGGGCATGGGGCCGAGTAGTCGGGCACACATTTGCAATGATGGAACCACACCTTTCTCCGGACTTCTAAGCATGACTCCCCCCGCATCCCCCCCAAGAACAACCAAACAACATAAACAAACCCCCATCCCCCCCACCCCCACCCCACCTACGCCACCCGGCCATCCCGCCCGTGCAACCATCGACGGTTCAGGATACCAGGGAGCAAGGTCTGTCGCCCACCCTCCAAACAAAACCCACCTAGTGGGTACCTAGTTGTCCAAAGTCACGTTGTAGTACGGAGTGTTTCCACCCCTCAGAGCAAAGCAAAAAAGTACCTGTGCGTCCCCGGCAGGGGGACTGCCAAAACAGATTCTCAGGTCCTTAGCCCCTCAGGAATGCGAATCTTGTGTCTCAGGATCAGTACCTTCCACGGCGTGTGGCCCACCCTGTTCCAAGTCGTGGATGGCCACGGCCAGTGGGTGGAGGGACGGTTCCGTGCGGTCTTCCGCGTCCGATGCAGACACTTCTCCCTCGTGGTCCGCGCCATTGCCAGACCCGTTCAGCAGACACCGGAATCTTGATCCCCTTTCTGGGTCCCGTGCCGCTGCGTCGCCTGCGTCTCCCGTTCTCCCACCAGCGGCACCCTGGCGCAATGGATACGGGTTCCGTTGAGATTTCCTGTCCACTCGCTGTTGGCGAGAGCGCTGCGATCCACTGCGAGCACGTTCGAAGTTAGCTGCCGCGAGCTCCTCCCGGATCCTACGACCTTCCTCTTCCGCCTCTCTCAGCAAGGGCCGTTCCTCTAGCCAGTGCCAGGCCTCCTCCGGTCGAGCAAAGAAAAGCGATTTTCCCTTATAAAGAACCTTGAGTTTGGCGGGAAAGAGAAGCATGTACGATATGTTCAGGGACCGCAACTTAGCCTTTACAGTATCATAGGAGCGCCTCTGCTTCTGCACATCCTGGCTATAATCGGGGAATATCATCACAACCGTGTTCTCAAACTTAAGTTCCCCCATTTTCCGGGCCTCCCTCAGGATAAGGTCTCTGTCCGCATAATTCAGAAATCGAGCAATTATCGGGCGGGGTCTCGCTCCCTCCGGAGGCCTAGCCAGGAGCGCCCTGTGCGCTCTCTCGATCAGGAAGCACGAAGAGAAGGGTGCCTGTGGAAACATGGTCCTGAGCCAGGAGTGGAGGAAGGCCGCCGTATCGTTCTTCTCGATTCCCTCCCTCAGGCCCACGAAGCGCAGGTTGTTTCGGCGGGCTCTGTTCTCCGCATCGTCCACCCGCCACAGTAGTTGTCTGTGGGAGGCCTGTAGTTCCGCCATATCTTTCTTCAGTGAGGAAACAGACTCCTCCGTCTCCGTAATTCTGGTCTCTGTTGCGCCCACGCGGTCCGATAAGTTCCGAAGGTCTTGACGCAGCAGTAGGACTTCTGATCCCACCTCTCCAATCTTTGTTTCAAGGGCAGCTCTGGAGTCCTGAATATCAGTCCTGGAGGCCTGGATCGCCTCCAGGAGCATGGCGGTGTCCGCATGCGTGTCCCGCGCCCCTGCGGCCATATCCTTGGGGGTCCGGGTGGTGGTGAAGGACTCAATAGACCCCTGCCTGGTGGAGCGCTGTGGCGGGTTCCCTTTACCCATTCTGAACCCCGGGGGGGGGGGGGGGGGGGGCCCAATGCCCGCAGTCCGGCCGCCGGGAGACCGGCTCAGTGTTGCCCCCGAGGCTGACCCCCGGGTCTCGCCAACCTCCGCTACGATGCCCCCACCTCCGCTACTTCCAGGCGTCGCGGGCCAGGCACCTCCCCCCGAGCCAGGCCGTCACCGGGTCCCCTCGTGTCTCAGGGGGAATAGGGAGGCAAGATGACGGATTGCGCCCGTGTGGCACCGGGGTCTGGGATTCCCACTAGGGCTCCGTGTGTAGAGGCGGTGGGGGGGGGGGGGAGGGGGGGGACTACCACCCCACAGCCCCGTGTAGGCCCCGGCGGGACAGCGTCGCGCTCAGGCGCGAGCGCCTCTTACTTGGCTCCCGTTCCAGGGAGAGCGGTCTGCGGCCAGCAACTTCAGTCCCCGGCTCCACAGGCCCCAATCCGCCACCGCGGTCCGTCAGCGGGGGGGGCTCTCAGGTGTCGGTCGCCGATTCCGGAGCAACTGCACTCACGCGGGAGGGGAAGCGGTCCGCCCGTCTTCGTCGCAGCCCTCGGGCCGCGTCAGCTCCGGGTCCCGGCTCCGGCCGCCTCCGCCATCTTAGGCGCCTCGGGTCTCTAGGGAAGGCTCTCGAGCAAGTCGGTCTCCCCACAACGGGAGGGCACACCGGAGGAACGTGCCTGCACCTCCTACCTCCGCCCACTCCTCCGCCGTGTTTTATTCCGAGGTTTGTAGGCTAAGGATATAGAAATCGCCGGATCATAGGCAGCTCTGCCGGGAGCGTTGCCGAGGCACGTCTTACTCCGCCATGCAGCTAGCCACGCCCCCGAAGCCTGGAATTTATGGTGCTTGTGCAGCTCAGTCATTGGTCTCTGACTTTAAAGAACTATTTCATGTTGTTGAAATTGGCGCAGTGTGTTCTTCGTTGTTTGAAATCACGGGAAAGCAAGTTCAGTTGCATACATTTCATTAAATGTGGTTAGATGTTAGAGCAATAGTTCAGGTCAGAGGGGCTACAATTACAACCAGAAGAAACTTGCAGCTGAAAGAATGGCACATAGCCTTAGCACAAAAATACAAAGTTTTGGAAATGCCATTCTTAGGAAATAGACTTTTTGAGACCGAAGCTAGAAGAAACTCAATTTATTTCAAGAAATAGAAGCATTCTTCTTTTGTGTAGCAACAACAGTCATCCACCTTTTCCCAAAAATCTGTTGGCCATCATTGTGACTGCAGTCTTCTTCATCAAAATTAAAGCAATCAAAAGTTAAGACCAGCGCTTTTAGAAGCTTTCGGAAGCAGAGACCAGGATTTCTGGGAAACTATATGTTCTGACAATGCAGAGAAGGAATAATTACCAGATGGAGGAGGAATTCAACATATTTAAGAAGCATTGTAAGAATTCACGTTGGATGCTTGGGCTCTGCAAGTGGTGATGGAAAGTTGAACAGTAGAATTCAAAGCTCTCCCTCCAGAACCAGACAAACAAAATGGCTGCGATGATCAAGGGAGAAAGTGGGTCTTTACTTAATAATTTTCCCTGTACTAGAACCATCAGCGTATTTCATGGCTATCAAAGCCTTGATGATCCTAAACTAGTGGATTGTGCCAAAATTCCTCTAATACAGACAGGAGATTACATGATCACGATAGATCTGCAAGATTTTTACTGTCATGTTCTCATAACCAAGAAACATCAAAGATATCTGAGATTTTTCTGCAACGAGCAGCACTGGCAATTTGAACTACTGTCATTTAGATTAAAAATGGCACAAGAGTGTTCACAAAACTGGTAGCAGCGATAGTGGCTAGGTTAAACCTACAGGGTCTTGCCGTTTATCTATCCCTGTACTATAGGCTATGTCATGCTCCAACAATACAGGAAGTAGAGAAAGGTTTTGAGATCATGAATGTATTTATGAATTAATGTATTTTCGTATGTAAAGGAATTTCAACTGACCGTCTAAAAGACCTGACATTTACAGGACCCCAATTCAGGACGGATGTTAACAAAGTGTTTCTTCCCTTGTTAAAAGTAGAAAAGATAAACTTGTTGATTCAGAACCTTTATGCTTTCAAAATAGCTCCAGATAGGTTTTGGTTCAAGATCCGGGCCATATTGCAACATGTATATTTACAGTAACCTGGATACGCCTTCATTTATAAGCTGTTGTAATTTTATATGCAGAGGTATTGGACCTGGTATCCTGGGACTTCAACATATTGATTTTAGTAGCAGAGGAAATAAAACAGAAATTAAGGTGGTTGTTCTATCCACTCTTCTAGAAGAAGAGGTTTTCTCTCCAGATGGTAAACTCGAAAGGCATCACAATAGATGCCAGTTTAGTGGTGTGAGGTGCATGGTTAAACAAGATGTTAACTTCGGCAAAATGGTTAAAAAAATAAAGAACAGTTGTCAAACCTCAAAATAGAGGGTGCTAATCACAATACCCAATGCCTTACTGTTTTTTTCTTTCCCAGATTAAAGGTAGTTACGTCTTGAGCAGATAGGAGGGCAGCAGTAGCTTAAGCGAACCGTTGGAGGTGAACGAGATCTGTGAAATTAAGATTTCTGACATTTCTGATCGGGGACATCCCATAGAATAGTTTAATTTCTCTGACTGCAGCCTAGGGAAGGAACATGCTCTGGCAGACTCACTGAGCTGAGTTTTTCCATCCTCCCAATACTGGTCACTAAAGGGTGTTTTCAGGAAATATGTCACAGGTTTGATACTGATTTATTTTACATTTGTTTGCTGATCAGTGCAGTCCTGAGGTCCCAAAATTCTCTTAATTGAATTGCGTTCAAGGAACCTTCAAATGGATGCAATGACAAATGTATGGCTTCATGGGTTCATCTATGCATTCCTTCTAATCCCATGTATAAGGAATGTGTTAACAAGGTTCAAAAGACGCAACCAGATGATGATTCTTGGAGGTCAGTTCTGCCCGAAAATGCCTTGGTTTCCTCTACTGCAAAGATTATCAATAGGCTCCCCCTCTACGTCCGCCGATAGAATCCTAGAAACCATATGATCGTTTGATTTGGTAATTGAAAGGAGAGGCTTACAGGGAGAAAAGCCATGCAGCAGAGGCAGTTCAGAAATCTAGAAGACCAGGAACTATAAAATCCTTTTTGCGACATTGGTGTTCTTGGAAAGTGGTTTATTGAGAAATCATTATTCCCAATACAATGTCACATGTTTTCTGTCTTGGTTTTTATGGGATTGTTTCCATAAAGGCCGGCAGTAACACTGAGAGCTCAATGATCCACAATCTTCAGGGGCTTAGACATCCATAGGAGAATCTGAAGGGAAAAAAATGAACGATCAATAGGTTGTCTTGATGTTTTAAGTTGTCCCAACCTTTTGCCCATAAATTGGCTCTTGGATATGAATTACTGCAAGTTTGTAAAGCTTTAGTTACATCCTGTTGAGCCTTTGGAGTTGATTGATTTAACATTTTTGACAATGAATGTTACCATGGAGAAGGAGGTACATTTCTTGAGATCACCTTTTTTGTCCATACTTGATGAGGAAAGCTGCTAAAAAATGATCATTCATTTATTCCTAAAGTGCCTTCTGTTTAATAATGCAAGTCAGGAGATTTTCTTACCTGTGTTTTTTTTCACAGCCATCAACGGAGGACAAACAAATGTGGTGTAAGTTGGATATCAAGTTAACAGTGTAGATCTAGCTAAAAATAACTACAAGTGTTTGTTTAATAGATCATTTGTTGGCAACTTTTGCTTCCTCAAGCGTAGGACTAACATAAAATTTTAATTGTAGGGGAAGTCCTATAAGAGGGTTTACAGCCTCTTGGAGGGAGGTACAAGAGTTTTCAATCACAGAGAATTGTAGAACAGGATCATGATGCTCTGGGAATAATTGTGCGGGACATTACAAACTGAGAAATGCAATACAGGTATAAAGAAGGCCTTTGGTGTGAGGTCTTAAGTATACACATGTCCTATGACATACCTGGCCTCAATAATAAATCACAGGGTTTTACATCAAGTGACCTAAATATTTTTGTGTTGAAGTTCAAGAGGAAATTCTTTGCTATTCCTCATAATCAATGACTGGTAGGAGAACAAGGAATGTAGAGGTAAGGGTCAGCTTACTACCACCAATTTTCATTACTCATAATCGTACTTGTATCCATCATGAAACCATGCCTCCACCCAGTAGCTGGTCTTTGATGGTTATGCTTGGTATTTCTAAGAGGATGCTGAAAAGTTAGCCCCTTCTTATACCAAATGTGTGAGGTGCAGATGGGCCGTATTAGCATTACCCCTGTGCTATTTTTCCAGTCTCTCAAAAGCTGTGTGTCGCCTTATAATTGATTGGTATTAGTACAAGTAAGGCTAAGAGTAGTGAAGATTACCAGTAAGGCTGTTAACTCGTCTCTTGTTTAAAGAAATTGTAATGAAGGAAAGAAGGAGCAAGTTGTTAACTCTACTTAAAAACAATGCATTTTCTTTCTGTTTTATTTATTTCCTTTTCTTTCTTTCCTTCCTTTCTTCTGTCTCTTGCCTTCTTTCACTCATGCCTTCTCTTTCATTTGATTCTTTTCTTCTCTTTCATTTGATTCTTTTCTTCTCCTTGCCCTTATCATTGTCCTGTTCCTTCCTTCCTTTTCTTTCTTTACGTCCCTTTCCTTCTTTCTTTCTTCTTTCTTTCTTCCTCTTTCATTCTTTCTTTCTTTCTTTCTTTCTCTTCCGTCCGCCCTCTAAAAACTTTCTTGCCTGTAGAAAATTTAGTGTTTTTACATTGATGTGGGCCCTACATATTCCCAAACAATAACGTTTTGTAAAAACTGTAACAAAACAAAAATTGCCAGAATTTTACTGGTCTGTTCCAGGCATATTGGCTTAGCTAATGCTTGTTTACATTACTGCTGGCAACCACGTTTTATTCACTGAAGTGCTTGCCGGTAGTAATCTTGCATAAGACGGGCACTAACATAAGCTGGTCTGATGTGGTTAGTATTATGTTATGTTATAGAGACTTTGATAGCGCGCGTCTACCCATAGGTGTCTTGACGCTTGCAGAGACATGAGCTACTGAGCTGGGGTATTACTGATTCCTAAACAGTCAGGTCTTAAGTTCCCTTCTGAAAGCGAGAAGGGTGGGTATGGTCCTAAGATGCAATGGGAAAGAGTTTCACAGACTAGCTGTGCTGTTAATGAAACTCCTTCCTCCCCAGTTCACTTTCCTGAATCTTGTGGTGGTAATCAATCTCGCATTGGTTGATCGTAGGTATCTACTTGCAACACTAATGATATTAGTAGCTCTTGATGAGTTTCATTGAAGATAAGTTAATCTTATTACAGAAAAGGTGAAAGACCCCTTTCTTAGTCTCACCCTCCTAGATTTCTGTTCCAGGCTTGTGTGCTGAGTATTTGGTATGCTCTCGTATTAGACTTTGCTCTGTTTATAATAATATTAGGGGCACCCATGGCCTCTTCTCGCCCCCATCCCTTGATATACTGCACCCTATTAATTGGTGGGGACAGCTCATTTCTTGTTTGACTGCTTGATTTTCCTCATGCACCCCCCCCCAAACCCCAAAACCGGCAAGAGCCATACTGCTGGGGGATGAAGAATATTGTGTTGTAGCTTATGGGGGAGGAGAGGAATGGGGCAGTATAGAGAGCAATAAAAGGGTAGGGAGGAATGGGGCAGTATAGTCAAGCAATAAAAGAGGTCCTGCACAATGGGGTTTCAGTAAGTGTAGAAAAGCAGATTTTCTCTAGTTATCATCAAACACTGCTTGGCGTTAATCGCCTCTAACCCACTCGATTATTAGCTAATCAAATAAAGAGGCAGGCGCTGGAAACTGGAAAGCGATGAACAGGTTTATTTCTCCGGAGAGGAACACGTCAATTCGGACAAACAAAATGTCTTCTCGAGGTGCTCTAACTGTACCTCTGTTGGATAGCCTTTTATACACAATCTTAGCTCTTTATTGCAGGGTAACACATTCCTGACAGTAGTTTATTACATGCCCGGAATCCCCGCTTCCAACTAGTTCCCACACATACCCAACAACAAATGTCCCCCACCCCGGTCTCAGCCAGTGATTGTTATCGTGCAGCTGGGCATTCCGGCAGGGTCTGAAACATGCGGAATCAGTCAGATCTAAGAGGGTTGTGTCATTGATTAATTCCGACCCCTTTGATGGAGACGAGTTCCTACTGTACGGGGGCAATAAACTGTATCCGCAGGGGCTGGTTATTGCCTGGGACCGGATCGAACAGCCAGGTGCAGGGGAGGAGGTTATCGATGGGCCTGTTCGTGCGCGGGGGATGAAAGGGCATGGGCGTTCGGCACGGGAAGTGGCTCCGGGGCTGGGTCGCGCTGAGGATGCTTTATGACTCTAGCATGTGTGCTTGGGCGTTGTCAGAGCGCGGGGGATGATAGCGAGGTCAGGGTGACGGGCTGGTGTTCGGCAACGCACGAAATGTCCGCGGTATCTAAAATGGGTGCCGCTTACGTGCATACGATGGCTCTTGTTAGGCAAGATGGCGCCGGCGATGTTCACGACTGTCGATTTATATTTTAACAGTCGCCCCTTTGAACATTCCAAGACATCTTGCTAGTCTATTTCAATCCCTATGATATTTTGTATCTCTCTGTCATGTATTGCATTAATTCGTTCTATGCGAGTATGTACAGTCTTAGGGCACAAAGAGTTCAGACATAGAGAACACAAGGGCTGTATGCATTGTATCCCCAAACAGCAGCCACATATTATGAAAACTGGCACTAAGATGATCATCAACTGTTTCCAACCCCAATCTTTTAATATGCCCCAAAACCAGCTTTCAAGATTCCAAGTCTCTTGTACTTGATGGATCTCTGATGCCAGTCTGTGAAGGTGTTCAATTGCCTTGTAGACAGAAGGCGAGCCATCAGGGACAAAAGTGCAACAGCTGGCACCGATGATGCGGCATGCTCCTCCACTGTCTGCCAGTACTACATCTAAAACAAGGCGATTTTGCAATGCCAACAGAGCTTGAAGCTCGGCGGTGTTGTTGGTGAGGATGCCGGCTGTGACGTTCAAAGCTGTCTCTACTGCTTGAGTCAGGTGTCGAATGGCCCGGCTGTTTGTCATCGGACCCCAAAGCGGGACAAGGCCTTTGGCTGCATCAAGAAACTGGGATGCAGCAGAGTCCGCTTGGTCCGTGTCTCCGGACCGCCTTTCTCGGTGGTGTCCAGCAGGCAAAGTGTAGGTTGGAGGCAGAACAAAAGCGATGTAGCATGTGCCACCCCCAGCCCTTTGGGAGCCAGGTGTAGGCCTTTGTACCACAGATGAAGTACATGTTGGGTGATGCAACAAATGAAGGGGGGTCGACAGTGTTCAGTGTTCTTGTTATCTGGCAAGTGCTGTGGCCCACGATTTCAGTTCCATGGCCTTCGATACAGACGAGACCTGGGACGCTCACCACAGATAGGGCCACAGTTGTGGTTGCAGCTCTTCTTTTCTTTAGAAAGGAGAAGGTTGGTCTGGCTGGATTATTCAATATTTGCATTTCCACTTGTTCTTTTGCAGGAATGTTCATTGGGAAAGTTGAGTTTGAAGTGAGAGGACAAAAGGGAGCAGTCGTCTTCCAGTTTTGTTCAGCCAGAACTCGTTATAGAATTGTTTCATTGTCTCATTGGATGTGGCATTGTCTTTGTAGCTCTCTTGTAAGAGCATCAACCAGGCGAGGCAGGACCCATGAACAGAGAAGGGTGAAGGGATGAAAGGAATGGAATGTTCAGTGGCATGTGGTAGCAGCCCACAGATCCAACAGTTGGTGGCATTTGCGGCAAGATTGTGTTGGTGCAACAACTGTACAAAAGAATTGTTCCAGAACTCTTTGCGCAGTTCTCAGAGTCGTGGTGCCAGTGAAACCAGATAGTGTTCTTTTTCAGTGGGGGGTTGTACAGTCAGTATCAGTGTTCAGTAAGCAGGAGCACTCTCTTCAATGATCCAGACTGTGACCATTAGCAAGAGACTGGCAAGAGATGCTGCTAGGAGTGTGTTTGTCTTTATGCTGTGAATTTTGGCAGTCTTGGTGTCGTTGCGGCGGTACTTCGGTTGTCCGGGAGCTTCCATCACCTTCAAGAGGCTCAGTAACTGGCAGGACCACACACTTTCGTCTAGCGTTTCTCCTGGTAGCCTTTGTAGTGTTAACTACTGCTCTGAGACTTTTGACTTAGTTAGTGGCCTGCTTCGTCGGAGCACTCTCCTTTCGTCGTAAGTTGTACCCTTCATTAAACGGCACTGTGGGGTCTGGAAACTCTGATAGTTCGAGTGTCTCAGTTTCAGGGTAACAACTCCGGGCTTGTCGATCTTTGGTCAGGAGCTCTTCTTGGGTGTCCATGTCTTCTTTTGTTGCCAGTGTCGGTGCTATCCATTTGCAGTGGTGAGCATGCAGCCACTTTTTCTTCCCTTACACTCGAAGTGCAGTTCAGGTGGTGATCAAGACTTGTCAGGAGCCCGTCCACCGGGGTTCCAAACTATTCGACCTCTGAAAATTCCGAATCAGGATGAAGTCCCCGGGTTTGATATCGTGTCCGGGGCCCCTGGATACGTCTGGTATGGCTGGCTGCACCTGTTGGTGGATAACAGATAGTTCGTTCATCAATGTATCCAAATAGTTGGACATGAGTATGTCCTGGACATCGTTAATGGTTGTTGGTTTCGGGGCCGCCCAAATATTCATCGGCCTGCCGAAAACAACCTCGTACGGAGTCAATTGGTGTCTGGGTGGGGTGGTGCGTATGGATAGCAATGCCAGTGGAAGGGCATCGGGCCATTTCAGCCCATTGGTGGCAACTATTTTGGCTAGTTTCAATTTCAGTGTGGCGTTGTGCCTTTCTACCAGGCCTGCTGACTGGGGGTGGAAAACGGCATGGAAGTTTTGTTTTACTCCCAGCCCTTTCAGTATGTGTTGGATGACCTCAGCTATGAAATGGGGGCCATTGTCGCTCCATAAAACTCTACAAAGTCCATATCGGGGGAAGAATTCCTTCAGCAATACTTTTGCAGTGGCAGTGGCGTTATTGTCACAAGTGGGGTATGCTTCCACCCATTTGCTGAAGGCGCACACAATAACTAGAGCGTATTTCATACCATGGCACCTTTCTAGTTGAATGTAATCCATTTGGAGGATTTCAAAAGGATGGTCGGGGACTCCAAATCCTCCCTGTGGTACTACTGTCCCTTTCCCTGGGTTGTGCTGTAGGCATACCATGCTCTGTTGTACTAGGCGTTTTGCTGAGTCTGCTATCTTGCCGTTATGCCATACCCTAGTAATCAGTTCGGTCATGGGAGCGGATCCTATGTGTGCGGGTAAGTGTGCCATGGTCAATATGGGGATCAGATAGGCGTTAGGTAGTAGCCATTTGTCTCTGTCTTTTGTCCTCCAGCAGCCTTCATCGTCTTTCATACCACCGAGCCCATTCAGTCAGTTTGTGTGGTGTACTCGTCAGTTGGATGTCTCTTATGGTGGCCCTAGCGTCTGTCCATTTCTCAGCTTGTGACCTAGTCACATACATTCGTGTTGCGGTTCTGTCTTCGGCTGTGGCTCGGGCAGTAACGTCAGCTAGTGCATTTTCCTGTCCAATAATGTCCGTCACTTTCTTATGTGCCTGCCATTTAATTACTGCTAACTGCTTGGGGAGGAGGACTGCTTCAGTCAAGGCGGAAACTAGATCTCCGTGTAGGATGGGTGTGCCGTGCGAGGTCAGGAATCCTCTTTCCCTCCAAGGGAGCCTGAAATGGTGAACCACCCCGAAGGCGTACTGGCTGTCCGTTTATATGTTTACTGTAATCCCTGCTGCTAAAATACATGCTTGTGTGAGGGCAATCAGTTCTGCCGCCCGCGCGGATCATTGGGCAATGCGGGCTGTTTCTATAATGGTTTGGGAAGTGGTGACGACATATGCAGCTGAGGTGTTGCCATCCGGGAGTTTGCACGAGCCATCTACCCATAGTTCCCCGTCAGGTTCTGGAAAAGCAGTGTCTCGGAGATCTACCCTGCTCCTTGTCTGTTCGTCAGTGAGGGTTCCACAGTCATGTAGGGGAGTCACGCTGGGTTCGTGTTCGGGCAGAGGTAACAACGTAGCTGGATTTAAAGTGGTGCATCACTTCAGAGTAATGTGTGGCGCTAGCTGGGTCAACTCGTATCCTGTCAGTCGTGCACTAGTCAGATGTTGGGTTTTGGTCTGATTCAGAAGCGTGTCAACTGCGTGGGGTACTAACACTGTGAGGGAGTTGGAGAGAACTTTTCCCTCACTCTGCCGTATTGAAACGGCTGCAGCTGCTACAGCGTGTAAGCACACCGGTAGCGCTCTGGCTACTGGGTCGAGGGTGGCTGAGAAATTAGTGCAAGGGCGCTGCTTGGGACCTATCGATTGTGTTAGGACAGATAAGGCACATCCCTCTCTTTCGTGTGTGTAGAGGGAAAATAGCTTGGAGTAGTCTGGGGTTCCTAGAACGTGTGCTGAACAAAGGGCGTCTCGCAGTTCTTTGAACGCTGTCTGGCATTCGGGAGTCCTAGGGAGTGGTAATGAAATGTCTTTGGCTAGAAGGGATAGTAGGGGTTTGACAATGAGAGTAAAGTTCGGCAACCACTGTCGACAGAATGAGGTGAGGCCTACCAAAGAGCGGACTTGCTTCTGGGTCTTAGGGACGCGAGTGTCTAGAATAGTCTGGATTCTGTCAGGCGTGAGCTTCCTCCCTTCCTTTGATAAGAGGTGTCCTAGATATGTTACTTGGGGTTTGCAAAACTGCAACTTCTTTCGGGAAACTTTGTGGCCATTCTCTGCAAGAAAGTGTAGGAGCTGGATGGTGGCTGTGACTGCTAGTGAGGTGGTGTCTGCTGCTAAAAGGATATCATCTACATACTGTATCAACGCCACCTCGTCTGGTAACTGTACTTCATCTAACTGTCTTTTGAGCGCCCGGCTGTAGATGCTCGGGCTCTTGGTGTACCCCTGAGGTGCTCGACAAAATCTATACGAGCGGGATCTTAGGGTAAATCCAAAGAGATAGCGGCTGTCTTGGTGAATGGGTATGGATAAGGCATTCTTTTTTTTTTTTTTATTATTTTTATTGCAGAAAAGACCAGCATGGTATGCGATTTCTCCGCCGTCCCCGATGCGGGAAAGGCAATATGCATATAAAACACTTCGTCACACAGCCGTTCAGCCCACACCCCGGAGGTTGGGCGGCGTTTGTAAAATGTATATTGAAGGCACACCAGTTCAGCCGGTGGAGGTAGTCTATATCACCGTAAACATCTGCTTTTGTGGTTTGGGCTTGAATCCCACTGAACCCTCAACTCCCCCTCCCTCCCCCCTTCAACTTGTCAACTGTATAGCCACTTGATACACCTTGGGTTGTTTCCAGGAGTCGGTGTTCACGCACATAGACCAATCTGACTACCACAATTCCCACTCCATCCCCTTCCTCCCCCCCCCGCAACCGCTCATGTCAGCATTTCTGTTACCCCACGGGGTCTCATGTACCAGAGGTACCACATTGTTGGGTGGCATAGTCAACACATGTCTTGGTAGTTCACAGTTCACATTCCAATCCTCCTCTCCCTTCCAACTCCTTCCCTCATTGCCCTCCCTCTAGACCGTGATACTGCCTCCACTTGGCCCACACCCTTCGGAACTTTTTAGGACAACCCCTCGCTTTATAGGTCACCCTCTCCGCTGCCATGTAGAGGTCGAGCCCCCGTCTCCACTCCTCAAGGGTCGGCAATTCTGCTGCTCCCCAATATTTTGCTATGTCTCGCTTGGCGACTACTAGCGCTAGAACTAGAAAAATGAGCAGGGGTTGAGGCAGGTCCACTTCAGTGGTCAGGCCCAGTAGGGCTAGCTTAGGCTCCTGGGTGAGTTCCGCCCCCAAAACCTCCCCCAGCTCTGTAAAGATGTCTGTCGAGTAGTGTTGTATGTTTGTACATTGCCATAGGATGTGGTAGAAGTCCCCCTGCTGACTACCGCACCGTAAGCATGTAGCGTCTGCTATTTTCCCCATCCTGAGCAGTTTCACTCTATCAAAATATGTCCTATGTAGCACGTTTAACTGGATGAGGCGGAGCCTGGACTTGATCGCCACCTCCCGGGGGTGCATAAGGACCATCTCCCAGTCATTATCTTCCATCTCACCCACCTCCGCCTCCCACACTCCCCTCAGTCTCACTAGGTCGCCCAGCATATTATTAGTCAAGGTTTTATAGGTGAGGGAGACCGCTTTACCCAATATGTGCTCCTGGAGTAGTCTACCCTCTAGTGGTGCATACTCGGGTATGTCCGCGAGTTGTATCTTTTGTGCCCTCCAAGCGTGTCTCAATTGCATGTATTTGAACAATTGTGAGTGGTGGAGCCCAAATTCCGTCTTGAGAGCCTGGAATTCCTTCAATTCCCCCCTATAGATCATGTCGCCTATGTGGGACATGCCAATGTCGTCCCATCGTTGGAAGCCCCTGAGCTTACCAAGTTCCGGGAGCCACTGGCAGTGCCACAACGGTGTTTGTCTGGTGAGCTTTCCCTCCCAGCCCATACGTTTGGTTGCTTGCCGCCACGCCTTAAGTGTGATTGACGTCGCCGGTAGCAGCGACTTCCCAATCTTTCCACCATATAAATAGTATAGTATGTTTCTGTTTGATAGCGTGTGTCTTTCAAGGATATATGTCGGGTGGTCTGCCGGGACATGGATCCAGTCGTTTATGGGCGTCAGGTGTTCCGCCCAGTAGTAGGCCTCCAAATTCGGTAGGGATAAGCCCCCACTGTATTGGTGTCGTTGGAGAGTCTGTAGGGCTATTCGCGGCTGCTTTCCCAGCCATAGGAAGGTACGAAGATCTGCATGTATCTTCCGTATCGTATCGTATCGGTCGGGAGTGGGCAGTATTCATTCTGGAGTGCATAGAGGAACTTAGGCAGGGTGATCATTTTGTACATCGCTGCCCGGCCCAGGAGCGTGAGCGGTAGCCGTTTCCATCTGTCCATGTCACATACCGCATCTCCCATGATTCTGTCAACATTTTTGGAGAAGGAAAGTTTCTCGTCCCGGGTGATATATATCCCCAAGTATAGAAAGCCCGTGGAGGTCGTGACCAGGCGTTCTGGGACGTTTCCCCATTGCTCCCTCCCCTGTGGATCGTATAGAACCGACTTGTGCCAATTGATGGTGTGGCCAGCTCGTGCACCAAAGCTGCCCAATTCCCGGAATAATTCTGGCACTGTTATGTCGGGGTTGGTGATGTATAGGAGCACATCATCTGTGTAGAGTGATATCTTTTCCTGTATCGCCCCTGGGGTGTCTAGTGAAAAGCCGTGGATGTTTGGGTTCCGTCTGATGTTGATGGCCAGGATTTCAATGGTAAGTGTGAACAGTAGGGGGGATAGCGGGCATCCCTGCCGTGTGCCCCGTTCAACCTTAAATTTGTGGGATAATTTCCCGTTCACTCTCACTCGAGCTCTCGGGGCATGATATAGGAGCCGTATCCAGCCACAGATTGCCGGACCGAAGCCAAACCTCTGGAGCACCGCCATAAGGAAGGGCCAGTGCACCGCGTCAAATGCTTTTTCTGCGTCAATGGAGAGGAACCAGTGTGGTTCGCTCCTGCCCTTGACCGCCTGTAGCCAGTTGTGAGTGCGTCTAAGGATTAGTTTCGTCGCCCTGTCCGGGAGAAACCCTGACTGGTCCATATGGACAAGGTCTGGGATCACCCCCCTCATGCGTGTTGCTAGGATGGTCGCTAACACCTTCACTTCGATATTAAGGAGGGAAATGGGGCGATATGATGCACAGTCCTCTTTAGGTTTGCCCTCTGAGTGGATCGGCACGATGGTGGCCAGCGCGAGGTCTGGTGGCAGCGCATTCTGCTGGAAAGATTCAGTAAGGAGATTTTTAAGGTGTCACGTCAGGAGGTCCGACGTTTTTTTTAAGAATTCCGCTGGGAACCCGTTGGGGCCCGGCGTCTTGCCCGTTTTTAGTTTTGCTATGGCGTCTGCAATCTCGTCAAGCGTTATGTCGGCATCCAGGGCCGCACTGGATTCAGGAGATAGGGCTGGCATCTCCGTCTGTTCCAGGTATTGTAGCGCCACAGCTACGTCCCCTAGGTCTCTAGCTGTGTAAAATTGTTCGTATTGGGTCGCGAACGCTTCCGCTATCCCAGCGTCGGTGCAGCGCACATCACCATCACCCGTTTTGATTTGCTCTACCCACCGTGCATCCATTTCTTTCCTGTTGAGCCAGGCCAAAAGCCTACCCGACTTATCCCCCACATCGTATAGACGATGGAGAGTCGCCAGCGACTGTATCTTTGCCTCATTTGATACCATCTCCCTATATTTCCGTTGGGCATCCAGCAGGCGCCGCAACGTGTCCTCCCCCTTATGTGCCTGATAGTCCTCCTCCAGTGTCAGGATGGAGGCCTCCAAGGCCGCCACTTCCTCCTGCTGCCTCTGTCTCGCCTCTTTCAGTCTACCCTGTATTCTGTCTCTTAGTACTGGCTTCATCGCCTCCCAGAGGGTTATCTTAGAAGCAACGGACCCTTCATTTTCGGCTATGTACACTTTAATGTCCGCCCTGACGCAGCGGGCAAGACCTGGGGATTGGATGTCCCATGCCGCCAGGCGCCATTCAGTTCCTCTCCTCCGTCTCGCACCCCCCCACTTTCACGTATAGGGGCGAGTGGTCAGAAATACCCCTCGCCTTGTAGTCCACTACATCGACCGCCGTTAAGTGTTGCCTAGCCATAAAAAGATAGTCTAGTCAGGAGAAGGCTTTGTGTGCCCCTGAGTAAAAGGAGTAGGCGGGTTGTGTGGGGTGTCGCCATCGCCATAAGTCCGTGATCCCAGTGTGGTCATCATTTGTGCCAGAACTGTCTGTGGTCCTCCTCTACGTGTTTGCCCCGTACGGTCCAGTTCGTCCGACATCACGTCATTGAAGTCACCTCCCACTATCTGTATGGTGTCTGCCGTGTCGATGAGGAGTGACGTGATCGCTTGCAGTGTACGTGGTTGAAGCTTAGGCGGCGCATAGACCAACACTATAGTGTATCGCTGTCTCCTCCACGTCCCTTGAACCCCCACGTATGTGCCCTGTGGGTCGCTCCATGTGTGTGTGACGCAGAAAGGTGGTGACTTTTTAACCAGGATCGCTACACCCCTCGAGTCCGAGGTATACCCCGCGTGTGCCAGGGCTCTGAGCCTACCTCTCGCAATGAATGCACATTTGTCACCTTTGAGGTGAGTCTCCTGCAGGAGAACGACATCCGGTGCTAGCCTCTTAAGATATGTGTTCACTAGGCCCCGTTTGACTTTCGACCCGAGGCCATTAACGTTCCACGTTAAAATGGATAATGCCTCTTCCTCCCCTGGTTGCGCTGTTAGTGTACCTGCCATCGTGTGTGTTGATTCTCAGCTGTTAGCGGTGCGTACGGTGGGTGCGTCTGTGAAAGTGGCAGAGTATGTTTTCGTGCGTGTCCCCCAACTGTGGCTACCCCCCAACCTTGTCCCCCCCTCCCCCAACTCAAAATAACTCTGGTCCCCCTTGACCCCCCCCCCCCCTCCCCACCACCCTCCCCTTCCAGGCTCATCCCAATATAGGACCGAGCTTTCAGCGGGAGACGGTCTGTCGCCCACCCACTCCTCCCCTCAACTTAACTAGCCCTCACCTTTCACCCCAACTCGAAAGGCTGTGAGAGCACTAGGTCCAGTGTCGTTTTTAGCCCAATGTCTCAACCAGTTCAAGGAAAGAAAACATATACACTGGACAGGGGAAAGATAACAAAACACAAGAGAGGACTGTCAACTTGCGTGTCTTCGTGCCTCCCGGCCGTCTTCTCTAGAATGCCACTCTGCAGTGTTCATGAGTGTGAGTCTTGCGTGGCGGAGTCAGTTCCGCTCTGTTTGCCGGACGAGTCCCGTTCCAGATGGTGGATCTCCTTCTCCAGCGGGTGCATCGAGTCCCGTTCCTCACTGGGGTCCACCTTCTCTGGGTCTGATTCTCCATCTTCCGGTCGATCCTCGCCGTCTCCGTCTGAGAGTGCCGATTGTCGTGGAACCTGTCGCCGTGCGCCCGCCATTGAGGATTCTCCCAGCGATTCCGAACGCCCTCTTCTGGCCCCCGCGGATGTGCGGGTTTGATATGGCGTCCCAGGAGTGCAGGAGTGCAGCCTCCTTGATTTCCGCCTTTGTGGTTTTGGGAGCCCCCAACTGACTCTCTCTCTGTGACCTGTCCAATTCCTCGCGTCCTGCCGCCTCTCTGCTGTTGAGGATAGGCCTCTCCTCCAGCCACTGCCAAGCATCCTCAGGGTGTGTAAAGAAGATTGACTTGTCTTTGTAAAGAACCTTGAGTTTCGCTGGGAAGAGCAGCATGTAGGTGATCTTTAGTGTCTTCAGTTTTGCTTTCACCAGGTCGAAGGAGCGACGCTGTTTCTGGACCTCCTGGCTATAGTCCGGGAAAATCATGATGTTGGTGTTTTCTAGCCGGATCTCCCCCATTTTCCTGGCCTCACGAAGAATTAGGTCTCTATCCGCAAAGTTCAGGAAACGTGCTATCACTGGTCTAGGTCTTGCACCTTCCGGGGGCTTCGCCAGCAGTGCCCTATGGGCTCTTTCAATTACGAAGCACGCCGAAAAGCGTGCCGTCGGGAAGGTCGTGGTCAGCCACGTGTGAAGGAAGGCTGCCATATCGTTCCCTTCAATTCCTTCCCTAAAGCCCACAAAGAGTAGGTTGTTGCGGCGTGCCCTGTTTTCCGCATCATCCACCTTCCAAAGGAGTTGTCTGTGAGATGCTTGGAGTTCCACCATTTCTTTGCGGAGCGTGGTAAGAGAGTCTTCCGCCTCACCAATTCGTGTCTCAGTTTCGGTTACTCGCGCCGAAAGGTTCCTGAAATCCTGCCGGAGGAGGGTGACCTCGGATCCCACCTCGCCTATTTTAACTTCCAGCGCAGCTCTCGATTCCTGGATGTCGGATCTTGAGGCTTGAATGGCCGCTAGGAGTCTATCGGTGTCCGGCGAGCCTTCCTGAGCTGTGTTGGGGTGATCCCTTCCCGGGCGGGAGGTCGCGAAATTGTCCAGAGGGCCTTGCTGGGCTTTAGGGACAGGATCCTTCTTTCCCATGTTCGCCCGCAGACGAGGCATATGGCTCTGTTGCCGGCGAGGTCCACTCCCCCCGTGCGCTGGTTGATGCGGTCTGTATGCTGCTAGGGCTCGCGCGTGGCAGCCGCCAGAGCCCACTGCGTGTCCCGGGAGAGCTTCACGTGTTCCCGCTCTCTGCCCGTTGGGTCTCCTCCACACCGTAGGTTGATCTTTTAATCGCCCCTGCTGCGCCCCGGTATCCGTGTTGCTCCTCAAGTCTCTCGGGGCACTTGGGCGGATCTCGCCCAGCTGCCAAGCGCTCGTCGATGGTAGTGGATGGGCAGTTGGTCACAAGCGGTAAGGCCCACGTGGATGGGGGGGGGACAGGCAAAACTCCAGGTCCGTGGTCCGATACAAGCTAGGCCGGAGGCAGCGCCGTCTTCCTCTGGGCCTGTCACCCCAGCAACACAGGGCCCCACCTTCGTGTCTCGTCTCGGGCCACCTCACTCCGATGTTCGCCGGCGTATACTTGAGCCTCCTCCCCTGGACCGGCCCCGACTAGCCCCTAGGTCCGCCGGCGCCCCCGCTTGTTGCTGTCCGCCTCCTCTGCGCGCCAACGCCAATGCTGCTCCCGGGCGCGGCGCTGTCAGGCGCGGGGGTGCCTCACTTGGGCGCCATGTTGGTGAAGGGCAGCCCCGTTTGAAGAAGGTTATTCAAAGACAATGGTCTCAGACTGTTATTTCTACTCAACCAATGATCACTTTCTCTTAGTCATGGGGCATGTCCAATGGATCAGCCCAAATACATTCAATGATAATATGTATACAATCAAATCAAAAAAGCAACAGCAATAATTATAAGTCCAGGGCAATTTTAATTCATTGCAATCGTAGCTATCTCAGTGTACAAGAGAAGAAATTTGGTTGCCCAAACAAGAGTATGTGCAAGAAACTGAATTTAGCGTGTTAGAATAGAAAAATATAGAAAGAGCATAGAATGAAGAATACTTCAAATTTGTATACACGAACAAATAGATTTACACAAACAATTTACAGATGGCCTGGCGTATAATGTTTTCAAAACAATTTCTTATGGAGACAATGCTTCCAAAATTATATTGCACGCAAAATTGTATAACAACATCCAGGACAAAGATTTTATGGCGTCGACGTTTCGACTCGTCTTGGAGGCCTTATGGAAAATTAAACCTTGGCCAGCGAGTCTTCATCAGGACTAGTAATATGGGCAGCCAGAAGAGTAGCAAGGGCCCTGAAACAAATTAAGTATATGTATAAGGCTGTTGCATAGCCAAAAAGAAGGTATAAGCTATAAATTAAATTTTGGCTTACCTAGTCAGTGTAGGTGACAGGGGAGGGGTGATATGTTCAATCTCACACCCAGAGATAGGGAATTAATACCTAAAATTATAACAGAAATGGTCAATGGACCAATCCTACAGTGATTATAATGCAATCATAACACCTCCTAAGTATAAAAAATTACCTTATTCACAAGGTGGGTCTAGGTTGTAAATATAGGTCCACTCATGCAGGCAGTATCTCTGCTTCCACAATTTTCAGGGAAGTTAGTCAGGTCCTATTTACAAGTGGAGGGAGAGGCTCATGAAGAACGAATCTAAAGACAAGAGGTCATCCCTTTTATATACACACAGGTATTCAATTTGATCTTACCCAATTTAGCTTCCAAACGGCCCCTTCAATCGGCCGATGTAAGGGTGAAAGTGACTTCAAAGGGAATGGTGTGCAGCCGCCCGCCGTTACACGCTGCAAATAGATTACCTAAATGGCCAACGGAAAACGGGTCAGTAGCAGCCCCTAGCGAGATCAGGTTAATAAAGATCAAAGTGGTTGAAAACCGCACTTACCAGACCACCCAAAGAGTGAAGTGCAGAATCCTCCAGCACTGTAGTCGCATTAGATGTAAAACACCAGGAGCACCACTGGTTGACCATTTCACCACTTTTGGCCATGATTGTAACAGCCTCAGGTGGTGGGTAATTGAGAAGGTTACAGCGCATGCACGCGGTGGTGATTTTGGAAACATACTCAGTTTAAGAGAATGTAAATGGATATACTCACTCAACACCGTGAACCAGGGACTTAACGAACAGGAGGAAATAAATAGGCAGGTGGCTCTCCTGAAGGTTTAGTCTACCATGGCGAGTATGGCTTAATCAGACACCATAAGCAATACCAGTCTGGTGCAACAAATCTTAAATCTTTAACATGTGTTGATCGAATCTGCTGATTCAAGGGTTGGACGCTACATTACTATGTATTTCATGAAGGTCTAGTTCACCATGGTAATTGAGTAGTGCCTCACTAGACACCATGAGAAATCCTAGCTTGATGCAATAATAATTAACTGTGTGCGAATTTGAATATCATGCACTGTTTTGTTATATATGAGTTGAATGGATATAATTTTATTGTTAAATTGTACCATAATTCAAAATGTTTGTAAAGTTGTACTGAATTGTATGAAATTGTATATTATTCTCATATTCGTTTTTAAATGTCAATATATTAAATTGAGCGGACCATGCTCTTATTCATTGTAATATGTTCACAATGATCGGCGGTCCCAACTCAAAATGGCCGACACATTAGGGGTATATATCCCTTAATTAACAATGCAGTTGTGCATCTAAATGGGCTGCCCATCGTGACGTAGTTCACGCTTGAGCCCCGAATAACACGGAACTGAATAAACTTAAAGTCCTGTTATCCCGACATGCTGGTGGATTCAGTCCGTCATTTAGATACAGTCCGTCTTTTCTTTCTATGACGGACGCTAGGCGCACTCGGAATTAGACGCTGAGCTGACCTGGGGGACTGATTATTCGTCTGGTAAGTGCGGTTTTCAACCGCTTTGATCTTTATTAACCTGATCTCGCTAGGGGCTGCTACTGACCCGTTTTCCGTTGGCCATTTAGGTAATCTATTTGCAGCGTGTAACGGCGGGCGGCTGCACACCATTCCCTTTGAAGTCACTTTCACCCTTACATCGGCCGATTGAAGGGGCCGTTTGGAAGCTAAATTGGGTAAGATCAAATTGAATACCCGTGTGTATATAAAAGGGATGACCTCTTGTCTTTAGATTCGTTCTTCATGAGCCTCTCCCTCCACTTGTAAATAGGACCTGACTAACTTCCCTGAAAATTGTGGAAGCAGAGATACTGCCTGCATGAGTGGACCTATATTTACAACCTAGACCCACCTTGTGAATAAGGTAATTTTTTATACTTAGGAGGTGTTATGATTGCATTATAATCACTGTAGGATTGGTCCATTGACCATTTCTGTTATAATTTTAGGTATTAATTCCCTATCTCTGGGTGTGAGATTGAACATATCACCCCTCCCCTGTCACCTACACTGACTAGGTAAGCCAAAATTTAATTTATAGCTTATACCTTCTTTTTGGCTACGCAACAGCCTTATACATATACTTAATTTGTTTCAGGGCCCTTGCTACTCTTCTGGCTGCCCATATTACTAGTCCTGATGAAGTCTCGATGGCCAAGGTTTAATTTTCCATAAGGCCTCCAAGACGAGTCGAAACGTCGACGCCATAAAATCTTTGTCCTGGATGTTGTTATACAATTTTGCGTGCAATATAATTTTGGAAGCATTGTCTCCATAAGAAATTGTTTTGAAAACATTATACGCCAGGCCATCTGTAAATTGTTTGTGTAAATCTATTTGTTCGTGTATACAAATTTGAAGTATTCTTCATTCTATGCTCTTTCTATATTTTTCTATTCTAACACGCTAAATTCAGTTTCTTGCACATACTCTTGTTTGGGCAACCAAATTTCTTCTCTTGTACACTGAGATAGCTACGATTGCAATGAATTAAAATTGCCCTGGACTTATAATTGTTGCTGTTGCTTTTTTGATTTGATTGTATACATATTATCATTGAATGTATTTGGGCTGTTCCATTGGACATGCCCCATGACTAAGAGAAAGTGATCATTGGTTGAGTAGAAATAACAGTCTGAGACCATTGTCTTTGAATAGCATTTATTACCTGGGTCTCCTTGACGTTCTGGGTTACCCCATTGTCTTAATGGTTTCCGTTTGAAGAAGGTGCACCGGGCCTCTTGCCGCTGCGCCCGATCGTCTGCGGGCAAGTGGGGAGGTCCCTCGGGTAGCACACACTGGTCTCCGATCAGGCCAAGTCCCCCTCCCGGCAGTCCCGAGCCCCGGACCGCAAGTCAGGCCGCCATGTTGGTAAAGTGCGGTCGCGGCCGAGGGGCAGTGTGGAGGGGGGGGGGGGACTCCCTCTTCTTACTTGGGTCGCCGCCGCCGGGTGTCTCAAGGTCCAGCCGGGGTCCGCCGTGCAGCGCGACGTTCTTCCCCGGTACAGGCTACCGGACTCCTCGCCGCCAGTACCACTTCCGACCACAGCGGCTCCACCGTCCCTCGGGGTCAGTCTGTGTGATCAGGCGGGCCGCAGTACCCTCTTCTCCTGCTCCTCACCCTGTAGTGCCGATGTGTGCACCTCTAGGTAGCTGCGCTCCGCTCCTCGTCGTCCGGTGTCCGGCTGAGGCTAGCGCCGATCCCGGAGCGCCATCTTAGTTTCGCCGTCACCTCCATCTCTGACCCGGGAAATCGCGGAAAACAGGCTTTCTGTGAGTCAGCGGACCTCTCTCGGCGGCGTCTCAGCTTCAGCGTCCCTTTAGGCGATCTGTGTGGTGATTTTGAAGTCTGTGGCAATAAATTTATGTCGGATTTTGGTAGCGACGGCCGGGAGCTCCAGAGCCTTGCGTCTAGCTCGGCATGCTGCTAAACATGGATAAGGCATTCTTGAGATCAATTACGGTGAACGTGGTAGCAGTGGACGGGATTAGGGTCAGGATGGTGGTGATGTCAGAGACTACAGGGTACTGTGGCACAACTATCTTGTTGATCTCTCGTAGGTCAATGATGAAGCGGTATTCTTTCCCATCTCCCTCTCCTTGTCTCTTAATGATCGGTAAGATCGGACTGTTACAGACATTGCTCACTACCTCCTCTACCACTCCTGCTTCTACTAGTGACTGTATTATTTCGATCAATGCTTTTTCGCCCTCTGGTGATATCTTGAATAGGGGGACTTTCGGTAAGATTGCGTCCTGTCGTATTGTCACATGCACTGGGTCTATCATCATTCGTCCTACGTCTGAGTCAGCCTTAGCCCACAAGTGCGATGGCAAAGTGTCCAGTAGGGACACGTCTGTTTTGGTAATGGGGTACATGTGTTGGGATGGGTGAGGTCTTAGATGGTGGTGGTTGTCATATAAGATGACTCTGATTCCGTCGGGCGAGCATCTGATGGTCGCTCGAAAATGTTTCAGTAGATCGAGACCCATAATGGCGTCTGGGGTATTGGAGGAGAGGAGAAATGTGGTGTCAATGATATTATCTCCAAGATCAAAAGGGATCGGTTTGGACAAGGGGTTAGTGGAGGGCGTACCATCAAATCCTATTGATGTCACATGTGAGCCAGACAAGGGCGCCCTTGGAATCAGTCGCTTAGATAATGCACTACGTGTTGCTCCCGTGTCTACCAGAAATGGTGACTTCGTGCCCAGGACCTATGCGGTAACATAAGGGCCTTGCTGGTCAACATAGAGCTCGACTGGATCCCTCCCTTGCCCTAGGCAGTCCTATGCAAAGTCGTACGTGTTGTCTTAGTCAGATTGTTGGTACTGATTCTGTCGGGGATGGTCAAATGCATTTGCCCTACCTGGCCTCTCTTCACTGGCGTCATTTGTGTACCCTCTCCCACGTCCTCTACCTCTCGGTCCATTTGTCAGTTCTCTCGCCCCTTTTTCCTTATTCATTCCTAACAGGATCGGGCATTGGGACTTCCAGTGTCCGTACCCTCTACAAAATGCGCACTGATCCTCTCCTAAGTCCCGACGTCCAGCGTAGGGTGCAGAGACATTATTTCTGGGTTGTGTTGTTCGAGGGGTACTTTGCTGATATCCTCCCTTGTATTGTTCCTTTCCTATATTCACCCCTTGTAATTGCGCTATCATAACTCATTCTTTTAAATCCTTCTTTTTCTTTTCGGTGGCCCTATCGTTTTCGCTTTTCTGGTGCTCATAGTTCTGGGCCATCTGGAGGATGGCCGCTGGTTTAGAGGCCGTCCAACTGCTTTCGCTGGTCTGCAGCTTCTGCGATACCTCCGGCAACAGACCCTTAACATAGTTCTGTACGAACAAGTGATGTCCGGTCGCAGGGGACATGTCTTGTCCACTATAATCGGAGAACCCTGTTTCGAATCGGGAGAAGTATTCTGAGACATCTTCTTGGGGTTTCTGACGGCAAGCGGTTACTATGAACCAATCTATCTTTTTCTCAGGAATCAGGGATTTTACTTTTGGTACTATCTTGTCCGGGAGGTCTAATATGGCTTTTACAGGTTTCTGTCCAGGGTTTCGTTGTTTGTCTAGTACATCGAGTTGTTCCCAGGTATGACCGAACAGGTTAGAGTTTTCTATTTTCCTGATCTGTTTCCACACATCAGCTGGTAGGCATAGCCCAAAGAACAAGTCGATGTCGGCAAGCGTCATAATTGTCAATCCTAGAGCGGTACCTAATTCTGTGTAAAACGCGGTGGGATTCTTTCGCAAGTCCGGCAAAGATTTGCGGAACGTCAGGATGTCTTGTCTATCCCAAGGCTGATACACCCAATTGTAAACCACTCCCTTTGGCATCCTGGTGATTTATATCATCATGAGTTCCTTGTCCTCTAGTGGGGACCCACTAGGGGGCAGCTTCTTTTATGGGCATTATATTATCTAGCCTCTCCATCGGAGGCGCCGTCATTTCAGATGCCGTGTTTTTGACTACCCGTCCTTGTTCTATATGGTGGCGGACGACTTCTAGGGAATAGGAGAAAGGTTCCGCCACATCAGTCATTTTCGTCTCCTGTATCTACCTTTCTGTATAGAGTCATGAGTCGGTCAGGCCCTATTTTCTTGTATTTTTCCTCATAAGCCGTGAGAGTGTAATAACAAAAACGCACGACAAAGTGTTGCTTGTGATTGTCGACGTATGAGTTACATATATCTGATATATATTCTTCTGTTTCCTTCCTGTCTACTAGGGTTTTAGCGATTTTCTCAATACCTGCTCGCTCACTCTTACTCAATCACGGGATTCTTACCGGTCCTTTCTCTTTTGTTTCGGTTCTTACCGGTGTGTCGTTTGACGAGGTATCCGGCATGAGAGGCTCGGTCGGCGCGGAGGCCGTGGGTACCGAGGCCCTGGCGCTACTTTCGGTTACGTTCTGAGAATCTTGGTGTTGCATTAGAGGATGAGTAGGGGCATAAGGAGGTGGCATGTAGATAATTGGTGGACCTAGGAGTAAATCGTCGTCTATCTTTTGTTTCGATGGTAACTCAGGGTAAAGAGCTGAGGACGCTCTGACAGGGTATTGACCTGAGACCTCTGATTCTCTCTCCTTCCTAGTGTTTTCTCTTTCCTTAATCTCCTCTTCTAACTTTTTACCAACTAGGTGAGCTGATTTCCGTAGTTCCTTATCTATTATTGCTTCATCTTTCTTCTTTCGTTGAATTGTTTCTTTTCGCCACATGCCGAGACTGTCGAGCATAGTTGGCGTAGTTTTCTTTTTGCATAGAGCTTTCTCTAGCGTTTCTATTTTATCGAGGTCAAAAGATCCCATCAGTGGCCACTGATTTTCTCGATCTTTTTTTAGTGCTTTTATGCCATAGTTTACTGTAAACTACAGTGACTAATCCATATTTTACATACATGTCCTTATTAGGGGTGCCTTCTGGTGGAGCCGGATGACTGACCTCTAATAAACAATCTTAGCTCTTTATTGCAGGGTAACACATTCCTGACAGTAGTTTATTATATCCCCGGAATCCCTGCTTCCAACTAGTTCCCACACATACCCAACAGCAAATGTCCCCCACTCCGGTCTCAGCAGGTGATTGTTATGGCGCAGCTTGGCATTCAGCAGGAGGTTATCGATGGGCCTGTTCATGCGTGGGGGATAAAAGGGCATGGGCGTTCGGCACGGGAAGTGGCTCCGGGGCTGGGTCGCGCTGAGGATGCTTTGACTCTAGATTTGTGCTTGCAGGTTGTCAGAGCGCGGGGGATGATAGCGAGGTCAGGATGACGCGCTGGTGATCGGCAACCCACGAAATGGCCGCGGTATCTAAAATGGGTGCCGCTTACGTGCATACGATGGCTCTTGTTAGGCAAGAGGGCGCCGGCGATGTTCACGTCTGTCGATTATATTTTAACATAAGGGGCACAGGGAGCTATAAGGATGCCTTGGAGTCCAAGTGCAGGTTCAGTCCTCTTATTGCATCAAACTCCTGTCGAATATAAGCCCCTGTGTACTATGAATGTTTGTCCAGAGCATGGTTCCTGTAAAATGAATGACTGCACTGTACAGAGTCCTCTTTACAGGATACACCACAGCCGGATCATCCTTCCGTTTAGCTCTTTTACAGTGTAAGCTGTGTAACTGTATTAAGCCCCTGTGCAGTGTATGTTTCATGTAGAGTGTATGAAAACCCTGGGTTGCAGTGCGAATATCTCCGTCTTCTCCCCTTGATCCGTCTGGAGCCTGTGGGGGAAAAAAATACGGGCAGTTCCGGCAAAGGCATGTCCTTACTTAGGACCGGGTCTGCCCATGCCACCGACCTGCAGGAGTCTTGGTTCCCAGACAATAGCGCAACTGGGAACCACAGCACAAACTAGACGCTGCTTTAATGTCCTGTATCATCTGTGTCCCCAACCTCATTAGATCTAGATATATGTGACAACGTTAGGAGCAAGCAGCTTTAGCAACAGCTTCCTCGTTTTTAGATCTCGCCTGTCGATGCGCATGCGCATCGAGCAAGCGAGACTATAGGGGCTCATCCACTCTTTATCTAACTGCAAGGAATCGTGGCGATTCCTTGCAGTGCCCGTGACTTTTAAGGTCAATGCGCATGCGCATTAAGCTTATGCGCATGCGCATTGACCTTAAAAGTCACGGGCGCGTGCACGTCCGTGTTTGTTTACCCTTGCCTACTCTCTCTCTCCCCTCTCCGCCCCCCGTTCCGCCCCCTCCCCTTCCCGCCGTGTCGCATTTCTCCTCCCCCCTCCCCTCTCTTCCCTCCAGCTTGTTGTTTGTATAATTTAACCCGCTCCGCCCCCTCCCCTTCCCTCCGTGTCGCATTTCTCCTCCCCCCTCCCCTCTCTTCCCTCCGGCTTGTTTGTTCATTTGAGCCGACCGCCCCCTCCCCTTCCCGCCGTGTCGCATCTCTCCTCCCCCCTCCCCTCCGTCTTGTTAATTTTAGGATCAAGACAGCACTTCCACTGTCCTGCTACAGGCACAATGTTTTGTGAGTAAAGGTTTTCTGCGCAACTCGTGTTTCTGTGCGCTTTGTGCAGCACCCAGCCCAGCCGGGGCCAGAGGTCGTTAGTGCGTGGCACGCCTTTGATTAATTCAAGATGCTGTGAACAGTTTACCGCCTTCAGCCCTGAAGATTTGTAGGCGTGCGCACCTCTCAACGTGTAGCCTGTATTAAGTCAAGCCTCAATTGCTTGTTACTTATTTTCTGGATCGCCTTTGTTTGCCTGAGTGCAGTATAACATCTGCTCCGGTTTGGGATCCTGTGATCTCTCGGGCCACTGGGGTAATCCGGGCTTTTGCTATAGCTGTCATCTAACCCGAGCGCAGCCAGTTGTCGCGGTTTCCAACCAGCACTACTTCACGTTGGCGCCTTTAGGCTTACTTATGAGAAGTAAGGTGAAACTACAAGTCCCAGAATGCTTAGTGCGGGTAGCAGAACACATGGGACTGGATGAAGGTCAGTTCTATGAAATGAGATGATTTCACTGCTATGTTTTGCTGGCAGTTTACTGTCCCTGCGGGATAGTAAGATTAAGTCACAGTCATTGGTCAGCCACATGCTGGCACACTGGACTCGGAGTCTTACCTCTACTTACCTTTGATTTGAAAACACGGCGCATGAGTCACCCCTGCCTCTCCCAGTTCTAAAATGTTACTGCCCCTTCCTTTTGCCCTGCACTCGCCATTCTCCCTACGGGATAGTAAGATTAAGTCACAGTCATTGGTCAGCCACATGCTGGCACACTGGACTCGGAGTCTTACCTCTACTTACCTTTGATTTGAAAACACGGCGCATGAGTCACCCCTGCCTCTCCCAGTTCTAAAATGTTACTGCCCCTTCCTTTTGCCCTGCACTCGCCATTCTATTAATAGGGCCATGTATCTGTGCACTCTGGCGCTGACTGGTCGAGCGGAACAACTTTCAACGCAATACTGACTAGAAACAATTGGTAAATTGTGTAAAAAAGTTGTCTGGAGCTATTTTTGAAAGCAACAGTTACTCCCTTGTGCTTCATAAAAGCATGGCTGATGGCCGAGCCCTCGCCCCACGCAGGGGAGTCACTGCCTCTGCCAGACGAGGTGTTTCACCACTTGAGGAATTCCCGCCTTACGGATGTTGTGAGGCGCTCGCTCTGGAGAAAACACCTTTCCTTCAGCTGCCTGAGTCATCGCATGAATGGTGTATGAATGCACTCGGTGCTCACGGAAGATGGCCGCAGACAGCTGCAGGGCCCGGCTGGCCAGCCCTCGTCATGGAGCGAATGTGCCTGGGGCTGGACCTTCTTTAATTGTTTGCTTGCTGAAATTAGCAATACTATTAAAAATAACTCGACCAGAAGGTATTGCATAAGGACTGTTTCCTGACATGCTTATATATTGAAAAAAATGTGGGACTGCTTCTGTAGAGTTTTGTAAATATGGCAAAATAGAATGCAAACTTACCGGCCAGAAGCATTGACTAAAAGAGCGCCCAATAGTAAGTTGAATCAAAAGTAAGGAAGCCTATTGCCTAAACGAGACAATCTCATTGCGTGATCCAACTCGTTCAGCCAATCAGATTGGCAAATTAACAAGTGTGGGTGAAGTAATGCTGGAAGTCATTCCAACGATAGGTCTTTATGGCTCCATTTCTTCCAATCTATGGAAAAGATATGCCTGGTAAGATTTAAATCATAAATCTAGCACCCGTAAATGGTTGGGTCATCCCAAAGTGCATCACTTCCTGTGATAGAGAAACCTATGGCATGGTCTCTTTAGTATGACAAGTCGATTATTGTGATCCTTGTACTTGGGCATTCTGCATTAATCTGCATCCTTTGATATCCCATTGGCCGCTGTTTCAATATTACAAATCTGTAGTTAACTCCAAACATGAGTTACATGTCGGGGAGGTGCATTACAACATACAGCTGTGAATAACATACAGCTGTGATCACAACCCTCTGCTTCTTCATGAGAGCTTGAAGACTGATTTACTAAAACAAACATTGTCTATGTAAAGGGTGTCTGGTTTACAACTTTCTTCGCCTTTAATCTAGTCTATATCAGTGGTTATTAATATAAGTGATCAATGAAAGGATATGAAATATTATGTTTTTTTTTATTTACACATTTTGTGTCTCAACATGCTTTCTATAAAGGACGCTGCGTAAAAATCCTATTTGAACGACAGACACATTTCTAATTGTTTCAAGGGTGGGCCTTTTGCCTTTGGCAATGCTTGTTTTCTTTTGTGATGGTTTTGTTAAAACTTTATTGTTGAGTAGGCTGACTTGCATTCAGCAATACAAAAATAACAATGTTGCCAAAAGCAAAGCCTCACCCTCACTCACCCTCACCCTCACCCTCACTCACCCTCACTCTCACACACCCTCACTCTCACCCTCACCCTCACTCTCACCCTCACCCTCACTCTCACTCACCCTCAACACCTCACCCTCAACGCCTCACCCTCAACGCCTCACCCTCACTCACCCTCACCCTCACTCTCACTCACCCTCACTCTCACTCACCCTCAACACCTCACCCTCAACACCTCACCCTCAACACCTCACCCTCAACGCCTCACTCTCACTCACCCTCACTCACCCTCACTCTCACTCACCCTCACTCACCCTCACTCACCCTCACTCACCCTCACTCACCCTCACTCACCCTCACTCACCCTCACTCACCCTCACTCACCCTCACCCACCCTCACTCACCCTCACTCTCACTCTCACTCACTCTCACTCACCCTCAACCCCTCACTCACCCTCACTCTCACTCATCCTCACTCACCCTCAACCCCTCACCCTCACTCACCCTCACTCACCCTCACCTTCACTCACCCTCAACCCCTCACCCTCACCCTCAATCACCCTCAACCCCTCACCCTCACCCACCTTCACTCACACTCACCCTCACTCACCCTCACCCTCACTCACCCTCACTCACACTCACCCTCACCCTCACCCACCCTCAACCCCTCATCCTCACTCACCCTCAACACCTCACCCTCACTCACCCTCAACCCCTCACCCTCACTCACCCTCAACCCCTCACCCTCAACCCCTCACCCTCACTCACCCTCAACCCCTCACCCTCAACCCCTCACCCTCAACCCCTCACCCTCAATCCCTCACCCTCACCCACACTCACCCTCACTCACCCTCACTCACACTCACACTCACCCACCCTCACTCACCCTCACTCACACTCACCCTCACGCACCCTCACCCAACCCCTCACCCTCAATACCTCACCCTCACTCACCCTCAACCCCTCACCCTCACTCACCCTCAACCCCTCACTCACTCACCCTCAACCCCTCACTCACTCACCCTCAACCCCTCACTCACTCACACTCACCCTCACTCACCCTCAACCCCTCCCTCACCCTCACTCACCCTCAACCCCTCACCTCACTCACCCTCACTCACCCGCACTCACCCTCACTCACCCTCAACCCCTCACCTCACTCACCCTCACTCACCCACCCTCACTCAACCTCACTCACCCACCCTCACCCACCCTCACCCACCCTCACCCACCCTCACCCACCCTCACCCACCCTCACCCACCCTCACTCACCCTCACTCACCCTCAACCCCTCACTCACTCACCCTCAACCCCTCACTCACTCACCCTCAACCCCTCACTCACTCTCAACCCCTCACTCACCCTCAACCCCTCACCTCACCCTCACTCACCCTCACTCACCCTCAACCCCTCACCTCACTCACCCTCACTCACCCTCAACCCCTCACCTCACTCACCTCACTCACCTCACTCACCCTCACTCACCCTCACTCACCCTCACTCACCCTCACTCACCCTCACTCACCCTCACTCACTCACCCTCACTCACCCTCACTCACCCTCACTCACCCTCAACCTCACTCACCCTCAACCCCTCACCTCACTCACCCTCAACCCCTCACCCACCCTCACCCTCACTCACCCTCACTCACCCTCACTCACCCTCAACCCCTCACCCTCACTCACCCTCACTCTCACTCACCCTCAACCCCTCACCTCACTCACCCTCAACCCCTCACCCACCCTCAACCCCTCACCCACCCTCAACCCCTCACCCTCACTCACCCTCAACCCCTCACCCTCAACCCCTCACTCACCCTCACTCACCCTCACCACCTCAGCCTCACCCTCACTCACCCTCAACCCCTCACCCTCACTCACCCTCACTCACCCTCAACCCCTCACCCTCACTCACCCTCACTCACCCTCAACCTCATGCTAAAGATTTACAAAAAAACCCATAAACAATTCTAAAAGCACTAACTCTAATGCTGCGAGACCTATTGCATTTCTAATGCTTGTTATAGGTGCATCAAACATCTACACTTGTCCATTATTTCACGCTAAGCAAATGATTACATCTTTGGAAATAATGGATTATGATTTAAATGTCATCTCGATGATTGTCTAAAATATTCACAGCGTGGGTTTCAGAAGTCAAGTTCATGTATGTGTATACTGAGTTTAGAAAGGAATCCAATGTAAAAACAACAGTTGATGGACAGAATGCAGAATAATGCCATACATTCACCCCAGTACAGAGATCTGGCCCTAAATCCATCGTTTTTTTGCTCACCATGCCATTCCAGTTTGAACCCAGCCATATGCAAATCAGTCTTGACCCTGTGCCCCATGGGAACAGTCCAGCCCGAACTGCAAAGCTAGGTCCTCCCTGAACTGGAAACAGGCATCCAAGGACCGGTTTCGGGAAGGAAAAGGAATCCAAACATTGTACACGTACAGTTACAGTCTTATAAGGACAGTATGTCTGTTCTGGCTGTAAAATAGGTCAATTCTGTTTTTTTATATAGCAGGGATATTATATGGGTGTGGTGTCCGTTACATCACTTACTGGGTAAATATTTCATATCTTTGTTGAAAGTACTGGTCTGGTTTTGGCTCCACCGGCTTTCGCGGACCACCTGACCCCGGGCGGGGATCCCAGGAGTGGCCGTTCTGAGATATATATATATATATATATATATATATATATATATATATATATATATATATATCTGTGTTACTGCCTGGTCCCTCTGATAGCGTTGGCTCTCTTCACTCTGTGTATACAACTGGGTCCTAAACTTGTTTCCCTTGTCATAAGTTATCATCCATGACTCATGTTTTCTTGTTTTATTTCTCATTCCGACCCTTACTTTATGATTTTTCACACCCCTCACCTCCACTTAAATGTTTTTGTCACTTGACCACACGCTGTACTGGTTTCATTAAAGAGACAGCAACCACAGTAAAAGCCCCAGCATGGTTGGCTTTGGCCCCGCCCTTATATGTAGGAGTCAGTAACTTACAAGGAGCCGCCCAAAGCTTCCTGTTCTTTGGTGATTACGGACCTCACTCGAGTGATTAGGGCTTGTGTCTGTATCTCTGAGGCCTCAGAAGCCCGTCTTCAGGCAGGGCGTTACTATTTTTACACCCGCTATACTTTTTATTTTAAATAATGGTGTACCCTCATGAAGCTACGAATAGTTTCTGCTTTTTTTTTTTTTTAACTTGATCTTTTTGCTAAAGGGTAATATCTGTATCACTGAACACGTCTTTTCAATAAAGGGCACATTTCTGAAACAGTACCACGAAAATTACTTTTTTCATTTGTGTATAATTTTGTTTGCGTAGAAACTATACAGTGTTGTGTTGTCCTTTTAAGGTGGATATGGGTACGGTGTTATGTCTTATATTTTGCTATTTTTGTTTTTCATAATCTGTACTCGCATAAAATTAACACGTTTTTTCGTGCAAACACGCATTCCAGTACTCTGCACAGTGAGCATGCTCGGCATTGACGTCTACTTTGACTTGAGTAAGGCTTTATCAAAAGGAAAGTAGAAAATGTATTTTCTCTGCTATAAAATACTGTTGCTTACAACAAATGATTTCACTGTACGTGTAAGAAGTTTTTCTTTCTCGTGTTTAAACTACTAGAAAAAAATGTTGTATGTATGATGTAAACAGGTATAGTAAGCCCCACATTAGTCTTACTTTGTCAGCTAAAACAGCTGTGTATGAAGGTCAACATTCCAAGCCACACACAGTTTAAAATCATGCATTTTCAGTGGTGGCTACTGTTGGGCAGAATGATTAACTTGACTGTGCTGTTAATTCATCTTTAAAGGAAACAGACATCCTCTCTAAAGGCAAAACGTGGCTTTAATAGTTCCCCAGAAAATGACAAAAACACAAACAAAAATAGTCACCTTACAGTGGTTGCTCCCAAGTCTTGATAGATTCTGCCATCAAGTACACAATCTTATGGAGACTACTCTTATTTCACAACTTTTTTGCTGCAGTAACAAATACACCCAAACCTTTCATTGAAAGGATAGAATGTTGCTTTTATTTTTGCATTCAAATGGAGAATTAAATTACTGCTTGTAAACAAACACTACCACTGGTTAGAAGCAACAGAAGCCCCTGCTCTAGGAAGAGAGTGTTTGGAACTCAATGGTCTCAGGTTGGGAATAACATTAGTAATAGAAGCACATCAACAATGTTACAAAGTCAAAGACCAATGTATCCAGAAAGAAATATATAATGGAGAAGAATCCTTGATATGGAGAAAACTTTATTGTTCCTCTTGTTGTGGCCAACACGTGTTTCATCGCAGGGAAACAAGCTGCGAATCTTCAGGGCCTAGTTCCGATGAAAGCCGAGATTAAAGTGATGTGGCCAGAAGCCCATGCGGGCGAGAGTGTGATGAAGGCGCCTTAAGCGCGTAGTATAATTCGAACCTTATTGAGTTCTTAAATGGGCCATAACCGGGAGGAGAAAAAGTTTGTAACTGTAACGATCGAACAGCAAAGTCAGGCGGGTACACCTGGTTAGCTTAGTTCCCCCTCTTGTTGTTCCCTTGTCTTCGACAAACGGCGCCGGGAACAACAAGAGGGGGAACTAAGCTAACCAGGTGTACCCGCCTGACTTTGCTGTTCGATCGTTACAGTTACAAACTTTTTCTCCTCCCGGTTATGGCCCATTTAAGAACTCAATAAGGTTCGAATTATACTACGCGCTTAAGGCGCCTTCATCACACTCTCGCCCGCATGGGCTTCTGGCCACATCACTTTAATCTCGGCTTTCATCGGAACTAGGCCCTGAAGATTCGCAGCTTGTTTCCCTGCGATGAAACACGTGTTGGCCACAACAAGAGGAACAATAAAGTTTTCTCCATATCAAGGATTCTTCTCCATTATATATTTCTTTCTGGATACATTGGTCTTTGACTTTGTAACATTGTTGATGTGCTTCTATTACTAATGTTATTCCCAACCTGAGACCATTGAGTTCCAAACACTCTCTTCCTAGAGCAGGGGCTTCTGTTGCTTTTGTACATTTGCGTGGATTTCTGATCCACCTTCGAGCGGTTACGAGGGATTACCGCCCGCCCCATTGCCTGGAAAAACAATACCTGACAACCATAAAATATCCTACGGTTACCCGGCTGTGCGCCTTTCATAATCTGGAATACCTTAAACCCTCTCAGTAGATCCATAGACTACCACTGGTTAGTTTTCTAGTAACTTCTCTGCCTGTGGTCCCTAAGCAGAAGTTAGCTTGTGATCAGTGCATTTTTGGATCCCTATGAAACGCCAGGCACATTCTTTTGGGCTGTTTGATGTTAAAACTGTAGCAGTAGTGTTTATTTATGCATAGTTATTTAAAACCATAGCATACAATGTACTTACAAATAATTTAACAAAAGTTATACATCAGACATATTTCATCAAATTTTACACAAAGTGGGAGAAAGAACGACTCTTTTAAAGAGCATATTCTAATCGTAAAATGTGGACTGATTCCATATAAAATAAAGATCTCTTTCTAACTGTACCGAGTACCACTAGGTGTTTTAAATCCCTAAGGTGCATGTTCCCCGTACTATATTTAAAGTGCAGTGATAGTTACAATGTTGTATAAAAAAAAAAGTTGGGGTTATAATGAGTCAAAATATGGCAGAGTAAACTTCAAATATTTTATACGATTTCACATGCCAACGAATGCTCAGCTGTACTTGATAATAATATTTTCCCAGGAAAATGTAAAATGTTTGGATATCTGCTGTTGATCATTGGGTCTGTGGATCTTAGACATGCAGTGACAGCTTGTCTCGACCCTTTTTGTTAAAAAAAAAGTTTCAAGGATTTCTTTCTTTCTTTTATCAGTCCTAGATATACACAAAGTGCACAGTGTTCCCAACAACTTTAGTACTCAGTCTATATAGTGTTCTTGTAGATGTCTTATTCCATTTGTTTTCGTCTTCTGGAGTTTTGCCAAACGGCAGTGCATAAAATCAATTTTCAGTTTTCTTCACCAGTCAGCTTCTAAATATGGTTTGGTTTTGAGAATTTCGTAATCCTTGATTGCTGACCAGGCATGGGCTCTGCTAGCAAATTTCCTTTTGTCCTTTATTATAGATGTGTTCTTTGTTATCTTATTAATTCATTTTTTAAAAGCAGTTGGCAGAAGAGAATTTGACCATATTGCTGCTTGAATACCCAACTCATTTATTGCGGTATTTAGATAAATATGAGCTGCAGCTTTTTCGTTCATTTGCAACTCCTGCCACAAAGCTTTGCATAAGTGATTTTCAGAGGCAGTTCCTATTCTGTTTTAGGTCTCGCCTGTCGATGCGCATGCGCATCGAGCAAGGCGAGAGTATTGGCACTTATCCGCTCTTTATCCACACTGCAAGGAATCGTGGCGATTCCTTGCAGTGCACGAGAAATTTAAGCTCAATGCGCATGCGCATTGAGCTTAAATGCGCGTGCACATGCCCCCAGCCGCCTGCCTTGCCTAATCTCTCCCACAGCCTCCCCCAGCTCCGCCCCCTCACTACTTGATTGCACGGCCGCTAGGCCGTGCCTCCCCTACTCTCCTCCCCCCTCCTCCTCTCCTCCCCTGCCTGCCTGCCGCTAGCCTTGCCTACTCTCTCTCACAGCCTCCCCCAGCTCCGCCCCCTCACTACTTGATTGCACGGCCGCTAGGCCGTGCCTCCCCTACTCTCCTCCCCCCTCCTCCTCTCCTCCCCTGCCTGCCTGCCGCTAGGCCGTGCCTCCCCTACTCTCCTCCCCCCTCCTCCTCCTACTCTCCTCCCCTGCCTGCCTGCCTGTCGTGTCGCACCTCTCCCCTCTCCGCCCCCTCCCCTGCCCGCCGTGTTACGGCGAAAGGCTTGTTTTTCCTTAGTATTGATCGAAGTTCTGAAGCAGGTATGTGCGGCGTCCGGCTGTTTATTCATTCATTTAGATCGTGCGTAATGACTTTCAAGTTAAAAAGACTTGTACTTGGCACGCAGGTCCAGTTTTAGAATCGCCAAAAATCTCGACAAAAGAGCAAAACGGACAAGCACAACCCTTGACTCTCTTTTTGATGCCCGACATGCGCAGTGCGTCCTGGAGACGGAAACCTACCTCTCCCGGCAGTCTGCGCGTGGCACATTTTCCCCTCTGACCCCAAGTGACGTGCAACCAAACATCCGGGCTCTCTGCATAGGCCGGAGCGAGGGCTAGAGAGAGGGGAAGATTGCGGTGGTGGCGATTCTCTAAGGCATTTCAAGCTAGCCTCAAATGCACTTGAATGAGAAAATAAAGGTAGACGCTTTAAGTACATCTGTCAACGATTTGCATGCCCTATCCCAGGTATTTCACCCCAAAGGCTATCTGCCCTACTACATCTCGTAGGTTCTCACGCATTGCCCTCCTTTTCACCCCAGTAGTCTCCCTTTTTAGCCTGAGAGCGCTCTGACACCTTGGGGTAAAGTTCGCGCTATATAAAAACGCATTAAATAAATAAAAAAGAGTCCCACGCGACGCCTTCTTGTCTATAAAGTGGTCATGTTTTTATTACCTTTCACCTCTGAGGTTCCCAAAAGTTTATTTTATTAGATGTTTCTGCATTTCACCACCTTCGATTGGCTTTTTCAACCCCTGTTACTCTAGAGCGGTTTCCAAACGGGGCCGTACCCTTTTCAGAGTCATTCATGCTCCTGTCTATTATCTTTCCTAGAGCAACTCTTTTGACCCCCAAACCCCTTATCACTTCCACAGTTCCTGTAGTACACCATCTTTTCCCAGGCACAATATTGCTTCTTTCCTCCGTTAAATCTCACTAATCCGGTCTCCGAAGAATTCTATTTTTTACCAATTTAAGTCCCATTCAACAGACTCACAAGGCGAACATGTGCTAGCCTTCTCTCCTCAGTAGGGTCCAGTTAACTTTCTTTTTGCACTGAATCGTATGGGATTCTCTACTTCTCACCCCTATAGAAATCTTCCCAACCCACAGGCTCCATTCCAGGGAGTTTTCGTGTGACGGGAGGAAGTACTACGTTTATGCATTTATTGTATTTGCGTATATGTAGCATTACCCAAGGATCATCAAAGTGCTACACATACAACAGAGTATGTTGCTCCATGAGATTAGATGAATGCAGTTACCTTTAAAATGAGAACTCATTGCAACGATTGCGTAGGACTGTATAAGATACACAACAAAACAGTGGGGTAAAGTGAAAGAGGTAAAATGTTCTTTCCCGATTGGTAGAAACATCGTGAAGAGGTGGGGATGAAGATCTTTCCTGTAATGTGCCCTCACTCACCCTCACCCTCACTCACCCTCACCCTCGCTCACACTCACCCTCACTCACCCTCACTCACCCTCACTCACCCTCACTCACCCTCACTCACCCTCACTCACCCTCACTCACCCTCACTCACCCTCACTCACCCTCACTCACCCTCACTCACCCTCACTCACCCTCACTCACACTCACTCACACTCACTCACACTCACTCACACTCACTCACACTCACCCTCAACCCCTCACCCTCAAGCCCTCACTCACCCTCACCCACCCTCACCCTCACTCACCCTCACTCACCCTCAACCCCTCACCCTCACACAGTGCAATAGGTCTCGGAGCATTTGAGTTAGAGCTTTTAGAAATGTTTATGGCTTTTTTTTTTGTAATTCTTTAGCATTGGCTACGGGAAACAAAAATGCTAAAGATTTACAAAAAAAAAACATAAACAATTCTAAAAGCACTAACTCTAATGCTGCGAGACCTATTGTATTTCCAATGCTTGTTTATGTATGTCCCCATCCTTGCTATTATTTGATTTGTCAGCCCGAACTCCAGTCTTATGTGGGTTGTGGATGTTTACAGGGGTAGGTGGAAGAGATATCTGAAAACTTTGGAAGAGATCAGATTCGAGAGAGCTGCATCCCTGCCACAAAGCACTTCACTACCATATGTAACTGTTGGCAGAAGGAGCCTAGCTGAAACCACTTCCAGTAGTGGTGCATAACTGGGACCTTATAAGGTTCTTTGTAGGATGCGGAATGCATGGGTCAGGGAAATATCTTTTCTCTTCAAGTCCACTTATATGCTGTTTAAAAGTTGCCCAATGATCAAAAATTACTCCCAAATATTTGTATGTTATCAGCTCCAGTTGTTTTAATTCCTAAGAACCATTTATCTTTTATTTTTCTACTCACTTCCATGATCTTTGTTTCCTTTAGATTAACTGTTAATCCATTTGTTGCAGAATATATAAAAAGTAGCTCAATAAGTCACTGCTAGCCAATTTTTGTCATCTGCATGTGGAAGATTAGATATGGGCATAGAGCCCAATTTTGGGGGATGGTAATTCACTTTATTTAGATCAGTAGGGAGGTCCACTAAGAATAAATTGAATAGGTACGATGCAAGGGCACAGCCCTGTTTTAGGCCCTGCCATTTCTTTATTTCTTTGACAGCGTAGTTTTATCTCCTATTCTTACCCTCACCCAGGTATCGGTGTATAGCAGCTGTATTGCTTTTAAAAGAGGGGGCGAAATACCCCAGAAGGATAACTTGTGCCATAGGAGGTTTCGACTCGCGGAATACAGCCTTGTAGTCCACACTGCACAAAAATAGTGGCTAGTTCTTGTTTTTCAATGTATCCATTATTGATACCACCAGTAGGTAGATTTCTCTACCTTGAGATTTGGAAAATCCTGTACATTGTTATAATTTGACCATTCCAGCAATTCACTAAGAAGCAGATCGGCAACATATTTGGCCTCAACATCTTGCAGGATAATTAGGCGATAATTTTCCAGCTGTTGCCTATTTCCTTTTAAAGATTAGGTTAATTATCGATCCCCTCCATGAGTCAGGCACCGTCTCTTGCTGTAGCGCATAATTGTATACCTTGAGATAACATTCTCGTTCAGAACTCTACATTTGATTTTAAAAACGCTTGTGGCAGACCATTTGGCCTTGGGGCCCCATCATTTTTGCTTCTCTGTATTACTTTATGTATTTGATTCTCTGAAACTTGAAAAGGAGCCGAAATTTGTGGGTACAGTCATTAGATTGCTCTATATATATTGTAAAGAGTTTAAAATGATCTGTCACAAATTTTATCCCAATTTTCTTCAGTAGGATCTGAGCTTTTTACTCGACTTGGTGGACGATTTAGGCCATTAAGTAATTGCCAAAAATCTCTTGTATTTCTTTTTTTAGAGTAAATTAGAACTTGTGCCAAAAATATGAAGTTGAAAGATTTCTGCCACAATCTGGTTATCGCTGCAGAGAGGCACAATATGCATGCAACTATGATATCTTTCAGGAATTTCAGTAATATCTCTACCTTGAGTGATGTTTCATATAATTTGTTTCTATATATAGGAAGGTAGAACTTAACATAGTGTTTATCTGCAATGGGATGTGAATTTAAAGACTTGACAACACAGGTCATGTAAGTGCCAACAGTTGACACTGAACTCTGTTTGTGCTTACCATTCAGAGCTTAAATACTTATCCCGTGTTGCCCATTTCCATCTCATGCCTGTCAGTGTTATGATAAATACATAGCTACTTCAATTTATTCTCCAGTCCAGTTTTAGTATGCGTTTCAAATTTCTATCAATCCCAAGTTTGCTCTGGTTATATTGTTCACTTTTTTTCTGTGCTCAACCGAAACGTGCTTTGTAATGCAGTTTTACTATGGTTTCAACAGTGACTTTATGACGTAGGGTTTAATTTCCAGCACATTGTTGGTGATTTCCTATATTGGAACAGCTGAGCTTATGAAGTCCTTATCTTGCAGTGTTAGCAATTTTAGATTGAAAGACCTTTGTATATCCACGTTTTTTGTTGTTGACTAAACACTTGTTTTTACTCGTTCTCTTGTCACCTTGTGCAAAGAACTGCCGCTGCCCACAAACCTTACTTCTGGTCACCCCTGTAAAGCTGGTTATTAACTGATTTAGGGATTTCTATCCCTTGCCACAGAAAAATAAATCACATTGCCATCCTTGTACACATGGCGTACCTTAATATTAGAGAAACAACAGGGTGATGGAAGAAGGGTTTAGTTAATCCCAGCCACTGGCTATTGGTCTGTGCAGTGAAGAGATTAAAAAGAGTGTCCGAAGGCAGTAAGAAAAGAGATTGTAAATAGGAGGCTTAGTGAAAGATTGTTAATTGTGAATTTGCAGTTTCTTCCTAGAGGTAGATGGACCATTTCAAAAGGAAGCATATTAGGGAGGGCCTTGCAGTGCTTAATTTGTTCAGGTGGTGGACACAGGCACTCTTTTTCGGGGACTGGAAATTATTAGTCCTCTCAGACTGCTGAGGGAGTGTGGTATAATTTCATGAGGAAGTTTGGTGTAGCTGCTGGTGAGGTTGCATTGAGTGCCATCTGGTGGGTTGCCACCTGGCCTTGAGGATGTGCTTAAAGAGAGGCACAACATCTTTATAATGGCTTAAGTATTGGTGCCGGATGTTCACAACCTTCAAGAACCAAGACAAACTTGCAGGTTCTGGTAATCTGTGGAGTGTTTTGTTGGCTCCGAAGGAAGAGGGAAGTTCGCAGTGTGTGCATTGATGGAATTGCAGGACTAGGGGTCTGTTCCTTTTACTTTTAGTAAGGCACCAATAAAGGTAGGACTGGTGGCATATATGATGGAGACAGAGGTAGGACTGTCTTCAATGAGCTGCGTCAACAGCTATGGAATCCAGTGGATTGCATTACGTTGGTTTAGAAGCAAGAGGGAACTTTCCACTGTGTGCATTGATATTCTTATGGGACATGGGGACTATTTCTTTTACTTCCAAGAAGACGCTAACAAAAGAAGGACTGCGACATATGTGATGGAGACAGAGCTGAAAGTTGCCTGAAGTCTTTATCTTCAAAGTAGGATCCAATTTTTATAAGATGAGTTGGAGAAATAATTGTGGATTTGTATTTGTGAAAGACCTTGTGCTTCAAGAGCGCATTATGAGATTGTAGTATTTTTATGTTTTTTCAGTTTTTGATGAAAACGAGTTTGGGTTAAAAAGAACTGAATTGCTATTGGCAATGCAGAATGTTGTGTGTATTGTGATACTTAGGAATTCATATTTATGTTGATTCAAAGTTGGGTCGTTCGGAGGCCCTATGCAGAATCTTTTTTAAAATAAAAATAAAAAGAACTTTATTGTGCATTTAAATACGATTACACTCACGGGCCTACAACCACAGGGGCCGGCCGCTAGCAAAAGTAGAAGCAATCCGTGTTTGCCACAGTTCCTTCGCTGACATCCCAAAGGTCCGGCAGCAATACAGGATAAGATTCGTAGCAACACAGGATGGAACCAAGATAAAATAGTATTTTGTTTTTTTATAAAAAGAAAAACAAAGAAAAAAAACCAAACAAGTCTCGCGGCATAAGACAATGTATACTAAGTTGTGCTCGTACGGGGGGACCTTCAAATGCAAAGTTGAGCAAATTAATAGGTGGTGGAGGGGGTCAGGGGGGCCAGTGGGGAAGTCAGAAATTAGGGACAAAAGTAAACTAAACATGGAATGTCGGATCCGGGGGAGAAGGAGGTGTCTGAATTGTCCTCGAACGGGGGTGTGCATATGTTCCCTCGATAGGCGTTCCACTGGCTCCAGATTCTAGTCCACGCCCCAGGCTTGCCCCTAGCCAAATACACAGTCTTCTCTCTAAACATACACCAATCCATATTCTCCTTCCATGCTGACACAGTGGGCGGCTGTCGGGAACCCCACAACTGCGCAATGTCTCTCTTGGCGATCATGTTCCCAAGGGTCGCCCACCGAGTCTGGGCAACGTTGTAATCATTCGGCTCCCACACATTCAACAGACATCGCCGGGCCTAAGGCAGCAGAGCAACCCCGGTGACACACTCCATCACTGCATGCACTCGATTACAAAACGTGGCCACCTCTTGGCATTCCCAAATGATGTGGAGGAAAGTAGCACTCAATCCACAGCCACGCTTACATAACCCATCAGCAGAAAGACCCATGAGACCAGACGAGGACCGGTGACATACACACGATGAAGAATCTTAAGTTGGACGAGATGGAGACGGGCGGGAATGGCCACCTCCTTAGGTGAAGACAATGCCGACTGCCATTCTTCATCGTCCAGTTCCAGCCCGTCCCCGGTCCAGACTTCCCTGAGACGTACGAGGAGATCTGCCCGATTATTGCTGAATTTCTTATATATCAGTGAAATCGTACTATCAGGCAGATGACCATCAAGTACACGATCTTCCAGCGGGGAGGACTCGGGGATATTGGCATCGGCGGCGAAGACCGAGGTCAAGGCATGACGAACCTGTGCATATCTAAAAAACTCCCTGTCACTCAGCTCATATTCATTCTGCAATGTCTCAAAAGTCTTAACAGCACCCTTAGCCCAAAGGTCACCCACTCTGCTAATACCAATCATATCCCATTTCTCAAAACCTTTCGTTGTCCATAGGCATCCCCATCTCTCCAAAGGAGTCGCGCGTGTCAATCGATCCTTCCAACCCAGGGCAGCATTTGCATCACACCAGACTTGTACGGCAATCTTAGTAGGACCTGTTAGATTTCTCCCTGCCACCTTCGAGTAGAGCGCCCTGTTGTAATTCCCACCCGGCAACTGATACTTGTCCATCTCAAATGCCGGATTTGGGCTGGGTGCATACATTGCGTGATTAATCGTGCTCAACTGAGAGGCCCAATAGTACCGCCTGATATCTGGGAGCGCCATGCCCCCGTCATACCAGGGGAGGGTTAGCTTAGCGAGAGCGATTCTTGCACGTCCGTCCCAGATAAGCCTCCTCTGTAAGCTCTCCACCTCCAGGAAATAGCTTGCCGGGATGATGTCGAGTGAATTCTGGAGTGTGTACAGAAAATGTGTCAGGGACATCATTTTAAAAAGCGCGGCACGACCAAGCGGCGACAGTGGCAATCTACGCCAACGAGCAACGTCTAGCTACAACCTCTGGAGAGGGGGGAGCAAATTGCGTTCATAGCGAACAGCAGGGTCCAATGATATAAAAATCCCCAAATATTTGAATCCCGTCTGCGAGATCTGGATGGGAAATCTACGAGGCAAGGGGGGAAGACCACCCGAAATTACATAGACACAGGATTTAGTCCAATTAATAACTAGACCTGAGTTCTTGCCAAACGAGGTGAGAACATCGAACAAGACGTTAAGCGATTTTCGGGGGGAGGTAAGGTATAAAAGGATATCGTCAGCATAAAGCGAGATCCGGTCTTCAAAATCTGGAGTCCACTGAATACCCTTTATCGAAGGCTCCCATCGGAGTCAGGCTGCGAGAGGCTCTAAGGCAAGCGCAAAAAGCAGGGGAGACAACGGGCACCCCTGTCTCGTACCCCTTCTAAGAGTGAAGGAATTGGATACTCGGCCATTAACGACCACCTGAGCCAGCGGTTCCTCGTATAGAAGTTTCACCCACCCGATAAACTCCGAACCGAAACCAAATTTCGCGAGGGCGGCCCAGAGATAAGTACACAGAAAAAAGTAGCAGTGGGTCAACCAGTGAATAAGTTAGCTCCGATTATATGTCTGAAAACAAAAGGACGCCGAAAACAAGGAAAAAGAGTAAAGTGACGCTATACCAAAGTGAGTATCTTTCCTGTGTTGAAAAATACCCATCAGTTGTCGATCCTGGACGCCCTGTTCATCATTTGGGTTCCTTCACACCGAGAAGGTAAGTGTTTTTTAGAAAAGTTCACCGTAGACAACACAAGTTTATGTCTAAACAGTGGAACCAAATATGTTTTAACACATACTAGGGTGTGAGGAGGCAACTGTAGAGCAGTGCAAGTGAGAAGGTGAAAAAAAGAGTGAAAAAGTGATATGTACACTAAAATTGGGTCGTAGAAAGGATAACAAACTTTATTAAACACCTTAAGACTCCCAAAGCAATAAAATGCGTGCGATAGTAGTGGATTGAACCTATGACCACTAATCATTCAATACGGTCAACATTTTTCTGCAGACTTAGATTGGAGCCTAATAGGTATCCTGCTGCATTCTTCAGGACCATAATCGCGACTGCTCGTTAAAAAGGTGAAAAAGGAAGAGTGTCACCTGAGTATTTTAGTAGATCTTCATTCTCCTTGCTTTTCAGATCACAAGAAGGCGAGACGTCCAAACAGACATATAAAGGAAGACAAACAACCACAAAACAAAACGTGAATTGGGTTAACACATCCATTTGTCATGTGCATCAATGACTGTTAAATACGAATCTCATGCCATGATTGACACGCACACCATCAGTATCGTACAGTGGCCACTCTCACTTACCCAAAAAGAAAGGAGAGAAATGCTTCACCCCACCTGGCCACAGCTCAGGTAAATGGAGCCCCGCGCTAGTGGGCAAAAAAGGAAATTACAAACGGTTACTGTACATGTCAGCAAAACTGACTTCATTACCCCACCTTTAGTCATAGCACACATATCAGTTATAATTGGTCTGTGTAAAATGCAAGGCATCTTTCTCTCTTTTGAAAATGATCGGATATCACTGTATTTTAACGATCGTTTATAGATTCTGTAGTGAATGTCATATAGGTAATGCCTAAATCTCTCTCTTCACACTCAGTCTAGGCATCACCCCTCTTAATCATAATATCATCAGGTCGTGCTATTATTACGCTTACTATGCTCTATTCAAAGCGTTTAAACAAGCCTCATCTTTGTTAGTAGGTGCAAGTCTGTTTGTGATTCGTACCACCCTCTCTTGTACCGTAGCGAAAAGAGTACTAGTAATCGCCAGGACGCCCTAAGTCTAGCGCACAAAGTTTCCAAAGAACGACATACGCCCCACTCAGCTCTTCATGGCCCGCCTGCTGTTCTTACCTTCCGGTCGGTACTCCGGACGTCCCTCTGGGCTGTCTCGGGGAGGTACCGACCGGTCCGGTGGATCGAGCTAAAAAGCTTCTCTCTTTCCCTGCTGATCACGTGACGCGCGTCACTCCGACCACGTGGGGCGCGTCATACCGGTGCGCTCTCCCTTGTTTTCTTGGGAAATGTAGTTTGCTGAATATACGTATATATTCATAGTGTTTACCACCTATGAGGATTGTTTATTAAGTGACAGCACATCTCAACCGCTTATACCTACATCCTATAAAGACAATCATTTATTTAAGAAGGGAAAAACAGGTATTCCTATTGTGTTAACAGCCAAGTGAACAGTGTATTGTATATGTGTTCTGACTAAAATGTCTACCAGTCAAATGGCTATTTATTAAAACGTTCTACTCGGAGATGTAGCTATCAGTCCACTCACTTATCTGGATTCTGTTGCTCTCCTGCTTGTTGCTATTACATGGTGATATGTGCTGATAAAGGGGGTCGTGATTCAGAACTAGGTATAGTTATTACGAAACAGATTCCATCTCTAGATGGTATACATGACACTTATATCCATGTTATCCTATAGGTGAAGGGATGTCTCAATTCAGTGTAGTACATTGCTCATAATGACATCCATGGGATGTCCTCATTTAATCCTGTCTTATCTGAATTTAATCTCTACACCCTTTTCTGCTCAAGCCTGAACAGAAACTTTTTCACATCCGTTACATGATTTGGGATCATATGTTGCTCAATCACTGTCCATTGTATATCAGTTGGACCGTGACCTATCTCTACAAAGTGATTAGTCATCTCGGTTGCTTGTCGCTGGCATCTAATTGAGCTTTTATGCTCCGAGATCCGGACCTTTATTCGTCTGGTGGTCATTCCTACGTACCTCATATTGCAGGGGCATGTAATGAGGTATATCAAGTTGGCACTATTACAGTTCGTGAACCGTCGTTGCAGCCACGGACGGTCAGTGCCTATATCTATACTAGTTGTCTTTGTGGTCTGCGGACAAGCAGCACAGTTACCGCAGGGATGATGACCCCTTACTGCTGGCATATCCCATAAGTTTCCCACTTCACGGGGTAACAATGTTTTTGGTCTGGTATGGACCAGCCGGTCCTTCAGATTCGGACTTCTTTTCCACGCAAAGAGCGGAGGGGGCAGTTTGTCAGTCCCTGTATTTAAAATTGCCCAATGCTTCCTCACAATTTGTTGGACCTTATTAGATTGTGTGGAGAAAGTACTGACACCGATCCGATCTTGTTTCTCCTTAGGCGGATATATTTCTAGCAGACTTTCCCGATTATTGTTAGAGGCTCTCTTCTTAGCCCTGCGGATCAAATGCTAAGGGTAATTTTTCTCAGCTAGATTTGCCTCTAGACTTTTTGCATGTTTCTCGTATGATGTTTTGGTTGAACAGTTGCGTTGCAACCTCAAAAATTGCCCAAACGGCAAATTATCCCGGAGGGCTTTGGGATGGCAACTTTGATAATTCAACAGAGAATTCCTTGCCATTGGTTTACGATATAGTTCTGACTGCAAGCCAGACTCAGTAGATGTAATAAGTAAGTCTAGAAAAGCTAGCTGCTGCTTACTGTGTTCTATGGTGAACCGCAAAAACCGATTCCTCTCATTTAGCCATAGATGAAAACTATCAAGATCCTGTTCTGTACCCCGCCACACTACCAGAACATCATCTATATAGCGTTTCCATACATGCGGGATAAAACCAGATTGGTCCGGATGGATCAGGTCACCAATCACCGTAATCAGCTGATTAGCCAGAACTTTAGCTAGGACTTTAGGTTCAGCGTTCAACAGGGAGATGGGCCTGTACGAGAAGCAGCGATCCCGAGGCTTGCCCTCCTTAGGAATTACCACAATTGTAGCTAAACGCTGATCACAAGGGAGGGCGCCAAGGTCTCCCGACTCCAGGAACATATCTCGGAGATACGGTGCGACTTTATCGGGCGCAATTTGTATAATTCGATGGGTAGTCCATTCGGGCCCATGGCCTTGCCGGAGCGAACGGAACGAATAGTAATCGCAATCTCATCCGCAGACAATGGAGCATCCATTAGGTCTCTTTCAATCTCCGATAGGCATGGCAGTGCAATATCGCTTAGCAACAAATGAGTCTTCCTCATCTCTATCAGAGACCGGGCAATACACTGTACGAAAATAGTCCGCAAAACCCTCCACTATCTCGCTCGGATCAGTCACACACTCTCCATTCAAATTCTGAATCACGGGGACCACACGATTGGCCCTTTCTTTCTTATCAAGCCACGCAATCAATTTACCCGCCTTGTCCCCAACATCGTACAATCTGCCCTGTTTCTCCCTGTGCATTATTTTGGCAGCATCCGTGACAAGGGACCTATAATCCAGCTGCTTCAAACCAAGGGCGTGGAGTCTATCATGGGTAACGCCTGATTCCAAATCATTCTCCAGTTCGACTATTTTTGCCTCAAGACGCACAACTTCTTGATTCTTAGTTTTCTTGGCTTCAGAAATCAAGGATAAGGCACTCCCACGAATGACAGTCTTGAAGGCTTCCCATAGTGACACAGATGAGGACACAGACCCCTCGTTTTCAAGGAAATTGTGATCTAGGGACTTTATCAAACTAGCACGGGTCTTGGGATTACGTAAGTACCAGGGGTTTATGGGAGCGACTCGCCCTGTACTACACACTCCAGTATCCACACAAAGCCATATTTGGGGAATGGTCTGAGATGCCCCGGGCAAGATGTCTGATCTCTCTAACAAAAGGGGACTGGGCAGCCGGCATGAGAACGTAATCAAGTCTGGAGAGACTTCCATGGGCCCCAGAGTGAAAGGTGTATTTTCTCTATGTTGGATGCATCAAACTCCAGCAGTCTACCAAACCAAAAGTCTCCAAAAATCCACCAAGCCATGACTGGGACTTGGGAAGATCCCTGGGGGGGTGACGGTCTACAGTACCAGAAACGACAGAATTAAAGTCCCCAGCCATAACCAGAGTACCATCAGGGAGTCCCAGCATCACTTGCCCAATGTCTGAAAAAGTGGAGGTCTGGAGACCCGGCGGAACATATACAGTGAGCAACAAAACAGTCCTACCCTCCCATCTACCAGTGAGGGCGGCGTAGTGCCCCCTGTCGTCGAGGATTACATCATCTATCTCCAGGGGGAGAGAGGACCGAACAAGAATGTCCACCCCCCTAGAACCAGTGGTGAACCCAGAGTGTGCAACAAGACGATAACCCCACCTATTCATGGCATGGCACATGTTTCCCACCAGATGTGTCTCCTGTAAAAGAACCACATTGGGGGACAGGCGACGCAAGAATTGCAGCACCACTCCCCGTTTTATTCTATCACCCAACCCATTGACATTCCAAGATATTAACCTCAACCCACTACCCCCCATCCCAGCAAGTGATGCAGAACCCACCCCACAAAGAGCACAACATTTGAATCATGGAGAGAAACAATACGTTGCCTTGAAAAAGGAAAACAAACCCACAAACACCCCCCACCCCCCAACCAACTCCCGTTACAACTCCCCCCACCCTGCACCCCTGCATTAGACTAGAAAGCCACCCCAACTTGCAGTGTGCCTGTCGCCCTACCATTACCCAATCTACAAAAAGACCCTGGAGGAGGAAAGAGACCCACCACCCCTGCCACCCTCGGGTACACAACAATAAAATACAACAATAGTGAAATTATAGAACCCAGCTGCTCAAAGTCAAGTGTTCGGAAATCAGGGACCGAGTAGTCACTTCTGTTCTGGCTCACCACCCTCGGCACCACCAGGGCACTCAGTTCGGTCGTTCCGGGCAGGCAGAGAATCCAGCCAGTCACTCACATTCTCTGGTCGTTCAAAGAAAAATGTCCGGTCCTCGTACTCAACACGAAGTCTGGTAGGAAACAGCATCGCATATTTCAGGCCCAAGTCTATGCTTCACACCCTGAAAACCCATCCTTTGCCTCTGGACGAGCCGAGTGAAGTCAGGGTAAAAGTTGACTGTAGCGTTTTCGAATTTTACCGGGCCGCTCACCCTCGACACTCTGTTCATCACCACCCCCCTTTTCTGAATCACCCTCGAAGCCTGCAGGATAGCATCCCGGTCTCTGAAATGAAAGAGCTTGGCAATGATAGGCCTCGGAGGGGCGCCCGGCCTCGGCTTTCCACCCGGAACGCGATGGGCACGCTCCACTGCAAAGAACTTGCTCAGTCCTGTAGGGGCAAGATGGTTCAGAACGAGGTCCTCCACCAGGAGGTCCATCGAAGGATTCTCAGGGTTTTCAAGGACACCTATGACACGGATGTTGTTGCGTCTTGCCCTATTCTTGAAATCCTCCAGCCGATGAGACATGAGATCGTTGGTTGATTTCAGATTGCCGATTTCGATTTGAAGTTCCGACACATCGGCCGTAAGGCTGGAAGTCTTCAAATCCAACGATTTCACCTTCTCGTTAGTTTTAGACAAATCGGCTCTGATCAAGGTGACATCGATGGCAACCGTGTCAATTTTATGAGCTAGAGCCTCATACTGCTGGCCGATAGTCTCCTTCATGTTGGCAATGGCGCTCATGACGTCTTGAAGAGACAGTTCAGTAGGCGCGGTTGAACCTTCCTTGGCGTCCTCCGGGGTACGGCTGGCGCCACCAGGGGATCCTTTAGATTGGGTATACCGATCCATGATATTAGTTTGGACCGGTCCCCCGCGAATGGGTGCCTTGGTTTTCTGTTTTTCGGTGTCGGCCCTAGCCGCCATACTGGAAGATACGCCCCGGAGGGGCCCGTGAGATCTGGTGAAAATGGCCGCCTGCAGGCAAGTCACCAAAAGTCTACAAAAGCAGGCTCGTGTGACCAGGGTGAAGACGCAGTTCGACGCGAACGCGTAGAGGATAGAAGCACACACTGATAAGACAGAGCCTGGACGGATCTCCGACAGAACGGAACTGTCCTGCAATCAGACAATGCCAGGACCCAAAAGTGAAACCGAAAGTTGATGCAGGGCTACTGGGGGAAGATCCCTCAGCCATTGTTGTTCAACTTCGTCCCGGTGTGCCAACTTGCCAAGTCCCCGGCTTACCGCAAGGTGGGCCTCAAAAGTTCGGATCAACGTAACTTCGGTTCCCAAAGTCCAAATCAAAATTTTCAAAGAGCAAAGATATCAGCTGAGGTTAATCTTCAATAACCCATCTGAAAAATCAGGATAGCGTCAGGATAATTTGCGAAGAGTGGCGAGGGTCCCGGGAGCTCTGTGCTCACACGGCCATCTTGGATTCTCGCGTAGCTCCTCCTCCCCTATGCAGAATCTTAACACTTCAACGAGGCTGGGCAGTTTTTCTGGCAAACCTGTAAGCTGTGATGGTTTCAATGTGTTAGTACTTAGTTTTCATGTGGAGTCGCCTCTGAATGAGCAAAATTGGCAAATCGAGATTGCGCCATTGTCTGACTTTAGTACTGGATGCCTAGGAGTCTGATTTATATACTGGCATTTGGAGATTCTTTGGGTTTTTATCTACACATGGCCATTGCCTATGGATTGTATGGAGGTAGTGTACGAGTATCTTGGTGCGATGGAAATTATGATATTAGCTAGTACATTTTAAGATTCAAATTTTGTTCTGTGTTTTTTAAAATCATAACTGAATGCTACAAGTTGGAGTCTGTCATGTGAATTTGTAATATAGTATGGTTACACATTTGGTTATTGGTTTGTGCTCCTAATGCACAGTCTTGGGGATATCGAGAAAATAACTTGCTTAAGGAGGATTAAGGATCTGTACCCTGACTATTACGCATCTAGGAGTCTGACTACCTACCCTGCATGTGTAAATATGTGTTGGCCTCTGTTTTAACTACTTGCAAGGGTACCCTCACGTATGAGATGTTCACAAGACTGGTCTAGAGCTGTGGTGATGTGTGATTTAAACTATATGTGATATTTGTGTTTGACATGAGGTTAAGAGAGCCTTATGTTTGGATGGGCAGTGATGCTTTTCCGACCTTGTGGATTTACTTTGACTGCTGTCTTGTCTGTTTGCATCTGCATGGGTAGTGGAATGTGAAACCGGGTTAGTTGGGTGATTGTGGCTCAGAGGTGTTGGAAAGTGATTTGAGTGATTTCTTTACTCTGTATTTTTATGATGTTGTCTGCCATTCATTTGCGTATAAAATGTTCTTTGCTTTCTTTGGGTGGGAGTTCAGATTGCGAATAGGGCACTCCTGATTGGATGCTGGCCTTTTCGACACTGCTGCAAGTGTTATACAAAAGTACCCGATGGGTCATATTTATCTGTCTTGAGTTTAAGAAGAAGCTTCCCAGCCGCTGTTGTCCAGGGACTAGGACAGTGTCCCCCTCACCCCCCTGAGGCTTTGACCAAAACTAGGGGACCGAACAAATATTGTTTGCTGATCTCTCTTGGAATCGTAAATCACAAAAAAGTGCCTACACCCAACAACTTTAACCAAAATTATTTTGATGGATAGGACAAACACAATTTCTGAGTTTGTCCCGGTATTTTTTATTTATACCTGGTTATTTTATCAGTTTTTTACAACTTTTTATAAATTTCACAGAAAAGGAAAATATACATTCGTTATATTTACATTACAATACATGACTATTTACAACCACATATTTACAAATTTCATACATTCCACCAAAAAAATTATACAAATACACAAAAAAAATTGTAATTTCAGTAAGTTGAATTGATCACTATCCAAAGAAAAGACAAAGTCAATACAAAGGAGCAAAAACCAAAAGTAGAAGTAACTTGGAGATCAGCCGTGGCTGATCTAAACTCTTAATGATATTGTTTGCTCCTTCTGGTGTGCCGACGCGTTTCTAGTCCAGGGAAACCAGTTCCCGGACTGTCATCAGGGCTTTGTCAATTTTCTGTATAGAATGCAGAAAGACATTTAATACTTATTGATTGCCACTTGCTCCTATATCTTATTATGCAGTATAAGTTATTAAAGAAAGTACCTGTCATTAGTTGTTAGCTTCATTTGGAAGTCAAACAAGCATTTGCAATGCAATAGGTCTCGCATTAGGAAAGGTGGAGCTATTGGTCTTGTAAATGAAATTATTTTTTAACTTATGTGTTTGTTTTGAAAATAGCTAAATTAATAGCTTTGTTATTTACAACACCAATAGTTATAACTTTCACAAATGTGACACCTACAGCATTTGTAATGCAATATGTGTTGTATTTAAGTGACTTAGATGTATTGATATTACAAATAACAATGGCTTTCAATTTGTTTTAAATAATTAATACTTAAATAAAAGGTATTGTATTTTATAATGGCAATAGCTTAAATTTTTGTAAATAACTTTTGTGAAGATTATGTTCAGTGTATTTTATTGTGACAGTGTTGGTGTGGGATGGATGGATGGATGGATGGATGGATAGATGGATGGAGTGGGATGGATGGAGTGGGATGGATGGAGTGGGATGGATGGAGTGGGATGGATGGATTGGGATGGATGGATGGATGGATTGGGATGGATGGATGGATGGATTGGGATGGATGGATGGATGGATTGGGATGGATGGATGGATGGATTGGGATGGATGGATGGATGGATAGATGGATAGATGGATGGATGGATGGATGGATAGATGGATGGAGTGGGATGGATGGATGGATGGATGGATGGAGTGGGATGGATGGATGGAGTGGGATGGATGGATGGAGTGGGATGGATGGATGGATGGAGTGGGATGGATGGATGGATGGATGGATGGATGGAGTGGGATGGATGGATGGAGTGGGATGGATGGAGTGGGATGGAGTGGGATGGATGGAGTGGGATGGATGGATGGATGGATGGATGGAGTGGGATGGATGGATGGATGGATGGAGTGGGATGGATGGATGGATGGATGGAGTGGGATGGATGGATGGATGGATGGAGTGGGATGGATGGATGGATGGATGGATGGAGTGGGATGGATGGATGGATGGATGGAGTGGGATGGATGGATGGAGTGGGATGGATGGAGTGGGATGGATGGAGTGGGATGGATGGAGTGGGATGGATGGAGTGGGATGGATGGAGTGGGATGGATGGATGGAGTGGGATGGATGGATGGAGTGGGATGATGGATGGATGGATGGAGTGGGATGATGGATGGATGGATGGAGTGGGGGGGGGTGGATGGATGGATGGATGGAGTGGGGGGGATGGATGGATGGATGGATGGAGTGGGGGGGATGGATGGATGGAGTGGGGGGGATGGATGGATGGAGTGGGCGGGGGATGGATGGATGGAGTGGGGGGGATGGATGGATGGATGGAGTGGGGGGGATGGATGGATGGATGGAGTGGGGGGATGGATGGATGGATGGAGTGGGGGGGGATGGATGGATGGATGGATGGAGTGGGGGGGATGGATGGATGGATGGATGGATGGAGTGGGGGGGGATGGATGGATGGATGGATGGAGTGGGGGGGGATGGATGGATGGATGGAGTGGGGGGGATGGATGGAGTGGGGGGATGGATGGAGTGGGGGGATGGATGGAGTGGGATGGAGTGGGGGATGGATGGAGTGGGATGGAGTGGGGGATGGATGGAGTGGGATGGAGTGGGGGATGGATGGAGTGGGATGGAGTGGGGGGATGGATGGATGGATGGAGTGGGGGGATGGATGGAGTGGGTGGATGGATGGATGGAGTGGGGGGATGGAGTGGATGGATGGATGGATGGATGGAGTGGGATGATGGAGTGGGGATGGATGGAGTGGGGGGGATGGAGTTGGATGGATGGATGGAGTGGGGGTGGACGAATGGATGGAGTGGGATGGATGGATGGATGGATGGATGGAGTGCGGGGATGGATGGATGGAGTGGGGGATGGATGGATGGATGGAGTAGGGGGAATGGATGGATGGATGGAGTTGGATGGATGGATGGAGTGGGATGGATGGATGGATGGATGGAGTCGGGGGATGGATGAATGGATGGAGTGGGGGGATGGATGGAGTGGGGGGATGGATGGATGGATGGAGTGGGGGGATAGATAAATGGATGGAGTGGGGGGATGGATAATCTAAGTGAGCATCATCCACGGCCACAGTCAGTACAATCATCCATAGTGATATTAAATATACTCGTATGAAACGAGGGAAGGGTGGGGAGCCCCAGCAAGGAGCCCGGAGAGGGCAGGAAAACTAATGGAGGAACGGGATGGCAGAGCTACAGAGGAAGGGCAGATAAGGGAGAGTAAGAAAAACAAATATAGTCAGAACTAGTTCACGACTGCTGACATCTGTGAATGTTCAGCTCATGAGTTTGAATTCTGCAAGTACTTCGAGGTTGTTAACTTCTGTGATAGAAGAACACCTTCACGAGAGTACACCTTCTGGGCAACGGAGTGCTGCCCTATATAAAGTTCATTTTAAAGAACGAGAGCTACGGAAATCCAGCCCAGGCAGTGAGCAATGCATGACCAAGGGCATTTCACATGTTAGTTGCATCCTTGATTTTAAACGACACCACAAAATCTTAGTATGTCACCTCTTCAAAGAACATATTACACTGCCAGAGCGCTTTGGCTTAGAGGAGGAATACCAATGTAGGTGGCATCTGTAATGGAGACCAAAGCTGTGTAAATCTTCCCTACGAATGCCACAGTGACGCGACTGCTTCTACGCTGTCAAGCCTGCCATTTTCAGGGTTAAATGGGTGCGTATGAAATGGCCGTGGTGGGGCACTCAAACTATTTCATATCGGTCGTTTATTTCAAATATTGTCCAGAAATTATAACACACTTCTGAACTTAATTGAAAGAGAAACTCGCACAACTAATCTCTGTTGAGGGCGGCTGAAAAGAATAACGCATTTCTCCCTAAGCTCGATGAAACTGAATTAGGTGCCATCCAGGGTCATGGAGGTGGAACAGAACGGACAGCGGGGGAGGGGGAAGGAAGGGCTGTTGAGCACGAGGGAGCAACAACAGACAAAGGGGCGTATGAGGGCGCACCAACAAGTGGGAGGGGGATGGGGTGGATAAACCAGCACGTGGGCACCGGAGGAGGGCAGGGAGAGTGCAATGAAAACAAGCTACGTTTGTGATAAGCATCACTGGCAGCCTGGAATGCCCATGTGTGAAGAGGGTTCCAGCTGCTGCTTTAACAGCAACTCACCTTTCCAGCCCAGGCCTGTTGGATATGTCCAGGTCGGGGACCTTACTTTTGTATTCTTCATGGTGACAGTCCCCTTGCATACAAAAGCAAGCACACAGTCCCTCTAAAAGTATTCGTAATAAAGAAGCTGCAGGAGGTATGCAACTGTACCGATGAATACCCCTGAAACTAATGAACTAAATAAAAACGTCCCCCTGAGCACAGTAGGAATGTTGCGAGTTGCAATGTCAAGAGATTGTTTCAAAAGTTTAATCCAAAATTTAGGCAAGGATCTTCAAGTGGATTGACAAAGGTTTTTTATTCTTTGTTTGATGGGACGATATTCATTTCATCATATCATCACTCCATAGAGCCAACTTAAATGCATATCAGCATACATTTCCACTTCGCCCAATGCATTTCGTGCAGTGTTTGCCCTTTGTCAGGGGAATTCTATACAAAAATAAGGCAAAGAAATCATGAGTAATCAACTGACATTGGTGTACCTGCACCTTCACCCAGGTGAACTTGGAAGGTGTAACGAAATAATAATAGACAAGGCACGGAACCCTACTAACTCTCAGGGGAGGAGGGTTAAATCGGGCATCCATAAATTGCCATGCAAACAAATTTACTAACAGTGTGTACTGACTGTTAGAACGAAAATCATGGACATACACAAATCGCAAGTGTGTCAACCAAATAAATGAATAAAAACGTATAAGTAAAGCGGGTGTACCATTGTTAAGAGCACTATAAGAGCTCAAAAATTGTTGCCTCACATGTTATTGTAAGGAAAAAATACTGGCTGTATCAAGTGTGACAAGCATGCTAAAATCGCAGTGTGTAAACCAACTCAATGACTAGTAAGTGAACGCGGGTGCATCCTAGTTATGAGCTTGTAGCAATTTAACAAACAAACGAAATAAGGTGACAAGAGGGCCCAAAACATGCTAAGTCAAGACTGATGGTAAGTTAACTTACTTCAACGAAGTGGCAGTGACTCGAGGCTGGTGTTGGTGTTCGAACAACGGTGCAGTGCACGGGACCCTAGATAATGTACTGGTGCAGAGGTAGGAGATGTACTACGTGTTCAAAGAGTAATGATATAAAGGGTGCAAGCGCCATCTTGGACGAGTGCAAGTGTGCCGATAACCAAATAACAACATAAACAAGAGGAATGGTGCCAATAAATAAACCATCATAGGGTGCAATGCAAATAAAGTCAAAGTACACAAACAAACATTACATACTCAACAAGCCGGTTAGAACAACGCCACACTTTTAATGTGTTAACGCTATTAAATTGTTCTGTTATTCACCACATTTTTGTCAATACTGCCATCTTGTGTCCCTTGGCTGTATTTTTTCGGCTGAAACGATTACTGATTCCGTATAGCTTATGAATTCATGTCCTCTGGAGAGCTACACTATAATTGTGCTGTAGCATATGCGTCACATCCTAAGTCTAAAAAGAAAGATCAAAGATGTAAGGATACGGGAGTGGGTGGGAGCTGTGCAAGCTAAGCATTAAAAATAATACAATCGTATTCTTAAAATTAACAAGAGAAAAGAAACGATCTGCATAGCAGAATGATAGTGGGGAGGGGGGTAGGAGAAATGCGAAACACGGCCTGGCGGCCTTGAAAAGTGTGAAGCAGGGGTCGGGGGAGGAGAAATGCCTGAGGCCGAGAGCACGCTGGGGAAGCAACAGATGCCTGTGGGAGGGAAGCTGATTATGCAGGCGGCTCGGGGAATCAAATGTTAAAGTAAAGGGACGATGCCGCGATTAAGGGAATGGATGCGCGCTTGTGAAACAGGCATAAGACTGATCAGGGAGCTGATGTGGGACAATGGCGCGATTAAGAAGAACAAGGCTGCACTGAAAGAGTAAGCGCAACGACGACGAGGCAGCACTGGGGAGTGTCTGCTCCGATCGTCGACGCTGCACTTGAATAAGGCATCCCTTTGAAGTGAAGCTCTTGGTGCACTGGAGAAGCGTGAGCCTGGTGGGGGGGGGAGGGATGCCAGCGAGTGGGAGGGAACGGGCCAAGCGTGCGTTCGAGAAGTCACGGATGAACAATTAACACGCATTGTCGGAAATCCGGCTGGTTGGTTTGAGAGACTTTGGTTCAGCAGTAATAGGTTCGAGTAAACTCGACCTAAAAAGGAGGGGGGCTACGATTAAGCCTTTCTTATTCAAATATAGACTGTTTCAGGACGTTAGGGCATTTTCTCATTATCTGTGATGAGGAACCACATATTGAGAGCAGTTTATTACGGAGTTAAGAGTTTCATGAGGAACCACAGTTCCATGCATACCTTTTGGGAAAGTCAGGGTGGCGGGCGTCGCCGTCAAACGATGTTTTATTCTGAAACCACTCGAGGATTCTAACAAAAAGAAGCGTGTATTAAAGAGACATGCTTACAGCCATATATGCATCACTATTTTAGATCAGTATGCTTCCTCGCGTACCTTAAGACACATGCAAAGGGTGTAGTTCTTCAATGCAGCAAACGCAGGAGCGCGGGATCCTGGTATTTCATTTCAATGCCAACCAGATAAAATCTAAAGCGCAAAAGATTCTGTAAGGTTACAGCACAAGTTTCACGCTAATTGCCCAAGAATTGGCACATTTAACACAACATATCTGATTGTATGCTGGCACTTCTCACAAGATACTCAGCTGGTTTCCAATAGCTCTATTCGATCGATCCTAAGAGCAATAAGAATGTGCATTGTAATCCTGCGCGCATATTATTTGTATTAGAGGTTAAAAAACGCTACATTGAGTGGCTTACCTGCTACTGCCACTCGTGTTCGAAACAATCAATTCTCCTGCACTATCAGGGCGGTGGCCATTTTGGAATACATAGTTTTCATGATGTGATGTCTCGCATGGAATTCTGGTACGTGTAGTCTATGCATGCAGAGCCAGCTAATGGCAAACGTCTGATACATCAAGCTAGTGGCTACGGTTGTTAACAAAGCAGCCTACAATTTGAATATTAGTTTGTCTAGTCAATCTCTCTTGGAAGGCAAGTCATTCATTGGCCTACCCTGAAATGAGGCACCCTTGACCAAGAGAACAAGCATTTACAATGCAATAGGTCTCGCATTTACACAAGTTTGAGCTATTGACATTGCAAATAACAAAGCCTTTTATTTGTGTTTTAGTTTTTAAAATAGAAATAAAAGGCATTGTCATTTACAATGTCAATAGCTTTTAACTCGTGTGAATGCGAGACCTATTGCATTGCTAATTATTAGAAGGTCACTCCAGCCGGCCCTAGTACCCATTTACTTTGCTAAATTAAATGCTTGTTTGCAGGGTTCTCTGCACAGTGGAATAAGACTTCAGATGGGAGCATACTGATTTTTATTTTTTTTTTATTTTTATTTTGTAGTATGCAAGGTGAAACGGAAAAAGGGGACGGGTATAGAGCAAGAGGACCAAAAGGAGAAAGAAAAGAAGAACAGGCGACAGGTCGCCACAAATCCCCACACAGGGGGAGCAATGAGTGGGGAGGGAAAATGTCCACAAAGGAAGGGGCAGCAGAACTCCAACGTCCACATCCGGATGCCAGGGCCAGGCAAAGCAACAGAGGCACGGGCAGGAAGGCCTGCCCATCATAGCGTCCAAATTATGCCAGGCAATCCAACAGTAGAGGCAGTGTCCCTGGTCAGGGGGAGCAGCCCCAGCCCCAATCATGATCTCTTGCCTATCTCAAAAGCAAAGGAAGTCGCAAAGATGAAAACAAGAAATAACTTCCCCAACTACCCCCCCCCCTCTCGTCCCTCCCCAACATTCACCACCCCCCAGTGGTGGTGACACCAAGCACGAAGTCCATCTCAGTCACTCTCACAATCAAATCTGGATAAGATGAAGGGTCCGCAGCGCTGACGGACACACTGCCGAAGGAAGGCCTCGGGACAGAAATCTCACAAGTGGGCCCCAATTATGCATAAAGTTCTTGAAATTACCCAGGAAAATATCAGAGAGACGTTCCATGCTCAACAAGCGCCACAGTCGGGCATGCCACAAGGAGATAGCAGGGGCAGACGGGGTCTTCCAGGCGGCTGCTAAGGTCATTTTAGCCGCACCCAAACACAGCCACATGATACGCTTATCCGCCCTAGTCTGATGTTCGAGCAGTGGGTCCCTAAGGCCTAGTAAAACAAAAGCCATGGAGTCAGGGAGTGGGTAGCCCAAAATATCCTTTATGTGGGAGAGAATCTCGGCCCAAAATGGCTTAATGGTGGGGCATTCCCACCATATATGGCTAAAGTCCCCCAACATCCCACAGCCTCGCCAGCACCTATCTGAAGCTGTCGGAAATATGCGGCGCAGTTTAGACGGATATAGGTACCAATCAAAGATGAGTTTCATATGGGCCTCCCTGAGGTCAGTAGAGTGGTTATGCGCTGTCACGTCCCGCCACAGGCCCCGCCACTCACAGTCAGAGATGTCCCTCCCTAACGTGGATTCCCAATGGTCTTGATATCGCGGTCTCGGAGACATAGTAGTATCTAGTAATAACTTATATAGGAAAGAGATCGCTCCTTTCATGGTGGAGGTGCGTAGGAGGAAGGATTCAAATGTCGTCAAGGGCCTGGTGGCGGCTTCCACCACTGAAGGCAACGTCGCCCAGTGCAAGAGCTGTAGATGTCTGAATCGCTCCGTTGGCAGAACTCCGTAGTCCCTCATACAGTTGTGGAAAGTGAGGGGTTCGGTGCCATGGAACAGGTGGGTGAGGGCCCTGCAGCCACCCTCCCTCCAAGCCTCAAAGGGACTCTCTGTCAAAGCCGGGGGGAAGGCCGGGTTAAAATGAATCGGGGTGAACGGGGACGGGAATGTGGTCCATCGGTCGTCGCCACTCACCGCGTCCCAGACCTTCAACACCGTGCTCGTGGGGGTGCTAATGTATGCGTTCCTGGGCCGGTCCATCTTAGGCTTCCAGGCCAGATCCCAGATGGAGCGGCCCGCAACGCTCCGATCCATGTGGAGCCAATGCTTCTCCGAAAATTGTTGGGACCACTCCACCAGAACTCTCAATTGGGCAGCTTTGTAATACAAATGCATGTCCAGGAAGCCCACCCCCCCCTCCAAGCGCGGGCGCCGAAGAACCGCAAACGGAAGCCGCGCTCGGCCACCTTGCCAAACATATTTCAGCATCACGGTCTTCAACCGGCGAAAGTAGTCCAGCCCCACCGGGATAGGTAAAGCCTGAAAGAGGTACAAAAGCTTGGGAAGAAGAACCATCTTGAGTGCATGAATCCTGCCGAGCCAGGAAATGAATTTGGGCTTCCACCTTTCCAGTTCAGCCCGGATCAATGTCAACATCGGGGGAAAGTTAGCCTGGAACAGGGCACCTATGGTGGAAGTCAGTCGCACCCCCAGGTAAAGCAAGGGCGAGGACGCCCAAGCAAGCGAAGTGAGCATCTGAGTCTGTTGCACCTCCCCTGGGGACAGGGTCAGATTCAAGATGTAGGACTTATCAAAGTTAACCTTGAAGCCCGCCACCGCCTCGTAAGTGGAGAGTACTGAGTGGACATGGGGTAGCGACTGTGCAGGGTCACGAATGGACAAGAGAACGTCGTCGGCAAAGAGCGAGATCTTATGCTGTTCGCCCGTAAAGGGAAGCCCCATAATTCGCTCATTCTCCCGCACCGCCAACGCCAGTGGTTCTATGCTGAGGGCGAAAAGGAGGGGCGAGAGGGGACATCCCTGGCGCGTCCCCCGGGAATGGCAAAAACTCCCGGATCTGTGGCCATTGACCAATACTCGAGAGGTAGGGCTACGATAATTGGCCTCAATCATGCGAATGAAGTGGGGCGAGAACCCGAAGGCCACCAGTGTCTGGTGCAAGAACCCCCAGTCCACGCGGTCGAAGGCCTTCTCCGCATCAAGCCCTACCAGCACTGCTGGTATGCGGAACCGTTCCGCCTTTTCAATAAGGTGTTCCACGCGGCGCAGATTATCAGGCATAAGATCCTGAAGTCTGCTCGCCAAGATGGAGGAGTACAATTTAGCGTCCAGGTTGAGGAGCGCTATCGGGCGGTAAGACGTACAGGAAGTAGGGTCCTTCCCCGGCTTGGGGATTATAGTAATCAGCGCTTCGGCCATGGAATCCGTGGTCCTACCATCAGTCGCCATTGCATTGAAGAGGGAGACTAAGTAATCACAAATGTCAGAGGCGAACGTCTTGTAGAAGAGGGCCGTGTAGCCGTCAGGCCCAGGGGCCTTGTGCAGCTTCAGGGCCTTGATGGCGTCCAGGACCTCCTCCCGAGTGATGGGGGAGGACAGCAAGTCATTCCACTCATTAGAGACTGTTGGGAGAGGGAGCCCCTCCAGAAATGTGGACTGAGCCTCCGGGTCGAGAGCGTCACTCGAGTAAAGAGCTGCATAGAAGCGACCAAATATGGCCGCCTTGTCCGCGTCTTTGTGCCGAACAGAGCCCGCGTGGTCACGCACTCCTCCTATGTAATCACGTTCGCGTTTGTCACGAAGTTGCCGGGCAAGATGGCGCCCAATCTTGTTGCCCTGGGAGTAGGAGGTACGCCGGAGACGTAGAAGAGTAAATTCCGCCCTGTTGTTATAATGGGCCCTCAGTTTCCCGCGCACCGCCGTTAGGGGCCGTAAAGTCACCCTGAAGGGGTTCGCCTTGTGGGCCTGTTCTAAAGTGGCAAGTTCCGATTCAAGAGCCTCCCTCTCCTCGCGCCGCAGTTTGTTCAGGTGCGCGTTGAGAGCGAGGCAAGTGCCCCGTAATGAGGCTTTGCACGCGTCCCACGTGTTGTATACCGAGGTGTCCGAGGGAGGATTGAGGAGAAAGAAATCACCGATAGCCTTGCGTAAGGCCTTACAGGACTGGTCGTCCCTCACCAGGGCTGCTGGGAAATACCACTTGCGCCAACCGTCCCCCCCGGGAGCCCAGTGCAGACCCAGAACCACCAGGCTGTGATCGGACAGGGAGAGTGGAAAAATATTAGACAATTGTGTATCCCCCCGGAGAGCCTGGCCAACCAAGACATAGTCAATGCGGGAGTACGAGCGATGAACGTTAGAGAAAAAAGTATAGTCCCTAGTTTGTGTATGGACAAAGCGCCAACTGTCTACTAGCCCCATATCACCCAACTGCCGCTTAGTTTCCTCAGAGAAGACGCCAGTGTCCGCCCTGCGTGTTCCAGAAGCATCCAAGTCCCTGTCCCATACCATGTTAGTCACCCAGCAAGATCAAGTGTCCCTCCACAAAGTCCCCCAGCTTATCCAGCAAGCCCTGCAGAAAGCCATTCTGACCCGCATTCGGGGCGTACACCACAACAAAGGTACAGAGGCGGCCGTGCAACATCCCCTTCACCATCAACCAGCGGCCCTCTCTATCAACATTCACTCCTATGGGCTGAAAATGTAGGGAAGCCCGGAAGAGAAGGGCCACCCCCTATGCTTCGTGGCCGCGGACGACCTGTAGATAAGAGGGAACTGCCTATGGCGGAGCCTCAGCTCGTCCTTCCGAGCCAAGTGGGTCTCCTGAAGGGCGACCACATCCAAGTGATGGTCCACAATGTACTTCCAGAGCTTCTGCCTCTTCTGTGGGGAGTTGAGGCCTTTCACATTCCAAGTTCCTATGCTAATAGTCATAACGGGGAACTAGAACTCCACGCCATGCATACGTCTGGGCAGCCACACAGTCCAATCCAAACCCCGACACACACCGGGGCACAAACCCATGGATAACATGCAATCAAGGGGACCCAGAGGGAAGGGCCTAGCCACAGACCCATCCAGGGGGCCACCCCTCCACTCTCCGAGAGTCCCAGAACGGCTACTGTTCCAAAAAACACCAGGGCCCAAGGACCCCCCCCATACAGAGCAAAACACAAAGCGCAGGAGTAGACATCGATGAAGTCACATACACCATACAGCTAACACACAAAGTCGCCACCACCACTCCCCCAAACCCAACCAAAACGGTTCTGCCATTACAAGTGCTTGTAAAGCACAGACTGACCCATCCCCCCCAAAACCACCCAAAAGTCAAAGAAACCGAGCACAAGGCCCGCAACCTGGAATGTACAGTCGGCAGTTCCAATGGGCCACAGGTCACACGGTCCACATCAGACTGGTATCGGGGTGGGGGCACCAGATCAGGGGCCCCCAGGGCCAATGCCCGGGGTGTCTTCTCCAAAAGTACCATAGTACCCCAGGGCCGTCGGAGCAGAGGTGCCCCGGCGCCCAACCATCAAAGAAGGCAGGGGTCATGCCGCTCCAGAGGAATGCTGAGAATCCGCAAGGGTGGCCGAGGCCACCGACGCCACCGCCGATCCCCTCTCCTGCAGGCTAATAGAGTGGTCCGGTCGCAGCCGCTCCGGGGAAGCCCCAACCCGGTGCCATGATGAGGAGCGACGCCGGCGTCGCGAAGGCGAGGACCGCGCTGCCTGCGAAGGTGGGTCGTCCTCCAGTCCCAACAGCTCACTCGCGGACTTCAAGGAGCGAATTTGCACCAACCTGTTCTGCCACCGGAATATAATCCGGAAGGGGTGACCCCAGGAGTAGGAGATGCCCTGTTCCCTCAGATAGGTAGTCACCGGCCGGAATTCCCTCCGTTTCTGAAGCGTGGATGCTGCCAAATCTTGGAACAGCTGTGGTCGATGGTCTCGGAAGCTCAAGGAGGGAAGGGCCCTGGCTTTCCGGAGGATGCGTTCCTTAATCTGGAAATCATGGACACATGCTAGGATGTCCGGAGGAGGGCCTCCGCGCCTGGCCAGGCCAACTCTATGCACCCTGTCCAATTTAATCTCCAGAACGTCTTCCTCGTCTAGCACCTGGAGGAGGAGGGCCTGCACATATCCTCTCAAGTCACCAGCCTCACCGTCCCAGGGGACCGCTCTGATACGGATGTTGTTTCTCCTGGAGCGGTTCTCCAGGTCCTCGGCGTACGCTTGTAAATTCAAGTTCTGGTCAGTAAGGCGAAGAACATCTTGTTGAAGCTGGTGGACATCATTCGCCATACTCAGGTCATGGTCTTCCAACACGGCCACTCGCTCTCCAATGCCGTCCACATCCTTCCGTACCTCACGTAGGTCCGACGCCAGCTGGGCCCGTAGTTCGGAGATGTCCTCTTTGATCGAGGCGAAGAGTTCCGACATGAATGCCTTGGTGGCCGGCGCCTCCTCATCCGATTGTCTCGCCGAGCCACTCGCCCCTGGGGAGTTTGGCGGTTGCGATGCCTTGGAGGCTACCTCTTTCACTGTCCTCCCTTTGCGAGGCAGGTTCGACATGGCGGCGGGGCTGCGGAGCAAGGTCGTCCAAGCTGTAGGCCGCGCAAGAGCACCTGCGTCACAAGCAATGGTCGCTCGAGAAAATGGCGACGTGAGGCCTCCCAGCAGCGAAGCCTAGGAGCGGCAGTAGAGCCAACGCTCCCGTCTCACGGAGCCAGGCCGCAGTCAGCTACTCGGCACAGTGCACTACCGGGCCCTCCGCCTCCGGATCGCGCAGGCCCGATGGGGGGACCGCGAGGCAGTCCAGGGTCCGCGAGGCAGCCGGCCGCCGAGCCTCCCGGTTGTCCAAAGCAAGTGGTGCACCACCAAACCAACGTCCCGCTGTAGTGGAGGGAGCCTGAGGGCTGGGAAGGCAGAAGACGCCCGCCGTTCCGTGAAGCCACGCCCAGTCGACGCCGAGCCACTGCGCTCCAAGGCGGCCTCGGTCTCACGCAAGGCCGGGGCTTAGCAGGCCCGATGCTGAAGAGCTCCCAATGGGGTCGTACGACCACTCCGGGATTCGCCGAGAGCACCGGACCACCCCACTCAGTACCGCCGGCTGCTGCGGTCGTCTTAGAGCGGACTGAGGCCCCGTAGGCGATGCTGTACAATGCTTAGCAGGTCGGGCGCCGGAGCGACTCAAAAGCACGTCTTACTCCGACGCCATCTTGGCCACGCCCCCGCATACTGAATTTTTATGCTTACGTTCAAACAACCAAGGATCAGCTGAGCTAGCAAGTGCTGGGGCCACAGTGAGTGTAAAAGTGTGCCTCCAAAGTATGCAGTGTTGATTAAATGACAGACACTAACGTAGAACCAGTCCCAAGTAAGCTCAAACTTAGCCAGCCCTCCAAGAAACCCAGCTGAGGAGTCAAACATTATGGCAGTGGGGTCATCTCGGACTGTGTACATTATCTATGCGCATCACACACGGCAACACCACCGGGTCCCTGCTCGGATATGCACCGCTGCAGCCTGCAGACCTTCCGGAGAGCTACAAACGCCCCACGAGAAGTGAGGTCCCATCTGCTGGGCTAGTACTGTCCGCCCGATTACAGTACTCCAGTGACACCAGTTCTCATATTGCAGCTGGGAGACTGGATTCTGGCTGCGAGAGGAAAGAAGGACCCCCCCTTGTCCCTCCCAGGGACCCCACTTCCACCCTCGAAGTGCAAATCTGGAGAGCCCTCCGTGGACCTGTGGTGGAGCCTTTTGCCTGCTCACCTTTTCGGGCTTTCAGCAGCACCGTGTTGGCCACATTTTCAATCTCCATTATCAAGGGTGGTTGGGCTGGCACCACATCGCTCAGACTGTGGGGGGGCTGGTGGGGGCCCGGTGCGCACTGTGCCGTCTCCTGGCGGACCGACCCTTTATGCCCCGGCGCGGGGCTGCCTCTGAGGGTTGCAGCAGGTACCAGCGCTGAGTCTGGCAGCGGAGCAGCACTCGCTCCCGGCCCCCACCCTCTTCGGCTCGCTGTAGGCCCGCCCTACTGTGGGATTCCTCTGTGCCCTCTAGTGGGTGGCCTGGGCTGAGGACACAGTGCAGAGCCGCCGCAGCTACAGTCTCCGGACAGTGGCCGATCACTTCAGATACTACTGCAGTGCTTTTCAAAAGTACCGTAAAAGCAAAAACTATTGAAACTATTGAATAAAAGAGCCATGCTAGTATTTACCTTCAGAGGCAAACAGAAACCTAACCCTCAAATTAAGTTATGTACATGGCGCCCGTGAAACGCGAGCGCCCTTGCGATAGCAGAGTGCACAACGGAGGAGGACTCTGCAAGGAGTTGCCATTGTGCTAATACACAAGAAAAAAGTACTTTTGCAGCGTGAATCTTTCTGGATTCACTATGCTGTGCATATTCCGCGGTCTTGTGGTTGGGTCCGGACTCGTAGTCTTTTCTTTGTTTTTTTTTTTTTGTAGCCCAGGTGGGCGTCGGCGTCACCCCTCCTCGGGTGCATTTCCGGTGACGTCGGCATGCTTCTTGCGGAAGCTCCCACTCCTGGGCGCCATCTTCAGATTCTTTTTTCCGCGGTCGGGTCTGGATCGTTCCCGTTGGGCTCCAGACATTTTTGGAGAAAGTACAAAGAAAAGACTGAAATTGGAGAAGGAATTCACCAGAAGACTACAGAAGACTTCGCCGATCACTGACCAGCGAAGAAGAAAGGAGAAATCATCGAGAACTTCGACGATCGTCGACGTCCACGCGGCCAGGGTGGCCCTGAACACTCGATGATGGACAACACGCCGTTCAAGTTCTGCCGTAACTGTCACCACAAGTACGCGCAGAAGGACCAACACCCGGTTTGCAACCTTTGCCTACCGGTAGACCACAGAAGCGAGGACTGCAATGCCTGCTCCGCCTTCGCCCCGAAGACCCTTCGTGTGAGAGCGAGCCAGAGGGTAGCGCACGCCACCCTGCAGGGGAAAGCCCCGACGCCATCGCTGTACGAGCTGGGGATGTCTTCAGAGGAAGAGGACAACGCTGCCGCCGAAGACGACAGCTACACGGTCGTAGAGACCGATTACAAGAAGACTTCTGATAAGGTAGGAGACTCTTCGTTCCCCAAGAACCCGAGAGACTCTGAGTCTCGAAAAAACGAGGGCAAGGCCCCGAAAGCACCGACGCAGAAACACCTGGCGTCCGCGACTACTCACAGGCCCAGCGGATCCTCTGAGAAGGAGTCCCCGGCGCCGAGAGCTGTTGAACAGCAGAAGTCGTCAAAAATTGCCCCCGAAAGGGACCGATCGACGCCGAGGGAGAAAGACCCTAAGGCCCCGACGCCGTCCAAGGACCCGAAACCCAGTTCGACGTCCAAGTCTCCGGCACCGAAAATCTCGGCTCCGAGCCAAGCGCCGAAGAGAGCGGCCGAACCACCCGGCGCGGATCACGCGGCCGAGATGGAGAAGAAAAGAAGGCGCCTCGAAGCCGAGATGGAAAACATCTTGCAGCGGAAGAAAGATTTCGACGCCAAGATGAAAACCTTCACGATTCCCCACAAGACCAAGCCACCCGTGGTGGAGCTGGTCGAGGAGGAAGACGAAAACGTCGAGGAACATGACCCGGGCGTCGAAATGTTCGACGACCAGGAAGATGACGAGAACCTCTACGAGAGTTACAACTATGGGGAAGAAGAGGACAGCAGGATGGACGCCGAGTCGGCCACCTCTGACCCGCAGGAGGAGGATTACCTGGATGTCGACACCGAAAGCTCTGAGGAGGCGGTCGACACATATCCCTCGAGGCCATCGCCGCCGGACGACATCAGGGCCTACAACTCGGTGAGAAGGTCTGCGGCAGCAGCTTTTAGACTCAAGCTCGACGAAGAGAAGCAGAAAGCAGACTTTCTTCTCGAGACATTACTCCCAACGCAAACAAGGAACCAGTATCTGCCAATGCTTGAAAGCGTCTTGGCTCAGGGGATGGAAGCGTTCAGGGAGCCCGCAATATGCAAGGCAGTCACTCCCAGAACGGAGAAGAAGTACTAGCATTCCTCAAAGGACCCAGCCTACATTCAGGGCACGGTCTCAGCGGACTCCATCATCACGGCCACAGCAAGGAAGAGGGCTAACGTGCCCACTACTTCTGGACCACCACCTGATAAGGAGAGCAAAAGGATGGACCTAGTGGGAAGAAGGATCAAACGGAATGCCGCGATCCAATGGCGCATGGCTAATTCCAATGCCCTCATAAACAGGCACATGTACCAGATCATGGAGGAGCTGGGACGGCTGGTGAAAGACCTGCCCCAGGAGGCCAGGCAGAAGGCCGAGAAACTGGTGGAAGACGGGAAGAATGCGGCAAATTCTTGCCTCAAGACGGCCCTGGATGGAGCAGACACCTCCAGCAGGCTCATGATGATGGGTGTCACTGAAAGAAGACATGCCTGGCTCAGGGTTTCGGGCTTCAAACTGGAGGTGCAACACAGCATCTTGAACACACCGTTCAACGGCGAGACGCTGTTTGGAACAACAGTTGATGAAAAACTCAGTCAACTAAAGAAGGACAATGAAACTGCAAGATCCATGGGAGCATTGCAGTTCAGAGGCAACAAAAGGGGCACCCAGTCACAGAGGCCCGGCGGGAGGGGTGGAAACCTGCCAAGTACATCACACCAGGCTTTCCAACAGACGCACCAGGCAGACTCGCAGGCGCAACCGAGTCAACAGAAGCAGGCCTGGCAGTACCAGTCAAGAGGCCAGTCCTTTCGAGGGAGAGGAAATGGACGAGGACAGCATAAAAGAGGGGGCCAGCAGCCCACCTCTAAATGACTTCAAAAAGATCTGTGTGGCCGCCCACAGAAAAGATCCCAGGGGGCAGCACGTACAAAGGGGTCAAGACAAACTGGACACCTACCACCACATAACACCAGTGGGTGGAAGATTAAGATTCTACCTCCAGGAATGGAGAGAAATCACATCAGACAAGTGGATCCTCAACATCATCCAATTCGGATACTGCATAGAGTTGGAAGGGAGGCCAACAAGCAGGAAACCAAGGAGAAAGCCACTAGCAAGCAAACAGCTAGAGCGGCTTCAGGAAGAAGCAAAAGAACTCCTACAAAAGCAGGCCATAGAACGGGTTCCCTTCAAGGAAAGAAACAAGGGAGTATACTCAACGTACTTCCTGGTACCAAAGGTAGACGAGACAATGAGACCCATTCTGGACCTGAGGTTCCTGAACAAATTCATAAGAACACAAAAATTCAAAATGACCTCACTGCAAGAGGTGTTACCGCAATTGCAGATCGGAGACTTCATGGTCACGATACACCTCAAAGACGCCTACCTGCACATCCCAATGAACGTAAAGCACAAGCATATGCTCAGGTTCACGATCGGAAAAAGCCACTACCAGTTCACAACACTGGCCTTCGGGCTAAAATCAGCACCGAGGGTCTTCACAAAGTGCCTCGCGGCAGTCGCAGCGCACTTACGAAGGCAGGGAATACACGTATACCCTTACCTGGACGACTGGCTGGTGAAAGCAAACTCGTACCACAAATGCAAGCAACACGCACATACAGTGACGAGCACGCTCATAAACCTGGGGTTCTCCATCCATTGGAAGAAATCGTCAATGGAACCGGAACAAGTGAAGATCTTCCTGGGGGCACAGATCAACACCTTACAGGGCAAGGTGTTCCCCCAGCGAGAAGAGAGCAAGGGCACTGGTGAGGGAAACTCGCCTCTACCGGAGGGGACAAGCTCGGACAGTGAGGACTGCGAGCAAGATCTTGGGGAATCTTCCTTGCACTGAAAGCCTTCCAAACAAGACTGTACAAGCACAAGGTGTTACTACAGACAGACAACACCACAGCGATGTTCTACATCAACAATTAGGGTGGAACACAGTCAACCACGCTTTCAACACTGGCGCAGGAGATATGGAGATGGGCCATCCCCCTCAGGATAGACCTGCTAGCCATACACCTACCAGGGAAGGAGAACATTCAAGCAGACTGGCTCAGAAGACAGACATCGGCATCCCACGAGTGGGAGCTCAATGCTCAGGAGACAAGGTGGTTGTTCAACAGGTGGGGAACGCCATCAGTGGACCTGTTTGCAACACGCCAGAATGCAAAATGCCAAAACTTCGCATCCAGACAACCCGAAGAGGGGTCCCTTGGGAATGCCCTATGGATAGATTGGTCCGGGACATTTGCTTACGCTTTTCCCCCGATACCACTGATGCACAGAGTACTGAGCAAGTGCAGAGCAACATGACCCTGATACTGGTCGCGCCACAGTGGGCCAGGCAGACCTGGTACTCGCAGATCATGGAGATGACACAGAGTGCACCCCACAGATTCGGTAGGAGAAAAGACCTGCTCTCCATGCACAACGGAGAGGTACTGCACCCAGAGCCAGAGAGCCTAGTGGCATGGCTCCTGAAGACCTAGAGTTTGCACATTTGAGACTGCCAGAAAGCACCCTCAGGGTCCTTCGGGAGGCACGAAGGCCCAGCACACGGAAGTGCTATGTTGCAAAATGGAAAAGATTCACGATGTGGTGCAGGAAAGAAAGGCTTCACAATAAAATGAAGGACTCCACAGTGCTAAAATACCTGACGCACTTACTGGAAAAGAACCTCAGCTCGTCCTCCTTGAGAGTTCACTTGGCAGCCATAGTAGCCTACACAAGGGGTGAGATGGGCAGGAGTTTCTTCACATCACAGGTTGTGAAGAGGTTCCTGGAAGGAGCGAAAAGGATCGCACCACCCAAGCGTGTGCCGCCACTGGCATGGAACTTGAACATAGTCCTAACGGAACTCATGAAGGAGCCCTTTGAACCACTTCACAAGGCCTCACTAAAAATGCTAACTATGAAAACAGCTTTCCTGGTTGCAATAACGTCCTTACGCAGAGTAAGCGAGCTTCAAGCACTAACGCTACAGGAACCCTACATACAAATACACAATGATAGGGTTGTGATGAGGACCGACCCACACTTCATGCCAAAGGTGGTGTCCAAATTCCACATGAACCAGTCCGTACAGATACCAAGTTTTTTCCAAAAACCAACCACTAGCGCAGAGCGAGCTCTGCACACCCTAGACGCCAGAAGGGCGGTCATGCACTACATTGAGAGGACAAAGGGACACAGGAAAACAAAACAGTTCTTTGTGTCATTCGCCAACAGTTTCATGGGCAAGGCAGTAACAAAAAACACTATTGCACGATGGATCGCACAAACAATTAAACTCTGCCACAAAAAGGCAGGGCAAGAACTAGCAGAGGGGGCACGTGCCCACTCCACTAGGAAAAAGGGTGCTACAATAGCCTTCCTGGCTAACACACCCATACAAGACATATGCCTGGCGGCAACATGGGCTTCGGTGCACACGTTCACGAAGCACTACTGTGTGGATATTCAGATGAACAAGGAAGCACAAGTCGGACAAAAGGTGCTCCAGCACATATTCAATAACCAACGCTCATCTTCCACCCAGCCGCCACAGAAATGAGAAACCGCTACAAAATCTATGCACAGCATAGTGAATCCAGAAAGATTCACGCTGCAAAACGAATAGTTTCTTACCTGTCGGTGTAGTTTTGCAGCTTGAAGATCTTTCTGGATTCACTAGCGAACCCACCCACCTCCGCCAGAAAGATGAGGCTGGAAAGGGAAGAGGTGGTCAAAAAAAAAAAAAGTAGAAAGGACTTTAAGTACAAAGCGGTTAAAAAATTTTCACCTAAATAGAACATTGCCATCACTTCGGAACCGAAAGAAACACGGAAAAAAGAATCCGAAGATGGCGCCCAGGAGTGGGAGCTTCCGCAGGAAGCATGCCGACGTCACCGGAAATGCACCCGAGGAGGGGTGACGCCGACGCCCACCTGGGCTACAAAAAAAAAAAACAAAGAAAAGACTACGAATCCGGACCCAACAACAAGACCCCGGAATATGCACAGCATAGTGAATCCAGAAAGATCTTCAAACTGCAAAACTACATCGACAGGTAAGAAACTATTTGTTAGCGGCTAATTAAGAGACGCCGTCACGCCGCAAACAAACGATCATTTCCGGGTGGGTGGGGCCAAAAGGAGACAGGGCGGTAACAAAAAAGCCTTGTTTTCAATGGGAAGCCAACATTTAGCATAAACGATGACGCCAGCCAATAGGAATGATGAGCAGGTTTTCAAATCCCCTTCTGAAATCTACTCTATTACAAAAAGCCTTGCCGAGCTGCGAGACCTAATAAAGGACCAAAGCTCACCTGACTGAGACTTGAGTGGAGGGCTGTCTACGGGAGGAGCCTGTCCAGGAGCTTCAATGATCTGCAGCCCAGCTGATCAAGACCAACGACCAAACCATCGGGAGAAGAACGGCCCCAAGAGAATTGTCTGTGTAATGAGACGTATTTCTTGCTTTGCTCTCCTGACCAAAACCCTTCACGATTGTCCTACAATATGGTTGTTTCTTTTCATACTGAACTGTGAATGTGGTGTCCAGGGGTAGGGATTTGCAAGATGGAAAAACTTCCTTTGCCTTCTGTAAATACTCCAAGCTGGAGAGGAAAAATTCGGCTTCTCTATTCTATTAAAAACACTTGAGGTGCTCTCAGTCACAGGTGGTTGGTTTTCCTGAACTTGGGACCATTCGTAACCTCATTCCACAACCTACTCTTTCTGAGTTACCATGGTTGCATGTTATGGTGGCACCCTTCTTCAAAGGCAGGCCACAGATGTTCCTGGTGGATGCTGCCTTGTTCATTGAACGCTCCCTTTAATGTAAACGTAGGTTTACTGGGAAACCTCCATGAATCTCAATTTGTTTTTGTTTAGTTGGGTTCCATTTCTAGTTTTTTTTCTTTAGGTGAAATATTTATTTGCGTTTGAGGAACATGCAATAATGCAGAGAAATAATACTCCAAACTTTATCAGTCAGTTCATTTCAAATATACCGAAATGATCTTTGCACAAGGGTGCGGGGTTATCAGCTGTTAAAGAACTTAAAGCAGCTACGCGAATTTCAAATTTTTCAAATTTATTTATTATGTTTTGGCTCTCAAAGAGGGCCACATAAACATATACATACAAAACAACAGAATAAGAACATCGATATAAGAATTACAAACTTAAAAACATAGTATTCAAGCCATAATAGGTACACTGCAAATCATCCGTCCCACAAGGCCAGGCCAGCGCCGTCTTCCAGAAAATTTAATAAATGGCTAAAAATCCTTTAAAAAAGTTAAAAACATAGGCGCAAAACATTTCATTAGGTGGGCAGTAAAGTGCATGAAGAAAATCTTGTAAAGTGACAATGCTGAGGCGAAGACAAATTACTTTAAGCCATCGATTACGCAACCTACGTAGCATAGGACAAATCAACAGTACATGCATGCAGTCCTGGATATTCAATTTACATAAGTTGCACAGCGGGGAAGTGCCATGCCATTTGGACAGCAGCACGTTAAGAGGGATTAAGTCGTAACGTAATAGAAACCAAAACCTACGTACCCCATGAGGTAAGTTCCACAGGGCATACGGTTGGGGCTGTTTCAACCTGTAGGATGAGATAAGCAGCTCCACATTCCTTTTACCACTAACTGTTTTTTTATCAGATAGAAAACAATACTCCCACGAAGCCTCCTTGAGGACCTGCTTTAACTGCGTGGGAGAGTAGGAGAAAAGAGCGCTTTCATCCAGTCTAAGGATTTTCACAGCCCCTCTAAAGTTACTGACAAGTTTGGAGAACTCCTTAAAATTGCCCAAAAGCTCATTTTTGAGTAAGACTCGCAGGGTTCCCTCTCTTGCTCTGGCCAAACTGGTTACCCACCTTATTATGGCGCACAGACCCTGAACCCAGGCACTCCTGAGTCCAAAATCCAGCCTACAGGCGGCCAGTTGGCAGGCATTATTAAGAGTCGAGAGGGATCTCAGGAGTTTTCCCTCAACCTTGTGGCAAAAGTCCCAGTACTTAATCTCTATTATTTCTATACCATACAGAATGGTAGCGGGGATTTTAGCTCTGAATACTTCCAGAAGGCTAGAAAAATGTCTTTTCCCCGTTGCCAGGTATAGGGACTTTAACCCATTGCCATGGGCAAGAGCTCTGCGAGAGCAGTGCTCTATATGAAGATTCTCGCTCATATTGGCCGAGAATATTTTCCCCAGAAAAGTATAACAGGTTACGACCTCCAATCTATGCCCTCCAATGGCCCAACTAAAATTTGTCGAGCGACATTTCTTCTTACCAGCAATGCACATCACTTTACTTTTATTAGTATTGATCTTCATGAAATGCTCCCCAGCGAAGACCTGAAAAGCCTGAAGCCGATTTGCCAGACCCACGGGAGTTAAGTCAAGCAATAACACATCATCGGCATACATCAAACAGGCTATTGGCATTCCTCCTAGCATAGGTGCGATCCCCTCACTGTGGGACACAGCCTCAGGGAGGTCCGATATATACAGGGAGAACAGCAGGGGCGCCAATAGGCAACCCTGTTTCAGACCATTCTGAGCTGGTATTTTGGCTGAAAGCCCCCTTTCGCCCCCCATTAAGACCCTGCACCAGGTCTCTGTGTGCAGAGCCCGCACCAATTCCAGCAGGGGAGTAGGGACACCCAGCATCGCCAATTTTCTCCACAGCGTTCTCCGATCTACTTTATCGAACGCTGTGGAGAAATCAATAAAGGCGGCGTAAACAACCCCCCCCTCACCTGGACATATTTATCCGTAATGATCTGAAGGGCAGTAAGGTTGTCCAGAGTGCCATGTTCCCTACGGAAACCAGTCTGTTCCAGTGGCAAAATTTTGTGCTCCTCGACCCAATCAGAGAGAGAACTCAGGAGGCATTTTGCAAATACCTTTCCGATAGAGTCGAGGAGCGCAATCATACGATAATTACTGGGGCTGTCCCTAGCCCCCTTTTTAAAGATGGGGACCAGAATGCTACCTCTCCACGATGAAGGGACACATTTGGACTGATGGCATGCCCTAAACAGGGGGTACAGGATTTTGCTCCAGATTAAAGGGTCTTGTTTTAGGACCGTCATCGGGAGCTCATCCGGTCCCATCGCCCCAGATGGTCGCATGTTTTTTATGGCTAACTCGATATCCTTCTCAGAGGGGAAGAAGACCGAGTCATCAGGGTCAGCGTGCGTAAAAAGATCTCCACCAGTGGACTCAATCCCTGCGTATAATTCTCTAATATGGGAAGACCATAAATCTTCAGGTATAGCTATGGGAGAAGGGGAGTGGCGTGTACCACATCCTTTCCCAATTATTGCCCAGAAATCTTTAATGTTACCATGCGCCGCAGATTCCCTTAGTTTAATCCACACTTCATCCTCCCTGTCCTTTTTAATTTTTAACTTAAGTCTGCTTCTCTTTCTTCTTAACCTGGCGATATCCTTCCCACGTACAGGTACCCTTTCAATGTACTGTGCACGGATTAGTTTGTTTATATCCCTATTCAGATTACGGAGGGTCAGAGGAACTGCCTCTCCTTTTTTCCTAGGGGGGACAATTTTTTTAACATTCAATAAAATCTTTTGCATGAATTCCTCAAAACAGACTTTTCTGTGACGCTCTGCATATTGTACAATTTAGAGGGGAAAGTTGGGCAGGCAAATACGCATTGTTGTGGTGGTCCTGTCTGGCCTTCAACTAATCAATTACAGTTTTTCATTGTACAAGCCTAAAACCTACAGCCTGATTCATCAAGCTGAATAGCGCTCGCAAAGGGCCAGATTCTGAGAATCTGGCCCTTTGCGAGTGCAATTGTTGCATTTGGGATTCATCATCCCAAATGCAAAAATCGGTAATAGCGATATCGCAAATTTGCGATGAATTACATTCAAGGAATCTCTATTTGAGATTCCTTAAATGCAATTCATCATCCATTTTCAAATTGCGAAATCGCAATTTCGGGCTGCTATTTACCGCGAGGTCAAACCTCGTGGTAAATAGCGAAAACTCAGAAAAATGCTTTTAAAAGCATTTTTCTGAGTTGCATGTTGCACACACACATGTCCTTTGGACATGTGTGTGCGCAACCCCTGTTTATATTAGCATTTAAGGGGTGCTACAGGGTGTCCTCTGGACACCCCTGGCACCCTTTAAATCTCTATCTTATTTGCGATTAGCTAATTGCTAATTGCAAATAAGGAATACTCCCCGTTCATTCCTATTGGCCTTTTGGCCCATAGGAATGAATGGGGAGTTATTCCTTATTTGCGATTAGCAATTTGCTAATCGCAAATAAGGAATAAGTAGGAATCGCATTTTTTTTGGCTATTCCTACATGAATCCTGTTTTGCGAGCCTGTAATAGCGATTCCTTATGAATCGCTATTAGAGACTCGTAAAACGGGTCTTTCATGAATCAGGCTGCAAGTTCCCAGAGATTTAACAAAGCCTTCTTAAAACTTCTGAACCTATGGCCATGGAATAATATTTTGCCGTAGCCTCCTTTGGTAAAATGCTACTGCGTCTTTGTATCGAAGTGCAATACAGCAATATTGCATCTTTCTGTTTTTATTTTTTTGTCATTTTAATTACACTGGATTTCTGTACTGTAACTAAAAACCTACTCTTTAAAAATCAGTGACCAGACATTAACATTTAGCGCATGTCTTATTGCATCTGAGATGCAGCATTATAGTACTTCCTTGAGTAAGCTTTGATTGCTTGACCATGCGATTCTTGGAGAGTCCAGGATACAGAGGGAACTTTGACTAATGCAGTGCAACGGTAAGCACACCCCAGGGACACTACTGATAAAGAAGAAAGCCTACCAAGGATAGAGCCAACAGTCCAACCTTTTGAAATGTATTCATTAGTTATTTGAAAAGACAGAAAGTTATTGTTCAGTTCTACATATTCGTGCTCATTAATAAGTTTTATGTTGACATATATAAATGGATGCAACTCTCATACCTTTAAAACTTTATAAAGATGTTTGCTTGCAGTGCTAAAAACGATAATTTTTGGGAACAATACATGTTGTTTAAGAGTAAAATGAGGAAACTTGGAAAAGTAACATAGACCACTTTTTGCTCTGGACTGTCAAATTGATCTTGTAATCGGGTTAACTAGGAAGCGATGTGGTCACTTGAGTTGTTCCCCTACCATATCCACAGCCACGTTTCATATTCTCCATCCCTGAAATAACCAGTGGTGAGACTGCGAAAGGAAGAAGTGGAGTTGTCTGCTGCACCACTATTTTCATAGGAGCTGTTGGATATCAGGGAGACTAAACTTACTGACTTTGAGGGAAGGTGGACAGTGGCCCAAATATAGGCAAGGACAAGACGTGTCAACCTTGTTCTGAGGGCTGTGATTCACCACTAGTGTCTAGTTTCCCACTAGTGTTTGTTAAGCTCTTCGCTGGAGTGTGAATGGTGAGGAGACCTGTTAAGACCAGTCTGGCTAGGAACTCTTCATTTAAGAGAGTTCATGAGTAGAAAAGGCAGTGCAGTGCATGTAGGAAACCTCGGTCTGGAATTGTTTTCTATGGTGATAAAAGTTAAACTTTGATGTGATCTGAAATATGTTGTAAAGAAGTGTGAAGAGCGGCAAAGCAACTGAATGGCAAAATGCCTCTGATTCAAATTCCCTGGTGGACTGTTCTGTTTCCAATGCGTATATATGTAAGGGACTGCCTTAAAGAATGTTGTCAGTTTAATGTTTACTTTTCACCTAAATTGATATTTTTCTTTTTTTAGAGTCTGATTCACCATCAGAGCTGCCAGTGATAAAGGGTGCTCCACGTCTGCAAAAACTATCTACTGCAATTCCCAACCAGCTGCTGCTTGTATCTCTTTTGGAACACCTGTGTTATGTGCATGAACAAAACCCACATCGCTCCAGATGCTTATTTAAATGTCAGTAAGATCCATTCAAAATACTTTATTTCAGTTCTTTTACAAACCATAAAAGTGCATATACAATATACAGTACTTTGTCACAGAAGAAAAACATTCCTTTCACAAAAGTGCAAATGCAAGAAAAGAAATACTTTGATGGTATAGGCACATAAAAGGTACAGATTTTCACAAATTAAACATTACTGATCCAGACAGTTTCTCAGTCTGACAGATAATTTTAAAAATTCCTTAATTTGGAGGATACTGTCACTGTGCAAGAGCTGCAAGTACAAAAGTGCCGGCCTGATTTGTTTAAAACCAAGTTTTTTAAAAAGAGTTACTAAGTATCGCTTGCGTGGAAATTCATAAAATTTACATAAAAAATTAAAATGCAGCATATCCTGCGGAGACTTTCCGTCGCAGCCGCAAGGCGCTGCTAATTTATTAAAAATATCAGTCTTAGGTCTAATTAGCAGGTGATGGAACAGGTTAAGCCTGAATCTGGTCAATAAGTATTTTTCGTGTGTGGTCAGTGAACCTGCCAGGTATGGTTCAAGGGTCTTAGTGGTCTTTAGCATAACAAAATTCCTCACACTATGTTTCTGAAGCTCCGCTTCTTCTCTCAGGGTCTTCCTGTCCATCAAGAAGGCCTGTTTGATGAACTCCAGATCCCCCTTTAAAATTTGGCATGGATTGTCAAAAAGTTCAGGTCGTCCAAGTTTTACAAAGTTTGACTTTAGATTTTTTAGCCAAGGGGAACACATTGCCTTGTCCAAACCCAGAAAGTCCTTCACAATTAAATGCGTTAGGGGTATGTCCTCATTTAGCCATAATTTAAGCCAGCAGGTCAGGGGACGTAAAGAAAACAGATCACATAGATATTGCGTCCCCAACTCCTCATGTACAACAAGGTTAGACGTGCCAGTGGGGACACACAATAAGCGCTTCAGGAATGAATTTTCCACAACCTGTAATTGCTCCCCGCCAACATACCCCCAGATTTCACTGCCATAAGATGCAATTGCCACAGACTTAGCATTTTACAATTTCAGCATGGCACAAGTGGGTTTTTTCCTCAATTTGGCAGCAAAATTGAAAATAGATGCATTAACTCTCACCATTTCTCCTTTCTTTTTTACAAGATGAGGTTCCCAATTTAGTTTTGTATCAAAAAGAATTCCTAAATAAGAGAAAGTTTTAGATAAGGGAATTACATCTTCACCAATCTTGAATGGGAAGGACCTTTTTGGTTGCTGACCAACTTGTAAAACAAATGATTTTGTATTGTTTACCAGAAGGTCTCTGTCAGTCATAAACAAGTTAAAAGCATTTAGCAGGGATTGTAGCCCCTTCTCCGTTCTTGAGGTTAAAACTGCATCATCTGCATAAAGAATTATTGGAATTCCATGCCTGCCTACTCTTAGGCAGTCAGCACAGACATCCTGTAACACACCATCTAACTCATTAATATAAAAATTAAAAAGAAAGGGGGCCAGAATACAGCCCTGCCGGACACCCTTTCCAATGCTAAAATTTTCTGTTACTCTCAAATCTTGGGAGTATCTCACATTGGCTCTGGTATTACAATGTAGATCAACCAGGAAATCAACCAAGCCGCTATCTACCCCCTTCGACCTCATGGACTGCCACAGCTTTCCCCTGTTTACACAGTTGAAAGCGGAGAACAAGTCCATAAAGGCGAGATGGATGGTGACTTTTTGTATTACAGCGTACTTACTTAATATCAAAAAGAGGTTGAGACATTGGGTTATTGTAGCACGACCTTTACAGAAACCATACTGCGAGAGGGACATAATATTCGTTTCCTCAGCCCAATCCAGAAGTCTTTGCAGTACAATTCTGCCTATAATCTTAACCATAGAGTCTATCAGTGAAATGGGTCAGTAACAGTGTGGGCTACCCTTGTCCCCCTTTTTAAAAACCTGGACAATTGTAGAAACACCCCACGATTGTGGACATCCTTCTTTCACACAGCATTAAAGACAGGGGCGCCCAAAAATTAGGTTCAGACTTAAATAAGTCAGGGGGAATCCCATTAGGCCCAGGGGCTTTCCCAGCTGTTATCCCCAAGATGCCCTCAAAAACTTCACCTCTATTAAAAACAATTTGTTCACCAGTATCAATACAGGCAGAAGTCGTAATCACATCCAAAGTACAAAAGTATAACTTCTTAAAATGCGCTTTCCAATCCTCCTTGGATATATGGCTTTCTAGGCCGTCGGCCGTCACCCGGCTCCTGAGCCAGGAACGGTTTCCTCACCAAGGCCCAAAATCTAGTACTACTCTGAAGGGTGGCAGGATCTAAAATATCTGACCAAGCATCTTCCCTAAGGGATTCCTTGTGTCTAGCAATAATATTTTTATAAGTCTTTCGACACAACTGGACATCAGCTTTAATCCTAGGTTTTGTCCCTAGTGCTGCTCTTAAATTTCTGGCGGCTTTTGAGGACTCGTGATTGAACCACCTAGGTCCTTTAAAATCCGACTTCTTTACAGGTGCTGATGATAGCTGGGAAACCTTATCCGCTAGACATTGGAAAGCATTTAAAACAGTATTTGGGAGTGCACCCTCTTGCGTACAAACCGTGATTTCATCTGCACATGAGACTTTAATCTCATTAAACAGCAGATCGGGGTTAACCGTTGACCATCTCAGCCGGCGACTGCCATCTGTGGTAATCACCCTACCAATAGAGGAGTCTTCTCTTTCTTTAGCTATCAATGGACCCCTCATGAAAACAGTAAGTGGATTATGATCACTGAATTCATTATCTTCAATTAACAAGCATTGGAAATGCAATAGGTCTCGCACCATTAGAGTTAGTGCTTTTAGAATTGTTTATGGGTTTTTTTTGTAAATGTTTAGCATTTTTGTTTCCTGTAGCCTATGCTAAAGAATTACAAATAAAAAAAGCCATAAACATTTCTAAAAGCTCTAACTGAAATGGTCTGAGACCTATTGCACTGTGTGAGGGTGAGGGGTTGAGGGTGAGTGAGGGTGAGGGTGGGTGATGGTGAGTGAGGGTGAGGGGTTGAGGGTGAGTGAGGTTGAGGGTGAGTGAGAGTGAGGGTGGGTGAGGGTGGGTGAGGGTGAGTGTGGGTGAGTGAGGGTGCGTGAGGGTGAGGGTGAGTGAGGGTGAGGGGTTGAGGTTGAGGGTGAGGTGTTGAGGGTGAGGGTGAGTGAGGGTGAGTGAGGGGTTGATGGTGAGTGAGGGTGAGGGTGAGTTAGGGTTAGGCGTTCAGGGTGAGTGAGGGTGAGGTGTTGAGGGTGAGTGAGGCTGAGTGAGGGTGAGTGAGGGGTTGAGGTTGAGTGAGGGTGAGTGAGGGTTGAGGGTGAGGGGTTGAGGGTGAGTGAGGGGTTGAGGGTGAGTGAGGGTGAGTGAGGTGTTGAGGTTGAGTGAGGGTGAGGGTGAGCTAGGGTGAGGGGTTGAGGGTGAGTGAGGGTGAGGGAGGTGTTGAGGTTGAGTGAGGGTGAGTGAGGGTGAGGGTGAGTGAGGGTGAGTGAGGCTGAGTGAGGGTGAGGGTGAGTGAGGGTGAGTGAGGGTGAATGAGGGTGAGGGTGAGTGAGGGTGAGGGTGAGTGAGGGTGAGTGAGGGGTTGAGGGTGAGGTGTTGAGGATGAGTGAGGGTGAGGGCGAGTGAGGTGTTGAGGGTGAGTGAGGGTGAGGGTGAGTTAGGGTGAGGGGTTGAGGGTGAGTGAGGGTGAGTAGTTGAGGCTGAGTGAGGGTGAGTGAGAGTGAGGGTGAGTGAGGGGTTGAGGGTGAAGGTTTGAGGGTGAGGGGTTGAGGGTGAGTGAGGGTGAGGGGTTGAGGGTGAGTGAGGGTGAGGGTGAGTGAGGGTGAGGGTGAGTGAGGGTGAGTGTGGGTGAGGGTGAGTGAGGGTGAGGGTGAGTGAGGGTGAGGAGTTGAGGGTGAGTGAGGGTGAGGGTGAGGGTGGGTGAAGGGTTGAGGGTGAGTGAGGGTGAGGGTGAGGGTGAGTGAGGGTGGGTGAGGGGTTGAGGGTGAGTGAGGATGAGTGATAGTGAGGATGAGTGAGAGTGAGGGTGAGTGAGGGTGAGGTGTTGAGGGTGAGTGGTTGAGGCTGGTAAAAGACATCCCTACTTGGAGTTTAGTGAGACCCACACACCTCCACGTCCGGGTGCGCCTACTGCTCTATTGCTACCACGTCCGCTGACGTCATGTCGTTAGATAAAACGCTAACGCGTAAGGCAGGGGCAGGAGAGCTTCAACGCTTGAATAGCTTGTGTGACACGAAACGCACGTATTAAGTGACTGGTCACAAGGGTGGGTTCTCGTGACTTGGGAATTCGTTCGACTTCAGTTCTCAGGTTTTACGATGTTACAGAGCATTGCATCAGCGTTACAGATGTGGGGCACGCACAATTGCCCCGGCTGCCCCCAACTGCCGCCGTTTCAGGCTCAAGTAGGCAAAAAAAGCATATTTATTATATTAACGTATCACATTTACCTAAAAAAAGAGGCAATTCGTGAAAAATGAACGCGGCATGGCCCGTTGCTGTGGAGGGTCACATACAGCACGTACGCTTGCGGAAACATGGAGGCTTGCCTGCTCGTCTTCTCTGCCGGCGGGAGGAGCGGCAGGAAGAGGTCGCTCTCAATCCGTGTGAGCTGAGGCAGAGGTGACTCACGCAAGCTGCCTTTTATCTCAGCCGCACAGTCCCGGTAGTCTGCTGTGCAGTCAGCGTCTGAATAACATTATTACTGTAGTCTGAAAGCCACCGAGAAAAAGAGCCTTTCCCACCAGGGCATAGGGCAATGCTATTTAGTTGGGTATGGAGGACTGGAACTGACCCAGGAGGGGGGAGGAGGGAGGAGAAATGCGTCTCGGCCGGAGCAGGGGGCGGAGCAGGGAGAGCGGGCTTTGAATTGCACTTCACACGGCCGGCCGGTCGTGAAACTGAAAGCATGGCCGGCCGGCCGTGAAAGCCTTTGATGCCGCAGGGGGTGGAGCGGCACCAGCTGGGAGAGTAGGCAAGGCAGGCGGCTGGGGGCATGTGCACGCGCTTTTAAGCTCAATGCGCATGCGCATTGAGCTTAAAAGTCACGGGCACTGCAAGGAATCGCCACGATTCCTTGCAAGTTGGACAAAGAGTGGATAAGCCACCATAGTCTCGCTTGCTCGATGCGAATGCGCATCGACAGGCGAGACCTAAAAAGGAGCCCACAAAAGACTGCATTTATGATGTTAACAGTACAAAGTCTATAAAGGTTCCCCTCCCGTTCCCCTTAAAGGTCGGGGTATCAAAGCACTTGATAGGGGCCATCAAAGCCATCGTAGTTCTTAGGTCCAGCTCATTAAGCATGTCATTTAAGTGTTCCCCCTCATTTGTATGCTCGAAGTGAAAATCCTTACAACGTGAACAGTTAAGTTCTGTAATCGTTTTAAAAAGGGGATCTCCACAAGGATGCACATTAAAATCCCCCATCACCATGAGGTTATGAACGCAGTCTTTCATAGAGTTACTGATAAAGGTATTCAGTGTTACTATCTGACTTGAAGCAATAGTTAAATTAAAAGCATTATAGAAATTGACCAGGCCGGCCCTACAGTTTTCCCCTGTTAAAACTAACCCAACGATACCAGTATGGTTTGTTGTGATCCTCCGCACATTACAACAGAGTGCTATAGAAATAAACACAACCATTCCCCCTTTGGGTCTGCCCCTAGTGGTCGCTACTGCAGGGACATAGTAGGCCTTATACCCTTCCAGAAAATGATTGCAGTCAATTGACCAGGTTTCCTGCAAACAGATAATTTGGTACTTCTTAATGTACCCAATCCAGTTGCAGTCCATCATTTTTGTGCCTAAACCTGCAATATTACAGGAGATTACGTTATTTGAGTTTGTTACTGCCAAGGTACTCTCCATACATCCCAAGTCCTCTATTCTTTGAGTTACCTGCCCAACAGATGCCTCATGTCAGTCACATGACTCTAATCCCGAGAGTGCATCAAATCTATTATGTGTTGCAATTTTGAATACATTCCCACTCTGGCTACCAATATTGTACAAATAGGCTCTATTAGGGGTCAATGACTGTAAGGATATACATGATCTAAGAGGCCCAGGGATCTGTGGATTCTTGATCAGGTGAGAATTAAAATACCTCAGAGGGCGTATGCAAATACTATTACGAGTATAGACCAATGATGCTGCTCTTAATAAAACTGTGGCAACGTGTTGGGGGTGCCTGAAGTTAACAATGATACAATCACCATTTGTTGACTTACTGGATGGTCCGATCCAATTCACCCTTCTTCTTGTTATTATCTGGTCAGCAAATTTAGCAGGGAACACACAGTTTTTATTGAGCCAAGAGACTGTTCTATTCTTTAAAGATTCATGAGATTCCTCTTGGGCCCGCTATGCATGGCACTTAATGGGAGGGACATTATTAAGTATGGCCACATAAGGTGCACAGTTTGGTGGAAGATTGACATAACAAGTTTTCTATACATGACTGTGAACTGGCATACCCTCAGGAGCTCCCATAGCCCTTAAGTTCTGCGTGGTTGGTGGGATTGGATCAAATGGGGCAGGCTCAACGGCAGATATACACTGCCTAGTATTTTTTAAATTACCTCTGCCTACTCCCAGACCCTCAACGATTGGTTTATTATTCTCTACATTAGAGCTTCTTGGTGCTAAGGACAAATGCGATGATAACAACCCACCTAATTTTTCCACTTCCCAGTCATTATGTCTAATTTAGATAACAATGCTTCATCAACTCAATAGTTTTTGCCTCTATCTTTTTTTCTAGAGAATGAATTAGAAGAGCAAATGGCTCCATATCTATATTAATACTGGCGCCACCCATACCACTACCATCCTCTGGATCCTTTAGAGCTACCACACTGCTTGGGGCTGGATTACACTTTCCTGCTCTAGATTTACAATTCCTCCCCCCACATTTAGATTGTACCTTCCTGTACAATCTTACTGGCCTAACGGGGGGTAATGGGGGTGGTGGCTCTTCCTCTGACGTGTCGGGTACTGTTTCTAGTGGTCTTCAGACTGCTCTACATGTACCTGCGCCTCAGTAATTGTGATAACCCTATTACCCCCTTCCTGTCTATCTGTAACAGCTGGATTCACCAGAGGGGGAGGCAACTCTGCTAATAAGACAGAATCATTACCTCGCCCCAGAGACGCTCTGCGGGTATTATTAATTTGATTAACCTTTTGTACAAGATAGATTTCCATGGATCCTGCCCCAATTACGGGTTTATTGGCCTTAACCTTAGCCATTTGCGAGGCTTAGCAATAATCCTCAGCACAACACAAGTTACCAGCAAATAAAGCACAAACTACTAACTTCTAGTGACAAACAAATTAAAACTCACACATTATTTTGATGAATGAGACAGGTCCAACGGTCAAAGTACAGGGTCCGTGGCCCAGCCCAGCCTCCTCTGGCCTCTGAGGGCCACAGAGGGCCCGCCCTTTGCCCGGACTTCGCCCGGCGCGTCCCGCGGGTGAGAGGCGCTTCGCTGATTTTATTGCGCCTCCGGGCGCTTGGCCAGCGTCACGGGCTGCGACCTCACGGGGCCGCTGGGAGTTGCAGTCCGGTGGACTGAAGCCGTTTCCCTCACGGCGTGGGCGGACTGCCCCGGCAGGTGGAAGGGCCTCCTGCGTGAAAGCCGTTTCCCTCACAGCTGTTACTGTGCTCTGGTTCTCTTCCCCAAGAACGCTCGGCGCTCGCTGATTTTATTGCTCCTCCGGGCGCTTGGCCAGCGTCACGGGCTGTGACCTCACGGGGCCGCTGGGAGTTGCAGTCCGGTGGACTGAAGCCGTTTCCCTCACGGCGTGGGCGGACTGCCCCGGCAGGTGGAAGGGCCTCCTGCGTGTAAGCCGTTTCCCTCACGGCTGTTACTGTGCTCCGGTTCTCTCTCCGGATCATTTATTGTGTCTTCTCTCCTTTAGTTGTTTGCTATACAGTGTATTCTCTATAGATGGGAAGGGGGGGGGGAACAAACTAATTATTTGCTATCTAGCTTATGGGGACACTGCAGTGTCAACAGACATTTGTCGACCTGCACGTGCCCTGGCCCACCCAGGGTCTTTGGAAACTTTGCACAGGAGCTCTATGCACTCAGTCTCTCAGATGATTGGGGTGAAAGGTCAAATCCTTTGCCCTGGGATATCTAGGGCCCTGTTTGGCCATTTTATACTATATTGGGTTAATTTTGCCCCTGGTGGCGATCACTATCTACCTAAAGATTTTTCTACAGAACTCCTAGCCTCTAAGATGGCACACTTTGGGGGGCAGTTTCCACTGGCTCCCTGCACCAGACTTTCTCCCTTTTCCTGTTCTCTGATACTTATCTCCTCCAATTTGGATGTAAAGTCCAGTTCTTCCCCTCAACCGGGACATCTTTGAGTAGCCGTGCGCTATATAAAATCTAGTATAACATAACATAACATAACATAGGGGGTGTAAGGGAACCAGCCTCCCTGGTCCTGGCGGGACCCACTGGTCCGCGGTCAACTATAAGCAGAGTCCTTGGTCCAAGAGGGCATCAGGGGATTTGTCCTTCCAGTTGTTTGTGGTGCTGCCACCTTCCAGTCCCAGTATCCAGGTCGAACAAAAAGCGCTCTTCGTGCAAGAGTTTGTAAGTGGGAGTGGAACGTTTTAGAAGCCAGGTACCTCCGTCCAATCATAGGGTGCCACATTACCTCTCCACCCCTGTCCCAATCCTCCTGCACAGCATGCTGGGACAGTTCAAGATGGCACCATCCAGAAGTCACAGATCACATCTCCTCTGGAAACCTCAGCTCCTCCCCTAGTTGGCATCATTGCCAGGGCCTTTCCCACCTAAACTTCAAAGAGGAGCTCCCTCCTGTGTTGGCTCCAGAGGGGCTGAACTCCCTCTTTTGTTCAGTAGACCTGGAATGTACGAAACCTGACAGAAAATTAACAGACACAGATTTTCGTCCTCAACCCTTCCTCCCCAGGAGCTGAGTGAAGCACTGATAATTGCTTCCTTTGTGTAGGGAGGCTGCTGTTCCTTTTGCTGAAGAGCAATGCAATTAACTTGGCCTAGCAGGGTAACAATAGGCCAGGCTAATATCTAGCCCTGCAGAGTCCCGTCTGTGCCAGGGTACCTGTGCTTAGTTACCAGTTTGCACGCTACGGTAGTCTCACACGTGCAAGCCTCACATGTGTTCATGTAACCAGTCAAGCGACCCTTACCGTGCCACAGTGGCCTCATCTTAAAAGGCAAGCATTAGCTTCAAACATGCACAATCCAGTTACCATGTGATTATTGTGAGAGAGACACCAGTTGTGAAGATCACCCAGAGTAAAAAATAAAAAAAAGTTGATCCAAAAGCCTAAAATGATTTTCCATAACTTTCAGTTCCTTGGATCCCCCCTCCAGACTTGATACTTGTATAATTTACGCACTCACTCAAAGAGTGTCTAATCCAATAACGGATATTATAGTTAACTTTTTGGGCAGAAAAAGTAATAGTTTTCAAAATTCAGAATTGCAGGGCCAACCAGATTGTTTACACACTATCAAGGGCCTTTATATAATTTTTTTTCAGTTTGTATCCACTCAACAATATGTGAGCTTTACCTCTAAAATATTGACTGCTCAAGATTTATCCGATTCATTCAGATATCTGAGAATTCTTTATCCTAGATGTTGCACCTTAGAAATGCTGTAAAACTGCTCAAAAATGTCTTTATCACTAACCTGCTGCTAGTAAATATAGATGTTTGATAAAATGTTCATAAAACCATTGTCCTAATGTGATAATCCAGTTTTGTATGGTATTTACCTGTTACTGTAATTTATCCCTAGTTCTTTTGGCCAATCACATTCTCTCAGCTTAAATATTTTGCATACCCTCCAAGAAGTATCACTGGCAAAATAAGCATGAGAAGTATCTCTAGAAGTTGTGTAATTATACCGTTAGTTTCACAAGCTTTCCTTTTCCAAGAGTCACTAATCAATCTGACTTTAAACATAAGTGGAAAAAATCTAAAGGACCACATTTACAGGTCATGGTGGGATCCCATGCATAGATCTTTTTCAGTCTGCCGACGCGTCACAGAGGAACAAGCATTATCTGGGCAGAAAATAGCAACAAAAAACAGTAAATCCTAGTGGAATTTACGCTTAAAAATACACTGCCCACTTGACCAGAGATAGTCAGATTAAATTTCCTTTTTTGTGACTTAATGTTGTAATTGTTGCTTGCCATTTAGGTTCGGTTAAAATCTTATGGACTCCTTAATTTTATGATGTTCTTACTTTCCAGGTTCGGATAAGAGACCCTTAACATTACCTATTCACATACGTTACTAGCATAGCTTTAATTAATTGGCTTTCAGTATCTGCATGAATCAAATTAAAACATCTAACTTTGTCTTCTTGCTACCTTTTTGTCAAATAAAAGAATATGCACCTGTATCCTGAAGATTCTTAGCAAATGTTAATTCTGTTTACTTGCAGTACTATGTCAAACGTTTACCAGAATGGGATTGCTGTCCTCCTTTGCTTTCAGTGATGAGTTTAGCACTGTGAGGCTCCATCATAGCACAGCCATAACAGAGCTACTAAAGGCAGCGAAGCACCGAATATATCACCAGCAGGTAACATTGATACCGATACAAAAGCATTTGTCACAGTAAAGAGCAAAAACACATGAAAACGTATCTAGTCTTTTATGGGGTAATGCTTGAATTGGATTCATTCATAACAATCTGGTTTTAGAAACCTTCACATTTCTCTGTTCCTGGTGTGCATATCCACAATGATGAATGTTTTTCCTCCTCCCTACTGTGATCAACCACTCTATTTTTCTGGATGTTTCTTATCCTGTACTCCACTTTATATTCCTCTGTCGACTCCTCGTTGCCCTTCTGCCTCCTGTACTTTAAATGTGCTTTACCAGTTGCTGTCTCTTTTCTTTGGATGACTATTTCTCTTCTCTTAACTCCTTATTTATTCAGTGGTGTTTTAAGTGTTTGCTGTCAGGAGTGGGTAAACCTGGACTTACTAAAATATGTGACCACGTGATTGTAGTAATTTACACAAAAAGCTATTTAATATTCATGCAATGGCATCTATGTCGGTATACTTGGCTCTGATGAGCCTGCTGATGGCTCCCTTGGAGCTGGAGCAGGTGATGAGGGTCAGAGTTTGAATGTAGAAAGATGTGGAAAGTAATCACCAGTTTCAGAGGAGTAGCCAATCCCTAATTGCTTGAACCTGAGTTGATAGATGTTGAGTTGTCTTTGTATATTCCTTTAACTTCAACAAACAGTCTTCCACAGATGTGCATTCAGCTAGCATTTCACTGTTCTAGATCTTTTGTCCTATATGTGGGATAGCCTGCGAGCAAGTAATTATGAGTGAAACGTGTTGCCTGATCACTACGCTTTGCTGGATGAACTGACTATTTACTATATTTTGAACACACTCATAAGAAACAAGCACTGGCGTTGCCAATAGGTCTCGCATTAGGAAAGTGTGGGCTATTGGTATTGTAAATGACAATTATTTTTTTAATATGTGTTGGCACTGAAAATATATAAATTAATAGCATTGTTATTTACAAAGCCAATAGCTTACACTTTCCTAATGCGAGTCCTATTGGCTATGGGAATGCATCTTGTTAGCCAGCAAGGACAGTGCTGTTGTGGTGCTGAGTGATGCTGTTATGGTGCTGAGTGATGTGGTGGTGTATTAGAGTGATGTGGTGGAGTCCCAGAGTGATGTGGTGGTGTCCCAGAGTGATGTGGTGGTGTCCCAGAGTGATGTGGTGGTGTCCCAGAGTGATGTGGTGGTGTCCCAGAGTGATGTGGTGGTGTCCCAGAGTGATGTGGTGGTGTCCCAGAGTGATGTGGTGGTGTCTGTGAGTTATGTGGTCGTGTCCCAGAGTGGTGTGGTCGTGTCCCAGAGTGGTGTGGTCGTGTCCCAGAGTGGTGTGGTGGTGTCCCTGAGTGGTGTGGTGGTGTCCCTGAGTGGTGTGGTGGTGTCCCTGAGTGGTGTGGTGGTGTCCCTGAGTGATGTGGTGGTGTCCCTGAGTGATGTGGTGGTGTCCCTGATTGATTTTGTGGTGTACCTCAGTGATGTGGTGGTGTCCCTGAGTGCTGTGTTGGTGTCCCTAAGGGCTGTGGTGGTGTCCCTGAGGGCTGTGGTGGTGTCCCGGAGGGCTGTGGTGGTGTCCCTGAGTGGTGTGGTGGTGTCCCTGAGTGGTGTGGTGGTGTCCCAGAGTGGTGTGGTGGTGTCCCAGAGTGATGTGGTGGTGTCCCAGAGTGATGTGGTGGTGTCCGTGAGTGATGTGGTGGTGTCCGTGAGTGATGTGGTGGTGTCCGTGAGTGATGTGGTGGTGTCCGTGAGTGGTGTGGTGGTGTCCCAGAGTGGTGTGGTGGTGTCCCTGAGTGGTGTGGTGGTGTCCCTGAGTGGTGTGGTGGTGTCCCTGAGTGGTGTGGTGGTGTCCCTGAGTGATGTGGTGGTGTCCCTGAGTGATGTGGTGGTGTCCCTGATTGATTTTGTGGTGTACCTCAGTGATGTGGTGGTGTCCCTGAGTGCTGTGTTGGTGTCCCTAAGGGCTGTGGTGGTGTCCCTGAGGGCTGTGGTGGTGTCCCGGAGGGCTGTGGTGGTGTCCCTGAGTGGTGTGGTGGTGTCCCAGAGTGGTGTGGTGGTGTCCCAGAGTGGTGTGGTGGTGTCCCAGAGTGATGTGGTGGTGTCCCAGAGTGATGTGGTGGTGTCCCAGAGTGATGTGGTGGTGTCCGTGAGTGATGTGGTGGTGTCCGTGAGTGATGTGGTGGTGTCCGTGAGTGATGTGGTGGTGTCCGTGAGTGATGTGGTGGTGTCCCTGAGTGGTGTGGTGGTGTCCCAGAGTGGTGTGGTGGTGTCCCTGAGTGGTGTGGTGGTGTCCCTGAGTGGTGTGGTGGTGTCCCTGAGTAGTGTGGTGGTGTCCCTGAGTGATGATGTGGTGACAGTGTGTAACAATATATATGTATCTGTGCGAGTATGTTTTTTTTTTGGGCTTGAGAGAGTTTGAGTGCTGTTTGAACTGTATATATTTTGTTTAATCAGTGTTATTGCGTAATGGACATTTATGTAAACATGCAATTACACCGGGGGTCCATCTTTCCTTTAAATAATGTTAGTTAACGAAATCTTACGAGAAAGTGAACTCCTTGTAGTTCACATCTCCGTGTTCCTTTTGCACACGTACATGAGCTATTCTCTTCGGTGGACGAAGGTGGGGGTGCTTTTAAGTTCTTGCAAGAGGAGCCTCAGGGGGCCAGTATTATTAGGGTGCGGGTCGATATGTCTTTTGAAGCAGATTGCTTATGTAATGAATTGAAAAATTGAATTGTAAGGAGAGTGCAAATCTGTCTGTTCTTAATTTGGGGGATTAATTTAGACGGTCTTGTTTGTAGTGTACACGATGTGAGTAAATGCAGACTGCAGTAATGTCTTTAAGGATGTTTGCGTTAGGAGATGCTAGGAGGTGTAAATCCTGGCACAGTTAGTAAAAGGCACACTGGCAAACCGTGAGTTATGCGCATGCGTGGTGACTTGGAGACAAGATGAGTAGTGACGACTCAACAGCTGTAAGGGAGTGGGCCCAGGGGGGCGATGAGATAGGAGATGTACCAGGGGAGCGGTGCAGCTGTAAGTAAGGATGTGATGTCGAGGAGACAGTGTGTAGGGAGTGCTGCAGTAAGTAACAATGAGGATCGTGTTCTCATGTGTGGGGGGAGGGATTGGGGATGAAGCTTCTAGTAAGGATGGGTGATGTAAGAGGGAGGAGTAGGGGATGCCTCTGGAAATGAAGAGTGGGGATGTAGGGCAAGTGTTGATAATTACTAATGGCCAGGAGTGACGAGTGTAGAGGGAGTGGCACAGCTGGGGGACATGATGTGGCTTAACGGTCAGAGCTGCCAACCGAGAGATGGGCAGAGGGAGGGGAAAGACAGTGGGGGAGAGGGAGAGACTGAAAACGAGAGGCTGGTAGACACTGAGGAGAGGACAGCACAGGGGAGGGGGGAGGGCTGCAGAGTGGGAGAGTGTGAGAGATAGGTGGAGAGAAGAGGGTTGAGGCAGAGGGAGGGACATGACTGAAAGATAAGAGGGAGGAGTAGGAAGACTGGGTGAGGGGGGAGGCAGGAGCGTTGCAGGGGGCGAGAGGAGGCTGCGGGTGAAAGAAAAGGGTCACTTTGCAGAGAAGAATGTAGAAAGACGCTAGGAGAGGGGTAGAGAGGATGAGGTGGACGGGGAGGGATATGACAGCAGGAAGCGAAGAAAGGGGAGGAGAAGTGCAGATAAACAGGCAGTGAAACAGAGGAAGGAAGGAGAAGACGGATATTACAGACAGATTACAGAGGGAAGGGGGACCGGGCGAAAGAGGCAATCTAAAGGGGACCAGGGGGTGAGGATAAGATCAAGGCAAAGTTCCCATCAAGCTAGATGGGGTGTTGCCGTTTCGTGTATTCAGTCATGAAAATAATGGTGCGAGGGACAATCGGACTGGAAACTGAAAGTACGGCCGGCAGAGAAGAATGTAGAAAGACGCAGTCATGAAAATAATGGTGCGAGGGACAATCGGCCTGGAAACTGAAAGTACGGCCGGCAGAGAAGAATGTAGAAAGACACAGCCATGAAAATAATGGTGCGAGGGACAATCGGCCTGGAAACTGAAAGTACGGCCGGCAGAGAAGAATGTAGAAAGACGCAGTCATGAAAATAATGGTGCGAGGGACAATCGGCCTGGAAACTAAAAGTACGGCCGGCAGAGAAGAATGTAGAAAGACGCTAGGAGAGGGGTAGAGAGGATGAGGCGGACGGGGAGGGATATGTCAGCATGAAGCGAAGAAAGGGGAGGAGAAGTACAGATAAACAGGCATAGGGGAGGAGAAGCCGCACAGCACACGCTGGGAGAAGCCCTTTGATGTGCTGTGCGGCCGTGAAAAAATGCAATTAGGAGGGAGGGAGGCTGATGCGCGTGCTTGTTTGGTCACGTGATTCACGTGAACTTAAAGAAAACCGCACGAACGAAACCCTTGGTTTCACGAGCATTTTGAGGACATGAATTCTCGCTCCGCTCAATGCGCTTGCGCGCATTGATAGGTCGCGAGACCTAAAAATGACAAAGCTAATCTCAATCTCACTCAACAGGAAAAAAGTAATGATCAGTGTATTCCTTGCCTTTTTTCTAAGGACATTCTATGCTTATGATTGTGTGATGTCTGCATTTCTCTTCATCCATTGGTCTGCTTTAGCATTATACACATTTTGCCTCTACCTACCAGCTCCTACAGCATTGGGACACAGGTTTAGCCCGCTTTAGCCACTGGCTTGCTTGACTGAATCACAGCGTTCTGCTCTTGCACAGTGTTCACATCCACCCAATAAATAGCCCCTTTACGTGCCAAGGACTACTGGTGCAGTGTGTGCTTTTACAAAACAAAATACCTTTTGGCTTTCAGATGATGCTTGTTTTGATAGTATGTGTGTCCTCATACAAAAAAACCATTGCCAAACAAATAAGCATTGACAAAGCCAAAACAGCCATTGCCACACCTATTGCCCTTGCCAGATATTGTTTCTTTTAGTTGTATGTATGCTTTTACCTGTAAACATTTGATGATTCATACACAACATATGTTTGTAAAAAGTACAATATCTCTTTTGTTGTAGGAGCTTAGTAATGGGGAATTATATCTTCACTCCAGCAGGTATGTATAAAACATTAAATACAAGTTATTCATTATTTTCTGAGCATTAGTCACTCATCTCATGGCTGATTATGTAATATCCCCCCTCTCTCGTCACACCAGGTGCAGGGAACTGGTTGCAGAAAATTCTGGCATGTAGACTTCAGTGAAAGTCTTGTACTCCCAGAAAAATTATAACTGCTAGAGTTTTCTTGGCTTTTGGTGTAGGAAATAATGAATGGGCTAAAGGGTGAAATCTCTATTTTATAGGACTCTGCCTATGAGGATTTCCGTATATTTAACAAAACGTGCTCACTTTGACCATTCATCAGCAGTCTCATAAACCCATTTTTGCATTGTTAACAATTCTTTCCTGGTTACAATCCAGTTTTCTTTATATAACCACTTACATGGCCTTTGTCCTAACCACATTTGCAACATTTGCCACAGTTATCAGACTTATTGGGCCTGAACTCACACTGATTAGTGCCTATCTGCTTAATACACAAACTGAACCAGTATGGTTGTCTTTGCTTTTTCCAGTTAGCCCAAAGTTATGTATTTTTACTACCACCTGCCTGTTCGACACCTTTCGGATTCTGACCTTTAGATCAGTGTTTCACATTTATGTGGATCTTTTGAGAATATCAAGCTTCTTGTTCTTCTTTAGGGAGGCTGAACATTGTTTAATCTTGGATGATATCCTTGTTTGTAGGTGGTGCTAATGCATTCCAGTCCAGGTTGGGAAGATATAATTAATGTTTTTAGGCCTTTTTATCAGCCGAGCTGCAGGTAATAGTGGAGTGGAAGGCAGATTTGAAATGCACCCAGCGGTCTGGGAAAACCGATAGCTTGCCCATTACATCAAAAATATTGGTGAAGATAGAAAGGGCTTAGTTTTTCAGGAGATATTAAGGTCATTTTGTTTTTTCGTGCTCCTGAGGGTTTGGTCGAACTGTGAATCCATGTCAGGTCAACATATAGTGTGCTTTCTGTGAATGATCATTCATAGGGCCCTTTTAGTAAGGTGCTTATACTGCTGTGTTTGTTCTCCTCAACTCGGTTTCAACTAACTCTATTCTGTTTGAGTTCTGATTTAGGTAGTTGGCTAATCCCCAGGTTTGGTTATAGAATGGATATTTGAAGAAGTCTTCATCTGTCTGGGTTTGGGGCTCCGTGTGAACCTGGATTATTCCATTTGGACTGATTAACGTCTGTCAGGATCTCAAACAATTTCAGACCGTGTCCTCCATGACCATCTGTGACTTGGTGAGGAGAGCTAATGGTACACAGTTTAGAAGGTAGCAGAAATGTCCCTTGGAATAAGCGACCACAGGGGGGTCTACCTTTGTATTTGCTTGAAATTGGAATTCAGTAATTCTTTCCAGTATCATGCTAAATACCAAAAAGTGAATAGTGTTGTGCTTTTGGACAATTTGGATACTTTTTGGGGGCGGGTGGTACCAGAGAGAAGCATTTGTTAAAAGGGGCAATATTTGACTAGTTATTAGAGTAGATGGTTTGGTGCCTGTTGTGAAAGGGGCATGTTTTAAATGCAATATGAATTCTAAAAAGCGTTGAGTAAATTGTGTCCCCCTTCTGATTTTCAGGGCACATATTAGATTGCTCAATTCAAATACTGGAACCTATTCAAATGATTGTTTCTTCACTTTTCTTTCTGGACAAGGTGTCTGAATTGTCCTTTTAGCAATGCAGTAACCTCTGCTCTGTAGCCAAAAGCTATGGTCAAACGCAGGTAGTTGGAAATGCAGGACAAAGTAATGCTATTTTTGGTTGTATGTATTTAAGAGACTTCTGCTGTATTGGAAGGTTGGAGTACCAGGCTGCAATTTACTGTAAAATCTTGTCCTCCACCCTTTCTATGAAGGGATATATTTTTTCTTCATGGGATATGAGGGATAGGCATCCAGTCACCATGAGAATACTCTTCCAGATAGGCAAAGTCCTTCTTCTTGGTCTTAGAGTTTTTTAACCATTTTGTTTAGCTCAAAACATCTTAGAATTCAGAAAAGGAAAGTGAAGAAAGTGGGTTACTGTGCGTAGTTTTGTTTAAGCATTCCAGGAGTTGAACCAGAGGTGTTATTTTACTGCATTCGATAACATGAAATGTGATACGAGATAAACTGATTTATCTCTAGAAAGGCAGAACACTACTCTTCCTTTGCAGAACTGCTTTCATTGTAAACTGAAAGTGTTTTGCCAATATGGACAGTGTTTGCCATGTTCACACCTGCTTGATGTTAAGAGTTCAATGATGGAAAAGATTGCCTTAATGCAGCATTCACCATCTGCAGGATCTGTAAGAGAAGAACCAATGAAGCTACTGCTCTCTGTGGTGCCAGATTGGCTAAGAGTGTATCGACTTCCATCACTCATTAAAAGAGTAAATCTTAGGAGTTGAAGGAAAATCTATTTATTTATAGCTTTCCAATTCCCCAAGCAACCTTCTAGAATAGGAAGAGAATAGGAACCTATAGGACCACTAAAATATAAACTGCAGTAGCCTCTTCTCCTTCCAAATTGCTAAAGAAAATTATATTTACAGTTTCCGTACTCCACAAAAAACACCTAATTACCCCCAGTCTTATGCTGCTGACTTTTCTCCTAAACTTCTAGGCTTTGCACTAGCAATTCTACGTTCTGCACTTTCTCCTTTTATCTGATTTTAAAAGAAAAAATGCTACCCAATGCTTCTCTAAGTCTTTTCACCTTGCCCTGCAGGACCTTTTCAATCATGTTAAAAAGAATGCCCGAAAGAAGACACCCTTATTCAATGGCACATTGGGCATCTTCAAGACACATTTTGGCTTATGGGACTCTTACATTATATATTGTATTGTATTTGCATTTATATAGCGCTTACTACCCCATACGAGGCGTCAATGTGCTTTTTTGGCAAGTAAAATTCTACTCCGGAACCCTTAAGGGATTAGTCGTGAATTACTATAGTGTAATATAAAATTTATTTGAGTGGTATATATGTTAGTCTGTTATTTGGCTTGAGAAGGATAGTGGAGGGATAGAAGAGGGAAAAGATTTGCATTTATATAGCGCTTGGTAACCCTGATGAGGTGTTGAAGCGCTTGTAGGCGAGTAGCATGCTACTTCGGAACCGAAAAATAATTAGTGGTGAATTAATATGGGGAAATATGAAATTAATTTGAGCGGTGGACATGTTAGTCTGTTTTTTGGATTGATAAGGATAGTGGAGAGATAGAAGAGAGAAAGGTCTAGAAAGTTTTTTTCTTTTTTTTTTACGTCTAACCACACCTTTATTACAAAATATACTGATAATAAACACTGCATTAAAATCTGGGCTTGGCCCCCAACAGTGCCATACCCCCAGGGACAGCCTTCTTTGTATCTCGCTTTCAGAACCACCTCCACATCAGTAATCTGTTGAGCATTTTGGAAACTTTGGAACAATAAGGTATGGTTTTTAATCCTAGTCTCCGAATGGGACTACATTGTGTAATCTTAGACATTCGTTTTCTGTCTTTGGTTATCTTTACAAGATTGGACAAAAGTAGAATGTGGTTGTATAAGTGTGTGATAATAAACTAGATTCATGCATTGGTGCATGGAACGCCCATGTGCCATTTATAAACCTATAGTACCGACTAGAATATATTTGACGAAACTGTATTTTTGTTCTGTCTTCTGATAGTTGGTTGTGTTGCTGACCTCTGCCATGTGCTCACTATTACACTAGGAAGATCTTGTTTTTCATAACTCATAAGTTAGTGATATTACACATTGATAGATTTGCACAGTCTTGATTGTGCTTCTGTATTTATTTTCCTCCAGAATAACTGTACTTCTATGGTAGCTCTGTTCCAAAGCTTCAGATATTTACCGTATGACGAGGCAAATTTTATAGTTGTCATCGTAACGATCAATATTCCACATTTTTGGTTTGTTTTATATTATAATGCGTTTACCCTGTGTAAAAAAAATAAGTATTTTTTCACTATTAGATTAAACTCATTTCTCTTCATTCTTTACAATCTGAAGATTTAATTCTTCAATTACGTTTTGTTTTAGTTTTTATTATTATCAGCATGAACACCTTGGTGTCTATGGCTCCCACTCTAACTATGCAGGTTATGGTTACCAAATGCTACTTGTCATTTGGTTTTATGGCAGCATATTACCATGAGGAAACCTTGGGTATTGTCCAAAGCTACCACCATTGATTATTGATTGGAAACAAAATACATCTAATCAGCCAACTCCTTGCCACAGCAGTCTACTTAGATATATAAAGGTTTACAGTTGTTATTCTGATTTAGCACTTGTATAGCTTGCAATCTGCCTTTAGTGTGGCATTGCAGCACCATATGTAATTGTCCATAAATGTATTTCTTTAATCAGTTTGTTTCTTTCTTCAGGGCAAAACATTCTCTCTTTGAAGCGCAAACCTCTCGATACTTGAATGAGTTTGAAGAGATAAAACAGCTTGGCAAAGGAGGCTATGGGAAGGTCTATAAGGTAATGTTTTGAATCTACCTTTGTTAAGTAGGATACTGTTTCAAATTCTTGAATGGGAGTTTATATACTACAGTACATCTCCATTCCTAAACATAGTTCTACAAGAACGATCATGTCTTCATGACCTCAAAGGGCTTAGATTTTGTATTCTGGTCCTTCTGTTCACTGAAAAGTTTGGATGTCCTGCAAAACGTGCAACAGATAACATCTTTTTACTGGACTTGTTGCCACAACATAGGGCCGTGCACAGCTTTACTACAGAGCAGCTTTGAAATTGTATGACAAGAAGCTCTGTCCGGCACTAACGAAAAAGTCGTCTGATCTCATCTTTCTTCAATCTGTAAAAATGGGGAATATTTTTCACACAGTTAACTTTATAAATATTTACCTAAGACTAAAGGTGCTGCTGTGGACAATAAACTCATGCAAATGTTGAGCGTCAGTTGATGGAAATACTTTTAGCTGTGTTGGAACCGGCCTCGTGGTGTGGTCCCGCTTCCCCCGCCTGGCGGACCCTGGCCAACATCGCCCCTGTCCTCCGGGCTAAAGAGACCCCCTCCAACCCTACATGAGGGCCGCCACCCTGGACGACACCCGCTCTCCCCCCATCAGGACATGGCGACTCCGACTCGCCCACACTACGGGCCCGATACCTATCCGGGGCCACCCTCACAGGCCTCGACTCCATGTTGGGCCTCCCTCATCCAGGCCTTGTGGCCTCGGCCCGACCTCGGCCACGGCCCCAACGCAGCCCCGATATCGAGGCACCAAGATCCGCCCAGGTGGTAAATCGGCCACTTGGCGCCTCCCGGAGGACGAGAGTTTCGATGGGCCTTCAGCCGCCCCCGGACGCCGGGTTTCGATCGCCCTCCTGCCTCCCTGGGCGCTGGCTCCACCCCCCTGCTGAGTGTCTGGTCGCTCTCATCCCGGCCCCTCTGGCCCCCAGGTCCGAGGGTCCGGTCATCAAAGGACTTCAGACCTATATCTGGGGCAGCCCTGGAATGGGTCGCCAGTTGTATCCTGGAGTCGAGAGACACTGAGAAGAACTCATTTGAGACCTGCTGGCGCTGCCGCGGTCCATCCTCGCTGAAACAACCTTTAGAGACCTGCTGGCGCTGCCGCGGTCCAACCTCGCTGAAACCATGCTTGGAGACCTGCTGGCGCTGCCGCGGTCCAACCTCGCTGAAACCATGCTTGGAGACCTGCTGGCGCTGCCGCGGTCCAACCTCGCTGAAACCATCTTTGGAGCCCTGCTGGCGCTGCCGCGGCCCAACCTCGCTGAAACCATCTTTGGAGACCTGCTGGCGCTGCCGCGGTCCAACCTCGCTGAAATCATCTTTGGAGCCCTGCTGGCGCTGCCGCGGCCCGACTCGTAGTAACCCCCCAGCTCGAGGATTGAGAGCTGAGCACCGGGTATCCCCGTACCCGGCTGGTATCAAGACTGTCCCGCTACCCTATTCCCCCAGCTACCAAAGACTTTGAGGATCCCTCGATCCCCTTGTATTGTATTGCTAAGATAACCTGCCTAGTTTACTGATAAAGACTTTGAGAACCTATCCTTGTGTGGTGACCGTCTGTAGTGGCGTAGTGTTCGACCTGTACGATCCTAAGAGAGGAACCTCACTCGGAGGCCTCTCAACCGCGCTCGGCCAGTTCTCAGAGGAGGGGTAGACTTGGGGTGGTCTGGCAGGGAGCCCCTGCCCTCCCCCCTAAGGTCGCCTTTCTAACAAGCTGCACTTGCAATAGTGTGCCCTACTGTCTCAGTATGAAATCAGGTTCAGAACTTTCCTCTTCGAAGCTGATGTTGACACCATCACTTGTACACTGGCTGCATGTGGCGTGCAGATACCACTGGGTTCGTAGGACCTTACAGTTGGTGTTTAATTAGACTTGTGGTGTTTCAGGTTGATGTAGATCTGTAATAAAAAATGTTTTACCAAGTAATGTTTGAGTGGCCTCATTCTTTTATAGACCTTTTTTATTGATACTGTTGATGTATTTCACAACCATTGCCTTTCTCCTCTACACCCTCAAAATGCATAAATCCTCAGCACAGAACCAAGCATTTTGAAGGTTGTTCCCAGCTGAATATAAGACCGTCTTTGCTAAATTCTTAACAAACATTTATAAAGAAACAAAAATGGTGTTCTGACCCGAAGAATAATGAGTGATTAAATTTTAAGCTCGCCGCAAATCAATTTATTTTTGTATGCATCTGCATACATTATATATTCTTGATATTTTTCCTGTGGGCATTAATGTATCGCTCTATGATGCTCTTTGAGAGGGTTGTGTACAGTAACACATTGAGTGCTAGTAGTAAATACATATTTGTAATAGTTTTATGTCACATCTTGCATGAAATGATTGATCGCTTTTGCTTAATAAGATATACAAATAATCCCTCAAAATACCTGTTCTTCTATTCAAGTGGTTTCTTCCAAACATATGCATCATCTGTACAATGTGTGCCTTTGCACTGTAAAAATCTTGTTCTGGTAGTATTGTTATACATGGGCCATACTGGTTGCTCGAATGGAGACTCCCCATTTGTGCATTTTAAAGAAGGTCTTGGGTGCACAGAACCAGATAACTACCTGAATCAGTTCTTTGTTTAAATCGTTGGAGAATGTATAACCTTTCAGTGGGCGTATCCAATTCACATGAGCTTTTTAAGCACTCTCTTTAAAAATGTACATATGCATGATTGTCAAGTCCTTTTTTTCCTGTACTAGAATGCACAAATATTACTGAGTGATCTTCCTAAATTTCTGACTATTTTGTATAAAAAGGACTTTGTGTGCATCGCATTGGACACCTGTGTTGTTTTGTGGTCCAAATATTTGACCATGTCCGAGCAATATTGTTAGAATCTGTTGTCCTAATTTGTGTAAACTTGCTCATATATTGAAAAGGAGGAAAGTATTTTGCTGTATATTCAGCAAAACAAGCAATGTTTTTAAAATGTCCCATCTCTGGAGTACAGTTGCACAAACGCCAGCACTTCAAAAATATGGATTGTGTTGCTCTACATGCCCTTTCTCAGTTTTGGTCCATGGTAGCCAAGCCACAATACATAAGAGCCTCCTCCTCACTCCTTGAATTCCTCAAGAAGCTGAAGACCCGTCTTTTTGAGTAGTCCCATAAGGCCCTAGTTTTCGCCAGACTCACACCAGCTCAGCTCCAGGTTACCCCTAAGGATTATAGGATGCGCTACAAATGTGCATACCATTTACTTTTTTGCGGTGTGCATTACGTACAGAGCTTACTAACATAGTAATCCTGACGCAGCAGCCTTTTCTTCATCAATCATCAAGTTTAATATGACTTTTCTTTTTCTAACCAATTTATTGTTTTTGTATTCCTTTTTTTCATATTTCCCTTTTCTCCCTCTTCCCCTTTTCTCCGTGTGTCCCTCACCTACCTCCTATCGTCTCCCTAGCTCTTGTACAACCCCGCTCTCCCTCTTTGAATTCTACCCTTTTCTCTCTTTCCCTTATGTCCCTTGCACGCCCCTGCCCTCTTCTCTCCAGTCCTCCACTTTCTTCTCTCCAGTCCTCCACTTTCTTCTCTCCAGTCCTCCTCCCTCTTCTCTCCTGTCCTCCACCCTCTTCTCTTCTGTCCTCCACCATCTTCACTTTAGTCTTTGTTGGACAGGCCTCGTGGCCGGCCCGTCCCCTCCCCGCATGGCGGGTCGCGGAACGTGCTCCTCCTGTTCCCCGGACAAGAACCACCCCTGCAGCCCGCCGGGGCAACCCCCGACCCTTCCCCGACGGAACCATGGCTCCTGAACACCACCGTATCGGCTGGGCCGGGTCCCTTCCAGAACCCCTGTCTCCGGCCCAGCCGCCATTTTAGACACTACACGACCAGGCCTCGTGGCCTCGGGTCGACCTCGGCCTCGGGCCCAGCCAGGCCTCGACATCGAGGCACCACCATCCGCCCAGGGGGTGAAGAGACCACTTGGCAGGTCAATGGGAGAAGGAGTGTCGATGGCTCCCCTCCGCCAGGTGTCGATCGCCCCCAGCCTCCCCGGGCGCTGGCTCCACCCCCCTGCTGGGTGTCTGGACTCCCTCATCCCAGACCTCCCGACCCCCAAGTGCAAGGGTCCGGACATCAAAGGGCGCCAGACCTATAACTGGGGCACCTCCAGAGCAGGAAGGCAGTTGTATCCTGGAGTCGAGAGACACCGAGACAAACTCATCCTTGAAGGCCTGCTGGCGCTGCCGCGGCTCACTCTCATCGTGAACTATTCGTGAAGGCCTGCTGGCGCTGCCGCGGCTCATCTTCTTTGAAGGCCTGCTGGCGCTGCCGCGGCTCATCCTCGTCGTGAACCATCTTCAAAGCCTGCTGGCGCTGCCGCGGCCCTCCTCGTCGTGAACCATCTTCAAAGCCTGCTGGCGCTGCCGCGGCCCTCCTCGTCGTGAACCATCTTCAAGGCCTGCTGGCGCTGCCGCGGCCCTCCTCGTCGTGTACCATCTATAAGGCCTGCTGGCGCTGCCGCGGCCCCTCCTTGCGAACCCTCCAGCTCGAGGATTGTGAGCTCCACCTCTGCTGCTCCTGTACCGGACCGGTACTCAGACTGTCCCGCTACCCTTTTCCCCAAAGAGACTAGAATTGACGGGATCCTCGTATCCTGGTCCTGCTGTACCGCTCATCACCTTGCCTAAAGATATCTATAAAAGTGTGCAGAACTCATCTCTGTGTGGTGTCTATCTGTGGGGGAAGTTACTTGTGTGTACGATTACCGGAGAAGGTCCTCACCGGAGGCCTCTCCCCTTGTACTCGGCCGACCCTCCGGGTCCCCGTCTAACATTGGTGGCCAGCGGCGCGATCCGAGCCAACGCATAATCGTACAGAGAGTAACTCACTCCACGACACACAGCCACCATGACGACAAAGGAGAGTGGAACAACAGAAAAATTTCAGATGGAAAAGCTGGATGAGTATAGCCACAAAGAACTAAAGCAATTCTGCATAGAGCTAGGCATTGCTACCACGGGACTGAGCACGAAAGATGACCTCAAGCACGCCTTAGAATCTTGGGTGGAGACGGAAGCATCCCCAACCCAAAATCAAAGCCTCAAGACCACCGAAGAAAGTACCACCCCTGTGGACGAAAGAAGATCGGGCCTCTCGTCCGAAGAGGCCCGAGAACGGGACAAAAGCCGGCTCCACGAATTGGAGCTGGCTCGACTCCGCTTAGATGGAGAACTCAAATTGGCAGAACAAAAAATAACCCTCGAACACTTACGGCTCAGGGAAGAACGGGAAGAGAAAAAGAGCCAGAGGGAGCTGGAAGAAAAAAGACTAGCATACAAGCACGAGCACAACTTGAAGGAGCTAGAAATTCGACGGCAGAACAAAGACCTCTGCGTCTCCGGGCACCAGAGCCCCACTGCCCCTACGGACCCTAAGGTCCACATCCCCAAGGACGTCGTCAGGGAATACTACCGGAACGATGATATCCAGCAATGGTTTAAAGCCTACGAGGTAGCAATGACCTCCCACCGAATCCCGCGGAGCGACTGGGGAGCCGGGTTATGGGGAAAATTCGTCAACGAAGGAAGAGACGCCCTGCTGCAACTCCCCGACCACCAGAAGACATCCTACGACCACATGAAGGCCGCCCTCCTCACTCGCTATGGGCTCACGCCCGAGATGTACCGGCAGAGATTTCGAGACTGCAAACGAATCCCTGGTACAACCTGGGTGGAGTACGTGAACTTTTTTAGCCGAGGCTTCGAGGGGTGGATCAAGGGCAGCCAGGTCACCACCTACGAGCAATTATTCGACCTCATTGTATGGGAACACCTCTCCAATAATTGCTTCATCGAACTAAGACAGCACCTCCTTGATAGTAAGCTGACCGAACCCCGGAAACTCGCCATCGAAGCAGACCGATGGGAGAGCACCTGAGTCCCTCGGAGCTGGCCCAGCGAACAGAACAGAGCCTCCCAAGGGCCCCACCGCCCACGAGGGGGTGGAGGAGGCCAGGGTCGGGGCAGGGACACCGTCACGGTGCCCCCCACTAGCAACCCCCCGCCCCCGGCCGGAAGAGGAAGCCCTCCAACGCGACCAGGGTTCCGCTCTAACGTTACCTGCCACAAATGCCAGCGACCCGGCCACTACGCCAATGATCCCAACTGCCCGAAGAATCAGAGCCCCATGAACCGCCAGATCACCGACGCCGCCCTGGGAGAAGAGCCGGGCCAAGAAGACGCCGAAGAGTACGAACAGTACCAGCCCGAGTGGGAACCAGCCGCCATGTCCCTGGTCTGTCTAGGGGAAAGGGACATGGTCCCGCGGGCGCCCATTCCCGCCAACATGCAGAAATACAGCCAGTGGGTCACCATCAATGGACGCCGGGCTGAAGCCATCTGTGACACGGGGGCCAGTGTGACCGCAGTCCGCTGCCATCTGGTGACCCCTGACCAGATCCTACCCAATGTACTTTGTCCAGTGCGGTCGGCAGACAACTCCGAAAGCCTGTGCCAGATGGCCCGCATCCCCTTCGAGTGGGGAGGGGTGTCCGGCATGCTAAAAGTAACTGTCCGCGACGATGCCCCGGTGGACGACCTCGAGGGCTCCCCCTGGTCAGCCGTTGAGCGGAGGGAGCACCTGGGGATGCTTGGTCTTCCTGAATGGGTCTGTGTAACGACCCGATCCATGGCCGCCCGCGCCATCTCCAGCCCAGAGGAACAGTAGTGGCCCGAACCTCCTCCACCGATCGTCACAGAAGAAGCCACCCCTGAGCCTGGTCCTCCGGGGTCCGGCAACGAAGAACCGAATCAACTCCAAGATCTCCCGGAGCTGGCCCAGTGGCGCCAAGAAGGTGGCCCCACTCAGGAACAGTTCCGCCAGGAACAGAGAGTGTGTCCCTCCCTCGAGGGACTCCAACAACAAGCCCTAGCCCAGAGCGCAGGGGATGCCTCGGGGGGCCCACTGGATCTACTGGGACAACGAGCTGCTCTACAGTGAGCAAAAGATTGCCGAGCTGGGAGCCAGCCGGGTGCTGGTGGTCCCCCTCCGATTCAGAGACTTCCTATTGAACTTGGCACACGATGTGCCGCTTGCCGGGCACCTGGGGCAGGACAAGACGTACAGCCGCCTGGTGACCCACTTCTATTGGCCGAAGATGCGGAACGATGTAGCGAACCACTGCCGGGCCTGCCCCACCTGCCAGGCCAGCGGGAAAAGCGGCCGAAAACTGAATGTCCCCCTGCAACCCTTTCCCATCGTCACCACTCCCTTTGAGCGGGTGGGAATAGACATTGTGGGACCCCTGGACCCCTGGAGCCCCGGACAGCACAGGGACACCGGTTCATCCTTGTCCTGGTGGACCATGCCACCCTCTATCCCGAGGCCATACCTCTCCGGACTGTGACGGCGCCCGTGGTGGGCCGAGCCCTGATAGGGATCTTCTCGCGGGTGGGCTTCCCCCGAGAAGTCGTCAGTGACGGAGGCACGAACTTTATCTCCAGGTACATGAAGTCCCTATGGCAACAGTGCGGGGTCACCTACAAATTCACGACCCCCTATCACCCGCAAGGGAACGGACTAGTAGAACGATTTAACCGCACCCTCAAAGGGATGATCATGGGCCTGGAAGAACCCCCTACGTCGCCAATGGGACGTGCTGCTCCCGTGCCTCCTGTTCGCTTACAGGGAGGTCCCCCAGAAATCCCTGGGCTTCAGTCCGTTCGAACTCTTGTATGGACACCCCGTCCGGGGCCCCCTTAGCCTGGTCAAAGAAGGGTGGGAGGTGGCCCCTCAGAAGACGCCCCCTGATGTATACAAGTACCTCTTGACCCTCCGTAACCAGACCCGGCGGTTCAGGGAACTTGCCAAGGCCAACCTCGAAGCCAGCCAAGAAGACATGAAGCGCTGGTATGATCAGAATGCCTCATCCATCGAGTTCGAGCCGGGACAACAGGTCTGGGTGAAGGGCCCCGTCACCTACCTGGTAGACCTGGAGTCACCCCGAAACCCCCTACGGGTCCTCCACGCCAACAGACTCAAGCCCCACTTTGTGCGCTCTGAACTTAGCCTCCTGATGGCTACCGACAGTGGGGCTGAAGAAGACTCCGAGCCCCTCCCCGATCTCCTGAAAACGCTCGAGAAAGACGGCTCCGTAGAGGGAGTCCACCTCTCCGATGCCCTGTCCCCCGCGCAACGCCAAGACTGCCAAGAACTGCTAAGACAATTTGCCGACCTGTTCTCCCTCATCCCTGGGGTCACCCCCTGGTGCCTCCACGACGTTGACACCGGGGATAGTCCCCCTATCCGACACAGGGCGTACAGGGTGCCTGATCGAGTACGCGCCTGCATCCAGTCGGAAGTCTCCAAGATGCTAGCTCTGGGAGTGATCGAGCCGTCCGACAGCCACTGGGCCAGCCCGGTCGTGCTGGTCCCCAAGGCCGCCGCCCCTTGCGTCGCCCCCGAGCTCAGGTTCTGAGTAGACTATCGGGGTCTGAACGCCGTCACCAGGACCGACGCTCATCCCATTACACGGGCAGATGAACTGATTGACCGCATGGGGGCCGCCCGCTACCTAAGCATCTCCGATTTGACAGCGGGCTATTGGCAGATCGGCCTCACTCCTGGTGCCCAGGAGCGATCCGCCTTCCCCACCCCGGATGGCCACTACCACTTCAAGGTGATGCCATTCGGAATGAAAAACGCCCCCGCCACCTTCCAGAGACTCGTGAACAAGGTGCTGGCGGGGCTCGAGGAGTTCAGCGCCGCCTATCTGGACGATATTGCAGTGTACAGCCGCCACTGGACAGAACACCTCCACCACCTCCGAGAGGTCCTGAACGCCCTCCGGCAGGCCGGGCTAACCATCAAAGCCAGCAAGTGCCAGATCAGCTAAGGGTCCGTGACCTACCTGGGACACCAGGTGGGAAGTGGCCTGGTGGCCCCCCTCCAGCTCAAGATTGCCGCCATCCAGGCCTGGGAGCCCCCGGTCACCCAGACAGAGGTCCGAGCCTTCCTGGGGCTCACCGGGTACTACCGGCGCTTCGTGAAAGACTATGGCAGCATTGTGGGGCCCCTCACAGAACTCACGTCCAAAAAGAACCCCAAGAAAGTCAACTGGACTCCTGAATGTCAGGCGGCCTTTGAGAACCTGAAATCCGCCATGTGCACCGCCCCCGTGCTCCAGGCCCCCGACTATAGCCGGGAATTCATTGTACAGACGGACGCCTCCGATCATGGCGTAGGGGCCTCCTCTCCCAACTCAACACCGAGGGAGTCGATCAGCCAGTGGCCTTCATCAGCCGACGCCTGCTGGCCCGAGAACAGCGCTGGAGCACCATCGAGCGGGAGGCCTTCGCCGTAGTGTGGGCCCTCAAGAAGCTCCGGCCCTATCTCTTCGGTACCCACTTCCGGGTGCAAACAGATCACCGACCCCTGCAATGGCTGATGCAGATGCGGGGAGAAAACCCGAAGCTGTTGCGTTGGTCCATCTCCCTGCAGGGGATGGATTTCACTGTGGAGCATCGCCCCGGCCAAGACCACGCCAACGCAGACGGCCTGTCCCGCTTCTTCCGCCTCGGCGAGGAGAGTACCCAAGAGGATGGGTGACTCTCCCTGCCTTCAGCTGGGGGGGACGCATGTTGGACAGGCCTCGTGGCCGGCCCGTCCCCTCCCCGCATGGCGGGTCGCGGACCCCTGCTCCTCCTGTTCCCCGGACAAGAACCACCCTGCAACCCGCCGGGGCAACCCCAGACCCTTCCCCGACAGAACCATGGCTCCTGAACACCACCGTGTCGGCTGGCCCGGGTCCCTTCCAGAACCCCTGTCTCCGGCCCAGCCGCCATTTTGGACACTACACGACCAGGCCTCGTGGCCTCGGGTCGGCCTCGGGCCCAGCCAGGCCTCGACATCGAGGCACCACCATCCGCCCAGGGGGTGAAGAGACCACTTGGCATGTCAATGGGAGAAGGAGTGTCGGTGGCTCCCCTCCGCCAGGTGTCGATCGCCCCCAGCCTCCCCGGGCGCTGGCTCCACCCCCCTGCTGGGTGTCTGGACTCCCTCATCCCGGACCTCCCGACCCCCAAGTGCGAGGGTCCGGACATCAAAGGGCGCCAGACCTATAACTGGGGCAGCTCCAGAGCAGGAAGGCAGTTGTATCCTGGAGTCGAGAGACACCGAGACGAACTCATCCTTGAAGGCCTGCTGGCGCTGCCAAGGCTCACTCTCATCGTGAACTATTCGTGAAGGCCTGCTGGCGCTGCCGCGGCTCATCCTCTTCGTGAACCACCTTTGAAGGCCTGCTGGCTCTGCCGCGCTCATCCTCGTCGTGAACCATCTTCAAAGCCTGCTGGCGCTGCCGCGGCCCTCCTCGTCGTGAACCATCTTCAAAGCCTGCTGGCGCTGCCGCGGCCCTCCTCGTCGTGAACCATCTTCAAGGCCTGCTGGCGCTGCCGCGGCCCTCCTAGTCGTGTACCATCTACGAGGCCTGCTGGCGCTGCCGCGGCCCCTCCTTGCGAACCCTCCAGCTCGAGGATTGTGAGCTCCACCTCTGCTGCTCCTGTACCGGACCGGTACTCGGACTGTCCCGCTACCCTTTTCCCCAAAGAGACTAGAATTGACGGGATCCTAGTATCCTGGTCCTGCTGTACCGCTCATCACCTTGCCTAAAGATATCTATAAAAGTGTGCAGAACTCATCTCTGTGTGGTGTCTATCTGTGGGGGGGAAGTTACTTGTCTGTACGATTACCGGAGAAGGCCCTCACCTGAGGCCTGTCCCCCTGTACTCGGCCGACCCTCCGGGTCCCCGTGTAACAGTCTTCCACCCTCTTTGCTCCAGTCCCCCACCCTCTTCCAGCCTGCTTAACCCTTGCCGTTCCTGCTCTTTTCCCTCAATCGCCTCCCCTCCACCCCCCCAAATACAGCCTCTGTTATGACATTCAATCCTAGCACAATACTGAGTCTGCCCTGGTAGACATTATGGGAAATCATTTATGTGTAAAGAATTGAGTACAGCCAACAGTACTAATTCCCTGTACTCGTCAGCTGTGTTTGATACTGTTGACTGTTCTAAACAATCAACTAAAGGATTGGGGCGCAATAAAAGTTGTTCTGGCACCTCTTTTGTCGGGCATCTCCAAACAAATCAATTGAGGAGCATTTGTGTCCCAGCCTAGACTTATGAAAAATGGTCTCCTCCAAGGCTCCTGCTCTTTTCCCTCAATCGCCTCCCCTCCCCTCCACCCCCCCAACCACAGCCTCTGTTATGACATTCAATCCTAGCACAATACTGAGTCTGCCCTGGTAGACATTATGGGAAATCATTTATGTGTAAAGAATTGAGTACAGCCAACAGTACTAATTCCCTGTACTCGTCAGCTGTGTTTGATACTGTTGACTGTTCTAAACAATCAACTAAAGGATTGGGGCACAATAAAAGTTGTTCTGGCACCTCTTTTGTCAGGCATCTCCAAACAACTCAATTGAGGAGCATTTTTGTCCCAGCCTAGACTTACGAAAAATGGTCTCCTCCAGGGCTCAGCATTCTTCGTTGAGTATATATGCTGCCAGTGGTCAGACTGTTCAAGGCATACAGATTGGTTTTCCAGATGTATCCTGGTAGTTGAATAGTTAAAGAGTGATGTGGTAGAATAGAGTAAATCTACAGCTACCTGCGTGATATAATTCGATTTGATGCAGGAGAAACTATCCCAATATGTTTGGATTACCGAACTGCTCTATCTCAGCATAGCGGTTACCTCTACAATGCCTTTCTTTGCATTGAATGATACTATAGGAGCCCCGGTGAGAATGTATTGACCTCTGCTATGGTAGCATATTGTGTTTAAATTGTTATGTCTAGGACATAAAGTAGTCTGGGACAAAATCTCTCAATGCTTGAAAAAGGCTTTCTTGATGTATCCACTTAGGATAGGATTAAAGAAAGTCTCATAAAAGCATTCGGCTGAACATACCAAAGCATGGGTCAAAAGGGCAAACAGTAGTATACCACGAAGCTAAATGTTGGAATGAATTGAAATCACTTATTATTATTCTTTTCAGGGAGTTTATAGTTAGCTTTCTTAGTAGGGTAGATTAGAGACCCTGTGTCCCACCTTCATTGAGAGTGGATATTGAGTATCCTCTTCTGCTCCGGGTACGTCTAGCCAAAGAAAAGCTGGATTATCCCGATCTGTAGACAGCTTGGGTGCAGGCAGTACTCTTGAGCACTTAGGCTCCTACACACTGAGACTTTAGAGCCAGTAGTCTGTGCAGTTGCTAAGTACCTCCACAGGTAGAGCCATGGTGTTGGATTAACTTGTCTGGCCACTGCAGGTGTGCTTTTTGAAATCTTCCCTTTTAAAGAGATACATATGCCACTCATAGTTCACGGCACTGCATAATTTACACGTGTACTGATTGCTTATTCTACATTGTGCACCCAAGCCAGTCCAAGTCAATTTCTATATTTAGGTTATGCGCCGTCCATATTTTGACGTGTACCTTTAACATCAATATTTACTTGCTATTGGCCAGTAGACCTTTTGAGATTAGGCGTACCACACAGATCCTGGCACACTGCCTTGGTAACCAATATGAGAGCTGCTACTGCCATCTTTTATACTATTGTGACTCTTATACATCTTTTTTACTCTTCTAGATGTTTTTATGGGTTTTTATAACTGTTTTTATCCTAATATAGAGTTGAACAAAAACAAGAGCCACCCTAATGCCCACGTGAACATGAGGCTCAAGTATAACTTGGAACAGGTGTTCACATGGAATATATTCAACTAAAAAATACAATTACAGAATTTTCTGTGTGTAATTAATCTACATCAACATTTGATTTTTCATTTTATTACAGACGAAATTCTGTCCCAACGTAAGATTTACAAACATTGGTTAAAAAGAAACAGCCAGTATCTTATGGTTCAGTTTGATTCAGCCAAACCAATTTTTTTTTCAATAGCAAGACACTATACCGTCTTAACATTTGCAAATATGTGAGTGATGAATGATTACTTTGTAAAAAAGAAGATTGAAAACGCCTATTTAAAGCAGCCAAAAACAAAAAAGGAAAACACTGTGGTCAATTGTACAAACAAAATGGTATGTTGGATATTTAATGAGAAAGTCAACTAATTCGGTTAATTACAATGAAAGACACAAAGGGGAATTCTTAGTGTGTCATCTACATAAACAGTCCGGTCTGTCTTTTTGTTTGTCGATGGCCTTTAAACCCTTTTTAGGTCTCAACCTTGTTTGTGTCGAGATTATAGTGAGGCTTTCGAAGGTCTACCCAAACTGTTGCGGATTGGGTACAGTTCATGAGAGCCAGGCGCGTGCACAAAGCACACCACAAGCCTCGGCATCATACTTGAAAGGGATCCGCTTCCCCGCCCCGCATGTTATGTTATGTTAAGTGGGATTTGTAAAGCGCGCTGACACCATGGGTTTCCTGGCGCTGTAGGATAGAGGTTAGGCTGAGGACGGAAGGCGTGGGGTTTAGCACAGTGGGGAGAAAAAGGAAGGTTTTGAGCAGTTTCCTGAAATGAAGGAGGGAACTACTGGATTTGATGGTCAGAGGAAGAGAATTCCCGAATTTAGGGGCCAGGAGGGCAAACCGATGGCCACCAAATTTGTTGGTTTTGGTTTTGGGGACAACAAGCAGGTTGAGGTGAGCTGAGCGGAGGTTGCGAGTAGGGCGGTGTTGGCTGATGAGTGAGGTAAGGAAAGCGGGGCTGGTACAGTGGAGGGATTTGAACGTGAGGCAGCCTAGCTTGAAGGCCGCCCTCTGTTCTATAGGCAGCCAGTGCAGCTTGTGCAGTAGGGGTTTAGCCGACTGCCATTTGGGGATTTTGTAGATGAGACAGGCTGCTTGGTTCTGCATGACCTGGAGGCGGTGTAATAGTGATTTTGGGAGTCCGTGATATAGGGAATTGGAGAAGTCCAGGCGGGAGAGCACCAAAGAGATGATGACCTGAATCAGAGCGGCTGGTTGGAGTAGATGACTGACTTTGCGGATTTTGCAAAGCTGGAACGTACATGATGAGATGACTGTGCCAACGTGGGGTCTGAGGGAGAGTTTGGCATCAATGGTCACACCAAGACTATTTACCGATTTTGCAGGATTCGGGGAGGACCTAGTTTGTTAGGCCAGAACTGCGGGCCCCAGTGAGAGGGGCTGGATCCGGGAAGAAGGAGCTCAGTTTTTCCCGGATTTAGTTTTAGTTGATTGCAGTTCATCCACTCCTGGATGTGTGTCATGGCGGAATGGAAATTGTCCACAGCGTTCGGAGAGTGGAGTGGAAAGATGATCTGCAGATCGTCAGCGTAATTGTATACTGTGATGTCCCAGTTTTGAAGTGAGTGGATCAGGGGCCGAAGGTAGAGATTGAATAGTAGGGGTGACAGGGAGGAACCCTGAGGGACTCCACAGGTAGTAGGAGGTTTGGGCGCTGTGTACGGGCCCAAGCGGACAGCTTGTGTTCTGCCGGTGAGAAAGGACTGAGTCCATTTGAGGGCAGGACCCCGGATGCCGGCCTGCTCGACACGCTGAAGAAGGATGTTGTGATCAACCGTGTCGAATGCGGCTGACAGATCTAGGAGTACGAGAGCCTGGGGGATCCCTGTGTCGGCGTTCCTCCTTAGCGTGTCAAGGACTGCCAGGATGACGGCCTCGGTGGAGTGGGCTGGCCTGAAACTGGCCTGGTTAGGTTCCAGGTGGCAGGAGGTCTCAATGAAGTTGGAGAGACACCGGGTGACGTGGGCCTCCATTAGTTTTGAGAGGTATGGCAGGAGAGATATGGGGCGGTAGTTGGCGAGTTCCGCTGGGTCAGCGCCAGGTTTCTTTAGGAGGGGCACTAAGATGGCCTCCTTGAAGGAGCTGGGGACAGTACCCGTGCTGAGGGAACCATTCAGCAGAGGTAGGATGCAGTCGGGTAGATTGAGGCAGACTGTCCGTAGGACCGAGGGGGGGCAGCAGTCATTCGGAGAACCTGATTTTACCCGGTTCGCGAGTTCAGCTAGTGAGTTGGGGTTGAGGGTGGGGAAGTGGGTGAAGATCGATGAGTTATGCAGAGGAGTGTCTAGGGGAAGGGTCTGAGGGAGGTGGGGGATGGAGTCCTTGATTTTATTAATTTTCTCAGCGAAAAAGAGGTTGAGAGCATCGCAAGTCTCTTGGGTGGGGGTCTGACCTGGGAGAGTTCTGTCATCTGAGGGGAGTTCGTTCATAATTTTGAAGACCTCCTTTGATTCATTGTCCGCGGACGAGATTCTGTTTGAAAAATGTTCGGATTTAGCTGAAGAAATTGCATTTTTGTATTCTCTGCGGGCTATAGTGTATTGTAGTCTGTCAGGTTCAGAGTAATTATGTCTCCATGTCCGTTCCAACTGGTGGACATTCAGTTTGTGTTGCTTAAGGTCGTCCGAGAACCATCTAGGCCCCCCCTCACCAGTTAACCCTCGGATCTGAACAGCAACGCCCGACGCTACTCTGCCTCCTCTAGACTTCCGTTGTCCAAGTGCGCTCCCCCTTCGGCCATCCCGACCTCCTCCAGCACTTCCGCATCATCTGTTCTCAAGTGTGTTAGGTACAGTCCCTAAAAGTTCTTTGGTCTGCCTAGTCGGGGGTAATAATTCACTGTAATACTCGGATTGCGTGCAGCAGTATAGCATATCATGTGCCCATCATTTTACCGTGGGAAGCGGGCCCCTCATCCAGCATAGCGCCAGCACGCGCCTAGCTATTAACAGTCCCATACCTGCCAGGCGTCTAACTGCCACCGGCAGAGTTTTGGAATAGCCATAAGCGCCAGCGCCAGGTCCGGGGTCAATTCTATTTCAAGGATTTTGTTCAGCTCTGCATAAATATTATCCCAATATCTGTGTATTCATGGGCAGGACCATGCTAAATGCATAAAGTCCGCATTCTGCTAGTTACATCTTTCGCATTCCGCCGATTGACGCAAACCATATCTATGCAGTCTCGCCGGAGTATACTAGACTCTCTGCATGAACTTTAAGTGTATCAATCTGTGCCTGCCATTTAAGGAAATCTGCGTGCTCGTGCAGCAGTATCTCCACATTTCGTCATCTGTCGATTTGCAGATCTATTTGCCAAGCCATTCTGGCTTTCATGAGCTGGTGCTCCCTATACGCCATTGCCGTCTTATACAGGGAAGTTATAAGTTTACTGGGGGTTCGGCTTTAATAACATACGTGAATTCCGGCACTTCCGGAGGTTCCGCCAGATCAGGCCCCAAGAGGTCCAGAAGTGCGCTGCGGACCCTATGATACTGGAAGCGCAACAATAATGAGTTATTGTGGTTGCCCACACCTATTCGTTCCCACTTTTTAACTGTACCGTCCAAGAATAAATCGCCCATATTGTGGATGCACAGACTGTGCAGTGCCTGAGTAACACCTCGCTCCACCAGTGGACCAAGCCAGATAGCTCCTTCTATTGGCATTCTGGGCGAGTATAGGAGTACGCCTCCTTGTGCCTGTAAAAGGGATTGCCAAGCGTGATTTGTGGCTGTCACTGAGTCCAAAAGTCCCGTTCTGCGGTCCGGTGGTCTGCATACCGTAGCCGGAAGCGGCAATGGTTCAGCAAAGAGTCGCTCCATGCGAAAATGGGGTATAGATGCATTTCCGTGTATCCAAGTGTGCAGGTGGGCGGCCTGATCCACCCTGTAGTACAGCTCTAGGTCCAGCGCACCCAGCCCGCCCATACTGTATGGCAGTGTCAAGAGATTCCAGCGGACTCTAGGTTGCTTGCCTGCCCAGGCAAGCTTGACCATTAGTTGCATCAACGTTCGAAAAAAGACTTTTGACAGCACCATCGGGATAGCACTAAACAGAAAGAGGAATCTTGGAAGCACCACCATTTTCATGATGGCTATGCGTCCCATGAGAGATAGAGGAAGCTTAATCCATGTCTCCACATCTTATTCCAGCTTGCTGTAGGCAACTCCATAGTTTTCCCTGAGTATAGCCTCAGGGTCAGTATGGATCATAACTCTCAGATAACGGACCGGGTCAGTAGACCATCGCAACGAAAATTCCATATCAAATTGTCCAGTCACTGGGGTTAGCGGGAAGGCTACAGATTTCTGCCAGTTGACACTCAATCCCGACAGAGCACCAAATCGGACCACTTCCCTGAGTACAGAAGACAGGTTGCGTTCCGGGTCGCGCACATACAGCAGTGTGTCATCCCTGTATGTCGAGACTACAATTTTGTATGTCGGGATGTTGATGCCTTCATGTCCATGATCTTGCTGCAGGGCGCAGGCCAGTGGCTCAGCTACCAATGCGTAGAGCAAAGGGGACAGCGGGCATCCCTGCCGTGTTCCCATGCCAATCCGGAAAGAGCCAGATACCCGATCGCCCAGTCGAAGTCGTGCTGTCGGTTCATGGTACAAAGCCCCTATCATTTGGAGAAACGGCTCTCCCAGACCCAGCCTCAGCAGCACCAGCATCATGAACGACCATTCGACGGAGTCAAAGGCCTTTTCCATGTCTAGGAATACCGCAACTGCCTACGAATCCGGCTTCACATGTTGAATAGTGCCGAGCACTGTCCTTATATTGTACGTCAGATTTCTACCGGGAATGAAGCCCGTCTGTTTAGGTGCCACCAGGCCAGGGTCGAGTAGAGCAAGGCGTGTCGCCAGCACTTTAGCATAGATCTTGGCGTCCACGTTTAACAGTGACAGGGGTCTGTACGAGCTACATTCATTAGGGTCTTTTCCTGGTTTCAGTATGGTAACTATGAGAGCTTCCCGCATCGATGGCGGCATTGCTCCATCTATACATATGTCGTCAAACACCTTCGCTAAGTGGGAAATCAGCTTCTCTTGGAAGGTTTTATAAAAACCAACCGTCAGTCTGTCTGCACCTGATGCGCTACCAGAGCGCATACTCGCTAAAGCCTCGGTTATTTCGTCCCGTTCTATGGGCTGCATCAAAAATTTGCGCTGCGCCTTGGTTAACTGTGGCAGTTCTATATGATCCAGATAATCCGTTGCCTCTGCCATAAGGTCCTCCCCTCTCGAGGAGTATAGACCGGAATAGTACTTTCTGAATTCGTCTGTGATCTCTGATTCTTCTGTTACTGTCCGGCCCTCCGTAGTTTTTAACTCTGAGAGCATCAATCTCCCCCTGGCGCCCCTGACTACTCTGGCCAAGAGAGTGCTAGGTCACTCACCTTCCCCATACGTGCGCGCGGTGGCATATTTCCCCATGTGCTGGACTTCTCTGTCAGCTTCTTCGTTATATTCGGTGATCAAGGACTTGATTTCATCTGCCACTGTGTCATCAGGTTGTTGTAGTTGTCGCAGTTCAAGTGTTGTCAGCTGTTTTTCCAGCGACAACAGTCTCTGCCTAATGGATTTCAAAACACTGGAGTGTTTAGACATCGCAATGCCCCAAATGTATACTTTGAAGGCCGCCCATATCGTGAGGACGCTCTCGACTGAGCCTACATTGGCCTCGAAGAAAACTTCTATATCCTCCGCCAATGCACCCCTAAACAGCGGGTCTAACAAAGAGTATGGTGGGAAACGCCATGTGAACGGGGGATCACCTTCCATGGGGACTCCAGTACCAGTAGGAGGGGGGAATGATCAGACAGTGTCCGAGGGAGGACCCTGCAGCACCTAACCCTAGCCATAATGGTGGTAGACGCCGCCAGCCAGTAATCAATTCTAGTGTGTATATCGTGGTAGGCCGAGTAGTGGGTGTAACCTCCCTGTGCATTGTGCCTGCGCCTCCATACATCTTCCAAATCTAGGGTGGCGATCTCCAAGTGTATCACCTGCGCTGCGGCTGAGAGCCTGCGAGGCGGGCCAGCTGATCTGTCTAGTGCTGGGTCAAGCACCAAATTTAGGCCCCCCCCCCACAATATATGCACTGCTGGGTGTCTGCGCACTGCGGCCGCTACCTTGTGGAAAAATTCCGGAGAGTCGTAATTCGGGCCATAAACATTAACAATTAGCAGGTCTAGACCCATCCCCACACAACTTGAAATTATAAAGCGGCCCTCAGGGTCAGCATTCAGTAGGTTCTGTGATAGTTTAGCCCTAGGATTAATCCAGGTCAGCACCCCTCTAGCGTGTGACGTGAAGCCCGCGGTCGCTATGTTGCCCACCAGCCCCCTACTGTGTAGCATTTTGCTAGTGAGTGGGAGGTGTGTCTCCTGTAGGAGTGCTAGATCCACCTGGTGTCTCTGCAGATAACTCAGCACCTTGCGGAGCTTGCAGTGATCGTTAAGGCCTCTCACGTTCCACGTGAGGGCACGGAGCGTAGCTGGCAAATCGCGATGTGTCAGATTAGGTGTGTTAGCCATTAGTGTTATGGAAGTGTAGCATAAGCATCAGAAAGCGCTCCAGTGTCGGATTAGGTCGTGCGCGTAAAAAATGAACAATGTTTCCCCCCCCCTCCCTCCAACTGCAATATATAACAACAAAAAAGTCCCCCCTACCCCCTCCCACAGCAGACCTCCCCCTACCTGGCCTTGCCGGTCCCCAGATCCTCCCCCCCTCATTGTCTTCCCTCTCAACCTAAAAACACCAAAGTGTCCTTTGAGAGCATTGTGCACGAGGGCCGAGGTTGCCATGCCGCCAGCAATCAGTGCTTACTAGTTCTACATTGAGGTCGCCCCAATCGCCTCCTGGTTGAAGAGTTGCACCAATCCGCATAAAGTGAGCAGATATCAGCGCTGTAGCAACTATGTAGAAATAATGTCGAGTCAGTTTGTGAAGTCTCTGTATCCTGTGCCCCCCCTTTGCTAGCAGAGGTGCCCCCCGATCAGGACAGACATCCCCTGTAGTAACATCCCCTATGGTGCGCAAAACTGCCTTCCAGGCCATGCATTGCTCCGAGACTATTAACTGTTCTATTCCACCCCTAGCAGTCCCGCCCTTTTCTGGAGGGATTCTTGAGTCTACTTAGGGGCAAGCCCTATACAAAGTCCAGGTGCAGGACTACCAGGGGGGGTGCCATCCAGCTACGTTCCATTACAAGTGTCTAACCTCAAAAAAGGGGGTCACTCCTGTTCGTCCATGCGACTGCTGCCATCCGCGTCCTCAAGCTGTCCTTCAGCGTCGCTCCTTCGCCCAACCCTTCAGGGCTTGCCGCAAGACACGAGGGTCCGTAAACAAGTGGGAGTGACCTTGTCTGTTAACTCTCAGTTTGCCCGGGTACAGCATGGCGTAGTCTAGTCCCAGTTCACCAAGTTGCCTTTTGTAGGGCGCAAAGTGCTTCCGGGCCTCCAATACCCTGGCTGTGAAATCCGGATATAATGAAATTTCGGAGCCCTCATACTGTAGCACCTTCTTTTCTGTAGCTAGGCGCAGAGCAGTGTCTCTGTCTCTGTTATTGAGGAGTTTCGCTATGATGGGGCGCGGTGGAGCGCCCGGGCGCGGGCGCTGGCCCAAGGAGCGGTGTGCCCTTTCCACGACGAAGACCTGAGAGAATGATTCCTCTCCTAGGAGAGTGGTAAGCAGTTTTTCAATGAATCTTTCCATGTTCCCTGTCTGTGTCGTCTCGGGAAGGCCAGTGATTCTGAGGTTACATCGACGTGAACGCGCCTCTAGGTCCTCGGTCTTATCCTGCAGGACTTGCATCAGCTTATCTATCTTCTTATGATCTGTACCCAGCTCCATTTGCGCCTCTTCCACCTCCGTTATCCTCCTTTCCGACATGTCTAATCTTTCCGCGTGCTTATCTATCCTTTCCGCCATCCTATCCATCCTGTAGGTTAGAGCGTCGATTTTGGAGCCCAGTGTGGACATGCTGGATTGTAGACCCTTCTCCATGGCTAATAGCATCTTCTTGATGTCCGTGGTTTCTGTGGCTTCTCCGTCCGTTTGCATGTAGTCGGTGTCTGCGTTCTCGGCCTCCTGAGACTTTGTCCGCCGCTGCCCAAAGGAGAGCTTAGTTTGCATTTTGTCTCCTCTCCCCATCCTGTAGGGCTCACTCTGGTGTGCTCAGCTTCGCGCCCTGCCTGGGGCACTGGGTTCCCTTAGGTCTCCGGCGCGCGTGGCCGCTTAGTGCTCTTCACCACACACGGGCCTTACTCACCCAGTTCCTGAGTGGGCCTCCACTCACCGCTGTCACCCAGTAGCCTGCAGACTGTGAGATGCGCAGTAGGCCCTGCACACTTCCGCGGTCGGCGCTGAGGCGCAGCCACGCAGCAGCGGTGCCGCTATCTTCGCGCCACCTCCAGGGCTGCCCCTGCGGGCCCGCAGTTCACTCCGATCCAATGAAGCGTTCTCCCAAGGAGATCCCCAAGAAGCACCTGCTTCCTACCGTCCGCACCCGGTGGGCAAATGGAGGGGTTGTCTGCACTTTTCGCGATCTACCGCTGGCCAAGTGCTGCCAAATACTCCTAGGGCCCGCTGCCTCTCTGCTGACATGTTGCCTTTAGGTTTAAATCTTTTTATTTGAAATCTGCACCTGGAAAACAAGGTAATCAAGGCAAATTTTACATAGCCCTCTTCAATCGTAAACGTGGGAAGAGTTATGCGAATTTCCAGCAAAGTGAGTACAGTAGTCCAAACTTTCCCCAACCCACTGCAAGATGGAAAGACATGAAGTATAACATAATGCCAACCAGGCGAAAGACCCCCCCACCGCCCTCCAACCCCCCTTACCCCTCCCTCCCCTCACCCTCCTGTCCAGTGCTCAAACTGTCCTTCCTAATTTCTTCTCCTCAAATCCTGTCGTATAACTCCTCTGTCTCTCCCTCATGAGGTCTCCTTCTCGGGACCGGTGAGTCTCAACAAGCGAAGGTACCTTGGGCAGGTAAGTTCTCTAAATTCAGTAATCAATAGTGAGCGGAATGGTTGCCAAAGCTCTTCATATTGATCTACATCTCCGGCAAGAGTAAGCAACATCTTCTCCATCCCTAGTACACCCCATAGACGATGGAGCCAACCTGTAGTGGAGGGGACTGTGGTGGTGCACCAGTGTATTAGGATATTTTGCATAGCGGAGCCTAGTGCGATAGCTATCTGGCGTCCCCTACGTGAGCGTAAAGGGTATGTCAAAGGGTTAGGAAGTCCAAGTATAATGTACGTAGGAAAGCGTGGTAACTCAGTGTGAAAGTGTGAGTCAATCTCGTCTAGTACTTGCGTCCAGTACGTCTGCACCAGGGGGCAGTCCCATAAGATGTGCAGTAGCGTGCCAATGTGCCCACAGCCCCTCCAGCAATTGGTATCCTTTCTGTGGTCCATCTCGCCTATTCGTTCCGGGGTGTAGTACCAGTATGTGGTGATCTTAGTTAGCGTCTCTGTAAGCCCGGTGTGGTATGCTGAATGGCGTGCCCTGTAAGAAATCTAGTCCCATTCTTTGCTGTTCAGGGTCCTGCCTAACTCTCGTTCCCAATGTTCCCTGCCCGGGTTATAGAGGTGGGTTGGTTGAGGCTGAAGGAATTTGTAAAGATCAGATATTAATTTAGTATCTGTGGTGCGGGAGAGAAGCCATATCTCATATGGCAGAAGGCGCCTGTCCGCCATCTCCTTCACCTGTGGTTGAAGTGCCCAGTGGCGGATCTCAAGGTAGCGCATCCGCTCCGTCTCGGGGAAGTTATATTCCTGCCTGAAGAGCGGGAAGGAGAGCACGCCATAGGCAACGGCAGCCCGCTGCTCGCCAATGGGTGTAGACTCCCCTGGCCATGCCCGGGGTGAATTCTGGGTTATCTACCAGAGGCGTGAGCGGCGAAGGGAAGGTGGTGAGATCTTGTGTAGTGTTAGTGGCATCCCATACTTGTAGTGGTACCCTTGTGATGAATGAGGCGTAGAGGTTAGCCGGACGATCAGCTTTGTTGAGGAAGGGAATCTCCTGAAGAGGGCGCCCTGCCACAGCCTGGTCCTGGAACAGCCAATGTTTTTCGGACTCCCATTTGCTCCATTCCACCAGATAGTGTAGCTGCGCTGCCTGGAAGTATTTATGTAGATCTGGTATTCCCAGTCCCCCTGCCACAGGAGCCAGCGCCCTCCTCTTTCTCGGCTTCCGACCCTGCCAAATAAAACAGGCGAGGTCAGTCTGTGTCTGTCGTATCCATCCCGTGGAAGGCCGGAGCGGTAGGGCTCGGAAAAGATACAGAACAAGAGAGGGGGAGATTTCTCCAGCTGCCCAGTTCTTCGCGAATTTTCTTTTAGAGCATATTATAGTTGACCGCCGCCATTGTGGGGAGTGTGGGGGTCAGCTGGATCCCCAGTTAAGGCACCGCGTCTGTCGCGCACTGGATAGGAAAGAGGGTCTGCAGGTATGTCTTGGTAGGAGGTCTCAGAGATAGGTCGAGGGCCGTGGATTTGTCAGTATTCATTTTAAAACCGGCAACCACCGCAAAGGCATCCATTTCTGCCATGCATGTCGGCAGGGCTGTCAGTGGGCTGCTAAGTGTGAGTAAGACATCGTCTGCATAAAGGCTAATGGTGTGTGTGTAGACACCAAACTTTATTCCCATCACCGTTTCATTTTGGCGTATCCTCTGAGCAAAGGGCTCCATATATAAAGTGAAGAGCAGAGGAGACAGTGGGCATCCCTGCCTTGTGCCCCTCTCGATGTCGAAGCTCTGTGAGCTATAGCCGTTCACCCGGACCACCGCCTTAGGAGCTCTATAACAGTTAAAAATGAAAGTGCGGAATTTCTCTCCGATGCCTATCTTCTTCAGGACCATCTCTAGATACGGCCAGTGGACTAGGTCGAACGCCTTCTCGGCGTCCACCGCTAGCATCATATGCTCCCCGGGAATTTGGGAGGTTTTTTCTACTAGGTGTGTAACCCTCTTGGTGTGATCTACTGTTTGGCGGTTCGGGATGAATCCTGCCTGGCCCGGGTCTATAAGTCCAGGTAGGTGGGGGCCTAGTCGTGCCGCCAGGATACCCGTGTACAGCTTGAGATCTACGTTTAGTAGCGAGATGGGTCTGTACGAACCACATTTGGTTCGGTCTTTCCCAGGTTTTGGGATGACTGAGAGGGATGTACGCAAAAGGTCATAGTGAATAGCACCGGGTTCCGAGAAAGTATTAAAAAGATGGGTGAGGATCGGGCCAGAGTTGTGCAAAAGGATTTGTAAAACAGGGCTGTAAAGCCATCTGGCCCTGGGGTCTTCCCTGGTTTGAGTTTGGAGATGGCAGATATCACCTCCTCGATGCGTATATCCATGTCTAGGTGTTCCGCATGGGAGGGCGCTAGGGAGGGTAGTGTGACCGGGTCCAGATAAGTCGCTGCCGCCTGGATGTCTAGAGGGTCACTAGTATAAAGAATCGCGTAGAATTTCCGAAAAGTTTCGGCGATCTCTGCATCCTCCGTGGCCATAGACCCGTCTGGGCGAGAGAGTTCTTTCACTACCTGTTGTTGGCGCATGGTTCGGAGCCTATTTGCCAACAACCGGCCACATCTATCCCCTCCTGTGTAGTAGGCATGTCGCAGTCGCAAGGCTGCATACTCTGCCCGGTCCATATCTAGCGCTGATAGGAGATGTCTAGTCAGTTTAAGTTGTTTTCATATTCTCGGAGCCCCCGTTCGTTGGTGGATGCGCTCTAGCTCCCGCACCTTCTGTGTAAGTTCGTCCTGTTTGATTTGTCTGTCTTTATTTTCTGCTGAGGAGATGGCTATAAATTGCCCTCGAATTACTGCCTTTAAAGCTGCCCATTGTGTAGCCTGAATTGTGTCGTCGTTGGCGTTGTGTAACTGATAATCCTGGATAACGTCCTGAATGCGTTTCATAACGTCTTTATGCAGGAGAGTGTCCTGCAGTCTCCAGACCCTGGGTGGGATCGAGGCAGGCGGCAAAACAAGGGTGGTGGTAACCAGCACGTGATCTGACAGTGAAAGTACCCCTATCTCCGTTGAGGTGGACATAGCGCAGACTGGGCTTGTAGCCAAGAGGTGGTCCAGTCTTGCATATGTTTTGTGTGCGTTAGAATAGTAATAGTAAGAGTATTCTCTGTCGTGTGGGTGTGTGTGGCGCCAGAGATCATGGAGACGTCAGTGACGTCAGAGTGCAGAAAGCGTTCTTGGCCATCGTTAGGACTGTAGATGGACCCGATTGTAGATACCAGAGCTCCCAGAGCAAAGCGGTATGCTAACAATCTCCCTTTTTGTTCTGCACATTTATGTAGGATCACCCCTTTAAATGTCCGTGCCACTAAGATCGCTACCCCTGCTGTTTTGTTGGGGCCCGAAGAGAAGAGTTGGGTCGGAAACTTCCGGGAGCGGAGTCTGACAGTCTCGAGCCACCAGATGGGTTACTTGTAGCAAACAAATGTCTGCGTGGGAGTTTTCTAGTAGGGACAAAATGGCACGTCGTTTGACAGGATTGTTTAGCCCTCGTACATTCAGGGTTAAGATCTTAAGGGTTGTAGGCGGCATGACCACCGTTGGAGACAGACCTGCTAGTCTCTATCCCCAGGGGGATGCTGAGTGATGGCATGAGGCCTCGACTATTCTGAATAGGACGGAGCACTGGACAGTTCACCCTCTCTCCCTCCCTTCCCCCTCCCTTCCTCAGCCAACTCCCCCCACCCGCCTTCCCCCAACTTCTCGCCCCAACTTCAACCACTTCCCCCCACTCCCCATCCCCACTCACCAGTCCCCCCCAAACAACCCCACAAAAAACTGCTACTCATAGTCTCGGGCCTATCAGAACAGTGTTCAGGTCCGTAGATTGTCAATGTAGTGGGAAGCGTGGCAGCGGCTGACTCAGCGGATCCCCCACCCATCCCCCTATGTATAGCTATGGTAAAGAAGCACATTCCCCTTTATCAACATCTTACAATTTGGTCGCTGTGTTGTCGACCACTTCTTGTATCTTCGCCTCTCGTTCCTGAGCAGCTGCGGTGGGATCAGGCCCCGGGAGAGATCTGGGTGACCGCCGCCGCCGTCGTACGGTCTGCCATCCTTCTCCGGAGCGTCGTGTGGGTCCGTCCTGTGATCTACCTGGGGAGGTTTCTCTCGATCCACCTTCTTCTGGTGTTTCAATGCCCATCAGGGTACAGGTGTCTCGGAGAGATCTAAGTTGATGCAGTGACCCCTTCCATTTGAAAATAAGGCGGAATGGGTGGCCCCAGGAGTATGGCACTCCGTTGTCTCTTAGAAAGGTTGTGGCAACTCTGAAGGCCTTACGTTTCTGCAGGGTAATGGCCGAGAGATCCTGGAAGAGGGCCACAGTTTCCCCTCGAAACTGAATAGGATGCTTCGCTCGTGCTTCCCTCAAGATGCGTTCCTTCAGCGCGAAATCAGGGAGGAAGGCCAGTATGTCCGGGGGAGGGGGGGGGGGAGTGCGGTGCTCGTCTTGCCATTCCGACTCTATGCGCCCGGTCAATACGAATGTCGAAGTCACCGGATTCCCCAAGGATCTCTCGGAACAGCTCCTGGAGGTAGTTGACTATGCTGTTCCTCTCGGATTTTGACGTGACTCCCCGGACCCGTATGTTCTTCCGAGAGCGATTTTCCAGGTCCTCAGAGTGCGCCTGTAGGTCTACCTGCTGTTCCTGAAGACGGATGATCTCTTGTTGTAGCCTTTCTACCTCCGTGCTACGAGTCTGGTCTGCTTCCTCCACCGCCGCCACGCGCTCCCCCAAGCCGTCCAGATCCCAGCGGAGCTCCTGCTGTTCCCCCGCCAATTCCTGCTTCAGGGCCTGGAAGTCGTCCCTTAAGGTATTGAAAAGGGAGGCTAGGAATGCTTTTGTGATGGGGGCAGACTCGTCCTCCTGGTTTTGGGAGCTGACCGGCGTCTTTGGAGGCGGCGTCCCTTGGGTCTTCTCCCCTTTTGGAGCGTTTTTGTGGAGCATGTCCACGATGTTGCGGGAACCTTTGCATCCTGCTTTAGCCATGTCGTCGGCGTTGTTGAGGGCAGGACCCGCGAGTCCCGTGGATCCGCGTTGGGGTCTGTAGATTTGCTATGCTCGTGTCACCGGGAGTCTTCTGGTGTTCTAGTCCGGCCGGGAAGGTCGAGAGCCAGTCTGCGCCAATCTGGGCCCGTTGTGTCCTCAAGGTTGATGAGTGGGCTCCCCGTTGCATAGGCTGAGAGCCAAGATGTCTGGCTGTGGACGCTCCACGCTCGGGTCTTTTGCTGCAAGACACGCGCTGTCACTAGTTAGGGCTCTGGAGGTCCTGGTGGGGGGGGGGGCGAGTCTACCCAGAGAAGACCCCCAGTGTGTGCTGTGGCGGCCCTCGTGCGAGGCGAACTGTTGGACCCCCCACACCAGCTCCGCCCGAGAATCCGGCTCGGTGGCCCGCCGGCCCAAGCAGTAGCGTCATGTCATGGTAGTTCCTCTGGTAGGGGTTGTGGGTTGTGATGGAGGAGCACGCCTGCGGGCGCTCAGATGCGGCGGTGAAGTCCTTTCCTCAGAACGGGTCCCGTCCAGAGAAGGCGCGCTGCTCCTCGTGGTGATGGCCCCCCTTCCTCACCCCCGCTGTGTCTGTATCGGCCGGCCGGGGGATTCGGCTGGATCCCTCAATGTCGGCAAGTGTGTTGCTGAGTTTTGACCCCCCTCTCTGCTTCCGCGGCGGGCCCCGAAGCCTGGGCCTCAATTTCTGCGCCTCCCCCAAGCCAAGTCCAGTCCCAGCTTTGTGTGCCTCTCGCTGGCGTTCGCCTCGCAGGTCAGTGCTTCTTCGTCTCAGGGTCTATGAGTTGTAGGAGACCCCGAGGCAGGACAGGCAGGCAGTTCAAGCACCCGTGTGGGTGTCCCGGTCCCTCCGGACAGGCCCAGACCAGGGCCTCGATTTTGGCAGCAAGCACGCCGATGCAGTGGCCGCTCCTACTGGCTTAGGGTGTCCGGTGCAGCCTGGTGTTGGGGTGGGAGCCCCCCCAGGCGATAGCGAAGCAGTGGTTGGGGGCGAGGGGGCACCTCCAAATCCCGGGACCTAGTTGGGTGTTCCGGTAGCTCCGGCAGGTCCGCGACCAAGGCCTCAATTTCCGCAGCCCGCCGCCCTCCTCTCGAGGCTTCTCCCGTCACTGCATCGACAGATCCCGCCAGGTCCCCTTGGGCTCCAGGGCGCCCGGGCTAGCCTCTCGTATGAGCCCCGGCTTCCGCCGGCGCGGTAGTGTTTGGGCTCCACCTCTCGCCGGCTCCCTCCGGGGTAGTGACACCCGGCGTGCGCTCCCAGGCCACCACTCCACGGGCAGCAGGGCTTCAGGCAGGCCGCGATCACTCTGGCTCGGCGCCAGCCACAGCGGCCCAGGCTCAGACCGAAACCGGAGCGGGGGTTCCACCGGACATCGGCAGGGTGACACTGGTAGGCTAGGGGGATGTTTTCTGCCAATATTTAAGGGCTAACGGGGTTCAGGGCCGGGGAGCCTCCGATTGGACGTCTGTTCAGTCCGCCATCTTGGCCACGCCCCCTGACATGTTGCCTTTAGGGTTGAGTCAGCGAGTCTCTAGTAGTTAAGCCAGGCATACAAGCGTTGTTCAGTTCGCACCTCCCCAAACACTGTCTCTGGGCATCCGCTCCGGGCCTCACCAAGTGCACTTATGAGCCCCCACTCACCGATGATCTGAACCACTTCTAATTCGGGCCGTCTGTATCATATCGTGATGACCGCCGTCACCACGCGTTCCGTCTTCTCCGATGGATCGGGCCCGCAGGGGGTTGCGAGTCCGCGCCCGCGAGTCCAGCTCGCACTCTGGGGCCCACAGCAATGGCACTGTTCTCCGGTATTGCCTCCATACAGTGTGCAGCAGTTACGCCGCAATAGGCGGTCCAGTCCCATCCGTCCCCGGAGTGGGCGGGGCTATTCGGCCGCACGCGCTATCACGTCAGGCGGCCTGTGTTCTAACTTCGGGTCGCGGCTTGCGGCCTGTTGCGTCTGTTCTGGGTCGCGCTCTCCTCGAGGGCGATCGCAGTAGCGCAGCAACTTCGGGAGGGCAGTCCCGGATGCCTCTACATTTCGCACGAGCGGGGAGCCAGTTGACAGCGATTCTTTCGCCAGTTGGTGCAGGATTATGCAGGATATTATGGAACCACCGAGCAGAGCTCTAGGCTTACCCGGCCATCTTGGTTGCCGGCAAGCTCCGCCCCCGCCTGGGTCGACTCCTGGTGGCCGGCGGCACTGGGGGCAGCCCCAACACCCACCGACCACTCCCGCAACCTGGGAATCATCCTCGACTCAACGCTCTCAATGACCAAGCAAGTCAACGCCGTCTTCTCCTCCTCCTGCTTCCACATGCTCCGCAAGATTTACAGATGGATCCCGACAGAGACAAGAAAGACAGTCACCCAAGCCCTCGTCAGCAGCAGACTCAACTACGGAAACGACCTCTACGCGGGAGCCCCAACCAAGCTCATCAAACGACTACAACGCATCCAAAAAGCCTCGGCACGACTGATCCTCGACGTACCACGCCACGGCCACATCCCCCCCCCACCTGAGACACCTGCACTGGCTCCCCGTCAACAAGAGGATATCCTTCAAGCTCCTCACCCACCCACACAAGGCACTCCACAAGACCGGCCCAGCCTACCTCAACAGACAGCTCTCAATCTACATCCCCAACCGCCAGCTACGCTACGCTGACCTCTCACTCGCATGGAACACCCTCCCACTGAGCCTACGACAGACTCAAGACTTGCTGACCCTCAGAAGAATACTCAAGACCTGGTTGTTAGATCAGTAGCAGCCCCCCCTCACCTCCCAGTGCCTTGAGACCCTCGCGGTATGTAGTGCGTTTTACAAATGATTGATTGAATGATGTAGTGACCGACAATGTACGCAGTACCGATGTCCTATCTTTAATGCCATGGGCAACTACGATTCCTAGATATTCCTTTTTACACTGTGGCTGGATATCTTAATGTATTTGTGTCTTGTCTGTGTGATATTGTTTTATGTAATTTTATGATACTCCAAACCCGAATTAAGTATGATGATGATGGATATAGAATATGCTGATGCCCCAAAGTGGTGACTGTTTTATATGCTCAGACACAGTCTTACTTGGAAGAATGCTAATAGTGTGTTTCTAGGAACTACACTCTGATACTGACGAATTTCTCTTTTGGTTTTCCCTCCACCAGTTATATATCTGTTAATTAAATTGGTCTTGTGTACTAAGCTTCTTGTGCTTATTGAAGATTTACTTTTACTTTTCAGGTACGAAACAAATTGGATGGCCAATTTTATGCTATTAAGAAAATTCTGATAAAGAAAGCGACTAGAAAAGATTGCATGAAGGTATTTTCTTTAAAACTTTCAGATGTTTGTGAACCATTCTGATGCGAGTAATGCTCTAGGCACGTGAGCTCAGCACTGGGGTTTGTTATAGTTGTAATAGCTGAAATCCAGCCCAGCGGACCAATTTTATTCTAACAGAATCATTGTTGATAATGCAACCTTGGGAGTTCTAAAAATCGTCTATTAATTTAAGGGAACAAGTTTTATATAGCTATTCAGTGCAGTTTTCACCATGTAATTGCTTGCTGTATGAGCAGGTTCACTAATGAAGAATCAATCAGTCTATCTTTGCTTACTTCAAAATAAACATTCCATACAACAATAGGAACATTATTTAGAACAAAATGTATTAACTAAAACATGAATGAAATCTATACATTAAAATATGTAGATTAACAAAGCAACTTCATGAAATATCAAGCTAAAACGATGGTTCAAAATTAAAAAAATAACGACCACCAACCAGTTTTCCGGGAAACACTGTTACCAGTGTGTAAAAACAGAAATTCAAATAAACCATTTCAATTTCAGTCTGGTGCATTTGCTTTCCTCCTGGTATTTCTATTAACTTTTAACACTGTAGTCATTCTCTTTTTAGTACTAGTAGTAAACTTTATTTTGGCAACCAAATGCCATCCAAAGTTGAAGTGACCAAGTAAATACAGATAAAAAATGTAGAGTACAAAATAATAAACATCCTTACTTAAATACTATTAAGTAAAACTAGAGGCGCTACACATGGTGGGCATTTCACCCAGAATAATGAAATTTATTGAGTTAAAATCATATTATATTCACACGGTTAAAATCATTAAGTTGCAAGGAAATTCCTCCTAATGCTCCACATGTGCCCCAGATATTTAACCACAGCTCAAACATGCAAGGTAGACTGATCAGATCTCAAAATCCTTAGGACAACTAGATGGTTCCGTGTGCCAGTCCCCTGCAGACAGGTTTCAGCCATTTCGCCAAGGAATCCTGTAGGCTGGGCATGCAAACATTACATGGACGACAGTCTCTTTCATATCCACACAACAAGGGCAACAATTAGGGATCAAATTAGACCTCCTGCTTACAAACGCATTGAGCAGAAGAGTGCCCAACCTGAACAGTATATACAATTTCCTTCCATTTGGGACCAGAATGATATAAAGGTAGTCCTCAAATATACAATCCGATTTGAAATTCAAAAATTCATTCGTCAGACGACCACCTGTTGTCAATTTATATGATATTCATGTATTCCAAAGGCTAATGCTAATACTGAAGGCTTTTCTTAATATCAGATTTTCTCTTAAACTGTGCTGTGTATGCTTTTTTAAGAATTCTACAATATGTACTTTCCTTGTGAAAAATAATAGCCCTGTTTGATTTGTTCTTGTTTCAGGTACTCAGGGAAGTTAAAGTTCTGGCTGGTCTGCAGCACGCTAATATAGTGGGGTATCACACTGCATGGATGGAACACGTTCAGCCACCACTTCCAAGAAGTGAGTTTTAGGAATGTGTTTTTCTGAGGCCCAAAATAAGTGATTCGAAGTACCTTTATTATTTTTCTGTTTATGGAATCAAGATGTACAAAGTATATTTTTATCACTTAAGCATGCATTAAATTGTCTCTGAATTGCGATTTGCTTGCTTGCATACTTTGTCATACTTAAGTGTCTTCATCTGTTTATATTTAACTTTAACAGCTACTACTGGGTTCAGGGGCACTGACACGTAATGAATGTTTACCTAGTGTGCTTTTGTCTCAGTGACAATGGCATGTTGTATATCCGAATTGCAAAATTGTTCTCCTTGTATAAGTTGGATGCAAAATTGCACAAAAATGCATTAAGGATAACGGTTCTCACTCACAATATTGCTACATATCATTCTTTCAAGTGTTATTATTTGTCTTCTCTGGTCTGTGTCATTTATTGAGTTATATCAAACTGGAAACAAATTTGCTGTTTCTGTAAGGTTCAAGACTGCCCTGTAGGCTTAGCACATATTTTACCTCAAGTTGTTTATTCCAAAAAAGAAATGTTAGAATTTGCTCACAATGAGAGCCTAAACTTAGAGAGCTGTTCACAAATGTGAACTTATGTCAGAAAATCTACACATGTAAGTTTACTCCTACACTTTTTAGTAAATGTACAACTTTAGGTTGCTCACAATTTAGAAGTGTGAATTTATTACAGTCTACATTTACTTGTCTTCATCCCTGAAATTCAGGGGAGGAGCCTACTTTACAAGTTTTAAGTACTTGTACCTTTTCACACATAGTCAAAGATCGCTGCTTTCAGGTTAGAAATCTCGCTATGGAAAAGAATAGGGAAAAGTTTAAGAGTTAATGCAAAAGTGTAAAATATTTTTACTATTTTTTTAAGATAAGTATTATAAATTCATTTCGAATATTTATTTAAAATGTAGAACAAAAAAACTACAGCTTAATTAACTTAATTTTGAACTAAATATTTAATTATTTTTAAGTTATGAAATGTTAATTATTTTTCTTAGTATTTAAAACAAACACCTAAAGTATAACATTTATAGTATGTAGTAAAAATGTATAATTTATGTACAAGACGATTAATCTACATTAATTATATTTTTTGTAACAAAATGTATTTGTTAATTAAAAAAGGGTAGTAACATATTTTATAATCTAATAAGTGTTTATTTATATTTTGTTTAACAAGGCCCCAAAGTATTTTGAATGTATAAAATCAGTAATAATCTGATTTGTTCTGCATCTTTGCAAGGCTGTGCAGCAGGTGTTTATTTTGCTTTTTCTTTGTTAGGTAAACCTGTACCATCCTCTAAGATAGAAATACTCACAGAGTCATCCAGTCACAAAGATCACAGGTGAGAGATTTTTCAGCTATGTATATTCTAATTTTGCTTCTTTTCATTTTTTATTTGTAATATTTTTAGAGTGATCAAAGACATTCTTGTAATAGTACATGTGAAAGAATTCTTCCAAACCTTTCTAAGTGTATGCATCTCACAAGCAACCATAGCTCTATTTAAAACATTGCAGTTTTGTTGCTTTCAATAAAAAATATTGTTTTTGTTTTATGTGTAGCTGAAGATGCATATACTGTGCACACTCAAACCATCTAGAGTTATGCTTGGTTGTGTTCAATATGTTTTTCTTCAAAGACGACTTAGAGTCATGAGGTATAGTGACTATACCTGTTACTGGTAATGCGCATGGGCATCAGCTCCATTGTTAAATGATTTTTCTCTGGCATAGGTTTGGCCATGTCTTCACCGAGTCCCATGTCAACGCCTTGCGGTGCTCCTCTACTGACTAGTTTTTATTCTCCGGACTCGTTGATAAAGCAATCGTTGCATATACTGTAGTTTCGGAGTCGTCGCACTACTCTCTTCGTCTCGGCAACCGGGATCTCTTTGACCCCTCACCCGGGGCCTTGCCCCTTTGGAGCCTTCTAATTATCTTCTGTGTCTAGAATGTATAATCTGTATTCTAAAAGACTTCATTTCAGAACTGTCCACAGTATTGAGCTAAATATCATTGGACAGAACTCTACCAGGTGTGTAACCTCTGTCTATCCCTGGACCATAACAAGGCCTCCTGCTCTGCATGCCTCACCTTCTCTTCAAAGAAGACACTGCGTTATTGCTAAGACCGTCGACTTGCTCGATTTACCCATGGTGCAGCAGCAATTGATTACACCCCCAATCTTTCCGGGGACCAGGACGTCGAACAAGACCCACAGCCCGGGTCTTTGGCCGTACATATTCTGCGTTTCACTCCTGAGGCCAGTTCCCACTCTGACTACGAAACCAAAGACCCCATCCTGTCATGGTTCTGAAGAGGGAGACATCTGCCATGAAAATGACAATCCTCTCTCCCTGCCTCGCATTCCCGTCACTGATCGTAGGACGTGCACCGCCAAGGGCTTCAGCCATTGAGTCCTGAGGCGCAGCAGCATTCTTCTGGTCCGCATCTGCCTGAAGGCCATGGTCGGCACCGAAAACATGCTTTGGATCTGGCACCAAGACGGCTTCTGGCATCAAAACATATACTGATGCCTTGAATGCCAGTGCCAAAAGTGCTCTTGACCCCCTCAACAACGCCTTTGGCGCCGACATCTAAGACATACTCCAGACTGTCTTTGCCCAAATGAAACTCTGCACAAGTGAGTCAGAACAACCTTCGGTGCCCAAGCGCCGTTTGCCTAGAGCTCCATCCTCCACTGCATCCGACGAGCAGGACCAACCTATCCTGCAACGCCTTCAGGAAGAGCTCGATGCCAGGTGAAAGCGCATCTTGATCCATGAACAAAGTGGCAGGATCCTCAAACAGCCTCCGTCAAAGCGTCAAGACTCAATTCCTCCTAAAAGAAAATTGACTTTCGACTAAACTCTTTACATGTAGCCTGAGCCAACGGCTAAAATAAAAAGGCATCACAACAGGGACACCAGTCGCCTTCTTCTCCTCCTCTTCCATCCTCTCCAACGTGCTCCTTCCCTGCTTCACCTCAGCCACATGCATCCCATCTTCCTGAATCACCAGAGGGTTCACCACATCCTGCCCTTGGGAGAGTCAGCCTAGGCTATCCACAGGATCCCTATGATGCCCTATCTGACCCGCAGCCAAATAATGACCCTTGAGATTATTACAATCTAGACCCACCTGGGCATATTCATCTTGACCTCTTTATGGCCAAGCCATCGCCGCCGAATGACACCACCTTATAGCATGAGGTCCTGCAGTGGACAGCCTCTTATCACAAGTGGAAATGCATAAAATTCAGGAGGCTGAGAACTTCCTCCTGGAGATGCTATCCTTCACACAGCACTCCATGCAATTTCTCCCTATGTAAAAGGGATTGCTGAAAACCTCTCCTGAGGCATTCAAGGACCCGGTCAGGGTAGTTACCCAGAGGGTGGACAAAGAGTACCAAGCCTCACTCTCAGACCCTGCATACTTAGTGTCAGCTCCAGTACCTACAGCCCAGAAGCGTGCCAACACCCAAGGCACCGGTGATGCACCTCCACCGAACAAAGAGAGCAGGTAGATAGATGCAGCAGGTAAGTAGGTCGCTGCTCAGTCATTGACACACTGGTGCGTCTGCAACTCTGCCGGTCTAATGTAAAAAAAGAACCTGGTACACTGGGCTGAAAAGGAGGAGCTCTAACATCTCACAGAACAGTACAGAAAGCGAGGCCAAGAGGTCATTGCAGTGGGGAAAGTAATATCTTACAGTGCTATTCGGTGTGCGACTCAGCTGTTTAGAGAGTCTAAATTATGAATCTGTTAATATTTTTTAATATAGATTGTATAATATGCTGCAATTTTATTTTGAAGATGTTCTATATTGATGCTGTTTTATAGTTTATATTGATTGTAAACTAAATCAAAATTTGAATTTGATTTTGAATGAGGGAACCTTAATTTCTACAGACTGCAGCATAAAAAAAGATGCTGCTTGGCAATGGATGGTGACTGTTATGCCTTCACTCCGTGGGGATTGATCATTTGTGTCACATGGCCGCAGTTTTTGGACTTGACTCTTTACCTTGATTCTTGGGAAATATGATGTTTTGGCTCTATATCTTGTGTCTCTTGTGTAGTAGCTGCAGTCTGTAGCAACACTGAGAGAAGACAATAACGATGGCTTCTGTACCTGACATAGAATTGTTCAACAATTTTAACACTATACAACAACTAAAAGTGGCAGACAAACAACTCTGTGTTATAAATCCACGTTCCTTTCCGTGCTAGATGGTACAGTTTTTTTGAGCCTGACATAGCTTGGTCAGTCCTGTTCTCGTGTCGCTTGCATCTTTCCAACTGTGTTCTACTTGCGCTATACCTTGGATCCTTTCCTAGTTGGTGGTGTATAGGGATCAGTCTTTGTCTTCTTCTTCCTTGGTTTCAAATATCATTGGTTGTACTTTTTTCTGATTCATGATACTCCCTCAATGTTCTTTCTCCTACCCTTCAATCTTGGATGAATCCATTTTCTCACATTCAGCACCTATCAAAATGTACTTTTGTTTTTTTCTATCTCATTTTGTCATTTATGCTAACCTTCATATATTTTCCCCCACTTGCTATCCCTATCTTTCCTTCTACTAACAACCTGTTATAGCGGGACAAAATGACAGTGGAAAAAAAGAGAAGTGGGAGCAAAAAAACAACAAATGGGATGGTGATGCTGGGGGAGAGGGAAAAAAGTGAGGAGGGGAACTGGCTCCAGCAAATGGGAGACCGTAGGGAAAGGGGATGAGTGAAAAAGAATGAAATGGGAGAAAATAAACTGGGTAAGTGAAGGAGGAGAGCAGACTCTTTATGCAGCAGTGTACAAAACAAAGTAGGAGGGTTCAGAAAAGAATACGTAGTAGAAGAAACAGCAGGGAGGTCATGGTTAAGTAGTTTATGGCTGTGACTGGGCGGGTCGCCCCTGTAAGGACGAAGAGTGTGAGGAGGAGTCCATTTCCTGTAACTGGTGGTCAGCTGTTCCCCTCTCGCCCCTTTCTCTTTCCATCCAGCAGCCTACTTCCCTTTCTGCGGAGGATTGGCCGGCCGCTGACTCTGTGTATCCTTGGGGATGCGAGAAGGAAAAAAAACGCTACACCTTTAAGACAGATTGCAGCGAAGACGAGACTCCACCCATCCAGAGCGTCATCGCACCAAAAGGAGGAGGGTTCCGGAAGACGACGGACGGCGATTCCCCGGGGGACGAGTGTGGTGTGAAGTGGAGACGGAGTGCGGACCAGAGAAGTGGCGTAGAAGATGAAGCCTACACTAGCCCAGCTGAGACCAGCAAGCCAGGAGGCCAACGTTCCGGCGAAGCGCCCCGCCACGCTCTCACAGGAGGAGCGTGGCTTACAAAGGTACGGGGAAAAGTTGCGGGTTGGAGTGGCCAGCCCACTGTGTAAATAAACCGCCTACGACTCCCTGTACTCCTACCTCACTACCGACACGGCTGTTTTCTTTGTAAATACACTTGGCACGTGGTTTCCCTTACTCCCGGCCCCTAAACAGCAGCGCTCCGGACGTCTCACTGATTGTCCTTTGTTTCTTTATTTCTTTTGGTGTCGACGTAACCCCGAGCATCGCCTGGAGGTCGTTAAAAGATCATCATTCTGGCTGCAACACCTCCCTGCCAACGCCGCAACACCCTGGAAATCCCTGTTTTCACAAAGGGCGTCAGAACGGAGCCGGACGAGTTCGCCCGAATAAGACTGACAAACAGGAGAAAAAAAGCTTACTTGAAAATAAAACCCTCTCTAAAAGCACCATTTCAGCCTTCTGACTCAGTTCCTTCCCCTCCAGACCCTACACCAGTACAAGTGATGTCAGAAGTGGGATCTCCATCCCAGTCCATCTGTGATCCCGAGATGGACTCCCTGATTCAACATCTCATCAAGGGGCAGGAAAAACTGGAGTGGGCTGTGGAGAGACAACTGTCAGCCGCTCAGGCAGACCGAGACTTGTTTAAAAATACCATCACTGCCCAACTGGAATGTATGCAGAAGAACGTACCGGCCCCATCAGGCGTACCTCATGTAGAGAGTAGGAGTCCTGTGCCCAACCCCTCAGGGATCGCCCTACAAAAGTATGTTCATGGCGAAGACCCTGATGCCTTCCTTATAAATTTTGAGTGAGCAGCGAGAGCTCTGGGTTGGCCTGAAGAGAAGTGGCCCTTTTTCCTGGCGCCATTGTTAACCGGAGAGGCCCAGTTTGCGTACCAGGTGGCTAATCCCGTAGGTAATGCTCCCTACCACCTTATTAAAAATGTGATCCTGGACCACTTGGGGTTAGACCCCGAAGCATACCGAGTACGGTTCCGAAAGGAGAAGGGTTGCCCTGGTGAGAACCCTAAGACCCTATTTTTCAGACTCAAAATGATGGCAGATAAGTGGCTAAAGCCAGAGGCCAGTACCAAAAAGGATATACTGGCTAAAATATACTTGGAACAATTCATGGAGGCTCTTCCATATGGGTCTCAGAGATGGCTGAGGCAACACTCGGGTCTCACGGTGGAGCAAGCCATAGAAATGGCCGCCAATTATGCCCGTGCTCAACCACGTGGGTCAGGTTGGGAACTGGAGAGACACTCTAAGCACTTGATACCATCTAAACCTGAGAAGAAAACAAAGATGGTAACTGAACCGACAAGACCTAGACCTTTGAGAATGGAATCCCCAATGACTCGTGGACTGCAGTGTTTCGAGTGTGGCGAATGGGGCCACATTGCCCGTTTGTGTCCTCGGAAACAACAGGCGGAAGAACCAATGGAAGTGGGTTACCTACCACAAACGGTACTATACTCCGCCGAGATGGGAACTTCGTTCTATGTGAGTATGACTATAAATAACATAGTGAAAGCTCTTTTAGATTCAGGGTGCAGACAGTCTGTGGTCCAAGAACGCCTTGTACACCCCAAACAGTATGTTCCCGACACCCTGGTTCATATTCGTTGTATCCATGGAGACGTCAAGCCCTATCCTTTAGCACAGGTTGTTATACGTCCAAAAGACAAACCAGCCTGTCTAGTGAAAGTGGGTGTAGTGGACTCTCTCCCAGAGGACGTGATATTAGGGGTAGATAATCCTGAGTTCCTCGCCTTGTTCAAGAAGTCTCTCCTGGAACGTTCTCCAAAAGTGATGGGTCCCCAATCTGCTCTCATAACCCCTGACCCTTGGATAATGGTTCGCAACTTCAAATTTGCACAAACAGAGGATAGAACCTTGTATAACGCATGGGAAGCTGCTCATGCTACCCAAGACACACCTAACACACCGTTTCCCAGGTTTGTTATACGGAAGGATCTGTTATATAGGGAGGCAGACGTAGGAAGTACTCTTCAACTCCTGGTACCCACCTCCTTCAGGGAACAAGTGCTATTTTTCGCTCATGCTCATCTGACAGCAGGACAGGCAGGCAAAGAAAAGACTACCGAGAGTATTATCCGGCATTTTTATTGGCCAGGAATCTACAAGGATGTTCAGGAGTACTGCAAGAAATGCGACATATGTCAAAGGAGGAACACCCACAGACCCCCGGCTGCACCGTTACAGCCCATGCCCATTATCGGTGTGCCCTTTGAGAGGGTAGGGATGGACTTGATCAGGCCCCTTCCAAAGTCATCTAGGGGTCATCAGTACCGCACTTGTCATTGTGGACTACGCTACTAGGTTCATAGAGGTGTTTCCCTTACGGGCCCCTTCCAACGCCAATGTTGCAGAAAAGTTTGTGGAACTATTTGCCCAGGATGGATTTTTAAGAGGTCCTCACAGACCAGGGGACACCCTTTACATCCCGCATGATGAGGGAAGTCTGCAAATCCTTAAACATACGACATCTGAAGACATTGGTCTATCATCCCCAGACCGATGGTCTGGTGGAGCGATACAACCAGACATTGAAGTCCACCTTGAAGAAAATGCTATCCACTGAAGGGCCCGCATGGGACCGTTTGCTTCCCCTAGCGTTGTATGTGCTTAGAGCTCAAAAACAGAGCAGTCTTGGATGTTCAGCTTTTGAACTTCTGTATGGACGCCCCCCCAGGTCATTGTTGGAGATAACTAAAGAGACATGGGAAACCCAGGAGGCCGAAGATCAATAGACGCTCCTGGAGTACACATCACAGTTAAGAGCTAAACTGGGGAAACTGAGAAGTCTCGCAGACACTAATCTGGAACAACAAAGACAAAAACAAAAACAATATTACGACCGAGGAACCAAATTGAGAAGGCTCAAAATCGGGGAATGGGCGCTGGTGCTTCTGCCCTCTCTTGCTAACAAAAAGGAATGGACAGGGCCCTATGAAGTCGTGGAAACTATTGGGAACACCACATATAGACTAAGGCTCTCCCCGACGAAAATACAAAGCTATCACATCAACTTATTAAAGAAATGGATAGGACCCATTCCACGAGGTAATAACCTGGTGCTCCCCCTGATGTCCGAACAAACCTCTACATTAGGACACCTTGTTATCAACCCAGATCTAACCGATCAGATGAGAGAGGATCTCTTTGACGTTCTACGACCCTTATCCACAATCTTTTCCGACTTACCGGGAAAGACCACGTTGGTGGAACATTGTATTGAGACAACCCCAGGAAAAATAGTGAAGCAGCGGCCTTACAGGATCCCTGCGTCCAGACGAGAAGCCATGAGGAAAGAGGTCTTGGACATGCTGAACCTAGGTGTTATCCGGCCGTCAAAGTGATTGGGCCTCCCCGATTGTGATGGTTCCGAAACCCGATGGGTCCAAAAGATTTTGTATGGATTTCAGAGCCCTAAATGCTATTTCTACGTTTGACGCATATCCCATACCCCGGGTCGACGAGCTGGTGGAGAAACTGGGAGACGCTGTATTCATCACCACCCTTGACCTTACAAAAGGGTATTGGCAGGTGCCCCTCCGTGAGGAGGACAGAAAGAAGACCGCCTTCATCACAGACGACGGACTCTATGAGTTTACGGTCCTTCCTTTTGGATTACACTGTGCCCCTGCCACTTTTCAGAGACTTATGAACTGTGTGTTGAAACCCTACTCGTCTTTCAGTTCAGCCTATCTAGACGATATTGTAATTTACAGCAAAACATGGGAAGAGCACCTGAAACATGTCCGTATCATTTTGTCGGCACTACAACAAGCCGGCTTACATATCAACTCGAAAAAGTCCCGTGCAGCCTTCACAAGGGTCAACTACCTGGGATACGTCCTGGGAGAAGGTACCATGGCGCCACAAGCGGAGAAGATAAAAGCCACCCAAAACACCGGCTTTCCGAACAACAAAAGAGAACTAAGAGCATTCCTCGGTTAGATTGGATATTATAGACGCTTTATCCCTAAGTTTGCTGAAGTCGCTACACCTCTCACGGACCTTCTACGTAAGGACATCAGACCTAAGGAAATACAGCACCCTTCCCAGGAGGCACAAAACGCCTTTAAACAGCTAAAACACATCATAATCACTGCCCCAGTATTGGAGTCTCCCAATTTTGAGAAAACCTTCATCCTTGCCACTGACGCATCCAATGTAGGGCTAGGGGCCGTGCTATCACAAATGGGCCTCGATGGCGTAGAACATCCCGTCCTGTATGCCAGTCGGAAGTTGTTCCCCAGGGAATGTAGATATTCCACTGTAGAAAGTGAGTGTCTGGCCATTAAATGGGCCATCGAGAAATTACAATACTATCTGGAAGGGAGGACCTTCATCCTGCAAACTGATCACTCTCCATTAAAATGGATGTACCAGAACCGGACATTGAACGCCAGGGTACTCAGATGGTTCCTCTCCCTCCAACCCTATTCCTTTACAGTTCAACATAAAAAGGGCAAGGATAACGGCAATACAGACTATCTCTCTCGGGCCTTTCCTCTCCCCAATCGGGAGATTTCAGGGGGGGGAGGTGTGTGACGGGGCGGGTCGCCCCTGTAAGGACGAAGAGTGTGAGGAGGAGTCCATTTACCGTGACTGGTGGTCAGCTGTTACCCTCTCGCCCCTTTCTCTTTCCATCCAGCAGCCTACTTCCTTTTCTGCGGAGGATTGGCCGGCCGCTGACTCTGGGTATCCTTGGGGATGCGAGGAGGAAAAAAAACGCTACACCTTTAAGACCGATTGCAGCGAAGACGAGACTCCACCCATCCAGAGCGTCATCGCGCCAAAAGGAGGAGTGTCCCGGAAGACGACGGACGGCAATTCCCCGGAGTGCGGTGTGGAGTGGAGACGGAGTGCGGACCAGAGAAGTGGCGTAGAAGACGAAGCCTCGACTAGCCCAGCTGAGACCAGCAAGCCAGGAGGCCAACGTTCCGGCGAAGCGCCCCGCCACGATCCAGCGGTAGGAGCGTGGCTTACAAAGGTACGGGGCCAAGTTGCGGGTTGGGCGGGTTGGAGTGGGCAGCCCACTGTGTAAATAAACCGCCTACGACTCCCTGTACCCCTACCTCACGAGCACTACCGCCACTGCCATTTTCTTTGTAAATACACTTGGCACGTGGTTTCCTTCACTCCCGGCCCCTAAACAACAGCGCTCCGGACGTCCCACTGATTGTCCTTTGTTTCTTTATTTCTTTTGGTGTCGACGTAACCCCGAGCATCGCCTGGGGGTCGTTAAAAGATCATCATTCTGGCTGCAACACCTCCCTGCCAACGCCGCAACACCCTGGAACTCCCTGTTTTCCCAAAGGGCGTCAGAACGGAGCCTGACGAGTTCGCCCGAATATGACTGACAAACAGGAGAAAAAAAGCTTACTTGAAAATAAAACCCTCTCTAAAAGCACTATTTCAGCCTTCTGACTCCGTTCCTTCCCCTCCAGACCCTACCCCAGTACAATGGCATAGGTAGTTTATAGCATTGGAGGGAAGTAAAGTAGAGTCGGCAGGTAAGCAAGGGCAACATTAAGAAGTAGTCAGAAATGTGAGGGTAGCCATGAAGAGCAAGCAGGCTGAACTGATAAATAGATCAGTAGAAGCATCAAGAGTATGTCCGGATCAAACTTAAAAACTGAAACGCCAAACTATGCCTTGTGGAGTAGAAAATAGGAGGAAATTATAAGAAAATCCAAGTGGAGATATAAGTTACAGGCAACCACCTATGGAAGTGAGGGTGAAATAAGGAGTTTGAGAATACATCTCATGAATGGTGAAATGTGGGATGTGCAAAAATGGTTCATAGTGACAAAGGAAAGCAAAAAAAGGACCAGAGAAAGATGAATATTGAAACATGAAAGTGGGATCTGAGAAGGATTTCTAGGATGAATGCAGTCCATGGATAACTCTACCAGTAAACACTGTAAAAATGTTCATGTGTCAATTATAAACTGAAGATTAATATATACTACTGAGATGTATCTAATTGAGTCTGCGATCTGATTTCCTTTTTCACACTGTAGCATTAGACATATCTGTCCAATCGGACTGTAATGCAAAAGTTTGCTATAGTCCAACCTGCGACAGAGCTTCTGACAGGTACCCTATTTACCTCCTGAATAAGCTACCTCTTAATGAGGCCGAGTAGCTCTTATCAAATGAGTATATTTAAAGCTAAGCCGTCGAGTTTGAAGTATACCAAATATACAGTTCGAGGCATGTGGGCTGCTGAATTCATATCTGTGCATAGATCGCCGCCTAGTGTTGGGTCCGGATGATTGCACATTGTTGTCCTGGAAGAGTCTTCGAAGTATCACGAGATAGGTGGCTCCTCCCCTGGACTACAGTGCGCATGGGCATCGCCTCCATCCCCAGATTGTTTTTTTCCGCCATTGGGTTCGGATGTGTTTCGGTTCCCTCTGTCGGAACCGATAGTAGTTTTGCGATTCGACTTGAGACCAAAAGGTCTTTAGGCTGGGCGTCGGTATTGTTTCGTTCGGGTTATCTTCTTGTCAGCTCCGAACGCTTCCTGCCCCTCCGCGTGCTCTCGGCGCGGACGGGCCTACTCGACGCTCAAAAGTTCCTGAACATGGAACGGACTCCATTCAAGAGGTGCCCGGTGTGCACCTCTAAGTATTCACACCTCGACGTGCACCCTGTGTGCAACAAGTGTTTATCACCGGACCATGACGAGACCAGGTGTATGGCCTGCTCGAAGTTCCGGTGCAAGAAGACCCTGAAGCATCGTCGGGCCGCTCGACTCCAGGCCCAGTTGGCGGCACCCCCTGCGCCCTTGCCGGACAACATCTTTGAAGGATTTGAAGACGACGAAAATGTCTTTCAGGTTTCGGACTCTAACCCTGCGTCGGAGGGAGAGGACTACGACGCAGAGGATGAGGAGTTTGATGAAGCCGGCGACGAGGTAGGGGACGACGATGGGGCCATTGCCACCGTGGGGGATAGCTCAGAGGAGGAGCACCCCCAGACTGATTCGGGGGTCAATCCCCAACATACGGCCCAGGTCGAGGGATCGCCTTCGGGCCTTACCCAAGACCTTACTAATAGTCCAACTGCCCCGCCTCTCGGCCCGGCCGCGGACATTTCTGAAGAGCCACTCCCGTTGAAGAAAACGAAAGTGAAGCCATCGGGATCTACACCATCGGTTTCGAAACCGAAAGTGAAAGCTCCACTGGTGGGGCAGAAGGCTCTAGAGGCGTCAACACCTAAAAAAGTCAAAATGGCCGACTTGAAAGGCCACGCCAAGATGGCCGACCCCAAGGCCTCGGGGTCGACGCCGAAGACGAAGGTGGCCGACGCGGCTACGTCGGCGCCGAAGACGGTCGAGGTCGACGACCCGAAAAAGGCTCCCAAGAAGCACCGAAGCGACTCCAAGGCTCCGGCGGTGCCGGCTCCTACTGGGGGAGCCAAGGAGGGCAAGGTGTCGACTCCGAAGACGCTGCCCCCGGCAGACTCGACTCCCGACTCAGGGAAATCGCTCGAACCAGTCAAGCCCTCTCCGGCCTTTACGAAGAAGGTTGTCGAATCCCTCCAACGGATCCGAAACGCTGAGGTTCCCGTATCTGAGGGAGTGAAGCCGAAGCCCGCATCGAAGCCGGCGAAGGCGCAATCGCCTATCCGCTACACCCTGCCGCCAAAGTCGGCGCCGAAAGCCTTCGCTCCGAAGCAGGGGACGGACGTGCCTTCGAAGGAGGTGTCGACGCCCAAAGCGTCGCTGGGGGGGGTCGAAGCCTCGGCTCCAGCCACTCGCTGAGGAAGAGCGCCGTGAGGTCTTCATCGACGTCAATACGGGGAAATTGTCCCTCCTCAAACGGAAAATCACCACGGAACCAGTGCTGGAACATTTTCGGATTCCTCTAAAAAACAAGAAGGACTCGGCGGGCGCTTCGGCCCCTTTGGGACCTTTGTCTCCCAAACAAGTGGTACATTCTCCTATGCGTTCTAACACGGGGGAAGGTGACGATGAGGAGGAGGTCGAGTACAACTATCCGGCGTACTCGGATCCGGAGGAGGAACATGAACCTTGGTCGGCCGGAGCCGACCCAGATGACCCGCAATCGGGTCAGGAACCGCAGCTCTTTGCGGCAAAGACCTCGCCAACGGAGGACTCTGCAGCCTTCAACGCCTTGATTGAAAGGGCCGCAGCTAACCACGATGTTGAGCTCCACTCGGATCCTGTGGATGTGGACTTTTTGTTTGACACTTTCTCAGTGGCTGAGAAGTCGGTCAAAACTTTGCCAATGCTCAAGGGAGTGCTAAAGCACGCGCCGGAGGTCTTCAAGGAGCCCACTCGGGCGCGTGTAATTAACCCTCGAATTGATAAAAAATATAAGGCAGCACCCTCAGATCCAACATATATCAAGGGACACCTGCCACTGGACTCTTTGGTTGTATCCAACGCTCGGAAGAGGGCGAATTCACAGAGAACTGGTGACGCTCCTCCCCCGGACAAAGAGTCAAAAATATTCGAGGCCTCAGGGAAAAGGATTGCTGCACAGGCAGCTAACATCTGGCGTATTTCTAACACGCAGGCCCTACTTGCACGCTACGATAGGGCTCACTATGACACCCTGGAGACACTGCTGCAGCACTTACCTGACCAGTACAAGGAGGCTGGGGAGATGCTAATTCAGGAGGGCAAGCTAAATGTGCGCTAGATGTGGCTGACACTGCCTCCAGGGCAATCAACACTAGTGTGTTGCTGAGAAGACATGCATGGCTTCGCATATCAGGCTTTAAACCAGATATCCAAACCACCATACTCAACCAAACAGTTAATCCTGACCACCTGTTTGGCCCCGAGGTGGATGCGACACTGGAAAAGATGAAAAAAGACACAGACACTGCTAAATCTATGGGGGCCCTCCAGTCTCAGCAGTTTCGGGGTGGTTCCTTTCGCCGCTCCCATTCCAGAGGCACCTCCAGGGGTCAAGCATCGCAATCCACCCAGTATTATAAAGGCAATACCCAGACCTCATACACAAACAAGGGTAGAGGTGGCTACAGAGGCAACAATGTCAAGGGCAGGGGACGTGGAAACAATAGCTCCAGGTCCACCACCGCCAACAAGCAGTGACGTCTTGTCACTGCCCCCCGACCACTCAACACCGGTCGGGGGGAGACTCCAGCAGTTCCTGCCCGCGTGGAAATCCATCACCACGGACAGGTGGGTGAGATCTCTTATCCAGTACGGTTACTGTCTGGAACTTACTTCCACTCCACCAAACATTCCTCCAAGGAGCCGTCCTATGTCCGGCGAGCACTTGCACTTGTTGCAGCAGGAGGTCGCAGTCATGCTGCAAAAAGGGGCAATCGAGCTCGTTCCACTGCAAGAAAGGGGAACAGGGGTTTACTCCCTGTACTTTTTGATCCCCAAAAAGGACGGACCCTCAGGCCCATCCTGGACCTCAGGCCCCTCAACTGGTATATTCTCTCGGAGCACTTCCATATGCTCACGTTGCAGCAGGTTCTCCGTCTGCTTCAACAGGGGGACTTCCTGGCCACACTGGACCTAAAGGATGCGTACTTTCATATTCCCCTGCATCCTTCACACAGGAAGTATCTCAGATTCACAATCCTAAACCAGCATTACCAGTTCAGGGTTCTGCCGTTCGGGGTCACCACAGCGCCAAGAGTCTTTACGAAGTGCCTGGCGACTGTGGCGGCGCATCTGCGACGCCAAAACGTCCACGTTTATCCTTACCTGGACGACTGGCTCATTCAGGCAAGGACAGAACAGCAGTGCGCAGACAACGTGTCCCGCACTATTCATCTCCTGCACGATCTGGGATTCTCGCTGAACTATCCAAAATCTCATCTCCAGCCCGCCCATGTACGGCAGTATCTGGGCGCGACGATAGACACGCTGGCAGCCACTGCGCAGCCAAATTCAGTGAGAATCGCCAGCATCCAAACTCTGATCCAACGATTCAGACCTCAGCACTCGCTTCCAGCGAAGGTGTTCATGCAGTTGATAGGCATGATGGCCTCCTGCATCTCCATCGTCCCGCACGCGAGACTACATATGCGTCCGCTTCAGGAGTGCTTGGCACGTCAGTGGACTCAGGCTCATGGGCAACTGACAGACCTAGTGTTGGTGAGCGTACAACTCTCTGCATTGGTGGAATCCACTGAACCTTTGCAAGGGCCGACCGTTCCAGGAGCCTGTGCCACAGATTGTCCTGACGACGGACGCTTCTCTCCAGGGATGGGGAGCGCATGTACTCCATTACACGGTGCAGGGACTATGGACACTACAGCAGAGAAAGATGCACATCAACGTTCTGGAACTGATGGCAATCTTGATGGCTTTAAAGGCATTAAAAGGACATCTGTCCAACAAGGTTGTGTTGATCCGGACGGACAACATGACGGCCATGTACTACATCCGGAAGCAGGGAGGCACACACTCTCCGCAGCTGTCTCATCTGGCTCAGAGCATGTGGAAGTGGGCCATTCAGAGGAACATCTTCCTCATGGCGGAGCATCTCCCGGGCAAGGACAACCAGATGGCGGACCTGCTCAGCAGGCACAGCCACCAGATGCACGAGTGGGAGATACATCCATCAGTACTCCAACCCTACTTCCAAAGGTGGGGTCATCCAGAGATAGACCTGTTCGCCACAAAGGAGAACGCAAAATGCCAAAGCTTCGCCGCCAGGTTCCCACACCCGCAATCACAGGGCAATGCGATGTGGATGAACTGGTCAGGCAGATTTGCGTACGCTTTTCCCCCAGCACCTCTGATACCGCTGGTGGCACGCAAACTCAGGCAGCACTCGATGACTCTCATCCTGGTTGCTCCAACGTGGGCTCGCCAACCACGGTACACCACGTTTCTGGAACTCTCCGTGGTACCGCATCAAAGGCTTCATCTCACCCCCAGCCTTCTGACGCAGAGCCATGGCGACATTCAGCACCCAGATCCGCAACAGCTCAACCTGGCGATCTGGCTCCTGAAGTCCTAGAGTTTGGTTACCTCAATCTTCCCCCCGATTGTATGGACATCATTCGGGAGGCAAGGAAGCCCACTACTCGAGCTTGTTACGCAGCCAAGTGGAAGCGTTTTGTCATGTACTGTGTAAACCACAATATTGACCCACTGGACGCTTCCATACAGAACATTATTGGCTACCTGTTCCATCTGTACCAATGCAATTTGGCGTACTCTTCCATCCGCATTCATTTGTCTGCGATGGCAGCGTACCTTCAGAATAGGCAACACTTATCCCTTTTTAAGGTCCCTGCTATCAAGGCTTTTCTGGAAGGACTCAAAAGGGTAATTCCACCGCGGACACCACCAGCTCCAGAATGGAACCTCAATGTGGTTCTTACAAGGCTGATGGGTCCTCCCTTTGAGCCACTGCACTCTTGTGAGCTTCAGTTTCTGACTTGGAAGGTTGCTTTCTTAGTAGCAATTACATCGCTACGGAGGGTTAGTGAGTTGCAGGCGCTCACCATCCAGGAACCATTCTTCCAAGTACACGCTAACAGGGTGGTGCTCCGCACCAACCCTAAATTCTTACCCAAGGTGGTATCTCAATTCCACATGAACCAAACAATTGAGTTGCCAGTGTTTTTTCAAAACCCAGAGTCACTGGCGGAGCGGATGCTCCACACCCTTGATGTTAAAAGAGCCTTGATGTACTACGTGGACAGAACTAAAGATTTTCGTAAGACCAAGTAACTCTTTGTTGCTTTTGCCTCACACCACAAGGGAAATGCTATCTCCAAAGCTGGGATCGCTAGGTGGATAGTGAAATGCATTCAGATCTGTTACGCTAAAGCTAAACGCACTCTCACAATTCCACCAAGAGCCCACTCCACCAGAAAGATGGGGGCCTCTATGGCTTTCCTAGGTAACATTCCCTTAGAAGATATTTGTAGAGCAGCTACATGGTCTACCACACATACCTTCACTAAGCATTACTGTGTAGATGTGCACTCTAAACAGCAGGCAGCTGTTGGCCAGGCTGTTCTCAAAACGCTTTTTCAAACGGCTGCAGCTGGCACGGGCGGCCGCCGCTAATGGAGGGACTGCTATGTATTCTATGCACAGATATGAATTCAGCAGCCCACATGCCTCGAACTGCAAATGCTACTTACCAGTATGCATCTGTTCTTGGCATGTAGGGCTGCTGACATTCATATCGCCCGCCCTCCTCCCCGGCGCCTGTAGCAGCTGCAGTAATTTTCTTTACACATATTTTCATACTCTTAGCATAGGGCATCACTCACATATGTCACTCCATCTCTGCCAATGGCTAAAAACAATCTGGGGATGGAGGCGATGCCCATGCGCACTTTAGTCCAGGGGAGGAGCCACCTATCTCGTGATACTTCGAAGACTCTTCCAGGACAACAATGTGCAATCATCCGGACCCAACACTAGGCGGCGATCTATGCACAGATATGAATGTCAGCAGCCCTACATGCCAAGAACAGATGCATACTGGTAAGTAGCATTTGCATTTGCAAACAAGGATTGGAAAAGTAGGTAGGTCTGGCCTTGGCAAGCTGGTGTAAAAGTTTTTTTAAAATTTATTATTGCAAGCATATGCACAAAAATAAAAAGCAGGCAAGAAAGGAAACATGCCACCATCAAAACATGGCGGCCACAAGCTTGCAATAAAAATTGTAACCCCCCAAAAAATAATTGCCATTGTATTTAATTTAAAGAGAAAAGTATGGATGCTTCCTTGCATGCACGTGCACTAAGAACTGGTACAGAAAGTCTTAATTAGTTTTAATGCACATCAAAGTAGATTGCTGTTATTTGTGCAAAGCAGAGAAACGGTTGGATATAAATTATTATAAAAAAATATTTTGGCATACCCGACCACCAATCGAACTGGGTACATCTGAATGAGCTTTCAGCAGTGTCTACTTGCTCACTTTGAATCCTTCTAATCTTAAATTCCAGCAACCACTGTATAAGTGCTTCATAAGGGCCAGGATCAGTTCCTGCTAAGGATATCCACGATTTCTGCATTGGAGCCAAATGCATTTACAAAATACGGAAGAATGTAGACATGATGCCATGATGGGTAGTTGCAGTGAAACCCTGCAAACGCATGAGCAGTGAGTCAGGAAGCCGGTGAGGGAAATCGGCTAGAATCGCTAGAGAGACTCAGACAGGTGGAGTGTGTTGCTGCCCAGAGCAACGGGGGAGGAGCCAGTTTGAAGTAGTGAGAAGATGGGCTTGGAGACACTGCGGAGAGTTGATGCGTGGGCTGAGGGCATCAGCAGGCAGATAATGCCACTTATGATCTAACACTACCGCCGCACCCCAGCCAAGCCCAGGTAGTGTACCTGACATGTGAAGTACATCGACTCACCCCAGGTTTCTTGGAGGCACAAAGGCAGTGGAGGGCTCATATGGTACAAATAGTTTATACGATTGTGGCTCCCACAGAGACACAACTCAATCAATTTTACGGTGTGGACCTGATACCTGATGACTTTTAGAGAAAAAAAAGTACAACTGAATTACAAAACAGTTTGCGACTAGGAGGTTCGATAAATGCATAGGGGATCTATTACCAGCAACCTCGCACACCTGTCCCCAAAACAGATTCCCTCCCTGACTCCAGTCTCCCTCCAAGGATGTCTGGTTTGTATTAAATATGAGACAAAACCCAGCAGTAACCCACCAGAGGACAGCTACTACCTCAGCTGCACTACAGGGGCAATGAAAACCCCATGCCCCAGCAGTTAATCTAGATGCTATACTTGTACATGGCCTCAGGGCTGCATTCAATTAGAAGAAAGACATAGTGGCCATTTACTTGAACTTACTGAAGACTGGAAAGCTCAAAATAACAGAATTGATTACGAACACGGAAGCTATGATAGGTGAGCTCATTCTTGCAGCCCAGGAACTATAGAAGCATGTCACTGACTTGCAAGAGCATCTGTGCTCTATTGAGTAATAGGAAATAACTGGGGTGAGTGGGGGCAAGATAACCATAGACATCCCCATAGGAACACACTAAGTAGAGATGCCTATTGGGGTATACCAGTTTTCAATAGATTCAGCAGCCTCGAGATGGTTGACTGACTTCCTCCATCACTCGGGCTGCTGAACATTGAACTGGAGGGAACAAAACAGGGTTGCCCCGATGAGTCCGTTAAAAACATAGAGGTGCACGACAAGGAGACACCAAGCACACAACTGGCCCAAAACTCCCCGAGGCTGCCACTATCAAGGAAAGATCAAGTAATGGATAACACTATAGGACGCAAAACATCCAACCCTCCAGATCCATATACTCATAAAAACCCTAATAGTGTGCTAACGATTGTCAGCTGGAATGTAGCTGGACTCCAACAACGGGTGTCGGATCAGGAATGGTTAAAATTTATATCTAACAAAGACATTATAATGTTACAAGAGACATGGGCCACCTCTGAAACAGCCATAGAGGGTTTTTAATGTTATAGCACTTGCGCTCAAAAGCCAGTCTTTGGACGCCCCGTGGGAGGCCTGCTGATTGGGTTTAGAATAACTCTAGGGGGGGCTATTAAACCAATACCAACCAAGAGCCCAAATATTCAAATAATCGAGTTTACATGTAGATCACCGTTATACCTGATCAACTTTTATAATAACGATTTTCACTCGACCCCTAATAAGAACTATATAGAGCTATTCGAGAACATTACAAGAATAACTGAATCAGCTAACAACTGTGCAAACAATGGGATCATCCTAGCTGGAGACTTTAATGCCAAACTATCGAAAACCAAAGCAGGTACAAATCAACCAGATAGGGCCACCAAACGCGGGAAGGAAATGAAAAATTTTACAAATACCCACACCCTATCGAATATAATGGATACATTTAAAAATAGCGACACTGCTTATATCCCAACTTTCAGAGGGAGAGATTTCTCCAGCACAGTAGATTACATCTTCACGTCTGTGGAACTATTAGATAAAGTTATCCAAGCATTAGTCGTAGAAACAGCCTTCGGAGACCATAATGCATTAGAATTTAGCTTAAGAATTGGCCCGATCCAAGCACCCCCCGTACCTTGGGAGCAAGAGATATTATGACATCAACAGATAACCTCAGGTTAAAGTGGAAAGGGGTGAACTGTGGACCCATTATGGACATAATTATAAGCAATCATCAACCAACAGTTGCCTCTTGCTCACTTACCGATGGGAACCACCATAGGATAATCAAAGACTTTGCAAATCTGTGCCATGTTATTAAGACTCTTCTAACAGTCCCCCACAGGAAAAATAACGACGAGCCTAGGTGGTTCGACAGTTGTTGTTCAGCGGCAAATAAGGCTCTTCGCAAGGCGTTAAACTCCAAACCGAGGAACCAAGTAGATGTACGGTCCGCCAGGCAAGCCTACAAAACAGCTATAGGGATAAGGAAGGCTACCATGGTAGAGGAGCATTGGAATGAACTATCAGTCTCCGCTGCTGTGGGAAATAGTGCAACTTTCTGGCCCGCTGTAAGGAAGATGCGGGACATGGGGAAACAGTTGTCACCAATTAGTTGCACCATCTCAAGTCAGCATTGGGAGCAACATTTCTCCAAAATATATGCCAACCCCGCTGCTCCCGTAGAAGACCATAATTACGACAAACTGAGCCCACTTGATATAACCCTGGGGGAGGTCGTTCTGGCCATTAACCAAAGCCTTGGGAACAAGGCGCCAGGGCCGGATGGCTTCCCAATTGACTTAATCAAACACAAACCAGAATTTTGGGGGCCTATTCTGGTCAATGTTTTCAACTGTGTACCGATGGGCGCCATCCCTGCCACCTGGTCCACAAGCACAATAGTGCCTATTTACAAAAAAGGTGAAAGATCTGACCCTGCAAATTATAGGCCCATCTCACTCTTAGACAACACCCTGAAAATTCTGGGCCGGGTGTTGTACAACAGAGTGAATGATTGGGCCGAAGAAACAGGGGTGCTGGACAGATGTCAGATGGGCTTTAGAAGTAAGGTCGGGACAACAGAACAATGCCTGAATTTCAATCTCATAATAGGCAAATACACCATAGCCAAGGCTTCTCCTATCTACTTAGCCTTTATGGACTTGTCGTCCGCATTCGACCTAGTGAATAGGTCGAAACTGTGGGCGACACTTCTCTCCTATGGCCTTGATGAACCCTTGGTACACTTCCTAGCCTACCTACACGTGGACACTAAAGCCCAGGTACGAATTGGAATGGAGGGCGAAACCTCGGGGCAATTAAGGTAGAAAGAGGCGTCCGACAGGGGTGCGTTTTAGCACCCCTGCTGTTCATCATCTACATAAATGGACTGAGTGACTCCCTGAAAAAGACGACAACGGATGTCCCAAAAATCCAAGGGAACCTGCTACCCGCACTCCTTTATGCAGACGATGCGGTGATCATGGGCCTAACACCGAATGCTCTCCGTGCCCTGGTCAAGAGCTTTGCACATTTTATGGGGAATCTGGACCTGAAGGTGAATTTAAAAAAATCATTTATCATGACATGTGGGCCAGGGGCCAAACAACTCAACTCCATCTCGATTGGTCAAGAGAAGTTACACTCCACCAAATCATTCCCCTACTTAGGTATGGTCTTTGCTGCGAACGGCCTGTGGAGTGGGCATCTCGCCCACGCCACAGGCAAGTTCTCAAAGGCCATAAACTCAATCCTTGCCCTGCCTCGGCCAAAAAGGTCAGAAACAACTAAGGCAATTGTGAAAATCTATAAATTGCAATGCGTCCCGGTTGCAACCTATGGCGCAGAGATTTGGGGGATAGTGAGCCCATCTAGCCTGCAGACAGAAGAAAACCGGTTATGTAGAAAACTTCTTGGAGCTCCAATTTCCTCTTCCGGGTACATCTGCCATGCTGAGCTCAACTTGCCCTACATAACCGACTTTATTGCCACGCGACCTGCAATATTTTGGTTGTCCATTTGGGCTAATGAACGTGCTACCTTAACACAGGAAATTGTGTCCGAATGTCTAAACTGTGACAAAGGTATGAGTATCATGTGGCTTCGGGCAACAAAGGAAAGCCTAGACAGTATTGGTAAAACTCATCTTTTTAACGATCCATCGCAGATTAAGAGCACAGACAAAAAGGACACACAAATTGAACTCTATGCCCTCTTTAGGGAAAAGAGGTTGGAGATAGAATTACAAAAACAAACTGTCAAATCATATGTGAATAACATAAACAATGACTTATCTCCACAACAAATACCTTTATACTTAAGACTCCCTATGACCAACTGGGAAAGGTCGTTATTATTTCGCCTAAGAGCTGGAACTATAAAATACTCACTCTGTTTCCCCATGGGCCACAGCACGACGAACTTTGGACATGAGTTAAGCCCCTGCCCTTGCGATGGACATAGCAGACAAAATGACCTACATTTCTTCTTTCATTGTAAATTCTTTATGAAATATATCAAGTGGTTTTTAGCTCCATATTTTAAAAAACAAAGACCAGTTTCCCTAACTCAATCATATCTCATGCTTTTAAAATTAGAAAATGACGAACTGATTTTTCGTGCAAGCTCATTTTTGAAAGTCATCTTTTATGCACGGAAATCTATGGAATCTCCCTGAAATGCTCACGTGCCTAAAATGCCTCCCTTGCAATAGCAATTTAGCTAATTGGAATGCACATTGGAACGCACTTTAATAACCTGACTTTGATTGCTTATATTAATACTTGAAAACCAATTGCAGTTTTTAACTATTTTATGGAAATTGTGTAAATTATTTAAAAAAAATGTATTTTTATGTAATGTGTGACTTTCATGGATTTTTTGCAATCCGAATAAAGTTTTCTTGAATTGAATTGAATTGAGTACAGAGCAGCAGACTCCGGTAGAAGATCAAGATGAAACAACATTATGATTGTAGATTTACCTGCGAAAACCGAGAGCTCAACATGATTTTATCTTGGAAACATGACTGTGCAAATGTGGTCTGACTTGTCTCTTTAAATAGCTTGCCATTGAGAAGGCATACAGGCTGCAGCAACCCCCAGTGGCTCTTGAATCACAAAGATTGGCGTGGAACCTGCTTAATTACAGGGACTGGGATGTGTTATTTCAAGAAGTTAGAAGGAAGGGCCATATAGCTCTAAACAATCACAAAATATACTTATTTTCTAACTAATCTGCTGTGGTGCAATACAAAAGACACTGAAAGTGGGGCAAAAACTGAGGCAACTGGACTAAATATATGCTGCTCTTCGCGGCCAGTCTAAAAATTAAAGACTTGAACCACTCACACTTCCGAAACAAATGACTGGGCAGATAAATGGATAGTGGAAAATAGAAGGGTGGGGAGGGAAGAACCAGGTCCTAACAACTAAACAGAAGAAGGAGTGAACCACAAAGGAGAGACATTCCCAAACCAAGGACCGCTCTAAAGTCTGAAGAAAAGCAAGCAGCAATAGCTTCTGTAAGTACCTTGGAACTCAGGAGTGAACTACACTGACCTATGATCCATGGGCACCAGAACTGAATCTAACTGACAAAACCAAGGGCAGTGACTGAGATATGCCCCAAGTCACACCTATCCCTCTTGACACAATATTAGAGTATTGGAATGAGAGCCCCTAGAACCTATGAAAGTGTCAGGAAAGATCGATATATGGACTCACAGACAACAGCCAAACCTCTGAACCCGCAAGTACAACAATGCATAAACTGAACTCATTAAGAGACACTTATGCACTGTATGAAATTTAATTAATCTTTTTCACTAGCGCTAACCGGACAACCTCAGGCAGGAGCGACTGCCACAAACACAACTAGGAAGTATCACATAGGACTAACTGAGTAGCCAACATAATATGCTGTTGGGATGGAAAAGTCCCTTGTGTGGTGACAGGAGTGTGCCCCTGCCCTGAGTGCCCAGGCTTTAATAATGTCTGGATCTCTGGTGCTGATTTTTCTTGTCCTGGGAAGGCATGTATCGTGCATGTGTGCCATGACATAGGCCTGTCTCATAGATGACTGTTTTGTTGGATTGAGAAGGGTGCCCAAAGCACTACCTTCAGTGGTGAAAGGCTATTGCTTTTGCCAGGAGTTAAGTAGCACGAGCGCAGTGGAGGCAAATTACTGCGTAGTGATCAATAGGAGTGAACAGGCCCTTTTTAATTGTGTCACTGGACATTTACCATATATATGATACAAACATTCGTAGGACTGGTGAAACACGGTGTCAATACAAGTATTTGCGATGGTGGAAAATAATCCTACATCAATGTGGTATAATCAATAGCTTTGTTGTATCTGCGATTCAAAAAGCCATGTACATAGTAACAGGTTATAATATGTACTGCTATCGCATAAGCAAATAATGTTATTGAGTCCCACAAAGCCAAGGAAATGTTGCAGGGAGAAAGGGGGAAGATCAGAAAACACCAAGGGCCTGATTTAGAGTTTGGCGCATGGGTTACTCTGTCACAGACATGACGGATATCCTGTCCGCCTTATTCCAAGTGCCATAGGATAGAATGGACTCCTAATACGCCAGACAGGATATCCGTCATGTTTTTGACGGAGTAACCCGGTCTGCTAAACTCTGAATCAGGCCCCAAGTAAACAGAAATTCTAGTCCCATGAACCAAGGGGCGTTGTCTCCCCTGGGTATTTTTGATGATTCCAACACAGGGATCTTAAGGCTGGGGGGTGCATTTAGTGGGGAAGAAGGGTCTCCTTGCTTGCGCCGAGAGCCAAGATGTGATAGATACATGCTTAGGGGTTTAGTTTAGGAAAGAGAGCAATTCAGGCCTCATCCGCCGAGTCTTCATCTGGGGTAGGGAGTAGGCAGCCATTCCTGCCTATCTGTGCGGTGTCTCGTAGTATCTTATCCTACACTAGAGCATGGTCTGGGTCGGGCCATCCCCTCTGTACCTCGATGTTAATAATGGCACTCTCGCACTTTGCCCATCTGGCCAGGTAGTATCACCACCCTAGTAATGAGGGACTCTGGGATTTCCAAGACATTGAGATATGCCTGCGTGCCAGATTTGAAGCAAGGTCTGCAAACCTGGAGGTGATGATTCTAGTATGGGGTCTGGGAAACAAGTTCAACAAAAGAATAGCTGGTGACTTATCAAGGTGGCTTCCTGTAGCAGTATTGACAAAGGCCGTCATGGTTTCCCAATACGGAGCGAGGGCAGTCCCACACCATAGGTAAAAGTCTGTGTTGTCTAATCGGCGCCTGGGAAAAGCTGCCTGGGATCCTGGAAATATCCTATTGAGTCATATAGGGGTCAGGTATATCCCTTGGAGGTAACAATACTGTATTAATTTAAAGCGAGCGTCTCGGGAGGTACGGTGAGCATAGCAGAGGACATTGGCCCAGTCACTATCTGACAGGTCTTGAGGGGGAACATGAGGGGGAACATCAAACTCGGTTGCCAATGGTTTTCATTCCCCTTAGCTCCCAGTCTTGTAATCCTGACCAGTGCCATGTATGTGGGAGATACAACAGCATCAGTAGAGTGTGGCATAGCGGAGCTTCGTCTTGGTGCGTTGTAGCACTCGGGCCCATGCAAACCGGAGGATGGATAACACCAGGTCCTCTGTATCTGCTTTATGAGGGGGCTGCGGAGTAAGGAGAATGGTCGCCAGACTGGAACTGGTAGGAGCAAATTGCAGTCCTAAGGTGCTACTGCCCAGAGACTAATGTGCCAGACCGCTACCCATTTAAGTTGTGCAGCAATGTAATAAAGCTCAATATCAGGCACTACATGCCCTCCTTCATTCATAAGAAAGCATAACTTACTCAGAGCTATACAGTGGCACTCTGTACCCCAGATAAGCTAGGCAAGCCAACCTTTCATTAAATTGAAGATGGATCTGGAGAAGGTGAACTGTCAGAGTTGCGAAATAGTAAGTAGCTGATGGAGGAATACCATTTTTGACAGGGCAATCTGTCCCATCATAGAGAGGGGGAGCATGAGCTAGAATTGCGTGGACAAGCAGCTCTGCCTCGTTGATATATATAGCTTTATCCTGAGATAGTGGAATGGGACTCGCTCCCCGCGAAGAGTTGTTCCAATTTGAGGTGTTGGAGCCCTTTTAAGCAGGGTATTAAATGTAAAAATATTTGATTTGTACCAATTAACTCAAAGGCCTGAATGATGTACAAACTCTGCTAATGCCGCAATGACGCCATTAGCGTCTCCACGCTCACCCCAAGTGTAAAGGAGAAGGTCAATTACACACAGGGAGACATATAAGGGCGTGTCAACAACCTGAAAAGCCTTGGAAGTGGTGTGCAGACTTACTCATGTAAAGTTCTGCTGCTGTGTGCTTAACTCACTTTTGGCCTACATCGAATGCTGTGTACTGTATGTATGTGTTGGGTGTATGTGTACACAAGGAGATGCTGGACGGAGCGCTGAAACTTTTCAAACACAACCCCAGTCACAGATCTGAGTTGAATCCATCATTGTTCTTTAGCTCACTTTGCCACCCCAGTTCAGACCCAGCTATATGCAAATCAGTCTTGGCCCTATGCCTCATGGGAAAAGTCCAGCCCGAAGTGCCAAGCCAGGTGTACCCTGGACCGGAAATAGGCATCATGGGAACGGTTTCAGGGTAACACCCCTTATCTGCTAGGCTAGCTTGAATCCAGTGGCAAAGTGAGCAAGGGACCCACTTCTGGGCATACCCTGCCAACTTAATGTAAATAAAGGAAACACAAGGAGATTATGGATGGAGCACTGAAACTTTTCAACACAACTCCAGTCACAGATCTGGGTTGAATCCATAATCGTTCATTAGTTCACTTCGCCACCCCAGTTCGGACCCCTCTGTATGCAAATCAGCCTTGACCCTGTGCGTCATTGGAACAGTCCAGCCCGAACTGCCAAGCCAGGTCTTCCCTGGACCGGAAACAAGCATCCTGGGGCCTGTTTCGGGGTAACACCCCTAACAAACCTGGCTAGCTTGAATCCAGTGGCAAAATGAGCAAGGGCCTGGCTGTTTTCGCTGGACTGTTCCCATTGGGAGCAGGGTCAAGACTGATTTGCATATGGCTGGGTTTAAACTAGAATTGCATGGGGCGCAAAAAAAACAATGGATTTAGGCCCGGATCTCTGTACTGGGGTGAATGTTTGACATTGTTTAACATTCTGTCCATCAATTGTTCTTTTTGCATTTGTCACCCGAGTAGGACGGGTATGCCCAGATGTGGGTTCCGTGCTCTCCATGCCACTGGAGTCAAGCTAGCCTGGCTGATGAGGGGTGAAACCCTAAAACCGGTCCTAGGATGCTTGTTTCTAGTCCAGGGAGGACCTGGCCAGGCAGTTGAGGCTGGACTGCTCCCATTGGGAGCAGGGTCAAAACTGATTTGTATATCGCTGGGTTTAAACTAGATTGGCATGGGGAGCAAAACAACGATGGATTTAGGCCTATCTCTGTACTGGGGTGAATGTTTGACATTTATTTATTTATTTATTTAAGAAGCTTATAAAGCGCGCAGCTACCCCCGAAGGGGGTGTCCCGGCGCTGTAAGTACATGTTAATCACGAGGAGGGAGCTACCAGGAGCATGTCCATCATAACCCGAAGCTACATAGGGCCACAAAGGATAACTTAATCAGAGATTGGTGAACAGCCAGGTCTTAAGTTTGCGTCGGAAGACTTGCTCTGACTCAATGAAACTAAGGTCCAGAGGGAGGCTGTTCCAATACTTGGCCGCGGTCACTCCGAACGTTCTGCCGCCACTCCTGGCAAGCCGAAATCTGGGTGCCACCAAAAGGCGGAGGCTGTTTGATCTCAAAGATCTGACAGATACAGATAATTTGAGTCTTTTACTCAGGTAAGCCGGGCCAATTCCGTGTATTGCACGAAAGGCAAGGATCAGAATTTTGAATTGAATGCGACGGGAGATGGGGAGCCAGAGTAGTTCATTCCGGTAGGCTGAGACCGAGTTACGGATAGAAATGTTTCCGATGAGTCTACCTGCCGCATTCTGAACAATTTGCAGTCGATCAATGAGATAGAGGGGGGCACCGGCGTACAGGCTGTTGGCATAATCTAGATGTGCCGTGATAAGAGCATGGACAATCGTTTTGCGGGACATCAGAGGGAGATAGGGAAAGATCTTCCTGATCATGCGCAGCTTTCCGAAGCAGGCCGCGGTAACTCTGTTGACCTGAGCTTTACAGGACATAGAGTTATCAAAAAGGAAGCCGAGATTGCGGGCAGACTGGACAGGACTAGGAGGGGGGTTCAGGACAGTAGGCCACCACAGGGTGGCGGGGGGGCGATTTCTGGCTAAAGAAAAGCACCTCCGTTGTTCAACATTCTGTCCATCAATTGTTCTTTTTGCATTGGGTGTGTGTGTGTGTGTGCCTGGAAAGGTACAATACATGAAAAGGTACAATACATGGAAGATTCTGAGCTCCAATTTGGGAGACGCAGAGCTGACTGGAGGAGCATGAGGATGTAGAGGAATCTCCCTAGACAGATTTTTGGATTGCTGCATTCATGGGGACTGGGTGGGAAATATACACTTGAGGAAGAAGAGCCAAGCTCATTAGTATACTTCAAATGATGTTCTTTGATTCAGGGAGAGCTCACTGGAAAGGGGCCTAGGCATATTTTAGTAAAGAGATGGGGCTGATAAGAAAATCATAAAGAGTACGAGTTTGGCCACGGGGTAACCTTTTGATACACCTTCATCACTGTGGCTGACATCCAGGTGTGAACATCTAGTCACTCCCGAGGCCTGTGTTGTATGGCTGTCAGATTATAAGTCGCTTCTGCTGTGACAGACTGCTTTCTAGAAGAAGGGCTGAGGAGAGGGCACTTCAAAAGGAAGCAGGCCCCAAATCCAAACTTTAAAGACTCATACCCTAAATCGCATTTGGTGTCTGGAAATTGACTATAAGAAGGGGAGCTCGAGGCTCCCTGCATGGTCTACTGCCAAGCATGCAGTTGGGCAGTGCAATGAGGAGAAGCTCTACAAGACTTCTGCTTGTCACCAGGACTCTGGGTTAAGGACCACCAGTCTCCCAGCTGGGTGTGAGGACATCACCCAGGGAGATTCCAAGACCGCCTGCCATGGAGCAGTATTTACAGCCTGCTTGCCAATACCAGTTTTCCCTGTGAGGAAGAGATGATAGCTGGAGGAACGAGGTCTAGTGGTTAATCTTGGCTAGTTGATCTCTGTAGAATGGTATGAGGAGAGGACTGTTGTGCTTATTAGGCCATTATGTGCTGCGGGCAAGCCGGCAACCCCCACCCCCTAGGGACAGATTAATGCAAACTTACTGTTGCATAAGTAATGCTCTCTAGGTACTGGAATCCCGGCTGGTGTGGGTAAGAATGATTTAGGGCCAGTAAAGCTCCAGTGAAACTTGTCTGCCAGATAGCGCTTAGGCACTGGAATACTTTTGACTTTTCTAAAAGAATAAGAGTGAGACTCCTAAGACTCAGACTGCTGGTAGCGCCTAACCTGAATGTCTCCTATAGTGAATGGAGAATAACCACTACTGCTAGTGAGAGGGAAATGGGACTCGGACCTGCCTATTGAATACTAGAGCCCTGACTTCAGGGTCTGTGTGCAATGTTTGTGTATGCCGTATTTCACTTTGTAAACAAAAACGTGATGGTTGGAATGCTTGAATTATTCTCAGCCACTGGTAATTACTCAGGCCACTAAGTCCATGGTTATTTTGCACACTATGCCATCTGAGTTTGGACTCCGCCATATGCAAGTCAATCTTGAATCTGCTCTAATGGAAACAGTCTAGACGATCTGTCAGGCCAGGTCCTCCCTGAGCCAGAACATAGGCAAACCAGCATGGGTTTCGCCCCAGCTAGGGCTCATCAGGCAGGTATAGCTTATTTCCAGTGACACGGGATGCATGGGACTCACATCTGGGCATACCTATCACTCATAAAGTAACACACTAAAGTATACAAATTCAGTATTAAAAAAAGTAAGGGGTTTGCTTGTGTTCCAGTTTAGGGAGTACCTTGTCTCCCTAGTATGGACCAGCTGAACTAATGAGGTGCTGCTCACCTAAGTACTGACTGTCTCATAGCAAAATACACACCAAGGAGAAAGAGTACTCCTTTTACTCTTGTGCACTCCCTTTGCATAATAATAGAATGGTTCTTTTACAGCATACATCTGCAGTGCTGCATAGGAGCAACAGAGAATCTAAGCAAAACATGTCAGAGAGCAACTCCTTATTAATGATAGTGCAGTGGGAAGGAGTCTAATGTGCATACCCGTTTGGTGACTGCAACCCTTCGCCCTACAGGAGACTGCCTTTATCGAAACTCTGAAGGTCTCGATTAAACAATACTTTGCCGATAACACTACTATGTCAGCGGATAGCACATTGGCTTAATGTGAGGTGTTTAAAGTTTGTGTGAGAGAAATATGTATTTGGATGTCCCATCGGGTCATGGTGGCTCCTGACACACAAGCCACAATAGTTGAGACCACCATGAGAGAACTAGAAAGACCACCAGTGTCAGATTTGACTGCCAGCGAATGACGGACGAGAACGATATGGGACTAAGGGATAGGGTATTCACCTGTTACAACGCATTTTTTACAGCGCACTACCACTACAACGCAGGCATTACAACGCATACCATTACAACGCATAGCGCTGGGGGGCGCTCTAGGATAAGAGGTAAGTTTAATTTACTATCCAACACCTTCCCTAGGGTCCACGGGGACTGGAGTTAGAATAGTAAATTATACTTACCACTATCCAGCACCCCAAAGCGCTATGCGTTGTAGTGGTATGCGTTGTGAATACCGCGTTGTAATGGTATGCGGAGTAAAAGTATGCGTTGTAACGTCATACATCCAAGGGATAGGCTCATGTTGTTTAAATATAGAGAATATCTGGCTAAATAAATGAATAAGGCAGAGCCAGCCAGTGCCGGGGTAGAACATCAAGTAGCAATAAAAATTTTATAGACTTTTATGTAACTTTTCAATGTCTTAGCAGTGGACTGGACATTGAGAGAAGTTGTGTTTTTGCCCCCCTATTGAGTAGGCACAATAATGGCACTTGCGAAGCCAAACAGACACCTGCTAGATATAGCTGTCTGTTGTTCACTGTCCATGTTAAATCTTAGCTACAAAATATTGGCCAAAGTACTGGTTTTAAATATTTATCTGCTGAGGCAGCACTCTACCCCAAAACCAATGGCACAGCAAAATGCTACTTGCGCAATTTATCCTATGTAGATAATTTTTGTCCTCATTTTCATATTTTTTTCTCTTTCTTTAAATACTTCTGTTTGGTTCCACAGGTCAGACATCATGCCAATTTACAAAGTTTTTCATGTTCAGGTTCGTCCATCCGGACCTTTTTCCAAGAACAAGTACAGATGCATAACTTCAATCAATCAATCAATCAATCATTGACACTTATAAAGCGCGCTACATACCCGTAGGGTCTCAAGGCGCTGGGGGGGCGGGGGGGTGCCGCTACTGCTCGAACAGCCAGGTCTTCAGCTTCTTCCTGAAGGAGAGGTGGTCTTGGGTCAGGCGCAGGTCGGTCGGGAGGGAGTTCCAGGTCTTGGCGGCCAGGTAGGAGAAGGACCTTCCTCCTGTAGTCGCTCTTCGGATGCGGGGGACGGCGGCGAGGGCGTGGTCGGCTGATCGGAGGTGGCGTTTGGGAGCGTAGAAGTTGACTCGGCTGTTGAGGTAGCTCGGGCCTTGGTCATGTAGGGCTTTGTGTGCGTGGGTGAGGAGGCGGAAGGTGATTCTTTTGTTGACCATGGCAGTATTTTATTAACCCAAGGATTTGGAATGCAGTAAATTCGTGTTGTGGATTGTTATATTGTTTTGATTATGTAGTGCTGTATCTCACTATAATTCGTGTTATATTGATATTTCCAGTTACCCCTGACGAAGGGCTGAAATTGCCAGAAATGCATTGGGTTTGCATGGCTCTAGGGTTACGGCAACAACTTTAGGTCCGCCAGCGGAACCAAACTCATTCAGCAATCGTAAAGGAGATAACGGGAATACACGCCAACTTAACTTAAGGACAACACACTCTACCCTGACATGTATAGACCTGCCACCAGCTTCTACTCCCTATGTTGTCATATTAGCTAGAGTACCAGAGTTGGAAATACGTAGTGGGGAGTCCTATCCTGAATTGAAAAATAAAATCATCTTTTGGTTAAACAAACATAGACCTCTCCCACCCCTAATACAGAGTGAAATTCTATTTGCTCGTAGTGTTAGCTGGTTTGGACAGAGGCGGAAAGAAATTCTGGGGGATTGTGTTCTGATTATTTTTAGGGATAGAAGGGTGCTCCAACATATTCTTAAATGGGGACTGCCCAGGGAGATCAGTGGCATCCAGACACTCCCTTTAGGCTACTTCTATTCTCCCAGTCCCTTGTTAGAGAGAAACTTGCTAAATATGGGCCGGAGCCCCGAAATCACCTTGCCTTTTAACATCCCAGTTAGCAACAGATATAGTACCCTAGACCTGGTCGATTGACTGAATCCTATAGCTAAACAAATGGAAAGTATGGTTAACCAGCCAGTTAAGCACCAAAATTGTGAAAGATTTGAGTCTGTTGATCACCCTTTCAGGAAAACTCGTGAGGCTATAGTGGCAGTTAGCACCTCTGGTGCCCCTATTAATACATCAGGGGTTTTTTATGGTACCACATAGGGACAAGTTACTTACCAGGAGGGGGGTCCCCTGCACATACAGACTGATACAGTAAAAGATCCACAGAATACTAAGATTTTATCCTTGAACATAGCAGGTCTTATTTCTAAAATGGACCTCCCCGATTGGGGAGAGTACATTGATACACATGTGCTATGTCTCTTTCAGGAAACATGGTCTACTATAGCATTGTTTAGAGTAGGATATGTCGCATACTGTATTTCAGCTCCCCAGGGGACTAGGGGGAGACACTCGGGGGGCCTCTGCATTTGGGTCGCCATACATCTGGGTTGTACTATTAAGATGATAGACACTTTTCCCCCGGATATTTTGTGTATCCTCCTTTTTTTTTTTATAACTCTCTTAAGATGGCTGTCATCAACATTTATTCTCGCCCAGTGAGGCAGGAGCAAACCGACTGTTTGGCTCCTTCCTCCCCACTCTACCTGAGTCTATACATGTAATTATTGGAGGGGATTTTAATTGTCATTTTGAACCCCTTAATGGCATAAGCACCATCATTACAAGTGAGGAAGACTCTGTCTGGGCAATTCCTGAATCTAACATCTATCCAATAAGGGGGTGGAACCCCCGTTGTTCTCCAAATGAACTTGCTCACACTCAGCCATTCGCTTAGGTCATGTAATGGTCGATTCCCCTCTGACAGTCCGGGCAACCCTACCTTTAATAAATTGGGACAGGCTTCTACAATTGATTACATTCTGGTAGACGTCGAGAATTGGCATAGAATTATGGACTTTTCGGTCCAATCTCGATGTGGAAGTGACCACAATCCGTTGGTGTTAGAGAGAGCCTATTCCCAATTTAAGGATGATCGGGGTTTGCCAATACAACCTGCCCCAAATTTAATTGCAACAGAAGGAGGTAGAAGAGTACGCTGGGGAACATTTGCAGCATCTACCGATAAAATGTCCCCCCTGTCCAAACAAACTATTCCCTTTTTAGAGACTGCTTTTAGTATGTCTGAAAATAGTCAAGGCTATGAATCTTTGCTGTTGTTAGGTAGGAATCACCAGGATATGTTTTTAAATTTGGCTGAGTATTTTTTATAATTGTGAAAATAACAATCCTGACCTTAAACCTAAACATCCCTGGTATAACAAAGCGTGTAGGGAAGCAAAACGTGCACTGTTACTTGGGATTAAGAATAAGGACATCCTATGTGTAGGAGAGTAGGGTCTGCAATCCTATGATCACCCAGATTTTTTGCTTTTGTTTCACTGGTTTACGACTTTCTCTGGCTGTGGGCCTGCTAATCAGACCCACAGCCTGGCTGTTCTCTTTCTAAATTACGATATGTACCCTAGGTGCATTTACCAATTGGTACTGGGCCACCTTATCAGACCCCGTAACGCAGGGCATAGGTGTACCCAGGGCCGCCAGGGGCTGAAGCATGTATTATGCCACCCCTGGCTGGCCTCCTAAATTTGACACAACTGGCTGCACGACAGCTGGGGCGAAGACGTGTAACCACCCTTCGCTTTAGGTATAGTAGCTCTATATCTAACCATACAATGGACACCCGAGTTCCTATCAGTCACTCCTATGGCAGGCCTTAACAATCCTGAAGGCAGAGTGCGTGGGCTCGTGTGAGCTAGGTTCAGGCCCGAGCCGAGCCCGGTTGCAGCTTGCGGAATCAAGACCCAATAGCTGTTCCATGATAACGCGTACCATATCGGTAACTCCGGTGTCGCGTTATCAAGGCATGTCGAGTAAGGTGTCATACGAATCGGGGTGCTGCCCTCTCACCAACTCTGGCGATGAGGTTAGCATCCCACCCTTCTAGAGGGACACGACATGTACGTAACTGTGAACCCCGGTTAAAGTTAACTGAAGCCTCAGCTCCACAAAATGGATGCTGCCACCACAGACACAAGTCTGACCTCCTGCTGCTGGGAGTCCTTCCAGCGAGGAGCACTTGGACAAAGGGTTTCCTGTCGAGGGCGCTGTTCGCACCGTCCCAGACAGGGTTTGTGTATTCTGGGTAGGTAGGGCTTTGGCGAGAAGGTGACTGCGGAGTGGCACCCCGGTGCTCACTACGCATCTGCCGGTTAGAACCAGTTCCAGGGGCGACAGCCCTGGCCTGGGGAAAGCCCGGCAGGGGAGAGGGGCGTAACTACCCCCCTTCCTGGTCCCACCCTTAGGGCAGGACCTAGTCATGTACCCACCCCTTTCTTTAGGATAAAGACCGGAGCGGGGACCCTTCCAAATTAGATCATCTTTGAATCAAGAACTACTTTCTACGAAAGGACACTCAAGACTCTTCTCAAGATTTCTCCCTTGTGACTAAGGAGTAGTCACCCTGCATCAGCGGGCACCATCTAAGAACTCTGCGGTTTGCTGCAAGTCCTTCCTCAAGGATCCGACGGCCCAGCTCGACGAGAACCGGCTTCCCTGGCACCTCTGACCTCTACCCACGTCATCAGCTCAGCTGTGATCTGTGGGTGCGACGAGACCTCGAGGGACCGGCCATCATCAGAACCTGCACGCTCTTAAAAACCAGCACGACCATCGAGGTAACTCTCTGGTGAGTGCTCTGGGGTCCGAGAAGCCCCGACCCTGAGCCGCTCTAGCACCGAAGTGCAGTCTCCCAGCATCTCCACGATCTGCGTGGGGCCCTTCTGCTCGCTGCTCAGCACGTTGTCTGGTCACTCGCCGCTGGCTTGTGCCCTTCTGTGACGACATCCGAGAATCATCACTGCTGGTCTGGTTGCTCCAGACTGGCCCTTGCTTCCATCTTTGCGAGAAGCACCCCGGACCCTCCTGGTCCACTCAAGACGCCATCTTAGGCCCACCACGTGGCCCTGAGATCTGCCAAGGCTTGTTGCCCCATCCTGGGCCCAGCGACGCCGACAGCATCATCCTTCGTGGGACAGCTCGCACCTCCACCGTGGTCGCCGACAACGCCTCCTGGTCCGTGAGACTGCAGAGCCTAGCGTCGCCCACTCACCTAGTCGAGGTGACGGCCAACCGGTGCCTTCCTGGTACCCTCTGACTACTGGCTAGTAGTACGAACTTGGTCCCCTCTGCTTTCAGGTTTCATCAATCTCCGATCCAGGCTTGGATCTCTACGAACTATTCAGCACTGGTCGCCGGCCAGCAACTCCTTTTCCTTCCGGCTCCTGGCTCGTCAGCGAAGACCCCGACGCCTGTAAGACTTGTGCAGCCGCAGCCCTCGTGGCTAGGTAACTCGGCATTTCGGTGCCTGCATAGCCTCCTTACTCTAGGGTCCCGAGTCCCTCGCTTCCGACTTGCCTTATCGGGTCCGCCCGAGACCTTAACCTTTCCGTGTCCTCGGACACTTGTTTTAATTGTGCACTTGAAGTATTTGCTAAAGAGATTTGGTTTGTGCTTAGTACCCTGTCCTCATAAAGAGTACAGGGCTGTTGTGATTCTTAATAAATATCCTGTTTATTTTCATAACACTTGTGTGGTGTCCTTTCACTGGGTGTTCAAGGGGTACATGTGTGGTAAACAGCTGGCTTAACACGCCCTCTCGAGTCTTTAGCCTTAGACTGCTCGTATCCACGCTACTAGGATAGCTGGTCTATAGGTTGACTTACAACCAAACACCATAAGGGTCGTTGGAACGATACATAGCGGTCGCTAGAATAGCGAACGTTGCATATCGGGCCAACTTCTCACATTGGTGAGCAGCGGTTGGGATTTGAGCTTGCTGTTGTTTTACCACACGTATCCTAAGAATATCTTGTTGAAAGATCGCACAAGTACTGTTAGTACATATAACTAAAGCTTAGAATACTCTGAGTTCTACTGAACCAGCTGTTGTAGCTCCTCAAGGCTTAGCACACCTTGGCTACAACTCTTAACAAGGGTACAGTAGGTAAACACGTAGTGTAGGTAGGTGCATCACTTACACCACACTAGAAACAGTATGTCGGACAGAGGAGGAAACTCTGGGTCTCCCCTTGTGTCAGTTGACCCTCCACAGGTCATCCCTTCAGGATATACTGTGCTGAGCTTCAAGGAGTTAAGACGACTGTGTCACTCCAGGAAGATTCAGCAGGGGTCTAACCCCACAACGTCCTTTCTGATTGGTCTCTTGGAGACTTATGATGCCAGAAGAGCTGAGAAACTTCGTAGCTCTTCTAATCCAGAAGGAGACATGCCTCCCCTCGAGGGAACCCGGGACGATCCTGACCTCATCCACCTCGCAACTGAGAACGAAGATGTGGAGGAGGATGAGGATGAGGATCTCTCTGGGGATGAGGCAGATAAGGGACAGGTAGAAGTCGTCAGACTAAGCAGGTCCAACTTAAGCAAACATGATAGCGGTACTGGGGGACCCCTGGGGCCACTATCAGGTCAGCTTAACATTGGGAATGGACGAGCCAGATCTCTGTCAAGAGGCTCTGGCAGATCCCTTCAAACCAATGGCTCTCACAACTCGTCTCAGAGAGGGATGACGTCCCCTCAGAGGAGAGTGTACGAAGCTAAGGAAAGGGCAGCCAATCTAAGGATTGAAAGGGAAGAACTTGCCCTAGCCAAAGAGAGGCTTGCCTTTGCTAGAGAGCAACAGTTAAGTGGGGCAGTCCCCACTGGTGGCAGCAATGTACCTAGTAATAGGGAAAAGAGTTTCGATACGAAACACCTTGGTAAGATAGTGCCCCCCTTTAAACAAGGGGACGACATCCACAAATGGATTACTGCTTTGGAGAGGGCCTGCACTGTGCAGGGTGTTCCCCAGAGTCAGTGGGCAGCTATCTTGTGGCTCTCCTTTGAAGGAAAAGGAAGAGACAAGCTCCTCACCACAAGGGTGGAGGATGCTAACAATTACCAAATCTTGAAAAATACACTCGTTGAAGGGTTCGGCCTAACCACTGAGCAGTACAGGGTGCTGTTCAGGGATACCCAGAAAACGCAGTCTCAAGATTGGTCTGATTTTGTCGATTGTGCCACTAAGGCTTTTGAGGGCTGGTTGCTGGGCAGTAAGGTTACTGATTACGAAGGATTGTATAATTTGATGATGAGAGAACAAATTTTAAACAATTGTCAGAGCCAGTTGTTGCATCAGCATCTTCTCGACTCGGATCTGACCTCTCCCCAAGAATTGGGAAAGAAGGCAGACAGATGGGTTCGTACAAGAGTTAAACAGAACCAGGGCCAGAATCAAGGTGGTCAGAAGAAAGCAGACCAGAAGGGTAAAGATTCTAAAGGGGAACAAAGTGACCAGAAGTCTTCGACAGGTCCCCAACAACCCAAAGAGGGTGGGGGTCAGGCTCCCCAAAAGAAGAAAGAAGGCCAATCCAAAAGATGGTGCCAGTACTGTAAAAGTAAATCTCACTGGTTTAGTGAGTGCACCAAGAAAGGAGGAGGGCAGACTCCTGCCACTGCAGCCCCTAAGGCACCTGTGCCCCCTAGTACAGTCAGCAGTGGTAGTGCGCCTCCCAAGGGTTTAGTAGGGTTAACCCTGGGTTCTGAGGGGCGTGACCACTTAGTTGGCACACTCACTCAGGCTGTCCTTGTCAGTACAGGGGACGCGGACGTATCCCCTGACGTAAGCCCCAATACTTTGGGCAAATACCGACAGACGCCTTTCATAAATGGAAAGATGGCTCAGGCCTATAGGGACACTTGTGCCAGCGTCACCATGGTGACGCCTAACTTTGTGGACCCTGGACAGATCATGCCAGGTACAGAATTCCTGGTGACCAATGCAAGCAATGTCACTACCAATCACAGTATGGCAATTGTAGCTTTCTCCTGGGGAGGGGTAACTGGCCAAAAGAAGGTTGTAGTTAGTCCAGACCTCCCAGTGGATTGTTTGTTGGGCAATGATTTGGAGTCGTCACAATGGTCAGAAGTGGAGCACCGGACTCACATGGAAATGTTAGGTTTGCCAGCACATGTGTTCGCTGTGACTAGGTCACAGGTCAGGAAGTGCCCCACTGAACAGGTGCTGGATCCTGGAACACCGGACCAGACACCTCCCAAGAAAAAGAGCAGTAGGGTTAAGGCTGCGCCTTCCCCCTTGCCCCAGGTCGAGGATCAAGTCTCAGAGGAGGCTGACCTACAGGAATTGCGGGAAACTGAGCCTAGGGAATTCGAACTTGATCAAGTTGAATTCTTGGGTTCAGGGGGACCCTCAAGGGAAGACCTGGGGAAGGACCAGTTAGACTGCCCTTCTCTTGAACCCCTCAGACAGCAGGCTGCTGCTGAGGCTGCTGGGAACGCCACAGGTACCCACAAGGTATACTGGGAAGATGGACTCCTATACACTGAGTCAAGAGACCCCAAGCCTGGCATGACCAGGAGGCTGGTTGTACCCTTGTCTCAGCGTGGTTTCCTACTTACCTTGGCCCACGAGATTCCCTTAGCAGGTCACTTAGGCCAGACGAAAACGTGGGACAGGCTTGTCTCACACTTTCACTGGCCTCACATGAACGAAGATACCAAGGAGTTTTGCCACTCCTGTGTCACTTGCCAAGCCAGTGGTAAGTCAGGTGGCACGACAAAGGCCCCCCTTATACCAATGCCTGTGGTGGGGGTGCCCTTTGAACGGGTGGGGATCGACATCGTCGGTCCCATGGAACCACCTACAGCATCAGGGCACAAGTTTATACTGGTGGTAGTGGATCATGCCACCAGGTATCCTGAAGCTATTCCCCTTAGGACCACTACAGCACCTGTTGTGGCAAGAGCCCTAGTTGGAGTGTTCTCCAGAGTGGGCTTCCCTAAGGAGGTCGTCTCCGACAGAGGTGCAAACTTTATGTCGAGCTACTTAACTGCTATGTGGAAGGAATGTGGTGTTAACTACAAGTTCACTACACCCTATCATCCACAATGCAATGGGCTTGTTGAGAGATTCAACAGGACCCTAAAAGGGCTGATTCATGGACTACCGGAAAAGCTTCGGCGTAGATGGGACGTCCTGATCCCCTGCCTCTTGTTCGCCTACAGAGAAGTCCCACAGAAGGGGGTTGGCTACAGCCCTTTTGAACTTTTGTACGGGCATCCTGTAAGGGGACCCCTGTGTTTGGTGAAGGAAGGATGGGAGAGACCTCTCAAAAAGCCTGCAGCCAGCATAGTGGACTATGTGCTTGGCCTCCGCTCGCGGATGGCTGAATACATGGAAAAGGCATCTGAAAACCTTAAGGCCAGCCAAGAACTCCAGAAAGCTTGGCATGACCAAAAGGCTGTCTTGACTGTTTACCAGCCCGGACAGAAGGTGTGGGTGTTGGAGCCAGTGGCCCCAGCAGCACTCAAGGACAAATGGTCCGGGCCCTACACCATCCTGGAGAAAAAGGGAGAGGTCACCTACTTGGTCGACCTAGGAACTCCCCGGAGCCCCCACAGGGTGCTTCATGTCAACAGGCTCAAGGCATATGTCGACAGGAAGGACATGAGTTTGCTCATGGCCATAGTTGAGGGACAGGAGGAGGAGAGTGACCCTCTCCCCGACCTGCTCACTCAGAATCCTGACGATGGGTCGGTAGATGGTGTTGTCTTTTGTGGCAGCCTCTCCGAACATCAACAGAGAGACTGTAAACAGGTTCTTCAGTCTTTCAGACATATGTTTTCTCTAACACCCAGCCAGACCGATTGGTGCACCCATGAGGTTGACACTGGCGACAGCTTGCCCGTTAAGAGTAAAATCTACCGGCAGCCTGATCACGTTAGAGACTGCATCAAGAGTGAAGTGCAGAAAATGTTGGAGCTGGGAGTCATTGAACCCTCGGATAGCCCTTGGGCTAGTCCCGTAGTTCTAGTGCCGAAACCTCACACCCAGGGTGGTAAGAGAGAGATGAGGTTTTGCGTAGACTACAGGGGTCTCAATGCAGTCACTAAGACTGACGCCCACCCGATACCAAGGGCAGACGAGCTTATCGATAGATTGGCTTCGGCCAACTACCTAAGTACGTTTGACCTGACAGCTGGGTATTGGCAAATCAGGTTAGCTGAGGACGCCAAGCCAAAAACCGCATTTTCAACCCCTGGTGGGCATTATCAGTTCGTGGTGATGCCCTTCGGTCTGAAAAATGCACCTGCCACCTTCCAACGGTTGGTGAATCAAGTCCTTACTGGGCTGGATGACTTCTGTGCGGCGTATCTTGACGATATCGCTGTCTTTAGCTCCACCTGGGAGGATCACCTGGTCCACCTGCGGAAGACGTTAGAGGCACTGCAAGCAGCAGGTCTCACTATCAAGGCCACCAAGTGCCAGATAGGGCAGACACAGGTTGTATACCTGGGCCACCTTGTAGGTGGAGGTCAGGTTCAGCCACTGGAGAGCAAGATACAGTCAATCAGGGACTGGGCTCCTCCAACCACCCAGACTCAGGTTCGAGCTTTCTTGGGCCTGACTGGATACTACCGGAAATTTGTCAGGAACTATGGTTCCATCGTGACACCATTAAACGAACTGACAAGCAAGAAAATGCCAAAAAAGGTTCAGTGGACAGCGAGCTGTCAAAAAGCATTCGATGACCTAAAGCAGGCCATGTGCACGGCACCTATCCTCAAGAGTCCGGACTACTCCAAACCATTCATTGTCCAAACAGATGCTTCTGAGTTGGGTGTGGGAGCTGTTCTTTCTCAACTGAATTTTGATGGTCAAGACCAGCCCATTGCTTTTATAAGCAGAAGGCTGACCCCTAGAGAGAAGAATTGGTCAGCTATTGAGAGGGAGGCCTTTGCTGTGGTTTGGGCCCTGAAGAAGCTGAGGCCATACTTGTTTGGCACTCACTTCAAGATTCAGACCGACCATAAGCCCCTCTTGTGGCTAAATCAGATGAAGGGTGAAAACCCCAAACTGCTTAGGTGGTCCATTTCCCTACAGGGGATGGACTTTACAGTGGAACATAGACCTGGTACTGATCATGGCAATGCCGATGGGCTCTCCAGATATTTCCACTTAGAACAAGAAGACTCACCTGGTCAAGGTTAGCTTATTGTTCCGACGTTTGGGGGGGGGTCATGTAGGAGAGTAGGGTCTGCAATCCTATGATCACCCAGATTTTTTGCTTTTGTTTCACTGGTTTACGACTTTCTCTGGCTGTGGGCCTGCTAATCAGACCCACAGCCTGGCTGTTCTCTTTCTAAATTACGATATGTACCCTAGGTGCATTTACCAATTGGTACTGGGCCACCTTATCAGACCCCGTAACGCAGGGCATAGGTGTACCCAGGGCCGCCAGGGGCTGAAGCATGTATTATGCCACCCCTGGCTGGCCTCCTAAATTTGACACAACTGGCTGCACGACAGCTGGGGCGAAGACGTGTAACCACCCTTCGCTTTAGGTATAGTAGCTCTATATCTAACCATACAATGGACACCCGAGTTCCTATCAGTCACTCCTATGGCAGGCCTTAACAATCCTGAAGGCAGAGTGCGTGGGCTCGTGTGAGCTAGGTTCAGGCCCGAGCCGAGCCCGGTTGCAGCTTGCGGAATCAAGACCCAATAGCTGTTCCATGATAACGCGTACCATATCGGTAACTCCGGTGTCGCGTTATCAAGGCATGTCGAGTAAGGTGTCATACGAATCGGGGTGCTGCCCTCTCACCAACTCTGGCGATGAGGTTAGCATCCCACCCTTCTAGAGGGACACGACATGTACGTAACTGTGAACCCCGGTTAAAGTTAACTGAAGCCTCAGCTCCACAAAATGGATGCTGCCACCACAGACACGAGTCTGACCTCCTGCTGCTGGGAGTCCTTCCAGCGAGGAGCACTTGGACAAAGGGTTTCCTGTCGAGGGCGCTGTTCGCACCTTCCCAGACAGGGTTTGTGTATTCTGGGTAGGTAGGGCTTTGGCGAGAAGGTGACTGCGGAGTGGCACCCCGGTGCTCACTACGCATCTGCCGGTTAGAACCAGTTCCAGGGGCGACAGCCCTGGCCTGGGGAAAGCCCGGCAGGGGAGAGGGGCGTAACTACCCCCCTTCCTGGTCCCACCCTTAGGGCAGGACCTAGTCATGTACCCACCCCTTTCTTTAGGATAAAGACCGGAGCGGGGACCCTTCCAAATTAGATCATCTTTGAATCAAGAACTACTTTCTACGAAAGGACACTCAAGACTCTTCTCAAGATTTCTCCCTTGTGACTAAGGAGTAGTCACCCTGCATCAGCGGGCACCATCTAAGAACTCTGCGGTTTGCTGCAAGTCCTTCCTCAAGGATCCGACGGCCCAGCTCGACGAGAACCGGCTTCCCTGGCACCTCTGACCTCTACCCACGTCATCAGCTCAGCTGTGATCTGTGGGTGCGACGAGACCTCGAGGGACCGGCCATCATCAGAACCTGCACGCTCTTAAAAACCAGCACGACCATCGAGGTAACTCTCTGGTGAGTGCTCTGGGGTCCGAGAAGCCCCGACCCTGAGCCGCTCTAGCACTGAAGTGCAGTCTCCCAGCATCTCCACGATCTGCGTGGGGCCCTTCTGCTCGCTGCTCAGCACGTTGTCTGGTCACTCGCCGCTGGCTTGTGCCCTTCTGTGACGACATCCGAGAATCATCACTGCTGGTCTGGTTGCTCCAGACTGGCCCTTGCTTCCATCTTTGCGAGAAGCACCCCGGACCCTCCTGGTCCACTCAAGACGCCATCTTAGGCCCACCACGTGGCCCTGAGATCTGCCAAGGCTTGTTGCCCCATCCTGGGCCCAGCGACGCCGACAGCATCATCCTTCGTGGGACAGCTCGCACCTCCACCGTGGTCGCCGACAACGCCTCCTGGTCCGTGAGACTGCAGAGCCTAGCGTCGCCCACTCACCTAGTCGAGGTGACGGCCAACCGGTGCCTTCCTGGTACCCTCTGACTACTGGCTAGTAGTACGAACTTGGTCCCCTCTGCTTTCAGGTTTCATCAATCTCCGATCCAGGCTTGGATCTCTACGAACTATTCAGCACTGGTCGCCGGCCAGCAACTCCTTTCTTCCGGCTCCTGGCTCATCAGCGAAGACCCCGACGCCTGTAAGACTTGTGCAGCCGCAGCCCTCGTGGCTAGGTAACTCGGCATTTCGGTGCCTGCATAGCCTCCTTACTCTAGGGTCCCGAGTCCCTCGCTTCCGACTTGCCTTATCGGGTCCGCCCGAGACCTTAACCTTTCCGTGTCCTCGGACACTTGTTTTAATTGTGCACTTGAAGTATTTGCTAAAGAGATTTGGTTTGTGCTTAGTACCCTGTCCTCATAAAGAGTACAGGGCTGTTGTGATTCTTAATAAATATCCTGTTTATTTTCATAACACTTGTGTGGTGTCCTTTCACTGGGTGTTCAAGGGGTACATGTGTGGTAAACAGCTGGCTTAACACGCCCTCTCGAGTCTTTAGCCTTAGACTGCTCGTATCCACGCTACTAGGATAGCTGGTCTATAGGTTGACTTACAACCAAACACCATAAGGGTCGTTGGAACGATACATAGCGGTCGCTAGAATAGCGAACGTTGCATATCGGGCCAACTTCTCACACTATGTACCAAAGAAACCAGGCTACACTATAAAAAAAACCCTATCTGAAGCTAAAGCAGCAAGAGAGACTGAAAAATGGGAAGCAATTAAGAAAGCTTTAGATAATAGAGACATGAGAGGCTTTTGGAACCTAGTAAAGATTGGTAAATCCGAAGGCAACTCTGCTATCGAACCAAATCTGGGGGAAGAACCTTGGAGATCCCATTTTAAAGTTTTATATTCAAAGAATCTAGATGGAGTTGTAGTACATAGGGTAACAGATATTGATCAAATTCCTCTAAACATGGGTTCACCACCCTGCACATTGGCAGAAGTTACTTTGGCGCTGGGCAAACTGCTACCAACCAAGGCACCAGGGTTGGATAGAATACCCGGTGACCCGTTTAGAAATAAACAAGTAGTGTGGGCACCCTACTTACAGACCTTACTTAATGCCATCCTTCAAGGTATGGCGCTCCCTCTGACCTGGACTGGTGCGGAAATTATTTTTATTTTTTAAAAAAGGTTCCCCGCTTAACCCGGCAAATTAACGGCCAATAAGCCTCATTGATGATACCCAAAGGATATTTGCCTGTGTCCTCTTGGGCCGATTGCAATCATGGATGGATGAGATGAATGTATTAACTCCTTTACAAGCAGGATTTAGGTCCAAAACCTCGACCATCAATCAGATCTTTAGATTGCAATTAATCCATTGGAAAACTGTAATCTTGGAGGGTGGTAGTCTCTACCTAACTTTTGTGGATCTTAAGTCTGCATTTGATATGGTGTAGCTCGATCAGCTATGGGGTTTACTTTATGACATGGGTGCGCCAGTTTACCTTTGTCAGCAGCTGAAGCGCTTACACAAAGGCACTTATGCGAGGGTAAGATATGGTAAGATAGGAGAACTGACAGCTCCCTTCCCTGTAGAGAAAAGGGTGAGGCAGGGATGCGTTCTAGCGCCAACCCTCTTTTCCCTTTTTCTAAATGGTTTAATTGGAAAGCTTCTGGCAGTGAAGGACATTGATTCACCAAGGCTAGCGAACCACAAAATACCAGCTTTACTGTTAGCGGACAAAACGCTGCTCCTGTCCAAATCACCAATGGGCATGCAGCGGGTACTGGAAGAGTTCAGCTCATTTTGTAGGAAGAGGAATTTGGAGATAAATCTCCAGAAAACAAAATATATGGTCTTTCATGCTAACACAATCAATTGCCCGCACCCCCAACTGGAAGGCAGGCCCCTAGAGAGCGTGTCCATTTTTGATTATTTGGATCTTACACTCCATGACAAGATGTACTGGGTGACTCAAATAAAGAAAGCCAAGTTAAAACTAACGTTGTCAATAGGGGGCATCTTAAAAGTTCACAAAAATTGCACTCTATAAGTGGTTGGCCCACCAGCAGAAATCTATAGAACCCAAGCAAGGGGAGCCTCAATATATGGAGCTGAACTGTGGGGACATTGCCCATCCAATGTTCTATCTGTTACAGAGAACAACTTTATTAGTCAGTTGTCGGGTCTCCTAAAAAGTACTCCCTTAACTCCCCTAAGGATGGATTTGGGCATCAGACCTATTACCGATCTAATTGCCTCTCGCCCACTTCTATTCTGGCGTCGCTTATGGAGTATGCCCGAGTTAGTAACCTATAGGGAGGAATTGAGGGATGTTATGTCCATACTGGGATCAGGGAATCCACCATGGCAGTCACATATCAGTAGTACATGCCATGCACTGGGGAGGGCAAATATGTGGCTAACCCCCAGAAGAGACCTGCCTTTCCATCCCCAAAAAGTCCTTATCCCTAGCTTTTAAAGAACACAAACTCGCCCTATTGTCCCAGAGTATGAATTCATACTGCCTGACATCCAGGTTTCTGGATGTTAAGCAGCAGTACAAGCTGGAGTTGGCCCTGGACAGTATTCAACCATTCATGGCAAATAAATAGTTTTTACAATTTAAACATGGGACGAATGGAATGGAGCTACCAAACTAGATTGACCTGGGTGCACTTTGTCAGAAGAAACAGAACTCCATGTTCTGTTTTTCTGTCCTGCCTATAAAAGATCTAGATCTAAGTGGGTCCTCCAACTTTGTAGAAGTTTGGGGCTTAGAAATTATATCGAGGTTTTTAGGCTACTTAAATGTGAGACACATCCACTATTTGTAGTCGCTATCTCGAAATTTTTATTTGCGATGTGGTGCATACGCAGAGGCATCATGAAGGGAAAAGAGACGGGCAATAATTTAACTGTGTTCTCTCACTAGAAATGCTACTCCACTATATTTGCACATTCCTTCACCTAGGGAAATGCTTTGAAATTCTTCTTTTTGATGAGTAATGTTAATGTTTTTCTTTTAAATTATTTTTTTTAATGCTTCTACTCCAATTGTTTTAAATGTTTTTAAATTCTTGCACATAGGATATCCTGGTCATACTTGATACATAAGGTTGTCAATTATAGGGGGTCGAGCAGTAGGGGAGGTGGTAAACTATACTATAAAATTGTAGCATATTATCCCACATCTACTTACTGATATCTTGTATAATTATTTTTTAGCCTTTATTTGCAGTGTATTACAATTAACCGCAATTTATGTAATGTTACAATCATTTGTGCTTTTATGGCTGTACAGCCAAAATAAAGTTTTTTTGCCTGAATGACTGACTCTTTTATACCACTATAGAAACTGTAGATAAGAAAATAAACCATTGACAAGCCTATATCAGCGACCAAAGAGGCTATTCTGTTTTTAGAAAAAACTACCATTCTAGGACTGGGCACACTGGCACTTTCCATAAAAATCATAATACCTCATTTTTTTATATTGGTTTTGCAATATATACTGGTGTAAATATGCAGGAAAATCTTTGAAATGCTAAAAACACTTCTAACTGAATTGATGTAGGCCATTGACAGGCACAGGGTCTTGCTGCAGAAGCTACAACCCATGATCTCTCAAGGGGTTATAGGAGCACCGCACTGAAAGTTTAGTTTTGAAGTTCAACTACAATCAGTCTTCAAATAGAGGCCCTCTCCACTGCACCTCAATGGTCAAACTAACACTAGACGTGTGCAGCATGATACTACTAAGCTCCAGGTGTTGAGACACCACATGTATTGCTGAACACAATGCTTGACATGCACCAAAACTGTGGAAAGCTACTTGCTAGAACCCCCACTGTGGTTGGATCCTAGATTCCAAGCAGTGTCTGCAGTGGCTGACACTGCCGAACGACTTAGGAACAACATTGCACATGTAGGTGACCATTTTGAGGACTGGACATTCCAAACCTTAGATGAACTACCCCAGAGCCACTACATATTGGTGGACCAATTCCAGACACACGGCATGCTACATAGAGAACATACATGATGCCACATCGACTATATAAAATCAATGCAACAGTGATTGACGCTTTTCCAAGATGCATAGGAGGCAGCGCAGAGCTTATGTGCATGCTCTTGATATAGTGGTTTCATTCATTAAGGACTCTCTTAGAGGGAGATGCACAGAGGGAGAAAACAAAATATTGGTAAAAAAGGGACGTTGCCAGCTTATTTGCCATTGAGGTCAGAGTCACTATTGTGTTAACAGCACATCACTGCCATTGTTGAACTGCAGGCAAGTATGCAACATGGTAGCAATTGTAATCCCTGTCTAGATCACATAAACCGACTACTCTTGCTGTTGCTGCAACTATCAAATGCCTCTCCAGTCAACGTCGATACGTCAAAAGTTTGGACATCATTTCTCATAAAGGCACTATTCGATGATAGGCCCCATTTCACTTTGCACAGATCAAAGCAGATACATTTCCACGTCAAATCATTCTTGCTACCAGCTTGGTTTCCGGATTTGCCACCTCCCCCTTTGAGGATTTAACGTGTGTTGACATACACATGTTCATGATCTGTTGACACAAGGAGTAGCAAGGCTGAACATTCCTCTAGAAACATCTCAACATAATTTTTCTACAATTCTGGAGACTTTACAGCCAAGAGATCCCAGACCTTTGCTGCTTGCAGTGCCAGAAGTATTGGAAGTTGTGGAGGAAAAACGTGAACCTCCGCCATGAGGAAAGCAGCTTCACCGTGCCTTCTGAAAAAAGTTCTGACCTATGCAGCAAGAACCATTATTTATGAGATCAAATGCCAAGCCTGATTCCATCATGTCTACAGTTTGTAAAAATCATACCTCCGCATTGCAAGCTTCAGCGCCTCCTGACACAGTAAACAAATTGATGTTGTCAGAAAGATGATGTGTGGAGCTGTTGCTATCGCTCTTAAGACATCAGTGGGAACAGCAATCTTGGGCTGATACATGAGAGAATGGATGACGTACAGCTGAGCTGCAGGCAAGACTTTGAGGAGACCATCCTTTAAGGGTAACTTCTATCTAGTCAGGTTATTCTCTGTAGGTTCGGCAGAACTAGTATCTTCCAGTTATTGTTTTAACATATCCTTAAGACACTCTTCTTGGCTATGTCTTACTTCAGTAAAACAAGATGCCCAGCTAATGGAATTAAACCTTTTTTTAGAGTCCTGCTTTTTTCAGCCTACACACACAAGAAAAGATTCTAAGGATGTAGAATTTCAATGAGAATCTGAAAGCGATTAGCATGGAGGAAAAATAGAGATTCTATAGATCACATTTTAGACCGGGAGACCCCAGGTACTATTTTCAACAAAGGGTTCAATCTGCTTGCTCTACCAGCAACGTCAGCAGTCCCACAAATTGGATCAAATGTACTTGTACCATCAGCAAAAAGGTTCAAGAAATAAATCCTATTAAAATCCACCAATTGGGACATTAATGGACCGTCTTGGAACACCACTCGCGCAAAGACTTCTCCTTCATCTCATTCAAGTAGGGGAAACCAAAACACAGCATTCAAAAAAGTGTCAAGACATAACAGACTATATATGGGTTCTAAATGTTGTAAACGATTGCTGCATTTCAAGGTACCTTCACTGGCTTCACCACTATAACTGTCTTCAAAATTCCATTTAGGCAAATTGCACAAGAAAGCTACATCGTTGTTAGTAAATGACCAATGAAACCAGCCCCCTTTCTTCACAAAGGGAAAGACAATTATCAAGATATTTCCTAGTTCAGAAAAAAAGGCCCAAAGAAGGGTAAACACCCTAGATCTACATCTTGTGAACATGTGTATTCAAAGAGAAACATTCTACTTGCTAGCTTTTCATCAAACTATTACAAATTATTCCAGATCTCCGACAATTTTCTCCAGATCTCCAACGATTTACTCCAAGTGCATGGCAGTGGTGGTAGCACCACTCAGTTGTTGGAGAATATATTCATCAATCCTTATCTGGGTGAGGGCAAATGAAATCCCACAATCCACTGAAACTGGTGTAGGACTTGAAGATAACAATCTTACTGTTGCACAATACCGTCAAAAGTCAGCAGAAATCCCTGTGCAGATTCAGGCCTGTCTAGGAGCAACATGAGACACCACACAAGCAAAAGTGTTTCCGGTGGAGGATAGAGGAAGATAGTACTTTTCTCAGAATGATAGTACTCTATCTCCCTATGAGAACTCCAACCAAGAGCTCGTCAGATCTCTTTCCCAACTGCGTTCCACAACGTCCTGCAACTTTTTTGTAATAAATGCAACACTGGATATGAGGCCTCCTAATCAGTGTCTAGAGGGTCAGTAGCACAATTGAAGACAACTGGGAGCACTGACTTCAGCTTTCAATAACAGTAAAGCAGTCTCTTTTATGATGATCAAAAAGAACCATCTCCTATAAGACATTCCTTTTTAACACTGTCCTCCTGTGCGGGTGATAGTCACAAATATGTCCATTCTGGCTGGGGACCCATCCAGTCGACCTTTCTGTGCACAGTCTATGTTTTAAAGGGGGAAGCCCCTGTTAAATGTACTATTTAGTGCTCAGAGCAGTCCAGTCGGCTCCCAAGGCTTTCTACCATGCCTAACGATACACAACATTGTCATTGATCCGGAGGTCTGACATTGAAGCACAAAGTTATGATATTGATGTACACTGTAGGTTTTATGTAGAATGATATTTGACAAGATGGATCTTTCGAGAAATCTTTTCTTTGTGTGTTTTTCTTAACTGTTTTTATTGAGAACAAAAATGCATCGGTGCAAGGCATAGTACAGTCATATTTGGCATTGCAATACAAAACATCTACATTGATTCCCCACATACACTGTATCAGCTGTATATATACCCGCCGCCAACAAGGCTACCCCTCCAGCTGCAGTTGCAGCAGTACCATATAGTCAGAATTTTCTTTGTGTTTTGATCTAAGTGGACCTTATTTATGTGACCATTTATAGATGATAAGAAATACCATCCACAAGAACTTCACGTTCCTTCAGATGGGAAATATTTTGTTTGTGGTGTCAATGGAAAGTTCACAATCTCATCTATCAAGCCTTATTGGCCCTTCTGTTGAGCCCTGTCCCAAGGCTTCATTGAAGGCAGCCTTTTTACTGACTGTCACTTCAGCTCGTATGGTTAATGAGATTCAGGCCCTTTCAGCAGTGGAGCCCTTAGAAAAGGTTTTGCATACTCTAACCAGTTTGTCCTCGGTTACCCAGAGGCCTTGTCTCCTCTAAACAGTTCATCACATGGATTGTTTCTTCTTTTTTCTCGTCTTATCAGTTGGTCAACAAAACACTGACCGGCAAACCAGGAGCTTATTCCTCCAGATAAAAAACGGCTGAGCAATGTACCATTCAGACATCTTTAACCGCATCGCTGCGGCGGCTTTTCCCGCTGTGCGCGGCAAATTCGAAATTACCGCGTTACGTGACGAGCTGGCCTTGTCATCCGCGCAGGACAGGTAAGCGCGATGACGAGCCCAGCTCGTTAATAGCCTCGAAGGGGGTAAAGATGCCACTTGGCTATCTGCCTGCCCTTTTTACAAGACTCCGCCATCTTGATTCTGATACAGGAGTTCACTAGGGCAGAATAAGCTTTTCAGATTCTGTTCTCCATTTAGTATAAAGTTCATGACTATCAATAAAGTTTTTATGACGCAAACTAAATGGATTCTTGCTTGTAGTCTTAGTTCTGCATTATAGGCATCTTCAATCATAAACAACATGTCCTCCTGTCCAGCTTTGATCTTGGTCATGGAACATAGACATTTGAAGAGTTTATTTTGGATTCTTCTCCTCACATGCATCAAAAAGAACGGATTCTATGAGGCAACTTCCAATACAGGGATCATGCGTTATGGAAGACCCTGGACTCATAAAGGGGCAGAGTGATATTTTAACTCTTATAATGCAAACCTATCTGTTCATACAGGTTGAACAGCTGGCTGTGTTTTTAGGTGCTGCACTGTAGTAATGTGAAAGGCGTCTTGGTGTAAATGTTTTGAAAACTGTGCCTGGATAGGCTTGTAGGTGATGTGCCACATTTCGTCATGCTGAACTCCACACCTTCTCACAATCTGATACATTCGATGCAAGTGTCCAGGGTCCCTGCACTTAGCAGGGAATTATTCCAAAGTTTATGAATTCAATGAAGATGCCTATGATACAGAAACGGGACTACAAATAAGTAACCATTTCTTACTTGATGTGCAAGACAGTCAATAGTTGGTGGTAGCTGGCCCACTGCCCCATTCTGCTTGCTGTGATGGTTGGTAACCAGATATGAATGGCATGAAAAGAGAACAGCAGGTGATTAGGTTCGAGTCCAAGTTCTTTTTTGGAGAGGGGGGGCTGGGGGGGGGGGGGGCGACGAGCGGCGTGTGTGTGTGTATTTTTTTTTTCTTTTTCAGTTGTCGATTCATGTTTTTAATACATAAGGCTGATGTTACAGCAGAAGTTGCTTCTACACCAGATCCTACAATTTGCCTATGTGCATTATTGTCATCACGTCTGATATTTGTTGTTGTTGTTTTTTACAGAGATAAAAATGGGATTCAAAATTTAGACGGTAGTAGTTCATCCATAATCTTCGCTGATTCTCATTCTGAAGGAGAAAAATCATCGGGTGAAAAAGTAATAGAGAATCTTCATAATAATAATTTGATAAAATCGACTGAGAAAAATGACTGTCTTCATGTTGATCCTGAGCTATATGTGAAAGTGAATAACTCTACTTTGCCTCTGGAAGGAAAGGAGGATTGTTTACAAAATGCTAACCTGAACAGAGCTGTTTGTTTCCCGGGACAATCGCAAGAGTTACTCAGTTGGAGACAAGAGAACACTTTCAATCCAGATGGTGACTCTTTATCTTCAACTAGCTCCAGCTCTGATGACGAGTGCCCTCAAAAGGAAATGTGTTTACACAGACAGTGTGAGGTAAGCTTCTCTGTTCAATTCTATCCTACAGGGGTTTTGCTGTTAATGCTTTCGTAAGGGCCACAAAGTGTGTTTTGCTGATTACAAAAACAACCTTTGAATACTAATGTATTCTTCAAATAAAGTTGTTAAATGGATTATCTGCTGACAGGGCTCTGTTCAGTACATTACTCTTGAGTGATGGATGTTGAAATTAAACAACTAATTCAAATGTGAGTTCTGAAAATCATAATCTTTCTCTGGGCAGGTTGTAAAGGATGATATATTTAGCTTGTACCAAGTGAATACTCTGAGGAGTATGAGTTACTAAATGTTGTGAAAAAAATGGATTAGGGCTCGGTCTTTCATCATATTTCTTAATTTAAGATGAGCAATGCATACTTCAGAGAACCTTTTCATGCCAGCTGTAAGACCTTTTACACGTTTGTGTTTGATCATTTTACTAATCACTAAACATAATCATGAACCTCAGGAACTGGTTAAGGACCAATTCAGCATGCTTTTCTGATATATATTCGAGTTTGACTTTGTTTTAAGGTTTATAAGGTACATCTTGGCATGTGTAGTTTAGTGTTTGTGTGACAGCTTCTTTTGATTTGTTGTTAGAAATGGGGATTTCTGGTTGGCTAAGGCTTGCGCTGAAGCCAGGCAGCAACCAGCATTCTAAGTCAGGGCAAGGAAGTCACCCGCCAAGATAACCCCTGCTCACCCCCTTGGTAGTTTAGCACGAGCAGTCAGGCGTATCCCGAAGGCGATGTGTAAAGCGTTTGCGTGCGCACCCAGCAACAACACCCAAGGCCCACCACAAAGGAAACTCCACACAAGGTTATATATAAAAATTGCCATTGTATTATACTAAATACATTAGATAATAAACACACAATTTACACTGTGCCACTGGCAAGGGCAGAATTTGCAGGGGATTATATACACAGGACAGGGCCACCTGGATCACTGTCAGGAATAAGCACTTGGTAGAACTAGCACTTAGTAGAAATAGCACTTTGTACATATAATAACTGTAGCACCAAATAGCAAATGTAGCACACAAACAGTAACCACTGGTAAAAGGTAAGTACCACCTACGCAATCCTAAACACCTTAGGCAAATATCACGCAGGGACCCATGAACTCACTAGAATAACCTATAAATGGAAAAACAACCTCCTAAACATCACATACATTCAGAGGTATAGGCAATAGGGCATTTGTATAGTATGCAGAAATCACATTAGGCAGGTTATCACATTTGCGCCAAAATATCACAGAACTGACCCCAGGCCAACCTGGCCTCTCAGGCCCAATGCCCAGAATGTCTGGGCTGGCTGCGCAGGCAGCCAAAGAAGAATGCGCAAAAGTTCTCAGGGCCTAAACGTAGCAGCTGCCCACTAAGTGCTGGGCAGCTGGGGAACTGAGCCTGGCACCAACGTCCTCTGGGGTTCTCACATAAACAATAGGGCCCAAAACAACGTGGGAGCCTTGCAGGCTCTATGACCAAAAAAACTGTTCCCTCAGGAGCCTCGTGGGCTCTAAATAAACAAATGCCCCCAGGTTGGAGCCACGGGGCTCTGTAGTGCCAGGAAAATGCTGCCACCACTGTGGGAGCGGCCCACTGCCAGCTGGGGCCGCTCTACCACTAGAAATGCCCCCGTGATTGTTGGAGCCCGGCAGGCTCTAAATAAACAATGCCTCCCGCTCGGGGGACTCGAAATAGCCAAATGCCCCCTGGAGTCTCTCGGCTCGGAAGAAATGCCCCCGTGGTTGGAGTCCCCGCCCCCCCCCCCCCCCCCCCCCCCCTCTCGGGACTCGGAAGACAATGGCCCCTGAAACTCTTGTGGGCTCTAAAGCAAAATGCCTCACTGGACCAGTTATGCAGGAGCGGCCCGTGGCAAAGTTATTACACAGACATGCCAACTTCTGGAAGTGGCACTTCCACACTAGACACATTAACGCAGCACACATTATCGCGCAGCATTCAATCTCACGAGTCCGCACATACCAAACTCGACCCTGCACTCCCCACACATCAGGAACTAACATGGACCCATGCATTCCTATGAGAGGGCAGGCCAATCTCACCACACGCACTCAGAGTGCGCACACACTTTACACTGGGATACAGTGAAAGTGTGCAGAAGCCAAAATTAACTAACACCAGGTCACAATTAAAAGCAAACCCTTTCTAGACTCTCTCCTACTATACCCCCCTTGCATCATCTGACACCTCTTGTTACTATACTGATCCCCTAAGACAAAACTTTCTAAACTCTTTCCTCTGACTCCTCCCCTCCAAAACTCCCTTTTACTCATCCAAAAGCCTCCTCCTACTGCTAAGACCTTATAAAAAATGTTTTTTAAATACTTCACACTTTTATCCCTCCACTATCCTTTTCAATCAAAATTAACAGACAAACATGTTCACTTCTCAAATTCCATATTCAACTATACTAATATACTACCCAAATACCTGAATAACATATCCACTACTCAAATTACTTCATATTTATACTAAACTCATTTTCAACACTAATCCTTTATGGGTTCCGGAGTGGCATGCTACTTGCCAGAAAAGCGATTCAACACCCATCAGGGGTAACAAGTGCTATGAATGCAAATCTTTCTTCCCCTTTTATCCCTCTGCTGTCCTTCTCACTTCAAGTAACTGACTAATATCCACCACTGAAATGACTTCATATTTCACCATATTAATTCACCACGAATCCTTTACAGGCTTCCTGAATAGCGTGCATCAACAAGCGCTATATAAATACAAACCTTTGTCCTCCTCTATCCTTCTGCGATCATTCTAAATAACTGACTAACCTATCCACCACTTAAAATGTACTTGCATGTTTCACTATACTAATTCAACACTAATCTAATCCTCTATGGGTCCCGGAGTAGTGTGCTACTCGCCGAAAAAACGCTTTGACGCCTCGTCAGGGGTAGTAAGCGTTATATAAATGCAATTACAATACAATGCAATATACAGTTTCCTAGCCAATGGGGGTTGAACAAAATCTAAAAAGGTTTCCCTGCTATATATCAGACATCTGGTGGAGACCTCATTCAGGACTTGCACAGTACCAGGATGCTGGAAGGAAGCTGCTGTTCTACCGCTGCTCAAGAAACCTCATATTGGCCCAGATCAACTTGGTAATCTTCGCCCCATCTCTCTTTTACCGTACTTTGTCAAGGTTGCGGAGAAAGTGGTAAATATGCAGCTGACGGCGCATATTGGGAAATTCAATCTCTTGCATCCCACTCAGTCCGGTTTCCGAGCCTACTACTTGACGGAATCTGCCTTGCTCTTCGCCACTGAAACCATCAGGCAATATGTGGATGCGGGTCAGACGGCGGCCTTGATCCTGTTGGATTTAAGTGCCGCCTTTGACACTGTTGCCCACCACACTCTGGTGCAGTGTTTGAGGAAAGGATGTATGTCTGGCAGTGTCCTGGGCTGGATGAAATCTTTTTTGTCTGGGTGCAGCTTTCAGGTGAGGCAGAGCTCCCATTATTCGAAAGTCATCAAATTAAGTCAGGGGGTACCGCAGGGATCGACCCTGAGCCCGACCCTGTTCAATCTCTATGTGGCTCCTCTAGCTGAGATTGCTGATGGGTTTGGGATCAGGGTCGTGTTCTATGCCGATGACAAGCAGCTGGTGGTCTCCCTTACACAGGCACAGGACACGGCAGCCTCCAATTTCGTGGCATGCCTGCAAGAACTGGCCGCATGGATGGCTAACAACTGCCTGAAGTTGAATGGCAATAAGACCGAGGTGCTTGTGATGGGGAGAGCCCCGTTGGTGTGGTCATCGGCCTGGTGGCCCCAGAGTTTGGGGACCACCCCTGTCCCCTGCGTTCAGGCAAAGAATCTGGGGGTGTGGCTGGACACAAGGCTCTGCTTTGAGTACCAAACCAGGCGGGTGGCAGGCGCCTGCTTTGGAGTCCTGAGGGTCCTTCGCAAAACCCTGAATATGCTGCCTACTGCACTCAATAGTCCATGACTACCCAGATAAGGAGGATAGGAGGGGCGAGCCCGCGATCTAGTGGGCTGCAGTAGGTCTGTTCCTAGAAGACCCAAATCTCATACCTCTGCCCCCCCCCCCTCAGCCCACGTTTGTCCGCAGCTCCAACTGAAGGCCAGCAGGGTAGCTCAACGCTGGAGCAGGCTTCTGTGTGAAGCGTGCAGCAGGTTGGCTGGCGTAGGGAACAGATGAGGTAACAACGACGGCTGCTACACAGCAGTCAATACCTCCATCTGTAGGCGGGTGGTCAATAGAGCTGGTTCATTGACGGGGGATGGATGGGTCGGCTCCACCACATTGGATGCCGCAGAAGGTCCGCAGACCCTGGTCTCACCCACACCCCCAGTTGCGATGTCTGCCTCAGGGATAGGCCGCACCTGCAAGCCGAAGCGGATATTCACCTATACCCCACGTTCCTGAGATTACTTTACTATGGGTGCACGTTCACCACAGCATCCTCTGGGTCTCCTCTGGCACGAAGCCACACACACAACGCTGATGAGACTCCACATTGACTCCGAGTGCACGCTCACCAGGCACTCCTTCCTGCAGTCTCATTTGGCACCAAAACACGCACCCCGCGCTGCAGAGACTCACTTTCTTCCGGTACACACGATGATCTACAGTCACAGGTTGCACCTAAGCACACACACTGCTTCACTGAGACTTACTTCAACTCTGGTGCCCCGATATCCAGGCGCTCTTCACCAACGCCTTTAACCGTACCACGACACGCTCACAGTGTCTGAGCCTCACTTCTCTGGCGCACTCGATGACCGGGCGCTCTTCACCAACGTCTCAGGTGCACCCGTTGATCAGGCGCTCCTCACCAATGCCTCCTGTGCACCTCGACACGCACCCTGCGCGTCCAGGAATCACTCCACCTCCGATGCACACGCCGACCAGGTGCTCTTCACCAGCACCTGCGGTGCACCACGACACGCATGTTGCATGTCTGAGTCTCACTTCAGCTTCGGTGCTCACGTTGATCAGACGCTCTTCACCTGTGCCTCCTGTTCACCACGACATGCACCCAGTGCGTCCGAGTCTCACTTCTCCTCTGTGTGTCCAAGATCACAGAGCACACCTTCCGAGGGTCTCAAGCTGCCACAACACCAGCCCACTGCGTCGCTTAAAACTTCTTTGGAAACTTTTATGTTCCTGTGTTTCCAAACAGGGAGCCAGCTCACCTCGGACCCTGGGGGTAACAAGACACAGCACAAAGCACAGTCTTCGTCGAGCAGGGGGACCCAGCGCACCAAGCACAGTCCCAACAGCCTCTTCCTTGGTGAAAACAGCACACTGCAGATCAGCCCCAGTTCACGAAGCAAGGGTTGGTTCTTCCCCAGCAGTCACTTCAGTTGTTCCCTCCTTAGCAGAGGTTCCTCTTGACCACTAAATGGGTCCAAGCCTTTTCAGTCTCAGTCCATTTTTGTTCCATTCCAGCGTTCAGGGGTCGCAGCTCTCTTAGTTATACCCCTAAATGTCTTTGAAGTTCGTGGTGCTCAGGGGTCCCTGACCGCTGCCTAAATCAGTTCTGTGTGTCTCACTCCCAGTGTCACCCTTCTCCCATTGATACTGGGTGTCTGGATCCTTAATCACTCAGCAGGGACGGGCCAATTGTTTTATAGCAACAACTCAGGCCTCTTCACCTCCCGGGGCTTCTCCTAGCCTACTCTCCAGATGCAGGTCAGCCTGGTGCCATCTCAACCCCTCCCTTAGGTGAAGACCTCCCCTAGCTCCTCTCACCTCTCAGATCCATACAGTGAATCCACATTCAGCACAGACCCACAGAAATGCTTAAAGCACAAAACTCAGCCACTTTCTAAAAGAGTGGTTCTGAACACACAGTGATAAAACCACTTTTACAAAAAGATGTGTTATGACACTGTGAGTTCATACATACTAAACTTCACCTCTCCATTTTAAACTTAGAGGAAACTAAGCTACCAAAACACAATACCCAGCCTCCCCCATTCTGTCCTATGGGCAGGATGGCCTTTCACCAGTGAAAAACGAAATGGAGTGTTTTTCACTGTCAGGACATAGCACACACCTCAGTATATGTCCTGCCTTTTACTTACACTGCACACTGCCCAGAGGTTACCTGGGACCTACCACACGGGTGCCCACTGTGTATGCAAAAGGGAAAGTAAGGCCTGACAAGTGGTTGCACTTGTCAAGACAACATGCTAACTTAGCAAACTGCACACAGGCCCTACACTGCAGGCCTGAGTTCCCTTCTCTGTGTGTCTTTGCATTACTAGCCCTGGCACACACAGTGCACATCACTAGGAACTTTACTAGTAAGGCAAATATACCAATCATGGCCAACCAATTACCATTACACTATACACAGGTAACACTCGTACTTTTGACACTGATCAGCAGTGGCAAATTACCCAAAGCATCAAAATTGGCAGCTCTGTCAGGAAAAAGGTCTAGGGGGAAAGCAAAACATTTTGGGAACTTTAGCCAAAAAGGCAGAGTCTTACAACTACTAACCATCAGACTCCCTCAAGTAAGGCAGTATAGACTATTCCAGGCCCTAAAACTATAAGAATGGCTTTTAATGTTTTGTGCTCATATCTAAATTACACAAACTGTGATTCCATGTGGCAGGCCGTGATGGTAAAACACCTTCACTCCGCATTTTTTACTCCGCATACCTTTACTCCTCATACCATTATAATGCAGGTACCGTTACTCCGCAACATATTACAACGCATGCCATTATATATTATATATGTTTTTACCACGCATGCTTTTACAACGAAATTTGTTGTAAAAGCATGAATGGTAAAAGCATATGTTTTTTATATTTAAGTGTAAGGTAAGTATATGGTTTTAGTTTGGGGGTGTTGGAGTATATGTTTTAGGGGTTCAGGGGTATTTTTAGGGATCAGGGCTAGGTTTGGGTTTTGGGGTACAGGGGTATTTTTAGGGTTCAGGGGTAGGTTTGGGGTACAGGGGTATTTTTAGGGTTCAGGGGTAGGTTTTGTTTTTGGGGTATAGGGGTATTTTTAGGGTTCGGGGTAGGTTTGTCTTTTGGAGTACAGGGGTATTTTTAGGGTTCAGGGCTAGGTTTGGGGTACAGGGGTATTTTTAGGGTTCAGGAGTAGGTTTGGGTTTTGGGGTACAGGGGTAATTTTAGGGTTCAGGGCTAGGTTTGAGTTTTGGGGTACAGGGTATATTTATAGGGTTAAGATGGGTTAGTGTTTAAGGGTGTTGGGGTATTTTAAGGAGTAAGGGTGGGTTAGGATTTTTGTAGTAGTGAGGCGATGTAGTGGGTGCTAAGTAGTTGTTAGATGTCAGCTGAAAATTTGCTCAAAATGTATGTGCTTCTATCAATCAATCAATCAATCAGGGAATTTGTAAAGCGCACTGCTTACCCACTAGGGTCTCAAGGCGCTGGGGGGGGGCGGGGGAGCTGCAGCTGGTGGTCGAAGAGCCAGGTCTTCTGAATGCCGGGAGGTCTGCGGTCTGTCGTAGGGGGAGGAGGAGGGCATTCCAGGACTTGGCGGCGCGGTGGGAGAAGGATCTGCCCCCGGCGGTGGTTTTGTGGATGGGCGGGACGGCGGCCAGGGACAGGTCGGCGGAGCGGAGTTTCCTGTTGGGTACGTATGTGGAAGAGGTGTGGCGCCGCGGCTAGGGCGACTGACTCCGGAATCTGGGGATCACAGTTCGATCCCCGGCACCGGCAGCAGATTAGCCCAGCACCATGTGACTCTGGGCAATAGCTTGTTTATCTTCCAGACGGCTCCCAGCGGCTAGAGACCCTTACGGGTGATTGTGCGCTTTACAAATGTGGATTATTTATTATTTAGAAGGATAGTCTGTCGTTGAGGTAGGCTGGGCCGGTGTTGTGGAGTGCCTTGTGTGCAAGGATTATGAGTTTGAATGTGATTCTTTTGTCGACGGGGAGCCAGTGCAGTTCTCTCAGGTGCGGGGTGATGTGGTCCCGGCGTGGGACATTGAGGATCAGGCGTGGGGAGGCGTTCTGGATTCATTGGAGTCTGTTGATGTGTTTGGTCGGGGCTCCGGCATAGAGGGCGTTTCCGTAGTCGAGTCGGCTGCTGACGAGGGCGTGGGTGACGGTTTTCCGAGTGTCCATCGGGATCCATCTGTAGATCTTGCGGAGCATGCAGAGGGTGTGGAAGCAGGAGGAGGAGACTGCGTTGACTTGGTTGGTCATGCTGAGCTTGGAGTCGAGGATGACCCCTAGGTTGCGTGCGTGGTTGGTTGGTGCTGGGGGGGTTCCCAGTGATGCTGGCCACCAGGAGTCGTCCCACGTTGAGGGATGAGGACCTCCGTCTTGTCCGTGTTCAGTTTGAGTCGGCTTGCCTCCATCCACTCGGCGACGGCCTTCAAGCCCTGGTGTAGGTTGGATTTGGCGGTGAGGGGGTCTTTGGTGAGGGAGAGGATCAGTTGGGTGTCGTCGGCGTAGGAGATTATGTTGAGGTTGTGTAGTCTGGCAATGCGAGCCAGGGGGGCCATGTAGACGTTAAACAGAGTCGGGCTGAAAGAGGATCCCTGGGGGACGCCGCAGATGGTAAAGCTCTGGAACGAGACAATGTATTGGAGGAGGCACAATTTGGTTTTCGACCAGCGCACTGGACTGAGTCAGCACTGGTAACGGTCATGGACAGACAGGGGTCAGGCAGTGGCATTGGTCCTGCTGGACCTGTCTGCCGCCTTCGATACGGTAGACCATAAGCTCCTGCTGGACAGACTGAGTGGGGTCGGAGTGAGTGGCTGCGCTTGGCAGTGGTTCCGCTCTGTTCTGCAAGACAGACAGCAGGCGGTGTTTTTACCACCATTTCAGTCCTCCTTCTCTGACATACAGCATGGTGTGCCTCAGGGCTCCGCGATCAGCCCTATTTTGTTTAATGTATATTTAAGACCTTTAATTGATGTTATTAAAGCACCTAACATCAGTATGGTAAACTATGCTGATGACACTCAGTTGATTCTATCTTTCGATGGCGAAAACGCGACCTCTGGGGAGGTATTTTCGGGATACAGCCTCCTGGCTACGTAAAAACTCCTTACAATTCAATGCTGGGAAAACAGAGGTGATCTACTGTGCAGCATCGAAGGTTCCTCCCCCCTTTCCCGATAAATTCTGGCCTCCTGAAACAACAATGGCAATCCAGCCAGTGCAAGCAGCTCGGAACCTGGGCTTTATATTTGACAATAGACTTTCGCTGGATGCCCAGGTAACTAAAACAACGGCTTCTTGTTTTGCAATTATCAGGTCTCTTCGAAAGATTTTTCCTTTACTCCCTCTTCATGCTCGGGCTCAAGTGGCACGTTGTACAATACTTAGCAGGCTCGATTACTGCAATGCCCTTTTGCTAAATTCCCCGGAATTTGTATTGGATAGACTGCAGAGAATCCAGTCTGCAGTTGCTAAACTAGCACTTGGTCTTCTTAGAAGAGCCTCAGCATCTGCAGCCCTAGCTACACTTCATTGGCTTCCCTTGAGACAGAGAGTACAATTTAAGTCTCTATGGCTGGTATTTAAAGCTCTTCATGAGATTGGTCCCCTTTCCTTGCGTAAAAAATTTGAATGGTACATTCCTTCTAGAGATCTTCGTTCCTCTCTGGCAAGACTGGTGAGGATACCTAAATATAGAAGAGTCAAAATGGGAGGCAGACTGTTTAAAGTGGCTGCGGCCAAGCTTTGGAATAGTCTGCCCCGCGAAATTAGACAAATTCAGAAACTATTCCCTTTTAGAAAAGCCATTAAGACCTGCCTATTTTCTCTATTTTAGTTGCTGCCACAGTGTTCACACCCCTACTCCTTGAGTTGTTTCAGCGCCAGGATGCCTGCCAGGCGATAGCGCGCTTTATAAGCTCTATAAATAAATAAAATAACGGGGGAGGCGGGCTCTCTGGGTTCTGTTGGTGAGGAAGGAGGTGGTCCAGTCCAGGGCCTTGTCTCGGATCCCTGCATCGTAGAGGCATGTGCGCAGTGTGTGGTGGCAGACGGTGTTGAAGGCTTCTATAGGCTTTTGTAATAGAATTCTGCTGCAGTACATTTCTGTTGTTTTAAACAGTAATTTTAAACTTCATCATAAGCCACCAATCCATGTACTCTGCCTTCTCACAATTGGTGTTTCTTTTTTGTTCAGATGCAGTATCATTTGATGCTTCACATACAGATGAAATTATGTGAACTGTCTCTTTGGGACTGGATTGTGGATCGAAACTGTAAACATGATGGAACGACAAAAGCTCCTGGTGAGTTTGAGTTCTCTTCTAGCTTGCAATAAGAGTTCTTTGTGAAAAACTTAAGTTATGCACCTTTTAAGATACTTGGGTGATTGAAAGTATGTAAATTATTTTGCATTGATGTTAGATTATGCTTGATGATGCACTTTAAAGCCAAGTATAAGTTAGCATTAGCTACACCATTTTCTTTTCCATGCGCCATTTCATGTACTGTTCGAAATTAATCCTGTTTGATTCCGAGAAATGCCCCTTGCTAAGTTTCGTTTTTGTAACGAGTAACTGTTCGTACCAGTGCACAGCTTTCCCTTGATAAAGAACCTCTCCCACCTGTCTGGCAGATTGATACACAACCCAGGGTGGAACGGCCTTGAAAGTGTTCTGAGCTGTTCAAGATACAGGAGTAGAAACCTTTTTTTGTCTTTATGCCGTTCACCCACATCTGCACTGTGGGCATATTATTAGTTGACCATGCAATGCATATATGTATCCTTATGCTTACTGTTACTCCATTCCCTCTGTAGTACTCTCACGAGACTGTGTAGACGGAGCCCCGCTCTGAGCGTATATAATAAATGATAATTGGTGTATATTCTCCACTGGTTCTCTAACTCTTCATTTGGCATGAAAGGCTGAGAGGTGGTCCGAAGTGACCTGGGTGGCCCCAAGTGGGTCACTTACTTCAATTGACACACACATGTATCTCCAAACCACTAATGAGACCATTCACTCTTAAACAGACTGTTTGACTGCTTTAGGTTTTAAGTTTGGTAATACGAACTAGTTTGATAGTAAATATTCTGTTAATGTATGTCCTGTCCGTCTTTCATGCCATCAAAGACATCCATTTGGAAAAAATACAAGCATAACTAAACCAGCCAGAACACTTCCAGGTCACTACAGAAATCCGTTTGCGACATTTACAACATCATTGTGAGAACTCTTGTTGATACTATGCTGCAGTGAAAATATGGTCAACCATGAACCCTCAGCAGCCCGGTCACTCAAGAGCTCAATTAAAATAAACCTGTCATTTGAAAACAAGAGAAGAAATGTATAAGAACAAAGCCATCCCTGTAACCAGCTGACTTCACCAACTTGCACCCTATTACCCACTATACATTCATAGAGAAAGTAATCGAGAAATCAATCACCACCTAGCTGCAGGCTTTCTTTAGCAAGAATAATCTTCTATAAAACAACCAGTCAGGTTTCAGTTCATGCTGCAACACTAAGACAGTTGCACTCCAATTAATTGACAATATCATCCTCCTCAGCTACAGCAACAACTCAGGTCTCCTGGCCCTGTTTGACTTCTCCACAGCCTTCGACGTAGTCAACCATTCAGCTCTGATAAACACCCTAAAAACATGCATGGGGTTTTCTTGATACTCACTCAAAAAATCCCTCATCCAACAACTTATAGATGTTCAGTTTCAGTCTTGAATTCTTCCAATGTAGGATGTCTACCTACTTCCTGAAGCTAAACCCCACAGAGACTGAATTCTTTCTGTTAGCAAACATCACTAGACAGACCCAGATTCAGGTCTGACTATCCAATTCAAACGTATCAACTGACCAAGCAAAATCTCTGGGATTCACCCTTGACACAGGCCTCTCAATCAAGCAAAATATGTCCAAAACGACCTAGACAGCTTGGTTTCAACTTTCCTTTTGTCAAAAGTGAAGCAATCACTCTTGGAATACGACTTCAGGACATCCGTACAAGCCTTGGTCCTCTCCCATCTGGCCAGTGTCAACTAGTCAACACCCTGCTGAGCATTCGTCCTGAGACCACTCTAGCACTCCTGGAAGATATCTTAAGCGCAGTGGCCGTGTTCATCAATGACTCAAAAAAATTCTAGTGCATCACCTTCATGTTAAAAGACCTACACTGTCTTCCCCCTTCCACACAGGTTAATTTTCAAGACTAGCCACATGATCTATAAAGCCCTCAAAAACAAAATTCAAGCTTACTTAACAAACAAACTGGCGGACAGTACTAGGCCAGGAGACAGGACATTGTCAGATTGGAGACCAAACTGCAAGAAAGGAATAACAATTCATGTTCCGTGGATCTGTAACTCCATCCCTATCAACATAAGATGAGCATTGACTGACCTACAGTTCAGACAAAGACTGAAAGACTCAACATTTCAAGAGGCTCTACGTCTGAGCCAACAGTCTACCCTTGCCTTTACCTCACAGCTTGCTGGCGGCATGTTCTGTGTGTAGGATCACTCTCTACAAACACTAACACATACACACACACACATGCATCTTTCAATCTGCAACACAAGACATTGCTTCAACATCTACAGAAAGAAATTAAAGACTTGGTAGCCAGGAATAGGCACACACCATCACAGCCCACTTACGCACTACCAAACTGTTATAGCCGTCCTTTGCTTCCACTTTGCGAAGAATAGGCATCATTTCACAGCTTTTCAGTTCTTGACTTCCTTATTTCGGCATACCATGCAACAAGCACCCAACTCCATCTTCATTCTTCTGTGTTGTTGACTGATTCCAGGCAATCTGTCCAAGGACACTGATGAATTGCTGACCCAGATCTACTGCAGTTGCTGAGCACCGATGGCCTGGCTGCCTGCTGTGTAGAGGAAGCCTTCCAAGTTTAGCTTTGACACATTGCATAATACTTAGCAGTGCATAACTAGGAGGTGGAAACATTTCTTGCTATCTTATGTAAGTGACTAATTTCACAGGTCCTCCAGCATTGAGACATCCTTTTTGAACATTGTCTAAGGGATATTAGAAAGGGTCCAGCATGCACCTAACTGGGTGTCACCGACAACTGGTAACACTGGGGGCACCTTGAGGCCCAAAGACTAAAGTTGCTTGAAACTGCATTAACGTGTCTTGGTAGCCTTAAGGTACCTGAGTGAGTGGTGCCTTTGTGTTAATTCTATTAGTCTCTAGAGAAGCTGATCTAAGATACTTCTGTGCCTTAAATAGGTTGTTACTCCGATCCAGGATAAAGCCATTAATGCTGTGGTTTGGTGTGACATTAGCTCATGCGCCTCAAGCCTATTAATTGGAGCATGCATCCTAAAGTGAATATCACTGCAATGCCCTTCAGTGGATACTGGGGAAATTAAGATGGCCTGAAAACTCAGGCAAACGTCTTTTTTTCCATAGTAATCAAGTGCAGACTAATTCTGGCGAAGGATATCTGTGTTGTGACTCGTCTTTGGGGCAATCATTTATGGTCGCTCCAACTGTTCACCGGAGCGAAAGTCTTGCATTCTCATCATCTATCACTTTGGATAATAATGACATTTCTCTATTTTTTTTTTAAAGATTAGCAAAAAAGTGTACATTTGGCAGGGGAGTGAGCTAGTGCAGGGGTGTCCTGCTGGGTAGCAGCAATGAGATCTATATCCTGTTCTCCTATCCTGCCTGCTCTTACTGTAGACAACAAGTCCGATTTACAGGCAGCCTTTAATAAGGTAAAAACTACAATCGCTCAAAACTGCTCTGGTGCATGTAAATACAGCTGGCTAGGTTATGAATTTCAAAGCTAATTTATGGTACCAGGTCAAGCTTAAATGCCTATACCATCCTGCCACACTTGCGATCAGTTGACAAACCAATCACACAGTTCATTCCAAGGTCTTTTGCTGCTGCATCCTGAGGTTCGACCTCCTTTAAGCCAGCCTTAAAAGAGTTTTAAGGTTAAGCCAGCCTTAAAAGAGTTTTAAGGTAAGGCCAGCTTATTACAACGTTTCACAGCTTAAATAGCGTTTATTATATCTCTGGCAGCACCCTGAGGACATAACAGCTGAGGTCCTCAAAGCTCTTATAAAATCCCTAGTCTACTAGAGTGAAAAATAGGCTAGTCTAATTCTCACTTGTGTTTCAAGAAGTACATTATCCTTGTCAGGATATAAAATGTATGCTTTGTATCATCATTTTCAAGTTTAAAATTTGTGTTTGATGTCTGTATTGTCGCTTAACATTATGTTGTTCTTTCTTTCTTTCTACTTGTACTGTCTGCATTTTTCTCATTCTCTAAAATTTCTTTGTGTGTGTTTGGGGAGTCACCTCCCAAACCGTTATTTTTTATTTAGTTGCTGCTTGGCTCTGAGTTTGTTTCCCCTTTACCTGTTCTTTCCCTGCTTCCTTTCCCCATCTTACTTCTGATTCAGCTTCCTTTTGGCCCCTTACTTTTGTTTGCTCCACCTTTCAACTTATCACCAGTCTTATTTCTCTTTTTGCTTCACTGTTCCGGACTGTCTTTGTTGCCTGTTAATTGCCCTCCTTGTTACCAGCTTTCTCTTGTTTCTCTATGCCTATCTTAAGCTGTACATTTGCACAGGTTTCTAGTCCTTGGTATGTGCCTGTCATTCCTATAATGTGGTTGGTATAAAAACCAACCACAAAGCACCTTATTTTCCAAGTCAGACTCTGGGCAGTCAAATGTTGCAAGCTGGATATTGTTTTTTTTTATATTTCTTTTTATTAAAGCAAGGCATCAATAAATACACTGGTGCATAGTACAAAAGAGGGTCGTTCACAAATTCAACATGTGATACAATAAATATTGGCGAGGGGGGTATGGAGCACAAATGTCAAGCAGATTCACATGTAAGGGTCATGGGGAAAGTGGAGCATCAAAGACAACAGTTGCAGGTGGTACACAAATATTTCCTCTGTACTGATTCCAAGGACCCCAGACACTGTTCCGCTTCCGAGGGCGACCCGTTGCCAGATAAACAGTTTTTTCACAGAACATACACCAATCCATACTTTCTTTCCACCCCTCTATCATAGGCGGCCTTGCAGATCCCCACTGCTGTGCTACATTTTGCTTAGCTATCATGGCCCCTAGAGTAACCCATCGACTTTGTGCAGTATTCAGGTCTGTAGGCTCCCAAATATTCAATAGACATCTCCTAGCTTCCGGCAAGAGAGCCACACCTGTTACTTCCTGCATAACATCATGGACTATGTTCCAGTAGTCTACCATATAACATTCCCACAGGATATGAAGGAACATCCCTAACTGACCACATCCACGCTTACACCGACCTTCCTACTTTAAACCTATTCTAATCAGACGTGGGCCCGTGACATAAACCCTGTGCAGTATTTTCAACTGGACGAGCCTCAATCTCGCCGCAATCGCAACTTCTTTAGGGCAAGAAACTGCAGATTGCCAATCTTCGTCTTCAAGTTCAATACCATCGTGCGTCCACTTGTCCCTTAAATCTGCTAAAAGATCCGCTCTTTGATTTATCAGTTTTTTATGAATGCGAGAAATGGTGCTATCAGGTATATGCCCATCTAGTATTCGGTCTTCTAATGGGGACGCCTCCGGTATCTCTTCCCCCTCTGGGAATACCGACCTCAATGCATGCCTCACTTGCGCATAGCGAAAGTACTCCGTCTCACTCAGCTCATATTAAGTTTGTAGTTCAGCAAACGACTTAACCCTTCCTTTTGCCCAAATATCTCCCACAGTAGTAATCCCTATCAAGTCCCATTTGTTAAAACCCTTCTTATTCCATAACCTGCCCAACCTATCCGATCCAAATAGTGGGGTAGCCAAAGTCAGACGATTTTTCCATCCCAGTGAACTAGTAACATCGTGCCATATACGTACCGCCACTCTGGTCGGTCCCGTTAGACTATTCTCTATTGACCTGGTATACAACGCTCTGCTATAATTACCACCACGGAGCATCCATCTATCCATTGCATAACCCGGATCCGAATTTGACCCGTTGGTACCATGATTTATAGCTCCCAACTGCGATGCCCAATAGTATCTCTTGATATCAGGGAGGGCAATTCCTCCGTCATACCATGGGAGCGTCAACTTAGCTAATGCTATACGCGGTCTGCCTTCCCAAAGTAGGCTACGCTGCATTCCTTCCACTTCTCGAAAATAGGAGCTGGTACCACATCTAAAGTGTTCTGGAGGGCATAAAGAAAGCAGGGTAGGGACATCATTTTAAAAAGGGCCGCCCGTCCTAGCAGCGTGACCGGAAGTTTCTTCCAGCCAGCTACGTCGCTTTTTAGCCAAGCCAGTGGAGGGAGAAGGTTTTTGTCATATCGAATTGTGGGATCCATTGAAATATAAATTCCGAGATATTTGAACCCTTCCTTAGCGATCTGAATAGGACAATTCCGAGGCAGGATGGGGCGTCACCACATAATACGTAAAGATACGATTTTGCCCAATTTATTATCAATCCTGAATTTCTACCATAAGAGGCCAAAAAATAACAGACAACGATAAGGGATTTCCTGGGAGAAGTCAAATAAAGTCATATGTCGTCAGCATATAATGAGATCCGATCTTCAAACTGTGGAGACCACAAATACCCTTAATTGAAGGCTCCCAACGGATCCAAGCCGCAAGACGCAAGCTGGATATTGTTGAACACAAATTGTTTACACATTTGTTGACTTGGAAGGCCAAAGCCCATACCTTTAGTTTGATCGGTTAAAGGTTGTCTCTTTCAGTGCTTCCGTCTTCTCTTTCTTGGCTTCTGATCTCCTCCCTGTTTCTAGACTGTACAATGGAAGTGCAGCAGTTGCTATTGTTGGTGAGCAAAAACAAAGCTTGAGTTTTACTCCAAGTTTTTTGTGATAAAAATCTGAATCTCCAGCTATTCAGCATCTTACCCTTCACAAAATCAAATTAAAGGATGTTTTTCAGCTTCAGCCAAAGGCTCTCTGCATTCCATGTGGGCTGATGGCTGTGTGTGCCCTACCTTAAAGGCCCCCATTTTCAAGTGTGGCAGCCTCACAGGAAATCCCAGAATATGCAGCAACTACCCCTTTCAGTGCAAAATAGTGGGTGGTCCTTTGGGGTTAATGGGCACCTTCCTATATCAGACAGTCCTTCTCCTACCTGGCCACCAAGACTTGCAACTCCCTCCCGACCCACCTCCGCCTGACCCAGGACCACCTTGCCTTCAGGAAGCAGTTCAAGACCTGGCTGTTCAAGCAGTAGTGGACCCCCCTCCCCTAGCGCCTTGAGACCCTCCGGGTGAGTAGTACGCTATATAAATGCTTTGATTGATTGATTGATTGATAGTTGTACACAGCTTTTCCTACTTATCTATACATCTAATTAGTTACAGCCTCCTCTACCAGGTAAGCATCCTATTACATGTACCAGGTTCTGCCTCTGCTGTTCTACCTTGATCAGACTGGACTGTGAAGGACAAGTCCCAGTTGCAGAAGCTCTTGTTCATTGCAGAAGTTCAGAAATGCTAACTTGGGGGCGGCTGCCAGCCTAAACATTATTTTATCACATGGAGGTTCCAGGTAGCCATTGGATAAATTGTTTTCTGTGTCCAGGTGGTGCCTCTAGCTTCTTAGTGCGATCAGGAGATGGGCCTGCAGTAAGCCTTACTCTATGTCTTGAGGAAAAGCATAGACCACTTGTTGTGATTGGCTCAGCCTGCTTTTTACTATGTCTAACCTACACCTTCAACCTTCCTATGACGTTCAAGTTGCTCTTACACTGGTTCACAGTGGACTTTGTTAGCCAAATCAACATGCTCAGGAGTTTAAGGAAATGTTTTGAGCTCCAAGTCCTTTCCTGTTACTCTGGTTTTAAGTGTGTTGACCCTCTCATACTTCACCTCTGAAATATTCCAGAAGAAGCACAGGTGCCACCCATATACAATAGTGCTAACGAGCAGTCAAGCTTTGGAAATGCTTCCTTGCTAGGGACTGATCATTCTTAGTATTCAGGACCTTTTAACACAGACATTTTTCTGAGCCAGTTGGTGAATGCTCCTTACACATGGGAAATGCAAAAAGAACAGGTGATGGACAGAATGCAGAACACTGTCATACATTCACCCCAGTACAGAGATCTGGGCCTAAATCCATAGTTTTTTTGCTCCCCATGAATTCCAGTTCGAACCCAGCCATATGCAAATCAGTCTTGACCCTGTGCCCCATGGGAACAGTCCAGCCCGAACTGCCAAGCCAGGTCCTCCCTGGACTGGAAACAAGCATCCAAGGACCGGTTTCGGGCTTTCAGCTCTCATCAGCCCTCATCAGCCTGGATAGCTTGTTTCCAGTGGCATGGAGAGCACAGGACTCACGCCTGAGCATACCCGTCCCACTCAAGGTGACAAATGCAAAAACAACAGGTGATGGACAGAATGCAGAACAATGTCATACATTCACCCCAGTACAGAGATCTGGGCCTAAATCCATCGTTTTTTTGCTCACCATGCCATTCCAGTTTGAGCCCAGCCATATGCAAAACAGTCTTGACTTTGTGCCCCCTGGGAACAGTCCAGCCCGAACTGCCAAGCCAGGTCCTCCCTGGACTGGAAACAAGCATCCAAGGACCGGTTTTGGGCTTTCAGTCCTCATCAGCCTGGATAGCTTGTTTCCAGTGGCATGGAGAGCATGGTACTCACGTCTGAGCATCCCCGTCCCACTCTGGGTGACACATGCAAAAACAGGTGATGGAAGGAATGCAAAAAAAGTCATACATTCACCCCAGTACAGAGATCTGGGCTAAATCAATCGGTGTTTTGCTCACCATGCCATTTCAGTTTGAGGCCAGCCATATGCAAATCAGTCTTGACCCAGTGCCCGATGGGAATAGTCGAGCCCGAACTGCCAAGCCATGTCCTCCCTGGACTGGAAACAAGCATCCAAGGACCGGTTTCGGGCTTTCAGCCCTCATCAGCCTGGATAGCTTGTTTCCAGTGGCATGGAGAGCACAGGACTCACGTCTGAGCATACCCGTCCCACTCGGGGTGACAAATGCAAAAACAACAGATGATGGACAGAATACAGAACAATGTCATACATCCCCCCCCCCCCAGTGCAGAGATCTGGCCCTAAATCCATTGTTGGTTTGCTCACCATGCCATTCTAGTTTGGACCCAGCCATATGCAAATCGGTCTTGACCCTGCATTCATTGGGAACAGCCCGAACTGCCAGGCCAGGTCCTCCCTGGACTGGAAACAAGCATCGTAGCACCTGTTCCAATTGGAGGGTCTTGTGAGCTCAAAACTAGGAACAGTCTAATTATTATCTGAGACTAACTAAATGTGGATACTCTATGGTGAATTTGATGGGGGGGATATACAATTGGGGCACTTGTTTCCTCCTCTGCCGCATTGCCCCATGATAAAAACTGCCAAAGGTTTACAAAAATGCTGTCAACACTTGTCACGGTTGGATGTCTGGTGAATCTCACCTCCAGATGAAAAGGAATACTCTTACTTTCCCATTCGCATTCTATACTCCAGACTAGATTGTATATTTTGCATGCAATATATTTATGGTTCAGTTGACAATTCAATATACTTAAGCAGAACTTTAGTGGACCATAATCCTCTTGTAGAGCTGCAATTGGGCAGAGGTTTGACTCCTATTCACAACTGGTAGTTGCAGCCAATAAAATTAGAAGACACTGTCTACAAAGCCACATTGCAGGAAGCATTAATTGAATATATAGAGATCAACGCAGGTACTGTGCCTACCAGATTAATAGAATGAGAGAACCTGAAGGTAGTTATACGGGAAATATCTATAAAAATGATCAAAGGCTGTTGTAAGACAACACTAAAAAAATATTAACATTGGGTGGTGCGCTAAGAAGACGGAACGTGAAGGGAGAGTGAACCCCCTCCTTGTCATCCACATTATTACAGATTTTTTAAAAACATAATATGCTCTTGGAAAGACTGCACCATACAGACTACGGGGAATACGTTGCATGCACATGCTGATGAAACAGGGAGATTACTGGCTAAAATTCTTGAGACACAAGTCTAGACATCCACCTGACACTGCTATAAGTGATACTGGGGGCAGACCCAATAGTTGCCTTTGACCATTACTCTGGCATTTACAACATACTTGTCACAATTATATAAAAGTGCACACCAACCTGAACAAGGCGATATCACTTCATTTTTTGGATACATTGATGCTCCTGTATTGGATTGGATAACGGTGTAGAATTGCACTCTCACATTACTGACCAAGAGAAAAGGGGTGCGATTAAGTGTGGCTAGAAATAAAATACCTGGCAAGGACGGTTTACCAGGTGAATTTCATCACGCCTACAGTTGGTTACTAACACCTAAACTGACAGCTATACAGTAGTGCTCCTGTGAAGTGGGCTACCTCCCAGGAACTACTCGTGAGGCTTTAGTGATCACTTTTGTCTAAACCAAGACTGGACCCATTAGACAAGGCATCGTATCGCCCTATCTCTATGCATAAAACAGACTATAATTGTCGACTGGGGTCCTTGCTACCTGCTTTGATATCACTTTTGCTCAAATTGGTTCATTTGAATTAAAAAGGCTTCATACCTGGGCGCAGCACTTCATTGAATATTCATTTCAAATATTGAAAGGCTATTCCGAAAAATATCTGCACTCTGCTATACTTACCTTGGATATAGACACAGCTAGAGTGAAGATAGGCAGGTCTAGTTCCCACCAATACATAATTGAAAGGTGGACACTACAGGGTTGGGTACTGTCACCCACTTTATTTGCATTGGCAGTGAAGCTGTTTGCCGAATCGCTGACACTATCTGTTACAGAATGGGGTATCTCTCTGAATATTGGCAACCTCATTTGGTTTTGCAGCGTGCATCCTTTTCTGGATTCACATGCTGTGCATTATTCCACCATCTAGTGGTTGGGTCCAGTATAATCCATTTTTGTTTTGTGTGTTTTCTTGTGTTTGGGCGCTGCCGACCACCATTTGATGCTAGGTACCAAATGGTGACATTTGACACAAATGTGTGACGTCAGACGGCGCTCTGGAGGTCGTTGTGCGTGGAAGCCATCTTCAGATTCTTTTTTCCGCAGTTGGTTCTGGAAGCAGGATGGGGGAAGCTCTGAAGTTTGTTTTAGGATATTCCCGATAAAAAAGAAGAAAAAGCTGATAAAAGTTCCAGCGAACTACACCAAACATTGACGATTTATTTATTTATTTAAAGAGTTTTATATAGCGCTGGCTAGACCCGGAGGTATCGGAGCGCTTTACATGAGGTTCAACAGAATTACAAGATTACATCCGTTTCAATATACAACAGTTGCTAGAAAAACAATTACAATATCATAGAGAACGAGATAAGTGGAGTATAGAGGGGAAGGGGGTAAGGGGAGATACAGCAGAAAGACGAAGGAAGGTCTGCCCAAAGTCCGGCTGGGTAGGTGAAGGTCGAGGGGGAGTCCCAAAACCCATCTCCTCTATAGCTATCAGGTAGCTCCACTGGGCTTTGGCCAAATAGCTAGGTCTCAAGGGAAACCTAAAACGAGCATGGAGAAGGAAGAGGAGAGACATAGAGGGAGGATGCGGGAAGAGATGACAGGAGAGATTAAAGGAAGTCTGGCTGAACCCGACTGGGTAGGTGACGTCCAAGGATGGAATCCCCGACCTTTCTCCCCTATAGCTAAACCAGTTAGCTCCATCGGGCAGCAGGCAAAATAGCTAGATCTCACATGCCAAGGGAAAATTCACGGGTAAGCAGGGTGGGGACTAGGGCCAGGACAAGGTGAGGGCAGAGGTCAGTAGCAGGTAAGTGGAGAGGAGTAGAGCGGGGAGGAAAGAAAGAATTGCAGATGTTCGCATAAGGGTAGGCGAAGTCCTGGACGGGTAGAGTAAGTCAAAGTTCAGCAGGGGGGAAGAAGTCATAATTTTCGGCCATGATGGGGTCGCTCTGGTCACCTCAGTGTTTTACTCTTGCCAATTTGTCGTCGCGGGGGGAGGCGGGTGCTGTGGAGTGTGCTGTGGCACAGTTTGCAGGCCGTGCAGACTTTGGGGAGACCCAAAGTCTGGTGAATGGAGGCTCGATTCCGTGTCTGCGAGCCGCCGCCATGACGGGAACGACACGGAAGACCTCTAAGGTCGACACTGGTCGAGGTAGGGGTCATGGAAAATACTCCTTTCAAGTTCTGCCTGAGTGCCACTACAAGTTCGCACAACGCGATCCACATGATATGTGCAAACTTTGCCTACTGAAGGACCATAAGGACAAGGACTGTGAGGCCTGTGCGACGTTCCTGCCAAAAACACTCGGGACTCGCCGAAAGCAGAGAGAGGTCCACTACGCCACCATGTCTCAAACATCGAAGAAGACTTCTGTTATGGACCTGGGCCTGTCCAATGACTACGAGGACCAGGGAATACCAGAAGAGTCGACGCACGAGGGATCGGACGTCAAAATTCTGGAAGGAGACTCCGAGAAACCAAGCACCCATAAGAAGGCGAGCGACACAGAGAAGAAGACCTATAAGATATTACACCATACACATCCGTCAGAACCAAAGGCCCACGAAGGACTAAAACATTCACCCATACTGATGAATATATGTGCAAACATGCCCACAAGTCACAGGCACCCTTCATGCATGTCCCAGACATGAAAAATGTGAAGGAACCCAGGTGTGGTATACTGAACCATACCATTTGCACAAGGAAGATGAAGTTCCCAAAAAAAGGACACACATAAAAATGCCGATACCTATGTCTAAAAATCACGCTGCCACCGCTGTCTGTCTCTTGTAGCTTGAGGAGGGAGTGCAGTTGTGACTCACACAAAAGGATTCTATTTTGTTGGCCCATGACATCCAAGCCCACCATTGGTGTTGACAAAAATGGGTAAAATTGGCAACCTCCAGTGGGCATGCCGGATTGTTGGGCTAACAGGTGGAAAATTATATAGTTGTCTATGACACATGGAAAGGAATGGCTACCCAAATCGATTTCGAGGACTTTCATTACAATATGCCCAATCATATAAAGAACATTTCTGTCATTGGGTTCTGGAGATCCCATTTGGAAGCACATAAAGCAATATTAACTGTAGCATATCCATTGTGCAGACACATTAAATTATATAAATTGGATGGAATATTGATTGATAGTTGTCAGACTGCAGATTTAATGTCAAATCAAATCAAAAAGTTTTATTTGCGTAATTGGTTAAAATTGTTAATGTCATGCACAACACATAAAGGACAACGTTCAACCTAGAGCCATTGTCAAAGTGGACTGCAGTCTCGCAGTTGCCTAATGAAATACAACAAATATGCGCAAAGGCAGAAAGTCTGAAGAAATTAAGGTTTGTAGATGTGAACAAAAAAAACAGGAGCTACAACAGAGAAGAAACCTACATTTCATTTCAGCACATATCTTGATTTTTCTGAATCTTCAACTCCGGAAACTAATTCAATTCCCTTTCTTGACTGAAAACTGTCATTTAAGTCTTTGCAGCCCCTGTTACGCCCCTAGAGAGGGCTTTGTTTGGCTGTGAGAAGAAGGTCTTCGTGTCGAAACAGGCTGAACGTTTTTTTTTTTTAACTCTGCCACGGCCTGTTGCTTCCTTTCTCCAGCTCTAAATCCAGAATGAAAACTGAATTGAGAGTATTCAAGAAGACTAAAAATTTTGAGTTCTCCAGGGTGCAAAACTCTGAGGAGTTCGGAACATCAGAAAGAAGTGGCCCTGAAGCAAGGTAGCAGCAAACTTTGGATGCTAATTCTCTACCGGGTCTACCCCCTTCACCATAGGATCTAGCAGTCTGTCGTTTTGCTATGTATTTGAGTTCATCTTCCCCAAAGGATTGATATTCCGACAGTACAACCCTAATCTCACCTGATATCTTAGCATCTTGTGTGTTCTCATATTCCCGTTCTAGTGCGTTCAGTTTGGCTTCTCTCAGACTAAGTTGCCCACCAATGTCCTTCAGAATGCCCGCGTTTGTGCTTATGCAGACTCCTCTGATTGTAGTTTTAAAAGCTTCTCAGAGTAAGCTGGGATCTTCAGTGGTGGGTTCATGTAACACAAAGTACTCTGTGATAGCCTTACTAACAGTGTCCATATATACTGAATCTAGCTACGCCTTCACATTAAATCTCCAGCTATATGGGGGCGGCACATAATGTGGTATGGTCACAGAAAGTAATACTGGGTTATGATTGGATAATGTCCTAGGTAAGTGACTTGTGTTCCGCTTCCACAACACTGTTTCGTCAGTGCCCACCCAGTAGTCTATACAAGACCAACTGTTATGTGGCGCTGATGAATGTGTGGCCTCCATGCTCCCCGGATTTCTGGTTCGCCAAATGTCGTTCAGGTGCATCTCAGTCATAATATCTTTTAGCCTATCCACTGCACTTCGGTGTGGCTCTGTTGTCGTGCCTGACCTGTCAAGATGCTCATCCAGAGCAAGGTTAAAATCGCCTCCCATAGCAAGGTTGTGTCTTGATTTTACTCCAAATTATGTGGAAAAATTTGTGTCATCGATATTGGGGCCATATGTTTTAATTAATGCTAATCTTTGCCCTCTGAGTCTCCACGTAATAATGACATACCTCCCCATGTCATCAGTGATGGTGGTGTCTACACTGAATTGTGTCCCTTTCTTAATCAGAATAAGGACCCCTCTAGAATATGAGAAATATGATGAACTATGTATTGCCTCCGCCAATTTACGCACAATGTGATGGCCAGAGCTAGGAGCAAGGTGTGTTTCCTGTAGGAGGGCGATATCAATATGGAGCATGTTGAAGTACGCAAAGATTTGTCATATTTTTTCGGGATGTTAAGCCCCGTGACATTCCAAGTGATTAAGTTTAATTGTGTAGGTAGCAGTCTATTAGCGCTCATTTTCCAAGTATTAAAACATATCGCAAGATAGTGTAACCTTCGTAGCTTGCGCCTCTTCTGTTTTTTGTTTTAGGAAGATGTCTGCAACAATCATTCATAGTGCGGATAGCCTGGATATTTGCAATGTTTCTCAAGTACCACAGTCTGCAAAACATTTTCAAACTCCACCCCCCCACCCACCACCCACTTCAGCATCCCAACAATGCCAAAGACAACCCTCTAGAGAAAGAAACAACATAACAAAATACTTTGTGGGGAACACTCGCTTGGGGGGTCCGCCTACTGCACACTTCTCCATCCAGCATAGTCGATGTGGTCAGGTATACATTATTGATGCAGATTTAACGTTTCCTACAATATACAAATTATCATAGTAACCGCCTAGCTTCTGTGCATAACTAATTATTATTCAGTATAAAGAAGCACTTTTCTCCGCACCCCCCCCCCCCCCAGGTATATTCGGACCAAGACACAAGGGCGTTCTGCTTGGAGATTCAAAAAGTGAATGTTATATCACGCTCCCCTGACAGTCTGCTGCAGTTATATCCCTACTAATCTGCACGGCACGCCCCTAGTCTGCCGATACAGACATATTACTATTTACTTGGAGCAGCTTAGTTTACAGTTCGGCAGAACGCAGCCGTCAAGTGTCCAGTGTCCCAGAGGGAATGAGCTACAGGGGACTGTTTTGTGTAAACAGGACAACAGCGACTCTTATCGCCACCTAGATTGTAAAGTGCATACATTACTGCCTGGTGCTCCAGCATCGCCATCCGCTACCATAAATAAGTTATCTAGCTGTAGGGCGGCCGCTCATTTCTTTTTTGACTCAAAGTAGGCCAGGCAGCATATCTGTCTAGCAGTAACCTCATATAGCGAATTCAATGCAGTACCAGTGTCATGGATATAAATTACAACTTGAGTTCCACCAGCTTTGGCTGCTACCACAAAGAACACCATGGTCCCAACATTTCACATCGCCAAGGGGACCAGGGGTATACACCCCTTCAATCCTTCATTATTTCAGAGTCTCTGTTCTTTTCAGCACGTTTCTGTTCTTTACGCTTACTGGCCAGTTTCTTAAGAAAGTCCTGTGCTGCTTTTGGCGTTTGGAGAATCGAAGAGCGACCATCACATGTTACCCTCCGCTGAGCTGTGTAGAGCATAGCACACTCTATACCCCATTCACGTAGTTTCTTTTTTACCGGGTTGAATTATTTTCGTGCGAGTTGTACTGTCATCGTGAAATCCAGGTAAAATGCCAGTGTGTTGCCCTGGTAGTCAATTTGCTGCTTTAACCGTGCCATCCGTAAGATTGCGTCTCCATCTCTATAATTAAAGATACGGGCGACAATGGGCCTCGGATCGGCACTGGGCGGTGGTCTTGGAGCCAAGGACCTGTGCGCACGTTCTTTTATAAGGACCGCTGAGAAATTATCAACACCAAACACTGCGTGAAGCAAATCCTCCACATAAGTCTCCATCCGTCCTATGTTGGTGGACTTTGGAATTCCCGCAACCCTGATGTTATTGTGACGGGATCTCGCTTCTAAGTCCCCTGCTTTATTTTTTATTACCTCCAACAATTTCTCCATATCTGTGCATTTATGAGTCGTGGGCTCTGATTCATCCTCTACAGCTGCAATGCGACTCTCGACGTTTTCCCTATCTGTCTAATTTCACCAACATGCTGTCAACCAGCTGGGTAAGGGAGTCCAGTTTCCCATTTATGTCTTGCAAACTTTGTTGTATTGCCGGAAGCACTTTTTCCATGACGTTGCCTGTCTCGTTCTCTGCTTCAAGTTCGGTGTCAGAAGGCGCAGACGCGTCTTTGGTCTGCCGTTTCATTTCAAAGGACAGTTTGGTCTGCTGCCTATCCGCTTTGTCCATTATTCCAGTAGCCAACACTGTAACGTGTGAAGTATGAAGTCGTGGATTAGTTTAACTCGACTGCGACGCTGTATGTCCACACCACCTCCTAGAGGAATACACCCCCAGGCCGTGGCACCCTCAGCTTTCAGATAACACAGACTCCACAACACAGAGTATGGCCTATTGGCAGCAGTGGTGATATATGACATGCATTATCGGTAGTCCCAGAAGTAGCGCTCCGTACCACATGTGTATATTCTCTGATGGAATCCCTAGGCTGGTGGAATCTCGTTACCCGCCTCCTCGTGTATCAGACACTCATCTCAGCTAGTGCTGTCCAATAGCCCCGCTTAACTTTGGGTACCAGGTCACAGTTCGGGTAGCGGCAGGATCTTCACTTTACCACAGCACCAGCGTACAGTAACAGCAGTATCCTGCATGTGGCGCAAACTTTGCATATATTGAACTTCATCGCACTCTTCACCGTCATCTGCCACCCCTCAGCGCCAATGCAATCTTTGCCCGCAGTCTCCTCCATCTAGGCCTCTGTTCCCGGTGGGGCGCATTAGGTTTTTATCTCAAAGCATGCACGCTTCTCCCTACAGCATAGCTCACGCATCCCAGGTATCCAACATCATTGCACCGGGCAGGGTCGGGGGGCAGGTAGCTCAGCAGCACAGATCACACGCGCTTCACACCTGCATTGAAATTTGGACTTTTACCGCTGTTAGAGCGCAACGGGCAGCAATTGTTGGTCCGCTGCTACAACGGCCCGCCATTTTGTAGAGGCATACCGAACTCCACATCACAGCCGTCTGGCGCTCAGTTGTAAACTCCCCCAGCGTGTTCCAATAGAAGAACCTGACAGTGTCCTCCCTTGTGACATGAGAGTCAGCGCATATTGCCGTTCCCGGCACCCCGCACAGCTTCACCTTACTTCTCATCCGCTCCAGTTCAGCCGCAACTCAGGCCACCGCCATTTTGTGTGCCTCAGTCTCCGTCACACCACCAGTCCACTTTTACAGTTACACGAGCTCCGTGACGTTTTACACGTCTCCCGTCCTGTGCAAATTATGGACCATCCATTCCGATTTCCATTTTTAGGTCAAAGCCTGCATTGCAGGGCATGGCCCTGCTGCAGGCAAAGAGATATTGTGGGCAGGGGATTTCAGTATGGCGTGAAGCCACGCCCCTTTTTTCAATTGGGAGGCCTCTGGAAATGGAGGCCTGCCATTGGAAAAAGCTCCTGTTTAGCAGATTTGTCTGCTCTGGATCCCTCCTCTCGAGGACTCCATGACCTGCCTTACGGTAGCACGACAATATTTTTTGAAATATTGCCTTGGCAACCATGAGGCAGGTCAGGGAGTCCTGGAGGGGCGGGATTCAATATCCTGTTCCCGCCCCTTTTTTTATTTTGTGTGCGTGGTTGCCTCGTTCTCCTTGCTGGAAGGTCAGGAAGGAGGCATTGCAGTGGATGGACCCTCCTTGTTTTCTTTGGTTGTTACATTCCGTGCGCAATTAATGGACAACCATGTTGAAGTCGGGAACTTCCTATTTATTTCCACCAATAGGTGCTATGTTTCTATGCTGGCGGTGTTGTTCGGGCACGCGCCTTTTTGTGCGTCATTTCCGTGTGCTCTTGTGACTGTTGCCATCGTCGGTCATCGTGTGGAGTAGCTGGGTGTTGGAGGTCTCATCGCTTATTTGCGTTTCTTGGTATTGTTTGTTCTTGCGAGCGTGAGAGATATGTGTTAGAGGGGCGATGAACGGCGAGATTGAAGATTGCATTTACTCCCAATTGTAGCATACAGTTTCAGAGATCTGTGTCGTTGACGCTTCACGCGCGCCTTTAACGCTATTCTAATACTGCGACGCCATTAGTGGGTTGTCTCGAAGTATGGTTTCTTTTTGGGACGTTCGGCTTTCTTGACATTCTACCGGTGGCTACAGCACGGACTGCATATTCGACGTCTCCGTGACACATTGCAGGTGTTAAAATGTTGCTGCTTTGAATAATGCTCCTTACTGAACATATTTGAAAAAAAGATAGTTGGACTTTTAATTCACTATGATTGATGTGGGTGAGGAGGAGCTCTTTCTGATAGAGAAGTATTCTTGTTTATTGTGTATTCCTTTTGAAATGATGTGTGTTCAAACATTGTAAAGCGCTCTGTTGCCCTCGGTTCAAGTTTGAGCTATAAATAAACCTAAATAAATAAATAGTTCAGCAGCGAGGCAGCCTTCCCAGAATCCCTTGCTCAAGTCCCTGACTGCTGCGCCAGGCTTCGCCCACCTCAGCACGCCGGCTTCCCAACGCAGCATTGCCTTCAGCACAGAGCGCCCCTGTTTATCAATCCATTCGTGCATTCGTCCTTCGTTATCGCCTCGTGCGCTGTATTCTCCTACTTACGGGCGCGCAGCAAATGCACGAGCCAGAAATGCAAAATGGAATCCATGAATTGATAACAGGTTTTCTGGCCTGCACAGTGAGACATTTTGAGATGATCTCTCGTTCCTCTGTCACCATCTCCTTCTCTGTAGAAAAGAGCCCGAAATTCACTGCCTGGATGACCCATTCCTGTTGATTTTCAGCATCCATCCCTGTAAAGGGGGGGCTTAATTTGTAAAAAGCACAAAAAAAGTGTTGGGGTACAATCAGTCCCACCTGCAACCACCGGCACAAATTAATTACTGCTCGGGAGAAACAGTTTCACCTCGGAGCCACACACCTTTTATACACAATAGCACATGGATACCGATTTATTTTGGCGTCCTTGCAGGTCTAGCGCTTTGAAGATTCATATGCCAACATGTGAGCACTCTGTCACACACCCGACTAAAGAGATTTCGTAAGGCAGTCCATGAGTTCGCGAGACACTACTAATGTCATAGTGTTTATTATAAATCCCAAAAAGCGGTTTCATCCTAAATAACTTGCTGACAAATCGTTTGCCTGGGGAATGCATTCTTTGTTGCTGCTGTGTTTCTTTATGAACCTACAGTGGGTTGCTTTTGGTTTTGCACTGGGAGTGTAATTCAGTTACTTTGGTACTTCTGAGGTTGATGGCTCAGCTGCGTAAACAGGCACACAAACACGCCTGTGTACACAAGCAGGGCCGGACTGGTGAGTCCAGGCACCGGGCAATCCCCCGGTAGGCTGGAGGGGGTGGGGGGGCGGTTTTTGAAAAAATAGGCCGGTTTTGTGGCTGGGGGGCGATTTTGACGGTCGGACTGAAAATCGCCCCCCCCCTCAGGCCACAACAGCGTCACTCTAATCCCTCACTTAGTTAGGGACATCAGTCTGAGAGACTTCCAAGTTAGTAGCAGAATAGCAGTAGCGCGCCAGCAAGCTGTGATTGACCGGTGCACAACATTGCTGAATGTTGTTATGTGCAAGTGTGCAACCTAACCCCAAACTACGGAGGAGGAGGAGGAGGTGCCTGTGCGCGCAGAATGATGCCCTGTCTCCTCCTGCCGCGTCTGCGCGCCTCTCCAGGGAGGGGGTGTAATTCCCACATGCGCATTGCAATTTACTGCGCGCGTGACTGCAGAGTGATGAGAGCGAGGAGCAGCTGCCACGAACCACGGACGGACGGACGGACGGACGGTACAGAAGCGGCCACAATCCACATGACAAAATTGTAGGCTAGCCCCCTGTGTCACTAGTCAGCAGGCCTGAGGTGAGTCCCCCCCCCGCCCCCTCCACCCCCCCAGATTCTGTAAGATGCAAGCAGCGCGACCGCTATGTACCCCTGGTAAGTTATAACCTGACCAGGCCTCAGGGCAGCTCACTGCGAGGAACTGTATTTTTGTTGTGTGTAGTATTATGTTTTAAAGTGTAGTAAAGAGGTTCTCGTTTATAAAGATACGGACTGGGCTGTACAGACAAGTTGTTCTGCTGTGACGTGTCTGTTGAGCGATGAGCCCTTTGTACCCCCACACATGAACCTCCCTGTGAAGCTGTGACTGCCCCCCCCACCGCAGCGATGAGAGCAAGCGCTGAATAGGAGAGCTGGAACAATGTTTAGGGGTGGGGGTGCTGGCCAGTAGTGTGACCTCATGTTTTTAAAATAATGTTGGTATTACTGACTAGGGAAGTGCAGATGCAGCCGAGTCGTTTGTCCCTCGAGGAGGACTCCTGTGTAGCATCTCTCAGGTCTAACTCATAAAGTACTGGGATGGACAGGAAAGCGCTCCTAGAAAATGTAATACCAGCACCAAATTGCACCAAGTGAGTGAGAGCAGCGAGCAAACTACTGTCTGATCTCTGCGTCCTCGGCGTGCAGCACATAAAACACTCTTATAAATATTGATTTGTTTGATCCTTCTATAAAGCTTTCTTTCCATTACTCTTCGGTTTTTAAGATGTAACATGCCACTGTTGCACTTCTACTTTCGATCCGACTTTTCAAAATACTTAGACATCAGAAAGGAAGACGTTTTTTATTTGTTTGTTTCAATAAACTTAAGGCCTGTTTTCACCTTTCACACTGTTGTGCGACCCCAGCCAGAGTGTCTTTCAGTTCACCTTACAAATACAAAATTCACACATTTTGTCATGAGGCAAACAGTCCTAAATCTCTGTAGTCAAAAACTGTAGCTGCAATTTGTAACACAAAACAGTTTCACGTCTACTGCAAAATGTAGGTGTTTGAACAAACATTGCAAAACAGACACTTCAAAAGACATCTTTATGTCGCATTCTACATTTGGTCTTCTTCCTGTCCTTGGCCCAGTTTGCAGAACTTTGGTAGGATGGGCTCTGGAACATCAGACGCACGCAAACACCCCCAGCCCCCACGGAAGAGGCCAGCAGTCTCTGGTTGTCCTGTGCCCTCCTCCCCTCCTGAAGGCAGTCTGACTACCAAACACCGTACAGCAGCAACGAGTACGGGGGGTGCATCACCCATTTGCCCGCTGCGACCTGTGCAGGAAAAAAATGGCAATGAAAAGATTTCAGCAGCAGCCAGGCTACCAAGAGGCCAGAGACATGCAGGGCATGTCCTCTGCTGATGATTGGCAGCCTGAATAACTGAAGCAGTGGCTGGCCAGCAGGGCTGGATTGGGATTCAAAATCGGCCTGGGCATGCAAAAAAAAAAGTGGCCCACATTTGCATATTGCCTTTCCCTACAACACTGCTTCGGGGAAATTTTATATAGGCGGGTGGGAGGGGTAACAAAAAATGCACCGATTAGTTTACACACCGACCCTCTCTGGCTTTCTCCGACCCTCCCTCGGTTTTTCCGACCCTCCCTCGGTTTTTCCGACCCACCCTTGGTATCTCCGACCCACCCTCGGTTTCTCCGGCCTACCCTCGGTTTTTCCGACCCTCCCTCGTTATCTCCGACCCACCCTCGGTTTTTCCGACCCACCCTCGGTATCTCCGGCACACCCTCGGTTTCTCCGGCCCACCCTCGGTTTTTCCGACCCACCCTCGGTTTTTCCGACCCACCCTCGTTATCTCCGACCCACCCTCGGTTTTTCCGACCCACCCTCGTTATCTCCGACCCACCCTCGGTTTTTCCGACCCACCCTCGGTATCTCCGGCACACCCTCGGTTTCTCCGGCCCACCCTCGGTTTTTCCGACCCACCCTCGGTTTTTCCGACCCACCCTCGTTATCTCCGACCCACCCTCGGTTTTTCCGACCCACCCTCGGTACCTCCGGCACACCCTCGGTTTTTCCGGCCCACCCTCGGTTTTTCCGACCCACCCTCGGTTTTTCCGACCCACCCTCGGTATCTCCGGCCTACCCTCGGTTTTTCCGACCCTCCCTCGTTATCTCCGACCCACCCTCGGTTTTTCCGACCCACCCTCGTTATCTCCGACCCCCCCTCGGTTTTTCCGACCCACCCTCGGTATCTCCGGTACACCCTCGGTATCTCCGGCACACCCTCGGTTTTTCCGACCCACCCTCGGTATCTCCGGCACACCCTCGGTATCTCCGGCACACCCTCGGTATCTCCGGCACACCCTCGGTATCTCCGGCACACCCTCGGTTTCTCCGGCCCTCACGCTGTTTCCGACCATCTCTCGGTTTCTCCGACCCTCACTAGCAAAATCCTTTGTGAATAAATAGGGAAATGCGTTGAAAGTGCGGGTCCCTCCCCTGGGACCACCAGTGGAACATTTGTGGGAAGGGGGAAATGAGCACTCCAGGGGTGGGGCTTCTTAACGGATATTTAATCAGTATAGCAAATAGTCCATGTCTCACCTCAAAAGGTTTGGAAAAGACGCAATCTACACTGGGCCGCGCGTGTATTTCGTAGTTTTTGCGGATGTATGTAAAGTTTTTATTTTTGTTTGCACCTGGCCAGATAGTGACGTTCCTAATGTTTGTCCTCTGTGAAAATGTGCAAGCTTTCCTGTTTAACCTTTACCCTTGCAAAATGTTCTAGGTGTAGCAAGGTCATTGTTCCTGCAAAGCGAAATCATTTACACTCTAATCAAACCAAGCAAAGCAGCAAAATGTAGGACGATTTTTTATCTCCAATGTCACATTTTGCACAGCATTTCCTAGCTTAGTGGCAGTGTGCAGGAGAACAACACTGGAGGACGGATTTCCAAAAAGCAGTTGTAAACCTGCACCCGCAGAAATACTTACGCCTCTCTGTGGGGGTGGTGAGAATTGATAAATTCCTCATTTTACAGAACTTTCCAGCCGATTGTCTTGAACGTTGCGCCAATTGCAGGTCTCCAGGTGTACTTCGGGAAAAGATTTGCAAATTCATATTTGCATCTTTGCATTGTTATTTCCGTCAGCGTAATTGCACTCACTGTACAAATACGCTAGCAGGAAATATCAACACGTTTGTGCACTGACACATCCCCCCCGGTTTCTCTTAAAACCACTGTGAAATTAAGAGGGGTTCCATTTCCTTTGTCACCCTGAACCAGGATTTGACAATTCCCAGGCTGTAGATAGGTCAAAGATAACTTTGATAGTGGTCAAAGCTTTCTACACTGTGCATGCTTTGAAACATCCACTCACCCCTTCTGTGGGATTTAATCCCATGTAATTTTACTTGTTGCGGAACTATTTTGTATGAGTAAAGGATTTATAGTTCAACTTCAACTAACTCATCTCAGCAGCAGCATCCTCGCCCTCACCTCCCCCCAGCGCCTGGACCCCCAGAGATGATAAACAGTGCTTTACAAATCCTATTTCATTGATAGCTGTAGTCACTTCTTGTGAATCCCTTGCTGCCGTAAACACTGTCATCTGCACTCGTAAATCTAATTTCAAGGGCAGAGTTTGTGAATTGGGCCATTACCGTTTTCTGTGTTACGTATCTTATGTAAGACCATTTTTTTAGGGTAAAAGAAGGATAAAAGTGACATAAAAATTTAGCAAATGGCACAATTTTCAGACCAATATGGCCATAATAAATGGTTTGCGAACTAGGCAAAGTTATCCACAGATCCTCGTGAAGGTTCTAAAGAAAACCTTTGCAACTTCACACTCCCCTAAGTTATTGCTGATGCTAGAGAGAAAAAAATCTTTTTAAAAAAAATTTTTTTTTACATAATGTTCATGAGTCATCTCTCATTAGGAAGAGCAGTCTCTCTGGCTTGGCTAGAAATTACCTTTTGTTTGGGTCAGGTGTCTCGATGCTTAACTTGTAAAACAAGCATTGGCATAGCCAATAGGTCTCGCCTTTGGGACCTTATAAGCAGTTGATGTTGTTGCACCAAGGATATTGTGCTGCATAACTAAATACTTATATGGTCCCAAATGCGAGACCTATTGGCTATGCCAATGCTTGTTATGAATAGCCATCGGGTTTGAATCCACATAGCAGCCTTTATCGCAGGAAGTTGAGCCTGACCGGCGGAGCTGTCTCAGAAGGCAGCCATTCCGCTGTGCGCCCTCTATCGCCTCCCGCGGTTAGCTACATCTTTGTCTATTTTGTGTCGATTTTCAGAAAGTCATATATTATTTTTTATGTACGTTTCTGTAACTCCTGTTCTGGATCAGTTCTTTGTGTCTACTTTGAAAATATATGGCTGTGACTGGGTTTCTCTGAGTGCTGGATTACCCTCTGCAATTGTGTCAATTTTAAGGCATAAGAAAACATTAAAGTCAAGGAAATAAACTTGACATGGCTGCAGTCTCAGCTCTTTCCTGTCGAGTGTGAAACTGCCCTACTCCCCACACCCTCCCCTACTGCATTCAGCAGTCTTTTTTTCTTGGACACAGATGTGGGAGTTTTCTGTATTTCAGTTTACTTAAAAAAAATCTATTGTTTTATATTGAGCATTTGTATAACATACAGATATTGGATCACAACAACATAGCAGTACCACATATAGGGGGGCATATTGAGGCAGAATAAGTACAGATATCCATACGAGTGAACATCAAAATCTCAATGATCGCTTAGGAGGGTTCGTGTGACAATACACCTGTGAGGCAAAAAGAAAAACATTGCAGTATTTGTCATTCCTGGGGCACAGGAATCCTGAATCTGTTGTTGTGTATACATTACATTTTTCCAACTTAGCAACAAAAAGAAAACAAATACGTAACTGTTTCTCCACATATGGAATGACATGTTGTATACTGAGGATTAGGCTATGTCAGGGAGCCACGGTGTCTGTAGCACTGGAACCCTGGAATGCATTGTCCGCTGATAGCAGGTAGTCACATAGTGGCTGCCATTTGTCCTCCAGCCTGGGTGTTGGTGACTGTAGAGAAGCTCTCTGGTGGCGTTGCAATATACTAAGCTGCTGAGCCAGGCTTTGGCTGTGGGTGGGCCCCACCTACCCCAGTGTAGTGCTACTTCGGGCTTGGCAAGAAGGAGGGCCTTAGCTGTGAAGCGTTGAGGGCTTTTTGGGAGGTCTTGTACGTTGCAAGAGCAGGTCCGGGTTGGGGTCAAGATCAGTCTTGGGCCAATCTGGAAAAATACCTCATGCCAATATGATGCAGTGCTTCTACACCTGTATATCTAAGGACCCCCTGCTACCAATATCTGTTCCAAGGGCAGGGCAAATACAAGTGTGCAAAACAGTTCCTTAGGCAACTTTTATTCTATATAGCATTAGAAACCATAATTGCTACATGCTAGTAGAGAAAGCTCAGTGTACACAACATAATACATTATAATAACCTTTTATTCATACAAAACGACATAAAAACTAAGGTTTTTTTCTTTTTTTTCTCCTTGGATAGACACTACCTGAGAAATTACATACAATAAAAAACCACAAGTTTCACAATCTCATTGTTGTCTCGAAACCTATAACAAAAACTGAATGGATTTCCTATATATATTGTCCATAAATACAATCCTATTCAAATGCTCTCAATAAATTCAAGAGTAATATACAACCAATTTGATGTAAGATAATCACAGTGTTGCCAATGAATGAACTTGATTTTCGGGAAATACTCAAATGAAATGTCAAGTCTAAAGAAGAAAATGGTATATTAAAGTTGAGAGATACAATGTGGTGTCTTTAATCTATGATGGATCTTCATAGAATCTACGTGTGTTTTGGCGACCGGAACGCCTTTATCAGGATAGCCACATTTGTAATATACCAAATCCAAAACTATGACGAGTAAAGAAATTATGCATCGAAAAGGAAGTTGTATTGATGTCAGCAAACTTCAAACCTCATGGAAAAATCGCAAAACGATCCGGATGTTGTCGATACTGGAACCTGAAGTATGGATACAGGGACTTGTATATTCAAAGCCTCTAGGCTCAATTAATGGAGGTTTCAGGTTAAGAAAAAGTCCATTTTTGTGATATTCATCTGACACATGGATGCATGAATGAAGAACTCATGGTGACAAACAGCCACTTTGGTAAAATATATATTCAATGATAGATTATTCTATTGTGATCACTGGGTGTGATGTAAGCTCTGCGCAAAAAAAAAATCTATTATAAAGATAATCAGGGGAAATGAGACACGCTTGTATGCAGCAGGCCGTCCATATTTTGTTGGTCAATTGGCGCCCAAGGTCTGTCTCCCAGTATGCCCTGAGTTTCACGTTCTGAGCGGGCACTAAATCCACAAATACTTGATATAATTTTGAGACTAGTTAACCCCCGCCACAGTCGTCAATCACTAGAATAAAGGGGTTAATTCATCCAGCGTTAGTGGATATGTCGGGAGGTTGGCTCACAGCACACTCTGAATACGGTGCATTACAAGTGGTCCATGCTGGAGGCCATGATGAAACTGGCGTCTGCAGAGTACTTAAGGGCACGCCCGTCTGGGGAAAAGGTCCCCAAATGTGGTGAGGGTGTATTGCTTTATTGTGCGCGTGACCAGGGTTTCCCGGGTTATGGGGAGCCAGTGGTTATCTGGCAATGCCAGTGAGGGTGAGTAAAGTAATGAGCCTCCCAGTAGTCGCTGGAGTTTTTTCCATGCCCAGCATGTGGTGGATAATGTCTGTATGTCAGTTTGGTCAAGAGGGATCCCCGTTGAGAGGATGGAAGCCAGAGACGTTGGTGCGGCATAAACAAATTTGGCCTTGGTATAGTGAAGGTTTGCATCCATGTGAAACCACTGGTGGGCAAACTGACATTGCTCAGACAGATAATACAGGTGTACATGTGGCAAGCTGAACTCTCCTCTCTCGTAAGGAAATACCAGTGTGTCCCAGCGCACCAGCGGTCGCCTGGTGTGCCAAATTTGTGGCAAAATGCCTCTCAGTGTAGTAAAGAATGTGTAGTTGAGTGGGATAGGAATATTTAGAAAAAATTGGAGGAAGCATGGGCGAACCACACCATTTTTTGAATTGCGATTCGCCTGGCCATCAACCGCTGAATAATCCACCTGCATGGTTAGTTTGTCAATAGCGGGCCGTAGTTTAACCACACCACCTGTTCCCTGTCCAGATGCTAAAAAATGCCAAAATAATTAACCGGGCCATCGCACCAGGCCAGCAGGAATTCACATTGACAGGGCTTAGCAACATCTGTAAGTGGGAACAATTCTGATTTAGACCAGTTGATTTGGAGGCCCTAGAGGCCAAAGATTCGGACCACTTCTCAAAGAATTGAGGCTAAGTTGTCTTCTGGGCGCCGTACAAACAACAGCACTTCATCAGCTTATAGGGAGATAAATAAAGTACCAGGATTAGACTGTAATCCTTGATGCATGTTAGCCTTCTGGAGGTGTCGGACCAGGGAATCCATGGCTGTTATGAAAATCATCGGGGACAGGGGACATCCCTGCATCGTTATTCGTGCAATAGGATAGGGGGGTGCTTAAAGATATATTGGCCCTGATGCATGTCGTGGGATCAGTGTATGAAAGTCTGATCAGTGAGGATCTTCTTGAAGGGCTTCTGGCCCACTCCACTAAGGCATAATGGCAACCACCGCTCTCCAGCGTGGTGTTGCCATTTCAGATATCTGCCAAGCTGCCACATGGGCATTGCTGCACATGTTTGCCAGACACTATTGCCTGGACTCCCAGGTTCACAGAGAAGGCCTGTTTGGTCGGTCTGTCGGGTAGGTCTTCCTGGTTTAAATCTTTCTGCAGTCCCTCCCCTGGGCATGGCATTGCTTGGGTATCTGTTCAAAGGTAAGGAATCTGAGTCTGGATGTCTCTATCAGATGGGCAGGATACTTACCTTCGGTAACGCCTTGTCTTGTAGAGACATGATCTAGCCGCAGATTCCTTACTGACTCACCCACGGATTGGTTCTAGTGTTGAGGGCTTTTACCTTCGGCCCTAGTTGCCTTTTTTAACACACCACAGTCAGTCATTTCATGGCTCTGTGCTTCTGGCGTGGAAAGTCGTGAAAAGTACTGACGTCAGCGTGCTGGAGTGGTAGTTGTATTGACGATGCGGATGTCAAGACAACAATGAACACAACGCCTACGGCGTCACATGGAGTCGACAATGCCACCTACTTGCACGCAGGGGTACCGCTATCAAAAATCTTCCGGATCCAGACTAACGCCTGGAAGTTTAAATGTAAGGAATCTGCGGCTAGATCATGTCTCTGCCAGATAAGACATACCGAAAGTAAGTAGCTTGTCCATTATTTCCTAATTTAAAAAAACAGATCCTCGTGGAACCAGGCTGTACCTGGAAAATATATGCTCATATTTATGATGCTTTCCTGCTTGTAGAGCATTATCTTAATTGCAATGTGTAATTTCTGATTTTCAGACCCTTACTATCTGGTGGATGCCAAGGTTGCACTGAAAATTTTTAAGGAATTATTAGAAGGTGTCTACTACATACACACCATGGGAGTCCTGCATAGAGATCTTAAAGTAAGTCAAGAACTGACAGCGAACTCAATACAGCCTTTATGAATTTCAAGTTATTTTAAATAATGATTTTGGCATGCAGTGAGGTTGGCTTGCTCCTCAGTGATGTAAGAGATATTTGTTATTTAGTTACAATTGAAACTTCCAGAGTACCTTTATTATGCCATTGATAATTGCTCAATTGTAGTTTCAACTTTGAGGTACAAGCATATATTCATTGTCAGTTCAGATTAGCTTTATTCGATTTTTTGTTTAAAAACCATAAAAGCAGCAACAATACATAAATAGATATCTCAACATTTCATGACGAGGTTAATATCAACTATTAAAACAGAATTAAATCAATGTGACAGGACAACTAATCAATGTTCATGCATATTTAAGACTAATTGGAGGCTAAAGGATTAATGGCACAGGGTACACAAGATCACCTTCTCCAGGAATTATAGTTCATTGTCGATGGTCTTGGTAACGGAAAATGTTGGAAGCTCGGATAGAAATCATACAAGTCCCAAATGCAAATGGGGCCATCTCCTTCTTTGGGCTGGGAAAATCGTAGGTAGGGGACAATATTCATATTCTTAAATTTGATTAACACCAGGTCCCCCGAGATGTCTTTGGGCAATGTACCTAGCCACCCCACCCTCCTGACACCCAGGATTCCACCATCTAGGTCAGGTGGCAAAGGTCTGTTGTGTTTTAGCCAGAAAATGACCTTATTTAGCAGGTCCTGGTGTGTTTCGAATTTGCCCTGGCTAGGTGCAGGGATCCCAGAGAGGGTAATCACGTATGGGGCGGCTTCGGGAGGTAAATTAATGCGATGCCTTCTTTCTAGAGCGGCCCTGGACGCTGTATGAGGTATTAACGCGGGATTTAATGTTACTTTAGGGCCAGTTGGGATAGGTGTAGTAAGAGGCAGTTCTAGAGTTTGGACTTTCCTACATGCAATGGGCCTAGACTTTTCATGGTTGATGGGAGGATTAGGGCAAATAGGTATAGCTGTTTTATTGATTGGTAGAGAGTTCCTGTTAAGTGTTTTTTCAATGCTGGTCAGCCTGTCCCCTAGATCGTTAATTTTAGTAACCAGAGGTGATATGGCAGATATTAACAATTGCTCAAACTGAGCCAGTAAGGTCAATTGGAAGGGCGATACAGGGTCGTTTGTTCTATACACAGCCTTATCCATCATTAAGGTAGTTGGGTTAGAGGGGGACGGTGTAGAGCTGGTGCACGGTTTTTGAACGTTAGATTGGTTATCATTGTCTTTTTCCTCATCGTGCTTTCTCTTACAATTTAGACCTCGAGGTAGTGTATTTACTTGAGTATGGTCTTTGTTTAAAGGTAGAGGTACATCCCGTGTAGTGCCGTTTAGATAGTCAGCGTCTCTACCCATAATAGGGGGGGGTTGATGCGTCTGGGACATACTTAGTGCCACACATGGCATTCAGCTCCTCCCAGATGGACATGGTTAATAGAAAAAATAAGAACTCCAAAAGCGACAATGGACAGTACAATGCAAAACAGATAAGAAAATTAAAGCGTCTCTATACCTCCTCCTTGCAAAGAGTAAAGTGGGGTGGCCCGTCCCGTCCTCCTCTGGCCTCTGAGGGCCACAGAGGGCCCGCCCTTTGCCCGGCGTCCCGCTCGCGTCCAGCGAGGTTGGAGTGACGCCTGCTTTATGCGCCGCTCGGCGCGATGGCGTGGCGTCTGTCCAGAGCAGAAGGAGCCTGGGAAGTGTAGTTTGCAGCGCCCCCCTCCGCACTGCGGCCGCGATAAATGAGCACTGCGGCGGCGGGAGGGAGACGGAGAATGCCAGTAATCAAAGGTGGTCAGGGGTTAGGTGGCCCAGGGTCCGGGGTCCGTTCACATAATGAGCTCGTCAGAAATGCTCAGAAGCCCCTGCAGGCTTGGCTTGGCCTGAGGGGTCTCTCACAATACAGGGCTGGGCCGGGAGACCTCTCACGGGGCTCGGCTGGGCCTGAGGCGGCCTCTCACAATGCGGGACTATGCCGGGAGACCAATATATATAATATATTCATTGTCCAAAACACTTGACTGATTTTACTGTTATGGTCCTAGTCCCAAGTTTATTTTTTATTTGCATATTATTTTTTATGGGACAGAAATTATAGTTAGGAAAAAGGTTTAAAAAAGGACTACCACCAGAAAAAAGGAATGTCGGTGTATGTTTTGAAGTTCATAATTTTTTTAATTTATCATTTTCTACAAACAGACCGGAGTTGTTTTTCACTTGTAGTCCTTTGGGTATAATGCCTATTTTACAATACTCAATTAAAAATGAGAGCAATTAAAACATCTGGGCATGTTTTTAACCCCTTCCATGCGGCCGCGATTCTGCGCCTGTGCGGCAGAATCGCGAGTGGGCGGGTTTATGACGGCCCCCAACCGTCATCAGCACACGAGCACCGTAGTGCATGACGGCTGGGGGCCGTCATCAGCATGCAAGGGGTTAAAAACATCTTGGCTGTTACTATTTTTTTAGCTGTCAATTATTGATATTGTTGGATGTTTCGGCGGTCTCTATCCAAGAAGAGGGCTTATGGTAGGATTTAATGTGTCATAAAATGGTAGCCTTTTATGAGTTGCAGACCTCATGTCCGAGGGTTTTGTGGTCCAAGTCAAAAGTTTCAAATGTTTCAAGCAGGACCTCACAGAGTGCAAACATTGGAGTATAAACTAAATTAAAATATTCTCATGGGAAAGCTAAAATGTGTAGCTGAAACACAAGGCACAATCTAGGGGTAATAAACTGAGCAGGCTTGCTCCAAGAACAATAACAAACATTGGGAAAGGCAAGAGGTCTTGCCTATGCCAGAACTATTGTCTTTATCAATGTGTTTTAGCCATGTTGTAAACCAGTGTGGCTGCTGTTCAACATGGCTAAAGTTAGTGGTGTACAGGAAGGAGTCGTAGAGTGGAGTAGAATGGCGAAGAGTGGAGTAGAGTGTTGTGTAGTGGAGTGTCATGAAATAGTGTCGTAGAGTAGTGCAGATGGACGTAGAGTGTAATAAAGTGTCGTGAAGTGGTGTGGCCTAGAGTGGAATGGCGTATAGCGGCATAGAGTGGAGTACTTGTGTGGAGTGGAGTGGCGCAGGGTGGAGTAAAGTAGAGTGTCATAGAGTGAAGGGGCTTAGAGTGGAGTAAAGTGTCATGGAGTGGAGTGGTGTGTTGTCGAGTGAAGAAAAGTGGCATGTAGTGCTGTGGAGTGAAGTGTTGTACAATGGAGAGGAGCGTCATAGAATGGAGTATAGTGGAGTGTCCTGTCATGGATTATAGTGTCTTAGAGTAGAGGGTCACAGAGTGAAGTTGAGCTTTGTAGAGTGGAGCAGCATACTGTGGAGAATACAAGGTGTCGTAGTGCACTGCCATTACAGACAACAAGCTTTCAATTGAAATGACAATTACATTTGCACATACTGTTTTACTGTTAAAACTATACAGTGCACAAATGATAATGTGTGGAAATGACCACCGAGTGTACAGATCATATTAAAATATTTGTTTACAGCACACTTCACAATTAAAAAAAGTTTATTCATTTATGGAAGGGAAAGGAAGGGGGAGAAAGCGTGTATGGTGGCAACGTGCACAGTACGAGTGAGATCTTCAAACAGAAACAGTGGCTGGTGTAGTCCGGTCTTGATGGACTACTGGAACAATGTGACAATCACTCTAGCAGCTTGCACCACCCAAGCCATTCCCCCTAACTGGGAAGCCCATGTACTGTGCCTCTTCAGCAGAAACAAAAACTATAGAGCTGCCACCAGATTTACAGGCTGGGCCTTATAACAGCCAAACAGTTGATCTCCAAGCGATGGAAATCCCCTCTGTCGCCTCACCCTCTTGCTAGGCGCCGATCCCTGCTTAATTGGGCTAAGTCGGAGGGAGTGGCGCTGCCTAGAGAGGACCTACTTGGCGTTCGTAAATTCCCCCTATCGCCTCAGTGGGACACAATGGTTTCCAAGTTCCAGGAAATGATCACTCTCACAGGGGACCTGAACATGTTGCCTAGGGACGGGAATCAGGGTACACCCCAAGCTGACGCGAGTGATGAGTAGTACTGACACCCATGCTGACATAGCCCCTCAGATCCAGAACTTCATTACCACTAGTCTCTGACCGCTTTGGCCCCCCAGCTACATTAGATGCCGCGGCAGGTCTCAAGCGACTCCAATTTCCCTTTCTTGGCTTATGTTGTCCTATGTCCCCAGTTGGGTTCGAACTGCACTATGCCTAAATCATTTGCATGTCACCCAGTGGTGTGACTTACCAGCACTGCTGCACCCTGTCTAGGGATATTGACTCATGATTCGATGTGCTCGCCATAATATACACATCTATTTTTCCTGTTAATGTTGTGCATCGTGCTGTTGCCAATCACCTTTATTTCTTTTTACAAATGATGCATGAGTGCTGCTCTGAAATGAAATGAATGAAATGAAATTGGATTTATAAAGCGCATGGCTGCCCGTAAGCGTCCCAGCGCTACCTGACACAAATAAGAAGCTCTAAAAGGGGCAGGGGTTTTTAAGGGTCTTTGGGAAAGAGAAAAAATTTGACATTTACGAAATTTAACAAGGGATGGTTCAGTGCGAATGTGTCTCGGGAGAGCGTTCCAGGTCTTTGCTGCATTTATAGAGAAGCGGCTCTGACTGTATGTTTTATTAAAAAATGTGCAAGGGGGGCGTGGCCAAGATGGCGGGGTGAGCGGACGCTTCCTCCCGTAGCTCCTCCGGCCCGGCTCAGCTCGAGCCCCTTTTTCTGCGCTTCTCTCCCCCCGCTGCTGCTCAGCGAGAGAGAGAAGTGTGCCGGAGTGCCTGGCGCGCACATTGATACCACTTTGACCCTCATCGCCTCGGAGGAAGCATTTCAAAAGTTTGGTCGAAGATCGGAGTGCAGAGGAGAGCCCGGGAGGCGGGGCGAACGACAGTGCTGTCCAGGCGCTGCGGCTGGGCCTGGTGCTGAAAGCTGCTGATCCGGAGGGGACCGGACTTGCCGAACTCCGGAGGATAGCGGAGCCCTACAGGCGGTGTTTTGGTGACACGGAAGACTCTGGGTTTGAGTTCGTGCCTTGGCCCTCCGACTAACGACTGCGACACTCTGCGCTGTGCAGGCCCGGCCTCTTGGACGACGACCGGAGGCCTCGACACCGGGACCGGCCCACCTGGGCCCCTAGGTGGTACTGTGTGACATTGGCTGCAGTCTTTCTTTGATCGCTATATCCCGGGGGTCGCCCACGGTGTCGCCGGCCCGGGTCGCTCTGCCGGGCCCCGCCCTGCCGCCATCTTGTCCCTGCGGAGCTGGTGTTGGTGGCCTCCGTCTGCGCCTTGGGCTGGCGGGTGCTTGCTGTTGCCTCTGCTACTGGACTGACTTCCTGCGGGATGTGCTGAAGAGAGACCCTGGCTTTGGCTCCCGGTCGCCACCCTGGCCGGGCATCGCGACTGGTAGTGCCCGGGTCGGGCCGCCATTTTGTCGCTTGTGACGCAGCACCCTTGCTTGCAGAGCGGTCCCCACATCTGGAGCACACGGGCGACTGGGCAACTCTGAAGCGGCCGGACTTGGGCCTCGCCCGCTGCAGCGACCACGATGACTGGAAGGGGCGGCTCGAGGAAGGGGGACCGCACCCTGCCGGATATGCTTGGCAGGGCCCAGCAGCTGAGGGACAGAACACAGCCGTCGCCGGGATCCTCCCGGGCCTCGGCGGATGCGACTGGGAGCGAGCCACCGGTCACGAGGTCCTTTATGGAGGAATTATTTAGCTCCCTCAAGGAAGACTTCCAAACGTTGAAGAGAGAGGTGGCCAGCGAAGTCCGTGAAGTGCGGTAGTGTGGCTCACTGGTTAGAGGCGGCAGACCCGAGAGCAGAGGACGGCCCGGGACCAGGGTTCGATTCCCGGCGCGGCAGGTTTCTGGACCAGGGTCAGCGGACTCGATAATTCTCTCGCCTCGGTGCCCACTCTGATCAGCGATCACACTCGGCAACTCTGGGCATTAGCTTGCCTCATCTTCACTAACGGCCCCACCAGACCGCCGGGGATGCCTGGTCTCACCCTGGAGATACCCATTAAGGGACCATCTCCCAGGGAAGCCAGGAAGGGTTTCGCAGCGGTCGAAGCGCGGAGATACTCCCCCGGGAGTGATTCTAGCGCTATATAAACACGCAAATTAAATTAAGTGCGCAGAGAGGTGGAGGGCCTTGGCGAGCGAGTGGATACAGTAGAGACAGCGGGCCAGCGCCGAGATGAAGAGATAGTCCATCTTCAACAGGACGTTCTCCGTCTCCGGGAGCAGTGTGTTGAGCTCCAGGCCCACTCTGAGGACCTCGAGAACAGGTCCAGGCGGAACAACATCCGGGTGCGAGGTGTCCCATCCGCGGACGAGGGGACCGACTTGGTGGCCTATCTACAGGACCTGTTCCGTGAGGTCTTGGGGGAAGATGCAGACTTCCCTATCCGCATCGACAGAGCGCATAGGGTAGGTCGACAGCGCCAATCATCGGCGCCCCCCCCCGGACATTTTGGCGTTCTTGCCCGATTTTCCACTGAAAGAACGCATCATGGCGGAGGCCCGGAGGAAGCAGCCTTTGACTCTCAGGGAGCGGCCTGTAGCGCTCTACCAAGACCTTTCCGCCATCACGCTGCAGAAGCGCAGGTCCTTCAGGATTGCCACTGACTTTCTGCGCGAACACGAGACGCCCTACTCCTGGGGACACCCTTTCCGTCTGATCTTTAGGTGGAACGGGGTGCTACACCAATTGCGCTCCCTACAAGACATCTGCGGAGTACTGGGTCTCAAGGCCACGGAGGAAGACGGAGCTACACCGTCGTGGAGGCGCCCAGAGAGACGGAGCCGAAGGAGGTCGACGAGGAGACAGTCACCAGCGACTGCAAGTCGCCCTGATTCCCCTACTATTAGGGCGGACATGGCAGATGCTTTGAGGGCAGCGGCCAGGAACCTGGCCGACTCCAATGTCGTGGCCTTGACGGCCTAAATTCACTCCGGGGGGAGAGATTCTTAGCCTCTACGATGCTGGGTTTGGGGCCGGGGGTCGGGGAGGGGCGGTTGGAGGTGAGTGGCTGAACGTCCACTTTGCTGTTTTCTACGGACTTGCTCGTTTTGGGGCTTGACTGAGACAATGGGGTGTTTACATTTGTTTTTGGCTAGTTGCCTTGAGTGTGTTTTGGGAGGGTGTAAGGGTTGTTTTGTTGTTGGGGGGGTCCCGTCCAATGTTGTCCATGCCCACGCTTGGCCTGTCTTGGCCTTTCCCGCGCGCCTGCCCCGTGCGCCCCGCCCGCAGATCCCTTGCCTGTTGCATAGCGCTTCTGTTCCCCGGGAGGAATGCCGTCCTTAAAGGTGGTGACCCTTAATGTTAAGGGTCTGAATAACCCTGTGAAGCGAAGGGCCATCCTATCATTGCTGGAGGGGACGCAGGCGGATATATGCCTCCTGCAGGAGACCCATTTGCTGCCCAGGGATTGCCATAGGCTGCGCTCTGCCAAGTTCCCTACTCAATTCTTATCCTCAGCAGCGACCAAGACTGCGGGTGTAGCCATTCTTTTAGCTAGCTCCTTTAGAGGCGAGGTTTTATACAAGTATGCCGAACAGAAGGGGAGGCTCCTTGCATATCGCATGCGACTAGGGGGAATAACTTTCACATTTGGCTCAATTTATAGCCCAAATGATCACCAGGACCGTTTCTTAGATTCAGTGCTGGTGGATGTCACTGCCTCGCCCGATCGCCATGTTATCCTGGGGGGGGACCTTAACATCGTCTTCGACTCTGCTATGGACAGGTCGGCGCAACGCTTCCCGCAGACGGGGGAACTTCCACGCGTGGTGAAGGATCGGATTGCGGAGATGGATTTGCACGACCTCTGGCGCTCCATGCACCCCACTGATAGGGACTACTCTTACTTCTCCCATGCGCACCGCACGTACTCGCGGCTGGATTACCTCCTGGTGAGTGGCCCGCTGCACACCACCGCCACGGCGGCGGACATTGGAGTCCTATCCCTGTCCGATCATGCGCCAGTTTCCGGTGTTTTCAAGTGGCCGGGACCCTCTCCCTCTCGAGGGATGTGGCGTCTTCGGGATACTCTTTTACATAAGAAGTCTGTTGTGAAGCGCATAGGGGAGGTCATTCAGGATTATTTGACTCACAACGGCAACTCCGACAGGTCTCAAGCAACGCAGTGGGCAGCTTTGAAAGCGGTCCTCCGGGGGGAATTTATCTCCATCTCCTCAGCCGAAAATAAGGAACGGCAGCGTAAAAGGGACGAACTGACCGCGCAGGTCAGGGAGCTTGAGCAGGTTCATCGCCGCACAGGGGCTCCGAGAGTTTGGAGGCAATTGAAAGCGGCGAGGAAGCTCCTGTCAGCACTGGATCTTGATAGGGCGGAGTATGCGGCTTTGCGCCTGAAGCATGCCTTTTACTCGGGGGGGGGGACAAGTGTGGTAAGCTCCTGGCCCATCGGCTTCGGGTCGCACAGCAGCGTAATGTAGTGAAGGAACTGGTGGGTACGGACGGGGTTCTTGTTTCTGGTGACGCAGAGGTGGCGGAATCCTTTCGCGGCTTCTACGAAGCACTGTATGCTGGGGAGCCCTCCTCGCCGCGAGAAGCCGAGGACTATTTGGAGTCAGTGGCCCTCCCGGTGCTGGATTCCGCCCAGGCGGATCATCTAGAGAGGGACATCCATGTCGAAGAAGTCATCTCCGCTATAGCGTGACTGAAACATAGTAAGGCCCCGGGCCCGGATGGCTACACGGCTTTGTTTTATAAGACCTTCTGCACCGCTGTGGCCCCAATCCTGGCTCGACTGTTTAACTCCTTCTCCGAGCCTGGCGCTATCCCACCGGACCTACTTGACGCTACGGTATCAGTCATCCCGAAACCCGGGAAGGACCGAGCCTTGTGTGGTTCGTACAGGCCCATTTCGCTCTTAAATGTAGACCTCAAGCTATATACAGGGATTCTAGCGTCCAGGCTTGGTCTACACCTACCGGGACTGGTGGAAGCGGACCAGGCTGGTTTCGTACCCGGCAGACAGACGGTGGACAACACCAAGAGAGTGTCGCATGTACTAGAGAAGGCCTTGTGTATCTCGGGGGAGCGGATGTTGCTATCAGTTGATGCAGAGAAGGCCTTCGACAGAGTTCATTGGCCGTACCTTGAGCTGGTTCTCAGGAAACTGGGTATCGGCGAGAAGTTCCGCACCATGGTCTTCAACTGTTATAAAAGTCCATCGGCGTCTGTGCGGGTCAATGGGTGTAGCTCCGGTAGTTTTGCCATCGAACACGGTACGAGACAAGGTTGTCCCCTCTCGCCGCTTTTGTTCGCCCTCTACATGGAGCCGTTTGCTCAGAGGATTCGCAATAATCCAGACGCCATTGGGGTTAAGATGGGCCAATATGTCCACACGGTCAGCCTTTATGCGGACGATGTCCTGCTGACCCTGGACGACCCCAGGAGGTCCCTCCTGGCGTGCGTCCAGGAACTGGACGCCTTTGCGCGTGTAGCCGGCTTCAAAATGAATATGAGCAAGTCGGTGGCGCTGGATGTGTCACTGACCGCGGAAACCAGGAGGGACCTTCAGCGTCTTTTTCCCATGCAGTAGTCCTCGTCCACGGTGCCATACCTGGGGATCCTCCTGGCGCCCACACTACCGCAGATGGTGACAGCCAATTACACTTCCCTCAGCAGGAAGATCAAGGAGGAACTTGGCCGCTGGAGCAAAGGCCTGCTGTCGTGGCTGGGTCGTATTGCAGCGGTTAAGATGACGGTACTGCCCCAGATTCTGTACCTCTTTCGCGCTCTACCTCTCCAACCCCCTGTGGGTTGGATACAGCGGACGCAAGCTGACATCTCCCGCTTTGTTTGGCAAGGCCGTAAACCGCGGATGAAGAGGGTCCTCTCTACGCTTGCTCCGGAGGCGGAGGGTCTTGGTATCCCGGACCTCCGTAAATATTTTCAGGCGGCGCAACTGCGATACTTGGTGGAGTGGAGCAGGTGGGAATCTGACAAACACTGGCTTTTTCAAGACCAGTCGGTGGCGGGCCACACCCTCCAGGAGGTTCCGTTCTTGCGCCGCGCGCATCGCCCTGCTAATCTCTACGCTTCTTTTGTTACACGGGTCCCCCTGCGGGTGTGGGATGCGGTTTGTGAGGCTTATGAGCTGACCACTTTCCCCTCGCCGTTCACACCCATAGTGGGGAACCCGGACTTTGCCCCAGGGATGGAGCCGGGAGCCTTTTCCCATTGGGTGAGCGCGGGCTGCAGGGCGCTTTTCCAGATCTACGGGCCGGAAGGCGTGCTTCCTTTCCAACAACTTCGACAGGAATTCGGCCTGACAGAGACGGACAGACTGCGCTATATGCAGGTCCGACACTGGGCTCTCCAACCCCAGGTGCGCGACACCGCTGCTCGCCAAATTACACCATATGAGCGGTGGTTGGTGACCCGCACCTCGGACGCCAAGTTGATTACCGACTTGTATAAATTCCTTCAGCCCCCGCCGTTCCACTATCATAACCCGGGGAGGGAGCGCTGGCACAGGGAATTGGGTAGGACACTTAGCCACAGGGAGTGGGACAAAATTGCATATCGGGCGAGGCACTCTGCATACCACACGGGACTCACGGAGACCTTCACTAAGGTGTCTACTTACTGGTATTACACCCCGGAGAGACTTTATGAAATGCGTAGACACACTGACAAGGGGTGCTGGCGGGGATGCGGACAGGAGGGTACCCTCTCGCGCATTCTTTGGGCTTGCCCGGTGTTGACTGCCTACTGGAAGGAGGTCTTGGATGAGGTAGATCGGCACTTCGAGATTGAGCTGCCGCGCTTCCCAGCGTATGTTTTGTTAGGCCTCCCTAACGATCTAATGTATCCGTTGAAGTCACGCAGGGGTAGACAGATTGCAATTGCGCTAGGCTCAGCGGTCCAGAATGTTCTTGTCCACTGGCACACTGCCACTGTTCCCTCCATTACTGGTTGGCTGCATAGACTATGGCAGGTGCTGGGTATGGAGAAGATGTCGCTTACAGTGGCTGGGGATGTAGATCAGTTTGAGGAGCTATGGCAACCCTTCCTAGCGCTACTGTCCTCGGAATTCCGGGAACTCACCTGCCCGAGGTACCTTCGACTCCTTAGGCTGACGCCACCGGCAGCCCCAGTGGATTAGAGTGCACAGACGACAAGATCTTACGGGGATGGGTTGTGGGCTGTATGGGGCGGGCTATCCTAACACAGGGCCACTGGACGGGGGAGTTGGGGTGTTGTTTTCTTTCTTTTTTTTTTCATTAGGGGTGGGGGGCTCGGGGGAGCTGTGTTGTGCTTTGATGGATCACTGACGGCTATTTGTGCGCGGCTAAGGATGGGGTGTTGAGATGCACGGGAAGGTTACACAAATTGCTTAATTGCCTTACATTTGTTGCATTTTCCTTCTGGACCACTGGACTACTTTTGGCCGACACTCCTGTGATGCGCTTCCTTTTTGCCATACTGTATGTAACTTTAACCTCCTATCCCCCTTCCCCATGTTTCTTTTGTCTTAATAAAAATGCTTTAAACCTAAAGAATGTGCAAAACTGTTAATAGAAAGATTTAAACAAAAAAACAGAAACAGTGGTAACTTAATGACACTCTCAGGTAGTGTTACCAGGCAATGGCATCACCAGGAATCAATCAGCTGTGACAGTGATTGGAGTCTCATAGATAGACAGCCTTACAGTAAATTAGTCTTGGCTCACCTCAGAGGGGGCAATAGGTTCCTCTGCAGAAGGGCGGCCTTGTGGATTGTCATGGAAGTGGCCTGTGTAGTCACAGGTACGGCATGCTGCTCCCACGAGAATCTCCTAGCATGGATTCACATGAATGATGAAGAGGCTGTGAAGGGGCATAAAAGCTAAGAATGGTGCAGCCACAAATCCAGTACGCAGTGCAAAATATTACAGCCAATAGCTCGACGTAGAATCTAAGTGCTTTCCCCCTGATATCGTATGTGCAGGGGTCATGCCTAGTAAATGACAGAATAGTCTTTGAACCCCTGGGAAGATAACTGGCGTGTAATAAGGTGTCCCCGGCATCCATGAAACCCGAAATTAGTGATGTGGTGTCCCCCAGACACACTACGTATGAACTCATTAAAGACAAATTTGTCTGGTGCACCTTTAGTAGGGCACACTCAGGCCACTCTAGGCATAGGGCTAAAGGGGCCGAGCCAATTTTCTGATGGCCTTTCAGGAAGTAAGCAGCTATAAGCATACCCATAATTTTCAAGTACCAGTGACCTGGTGCAACACAAGAACGAAGGGCATGTGCCATCCAAGGACAGTTCTAATCTAGAAGTTCAGGGGAATGTAGTCGTCTCAAGTTTAGCGATGATTGCCCCTCCATCGCCGATGATACGAGAAGGTATGCAGGCAAAAGATACAGTTGCCACTGGAACACTAGCTTAAATACTGGAATATCAGCAGATTCAAGCGCAAGGAAAACCCTTTGGGATTGGTGAATCTTAAGTGACTTCAATGAATTTACTGCTCTATTAGATCTTAGAGAAACTAAAATAAATGAAGGTTTCCTAAGAAGTGGTGGATAACAATATTGAGCAACAGATCAGTTTAATCCAAACCAACATGCAGAAGCTTAAGGCACAAATCTCGAGTATGGAGCGGAGAGTCTTCGATTTAGAAGATGCCAAGCCGCGTAAAAAGGCCCAGGTGGTAAATTACAAGCCAAACTGACAAAGCTTCAGATGAATGTCGACAGTGCAGAGAATGGATTACGACGCTGTAATCTGAGATTTACCAGAATACCGGAGGGGCGTGAGAATGGCCAGTTAGTTGCCTCCTTAGTAACGGACCTTATTCTCAAGCAAGTAAATCCAGAGGCCGCTGCAAAAAAGATAGACCTAACAATTGTGCGCGCTCATTGCATCCCAGCAGTTCAGCCTCCCTATTCAAAGTATCCTTAGACAATAGTGGTGAATGTTTGTTTGAGATTCAGGATCAAGGAATTTATCCTGGTTAATGCCATCAGAGATAAAACATTCCAGACTTCCGAGAACTTTTCTTCGCAAGATATTTTCTGTCATGTCCATATTTTCAGCACAGCGACGCAAAGAATTTTAGAGGCATGATTAACTGTTCTCAGAATCTCTGAGCCCTAGCTGACATCATTCAACAGTCAAAGCTGAAAGTTCTATATACGGGGCGGGCACATATCTTCCAATCTGGTGATCAAGCACAAGACTGTCTACATTCTATAAAACAGCAGGGCGAGGGTTGGGAGGAGCCAATTTCGCAAAGTGAGCTTTTTTTCATAACTTAAAATTGTTAAAATGATTTGCAGCTGGTTCGCCTTTTTAGCAATTTTGGTAGAAAATAGGGTTGTTGTTAAGAATATTTGTGATCAGTGGCCATACATTGCTTTTTGCAGTGCCAAAAAGACTCCAGGTGCCATGTCAAAGCACCACAACATGGAAGAGGGATGGGTTGAAGAGGAGGAAGGGTTGGATGGAGAGAAGGGAGGGGAACTCTCCCACGAGCCCCAGGCGGAAAGGGCTCCGCGGGACTAGGGAAGTTCAAGTCGGGGATGGATCCACTATGGGGCGGGTGCATTGTGGGTGGAGCACTAATAAATACAAATAAAAAGATAATTGGGATTGCAATTGCCGCAGGAACACAACTCACTTTTTTGTTGAATATGCTTCAGGGAGATGTGGCACATCTTAGTGGGGCCGAAACTGCCGTAAGGGGAGACTTGGGTAGGAAGCTAACTGAAAGAAAATACTGGTATAATTACACCAAAATCTTAAAGTGGAAGTCTTTAGAGTAGTTTCATGCAACACTAATGGCATCAACATCAGAGCAAATTTAGATACATCCTATCAAGGCTTAACTCATCAGGTGCTCAGATAATCTTGCTCCAAGAGACACATCTAAAAGAGTCGGCTAGGTTGTGAAGTATGCCCAAATTTGAATCTCAGTAATTTCTTGCGCGGCAAAGGCGGCATTAGGGGAGGCGCTATTTATTAACTAGTTTGTCTGCGAAGTAACGCAAGTGATGCACCACCCTAATGATAGGTGGATCCTGGTATGTCTAAAGGATCATAATTTAGCCATGCATACAGTCCGCTTTTATGGGCCCATTGCGAGTGAAGCGACTAAAAGAGGTTTAGAATATTTTATCCCCACTTACGGGACTAGTACTTATTGGGGAGGTATTTTAACCTCATTCTGCAGGTTAATTGTGATTGTTCCTGTCAAATTAAATACTAGAACATGCCTAAATCAGGATAGTACGTGATCAGTCTGGTATGTGATCTCGTTTTGATTGATCCGTGGAGAGCCGAGCATCCTATGGGGTGGGAGTTTACTTGCTTCTCTAAGCGCTTCAATTTAGCGTCTAGTATTGATTTTAATATTTTTAATATTGCATAGTTTGAGAAAACCAGGTTTAAGTATACTCTCGAACCCGTTCTCTGATCATTCAGTTCCATATGTAGATCTTAAAACAAACAGCTCTCTGAAGGAAAGGCCGCAATGGTCCCTCTATATATCTCTACTATCGCCAAGAGGGCTGGGTCACAATCATGCACACTGCATTAACCCAGTTTTTCCTTATGAAAGTTGATAGGCCGCTAACTATCTAGTCTGGGGGGCATGCAAATCCTTCATAGGGAGAGAAGATATCACCTACAATGCCCAAATAAATGAATTTCTAGATGGCAGTGAAATTCCAAAGGAATTTACTGAGGCAGCAATCATATGATTCCTTAAGAAAGATAAACCCCCAGAACAGCCAGGTTCGTTCCTTGCTACAAGTCTCTTGAACTCAGACTATAAACTCCTTGCTAAAATCATTACGTTAAGGCTGGCCCAGCTGCCTCTTCAGTGATACAGAGCGACCAAAGTGGCTTTTTACCAAACAGAACTATGTATTAAATACAAACTATACTGTACAGGTTATAGATTACTATTCAACCAACAACGTAGATGCAGCAATAATTATGCTGGATGCCGAGAAGGCTTTTGACCGTGTACAGTGGGAGGTTTTATTTGTGGTCCTCCTGCGCTTTGGATTCCCTTAAAAACGTATAGTGCAGCTGCGCAATTTATATGCCAAGGCCGAGACAAAAATCATGATAAATGCCCTGACAGCAGGAACCATCTTTATATCCAGAGGCAGCCGTCGGGGGTGTACAGTATCGCCGGTATTGGTTGTTCAGTTTGTTGAGCCTTTGGTAACAGCCCTCAGGTAAGAAGCGAAAATCTGGCTGCCACTTTCCGGTTCCCCACAAACTAAAACTATTCGCCGATGATATAGTTCTCTATCTAGCAGGTACACCCTTTAATGTTCATAAGGCCTTCAGTAAAATACTGTCTTTTTGGGATAGTTGAGGCTATACAATTAACCAGGCTAAATCTGAGGGGCTTCTGTATCACTTGCCACCCTTGATTCTTCCCATAGATATACAACAGACCTTTTCAACAACTTGCCTTATACGATATTTGGGCATCTTTGTCTCACATGATTTCTTAGCTTTGTTCACATTAAACAATACTGCCATCCTTAGTAAGGTTAACTAGCTGGCACAACTTACCTCTGTCCATCATCGGATGGGTAGCGATAGTTAAAATGTCAATCCTACCTCTATTTTTATTTTCTCAAATCTAATGATCACATTCAGGGCATCTTTCTTTATGGAGGTCGATCAAATCTTGCAATACTTACTATAGCAAGGAAAGAAACCCGTACTAAACTTTCTACACTTCAGCTATCTGTTGAGGATGGCAGTTTGGCACTTCCCCATATGCGTAAATTGCCAAACTGCCTTTCTTGATTGGCTGAATCGTGCAGCCACAGGAAGCCCCTCTTCGAGCTGCTTTTATCTTAAGAAAATGTTGGTTGAATCTGGTACTCGGCTCCCAGCCTTTTTAAAAATCCTGAAGCTGCCCAAACACTGCTGATATAAGTTTCCACGAGCTATAGTTAAAAGGTTTATCCAACTTCAACAATACCAGTTCCCTGTGATGCATTTCTTGATGTCTTTGAAATAATGTGGGTTAATAGGCTTATCTCTGCAGAATAGCACTAGTAAGAAATGGGAGATGGCAGGGTATTATACTCTAGGCAATTTTTTTTTTAGCAGGACAGATAAAAACCTCGGAGCAAGTAGAAGCAGATAATGCTAATATTTAATCTGATGTTGCATTTTCCTACCTTCACATTAACGACCATCTCTGGCCCTATATCCAGATGTTCAGCACCACTAATAAACTTATAGGGCTAGGAAACTGGTATAAAGTTTTTGTATCTCCACAAATCAACTGCTCTTACAGCTTTTTTCTCAACTTAGCAATATATTGAGTGGAGTATGGGCATTGCTAGCTGAGTTATATTTTATCGAATGGCCCATAAGGCTGTGCGAGGAGCTGACTTTAAGCATATGGCTTTCTACTCAAAATGGGCGCTCTATTCTACCCCATATCATTTACAACAGATGCAACAGATGTTTTCGGCCTTGTCTGCCAAAGTTTTCAGATGTTGGCATCCGGGAGGCTCATGTGGGGTTTCTCTATCCCCAATTCTTTTGATTATTGGAGTAAAATTAATGCCACCTTGGGTGAAAAACTACAAGTCCAAATAGAACCTGACTTGTAGGGGGCATTATTCGGGATCTCACCCTCCAACTGTTACCTAAGGTTGTGACAGCAACAGTACTTATTCAATGGCTCATAAGTGATAAACTCACAAATTTTTCAAAGATGGAAATCCCCTATTCCTCCCATATTCGAATGCTGGATAATGAAAATAGATCGTGTTAGGAAGCTATAGGAACTGTGTGCCCAAAGGGTAGGTAAAGTGAAGAAAGCCAAGAGAAGTTGAGATTTTATTAGAGAGGAGGTATCAGATGAATGATGGAGTGCATTGGCAACTTGATTTATAAATCGGAATTAAGATTTTATATTCTAAACGCCCATCGTTTTATATATCTGTATATATGTAATTTGACACTTGTTTTTCCCCTTTTTTGGAGGGGAATTGTTTCTGCACGTCTAGGTAGCGTCTTTTTTTTTGTTCATCTGAATTCAATGTAAAGGACTGTTTTGCTTCCTTGCAACTACTTCCTTTTGTGTATTTGTAAATCATGGCAGTGTTTCTGATTATCAATAAAAAAACGTTTACAACAAAAAAAGATTGTCACGTAAATCTTCTCAATTTGAAGTCAGAGAAAGAAAAGTAAACACCAAGCTCCCTCGGAAGACAGAGCCTTACATTTGACCTCTGTCTTTGAACTCTCAGCAAATGTGACAAGATTAAAAGCATGTTTACAGAAAGCAAGTACTCATGGAATAGAACACAAGGAGAAATGGTGAACACGTTTTGTTCCACTGCAGCGATAAAGATATGGTGGACAGCCTAAAAAAAATAACACTAAAGGACCCCTGATGTAAGAGCATTTTTTGTGGAGAAAACATTTGCTGAGGAGACCTGGAAGGTATGGTCTCAAGAAAGATGTCATCCAAGATAAGGCCATGCCCTGGAACCCTATAGAAACCAGTCTCTCCAACAGCAAAGCATTCAACACAGTATTGAAAGCAGCGCTGAGGTCTAATAAAATCAGCGCTGCAGTCCCACCCTCATCCAGGAAGCGACTGAGATGTTCTGTGACTCGTAGAAGTGCGGATTCCATACTGTGTCCTGCTCTGAACCCCGACTGAGGGTGGTGTAACAAGTTGTGTGTCTCCACAAAGACCGACATTTGTCTGTTGACATGTTTTCCAATATTTTAGTCATTATAGGAAGCATCAAATTAGGTCTATAATGAAACCAATTGAGAGGGTCGGATTTGGGTTACTTTAGGAGAAGCAAAACCATTGCCTGTTTCCATAAACAGCTGCTTAAGAGGTGACATGTCTTGCATGGTTTCAAAATCAAATGCGTGGGAACTGTAAATGGCTTTCTGTACTTGTAAAACAGCACAAAGTATTCCACGACTTACAGAAATGTAATGTATTTACAATAAAATTTGTATTTTTAACATGCATGCAGATGTCGCTGGTCCTCAAATGTCTCTGTACTTTGTTAGCTAGAATGCCATAAAAGTTGGGAATGCTTTTTTGTTTCTTCTGTTTTTGCTTTCCCCCATCAAATCTCAAATCTGAATTTACCTACCGTCTCTCCTTTGGTAAAGCAGTCATTAGTTTCCTAGCCCCATATGCTCACCTTTATTTATATAAACATTATTTGAGCACTCTTTCTTGAACTAGTTTGCCTTCTGAACAACCACCCGTCTTTTAGCCTTCTCCCCTTGATTTTTAAACTGCTGAAATAGCTGCTTGGTGACCATATTAACCTATATCTGAACAACCAGTTTGTTTTTTATGTGTTTTTCATCTCTTCTACTTCATAGATACCAATATCTGTAAGGTGATCATTTTGCCAGTGCTCTACACTTGCATGTGGGTATGAATTCCCTGATATTTTTGCTGTTTATGAAAGACAATCAGTCACTCCTTTATATTCCCTACTTTGTGGGCCATACCGTGTCCTCCCAAACTTTCACTAACCTTTTTCCATGAACATCAGCACTCACACCCTATCTCTCTGAGTGTTTTCTCTTCAACCCCTCAGAGTCTGATCTGTTTCTTAAGTGAAAAGCTTGCGGATATTTCCATGTCCTTTTTCTGATTTGAGTCAAAACTAGTTGGTGACTGCATCTATGAAAATACAGTATACACAAGCAGACACGTAGTTTCTTTTAGGAAGCAAATCCATGTGGGGTTGATTAGTTAGCAATTGCTGCATTTGTAAAAGAACCACAGACATAATTGCTCATTCTGAGTTAGTACAAATCGACAATGCTGAATTCAAGGAATTTATTCAATGTGCTGTCACCAAATGAAAAAATGGACAGCAATTTGGAGAGCCTGTCGAATACTGTAAGAGCAACAGATGTTCAAATTTGAGTTATTCCCTGGCACCTAAAAGCTGAGGAGTTTTTAAAACAAAAGAATTTGTTTTCTAAAATCCTCCTGAGTTATTTAGGTGGACCTAACCGATGTAAAAAAGAAACCCTGCAGCCAGAAGTAAAGAATCAAGGGATGGCTCCCAGCTTTTTTGTAATCCTAGAGACATAGCAGTGAATACTTTATCCAGGATCATGCAAGAACCCACAATAGACTGGCCTGTGGTGGCAGAATCTGGGTATTTCCAGATTTCATTCAAGTGATTGATAAGTGTGGTAATGACTCCTCTGGGAGAACCCTTAACCACTCAAGCAACAGGAGCCCAATCTAGACCATTATCATGAAAGTTGATATAAATGGCAAAATTCGCATGTTTGCTGGTTGGCTTTAATATTCCGTAGAATGTTTAGGAACCCACAGAAATGGAGGACATGTCATGTTTAGTTCACCCCCTCAAGTTCATGTTTCCCAGTATCTGGAGCAGTTCTTCTTGGAGTGTGATAGCTTGCAACTGTTTCATTTCTGGGGTTAGTTGCAGAAATTCTGAAAAATCATGGTAGCTGTACACAAACTCGCAAAGCAGCCCTGGAAGCAGTTGTTTTAAACGGAATTTGTGTTTTTCTCCGTATATGTTTCTAATTGTGATTCTGCAGATATCTTGCAACGGCATGGCATCTCGAGACAAGTGTAGCAGAAAGTCCTTTTGCTTTTGAAACTCTGGGTGTAGGAGACCACCGGGAAGATCACCTTGGTTGTTGGTCAACCTAAGAGGGTATGACAGACTTAGCAACTTGCTGAACAGCAATACAGATCTTAGATTTGAACGCCGTTGAAGGAAAACAAAAATGGGAGATTCTCCTAATTTTGTTAAGAGATTCGCATCTGCTTCAAATTTCAAGAGAAGATCTACAATTTCATCCCTTCCTCCTTGGCAGGCATCATGAATTGCGGTTCTTCCTTCTTCATCTTGCACATTAACACTGGCTCCATTCATTAACAGTAAGCGAATGCAGTCTGTATCAGTTCCCAAAACCTTCCCTCCTTTTGCAGAAGCTGTACATACCGCCAGCTTCAGAGAAGTATTGCCCGAATGGGGAATAATACTGTTAACGTTTGCTCCATGTGTGATCAACATTTCTACCATCTTGGTGTTGAGTGTGCCTGCAGCCATGTGAAGAGGTGTCATGCCATACTGATCCATTGCATTCACTCTGGCTCCGTTCTGAGCCAGAATGGAGATGGCTGGGTAGGCTCCATAGCGAACAGCTAGGTGTAGTGGTGTTTGTCGGTTTTCACCCTCTACTTCAGCATTAATCTCAACTCCGTGTTCACAGACAATGCGCAGGCATGCTTCTGTTCGATTTTGCATTGATGCCATGGCTTTCTGAAACGTGGTTTTCTTTTCAGTCCATTTTGGTATTATATTTGGCCAGTGCGTTATTATGAGATGTAGTGCTGTGCGGCCCCTGAAGTCTCTGTAAAATAAGATAAAACGTAAATGCTATTGTACATGAAATGCAAGTTTTTAATCTTGAGTAATAAAAAAAGAGTAGTAAAAAAGACTGTATGATTCTATCATGTAAATGGTACTGCCCTATAATGCTGAAACTCATTACACCGATACTTAGTTAAGAATTATCATCTTGCAAACTTGCTGGATCACTTAAAAAGGAAACAGTTCATGATGATTCACTGTGGCATAACATAAAACCAGTGGTCAACATATATTGGTTTGCCAATTACACAAATTAAATCTGAACTTCAATGGATTTGCCACAAAGAGAAGGGTACTGCAGAATGAACTCCGTCATAACTTATGTTGCTCTCATGTATGAAAGTTTTCTTTTTTCCTCCTCTAGCCTCCATTTTAAGACATATTTTATATATATATATATCCAGTTGAAGACTAAGTGTAGGCGAAACGCGTAGGCCGTCCTGTTGCTAATGCACAGTGTTATAAAAGAATAAAATAATCTAAACTTACTGCTGCTGTGGTGCCGTGACTTCTGAATATAAGGTGGGAATCAGAAGATTCAAAGTAATATATATACACACACACACATATATACATATAAACATATATATACACACACATGCACATATGTCCTCATTATGTAGTCTAATTAGATCGGTTCTTATTAAATTATTTCGATGTTGTATTATTTTTGTGTTTTCCATCAGTTTTTATTCTTTATAGAAAAGTGTATTGCCATTTTCGGATTGATTCTGAATCAAGTCCGTTTTGAGTAATACATTCATGGTCATGGCCATTATATTTCATATACTTAAGAGCATTACATATAGCAAAATCAGAACTTTATGCCCATACAAGCTTACTGTTAGCATGTTATATATAGGTTAGTACAATACAATAAAAGCCTCAGTGTGTTGCTATCTCTAAATAGCATTCAGAAGATTACCATAATATTGCATGGAGCTGTAGGCTCCAGATTTCTTAGCATTTTCTTGCCCACCTACAAGTTCTGTAGATGGGCTGTTCATGAGACATAAACCTGTATGTCATAACTCCCATTGTCCACTTCTGACATACACGGTGTCAGAGGGATCCCTCTAAATGGGCAAGCCATGTCCACCTGCAGTGCCATTGCCAGAGGGCATTCCCTAACCTGGGACCTGCATTGTAGGATTCACAGAAGCACAGTAGAGAATATGCTGTAGACTGATTGTGGAGACCAGGTCATGAGAGAACCCTTTAGTGGGTAATGTATGGCTATGCCAGTTGGATTGCAAGACTAGAAGGGAGAAAAGCTGTGCCAGGTACCGCAGACATTTGGACATAATGAAGCCCAGATATAAATTAAGATAGAAAGAAAGAATCTGGAAAATAAAGCTTAAGGCGGGGAGTGAGACATGACCCTTCGGTAAAGTCTGGGAGTTGTAGGTTAAGTATTTTAAAAGTTGTGTTAAATGCCAGGAAATGTACAGTTAGTTTTCCCCTTACGCAAAAAGCTTTTGTCTTGCTTACCCATCAAATACCACACAGTCCCTGAAACTGAGAAATCAATATGCGCGCAGCTTACCTTATATCAGGATCTGCTCCTAATTCTAATAAACAGAGTAGACTTTTTTCCCTTCGGTAGGTTGCTGCTAAATGAATAGGAAGAACTGATGTGCTCTGTATAAAAAAGAGACAATTATGTACTGCTTTAGTGTTACGTTTAGCATTGGTGCATACCTACATCTTTATGAAGCAGTTTGTTAATGCACAAGTCTCTTCTGTTACAAAAGGTGATTATTTTGCTTTAAAGAGTACAGAGTACAAGAAATGTTCATAAGCATAAGACAGCAGTTGATTCTCGATTGGCTTCCTTTGGTGCACTTGGGTAACCACCCATTCCGTTTTGGTTGTAAAGAAATGATCAAACTTTTTTTGATAACCAATTTTATTGATTTTGGTAATAAAAACGAGCATAGAGAAAGATAAAACAAAAACATAAGCATAAGACCAGCAGCAAATAGGAGCTTTGTTGTCCATCAGAGACATGACTACAGTATGACATCAAGTACGTCTTGGATATTCACAGGCATAAAGGGAACAAGCATTTACAATGCAACGGTTTCGCCTTTGCAAAAGTTAAAGCTATTGGCATTGTAAATGACTAAATTTTTATTTATGTGTTGGTTTTGAAAACAGATAAATAAATGGCATTGTCATTTACATTGCCAATAGCTTAATCTCTCGCAAATGTGAGACCTATTGTATCCTACTGGACGAGCTCAGCAGACAGCAATTACTTGCAGACGAGTTCTATAACACAACAGTGACACTGCTAAATCCAGCGCTTCACAATAGAAACAGAAATGATACATGAGAAGATTACGAGTGAACAAATTACAAAGCAGACGTTAAGTTACATGAGGCAAAAGTGACAATTGTGAGCAAACAAAATACACGAGGTAGCAAAAGGTACATTACAGGAGTAATATACGAACTCGAAACTGACAAAGAATAACGGGCAGAGGGTGTCATATTGGATGAAGCGGGCACTTCAAGTGAGGGTCAGCGGGCACTTTGCCTGGCAGGGGTTGGGAGCAGCGGGGAGAGGGGTTGAAGAGAGCACTTCAAGCAAGGGGCAACCTGCACTTCTCCAGACAGGGGCCGAGAGCAGTGAGCAGTTGGGTTGGAGGGGGGTGAAGAGGGCACATCAAGGGATAGGCACTCTGCACTTCACCAGACAGGGGCAGGTAGACTCCAACATAGGATGTCAGAGTTGGTGCAGAATACACTTTAAGTGAGAGACAGCCTGCACTTCACCGGACGAGGGCAGAGAGATGGTGCACTACACCCGTGCCCCGGGGTGATGGCCAAGGATGACGAAAAATAAGTTCTTGAAAGTGCTGACGCCACGGAAGTTGTGAAAGCCTGTGCTTAAAAGCTAATTATGGATCTGTGTGTGTCTATATGGACGATAGTGCATTTATCATTTCAAAACGTGCAGCGTGCGTGTTTCACTGCCAAGGTTTATGTGGGGGAAAGAATGTCTCTAACGTATACCAGGAATTGTAGTATACAAGTGCCGAGGGTCTTTTAATATCACAACACGTCATTAAATCTACATTTTTTGTGTTCGGTATGAATGACATATTGTGTGCCTGCCCCCGCCCCTAACGTTGACCCATTTGAATATTGCTAGGTTTTTTTGTTTCAAATATTTTATTGGCATTTAAAAGTAATGTGCATAAAACATTCAAGTGTTACAGAACCCTTGCGATGCATACAAATAAATGTACCATGATACATTAGTATGGAAGGCGTACATGCAGTAGTGAGCGTGAAAATCAGCAAACACACTTAGGCTCATATTATTAGTTTGAAGTTATTTTTTTCTGTTTGGCTTTGGTAAGCTGCTGTTCTTTATAAACTGTACATTTATTTATGATGCGTGCGTCCATTGTGCCAGTGGGCGTATTGGGGTAGGAAAGAGACAGGTACAATCAGCCCTGGCATGCTTTCGGTAGTCACAAGTCCGGCACTTATAGAAACGCGGAGAAGTGGAAAAAAGGGGTAGGTTTCGAGATTATTGGATGGGAAAAGGTACTCGAGACATTGAGAATGCTAGAGAAAATAGGCAACAGAAAGAAAGCCAGCAAACAAAGCAATTAAAACTGAAAATGAGGGTACAATTAGGAAAACGATCGGAAGAGAGAAAGGAAGTATGACAGTAGGCAGAAAAACAAACAAGGAAAGAAACATTCATGGGTAGAAAGAGAGAGAAGCAAGGAAGAGAAAGCAATGTGTAAGAAAAGCGGAAAGGTAAAAATAGAAGTTTTTAGGTAAAGGCAGGTTTGTGGATCAGTGTTTGGTAACTATATAGGACACGTGTTTGAAATTTAGAAAATATGGAATTTGTTGTAGACAAATAAAACAGCTAGCCTTGTGTGAAGCTGACGTGCGGGGGCCTCGTGCCTTCCTTTTAACCGAGAGTCCATGCGAAGAATTTGTTTCTGCTGGTCTGTTGTGGGGGTCTTGCGCCTTCCCTGTCCGTGAGGGTCTCCGCCTCAGGCTGGTACCTGGGGTTTCTGTGGGGACAAGTGTCGAGGGTCTCAGGCGGGAGTCACTGGGAATTGCTTTTTGTGGGTCTTTTGCGTTGAAAGGACTCTGTGCCGTGTTTTTCTTGTGTGGTGCATTGGGGGTATTGTTGCAGGGGTCTACTGCATTTTTTTGGTGGGGGCTAGGGAGTCTGTTATGGGGTGCGGAGTGAGTTCTCTCGCTTCAGAGGCCCGGTACCCCCTTTGCGGGGTCTAACAGTATTCTGGAGGGGGTGGGAGGAGGGGGGGGCTGCGGCTGGGGTGCGGGGACCCGGCAATGAAAGGCCCCGTCAGGGTTGTTTGCAGTGAACACTGGCATATGCACGATTTGTTCCGAACAGAAAGCTGCGGCGCCCCGTCCTCCCCCGACGCCCCCACCTCCACCCCCTCCAGTCCGAGCCCCTCCTGCTTAACTTTACCTCCCCTCTAGCCGTGCAGAGGGGGTGCCTACGGAGGCCCCCGGACCCTGTCCTGTTCCCCTATATCCGCCAATGTACCTCAAGTCTGACAGAGTTTGCACGGAAGGGCACACGTGTTCTACTTGTGCAAACGCACGCCAACAATTGAGCACACTTGACAGAAAGCGAGGGGGCATTACTTTGCAAAGGAGGGGGGTGGATAAAACAGGCCGCCACCCTCAACGCACTCAACACCGGCCGAATCCCGGGATGCTACCGAGCCACCCCGAGACGAACCCACGGACCCTTCAGCTGTCACGCCTGCAAGTTCTCCTGCAACCGGACCTGCCCGGCACCAGCATCCGCCAAGCCGAACACCAGCAGCAACCACCTCAAGTGCATCCTACTCAACACCCGCTCCGTCCACAGACACACCATCGAACTCTGGAACCTCCTCGACACCAAGGCTCCAGACGTCGCCTTCCTCACGGAAACCTGGATGAACGACTCCTCAGCACCCGACATCGCCATCGCCACCCCAGAGGGCTACAAGATCACCCGAAGAGACCGCGGCAACCAGACTGGAGGAGGCATCGCCATCATCTACAGGGACACCATCCGCATCACGACCAACACCGACGACACCCTGAAAACAGCCGAACACCTGCACTTCCAGATCCACACGGACCCCAAAACCACCCTCAGAGGCACCCTCATCTACCGACCCCCGGGACCACGCACACAATTCAGCAAAGACCTCGCCGACTTCATCTGCCCGCACGCCCTCCCCTCCGCTGACTACATCCTCTTGGGGGACATCAACTTCCACCTGGAGAACAACAACGACCGCAACACCACCACCCTGCTTGACAACCTCGCCAATCTCGGACTCAAGCAGCTAGTGACCACCCCCACCCACCTCGCCGGACACACACTCGACGCTGTCTTCTCATCCAGCAAGGACATCATCTTCAGCCACGCCACCGGACTCCACTGGACGGACCACAGCTGCGTCCACTTCACCTTCAGAAGATCCACGATCCACCACCACCAGCAACAGGTTGCTCGAAGAAACTGGAACAAGATCACAGCAGACCAGCTTGCCGATTCCCTGAGCCAGCACCCCCCTGCCAGCTCAGCGAACCCCAGCCAAGCCGCCGACAACCTCACGAAGTGGATCAGCAACTGCACAGACGACCTCGCCCCACTGAGGACCCCGCCTAGCAGACCCGGCAGCAAGAAGGCCCCATGGTTCACCGACGAATTCAAGAGCTCCAAGAAGAACTGCAGAGCCCTCGAGAAAGCCTGGAGAAGGGAGCCAACACCGGACAACATGACCACCCTCAAGCTCGCCTTCCGGAAGCACCATCAACTGATCCGCGCCACCAAGAAAACGGCATTCAAGGACCGGCTGGACAACAACGCACACAACTGCAAGGAACTCTTCAACATCGTGAAAGAGCTCTCCAACCCCAACGCCGGAAACAACGACATCACCCCGTCGCAAGACCTCTGCAACTCCCTCGCCTCCTACTTCCACAAAAAGATCGTTGACATACACAACAGTTTCAGCCCACAAACAACGCTCCCCACGACCGCACCAACGCTCCCCACCACCACCTTCAGCGCCTGGACCCAGATCAACACAGAAGACACCATCTGCACAATTAACTCTATCCACTCCAGATCTCCGACCAACCCCTGCCCCCACCACGTCTTCAACAAGGCCGACGCTGTCATCGCACCCCACCTGCGAGACCTCATCAACGCCTCCTTCGACACCGCCACCTTTCCTGAGAGCTGGAAGCACGCCAAACTCAGTGCTCTACTAAAGAAACCAACAGCGGACCCCACCAAACTCAAGAATTACCGCCCCATCTCGCTCCTCCCGTTCCCAGCCAAAGTCATTGAGAAGACCGTCAACAAGCAACTGGCCACCTTCCTCGAGACGAATGGATCCCTCGACCCCTCACAGTCTGGCTTCCGAGCCAACCACAGCACCAAGACCGCCCTCATCGCTGCCACCGATGACATCCGAGCCCTGCTGGACAACGGTGAAACAGCGGCCCTCATCCTCCTAGACCTCTCCGCGGCGTTCGACACTGTCTGCCACCGCACCCTAGTGCAGTGCCTCGGCAACATTGGAATCCAGGAGAAGGCACTGGAGTGGATCATCTCCTTCCTCGCTGGAAGGACACAGATAGTCCGCCTACCACCGTTCAGATCTGCAGCCAAGGAAGTCATCTGCGGCGTTCCTCAGGGCTCCTCGCTCAGCCCCACCCTCTTCAACGTCTACATGAGCCCCCTTGCGGCCATCGCACGCCAGCACAGCCTGAACATCATCTCCTACGCCGACGACACCCAGCTGATCCTCTCCCTGACCAACGACCCCGCCGCCGCCAGAACCAACCTCCACGAAGGGATGAAAGACGTAGCCGAGTGGATGACGACCAGCCGCCTGAAACTGAACTCAGACAAGACGGAAGTCCTCATCCTTGGCTCCTCGCCCTCTGCCTGGGACGACTCCTGGTGGCCCCCCGCCCTAGGCACCGCACCCAAACCGACAGACCACGCACGCAACCTGGGCTTCATCCTGGACTCCTCCCTCTCCATGACCAGACAAGTCAACGCCATCTCCGCGTCCTGTTTCAACATCCTACGCATGCTACGGAAGATCTTCCGGTGGATCCCCACCGAGACCAGGAAGACGGTCACCCAGGCCCTCGTCACCAGCCGACTAGACTACGGCAACGCCCTCTACGCCGGAACCACCGCCAAGCTCCAGAAGAGACTCCAGCGGATCCAGAACGCCTCAGCCAGACTCATCCTCGACATCCCCCGACGCAGCCACATCTCCGGACACCTGAGAGACCTGCACTGGCTCCCCGTCAACAAGAGAATCACCTTCTGTCTCCTCACCCACGCATACAAAGCCCTACACGACCAAGGCCCGAGCTACCTCAACAACCGCCTCAACTTCTACGCTCCCAAACGCCACCTCCAATCGACCAACCACGCTCTCGCCGCCGTCCCCCGCATCCGAAGAGCAACAACAGGAGGAAGGTCCTTCACCTACCTGGCCGCCAAGACCTGGAACACCCTCCCTACCGACCACCGTCTGACCCACGACCACCTCTCCTTCAGGAAGAAGCTCAAGACCGGGCTGTTCGAGCAGTAGCGGCACCCCACCCCCTCCCCCAAGCGCCTTGAGACCCTTTGGGTAAGTAGCGCGCTCTATAAATGCCTTGATTGATTGATCGGGGAAAACATACGCTGTAGTCTTATAGACGGAGCGAAAACAATGTTGGCCAGTACATTGAGGGAAGAAATGTGGTGGGTAGCTGACCTGGGGATCCTTGGTGGCTAATAGAATGGGCAAAAGGAGTAGCCTTTTAGAACAAGACAGAAGCCGGCGCAGGGGCGTGACTGTAAACAGAAAATAAGGCCAGCCAGGCTGAACTTTTACAGCGTGTTGGTATGTTTGTGTACGGGGGAGGGGGCAGGCAGGAGTTGCTCGCCCTGCTGTAAATCTTGTTTAGCACTGGTGGGGAAGGTCACCGAGTGTGCTAAGGTAGGAGTACAGGCCGAGATAAAGAGGAGAAGGCTGGTCACATGGCCCATGTGCACAATAAGCTCAGGGCTGGATCGGTAACCGTGCGGACAAACAAAAAGCTCAGGGCTGGATCAGAGAAACGTAAAAGCTCCGCCTCAAGTTTCCCTTATGAGGCATAATTTAATCACGATCGGCCCAAGAAGGCCCTTGGGTCGAGAGAAAGGACCGGAAGGTCGGCGGAAGTTCATATAGCGCGCATCAGTAGTCACGGACTGGTAAGCCGATAGGAGAGTGCTAGAGAATTACTCGCACCCCAAAACAAGTCATATTCCACATTTGTTAAGATCCGTCTCTTCAAGTCTCCACCCCCACAGTCGAGGGTATATGGACACTTAGTGAAACAAGCAGCAGAAACGTGGCGGGCAGGCACACGGACAGCGGGAGGGGGCGGGAAAGGAACGGACAGCGGGAGGGGGGCGGGAAAGGAACGCACAGCGGGAGGGGGGGCGGGAAAGACAAGGGCAGCGGGAGGGGGGGCGGGAAAGAAACGCACTCACCTGGACTTCTTCCGGCGTTTAGAAAAGAGGATAATACTCGTCCATACAAACCAGGAACATAGCCAAAATGTAACACTATACTCAATGGTAATAAGTCAAACGTTTATGACTAGAGACGCTACAAGGGCACCACATGTTGTATACAGCGAACCAAACATCAAGGTACGGCGTAACTCCCGGAGTCAGAGTTACTCTATTCAGGATGTTTTCATTATGTGACCCGAAGGTAGAGGTCGAGGGTTCACAGGTTTCGCATTATTATCTATGGAAACGAAAAAAAGACATAAAAATAAACTCAAGTGTGGACTTTTTTATCTTTTAGCCCCAAAACAACATAGATAAAGAACCTCTGCGTCTCGCCTCGCTTGCCAGGGAAGAAATGTTTAGTTGTAAATCAAAAACCAGAGTCCTCTAACGAGGGCCCAGAGAATCAAGCTGCCTTCCTCGGGACAGAGGAGGAGGAGGGGCCGGGGAGTGCTCGTGAGCCCTCAGCGGGTAGGTCTAGAGGGCGCTTAAGCTTTTCCAAAAAGAGTCGAGATGGAACTACGACTAAACTTGAACACATGCATATATTCCCGCTGCATATCTGAAGTTCGCACAGTCAGACTCCCTCTCTCTTCAAAACTCACCTCCGAGTACAAACGAATGCAGATTGTGCTGGCTCTAGCCTAGCCCCGTCTTCACACAAAGAGATACGCCGATAGTGAACTGCCGATTTAAAAAGGCAGATAGGCCACACCTTCCCGAGTGGTCTACCTGTTGGTAAATGGTCACATGGCCTATGTGCACAATAAGCTCAGGGCTGGATCGGTAACCGTGCGGACAAACAAAAAGCTCGGGCTGGATCAGAGAAACGTAAAAGCTCCGCCTCAAGTTTCCCTTATGAGGCATAATTTAATCACGATCGGCCCAAGAAGGCCCTTGGGTCGAGAGAAAGGACCGGAAGGTCGGCGGAAGTTCATATAGCGCGCATCAGTAGGCACGGACTGGTACGCCGATAGGGGAGTGCTAGAGAATTACTCGCTCCCCAAAACAAGTCATATTCCACATTTGTTAAGATCCGTCTCTTCAAGTCTCCACCCCCACAGTCGAGGGTATATGGACACTTAGTGAAACAAGCAGCAGAAACGTGGCAGGCAGGCACACGGACAGCAGGAGGGGGCGGGAAAGGAACGGACAGCGGGAGGGGGGGCGGGAAAGACACGGACAGCGGGGTGGCGGGAAAGGAACGCACTCACCTGGACTTCTTCCGGCGGCCGTGGTCGGCATGAAATGACGAAAACAAACACCAAAAAAACCGAAACGCCCACCGCCTGATGACGATGCAAAAAGGGTGGAGAGGGAAAAAAATGCTGGAACGTCCATGAATCTGGTCCGGCCATGACGGACAGATCTCTGTTCCAATGGCTAGCCTCCATTTATGGAGCTAGCCAATGGAACAGAGGGCGGGACTAAGCAGTACACTGTAGAGACATAAGATTTCTCCTGGGGGCGGAGCTAGGAGCTCCGTGCCCCAGGCGAAACCTAAAAAGGAAAAGCAGGGTAACACCCACTGTGTCCCAGACCGCCCCCAGGTACCATCTTGAGTCTTTCCGCCCGAAGGATCACAGCGAGGCTGTATTCAGGCCCCACTGAGGATGGAATACACGCTCTGGCGCCAGGTGCACTCTGGACAGCTCCAGCAGCAGGAATACGAGCCCCTTGCTCTGAGATGGCAGTGGATTAAGGAGTGGATGACGTAGGGGTCCGGAGCACTTGATGCTCCCGAAATAATCAGACTTGACACCATTACCATGAATTCAGTTTCCATTCTTACCATAACTATGTTTTTTCCTGTTGGTTGGATGACGTTTGTAAAGTGCATTTACATAAGATGTCTCTTGGTGCTAAGGAGCTCCTTTAAAGATTAAGATTCTTGCTGCATGTTTTAATTTAGTGGATGTAATTTCAGAAACCGAAATGGTTATACTTGCCGTACATGTGGTAGGCCTCACATGTCTAGTAAACGTTTACTGCTTAGCGCAAACTGTGTATTCAGAGGAACTAGTTGAATGTATGTATAAAGCAGGATGTTTTGTATATCAGTTACAGATTTTACAGGCCGGTGTGTAATATGCGTTACAGCAGTTTATGTATAGAGACTGAGAAAAAATAATATATAGCTCTTAGCAGTAGATATCAAATTAACCATATAGATCCAAATACAATTAACCATCTAGATCCAATAACAATGCCATGTATGGAACAGAGCAATGTCTGACTCGAAATGTGTATGTTTGCTGTGCTAGTAGTGAGACTCAGTCAGTTGATGACAACTAAGGCCCTAATAGTGAGTGTGTCAGGGGAGTAAGTGGTAATTATTGTACCTGATACAAATGCAACTCCCATGGGTTCGAAATGTATCGGATGCATCTATTTGAAGATTCTGGGAAATAACATGGATTTTGGGGCTCAACGTACAAAAACCCATGTGTTGTAGTAAATACTATACTGTTTTTCCCTGCTAAATTCCAGCTGGTTAGACGTGCTGAACTTTAAGATGGTGAGGTATTTAAACACACCCTGTAACAACTGGGTGCTGTAATTGCCGCTCTCTGAGCAGGGGTCAGAAAGTACTGACCCACTCATAATCAATGACTAAGGACCAGATTTAATTCTTGGTGGTCAGGCTGTTTTCTGCCTGGGCAATGAAATAAAACAGTTAGTTGCCCTGGCGGAGGTCCCAACCGCCATATTTAAAAATATTCATTGGGCCGACGGTCATTTCTAGATTGCTGTCAAGCTGGTTCCTGTAACCGTGTGAACTTTGCCCTACGTCTCAGCCAAACATGTCGAATCTATTTGGCAAAGTTTCTTCTTTGCGTTTTTCTTTTTTGTAAAGAAAAAAAAAGAACAAAAACTCAAAGTGGGGTTTTGTGTTTGAACAAACAAGCATTGGCAAAGCCAATAGGTCTCTCCTATGAATGACTTATTGGCTTTGGCAATGTCTTTTAGCCATGTTGTACATCAGCTAGGTCAGAACTCCTGGAGCAGTACCCCTGTGCTCTGCGTCGACTTGCAGTTGCCAAGGCTCAAGGCTTGTTGACTCAATTCTCCAGAGATCTTCAGTCTCCAGCCTCCAGCAACTCTTGCTACCAAGATCTTCGTCCTCACTGCATCCGCTGCATCGTGAGCCTGCATTCTTGGTGAGCTGCTTAAGGTCCTCTTGCGACTCCTGTGCCTTCGGCCTGTGGGTCTTTGTTGTGTTTTTCCTTTAAGCATTGCTAGGCGACTAGCAATGTTCTATGTTAGAATTGTTATTGTGCAAAGATTTTACTGTTGAAGGCACTTGCAGGAACTGGTGCAAGACAGCTGGTAGGATGTTCAATTGCTCCAGACAATAAAATTTTACAAACACAATCTGCTTAGTGAATTTGTACACAAGAAATTTGCGACGATAGTCTGGAGCATAACCTGTGCTGTTACAAACTCGACTACCTGAAAAGGAAATATAAATGATATACATATCAGAAAAGAAGAAGAAGAGTCTTTTCTGAGCTAAGAAGTTGAATACGTCTTAACTCATCTACAGAAAGCCTTCCAACTGAACATATTGCTTGGATGAGGAATTTTCCTTGAATTACTCATTATTGAAGTACTCGCATTCTTCGACTCGTCGGACTTGCCACTGAAGAACTTGTGAGTATTGTGGTTTAAGTGGGGTGTGTTGAGGAGCAAGCAACATATATTTTTTTTCTATTTCTTCTTAAAAAGTTAAGAGATTGGGGAGCAAGGAGGAGTGGAGTCGCGAGCGTTTACCTTTAAACTGGTAAACGTCTTCTCGTGCCAGCCGCTCGAGCCATTCCAGCATGCATTGCAGAACGCTTGCAGCTTGCGTTCTAGGCTTCTTCCTGCACTACCGTGGAGCGCCTTCAAACATAATGTGTCACGACATGCAGGGTCAAGTAGCGTGACCTTACGACGCATACGTGCCGCCATTTTGGGAATTACATCGATGTTTTGAGGTCAGCCAATTCACCGAAATTCATTCTAGATGAATAGAATGATCTAAAAGAAATTAAGAAAAACTTAAAAGGTACATTTTAATATTGTTCTTCAATTGTAATTTTATTGTAACAAAGACATTTCAAAAAAGTTTTTTTCTTTCCGATTTGAGCAAGCATCTACGTTTATTGCTTTCCATTCATTCTAAGGAGCCATTGCAAGTCCTCCTGTTCTTCACAATTTTCGCTGTAAACAATTTTTAAGTGTTGATTCTTCACTTCTGGATTGTCAGTCATTGCAAGTTCTTCTGTTCATCTAGAATTTTCATCACGAGCAAATAATACTTTGGTTGATTTATTATCGTGAACTGACTTGACTGGAACCTTGCCAATGGCTACTCAAAATTGTTCAATCTCTACTCCCGACGCTTTCTGCCCGTCATGCTCTGAACCAACCCTTAAGTGGAACGAATGGAAATATCACTTCTTGAATTATATACAGACTATTGATGAGTCCGGTAAAATGCATCCAGCTCAAAAGAAACAGATTCTTTTGGACCTTATGGGTTAAAGGTGTATAACCAGATGTCCAAAACTGTTGTTGGTGATGCTAGTGTTTTCCTTGCAGCTTTAAAAGATCTTGATACTTATTTTGCTCCAAAGGTATGCCTAGGAATCATCATGTATAAGTGTTTTCAACGCAAGCAGTTAGCAGGAGAAACTGTTGATCAATATGTGTCTGAGTTAAAAAAATTGGCCATGGATTGTAAGTTTGGGAACCTTTATGATGATCTTATTCGCGACCAAATAGTTATGCATTCCAACAACCACTCTATGCAAGATCGGTTGTGGATTAATGGTGATTCGTCCTTGGAAGCGATTATTAACATTGCTTGCAAGGGTGAAATGTCTGGCAGGTGTGCTAAGGAGTTAATAGATAAGAGTTAAAATCCAACTGTTTTAGCAAAAATTAATGCGAAAAGTAATCAAAAGTTCCAAAAACAATATAAACCTCAAAACAAAGCGAATGTTGGTAACAAATTCAGATGTTATAGGTGTGATAGTAAGTATCATCGGGCCCACAGCAAAGCTTGTCCGGCCTTAAAAAGTAAATGCTCAAATTGTGGTATCGTTGGTCATTACACGAGAGTGTGTAATAGGAAAAAAGCTGGTGTTAAATGTGTACTCGAAAAAGAGGTGTCAGATGATTATAATGAAAACTCTGATGATAACGACATGGGGAATGTGTTAAACTTATCTGAAAAGTTAGTACTTAACATTGATGATGAAGTGATTAGGAACAAACCTGAGTGCTTGTTAAATATTGGCGGGGTGGATACAAACATTTTTGCTGACTCAAGTTCACCGTACACTATTATTATTATTTTTTTTTATATTTTTTTTTATTAAGTATAACAAGCAAGGCAAAAACAATATATAGAGCGCTTTGTTCACATGAGGCCAGATAAACAGAACATCAAACAATAAGAAATCATTATAAGGAAGGGAGGAGTACAGGGGTGAAGCAGTAAGCAGACAATAATGCAAACATTGAATGTGGAGTCACGGGGAAAGTGGGATATTGATGTTATCTACTGCAGGTGGTGTACATATGTCTCCACGATACCTATTCCACGGTCCCCAAACTCTATGCCATTTCCGGGGGCGTACCCGGGCCAGATACACCGTTCTTCCCCTAAACATGCACCAGTCCATGTTTTCCTTCCATACCTCAACCGTAGGCGGTCTTTGGGACCCCCACCGTTGTGCGATATACCGCTTAGCGATCATGGCCCCCAGGGTCGCCCACTGGGTCTGGGCCACGTTGTAATCCGTAGGTTCCCAGACATTTAACAAGCAGCGCCTGGCCTCCGGTAAGAGAGCAACACCCGTAACTTCTTTGATTACATCATACACCCCGTTCCAATAAGCTGCCACTTCAGGACAATCCCAAATAATATGAAGAAATGTCCCCACCAGTCCATATCCCGCTTACACAAACCCTCCTCGGAAAAGCCCATTCGAACCAGACGGGGGCCCGTGATGTACACCCTATGAAGAATCTTAAGCTGGACCAGCCGAAGTCTCGCTGGAATCGCGACCTCCTTGGGAGAGGAGATCGCCGACTGCCAATCCTAGTCATCCAATTCGAGGCCGTCACGGACCCAGAGGTCACGCAAGGGCAACAGGAGATCTGACCTATCATTGATCAGCTTTTTATAGACAAGGGAAATAGTACTGTCTGAAACGTGACCATCTAGCAATTTATCTTCAAGCGGGGACAACTCAGGGACCGCCTCCCCCATCGAAAAGACTGACATCAATGCATGGCGGATCTGGACATAGCGGAAATACTCCGAGTTCCCCAATTCAAACTCCGTCTTTAAAGTATCAAACAATTTCACTTGTCCCTTAACCCAGAGGTCTCCCACCTTGCTAATGCCAATGAGGTCCCACTTATCGAACCCTTTTGTCTTCCACAGTGTACCAAGTCTATCAGAGTCGAAAAGTGAGGTTGCTAAAGTCAAGACGTCCTACCATCCCATCGAAGTAGTTGCATCTTGCCATATACGAACTGCCGTCTTAGTAGGCCCCGACAATGACTTGACCACTGATTTCGAGTACAGTGCCCTATAGTAATTACCCCCAGGCAGCAGCCATCTATCCATAGCATAAGCAGGGTTCAATTCGGGACCATACATACCATGATTAATGGCCCCCAACTGAGACGCCCAGTAATATCGCTTGATGTCTGGGAGGGCAATACCCCCGTCGTACCACGGAAGCGTTAGTTTGGCCAGCGCAATGCGAGGTCTACCATCCCATATCAGTTTCCTCTGGAGACCCTCAACTTTACGAAAATAACTAGCCTGGACTATATCAAGGGTGTTTTGGAGGGCATAAAGGAAACAAGGAAGAGACATCATCTTAAAGAGGGCAGCGCGTCCCAACGGCGAGAGTGGAATACGCCAACCTGCGACGTCCTGACGCAATCTAATTAAAGGTGGGAGAAGATTCAGCTCATACCGAGCCACAGGGTCTATAGAGACCGAGATATTTAAATCCCGTCTGCGTCACCTGTATGGGGCAGTTACGCGGAAGGAGGGGGATGTCACCAGAAAGAACGTACAAATAGGATTTTGCCCAATTGATAATTAAACCCGAGTTTCTACCAAAGGAGGCCAGGACATCATAGAAAACCATCAACGACTTCCTGGGCGAGGTCAGATATAGCAGAATGTCGTCTGCATAGAGCGAAATGCGGTCTTCATAATCAGAGGACCACCGAATACCCCTCATCGAGGGCTCCCAGCGGATCCAGGCAGCAAGGGGCTCAAGGGCCAGGGCGAACAGGAGCGGGGACAGGGGACACCCCTGACGGGTACCACGCCCGAGACCAAATGGAACCGAGACACAACCGTTTACTACAATTTGCGCAAGAGGGTCGTCGTAAAGAAGTCGGACCCAACCGATAAAACCATGACCAAAACCAAATTTAGCTAACGCGGCACACAGATAAGGCAACTCAATAGTATCAAAAGCCATTGTGGCATCCAAGGACGCCAAAATGGCCGGCTCGCGCAGCCCTCGCGAGAACTCCGTGCAGACGCCTGAGATTCAACGCAGTGTTACGATGGGGGATAAAACCGGACTGATCCGGATGGATCAGTTCGCTAATAACAGTAATCAATCGATTGGCCAGTACCTTTGCGAGAATCTTAGGCTCGGCGTTCAAAAGAGATATAGGTCGGTACGACCCACACTTGTCCCTCAGTTTCCCCTCCTTATTTATAACAACAATCGTCGCAAGTCGCTGATCCCGGGGGAGAGAACCACGTTCACGAGACTCCAAAAACCTATCTCTCAAATAGGGAGCTATCTTGTCGGGCCGCAACTTGTATAGCTCTATCGGCAGCCCGTTAGGACCCATGGCCCTACCAGACCGCAAGGAGCGGATCGCAAGGGCTACCTCATCAGCAGTTATTTGCGCTGTCCATTTGCTCTCTATCTCCATCTGAAAGACTCGGCAAAGCAATGTCACGTAGCAATAAATGAGAGTCCTCCTCCGGCCTATCCGACACGGGGAAATACACCGTCCGAAAATGATCAGCAAAGCACTCAACAATCTCTACGGGGTCCGAGACCCGCACACCACTCGCCATCTCAATCTCAGGCACAACACGACTAGCTCTGTCCCTCTTGTCCAACCATGCTATCAATTTACCTGCTTTATCTCCCACGTCATATAGATGACCCTGTTGCTCTCGACTCATGGCCTTAGCTGCATCCATAACCAACGCCCTGTATTCCAACTGTTTTAATCGCAACGTATGTGTCTTCGTGCGGGTAACCTCCTGTTCCAGGTCTAACTCCAGGTCTGCTATTTCAGTCTCAACCTTCACTACCGCCTCATCTCTCGGTTTCTTAACGCCCGCAATCAGACACAGGGCTTGGCCCCTAAGAACTGTTTTAAAGGCCTTCCAATGTGACACTGCGGACGAAACAGAGCCCTCATTCTCTGAAAAATATAGATCAAGTGACTTTATCAAATCGTGACGAGTTTTAGGATTGAGGAGATACCAAGGGTTGATCGGGGCCACCCGCCCCACGGTCCCCGAAGACAATTCAGTTCGAAGCCACAAAGGAGAGTGATCAGAAATTCCCTGAGCCATATGTTTAACCTCAGCGACAAAAGGCACCTGTGCAGCAGGCACCAATACGTAATCAATCCTCGATAGGCTACCATGGGCACCAGAGTGGAATGTGTATTGCCGCTGAGAGGGGTGCAACAGTCTTCAGCGGTCTACAAGGCCTAAAGTATCAATGAAATCATGAAGCCAGTTCTGCGCCCCCTTGAGGTCCCTAGGTGGGTGTCTATCAGAGATACCAGACACAACCGCATTAAAATCACCACCCAGTAGTAATGATCCCTCGGGAAGAGCAAGGTGAACCCGCCCCAAGTCTGCAAAGGTAGTGGACTGTAGGCCGGGAGGGACATATACGAAGACCAGGGAAAGGGTCCAGCCATCCCAACGACCAGTAAGAATGACATAGCGCCCTCTTTCATCGAGGACCGTTGCATCAACTTCCAACGGGAGATAGTTCTTGATAAGAATACCCACCCCTCGGGAGCCTGAGGAGAACCCTGCATGAGCGACCAAGCGATACCCCTTCCTATTCATAGCATAGCATGCATTTCCTATCAAGTGAGTCTCCTGAAGTAGGACCACATCTGGGGAGTGACGTTTTAATAGCTGCAGCACTACCCCACGCTTTATCCTATCCCCCAACCCATTCACATTCCAGCTCATAAGCCTCAACCCCCTACCCCCATCCCATACGAGGAAGAAAATCCAACCCCAAGAAGAATCTAGCGCTTCCATCAGAAAGTCTTGCAATACTTTGCTGTGCAGAAAACTAAACTGGAAAACCAACAAAACCCCCCTCCCCCCACCAACAGTCCATTACAAACCCTCCCACCCTGCACCCCTGCATAAGACTAGAAAGCCACCCCAACTTTCAGTGTGCCTGTCGCCCCCACATCTAAACTAAGCTACAGAAAGTCAAGCAGAGGAGGAAAACGACCCCCCGATAGCCCCGCAACCCCCCGAAATGCCTCAGTCATATTACACAGTTAATGCACCACAGTTCGAAACCTCCAGAAGACCCCAGGAACCAGTCAATGATAGGGCTTATTCCTGGTCCATCGATCCGCCCTCTGCACCACCGTTCTGCCCGTCTTGAGGATGATGGGTTGGTAGAGTATCCAGCCAGTCTGCCACCACGTCCGGTCTGTTGAAAAAATAAGTCCGCTCTGCATGTTCAATGCGCAACTTGGCCGGAAAAAGCATGGCGTACTTGAGGCCCATCTCACAGATTCTCCTTTTTACCCCAAGAAAACAAAGTCTCTGCTTCTGAACAGCTTGGGTAAAGTCTGAATAAAAACTGATGGTAGTGTTCTCCAACTTTATGGGACCGCCCGCCCGCGAAGCCTGCAGGATAGCGCCTCTATCACGGAAGTAAAAAATCCACGCTATCATAGGCCGCGGTGGGGCACCCGTCTTGGATTTACCACCCGGGACCCTGTGAGCTCGTTCCACTGTGAAAAAGTTACTCATTCCCTTGGGTGCAAGGTGATTCATGATCAGGTTCTCCATAAAGAGATCAGCTGCCGGATCCTCCGCCTTCTCCGGAACCCCGATGATACGGACGTTGTTCCGCCTAGACCTTCCTTCAAAATCCTCCAGACGACGCGCAAGGAGGTCATTGGAGGTCCTCAAATTGCGAACCTCCATCTGTATCTCAACGACGTCGTCCGTCAGACCAGAAGTCTTAATGTCCAACGATTTAACCTTTTCGTTGGTTTTCGTTAGGTCCGTGCGGATCAGATTCACATCAATCGCCACCGTGTCGAGTTTGTGGGCGAGAGTCTCCATCTGTTTCCCGAGGGACGATCTGATCCCATCGATGGCGGCCATGACGTCTTGCAGGGTAGGCTCCGCCGCTGAGGTCATTGGATCTCTCGTTCCCTCCAGCGACCATACCGGGTATACTGGGCGACACCTTAGCCTGGGCATAGCGGTCCATGATGTTGGTTTGGGTATAGCCACCCTGCCGAGTGGTCCTAGACCTCTGTTTGTCCCCCTCCGGCTTCCCCGCCATTGTGGAAGATAGTAAGTATGATTCCAAACTGGGGTGGGGGATAAAAGCGCAATCAAGAGGCTGAGTGGTAGGCCATGCCCGGCAGCAATCGACGTTGGTCAACCTGAGACAGTCAGACAGAGTAGGAAGATGGAAGTATCAAAGGTCCCTCGAGCGGAAGTGCAGAATCAGCCCAAAAACACGGCTCAAGCGTCTTTCCAAGGCAGGTCCATCCGTGAAATACACACACTCGAGTGCAAACCAGACCGTTACCTTCAGCGAGAGGGAGGCACTCACAGTATCGGGTCTCTCCAGTAGGCGAAAGTGAAAGTGGGCCGGACCGGTCGTCTCCGCCACATCAGGCCGATGTTGTTCAACTACATCTCGGGCACCATGCCAACTCCACAGCCAGGCATCACAGAGACGCAGGCCGTAATCTTCCAATCGTCACAACTCCGGCTCCCGGGGTCCGATCTGGACTCTGGTGGCAGTTTTTGCCTCCCCAGTGGTTTGTCTTCACGTAGACATATGTAAAAGTCAGGATAGTCTGCAGGATATATGCGGGAGGTTACGAGGGTCTCGGGAGCCCTGTGCTCACGCGGCCATCTTGGTTGCACGCGAAGCTCCTCCCGTACACTATTATTAACGAAGAGTTATGGAATAAGAAGTTTGTGCACAAAGTTGGTGATACCTTAATTGAACCTGACATTAATCCTCAAGGATATTCTGGGGAAACAATCGACAAGCTTGGGTACTGGAGATTCACATTTAAATTTAAAAGAAGATCAGCCAGAGCTAAGTTGTACGATGCAAAGAAAGGTCCACCAGTACTTGGATGGTTAGACCAAGGTAAACTCCATATTGTGCTCGATCCCAATAGCGACGATCAAGTAAAAGTAATTGATGATGGTACAAAAGTGGCTGACACAATGTCGTCATTGTTTCCGGAAGTTTTTAATAAGACTCTCTGCAAGTTAACACCTTAGCTGCGTGTAAACATTTCTCCCCAGTGCTGCGCTGTCCATTAGAACTAGTGCTGAATGGACGTTCAATGGTCGTGCGCAGCACTGGGGAGGTAGCGCTGCTGACGACCATTGGCCGTCAGCAGCACTTAAGGGGTTAAAAGAAATTTGAGCATCACATTATTTTGAAAGATAATTCTATTCCTAAAGTCCACAAGTGTAGGAATGTTCCTGTTTTACTGAGAGAAGAGGTAACTAATGAATTGAACAAATTGGTAGCATCTGACGTCATTGAACCAATTAATGGTTCAGAATGGATTTCTCCATTAGTCGTTGCTCGCCGTAGCAACGCAAAAATTTGTTTGTGTGTCGACCTTCGCCACCTGAATGAAAACATTGTTATAAATAGTTTGCCGTTACCTAAGATCAATGAAATGGTGAGCAGTCTCGGATGTGCTAAAGGTTTTTCAGCGGTCGACTTGTCCTCTGCTTATCATCAAATACCTTTAGCCGAAGAGTCCAGAAAGCTCACAGCCTTTATCACCCTTATTGGTTGTTTCCAGTTTAAAAGAATGCCGTTCGGACTGGCATCTGCTGGCGTGGTTTTTCAAAGACTTATGTTTAATTTATTCAGTAAGACCGTTGGCACAAATTTCTTTCAGGACGACATTCTTGTGTTTGGTAATAATAGTGCTAGCCATGATGAAACACTTAAGTGCGTGATGAACATTCTAAAAACTAATGGACTCACTGTAGAGTTGTCTAAGTGCAAATTTGCTGAGGAGAAGTTTCCTACCTAGGACATGAAATAGGTGTGGACGGCGTCAAACCCGAGGCTTCTTTAATTAATTCTATTAAGGAAGCTCCTGTTCCAAGTAATAAAGATAAGTTAAGATAATTTTCAGGTCTAGTGGAATACTGCTCAAAATGTATTCCCAACTTCGCTTCAAAATGTTTTAATATGAGGCAATTATTAAAATGTAAAGTCAAATTTGTGTGGTCACGAGAATGTCAAGACGAATTCTCAAATCTTACTTCAACTATTGACAAAGTACATGCACTTGAAGGTTTTGATCCAAATTTGGATAGTTATATGTCCACTGATGCAAGTGGAAAAGGACTTGGAGCTGTGTTGTTTCAAGTAGATGTCAATGGTAAAGAGGTGATTATCTCATTTGCTTCTGGAGCATTAACACCTGCTGAGACCAGGTACCCTGGAATTGAAAGGGAGGCCTTAGCCTGTGCTTGGGCTCTCAATCACTTTAGGGCATTTGTTTGCGGGAAGTCTGTCACCATATATTGTGACCACAAACCGTTAGTGAAACTCTTGACGACGGAAGGTATTGTGAATGCTTCAGCAAGGATTGCCAGATTGTCTATGCGCATGCAAGATTTTATCCATAAAGTAGTGTATCTTCCCGGTAAGGATAATCTTTTGGCCGATTTTTTTATCAGGACTACCAGTTAATTTGGAAGAGTGTGAAGATGATACCTATGATGACTTCCAAATTGCTTTTGTTCATGACGATGGTGGGTGTGCAGTAAGCAAAGAGGAATGGTTATCGGAATGCAAGAAGGATGTTGTTCTGGTAGGAGTGATTAAGTTCATTCGTAACAATTGGTCAGACATTTTGAAGAATGATGTGGATTTAAAACCATTTTGGGAGGTTTGATCCCAATTGAGTGTGGAAAATGACACCGTTTTTAGAGGTGAAAAAGATTGTTCCACCGTGTGGTTTACGCAAAGTTATTGTTCAATTGTGTCATGAAGGCCATTTTGTTATAGTTCGTACAAAAAGTGTTGTTAGAGACCTGTTTTGGTGGCCAGGAGTGGATAAAGCGGTTGAAAAGTACGTAAGGAATTGCATTAATTGTTCCTCTGCAGACAAAACATTGAAAACCTTACGTCCTCCTATGTTAAAGTATATACTACCCCTTTGACCACCCCTATGCCTGTGGGATTCTGTCGCAATTGATTTGTTTGGACATATTGGTAATGATCAAAAGTATGTTATTGTCTTAATGGACCTTTTTGTGGAAGTGGTTAAAACTATTGACACTTCTGCGGTACTAAGTTTTTTGGACAGAACGTTTTGTGTCAGAAGGTCTGCCTAGAACCATTTTAAGCGACAATGGAGTTCAATTTTTGTCTAATGCCGCTAAGAATTATTTCAAGAAGGTTGGTGTTTGTCATAGAACTACCTCATTATACAATCCCAGTGGGAATGGCGCAGTTGAGAGGTTTAATCGAGTTATAAAGAATGTTATTCGGTCAGCGTGTAATTCTAGGATTGATTGGGAGATTCAACGTTTTAAAGCAGTGTGGGCCTATAGGGTGACAAATAATGAGTATACTGGTGTTTCACCTTTTGCACTGATGAGGGGACGCAAACCCAGATCCAAGTACAATCCGATTTGGAGTTATGACTCTACTGTATGTCAATGGTCCCCTTCAATGGTTTGAGAAAAATTAATTGACCATCATGCAAAAGTTAAATGTATTGTGACAATAAATGTGGTGCCAAGGATGTAAAGGTGGAAGTTGGTGATTGGGTCCGCATAAAAAAACCTGGTAAGGTAAAAAAGGGTGAGAGTCAATTTTTTTGAGCCCGAGGAAGTTGTGGAGGTACTGCACAATGCTGTTAGGGTAAGAAGTGGTAAGGTATGGAACATGCACAGTGTTGCTTTAACTTCAAAGTTTTTTGGTTTAGATACAAATCCGCAAACTAGGATTCCTGGTAGTTTTCAGTGGTTGGATGATGATTTGGAGGACGAGATTCCTCCAGGTGATGTAATAAAAGTTGTGCAAATGAGGATAGTGTGAAACCTTCTTCGTTTTCTATGCATTCATCAGAGGGTGTGCAGAATGATGGTATAGCTGTAAGTGAAGAGGTTAACACATCAAGTCCTACTGATGGTGAAGAGTCTATTTCATCAAGCTCTACCAGATCCAGGAGCCCTCCCTTGTGGTTGAAAGATGATGTAGTAGAAGGAATTCGAGCTTTAACTTAAAAATGGGACAGTGAATGTATTGTATAGTTTTTTTTCTTGTTTTTTTTTTTTATAAGATTGGGGAAGTGTTATGTTGTTCCTTTAAGCATTGCTAGGCGACTAGCAATGTTCTATGTTAGAATTGTTATTGTGCAAATATTTTACTGTTGAAGGCACTTGCAGGAACCGGTGCAAGACAGCTGGAAGGATGTTCAATTGCTCCAGACAATAAACTTGTGCAAACACAATCTGCTTTGTGAATTTGTACACAACAGTCCTCCTGAGGGTCTTTGGCTTCAGTGGGCTTCCCTGCTTGCTCGCACCTGCTCTGACTCTCCTGCAATTGGTGAGTGCGTTGGACCTTGCTGGTCCCGGCACTGCACCTTCTTCGTTTTCCTCGTCTGTTGCTGCTGTCAAGGCTTGTAGGTGCTCCTGCCGGACACCAACCCCTCTGGCTCTCGACTTTTGACGTGGGACAACTCATGAACTGCTCCTGGTTTTCCACAGTGTTGCATGGTCCCTCACAGCTGCAACGACAAAGGCACCATCAACTCTTCTGCATCTTCCGTCATCGGTGGTCATTGGTCTTCGGTGCCTTCAGGCCACTCCTGAGTGTCATAGACTCTGTCTTCTCTTCTTGCAGGTACTCCTCATCAAGAATCCACCCTTGGATTCCACCGGGCACGTTCACCTTATTCGCCAGCGGCATCTTCACTGAAGTCCTCCATTGTGGTCTATGGCAGTTTCCGCCGTCATTTCTCACCTATGCCCCCGGCTTCCATGGTGTAGGTATCCTGGTTTCTGGGGTATCCACCTACCTTCTAACACAGGGTATCTTCAGGGTCCTATGGGAAGAGCCCCCTTCTTGTAAACAGCAACCGCGACTTCCCCATTGACTTGTATTGAGCATACCGTCGTGTTTCCACTCTGCACACGGTCTCCTTGGTTACATCTCCCTGTGACAGCAAGACTTATTGTTCTACCTTGCCCTGCTCGAGTCTGGCTCAGCAGCAGGAGTGCAGAATCGTGTCTGTGGTCGGCTGCAGCACTGGGTTGCTGTTAGACCCTGAAAGTATGGTACCGGTAATACATGGGATCCTACATCCAACACTGAAATCTGTGTTGGGGTAGGATTCCAACATGTTTGTTGCCAAACAAAAATGGTTTTGGTGCAGCCAATATATAGTTAGACATCTCGTAATTGACTTGATGTCCACTATAGGTCTAAAATGGCTGACCGCACTTACAAAACCGGGAGAATTGACTCCTAGGTTCGTAGGTGGTGTCCTTCTCATGCAGGGCACCCTCACACTTACAAGCCAGCACCCTGCCTTCAGGATTGAAAGTCCTACCTTTGGGGTGACTTATAGGTTTTAAGTGCAGTGACCTCAGATATGTGAGTAGTGCGAGCACCAGCTCACACAGGGTGCAAAGGCAGGCCTGTAGTCACAGTTAGAGTGGTCTCTCATAGGTGGCACAATACATGCTGCAGGCCATGGAGGGCCCCTTGTGTACCTATGCCGAGGTTACCTCCGTACCATAAAATAGGAACTTAGAAGGGTACACCAGCTGCTGATTAGGAAGGTACAAAAAGTACTTACCAAGTCCAATTTAGTGAGGGAGCACAGTGACTGGGTTCCTGATTAGCAGGATCCCAGTCAGAATACAGAACGACCCCAGCAAAAAGTGGGGGTGACCACGAAGGCAGATCCTACTTTTCTACATTACTCATGCCCCTTAGCATATGCGAGCTCTGCAGGGGGACCTGAAGACCCAGTGGGCGCAACATCAGTGGAATCTCTCTGACATGATCCAGATCTCAGAGGGAACTATGAAAGATCTGCAGTGGTGACCGATCCTTCTCCTTTCCCCAACCAGAGCTAACTGTAGTGATAGATACATTTCTCCAGGGCTGGGACGGCCACCTAGTAGATGTGGAGATCAGAGGACTCTGGTCTCCGGAGGAATCCAGGCTCCACATCAGTCTGTTGGAACTTTGGGCAATCCGTTTGACATTGAAAACCTTTCTTCATGCAGTCAGGGTAAGGCTGGTAGATGTGGTCGTGGACAACACCACCACTATGTGGTATTGCAACAAACAGAGCAGGGTGGGGGCGTAGACTCTTTGTCTAGAAACACTGCACCTCTGGATGTCGTCGCTGGAACACCAGGGCAAAACCCTAGTGGTTCAACACCTAGAGGGTTCTCTGAACGTCAGGGCAGATGAACTCAGCCATCGATACCTTGCAAGTCACAAATGGCGTCTCCACCCGGAGTATGGAGAGCCTTGATTAGATCTGTTTGGTACTGCCTAGAACGCACAATGTCAGCAGTTTTGCGAGCTGGAGTTTCTAAGACTGCTCTCACTCTGAGATGCTTTTTGTCTCGAGTGGAGCTCCGGTCTCCTGTACGCCTTTCTGCAAATATCACCCCTGCCTAGAGTTCTTCTGAAGATCAGGAAGACCCAGCCCAAGTCATTCTTTTAGCTCCAAATTGGGCACAGGAAGGTAGGTATCCTGAGCTGTTGAGCAAAAGTCCTCCGAACAGGCTGCCTTTTTGGGAGGATCTTTTTTTACAGCAACAGAGCAGAGTCTGCACCCGAAACTGAAAACGCTTCACCTTCATTCATGGAGATTTAGCGGCAACAGTTGTCAGCTTTCGACCTTCTGCCCAAAGTCTGCAATGTTATTTTTGCCCTTCACTAAGATGCTATGCACCTGCCATTGGAGCAAGTTCATGACACTGAAAGGTTATCTCTCTGCCACACTGTCTGCAAATCCTCTGTACCTTGCCATCTATCCAGACAAGCTGGTCCTTCAGACTCTAGCATCCTTTTACTGAGGTGGTAACTCATTTCCACCTAGGCCAGTCTATCACTCTGCCTACCTTCTACGCTCCACCTCATCCCTCTTAAGAAGAGGAGAGACTATCAGCTGGACACAAAAAGAACATTGTCATTCTACTTTGACCACACAAAAGAGTTCCAGGTGGATGATCAACTCTTCATGGTTTATGTCAGAGACCAGAAATGGAAGGTGGTGCAGAAACGGACCCTCTTGTGATCAATCGTACTCTGCATCAAAATCTGCTGCACTTTGGCTGAAGCCACCCCCTGAGGTCGTGCGTGCTCACTCTACCAGAGCCAAAGCTGTAACTACTGCACTTGCTCACAAAGTTCCTGTCATAGATATTTGTCAGGCAGCAGTGTGGGCTTCTTTACATACATTTACACTGCTGCCGACAGTCCGGTCCGGCATGATGGTCACTTTGCCCATTCAGTCCTACAGGACTTTTTAGAGTAATCCATTATCGCAGCCCCACCTCCGTTGAGGTATTGCTTGGGTATCTAGTCTAAGGTAAGGAATTTGTGGTTAGATGTCTCTATCAGATTAATAATTTCCTTACCTTTGGTAAAGCCTTATCTGGTAGAGACTCTATATAGCCGCAGATTCCTTACGACACTCCCATCCTCCCCACTCTAACGGATTATAGTGTAACTGGTTCACCCCGTCTTGGCACTAGCTTCGCACTCCAGTAGTCGGTGTTCCTTGTAGCTCCGTGCTTCTGGCGTGGAAAGTCACAAATAAACTGATATCCGCGCGCAAAAGTGGCCCTATATAGGCATTGCGCACGTCCTCTCCAGCGCAGACAACGCAGACGTCACGTGGTGCTGAACGGCGCCACCTACACGCATGCAGGGGTACTGCTTGTCAAAAGTTTCAGGATCCAATTGGACTCCTGGGGAATATGCTAAGATAAGGAATCTGTAGCTAGATCGAGTCTTACCGGACACGGTGTTACCAAAGGTAAGTAACTTGTTTATCATGCAGTGTATATGGTCCATGTTTAGTACAACTGCTACATGTAAAGGCCCCAACTAGAGTTGTCATGGAGGTGCCTAAATAATATGATGGTTCAGTGTATAAGGAAAGATTATTGATTGATCATCATAAGGAAACACTTTATATATCATCATACATGGTTATAGGGTATACGTTTAGGGGAATGCAAGTGCCTATGGGATTCCCTTCCTTCCTTGCCTGAAATAGTCCTAGCAACAGTGTCAGAGTAGTACATGTAGAAAGCAGAGGATCCCTGTAGAAGAAGGAATACGCCAGGAAACGTTTTGTACCAAAGTTTAATGGAATAAAATGGGAGCCCACGTCCTGCACCAACTGCACAGCAGCACCCTTAGCAACACAACCCCCTGAAAACCCCAAGGGAGAACATGGAACATAAATACATCACGAGGTAGGTGTTCAAACAATAACAGATACCACAAGGTATTGACTGGTAGTCATGGTAAAAGAGGAACTATAATGTACTACCTAGGTGATGTCAAATTAGTAGACAACTGTGAAGATGAAGTGTGAGGAAATTGAGTATAATATAGGGTGTGGTTGTCAACCTTACTATGCAATACACTGACCAATCCCTTTAGGTCCAGTAGGTTTCATCTGGAAAACCCTCAGCTCAGCCTGTGGCACTGAGCAGCGAGGCTTACACAGGACAATTGTTAAGCATTTAAACAGCAGCAAAACAATTGAAGAAGAAAGCGAAATGACATACTAGATACTAGACTAATAAAATTCCACCAGAGGGCTCCGGAGATATACATATCTGAAAGAGACAAGTTGGTGATAGATTCCTTACCTTAGAATATCCCCAAGGCGTCCGACTGGATCCGGAATGTTTTTCTGCTTAGCAGTACCTCTGCACGCCAATAGGTGGCGTCCTGTGGCTCTGCATCCGTCACTGGTGTCATAGGCGCTGAGATGACATCACGGAGAGTACTTAGGCGCCACCCATGCGCGCTGACGTCAGTTCTTTCTTTTCCGCGCCGAAATGTGCAGATCCGGAATGAGCACGTAACTCGGTCATTTTTTGGCCACTTTTTTAGACTTTTTGTCTCCTCAATTTGTCTCCTGGTGCACGTAGGGATGCCCGGCTTCAAGTCTTGTGGGTCGTAGGTGGCGGACCCCTATGACTCTTTGCCTCTACTGCCTGGAGAGCGACCATGACTCCCGGGATTGTCGGGACTGTCAAGCCATGGCCCAAAGGCCTTGTGAGAGTGGTGCCAGTAGTTGCTGGAGGCCATAAGAAGTTGTTGAAGAAGCGTGCTCTATCTCCAACATCCCCCTGTCGCTCCTCGGAGGCGGACAAGGGGGACAGGGGCTTTGCCCCTGCGGCTCCTTTGGAGCCTGGGAGTCCCACGGCCTACCCGCCATACCCGGGTCCATCGGCGACTTACGAGCAGATGCAAGAATTTCTTGCTGCTATGGACCGCCTTTTTAGGCCTCTGGCTCCCGCAGGTGCGTCTGTGGGCCCCGCAGTCACGTGTCCAGATCCTGTTGGCCCGGCTTTGCCGGTCCCAGAACCTCTGGATCCAGCGCCCCTGGCTCCGGCCACGGCGCCACAAGGTGCAGCGCCGCTGGCTCCGGCCCGGCACTGTCCTTTACTCCAGCCCCTGTGCCGCCCCTGGCTCCCCACACTGGGTACTGGGTGTTGTTTCTGCCGCCCCTGCCCTGGTTCCCGTGTTCCAGCCTGGAATCCGCATTGAGATGTAGCAGTAGCATGGCCCCAGCTGGCGCCGTTACCGGCGCTGCTACCGGTGCCTGCTGACCCCCTCTCCGACTCAGGTCCTGCCGCCGCGGCCTGCTCCTTCTACCCTGGAGCCAGACGAGGACTGGGAGGGCTCCGAGGTCCTCCTTGTGCGGCAAAGTGACTCCGAGCAGTATTGGCTGGATGACCTTCAGGATGCAGGGGAACTTGATGTGTCGTCTGACCCAGGATTTGCCTCTCCTCCGCCTACTATGGAGGAGGATGCTTCCTACACTATGGTGTTACGTCGGGCTGCGGAGGCTCTTTATCTCGACCTCCCTACGGTGGCCCTTAAAACCAACCTCCTTACGGAGGTGCCCCAACCGGCGTCTACGTCGTCTGAGCCCCTGCTCCCTTTCAATGAGGCCTTCGCCGAAGTCCTCTTGGGCACTTGATTGCGGCCGCCCCCCGGGAGCCCCAGTGGATAAGAACGTCGCTAGGCGTCATCACCCAGAGCCTGGTAATCCTGCCTTCTTGACCACGCACCCCATGCCCGAGAGCCTGGTAATTCAGGCCTCGACTCTGCAGAGTCCCTTTCCCACGGCTCCGCCAGATAAGGACTCTAAGACGCTTGAACAATATGGCAAGAGGTTGTTCTCCTCAGCCAGCTTGGGGTTGTGGTCAGTTAACACTGCCTGCTTGTTGGGCCGCTACTCCCACGCGGTGTGCGAAACGGTAGCCGAGGTCTTGCCTCAGTGTTCTGAAGAGGTCCAGGCTGTCCTTTCCAGAGCGGTTGCAGAGGGCAAGGATGCAGTGAAGTTTGACATCAGGTGTGGTCTGGACACCGCTGATTTGCTGGGCAGGGAGATTTCCACAACTGTGGCGTTGCAGCGCCATGCCTGGTTGCGATCTACCGGGTTTTCGCCAGATGTCCAGAGCTCGCTCATGGACATGCCATTTGATGGCTCCCACCTCTTTGGTGACAAGACTGACAATGCCCTGGAGCGCTTTAAAGACTCGCGGAGCACGGCCAAGTCTTTGGGTCTTTCCACAAAGAGCCCTGCCACGTCTGGGTTTCGTTCCTTTCCTGGCCAGGGTAAGACCACCCAAGCACGGTCCTCCACTAAGCCTGTGCAGAACCAGCCCCAGCGTGGCCACGGACATGGCTTCCGCAGGGGCGGGTCTGGTAACCAGCGAGCGAGTCAGTCCACCTTCACCCCCGCTGCTTCTGCTTCTATGCCTTCCTAGTCTGAGCTTCAGGGAATACCCCATGCCGGTGGGTGGCAGGGTCCGCCATCACCCCCATCACTGGCACGAAATTACCTCGGACAAGTGGGTGCTGCAGATCATCTGCCAAAGTTACTCGCTCCCCTTTCTGTCCTCCCCTCCGACCATGCCACCTCGGTACCACCGCATGTCGGGGGATCATTTGGCTCTTCTCTGTCAGGAAGTCACAGCCCTCTTGGTCAAGGGGGCCATCGAGCACGTTCCCGGCCAGGAAGTAGGGAGTGGTTGTTATTCCCACGACTTCCTGGTCCCCAAGAAGGTCAAGGGGGGCCTGCGCCCCATCTTGATCCTCCGGAAGGAGACGTTCAAAATGGTCCCTCGGTGCAGCAGGGCAGTCCTTCTTCCAAGTAGATCAAGATCTGAGGTGTGAGTGTCAGGGATGCCCATCTTATGCTCGAAAAATCACATTGGGCAGTATGTGGTTGGTAGTTAATGGGCTACCAGGTTCCCTCCCACCTGGTGATCACTACCTTTGGAGTGTGGCATCTGGCTATCCCCAGATGCACCATTCTGCACACTCCCAAAATGATGAGACCCCTCTTCTAGTGTACTGACCTCCCTATCTCACCCCACGGTGTGTCTAACTTTGGGCTACACGCCCCTGAGGAAACCAGTTTGGCAATTGCTTTCCACTCTCTGCTCCCCTTGCCAGCCTGTCTACCTTCACAATGGGACAGCCTTCCCCATGGTATCGACATCGGCTAACACCTAAGTGACTTCCTGCAGGACGGAGGTGATACCTCCCTGGCCTGAAATTCCCCATTGTTCTCCTACCTCACAGTCTTTGGCCCTTTTCTCCAGGAGGGCTGAAAGCTGTCTCGTGGAGCAGGCTCCGTGGGTGTCTGGGAAGGCATAGGGGCTTTAAAGAGAACAAAGTGGCAGCTTTGATAAAGCTGCACACTGCAACAAGTTACATTAATTTCGACTTAAGGTACAAGTTGTGCATAATGTAGCGAGTTGTTTGATACCTTGTAGTGCCCACTTTGGTCGCATCATTCAGGAGTTAGCAAAGCTGAGGGGTCAGCATGTAATTCTGTAGTTGCCAATTGGGCAACCAAGTCTTTCCACAGTAAAAATGGTTGTTTTGCATGTTTTACTGTCTGGACATGAAAAGTACATGTCCTGCCTGTGTCATATGGTGCACCCTGCCTTTAGGGCCTGGAAGGCCTGCCAAAGGAGTGACTTATACAGATGTCCTGTGGAAGTGGTGGCTTTGCAATTTCTTTCAATAGCAAAGTTAGGCTAGCAGTTCACAACTGCTCTACCAGTCTGCAGTGGGGAACTAGAGGAATTGTTTAACTTAGGGAACCTCCAGGGTGGCACAATCGATGCTTCAAGCTGTGGGGTACCTCTCTAATGTACATGCCCTGTGTAACAGGGTATAATTTACATGGACATACATGTAATTAGCCATTTCCTACTGGTTATAGCCAATTCGGCGTACACTTTTAGGGTCAGGGCACTGAGGTTTGGTTAGCAGGCCTCAAGGCACTCTGAGTCGAAAAACCATCTGCTTCAATCATAAAACTTGGGGGTGACCATACAAAAAGAGGCACTTCCTTACATGAAATAACAAAACAGTACCTGTAATAAATAACCAGTGTATCAAATCTGCAAGCTGAACTGCTGCGGTGAAAACAAATTGAGTGAAAAGTGCCCTTTGACAGATATGTTCGAACTAAAATGGCTGCTGTGCAGAGACGATAATGGGTGAAGTTGTAAGTGTGCTCCGACATCTTGACCCAATCTAATATGGCTGCCAAGTAAGCGAAGATGCACGGAAAGACGTGATGCACCGGGCTTGGTGAATCTGATAGAGATATCTAGCCGCAGATTCCTTCCCTTTGAACTTCCAGGCGTCAGGCTGGATCTGGAAAATTCTTCTTAGCAGTACCCCTGCGCACTGGTAGGTGGAGTCGGTCGACTCTGTGTGACGTCATCAAGACGTCTGCTTTGTCAATCTAACCGCCTCTATTACGCTCTGTTAGAAATGGGATTTTTGGAGGGCTAGGGCATGTGCCAAAGCCAGGCAGAAACCACCACTCTAGTCCGGATAAGGAGTTGCACTCCTAAAATAACCCCTGATCACCCACTTGGTTGCTTCTACGAACAGTCAGGCTTATCTTAGAGACAGTGTGTAAAGCATTTGCACATAACAAACAGTAATACAATGTAAGCACTACAAAAGGACACCACACCAGTTTAGAAAATATCCAATGTTTTTATATACTTAATACTAGACTCAAAACGATAAAAATCCACAATACAGTACTTACAAAATCTTCAGTTATCAAAATATGCTTGAAAAGCAGTTCCTTGATGTTGATAGCTCCGTCCGGGGCTATCACGGCGTTGTCAGCAAACAAATCCAAACAGTTCTGGCTGACCGTGGCGTCGTGGGCCAGCTACATTGTTGGGAACAGTACCTTTTAGAAATGCAGGGCGCCAGCGACCTCTAGTTGAGCTTCCGAAAGCACAGCGTCCACAGGCGTCGGTTCCGGAGGCCGGTGCAGGAGTCGTCGGGCACTCGAAGTCACACGCGTTTTGGATCAAACTCCTTCCTGTTGAAGTCAGGAGAGATGGCGTCGTCGGTGAGACAAGGGTCGCGCTGCGAAGTGAATCCGCCAATCGTCTGGGTGCTAGCAGGTCGCGGTGCAAGCAGCGGCGGCGTTGCTGAAGCGCTGTCGTGGGCTGACGAATGGGAGTCGATGGCGTCTGTAGGCCAAGGCTGGGGTGCGGGATGAGGTAGGTGTGTTGTGTAACTTTACGCGCGGTGCCCTCGAACCACGGTGCAAGCAGCGGCGTAGATTTCGTCATGGAGCTGCGTCGTCGGGGATACCAAGGCATCGTCGTGAAGCGAGTCGGTGCGGAGTGCGGTGCCCACAGGTCGCAGTGCGAGCAGGCGGTGTCAGTGAGACCAGGGTCACTGTACGTCGTCGGGTTGCTTCTTCTTCTGTTGCAGCATAAAACACACAGTCCCCAGTGCTGAGGGCAGAATAGCTTGAAGTCTTTGCTGTTCCTGAGACTTCTTGAACAGGGGCAAGCTCTACCTCAAGCCCTTGTAGAAACTCACAAAAGTAGATTGCAGAAAGTTCTGTCCCGTCCTTTCACTGCCCAAGACAGAAGCAGCCACTGCAGGCCAACGCAGCAAGGCACACAGCAATGTGGTAGTTTCTCCCTCACAGCTTCTCCAGCTCTTCTTCTTGGCAGTCTTCTTGGTCCAAAAGAGTTCTAAAGTTCAGGGGTCTGGGCCCCAATATTTATACTCCAAAATCCTTTGATCTCTTAGGCAGAGAGTGTCTGTGCCCAGCCAGAACCAGTTCTGCCTTCTCTGGTGTGACTTCCTGGCAGGAGGTTAAGACGGCATTGTCAGAGGCAGACCAGCCCCTTTGAAGTGAAAGGAAATCTCCTCCCTCCTCCTCAGTTGCAGCCCAGGTCTGTTCAACCCTTTCATTTGGCACCTAGAGTACCTGGAGCCACTCCTACTCCTCACCCTTCTGTCATCCAAAACCCAGACAAGTACTTTGCATTCCAGTAGAGGCACACAGGATGACTGAGCAAGAAAATACCTACCTTCTAAAAATGGTATTTTCAAACACAGAATGTAAAAATCACCTTCACTAAAAGATGCATCTTTAGATTCTGAGTTCAGGCATACTAAACTTTGTTTTCCTACCAAATTCCCTGGGCCAGTTATGTTTATAAGATGTTATAAACAAACTCCCCATTCTGTCCTATTGGGAACAGGTGGCCTTGCAATAGTGAAAAACGAAATTGGCCGTAATTCACTATCAGGACATGCCACACGCACCAGAGCATGTCCTACCTTTCACATACACTGCAGTCTGCCCACAGGGGTACCTTGGGCCTATCTTAGGGTGGCTGACATGTAATAAAAGGGAAGGTGAGGGACCGGCAAGTGTGTGCACTGGCCAAGTCGATATGGCAGTTACAAACTGCACGCAGACTCCGCAATGGCGGTTCTGAGTTACCTTTTCAGGGCTACTCACTCGGGTGGCACAATCAGTGCTGTAGGCCTGCTAGTAGCATTTGATTCACAGGCCCTGACACACTCAGTGCACTTTACTAGGGACTAACAAGTAAATCAAATATCCAATCAAGGAAACACCAATCCATAAGGTGAGAAGTTGGCCTGGCATATGATGTCCACTATTCTAGTGGGCACCTTGCATCAGTCTAAACGATCCTTATTGATGGTAGGTTTGAAGGCAACCTTTATGGAAAGCTATCCTAGTGGTAGCTGTGGAGTGCAGCCTTCAGGCTACGACTTAGAGTCGAGTTAAGCTAGTTGTTTTACCAATTATAATCTCTTGAATGATCAAAAGAAAGCACACCACACAAGGTATATATCAAATATATATGTATTTATTCTAAACACAACCCCTCTGGACTCTTTGTGAGGTCAGAGGTAAACGTACAATACAAGGAACTTAATTAGCATACGATAAGTTGCACAGTATACGTTCTGCCCTAGGGGCCTCACAAGCCATAAACTAAAACAGTGGTATAAGAACCACGTGAGGGTTAGAAAGCAGGCCTAGGGCCTGTAGAACCGCTGGGGCTACCAGGAACCACCCAAGGTAGGGACACAGGAAGCCCGCGGGGTATACGTGCACCACGGACTTTCTATGGAGAACGAATAAGTTACAATTTTAAAGATTAAGGGCCCTTCAAGGTGAACTACGAAGGAACCCTTTTAGACTAGTCAAGACCCACGGGAGCACTGGAGTGCTCCTGTTTGCCTCACCCAGGGAAGCCTGGTGCATAGGTGTCTTTTGGTGTCGGCTTTCGTTGTCGATTTCTATGTAGAGCTGCAAAGAAATGCTGCAGGCGACCAGGGGGATCCAAGGGTAGATCGGAGATGTGAAGAACCTGAAAGCAGAGGGGACAGTGTCTGGGTCACTAGCCAGTGACCCGGATGGCGAGGAGAAGATGCCAGCCCATGTCGGGTGATTTCAGGTGAAAGAGGTGAAGCTTGACTCTTCACCCACGAGGACCAGGAGGCGTCGACGATGACCAGGAGCTGGATTTGAGCTGTCCCACGAAGGATCTAGCATTCCAAAGTGTTTGACACCTTTCACGACATGTTTTGATGAAGCCAAACCAAAGTTAGCATTAACCGCGAGGATAATAATGCACTTAAGAGTATATGGTATGGCTTTATCATAGAACAGCTACAAGGAGATGGTTCCGAAAACTGCAGAGGGGCTCAGCTCATGCTAGGGCACCCTCTCGCACAAAACCAAGCATTCTGCCTTCAGGATTGTCAAGGCCTGCCATAGGAGTGACTTATAGGTTACTATGTGTCGATATATAAAGGTAGATATAGGTATACTACATCTTAGTAAGGGGTACAAGTACCACCTTACCCAGGCTGCAAGTGCAGACCTTTAGTGTCAGTTTTGAAGGCTAACCAGGGGTGGCATAATACATGCTTCAGCCCCTAGTAGGCCTCTGTGGTACCTACACCATGGGTACCTAAGGTACCATTAACAGGGTCTCATAAGGGGGACCCAGTAACCAATCTGGTATATACCTAAAGTACATGGTATCAATTTAGAGAGAGAACAGCTAGGCTTTGGGCCTGATTAGCAGGGCCACAGCCATACTAAAGTCGAAAAACCAGTGAAACACATCAAAAAGTGGGGGTAACCATAGGAAGCCGACCCTACTCTCCTACACATAACACAATTTACCACAGGAGCACTTGCACTTTACCACTGATCAGCAGTGAGAAAAGTGTGCAGCAACACTACGCCAGCAAAAACAGAGTCAAAACTGGGAGGTCAGAAAGCAAAAGCTCCGGGAAAACACGCCAAAAGATGCCAAGTCCAACACACTCTGACGTCCGTTCTTTTTTTTCCGCGCCAGCCAGCGCAAATCCATTGAAGAGAGCTACCCCCTGTCATTTTTTGACAGACTTTTTTCCTACTCATTTTTGGTATGTAGGAAGTCTAGTAAGAAGACCTCGGGGTTCAAACCGTGCGGACCCTGTAACTGCGCCATATCGGTCACAGAACCTCACTTAGTGTGTCTCTGATGTCTGGAGCATGACCACGACACAAAGTCGCACTCCGATTGCTGGTCTATGGCTCCGAAGGCTTTAAGGGAGCGGTCCCTAAAGCTGATCGCGGTCTGGCGTCCAACACCACGGAGGTCGCCTTGCCGATCTCGATCTCCATTTAGCGGAAGGTCCGAGCATCGCTCCGGTGAATCAAAGTCCTCTTCGTCGAAGTTGTTGAAGTCAGGTAAGAGGCACCACAAAAAACAAACTAAGTCAAAGAGTACTTCAACTTCGCCCTGCCCTGCTCGCGATGAGGCTGAGGAATCTCAGCATTCGAGGCACTGCCCCGCGGACCGGCACCAGTCGCACTTCCACAGGGGCCTTTCCCAGAGCCACGCCAACCGCCGAGGTCCTCAGCATTGCCGGCACCCACCGACAGTGCCTCCCTAATCCTCATTCCTAACAACACCGAGCCGGTCGGGCGTCCTCCAACGCAGAGACTGGAGCCGACCGAGCCGTACGGCTCCATGCTGTTCAACATGTCCTATTCTGAAGGGTTAGGAATGGATGAGGAGGATTGGGAGGTAGAGCAGGATCCTTCAGAAATCCCGCAACCACAAGACATGGACTGGTATGAGGAACTGGGTGCTGCCAGTGGTCTGGACACATCCCCAGATTCTGGCATGCTGTCTCCACCTTACCTGACTTAGAAGGCTGGAGCATCATTTGCTATGGTGGCGCGTACGGCTGTGGAGGTCTTGGACCTGCAGCTCCCCACTATGGCAGTTAAGACTAACTTCTTGACCGAGGCCTTGCGGCCTGGTGTCTCCAGCTCAGAACCTTTGCTGCCTGTTAATGAGGCCTTAGCGGACGTCCTTCTGGGCACCTGGTCCAAGCCTAGCACAAGGGCTCCTGTAAATTGGACGATTGCCCACCGACATCTCCCTGCACCGGGTGACCCAATGTTCCTCACCTCCCACCCCACCCCACCGAGCTTGGTGGTTCAAGATTCCAATTCCTGTGGCACGTTCCCTTCAGCACCTCCAGACAGGGATTCCAAGAGACTGAAAATCTTTGGAAAGAAAAAAGATTTCTTCTGCTACTCTGACATTGCAGTAGGTGAACACTGGATGCCTTTTGGGTTATTATTCCCATTTGATATGGGACACGGTTGCGCAGGTGCTGCCCATGGACTCGGAGGAGGACTGGCTCCTACTCTCCCAAGCCATTTCAGACGGGAGAGATGCACCAAAGTTTGCCAACAGATGTGACTTCGACACAACAGACTCACTGGGCAGAGCGTTTTCCACACTGGTGGCTGTACGTCGCCACAAATGGCTGAGGACATCTGGTTTTTCAGGGGCTGTTCAAGCTAACCTTATGGACATGTCTTTTGATGGCTCCTGTCTCTTCAGAGCCAAAGCAGATGATGCCCATGAGCGTTTCAAGGACTCATGGGCTACGGCCAAGTCCTTGGGCCTCACCATAACGTCCCGGCCTGTATCTGCTTTTCGCTCCTTTCGTGGCTATGGAAGGGGCTACCAAACCCGCCAACCCTATTCCAGCCAGAGGGCCCCGCAAGTTCAGCAACCTCTGCAGGGCTGTGGACACGGTTCAACCCGACCCTGTGGGTCAAGAGGCCAGAATTCGATTCAAGATACGATCCCCCTCCTCCACCGTAAAAACTTCTTGGTCCAATCCCCCAGGATCATTCTCGACCAGTCGGTGGCAGAATACAGCATCATCTCCACCACTGGCAAAACATCACCTCTTACAGGTTGGTGTTGCAAATATACTAAAGGGGCTTCTCCCTCCCCTTTGAGACTACCCCTCCATCTATGTCTCCAGTGTACGATCGGCTGATGGAGGATCACCTTGCTCTACTCCGCAAGGAAGTCAAACCTCTCTTGGCCTAGGGAGCTATAGAGAGGGTTCCCTGGGCCAGAAATGGGCTGTGGTCGTTATTCCCGCTATTTTCTGGCCCCAAAGAAGGATGGAGGCCTTCGTCTTATCCTCGACCTCAGCGCCTTGAACTACTTCCTCAAAAAGGAGAAGTACAATATGGTCTCCCTAGCGCAGGTCCCGTCTGCCCTGGATCCAGGAGTATGGATAGTAGCGCTGGACTTGCGGGATGCATATTTTTATATCCCCGTCCAGCCTGCCAGTCGTTGCTACCTGCGGTTTACAGTGGGCTACGAGCACTTTTAGTTTGTGGTGCTCCCCTTTGGCCTCACTAGTGACCCTCGGGTGTTAACAAAAGTCATGGCAGTGGTTGCAGCTTATCTGCGGAGATTAGGGGTTCCAATCTTCCCCTAACTTGACGACTGGTTGTTGAAAGCCGGCTTGTCCCAATCATTCGACTCCCCAACTCCAGACTACCGTTAACCTCCTGCAATTGCTGGGGTTTGTTATCAATGTGCTGAAGTCGCACCTGACTCCTCTCAACTCCCTTTTATTGGGGGCAGTTCTGGACATAGGGCCGTTTTGGGCCTATCCTCCCGGACGGCAAGTCCAGCATATTCAGGTTATGATACTGATGTTTCAGACTCTATTCTTGATTTCAGTGAGACTGACTCTGAAGCTGTTGGGCCTCCTGCATCCTGTTGGTGGACCATGCACGGTGGCGAAAGCGAGCTCTGCAGTTGGAAATGGCCTGAACAACGATTTTTCAATAACGAGTATCCTTAACGACTCATAAACAACGACCTGGAACTGAACCATGACCTCATCAACATCTACTTTATTAAAACAACGAGTGGCCTTAACAACGACTTCGACCTTTAAACATGTTCAAAAATGTAAATAATTTAAAGATCACTTTAAATTGAAAATTATTTTCAATAAACAATCTTGTACAGAAAAAGTTTAAATTTACCTTGTGCGGCCAGTAGATGGCACCCTAGGATTGTTTGCAAATGAAGTTTTTATGCTAATGTGTTTTTTGCATCGCTTTAAATAGTGCATTTGATTTTAATTTTTCGTTTGATAAGCCGCAAAAGTAACCATTCTAGTTATGAGCAGTTTCACATCCCAGCTTCCCTGTGTCATTCTGTATGATCTCTGTCCTTTTGCACATGTTTATTCAGATTATGCAACTCAAGTGATCAGTAAAAAAGTAAATTGATGTGGTATGCTGCATCAAGAAGCTAATGAAATATATTTTATAAATTTAGGAACAGACCACCCGGCACTTTCTCTTTCTTTATCTGATTCTAGCAGGTTCTTTTCCATCAATAGGATCGCGCTTTTCGCGGGTTTACATAATTTCTTTTACTCATCTGCAGCTCTAGGAATGCCTCCGCTGCGAGTATTTTCATGTTCGAAGAAACCATCCTGAAACAGCTCGTCCAACTTCACAAAGTGAAATTCGATTTTCCGTAATCAAACATCAACAACATTTTTATTTAATTGAAGTCTGGAGATTACCAGTTAGTAGCAGTGTAGAAAATGTTATTAAAATTGGAGGCAAGCCTCCACGTGTAAATATTAGCATAGTTCAAAAAGAAAAAGAATGTAAGAGTTGGGTATGCAAAGATATCAGTTTTTTATTTCCAACAGTTTAAAAGTATAGTTTACTGAAAGCGACCATTCATAAAGGGCACAGTAAACAATAACAAGATTCCTGCTTCAAGATTCGGTTTTTATGTTAATACTTTTTTTTTCGTGGTTCAGTAAGTTGTGGTTCAATACTTAGTGGTTAGAATTTGGTCGTTGTTTAGCCTTCGTGGTTTAGGCACTCGTGATTCCAGGGGTAGTTGTTTAATCATACCACCCTCTGCAGTGGGACCTGAAGTTCCAATGGGCACAGAATTGAGAAACTCTCACTGACCTGGTTCAGATCTCGGATAGCACTGCGAAAGACCTGAAGTGGAGGCTAACAAACCGTGATTGGATCTGCGGCAGACCCCTCTCCCTTCCCCAGCCAGATCTCCCAGTAGTGGCAGAAGCCAGGCTCCATATCGATCTGTTGGTGCTTCAGGCGATCCGATTGGCACTGAAAGCCTTTTCACCATCCATCAAGGGATAGCTTGTTCAGGTGGCACTGTAACAAACAAGGCGGAGTGGGGTCGTGGACTCTTTGTCAAGAGGCCCTGCACCTCTGGACTTGGCATGAACAACAGTGCATTTCCCTGGTAGCTCAACATCTGCCCGGTTCTCTGAACGTCAGAGCAGACAAACTCTGCCGAAGGTGCCTTCCTGATCTGGAGTGGCGTCTCCATCCTGAGGTGGCGCAAGGTCTCGTTCACCGATGGTGAGAGCCTTGGTTAGATCTGTTCGCCTCTGAAGAGAACATGCAATGTCAGCAGTTTGGCACGTTGGAGTTTCCAAGGCTGCTGTTGCTTTGCAACACATTTTGTCCGCCCATACCACTCTTGCCCAGAGTGCTCCAGAATATCAGGATCACCAGGCACAAGTTATTCTTGTGGCTCCGGATTGGGCACAGAGAGTTTGGTATCCCGAGCTTCTGGATATGAGCATCGATCCTCTGATCAGGCTGTCCCTTCGGGAGAATCTTCTCTCGTAACAGCAGGGAAGGGTCCTCCACCCGAATCTGTCCACTCTCCGCCTCCTTGCATTGAGATTGAGCTGCGACAGTTGACAGCTTTTGACCTTCCTCCAGAAGTCTGCGGGATTATTCTGACAGCCTGACGTCCCTCCACAAAATCAGCTTACGCCTGCCGATGGAATACATTTTGCAAAAATTGTACAGACTGGTCTCTTGAACCCTTGTCTGCCTACCTGGCAAATATCCTCCTGTTTATACTTTCCCTGACCCAGCAGGGCTCTGCTTTGGGCACTTTGAAGGGCTGCCTTTCAGCCCTCTGCTTTTTTTCGGCTGCCAGATCAGCCTTCACTTTTTAAGTCACCTCTGGTGCAGAGATTATTGAAGGGGTTGACCCACTTGTTTCCACCTTCTCCTTTTCTCCTGCCACGATGGGACCTTAATTTGGTCCTTACTTTCTTAATATGTGCACTGTTTGAGCCAATGCACCACTATCCTCTACAGTTGCTCACTATAACTATCAAAACAGCTTTTTTGGTAATAATTACCTCTTCCGGGAGAGTGAGTGAACTACAGGCACTGTCATCCCAGCCTCCTTACCTGAGAGTTTCCCAAGACAAAGTGGTACTGAGAACTAGAGCATCCTTTTTGCCTAAGGTTGTAACTCCCTTTCATCAAGGACAGTCCATTACTCTGCCCACTTTCTATGCACCTCCACATCCTTCCAAGGAAGAGGAGCGTCTCCATCGTCTGGACCCAAAAAGATCGTGATCGTTCTACCTTGATCGCCCAAGAGTTCCGAGTGGATGACCAACTCCTTATAGGATATGTAGACGCAAAAAAGGGGCGTGCTGTCCAAAATATGTTATGCCTTGGCATACAAGCAACCTCTTGGAAGCCTTAGGGCCCATTCCACCAAGGCGAAAGAAGCCACCACAGCCCTCCAGCGTGGTGTTCCTATTTCTGACATCTGCCAAGCGGCCACGCCATAATCTCTGCACACGTTTGCCTGACACTATTGCCTGGATTCTAGGTTTTCAGGGAGAGCCTATTTGGCCGATCTGTCTTGCAGGATTTCCTGGTTTAAAGCTGATCAGTTCCACCTCCGTAAAAGGTATTGATTGGGTATCTGTTCAAAGGTAAGGAATCTGTGGCCAGATGTGTCTTTCAGATGGACAAGTTACTTACCTACGGTAACGCCTTATCTGGTGCAGATATGATCTAGCTGCAGATTCCTTACCGACCTACCCATCCTCCCCGCATTGTTTTTTAGTGTTAGGGCTGTTTCCCTTCAGGCCCTAGTCTCTTTTTTTAACACACCATAGTCAGTCCCTTCTTGGCTCCGTGCTTATGGCATGGAAAGTTGTGAAAAGTACGGACGTCAGCGCTGAGTGGTAGTTATATTGGCGACACGGATGTCACAACAATGTCACGTCAAGTGGAGCGACGCCACCTACCAGCGTGCAGGTTTACTGCTAAGAAAAATCTTCTGGATCCAGCCCGACGCCTGGAAGTTCAAAGGTCAGGATTCTGCAGCTGGATCATGTCTTTATCAGATAAGGCATTACCGAAGGTAGGTAACTTGTCCATCAAGACGCTGCCGTACGTCCGCAAACAAACTGAGTGCAAACAATGTGCATGCGCTCAACTAACTACAACAGTTCATTCTGAGCTGGTACCAGTAGCTGACTGTCTCTAAAATGTTGAACAATCCAAATCCATGATAAGAGGATAACACCAAGCAGCAGCAGATGGAGGCGGCAGCGGGCTGCAGAAACACCAAGCATATTGCGTAGGTCTTGAGGAAAGCAGAAGAGGCCGTAGGGTGGAGGAGACTCCTTCGGTGAAACTGTGGACTCCTACAAATAAAGTAGTTTGTCCCCCAATGTAGAAGAAGGAAAACATCAGGAAAGAAAGTTTGTATCCAAGTTTAATAGAATAAAATGGGAGCCCACATCCTGCGCTGGTCTCTCCAGAGAAGCCCTGCAGCAAGAGCACTGCAGCACCATTAGCAACAGAACCCCCTGAAAACCCCAAGCCAGAACATGGAAGGTAAATACATCATGAGGTAGGTGTTAACACAATAACAGGTACCAGACGGCAAGTGTTCATCATAACAGCCTTGGTTCCTGTATGAAGTAGTGCTTTCCTCAGTATAGTAAATGTAGGGAGAAAAGGATATCACTGATCCACAGTTCATGAAAAATTAGCCCTGTCTCGATCACAGCCCCCCCCCCTGTAGCCATGGCATGACATCATTAGGACTATGGTTGTGGGTTTTTAGCTGGTTCATCCATTTCTGATCCTTAATTAGTACAAGTTTCTGTGTGGGGGTTCAGTCATTGTGATTATGAATCTTTTCTATGAGGACCCACATGATGCCATTACTACTGTGCTTGAATCCAAAAAGTGTGCTATCTTTCTGGTGGTAGTGTGTTTGCTTCTTAAGCTGCTCCTGTGTTCCCCTACGTGGATGCAAACTTTCCAAAGAAGGCATGCCCCCATAAAGGAGTCTGCATGGGCATGTGATCATATTGTCACTATTGCAGTTGGTATGGCTCCTTATGTGCCTTACTTTGCCATAATTCTATGTCTGTTTTTTGTGACCGTATGGTATGCAGTACATATCTGCTTCAGAGACAATATCCTGTGACTGGCGGAACTCTGCATAGTGTTGTGACTGCTTTTGTCTGATTGTGTATGTTCTGGGGTGGGCCAATAGGTCCCAGATACTCCATTCCCGTTTAAGAGAGAAGGGGTGCTGCCAGTGCTTGCCATTAGCGTTGAGGGTCTTCTAGTGTTTAGACCCAATCTTTTTAAGTTGATCAGAGGCAGCTAAAAAATTGGTGACGCGCGTTGATTTGCCGCTCTTAGATTTATTGTAGATCTCAAGCAGGAAAGCGTGTCACTTACTGCATGCTCTTTTCCGGACTTCTTTTAGGTCGAGCCTGGGCAGCACATGTGCTGCTCTGCGAGGTATGCTGTATTGAGGTATGGAATAGAAGCTCAGCCCATTTCCCGCCCATCTTTTCAATTGGCTCCTGTTACTGTCCTTTCTAAATGGTTGCTTTGGATTCGTGCATAGGCTTAGTAGTCCATCCTTAGTACCACCTTGTCTCCTTTTGGAACCTCCCAAAAGAACTGAACCTTTTACTTGTGTTGTTACTCGGCAGGGTTTATTAACAGTTGTGCTGGTTCTGTTTTACAAACCGCCCTGGTTTATTTTTAGTTGTTGTAGGTTGCACAACATGTGTGTTGTTTTTGCAATCTGTGACGCTGCAGAGGAGGTAATATTTTTATTTAGAAGTTATTTATTTGTAAATTTGTAATTTTACCAATTGAAATGCATTTGTTATATATATTTTTTTGTTATGCTGCATGACGTTTTATTGTCCGAGCTGTGTAACAAGCTGTTTGTTTGCTAAATTAAAAGTTATTTTTGTTGTATTTTTTATACATAGATTTTCTTTATTTTGTGTGATGTTGTTTTGGGGTGTGTTGTGATCTGCTGTTTGTGTTTTATAACACACATAACTGAAAGTCATGTGTGTTATACATTCGCTGTTTGACCAGGATCACAGGATGTTGGGGCCACGGCAACACGCGAACTTTGATCCCCAGCGTGTTGTTTGTCTTTTACAACTTGCAGAAGTGAAAGTCATCTGTCTTAATCTTAGTATTTATGTTCCTCGGTATTGCTTTTGTTGTCGGTTTGCATTGTCCCTAATGTTTTTTACGTCTGAGTTATGTAATGTAAGTAAAACTTATTTCAGTTTTTGTTTGTATATATATTTTCTCGATGATGATGTTGATTTTGTGCGTGCTGCGTTACAAATGCCTTAGGCTCCCACCCTTATCTTCTGCTCTTACCCCGTCACACTTTTCTTTTCTTACCTTTTTCGCCTTCTCTCTTCCACTTCCCTCCTAATGTCTCCCCACTCTCTCCCTCATCTCATCTATTTTTTCTCCCTCTACCTGCTCTCTCTACATTTCTCTCCTCCCATTCTCCTCCTCTTCCCTTCTCATCCGTTTTACACCCCCCCTCTCTCATACACTCCTGTCCCTAGCACACGTTACAGTGAAATTAACTGTCTCACACTTTTCCTCATCTATGTTATACTTATTATTTATGTTCTACAATATTGCTTTTGGTCGAGGTGTGTAATAAATATGCTGTTACATCAGTTTGGGCATGCATTGAAAATTGTGACCCATTCGGGTTTCTTGGTTAAATAACACCACTGAAGGCCATAATTATTTTACATACACAAGGGGGAAAAATGTGCTAAAAATGTGTATTATGTATGCAGTTACAATATTTTTGAAGTTTAATAAGTAAAACGCAATTGTGTTGCATATATTTTTTGTGTCCGTGCTGTATAACTGCTTTGGATAGGGTGCAGCGCTTTTTTGTATAAAGTACGTACTGGGTGTAAATGTGCGCACACTAATATATTTACACAATTTTAGACTTTAAATTACTGCTTAATTTGTCTTCCGGTGCGCGCCAGGCCACTTAATCATTAGCACATGCTCTTTGGGCGTGCTGTGTGACCGACTCAAAAGGTAATATGCTGTTTCTGTTTTATAACACACAAAAGGGAAAGTAATATGTGTTATACTTAGTTTTTATATTCCGTGATATTTTTTTTGCTCACGATTTTAGAATTAAACTTTGCTCCCCAGCTCCAAAGTCGAAACCTTTCTCCCTTTAGTGTCTGCCATGTTTTTTTTTTACATAATATGTATGTTGTTACTTTTTGTTTTACAGTGTAATAAGTAAAGCCCATTGGTGTTATTTGCCTAATGACAGGAAGTTGGGGCCACAGCTAAACACAAACTTGGGTCTCCAACTCCAAAGTCGGCACCTTTCTCCCTACACTACATTCTCTCAACACTGGCCTTTGCCTCTACTATTCTGTTCCTTCTTTCAAGCACATTATTTTACCTATCTCACCATATTTCTTCCTTCTTTTCTGCTCTTAACCCCTCTCGCACTTTATTTCTTTTAACATTTACTCCTAATCTCTCCCTCAGTTTTCCCATCTATTTTTTCTACCTCTTACCCACTCTCTCCACACTTTCTCTCCTTCTCCCATTCTTATCTGTGTTACCCCCTCCCCCTCTCATACACCCGTCTCCCCAGGACTCTTTACAATGAAATTAACTGTGTCTCACGCTTGTCTTTTTTTACCTTCTACTTCTCTCTTCCACCACATTTTCTCCCCTTCTCCCTTTCTTCTCCTCTTCCCTTCTCATCCGTTTTACAGTGAAATTAACTATCTCACAGTTTTCTTCATCTGTGTTATACTTAACATTTGCGTTTCACAATATTGCTTTTGGTCACGGTGTGTAATAAATATGCTGTTACATCAGTTTGGCTTTCTGTACGCATTTTGTATACGGAGGCCAGGGGCATCTATTATAAATTGTGACCAGTTTGGTTTCCTTGGTTAAATAGCACCACTTAAGGCCATTCATTTTTGCATACACACAAGTGGAAAAAAAAACAAGTTTGCCGAAGATCAGAAGATCATATAATGTTAGGCGACCGCAAAACTTGGATTTCCATCGGCATCTCCAAATTCGGCACTGTTCCCCCTACACCACAACGTCCCCACAATGCCTTTGCCTCTCCCATTCTGGTCCTTCTTTCCAGCATAATCTTTTACCTATCTCATGGCTCCTTTCTTTTTCTTCTGCTCTTACCCCTCACGCTTTTCCTTTGTTACCTTTTTCTCCCTCTCTCTTCCACCTCTCTCCTAATCTCTCTCTCACTTCCATCTATTTTTTCTCACTCTTACCCACTCTCTCCACACTTTCTCCCCTTCTCCCATTCTCTTCCTCTTCCTCTTCCCTTCTCATCTGTTTTGCCCCCTACCTCTCTCATACCACTCCTCTCCCTAGGACAAATGTTTAACTAAATAAACTGTAATAAACAATGTGCATTCAATCAATCAATAAAACTACAGCTTTTGTAAAGAAAAACCATAAGTCAGAAATACATCACCAATATACATAAAAATTACAAAAGTCAAAGGTACAACACCAAAACACCTAAAAATTACAGTAAAATAAATTAAGAAATGGTACCGAATGGCTCCATATCCGGTTCTCCCTCACCCCTGGTGATTAATCACACTCTGAGCCTTACTACTGCCTTTAAAAAGCTAAGAACATGCCACACAGTACTCACTGGGAGCATTAATCAAAAAGTAAACGCAGGTCGCACTCCTCTCCCTAGTACAAATGTTTAACAAAAATAAACTGCAATAAAAAATGTGCATTCATTGGATTAAATTAATAAATATTTCCTGTGTAAATGAGTGTATCTTTCTGTCAGTTAATGTCTGAGTGGGTGAAAGAGTGTGTTAGTGGGTACATGAATGGCTATATGGGTGATTGATTGGTTGTCTGACTACCTCTGGTGTCTGTCTGTGTGTTTGTGACTGTGTGTGGGTGAGGAGGTGTGTGACTGCCTGTTTGGATCAGTGAGTGTGTAAGTCAGTGGCTGTATGGGATCCTGTGTGCATGTCTGAGAAGCTGTATGGTTGAGTGAGTGTCTGTGTGGCTGTGTGGGTAATTGAGTACATGTGTCGGAATTGGTGAGTAACTGGGAATGTGAAAGGTAGTATAGGTGAGTGACTGGGTATATGAGTGACTGTATGCATGAGTTAGTGAACAAACAAATAGCAAAACAAATTAATTATACATTGAAAATAATATCTAACAAAATCGTTAAACCTTGCGGAAGGTTTTATCAACCTTCCATTCCTGCTGGAAGAAGTGGAAGGCAAATTGGCAGTAGAAGCATTCAAATTCAAATTACACTGATTACCCCCCCCCCCTTTTCACCCACATTAGGCAGTTACCAGTGAGACCATCCACAATTATCCGCAACCCTTTTATTCTTGGCCCTATTGACCACCATGGCTTGACTTTTGGACATTTTCACCAGTTGTCTCACATTCAACCAACCCTTTTCACCTAAAAAAAACCTGTGCCTTTACTAACTTTAGCTACTTGAACTGGATTAGAAAAGACAGAATTTCCTTTTGCAATTTTGAAAGGCTCTTTAATCCTCACCCAGTCTCCTACCATAATACCTTGGGAATTCGTGCATTTCTTTCCATAAAAATTCTTTTTCATAACTTCCTGCTTTTTCCTGACCACCTCTGCAAAATTTTTATTTGCACTTTCCCTGCCAATCTCCGGACATTTCTTATCCAACCAAGCTGGAAACAAAGCCGAATGCACCTGCCTTCCTTTAAGCAACTCAAAAGGCGTAACTCCTGTAGTGCAATGTGGAGAGGTGTTATAACTCCAAACCTTTTCTTCAATAAAGGTCCCCACGTCCAAACCTGAAGCCACAGCCGTTTGGATACCCTCTTTCACCACTTTATTATTGCTCTCAACTAAACCATTTGAGGCCGGAAAATAAAGAGCTACTCTGAGTTGTTTCACATCCTAAGAGCTCAAGAACTTACAAATTTTCTCAGACACAAAGTGTGTACTATTATCCGTCACCAAAAATTTGGGAGCTCCTTCCAACATAAAAAGCTTCTTTAAAAACTTTATAGTGTTGTCTGAATTAAGAGCATCCACAAATTTGTAATATAACCACTTAGAAAAGTAGTCCACTGCCAAGATCATAAACCTCATTCTTTCTGGCAAGACATTATAAGGGCCCGAGAAGTCTAAACCCACCTTTTCCCAAGATGAACTTGGAAAAACAGTGGGATGTAAAGGTACACTAGGCAATTTCCAGTGTTTATCTGAGAGTAAACACTCTTCACAATTGTTCACAACTGACTTAACCTGTGAATCCAAACCAACCCACCAATAATGTAATTTTATCCTCATGCATGTCTTTGACACTCCTAGGTGACCCTTATGTGCCAACCTAATAATTTCTTTTCTGAACTCAGAGGGTGAAACAACCTTATCACAGCAAAGTAAAATATTATCCTTTACTGCCAACTCATCCGCAACTTGAGCCATAGTTCTTAGATCCCCTGATAAATTTCTTACATCAGGCCACCTCCCTGACGCAAACTCCATAGCCTTGGATAAAATTAAGTCCTCCCCTCTAGCTATTATCCAATCATTTTCTGAAACTGAAAGGTTTAACTCATCAATGGCATCTACCAAAGTCACACATTCCACATTATCTTCCACGAAATCATCCCCTTCTTCTTTATCCAGTGACATCCTAGATAGGCAATCCGCCCGGAAATTTCTTCCCCCAGGAATGTGTCTCAAATCGAAATTGTACTCCTGCAATTTCGAAACTAATCTTGCAACCTAGGAGATAAACTATTGCTTCCAACCACGTTACTAAAAATAAAAGTGAGCGGCTTGTGATCTAATAACATTATAAATTTACGACCCAAGATGAACATTTTGAACTTCTGAGCTGCCCACACACAGGCTAAAGCTTCCCGCTCAATAGTGCTGTAACGTTCTCAGACTCCTTTAGTGACCTAGAAGCAAACGCTATAGTGTTTTCAACACCATTCACTTCCTGACTTAACACAGCGCCTAACCCACTCATACTTGCATCGACCGCAATAGTAGAAATACAATCATCGCGGAACGCATGCAAAGGGTGAGCTGCAACAATGAACTCCTTCACCTTATTAAAAGTCTCTTCCACATCATTCGACCACACACATTTTTGGCCCTTTTTTAATAAAATCTAAGGGGTTCAACCACCTGAGCGTAATTACTGACGAACCTAGCGGAGTATTCAGCCAGCCCTAGGAAAGAGCGAAAAGAGTCCTTGTCAGTGGGAGTCTTTGCCTCTTTTAAAGCCTTAATCACTGAAACTGTTGGTTTAATACCAGCACACGATACTGTGTGCCCTAGGTATTCCAGCTCCTCCACTCCAAACTTACATTTATCCTCTCTGATAGTCATTCCTCGTTCCCCTAACAAAGAGAGACCTTCCTCAACAAAATATTGTGTTCATCCAGGCTACTTGCAAAAATAAGAATATCATCCAGATGAGCCTGGACCCCTTTTAAATTCTTAAATAAGGTATCAATCAACCTTTGGAATACGCTGGCCGCTGACGCCAAACCGAAAGGGAGTCTCAAAAATGTAAACGCCCCTAACAGAGTGACGAAAGTGGTCAATTCCTGCGAGTCTTTGGCCAGTGGAAACTGATGGGACGCGGATTTTAGGTCAATTTCAGAGAACCACTTTGCTCCCCCCAAATTTGCCAATAACTCCGGAATCTTTGGAAGGGGGTGGCAATCCACCTTGATGTTTTTGTTCAAAACTCTGAGGTCAGCACACAACCTATTCTGGTTATTCTTTTTCCGTGCGACCACAATGGGGGCAACCCATTCTGACGACTCTGTAGGTTGAATAATCCCCTGTTCACACAAATCTTCCAACATTTTCTTAAGTTCAGACCTTACACTTAAAGGTAGATTACAAACCTTGTGAGCTATAGGTGAAGCATTAGGAAGAAGCCTGATCTTATGTTCCACTCCTTTTACCAGACCCCCCTTATTGCTAAAAACCTCCTTTAACTCCTTTATCAGATGTCCACGATCAATCATCATATTTTCAGTACAACAAATAGGTAAGTCTCTTGCTCTTAGGGAATTTTCTTTTCCCGGCACCAAATACAACCCCATTCTGGCAAGGTCCTTCCACCCCACAATATTTTTCCCTTTTATTTTTTTGAACATATGGATCGTTCCAGAATTTCTAAATTTCCCATGAAGAACCCCAGCATATCAATATATTTTCCCCCGAAAGCTTTAGGGTTAACATCAGATTCCAAAAGTACAATTTTTTTGCCCCATTTCTCGTAGAATGTAGAATCACGAAGGATCATGATGGGCGACCCAGAATCTGCCATCACCTGCAACTGAACTCCGTTGATAGTTGAAGAACATAAAGGACCCTTAATTTCTTCTTCACCTGTGTCCAAAGTTAACAGTAGATTGTCCATGGATTCAGAACAATCCTCCCAATCCTTCAAAACCTTATTAATACCCTTCACGGTTATGCCGTCGAAAACCTACTAAAAGTGAACATTAGCAAAACAAAAGTTCTTTCTATAACTAGGAGCAAAAAGACGTACACTTGGACGCTCGGCTCAGAAGCAATTTCAAACTGCTCTGAATACAAATATCTTGGGATCCAAGTCGATAATGGTGGCCGCTACCAAAACCAACTGGAGGCCATCCAGAGGAAAGGCATGCTAATAGCCGTGACTTTGAAACAGTTAAAGACTAACCTGACCGGCGAGACTCTACTTCCACTAATACGAGTAGCTAAAATCAAAATAGAGTCATCAATCATGTACGGCAGTGAGGCCCTAAGAGGAATTGACGCAAAACTTCTGGACACAACCATCTCAAGGGCCTACAGATTTCTCTTTAATCTGCCACTCTAAACTTCGCAGGCCCAGATTCGGTTGGAATTTGGGCTGACGTGCCAAACACTTGCTCGTAGAGGCTCATACATCAAGTGCTGGCACAAATTAAAGAATTCACCAGAAAACACCTTGAACCGACAGCTCTGGCAAGACATGATTACCTCATTGCGGATGCCGGCGAAAAAATACTTAGAGGAGTCCCTGGCCATCACAGGACTGAAAGCCCTATGGGAGACTCCTCTATCACATGCGCAATTCAAGCGCATAGTTAACAAGAGTTTAAAGAGACACTCACATGTGGAGGACAAAGCTTTGCTCTCCTACAGGCGCCATGCCTGGATGACCTTGTGCACATACAAAACACCGGGGCTCCAAGCATATTTTGGTCTGGGGTATGGCTGGAAAACAAAAGAGGCCTTTTTCAAACACAGACTAGGGATTCTACCCGCCATTCCTTACCTACCACCATGGTTGAGGCAGAACTATGGGACCAAATGCCGGCTCTGCGGAACAGGAATCGAAGACTTGGACATTTATTGTGCACTTGTCCGAAGTTGAACGATGAAAAAGTAGCTCTGTTGAAAACAGCTTTCAGCGCATTAGGAGTCCGCTCACGCAGACAAGCTGTCCTCGCCTGTTTTGATCCTTGTCTCCCGCCACTAAACGGGAAGCTAGTGAAATTCCTGAAACTAGCGGAACGGAAACAAATAACCCAGGCACTTGGCTAAGTGGAAACCCGGGACAGGACCAAGTGCCTTGAACAATTTTCCCTGCCGGGGTTTTACTGTTTTTTATCTTGATATTCAATCAATTACGAACTTTTGCTTTTAAGGCCTTTTACATTTCTTATGAGATTGTTTTTAATGCACTTTTTGTAACTGTTTTTATTAACCTAAACAATAAAGAATTACTTACTTACTTACAATCCAATCCACATTGTTAATTTTAACACTCTTTTTTTGAAATCTACACACTTTCTGAAAATGACCTACTGTCTTACAAACTGAACAACGCTTACCCAAGGCAGGACAGCCTTTAAAATTACCAATATGGAATTTCGATCCACATCTCAAACAAAAGTTTTGACTTTTGTTTTGAGGATGTTTTACCTTATCTTTAGTACCCACAGCGTACAAACCTTCCTCATCACCCCCATCTGAAACTAGACTCATTTTAGAAGTTGAGTCAGCCATCATAGCTTTAGTTGATAAAACTGACCTTTCAATACTTAAGGCTAGATCAATCACTTCTAATAAAGAAGGGTTTTTACAGCTAAGGATTCTTTCTTTGATTTTAGAAGAAGCACAATTAAATACTAGTTGGTCCCTAATATAATTATCTAAAAGTGGACCAAAATCACAGGAAATAGCTAAAACTCTTAATGCAGCCACATATTCCTCTATTTTCTCGTCATCCTTTTGTTTGCGTTTATAAAAATTATGCCTTTCCAGCATAATATTGGGAGACTCATCAAATTGTTTTTTTAACCTTGCTAACGCCTCAAGATAAACATTCCATTGTCTATCTCCAGATTGGCCCGTAGGAGGTGGAATAGGGGTAAGCCTATTAAAAATACGTTGTGCAGCTAACCCCAAACTGCCAAACAATAATGCAAATTTACGGGGTGGTGAATACTCAACCGCATCGATAGCTACCAAATGATTTTGAAATAACCCTAACCATTCTGGCCATAAAAGAGTAGGTTTACCAGGTTTGTCTAGAAAGGGTTGAGGTTGTCTGATATCTTTGACCGAAGACATATTTAACCACATCCATGCTGGTAAAATCCCTCTCCTGTGCTGGGCCATAATAAAAACGGGTGTGGTCATGACGAGCTCAGCTCGTCATGAGCACAGGAGCACTGTGCCTCATGACGAGCTGAGCTCGTCATGAGCATCGAAGGGGCTAAAAATAAAATAAAGATTGATACTATATATATTACAACCAATTCCAGCCCCTAACTTTAGACCTCATAATAAATAAATTATAGAATGTTTCCAAATAAACTGTAGAAAAGTATTATTAAGTCTTGTAGGAAAGAGTCTTGTCGGAACTATCGGCTTAAATGTCGAACAAGTTGAAAATCAGTAAATAAATGCAGTCATCAAATAGTCAAATGTTACCTTGAGAAAGTGTTTCCCAAGAAATTGTTTCAAGATAAAAATCGCTGGCAAATTCAGAATCGTAATTCCCTTTAAAAAAAAAAAAATAAATAAAGATTAAAAGCTGAAAACCAACTCCAATCCGATTTCCTGAAAATGGAGGCACGTCGTGAATGCGCAGCCGGGTGGCTCACAGCGCGTAAAGAAACACCGGAGCTGAGAACGTCTTACATGAATTCCTGGAAACGTCCTACGTCGCACTTGCAGCTTTCCCAGAATTCCTTGAAGCAAGAGGGAGTCCTACGTCACGCTCCTTGTCAGACTGGAATCCCTTCGTAGCAGCATATTCTGGAAGCAGAGCCGATTACAGAAAGAACGTGCCGGTAAGTGGAATTGTTGACTGTCTTCAAAAGATGCACATTTCTCCACCGTCGTTTATGAAAAATAACGAGACTCTCCACAAGTCCAATCAGGAAATAAATCCAACAAACGTGCCGGAGCTTAGCAAGAGTGCTTTCCTCGGAAATAGTCCAGCCATAGGAAACCCCAAGTTTACTCTATTTCGAGTTGTTACAAAAGCAGCCGCACCCAAAAAAAATGTTTCAATCCTACCGTAATCCGACGAATTTCAATAAATGAAGCAAATGAATCGTCGATACTGACGTAGGCAACTGGTGACTTATGCTTGCTTATCTCCGGAACAATTTGCGACTCATAGAGTAAAAAAATAAATAATAATAATCCTTGTGAAAAGACTGTGTATGTAGCCAGGGGTAAACCCAAAAAATGGCAGAAGGTGTGGGGGGCTTGGAACGAGTATAGGGGTGACATCTGCATACCACCGGAATCCGCCCCACTGGAAGAACACTTGACCCCATAGCCTATAACTCCAACTGACGATTTTGTATTACTGCTATCCTGTGATTCCCACCCCCGTGGTTCTATGTGTCCATATTGTTCTGAACCTAAATGTTATCATTGTGCCTAGCCGACTCCTTGATTAGGCCCCACTACATAATGGTTTAATTGCCTTCTTCTTCGCGCTAGTTTTGGCGCCTCTTTCTGTACTTGTTCCTTCTTCATAAAATATAAAAAATGGAAAATCATAACCTTCACACGTTCTGTTACCTTGCTCCTTGCACTTTGATCTATTGCTTTTTGAGTTGCTGCCTAGCCTCCGGGATGTAAGGCTGAATAGCTGTGTGCACTATTTGAAAATAAAGGTTTTAACATTTTTTTTTTAAAATAATAATAATCCTTGTGTGGGTCGGTGGGTGAATAAAAATGATCCCAATCAATCATAAAATTAAGAAAGGAGGGGGGCGTGGCCGAGCGCGAAGCGAGATGGCCGCTTAGGCTGGGAGCTCCGCTCGCCACGGAATCAATCCTGACTTTCTCCTGCCTTCCCCCGCCCGCATCGGCTTGGTGCTGAACACAGCGGCGTCGGAATATCCCGGGAGTTGCTGGCCGAAATCCTGGGGCTTGAAGAGACCGGCGTCCCCCTTTTCTGCTCCTTGTTGTTCGGGCCGCTGCGGAGACGGGCAGCTGGCCGAGGGTCCGGAGGCTGACGCCGGCTGCTAAGGGCACTAGAGACCGCGGCTTTGCAGGCCGAGACGTCCGGAGGTCCGGAATGCAGCGAATGGCACTGGGGACGCACGGGTGAGCGCGGCGACCGGCGCAACCCCGAGAACGGACGTACATATTGCTGAGCCTGCCGCACCGGCCTGCTGAGTCGCCCCTTTGTTCTCGGAGAGGCTGGTGAGGCGCCATTTTGGAGCTGACCGTCCGGTGTGGACTTCGTCCGTCGGAGTTAGCCCTGATTTACAAGTGCCTGGACCTCAGCGATATGGGGATCAGCCCTCCTGAGCTGTTTGGTCTGCATATTGCGACCCCATATTGTGAATAGCGGATGCCTCCGGAGAACCCTATGGACTGCTTGCTGACTAACACTCCCTGCCTATGGCCGTGGTCAGCGCGATGACTCGCACCTCATGATTGTGTGCTTTGCCGACTCCCGTATACTGATCCCACCAGGTGCTCTTGGCTGGGAGACACTGTGTCAACTTCCGACGCTGTCTTGCGTGGGCGTCTTCAGGTGGGGGTGCTTGCTTGGACAGGCGTCGCAAGATGGAGCCCTCACTTCGCCACGTCCTGAATGCTTTGAACTCTCTCCGTGTTGCCTTGGTGAGGGTAGCCGAAGACCTGGGTGAACGGCTGGACGCCATTGCAGTCTCACCGCTGGATGATAGCCCCGAGGATCGGGCAAGTAGTGGGGACACGGACAGCTCTGCGCAAGAGGTGGGTGCACCGACTACGACTTTGCGGCTGACCCTGTGGGAGACCCAGAACAGTGATGGTGGTGGTTTTGGGCAGCCTGACGGCGTGAGTGTGGTCTTGCGGCTTGCAGCAGAGCCGCGGGTGGATCTCGTTCACGGCCCTGCTTTTGGGACCACCAACTTCGATTGGCCCTTACTGTGTTGTGCCTTGGCAAAATGGCCTGATACTTTGCTGCGGTCCCTGTGCATCTGGCTCAATCATTTTCCTGGCCCCTGGGTGGCGAGAACTCTTGTGCGGTTGGTCCTGCCTTGCTTGCCCGACCACCCTGATTTTCTAAGGTACTGCACTGCTGCCCTTCAGCTACCGCGCCTCGACGGCAGGGACAGGACGGGCCAGGGGTGACCCCTCCATCGGTGTAACCAGGACTGCTCCCCGGATGACTAGCGTGAAGACTTTGATTACTGTTTTGTGATGCGACGCCGCTGCTTTCTGTTCAAAAGCTGGCTTATTTAAGATCGACGCTGAGCTGACCAGTGCGGGCGGGGGGGGGGTTTATTTGTTGTGTCTTTCCCCCCCCTGTTTTCTTTCCCTTCTGTGGGACCATCTGGGGTGACGGGCACGCTAATCGGGGGTGGGCCATAGCCTCGTTAGACGTGCGGGGTGGGGGGTTGGGGACCTGTGGGTTAGTTCTTCTTATGTTCTATGGTCCGTTTTTTTTTTTTTTTTTCTTTTGGCTAAGTCTTTCTTTGTATTCCCTCTTGTGGGTTTTCTGGGGTACCAAGCATGCCTATGGGGGGGGGTGGGCCGTGGCCTTCCGCTGCATGCAGGGTGGGGGGTTGGGGTATAACGTGTTTTTTGTGCTTCTTTGTCTCTATGGCCCTACGTTTCTTCCTTCTAGTCTTTTCTTCTCTGTCCTCCTCTCCTGTGGGATTGGGTTTCGCGTAATCTGGGAGGGTGTCCACCATGAGTCGTCGCGGACTGGGTTATTTGCTGCCACTTGTAGGTGGACCAAAGTGTTGTGGATTATTACTTGTTATTCACTTGGCTTCCTGATTTGTGCCCTTCCCAGGACGATTACTAACTGTGGCGGGTTGTGGTTCCGGCGACATATTGCATTGCTTACTGTTTAATCCTGCTAACATGTAACGGACCGATGTTTGCTCTTGATATCCTGAAACCTGTTTACCTTCAGACTTTAAATTTAAAAATTAGACCTCAATGATCCTGTAATTGATCCTGACGGATTTCCCTTATTGACCCGTATTGTATTTCAACGCCTTTGGGCTGCGCTCCTGGATGTATGTGTAACCTTCCCCTTTTTTGTCAATAAAGGTCTTCCAAAAATTTAAGGGAAAAAAAAAAAAAATGATCCCAATCGTCGCCAATCTATAATAAGTGGAGGGGTCTGAAGACTTCTTATGAAGAAAGAAGAAGTTTATTCCAAGTTATTCACCCACGATACAAGTGTGTCTTGACAGGCCGGAGTTCGCTCAGTATCTGCAGTCATTGAGCGAACCTCGAGCTGAGAACACTCTAAGTCATTCAAAGAAATTCACGCTCTTAATGATACATCATATAACAACCCATTAACATTTCATTAACATTCTGTTACAGGATCCGCATCCCTATATATGCAAATTTGGATTTCTTTTAATATCTCTAAAACTAATGAATGGATTTATATAAAATAACAAAAGCACTCTTTCTAGAACAAGAGCTAGCTTTCTGCCAGATTTGGTGTTATTCCATCCAGCTGTTCAGGCGGTTGTCTGTTGTCGTGTTTAAAATCTCTATGGGAGTTAACATAATAAAGGCATTTTTTTTTACCCCTACTCCACTTTTCCCAGCCCCTGCTTGTCGGATCGTCCCAAAACTTTCCATTCACAATTAAAATTAGAGGCACATTTTTTGGGCAGGGGACATAGGCAAGTCAACAAACACTTTTCTATGGAAGTATGGTCGTAACTATAACTACCTACTGGCAACCGCCAGGTTATATTTTAGATATATATATGTATGTGTGTGTGTATGTGTATGTGTGTGTGTGTGTATATATATATATATATATATATATCGTCTTATTTGTATGCAGTTGTACCTCTCCAGTATTGTGCTCGGGTCAATCCCATTGCAGGTGTCCCAGGGAATGAATTTCCTGGATTGTTTGGGAAACTTAAGAGTTTTTGGCTATTCACAAACTTACTTCTGACTAAATCCGGAAACATTTTCTACTGTCAAGAACAGAGTAAATCGCTCCCCGAACAATGAAGGCTGTGATAATGGACACCAAAACTGGTTGGGTTGTGGCCGAAGGTGCTTCTCCAAGAAAAAAATATTTTTTCTGTTAAGAAAAAGAATGCACAACCATTTTCCCAGTCACAGTTGTGCAATATGTACAATCACATATAGGAATGCCTCTGCATAGTCATAAGTATTAAATGCACCAATGAAGGGTCGTAGAACTGCCAATGTAGGATTCCAGATTTTTCGTGGGAGTGGGTTCAGTTTTCTCTTGTGGTCTAGGAGATGGCCTGGTCTAGACTCGAATTTAAGTCTTTTTGTGATAGATAGGTGTTCACAGGCTAGCTCTGCTGCACTCCAAAAGTTTATTTGTGCTTTTATTATTACTATACACCTGAACACGGAGTAGCCAAGTACTAGAACTTAAAAGGCTCTTGGCTCATTTGCCAAAGAGTTGCAATTTACACCTATTTTTTAAATTAACAAAAGTACCCAAGATTACTCCTGGAAAGCAGAAACGGCTGTGTAACAGCTAGGGCACATTCACCCTGTTAGGTCCTTGGCACACCCTTACCAGGGTGCACTGGGCGCAAACTGGGAAGCATGCACCATTTTTCAAACAATGCCATGTCCCTAGGGCAGACACGAAGTTGTGACTGCCCAAGGCAGACACGAAGTTGTGACTACCCAAGGGTCAGTGCATTAGTGTACGGTGATGCTTCTTTACCTCTGGGCCCATGGTAATAATATGGTATTGTTGCAGAGGAAAAGTGTTTTCTTTTTTGCTTGGGGCTATGCCCCTCAGCAATTGAGACCACGCAAATGAGGGAACACCTCTTTAAGGTAGTACCAGCTCTATCTGTATTACAGAAAGGACCGCACAAGTGTTTGTGGGTTTTTCTGTTGCACCAAGGTGCTTTATGGGCACAGAAAGTGGGCGCACACATCTGCTGAATAGGAGCTTGATCCTCCCATTAGCAGGAGTTACTCTCGTACCATATTCACATTGCCTTATAAATATTAGGGAAAAGCCACAAACTCATAGATTTGTTTTCAACAATTTCTGAAGTCATTTTCGTTCTTGAACGGCCAGTCACATCCCTTGAACAGTTTTGCACACATGTAAAATTCCAACTTGAGGGTAAACTTTGTGGGAGCAAATCCGTTCATAAATTTAATATCACATTCTGTGAACAAAAACATGTAAAACGGTCATTTGCGCTCCCATGCTCAATTGTCCGTAAGTATTGGACCGTCTTTCATTTTAACCTACATGGGCAGATATCTTGCAATGCAAATTTAATAAGATCTGCAAAATGAAAAGTAAATATATTATTTCTGGCTTAGGCTGTACAGTACCATGACCAATGGCAATGAATCTGTTCTATGGAATTAGGCTATTACCTTTCTCAAACACACTTTGCGGAATTCCGAAATCTAACCCTAAAAACACCTCTGAATTGATTTCACTTTCTGATAACGACTTTACTATTATGGTGAGACTGTGCGACTGTTTATGTAAAAATGTAAGTCCAGAGTTTACCTGTCTGTGCTCTGATTGGTAGGTTATACACTCCTTCCAGATCGTCATAGGCTCATTAACTGGGTGGATTTTTGAGATTGACTTGATGGTCTCACAGTCGCCTTTCAGTATGGCCTCATGTAATTTCGCTGGTAGTTCGTTAAATTCTTGATGACAATCGCACACTGTTGCTGCTGGAGAAGATGAACTTTTCTGGCCATTGTGTGGTTGTTTGATGCATACTGTGGTGTTCCCCATTTCTGTGTTGTTATTTCTAAGTGATGTTACATGATGACTGTTCAAGAGTCCCTCATGGAATCGCCACTTCAGCACTTTCACATTGTGATGGCACAGGCCTCTGTGTTCTAGAACTTCTTTCTAGATCTGGCTTGAGGGAGATCAGCTGCAATCCTTATATTTGCATGTAATTATTTCTTTTAAACACACTGACTATATAAAAGCTGTTTTCACCAAAATAATTTTCTAAAATGTATTTATATTTCTTAACAGGATTAAGTATGCTCTTCTCCTTATTGTACAAAAATACATTAAACTACAGAATTTTTTTTAAGTTTGCTTTTTGTGTTCAGGTTTTATTTGAATATTTGAGGAGCAGAAATATGCTAATATAATTTAGTGGTATGTACTACAATAATCAGTTAAGAAACTAAAATTATTGACTGGTCCTAAATCTTGTAAAACTCATAAGCACTACCAGAGATCGCCATGATACCTAAGCCACATTAAAGAATGGACATACCAGTCTGCATGATGGTGCGAGTCCATAGTGTACTGTAAACAAACATAATTTATAGACCAAAGAATAAATCAAGGGAAAAGTTCAATTGAGAAAGTGAGGATATTTATTTTAAAGAAATAGACATATTTGTATAGATTGTTGTAGTCAGCATTAGATATGAGATGAGTTCTCCCCGCTAAAAAGCACCTTGACAAATTGAAAATGTGCGTGTATTTCTATTAAATAAAATATCTTTTGAACTTGTGATGGTTAAAAGGCTTGTCCGTTTTGAATAAAACATGTCCCTAAATATGGCTCATTTGTGTACCATACTTGAATTTCAGATACAATTCTCAATTGGAAGATCAAGCCAGACATCACTATAATGAAAACTAAGGCATTGCATAAAAGTTTTCTGTCATAGTGTTTTAGTTAATTTATTTTGACCTTGAGTATTATCATGTCATCTAATGACAACTGCAGTTCTAGTGAAGTGTTAACAGTTCTTGTCAGATATTGACATTTGTGGCTGCTTATTGTTTCTCCGACTGGACAGCTCTAGCTCAAGACAAAAACCTGTACCATTTTCCAGTAATCATTTTATGTTTGTGTGCCGGCCCATGTTCTGAGAGGGTTCTCTGTCATGTTTTTGAACACAGCAGCTTGTAGTTGAAACAGGGGTCCACCGACAAAACGAGGGCATACTTTTGTGAGTTCTGGGTTGGTACAAATGAAATCAAATGGATATTAGTTGCTGTTCTATTGGTGGCTATTACAGAAGCTAGTCTGACCAGAAAAATGAGCAATGCAACAACATCACTCATTACAGGAAACCTTCTTTGAGGCTTGCTTAATACTTCTACATAGGCACAGTTTGTGTTTGGTAATTGGAGTATTCATCATTTGAAGATGATCCACTTGATCACGTGCCCACACGGACTTTTTTTTATAGAGGCATCACTTATTTGGAAAGGTTTGCATCCACATAGGGGAACACAAGAACCGTATAAGGGGCCAACACAACACCGCCAGAAATATAGCACATGTTTTGGAGTTCCTGCACAGTAGAAATGACATCAAGTGGGTCATTCAGTTGCTCTTCTATAAGTGGCTTTTGCAGAAGCTAGTTTGAACAGAGAACGGAGCTATGCAACATCATTACTCATTACAGGAAACCTTCTTTGGGGCGTACTCTATACCTATATATTGACACAGTTTGTGTTTTGTAAGTGGAATAATCCTTATTTGAAGATGATCCATCTGATCACGTGCCCATGCAGACTTCTTTTTAAAGGCATGACTTCTTTGGAAAAGTTTGCTTCCACATAGGGGAACACTGGAGTAGTATAAGGTGCCAGCACAACACTACTAGAATGAGGGCACCCATTTTGGAGTTCTGGTACAGTACTAATGCCATCTAGTGGGCATTCAATTGTTCTATAAGTGGCTTTTACATACGCTTCCCTAACCAGAGAACTGAGCTATGCAACATGGTCACTCCTTACAGGGTACCTTCTTTGGGGCTTAATTGATACCTATATATAGGCACAGTTTGTGTTTTGTAATTGGAATAATCCTCATTTGAAGAAAGATTCCTTTACATCTCCAATTGCCCTTACCAGCAGAAGCATCAAAAACCATGAATTGCTATGGCTGCAGATGATCACTGGGTCTGTGTAGCCTCATTAAGGAAGCTGTAAGCTACAAAATCAAGAACTACTCCCTTCATTTGTGTCAAGGAATATCTGTATGCCCTGGACACCACTGGGTTGGCAGAGCTTGCAAGCTTGAGCTATACAACCGTTGTCATAAGTAGAAGAACGTGGGGAACTGTGTGATGCTGGTAGAAAAGAAGGTTAAGAAGCCACCTGAGTGACGTCTTGCTTTTGACATACACCAGTGAGTGGGCAGTGAGACCAGGACAAGAATCAGAAGATGTATAGACTGTGGTAGGAGCTGTGCTTAATTTGTAAAAAGTGAAGTCCATGTGCTCAAATGTTTTTCCCAGGCCACACCCATTTTCCTCCAGCTCCACCCACTTCCTCCACTGGGTCCACACACAATTAATCCTACGTATGTAAATCACTGTATATGAAATTTTACAGAGGACTACAAGTTGTTGGAGTGGCATGTCTATACGGGTAGGCATTATAGTTTGACTGCTTGATCTGGAGAAGTGCAACCTCTGAATTGAAAATGCTACACCATAGTTGGGGGTTCTCTTTAATAATAAGAATTGATTTCTACCCAAATTAACCCTTTTTGCAACATTGATCTATGCTCTAACCTACACTTTGAACTGTACATGCAGTTCTTTGACAACAGTTAATAATTTACGGTTCTATATTAAGATTTATTAATTTATAAACTGTAACAATCGCTGTCTCTTAGAAAAGCAGTAACCCACTGACCTATTTACATTATGTGCACTTTTGATCTGCATGGGACGAATTCTTTACAGCAGGCACATTAACTCTCTACCTAATGATGAGTCAAAACCTCTACTAGACACAACTCCCATCGCTCTCCAGGAAGGACATTAATCACCGAGTTATCTTTAAATCTTTATTGTTGCCTGGAAAATTGCTGGAGACAAGGAACCCGGCAGAAGATGCTTTGAAAATGAAAATAAACTAGCAAACACTGCGCTCCTTGAAATCAGCTACCGGTTTGGTGGTACCGGCGGTAGTGCCCTTGAGCCGGCCATGAGACCAATTAAACACTGGTGTCACAGTGTTACCTCACTGTGGCACCGAGAGGATGCAACACTGCCAGCAAACTCTAATTCACCTCTACAGCAGGCACTGCATGTGTGCATCATTTCTCTGTATGTCGGCAGAGCCCATATAATCCACCCTATTTAGCCACGCAACACAAATGAAGGAGCTAGATATACAAATTATCAAGATCAGAATGTATGCGATTTAGATGATTTTTGTGCTTCCCCTGTAAATCTGGAGGGGAGAGTGCAGGTCTTCCGGCATCCCTGTGCTGCATGCGAGTTTTGAAGATATGGCGACAACCTACCATGCTTGTTCCTCTTCTGGAGATTGCCTTGTTGCGGTTTTAAGTATCAGCTCAAATCTCATTATATATGTTATGTATTTGAATGTTTATTCTCATTCTTTATGTTGTTATATATTTGAAAGTTTATTCTTCAAGGGCGCTAACTTGTGGTCAAGTGCTTTTTACACCCTTTGGCCTTGAGTTATTTCTTTTGGCCATTTCTTTATGCTCAATATGAGAAGTGCAAAATATTTATTGTCAATTCAATTTTTTTCCATGGTGGCTTCTATGTAGATGTTTTTACCTTATGTGTCGCCAATCTGTGCTTGATGAGCTGCTCTTTGGGTCTTTCCAATAAAATAAAACAAACCATAAATTGGACACAATTCAATCTAACATGTTCTTGATTGCCTCCCTATAAGGCCCGGCAGGCGTGGGAGACTGAGATGGGAGAACCCATTGCAGGTTCGAATTGGGGGAATGCATGTGATTGGTGAGGACGGTTTACTGTAATAACAGACTTAAGCTGCTACTCTTTAACTATTTGCATTGCATCTATGTTACCCCCTTTCAGCTCAACAGGATAGATCCCGCTAGAGCAGCAAAGTGTGCACGCAGCGGATTGGTGGGTGCTATCTATTTACTTACATCTTGCTTGGGCGTGTGCGACTGTGCAGGGGTGCTGGAGGGAAGTCGTTCCCAAGATTGTTGTGGCTACTGGCCTCACACTCTCCTTTACTCCCAGAGCCTGCCTGCTGAATATAGTGGTGAGGCTCAAGGGCAGAAGGTCCCTTATAAGATTTCCCTGCTCACACTCCTCCTAGCTATGCGCCAGGTGGCCATAGGGTGGCTGGGACCCAGGGCACCTAGGTATCATTCTGGATTAGAGATGTCCTTGAGTGGGTAGGTAGCAGAACAGCATGAATTCCAGCTGCCTCGTAAAGCTGACAATGCTGCTAATAATGTGCTGGCTTGGGGGTTACTACTGGATAGATTCAGTGGCAGTGAAGGCCCAAACTTTGACCCTGGTACTGGCGACAGGAGGTGAAACTGTGGGTTTTGTATGAGAGTCGTGGCTGCCAGGTGTGGTTTTGATCTCTACATGCTAGTCTAGCTCTGTCTTTGTATAAGTTATGCTGTATAGAGAGAACAAAGGGGGGATGATAATCCTGGATGGTAGTGGCGCTACACCAAATATCGGCAATATCAGTATTTGTTATTCTAGATATCTTAGTCGTTGGGTGCCTAGGTATGGGCCATCATCCTTGCCTACAAATGATCCGTAGACCTAAAGATATTACTGAAACACCTATCACACTGTAACAACCGGATTCTCATCACAGGCAGCTCACCATCCGTGGCTAACCCAATCGTCACGTAACGACACTCTTCTCAGGCCACTATTTACAAGACATCTAGAATACTCACCTGAGAAAGTGAAAAGAAGCTATTTACATGCCTGTATAATCAAACATACCACTAACACCTAATGGATTACATATCTTATCCTATATTTACCTCATTTTATACTCTTTTACGTCTCCCGACGATATTTTCTATATTTATAGTCCCGTAAGACTGTTTCTATCTTTATAGTCCAGTAAGACTGTTTCTATCTTTATAGTCCCGTAAGACTGTCTCTTTTACGTCACCCGACGATCTACACTAATAGGGATAACTAATAGGGATACACCTTCGAGAGTTATTTCCCAAATGAAGTTCACACTTTCCCCCAATCAACAGTTACCTTTGCAGAAGGGCATATCCCATCCTTCTGTATGTCAGCACCTGGTTAAAAGGAAAGGTTAATCTCATTCATGAAGACAACATTCAAAGATATTGATTAGTAAATCTTTATTCTATAATCAAACATGACAGAATGAGCAAAATGCAAATGAATTAAGTTAGTCGCTACCTATAACCTAAAAGGGGAATAAAGATTAATAGTTAAATGCATTCTACACTAAGCTCAGAACGCCTCACCTTAGACGTGTGTCTTTCCATCTCAGCAGCGGAGCTGATCCCTCTCTCTCTCTCGTTCTCTTCTATGCGCTTGGGACTCTGCTCTCCCTCTATGGCTCACGATTAAACGTCTGCACCGCTATGCCTTGTCTACGCTGGCATGGTTCCAGAACACTCGAACCCTCTTCTGGTCTTGGTCTCTGCCACTCCTGTATGATGTCACTACCGGACTTTCACTCACTCTCCTTCTTCACTTCAGGATTTCGATTAACTGATGGTATCAATCTCTATGCACCAGCCTTTAGACCAACCTCTTCGGTCTTCTCCACACGTTGCTCTCTCTCTCTACTCTACTCGCTCCTTGATGATATGGAGCTCACTTTCTCTATGGAAAATTCCGGCATCAGGCCGACTCCCATCGAATTCCTGTACCAGTCCCCAGCTCCCTCCGCCTTACGCAGTGGCCACCTTCGAATTGCGTCCAGAGCCGGGAAGACAAACACATTCCTTCGATAAGGGCCAGTCTTGACCGGTTCCTCTCTAGCGAACAACAGGATGAATTCTAAACATTACCTTTACCCTGCAAGCGCCTCGGCTGTCCGAGCAGGGATACAAAATGGCTTCTCTCTAGCTTTCGGGCCTATAGTTCTGAGAAAACGGAAAAAGGCACTAAACCATGTCAAAGCACATAGTTAAGCCCCATAAATGAAAGCAAATGCAATTAGGACTGAAATGGTAGTAAATTATAGTCACCACCAGTCTAAAAATAGGCTAAAATTACCCTGTTGCTACACACATCAACTTAGAATATTCCACAAGAACACAATGTCATAAGTTCAATCCACAAAGTCAAAATCAGGTTGAGATAAATGTATAGTTCTTTTAATCCACAAGACTTTCTCCAAGTCCAGCCAACACGTGTTTCGTCATATGGGCAGGTACCCACGACTTCATCAGGGCTGGGAAAGAAATAATACAAACATATATTGTAGTCCCGCACAACTCGTGTAAGTCAGACCATTCACCGGTAGCACCAGATTTCCCGGCATCACACCGGCACTATGCCTCACCAATTTTATGTCAGCCATGAACCCACGTGAGAGTACTCACATAAATATCAGTACAGTGATTTCCTCAGCGGGTGAAAAATTATTAACAACATAATTTTTCACCCGCTGAGGGGCACCTATTTGCCTCCTGTGGAGGTATCTTTCATCCTCCCCTTGGGAGTCCTATCTCCCATCTTCCCCTCCTTGACTACTCATTAACACTCTTTTAATATAGAAGAATATGTATATATTTCGACAATCTTTGGACAAAGAATATATAAAGAATAATCCCACTTGCATGACACCATAATTGGTAGATCACGAATTAACCACATGTACAGTATAAACATTGCCCGATGTACGGTGGGAGTACAATATATGTTTGTATTATTTCTTTCCCAGCCCTGATGAAGTCGTGGGTACCTGCCCATACGACGAAACACATGTTGGCTGGACTTGGAGAAAGCCTTGTGGATTAAAAGAACTATACATTTATCTCAACTTGATTTTGACTTTGTGGATTGAACTTATGACATTGTGTTCTTGTGGAATATTCTAAGTTGGTGTGATAGGTGTTTCAGTACTAAGTTATGCTGTATGTTTGCTTCACTGTGGTCATGTTATTTCACTCTACGATGACTTGAGATGCTTATAGTTGGAGACTGATATACTTCTTACTTATGTTGTGCAACATATGTAACTGGATTTTTTACTTGCACCACTTGTGTTGTTGGTTACAGAATAAACTAATAAATTACAAACAAAAACAAACATGTACTTGATTGGTAATGATGGTCTTAAATTTGAAGGTCTTTGTAACGAGTGCCTATGTGCTTGTAGTTCCTTGCCGAGTACATCCTTAGCTTTTGCTTGCCGGGAATGCACACTCCAGGGGTTCCTCTCAAACTATTTCAAAAGTTTTGAGCGGTGGGGAGACATTTTTCACTTTGCTGGAGTAGGTATTGTGAATTGATAACAAAGAAAGATTAGCCCTAGCTATGGACTTGAGCTACATTACATTTGGACTAAGTGCCAGATGTTGTACTTGGTTATATCAGTGGGACATTTACAACTAACAAGATATTAAGCTGTAAATGCTAACTCCTGGCTTGTTTATGTATGAAAGTGCATCAGTTCATTAATTGTTTTGGAAGAACTGGGTTGCAGCAAGCAGTGTAAGCAGCATTATAAAGTTTATCTGTACTTCTCTTTCATGCTTACTGTTTGACCTGTCATCCTTAGGATGGTCTTCCCCCAAATGTTTTGCCTGCTTATCTTTTATTTTTGCTTATTCTTTTTATTGGCCTTAGGACCCTGATTACTTTACCACTGCTAACCAGCGCTAAAGTGCTTGTGCTTCTCACCTAAAAACAGTGACATTGGTTTATACCTGATTTGGCATATTTAGTTTACTTATAAGCCCCTTGTAAAGTTGTGTACCATATACGCAGGGCCTGTAATCTAAATGCTACTAGTGAGCCTGCAGCACTGGTTGTACCACCAACCCAAGTAGCCTTTCAAACCTGTCTCAGGCCTGCTATTGCAAGGACTGTGTGTGCCACTTTGATGGTGCAAACTACTTCCAAGCCTGCCCCTCTCTCTCAAAGGAAAGAAGAAGTAATGTAAACGCTTCATGTCTTTGGAATGGTAATGATAAATCCTCTTTACTGGTAAAGTTGGATTTAACAGTACTATTTTAGAAATGCCTCTTTTAGAAAGTGGCCGTTTCTCTGCTCTTACTGCTCTGTGTGCCTTGCACCCTGCCTCCAATACACATCTGGGTTGGGTGACAGCTACACTTTGTGCATTCCCTCCAGACAGCCACAAACACGGGAAGGCTAGGTTTGGCTGAGTACCAATCTAAATATATCTGCATTCTGATATCCCTTCCAGAGAATAAAAGGGAGGAAGTGGCTGACGCTTAATCTTCAATAGGTAGTGGCCTGACCCCGCACAAAGGACTGATTACCGCCCACAGATAATCTGGCACACAGGACTGGGTTAAAAGGATGCTTGTGCACTTCAGAGACCACTCTTTAAAGTCTTCCCCATTTCAAAAGCACAATTGGGTATAAGTAATGGGCCTCTGACCTACCAAGACAGTACACTACCAGACCTGTGAAGAACTCTGCCAGTAGTAGACTGCTGTGCTACAAGGATTGCCACTCTACATGACTGCTGCTCTGGAAGAACTGCTTTTTTGCTTTGCTGTGCTGCCCTGCTGCCTGCTGATCTCAGCCCTTCTGAGGACAAGGACTGGACCCATCTCACTTGAACCCAGAGTGACTCCAAGCGCTTGCAGGCTTAACTCCTATTCTGAAGTGTCATGGCCATCAAAAGCTAACTTCAGCTGTGCATCCGTGAGTCCTGCTAAGTGGTGCCAATCCAGTCCTGGGCCCTTGAAAGTGAGCTTCTGCTGTGCAGAACCAGCACAATCGACACAGTGACGACTTTGCGCCAATCTGAATCAACACATTTCTCTTCAACGCTGACGCAGGAGCTGATAGACGACATCGCTTTGACAGACAGTGTGGCTCGACTAAGACTGACAACGTGACTCGATGGTGACACATTGCCTGCATCAGAAAGAGGTTTGTCGAAGTCTTCATCACCTGTGCGGATCTAAACCATTGCGTTTTCAACATAGACGATTGCTCCATCCAAGGTACTTTTTCAGCTGGACCTGCGTGACTCCTATTGCCGGCCTGCCCTCCATCGCGGCTTTAACTTTCGATTTTCCCTGGTCCAGTGCAACCTCAAGTAACCCCTGGGTGCTATTTGCTTCAAAGCACTACTTGTTGAAAAATTCATAACTCTGGTTCAACTTAATGAATTTTTGTCGTTTGGTCTTGTTTTACTCATAAAATTATCTATTTTTCTAAACCTGTGTAGAGTCTTTTTGTGGTGTTTTCTTTGTGTTACAGTGTGTGTTTGTTGCACAAATACTTTACACATTGCCTCGTTAGATAAGCCTGACTGCTTTGTGCCAAGCTACAAGATGGTGAGCACAGGTTATCTTTTAGTGTGTATCTAGCTTACCCTGACTAGTGTGGTGGTTCCTGCTTGGACAGGGTGCAAACCTCTCCCAACCAGAAACCCTGGTTCTAACACATGTTATGGTAACTTGTATTGCCATAAATCAAGGGGAACCCTTCATTTAAAAAATGTCAAACTAAAAATGTACTAGACGCATGAGTAACACATGTATTAAGCTTCCAAGTGGCATATGATTTTTACATATGTCTGTTTATCTATTTTCAGCCGCGAAACGTATTCTTACATGGACCAGATTTACATGTGCGAATAGGAGATTTTGGACTTGCCTGCAGAGATATCATACAGGATGAAACAGTGCCCCTGTCAAAAACAGACAAGATAAATGGTAATTTCATTAATTTTGAAAAAGTTAGTGGATCTTTTCTGAAACAGTTGTGCGTTTTTGGATTAAATATCAAACACACGCATTGATTATTGAGGCTACCTGATTTCTGCCATGGTGGATGTACATTTCTGCCAAATAATTCCTTTGAAAATATTGCCCTATTCTATTCTTCACAATATTAAAGTGTGACAGTCAGAGTTCCTAATGATAAATATCACTTTTCTTAAAAATTTAAAAACATATTTTGTTGTTTAGGTTCAACACATACCTCAGGAGTCGGTACTAGTCTGTACGCAGCACCAGAGCAGCTGCAGGGATCCCACTATGATTTCAAGGTAATGTATCGATTCAGGGAGTGTTTTAAATCATGGCAGCCTTGCATATGGGTAAGAAGATATAGAGTTAACTTACTATATGTTGTTGCAAGTTAATGGCAAAAACAAAGTCTTCTAAACATTTTCAAATAAAAAGAATGTTAACAAAATCAGTGCAGCACAGTGAGTGGCAGGCGCGCAACGGCCATTGGGCTGAAAGGGCGTCAGACTCCCCCATCAGGTGCTGTGGACCGGGCTGGGGCTGCTGGCCCATAACCCAGGGTATTGCACTGGCTTCCTCTGTATTTTTTTTTCTATTAGCAGCTTCACCTGCCGAGTCCTTTCAATGCTTAATCGCTGCAACTTCTGCATGACAACAGGGAGAAGATGGGAGTAAAGTTAGGCAATGGGTGTGAAGTTAAGGCAGATCTCCCCGTCCAGGAATGAACAACAGGGTATCCTGCAAAACACACTAAAACATGCATTGACATAGCCTATAGGTCTCACCTTTCTGGCTTTGTACGTTTTTAGCTAGACCTATTGGCTTTGCCAAAGTCTAAATGTGCCTTCAGAGCCAGTTCCAGCAGTGAGGGCGGGTAGGAGTCTGACCGAGCACATAAAAGCACAATCAAAACATAGAGCAAGATTTACATCTCTATTTGCAATGGTTTGAGAACTCTAAATGTAAATGCAGGGGGAGCAGCTGCGCAAGTGCCTTTCCATGTCCTGGAGACACCTCGCAGCAACACTACAAAGGAAGTATTAAAAACTGTCCTGCATCACACACAAGGCCCTTCACGCACCAATCGTCCAACTACCTAAACAACAAACTGGTAAAAGCAGGAAAATCCAGAACTCTGAGAAGCACCAACTCACTTCTTCTCATCCCCCGAAACTGAAAACGAAAACGACCCAATGCCGATCCTTCTCTGGTAACGTTCCCAGGATGTGGAACGCACTCCCTATTGACCTCAGATGCAACCCCTCCTTCTCTTGCTTCAAAAAGGACCTGAAACTCCTGCTCCTCAAACAATACTTTACCGACCAAGTCAACCAACCTAGGCATCAATAACCTAATGAACTCCCCTCTCACTTTGACCTTCAAGAATGGTGGTTATCTGACTGTTTCAACCACCTGCGATTTTCTCCCCTGCACTGTATACATAAGTATTATGTCTTTGCTTATATCTGTATGCATCCTCATGTACTGCGATGTAATGCAATTTTTTACTTTTCCTTTGTGTATGTAAAGTGCTCCGATACCCACGGGTCTAGCTAGTGCTATATAAAACTCTATACATAAAAAATAAAATAAATAAATAAAAACAAAACCCGTCGGAAGTGAGTGATTAAATCCAAATGCAACAACTAATATATGGCAAGTTTTTATCAACTCATTTTCTACCAGTACCACAGGTCCAATAAACAAACACATAATCTGAGCTGGAGACATAGAAACCAGATATAGGAGAAGTGGTAATGATACATGAATACACAGTATCTCAGGAATGTCTTTCTTAGCCCCGAACTCCACACGGCTTCCTGCAAAGTAGGACACCCTGCATTGATTCATGACCCTGTTAACCTAGAGAGGTAAAGCTTGTGAGTAGGCCAGCACTGCTATGGAACTGTCAGTCACAGGGACCTTGCTCTGAAAAGACGGCCTCCCGAGCCTGCACACATTAGAAATGCGGGGAGAAAATCGCCAGCCCCCCCCCCCCCCAGATAACAACATGATTCTTCGAGCGAGGAGTCAAGAGATGGTCAGAGCGGGCCATTCAAAAGAATCAATTGATGATGTTCCCTGGGAGGGAACCAAGCACTGAAAGGCGGGGCAGATGCACTATATTAACCAGCCGGAGAAAATGAATTAAAAAAAAGCAGCACAACTAACCAACCAAAAGCTGTGGGCGTGTCCAAAGTCCCCGATAGCCCATATTTCGAATACAGCATGCCTTGCACGGCAGCGCATGGGCTGCCCAGGCTCGACCTAAAAAGAAAGGGAATAAGCTACATCCGCAATGGGCATTGCCTCCTTTGCACAGACTGAAGGGTGGAGGTGGTGGGTAAATTTAAAGAGGAAAGATGATAAATGTATATCAGATTGCCCCCCTTTTTCATATTCTATATGGGCACTGAGCTGGTATTTGTGGAAAAATTGAGGTATGCCTTTTATTTTCCAATTTTGCCTCCGTTAGCTTTAATAATCATTTAAGATTTATGTATATTGCTTGGAAATAAGCACAATTTTCTTGACTATATGCAGCAGAAATATCAAACAGAGCATGAACATGATGAGACTTCCATTTTGAACAAGATGTAGTTGAGGCCTAGTTAGCATAAGATAAGAAAAACTGCACTTTAACAGGTTGTATTAATATTTTTACAAAGTCAATGGTATCGTATCAGTGTGCCAATGTGAATTTGAGTGTAGATTCGTTCATCACACTATTAGAAATACACATTCTTAATTAACACACAAAAGCTTCTTCATCTTCTAAAAGTATTTTGACCTACATTGGGTGTTTTACCCCTTATTATTTGTCTCTAATTGTTGCTGAAACTAGAATTAGAAGCAGAAATACCACATGATGTTTAATGTGTAGTAAAATGTAACATGTAATATTTGTTCTGCTGGAATTCCTTGAATGACATGCATAATCTTCCAGTAAAATTAGTTAGAGGTCCAATGTGCTTTAACTGTGCTATTTACCATATATTGGCCAATATGTGATTCCTGTGCCAATCATTTCTAGAATACCTATATCAAAGAGAATCTGTGGCGTTACCGCTAGAGCTGTCGACCTATGAACTGGCAAACTATGTTCAAGTGTGGGCATCGGCTCAACAACCTGTGATTCTGGAAAATCAGTTCATCTCCCCTTGCCTGAAAAAAAAAAAAAGAATGTGACCTATGTAATCTAATGTAATGGTGTTTATGTAAAGCGCTCCAATACCTTTGGGCCGAGTTTGCGCTATTTAAAACTGCAAAATAAATAATGTTGTCACCCACAAGCAATTTAGAGCCTGAGGCTCAATTTGGCTTCTCCTTCAGCATTTGTAGTGTCACTCCCCCCCCCCTAAATTAAGGTCTAGTTGCGCCCTGTAAGGCACAATTTCTTCTTATTGAAAAGTGTGAAAAATTAACACCAATTGCTGTGGAGGGGCTTCCATGGCAGAGATTACTATTTGTTTGGGAAACGGGTATACATTTTTTAGAGATATTTAAAAAGACTACAAAACAATAATTAGACCTTCAGTATAGTGTACTGTCTTGCTGTTTTTAGAAAATGTAATCTAGCAAAATGTAAATCTGATTCAAGGATATATGCTACTTCATGATTAGTTGATTCTTTCCTTATGCATTTCCCCAAGGTGTGTTGGAAATGGCCCTTTTTGTAGGGTTACCCCCAAACTTTTTGCTTCTTCCTCCTTTGTTTTTCTTGACCTGTGGTTGTTGGCAATAGGACTCTGGGCACTTTACCACTGCTGATCAGTGCTAAAGTGCATATGCTCTCTGTATAAATTGTAATTATGATTGGTTATCCATGATTGGCAGATTTGTTTCATCAGTAGGTCCCTAGTAAAGTGCACTGAGTGTGCCAGGACTGGTGATTCAAATGCTACTAGTGGGCCCGCAGCACTGATTGTGCCACCCACATGAGTAGCCTTAAAATGGTGTCTCAGTCCTGCCACCGTAGTGCCTGTGTGCAGTTGCTAACTGCCATGCTGACCTGGCAAGTGTCCCCACTGGCCAGGCCTAACCCTTCCCTTTTCTGCAAATTAGTCACCCCTATGGTAGGCCCCTAGGCAGGGTGCAGTGTATGTGAAATGTAGAGCATGTACTAGTGTAGGTGGCATGTTCTGATAGTGAATTACAGCCATTTTCGTTTTTCACTAATGAAAGGCTATCTAGCCCATAGGCTAGAATGGGGAATGCTGTGTATAATGTTTACCTGCATATCTTCCCATAGGAGCAAGATAGAAAATTGAAGTCTGGAATCCCTGAACTCATAATTTAATAACCCACCTTTTAGGAAGAATGTTTTTTAAACCCTGTGTTTGAAAACAGCACTTTTAAAAAGTGGCTGTTTTTTTATCTGGTCTTTCTGTGTGCCTTTGCCTGTTTGTTAATTGACTGTCTGGTTTGTGAGTGACAGGGGCTGGGGTGTCTCCAGGATTCTGGATGAGTCAGCACTGGGCTGAATAGCTCCATCTGCATCCTTAGTGGTGGAAGGGGATAGCACTTGGGCCTGAATACCGCTATGCCTGCCTTTCACAATGCTGGCTCCACCTCCTGCTGGGCGGCTGATGACCCTGCCCCTCTCTCTCAAAGGAAAGAAGGAGTCATGTAAACAGAATGCTCCACGACTGTCCAGAACTGGTTTGAACTAGGCAAAGGCCTCTCTGACTTCAGAGAACAAAGAAAATATTGGTATAAAAGGGGATACCCAGACCCCAGAACTTTAAATCATCCTGGATTCAAGAAGGAACCTCTGCCAAGGAGAAAAGCTGGAAGACTGAAGAGGAAGGACTGTCCTGCTGTGTGTTTGTGGGCTGACCTGCAGCTGCTATTCTGCCAAGGAGAGGGGAAGGACTTTGCTGTTGCTGTGTCCCCTTGCTTAAAGAGATCTCCAAGGGCCTGAGGAGAGCTGGCCTCCTGTTAAGAAGTCCCAGGAACAAAAGGACCACCCCCAGCTTCCCCGCTGAACTCTGCTGTGTGAGTTCTGACCTGCCTAGAGTGCTTCATCCATTTGTGGGGCCCCTGGAGGTTGTTTGCTGCTGTTTGGGCAGCTGGACAAAAAGAAAAAAAGAAAATCTACAATTTGCACGCATCGCTCGCTTGCGGAGCGCATTGTCGACCGTGCCAGAAGATTTCCGTTGCCGCGAAGATCGTCGCAGCACCTGTTGCCGCTGTTGCTTTGCTGACAAGGGAGGATGTCGTGCCAGATCCACCTATTCACTATTTGGAACAATTTGTTAAAATTTCCAATACAGTGGACCTTGATTGAATTGTACAAGATCAAGAAAAACTTACAGAGGAAGTCAAAGAAAACCTCACCAATTAATTAATAAATATATATAACTAAGATCCATATCCAGGAAGCTTGGACCTTTTTAACTAAAAGACGTCCCCCTTACCCCAAAGAGGAGAAAAGAACTTTAAGTGAGCTTTTGAAAGACACGAAAAATAGACACTCGAATCACCAAATTTCTGGCCAGGAAAGGAAATAACCCCTAGCTTGTCAAATTTGGGACCTGAAGAGTTTTTAACCATACAGAACTTTGGTTGTTCCATCTGGAGCCAATAGATGTACATGTAATGAACAAAGTCCTTAAGAAGGTGCAAGATTGTGTATGTCACCGAAACGCCGCATCGACAATTTGTTTGTTTTATTTTTAACTATAAAGTGACCAAAATAATTGTTTGTAATAAATTGTGTTTGTTTATGATTTTAATGGAAATGTTTTTTAATTGTGATTACTGATTTGGAAATAATGTACACCATGACCCAAATAGAATACTGATATTTTAACCATTTTTTCAATAAATCATTGAAATTTTAAACTCATGTGTGAGAATGTGCTCTTGTTGAAGAATTGTCCCAAAATAGTTTTGTACATTTGGTAACTCTTGCATTGACCATACTCATGTTGGGTGGGAAGGGCGCACTAAGATCTAATGACCCATGAGGATCATTATCCTTGATAAAGTGAGGAAAAGGGAAACCTGCTGTTTGTTACAAACAAAAAACACACAAATTGTATTAGTATTTCCTTGTATCAATAATTTTTGTAATTGCCAGCATTTTGAGAGGGTTTTTGTGAAATGGTACAAACTCAATAGGACTGTCTGGATGTCCTTAGACTTAGGTGTATTGTGAGATTAGTTAAAATCATTACAATAGCATAGTGGCTACCTCTAGAATGCGAGTAAAAATGTTATGCCCCTTAAAAAAAAACATACCATCATCATTCTGTTTGCAGTAACTGCAAACAAACATTGACACTTTGAAAGACTTGACCTTAGTATTTATGCACAATAAAATTGTCCGTAAGCTCGCCTTGGTCGATGTTTGTGCTTAGGCCCCACTATGAGGCTATAGTTTGAAGAACAGCTCTTTGGCAATGTGGGAAAGCTTGTCCTGAGGGTGCCTGGCTACGGCTTTGCATTAAATGCAAGTTTTAAAATGCTCTTGAGAAGGTAGAGTGTATAGAGCATGCAAGGCGTAGCTGCCTCACTGGGCTGGGCAAAGCTTTGTGCAATGTGACTAGAGTTAAAGGTACAATGACTTCTAGGTTAGCCAATAAATGCACTGCCTGGATGCTCCTTTAAATGCGACCTGGGGAGCCTCGTGCAGCTTTGTAAAATGCTACTTCTTAAAATGCTACAAATGCCCGGCTAAAGCCAACTTGCTAGATTAAGTTAGTGAGTAAATAGCCAAATATTTAAAATGCTTCTAGAAAAAGTGTGCACAAAGCATGCAAGGATTGGCAGCTGAATTCTCCATTGAGCTAGACTTTACCTCAGTGGCTTCTATGCAGGCCGGTGAGTGCACTGCCTGGGTGCATTTATTAAAGTTCTTCTAATTGAAATGCGTCCCAAAGTGCAGCCTAAAGTTTCCTTCTATGGATACCCTGCTGAAACTAGTCACTAGCCTAGATTGAATAAATTAATATCTCCACGCTACTAATATAAATCTGTAGAGCGGTATTCTGGCCATGCCATGATACCCTTTATCCACCATTAAACCCAAGGCCATCTATAATAAACTACAGCTAATGTTTGAAATTAGTCCTCTTGCATTGGCCACTAACTAGTACTCAGCCTAAGTGGGCATTTGAGAATACCTCATATAGAGCTGTTGCTCTCGAATGTGTGTCATTACCATAGCAGTAAGCTACTGATCTGCATGGGGCTGTGTTGTAAAGTGCTGCACAAGATGCAAATGGTGGGCAAGCCTCAAGGTAATCTATCATAAGTGCTAACTTCCCACCTCAGACCCTTTTCCGGTTTTGAGTAGCAAACCACAGTACCGGGTAACTGGACCGTGCTATGGGTGCCCACCCACCTCTTTCCCCCCAATTCATCAAGGGGCAAACCGCCCTAAGACCAGACTGCACTCCCTATGTCCGTGGGCTCAGCTGCCTCCTGAAGGGCCAAGAGTTCCACTTTTGGGATTTTAAGATACTAGGCTGATACCTGGGTTGATTTCCTCCTTTAAACAACATAATTGGATGTGTTTTAGACAGGGAATTTTTAACATGGTTGCCATTTAGCTGCCCTGCTTAATCATTGGTGTTAGAAATGTAAACTTCACAGATCCTTAATCGGGTTTCTTCTTTCTCATTGTGTGGTTGGTGCAATAACTGCGCTGTTGCTGAAGGAGGTCCAGCTGATCCAAGAAATCTCCAATTGGTTTACACCAGTTTGTGGGTGCAAAGGACGGCAACAGCTTTAAAGCAAGTTTTGGTGAAAGATCATTCTAGGCTTTTACTTTGGGTTTAATGTGGTTCCCAGTGGAGGTGAAAAAGAATGGGTTTATTTTAACTGGGTTTTACATAGGAGGATGCTGTTAGAGTGCAATTGCGAAGAGTTGCTTTTGGCTTGGTGTGGTTGATAGTTGCTGGATTGAGAAGGCAAGTTCTGTACCTGTTCTGTCAGTATTTTCTATGCAATTAACAGTGCATTTTGCTCTTTCCGGTGTCGTCCTTTGTGTGGTGATGCATGTATAAGAAATCCTAGTCTTGTGTTCTGCCTCTGTAGACTTGGCAATTCATAGCACTTCATGTTTAGTGGCTGTTGATGCAGGGCGAGACTCTTAATTCCTCTGTACTTTGAACTGAAGGGATGTGGCGCAGCGGCCAGGGCAACTGACTCCAGACCCTGGGGCTCACGGTTCGATCCCCAGCACCGGCGACAGGTCAGCCCAGCACCATGTGACTCTGAGCAATAGCTTGCTTAATCTTCCCGACGGCCCCCAGTGCCGGGATGCCTCTGGTTAGCTGTGCGCTTTACAAATACTGGATTTACATTTTTTTTTAACTGCAGGAGGACATTAATTGGCAGCTATATTTGGGGGGTAAGAGGGAAATAATGCTTACTGGTGTCTCTGGAATGGAAGATTATGCATCTGATATCTGACAATGATGGAAGCTTGTGTACTTGGCTGAAGATGTGCTATGCATTTGCTTCTCAGAATACCTGTTGTCATTTGCATTTGGTAGCCAGTGGTTAATACATGCTAGCGTCATTGTTAGAAATGGGGGTCTCTAGTTGGCAAGGGCTTGCACCTTCGTCCAAGTAGGGACCCTTCTTCCTAGTTCGGACAAGGGAGTTACACTCCTAATATAAGCCCTGCTCTCCCCCTTGGTAGCTTTGCATGAGCAGTCAGGCTTATTCTAGAGGTATTGTGTAAAGCATTTGCACATAACCAACAGTAATACGGTGTAAGCACTACAAAAGGACACCACACCAGTTTAGAAAAATATCCAATATTTTTATCTACTTAAGACCAGACCAAAAATGATTAAAATCCACAATACAGTACTTAGAAATCTTCAGTTATCAAAATAACGGCATTGTGAACAATCAAATCCAAACAGTTCTTGCTGACTGCGGCATCGCGGGCCAGCTACGGTGTCGGGAAGACTCGCAAAACAGTACCTTTGAAAATACAGGGTGTCTGCGATCTCTCGTTGAGCTTCTGAAAGCACAGAGTCCGCAGGCGTCGGTTCCGGAGGTCGGTGCAGGAGTCGTCAGCCCTTGAAGTCCCACGCGTTGCAGATCGAACTCCTTGTGGCTGAAGTCAGGAGCGCTGGCTCCGGTGGGCATCGGGTGCTGCGGTGTGAAGTGCAGCGGTGCGGCATGCAATGCCCTCAGGTCGCGGTGCGAGCCGCAGCTCAGTGGTGGCATCCAATGGTGTCCGTGAGACCAGGGTCGCGGTGCGAAGTGATGCGGTGCCCGTCGCGATACTGGCAGATCACATTGCAAGCAGCAGCGGCGTAGTTGCTGAAGCAATGTCGTCAGCTGACGAACTGGAATCGATGGTGCCGGCATAGGTAGGCCTAGGCTGCGGTGCGGGATGAGGGTGGTGCGTCGTATAACTTTACCAGCAGTGCCATCGATCCACGATGCAAGTAGCGGCGTCTATTTTGGCGTGGAGCAGCGTCGTCGGGGATACCAAGGCGGCATATTGAAGCGAGGTGGTATGGAGTGCGCTGCCCACAAGTCAGGGTGCGAGCAGTGGCTCGGTGGCTGCGTCAGATGGCATCGTCGGTGAGACTAGGATCGCGTTGCAGCATTAGGTAAAATAAAAAACAAGTCTGATTTGACGTTTTCTGAAGAATGCTTGCAAAAAGCTACTTAATGGCGAGTTAACTACTTTTGAAACATCTGATGTTGACAGTCATCAATTATTATTATGATTTTAACCTTTTTTAGACTTATGCCAGTGCCTTCAGGACCCAGAGTCAGCAGTGGCTTCGTAGACGGCGTCAGGTTGATTTTTCTTCTGTTGCAAGACAAAACACACAGTCCTCAGTGCTGAGGGCAGAAGAACTTGAAGTCTTTGCTGTTCCTGAGACTTTTGAACAGGGGGCAATCTCTACCTCAAGCCCTTGGAAATACTCAAAGAAAAGAAGTCCAGTCCTTTCACTGCCCAAGACAGAAGCAGCCACTACAGGGCAACACAGCAAAGCACACAGCCAAGTGGTAGTTCTTCATCACAGCATCTCCAGCTCTTCTTCTTGGCTGTTTTCTTGGTCCAAAAGAGTTCTAAAGTTCACAGTTTTGGGCCCCACTTTTTATAGCCCAATATCATTTGTCCTCTCAGGCAGAGAGAGTGTTTGTGCCCACCCAGAAACAGTTCTTCCCTCTCTGGTGTCGTTTCCTGGCAGGAGGTGGAGACAGCATTGTCAGAGGCAGACCAGGCCCATTCAGGTAAAAGGAAATCTCCTCCACCTACTCTAAATGCAGCCCAGGTCTATTCAGCCTTTTCCTGACCCACCTAGACTATCTGGAGCCACGGCTCCTTCCCAGCCCCTGTCATTCAAAACCAAGACAGTCAATCCACAACCCCAGCAGAGACCTACTGGATGATTGAGCAAGAAAATGCCTACTTTCTAAAAGTGGTATTTTCAAACACAGAATATAAAAATCACATTTACTAAAAGGTGCGTCTTTAGATTCTGAGTTCAGGCATACTAAACTTTCTTTTTCTACCTAGTTCCCAGGGCCAGTTATGTTTATAAGCTGTTATAAACAAACTCCCCATTCTGTCCTATGGGAGCAGGTAGCCTTGCAATAGTAAAAAACACAATTGGCAGTAATTCACTATCAGGACACGCCATAAACACCAGTGCATGTCTTACCTTTCACATACACTGTACCCTGCACATATAGGTACCTTGGGTATACCTTAGGGGTGACTGACATATAAAAAAAGGGAAAGTTTGGGCTTGACAAGTGGGTGCACTTGCCAGGTCGACATGGCAGTTACCAACTGCGCGCAGTCTCTGCGGTGGCAGGTCTGAGTTCCCCTTTTACCGGCTACTTCAGCGGGTGGCACAACCCGTGCTGCGAGCCCACTAGTAGCATTGGATTTACCAGCCCTGGTATTCTCAGTGCACTTTACTAGGGACTTACCAGTAAATCTAATATGCCAATCATGGAAGCACCAATCCATAACACAATTTACAACAGGAGCACTTGCACTTTAACACTGAACAGCAGTGATAAATTGCGCTGTGACACTAAACCAGCAAAACAGAGTCAAAACCAGAGGTCAGAAAGCAATAAGACTGGGGAAACACCCCAAAAGATGTCAAGTCTAATACATGTCCCCTCCAGCTGAAAGTAGGTAGAACTACCCAATCTCCTTGGAGTTCTCTTCATTAAGGCGGAAGAACCTGGACAGAGCATCTGCGTTGGCGTGTTCTGTGCCAGGGCGGTGTTCAACCGTAAAGTCCATTCAATGTAGGGAGATGGACCACCTCAACAGCTTTGGGTTCTCACCCCTCATTTGCATCAGCCATCTGTGGGGCCTCTGATCTGTCTGAACTCTTAAGTTAGTCCCAAACAGGTATGGTCTCAGGTTCTTAAGCGCCCAGACCACAGCAAAAGCTTCCCTTTCTACGGCACTCCACCTCTGTTCCTTGGGGAGTAGTCTTCTGCTAAGGAAGACTACAGGCTGGTCTAGGCCCTCTTCGTTCAGTTGTGAGAGCACCGCTCCCACACCATGCACTCAAGCGTTGGTCTGCACGACAAATTCCTTGGAGAAGTCGGGTGCCTTGAGCACGGGCGCCGTGCACATGGCTACCTTGAGGGCATCAAAAAACTTGTGGCAGGTATCAGTCCAGGTCACCATCTTGGGCTGCTTCATGGAAGTCAGCTCTGTCAAGGGGGCAACAATGGTGCCATAGCCCTTAACAAACCTCCTCTAGTACCCGGTGAGACCTAAGAAGGCTCTCACCTCCGCCTGGGTCTTGGGGGGCTCCAAAGCCAGAATGGTGTCAATCTTGGGCTGTAGGGGCGCCACCTGGCTGCTTCCTACCTGGTGTCCCAAGTACACCAAAAAACCCTTCCTGATTTGGCACTTACTAGCCTTGATCGTGAGGCCTGCCTTCTGCAGAGCCCTCAACGCTTCCTTGAGATGTTGCAAGTTTTCTTCCCAGCTTGAACTGAACACTGCAATGTCATCCAGATAGGTGGCACTGAAATTCTCCAGTCCAGCCAACACCTAGTTGACCAACCTCTGAAAGGTGGCTGGGGCATTATTCAACTCAAAGGGCATCACCCGGAACTGATAAAGTCCTTCTGGGGTTGAAAATGCTGAACTCTCCTTGGCCCCCATTGGTTAAGGCAATCTGCCAGTACCCAGATGTTAAATCAAACATGCTGAGGAACCTGGCAGCTCCCAGCCGATCAATGAGCTCATCAGCTCTGGGGATGGGGTGTGTGTCAGTCCTGGTGACAGTATTGAGCCCACGGTATTCCACACAGAACCGCAGTTCTGGAGTGTCACCGGGTGCAGCAGCCTTTGGGACCAAGACCACTGGGCTGGCCCAAGGACTGATAGAGGGCTTAATCACCTCTAACGTCAACATCTTAGAGACCTCCTCTTTGATGCTGGCCCTGACCCGGTCAGTCAACCTGAAAATCTTGTGTTTTACAGGAGGCTGTCACCAGTGTCCACATCATGGGTACACCAGTGAGTAACACCTGGGGTCAGAGAAAACATTGGGACGAACTGTCCCAACAACTGGCAACAGTCCCCCTGCTGCTCTGGGATCAGTGTAGGGGAGAGGATCCCACCTTCCACTGACCCATTGTGCTCCTTGGTGGACAGGAGGTCAGGGAGAGGTTCACTCTCCTCTTCCACCCCATCATCTGTCCCCAAGAGCATGCTCACTTTGAACCTCTCAAAGTAGGGCTTGAGGCGGTTTACGTGGAGGACCCTCAAAGGGTTACTTGGAGTCCGCAAATCCACCTGATAGGTGACATTACTTTTGTGCTCCACCACCTAAAACGGCCTAGTTCACTTGTCCTGCAAGGCACAAGGTTCCACTGGGGCCATGACCCACACTTTTTGCCCAAGTTGAAATACGACCAAAGTTGCATTCTGGTCATACCACTTATTCATTTCTTCCTTGCTTGCTTCTTGGTTCACCTGAGCGAGTTTCCTGAAGTGGGCACTTTGGTTTCTGAAGGCCAGCCTGTAACGAAACACATTCTGGGGAGTTTACTGCTTCCCAGCCTTCCTTCACTAAACTCCGAGGTCCTCTCACAGGGTGACCATACAGAAGCTTAAAGGGACTGAACCCAAGAGACTTCTGTGGCATCTCCCTGTATACAAAGAGAAGGCATGGCAAGAGGACGTCCCACTTACTCCTCATGGGTTCTGTTAGACCCTTATTCATGCCCTTCAAGGTCTGGTTGAATCTCTCCCGCAGATCGTTACCTTGGGGGTGGTAAGGAGTGGTGAACTTGTAGGTTACAGCATACTCCTTCCACAGGAATGTCATATACTTGAATCTGAAATTGGTTCCCCTGTCAGAAACCACCTCTCTGGGGAACCCCACATGGGAAAAGATCCCCAGTAACGCCCAACCCACCACTGGCGCCGTCGTTGTCCTGAAAGGAATTGCCTCCAGGTACCCGGTGGTATGGTCCACCAAGACCAGGATGTACCTGTTGCCCATGGTTGTTTTGGGATACAGTGGCCCCACAAGGTCCATCCCTACCCTTTCAAAGGGTGTTCCAACAACTGGAAAAGGTTGGAGGAGAGCTTTGACCTTCCTTCCCACTCTTACCACTTGCCTGGCAAGACCTGCAATGTCCATCCGACTGCCTTCGCATTTGGGGCCAAAAGAAGTGGGTGACAAGCCTGTCAAAGGTCTTGTCTCACCCCCAATGTCCTGCCAAAGGCACATCATGAGCCAGACCCAGTAGGAGGTCCTAAAGCGCTGGAGTACCACCAGCACACAGGCTGACCAGGCTCAGCGACCTTAAGCTCGCTATACTGGAGAGCTTTCTCCCAGTAGATCCAATGTGATCCTGACTCATCACCAGCTGCCTGGTCTGCAACCTGCCGCCGCATACCCTCCAGAGAAAGACACTCTTTCTGCTCCCTGAAAAAGCCTTCCCGGGTGGGACCCCTTTCTTGCTGCCAATGGGTCAGCTCAGAGATGTCCCCCAGTTCAGCTACCTCTTCCCCTGTAGACACCGGGACGTTCCCCTCAAGTTCCTCCTCCCGGTCCGTGGGAACTTCAGGGGCTTGTTTCCCACGCCCCCTGCCCTTTCTCTTCGCAGGGACCTGGGCCACTGTTTCAGGCTCCGGGTCCTTCTGATCACCCTTTCTGGCCGCCATTGACCGAGTGGACACACATGCCCACTCTGGCAACCCATTAACAAGAATTATTGTGAGCAATGATCATACACTAAATAGATTGTATGTCTTCTGTCCATCCGGACAGGATTTTATTTTGAGTTAGAAGAATAATTTTGATTGTAAAAAATGTCAAGCGGGCACAGCCGTGACCTTCAACATTTACAGGACAACAACAAAAAGGACAGAAATGGAAAAAGCACAAAATATGTCTGTACATTAGCTTTTCAATGGGACAGACGTCAAATTTTAGACCGCACCATTGCAATTATCCATGTTACATACACTTTTTGCATATGGGGTTTATGTGTCGACGTTTCGATGCCTTTCCTAGAATGTGGGCATCATCATCAGGACATTGGATGACATTATTGTTGTCTTAATTATTAAAACCATATCAATTGGCCTTTCCATCACATTTACATCATAAACATTATTTACAATGGGAGAAAAAAGGGGGGGAAAAATAAAGAAAAATAACATAAATAACAGGCATATAGTTTAAATCCTCATTGGTTCTGGTCAAATGCATTGGGTGAATGGTGGCATGCATAATAAAAAGTGGCCATTTGTTTGTGCGTGAATAGGCAAAGGCTTGAGTTTGAACAGCATTATTAATAGGGACTGTGAACCGGTGATCTAAGTGCAGCAGTGGCGCCGAGAGCGAATGGGCGTCGATCTGAAATTGTTTGCAAGTGATTTATGTGCAACAGGGACGCCGAGCATAAAAAAAGTTAATGTGAGGACGGCGAGTGAACGGGGATTGTAAGGAGTGATCGCCAAGTTTGGCTGTGGCTAAGCGTTTACCATGCTTTCAAAATGAGAGGCGAGTGAACGGGGATTGTAAGGAGTGATCGCCAAGTTTGGCTGTGGCTAAGCGTTTACCATGCTTTCAAAATGAGATGCAGGGAGAATGCCACCTACAGAATTAAGACGGCCGGTGAACCTGTGTTCTCGTGGTTAACCTGGCGTTGTACGCAGAATAATCTGTCGAGAAAATACCTAACGGTTAGAAAAGGGAGTCAGGTGGTGACTGCGAGCAGTGGCCCGTGGTGGTTTAACTGTTTACCTGCAGCTTCGCGGTACGTTTTAGAAATCGGGCGTTGGGGTAATCACAGCATTTTTTAGGGATACGCCGAAATGCACAATGGCTCTCTGTATTTGGACGAAAAGAGGGTGCCACAGAGATTACATACTATACGCTGAAGTCAGGCATCACTCGGGGTTAGTTTCGGACTTGTACTTACTTCGGGATAACTTGGAAGCAGCCACGGGTCTGGCGATCTGGTGCTCGACAAAAGTGCGCGTGAAAGTGATTTTTAAAGGAAGGGGAGGAGTGATAGTGAACAGCGTGGAAGGACTATCGCGGGTGAAGCGAGATGGCATTTTTTCAGCGGCCATTTTACAGTGGTGAATAGTGCTCAAGTGTCATGCATATAGGCATGTTTAAACAGTACATGAACACAGTTATTTCAAGGTGGAATCATTTCAGCAGGTATTTTAAAGGATCAGAGGAGGGACGTCCAATCTTCTAGTCGATTTAGCCCATTCCGAATGCTGTTAGTGCGTAGGATCCAGTGTAACTCTTCCTTGTTTAGCAGCTGAGACATGTCTGCTCCTCTTGGTGGTGGTTTGATGATTGTAATCACTGTCCAAAGAAAGTCCTTCTCAGTATGCCCTTTTGCAATAAAATGTTCCACCAGTGGGGCATTAGCTGTTTGACATTTTATCCTGCTTTTATGTTGTCCAATCCTTAGCTTTATTTTCTGACTTGTTTGTCCTATGTAAATGAGCTTACAGGGACACAGGATAGCATACACCAAGTTCGCAGAATTACAATTAGAAAAATAATTCCTGTCAAATTTTATGTTGCCAAATTCAAACGTTTTACCCTCTATGGTGGTATCACAGCATATACAACCCCCACATTTAACATGGCCCAGAAGCGGTGGTAGGCCCCAAGCATCAGTTATGGTTGTTTTTTGTGTTTTTGAAGGGAGGGCTGCTCTAACAAGATGGTCTTTAACATTTTTGGACCGTTTGAAAGCGAACATTGGTTTCTCTAGTGTCAGAAGGCCTGTATTGATAACTGGCCAGTGTTTGAGTATGCTTTTTCTGATGGCATTGGACGCCGGTGAGAATGTAGTCACACAAATAAGTTTATCTTGTGCATTTTTTTCTTTTGGTGGTATTGCCCAAGAGAGAACCTTCTAGAACCAAAAGAAAAAAATGCACAAGATAAACTTATTTGTGTGACTACATTCTCACCGGCGTCCAATGCCATCAGAAAAAGCATACTCAAACACTGGCCAGTTATCAATACAGGCCTTCTGACACTAGAGAAACCAATGTTCGCTTTCAAACGGTCCAAAAATGTTAAAGACCATCTTGTTAGAGCAGCCCTCCCTTCAAAAACACAAAAAACAACCATAACTGATGCTTGGGGCCTACCACCGCTTCTGGGCCATGTTAAATGTGGGGGTTGTATATGCTGTGATACCACCATAGAGGGTAAAACGTTTGAATTTGGCAACATAAAATTTGACAGGAATTATTTTTCTAATTGTAATTCTGCGAACTTGGTGTATGCTATCCTGTGTCCCTGTAAGCTCATTTACATAGGACAAACAAGTCAGAAAATAAAGCTAAGGATTGGACAACATAAAAGCAGGATAAAATGTCAAACAGCTAATGCCCCACTGGTGGAACATTTTATTGCAAAAGGGCATACTGAGAAGGACTTTCTTTGGACAGTGATTACAATCATCAAACCACCACCAAGAGGAGCAGACATGTCTCAGCTGCTAAACAAGGAAGAGTTACACTGGATCCTACGCACTAACAGCATTCGGAATGGGCTAAATCGACTAGAAGATTGGACGTCCCTCCTCTGATCCTTTAAAATACCTGCTGAAATGATTCCACCTTGAAATAACTGTGTTCATGTACTGTTTAAACATGCCTATATGCATGACACTTGAGCACTATTCACCACTGTAAAATGGCCGCTGAAAAAATGCCATCTCGCTTCACCCGCGATAGTCCTTCCACGCTGTTCACTATCACTCCTCCCCTTCCTTTAAAAATCACTTTCACGCGATCTTTTGTCGAGCACCAGATCGCCAGACCCGTGGCTGCTTCCAAGTTATCCCGAAGTAAGTACAAGTCCGAAACTAACCCCGAGTGATGCCTGACTTCAGCGTATAGTATGTAATCTCTGTGGCACCCTCTTTTCGTCCAAATACAGAGAGCCATTGTGCATTTCGGTGTATCCCTAAAAAATGCTGTGATTACCCCAACGCCAGATTTCTAAAACGTACCGCGAAGCTGCAGGTAAACAGTTAAACCACCACGGGCCACTGCTCGCAGTCACCACCTGACTCCCTTTTCTAACCGTTAGGTATTTTCTCGACAGATTATTCTGCGTACAATGCCAGGTTAACCACGAGAACACAGGTTCACCGGCCGTCTTAATTCTGTAGGTGGCATTCTCCCTGCATCTCATTTTGAAAGCATGGTAAACGCTTAGCCACAGCCAAACTTGGCGATCACTCCTTACAATCCCCGTTCACTCGCCTCTCATTTTGAAAGCATGGTAAACGCTTAGCCACAGCCAAACTTGGCGATCACTCCTTACAATCCCCGTTCACTCGCCGTCCTCACATTAACTTTTTTTATGCTCGGCGTCCCTGTTGCACATAAATCACTTGCAAACAATTTCAGATCGACGCCCATTCGCTCTCTGCGCCACTGCTGCACTTAGATCACCGGTTCACAGTCCCTATTAATAATGCTGTTCAAACTCAAGCCTTTGCCTATTCACGCACAAACAAATGGCCACTTTTTATTATGCATGCCACCATTCACCCAATGCATTTGACCAGAACCAATGAGGATTTAAACTATATGCCTGTTATTTATGTTATTTTTCTTTATTTTTCCCCCCCTTTTTTCTCCCATTGTAAATAATGTTTATGATGTAAATGTGATGGAAAGGCCAATTGATATGGTTTTAATAATTAAGACAACAATAATGTCATCCAATGTCCTGATGATGATGCCCACATTCTAGGAAAGGCATCGAAACGTCGACACATAAACCCCATATGCAAAAAGTGTATGTAACATGGATAATTGCAATGGTGCGGTCTAAAATTTGACGTCTGTCCCATTGAAAAGCTAATGTACAGACATATTTTGTGCTTTTTCCATTTCTGTCCTTTTTGTTGTTGTCCTGTAAATGTTGAAGGTCACGGCTGTGCCCGCTTGACATTTTTTACAATCAAAATTATTCTTCTAACTCAAAATAAAATCCTGTCCGGATGGACAGAAGACATACAATCTATTTAGTGTATGATCATTGCTCACAATAATTCTTGTTATAGGGACCACTGTTCTTTATAATACTTAATGCCCAAGGTCCCTATGTGATACCTTATGGGTGCCCTTGTTTGTTTGACACACTCTGGCAACCCAAGCATCTCTAAGTGAGACCTGAGCTCAACATCCTTCCATAAGGTCTCCTCCAGGTCGTTACAGAACAGACAATCTTCAGGCATGGTAGAGCTCACAACCACCCTCAAGGGACCTGAGACACCCCCTCTCCCCCATTCAAAGGGAACCTGCACCACCATACGCTGGCGCTCTGAGTTATCCACATCAACTACTTGGTGGAATGCCTCTGGGACTACCTGCTCTTCAGAGATCAGGTGACACCGAACTGAGGTCACACTGGCTCCAGTATCTCTGAGAGCCTCGTCCCTTTTCCCATTGATGGTCACCCAGGTGCTGTATTTCTTTGTGTTAGGGGGCACCTGGTTTCCTGGGACCATCTCACTGTCCCCTAGTGAAACGAGTGTCATTTCTGCGGGATCAGTTAATGCAAAGAGTGCTGCGCTGTTCCTGGAAAGGGAGGGAAGGAAGAGAACAATACAATATATGATGCGGAGGATGTTGTTAGGGTAAAGAGGAATTATCCCTGGACATCCATTTTGTTGGATTTAATGCCCTCACACACCCTTTCAGGTGTCATGCTTCATCATTTGGGCCTGCTCCTCGTTGGGTCGGCGGTGCAATACCCAACGGGTAACACCTCAAAGAGCCCCTCCTGTGGGCACCCCTCCCCACAAAGAGGCTACACTAGCCAACACCGTGGACTGTCCACCGGTGGGTGGCTGTGTCCTCTTGGAGACACTTGGGGTCCCCCTTCAAGTGACTCAACTGGTCACATGCAAAACACTTGCGGGCCAGACTCAGCAGGCTTTTCTGAAGAGACCACTGCATTCTTATCTCCTGGGGGATGGGAACCTTTACCCTGGGTGATAGGTTGGGGCACTTTAGAGAACTCCTGTTCTCTTCCAGGGGATCCTCATCAATAGTCATAAGCATTAGAATATTCCCGCCCATGTGCGGGAATATTCTAATGCTTATGACTTTGATGAGGATACCCCTGGAAGAGAACTAGGATTACAGGTAAGTAACTAATCCTGCTTTACCCTTGTCCCCCCCCCCCCACACTTTTCTACTGAGGACCCTGCCCACCTTTGGCTGAGTTTCCCCCAAACGCTTTCTTGTGGACCCTGGTACTCGCCCAGCGAGCCGCCTCCATAGCAATCTTCCTGGGGTCAGTTAGCTTACTATCAACCAAGTGCTGGCGGCCAGATCTGCAAAACATAGACTAGACGAGTGCGCCCATGCAATCAAATTGTAGAGCCCCTGAAAATCTGTTACATTACTGCCCTTCACCCAGCCATCCAGTGACCAGCAGAACAAATCCACACATTCCAACCAAGTGTTGCCATCTGACTTTTTACTGGACCTAAACTGATCCCTCTACTTCACAGGAGTGAGTCGATACCTAGTGAGAAGCGCATCCTTCCTGTCAGCATAGGTGAGGCTCTGTCCCTTACCCAAAGTTATCAGGGTATCCCTAGCTTCTTCAGGAAAGAGAGGCCACAACCCTGCCCCCAGTTCCTTTCAGGGACCCCATTCATGTGAATAGACGACTCGTACCCTTAAAACCACCTCTGTATGTCATCCCTCTTCTTGTACTCTTTACCTAAATTCTTGGGGATGTCCACAGTCCTATCTGCCTGTATTGAAGAGTTGCTGCCACCATCCGAACTGGACTTGCTCCTCAATTGCAGCTCCTTGAGCCACGCTCATGGTCTAGTACCATTCTTTGTCACTCAATAAATAAATAAATAAATCTGGAGGCTCTCAAGCTCCCATGTCTCCTAGCTTCCCTTCTGTCCTCCAGCTCCTCTGGGGACAAACCACTGCTACCTGCCTGTGAGGGACCCCCCCTCCCAACAGCATATCTACTGTAGGAGTAGTCTCCTCCACCTCCCCACTAAGATTTCCAGACTGCTTGCTGGCATATCTGGCTGCGCGGTTTGTAACTCCTCCTTCCCGGTGAGGCCTCTGACTTGGACCTTTAGGTTTTTACAAATAGCTTTCAACTCCTTGACGTTGGAGGCTTCCAACCTGTCCTCCTCAAATCCTCAAAGCCTCCTCTAGGGATTCAAGTGGTGCTGCTGCTGTGTCAGGCATGATGCAGTAAGAAGTTAAAGTTCCAAAATAATAGGATCACAAAAATAGGCCAGCAAAACCTGTATGTGGCACGTTATGGTCTACGATATGGTAGTAGTGCATACCAATCATTATAAGTCAAGTGCAAACACAAGTCCTATCCGCACCGCCAACAACCAATGTTAGAAATGGGGGTCTCTAGTTGGCAAGGGCTTGCACCTTTGTCCAAGTAGGGACACTTCTTACTAGTCAGGACAAGGGAGTTACACTCCTAAAATAACCTCTGCTCACCCCCTTGGTAGCTTGGCACGAGCAGTCAGGCCTATTCTAGAGGCAGTGTGTAAAGCATTTGGACATAACAAACAGTAATACAGTGTAAGCACTACAAAAGGACACCACACCAGTTTAGAAAATTATCAAATATTTTTATATACTTAAGACAAGACCAAAAACGATAAAAATCCACCTTGCAGTACTTAAAAACCTTCAGTTATCAAAATAAGTAACCCTGAAATACAGTTCCGTGAAGCCGATAGCTCCATCTGGGGCTAACACGACGTTGTGAACCAACAATTCCAAACAGTTCTGGCTGACCGCGGCATCACGGGCCAGCTACGGTGTCGGGAATACCCGCAAAACAGTATCTTTAGAAATGCAGGGCATCGGCGACCTCTCGTTGAGCTTCCGAAAGCACGGCATCCAAAGGCGTCGGTTCCAGAGGTTGGTGCAGGAGTCGTCGGGCCCTTGAAGTCACACGCGTTGCAGATCAAACTCCTCGCAGTTGAAGTCAGGAGAGCTGGCGCCTGCGGGTGTCCGGTGCTGCGGTGCGTAGTGCAGCTTGCGATGCCTTCAGGTCGCAGTGCGAGTTGGCGTTAGATGGAGTCGTCGGTGAGACCAGGGTCGCGGTGCGAAGTGATACGGTGCTCGTCACGGTGTTGGCAGATTACGGTGCAAGCAGTGACGTAGTCATTACTGAATCGCTGTTGAGTGCTGACAAACTGGAGTCGATGGCGCCGACGTCGGCAGGCAAAGGCTGCGGTGCGGGATGAGGGTGGTGCGTTGCGTATCTTTGAGGGGTGCCCTCGAACCACGGTGCAAGCAGCGGCGTCAATTTCGGCATGGAGTGGCAGGTATACCAAGGCGGCGGCGTGTAGCGAGGCGGTGTGGAATGCGCTGCCCACAGGTCGCTGTGCGAGCAGTTGCTCGGTGGTGGCATCAGATGGCGGCGTCAGTGAGACCAGGGTAACAGTGCGATGTTGCGGCGGTGCCCTCTGCTGTGCCTTCAGGATATGGAACCGGCAGCGGCGTCTTAGATGGCGTCGGTTGCTTTTTCTTCTGTTGCTGTAAGAGGGTGGTCTATGCACTTCTAATATAATTCAAAGTAATCGAGTTAATCATGAATCTAATGATTAGTGTGTTTTGTCTGATTGAGTGTACCTAAACACTCCGTGTTATAACGTAAATCTAGGCTAGCTAGCAAATTTGCCTACTAGTCTCAGGCACGCACTACTATAAGTGGTAATTTACAAATGTTCAATATAGTTTAGACATAATACGTAAATCAAAATAGTCAAACATATTCAATTTAATGTTAATCAAAAGATGTTTGTCAAGTAGATATGATGACAAAATCAAGCACATTAACTAAATCACAAATGAATTAGTGTAATTTTAAATCTCAATAACAAAATACAAATTGATTCATGTGAATTTTCTTTTTTTCAGAAAATGCAGTTGTTGAAAGCCCAATGCATATCGGGACATATTCTTTGTCCCTTCGTCAGGGGCAACACTGTAATTTAAACAAAGGTAAACAATTACTCTGCACATAAACGACTCAATAAGTTCAATGTTAAGTTCTTATCACAAAAAACACAATTATTATTGCATTTTTACAATTGGATAAACATCTGAATTACACCAGATCATAAAACTACTATATATAGTAATGAATTTGTATGAACAGCTTTTAAAGTTAAGATTCAAAATTGTGCCTGAATAAACAAGATTGCGAGCAAAAAGAAAGAAAATGAACCTTCACCATTGTGAAAATATAGCATTTGCTATATGTGACACTTACACCAAAATCAATAACCAAAGGGCAGCCTTCCAGGTTTGCTCAAGTTGCTTCAATTCGTTAATATTCTATTAGATAACAAGACCAAATACAGTCACTAACGTTAAGTCAAAAATGGTGAATTAACGTATGTAAACACATGCTGGTAACGAAACACACTTACTCTCTAATGTTCCAATGTCAACTTCAACCTAAAGGAAAATCGGAACAACAACAGTCAGGGCTGAAAGACTCAAAACGAACTAATTCACCGGAAAGAGTGGTGTGAATGTTCTCCCCACATACCGTCAAAGAAGTGCTCTTTCAAAGAAACACCGCTCGGTCGACCATAGTGCCTTTTTAATCGTGACTGGAAGATAAAGATGAAACCAAAGTCAGATTGACCACTCAAACCTTTAGAAACCGACGTAAACTCATCCCACTCCGGGACATACCTTGTTGTATGAGAACGAACGTATCCTAAATCACCGCCACGAACGCCACAATCTTCCGATCATGTGATTGTAAGTCATTACAACATTGCGTTTTTCAACGTACTGACAACTAATTGGTTCAGGCAGTCACGTCTTCCAATCATGTGATTGTAAGTCATTACGGCATTGCATGTTTCAACGTACTGACAACTCATAGGTTCAGGTTGTCACGTGAATCATAGAATCAATCGTACCTCCGCAAAAAACTTTATTGATCAATCACAATGTTTACTGTGTCGGCACTCGTCATACTCACCGGATCGTATGATTCACCATGATTTCATTAGTCTGCACTCCAAAAAACCATCCAGTATGAAATGCCCATGATAACAACCACCAAAACAAATCCCCGAAGACGCATCAACTTACGCGTCCCTCACAAAAGATCATAACTTAACTCCCACTAATGCATGTATATGTAGGAGTCGTTTATTATGAGTCGGAACCAAGTTGTAAACATTAACAATCCTAAAATTCCCTTAATCAACACGATCGCAACGTGAAACAGTGACACATACCAAAATAATCAGAAAAATAAGAAGAAAATAGTGTTTAGAAAAATAGATACGAAACACAAAATAAAATGAGATGGAAATAGTGCAAAACAAGAAGAATGCTGTTCGAAAAGGACATGAGTTCGAATAACATCATTCCTATTTCATAAGATCACTTTCCAGTTAATCATACATCAATAACTTATGTTAATTTACAGAAAACAGCTCATTTCCATCCGGTCATTAAGACCCCTCAGGGTCATTGTACCCATTCTTTTAATCCAATAGGTTTCCCTCTGAAGAAGTTTCTTATTAGTGTCTACTCCATCTTGAACCTTAACTATCTCTATGATCTGAAACGTAATTGAGGTATTGTGTGATGTTTCTCTAACCAGTGTGTGGCTAGTGACGAGGATATGATTTTATTGCGTATACGGCTTTTGTGTTCTGATATTCATGTTTTCAATTTTCTTTCTGTTTTACCTATATAAAGTGATCCGCATGGACACTTAATAGCGTAAACAGCATTGCTTGTGCTACAGTCTCCTTTATAAAATAATCTGATTTTCTCGCCTGTGTGTGGATGGAAAATGATATTTCCTGGAGTGACATTATTGCAGTGGACGCAATTGGCGCATCGTCTCATTCCTACTGTTTCTTTTTTGGATGGTGGTGTTTGGCTGTTAAGTAATTCATTCAAGTTTTTAGTTCTTGTATATGCAAATAATGGATGTTCATGAAAAATAGTTCCTCAAGTAACTGCATTGGGTACCCACATTTTAACTATTTGTTATGACAGTCCTCGTCATCAGAAATAATCCTCTTCAGCCTCAAAAATTGTGAAAAAGCTGTTCATACAAATTCATTAATATACACAGTATTTTTATGATCTGGTGTAATTCAGATGTTTATCTAATTGTAAAAATGCAATGAAAATTGTGTTTTTTTGTGATAAGAACTTAACATTGAACTTATTGAGTCGTTTTATGTGCAGAGTAATTGTTTACCTGTGTTTAAATTACAGTGTTTCCCCTGAGGAAGGGACAAAGAATATGTCCCGAAATGCATTGGGCTTTCAACAACTGTATTTTCTGAAAGAAAGAAAATTCACATGAATCAATTTGTATTTTGTTATTAACATTTAAAATTACACTAATTCATTTGTGATTTAGTTAAGGTGCTTGATTTTGTCATCATATCTTCTTGACAATCATCTTTTGATTAACATTAAATTGAATATGTTTGACTATTTTGATTTACATATTATGTCTGAACTATATTGAACATTTGTAAATTTCCACTTATAGTAGTGCGTGCCTGAGACTAGAAGGCAAATTTGCTAGCTAGCCTAGATTTACGTTATAACACAGAGTGTTTAGGTACACTCAATCAGACACAGCACACTGATCATTAGATTCATGATTAACTCGATTACTTTGAATTATATTAGGAGTGCATAGACCACTCTCTTACAGCAACAGAAGAAAAAGCAACCAACACCATGTACGACGCCGCTGCCGGTTCCATGTCCTGAAGGCACAGCAGAGGGCACCGCCGCAACATCGCACTGTTACCCTGGTCTCACAGACGCCGCCATCTGATGCCACCACTGAGCCACTGCTCGCACCGCGACCTGTGGGCACCGCATTCCACATCACCTCGCTACACGCCGCCGCCTTGCACCGTGGTTCGAGGGCAACTCTCATAAAGTTACACAACGCACCACCCTCCTCCCGCACCGCAGCCTTGGCCTACTGATGCCGGCGTCATCGACTCCAGTTTTCGTCAGCAGATGACAGCGATTCAGTAATGACTACGTCACTGCTTGCACCGTGATCTGCCAACACCGTGACGAGCACCGTATCACTTCGCACGGCGACCCTGGTCTCACCGACGACTCCATCTGACGCCAACTCGCACTGCGACCTGAGGGGATCGCACGCCGCACAGCTGCACTACGCACCGGACGCCCGCAGGCGCCAGCCTAGATTTACGTTTTCTTCTGTTGCAGCACAAAACACACAGTCCCAAGTGCTGAGGGCAGAAGAACTTGAAGTCTTTGCTGTTCCTGAAGACTTCTGAACCGGGGGCAAGCCCTACCTCAAGCCCTTGGAGAAACTCAAAGAAAAGAAGTTGCAGAAAGTTCAAGTTCAGTCCTTTCACTACCCAAGACAGAAGCAGCCTCTGCAGGCCAACACAGCAAAGCACATAGCCAAGTGATGGTTCCTCCTCACCACTTCTCCAGCTCTTCATCTTGGCAGTCTTCTTGGTCCAAAAGAGTTCTAAAGTTCAGGGGTTTGGGTCCCACTTTTTATAGCCCAAAATCCTTTGTCCTCTCAGGCAGAGAGTGTCTGTGCCCAGCCAGAGCCAGTTCTGCCCTCTCTGGTGTGGCTTCCTCGGCAGGAGGTGGAGATAGCATTGTCTGAGGCAGACCAGGCCCATTCAGGTGAAAGGAAATCTCCCCCTACTCTAAATGGTGCCCAGGTCTATTCAGCCCTTTCCTGATCCACCTAGACTATCCGGAGCCACTCCTCCTCTCCAGCCCCTGTCATCCAAAACCCAGACAGTCAATCCAAAACCCCAGCAGAGGCCTACTGAATGGCTGAGCAAGAAAAGACTTACTTTCTAAAAGTGGTATTTTCAAACACAGAATGTAAAAATCACCTTTACTAAAAATGCATCTTTAGATACTGAGTTCAGGCATACTAAAGCTGTTATAAATAAACTCACCATTCTGTCCTTTTGGGAGCAGGTAGCCTTGCAATAGTAAAAAACGAAATTGTTAGTAATTCACTATCAGGACATGCCACACACACCAGGGCATGTCCTACCTTTCACATACACTGCATACTGCCCACAGGGGTACCTTTTGCCTTCCTTAGAGGTGACTGACAAGGAAGAAAAGGAAGGTTAGGGCCTGACAAGTGGGTGCACTTGGCAGGTCGACATGGCAGTTACAAACTGCACGCAGACTCTGCGGTGGAAGGTCTGAGTTACCTTTTTACCGGCTACTTCTGTGGGTGGCAAAACCCATGCTGCGAGCCCACTAGTAGCATTGGATTTACCGGCTCTGGGGCACTCAGTGCACTTTACTAGGGACTTACTAGTAAATACAATATGCCAATCATGGAAACACAAATCCATAACACAATTTACAACAGGAGAACTTGCACTTTAACACTGAACAGCAGTGAGAAAGTGCGCAGAGACACTAAACCAGCAAAACAAAGTCAAAACCTGGAGGTCAGTAAGCAAAAAGACAAGGGAAACACGCCAAAAGATGTCAAGTCTAACAGTCACTGTGTGTGATAACCATAGTGGTCTTAAATAAAGATTTGAGAGACTGCTTTATTGATGTGAGTTGACCAATGGCAGCGGGGTATTAAAAATGTCAATTGTGAGTACATTCTCTATTGTGCTTGATTGTTTGTGCCTGGGAGAGAGAACCTACACCTCCCAGGCTTCCATTGCTTCTTTTAACTGAGGGGAGGAGGAGTGCCCTCTGCTGTATTTAGTGCACCCAATATTCCTGAAGCGCAGGGCACTGGCTTTTGGTCTCTCCCCCTACCGTGGCTACGGAGGAGGGTGCCTCATACGCTATGGTCATGCGAAGTTTGGGTGAAGTTTTGGACCTTCAGTTGCCCTTGGTGGCAGTCAAGACCAACGCCTTGATAGAAGTGCTTCAGCTGGGAGTTACCCCTCCGAATCTTTACTCACATTTAATGAAGCCCTTACCAATGTTATACTCTGGGCTGGTTGAAGCCCATCACAGGGTCTCCTGTGCACAGGACAATTGCCCGCCGGCATCGCCCCACTCCAGAGGACCCCAGTTTCCTCACCCAGAACTCCATCCCGAAGAACTGGTTGGTGGTCCAAGCCTCCTCTTCCAGAGTCAAACCTTGTGCGTTTCCTACCACTCCACTAAATAGGGAATCCAAGAGGCTGGATACCTTCGGTAAGAGGATGTTCTCTTCCACAAGCCTAGCACTGCAGTCGGTGAACACAGAGTGCCTCATAGGCCGATATACACATACGATCTGGGTCTTGGTTGCACAGGTGCTGCCCATGGTCTCGGAGGAGACCCGAGCCATACTGTTGCAGGCAATTACGGACAGCATAGACACAGCAAAGTGGACCATCAGATGTGGACTAGATAAGACCGACTTGCAAGGCAGAGTGCTTTTATTGTTGGTGGCTCTTAGGCGCCGCACCTGGTTGAGAACCACTGGCTTTTCTAGGATGTCCAAGCTTCGCTAATGGACATGCCCTTTGTTGGTTCCTGCCTTTTTGGTGTAAAGGGGGCCCCTTGCCAACCCCAGCCCGCCAACCTCCCCTTTTGTGGCTACAGAAGGGGCTTCCAACCACATTCATTCCTTCCCTGCTGTCAAGGCCAGCAGGCTTCCCAACCTTTTTGTGGCTGATGATGCGGTTCCTACAGACAAGGTGGGACAACTACCCAGAGGTTGGGCCAGTCCACCACACCCCTGGCATCCGCAGACTTCAAGACCCTTTAGTTTGCCCTGTTTTCACCACGGCATCCAATTAGGGGAGGATACGCCATCACCCACCCTACTGGCAGTCAATAACATCCGATAGATGAGTTTTTCCGATAGTCCAAAGGTACTACTCCATCCCCTTTCTGGACACACCTCCACCCATGCTGTCCACTTATGACTGGCTGACGGAGGACCATCTCTTTTTACTCCATCAAGAAGTGTTGGCTCTCTTGCCAAGGGAGTAATCAAGAGGGGTTCAGCATCAGAAGTTGGTTGTGGTTGCCGCTCCCACTACTTCCTGGTGCCCAAGAGGGTCAGAGGCCTTTGTCGTATCCTAGACCTGGTAGAGGTGGTGATCAGAAAACTCTAGTCTCTAACAGATTCCGGGCTTCACATAAGCCTGCGATTCGGTTGGCATTGAAAGGGGAAGGCTGGTGCAGGTGTTCTCAGACAACACCACCACCATGTGATAATACAACAAACAAGGCAAGGTGGTTTCATGGACCCTTGTCAAGAGGCCCTGCATCTCTAGACATGGCTGGAATATCAGGGCATTTCCCTGGTGGATCAACACCTGGTGGGCCCTCTGACCAGCAGGGCTGACAAACTCGGCTGTCAGTGCCTAACGGAACACAAATGACGTCTCCATCCGGAGGTGGAGTAAGGGCCTTCAAGAGTAAGGAGAACCTTGGTTAGATCTGTTCACCACCGCCGAGAGCGCGCAATGTCAGCAGTTTTGCATGCAAGAGTTTCCAGGCTGCTTTGCTTAAAGATGCTTGTTGTCTCGAGTGGAGCTTCAGCCTCCTTTACGTCTGTCCGCTAATACCACTCCTGCCCAGAGTTCCCAAGAAGATCAGGAATGACTGGGCCAAAGTTGTTCTTGTGGCTCCAGATTGGGCACTGAGAGTCTGTTATCCCAAGCTATTGAGCATGGGCATCGGTCCTCCGGTCAGGCTGGCCTCTTCATGAAGATCTTCTGTCGCAGCAACAGGGGACTGTTCTACACCCTAACCTGATAAACCCTCCGACAGTTGACAGCCTTCGACCTTCCTCCTGAAGTCTGTGATGTTATTCTGGCAGCCAGAAGTCCCTCCACAAAGACGGTACACACCTGCCTCTGGGACAAATGTATGGCTTGGTGTGGATATAGGAACATCAACCGTCTTTCTGCACCACTTTCTCAAGTTCCACTGTCTGTTCTCTCCATGCCCAGCAGGGCTTTGCTCTGGGCACTGTTAAGGGCTATTTATCAGACATTTCTGCATTTTTTGCAGTTGCCGTCCCAACCTTCTTTGTTTAAGTCACCTGTTGTGAAGTGTTTCCTCAAAGGGCCAAAACACGTTTCCTTCCAGGCCATTTAGCATGCCCCAATGGGACTTAAATTTGGTTCTGACCTTTCTGATGTGTATTCCCTTCGAGCTGCTGCACAGCTGTCCACTCCGGTTGCTAACCATCTTGATGGCTTTCCTTGTGACCACAACATCGGCCAGGAGGGTCAGTGAACTTCAGGCACTTTTTGTGCAGCCTCCTTGAATCACCTTTTATCTAGACAAGCTGGTTCTTTGAACATGTGCCTCTTTTCTTCCAAATGGTGTGACACCCTTTCACTCAGTCCAACACAACACCTTGCCTACCCTATTTGCTATGCCTCATCCCTATAAGGAAAAGGAGAGACTCTACTGTCTGGAATAAACAAGAGTGTTGTCGTTCCACATTGACCAAACTAAAGAGTTCTGGGTGGATGATCAACTCTTTGTAGGGTATGTTGGAGCTAAGGAAAGGACTGTGCAGAAACAAACCATCTCATGATGTATAGTGCTCCTCATAGAACTCTGCTTCACATTGGCGAGAAGCAACCTCCTGAGGGCATGCGTACTCATTCCACCAGAGCTAAGGCTGTGGCCACTGTGTTAGCTCATGGAGTCACTGTCCTAGACATCAGTCAGGCAGCTACATGGGCATCTCTGCACACGTTTACCAAACACTACTGCTTGGACAGTCTGGTCCATCATGACGGGCTCTGTACCCTTTCAATTCAGCAGGACTCTTTAGTCTGAATCTGTTTTGCAGACTCCCCTCCAGGGACGCATTGCTTGGGTATCTATTTTGAGGTAAGGAATTCTGCATCTAGAAGTCTCTTATCAGATAAACAAGTTACTTACCTTCAGTAACACTTTATCTGGTAGAGACTATTGCGCTGCAGATTCCATACTGACCCTCCTCACTCTGCAAACTGATTATAGTGTGAGGGTCAACCTTATAAGGGCCTTTGAAATTCACACCAGTTATCAGTGTTCCTTGTGGCTCCGTGCTCCTGGAGTGAAAAGTTGTGAAAAGAAACTGACGTCAGCGCACAGGGGTGGCGCATATATAGGTACCATGCACATCACTTCTGGCCCAGACGAAGCAGAGCTCAATTATGCCATCTACTGGCATGCAGGAGTACTGCTAGAGAAATTCTAGATCCAGTTTGACAACTGGGAAAATTCTGAAATAAGGAATCTGCGGCTAGACAGAGTATCTACCAGATAAGGCATTACCGATGGTAAGTACCTTGTTCGACATGTTCATGCCAGTTTAATAGTTTGTGAATGGTTACGTCAGGATAGGATCAGTTTGAACAATATCAATAAAGTGAGGCCACCTCCTTCCATTTAAATTGTTTAAATGACTGACCAAAAGTAATTATTTTAGTAAGATTCCCCAGTAAGCCATTGTTTCTGTTATGCGTTCATTCGATCTACTTGGTGTTGAAGAGCAAGCTAGGTTATCGAAAATATAAGAGGTTGCCTGTGTAGGTTAGGTAACTAATTTTGTGGTGAATCAATTTTGGGGCTAGTCCCTTCCAAAAAATCAAGACGTTCTGGTAAATCTGCAATGTATAAGGAAAATAATTATGGGGCAATGATACAACCCTGTTTTAATCCATTGTAAATTGGTATTTTTGGGGTTAGGCCAGCCTCATTTGACAGTTTTGCCTGCACCCAGGTGTTTTTGTGTAGTTAAGTGCAAAAGGGTGTTATCAATCCCCCAACGATTTCAAGTTTGCCAAAGACAGTTTCATTTAACTTTATCACCTCTTCTATGTCTGTGACTTCCATTGCTGCTAATCTTACCAATGCAGTAGTTATACCTCTTGACAGCATCAATAACACCATCACACTAGAAGGAAATGTCAGGACAAGTGATACAAGGTTACCAACATTGAATTTACCTACTAATACCACCACTTATGTTTTGGTTCCTTCTCTGGGAAGAGGTAAACTAGAGTATTATTGTAAACTGAAGAACAAATTCAAATGCATGGTTTTCCCTCCTTGTATAACTAGATAGTTTTAACAGGTGTATCTCGCGGGTATGTTAATCGATTAAACAAGACCCAGGAGAATGTATTGTAATCCTTTTCAGTCTTTATTATGATCCTTGAATCCTGCTTCTTCTAGGAATCAAGAACAGGCCTGTTCCTTTAGGTTACTTTTATAAACCTTTATGTTATCTATACCCATGGCCACTCTCGCCCAAACAATTCGCAAAAGCTAACATGCATAGTTATCAACAAATACCCATCTATAAACCTTTTACCAATCTGGAATCACAGAATGACGTTAATGGACTCTCACAAGGGCCTGCCAAGAACCTTTCTACTGTGTCCAGCCTAACTGGTGTTTGCAGAGCTAGGTGGCTACTTTCTTGACATAATATGAAACTCAGTTATCTATCAATGTTTATAATTCTCAATTTGTATTAATAAGCTGGGGTATGGACATACATTTTTTATAACAATTTTGTCACAAAACAATTCTAATAACTTCAGTGATCTGTTTAATTATTTGAACTCTATTTTCGTATCCACATTCATTTTTCTACTATGACGTATTCTAAAATTCTAGCTGGTGGCTTTACTGCTAATTTGAGGCAAAATTGATCTGACGATCATTTCAGTATGCTTGCCAACTAAATGGAATTCACTATTATTACTGGCAAACAGGATTGTAAAATACCTTATTTACTAGTTTTGATCTCTGAGAGAAATTTGATTGATGCACTATGGGCATCTGACCTAGACAACAGTTCTCACCCTACCTTTACAAGTAGGGGTTGTTCTAGCATTATTGATGATATTTTTGTTTCTAACGATTTAGCTAATTGTTTTTCATCTTTTTCTTTGCATCCAATGGGATACAGTGAGCACAATCCCCTGCTTTTTTCTTTTTCTCATACCCTACCTTGACTGCATAGAAGAGTTCTGGGTGGACGATCAACTCTTCATGGGGTATGTCGGAGCCAAGAAAGGGAAGGTGGTGCAGAAATGAGCCATCTCGCGATGAATAGTACTCTGCATCAAAATATGTTACGAATTGGCCAATAAGCAACCCCGTGAGGGCTTGTGTGCTCACTTTACCACAGCCAAGGATGTCACCACTGCGTTAGCTTGGGGAGTTCCTGTCCTGGATCTCTTCCGGGCAGCAACATAGGCTTCATTACATACGTTTACGAAGCAATACTGCCTGGACAGTCAGGTCTGGTGTGGCGGTCACTGTGCACGTTCAATACTACGGGCTTTTTAGTCCAATCCGTATCGCAGCCCTACCACCGGGGAGGTATTTCTTGGGTATCTATTTTGAGTTAGGAGTCTGCGGCTTGAAGTCTCTATTAGATGATCAAGTTACTTACCTTTGATAACTCCTTATCTGGTAGACTCTATTTAGCTACAGATTCCTTACGACCCTCCATGCTCCATGCTGTGCGAACGTATTGTAATGCAAAGGGATCACCCTTCTAAGGGCCCTAGCTTCACACACTAGTGGTTAGTGTTCCATATGGCTCCGCGCTTCTGGTGTGGAAAGTCACAAAAAGAAACTGATGTTAGCATGCTGATATTTCTAGTGTGGACTATGCCACATGGAGCCTAACAGAGCCACCTACTGGTGCACATGGGTACTGCTTATCAAATGTTTATGGATCCAGTCTGACGCCTGGAAAATATTCTATGGTGAGGAATGTGCGACTAGTTAAATTCTCTACCAGATAAGGCGTTACTAAAAGGTAAGCAACTTAATATTTTGTGCTCTTCAGAGTTCATAATGATTGCAAATTACTGTTATACTTGAAAGAGAAGTTGAGCAAAATGGTCTAAGGAGTTTCCTCCGATGTGAGATTTGTTGAACTAAGAGACAGGAGGGGAGCTAAAATGGAATGAAATGCTCTGGACTGATAGTTGCTATACAGTTTTTGTTGAAAGGAGGGTCCTGTATCTTTGATTGGTGCAGTGATCTATGCAGAGAGTTCTCAATATCTGACCTCTGGGAACCAGGGTAGGGAGTGAAGTGCAGGATAAATTTGTGACCAGATGTTAAGGATGATCTTATAGCTGCATTCTGGGCTTGTAATCACTCCGTTTAGATGGGCGAGTACTAGACTGATGGTGGCTTGTACCTTTTCCTGCAACTCCAAGAGGGTAGTGTTTGCGTGGGCATCGCGTGTAGAATTATCCATTTGTGGCATGGCCTCAGTTGAGGCACAAGGGTGAGGTTTGCATCCACAATCACACGAAGATCTCCACATAATGACGTTTTAGGTTAATTTACTGACGGTAGTGGTGGTCTTAACGGTAGTCCATTACTCTTTATATGTAATGAGAATTGAAATACAATATTGGTGCCCCTCGAGGTTAAGAACATACACCCCACTACCTCAGGTGTCAGTCCACTGTGGTTCAACTGAACCCATTGTAAATGTGAAACATGAGAATAAACTTCAGCACTCCAATCAGTTCAGTATTAATTCATGGATAGTTCTTCTATTCCTACACAGATCAATTTGGACAAAAAACTGTGTTTAACTTTCTATTCAATTTAATACATATATGAAACATATAGATTTGGCAATGAGTTCAGAAGCAAAAAATTACAGTAACATTGTATTCCAAAGATGGAGGGAATAGTGCAGTAATCCTCCTGTCGAGCGTTGGATCGGCAGCCCACCCAACGCTCGACAGGAGGAGACTGTTTTTTTGTCTAAATTGATCTGCGTGCCCCGATGGGTACCCCGCAAGTTTTTTACAAAACATTCTGTCACCAGGTGGCCCCCGTCCTTCGGGACCTTTTTAACTCCTTTGCCGAGCCTGGCGCGATCCCCGCAGAACTCCTGGAAGCCGCAATGTCGGTCATACCCAAACCTGGCAGAGACACGACCCGCTGCGGTTCGTATCGGCCGATTTCACTTCTGAACATCGACATCAAACTATATTCGGGAATCCTAGCGAGTCGCTTGGCGCCTTACATGCAGCAGCTAGTGGAGCCGGACCAGGCAGGTTTTATACCTCCGCGGCAGACTAGTGACAACACCAAAAGAGTCCTCCATCTCATTGAAGCCGGGTCACGCATGAGGCCGAGCTGCATGCTCCTCACTATCGACGCCGAAAAGGCCTTTGATAGGGTGAATTGGCCCTACTTGGAGCAGGTCCTGCACCTTTTTGGCTTAGGAGAGGTACTATGTACTCGCATACTAAATTGCTACAAGCAGCCTAACGCCACGGTGCGAGTCAATGGACACACCTCCTCCCGCTTCTCGATTGGCAGGGGGACCAGACAGGGCTGTCCGCTCTCCCCTATTCTGTTTGCCCTTTATATGGAACCGCTGGCGCAGAGATTCCGGCAACACGCCCTCATCAAAGGCATTCCCTTCGGAGGGGATACCCACAAAATCAGCCTCTACGCTGATGACATTCTTCTCTCCCTCACCGACCCAGTCCAGTCTCTACGCGCGTTACTTAATGAGCCGCACAGCTTTGCACTCGCATCCGGGTTCAAGATCAACTCCGACAAATCAATAGCCCTTAATGTTTCGCTGGCGCCAGAGACGCTAGCCGAGGTTCAGGAGGAACATGACATACAGTGGTCAGACACCGCAGTCCACTACCTGGGAATCCTCTTGGGCCCCACCCTCTCAGCTACCACCGAGGCACACTATGCCAGGCTGCCCACACAACTCTGAGGGGAACTTCGGAGATGGAAACGCCACTCCCTCTCCTGGCTGGGTAGGATAGCCGCCACCAAAATGACTCTTCTGCCTGAGATTCTATATCTGTTTTAGACCCTACCCCTATGGCCACCGAAGAACTGGATACAACAGACGCAGTCCGAACTGGCACGCTTTATCTGGCAGAGCCGTCGACCGCGCTTCAAACATGATATCGCAGTCCTTCCACCGGGCCACGGCGGAGTGGGGGTACCGGATCTCCAACTTTATTTTTACGCAGCGCAACTCAGGAGCCTGGTGGAGTGGCATCAATTAGAATCGGGCAAGCATTGGCTTTTCCAAGACCAAGCTGTGGTGGGTATGCCTCTACAGGGGGTGTCCTTTCTCCCTGGACGACACCGGCTGCCGAACTTATTCGCATCTCAGATTACGGTCATGGTCATGGAGGTGTGAGATCGGGTCGCCACCAAATACGATTTGACTTCCTTCCCCTCCCCTATGACACCAATACTCGCCAACCCTGACTTCACTCTGGGTCTCGACCCGAAAGCATTCACTAACTGGCGGCACTCTCCTTGCAAATCCCTAGGTCATCTTTTTAATTTAAATGGTGTTCTCTCCTTTCAACAAGTAAAGGAGGACTACGGCATCACAGAGGAAGACCGGTTGGCCTATCTATAGGTTCGTCACTGGGCGCTTCACCCTGAAGTCAGGCCCGGGGCACAACGACACCTCACCCCCTATGAGAAGTGGTTGGCCACCCGCACATCCGAGAAAAAACTGATCTCCGATTTGTACCAACACCTCCTCCGCACGAACATTTACACACATAACGATGGCAGGTGCAGATGGGAGCGGGAATTAGGAAGGTCACTCACACACAAAGAATGGAGTGGCATCTACCATAGAGCACGCCATTGCGCATACCACGCTGGACTGACCGAAACACTGACCAAAGTGGCCACCTATTGGTACCATACGCCAGAACGCCTCCACCAATTTGACCCACACATTAGCGACCGATGCTGGAGGGGGTGTGGGGAGCTGGGCACATTGGAAAATCTGCTGTGGAGCTATGACCGCCTACAGGGGTACTGGGACACGATTTTAGATGACATAGATGACCACCTGGATACACAACCCCCCCGATTCCCTGCTTACATCTTGCTGGGGCTGCCCAATACCCTGATGTACCCCTTGAAGTCCCGGAGAGGTCGTCTCATTGCTATAGTGCTAGGGGCAGCCACACAAAATATTTTAGCACACTGGAGGACGCCACAGGCCCCCCGCATACAGGCTGGCTACATAGGTTATGGATGGTGCTCGGCATGGAGAAGCTGTCTCTGGTGCAAGCTGGGTGTGGTGACAAATTCCCGGAATTATGGCGCCTCTTTTTGACATTACTCACTAAAGAATTTCGTGAATTGAGCTGCCCTAGATACTTGCGCCTTCGATTGGCAGACACACCAATACCGGAACAGAAGGCACCCAAGCGCAAACTGAAACCCACGCACTGATGACTATCTCATTTGCTTCTCTTTTTCGTCATACGGAGGATACTTTTTTGTTTAGTGGACAAAGGGAAGAGGGAGGGCGGGGTTGTTATGTTTCAGGGTGTTACAGGAGACCCACATCACTGATCAGCTCTGTTCTGCACTAGAAACGTATGCCTGTATCGCATTGGAGCCTACTTTGCATTGCTTGAATGACCGTTCGAGGTCCCCGTATTTTGTTCTTTTTGAAATCTCAATAAAAGATTTAAACCATAAATTGATCTGCGTAGGAATAGGAGAACTATCTATGAATTAATATTGAACTGATTAGAGTGCCGAGGTTTATTCTCATGTTTGACATGATGTTTTAGGTGGTGGGCCCAGCTCCTTCCGATGTGATTCCTGGCTTGCCCTCAAGTTGAACTCCACTCCCTTGTCCTTCCTCCATAAGCATGCCCTACCCTACCCCAAGTACCGTCTGGTGGCCCAACAGCCCTTTCCAGCCCACGGTGTGCTCTTCGAGCTATTGTTGCGCCTGAATTGCCTCCTCCACCAGTTAGGGGACCCCCAGTGTAGCGGAGAGGGTGAACCTTGGGAAGTCCCACTGACACCACCGAAAGGCACTTCAGTGCTATTCCAATTGCAAATTGTACACTATACTAATACAAATTAGCAATAATAATTTAGTGGTATTGATTTCATTAGCCTCCAAAGGGTAAAATGCCGAATCTTAACCCTTCCCATCTAGGAACCAGTGACCGATTCTTCACACGTCTGCATAGTGGGTGCTCAGTTGACCGAGGGGATTAAAAACATTGTCCATGGCATGTCTTGACATTTTGAGCATTGATTTAATTAAGTGGCGCAGTAACTGCAAGTTTAAAGCTCACTCTGCACGCTCCCTGGTGAATTAATTTTTACGCAAATTGCTCAGTGTACATTGCTTTGTGGTAACTGAATGTATTGTGTGACACCACATTCAGGTCTCTAGAACGGATATATCTGGGGTTTATCGGGATGCCGTTTTCTGAACTGTGCAGCACAGAAGTTGCCTGCGTTTCTTTTTTGCACCTCCAGCCCGTGCATTATACTCATAAAATGTGCGAGTTGTGGACGCACTGCTGACAGCAGAGCTCGGAAACACAGGACAGTAAGTTGCCTCTTTGTGTTTCCGAGCTTCCCTGCCACAAAACCATGCTTTCACTTGGAGAGTAAGGGGCAGATTTTCAAGCCCCTTGCGCCACTTTTGCGTCACTTTTAACATGGACAAAGTGACGCAAAAGTGGCGCAAGGGGCTTGTAAATCTGCCCCTAAGAGTTTAGTGAATGAATGAGCTGAAGAGTGCAGGCGCCAAACAGAAACTCCAACACTTTGTGCGCCGGCAGAGCGCGGACTGCACCACAAGCCAGTTCCTATTTCCGCGGTGTGTACAAAGCGCACACGTTACTTTTCGACTTAATTTCCTGTATTTTTCTCTTGCAGTCGGACATGTACAGCGTGGGCATGGTTCTGCTGGAGCTCTTTCAGCCTTTCGGCACAGAGATGGAACGGAACGAGGTGCTGACCGCCTTGAGAAACGGCCAGGTCCCTGCTGCTTTTAACGAGAAGTGGCCGGTTCAAAGCAAGTATGTCAAATTGTTGACAAGCACGGCGTCTTCGCAGAGACCATCAGCAGCCCACCTTCTGGAAAGTGAACTATTTCATGACACTGAAAATGTAAGTTGGGCGTTCAAATTCAAGTTGTTGTGCAAATATGGAAGTTAAAAAGTGTACATTTGTGGTCGAATGTCGTCTCTTGGCCTATTACAGGGTCTCCAGCTTGGGATAGCAAGTGTGGGTGGAGCAGAGATATAAAGCATGGCTACCAGATAGTTTTATCAAATAAATAAAAAAAATAGAAATGTGTGAGCTTCTATACGGTTAATTTTCTTAATTATTTTTTGATGGGTGTGACAGGTTACCCAAACCTTTCAATTTTAATAATGTATTTATATTGTTCTATAAAGCCCGGGCTAGTGACTGACAGCTACTTTGTAGGTCTGGTGGGTGTTGGCAATGAGAACTGTTTTACCAATATCAAGCTTATTTCTAAATGATGCATAGCCCAGTAGGATAAAAAGATGAAATTATTTTATTGAACCCGATCACCAGCTGCTAAAACTGTTCTCCACTGTGCCCATCACTTCTAAGATGGGGTATTTCCGGTGGACTACTCAAGACATGAGAAGTTCTTTTTGAAGTGGCTTGTGTTAAGATTTTTAGGTCTTGCGCCTAGCGTTACACTGCGCAGCAGTGTTCGCGCAGCAAGAGTCCTTTCGTCCGGGTTTCAGAAATGGACCCTGGAAATGAACACGCTTGTGCGTGTGTTTTTACTTTCGCGGCCTGCTATTGGCCTTTCCCTGCGTGTTCGTTTTAAAGATAGCACACAATAGGCCAGAGGCTGGCGCATAGCTCCGCCGCAGGCCTATTGGTGTCTATTACGCGCATTTCTGCCATATGGTTTCAATTATTGTGCACGGGCGCGATAATTGAAAGCATATGGGGCGCTCGTACCACTCGCAGCTTTGTTTTGTTTTTTTCTTCCATGCTTGAACAGGGAGGGGTGCAGTGTGTCCAGTGTGGCATTTAAAGTAAGTCAGGCCGGTATGTCGTTGATCGGGAAACACACACACCCCTCGGTGCTCCCCATGCGCCTGCCCCCTTCTCAGCAGCTAGAACCCCCCCCATTATAAGAGGATATGAACCAAGAAGCTCCGGAGGGGCCGTAATTGGGATGTGAGAGCTGAATTCATGCCTTTATCCAGGCATAGCTATCACGTGAAATGCTCTCCTTCTCAGCCCCGTTTTTGTACAGAAAACCTCCCTGCAGATGTCCCCGGAAGGTGCGTCACCGTATCTTAAGTGCAGACGCGTATTACAATCTTGAGTGCATTTTGAGAATCCAGGCCGGTATGTCGTTGATCGGTAAACACACACATCCCTCGGTGCTCCTCACGCACCCGCCCCCTTCTCAATAGCGAGAACCCCCCCCAATATAAGAGGATATGAACCTAGAAGCTCCGGAGGGGCCGTCATCGGGATGTGAGAGCCAAATTCATGCCTTTATCTGTGCATAGCTATCATGTGAAATGCTCTCCTTCTCAGCCCCGTTTATTGTACAGAAAACCTCCCTGCACATGATCCCGGAAGGCGCGTCACCGTATCTTAAGTGCAGGTGCTTATTACAATCTTGAGTGCATTTGGCAGGCTACATTGTATCCTAAACCGCTCATATCTTTGCAACCGAAAGAGATAGTAAACATTTGATTTCATATTTGGGAGTTTTGCCAAATTCCATGCACCTCCCAGATATCCACTGTGCCGCAGCCGCCAGCCCCTGCATTCTGATCTGTGGACATTCTGCAACCCAGGAATTTGACAGGAGCTTGTCAGTGGCACACACACACACATATGTATTGATAAGGAAAAGATGGCCCGCCTCAATAGCCATAATTCCCTTGTACATATGACACATAACTGGTTCAGTTCGCCGCCACCTGCCGGTCTGGAGATGCCCATTGTACAGTTTGCTGCCTCTCTGTGTATCGGGACGTGACCTTCACTGATCATGGAGCAGGTGTTGCTGGGTTGGCACATCTCAGAGCAGCATGTGCCTTTGACATCCTGGCAGAAGCAAACAAGCCTGTAACTCTGAGATTCTGCTGTCACAGGGAACATGATACCTTATTAATCCCAGGCTTGTTGATATGAACTCTTCGCTTGTATATATCGGGTCAGCTCAACATCTTGTGATTATGGGAAAATCACTTAATCTCCCTGTGCACACCCAAAAAATAAACCAGCATTTGCAATGCAATAGGTCTCGCATTATTAAAGTTTGAGCTATTGGTGTTGCATTATTTAGCAATGCCAATAGCTCAAACTTTAATAATGCAAGACCTATTGCATTGCAAATGCTTGTTCTTGAATGCTTAAAGGTTTGGTTGACTTGGACTCGGGGCATTCCAGTTGGAAGCTCCCAACACTGGAATCTCTCAGACTCAGATGGACTTATGTTTAAATCTGGCCCGAGCAAGCAGATTGACCTTTCTCGATCTAAGGGTGTGTGGTTTATGTCTAGAATCTCCCACATATTTTGGGCCATTTCGAACCATTGCTTAAAGACTATGAAGAGAAGTTTCAACTTTTGTCTAAAGGCCACTGGGAGCCATGTGGGACGTAGTGATGTGGCATAAATTCTTTAAGTTGAGGCACTGTTTGGTTGATTGATTTTGTAGTCTCTGAAGTGGCATGTTCCCACCCCTTAATACAGTAGTCATTTAATAAAACAGGGCTCTGCTAAGTTTGATGCAGTTTTAGAGGTGCAGTACAGAGAAGACCCATTTTAGCAGTGCAGCACTTTCCTTATCTTACTTTGATTCACTACATCAAGACACTACACCTGAGGATGTAATAAGCCCCTGAAGACCGGGTCCCACTTAAGAATTATTTGGTGCTGTATTGTACCGAACATGTAATGGGGTACCACTCTCTCCTAACATGTTGATGTAAATATGAACCCATTACATGCCATAGCATGTACCCTAGTGCTTCTGTGTTGCCCAGTGAAGATAAACCTGTTTTCATTTGGGTGGGCATCCTGTTAAAAGATGGTCATAGACATCATTTCTGAACGGACTTTAATAAACAACTGTCCCCACACTATGTTTAGGTGTAAACCTTCTTTTGTTTATTTAAGCCTTTCTAACAGGCAGCTACAAATAATCATGTCAAAGGCGGTGTCCGCGCCAAACTTTATACATATTTGCTTTTGTGCCTCCATCTGCCCCTTTCGACCTTCATGTAAATTATCGTCAGTAATTACTGAATGTAACTCAGTTTGGGTTATGTTTATTACGGATCTTAAAATCCACCTCAGACGTTCATTATTAGAATGTCTTGCTTTGTTCCAGCTGGCGGCGTTCCAAAGGACTTTAGTAAATACATAGTACTGATAGATAGCGTTTCTGTTCTGTGAACAGGTTTTTGTTAGCATGCTCTGCTCTTCTACTCTCTTACAGGTCAATCTACACCTTTGCTTGCACACCCCACTCACTCATCTAGACTGTCAAGGTAAAGGCAGATTAGTTCATTAGGTCTTACAGAATCATTCTGGTTAATAATGTATTTTTTCTCGATTTTCACCTCGAATCACATTGCAAAGAATTCTGGGACTTTTCCAAAAGATTACAAATGCACCAAACATTAATCAGTAAATGTTCCTTACTGAACAGAGCAATGTTTCTCTTCGATTCCGGGTTCTTTTTGCTTTTTCGTCGATTGAAATAGCTCAAACAGTTAAACTTGACATTAAATTATATCCTATTCCAGAATATGCCGCCAGTGGCACCATATGTACCCAGGTAGGCCATATAAGACTGCCAGTATCATCAAAAGTGTGGTCAACCCTTCAAATGATTACACAAGGCCTCCACCTTCCATTCTAGAAGAACTAACCACAAATGATAAAAATATTTTATTCCAATTTAGAACAGCGGAGATTAACGACTGAGGAAGGAACTGTAGAACGAAAATGTATCCACAGGAAACATGGCAGTTGAAAGGAAAACTTATTTTACGTCCTTTTGCAGTACCTGTGACAAGCATGACCGTTATTGTGTGCTTCTTTGTGAGAATCAACTTGGCTAAACTTATTTCTATGAAGAATATTTGAGAGGACATCTTACAGTGGATTTACGCACATTTTTTTCCTGCGTAGGTTATTAATAATCTTCAGAAGAAAGTGGTGCAGCAGGAAGAGGAAATTGAAAAACTGAAAGAGAGAATACAGCTGCTACTGCGTGAAAGAGATGAGCAAAACCTTGTAAAACCAGATGATTCGGCTTAAAGGCATATTACTTTGAAATTGTCTACTGTGAAAATATGTATTATGTACAGGTTGAGACTGAGGTTTCAGATGTATTATAATTAATATTTATTTTAATGTGATAATTATTTTAAATATGTAACTTTTTATAAAAAACAAATAAAAGTATCATTTGATCTACTTCTATCCGCTTTGTATTTTGTTTTGTATCTGTGGCACTGCAGCATCAACTTGGTCTTTATATGTTGTTATTGCATTTAGAGCTAATAATCAATGTCTAGGAAATCTTCACTTGCAGAACTTATAAATGGATTTACACGCACACCAGTATCTGCGAAAGCAATCTAGTGTTTAGGATGTGTCCCCGTTAGTACTGATGCTGCATGATTGCCTTCTTCCATGCTTAACCTTAAAGGACATTTTGTGTAGATTTCATATAGTTAAAAGAACATTTCTAAGAAAAATTTATTTATTCAAGTAAAGTCCTGTCAGGTTTTTTTTCATTACTTTATTCGGCTCGCAATTGGCCATAAAAGTCGCAAAAAATACAGTAAAATATCACATTAAAAACACATAAAACAAGTATATAAAAATATAAAAAAGATGTATATAAAATGCAGGGGCAGCTCCTCCACTAGGGCGGATGAGATTCGCCTCACTGCTTTCTCGCAGTATGAGAAGCCGAAATATAAAATGGTAATAACTTTCAGTTATTACCATTTTATGTTTGGTGGTGGGCAGCGCAGCTCTAAGGGCAGGGCAGGGGAGGGAGGAGTGGTGTGCCTGCCCACTCCTGAGTGTGCAAAGACTGTTTGGTCGGCCCCCTAGGGCAGCCCAAACCAGTCATGCGCACTCTGCCCTTCTCCATGCAGGCTGCATGGAGAAAATGGCCTCCCCATAAGCCCCTGGCTGGGCGGCGTCCCGACCAATCACAACGCTGCTTGCAGCGTTGTGACTGGCTAAGGGGAGGAAGCCTGGCTGCCTGCTTCTGTTTCCTGTTCCTGACAGAGGCAGGAGAGCAGGAGCAGAGAAGACCAGGACCCAATCACGTAAAGGTAAGTTTAATGATATATATATTTTTTTCAATATTCTGCATGCTTGTCCAAATAAAGACAACGTGGCATGAGGAAGGATACATTCAGGAGTCGATATTGCTAGATTTGTGTTACAGATTGATAAAAAATATTCCGCATTTTCCCTGACCTTATGGGGGAGTCTTCGCGTTTCAGGAGCTTTTCTTGGGTCTAACAGGACAACCAGCAAGAAGGTGTCCTTTCTAGCCACAATATAAGCAAGGGCCTAACCGTCTCCTCATCAGACAACCAAGATCTAGCCATGCCACATTGCATTGTTTTGTTTTCTACTGTAGGCATGGATAGCTGAGAAGATACAGGAATTGATCTGGAGTTATTTTGAAAAAAACAATTGTACCTCCTGGCATTATTTTCTTCTGTTTCCTGTCTATGATTCAACTATCAAATTGAAAGGTTATCAAACTAAATTCCAACAAGGTGGCTGGTCTTGCAACTCGAGCTAGCTCCATCAGTGAGCTCTTCATTAAAAACTTTTCTAAATATTGAGAATAAGGTGAAATCAGTCCAATCACTATTTTTTACTAACACATCAAACTTAGTTATATATGTTTGTAAGTCCAATGAACCTCGGCTGAACTTTATCTTGAAGGGAATAATGTTGGTTATGACGGTCGAATATCTCCTTGGAGGCAATTAAAATGCATTATAATTGTCCAGTAAGGAAGGGTCTTTGTTGGGTCATTAGCAGAGTAGCCCAAGCAAAGGTGTTTTCCTCCACACTACTAATGGCTCATCCAACCTTGGCACTGTTTGATGCGCATATGTGCAGTATGAAGGTAAAGTTAACGATACTGGTATCATAGGAACTCCTTAGAATTATGAAGAATGCCATCAAACCCTTGTTCACGTAATTCAGCCATGGGTGAACCAAAAGTTCCTTGTAGTATAGCGACAGAGGGTCAGAGAAAATAGTAAGTGCTTGTTGGACTTGGCCTTTTTCCCCCAAAATTTTTCGCTTTTGACCCCCTTACCTAGGATGTCTCCCCCATGGGATTAAACCTGTATAGGCCATGAGTGGTGTGAGACACCTTGTTGAAAATGTAAAATTACATGTTGTTAAATGGTGTACAGAAAATATCCCCCATTTTGAAAATGTACCTGACTAAAATGTACTGTGATTTTAAAATGGATGCCATGGCCCTGGGTAGTGCCACCTGACTGCGTTAGGTTGGCGGTCTAGTTAATATTACCCAGCTACCCCTAGCTTTTGGAGGGAAAGCCTGGCACCCAGGGTGCTCACCCCCTCCCCTAGAACCAGTTTAGGCTAGATGTGCCAACATTCTAGAAGGTCCTGGCACTGCCTGGGAGGAGGGTATAAATAGGGAGAAGTGTCACCAGAGAGTCAGTCAGCGCTGGGACCAGGAAGGGAGGGGACCTGCTGTGAGGTGCTACCGCCACATGGGCCTGTGAGCTGGGCCCTGCACCCCTATAAACCCCCCCGCTGCTGTCCCCATGGGCCCCTGACAAGGGAGGGCCCCTACCCAGGTCACTGACGCTGTTTGGACCGGGTACCACGCCAGCACTGCGTGAGGAAGCGCCCAGGAGGTGAGGAGTGTGCCCCTGAGGCGGACTGTGGGACTGTTCACCCCCCTGTGAGGTGTGCTGCCAGGTGCTGTAAACTGCAGTATCGCCCCCTAAGCACTGGGTGTCTAAAGACTGTTGCTGCCTGTGGAGCTGCCTGGGGAGGATTGTGCCCCCAAGGGACTGTGCCCTGTGATTGGTGTGGCCCCCGAAGTGCTGTCGGCCCTGAGGACTGTGTGGGCTGAGGGAGGAGCTGTCCTCTGAGAAAAGCGCCCCTTTTTCTGTGGAGAAGAGCGACATATAAATAATTAAATAGAAGGGAGCCTACCCCTTATCGCAGCCGGAGATCACCGTCGCAGCCCGGGCGCTGAGGAAACTGTGAGGAGAATCGCGCTGTGTGGCCTGAGGGCACTGTGAGGGGACTCGAGCTGGAGGAGCCTACCCTCGTTTTGGCGCGCTGTCCGCCATTTAATTAATTAATTAAAAAGGGAGCCTACGCCTTGTACCGCCGATTTCACCGCCGCAGCCCGGCGCTGCGAGGAGGCCTTTCCCTGCTGTGTGGCGCATCGTTGCAGCGACCCCTGGTGTCAGGAGGGGGCCGCCGAAGTGGAGAGAGGGCCGCGCTAGGCCCTGAGGCCGCTGTCTCCTGCCTCACGTGACGGGGGCCTGACCGCGTCATCGGCCCGCCCCCGCCGCGCACTGATTGGCCTGCGCGACCGTGAGCCAGAAAGGCCGCGCAGGGATTGGCTGCCGACCGGGCAGCCAGAGAAGAGAAGCCGAGTCTAAGCCCTGGGTCCCCGTGAGGTAGGAGGGGGACCCGGGTGAAGTGCAGTGCGGAACCCCCCGTGGTTGTGGGGGGCCCCGTGGGAAGGACCGGAGCGGGAGCTCACCCCGCCGGTCTGTGCCTGTGGACTGGGGCCGGTGCCAGGAAGACGTGCTCCGTGAGGGAGGCGGGGCCGGGGCACGCTGTCGGTGCCTGCCCCGCCGCCGGACCCGAGGAGAATGGAGGCGGCTGCCTGAAGCCGCCGGTGAAGGCGGAGACAGCGTCCCTGCGAGCTGCTAGTTGGGCAGCCAGGAGAAGCGGCCTGACAGCGTTGTGAGGCTCCCGGGAGGTCGAGGGAGCCCGTGTGAGGTGGAAAGAGAGTCCCACGAAGCAAGTCCTGTGCGGCAGGGGCCTCGAGGCACATTGCCGGTGCCTGCCCCCACCGCCAAGGAGACCCCAGAGGAGCCGAAGCCCCTCCATCCACCGCAGGTCTACCGGTGAGTGGGGATTCAGCCGCATCGTGGGTTGGGGGTGTGTCGGGGCATATGATCGGTGCCCGCCCCAAGGACCAGACTAACTTCCCAGGTGCCTCGTCTGGCAGCGGGCACCTGCAACGTTGGGCCCCAGCGGATTCAGTGGCCCCAGTAGACTGTGCCAGTTGTGGGGGGGCCCCATAATTAAGCCATAGGGTCCCCCTAGGGATTATCGTGGCCCGCCTGAGTCACAGCCACACCTTACATTAATGCTGGGTGCTTAAGTTACTGCGCCCCTGCCCATGATTGAAGCTACTGTTATGTACTGCCTAATGTCCACACTGGTGAGGTGCGCAATGTGTTGGATGCCCATGGTGGGGGGGTGATTTTGTAGATAAGGCTTTTGTGCCCAAAGGGCAGGCGAATGTGATTTTTCCTTTACAGGTGTGTGCCCGATGTGTCCCGGTGCTGGCCAGATATGCTATTCCGGGCCCGCGTTATGCACCCTAGGTTATTGTTTCTCCTAAGGTGCTTAAGTGACAGGAGTTCTTGCCTGACGTGATATTCCAGGCCCAGGGTTAGGCTCCAGGCTATGAGTGAGCCTTGATGTTGTATTGCAGGTGTCCTGCCCCATGCTTTAGCCTTATGCCTGCCGTCATGTAAGATGGGTAATGATCTTTCAACAAGAGATGTTGATACAGACCGTTCTGGGTGTTCTGCCTAATGTTGGTCCATAGGTTGGCCTGACGTTCCAGGCCCCTGGTGATATCCCACTGCTTATTTATTACAGGTGTTCCTGTTTGATGGGATCTACTGTGAAGCCCTGAAGTTTTCTTTTACAGGGGTGGGGAGTGGCGTTATAATGCATAAAATGTATGCGCGCTAATGTGGGATTTTGAAATTACAGCTTCCCAGAGGATGAGAGCCTGAGTTGGCCCCACCAGATTGGCCCCAGGTCTAATGTCATTTAACCAACCATTTTTATTTCAGTTATGGACTTTGGACTCAATCCTTTTAGTCCCTTGTAAATATTCCCCCACTGAAGTACTTGGCTCTGGTGCCAGTTGGCGCCTTGTTTGGATATTTGGATAGGTATTTCTAGAGCGCAGACGTTCGCTCCGGAGGGAGCATCTTGGCGCTGTGAAACCTGGGACCAGATCACAGGGAGGGAAGGGGGGGGGGCTAAATGGCTGCTTTAGTCCAATCATCAGAGAGATTAAAAATCCACGTTTTGAGGTGCTTCCTAAACGGCTTCTCAAGCGTCTGAAGTCTGAGATGCCTTGGCATGCTGTTCCAGGCTCTGATAGCCAGGGTACTGAGTGTTTTTCCCCCTTTAGACTTCAGGTTGAATTTAGAGGGGGTCATGAGGTTTTCTTGTGAGGATCTAAGAGTGCGGCCCGGGGTGTAGTGGGGGAAGCGTCTCGACAAGTAGGATGGACCGGATTTGTTGAAGGCTCGGAAGGCTACAGTGAGAATTTTAAAGAGTATTCTCTTGTGCAAGGGGAGCCAATGTAAGGATTTAAGAGCAGCGGTGATTGAGGATTTGCGTGGGAGTTTAAGGACAAGGCGCGCAGCAGTGTGCAGGACACTTTGGAGTTTCAATCGGGTGGACTTTTTGGTCCCTGCCAGAAGGCCATTACAATAGTCCACTCGAGAGAGTATGAGGGCTACCGCAATGGTCTTTCTGGAGTCAAGCGGGAGGAAGTCAAAGAACCTTCTCAAGGACTTTATAATGCCGAAGCATTTACCTGCTACGGTCGCGATGTGGATGTCGAAAGAGAGGTCGGAATCAAAAATAACTCCGAGGTTTCTGGCCGATGAAACTGTCTGAGGTGGGGCAGCAGAATTATCAGGCCACCATAGGGCGGGGCAGAAAGATGCATTCTTTCCAATGGGCAAGATCTCGGTTTTATTCGAGTTGCAGCGGAGGTGGTTGGCGTCCATCCATTGAAAGACCGCTGTGAGGCAGCGCTTAAGATTGAGTTCGGCCGTGTTGGAATTATCGTCGAGAGGGATGACGAGCTGAGTATCGTCGGCATAAGACGTGACCGTTATGCCGAACGATTCAATAAGGGTAAGCAGAGGGATGAGATATATATTAAAAAGGAGGGGACTTAGAATGGAGCCCTGGGGAACTCCACAGAAGACCTTTTTCTCTTTCGATTGGAAAGGGCCCAGTGAGACAGTTTGAAACCTGTCGCTGAGGAAGGAACTGATCCAGGATAGGGCCGAGTTTGTAACGCCGACGTCCTTAAGTCTGTTAAGCAGAATGGAGTGGGAAATAGTATCGAATGCTGCCGTGAGGTCAAGAAGGATCAGAATAGCCTTCTTCCTTTGATCTTGGAGGATTTTGATGGTATCGGTCAGTTCGATCAGGGCGGTTTCGGTAGAGTGTTTAGACCGGAAACCAGATTGTTGGGGGTGAAGTAGGTTGTGGGTATCAAGAAAGGACTTGAGCTCCTTGTGGACTAACTGTTCAGTTATTTTGCCCAGCGAAGGTAGCAGGATGATGGGACGGAGGTTAGTCAAATCAGAGGGGGGTTTGTTTGCCTTTTTCATAAGAGGTTTAACCACACCATTTTTCCAAGGGAGGGGAACAGAGCCAGTTGTGAGGGAGAGGTTGACTATTTCATTAATGATGGGGTTTATTTCATCAATGATGATGTGGAGGATCTTGGGGGGGCAAGGGTCGGAAGGGGAGCCAGATTTGCATGAAAGGATCGCCTCTCTGGTCTGGGTGAGGGTCACCGGGGTAAAGTGTTTGAGACTGTTTGCAGTCGTACGAGATAGGTCTAGATCTGAGATTGAGTACACAGGAGGGGGAGGGGGAAAGTTTTTATGAATGGAGCTGATTTTTTCCTCGAAGTAGTCGGAGATCTTGTCACACAGCTCTTGGGAAGGGGGGATTTCTGGTTGAAGAGCTTTTGGTTTGGTGAAAGATTTTACTATGGAAAAGAGGGTTTTTAGTTTTTGACTGGCCTCTTTAATGGCGTTTACATAGTAAGTTTTTTTTGCTGATTTAATGGTTGAGAGATAATTTTTCCTCTGTAAAATGTAGTTGTTACGATCGTCATTGTCGTAGGATCTACGCCATTTGCGTTCCGCTTTCCTGCAGAGTAGGTGTGAGGCTGTTAGGTCAGGCGTGTACCAGGGGGCTTTAATTTTCGTTTTCTTGAGGGGATTGTCTTTGTTATTAGGTGGACAACGTTTTGAGATTTCTTGAGAGAGCCAGTTGTTGAAACAGACTGCATCTTTATCGATGTTACCAGAGGAAGGGGGGGCATTGGTAGGGAAAAAGGGATGAGAAATAAGACTTTTCTGGACAGTTTTCCAATTGATGGAGTGAATGTGTTGGCGAGTACGTTTTTTGCAGGTAGGAGGGAGAACGCTGAAGATATGAAAAGGGATCAGACAGTGATCAGTCCAAATTTGGGGTATGGGCGGACAAAGTGGAAAAGGACGGGAAATTGGAACAGACACCATCCAAGGTGTGGCCAAGAGAATGAGTAGGCAGCTTGACGCTTTGTTGCAGATTGAAAATATCCATTGTCTGCAGAAAATTTCTGGTGAGGGGGTCGACAGATGTTTCGAGATGCAGGTTAAAGTCGCCCAGGAGGGTGAAATGTGGGTAGCGGAGTAGAAAGTGCCCGAGTGCGTCATTAAGGGAGTCAAGGAATTTTGCGGCATTGCCGGGTGGGCGGTAGATCAAACCCCCTGAGAAGGAAAGGGTTTGGCTAAGTTTGATGGAGAAACCTAGTCCCTCTGCATCAGTGAGGGGGTCGAGGCAGAAGGTGTGGCAGCTGAAAGAGTTCCTCAGGATGAATGCAACACCTCCTCCTCTACCTTTCTGTCTATCCTGTCTGTGAAAGGAGTAGCCAGGGGGGAGGGCGATGGCTATGTCAGGATTACTGTCTTCAGTAAGCCAGGTCTCGGTGATCAAGAGACAATCCAGGTCATGGTCGATAATGAGGTCGTGAATATCCTGACTATGTTTACACATCGACCTGGCATTTATCAGACCCCCTGTGAAGTGAGGTCGGTTGGGGGAGGTTGGCTGTTTGGTGACGACGTTGAGTATCCAACGACATTTGTTACAGCTGGTGGAACCGAATACTTTAGAAAGATCAAGCTTGCAGGGGCAGTCAGATCTGCCTCGGAGTTTAAGGAGGTCGTTGGGAGCATACCTGATGGGTAGAGGATGTTGTGACTACCACTATTCTGTTCCTATTTACTTTGCAGGTTGGAGACATCACTAAACGTAATCTTTTTCCAACCAAAGGTGGTGTCGTGACTCTTTTGTGGTGTGATTGGTGTGTCGTCTGTGGGTACTGCGTGAATGCTTCACATGTCCTCGAAGTTTGGCCTGCCCGCTTGATGCCATGCTACCCCCTTGGAGATTTGGGTAACCCCCATTTCTTACATTGGTGGCAGCTGTGGGATAGGACTTGTGTTTGCACAGTACCACAGCGGCCACGGGTTACACTGCAAATAGAGCTTTGGATGTAATCCGAGCCTTGTTGTGGGGATTATTGTTGTTTGGCTGAATATTGTTTTTTGATTGCTTCCTCCTGAAGAGTGTTCTGAATTGTCCCCTTGTTCCACTGGGAGGGTGTGTCCCGGGTGTACTTCGCCACGATGGGGTTGGTTTACCAGGAAGTGGAACTGATGGAGTACACCGAACAAGAGGTGATAGACTTCCTCCTGGAGAGAGGGATACCCCCAGTAGGGAACATTAGGAGGAATTTGTTTCTCTATGAGGCCCTCAAGAGGGGAGAGCCCTTAGAGATTGATGGGGACTTGTCTGACTACCCCCCCCCCCCCCGAGGTTTTAAAGGGTCAGTGGGTTAGAGACCAGAGAGAGGGCTCCCCATCCAGAACCCTGGGAGGTAATTACTCCGGTGAGGAGGAGGAAGAATTTGAGAGGGCGGAGATGCCAGTAGCTGTGGAGGACACCGAAGATAGGGAGTCTCGCACTGGGTCCAGTCCCGGGGGCACTGCCCCATCCCTTTCCCTGTCCCCAGAAGAGTGGGTAGATAGGAGAGAAGAGAGGGAGTATCAGCTGGCGCTGGCAAAGCTCAGGCATGCCGAGGGCTTAGCGCAGCTGAGGGTAGAAGAGCAGCGACTAGAGACTGAAAAAGTGCTAGCGCTGGAGAGGATGGCGGAGGCGGAGAGGGCCTTCGCCAGGGAGAGATCAGCTCAGGTGGGTAGTTTGTCCCCTGAGAGTGGTTTTAGGAGTCTGGATTCACCGAGGTGGGTGGGATCCAATGGTGGCAGCGAGTGTAGGTCCAGTGCAAGGAGTCCCACTCCCGAAGCCCAGGAGACCATGCCTGATTCCCCGGAAGAGGAGGACGGGTTAGTGTTCAGGGGTAAGGTAAAGCTGTCCCATCAGTCCTGGGAAGAGTTTGAGGAGGAGTGTTGGACTGTACTGGAGGATTGGGTGGTGAGGAGAGCAGTGGAGGATTGGGAAGGGCTGTGCCATGCCGTTATCCGGGAGCACATGCTGAGGAGTTGTTTCCCAAGACTGCGTCACCATCTGTTGCAGTGCGGGTTCTCAGACCCCAGGGAACTTGCACGGGAGGCAGACCTCTGGGTAAGTGCCAGAGCGTCTGGGAAGGCTGAGGGGAGTGATCCTGAAGGGAGTGAGACGGGGAGGTGTCCCAAGGTGCCCCAGCTGCGGCCACCGGGCCTGGAGTGTTCTTTAAGAGAACCCCAGCTTGGGAGGCTAGGCTGCCCCGATGTGTCATCCAGAGGGAGGGATCCCCTTATGGCAGGAGGACCCGGAGCATCAATACTCAGAGCTCCAGTGGTTCGGGGGTCTGACCAGTCACAGGGTTTAGATCCTGGACTGGGGTTCCAGGTTCAGGGGTTGCCTGACCTGGAGGGTGGGGTTCCTGTAATGCAGGTCCCTACCAAATTGACTCCCAGGGGTACCACTCCCAGTGGGAGGGTGCGGAACTCTGGGAGGGGGTGCAGAGGGAGGAAGGTCTCTTCTCTGTCACCAGCTCAGCCACAGGGCGCAGATCCCGGGTTGGGTGGCCAGGGACAGGAGTTGCCTGCCCTGGTGGGAGGGACCTCTGTAACCAGAGTCCCCCCGGAAGTGACTCCCAGGGGTACTTCTCCGGGTAGGAGGGTGCGGAACTCTGGGAGGGGGTGCAGGGGGAGGGAGGACTCGCCCCTGTCACCAGGTCAACCTGAGGGTTTCGACTCCAGGTTGGGGAGAGAGTGGTTGTGTGAGGGTGTCCCCAGGCATAGGAGATGGAGGAACCCTAGGAGGAGAAGTAGGGGGAGGGGAGCCTCGCCCCTAATGGCTGGTCAGTCTGAGGGTGTAGACCCCAGGTGGGTGGACCAGTGGAAATTTGGAGAGAGGAGAGTGGTTCAAGAGAATTCCAAGCCTGAGGCTAGAGCCTCCCACTCTAGGAAGGAGAAACATCCCACTAGGGAACACCAGTGGGGTGGTTTTGTTAGTGAAGGGAGGGTTGCGAGAGAGAACCATTGGGTTCCAGAGTGGAGGAGAGACTGCAGGTGCTCCTGTAGTTGCAGGCCTGCGTCCACCTTTTTCCGCCCCAAGCAGGGAAGCCCATCAAGGCATTGATCGGTCTACCCTGGCTTTTGGCTGGGGGGGAGTCGTGTTGGACTTGGCCTTTTTCCCCCAAAATTATTCGCTTTTGACCCCCTTACCTAGGATGTCTCCCCCATGGGATTAAACCTGTATAGGCCATGAGTGGTGTGAGACACCTTGTTGAAAATGTAAAATTACATGTTGTTAAATGGTGTACAGAAAATATCCCCCATTTTGAAAATGTACCTGACTAAAATGTACTGTGATTTTAAAATGGATGCCATGGCCCTGGGTAGTGCCACCTGACTGCGTTAGGTTGGCGGTCTAGTTAATATTACCCAGCTACCCCTAGCTTTTGGAGGGAAAGCCTGGCACCCAGGGTGCTCACCCCCTCCCCTAGAACCAGTTTAGGCTAGATGTGCCAACATTCTAGAAGGTCCTGGCACTGCCTGGGAGGAGGGTATAAATAGGGAGAAGTGTCACCAGAGAGTCAGTCAGCGCTGGGACCAGGAAGGGAGGGGACCTGCTGTGAGGTGCTACCGCCACATGGGCCTGTGAGCTGGGCCCTGCACCCCTATAAACCCCCCCGCTGCTGTCCCCATGGGCCCCTGACAAGGGAGGGCCCCTACCCAGGTCACTGTCGCTGTTTGGACCGGGTACCACGCCAGCACTGCGTGAGGAAGCGCCCAGGAGGTGAGGAGTGTGCCCCTGAGGCGGACTGTGGGACTGTTCACCCCCCTGTGAGGTGTGCTGCCAGGTGCTGTAAACTGCAGTATCGCCCCCTAAGCGCTGGGTGTCTAAAGACTGTTGCTGCCTGTGGAGCTGCCTGGGGAGGATTGTGCCCCCAAGGGACTGTGCCCTGTGATTGGTGTGGCCCCCGAAGTGCTGTCGGCCCTGAGGACTGTGTGGGCTGAGGGAAGAGCTGTCCTCTGAGAAAAGCGCCCCTTTTTCTGTGGAGAAGAGCGACATATAAATAATTAAATAGAAGGGAGCCTACCCCTTATCGCAGCCGGAGATCACCGTCGCAGCCCGGGCGCTGAGGAAACTGTGAGGAGAATCGCGCTGTGTGGCCTGGGGGCACTGTGAGGGGACTCGAGCTGGAGGAGCCTACCCTCGTTTTGGCGCGCTGTCCGCCATTTAATTAATTAAAAAGGGAGCCTACCCCTTGTACCGCCGATTTCACCGCCGCAGCCCGGCGCTGCGAGGAGGCCTTTCCCCGCTGTGTGGCGCATCGTTGCAGCGACCCCCGGTGTCAGGAGGGGGCCGCCGAAGTGGAGAGAGGGCCGCGCTAGGCCCTGAGGCCACTGTCTCCTGCCTCACGTGACGGGGGCCTGACCGCGTCATCGGCCCGCCCCCGCCGCGCACTGATTGGCCTGCGCGACCGTGAGCCAGAAAGGCCGCGCAGGGATTGGCTGCCGACCGGGCAGCCAGAGAAGAGAAGCCGAGTCTAAGCCCCGGGTCCCCGTGAGGTAGGAGGGGGACCCGGGTGAAGTGCAGTGCGGAACCCCCCGTGGTTGTGGGGGGCCCCGTGGGAGCGACCGGAGCGGGAGCTCACCCCGCCGGTCTGTGCCTGTGGACTGGGGCCGGTGCCAGGAAGACGTGCTCCGTGAGGGAGGCGGGCCGGGGCACGCTGTCGGTGCCTGCCCCGGCGCCGGACCTGAGGAGAATGGAGGCGGCTGCCTGAAGCCGCCGGTGAAGGCGGAGACAGCGTCCCTGCGAGCTGCTAGTTGGGCAGCCAGGAGAAGCGGCCTGACAGCGTTGTGAGGCTCCCGGGAGGTCGAGGGAGCCCGTGTGAGGTGGAAAGAGAGTCCCACGAAGCAAGTCCTGTGCGGCAGGGGCCTCGAGGCACATTGCCGGTGCCTGCCCCCACCGCCAAAGAGACCCCAGAGGAGCCGAAGCCCCTCCATCCACCGCAGGTCTACCGGTGAGTGGGGATTCAGCCGCATCGTGGGTTGGGGGTGTGTCGGGGCATATGATCGGTGCCCGCCCCAAGGACCAGACTAACTTCCCAGGTGCCTCGTCTGGCAGCGGGCACCTGCAACGTTGGGCCCCAGCGGATTCAGTGGACCCAGTAGACTGTGCCAGTTGTGGGGGGGCCCCATAATTAAGCCATAGGGTCCCCCTAGGGATTATCGTGGCCCGCCTGAGTCACAGCCACACCTTACATTAATGCTGGGTGCTTACGTTACTGCGCCCCTGCCCATGATTGAAGCTACTGTTATGTACTGCCTAATGTCCACACTGGTGAGGTGCGCAATGTGTTGGATGCCCATGGTGGGGGGGTGATTTTGTAGATAAGGCTTTTGTGCCCAAAGGGCAGGCGAATGTGATTTTTCCTTTACAGGTGTGTGCCCGATGTGTCCCGGTGCTGGCCAGATATGCTATTCCGGGCCCGCGTTATGCACCCTAGGTTATTGTTTCTCCTAAGGTGCTTAAGTGACAGGAGTTCTTGCCTGACGTGATATTCCAGGCCCAGGGTTAGGCTCCAGGCTATGAGTCAAGTCAAGTCAAAGAATTTATATAGCGCACTACATACCCAGAGGGTCTCAAAGCGCTTAGGAAGGGGAGGAGGGTTACTTGTCAAATATCCACGTTTTAAGTTGCTTTCTGAATGCTAGGTGGTTCTGGGTAAGGCGAAGGTAAGTGGGGAGTGAGTTCCATGTTCTAGCAGCCAAGTATGAGAAGGATCTGCCTCCCATGGTGGTCTTGTTGATGCGAGGTACAGTGGCGAGGGCTTGGCTGGAAGAACGTAGTTGGCGGGAGGGGGTGTAGAAGGACAGTCGTGAGTTGAGGCATTCTGGTCCGATGTCATAGAGAGATTTGTGTGCGTGGGTTAGCAGTCGGAAAGTGATTCTCTTATTGACGGGTAGCCAGTGGAGGTCTTTCAGGTGACCAGAGATGTGTTTGTTGCGCGGGATGTCTAATATGATCCTGGCTGAGGCGTTTTGGATTCGTTGGAGTTTCTTTTGGAGTTTAGCGGTAGTGCCTGCGTAGAGGGTGTTTCCGTAGTCCAGTCGGCTCGTGACCAGAGCATGGGTGACTGTTTTCCTGGTTTCGGTGGGGATCCAGCGAAATGTTTTTTTGAGCATGCGAAGAATGTTGAAGCAGGATGAGGTAACGGCGCTGACTTGTCTGTTCATTGAGAGTGAAGAATCCAGGATGACGCCTAGGTTCCGTGCGTGGTCTGTCGGGATGGGTGCTTTTCCAAGGACTTCCGGCCACCAAGAGTCGTCCCATGCAGAGGGGGATGTACCTAAGATGAGGACTTCAGTTTTATCTGAGTTCAGTTTCAGACGGCTGTGTTTCATCCATTCGGCAACTTCTTTCATTCCTTCGTGTAGGTTAGTTTTGGCGGTGCTGGGGTCATTGGTGAGAGAAAGGATTAGTTGAGTGTCGTCCGCGTAAGAGATGATGTTGAGGTTGTGTTGGCGGGCGATGGCCGCGAGGGGGCTCATGTATACGTTGAAGAGGGTGGGGCTGAGTGAGAATCCTTGTGGTACGCCACAGATGACTTCAGTGGCCTCGGACTTGAATGGTGGAAGGCGGACTCTCTGGGTTCTTCCGGTGAGGAACGAGGTGATCCATTCAAGTGCTTTTCCTTGTATTCCGATGTTACTGAGGCGTTGTAAAAGGGTGCTGTGGCAGACTGTGTCGAATGCTGCAGAGAGGTCGAGGAGGATGAGGGCGACTGTGTCTCCATTGTCCAGTAGAGTTCGAATGTCGTCTGTTGCTGCGATGAGGGCGGTCTCAGTGCTGTGTTTTGCTCGAAAGCCAGATTGTGAGGAGTCGAGGGATTTGTTGGTTTCGAGGAAAGCGGCGAGCTGGTTGTTGACAGCTTTCTCGATTACTTTGGCCGGGAATGGAAGGAGCGAAATGGGGCGGTAATTTTTTAGTTCGGTGGGGTCCGCTGTGGGTTTTTTCAGAAGGGCGGTGAGTTCAGCGTGTTTCCAGTTTTCCGGGAAGGTGGCGGAGTTGAAGGAGCAGTTGATGACGTCTCGGAGGTGCGGTGCTATGACGGAGTCTGCTTTGTTGAAGATGTGGTGAGGGCATGGGTCTGTGGGGGATCCTGAGTGGATGGAGTTCATCAGGCGGATGGTGTCCTCAGTGGAGATTGGGTTCCAGTCGTTAAGGGTGTTCACGGGGGGGGGGGGGAGTGTTCAGCATATGGTTGGGTGGGTTGGTCTCCGGGTTGGTTGTCGAAGCTGTTGTGGATGTCTGCAATCTTGTTGTGGAAGAATGAGGCTAGGGAGTCGCAGAGGGCTTGAGAGGGGGTGATGTCGTTGGAGTTGGCCGAGGGATTGGAAAATTCCTTGACGATGTTGAAAAGTTCCTTGCTGTTGTGGGCGTTGTTGTCAAGTCGATCCTTGAATGCTGTTTTCTTGGCCTTTCGGATTAGTTGGTGGTGAGTGCGGGTGGCGTTTTTGAAGGCGTCCTTGGTGCTAGTGGTTGGGTCTTTTTTCCAGGCCTTTTCGAGGGAGCGGCAGAGTTTCTTGGACTTCTTAAGATCATCGTTGAACCATGAGGCCTTCTTGTTGCCAGGTTTGCTTTGACGTTTTTTCAGTGGTGCTAAGGTGTCGGCGGTGTTGGATAACCATAGGGTGAAGTTGGCGGCGGCTTGGTCTGGGTTAGAAGAGTGGGCTGGGGTGTTTAGGAGGAGCGATGAGGAGATCTGGTCGATGGTGATTTTGTTCCAGTTTCTTTGCAGAGTTGGTTGGAGGTGGTTGATGGGTTTTGGCTTGTTGTAGGTGAAGTGAACGCAGCTGTGGTCAGTCCAGAGGAGATCCGTAGTGTGGCTGAAGGAGACATGATTGCTGGAGGTGAAGATGGGGTCGAGTGTGTGACCTGCGATGTGGGTGGGGGAAGTGACCAGTTGTTTAAGTCCGAGGTTGGCGAGGTTGTCCAAGAGGGTGGTGGTGTTGCGGTCGTTGATCTTTTCAAGGTGAAAGTTGAGGTCTCCCAGGAGGATGTAGTCTTTGGAGGGGAGCGCGTGAGGAGTGATGAAGTCCGTGATGTCTTCACTAAATTTTGCGCGGGGTCCTGGTGGTCTGTATAGGAGGGTGCCTCTGAGTGTGGTCTTGGGGTCGATGTGGATCTGGAAGTGTAGGTGTTCGGAGTTGGCGAGGTTGGCGTCAGAGCTGGTTGAGATGCGGATAGATTTCTTATGGACGATAGCGATTCCTCCTCCTGTGTGGCCGGTACGGTCCTTGCGAGTGATCTTATAGTCTTCAGGGATAGCAATGGTGATGTCTGGGGCGGAGGAAGCGTTCATCCATGTTTCTGTTAGGAAGGCGACGTCCGGAGAGATGGTGTCTAGTAGATTCCATAGGTCAATGGCGTGTCTGTGGACCGAGCGGGTGTTGAGAAGGATGCATTGTAGGTGGTTGGGGTCGGGAATCTGTGGTGTGGTCGTAGCGGAGATGTTGTCGGTGCCGCTGAATTTGCAGGAGTAGCAGGAGAAAGGTCCATGAGTGTGTCCAGGAGCGGCTTGGACGCAGTTGGGGGCGCGACCGGGGTTAAGATCTAGGAGGGTGGCGGCATCGTAGGTAATGCGGGAGGGCTGGGCAGCGCGAGGGGCAGGGGGTCTGGCGCTGGGCGCAGTCCAGGCGCGGACGGGCGTAGACGGGCTTACCTTTGGCGCACCTTCGGCGCGACTGGGGCGCGATCGCTGCGCGTGAACGCTGCGCGCGGGAACTCCTGTCATATATGGAAAGTGGAGGGGGAGGGGCGAGGGCGGCTCAGCTGGGAGGCGGGTCGGGCACACGAGGACGACAACAACAAGCAAAATGGAGGCGGGGGGAGGAGCAGAGCGGAGCGCTATTGGCAAACGCGCAAACAATGTTAGGAAACAGCAAAATTAAATACCTAGAGCGCTAATGAGACAAAGCGCTAAACAAGGCACACAGCAGGCGAAATGAAATGCAGGTTTACAAATGAATCTTAAGCAAAGCAGCGCTACGATACCAGGTGTCTGCCAGGGACACAGGGAGCGACCACTCAGTCCGTGAGGAGGAGCGAGTCACAGCGTCTACAGGGCGAGGAGCGCTATATCAAGTCAGTGGGAGGGCGGCTCAGCTGGGAGGCGGGTCGGGCACACGAGGACGACAACAACAAGCAAAATGGAGGCGGGGGGAGGAGCAGAGCGGAGCGCTATTGGCAAACGCGCAAACAATGTTAGGAAACAGCAAAATTAAATACCTAGAGCGCTAATGAGACAAAGCGCTAAACAAGGCACACAGCAGGCGAAATGAAATGCAGGTTTACAAATGAATCTTAAGCAAAGCAGCGCTACGATACCAGGTGTCTGCCAGGGACACAGGGAGCGACCACTCAGTCCGTGAGGAGGAGCGAGTCACAGCGTCTACAGGGCGAGGAGCGCTATATCAAGTCAGTGGGAGGGCGGCTCAGCTGGGAGGCGGGTCGGGCACACGAGGACGACAACAACAAGCAAAATGGAGGCGGGGGGAGGAGCAGAGCGGAGCGCTATTGGCAAACGCGCAAACAATGTTCGGAAACAGCAAAATTAAATACCTAGAGCGCTAATGAGACAAAGCGCTAAACAAGGCACACAGCAGGCGAAATGAAATGCAGGTTTACAAATGAATCTTAAGCAAAGCAGCGCTACGATACCAGGTGTCTGCCAGGGACACTGGGAGCGACCACTCAGTCCGTGAGGAGGAGCGAGTCTTGATGTTGTATTGCAGGTGTCCTGCCCCATGCTTTAGCCTTATGCCTGCCGTCATGTAAGATGGGTAATGATCTTTCAACAAGAGATGTTGATACAGACCGTTCTGGGTGTTCTGCCTAATGTTGGTCCATAGGTTGGCCTGACGTGTCGTTCCAGGCCCCTGGTGATATCCCACTGCTTATTTATTACAGGTGTTCCTGTTTGATGGGATCTACTGTGAAGCCCTGAAGTTTTCTTTTACAGGGGTGGGGAGTGGCGTTATAATGCATAAAATGTATGCGCGCTAATGTGGGATTTTGAAATTACAGCTTCCCCGAGGATGAGAGCCTGAGTTGGCCCCACCAGATTGGCCCCAGGTCTAATGTCATTTAACCAACCATTTTTATTTCAGTTATGGACTTTGGACTCAATCCTTTTTGTCCCTTGTAAATAATCCTCCACTGAAGTACTTGGCTCTGGTGCCAGTTGGCGCCTTGTTGTGACTACCACTATTCTGTTCCTCTTTACTTTGCAGGTTGGAGACATCACTAAACTTAATCTTTTTCCAACCAAAGGTGGTGGTGTGACTCTTTTGTGGTGTGATTGGTGTGTCGTCTGTGGGTACTGCGTGAATGCTTCACATGTCCTCGAAGTTTGGCCTGCCCGCTTGATGCCATGCTACCCCCTTGGAGATTTGGGTAACCCCCATTTCTTACAGTGCTTATACTTCTTCTGGTAAAATATTAACATCAGTCACTATTCTTGGACTTGATCGAAAGTCTTGAATGGGCTGACACACTCTTTTTCGTCGCAATCTGTCAAGGGTAGGTTGGGTTATGGTTGGATCTCTTCGCTTCGTTCTGAGATATGGCCTGAGAGTATGTTCACCCTGCTCAGACCCCAGGTTGAAGGAAAAACGCTAGAATGTAAACAAACTCGACAGTCAAGCTAAAAATCTATTAAGATAAAAAAAAAACTGGCGCAGGCACGAAAACAAAGCAGGAAAAAAGACAGGAACTGTTGCAACAAAGAAGCAAACCAGAAACTCATAGACAGATCGGAATGAGAAATAAAGTATCCACAGTGCTACATACTGAATCAGCCTACAGAGTCTGACTTTAAACCCAAAGGCCAAAGCAAATTGATGCCCAGGAAGTTATTTTCTGCCATCTTGGAATGGGAAAGAACAGTAAGACAGTAAATAAACCATGAATTTACCAAGATAATCCCAGGACTAGATAAACCAATTCAGCTGGAAAAATCAGACTCCCTTCTCACAAACCCACCAAAGAAAGTGGATATGCAAACCGTGTTCAACACATTGCAGCAGAAGGAATCAGGGCACAAATGCGCTTCAAGAATATGGAATGAGTTTCCACACAGTTGTCAACCCGTAATCATCGCATACCCTGCTGGTGTCTAAGACCAATATTCGTCACATTTAGCAATTAACTGAAAAATAACAATACTTAATTATTCAACGTCTCCTAATCAGACTATTCTAGGCCTAGCCCCTAAATTAATATTAATGTGCCTAATTCTAACCTAATGCATCAGAGGTGACGGAACAAATCTAGTTACACAAAAAAAATACATTTTATAAAACGAGATACAGGCAGAAAGAGCCTTAAATGTAAAGAAAGGATTCATGTGTGGATCTTCAAGATCAGCATGTCCTTACAGAACATCAGTGCATATTGTGGGACAGAGCCCTTCTGCCGCTGGGTCAGTCACTGGACGTTGGAAGACGCGTGGAGAGCGCACCATCCTCAAACACGACTTTACTCGTTTCACTCCATTCCCCACAACTTACCAGTCCGCTTAGATAGATTCTTATGCACCCCGTCACTGATCCCTAAAGTCCAACACACGGATTATCTGGGCCGCGTACTCTCTGACCATGATGCACACATATTGCGCGTACAGTGGAAGCCTCCCCACCCTCCGGTACCTACATGGCGCCTCCCCAGGGACTGTCTGATGGACCAGGTATTCCGGCATGACCATGCACAAAGCATACAGGAATATTTTACTCCACCTCCAGACTAGTAGAATGGGATGCTTTTAAGATAGTGGCTCGGGAGAATGCATCAAACAAATAGTAGGGGTACGTCGCACACTGGAACGCACGCTCACTGACACTGAACACAAGCTAGCAACACTCACGAAACAAGAAGACGCCGACGCTGCTACAGTAGCCCAGGTAGCTGAGGCCAAAACCCAATATTCCACTGCTCTAGCGGACTTGCACAAATATAACTTTAGGGCCTACGCCACTCGCATGCACAAAGAACGGGACAAAACGGGCACACTCCTTGCGTGGTTAGCGAAGCAAGATACGGACACCAAACACATCACTGAGATTATAACTCCTCCGGGGACCTAGTGCGCTCCCAAATAGACATCCTGGCTGCTTTCCAGAGCCACTACACCGCAGACTACAGTCTATTGCACTCCGCTTCATCTCTGGCAGGAGGCGATAAGTCACTTCCTAGACCTGCTGCCAATCCCGCACATCAAGGACACGGACAAGGCCGCGCTAGATTCAAAAATAACGGTGGTTGACATATCATGCGCTGTCCACGCATTAGCCCGAAATAAGGTGCCAGGACTGGACGTCTGCCCCTCGAGTACTACAGTACTTTTTCCACCCTACTGATCCCTCGACTGACAGAAACGTTCGGAGATGCCTTTGAGCGAGGTGAACTCCCAAGCTGCCTGCGCGAATCAGTCATAGTGACGTTTCTTAAGCCACTCCGGGACCCACAACAATAGTCATATTACCGCCCCATAACACTCCCGCCGCGGACTGTAAAATCTTGGGGAAACTTCTTGCAGACCGATACGAACAAATTCTACGCCCCTTGATCCACCCGGACCAATGAGGGTTCGTCCCCGGCAGGAACACATCCCAATATACAAGACGGATATTTCATATCCAAGATCAGGTCAAGGACTTGTACCCCCATGCGGCCTGTATAATCCTCGACCTCGAAAAAGCCTTTAACACTTTAACGTGGCCCTACCTCTTTGCCATCTTACAACGTGCAGGAATAGGTCCAACTCGCCTTCGATATATGCGTCTTCTGTATACCAGCCTCACATCTCGGGTCAGACTCGGCCGATACATCTCGTCTCCATTCCGCATAGAGAGGGGTACTAGACAGGGCTGCCCCCCGTTTCCCCTGATCTTTGCCCTGGCAGTGGAACCCCTGGCGATCCGTTTGCGTCAGGAGGGGACTACATGGGGCATACCCATAGCTGACACTATCCACTGCGTGTCCCTATATGCGGACAACCTCCTCCTGTACATCCGAGACATTACTATGGACCTGACACCCATATGGACGGCCCTGACGGAGTTCTCAGGGGCATCCGGGCTGCGGGTAACTTGGGATAAATCTACAGTTTACCCACTGCACCAGTCCCTTGCACCACGGGTGATCCGGGTAGGCACACAGACCCTGCCTTGGAGCGCGGGCGCTCCCCGATATCTCGGTGTTCGCCTTTATCACTCCCCTGCTGACATCTATGAGGGCAATCATCGCAAAGTGTTAGCAGGAATCAGGTCATCGGTAGGCTTCTGGAAGAACCTCCCTTTGGCCCTGATCGGTCGGGTGGCAATAGCCAAGATGATCATCATTCCCCGGTTATTGTACTACTTTACGAATTTACCGGTTATTCCGCCTGGGACTTTCTTTTGTGAACTCGACACGCTCCTTCGAACACTCATATAGGGGGCTGGTCGACACCGGATAGCTCTCACCAAACTGCAGCTTCCCACCACACAGGGGGGTCTAGGTGCCCCGGCCTTCGAGTCATACTTCCTGGTGGCGCAACTCCAATGGCTGTCTTATTGGACGGCGTGTAGGCATACCGGGGAAACGCACACCACACAGGGGCCGGTCCCTACTCCCGAACTTCGCCGTTTGTTGCTCTCGGGTACCAAACCACGACAGACATAACCATTGCTGGTGGCGGTGGCTCGCCGATGTATGCAAAGAATCCATCGCATAGAGACGGCGACCCCATGTTACTCCCCTCGGCTGCCGCTGGTCGGCTGGCCTAAGTGAGAAACCTATTTCACGCTCGCCACGCTTCGTGGCTGGACGGAATGCAAGCTAACGGAGGCAGAGGGGCTATTCTTGGATGGGCAACTTCGCCCCTACGACCAGCTTATGGAAGAATATAACCTCCCCCCAGGACAATTTTTAACACACCGACAGCTCATAAACAACTTTCGCCCGCACTGTGATCTTACAGCTGGCGAGCCAGCAACACACCCGGTCGTCCACACCATTCTGTACATGGGCACCGGTCATCGCCTGGTTACCTGGCTCTATAAAGCCATAAGGGAACCAGCAAACAAATCACTACATAAACTACGAGCCACCTGGGAGGACAAATTCAGGCGACAGTTACATGACAGGGAATGGATTAGAGCGTTAGAGTTCCCGAAGAAAGTGTCCAGGAACGCACGCTTCAAAAACATACAATTCTACATCTTGCATAGGGCATACCAGACTCCATCGCGCCTCCAGCGGTTATACCCAGAAACACTGTTCCTTTGCCCCAGGTGTCACTTCCCTGATGCGCAATTCCGACACGTTCTGGAGCTGCTCCGCCCTGCGACAATACTGGACCACCATCCTAGACGCAGTCCAAACACTCACAGGTCTCACGGAGCTACACTCCTGGAAGTGGTGGCGCTCAGAATATTCCGCAGGCCAAAAACGCACAAAGTGCAGATCCGCTTCGCAGCTCTGTCCCTACCTTGGCCAAGAGGAACATCACCATGCACTGGCAAGCAGCATTAGGGCCCCCAATAGAAGCATGGGTGGGAGCGGTGCAGAAATGGGCAAAAGCCGAGGAAGAAACTCTGAGGGAAAAGGAGGCGAAGGGCTGAGGAAACATCCCATATCAATGGAATGGGCCATGTTACTCCACCAGTTTCACAAACACACACACGCACGTACGACCCATGACACCCCTCACATCAATCCTACAGCCCTGACAACGCAAACCTCACAATACAGCGTACATACTGCAACCCCTGGGTCCCCAAGCCTTCGAGAGCCATGTGAATACGCAGATGTGCGCTATCGCCCCCTGCTGTGCTCTGTAGCACTCCTAATCAGATAGCCCATATATATATATATATATATATATATATATATATATATATATATATATATATATATATATATATATATATATATATATATATATATATATATATATATATATTTGCAATGCAGGACCTCGCAGACAGATGGTAGCTGATACGAGCCACAAATCCTCCACGAGATCCACTCCTTAGCCCCACTCTTCCCCCACCCCCCACATAACATTCCCGGTTTATCATCCCAATTCCCCCCCCCCCCCTCCAAACTCGCATTACAGCAAGGACAAGTGGATTGGTACTTCGAGTGCTTCTGCCTGATACAAGCGGCGTGTTCGTTGGTCGAATACCCATACTCCTGTTGCCTGAATATACGTGTTGCAATGTAATGTGAGCATATTTGAAAAATGTTCATTTAACTATTAAAAAAAAAAAAAAATCAGTGCATATTGTGGGTATGTGTGGTGTCAGAAATTGAAATTAAATCCCACATTATGGCTGCGGTTAAAATCCAAATGGGGCCCAGACTTAGTTTAGGCCTAATTTAGCAAAACACAGAAAAATACGGGTCTGTCTGTTTCAGCATTTTCGCGTAGACGTTTTCATTTTGTTTTGCAAATGTTTTAGAAAATCAAAATCAGCCTCATCATCTCTCAAAATTAATATCAGTGTAAATTATGAATTTAAAACAAGCAGAAGTCCAGGCAGGATTCCCTCTTGCTGCCTTTGTTTTTCATCTTTATTTAACCTTTAACCTTCATTTTTTTTTAGAAAACTCAAATCATGTATAGACAGTTACGTCTGGTTTAATACATTTCTGGTTTCATAAATTATCACAATTTTTCAAGAAAAAATGTTCTCTGCTGCATGGTAAGCACTTTCCAATGTACCTCACAGATGCACCGCATCTCAAGGCCAACATCGATCAGCTCTGATGTACACTGTTTTGTCTATTTAAAAGAATTTATCAATGCCAAATATTTTTGCACTGTCACATTAGTATCAGATTAAGGGTGACTTATTGTAAGGCCCAGGACTTTGGTGTTGGTGATATGGTCTAGCACAATGAGTCAACTGGGTGCTTACCAGAGTGTAGTCACAAATGAGATGTTTCTTCTGGCCACCAGGGCCTTGGTTTTTAGCCTTAAGGGCTCTGCATGGTGTGGACTATGGACACTGGTGTCACAGGGCTAGCGTAGTCAAGCCTGATACCCAGCAGGGAATTTGTAGGTGATAACGTTTCAACAACCCCCAATTCAGCATACACACTAGATCTTGCATTATTTGATTTTCAATCAGCGAAAAAATGTTGATTTGTAATATGTAATGCTTGCTGGAGAGCACACGGACATCAAAAACCTCCTGCTGATATCAAGCAGAATATCTTTTGAATTGGTTAACTGGCTGAAGATTCTACTCGTGGCCCAGAAGCACAATAAACCGTGCATTTTGCAGTGGTTCATATAAGGTTAAAAGAACTCTTTCAACCCCTTGATGTTCATGAGAATGTAAGCATGAGAAAAATTCGTTGTGCATGAGTAATTTGTCTCATATGTTGTATTTAGAGCGACAGATACCATATTTATTTTATTTTTGTATTTATATAAATGCACTCAACCAGTAGTGTCAGGACACTGTACTTCTCAACAATAAACATAGAAAGCATCAATTTAAAGAACAAAATAAACAGCTAAAGATAATAACTGATGTATACGTCTCTTTGCAGATTCTTCACCTTTTGAATATCCCAGGTTCTAGACTGGATCTAGAAGTTTTGCAATAGCTCTTCTGCGCTGGTAGGTGGAGCTGCTAGGTTCTCTGTTTCCGCTGCAGGGAGCTGTATAGCACCACCCTATCTGTTTTCTTTTTTCTGTGCCCTTCAAAATAGATCTGGAATGGTTCTCTGTGGAACATTTTCTCACAATAATTAAAAATGGCTAACAATTTGCAGTGCTGGGTTGGTTGGATGTCAGCACCTACGAAGTCAGGGTTCATTTCCTGCTGCTCCCGCCAAGAGCAGATGTCCATTTCGGACCCACACAAGGTCTGCTTCTCGTGCTTGGGGCCCAAGTGTGACTCCAAGTCATGAGAGCCATGGGGCCTCGCACTCAACAAGGCATAAAGGAGTGGAAAGCAAAATTGTTTATGGTGTATTGGTGAGCGCTGGGCTTAGAGCCATTTGATCTCCATATCGTTGTCTCCCTTTAAAGTGTCTAAAATTAATAGTGATAATACAAGAGGCTCAGGCAAGACCACTCTCCACCTGAATGTCGTTCCTGCTCCAGAGCTAGGTGTCTTCAATGTTAGCCACAAGAAGCCGAGTCGTCATCTGATTCGACATTAATCATCTTCACCTGTTATGTTATGTTATAAAGGTATTTATATATCGCAAGAGTGTTCTGGCGCGTAGGGGAAACAATAAACATGAGAGGCCAGAGGGACTAAATGGACTGTTTAAACAGATGAGTTTTTAGCCTTTTTTTAAATGTAGACAGTTCCTTGATATGCCGGAGATCATCAGGGAGCGCATCCAGGAGAGTGGAGGCCTTGACTGTAAAGGACATCCCCCCCAGACGAGCTCTTCGAAATCTGGGTGGGGGAACTGATGCCAAATCTGGTTCTGGCGTGCCCAGAGTTTGCAGCAATGGCATGGCGGAGGCCAATGCCCTCACTCAGGCCATACTGAACTGAGACCCTGGACTCTGCTGCCAGTGCCATGAGATCCTAGAACGTGATGAGATGGCATGCTGGTTTCGCTTCATGGGTTTTTCAGGGGACTACCAGGCGAGGTTCAAGATGGGTAAAATTAGGCTTGATCCTTGCGATTGGCATCCTCGGCCTGTGAATTTCACTGGCAGTTTTGCAGGTTTTGTGGTACCTCAAAACAATTTCTTTTCCCAGCCGGTCAGGAACCAAACTCTTTTCTACGGCAATAACGACGCATGACAGATTCAAGGGCATGCAGGGCCAGCAGTCCTCTTGCTCCTCATGCTTCGTCTTGCTCAGCACCACCGATGAAGTGTTCTCTCAAGGGATCACATGTCTGCTGTGGGAGGAGGAGTATTGCACCACCTGGAGGTCTGGCATGCCATCATGCTGAATCAGTGGGTCCTGCAAGTCATATTATGAGGCTGTAACCTTATCTTCCAACAGTCTACACCACATTCCATCTCATCAGTCTTCGTCCCATCCCAAGATCCCAGTCAGATACATCACCATTCTTCAGCAAGAGGGTGACAAAAAGCGATGGTGGAGTTGGTTCCAGAGCAGAATATCGGATAAAGGTATTACTCCAGGTACTTCCTTGTCCCCAAGTAGGACAGTGGTCTGCGTCTGATCCTGAACCTTATTGTCTTAAATTCTTTCTTCCACTAGGAGAAATAAAGATGCTCTTCTTGGTTCAGTTGTTGGCACTGGAACCTGGAGACTATAAGGTGGCCTATGATTTGCAGGGCACTTACTTCCAGGTACTGATCCTGCAGTCACACAGCAGGTACTTCATGTAGCTTCTGTGCATTATCCATACGCAGTCCTCCTGATATCGGCACCTAGATGATGGCGGTGATTGTGGCACATCGTCATCTACGCATATTGTAGATTTCTGTATTCACATACCTGGACAATTTTCTGCTCAATGCAAGCTCGCTGTATCTTGAGCCCAACCACCTGAATGCTGCAACTTCCCTGCTTTCCAGGTGTAATGGATGCTTCTGCTGCCCTAGCAGTGCTGGTAGGCCATACTCCTTTCGCGTTAAAAGGAGGTCTCCACAGCCATAGCCTACTGGCTGCAAAGCAAAAACAAGCATCGGCATAGCCAATAGGTCTCGCCTTTGGGAATTTATAAGTGTTTAGCCAGAGCTATTGGCTTTGCCAATGTCTTTAAGCTATGTTGTACAGCAGTGTGACTGCTGTGCAGCAAGATGAAGTTATAATAAAAAAGTGTTATGAGTTTGTGTTTGCTGAACATTTTATTGCCTTATACATAACCAAGAAGACATACTGAACAACCCTATAAAAAAAAGAACATAATAGTCATCTAGTTTTTGTCTTTGAAATGCCGACAAATTCTTCCTGCCTGTTCCAATGCTTGTTTGTTATAGCCTTTTTTTTGTTACGGGGGAGGGAACACAACGGGGGGATAGAGGTTGGGAAATAGTACCTTAATTACAACATGAGCAGCGGACAGGCATAGTGGAGAATCAACTGATGCCAAATTCAGGGGGCAGACTGAGGCGGTGCTGAGTGATGCTGAGGTGGTGGTTCGCTGGTGATACTCAGGTGATGCTCAATGATACTCAGGTGGTGCTGAGTGATCCTGAGGTGCTGCAGACGTGGTGCTGAGTGTTGCTCAGGTGGTGCCAAGCTGGTGCTCAGGTGATGCGCTGATGGTGAGATGGTTCTGTGCTGATGCTGAGTTGGTGCTGCACTGGTTTTGGAGCACTGATGTAGAGGTCGTGCTGATGCAAAGTTATACTGAGGTGGTGCGGAATGATGAGGTGGTGGTGCTGCGCTGGTGCTAGGTGGTGCTGAATGATGCTGAGTTGATACTGCAATTGTGCTGCGCTGATGCTGCTGTGGTGCTGTGTTGGTGCTGAATTGCTGTAGCGGTGGGACAGCGCAGGTGGTGCACTGATGCAGAGGTGGGCTGCACTGTTGCTGAGTGATACTGAGGTGTTGCTGAGGTGGTGGTGTGCTTGTGCTGAGGTGGTGCTGAGTGATGCTTTGATGGTGCTCAGGTGTTGTTCAGTTGGTGCTGTGCTGCGCTGATGCTGTGGTGTGGCTGTGCTGGTGCTGAGTCAGTGCTGTGCTGGGGCACTGATGTGGAGGTGGTAGTGTTGAGTGATGCTGAGGAGATGCGCTGGTGCTCAAGTGGTGCTGAGTGATGCTGTGCTGGAGCTGTGCTGAGGAGGTGCTGCTACGTTGGTAGTCAAGTCGTGCTGTGCTAGTGATGAGGTAGTGTGCAGGTGTTGAACTGGATCTGCGCTAGGGCTCAGTGATACTGAGGTGATGCTGTGCTGGTTCGTGGTGCAGAATTGCTGCTGAGTGATGCTCAGGTGCTGCTGCTGAAGTGGTGCTGCGTGACGCTGACTGGTGGTGCGCTGATGTTGCGGTGGTGTTTTACTGTCTACTTGCAGGATATATTGTTAATTAGAACAGTGGAATGTGGAGCACTCCATTGAAGACAATGGAGTGCTCCGGGCTTCTACGTGCCGGTACAGGCCCGCGAAGCAACATTCAATTTTGTATTCAAAAAGGCCCCACAGAGCCAGAAGGGATTTAAACCCCCTCGGGCTCTGAGAGGCCTTTCTTTTATTTGTTAGAACATTCTGCCCTCTAGTGGCAGAATGTTTTAATAGCCTTATAGCCCTTCGTAGCTGGGCTTTACCGGCTATTAAAGTCCTGCTCCCTTGTCAAAGGCCCTCGCCTTTAAAGCCTTAGTAGGCCTTCAATAGCTGGTATAGCCCGCTACGGCGGGCTATAAGTCTATATTAACCTCACATTACATGCCATGTTTGGAGAGCGTAGGGAGGCATCCCTTGATATTGGTTTTATTTCACCAATGATTGAAACTTAAAAGAACGCATCAAAACTTGAAAGCATGCAACTTAAACCTGCTTCCATTTTCATAAAACGGACTAATAACCGCATGCGCACCTATTTTAATCGTATCTAAATAATCACACTATGAAAAGCACAATGTAAATAGGTTGATCCTACTGTCAGCCGTCTTTTCAAATACCCTTCCATTAAGTAAGTATATTATTTAAGGTTTGGACATTTGCACTAATAAAGCCAAAAATGTAATAGGATGTAAAACAACAAAGCCTGCTGCTGAAACATCGCTTGTGAAACCAAAGATTCATAAGCAAATGCCAGGGGTAGCGGAAGTGACATCATGTGCCCTTTGTCTCGAAAGGCATCACAGAAAGTGAAGTCGTATGACCTTTCTTGTCTCTTTATATCCTCTATTACCAGTCTCAAAGCTCTGTCCCACTCACTCATCCTTCTCTATTTTCACCTGTCTGCCTCTATATCACCTCTCTACTTCTCCCCTATCTACACCAACTTACTGCTGTTGTGGTTTCTTTCTCACCTGTCTCTTTCTCACTTGCGTTCTCATCTATCTCACATTTTTCTTGTTTATCTCTTTAGAGCCCCTCTTTCACCTCTCTACCCTCTTTCTCTGAGTTATTTCTCACACCAGTCTGCCTCACTATCACCTCTCACAGCTCCCCCTTCTTTGTCTCACTTTCCTAGCTTCTAAAAGTCTCTTTAAGACCTGCCCACTCTTTTATTTAGCTGTCACTCTCATCCATCCATTCTCATAATTTCTTATTAACCTGTGTCATCCCCTCTACTGTCTCTTTATCATCTGTTGGCATAGCCTGTGTCAGTTTCAGTTTCAGTTTAATGTTTATTGCTTGATTAATTAAAATCATCACAATACCCCCCTACATAAAATAAGTGAGTTTCATCTACTCAAACAACTAGAAGTATTATATATGCAAATGTACATCTGTTCTCTGTCTCCCATACATTTCAAATGTGTAAAATTCTGTTATTATAAAATCATTCTAAGATTATGTTTGGATCAAGTTACAGCAAAAACTTTAAATTATGTACCAACCAAATTAAAAGTATGGGGATGTGTTACATGCAATTATGATTAAAGATCATCCGCTTGCAATAAGCAGCTGTTGACTAGTCTCATAAACTTGACTCCTCGGCAAGACAAGATGCATGACGAGCCCTCCAGCCAGCTTATTACTGCTTGTCTGCTAGATCGAATGTTCAGGTTGATAAAAATCGCCTTTAGATATTGTCTCCTTTGGGTTAACATGGCTGGACATGCGCACAGCAAATGGGCCAAGGTTTCCTTTTGGAATCCGCATAAGCGACAACGTTCTGAGTTAAAATCTGTCAACCAAGAAGGGGATAAATCCTTGGAGACATGCACCCCCATCCTGAACTTTAGAAAGCACATCTTTAAAAAGGAACTAAAATGGGCAGATAAGTAGGCTTGTGGCTTTGAAGACCTGTATGAATTCATGACTGTCCATCCATGCCGTCTCTTTGTGAGCGCAAATTTATCTTCCAAGAAAGATTTCTTTTTGCTTGCGACATTCACAATTTTGTTAAAGGACGCTCGATCCATCTTGTTGTCCCATCCTGGCTGGAGTTCCAAAGTGGCCAAAGATGTACTGAGGTAACTCCCCCAAGAGTTTGGGGTTTCTTGCTCGTACTGTGACCTTACTTCGTCCCAGCAGAGTCTGTTTAGAGTGTCCACTTCGGATAACCGGAGGGTGTGGCAGAATTTTATAAAGTTGCTCATTGCCCTGTATTTAAGATCCTGAAGCCCAAATTCAAGTCTTACCTGGGCGGGCGAGGCACATTTTGGCAAATCAAAAACTGCTTTATAGATTTTTGACTGCAATTCGTTCTGGAAATGTGAATCTTTGCCACACCAGGGGACAAGACCGTATGACAAACTTGGTTGGATTTGAGCAGCCATAACTTTTAACAAATGCGAATGGTTAGGGCAGTCCAATTTTCTGCGCAAGGATCTGTAGGCATAGATCAGGGACTGGGTCTTTGCTTTGAGGGAGATTTTGTGTTCTTTGTGACTTGTGCCCTGCCCGATTATTACGCCCAGATATTTGTATGAACTTTTTTCTTCCACATGGGCCCCCTTTACCCTCCATTTGAACTTTAATTTCCTACTGTCAACCAGACGAACCAGCCTGTGTCTTTCCCTTACCTCTCTGACCTGTCTCAATCTCCCCTAAAGGTGTTGATGTCTACCGCTATCACATAGGTCTCCTCTTTGTCTCTTGCACATACAAATGCACGCACCTGTTTTAGTCGTTCGCTGACCTGTCACTCTCTAGTGTCCTCTTATTGTCTGCTTTCTCCTCTCCCCGTTATCTTCATCAATTCCCTCTCTCTTTTATTATCTCCTGTCTCTCATCTTTCTGCCTAGCTGATTTTTCTCCTTCCCACACGTGCTCGCAGACAGCCAAAGACACAGAGACGCCTTTTTACCTGGGCCATGTCCATTAGGAAATTAAATCATTACATTGCAAAATTGATGCTTTTCGCTGTGAGCTTGTTTTACATGCCTGTTCTAAACATGAATCCATATATTCTCATAACAGTCTAAATAATTGCTGGCTTCTAAAAGTAAACAAGGCTCAAGAGACCCTCTTTTTTAGGTTTCGCCTGGCCGAAGGCTGCGCTCTGGGCAGCTTTTCGGCGCAGGCGAAATCTTATGTTACAACAGAGTGGGCTTGGGATTACGCCCTCTGTTCCATTGTCTAGCTCCATAAATGGAGGCTAGCCATTGGAACAGAGATCTGTCCGTCATGGCCGGACCAGATTCGTGGGCGTTCCCGAGATTTTTTTCCCTCTCCGCCTCTGCGATGTCGTCATCGCGGCCGTGGGCGGGGTTTATTTTTTTTGTGCGTCCATGTTTGTGTTCGTCATTCCGCGGCCGACCGCCGCTCAAGGAAGTCCAGGTGAGTGCCTTCCTTTCCCCCTTCCGCTGTCTGTTCCTTTCCCGCCCCCCCTCCCGCTGTCCATTCCTTTCCCGTCCCCCCTCCAGCTGTCCGTTCCTTTCCCACCCCCCTCCCGCTGTCCGTGAGCAAATCTGCCTTACCGAAAACGTCAGTCATTTTTTATTATTTGGCTTGCACTGACTATAGTTGTCCTGAATTGAGTGCCATTTTAGATAAGGGGAGATTCTTGGTCTAGTCCGTCATTGTTTAGTTACGTACGTGCAGCGTGTCGTATCCACGCCGAAATGTTTGTAAAATTCATGGCGGCTGTTTTCCGTTCCGCCGCTAACATGATAGGAGACACGGACACCCGTTCTTGACGGTGCTTTTGTCCCAGGAGGTAAGGATGACCTCATTGAGCTACGGCAACGTTTCACTATTGGGCTTAATGTATTATATTGATACTGAGCACTTTGCATGTTTATTTTAGATCGACATTGGACCATTGGACCACATACAGACAGAACACCGAGGGGGTGATCGTTTGTTCACCTTTAGGTAAGACGGAGACCCGGTCCCATTATTTTATCTCGAGCATTTGGCTCACTATATCAGCCGGATTTCACTGAATTACGTAATTCTTATTTCTAGCAACTCACGAAGGTCCTCAGGATTTTGGCTACCTTCTGAACGTCACTCCTTGGAAACCGGGGTATGTTGTCTTAGCTAGAGAGTTCTTTTCAGTCGTTGGATGCATTAAGATTATTGCACATTTACACATTTTTTATTCACTTTCAGCATCCTTTTTGATTCACAACTTCATCTCGATAACACGCTAATTCAGCGTTTTGGGTCAGGTTGGACCACCAGAGGTACATATAGGTGTGGTGCAGGGTCATATTACTCACGAGGGATATTTTATATCTTATATTTTATAGTTTTCACACCATTACTTGCTTTGGTTCTTTCATTCTTGGATATTGCTACGGTGCTCAATGTTTTTGACTTTACTTTACTATTCACACTATTCTTTCTATGACTACTTTATTAAGAATCTTTTTGTTTTGGTGGTGTCGTTAGGTTTCGCCTGGCCGTAGCCTGCAGCACATGTCCCACTTTTCCTTTGTAGCCCTGTCGCTTCCCACTGCACATCTTCCTACCTCCTCCACTGCAGCTTACCACCGGCACTGCACCGCATCTTCTAGCACGCGTCCCACTTCCTCCACTGCAGCACACCTGCTACCAACACTGCACCACTTCCTGCAGCACGCGTCCCATCTCCATTGCTGCAGCACACCTGCTACCAACACTGCACCACTTCCTGCAGCACTCGTCCCACCTCCACTGCTGCACACCTGCTACGAGCACTGCAGCACGCCTCCCACCTCCACTGCTGCGGCACGCCTGTCGCCTCCAATTCGCCAGTTTCTGCAGCACGCGTCCCACCTTCATCACTTACACTGCACTGCTTCCTGCAGCACGCGTCCCACCTCCACTGCTGCACACCTGCTACCAGCACTGCATCACACCAACTACCAGCACTGCAGCACGAGTCCCACCTCCACTGCTGCACACCTGCTACCAGCACTGCAGCACACCAACTACCAGCACTGCTGGAGTTAAAGTGGAGAGAGCGGGGATAGTTTATGGCTAAGCAGTTTATTTTCCCTGATATTTACCCCACTGATAACGGAGCGTGCTTGGCCTGTGTCTGCTAGGATGTTGTTAGCTTATCCGCCCCACCCCCCTCCCGCTGTCCGTGTCTCTGGCCCCGGCCCCACTTGTTCTTTATTTTGCAGTTGCATCTAACACGCCTGAGACATGGTGAGTTTATCCTGTCATTCTCTATTTCCTACTTATTCATTTAACACAGCCGCGAGGATTATCTATATTTTCTTTAGGCAACCCAGTGGCATGTCCTAAGTGTTTATTCCAGGCAGCACCAGACACTCACATGTTTTTTGAATGCCCTCGTCTCGCTACATTTTGGGAAGCAATAGGGAAGACCCTTACAACATCATTGGGTTTCCCAGTTACCATAGATTTGTCTTCAGTAATTTTTGGAATCCTGACAGGTGCACAAGGAGCAGCAAGAAGTCTTGCCTTCTACACTATTCTCTTGGCAAGGAGAGAGATTTGCAGAAGGTGGAAGGACCCTCTACCCCCCTCACATGGGGACTGGCTGGCATCTATCCTACAGACGGCCAGAATAGATCTAGCTAGATTGGGAAATAAGAATAAAAGAGCTTTTTGGCACATGTTGGTTTGGGCACAATAAAGATCCGGGTTTTTTTTTTCCCCCGGGTCCTATGATTACACTACTATGGTGCCCATGATTCAGCCTTTGATCCTGTAGTTAACCGGTCAAGCCCGGTATAGGACAAGCTGAGGGTTTTCCCAGTGGTAGCCAAACACGAGACTCAGCCATCAACAGCTGTGGGATTTTGGCCACTCCCCTTCTGGTTATGATCCCATCCAGTAGTATACTGAGACAGCAGTTCTTGGGCTTGTTTCTAGGTGGCTTTCTTCTACCATGGTGGATATGAGGACAAAATAAATAAATAAATAAATAAAATAAAACACAGCCGCGAGGTCGCAGAACATAGTCAAATAGCCAACATAGGCACACACAATGCATCTAATTAATCAGTCCCACCGCCATTGTGGCTCTCACTCACTCTTCCTTTTCACACTCTCTTCCTGTACTCTCTCTCCTACACTGTGTACACCCCTCACCCATCTGTCTAGCAGTCCATGCCCGCTTTGTTCCCCTTATGCTCCCTTCTGCACAATTCACTAGCCATGTTTTCGTAGAGAGTTATTAACTGAATGGGCAGAGTTCAGAGCGGACCCCTCCAGGGAAAGTGGAGAGAGCGGGGATAGTTTATGGCTAAGCAGTTTATTTTCACTGATATTTACCCCACTGATAACGGAGCATGCTTGGCCTGTGTCTACTAGGATGCTGTTAGCTTACGTTAACAAAAGATGAAGCAGGTGAGAGGTTTACCTTTCCCAAATCCTTATCACAGTCTAAAAAAAAGCTTCTTTAATTTTACGAACTAGTCTTTCAAAACCAAATTCAAGCCTTAGTAACTACAACCGCCAACAATGACATTTTTGCTGAAACATTTGCGTAGTTTACTTTCCATAACCTTTAAGACTTGACATGTGAAATTGTTGTCATAATAACATAAAACGGTTATGAGGGCACATTTACAAACATTCTCCTGCATAGAGCAATAGGCTAGGCGGATGTATGTCACTACCACGCACACTTTTACAACGCGTACCATTACAACGCGGTTGTAACAACGCAAGTCGTTACAACGACTTGCGTTGGGGGGGGCGCAAATTAAAAAAATATAATTTACTATTCCAACACCAGTCCCCGTGGATAGTAGGGAAGGTGTTGGGATAGTAAATTAAATGATTTATTATCCTTGAGCGCCACCCAGCGCAATTCGTTGTAACAACTTTCGTTGTTATAACTGCGTGGTAATGGTACTTCGTTGTAACGCTCGCGTTGTAAACGTTGTATACCGGCTATGCATTTAATTGCCCTGATTTCAAGCACTAACTTGCTCGTACTCCGCAAGTACCTATGTGTTGTTGAATCATAATCTTTTTAAAGCGATTGGAAAGGCTTCAGTGTCCGAATTTGTTTCTTTAACTTTGGCCACTCTATTCTGTCTGTTGAATGCAGTGTCAAATCCACTCTTACCACATAGTGAAGTGAGGGCAGGAGATTTGTGTGCTCAGTCCCGCGAGCTACAAAGAGTGTGTTTTGTACAAATTTCCACAGCAGTACCGAGGAGCCTAGTTTTGTTATCGCTGGGGAGGTTTTTTCGCGCTGTCTTATACGCTGGTCTTGTTATACTGCCCAGCCAAGCGTTTGGGACTTTAATCTTTTTTGTAGGCAGTTGAAAAGAGAGATGAGTTTATAGCCCATAAATTCGACTTTTTCTGCATTACGTAGGATGAAATGGTTTATCTGGTTTTCGGGCTGTATGATGAAGTGACAGGTTTTGATAGATTGTATCTAAAAGGTAGCTGAGGCCGAAGTCAACTCTCGCTTTTTGTTGATTAGTATTCATGCTGATATATACTATTGACCTATCCATTTAACCTGCACACACCACCGGCAGAGGGCCACTTGAAAACGGATTTCTCCTGGTGCTTTAAGAAGAGTTTTGCTTTGAGTGCTCCTGTTAAGCTATTGGACATTGATTGACAGGTACCGTAAGGGCTGTGAGAGCTGTGTGGGCTGTGAGAGCTGTGTGGGCTGTGAGAGCTGTGTGGGCTGTGAGAGCTGTGTGGGCTGTTAGAGCTGTGAGAGCTGTGTGGGCTGTGTGGGCTGTGAGGGCTGTGAGAGCTGAGTGGGCTGTGAGAGCTGTGTGGGCTGTGAGAGCTGTGTGGGCTGTGAGAGCTGTGTGGGCTGTGAGAGCTGTGGGAGCTGTGAGAGCTGTGGGAGCTGTGTGGGCTGTGAGGGCTGTGTGGGCTGAGAGAGCTGTGTGGGCTGAGAGAGCTGTTGGCAATGTAAATAACAATGCCATTTATTTATAAGTAAAAAAAAAAAAGAAATGTCATGAGCAATGCCAATAGCTCTAACTTTTCCAAAGGCGAAACCATTGCATTGTAAATGCTTGTTTGTTTCTGTCTGTGATCTTATGCCGGAGGTCGGAAAGGCAGTGCCAGCGATAGTAGGGGGCAAGTCTGGGGTCGCAGCTGCGACCCCTAAATGACGTCCATGCTTATAAGTATGTGCTTTGCTATCAAACCGTATTACATCCCTGTCAATTCTGAATATTAAACATGGCTCCATTGTACAGGTTCCCCCTTCACCTCTCCAAAGAGATATGTCATGTTTTGAAAATGTACATATAAACATATAATTATATGTTTTTATAGTAGCTAGTTGTATCTCTTTGTAGCTTTGTCATGGGTTTGGTAGTAAATTATTCATATGTTACACTAACCTAGTTTTTATCCAGTTGAGCACCAAGTGGCATTTAGAGGTGTGCAAAATGTGCACAATCTGCTTTCGCATAATTGCGTGATATTTCAGGAAAAATGCGCTAAATTATGCGTTTTTATGTGAAATGGAAATCTGTCATGTAGTGTTATATTTTCGTGCTTATTGTGTTCGTGCATCGATTTCTGACACAAGCATACATTTGAGGCTAAAGAAATAGCACAAACAACACAACTTGCAGGAACTGCCCGGCTTTAAAATATATCAAGACGATGTGTTAGTCCACGGTCCATCTCAAAATACTCACAATGTAAGGCTCACAGCAGTACTGGATCATTTTAAATCACGTGGTTTGACATTACGTGAGAGTAAGTGTAAATTCAATCTTGATGAGATTGACTACTTAGGTCACCAGCTATCTAAGAAAGGGGTCAAACCTAAGAACAAGTTAGTGAAAACTATTGCTGATCTCCCTGTCCCTCAAACCAGAGATGAGCTTGTCACCCTTTTAGGGATGGCAGAATATTATAACAAACTAGCAGCCCGTCCCGACGTTGTCCGGGAGCAAATAGGCTTCAGGGCCCCCGCCCGCCCCGACGTTGTCCGTGGGTCCCCCGGAGCCTTCCTCCATATATTGCAGTATTATACCTCTGTTTACTTTGTACACTTTTGTAACCTGCACACGTAACTTTTTCCTCCTGTAATGCACCGTTTGGCTCACTTTTTTAATGCTCCGTTTGCTTCCTCTTGCTACCTGCACACATCACTTTTTCCTCCTATACCTCTATGTTTACTTTCTAAGCTTTTGTAACCTGCACACGCAACTTTTTCCTCCTGTATAGCACCGTTTGGCTCACTTTTTTAATGCTCCGTTTGCTTCCTCTTGCTACCTGCACATGTCACTTTTTCCTCCTATACCTCTATGTTTACTTTCTACGCTTTTGTAACCTGCACACGTAACTTTTTCCTCCTGTAATGCACCGTTTGGCTCACTTTTGTAATGCTCCGTTTGTTTCCTCTTGCTCACGATGTACGCTTTTGTAACCTGCACATGTAACTTTTTCCTCCTGTAATGGACCGTTTGGCTCACTTTTGTAATGCTCCGTTTGCTTCCTCTTGCTCACGATTGTCATTTTTGCTTCATTTTTCCGCCGCTCACCGCTCCTAAATAAGTAAATAAATAACCTACCTCATCCGCAGCTCACCGCTCCTCCCCGCCTGTCCGCCGCTCCTCCCCGCCTGTCCGCCGCTCCTCCCGGCCTGTCTGCCGCTACTCACCGCCTGTCCGCCACTCCTCACCGCTCCACCCCACGCCCGGTCCGCCGGTCCTCCTTGCGCTCCTGGACGCCGCTCCTGCCTGCGCTCCTCACATCGGGCACGCACGTCGCGGCCAGCGCTTCTTCCAAGGGACTACTTTTTTTTCTGTACATTTTTTAAATAACGTATATTTATTACGTTTATAGAGCCTATGTCCATCTGCACACCCTGACAATTACAACGATGTATCGGGTGTGTGGATTGGTGCTGTGGTTCCCGAGTTTACCTGCCTCAAAGGTTCAAAGTTCTTCCTTTATAATAGTAGTATAGATTTGTTCCTCAATTCGCCTCTCGTACCTGCACCCTGAGAACACTTCTAAAGAACGGAGCGAGATTTAGTTTGTCAGAGAAATGTCAAGAAGAATTTGATGATGTGAAGAGAGCCTTGGGTGAAGCTCCATCAATTCACAGCTTTGATACCTCTGCAACTTCTATACTCGTTACTGACGCTAGTTCTAAAGGACTTGGGGCTGTTCTTAAGCAAGTTAAAGGTGGTCATGAAACAACAATAATGTTCCTATCAAGAGCTCTCATAGGGCCTGAGTTACAATATTCTGTAATAGAGAAGGAAACACTCTGAATATTCTGGGCGATTAAGAAACTTAAAAAGTTCCGATGAGGAAGCTCCTTTACAGTACAGTCTGACCACAAACCCTTGAAAGACTTTTTTACAAAAAAGAGTCTTGATGCCGTCTCCTCGAGAATCACCAAATGGATTGTAGCTTTACAGGACTATGATTTAGTTGTCCATCACATACCTGGTACACTAAACAAAGTTTTCGATTGTCTGTCCCGCCTTGTAAGGAATGACTCAGATGACACATGTGATAGGTTAAGGGAGGCATGTGAGTTCGATGATTATAAAGTCTGTGCAGTGACGGATGGCGTCTTGAGCGAGAATGAGTGGATATCTAGCATGACAAATGATCCAATCATTCTTAAGGTTTGTGAGTTGGTAACTGTAGGTTGGAAGGGTATAAAAAGTCTTGATGAGGAGACAAGGACATTTTGGAACGTATGACATGAGTTGTCCGCCTCCTCAAATTTACTTCCGAGAGGCACTAGACTAGTTCCACCCATTTCCCTCAGGGAGAAAATCGCTCAACAAGCTCATCAGGGACACCAGGGGATGTCTAAAACAAAAGAGAGAATTTGTTTGCACTTCTGGTGGCCCGGAATTGATCTGTTAGTTGAACGTATGGTAAGAGACTGTCAGAAGTGTAACTCTTCTGACAAAATATATCAAACTAGAGTGCAACCTATGGCTGTACGTGAGGCCACTCGTTGCTGGCAAGAAGTAGCTGTGGATATTCTAGGGCCCATTTCTAGGAACTCTGGTCAGTCATTTGTCTTAGTCTTAATTGACCTGTTCTCGAGGTGGCCAGAGATGAAAGTTTGCCACAGTATTGAGATTAAATATGTCATCAAATTTCTAGATTAGATCTTTTCTCGTGAGGGTTTTCCTGATTGCCTCCTTACTGACAATGGGGTCCAGCTGGTTTCAAAAGAGATGGAAATTTACCTTCCAAAGAAAGGGATCAGACACAAAAGCTGTGCCCTCTATCATCTAGAAACTAATGGGATGGTAGAGAGGTTCAACCGTTTGCTTAAAGATTCCATTCAGCTGGCTAGATCTCAAAACAAGGATTGGAAAGCAGAGATCCAAGAAAGAGTAATGCTTTACCGTCTTACTCCCCATTTGACAACATCCTTGGTTCTCTTTGAACTCTGAAGTGGGAGAAAACCTAATACCCGTATGTTTCAATCATGGATGAGAGTATAGGTCCTTGTTTGAATGGTGAAATGGATTTGTCTCCTAATGCTAGAAAGGATTCTCGAGATGGCAGTACAGCTTCTGATTCAGCTTCTTGTCTAGCCAGTCAAGACTTGAAAGTTGCTAAGAGGAAGGCATACTTTGCCTCTAGGCACGCAGTCACACACATTCGTGTGCGCGTGATTGACAGAGTGAAAGTTCGCCTTCCCCAAGGTCCTCTGGCACTTCAAAGTTTTCCTCGCCTTATGAAGTTAAAAAACTGTTCCTAAATGCTGTCAAATTAAGTGATGGTCGCATTTGGAATCTTAATAGAATTTCTCCTGCGCCTAATCTGCTTGTCACTCGTAATGGTTCTCCTGATGTTATGCCGAAATTAAGAAAAAGTGTGCGTGTTGGAAAGCTCGCAAAGAAACTCAATGATTTTGTTTTGCATTGACGTTTTGACTTTTGGTGGTTTGGGTTTTCTTTCTTTTCTTTTCTCTTTCTTCTCCCTCAGCGCTCTCACCTTTTCTCTTTCTTTTTCTTCCGAAAGGGTAGAGATGTGTAATAATCTTGCCTCTTAATTCAGAATGTTTTATGCATCATCACATTCCCTTCCAAACATCAAGATTGCCCTGAGTGTCATTATGTTCTTTGTTCTAGAAGGTTAGTTACACTTGGTTCCTGGAGGGGCAGTTGCTTTCAGCTATGAGTGGATAGGACGTGTTATTTTACCTACTTAATTCTACATACTGAATAAATCAACCTACTTCAACCATCTACCGGTGTACTTACTTCATTACAGTCTGGCAGTGTTGAAGTATGAATACCTTGTACGGATTGCTCTCAGCTAGTGAGCTAAGCATGGGACGAATGGTCTGGAGGCTTGGAGATTTTGCCCCTCAAATGGCTTAAATTCTATCTCTTAAGTTTGCTAAAAGCCATAGATTCTGAAGGGGCACTCATAATAAAGCCCTGTGCCTTCACCAGGGGAGGCTGAGATTTACCATCGGCCACACTATTTAGAAAAACTGTGGGACGAATACCATTTTTTAGACCAATTTCACTAAGAATTGTGTAAAAAGCTACGAATATTAGAGGAAGTTCTAAAAATGATATGGTACTGCGACTTCACATGACCTATATTTTTTTATATAGTATGTTCTTTCAATTCTATGTTTATTCTGCTTTTTCTTAACCATACATCAATCATGATGATAATTTACTTGAGACAGAGGGTGTCTTTTTAGTTTTTAAAGTGTTTGGTGCCCTGCCACTTGGATTTTAGCACCCTGCGACCATGATGGGTTGGAGCTACACTGGAATTCCACTCATGCCGACTCCCAGCCTGGCCAAAACTGGGCTCTTTGGGGATGGAAACCGGCAGGATTTGCTTTTTCTACCCCCATCTGTTCGGGGAGCAGGTGAAGGCACCACCTCAGTGCTAGAGCAAGGCAGTGCTCTTTGTCCTGGGGAGAAGGGGTCCATAAGAACAATTGCTGTTTGTCCTGGCTTCTAAAAGTTCCTTTACGTGGGAGCTTGATTTTTAATGTTCATATTGAGGAACGATTCACGCGCACTGAGACCGATTTTCCCCCCACTTTTAAAGGACGAGCCCACAGTTCCACTATTGATTATATTTTTATATCTTCTTTTCTTATGGAGGATTTTCTATCATATGGCAATGTGACCCACTCTAGTTTTAGTGTTCATAACCCTATTGAAGCACATCTAGTGTTGACCACCAGCCCAAAGTATTCCAAGGAGATTGAGGCGCGGCATCTTGATCCCTCCACACATGGCCTAAGGTTGAAATTGAGATCCGTAGCACCTAAACCCCTATTCTAGAAGATAATTATTGAAAATGACCCCTTAGTACAGGCATGCCACACTGAGTCTGATGCTGACAACGCTGTAGTTGTCCTTTTTGTACATCTCTGTGTCGCAATAAAAAAGGGCTCATGGTCCCAAATTTTGAACATACTAGTAGACCATGGTGGTTCAATCAGGATTGCTCGCGTGCCAATAACCAATTGCAACATACTCTTTAGACCATACCAAACAATCCTACAGCTGTAGTTGAAGCCCGCAAACAATACAAGTGGACACTACGCATTAGAAAAGCCGAATTAGTGACACAACAACGGAAATCCCATATTATAGCCGCAAATGGGAAGAATAGCCATCTCTTCTGGGCTTCAGTCAAAAAGATGAAACAACCTAATTGCACAGACCCAAAGATTAATTGCCATTTTACTAGTCAGGACTGGGAGAATCATTTTTCTAAAATGAATGCCCAGATGAACCCAATCATAGATACTTTGCCGGATCTTGATTTTAGCTTGACCCCTTCGATGCTCATGACAGAACGGTTCCGTCATGACCGTCGGTTGGCCTGTGCTCATGACGGAACCATTCTGTCATGAGCCTGTTAGCTCATTAGAACCTTCAGCACAGCGCGAGAATTCGCGCCGCACTGAAGGTGTTAATTCAATTGACTCTGGAGGAGGTAGAGGAGGCATTACAACAGAGCGTTGGGGGCAAGGCACCCGGTCCTGACGGAGTGCCTGTAGACCTTCTAAAATATACCCCTGACATTCTGGGCGCCTTTAATACTGAATGTCTTTAACAGCCTCGCCACTGCTCCTATTTCCGAATCATGGCCGACCTTGATCATAGGGGCGATTTTTAACAAGCATTGGCATAGCCAATAGGTCTCGCTTGTGGGACCTTAAAGGTTTTTAGCCATGCAACACATTATCCTGGGTGCTAAGCCAACCTAACAAAAGACAAATGTAGTTAAAATGTGGGACATTCTGTGATTGGAAACTAATCCCGTTTTGTGAATGTATTTAATATCAATAACTCATTACACCTCAACACCATCAATGCTAGTGTTATTTTCCTCCTGTGCTGGCACTTGAGATACCCCATTGTTCATGACTAGCTCAGCTAGTCATGAGCGTCCAAGGAGTTAAATAAACATGTGTAACCATTGGTTAAATTAAATAACATAATAAGCTGTAACCGGTTAGTGAAATGGGAAACAAATACTAAAAATTGGGATATTTTGCTCTTCCTGCCACACCTCTGACTCCGCCCATTGACCCAACACAGGTTAGTCCCGCCCTCTGATTCTCCGCCCACAGTTCCCCTACTTTTTTTCCCCCCACTTCGACCACTGCTGTTGATCTGTTGGATTTAATGCTGAGAAGAGTTTGGTGGTGTAAAGAAACATGGGGCTATTGACAGGGCACAACGGAAAGGGCATAGATAACTGCAGAAGTTTTGCAAGCGGAGGGTTTGATATTTATGGAACATTCTGATTATCAAATATGAATTGGTGGAGTTTTTATGACGACATGGGTACATCATTCCATCTATGGGGGAGAGGGGAACTGTATTTGATGCAGGTACAGAGGTTTGGTGGAGATGCTGCATTTGCCGGTTAGCAATGTACACATTTTTCATGCGGGGGTGAGAGAACTTTGGGGGGGGTTCTGGTGGCAGTTTGGTACAAAAGTCCAAAAGTTATTGCAAGAAACATGGATCTTGTTGAGGTCCAGTTGAAATGGGCGGGGGGGCAGAGTTTATGAATGGAATGAGAGGGCAACAGCTGTATGCACAAGGTTTGGGTGCAGGGAGTTTCAGGGAGGAGAGTTGGAACTGGATTTTGTTTGGTTAGAAGGGGGTGCTTAGGGGAGGAGGATTTAGATGTGTATTAAAATGTATAGTGAGGCCAGATTGAGTTAGTATGTAAAGCGTAGAACCAAGTTCGGTATAAAGCTTGCGCACCTGTTTTATTAAAGCAGCCTTTTCCACACGATCACATAGTCAGTCGTTCTTGGCTAAGCCATCCCTCCCGAGGCTGACATGTTTAGCTTTGTTGTGCACAGCCATTGATTCACTGAACTGACTAGAAGTCGCCCTTTGAAAAAAATGAATTTGAGAGGGGAAGAGTCTCTTCCCCTGGTGCACCCAGGAAGTGGACCCTCTGGCTTTAATGAAAAGCAAGATTTTAGAACTAGGCGCAGCAAAACATCTGCAGCGCTGGTGCTGGCTACTCAGGTCTAAGTCAACCCTACATTTACACAGCAGGTAGCCTCATAGGCCTACAATTGTTTTGCACCAAAAAAGGGAAAGATGCTTAATTGGCTACCTACACCAGTTGGAATTTGCCTGGTACTAGTAAAATCGTGCAGCACACGAACTGGACGTTCTAGCTCGGAGATCCTGACTGGTAAGTCCCGCAGGTATTTGTAGGAAAAAAACTTGGAGCAAGATTGACCGCCAGAGCTCTTTTACCCATGACATCGGTATCCACCAACAGATGCCTGCGTCACTGTCCTTGCCTCTCTCTATTCTCTCACAGGGCACTCCGTGCCTTCCTTTCCTCACATGCCCTTCTCAACCAACTCGCCCACCCATCAACACCCACAACTTACACTTCTCCACCAAGACGCGCATAGGGCTCACTACAGACCCCTGTCCATCCCAGCAGCCCCTATCCACCCAAGCCCCTAACACGCCATTATTAGAGGGGAACCTCGCCTTCACCCAACCACTCAGCGCAAAGCTTGGCTGCACAGACCCACCCCCACCCATTCCCTTGACATGCAATATCACCACTTCCTGTGACACCCATCACCGTGCGACAAAAAAAAACAAAAAAAAATTTTCATCTAGAATTTGAGACCAGTAACGCAATGCATTAAAGCGTTTGCACACCGCCACCAGCGTGGTTTCTCAGAGGAATGCTTGCATCTTTATCGCGGACCATCTAACCAGTGCATTCCAAACCATTACTTTTCAGTAGTTTTCAAAAATATTGGCAATAGTTTAACAAGCAAAATTGCGAATGGACCCGCCATGCAGCCAGTCTGGTCCGTTAGCCAACATCAAGGCGCACACTTATAACAGGAAGCGAAAACTACACGCCCCAGAATGCAACGTGATGGTGGAAAATACTACCTCAGGGCCGTTAAAAGACGAATATCGTTCCCTTTACTTGCCAGGTATACATCGCTGCGCTAACCCTCAAGGAAGCGCGGTTTGGTACAATAGCCTGTTCCCTAGTTAACTAAGTGGAAATGCAGCTGTTATAAAACTATTAACGTATTGACTAACTCAAATAAAAATGGAGAGCCCGATAGAGACCCGTCTCCGCACCTCATTTTTAGAACTGGCGGTGCTGAGCACCGGCAGGACCCGGCCCACTTAAACCCCGGTCTACAGCAAATACAAAACATACTGTTGTGCGGGACTAACCATGCAGTGCTTGCGCCAGAGGGAGGCGGTGGAGCAGACGCGCCACAGCACGGTGCACGTGCAGCCGGCCCGCAGCAGGGAGAAGGGGTCCAGCATCCGCAGCACCAGCAGCAGCACTTCATCGCTGAGGAGTAACAGGCACGCCGGGGAGGGCGCGGAGCAGCAGCCTTCGAGGGTCTCCTCCCTCCCCTCTGAGCACTGACAGGCCCGCTGGTCCGAGCCCTGCTCCACAGCGGCGGCGGGGTCTCCCTGCCCCGCATCCTCGTGGTGCTTCTCCTCCTGCTGGGTGCCGCGTCTCTCCACCTCACTTTGATTCATCCCAACTGAGCAGTAAAACAGTCTAGTTAATTGCCCACGCCGCCGTTTTATCAGGTGTCAGAGCGTACCACGGGAAAGGTTGGGGGGAGGGGCCAGACCGTACCTGGCAACACCAAGAAGTTAAAATGAAGGTTAGTAAACCGTCCCTACCATAAAACAGAGACCGTTTTTGAGCTTCTGTTTTTGTTTCAGGGTCATTTTAGAGGCGTTAGTTCGAAACTGAAGTACAATAAACTAACAAAGACAAACGTGCTTTGAATTAATGAATGCTTTTTCATGCCAAAAGCTCTTTTTGATTTAAATATAATTCCATGATTACATTTGTGAATCGCTGATTGTGTATTCATCAGGTGTGTGCATGTCTCTTACTTTTCTGAACATGGTATGTCTTTTTCCATTTTCCTTTTAAGAACGTATTTCTACAAATCCTGTTAGTAAAACAAGCATTTTTTAAAAAAGCATGGGCCGCGAAATGAATTAATGAAAAAATACCAAAAAAATGCGAGTTGTGCTCCCGCAATGAAATATTCACCACTGCAGCCCAGGGAGTTTCATCAAGTTCCCGCCGGGCCGCCGCGCTGCCTGCGGCGACCCGGAAGCGGTTGGGCAGCCGGCCAATCGCAGCGCGGCCCCAACCGGGAGTCCCGCCCCCATCGCGGCGCGAGACGAGAGAGAAGCCACTGTCCGAGGAGCCCTCGGGCTCCTGATCGAGTCCCGGTCCGCCCGAACAGGTGAGTGTGTTGCGGAGGAGGAGGGGTGAGTGGGGGTGGGGTGTGCGCGTGTGTCTGTTAAAGGGGGTGCGTGTGTGTGTATGCAGTGTGTGTATGTGCGCATGCGTGCGGGAGCCTTTGTGTGAATGCGAATATCAGGCAGGGTGACGCAACGTGCGCGCTCACGAGCTGCAATCTCCAGGACAGGCTCGTCACAGTCTGATGTCCACACCATTCCCAGAAAAGCGGCGACATTAGTTGTCTCCCTAGACAGCAAAGCTTCGCTTTGCTTATGTCTAGGCGAGACCTAAAAAAGTGGATCGCTCTCAGCCCAGTTGCTATAGACCCATTTCTTTAATAGATACTATAAAAATACTGGGCAGTTTTATACAATCGCATAAATGACTGGGCACAAGAAAAAGCATTATTGCATCCCAGCCAGTATGGTTTTAGACCTAAAGTGGGTACTATAGAGCAGTGTCTCAACCTTAAACTAATCATAGTAAAGTATTGATGGGATATAAATATGATGAATACATGTTATTGGCCTAATATATATAATATAACCTTATAACCGCACGTTAGCATCGCATTATTCACATAGTATTATTAACGTTAGGAACGATTCACTTTAGTGTTGCCTAAACCTATTGGTATGACCAGAGCCATTTTGTTTCGATTCTCTGTCTCCAAAGCTGTTTCCCTGAAATCACGTGATTAGGATTTCTGCACGAAACCACTATGGCAGACCTAGCTGTCTGCTCCACTTGTTAGTTTGTAGCTCAGGGAAACCCAAGGTCATACCTGCCCTTCTTGCGGGATGCGCACATTCTAGCAGAGCCCGTTCCTGCACTCTCCGAGCTACAGATAGAAAGGGAGGCACCTTACTGACCTGCCCCAGGAATAGCTTAGGCCCAGCTACTAGCAATCAATTGTGCCTTATATGGGTCTTCCTGTTGGCTCACTGACAAGTTGTATCTTTCCTAGTAAGGTGATATCGTGCTATGTGTGAAACGTATATATGCTTTGCCTTGTTTGTATGTAGTCAGTCTCCTCTGCGCACCTCTGAGGGTCGTGTAGACTGAGGCTCCCCTGTCAGGGCCTGTATCTGCAGAATAAACGATTGAACCTTCTCCATTGCCGACTGACTTATTATTTATGAGTAAGGTATATGGGCTATTGGTGAGTATAGTCCATTCGTATAATATTTTGGTTCCTTCAGTTGGCGACTCCGCCGGGACTCCGCGATAGGGTCGTCCCCTCCTGTAAACAGGAGTAGAAGGGACAGGGAGGAGTTCTGGCCGAGCGGGTGGACGGAAAGAGAATCCTGATTTGAAACACCAGTTTTTGTGGTACGAAAACAAGAAATTCCACTCTCGAGCCCAGTATCCCTCCCAGCTGCTGAAGGCCCTACGCCGGAGTCCTACGGTCTTAACCCGAGAGAAGAACAGACTGTGCCGGTCTGTCTAGGAGTCGGCAGTGGAGAATTCGCAATCGACCTGAGTGCACCAGGTGACTGAATCTCTGATTGTATCGGATGAGAAACACTTGGAAGAAGTGTTTCCTGAGTAGCGGTTAACTGCATTCTGAAGGTGGCCGGGGAAGCCGGACCACAAGGGAATCTGAGGGTCTGACGTTGCGGCGAAGTGGCTGCGTGGGTAGATGCCTCACGGACTTGTTTGGTGAAAACTTGAGACAACGCCTGGTGCCTTAGCGGGGTACTGAGTTACTCGCTCAGCTGAATCCTCTTCGGGAAAGCCCTGAGAGCATCTGGGTAAGCTAGGGTTCTGGAGCTATGTGCCCCCACGCCCGGCCCAACCAGAACAGGACCATGGGATGGCCTGTAAGAGGGTTCGTGGTTCGCCTACCAGGTGATTTCAGAACAGTCTAGTGACTGTTCCTTTTGTTGTTGAATTTTGTTGGTCCGGAATTCTTTTGAATCGGTTCCCAGAACAGGAGTCGACAGGCTCTGTTCGTTCTGAAGACATGTCATTTGCATAGAACAAGTAACCAGTACTAAAAAAGTTATTGCCTTGCGACGCTTTACAGCACTTTATTGCGAGAAAATACATGAAAATGAGAGTGTGAGTGATGAGGAGGACACGTCCAAATGTGAATGGTGTGAATTATATGAGTAGAATTGTGTGAACATTACAATAATGTCTTGTTTTAGTAAAATATTTTTTGGGTGCTGCTGTCGGCGAAATAAACGGCTGGAAGAAAGACAGCCTGCCCCTCCAGAGGGCAGCCCCAGTTTTGATATGTATGTGAAACACGGTCTTACACCGATTTTGTTTAATACGATTTGGAATAAGTACACCAAAGATAATTCCGATTTGCAATGGCCTCTAACGGGGTCGTTTGACGAGAAAAAGATTAATTACATCCAAAACAAACTGTTTTTGAAGAAAAGCCGCCAGTCGATGTTTGACTCTTTGAACCTGTGGTTGAAGGAGGCAAAACGATGACGGATAAGAGAAATTGGGAAAGCTTAAATCAGGACAGACAGTCACCCAGAAAGCTATAGCTTATGATAAAGGGAAGGTGGAAGAAAGTATCGCACAAATGGAAGGGCAGTTTCGCTTAGAGACTGATAAAAGTTATGTGACTCGACCAGAGGCTGGAGATGAAATAGAGGATTTATTAGAAGCCCGACCACCCCCTCCATATGCCCCACAAGGATTGTACCCAGCCGTGCCTTTGTTATGGGTGGGCCAAATTGGAGTAGCATCGGCCGCGGGAGCACCGGTAACGGCTGCCACGGCCCCTGCTGATGGATCAGTACGAAGTGCGTTACTTCCTCTCCCACTCTCCGACCAACTACCTCACCTTTGATATCCTTACAGCCGGACGCGGCTGTCCCTTCCCCTTCGCACCCTGTATTTCTCTCTCCTCCGACTCAAGCCGCTATAGATCCCCGATACACGGCTTGTCTAGATACCACACCCAAACGCCTTAGACCGGACTTGAGTGATCAGCGAGTCTATACTAGGTCGTTATTGGCGCAGAAGAAAGGAAGGCTATAGTGATTCAGGCATCCCAGTGGATGCGGAGCGCCATTTACACCTTGGAGGACATTTGGAGCACCATGAAAGATTTTGAACCAGTTGCGCAGCAACTGGCCTTAGAGAACATGGCAATCCTATTAATTTCCCTATGGGAACAGTGTTTTGAGGAAGGAATACCTCCTCAAATACTGCGTGATATACGAGACCGAGCTTTTAAATTCCAATTGCAGGCTGATGAAGTATATCAGAATGTAGCAACTCTGGTACATTATCGTGAACGAATGCACCGAAAGTGCGCCGATTGAGGAATGCAGCACCCCATGAGAGAGGTGCATCCCCTCGTTCATCCTGAACTACCTGAATTAAAGGATGGCGGTGGCCAAGTGATTAGGGCTCGCGTTGGCGCTAGGCTTCAGGAACAATGGGTTTATACCCCTTGGAAACAAAGTGAGGTCCTTACACTAAAAGCTCAGCTCCCTGACCCCCGTAAACTCCCACTGCTTACTATAAGGAATTGACTGAGGCCGCCAATTCCGCAATCATGACAATACCCGATATTGAGCTGTTCTTTGGCCTTTTGATCCCGGTAGACATTTGGAGACAAATACATGACACGGACCATGCCCCCGAGTTAGGAGGGACATGGGACCAGTTGAAAACCTGGGACAAAGAACGAAAACCTGGAGAAAAACCTAAAGACGAGGTACTAGCAGTACCGGCTAAGATTATTACATATATGCAAACTCTCCTCCCTCCTAGAAAAGTTGATTGGGACAAATTGACCGCCTGTAGACAGAAGAAGGACGAAAGTGTGTCAGATTTCTTTACCAGTTTTGAGAAAGTCTTTATAGACTTTAGTGGGCAAGACCTATCCACGGAAGGTGGGATACGGTTGTTCGTGAACAGGTTTGTTACAAATTTGCTCCCCGAAATCATGTCCCGTCTCCAAGCAGCCAAGGGCACGTGGACTATGGCTGCTCCGTCAGTGATTCTCAGTATGGCCCAATATTATGAACATCGGGAGAATGAAAGTAAAGAAAAATCAGAAAAGAAGACTAAAGACTTGAAGACTAGGGTTCTGTTGCAGCAGGTTAGCAGAGGACAGAACTCAGGACGGGGAGGGCGTGGCTCATTCCAGAGGGGTGCAATGGCAGGAAGAGGTGGAGGAGGTCCCCCTAACATTAGTATAAATCAATGTTCCTATTGCAAACAGGAAGGGCACTGGAAGGCAGATTGCCCTCTGTGGCTGGCAAAGTATGGGGGTAATAGAGGACGAGGAAGCGGTCGAGGGAATATAGACCAAAACAGTATGAGACGAGAAGAGATGCACCGTGAGGATTCTCGGAAAAATTACTTTGACAATCCCCAAACCCGACAGTACTACAACGAAAATTATAGAGATGATGTGTACGACGGACAGGATTACGCATGAGACAGCCAAGGACAGAGCGGGGGCCACTTTACAGTACCAGTTGACCAGGAGGGACCTTATGTACAAGGGGAACTGTTGGGAATATCGTGAAAATTTCTAGTGGATACTGGGGCAATGAATAGCTCAGTTGCCCATACATTGGTCCCAGGGGCTGCTCTGTCTGGCCAAAATAACGTATCAGTAGGATCTCTGGAATACATGTGGTAAGCCCTGTTTCTAAACCTCTGCCTTTCACTGTAGGTCCCATTTCTATACATTCACCTTTTCTGTTAACTTCAAATTGTGGGGAAAACCTTTTGGGTCTGGATATTTTGAAAAAGTTACATGCCCGAATTTATTGTACCCCCGATGGTGTCTATTTGACAATGCAGAAACCACCTCCAAATGCAACCCAATATTTTTCCAAAAATGAAAACCTCCCCCCTGAATTCTCTACGATTCCTCAGACATTGTGGGCTACAGGAGATACCGATGTTGGCCTGTTAAGAATAGCCCCTGTGTCAATAACCTTGAAACCTAATGTCCAGCTGCCCCGCATTCCACAGTATAAAATTTCACCAGAAGGTGAACAGGCCTTGTTGCACATTATTCGTGACCTCATCCAGAAGGGGGTAGTGGAGGAGACAGCTGCTAATGTTTGTAACAGCCCGATTTTACCAATTTTAAAGAAGACACTCATTGACGGTGCCCCGGATTACGAAAATACATATTGTTTTGTAATTGACCTTAGAGAGGTCAACAAAATTGTAGTCCCGCAATATCCGGTAGTACCTGATATAACTGCTATTCTGACAATGATCCCCCCTACAGCTCAATATTTTTCAGTAATCGATTTAAAGAATGCTTTCTTTAGCATTCCAATACATCCTGATAGCAGACATATCTTCGGATTCTCATTAGCTGGCGCAGCTTCAGATTTACTCGCGCCCCTCAAGGCTATACAGAGAGTCCTAGTATTTACAGCCAAGCTGTGAAAGCAGTCCTTGATGAATTAATTTTGCCAGCCGGGAATACGATCATCCAGTATGTGGATGATATTTTGGTGGCCTCCGATACAAAGGAGGGCTGCAAAGAGGCCACGGTTAAATTGCTACAACATTTGGCTAACAAGGGTAATAAAGTGTCCCTTTCTAAATTTTAGTATTGTCGACAGGAAGTGACCTACCTCGGCCACTTACTGTCGAAAGCGGGGAGACGATTGACTCCAGAGCGAATATCTGTAATAACTAACATGTCTGTCCCTCGTACTCAACGTGATGTTCGTGCTTTTCTTGGCATAACGTCTTACTGTCGCCAGTGGATTCCTAACTATCACTTCTCTCTAAACCCTTGTTGCATTTGACAACCAAAGATGTGCATGAACCCTTACCCTGGACGGATGAATTGTGCATTCTTTTCATCAGTCCTGGATAATGTTGCACGAGCCCTCCCAAGCTGCCTGAGGGCCACGGCTGCAGTAGTGGTGGCCATCCGGCAATCAGAGGGAATAGTTTTGAATACAGACCTCACAGTTATGGTACCACATGCTGTGGATATCCTTTTGAACAGAACTAAGACCCAGCACCTTACAAGTGCTTGATTGACAGGATACGAGTTGACCTTGTTTGCACCCCATATCACGATCAAAAGATGTGCCACTCTGAACCCAGCCACACTACTACCCCTTCCTTCAAACGATGAAAAGGACGATGTCCATGATTGTATATTTATAACAGAAGAAGAAACAAAGGAACGCGTAGATCTTACTGACATCCCTTTATCTGAACCTCAAGGGGAGTTGTATGTGGATGGCTCTTGTTTTAAGTTACCAGATGGCACTGCGACAGCTGCTTATGCTGTCACGACATTAAAGACGGTGGTGGAGACCGCAAGGATTTCCCATCTCTCAGCCCAGGCAGCTGAACTAATAGCCTTGTTAAGAGCATGTGAATTGAGTGAAGGGCTGAGGGTAAACATTTTTACGGACAGCCAGTAAGCCTTAGGCGTGGCCCATAGTTTTGGGAGGTTATGACGGGAGAGGGGTTTCTTTACCACGCATGGCCAGAAAATTCAACATGGCCCCTTAACCTCTTAGCGCTGAACGTTCGAATACGAGCGCTGGCCCGTCGGCCAACGGTCGTGCGCAGCACTGGCAAGGTAGTGCTCACGACGACCGTTGGCCGACGGCAGCGCTTAAGGGGTTAATTGACCGATTGTTATTTGCTTTGACATTACCAGAAAAAGTGGCCATCATTAAGTGCAGCGTCCATAAAAAAGTTGTTGATTCCACTGGAAAGGGAAACGCCTTTGCTGATTCAGTAGCGAAAGAAACAGCCCAGACTAAAATGAACCCCATGTTCCCTAGCACATGAGCCCGGGGGGTAGCGGAAACATCTCTGTTTGACAATACTATTGAAAGTGTAAGAGAACTGCAGAAGGAAGCAACAATAGATGAAGTACAGAGATGGGAACAGGAAGTAGAAAAACTAGATAAAAATGATTGTTGGATAGATCTATCTGAAAAGCAACGATGGTTACTGCCAAATGCATTAGTATATGCTGTAGTGACAATGGCCCATGGTCCAGCCCACATAGGCGTGAAAGGTATCTGTGCCGTGTCAGATCCAGTATGGAACAACCCAAACATTTCCAAAACTGCAGCACATATAGTGAAATACTGCCCGGTGTGTTAACGCCATAATCCCGGAGGTAGAGAATCTGTTTTGAGTGGAAAGTTTGCCCCACCGTCCTTGCCTTTTGAGGTAATACAAATTGATTACATTCAGATGGAAAGAGTAAACAATTTAAAATATGTATTAGTGGTGGTATGTGCTTTTAGCAAATGGGTTGAAGCCTACCCTACTAAAGAAGCCACAGCAGTTGCAACTGCCAAAGCCCTGGTAAAGGAATACCTGCCCAGATATTGTTTGCCCCGTGTCATATGGTCCGACAACAGGCCTCATTTTAATGCTCAGCTAGTACAGAGCGTTTGTAAAGGATTGCAGATAAAACAGAAGTTCCATGCCGCCAGACACACCCAGTCGGCTGGACTAGTTGAGAAATATAATGGCACCCTGAAATTAACAAGCATTTGCAATGCAATAGGTCTCGCATTAGTAAAGTTTGAGCTATTGGTATTGTAAATGACAATTTTTTTATTTATGTGTTGGTTTTGAAAATAGCAAAATTAATAGCTTCGTCATTTACAATGCTAATAGTTTTAACTTTCGCAAATGTGACACCTATAGCATTTGTAATGTAATATGTGTATTATTACATAAAGCGCTGAACGCACACAGGTGCCCGCGATTCATCAGGGATTTACAGAGAAGGGCGCAGGGCTGATTTATTCTACAGTTCCCAGGCGCGGCCATGTGCAACATAAGTTCATGTTCCAAATAAAGGGTCCGACATTCAGAATCTCTTGAACTGTCCCTGTGAGGGCCATTGACCAGCAGGACCAAACGAGTAATGACTGTGCCAGCCTTGATAATGGAACCCTCTTTTTGTAACAGCGAGCTTGCATGCTGATGTAAACAAAATGCTTTACTTACTCTACACCAACTAATTGGAACTTCTTTTATCGACCTTGATCGGGTGAAAAGCAATGATGGCACAGCCAGGACTTCAACTGGTGACCTTCTATGTGCATGCAGATTTCTGCAGCAGGTGCACTGGCTCATATATCTGTCTTAGTAGCAATTGAGGCACAACCGTTAAAATAAACTGTAAACAGCTCAGGGACACCGACTCCCATTTAATCAGTACTTCAGGAACTGGCTCAGATTCTTATGAGAGCAGAGGCTTGATGGATAACACGCGGAAACCTAGGTGCTGCCCTTGTTAGTCAGGTGCACAAGCTAATTTTTAAAATACATTGTTGGTTCCGTTTTGTGAAAATCGAGCTTTTGGGCTGAAATTTACTCGGAAAGTCAGCTGAAAATCAAAAGTTCAGATATGGATCTGAGTCGAGGCAGCAGCCATCGCCATGCATCTGCTACACGAGAAACCAAATTGATAAACATGTCGCTGAGTACAAGCGCGTGCTGCATATATGGTAAGCTCTCACGTGCAAAACAAGAAGCCAACAAATGTTTCGCAGGCTGAGCCAGCGCTTCCGACACCGCAGGCTACAAACACGTTACCGGGGGTTGAAATCTGTACCGCCACAGAATCAATAACAAACTGTACCAAAGTGTCCAGTGGCGTGGCATAGCAATCAGGGACACCAGTTAGAGAAATAAAATACATGGTTCATCTGCCCTGTTGGCCTTACCTTCCGCAAAGCAGGTTGAGTTCGGCAATGCATGGAGTCCTGCTCCCTGAGGGCCTGCGTTCAACTTTACCTCAGAGGGAGCTTTCGGACGTGATCACGTGATGCTATAGTGTCGATTACATTAAATAAACAAGCACTAAGGGGTGTAAAAAATCCCATGGGAGGCAGGCGCCGCCGCGCTGCCCGCAGCGACCCGGAAGAGTGTGTGCGCGCGTGTGTGCATGTGTGCGCGAGGGAACGTGTGTGCGCATGCGTGACTGTGTGTGATTGAGAGAGAATGCGAGGTAGGGGATAGTGTGCCTGTATGTGTGCCGTATGCCTGCGTGTGCATGCGCGCGCCTGTGTGTGTGTGTGTGTGCGTGCGTGCATGCATGCAGAGGGGTGGGGGCTGCCTGTGTCTGTGTGTGAGAAAATGCTTTGCGCATGCGCAGCTACCAGACGCTCGCTCCCGAGGTGAAATCTGACCTCGTCAAAGCGCGCGTCTGGTAGCTGTCCACATTCCTAAATACGGGCCACAAAAGGTCTGAAGCAGACACTCTCAATGCTCACGCATTGAGAGTAGGTCTGCTCGACCTAAAAATGGCTAAAATCTGTGAGAGTACTGGGTTGAATTGGCCTGATACACTCCCCTTGGCATTATTGTCTCTAAGAACAACCCCTCACACTAGAACTGGATTGTCTCCTTACGGGGTGATCTTTGGCAGACCCGCCAATGTGTGGGGAGTCCCCAGACCCCAATCTTTTAGGGATATTGATTACCCTTTGATGACAAACTACCTGTATGCCTTGACTAAAGATTTGCGTTCTATTCATCAACAGGTATCGGACACATTGCAGCCACAACCGGAGGGTCCTGGACATCGATTGGAACCTGGCCAGTGGGTATTGGTGAAGAACTATCAACTGAAATCGAGTTTGGAGCTCAGGTGGTCAGAGCCCTATCAGATCCTCCTGGCTACGAGAACAGCAGTGAAAGTGCATGGAAGAAAGCACTGGATCCACATCAGTCATCTAAAACGCCTGCCGCTGCCTTTGCTGTTTGATCTGCAAAACCGAGAAGGAATTCCCAGCCAGGAAGGAGAGCTGATTCAAAGCTTTGTGCCTTTTTCAGACGCCCAAGAAGTAGGGCAACCGAGTGAGGTGTTGCCCACAGTTGAAAGTGAGACAGCTCAATCAGCGGAGGCTGTCATTTCCAAGGCACCACAAGTTTTGAACGCATCAGATGCCCTTGCAGCAGAATTGTTTTCTGACCAGGAGCAACCTGGACGTTGTAAATACGACATGCGACCCCAAAAACAGCACAGTACCCCAGCTTCCAATGGGGTACTGTGACAGAGACAGAGACTTGAGTTGAGGAACGTCGGATAGAATTACTGGGGTACTGAGCGAGACACTGGACTGAACCCGTTGAGAGCTTGGAACATTGTGTTCAATAGCTCTGTTCAGAAAGAAAGACTGAGTTGAGGGCCGCGGTCGTACTACTGGAATATAAAGTTTGTTCTTTTTTTATGAACGATAGGAGTCTGCCTGTGAGGCTCTAACGGACACAGGGAGAAGATCTCTCAGTGGAAAGAAGAACCCTCTGGTGGTGTGCGTGCTTTGTGGATACAAAGATACGTTTTTTTTTACTTTTAGAGAGGATCTGAGTTAGAATTTGGACTTATAGAGAGCATGTTTCCTTTTGCCCGAATTGTCATGGAGGATGACCAACCAATTGCCCCTCGACGGTACATTGTTTTCCAGATGGACCACCAGAGTGAAGGAGGCATTTGTTGCTTTTATTATTGTAACTAGCAGCCTGTCGCGACGTTGTCCGGGAGCAATTAGGCTTCAGGGCCCCCGCCCGCCCCAACGTTGTCCATGGGTCCCCCGGAGCCTTCCTCCATATATTGCAGTATTATACCTCTAAGTTTACTTTGTACGCTTTTGTAACCTGCACACGTAACTTTTTCCTCCTGTAATGCACCGTTTGGCTCACTTTTTTAATGCTCCGTTTGCTTCCTCTTGCTACCTGCACTCGTCACTTTTTCCTCCTATACCTCTATGTTTACTTTCTACGCTTTTGTAACCTGCACACGTAACTTTTTCCTCCTGTATAGCACTGTTTGGCTCACTTTTTTAATGCTCCGTTTGCTTCCTCTTGCTACCTGCACATGTCACTTTTTCCTCCTAAACCTCTATGTTTACTTTCTACGCTTTTGTAACCTGCACACGTAACTTTTTCCTCCTGTAATGCACCGTTTGGCTCACTTTTGTAATGCTCCGTTTGCTTCCTCTTGCTACCTGCACATGTCACTTTTTCCTCCTATACCTCTATGTTTACTTTCTACGCTTTTGTAACCTGCACACGTAACTTTTTCCTCCTGTAATGCACCGTTTGGCTCACTTTTGTAATGCTCCGTTTGCTTCCTCTTGCTCACGATGTACGTTTTTGTAACATGCACATGTAACTTTTTCCTCCTGTAATGCACTGTTTGGCTCACTTTTGTAATGCTCCGTTTGCTTCCTCTTGCTCACGATTGTCATTTTTGCTTCATTTTTCCGCCGCTCACCGCTCCTAAATAAGTAAATAAATAACCTACCTCATCCGCCACTCACCGCTCCTCCCCGCCTGTCCGCCGCTCCTCACCGCTCCTCCCCACGTCATGTCCGCCGGTCCTCCTCGCGCTCCTGGACGCCGCTCCTCACGTCGGGCACGCACGTCGCGGCCAGCGCTTCTTCCAAGGGACTACTTTTTTTCTGTAAATTTTTTAAATACCGTATATTTATTATGTTTATATAGCCTATGTCCATCTGCACACCCTGACGATTACAACGATGTATCGGGTGTGTGGATTGGCGCTGTGGTTCCCGAGTTTACCCGCCTCAAAGGTTCAAAGTTCTTCCTTTAGAATAGTAGTATAGATTACGGTAATTTTAGGGTGTGTGTTTGTGTATTTAGAATTTCAGCATCCTGTGCAGAAACTGCTAGGAACTACCCCTGCCCCAGAAGAGCATCTCTTTTACTCCTTACCCCCACATAAGGCTAGACACAGAGAAACTTATGTGAAAAATGTTTTTATTGAAATGTTACATCAGACCCATAGTACAACCAACAAGACGAATTGTTGGGTCTGTGGGCTACTTCCGTCAGTAATGCATCAACATGAACTGTTCATTTCCCTGTCTTTATCCCACTTAGCTAGCTGTGAAGCCTGGTTCCAACTATTGTCATTAATGTATTCTCACTATGTAGCCGAACCTAAGATATATACTGAAAAAGATTATGATGCCATCCTGAAATATATAGAGCGGCACCAAGGATTTGATGCTGAAGGGAATGGATGAGAGGGATCCTTGGACCCAAATGCTTGTATGAATGTATACACTGAAAATGAAAATGCTACCTGGCTACAAGAGGAAATGCAGGATTTTGAACTTTTCAACTCCACCATGTATTTTCAGCATTTTAAAGAACGAAATGTCACTAACGACAAAGCTTTGCCACTTCCCATTATAAATAGCACTTCCCCTTTTGGGATACAGGGAGGTCATGTTAAGGTAGGAAACAGTAGGTGTAATTACACTTAAACTTTGCATACCTACAGCACTCCTCCTGTGATCACTCCCCCTAACATATACTTTGTGTGCGGTGAAAACGCATACACTTGGCTTCCCAGAGGATGGGCAGGGCGGTGTTACCTCTCATTCCTCTAACCCCCAGTTTATATTGCCCCGACTAACTATCATAGGACACATCAGCTAGCTAAACGGAGCATTAGGAGTTTTGATACTGATAGTACTGATCAGACGGACACCTCCTTGCAACAATTTGAAGATATTTCCAAAGGTCTCACTCCCTTTTAGGGACCGATTTTCAATAGCCGTAGTATAAGACGCCTGTCAAGAATAGTGGAAAATGTGGTTCAGACCACAACTGGGATCCTGACCAACATTACTGTTGAGCTTCAGGCTATGAGGCTTGTTACGCTCCAGAACCGAATGGTTCTTGTCGTCATCCTAGCAGATAGGGGTGGAGCCTGTCACGTGATCGGCAGCTCTTGTGTTTTTATTCCTGATTCGGCCCCTACCATACACCTTGCCATTCAGAAACTACACCGGTTAGCTAGTGAAGCACATGTCGGCAATGGTACCTGGTCCCTTAGTGGATGGTTCTGGGGTCTTTTATCTACCTGGGGTTGGAAGATATTCATGATTCTTGCTGGAGCCTTTGGAGTCATATTTACTTGCTGCTTATGTCTCCATTGCGGCCTGGCCTGTTGTTCCTTCTGTGCGGCTAAGATAACGTCTGCCTTGACCGTCTCTCGACAGGCCAAAGTCGACAAGCAAATGATTCAAAAGGAGGTCTCAGACCGTATGCAGATCGATGAGGGTGTGTTTGTAGAATAGAACTAGTTATATTGGCTATAATAGGCCAAAAGGGCCGTCTGATGGGATATAAATATGACGAATACATGTTATTGGCCTAATATATATAATATAACCTTATAACCGCACGTTAGCATCGCATTATTCACATAGTATTATTAACGTTAGGAACGATTCACTTTAGTGTTGCCTAAACCTATTGGTATGACCGGAGCCATCTTGTTTCGTTTCTCTGTCTCCAATGCTGTTTCCCTGAAATCACATGATTAGGCTTTCTGTACGAAACCACTATGGCAGACCTAGCTGTCTGCTCCACTCGTTAGTTTGTAGCTCAGGGAAACCCAAGGTCACACCTGCCCTTCTTGTGGGATGCGCACATTCTAGCAGAGCCCGTTCCTGCACTCCCCGAGCTCCAGATAGAAAGGGAGGCACCTTACTGACCTGCCCCCGGAATATCTTAGGCCCAGCTACTAGCAATCAATTGTGCCTTATATGGGTCTTCCTGTTGGCTCACTGACAAGTTGTATCTTTCCTAGTAAGGTGATATTGTGCTATGTGTGAAATGTATATATGCTTTGCCCTGTTTTTATGTAGTCAGTCTCTTCTGCGCACCTCTGAGGGTCGTGTAGACTGAGGCTCCCCTGTCAGGGCCTGTATCTGCAGAATAAACGATTGAACCTTCTCAATTGCTGACTGACTTATTATTTAGGAGTAAGGTATATGGGCTATTGGTGAGTATAGTCCATTAGTATAATATTTTGGTTCCTTCAGTATACGTTAGCAAGAGGTTCCCCTCTGTACCTATCTTTTATGGACATATCAACAGCATTTGATAGTGTTAATCGGTCTAAGCTATGGTCTATCTTAATCTCTCTTGGTCTGGAAGAAGCCTTAGTGCATTTCTTAGCTTATCTGCAAAGATGAATGAAAGCCAGAACAAGGATTAATACTAATGGTGAAGTCTCAGATGATGTCAATTTTATGAGAGGCATGAGACAAGGTTGTGTTTTAGCCCTGCTTTTATTTATCCTATATATTAATGATCTTCAGTCATTTTTAACTACTTTTACTACTGACGTCCCCATGATAGGAAGTTCCACGCTACCTGCATTGCTGTGTGCCGACGATGCAGTGTTGATGGCGTGTACACTGAAGGCCCTCTCTTTTAGTGAATGGCTTTGTTAAATTTATGGCATCATTAGATTTGCAGCCGAATTCTAATAAGTCCATTATTATGTCCTGCCGCCCTAAGAAATATTAATCGTCAAGAAGGAGGGAGAGTGATCAATTGATCAATCGGACACTATTTACCACTCAGGAGGGTGGAAGGTCCAGTATCAGCTTGTGCCCGTGTCAAGTACAGGTAAAGCAAAAAGGGGTTGCTGAACTGTTCCTTTGGAAAAGAGGAATTAGGTGTAACTGGCGTGACCGGAGGTGTGGATGCAACACCTTTGGGCATCCATTTTGTTGGATGTATTTGCCTCACACACCCATAAGGGTGTCATGCTTAATCATAGGCGTTGCTCCTCGTCGGGGAGGCGGTGCAATCCCCGACGGGCTCACCTCAGAGAGGGGCTCTTTGGCGGAGATCTTTTGTATCCTACTGCCATTGGGTGAAGTGCGGGTGTGTGGACCAATCTTTCCTCTAGTCTCATCTAGGGTCACTATACCTAACTTGTTGGCACCTAGCGAGCTAGACTCATGTTTTTAATTGCAGTAGGGGGACCCCCAGAATAAAGTGGTTTCCGGCACCCCCTACTACATTTTAATTCACTCCTCTAGGCAACTTGCTACCCCACCCACACACCCGCACTTCACCATAAGGCAGTTGGATACAAAAGATCTCCGCCAAAGAGCCCCTCTCTGAGGTGAGCCCGTCGGGGATTGCACCGCCTCCCCGACGAGGAGCAACGCCTATGATGAAGCATGACACCCTTATGGGTGTGTGAGGCAAATACATCCAACAAAATGGATGCCCAAAGGTGTTGCATCCACACCTCCGGTCACGCCAGTTACACTTAATTCCTCTTTTCCAAAGGAACAGTTCAGCAACCCCTTTTTGCTTTGCCCTAAGAAATATAACACACCATCCCTGAAGTTAGTTGAACATAGGTTTTTCAGCACAAGCACTTTCACTTACCTAGGTATGACTTTTAGTGATAGTGGCTCTTGGAAAGCACACATAGCAAACAGTGGGAATAAACTGTCTAGAGCCGTAGGTACACTACTCAGCCTGCCTCGCCCCTAAGAAACGGAACGCTTTAGTTCCCTCGCTAAAGATCTATAGGTCACAGTGCCCCATCTGCACCCTATTGTGCTGAGGTTTGGGGAACTAAGAACTGCCACCAAGTGAAATTAGAGGAAAACAGATTTTGTACAAAAATGCTGAGAGTCCTGACCTCTAGTTCTAGTTTTATCTGCCACAACGAGCTGGGTCTCCCCTTCGTTGAAAACTACATTAGCGCCCGACCGCTGCTTTTCTAGTAGGCAATTTGGCCAAAAATAGAGGGAGCACTCACGAAAGACATCATAAAAGATTGCCTTGCATGCGATAAAGGCAGTAAAATCCCTTGGATAAAGTACGTTGAATCCTGTTTGCAGATTGGTTTCAACCAGCTATTTGAAAACTTAGAGGGCCTAAGTACCATCAACAAGAAACAGTTACAGGCGTGTTGGTATCAACTTGAGCAGGCAGAGAGAATAAAGAGAGAATCAGCAAAACCGTGAGTATTGGCCTACTTAAGTAGAAATCAGGGAGGAATTGGTCAACCCCAAAGCTACTTGACTGGCCTCATGAATCGTTGGGAATGTGGCTTACTGTTCTGTTTTAGGTCAAGTACAATAAAATACTTATTGAACTTCCCATTAGGCTTTCAAGTTAACTTAGATACCCGCCCATGCCCCTGTGATGGCAAATCTGTCCAATCTATATAGCATTTTTTATTTTTCTGTAATTTTTATTCTATATACACCAAAACCATTTTGCTTCCTGTGATTAAGAAGCTACGCATTTGTGATTTTAGAGAAGCTAATTGTAGGCGTGGGAGTAGGGACGACCGTGACACCAAGTTGAGGGGTTAACGATGGTTTTATTTTTATCACCCTCGTAGGTTTAGACATTAAAGTCTTTCTGTGTCTCAGAGTCAGTCTTTCACGGGCAAACACGCTGGGGTCCGTGGCGGGTGGTCTGTCTTCTCCTTTCCTTGGTCGCGGAAGGGGCTAAGGTGGTTCTGCCGTGGCTCAGGAAGATGGTTGACTCTCCGTGGCTTCAGGCTCCGGTGCATGTAAGGGAACCAACAACAAAAGGGAGCCGTTAGGGTTCAATCCTCTATGAGGTCGCACCAGGGGGTCCGGGGGTGTGAGGGAAACCCAGTGTACAGTGCTGCTTCACTCTAAAGTGCTCTCGGTGCTCGTGAAGGGGAGGGGTGAATTAGGTAGAAGTAGGGGTGGGTAGGGGGGTGCGGAAGGGGAAGGAACACAACACAGGGTAGGTACGAACTGGGGCTGTACACGATCTACACGTTCTCACTCCGCCTCCCCAGCCAAGCCGCCCAACGCCGCCGTACCTGTGACAGCCACACTCCTCCCTCGGGAGCGTGGCACGGCGGTCCGCAGGGTCGTTGGCCTCCTGGCTTCTCTCCGTCCTTTCCGGGTTGCTCGTCTCGGCTGGGCTTCTTCCCGCTCTTCTCCTCGCTCTGCTCCTCGCCGCCACCGTCCTCTGTTCCGCTTACTTCCGCCTTTCTCTCCTCCTCCTCCGGGGTGCTTGCACACCCGACGAACAGGACTTCCCGGCTTTTCTCCAATCCCGTTGCCCTTACGTCACTCAGGGGCAGGTCCTCCTTATTCTCAGCATACGCCCAGTTAAAGGAGCCGCTGCTGCTGTCGTCTTCTTCTGGATAGCACCGTCCTTCGTTCCGCTGACCTGGCTGAAAAGAAGGAGTCGGTGGATGATCAGCATTGCGAGGGTCCCACCAGTCATGTACGGTAGGCGCACCCACCACGTTACACTAATAATGCACTACTCCGATTGAATGATGAGGTCATTATTAACTGTTACTTGGTTTCTGAAAGTTGCAGTGCGAGAACGCAAGTCAATGTCTGCACTCGAATTTTAGCTCGTTTTTAGAGTTTTGGTATCTGTACTTTAAATTGCTATCCTATATTTGACATGAATTCCCATTTTTATTAACTTGTTTTATGGCGATGGTAGCCTCTTTTTTAGGTTTAAATCTTTTTATTATTGAAGGACAGTGCAACGCAGTACAATAAGTATTGTAGTCATACAAGGTACATGTATTAATTCTCAGCAGAGGCATGATGTTCAAAGCAATACTAGCAATAAGTAGCCTCTCTTTTAAAGCGAATCATGTATATTGCGTTGTTCTTATCATGTATTTTTATCACGTACTTTTATGGTTTAAAATGTTTAAAACGTATAAAAAAGGAAATGGAACTGAACCAGTCCTTTTTCTAGGGGCCCTTGTACCTTAATTAGCCCTGGGGTTTCATCAGCAGCTCCTCTGCAGCCTCCAGCAGAATCTCCCTCCTTGCTGCACTCCATAGGTCCTATGTCTTTGGCTGTCTTGTTGGGCACCTGTGTGTCAACATCAGATTCATTGCCTGCCCCCACCCAGCTGGGTAGCCAGTCCACAAACGTTCAGGTGAAACCCTTCAGAGTGTCTACAAGTAGGTCCAACCCTCTACAGTCCAACAGAGGGTATAAGGGGACTAGCGCCACTGGCCTTGGAGAGAGTCTCCCAGTTTAAGTCAATGTCCTTCAGTCCATCCTTGTGGTGGAGTTGGCAGCTTCTCCATCCCAATGGGCATTCCTTCCGTGCAGTCGCGTCCCAGCCCACTCAGTTCTCCAGTGTCTCTCCCTTGTACAATGTTTTTTAAATGAGGATGGAAAGTTCTGAAAAGTAGGCACTTCTGCCCAATCCTTCGGTTCCACGTTATCATTACTGCCTCCTACCCCAACCCTCCTGCAAAACATTCTGGGACATTTAAAATTGGTGGCTTAAGTGGTCTATGAAAATCTTCCCCAAGTACCATAGCCATGCCCCCAACTGACAACCTGATCCCTTCCTGTTAGACATGGTACGGTTGGTGTGGTCTTCCCACAAACATTTCGCCTTTCACCCCTCCTTTTTTCTAAAATTTGTTTTTGTAGGCATTTAGGGCTCTCCGCATTTTACCACCACTGCTACTCAGTGCTAAAGTGCTTGTGCTGTCTCCCTAAAACATGGTAAAAAGTGTACTGTGCACCGGTGGCGTCTTTCAGATGTGTAAGTATATCCTCCCAGTACAAGGTTAGAACTGGGCATGTCCACACCATGTGTAGAAATGCTGCTTCAGTTCCGCCGCAGCGGGGGCACTCACCCGATCGATCCAGGTATATTCTGCACAGTATTTGCGGGGTGAGGTAGGCTTGATGCACAAAGTTGTATTGGACTAATTTAAATTGTGCATTGGAACTCACACTTCAGACACCCTCGTTTATTCTCGCCCACTCTTGTTATGTTAGGGGCTCCCCGATCGCGCCATTCGACTTGGATTGCACCAGAAGCGTCCCATCCGGAGGTCATCTGGAGCGCCCCTTAAAGGTGAGATACAAAACGCTGTACCTGGGCCATATAGAACATCACTTACAGTACTTTAGTATTTGGGGGTTCGTCAGGAAAGGAAGGACAATCTCTTGGGCCACCTTCGAAATCTTTTCATACTATAGAAACTGCCCCTTTCCCAGACAAAGGAAGTCTCCGCAGCCTCTCGAGTTATAAATCGGCCATGGTCATACAGCTCTCCCATCATGTGGCATCTGCCTTCCCTCCATCTCCCCACCGACAGACTGCTATACTGTGGAAGGGCTTCACTGCCCAGATCGGCATGTCTGGGGCATAGGGCGCATGTCGCACCACACTCCTGACCGCGCTCTCCCATACAGCAGCCACAGGTTGTATAATGCAGGGGTAGAATGTAGGGACTACTTTGCCAAGCATCAGGAGTTCAGGTAGGGACTGGTCACCGTGCATGCCCGCCAGGATACGCTTTACCCAGTTATCATGCTCATCCAGCCAGTGGATCGCATGTTGGAGCTGGGAGGCCATATAATAGAGCTGCAGGCAGTGTACCTCAACCTCCTCGCTTCCCCATGTTCTCTGCAATGTTGTTAAACGTATGCTTTTGGAGCCCCACAGGAGTACCACCAATAGCCCATCCACTGTTTGGAAGTAGTGTCTGGGGACTTTATACAGTGAGTGCTGTAGCACGTAGAGGCAGGATAATCATTTTTGCAATCGCAATTCGGCCCAAAAAGGACAGAGGTAGCTCTCTCCAAAATGGAATGGAGCCACGGATAGCCTCCACCACTCGTCCCATGTTGAGCTATGAGGGAGCTGTACTTGCTAGTCGGATCTCCACGTATTTAGTATCATTAGTCACCCAGGGGAGCCCCACCTTGGGCAATGCGTCCCTCAGCACTGCCGCTAACCTCCCGAGCATAATCAGTTTAGATTTCCCAGGATTTATACGGAGACCAGATATGTCCCCAAACCTCTGCAACACTTGGAGGACTGGCACGGACTACGCCAGCTGGCAGATATACACCAGGGTATCCTCCAAGCACCCAGCTGTCCCCTCAGGGCCGCCAACAGAGGCTCTATAGCGGCCACGAAAATCAGCGGTGATAAGGGGGCAACACTGATGGGTGCCCCAGTCCAATGCAAACAGTTTTGATACCATACCCTAGCCTGAATTCGGGTGATGGGGGCCTTATAAAGTAATTGGACCCATTTGAGGAACCTCAGCCCTACTCCTAGCCGCCACAAGACCAACCAGTCATATGACTAATCCACATAGATGAAGGCCTGCTCTATATCGAGCAGTGCCAGAGCATAATCCTCTCCCATGAGGCATGAAGCATGCCAAATATGCACCAGGCATTGCAGATTATGAGTAGTACTACAACATGGAACACAGCCTGGTCTGAATGGACCAGGTGGGGCATATGCAGGAGGAGCCGGACTGCCAATTAGCTGCTCAGGAGTTTCATGACTAAATTCAGAAGCGAAATCGGTCGGTAAGAGCTAGGAAACATGGGATCCCGATCTGGTTTTGGTATCATGGCCACCACTGCCTCCATCATGGAGACTGGTAGAGATTGAACCTCCAAAGATAAAACTCCACCAGGAGACCAAGTCAAGTCAAGTCATAACATTTATATAGCGCACTACATACCCAGAGGGTTTCAAGGCGCTTAGGAAGGGGAGGAGGATTATTTGTCAAATATCCACGTTTTAAGCTGCTTTCTGAACGCTAGGTGATTCTGGGTGAGGCGAAGGTAAGCGGGGAGAGAGTTCCATGTTTTGGCAGCCAGGTATGAGAAGGATCTGCCTCCCATGGTGGTCTTGTTGATGCGAGGTACAGTGGCGAAGGCTTGGCTGGAAGAGCGAAGTTGGCGGGAGGGGGTATAAAAGGACAGTCGAGAGTTGAGGCACTCTGGTCCGATGTCGTAGAGTGATTTGTGTGCGTGGGTAAGCAGTCGGAAAGTAATCCTCTTATTGACGGGTAGCCAGTGGAGGTCTTTAAGGTGACCAGAGATGTGTTCGTTGCGTGGGATGTCTAATATGAGCCTGGCTGAGGCGTTTTGGATTCGTTGTAGTTTCTTCTGGAGTTTTGCGGTAGTACCTGCGTAGAGGGTGTTTCCGTAGTCCAGTCGGCTCGTGACCAGAGCGTGGGTGACTGTTTTCCTTGTTTCGGAGGGGATCCAGCGAAATGTTTTTCTGAGCATGCGAAGAATGTTAAAGCAGGAAGAGGATACGGCGCTGACTTGTCTGTTCATTGAGAGTGAAGAATCCAAGATGACGCCTAGGTTCCGTGCGTGGTCTGTCGGGATGGGTGCTTTTCCGAGGGCTTCCGGCCACCAAGAGTCGTCCCATGCAGAGGGGGATTTACCTAAGATGAGGACTTCTGTTTTGTCTGAGTTCAGTTTCAGACGGCTTTGTTTCATCCATTCTGCGACTTCTTTCATTCCCTCGTGTAGGTTAGTTTTGGCGGTGCTGGGGTCCTTGGTGAGAGATAGGATCAGTTGAGTGTCATCCGCGTAAGAGATGATGTTGAGGTTGTGTTGGCGGGCGATAGCCGCGAGGGGCTCATGTATACGTTGAAGAGGGTGGGACTGAGTGAGGATCCTTGTGGTACGCCGCAGATGATTTCAGAGGCCTCGGACTTGAATGGTGGGAGGCGGACTCTCTGGGTTCTTCCGGTGAGGAACGAGGTGATCCATTCCAGTGCCTTTCCTTGGATTCCGATGTTTCTGAGGCGTTGTAAAAGGGTGCTGTGGCAGACTGTGTCGAAGGCTGCAGAGAGGTCGAGGAGGATGAGGGCGACTGTGTCTCCATTGTCCAGTAGAGTTCGAATGTCGTCTGTTGCTGCGATGAGGGCGGTCTCAGTGCTGTGTTTGGCTCGGAAGCCAGATTGTGAGGGGTCGAGTGATTTGTTGGCTTCGAGGAAGGTAGCGAGCTGGTTGTTGACAGCTTTCTCGATGACTTTGGCCGGGAATGGAAGAAGCGAGATGGGGCGGTAGTTTTTGAGTTCGGTGGGGTCTGCTGTTGGTTTTTTCAGAAGGGCGGTGAGTTCAGCGTGTTTCCAGTCTTCTGGGAAGGTAGCGGAGTTGAAGGAGCAGTTGATGACGTCTCGGAGGTGCGGAGCTATGACGGAGTCTGCTTTGTTGAAGATGTGATGAGGACATGGGTCTGTGGGGGATCCAGAGTGGATGGAATTCATCAGGCGGATGGTGTCCTCAGTGGAGATTGGGTTCCAGGCGTTGAGGGTGTTAACGGGGGGAAGATGGTCAGCTGATGGTAGGGTGGGTTGGCTTCCGGGTTGGTTGTCAAAGCTGTTGTGGATGTCAGCAATCTTGTTGTGGAAAAAAGAGGCTAGGGAATCGCAGAGGGTTTGAGAGGGGGTGATGTCGTTGGAGTTGGCCGAGGGGTTGGAAAATTCCTTGACGATGTTGAAAAGTTCCTTGCTGTTGTGGGCGTTGTTGTCAAGTCGATCTTTGAATGCTGTTTTCTTGGCTTTTCGGATCAGTTGGTGGTGAGTACGGATGGCGCTTTTGAAGGCGTCCTTGTTGCTGGTGGATGGGTCTTTTTTCCAGGTCTTTTCAAGGGAGCGGCACAGTTTCTTGGACTTCTTGAGGTCGTCGTTGAACCATGAGGCCTTCTTGATGCCAAGTTTGTGTTGACGTTTTTTCAGTGGTGCTAAGTTGTCGGCGGTGTTGGATAACCAAAGGGTGAGGTTGGAGGCGGCTTCGTTGGCGTTAGAAGAGAGGGCTGGGGAGGTTTGAAGGAGCGATGTGGAGATCTGTTCTGTGGTGATTTTGTTCCAGTTTCTTTGTAGAGTTGGTTGGAGGTGGATGGTGGGTTTCGGCTTGTTGTAGGTGAAGTGAACGCAGCTGTGGTCAGTCCAGAGGAGATTCGTAGTGTGGCTGAAGGAGACATGGTTGCTGGAGGTGAATATGGGGTCGAGAGTGTGACCTGCGATGTGGGTGGGGGAAGTGACCAGTTGTTTAAGTCCGAGGTTGGCGAGGTTGTCCAAGAGGGTGGCGGTGTTGCGGTCGTTGAACTTTTCAAGGTGGAAGTTGAGGTCTCCCAGAAGGATGTAGTCTTTGGAGGGGAGCGCGTGTGGGGTGATGAAGTCTGTGATGTCTTCACTGAATTTTGCGCGTGGTCCTGGTGGTCTGTAGAGGAGGGTGCCTCTGAGTGTGGTCTTGGGGTCGATGTGGATCTGGAAGTGAAGGTGTTCGGAGTTGGCGAGGTTGGCATCAGAGCTGGTTGAGATGCGGATTGTTTTCTTATGGACGATGGCGATTCCACCTCCTGTATGGTCAGTGCGGTCCTTGCGTGTGATCTTATAGTCATCAGGGATAGCGATGGCGATGTCAGGGGCGGAGGAAGCGTTCATCCATGTTTCCGTTAGGAAGGCGACATCAGGAGAGATGGTGTCTAGTAGGTTCCAAAGGTCAATGGCGTGCCTGTGGACCGAGCGGGTGTTGAGAAGGATACATTCTAGGTGGTTGGGGTCGGGGATCTGTGTTGTGGTCGTAGCGGAGATGTTGTCGGTGCCGCTAAATTTGCAGGAGAAGCAGGAGAACGGTCCATGGGTGTGTCCAGGAGCGGCTTGGACGCAGTTGGGGGCGCGACCGGGGTTAAGGGCTAGGAGGGTGGCGGCATCGTAGGTAATGCGGGGGGGCTGGGGAGCGCGAGGGGCAGGGGGTCTGGCGCTGGGCGCGGTCCAGGTGCGGACGGGCGTAGACGGGCTTACCTTTGGCGCACCTTTGGCGCGGATTGGGCGCGAACGCTGCGCGTGAACGCTGCACGCGGGAACTACTGTCATATATGGATAGTGGAGGGGGAGGGGCGAGGGCGTCTCAGCTGGGAGGCGGGGCGGGCTATAGATGACCACAATAACAACACCAACAAAATGGAGGCGGAGGGGGGGGGCACAGCGGAAACGCGCTAACAGAAAAAGCGGCGCTTTTAAATTGTAGAGTGCAAAATTATCAGAGCGGCAGCTAGGCAGCTAGGCACACAGCAGGCAGCAATTATTAGGCGCTAATATAAACAAATGCAAGCAGCAACGATACAGAGTCACACAGCAGGAGGACACTGGGGAGCGACCACTCAGCCCAAGGGAGAGGAGCAAGTCACGGCGTTTTCCGGTGGTGGAGCGCTGTAATGGTCAGTGGGAGGGCGTCTCAGCTGGGAGGCGGGGCGGGCTATAGATGACCACAATAACAACACCAACAAAATGGAGGCGGAGGGGGGGGGGGCACAGCGGAAACGCGCTAACAGAAAAAGCAGCGCTTTTAAATTGTAGAGTGCAAAATTATCAGAGCGGCAGCTAGGCAGCTAGGCACACAGCAGGCAGCAATTATTAGGCGCTAATATAAACAAATGCAAGCAGCAACGATACCGAGTCACACAGCAGGAGGACACTGGGGAGCGACCACTCAGCCCAAGGGAGAGGAGCAAGTCACGGCGTTTTCCGGTGGTGGAGCGCTGTAATGGTCAGTGGGAGGGCGTCTCAGCTGGGAGGCGGGGCGGGCTATAGATGACCACAATAACAACACCAACAAAATGGAGGGGGGGGGGGGGCACAGCGGAAATGCGCTAACAGAAAAAGCGGCGCTTTTAAATTGTAGAGTGCAAAATTATCAGAGCGGCAGCTAGGCAGCTAGGCACACAGCAGGCAGCAATTATTAGGCGCTAATATAAACAAATGCAAGCAGCAACGATACCGAGTCACACAGCAGGAGGACACTGGGGAGCGACCACTCAGCCCAAGGGAGAGGAGCAAGTCCGGACTCATAGCCGGCTTAATACATCAGATAGCTGCCAGCAATTCCTCTTTAGTGATCGGGCCCCTATTGCGTCCTCTGTTTCTTGGTCTAGCCAAGGCAATGCCACCATGGCCAAGAAATCCTGGACAACCTATTGCAGCGGGGAGAGTTGTTACTTATATAAGTTGACCAAATGCGTATCTAGTACTTCAAGGAACGCCTGGTGAATACATATTAGTTCCCCATTACTGCCCCAAATCTGAAGTATAGATGTCATGGGGGCGTCCTGTTTTACAAGTAGGGTGAGCAAGGTCCCCGTTTTGTTGCCCACCATATGCAAGGGTTGCTGCTACGCAATGTCGGTGAACTTTAACACCTCACAGGCAGCGCTCCCCTCCCCCACAACCTAGGGAGCTGTAGTGAGTTCTGCCTCTAATTTGCCAAACTTCCCTTTCCAGGGTCCGTATACCCTGTTCAAACTGACACTTCACCCCAATAGTTCGTCTTTAGGCAAACCCCTCAAAGGACAAGCTTCATTGGCTTCCATTCAAGGGCCCAAATAGAAGTCGACCCCAATCCTCATCAAAGTACCTAGACAAAATGTCTGAGACCGTAGCTGCAAAATGGGGATCCGACAGCTCTTCTGCCCTAAGCCGCCATCGGATATGCCGGGTGTTCCTGTGTTCCCTAAAAACTGAGCAAGACAGGCGAGTGATCAGAGAGGTATCTGGGTAACTAGCTTATCCCCTCCACCTCTGGAGACAGTTCGAGTAAAAGAAAGCAATAGTCCAACCGACTGAAGGTATTAGACATCAGGGTGTGACAAGAGAATAATCTCCGTGTTGGATAGCTAGCCCTTCACACGACTGCGTGCCATGCAAGATATCTGAGAGTCCCTGTCATTTGAGGCTTAGTATTCACCCAGAGGGGCGCTCACGGTCCAACATTCCATCGACGACGCAGTTAATGTCTCCCACCATGATTACCGCTGCGCCCAGGTAAGGGGTTGCCACCACTATGATAGCAGGAAAGAAGACAATCCGGTAGGAGCGTATACATTAAGTAGACATATTTCCCTTCCCTACAATTTGCCATGTAAGATAACATACCTCGCCTCGGGATCCCCTACATGTTGTAAGTATTGAGAGGAAACCCCCGGGGGGCACCTAAATGAGAGCCCCCAATGCAAAGCCTGAATAAGAGGCAGTATACAGCTGCCCTCTCCATCTCCGTCATATAAAAGGCAGTGAGTCTTCCCATACATGCATCTCCTGCAGGCACGTAATTGCCACCCTATATCCCTTTGGATAAACAAATACCCTTCTGCGTTTTTCAAATGCTACCATACCCCAGACATTCCATTTCTTTATGGAGAAGCCATGAATCGTGACACTTGCAATGTTCTCCGACTCACCCCCTGCCCCTTCGCACGTCTCCTCTTCCCCCAGTAGGATTGCTCCTGCGACAAATATAACCAGACATGGAAACAGTGAAAACATCCCCACCCGTATCAAATCACATACTTCATAGTCAACCCCACCATCCCCCTTCTTCCATAGAGAGCAAGGACTTGCACACCCCGCCCCATCACCCATTCAACCCTCAAACTGTAAAGAATTAGAACCCACATCACCATTGTCCACATCTCCTGATAAGTCTTTAGGTGTGTGTGGTGTAACAGTCTCCAAACATTGGTGCTATGCCAGTGGTTGAATAACCAGCGGGGTGCGAGGCAGAGATCTCAAGCTCCCCACGCAGGCTTCATCCTCTGAGGGGGGGAAGCCCCCCTGTCTGCAGCAGCTTGCATCATGTGGAGGAGTAAATTGCTGTATATGCATCACCTGTCACCTTCCTTCCCGTAGCAGCCGAGCCCCATCCGCAGCAAGACCCAACAGTGCACTTATCTGGACCACCCAGGTATATCCTTACATCGCAGCTTTCAACCGGTCCTTCGATGAACTGGAATCTATTATTAGATCCTGGGTTGCACCGTCCAAACCCAGCACTTTCTCTGTGGCCTGCAGTCCCCTATTGGAGCAGACCCAGATCCGCCCGGGCTTCCATCGCCGCTGTGGGTTTTTTTCCGAATCTGCCGCATTCGATCCCGGGCAGATCTGCCCGATGCTGCCGATCTGGACGACTCCATAGAGTGCACCAAACAGGCAGTCGGTCGCCCAGTACTGTCTAGCCAGTCGCTCACCTCTGCCGCAAAGAAAAAGAACAAGGTTTTCCCATTATTTTCAACTCTTAACTTAGCCGGGAAGAGGAAGGTGTACTTCATGTTGAGGTCTTGTAGATTACGTTTGACTTCAAAAAACGTTTTCCGCTGGTCTTGGACCGGGTGTGTGTAATCAGGATTTATTTATTTATTAATTAAGCTTATTAAGCGCGACAGCTACCCAAAAAGGGTTTCCCGGCGCTGGACAGGGAAGGTGCTAAGTAACCTAACGTTTAAGACAGTGAACATAGTTATTGATTGAAAAGCCAGGTCTTGATGGCTCTGCGAAAGCGAGCATAGCTAGTTTCTTTGCGGATGTCCAGGGGGAGAAAGTTCCAAAGTGTGGGACCTAGGTATGAAAGAGATCTGCCGCCCATTCTAGCGAGTCTAATTCTAGGAACATTAAAGTTGCCTTGGGATGAGGAACGAAGGTGGCGAGGGATGAACAAGGGATTGTAGGTAAAGTGGAGCAGAGCCCAATTTGATTTTAAACATGTAGCTCAGGGTTTTGAATTTGATGCAACTCTCTACCCTGAGCCAATGTAGTTCACGGAGGTGTCCAGAGATGTGGGCTGTTTTGGGAATTTTGCACAGTAGTCTTGCGGCGGCATTTTGAACCAAATGCAGTCGTCTTGTCACTGCCTTGTTAGCCCCCAGGTAGAGGACATTACCATAGTACAGCCCGTTAGTTACGAGGGCATGGACCACAGATTTTTGGGTGTCGCTTGGCAGCATCCAGATGATTTTCCTGAGCCACCGCAAGATTGTAAAGCACGTGGCTGAGACATTGCTTACCTGTTGGTGCATGGTCAAGGCATTATCAATGGTAAAACCCAAGTTGCGTACATGGTCTGATGGGAGAGGAAGGGTGCCCATCACGGTAGGCCAATGTTTAGAACTCCATAGGTCTGGTCTTTGACCCAGAATCAGGACTTCGGTCTTACCACCATTCAATTTAAGGTTGTTGTTCATCCAGGTGGCAATTTTCCCTAAGCCTGACTGCAGGAGGGATGTGGAGCCAGGGTTTGAAAGGGAGAATGTAATCTGAGAGTCGTCCGCATACATGAACAGGGTAAGACCTGCTTGTTCCGCGATATGGGCCAACGGTCTGACATATAGATTAAAAAGTAGGGGGTTGAGCACAGAGCCCTGAGGAACGCCATAGGGTGATGCATAAATTTTGGAAGATGCTGTGTTTGAGAAAATTTGAAACGTGCGATGTGTAAAGAGCAGAGCCAGTTCAGTGCAGGGCCACAGATGCCCATTGAAGTTAATGTGTTTATGAGTATGGTATGTGAGATAGTGTCGAATGCTGCGCTGAGGTCGAGTAGTGTTAGCGCAGCTGTGTCTCCTCTGTTAAGGTGTTTGCGCAGGTTCTCCGTAACTCCCAGTAGTGTGGTTTCGGTAGAGAAACCAGACCGGAAGCCGGATTGCGAGGGATGAAGAATGTGATTGGATTCGATGAACTGGGCGAGATGGGAATGAATGTGCCTCTCAAGGATCTTAGAGAAGGCTGGCAGAAGAGAAATAGGGCAGTAGTTGGATAGGTCGCTAGGGTCTGCCATGGGCTTTTTCAGGAGAGGTGTCACCATGGCGTGTTTCCAACCAGCCGGGACAGTGGAGTCTTGTAGAGAAAGATTTAGGGTTTTACAAATCATAGATAAATGAGAGTTGTCCAGTTGTTTTAATATTGGGATGGGGAGTGGGTCTTTGGGTGAACCAGATTTGAATTTGCGTAAGATCTTTATCAGGGTGTCCAGGTTAAGTAGTGGCCGTGCATCCAGGTGTTCGTGAGTACCAGACAAGTCAAACGTAGCGGGGCAAGTCGTGGTGCTCGAGGTGGTTGTCTGTGAGTGCTGGGTCATATTAGAATGAGAGTTCGCTATATCCAGGTAAATAATTTTGATTTTTTTTGTGAAGAATTAAGCGAGCTCTTCGCACTGGTTATTATTCGGGGGAGGGGAGCAGTTTAGCTGTGGTCTCGGAGCCCGCCAGTTCTTTGACCAGTCCAAAAAGAGTTTTGGATTGGTTTACGGCTACAGAAATAGTTTTAGAGACTAAGCTAGCCCTAGAAATAGTGCATAACTTGTGGTATTGTTTTAATTCTTTTTTGTAGGCATCCCTGGATTCCGAGGAATAGTCTTTCCTCCAATTCCGTTCTAGGCACTTACATTTGGATTTAGCAGTTTTTAACGGTTCGCCGAACCAGGGAGCTGGAGTTCTATGGTTATTCCGTTTTTTATCAGACAGGGGGAGACAGGTGTTAATGGCACCCTAGAGCCAGTCCTCAACCTCTCCTGATAAAGTTTCTATATCTCCTAGAGTTGAGTTTGTGTTGGAAAAAGCTGAAGGGGGATAAGAGTCTAGGTCATGATTAAGGGTGTTTATGTCTAGTTTTTTCCCAATCTCTTTTACATACATTAAGGATTGAGCGGGGGTTAGGGGCAAGATAGGGGGGTGGGGGGGGGGGCAAAACTAAATCTGGATAAAAAGTGGTCCGACCAGTGCAGAGGAAGTGCTTGAGTGCAAAGGATATAGGGAAGGTTGGAAAAGATTGGGTCAAGAAGATGGCCGGTTCTATGAGTGGGTCCTGCATTCCAGAGCATGATATTCATAGCAGCTAGATCAGCTATAAGATTGCTGATTGTAGAGTTATATCGGTCCTTTGGATGTAGATTTAGGTCACCTAGGATTGAGAAGTTTTTAGAGTTCATGAGGAGAGAGGCTGTAAGATTAGGGAATGATAGAGCCCACAAGTTCAAAGGACCAGGTGGCCGATAAACTAGCAAGCCAGAGAAGGTGAAATTAGGGTGTAGAGAGAGTTTGAAGAGGGCAGCCTCACAGTTAGGGAAATTTAGAGGGTCAAATTTACATTGTAGAGTGTTTTTAAAGATTATTGCTATGCCACCCCCGATCTTGTTTAGTCTATCTACCCTGACGATAGCATAGTCAGTGATGTCAGGGCCAGAGCTTTCTTGAAGCCATGTCTCTGTAAGGAATAAGGCGTCCGGTTGTTCTTCAGTTAGAAGATCATAGATGTTCCTTTTGTGCTTGGGTAAGGAGCGGCAATTGAGGCTGAGAAAGGTGAAGTTTAAGGTGGACTGGGTAATTGATAACGGGTTAGCCTTCGTCCCAGGCAAAAAGAGGCGGCATAATTGTGGGGAGTCGAGGAAGAAATTGCACTTGGGGCAAAAACTGACGCAGAAACTGTCCGATTGGAGCAGTGTACAACCTTGGTTCTCATGGGGCCTAAGAGCACGGAGTTGATCCCCAGAATAGGCAATCCGTTCTATGGGATTTTGTGCAGGGGTCAAGGGCCCGGTTGGGTGCAGACTGGCTTGCCTTGGGCGCGTCTGCTGCGCGTGAGAAATGCCATTGGTTTTAAGTAGAGTGGAACTCTAGGTCATGTGACCGTCAGAGCACACCTCCACCGAGCCCCGCCAGCTGAGAGTTGTTCTTGCGAAGTACAACACACGTCACCCTCCACAACAATCAGGGTAGGAGCCCTGTGGTGGAACGAGGTGAGAGCGACCCTTCAAAGCGGAAATATGAGCAGGTACTGTTTAAAGCACAGGAGATTACTGAGGTATATTTTAAAAGCCAGGCAGAGCGAAAATAAAATTAGCAGTTTTCCTAAAGGCAGCGCTAGGTAACACTGACCTTACGCCATTCAGGATAAAATGATAAGGGGTGGCCTTCAAACAACAGTCCCCTAGTCTGTGTGGCTTTCAGGACAGCATCTCTGTCTTGGAAATAAAAAAAAAATCGGGCAATGATAGCTTGCAGTGGCACACCAGGCCGAGGCAGGACGACCAAAGTCCTGCGCGCTCTCTCAATGTTGCAAAATTTTGAAAGTCGCTTGAGAGCTTGGACGGTGACAATCCAGTCCCCCAAGAACAATTCAGTTAGGGCCGCTTCACCCTCTCAGGGAATCCTACAAAGCGCATATTGTTCCTCCGTGACCTCCCTTCTGAATCCTCCACGCAATCATCAAGCTTTACCTTTCGTTTCTGTAGCTCAATGACATTGTCCCTGAGGGAGTGCACCTTTACTTGCAGCATATTCACATTCTGTTCAGTGGTGGTCACTCTGTTGGATACCTTGTGCAGGTCACACTGCAGCAAATTGACGTCAATGGCTATGGCGTTGATTCTATGCACCATGTCATCCCAGGTGGTCTGGATCGCCGCTAATATGTCTGCTGAGGGATCCACCTCCGCAGAGCCTCTTCTCCGTGTAGTGCCATATTTGTCTCTTGTGGTTCGTGGCCCTGGGGGAAGAGTTGCGCATAGTTTAGGATTTTGTTGCCTTGCAACCGCTTACCTTTATCTTTCACCATGGTGGCTTTTTTCTTGAGGGCCAGCAATTCAGGGGTTTCCAAATGTACCCCAGGGGAGGCACCGCCGCTTTTCTTCCAGTAACCTCCTGTGGCGCCCATCTGGCAATAGGCCCCAAATTCTCAGCATTCTCGATCTCTTTCCGTGCCAGAGGTATCTCCCCAGGAGCCCCCACTCTGAACCTGGGAGCCACCCACAGGTCAGCTAAGCACACATGTCCCCGTTGGGTTTCAGGGGTTAACCAGGTCACCTTGTGGTAAACTTATAAGGGGTAGTCAACCACCTCACTCTGGTTGCAGACACTCATTCCCGGGGAGTTCATTGCCAGGGTCAAGATTTCTCGTAGTAACCACCTCCCTTCAGCGAGTGCGATTTCCTATGCACTCAATAGAGGCCATCTCATCACTGAGGGCCATCTCTCGCAGGCATTCAGGTCTCCGCAGTTTCACAGTCAACTCTGCCATTCACCCAAGGGAAGGCTTCCCCCGTGCAAGATCCACCACTTCAGACAGCACACAGATGTTGCTAGACAACACTCCACTGCAGGCCGCTGCAACTGTATATTGCCATCATCTTACCCTCTCAGCGACTGCGCAAGCCCTAGAGGCTTTCTCGTTCAGTACACCACTCGTCAATAAATGGCGCCGACGAGCCACCTCCTTTAGAGAGCCTGATATACACTCCAGGCGACCACCATTACTTCCCAAAAGCCGCAGGAAGAGTACCTCTAGCCTTATTATATGGGGTCGGTGCCAGTGAGACACCGCAGGATGTTGCTGGATTTCACTGCTGCCCACAGGAGCGCCAGTAGAAAAGTCTACTTGGCCATCTTAGCAGGCCACGTCACCTTTAAAGTTACTAGTATATTGTACTACACATACCCAGGGCCAAAAAAAAATGTAATACTAGTGGGCCGGCAGCTCTCCTTATGCTACTCATTACTAGCCTGAATGCTTTTGTGCCTTTTGTGCCAAGCTACCAGAGGTGAAGCACAGGGTAATTTATTGACTTCTGTGGTTCACCCCGACAAAGATTATGGTTGTTGCTTGAGAAGGGTTTTACCCCTCTCAACCACTATCCCACTTTCTTATATTGGTGTATACCGGTGGAATCCATTACTTTTATTTGTGAAGAAATTATTTGATACCATAGTCGTCCTTCACAATTCTCGCTGATTGGCAAATTTAAAGTTTTTCAAATTCAGTTCTGTTTTACCCGGACCCTTTGAACCTTTAACTCTACATGCAAGCATTGCGTTTGTACTCAACATCTCAGAGAACACCACTATGGCTGAGCTCAACAGATTCTGCAGAGAGAGGAGGCTGCCAATAACCAAGTGCCCCAAAAAGAAGGAGCTCCAGAAGGACTTAAGGGCCTGGGTGGACACTCGCCACTTAGAGTCTACAGCACAGCACAGGGGGAGGATAAGGAGAAAGGGAGGGGGTGAAAACATCCAGACCATAGCCCCAGAGCCGAGAGGGGGTGCCCCCCCCACCCCCGACCGAAGTAAGGTCCACTACCATATCCAGAGCAGGAAGCAGCAGCATATCTTCCCGCAACCTGTCCACAGAAGAGCTGGAGGACAATAGAGCTGAAAGTGAGAGAAGGCTGAAGCTGGCCAAGCTTAAAATGGAAGCAGCCATGGAGGAGGCAGCTGTCCAGGGAGCCTTCGAAAAGAGATAGGCTGATGAGGACAGGTCCCTGGATGAAAGGAAAATTGCTACTTTAAAGTGACCCTTAAAGAGGTGGACACAAAAGCAAAACAAGACTTTTAGTCCAACAGTAATGGTGGCACCAATACCCTAGTAGAGAAATACCCTATTCTTAACTTTGTTGAGGATGATGATGATCTTGACAAAGGGTTTGAGGCTCATGAGGTTGCCTTGGAGATGCAAAGGATCACAGAGGATTGGGGAGCCAGCCTCTGGAGGCATTTTCCCAGTGAAGGGAGGGATGCATTACTTGCCCTAGGAAAGGGGACAGGGTGAGGTCTCTCCTGATGAAAGATGCCGTTGTTAGGAAGTATGGTCTCACTCCTGGTATAGGCAGACATTTAGTGACAACCAAAAACTGTACCATCAGACCTGAGTGGATTTTATGGATCACTTCTGCGAGGCACTGAATGGCTGGGTGAAGGGCAGTGATTTAGGTGATTACAGGGAGCTGTACAATCTGATTGGCAGAAAGCACATGATCGGTAATTATTTTACTGAGCTGTGCAAGACTTAGTGGATTGTGAGCTCTCTGACCCAGGGAGCTTGCTAAGGAGGCTGACCACTGGCTCATCGTTGGGGTCCACAAAAAGCTATCATGGGGGTGGGGGGAATGGCGTCTAAAACCATTCTCAGGGATAAGGATTTTCCAATCCCAACCTGACCAGACAAAGTTTGGGTTCTCTAAAAAGTAGTCAGGGAAATTCAACCCCCACATGCTATAGGTACAGGCAAGTCAAGGGAAATGCCAGATACCCCAAGACAGCACAGTCCCCCGCGGTTGGACAGACACCAAGGATGGCTAGTGTGGCACTTAAGGAAGAAGTGGTTCTAGTTAGGCATGGTGGGTGGGGGGTTGTGCAGAGGTTACCCAAGTATTCATGGGTGAAAAGGAGATGATGCCAAATGTCTTCCAATACTTCCAAGTATATACAGTGGGTCACCATAAACCTGTAGGTGGGGGCTCTGAGGACTTGAATACCCTGGGAAACCTGGCTGGCTGGTTGCCAAGCAGATGTTGGCCCATCCAGGGAGAAGTTCTTTAGGGATCAAAAGAAGTGACCTATTCTTGAGGGCCCAAGACGGCAAACTGAGGCCCAGGCAACTGGTGACACTTCTGGAGATCACCCACTAACAAGTTGCCCCAGGTTTAAAAACCTTAGGCTCACTATACGGGTCACTCTCCCAATATATCAGGTGATCTCCATAAGTGTCATCGGTTGCCTGGGCTCTGACGCAGTGCTTCTGGAAACAGGCCTTTGAGAACCTGGAAGTCAGCCAGGAGGGGATGAAGTGTGGAGATGACCAGTGGAGCCCAGGACCCTACAAGACAACTTGTCTGGGACTTATGAGGTGAAGAAGAGATAGCATGAGGTCATCTACCTGGTGGACCTAAAGAATCCAAGGAACCCTTAAGGGTCCTCCATGTTAATCACCTCTACGAGAGTGCCAAAATCACCATGCTCCTGGTAAGAGATTGGGTGGAAGTGAAGAGTGAACCTCTTACCGACTTATCTGAAAAGGTGCAGTATGGGTGCGTGGAAACGCTAAACCTTTTCCCTACCCTCAAAACAGCAGAGAGACTGTTGCCACTTGCTGGGGCATTGTATTCATGATCTTGACACTGTGGACAGCTTGCTTGTGAAAAATATAATTGACATGGTGTCTGACGAGGTGAGAGCTAGCATCTACGAGGAACTGTCTAAGATACTGTGTTCAGAGTGAATGAGCACTTCAATATCCCTTGGTACAGCCCAGTGGTGCCGGTACTCAAAGCCACCCTAGGACTCTGTTGTTGCTTTTTTTGGAGTATAAAACGCTCAATTCGGTCAGAAACACTGCAGCGCACCACATACACTGAGCAGATGAGCTGATAGATAAGTTGGAAGCTGCCAAGTACTTTTGACTGAACATCTAGGTACTGCCCTAACAGAGGGGGCTAAGAAGAGGTCTGCATTCTCCAACCCAAAAGGTCACTTACAATGTTGATGTTGGAGGGATCTTTGAGAGTGCAGATATGAGAACTAATGGATCTGCTCTAGATTGGTGTCTTTCATCAATTTACGACAAGTGTAGCGAAGAGACAATGCACAATGGGTGTGTGGGTAGGGTATGTTTCAATGATGAAGTGATCAGTTTAAGTGGGCCTGCTAGCCTGATCTGTGCACGGTGTATAAATGTGAAAATTGTGTGTGTTGTACTTCGGATTAAACTCATCTTAGTGACCAATTCAGGATAGAGCACAGAATAGGAGTTTTACTTTTTAACGTGAATATATAAAAGCGTCCCATTTTGAAGGTGTAGTAGAGAGAAACTGAAAACAAATATTAAGAGAGTGGTATGGATTATTGAGAGTTGGGGTTGGCAAATTAGGCTCAATACATAGCACCTTAAACTGAGAACCGGGCCACTATAGTATTAGCATCATTTTTCATTCTGGGCCACGTTTCATTTGTTGTCATTTGAACATAAACCGAAAATGGCGAGAGCTGGCCTGCAGCCTTTTTTACTAGCCTGTTCTACAAGTACCTATCCAGGCTTGAACATCAAAACGTATTGTTTCTTTAAGTTTAGGGGGGGTCAACAAAAGAAAGTACAAACACTTCATAAAAAATCACTACAGCATATTTATGCTAACTAAACATGATTTTAAAAAATCATTACGTTTTAAGAGGCAAACAATTTAATGCGCAGCTCCTGCTGTAGAAACATGTTTAAAAGTTTTGAGAAATTAGCAGAAACATGATCGTACCAGTAATTCTTGGTTACTGGAAACCGGATCTGTGATATAAATGCACATTTTCATAAATTTGTTACAATTGTATCGATATTTTTATCCAATGTGTCAATCGTTTACCTCCCCCTTTTAAAGGTGTAACATTTTGTACTTGGTGGTAACATTCAATTACTTTATGTTCTCATCTCGCATACAGTTTCAACACTAGTGCCCAACGTGTTCCAAAATGTGACCCCTCTCATGAACATATCATTTTACTTAATAAGTTTGGATGCCTTATTAAAAGGTGCCAGGTTTTCACAAGACTTCATCCACTTTTGCACATTGGCGGGAAGGGCTGTGGAGCCATTGGTCTGCTGGACAGCACACCAACCCACAATATCCGCCACGGTCAGCTCATTTCCCACCAGCCATGGGGATTTTCCCAGAGTGGAGTTCATTGCCCGCAAGACGGCCGCCTTTTCTTTATTGCTCCCCTCCTTCAGCTGGAAAATGACTGTGTCCACCCAACTATCAATCTGAGTTAAAGTGACAGCGCTGGACTCTGGGGCAAGCAGCGAGAACAGAAATCTAGCAATGTTCCCTTCACCTTCAACAGGGCACATGTTCTGAATGCTGAACTTCATCTGTGGTTTAGGGACTAGAAAAAAACAAAGAACCAAAGGTCAAATAAGATTTAGTATGTTTTTCTTTATACTGATAGGCAAAATACTTCATTTCAGTTAGTTATTTAGGATTGTTAAACACTGCTTTAGATCACCCAGCTTGAATATGGTTTAGTAAGCAGTTTCCAAGATTGCTTTCAGGGACACTGCAGAAATCAGATCACAGAATGTTTACAACATATCAATATATGCAAATGTGGTAAGAACGTGTATGCAATGCAAATGTATTCTTTATATGCCCATAGGGAAAAAGGATCTTATGAATCAGGTTTGTGCAACGTCACCTCCAATGAACTGGTTACTAAGTAAGAAAACTGCACATGGCATGTCTTTGTCTAGGTATCTGAAGGCATAATCCCGTTGATTTACAAATTCAATTTGAAAGTAAATGGTTATATGGAAATGTTTAAATGCAGTGTTGTCTACTAAAATATGTGTACATAGTCCATGTTCAACCAAAAAAGGAACGGCCAGAAGGGCAAATCCCTCAACATAGAGTATCAAGATCAGACCTTTGCATCTGCCAGGATGCTGCTGAAGTTCTCATCCTCGGAAAGGCAAAGACACCATTATGATCAGTGACCAAAATGAGGCTTCAGGTACATTTCAACTGGCTCCTGGAGCACTGTAATCATAAACTAAGGAATTACTGTAAATCAAAAGTCATGATCTTTGTTGAAAATATCAAGTCCAATGTCCAGCAGCTGGAGTATGCAGATATCAGCATTCTAGGATAAACCGGGATAAATCTATCAATTGGAGGGCTTGTATACACCAACACAAACTCTAAAGCAGCTAGTAGAGTTGTAGAAAACTAGAGCCAGGAATGTAGTTGGTAAATTTAATAATGTAGGGTGCCAAATGGTTTACATTTATGATGAAGCTTTATAATTCACTAATAATTACAGTTTGATGTAGAGTGTGCTAGCTGTAATAGGCAAACAGAGAAAAACTTTGGATGTTAAAAATAAAAATGAATATTTCCTACTTTGGAGAGGCCAACCCTCCACCGACTCCCCAAAAAAGTGCCTCCAATAGAAACATCTAAAGTTTAAGACACACTTACCATCTTTCCAAATTAAAGTAAAACCAAGCTGGTATTCTTGACGGGAACGGTTATTGAGTTGCTCCCCAAAGCATTTTAGAAGTTCTTCTGGAACATTCTTTACAGATGAATGTGTGTGGACAGCTGTTAGCACCTTATAGCGCTGGCACAGCAGGCCATGCAGTACTAACAAAGAAAATGGTGGCAATGAAGGATTTGCATTGATGACAATGTCTCGGAGAGCTCCATAATCCTACAAAAAATGAAAACTGTGTTTACAAATAATCTGGTTTACTAAACTATGTTATTACCATATTGTAGATTGACGTTTCACGATCATCTGAAAGAACTATTCATTTTTTATGGGTAAACCAGCTTTCACACACCAAATTATTTTCCTTGAATTAGGAGGAATGTTATGTATCGCTTTTGGTGACATTTTTATCTAGATGTTATAACATTTGAACAAGCTTAGGCACTGACAAAAAGCAAATCTCAAACACTTCTCAAAGTGATTGAAAATCCACCAAAACGTAGACAGGTTATGCAACAACAACAAAAAAAGGTGCCTATCTTGTATTCTGACCTCACAGAATATACTTTTAAAGCAATCTTTTGGGAGCTCAATGTGGAGTTCATATTGTATTCACACAGCGGCCACTACTGTAAGCCTATTTTTAAACAGGGAAAAAAAAGACTTAAAAAAAAAACCCAAGAAAGAAGACTTTATAAGTGGAGGCTAAATGTTAGGTGGGATTCAAAATTCTAAAAGTCTCTTCAAGAACAGCTACTTTGAAAATCCTGACAAAATACGACAAAGAAAATGAAACGATGAACTCACCTAATACTTGGAGTAGTTGTCTGGGCAGTAATACGCCTGACAAACATTTTTTTCTCCAGTACTCTGGTTTAATTTAGCGAGCAAATCCTGATAATGTTTGATAAAACCAATTTTTTGAAAATGAAACAATCCCTCCACTAAATTTAAACACATTAAAAATTTATTATTTTCTTAATGCCGAAGACCAAGTACAAAGACGTCCGATTAACTGTAAATTCTGAAACTACTTGCAAAGAGTTTCTCCAATCTTTAAATAATGAAGGTAGCAACCAAACCGTAGGAAGTGAAGAGGCAACATATTTGATATGATAAGTTGCTCTTAGACTGGATTTTGTTTTTGCAACTTTGATCTGTGAGCTAGAACCATAAGAAGCCCAATCTAAGGCTGCTTGTAGATTAATGGCCCTAAATATAGCTTAATTTAGAGTACCGGAGAAAATAAATATCCTGTGATACTCACCTTTCCAAGTAATGCATCCAGGTCTGCAACAACTGCCTGTGGGAGAGCCTGTTCTTCCACCTTGATGATGCTAGTTATATCAAGGTCTGCATCTGGGGTGTGTATCATCTTGGAGAGACCATCTACTGCTGCTTTCAACTCATATAAGCGCTTTAAGATTTCCTCCTGACGGACCTCAAGTGCTTGAAGTGATGGATCTGCCACATCCTAAACAAAGACATTTTATTGCAACCAATTCTGTAACAGGACGCACTGTGCAACGCACACATGATACAATGATCTCATCAATACAAAAAAGCCTCCTAGAACTTACTTTGAACATTGTTGCACTTTGCAAGGACATTAAAATGTCAGCTCTAATAAGGATCTTTACCAATTGATGGTACATTAATGGAGGCATTTGCCTTAAACAAGCAAGGTAGAGAGACATCTCCACTGAATGTTTGGTGGCGCTGCTGCTGTGTCCTGCATGTTAGTAAACTGGATCAGAACACAAACAGGACAATGTATTTGGTCCTTATCTGGAAACCTTCTGGATCCCCCTCTATTTCAGTACTGGGTGGCATAATGTGCAAGTTTTGTAAATCTTTTAATATCTTCCAATATAGCTTTCAGATCTTCCTAGGAGTTAAGAGAGGCTGCACTTGCCACTCAGCGGCGACACAAGGGACTGTTGCACAAATAATGGTGTAACAGAATGGTTATGTAGCTTAGAGTGTCGCTGTTAGTAGTATTAGCAGTGCTTCAAAGCAGGTTAAGTAAGGAGCCAGTGAAGTGGTTTCAAGGTAATGCTAGTATGTATATTTTGATTCCTGCCCATGAGAAGTCAAGATGATTTTGTGCACTGGGCAACCTATTCAAGGTTTTGGTACAGGGACATTAGTGACACGAACACCATAGTGATTCATTGAGGCAGAGACACTCTAAAGAAGTGCTAAAATTTAGATAAACAATGGCGTTTTCCTGATGCGAGATGAAAACAGAATCTGAAAGGGTGAAAACAGTTGCTGTGCATGCTGGTGTTAGGTGATAATCAATTCCTTTTGACCAATGTACTTCCTTGCTAGGAGCAGTCGGGCTCAAACTGAGCACAGCTGGAGTTTAGTACTTTAACGAATAAGCTAACAAATGCCACCATGTTTTGAGGTCGAGCCCGGGCAGCGCATGTGCTGCTCTGCGAGGCATGCTGTAATGGAGTATGGACTTGAAGCTCTGTCCACTCTCCGCCCATATTTTACATTTGCTTGTGTCATTGTCCTTTGTAAATGCCGGCTTCAGATTTGTTAATAGGCTTGTTAGTCCTTCCTTAGTACCGCCTTGTCTTCATTTGTAACCTCCTATGAGGACTGCCCATTTCTCTTCTGTTACACAGTATGTCTTATTTAGTCTGTAAGCACTATTTTCTTTAATGAGTTTCTCCTATTGCAGGCACGACGTGCTTTCCTGCAACATTCAGTGGTTAGAGGCGGCAGACCCGAGAGCAGAGGGCGGCCAGGGTTCGATTCCCAGCGCGGCAGGTTTCTGGACCAGGGTCAGCGGACTCGATAATTCTCTCGCCTCGGTGCCCACTCTGATCAGCGATCACACTCGGCAACTCTGGGCATTAGCTTGCCTCATCTTCACTAACGGCCCCACCAGACCGCCGGGGATGCCTGGTCTCACCCTGGAGATACCCATTAAGGGACCATCTCTCAGGGAAGCCAGGAAGGGTTTTGCAGCGGTCGAAGCGCCTTGGGACCCTCCGGGTAAGTAGTGCGCTATATAAATGCCTATACATTTACATTTCACTTTCCAAGCAGCCCAGAACAATGGCTGCCGCTTCTTTGAAATAAAATAGGTCTCGCTGTTACAAGAGTTTGAGCTATTGCCATTGCAAATGACAAAACCTTTTATTTATATGTTAAATATCAAGAGAGATAAAAGGCATTGTCATTTACAATGCCAATTACTTAAACTCTTGAAAATGCAAGACCTACTGCATTGCAAATGCTTGTTACACAAGTTACCGAGAGAGAAACTGAGATCTGAAAGCATTTTCGTAGGCTCAGTGATGATATATATATATATATATATATATATATATTAGCACAAATTCATAAATCAAGAACACAACACAATATAAACTGCAATTTTAATATCTTACAAGGATTTAGTTCTACCTATCAGAATACAATATACTAATATTTGAATAAAGAAATATTAGGTTAAGAGTAGCAAGCTTATTCTGTGCAGTTTGCATGGAGACATTTGAAAGTGCTGCTTTGTTCATTACATTACAACAAATTAACCAGAATTGTACCTTATGACCTGCAAGTAACAATGAGCTTTTCAACAAGCTCAGTAACCCATTTTCCTATCTTAAATAAAGCACAAATCTGTAACCTACACTTCACATACTAAGAAGTATGCACATTAACACTGATATTTAATGATACATCAAAGATTTACCAGAGATTGCACCTCTACAGCAAGCGCATTAACTTGCAGTTAACGAGCCACTACTATATGAAGAAAACTGACTGATACAAATGGACCTCAATCAGTCAATCGTCAGTCTTGCATAGCACAAAACTACTCAATGATTGTCCAGGCACTAGCTCAACTTGTAGACTATCAGTACTGAAACAAGTTACTTAAATGTGCTTTCAAAGAGCCAGGTCCCTGCATCAGGTGTCCTAGCTCCAGTGTTTCCGATGGGCATGTCTTGATGGCGCTCAGCACCAGAAAAGAAAACAAGAACTAGGCTTACCCACGATAACAGCCACTGGCCAATTGGCTTTGCTGATTTCTTTTTATTATCCTCAGATGGCCGCTAAGCTGTCACACGTATTTATTATGATCATCTAGTAATGGTTTATCTTATATTTTATGAAAAAAATATTACTAGATACCTGGTCCACATGTATGGTGTCTATTCTGAGGAGGAGGAGAATGTGGACCATTAAGAGTACAGGCGGGAGGTCGATGGAAATTTTAGGTTGGGACAAAACGGATCAGGGCAGGAACTGGAAGAGGACCAGGTGGGGGAACATGGAGAAAAGCGAAAAGGAGGGTGGACAAAAAGTGATGGACCAGAAGGAATAGGAGGACCCAGAGGAGAAGAAGCCGAAGAACCAGGAGGAGGACTGGTAAAAGAGAGACCAATGTGATTCTAGGTCACATATATAAGGACATGCCCCAGGTTACAGATGGCACACTGCTAACAAATTATTATGGTCTGTGCTTCTTATGTCACAATCCTTTTTAGTGACCCCACCCCAACCATTTAGTTGAGTTAAAACCGAGCTTATTCTCCTCAACCTTCTTAAAAAGCAGCATGCATCTAACCAGGACTTTAAGTGGGATGGAAAAACTTGGGGGTCCGTCAAAGGGGCGTGGCCAATGTAATTAAGCATGTGGCTTAAAAACACTTAACCTAAAAATCTGTGCATAGCATAATGTGCCGCCCTTCAGGTATTTTGCTGCTTCTATCATTGAATCCAGATATACAATACAACAAGTAATATTACACCAAAAAACCAGGACTATTGGTTTTGTCAATGGTTAGTTGCATACGATAAATCTGCAACAACTTAATTGTATATAATACTGATAATGCTTCAGTTCTTGTGGGCGAGATTGTGACATAGGGGCTAGAGTTGCCAACTTTAGGGGGGGGGGGAGGAGCTTCGAGTGTCGGCTCAATATCCTGTGTTTCACAAAATGAATATGCCCTTGTGTAATGTGACTGGTGCTCATGTAAAGCACTCCAATGCTTTAAAAACAGTTCTGACATGATGAGACTGAAAGTTTCAAGTCTTTGAAGTTACATCAAAAGCAGTGAAAGGTGGAACTGCTGCAGAGTTAAGATTTGTTTTCCACCCTGAGGGTGAAGGAGAACAAAGGAGAGCCAAATAGAGACCCGTCTCAGCATCTGCCTTTTAGAGCTGCCAGTGCAGGGCAAGAAAAGGACCCAGCCACTCAAGAGCCCTGCATGTAAACCAATTTACTGAACCCGAAAAGGACCAGATTACATTTATTACTCGTTGCGAATTTCGAGTACACACTTCGCCAGTCCCACCCTCTACAACATCCACCTGGCCCCCCTCGCAACCATTGTCAGAAACCATGGGCTCAACATAGTCTCCTACACCAAGTAACCCAACATCACCAGGCACAACTTCCAAGAAGGGATGAAAGCCATCACCACCTGGAAGAAGGACAGCTGCCTGAAACTCAACTCCGAGAAAACAGAAGTCCTCATTCTTGGCTCCACCCCCTCAGCATGAGCTGACATTTGATGGCCCACGCCCTCGGAAACCCCCCTACCCCATAAGACCACGCATAAAACCTCGGCATCATACTGGACTCATCGCTCACCATGAACCACCAGATCAACACAGTATCCTCGGCCTGCTTCAACACACTCCACTTACTCCAGAAATCATTCAGATGGATCCCCTCTGAATCCACAAAAACAGTCACACACGCCCTCATCATTAGCAGACTACGGCAATGCCGGAATCAACAAAAAAAATCCTCAGAAAGCTCCAGACATCCAGAACGCTGCAGCCAGGCTGATCCTGGACCTCTCCGGCTGCAATCATTTCAACCAACACCTCTGTGACCTCCACGGGCTCCCCTTCGAAAGAAGAATAACGTTCAAGCTCCTCACACACACATACAAGGCCACAACATCAGACTAGCATACCTAAACAACTGCCTCTAATTCTACGTACCCAAGAGAAGCCTCTGATCAGCCGACCTCTCTGGCCACCATGCCATGCATCTACAAGACCAGAACAGGGGGAATGTCCTTCACCTACCTCGCAGCCAAAACCTTGAACGACCTCACCCTAAGCCCTACACTGATCCTGTTCAGGAGGGACCTCAAGACCTGGTTCTTCAGATGACTACAGCACCCTACAGAGCCTCCCCACCCAATGTCACCTTGGGACCCTCACGGGTGAGTAGCTGCATTATATAAATCCCCGATTGTTTAAAAACTACACAAATGAAGACTGGCTAGCTCCGCTCCTTATGGTACATACATCCCCCAACTCCCATATATCCACCCTCCTTTCTACGGAACCCAGTTTATAAGTTTCTCGAGACAAACATTTCCATTTCCACCACTAATAACACAGGACAATATTTAGTCTTTTGTAACCAGTGGGACTCCAATTCACAATCTTTGCACTGATAATATAGAACGAGAAATCGCTTGACAACAGTGACCTTCAATACGCCACTTAGGGTGACCAACCGTCCGTAAATTTCACGGACAGTCCGTTATTTCGGCCGTCTGTCCGTTGTCCGTGAAGGATCCTTTAACGGACGCCATTTGTCCGTAATTTTAACCGGGCACAGCTTCCACCCACCTCCCGTCTTAACTCTGAGGCTGTTCCAAAGCGCAGATAACCAGCAGCATTGGAGAGGCACAGCGGGATGGCCTCACACCTCCAGCCCTTGATGAGCTGTTAAGAGGTGCTCGAAGGTGACGGAGGGGCTGCAGCTTCAGGAGCATCTATTCAGATGCAAACAGCCCTGAATGAGTCTCTGCAGTTTAGAGGGGCCGCCACCTCACACATTCCCTTTCTGCCAGGGCCCCAAACATCCTAGAACCTGTCCTGATTGCACCGAGGAAGCACTGGTTCTCTTCACAGAGCGGGTCTTCAAACATGCAGCCTATAATGTAATAAAGTAAAGAAATGGCACAATCGCACCCACACTGATTAACAAAGTATAGAGAACAATCAGTTAAATCAGTTCTCTTCGAGTATCTCCGTACTGTACATCACAGAGGGGGCTGGCAAAACTAACATTTTGGACAGGAAGCCTGTCTTCTCGTTGTCTTGTCCGGAGGGGATGAGGAGCCCTACCCCACACAAGAAGATACCAAGATGATACTAGAATACTGCATGCCCACCCCTGTGCCCACTCTGGTGGATCCTGTTCCCCCTCCTGTGATCGCTCCTCCCGCCCCCAGTGATGGCTCCTGTGCCCCCCATGTGATGGCTCCTATCCCCTACCCCCCCCCCCCCCGCCTGTGGTGGCTCCTGTCCCCCTCCTGTGGTGGATCCTGTCTCTGCCCTGGGTGACTTCTGTCTCACTCCTGGAAAGGCTCCTGCAGCGAGTGTGAAGTTCTTGACGGGCCTCTTCTCAGAAAGGCTCAGCTCAAAAGTAATATGAGAAGGTGGGCGAGTGAGTAAGTGAAGGGATGGGTGGATAGCTGGATGAATTAGTGAAAGGGTGAGTGGATGAATGAAAGATTGAATTGAAAGATGAGAGAGGATGGATGGATTGATGGAGTGGAAGGATGGAAGAGAGAAAAGGTAAATAGCTGGATGTATGGGTGGAAGGGTAGCTGGATGGGTAAAAGGGTGGATGGATGAGTGAAAGTGTGGATGATGGATGAGTTAAATGATAGATGATTGATGAACTGATAAGTGCAAGGGTGAATGAATGAATGTGCTGGATTTGTAAAGCGCACGATGGACAGATGAGCGAAAGGGTGGATGCAAGGAAGGATGAGTGAGTGAAAGGGAGGGTAGATGGACAAAAGGATGAATAGATGAGTGAAGGAGTGAAAGGATAAATGGATGAGAGAGGATGGATGCGTGATAGGGTTAATGGATGGATTCATGAGTGGATGAGTAGATGGGTGGGTGGATGGATGGAAGGAAGGATTGCTAAGTAAAAGGGTCGATGGAGAGAGAAAGGGAGGATGGATGGATGACAAAGGATGGATGGTTGGAAGGATGAGTGACTGGGTGGATGGATAAGTGAAAGGATGGCTGGATGGGTGAAAGGGTAAATGGCTGGATGGATGAGTGAATGAATGGATGGATGGTAGAAGGGAGGATGGATGAGTGTACAGAATGATAGGGTGAAAGGGTAGATGGATGGATGAGTGAAAGGATGAATGAAGGGATGGATGAGTGAAATGATAGATGGATGGATACATGATGAATAGGTTTGCAAATGGTTGAATATGTTTGGATATGGCTGGGCTGACATATACTATTGCGCGACCTCTGTGTCTTTAAAACTTATCCAATTGTCCTGAAGTTTTGTCCTGAATTTTGACCCTTTGTCCTGAATTTTTACAGTCACCGTCCTGAATTTGCACCCATAACAGTTGGTCACCCTAACGCCACTGCCATGGAAGATTAATTAAGGCACAATTCTTTCTAACGGGTAGTAGTGCTCATGCTACTCTACGCTTTCAATGTCAACCATGTCGTTAAGGGAGGGGCACCTCCACACACAACGATATATGGTATGTTCAGGAACACCTTAAGGCACAGATCGACCTCGTAAGTAAGGCACACACAAGCTACTGCGCAACTGCGTGCGTGGCATGCTGGGGGTACTGAATCTTTGCTACTTAGCCGTGGAGGAGATAATGCTGACACCGTGCGAATGCGGCATTCTACGTTTACTGCATCTTGTGTTTCGGGAAGGTATCGCTTCACTCCTTCGACCCACTCCTCGTCAGCACCTACCGGCGGCTGGTGCTGCGGCTCCATTGTCTGGTGCAGGTTTGGCAGTCGATACATGCAGGTGGGCAATTCCACCTGCAGCTCCCCGCAGTACGGCTTCACCTGGTACATAGCTGCTTCCCAGCACCTGAAGTGCACAAAGTATTACACACTAGCTGCCGTGACCACGCCGCACGGGCACACAATTCGGGGAAAAGGGAGGAGCAGCTTCCAACCAGTCCTCTTTCGGATTTCAGTGGCCTATGAGAAAGAGCGTTCGTGCGTTCCAAGCCTCGCGTTCTCGGTCTCTCGTAATGAAACGAAACTGAAACTTGTAGTATTTCCGTTTCGTCGGATTTACTGTCCAGTCTGTTCATCTGTGACTGCCGCATGCCCTTGGTACGAAATCTCGCTTTGGATAAATGCACACTCACGTATTCATTTTGTCACTCTTCTGCTTGCCGAAAATATGGCAATGCTCTTGAAAATGTTTAGTTTTTATAAATATTCGGAACGGACGTTAAAATTGCAAATTATGAGGGCGTTTTTGTGCGTCGTTTCTGATTTTGAATATTCAAAGGGTGCAGAATTACGGCTACTTCCGTGGGGGCGTGACTCTGTGTCCCTTTTTTGTGTTTATATCGTTTGCTCAACTTTAACCAATCGGCGAACTGTATGCACATGATAGAACCAATCAGTGTACAAGAGAAGGGTCTGCTTGCAGATGACAGGCAGTGAGCGGCGCGTTCTCAAATTTAACTCTTACGTTTTGATTGACATTGATGATGGCAAAGGTAGTGGTATCGTGACGTCAACAAAGAACCGTTCTATAGCTCTACTAGCGGAGGGAAAATTCTAACTGGAAGAAACAAAGTAATCCCCTTCTTTTAAACCACTTTCTTACTTCGGTGTTGTCTGGGAGAGGCCTTTATTTCTGCAAAGTGACACAATGGAAGGACCAAGGTAAGATATTAAGTGGCCCTCTACTGGTCAACTAAATTGACAACTTTTTGGAGGGGCGAACATTTTGAGGATGGTTGACGACCCTTTGAAGTGGTTGGGAAGCCTTTGACATAGCGAGTTAAAGTTATTCCACAATTTATAACACCATTCACCCGGGGGTCGGTTGTTGCCGCTTCTTGAACAACGAAGGCACGAAGTGAAAAGGTAAATTGAGCATTTAGTTGAGATTAATAGGTGAGCACATCCTTCAGGCAGCATAACCGTGTCAACACGTTGACATAAAACAGCATCCAACCCTACAACACTGGCGACAACTGCAATTACACATTTCTGACCACTGATGTAAGTTTTCAGGGTAGGCACACTAGGTAATAACTCCTTAATACTAAAAAATACATTTTCTTGTTCCGGTCCCCAATTACATTTCTCTTTTGTCCTAAGCATTTTTTTTGGGCTCCGCAAGTGTAGCATATTCCATCACAAATCTTGAATAGTAATCACTCAGACCTAGGAATTATTTCAACCCCTCCTTGTTTCAAGGCGCTGGTAGGGTTCCTAAAGCCTTGATAAGATAATTCTTAGGTTTGACTTCTTCAGACATGCTACAGTGTCTCAAATATTCCACCCCAATGATCAAGAGCCTTGCATTTGTCTCTAGATACAGTCATGCCATGCTCAGATAAAATACTATATACACGATCTAAAACAAGATTGTGTTGCTCAACAGTTTTACCAACAAGCATTGGAAATGCAATAGGTCTCGCAGTAGTAAAGTTTGAGCTATAGGTGTTATTTTTTTTTGTTTTTTATTTATGTGTTGTTTTTTCTAAATAGCTAAATTAATAGCTTTCTTCTTTACAAAGCCAATAGTTATAATTTTTGTAAATGTGACACCTCTAGCATTTGTAAAGCAACATGTTTTGTATTAACGGGACTTATATGTGACTTATATGTATTGATATAAAAAAAATCAATGGCTTTAAAAAACAATTAATAATTAATACGTAAATAAAATGGATTTTAATTTATATTGCCAATAGCTTAAAGTTTATTAAATATATTTAGTGAAGATGCTGTGGTTGCGCTGAGTGAGGGTGAGTGAGGGTGAGGGTGAGTGAGGGGTTGAGGGTGAGTGAGGGGTTGAGGGTGAGTGAGGGTGAGGGGTTGAGGGTGAGGGGTTGAGGGTGAGGGGTTGAGGGTGAGTGAGGGTGGGTGAGGGTGGGTGAGGAAGGGTGAGGGAGGGTGAGTGAGGGTGAGGGTTTGAGGGTGAGTGAGGGTGAGGGGTTGAGGGTGAGTGAGGGTGAGGGTGAGTGAGGATGAGGTGTTGAGGGTGGGTGAGGGTGAGTGAGGGTGAGGGTGAGTGAGGATGAGGTGTTGAGGGTGGGTGAGGGTGAGTGAGTGTGAGGGGTTGAGGGTGAGAGGGTGAGGGGTTGAGGGTGAGTGAGGGTGAGGGGTTGAGGGTGAGTGAGGGTGAGGGGTTGAGGGTGAGTGAGGATGAGTGAGAGTGAGGGGTTGAGGGTGAGTGAGGGTGAGGGGTTGAGGGTGAGTGAGGGGTTGAGGGTGAGTGAGGGTGAGGGGTTGAGGGTGAGTGAGGGTGAGTGAGGGTGAGGGTGAGGGGTTGAGGGTGAGTGAGGGTGAGTGGGTGAGGGGTTGAGGGTGAGTGAGGGTGAGGGGTTGAGGGTGAGGGTGAGGGGTTGAGGGTGAGTGAGGGTGAGGGTAAGGGGTTGAGGGTGAGTGAGGATGGGTGAGTGAGGGTGAGTGAGGGTGGGTGAGGGTGAGTGAGGGTGAGGGCATTCACATGTACTGCGCGTGGGTGTCCTTCCTTTCCTGGAAATGCTAACTTTACTGTCTTAAAAGAAAGTGAAAGCAAAGCAGACTAAAGATCGAACAGAGATCGTCGGGGACTTTCCACTTCGACGCAAGTAGGGAAACAGTCAGCATGCTTAAATAATGCATTAATCTTGTTTTGAGTCAGTTATATTGTATCTCAGAAGTTGCTGGTCACGTTTAAAGGAACTTCAGTTCAGTAATTTCATTTCCTCCGTTAGCAACCCTACTCATGATTTGTACTCTTACTCTCCTCAGCTTCACCAGGAACTGTAGCATTTTTCTGTACGGGGGCAGGCGAAAGGAACACGGGCATGGTTGCTGGTGTGTACGCACAACAACAACTTGTGAGCCTTCTTCTTTGAGCTCCGGGTGAGCCGGTGCGGTCGATGGACTCGCAGTTATGTAACCCCGTGGGTGCAAAGTCTCCCATCCCGCTAAGTGCTTTTGGGATTACTTTGGTGTTTGAGGCATTTCGTGCTCAAGCCTCCTTAACGTTCCATAAAAGCTGTCCAGGCTTAATCAATTTAGGCGTGTTACAGTACATGGATTGAGGATTTTACGTGGTAGAGAATATTCAAAACGCAGCGATGTATTTTTTGTGGTGGGGATACAAATGCTGTGCAGAGATAACGGGCAGCTTTAGCTGTGCTTGGGCAGACTTGTAGGTTCTAATAAAGTACATATAGTTCGATGGGTGGCTGCCTGCAGGCAATGTGGTCAGAGTGCTGGTCTCTTTCTTGGCTGCGGTAGACCAGGTTATAGTGCTGCACCTCGGTTATAGATTTTCGTGAGCAACGACCTTTTTCACAGGAGTTGTCAAAATGTAAACACTTAAGGAGCTGGACATGGACTGAACAATGCCTGCTAAACTGAGACGGAGGAAAAACCAAGAGTCCTACCATCAAGAAAAAGAATCTGACATAGTTATCAAATGAAATCTATCTAAATGAAGCCACAAGCGTGTGGCAGTCATAATGAAAGCTTGTGGGAGGTCCCCGGGATGTCAGCATACTGAAACACAAAGACATTCTGATCGGGAGGTGAGACGTTTCCACACATACGCGCTCGTGGGGAGGACCAATACAGGATGTTACACTTCTTGTAAATGTACAGTAGCAGTGACAACAATACAACTAAGTGGATCCTGGCGCTTACGAAACACGAAAACATCTGAATAAAAAGACACGGTTATTCACATAAGTCACCGAGGGGAGGGGGGAGGAGAAATGCGACATGGCAGGGAGGGGGCGGAGCGGGGGAGAGGGTGTTAAGCAGCAGGGTACAGACGGCTGAGGGAACAGACGGCGAACAGAGGGCGGGCAGGGGAGGGGGCGGAGCGGGGAGGGGGTGTGAAAGCAGCAGGGGCACTCATTCTGAGCACTATCCGCGACGGTTAACGAAGATCTGTTTGCAAAGAACGAAACTGAGAGAGGAAAAAATAATATATCACATCCCACGGAACCATTACTGTAAAGGGCAAAAGTCGATGGTGATTGCAAAACAGTTCAAAAACCTCTTAACGGTTAAAAGTGCGTATCCCCGTAAAAGGTTGATTTAATTTTTTCGTCTAAAATAGGGAGCACTGTGTGTTGTTAGGAGGGCATTGCTGTGGGGAGGGGGGAGGAGAAATGCGTCTCGGCCGGAGCAGGGGGCGGAGCAGGGAGAGCGGGCTTTGAAATGCACTTCACACGGCCGGCCGGTCGTGAAACTGAAAGCATGGCCGGCCGGCCGGCCGTGAAAGCCTTTGATGCCGCAGGGGGTGGAGCGGCACCAGCTGGGAGAGTAGGCAAGGCAGGCGGCTGGGGGCATGTGCACGCGCTTTTAAGCTCAATGCGCATGCGCATTGAGCTTAAAAGTCACGGGCACTGCAAGGAATCGCCACGATTCCTTGCAAGTTGGACAAAGAGTGGATAAGCCCCCATAGTCTCGCTTGCTCGATGCGCATGCGCATCGACAGGCGAGACCTAAAAATGAGGATGTTATCCTGGAATGCAAGCACTCTGGAGTTTGAATAACCTGAACTTCAGCTTCTAAAAAAACGCTTGCAGCTGATGCAAGACCAAACAGCAGATATTTATACCCATAAGGCGTGATGAAAGTGGTCAGAATTTGTGATTACGTTTTCAAGGACACTTGGTGATAAGAGATGTTGCTAAACACGTTTGCTCCTTCTAAAGTGGTTAAAAGCACGTTGATCTTAAGTAGGGGATGATAATTGTTATACCCTACTTAAATGTATTACATGTATTCTAGCCCTGCTGCCTCTAGCTGCTCAGCCAGAGTGCGAGTTGGTCTTAGAATGTTGGTGTGCCTGTGATGCGTGCCTGAGTAGGATAAATGTGGCAGTTGGAGATAGGCTGAGCAGCTAGACAGGCTGCTCCTGGTGGGGCTGGTACCACACTAGGCTGGCTGGAGTCAAGAGAGATGTAACTTGAACTGAAGATTGTTAAAGAAGACCTAAATATATGTAGTAAATGTCCTCTCCACTGTTCTTCTCTGGCTAGACTGTACTACGTTATCTATGACATCATAGAATGCCAGGGTGTCCCTCTAGCTCACTGTGCCTTTCTATTACTTACTGTGGCAGTTGGTCATCTGAGGCTGAGCTGCTAACAGCTGGCTCCTGGTGGGGTTTCCCTTACAACTTAACCTGTCTATCTAACCTAGAAGGAACCTGCAATAAAGGATCTTAACCTATCAAGTGGACTCTGCATCTTTCCTTTACCACAACTTGGCGACGATTCTTAGAAGGATGAACCTACGTGTGATCTAAAGATAAAGACTACTTAAGGAACTACTCAAGCTAAAGGAAGGAACTCAAGAATTCAACACTTTCAAAGACACTTCATTTTCACACAGAAGGTAACGCCCAGCTGACCCCACCAGTGTCCTATCACACCTGGACAGCCTGCACCCTGGGCGTGTGTTTTATATGGTATCTGCTCCTGTATGGTCAACTTACAACCTGTGGGACATTACCATCAAGTGAGTGAACTGTTTCAGTTGATCTACTGTGTGTCTGGGAAACGTAATTACGTGGAGGAATTATTAAAAGTCGAGGTGTTAATTGGTCCGTGCCTCCAACAACATCGTTGGACAGAGAGCTGTTTTGTAAATTCTTCCGTGTACTGTTAGACAGAGACCTGTTTTGTGCGCGGTTTTACATGATTGCCGTGATGCTGAGAGACTGATTTGCTGTGCGCAGTGAAGATCGACACATCCCTTTCGGTTCGTCTTCTCAGTCTGCCAAGGTTCACAGTTGACTTTATTTTAGTATCTCTGTAGCCTACCCCGTTACGAGTGCTTCAGCTGTCACTCTGTGTTTCCGTTGGAGAACCTCGTTCTTCTCCAGTCTCTTCGTGCCTCTGTCCGTGTTGTTCTACCCTCTCCTTCTTTTCTTCTGATGACGTACTGGAACGTACAGAGGGTGTTGGTGAACTCCTTCGTGACGCTTCAGCCCACGGCCAATTACAGCGCTTCTCTTCTTTTCTGACGCGCAAGTTGTTTTCACCAGTCTCCTGGCAGTTTTCATACACGCGTCAGCGCGCAACGCACGAGAAGCCATTTTTGGTTGCCATGACTACACTCCTCAGGAAGAGTAATTGATCCGTGACGCATTTCTTTGCGTGAGCATCTAAATAAGTCTGCTTCTTCAGAACTATGACCACAGCTGTTCTCAACCTCGGAATTTGAATAACTTTTCCATGACGATACATATGTTGGGTTGTTTAAGTCGCTATAGCAACAATTACCACTCGTAGCGTTTGCAGTCAATCCACAAGTCTCAGCGCGTTTGTATTTCCTTCGGTGATATACACACCTGTGTATATTTGGAAATCTCTGCATTCTCTTCATGGTGCTGACCATGACATTGTGTTTAAGGGAAGTGTGGAGCAACGGAGTGGAAGGGACTTTACTCTTGGACTTCTTCACATTCTTTTTGGCTGATGTTAGTCCACAGCGTCTGCAGGGAGCAGAGTACAAAGACCCCGGGTGAGAGGTCGCTCACCGGAGCTTTTGTTTCAATGTTTTTGTGTAACAGTTCTCAACGCCTAAATGTGTATCATTTAACACAGTTTTGTTTTGTATAGAAGTGTGTTTTTAGCATGGGAAATTCCTGCTGCTTCTTTACAAAGTGTGTCATTGTATGGTGTGGTGATATCTGTGTGGGTTGTCCATGCCCCATGTAGTGGTGTATGCTCATCCATATTGTCAGGGTTGGTTTCCTGAAGTGTACCCTATCTAGGGGAGGTGGTTTCTGTGTGGGTAGTCCATTCCCCATGTAGTTGGTGTTTGTGGGTAGTCCATGCCCTATCGTTGTCCCAGGGTTATTGTCTTTATCCTGCGGTGTACCCTTTTCTGGGGAAGTTGATGTTTGTGGGTAGTCCATGCCCTATAGTTTGTCCCAGGGTTTTTGTCTTTATCCTGCGTTGTATCCTTTTCAGTGGATGTTGGGTGCTTGCGGGTAGTCCATGCTCCATGTCTATTCCCTGGATTACTGTCCTGCGGTGTACCCTTTGAGGTTGTGTGTTTATGGGTAGTCCATGCCCCATCGTTTGTCCCAGGATTATTGTCTTTAACCTGCGGTGTACCCTTTTCTGGGGAAGTTGGTGTTTGCGGGTAGTCCATGCCCTATAGTTTGTCCCAGGGTTATTGTCTTCATCCTGCGGTGTACCCTTTTTTTTGGGGGGGAAGTTGGGTGCTTGCGGGTAGTCCATGCCCTATGTCTTTTCCCAGGATTACTGTCCTGCGGTGTACCCTTTGAGGTTTAGTGTTTATGGGTAGTCCATGCCCCATTTCCCGGGGTTATCTTTCTTACCCTGCAGTGTACCCTTTTCGGGGGAGGTTGTGCGTTTTGGGTAGTCAACGTTTTTTTTTTTTTTTTTTTAATTCTCAGGATTACTGTCCTGTGGTGTACCCTTTTCAGGGGAGGTTCAGTGTCTGTGGGTAGTCCATTCTCCATACTATGCGCTGCCCCCTTGTTTTTGGTGGAGATGGTTTGTGCACTATTTTCCTTTCGAAGTCTACCTTCTTGCAGCTACTGGCCAGGGCTTCTTTTTGGTAAGATTTTGTGCTGTGAATTTTTCATACATCTTGGTGTCAGCACATCTTTATCAGGGATAGTTTTTTTTTTTTTTTTGTTCCCAGGGTCTCTGCCCTGTGGTGTACCCATGTGTGGGGAGGTTATTAGTGTCTGCAGCTAACTTAGCTGTTGGTCTTGTTTTTTTTTTTCGAAACCTTGCTGTTTCGTTAAGGGAAGGGGATGTGATATATTATGTTCGTTTCTCTCCTAATGATACCTCATGCTAACGTCATCTCATGTTGTACACTCTTACTTTTGGTTCTTCTTATTTGTGTACTTCCCTGCTGATTGTTGCATTTGAGGTATTGTTGCCGATCATTCCTTTATTCTGCTATTACTCCTTAAGGGAAGAGGATGTGTAGTAAATGTCCTCTCCACTGTTCTTCTCTGGCTAGACTGTACTACGTTATCTATGATATCATAGAATGCCAGGGTGTCCCTCTAGCTCACTGTGCCTTTCTATTACTTACTGTGGCAGTTGGTCATCTAAGGCTGAGCTGCTAACAGCTGGCTCCTGGTGGGGTTTCCCTTACAACTTAACCTGTCTATCTAACCTAGAAGGAACCTGCAATAAAGGATCTTAACCTATCCAGTGGACTCTGCATCTTTCCTTTACCACAATATACATCCTGGCTCTTGGTGTCTTTCTACATAGGACACAACATATTCTTGGCGACGAGGATGGGATTTATGCCTGTCAAGAATTTTCTTCAATGTGACTGTTTCCTATTTCTACTGGATTATAGTACATCTATGTTGGACTATCTTCTATTTGGGAGTGTGCTGTTTATGGGGGTGTGGGTCCACCTCTTTATTTGGACACTTAACGGAATGTGTCTGGATTCAAAAGTGCACCGGAGCAAACGCAGTAACCAGCCCATGTGATTCCCAAAGTACAGGGTGGGCAGTGGACATTTTCTGCGTCTTTTCTTTTATTCAAGCCGGTTGGTATACCGTTGTTCCCCAGTCTTACTCTTTAATTGTGCTGGTACAGAGATAAGCCAATTTACTTTATTTTAATGGTGTGTGGCTGCTTTGGTCTTTTGGTAGTTTACCCGCAATCCTCATTTTAAAATTTAATCTCATCACGAGACAAGCCATACACGCGGGCGCGCTTACCTTGTTCAGTTACAGAGTCCCGTGCAGTCTTCCAGCGACGTTCCCTGTGTTCGAGCTTCTTCAGAGTGACATGTATGGCTGTTTCAACTTCGTCGTCTGGCCCTTGTGGACGTTTGGTGCAAGGACTCACCGTGAGCCACCCTGCAGGACGTCAACAGCGTGCCGCCATCTTGTGGTTGGTGGCCGCTATAGTTTTTCTTCTTTGTGGTTCCTGTTTGAAGCAGAGATTAAGTTCACACAGCTTCCTTTTGACATCCACAGTGTTAGTTTTAAATAAAGTTTGTGGAAGTCGACATGAGGGCAGAGCACAATGAGGAATCTTCACAACTTTTTTATCGTCTTCATTTGTAAGGCCATCCGTTTCTCTGAAGTCGAAGGTATTGTTGATGAATTTCTGTTCCAACAGTTGACTGAATACTTGCTACACATCGCAAGAACGATTTCTTTTACGAGTTGTTTTTTTTAATACTCCAGTTACAATTTGTAACAACCCTCTGTTTATTTTATGATTGGGGGTAATGTAATTTTGAGCATGTTTTATTTCGGAACATTCTGAAGTACTGTTGTTTTGCTAACTATCCGGGTGTTGCCCGTTTCATGTGTCGGGGTAATGTTTTTGGGTATGCTCTTTTTCTTTGTCTAGCATGCTGAGGTGAGTTTTGGTGAGATTTTGTTTTTTTTCTGCCACCAGCTATTCTTCTTCTTTGTAGTGATTTCTTTGGCAGTGACTTGTACATCCACATCTTGAGGTTTGTCAGTTTGTGTGTAAGTGTGCATTTACCTTTTGTATCCTATTACCCAAGGGAAGTTCTTTTTGTCAGGCACAACTCGGGTGTTCACCGGCGTGTCACATGTGGGCTTTCTAGTGTGCCTATTTTATGGTGTTAAAATGCTTTAGTATAATTAGGTTCTACGGGTGACGACCCATTTATTTTAGTTTCCCTTACTCTGGGGATTGAAGTTGCGGGGTATTCTACCTTTAGCACTTTTCATTATTGTGCTCCTGAGCATTTGTGTTTTGGGGTCTTTTACCTCTGTGTTATAGTACATTACGTCACTTTATATGAAGCGAAATGATACAAACTGTATTTCTTGTAATGTTACGCTTTTGCTTACGCTTCAAAATGTTTCAAAATCTCTTTTTAAAGGGGATGGGGGATATTGCTATTCAATTGTATGTATCTTAACCATCCTTTCTTTACTTAATGGTTCTTTCTCCTGTGATGTTTTGTCTTCATTGCTGCATCCTAGAAATTTGTACCATTATTGATTGTTCTTGTTTTTATGGCTCTATCTTCTTTGATGCTTTAGCTGCATCTTTGAGATCCGTTCCATTATTTTACCTATGCTTAGTTCTCTCGTTTCCTTTTTGCTTTTGTTTAAGGAAGAAGGGATAATGTTATACCCTACTTAAATGTATAAAATGTACTCTAGCCCTGCTGCCTCTAGCTGCTCAGCCAGAGTGCGAGTCGGTCTTAGAATGTTGGTGTGCCTGTGATGCGTGGAATGCCTGGGTGTCTGAGTGGGATGAATGTGGCAGTTGGAGATGGGCTGAGCAGCTAGGCAGGCTGCTCCTGGTGGGGCTGGTACCACACTAGGCTGGCTGGAGTCAAGAGAGCTGTAACTTGAACTGAAGATTATTAAAGAAGACCTAAATATACATCCTGGCTCCTGGTGTCTTTCTACATAGGACACAACAATCATCCACCACAATGTTCTTGTTTAATGAACGCGTCGACACATAAAAAATGGATTTGTCCATTTTTCTTTTTTGCAATTACAACAGCGCTGACCCATTCAGCTGCATCAACAGGCTCAATAATAATATCTTTGCACAGCTGAACCAGATGTTTTGCTAAGTCATCCCTCACAGATAAAGGAACATCCCTTACTTTGTGTTTTACAGGAATTGCCCCATCCTTTAAAATGATTTCATGTTCATACCCCTCAGAGAACACTGTGGGATACTTAGCCAGGATTTGATCAATACTTTCCTGCTTACTCTCCACCAACATCACAGGAACAGTGGCACCTGGTCTTAACACTTTCACATCCACATCCCCAAATCTAAGTGCACAGAAGGGTCTGTTGCGCTTAGCAATAATACCCTTATCTTGATCGCAACCCTCTACAGTAACATCAAGTTGACCCACGTCCACAGATAACTTAGTAACAGTATTTATGCATTCATGCTCATGCAATTGATTTCAACTTCGGAGACACAATTGACCACTGCAGCATTACCACTTGTTGTGTATCGAAGAAACACACGGGATATCGATGCAGGTGAGTATGGTGGTTTATTCTAGTAACACGGCAAAGACGGACCCCAGCACTTGTCCAGTATAACAGCCCGCAGAAACCGCTCTCACAAACTGCCTCCCCAGCCCATTCGAAACGCCAATATTCCATTCCAATGTAGCCCACGAGAACTTGTAGCACAATGTATCCTCGAGCTCTTGTTGTGCGGGAGCGCGAGCCAGCATAACACATCCCCTTTCGTTCAACAATGAAACAGAGCTGGGAACAAAAGGAGAGAAAGGCAAAAGAAGGAAGAACTAAATCATCGAAAGGAACAAGAGAAGGAATGAAAGAGAAACCACAGGTCAAAGAAAACAGTGAGATATAGGCACAATGAATATTAGAAAAACTCGTCAAGAAACAAAGTCCTTCAGATACATGAGTGGTCTACAAATCCTCCCAACACGAGAAGTGGTACTCTTCTCACAATTGTGAAGGGTAGTGCCTCTACCACCCAGACATATTGGGGCGACAGGTTCATCTGTCAGAGCAGAAGCAAGTCACCCTTGACCAAGAGGATCGAACTCCATATCATCCATAAAGAGATAACCGCCACACTCTCTCTCCTCTTTTCTTTCACACACTCCTCCTCTCTGATATAGAGCAACTCTGCGCCGATTCCAATGTTCACCATTGTCTAAAACAACAATATAAAAATCAAAAGCACGCACAACCTTGTAGGATCCTTTAAACTTAGACAGTCCCTTAACAATGCGACCAGACTTGATCTTGACCCAATCACCAACCTTCACAGCACTCTTAGAGACTACATCAACCCTCAACTCAGAGTTGCAAGAACCATTATTGGATCCCCACTCCTTTAACCAAGCAGGCACTAACTTACTCCGAGGAGACCTACCTCTCAGGATCTCAAAAGGTGACTTAGAAGTAGCCTCTTGAGTGGTGGTATGATAAGCCAATCCTTGTCGACAAATTGTTGTGTATCGAAGAAATCCCTGTACCCAGGACTCAAGTTAGTAAGTATCTAACGGGCATGAGAACCTTCTCCAGGTTCCTGGGATGATTTAACGTTCTTAAATCAAGGTGGTACGGTTGATACTACAACCAACAACCAGGCGGAGAATTGCCTTTTCAGCTGGTACGAGTGAGCATAGCTGATCCAGGCTTCCTGTTTTAAAGATGTCTGAAGTGGGTGCAGCAACAGAGTGTTAACCCTGATGAATCTGCCATAATGTCTATTGGGCAGTGAAACATGCCGGTTGCAGGTAGTGGTATGCGACAATAAGCTAACAGCCTTTTTATTTCAGCAGTGCATACCTCAGTTAGTAATAAAGGGGTTCAGGAGGTCTGACTGTTGATTTTACTCTCACTCTGTTTTGTTTGTTTTAGGAGCCATGCTCTAAGCTCCTTGCTTTGCACCTTTTTCTTTAATCCTTTTTCTTCACTTGTTCACAATATTCTGGAATAGGAATGGCCACCTATGATGAGAAAGGGGCAAAGTATTTGGTAAACATCTGACCAGATCGCCCCGAGGGTGTTCGCCCTTGAGGTGCCTTCCTCTCCGCCACACATTTTTTCTGTATCATCTTTGTATGTGTGGGTATATGTATGGTCCTATTTAGGGCTAACACTTTTTAGGTCGCGCCGAGTTGAAAATACAGTGAACCCCCCTCAAGTATTAGTATTTACAAACTATGTGTTTGTTTGGGACAGTAGGGCATTAGAGACAATGAATACCTAAACATAGAAACAAGAAGAGGTGTATCCAGAATTTTACGATTGAAAATTCTAGTGGAGAAGGTTCTCATGCCCGTTAGATAATTACTAACTTGAGTCCTGGGTACAGGGATTTTTTGGATTGAATTTCATTGAGTGGAGGGCTTTCCCTAACAGTACCCATTGTTCCCTCTAAGTTCCCCTTGCTATTGTGTGTATCGAAGAAACACAGGATATTGATGCAGGTAAGTATGGTGGTTTATTCTGGTAACACAGCAAAGACGGACCCCAGCACTTGGCTGGTACAACAGCCCACACCAACTGCCTCCCCTGCTCATTCAAAACCCCAACTTTCCATTCTATTGTAGCCCACGAGGCGCAAGGCGTCCTCAAACTCTCGTGGTGCGGGGAGCGCGAACCAGCATAACACCACTCTTAAAAACTTTCATGAAATGCCCTTCCTTCTTGCACTTATTACATCTCTTCCCTTGGGCAGGACAACCGGGGCTATTACTCAAATTATTATGTCATCTACATCAGTAATATGTATTAATTCTAATAAGTCTATTAGTTTTATGACTGTCTTGAATTTGTTTAACATAAGGCAAAGGTAAAAACCCAGGCAAATTATAATAAGATATCTGGCAAGGTAAGATACACAAGGAGAAAACACAACGCACTATGATAGCATGAGGAATTTAATTCTACTTATAAAAATTGATATGAACATATTCAATGATACAAATTATTCTAAAATCCTGAAGTCAGCTTCTTCTACCAATTCTGGGAACTACCAATGCTTTAACATTTCCCTGAATATTGTACATCAACTTGACTGAAAAATAGTTTTTTAAAGAATTTTAGAATAATTTGTATCATTGAGTATGTTCATATCAATTTTTATAAGTATATTTAAATTCCTCATGCTATCATAGTACGTTGTGTTTTCTCCTTGTGTTTTTTCTCCTATTGTATCTTACCTTGCCAGATATCTTATTATAATTTGCCTGGGTTTTTACCTTTGCTTTATATTGCTTTACCCTGACCCAGGAAACTTATCCCACTCAGGGTGTCCTTGTTTGCTTCTACAATTGAATTTTTTTAACAGCACTCTCAAAGATTTCGGCGGCACACGCAGCTGCGTTGGCCAAAACTTTAACTGACAGTGCAGAACATTCAATGCCTTTAGCAGTTTTCACGGACTTCTCTAAAGAAGGATTGGTGCAACAAAGAAGGTGCTCCTGAACTTTTTTAGAGTAACAATTAAGTACAACTTGATCTCTAATCTATCGCTCCTTAGCATTCTTGAACTCACAAGAGCTAACCAACATTTTCAAGCGAGCAACATATTGCTCAATACTTTCTTCTGAAGACTGCTTCCTAGAATAACTTTTTTTTGGCTTCCACACAAACATGTATGTCAAGGAGAGAGGTAGGGAGAGTATATGACACTCTTGTTCCCCGGTCAGATATCCATAAACAAAAGAAGAGTGTCTGGGAGGAGGCTAAGCCATTCTAGGGAGCACGGTAACAACCACACTGGGATGTTTAGGAAGGCCCTCACTCACCACCTAGTGATGACATGCTTCATCATCGGGCCCCACCAAAGAGACCGAGTGTCTCTTTGGTGTGCTGCCACGCCAGAATTACTGCAGAGAGGGTTGGTGAGTTTAGGGCGTGTTGAATGGAAATAAACATATAGTGAGTGATGAGGGTATTTAAAATTGTCAGTAGTGTATCTGAAGTAATTTTATTAAATGATCACTAAAGACAAAAGGTATAAAATATATGTGAGGACCCAGTCCACTTTTAATTGAGTGGTGGGATCCTAGAGGGTAGTCGACATGTTTCTTGCCATCGAAACGGTGTTAATTTACCCGGCAATTCGTCAGGACTGGGTGTGATAAACCCTGGCGGTATGGGCCCACTAAGGCCCACCCTTACCTAGGGACGTGAAATGTGAAAATTATAAAAATGGGGGGTGAAAAAAAGTGCCAAAAAATTAGGAATAATTGATTAATTCCTAATTACTCCTGGTTTAGGAGGCTTCTACTGATCGTTTCTGCACTTTTAAGGTGTTGGGAATGAACACCATGGGTCTCAGGAGGGGGGTGGGAGCGTATTCGGCACACCACCCTTGACGCTCGGCACCCGTAGTCTACCTACGTCGCCCTCGAACCGGACCCCGAAGATCACCCCTCCTTGAGGCTGTTGGATCTAGGAAAAATTTAGTGGCAGAGATATCTGTGAGCCACAGTGATACGAGGGGTTTTGTCATGATATGTAGTTTTGTCTTTTGCTCATAAATTGTTTATATGTTCTAGATATGTCTCAATCAATTGTGCATTTTATTATTGTGTTTGTGTAATATTGTTTTTATTTGTGTATGATCCCTTCAAGGCATATTCCTTGAATTTTAAACTGCATTGTAATGATCTGTATGAATTTGCTCTGTTTATTTAATGCCTAGACATTGGTTTTTAATACAATTAGATTGTTAACGATTCTATTTCTTTGTGGAAGCCTTTTTATATTATCTGATATACAGTGCACCATAGGTCCTTCTTCCCTGACAAGACAGGGCTTAGGGCATAGGTGAACAAGTAGACTCCAGGGATTCCCTCTTTGACTCACTGTCTTCCTACCCTGTTCCCTGGTGAAAGTGGGGTACCCTCTCTTTTTTGAAACTACTTTAAACTGTTACCTGGCCACCAGAGCCTTTTCTTGTCCTGTTCCAGCCTTTAGGAAACAACCACCATAGACTACATTGGAGTGGTTCTGATGCTGAGAATGCCGGATGAAAAGATGCTCCTGGTGATGTGCGGTCGATGGGGTTGAGTGGCAGGTGATCCCTCAGTCCACGGGTGCAGTGGGGTGACTTTGGCCACTGAACTTGGGTTCCCACGACGTCCTCTTTGTGACAGTTGAAGGCCAACTGTGACTGGGCTACTGATCTCGCAACACAGTGGTCACAACAAGTGTCCATGTTGGGGTCTAGTGTCCCTCATTGGCGCAGAGTCCAGACTTAGACAGCACTCCTGTGTCCAGCATACTCTGGTGCAACTTTTGGCCATCAAGGATCACTCACTTTGAATACCTTACAGTAGGTAGTGGCAAAACGTCTGTAGTGGGCACCAGCTTGCCAGTTTGAGTTTCTTCAGCTCTTTTGTACCTGAAGCTTGTTGCAGTGGATAAGCCGTCTGATCCTTGGAGTCACTGTTCTGATCTGGGGACGGAAATCAACTTTTCCCCTGAGCCAGGAGCCACAGGCACAGTCTAAATTACAGTAGCCCAAAGTGCAGCAGGGTAGTCCTTTTTCGGTCCTTTGTCCAAATCCAATGTGTACCAAGATCAAGGGTGCCCATTTTATCCTGGGAAAGTGCCATGAGGGGACAACGCAGTCACTAGCCAGTGGGCTAGTAGGTCCCCTCCTCTTTGGTGACAAAGTTCAGGTGATGTGTGGCATTTGGCAATCCCAGAGTGCAGTATTCTTGCCACTCTTAAGACAACAGGATCTTCTTTCGACTGTGAGGCGCTTTGTAGCCTACCCAAGAGCTGTGGCTACCTAAGGGCTACATGCCCATGAGAAAATCGGTTTGGGGATGGGGTTTCCCTGTCTGTCCCTGTCTCCAACATGTCTACATGGACAAAAGGCAGCCTATTGGGTAGTGTTATCACCACCGGCCCATCAAATGCAACTCCCCTTTGAAGCTAGCCTTTTGGGCTAACACCCTAGTGTCCTTCCTAGGAGAATAGGTCACACCTCACTCTGTGGCAACTGCCTTTGTTCCTAAGCCTTGGAGTCATTCACACGTTCCCTAGGTGGGCAAAAAGCTGCTTGTATGCCAGAGCCTGTGTGAGGCCACTGGACTGGCTGGGGCACAGAGTGGCAACTTTCTAAAATGTTAACTTTACTCGTGACATTAATTTTGACTTGGGCATTCAGTCTGATTTAATGCCACGGTTAATTTGATACCTTACAGTACCCAGGTAGGTAGTCCCATTCAGAAGGAAGCCAAGCTGGGATGGCAGCCAATAACCCTTTGGTAGTCAATTCGGCTAGTTAATTTTTCCTCAGCAAAATTATAATTTTAAGGATTGTGCTGCTAACACATATATAACCCCCTTTATCAATTGATAAGGGAGAACACATATATTACTCATGTATTCCAAGTCTGGAAATTGTAATTATGCTGCTAGTTTAGTATTTTGTATAATAGATTTTCACCTATGTACTATAGAACTGATTTATTCGTTTTATAATTCTTTGTTTCTTTGACCTTGATTATTCAGAAACCATTTGGCAGATGGAATGTTTTAATGACATTACATAAGCTTATTTGGCATTTTGTGTTTTTATGGTTGTTGAGAGGCTAGCTTGTATTATGTCCATTACAATTTTTGCTCCCATAAAAATTACTCTACGTGAATCTTCAACCGTATGTAGTTTTTAATCAATACTGGTAACCTTGATGGGCCTGTTTTAATATTTGTATTATTATTGAAATTAATACTTTAATGCTATGCTGTTTTACTTGCAAATTTCTATTCACATCTATTCACATTTGCTTTGATGGTTGTTTGGGTCAAACAAAGTATTTTTGATGATGATGATGCTGACGACGATTGCTTAACAATATGCAGCTCTTTGCCATAGGGCTTTCTGGGCCTTCCTTAGAGGAGACTTGCATATATTATAAATGGAAATGGTAACTTTGCTGTTAGCTTAAATGGCGAAGTTGAACTAGCTGTGTAAACTGTGCCCTTCCAGTCGGCAATGGCAGGCTGGGAGCCATTTTGTCTTTTATCACACTCTGGGTGGCACAAACAGTGCTGCAGCCGTGGATGGGTGCTCCATCTTACATGCCCTGGATACCATATACTAGGGACCTGTAAGTAAGACAGCACTTTCCAATTGCTTACATCCAATTTAACATAACTTTTGTAATGGGACAGAACACTAGCACTGAGGTCTGGACAGCAGGCCTCACCTCTAGCTTCTTTTTTTCTGAGCTCTACTTTATACCTGTGTCAGAGATCGGGTTATTATCACTATGGAATAGCCGTAGGCGAGTTTCTTTTACATTGCAGATAGAGCTTTGTGAAAGCTGCTATGATATTCATTTGAACTTTCAGCGCGATCGAGCGCACAGTCTTTCATCTAGTTCCATAAACCTCGTGATCAGAACTTTTCGCTTTAACCAGGAAGTGCAGGAAACGCTTTTGGCATCCTAAAAGGCGGATTCTTGTCGGAAGAGTAGAGAACATTCTCCGCATCATGGAGAACAGGTTAGTTTGGGATAACATCTATGCCGGTTTATGAGATTGCAGGTCAAACCTGGCAATAGTATGGTGGTAACTCTTGGTAGTTTATGCTTTCTTACAGCTTGCGCGATGTAAGATAGACCATGCTACGGTAAAAACACGGCATGTAAGTGCAGCGTTTGCTGCAATACCTTGTATTTCACGGTGTTTAAGGTGCATTAGGTTACGTTATATTATATCCCACGATCATATCTCACCAAGAAGCGCACGGAGCGTACGCCACAAATGTTTGTTAACCAGAAAGAGGAAGAGTCACCTTAACCACATTAAAAACATCAGATAGGATACAGAAATACCGATACCTTACACAAATTGTGCTCATTATGTTTTCATTTGTTACTTTTTAGTGTTGTTCCCTGATGAAGGGCTGATTGATATACCGGAAATGCATTGGACATGAATTTTACAATGCCGCATGTATAAAAATAATTGGAAAAGAAGAGTTGAATTATACAATGAACTGTGTGTAATAAAACATTGAAGAGTTGGAATAATTGAAATTGTGTTGGAACCCTCATTTTGCGCTGAGGAAAAACTGAGTGCCCACGGGGATGCTTCTAGTGTTCCACTAGAAACACATGTGTTCCAAACTAGCAATTAGCATTCTGGTATGTATTTTGTCTCCTTTTTTATTAGTCACTCGGGTACTCCAACTGCCCCCAACCCGGCTCCTTGCAGAGGAACCGCCACTAACAGCCATTAGAAATCTGCCCTGGGCCCCACTCGTGACCTCTCTGTAATCCTCATTACTACCGGAAGTCTAAAATTCATCTTAAAACCCATCACTCAACGAATGGGAGAATAATTACAAAATTAAAGGTACCTCCACCCAACGTGCAAGATTAGGCTAGATAGCTGTAAACTCCCACAAGTACTGTTACTACATATTTACTAAAACTAAATGGGGACCAAAAAGAAGACAAAGTGGTGCATACAAGACGAATGGAGTTTTCAGTCAGCACCAAAGTAGGAATGGGCCATTTGGGCCTCATTTGTCGAAACCAGGATGGCATTGTCCATTCCTTCAGAGTAGCAAAATAATAATTATATAGGCAATTTTCAGCTTAGATGTCTCCAGTAAAAATAAGTGGTCCAAGGTTCCAGTGGTGAGTAACCGTACCTTTTGCAAAATCACATCTTGCATAAGGAATGATCTTTGCATACTGCCGGTCTGTTAGGTAGAGCATTATCCTGAAATTGTTCATAGAGCAAAACATTTCCAGCATAGCTAGACAATGCCAGATTGGTTTTGTCTCAAAATGTGAGAAAAGTAAAGTGATAGCGAGAAAGAAAAGGCCAAGTTCAAAAATCAACTGTTTCCATGAGGAAAATCTGGATGAAACAACAATACAATGAAAGTCTTTAGGTAATTTCCCTTTACCATTTTTTATAAGCTTAAATAATAATAATAATAATAATTGTTCCTATGTTGCTACCAACCGGTAGCTGCCTCCTGAAACTGGAAATGCCCTTTTTTAGCTGTAACTTTCTACTTGGTAGAAACAACTTTGATATCAGCAATTCTAGTTTCAGTCACGTCGAGTCTCTGTGCACATTTTGGGCAATTGGTTTTGAGAGCTTTTTGTGTATGATAAGTAGCTCGTTTGGTCCCAGTAAATGTAGCTGTCTCTCTTCACAATGCAATCAAAACAAAGGAGTCCATTGCTTTCATTGGCCTGTTAATTTTGTGAAAAGGATTGTAGCGTGGTGCAATTTTTAAGAGGAAGGTAGGTGGGGGCACATAGATTTAACTGTATTTTTGCCCATGTTGCTTTGAATCTCAGTAATTATTGGGAGGGAGGGGTGAGGGGGGGTGAGCAGACACCAGACCAGATTGAGAGTGTGCAAAAGGCCGCTTTTATTGAAACAGGTGCATATTTACAATACAAACCTGGCAACCGCCTCACAAAACTAGTCCTCACTAAATAAGATGTTACCTTACAACCCCAACGTCAGGCCCGCCCCTAACACGTCACAAACCCCGCCCCCACCCAGCACAACATAATTACAATTCAAACAATACCAAAACCTGATAATCATTTAAATATCATCCCAACCCACCGCATAACATCACATTCCAAAAATTATCCACCAACAACTTACATTACCCAAAACCTTGTAACCACCCCACGAAACAACTATTTAAACTTTTCAAGCCATAGCCCAACTTTAGCAAAAACCCAACAACCTTCATGTCCCTGCTGACCAAGAACGCCCAATTTCCGCACGGCACCTGTTCCAAGCGACAATGAACAAAATCTGATTGTTACCCCATATCCACCTGTTCCGACAAAAAGACCCGAAAATCATGGAAGCATAAACTAAATAAATAAATAAAAGGAATTAAATAAATAAATAGAAGACCCAGGGAAAAGAGGAAAAAAGAGCTAACCGAGAATAGGGAGGGAGGGAGGGAAAATTTTTAACTAATCTAATGAGCTCCCGGCCACCAGGTCATTCAACCTAAAATGGTGGCCGGGAGGAGGGGCCAGGGGAATATATAACTGGGCTCCCTCAGTAGGAACCGAGGGAGCCCAAAACTAGCCCAAAAGGAGCCCAAGGCTGGCGCTCCGTGCACAACCCCCCCCCCACTAGCCCCTCCCAATCCGCCCGGGGGTGGGGACCTCCCTACGGTCGGCTGCCCCCCCCCAAGCCCCCCTTGGGAGGGAGGGGTGAGGGGGGGTGAGCAGACACCAGACCAGATTGAGAGTGTGCAAAAGGCCGCTTTTATTGAAACAGGTGCATATTTACAACAATACAAACCTGGCAACCGCCTCACAAAACTAGTCCTCACTAAATAAGATGTTACCTTACAACCCCAACGTCAGGCCCGCCCCTAACACGTCACAAACCCCGCCCCCACCCAGCACAACATAATTACAATTCAAACAATACCAAAACCTGATAATCATTTAAATATCATCCCAACCCACCGCATAACATCACATTCCAAAAATTATCCACCAACAACTTACATTACCCAAAACCTTGTAACCACCCCACGAAACAACTATTTAAACTTTTCAAGCCATAGCCCAACTTTAGCAAAAACCCAACAACCTTCATGTTCCTGCTGACCAAGAACGCCCAATTTCCGCCACCCAGAAAAGAGGGGGAAAGGAATTACCCTCCTCTCTTTCTGCCCCCCAAAACTGACCAACCAAGGAACCAGAACACCTCAACCCAAAAAATTTTGAATCTTCAAGCACCTGGAGAGCACCTCTCGCAATTCCAATAAATATAAATCCATCCCTATACGAGACAGATGAACACCATCGCTGCGAAAGAATTCCATAGTGTCATAACGGACGTCCTTATGGGACACCCGCCCAAAACTCAGATCTCTACAAAAACGGGAAACCTCCAAATTCAACTTCCTTCGCGCCTTATCTACCGCCCTAGGCTTGATCGCACCCCTCCAGGTTCTTCTAGGGACCAACTCTGTCCATAAAACATGGCAGCCCGCCCATTGTTGACGAATAAGGGAAAGATCCTTCTTCATCGCTCTCAATAAAACCACTCCTTTCACCCCACAAAGGTCATTCTCACCAAGGTGCAAGAGCAATACATCAGGACAAATACCTCCCACCAACCAAGAATTCAAGGCCGGGATAAGCTCCCTCCAGATCATACCTCCCTTCCCCTTCCATACAACATTAAAAAGACGAGAATTAAAACCAAGTGTGGGACCAAAATAGCTTCTTATAGCTTGATCTTCCGCGCGCCTAATGAAGGAATGTCCCACTATCCAGATCGTCATGACAGTAGAACGGGGGCCGGCCACTGAACCTGAAAAAGAAAAGCAGCATCAAACTCAAGAAAAATTATCATCCGCAGGCGCCATAACAGGATCAGTACGCACATAGCGCCTAAAACAGTTGGAGGACCAACGCCCTAAAGACATAATGTCTTGCTGCGACCAACCCCTGTTATGAGCTTCTGTTGCTGCCCCAATCCTGAAAGAATGCGTACCATACTGTGTCTCATCCAAGCCCATGAAGCGCAGTGCTTTACGCAAAACCATGCGCAGTTGGTACTCAGTCACCCTGGAACCATCCATATGTCGAAAAACAGGGCCCTCAAAGGCGGCCCCCGAACAGTCCCGCAAACGCCTGGCCCACCTCAAAGGACACGTCTCAGAAGGGGAAGAAGCTTCCAGCCAAATGCCCCTCCCTTTGCTGTGTTGATCAGTTTTTGCCCGAGCCAGCCAGATGTGCAACCCTGTTTCCAAAAATCGAACATTCCCCCACCCCACCCCAAAAGCAACTTTCGACCCCAGTAACTCAGAAACTCTGAAAGCACCAAAAAACATCCAAACCATAAGAGTAGAAAACAGACAAACCTCAAACTCATTCAAACAAACTGAGGGCAAAACCTGCAAAACTCGGGCCAATGTCTGCCAAGACAAAGGTCGGCGAACCATATGTTCCCTACCCCTCTCCCTAGACCAACCTTCCAGCATGCGCTTACCCACCTCCCCTGCTGAAGGAGAATAGCCCCACAGTAATTTGCCCATGAACGCAATACCAGCCAATTTTCCAGCAATCGTCACACGTGTCAGACCCCTGTCTATCAAGTGAAGAATGAACTGTACCACATCTTCAGATAGTCTCCAGCCCGGAGCGCGCCAGCCGGCCCCAGATTCTAAGAACTCTTTCCAGGCCAATTCATACGCTGCCCTAGTGGAAACTGCGAGCGAACCTACCACCAACTGCAAAACCCTGTCTCGCCTACAGTCCACAGATGTTCTGGCATGCTGGTCGGCGTCCTGTCCGCCTCCGAGGCTAGCCCATGGAATCTCTCCCACTGTGAACGAGACAAAGCATCCGCAATGTCATTGTCTACCCCAGGAATGTGTAAGGCCTTAAAACTGATGTCATACGTCAAGCACCCCAACACAAAGACTCGCAAGAGCTTCAAGATGTGAGCATCCCTGGCCGACTGCCGATTGATAATGTCCACCACAGCCTTATTATCAATTCGAAACAGTACTTTTTTGTGAGCAAGCTCCTGACCCCACAAAGTCAACGCCACCACCACAGGGAAAAGCTTAAGGAAGGCAATACTCCTGCCTCCGTTCTTCCACGCAGCAGGCCACTGTTCAGCACACCATCTGCCCTGCCAGTAGAGACCGAAACCAGCACTGCCTGCAGCATCTGAAAAAATTTGGACGTCCCAAATCCAATTCTCTTCTCTGTACAGAGGAATGCCATTGAAAGAGTGTAAAAAGGCTACCCACATCCGCAGATCCTCCTTAACACCTGCTGACAAGCGGACGTGATGGTGAGGTAAAAAATGACCAGACAGAGCTCTACCCAAACGCCTGCAAAAAGTTCTACCTGCCCTGACCACCCTACAAGCAAAATTAAGATGACCCAGCAGCACCTGAACTTCCTTCACTGTCACCTTTTCCTTGTTCAACATAACATGTAAGAGGTCCAACATTTTTGCTTTTTTATCAACTGGTAAGCGTGCCTCCATAACAGTAGAATCAATTTCAATCCCCAAAAAGGACATGGTCGCGCAGGGGCCCATTGTCTTTTCGGGTGCCAACGGCACACCTACAAATTCCATCAGAGTTTGGAATGTTCGCAAAGCCTTCTGGCATGCTGAGGAATTGGGAGCACCTACAAAAAAGAAATCATCCAGGTAGTGAGTCACAAGCTGGTGTCCTGACGTGTCGGTGAAAAACCATTGGAGAAATGTGCTAAAGGTCTCAAATAACGCACAGGATATGGAACAACCCATTGGTAGAGCCTTATCAACATACCACTTTCCTTGAAATTGAATCCCCAAAAGATCCCAATCCCCAGGATGTACTGGCAATAAACGTAATGCAGATTTGATGTCACATTTTGCCATTGCCGCACCAGTGCCGGCAGAGACAACCAGGGCCATGGCCACATCCACTGAAGAATACGACATGGAAGCAGCCTCACCATCAATGAAATCGTTAACTGATGAGCCCTCCGGCCATGACAAATGTTGAATCAAACGAAATTGCCCAGGCTCTTTTTTAGGTACCACACCAATTGGGGAGACAATAAGATTTTCCAAGGGCCAATCATCAAAAGGACCCGCCATCCTTCCCTCACGCACTTCCTTATCCAATTTGTCTTGCACCACCTCTGGATGTTCATTGGCTGACAAAAGATTCTTTGACCACCGCCGCAACCGCGGCCCTGTGTAACCAAGTCGAAAACCTTCCCGAAAACCATCCAACAATAACTTAGCAGCTTCGACATTCCCATAACCCTTCAGAGCCACAGCCAAGTGAAAAGGATTAACTGGCGTACGAGCCTTTGGGCCCAGTTCCAGAAGTGTTTTTCCCCCCCTGTTAGGCTGAGGCTGCTGTGCAGGAGCAGGGGCATTGGCTGTCTGCTGTGACCACTGTCTGCCCCCTGTAACTCGAGGTCCCCAACACCTGGACAGTGGGTGCGTTCTACCACACTGGGAGCATTTGTGTCTAAATTTGCAATACTCTCTCGGGCAATATCCTCTGTTAAAATCCCAACAGGTCCCATTGGCGGATTGGGCTGACGCAGCTGCACCCACCCCTCCCCGAGTGGGCTTACCCTGAAAGGGCCGTGAAGGTAATGGATACCCACTAGCAGTGAAAATCGTCTTGCCACCCGCCGATGCTCCCATAGTGTGTTGCCACAAGTCATTATCTAACTCCCCCCATTTCGCTTCAGGATCCCAAGCCATCCGAGCCCGGAATTCCTCATCGTACTGTGACCAGGCATAACCACTGCCAGTAATCTGCGCCTTTCTGATCACGTCCATATACTTAAAAAGGGCCACACAGCGCTCAGGGAATTTCTCACAGTACACGCTAGCATATATAAGAAATGCCGCTGTCCAGTTTTCTATGGTCAAAGGAACCTTTGGGCGCTTGGCCAACTCGTACTCCTCCTCCTTAGACCCCTCCTTAGACCTAACTTCCCTATGTAAGAGCTTCAATAATTCCACGTACTCCCCTTTCCAAATCCTTTCCTTAGTGGACAGCATTAAATGAGCGCCCAACGGTTTCGTGACGCCCATGTAAGGCAATTTCTTTATTTTAAGCTCCTTGCTGTGTGGGGGATCCTTACCTACCTCCATGGGCTCCGTAACAGTCCCAGAATCCACCTTAGAACCCACACCCCCGTCACCCGTACCCACTCCTTGATCCTTAACATAACGACCTTTGTGGAGTTTAAGATCCACACCCTCTGAAGGAGGATCCCCCCCCCCGTTCCAACAGAAATCATCAATGGCTTGTCCCGCGGCCCAGCAATCTCACCTGGATTCAATAAAGGCAGTTGGGCCGGCCTCGCTCTCCATGCCATCTGTTCAACATCTTCGGCTGACCGAGGAACCCTCACCGCGGGGCCGCTCTCCCGAGTTGGTCTGGAGACTGTAGTTCTCGGACGCACCACCACCGGTGCCTGTAAAACATCATCAGAAGCGTGAAAAAGCCCCCCCCCCTTGGACCCTCAGCACGTATCTCGCCCTCCTCAGGGCTCTCCTCATCGTAATCTAAAACCAAAGATTCCTCCAACCTAGGAGGGGCCAGCACCTTTGACGGACTTCTGAAACCAACCTGGGCCTTACCAGCCCGTACTGACACCTGAGGCGGGGGAGCCGACTGAACCCGTCTGTACTCCCCCGAACGTTGACCAGTTTTGTACACTTTAACCAACGAGGAATCCCTTTGTTGATGAGAAGAAACATTTGGGGCCAGCGAGGACGCGCCGGTCCTGCTTCTGCCAACCCCGCCGATGTCCAAAGAACCTGACAATGGGGCCAGCGAGGACGCGCCTGGTCCGCCTCTGCCAACCCCGCCGATACCTGTAGAAAGAGAAGTTGGGGCCAGCGAGGACGCGCCGACCTGCTTCTGCTGACCGCGCCGAGATCCTGAAAGGAAGACGTTGGGGCCAACGAGGTCGCGCCTGACCTGCTTACGTTGACCGCGCCGGGGTCCCTCGCCGGTACGGGGTATGCCGCGCCAGGCTCCACCCTCCCTTCTCCTCGGTGCAACTGGGCCGCACTCCACCCTACCAAGTCTGCCTCTCCACGACGCTCTCTGACCTGCAAAGAAAAAGGCTGAACTGATGTGCCGGGACCCTTACTACCAGCACGGCCAAAACTACCAACACCACTAGCCATACAAAAACTAGAATCCTGAAACTGCACTTGACCAACCTCCCGAGAAACAGACCCCTTAGATCGAACCGACAACCCTCGCCGAGGAGGGGAAGGCTCCACGTCCTCACCACCACTACTCCAGTTCAACAACTCCTGAACAATCCTAGACGCAGGACCCGATGCCAGTCCACCCTGCCCTTTCTGCTGGATATCAGAACGGGGCTGCTCCATCCTCCCAAGCGATCTGCCCCCAACAGGTAAACCTGGAAAACTCAAAGTGCCCCCAAAACCACTCAGCATATCAGTCCCTTGGATGGGTGCAGCCCTGCCCGCATCACGGACCCCCTCTGCCCAGGAAGGAAAAACATCCAAACCCTCCCAAGATCTAGCACCCACCTGCCTATCACCACCCTCCTGCAGAGGAAAACCAACAGCACCACCCACAGAAGGCTCAATGAACCCCCCGCCAGACCCAGAAACATCTTGTGGATCAACCAACAAAACACGACCAGACTGCAGACCCAGCAAACCTGCCCCAGCCCTCCTTTCCACCTGCGCCCACTCCCCCTCCCCCACAGAACCACTGTGCACAGAAAGCACCTCCCCCCGGGATGAGGCAGGGGGGGAAAACAACAGGGGGCTATATGGGACAAAAGCAGACTGTACTGTACCACAGGCAACATCACTAGCCTGTAAAACCCCCTCAGAAACACGGGCCGGCGTCGAAAAACGATCACCACCAGCCCCTTCGCATGCCTTTAGATTTCCAACCTGTTCAGCCCTCCGAGCCTCCAGATCCGAAAAATCAATAAATTGCCTATCCGGCCCAACAGCCGGCAACACACTCTCACTGCCAGCGCGAGGCTCGAAGATACGAACGCGCGCATGCGCGCCAACCGCCGTCTCCTCACCGAGCGCTTCCTGCCTCCACGTTTACCGCCCCGCTTGCCTCTAATAGCGGGAACTGAAAGCGACCTCACCGGCAGCCCCACGGACACCAGGGGAGCCGACGCCTCACCCTCCCCCAACCCCGCTTCGCGCGGCGGAACCGTCTCCCCTTCTGCATGCGCCACAACACTAGGGGCCGCTCTCCTAGAGCGCGGGCGGCCCCTCTCACTTACCGCCTCCCTCCGTGACTTCTTCGGCGAACCACACGCCGCGACCACCGCCGCAACACGCGCCGAGGCCTGCCGCCGAGGACGCGCCGCACCAGGCACGTCACCTAGAACCAGGTCCAGGCGTCCTGCTTCGCTCAAGAGGCGGATCGCCTCCAAAACGCGATAATCCTCACCAGACATGTCGAAGTCTTAAACACCACACAACAATAAAATTTTTAACTAATCTAATGAGCTCCCGGCCACCAGGTCATTCAACCTAAAATGGTGGCCGGGAGGAGGGGCCAGGGGAATATATAACTGGGCTCCCTCAGTAGGAACCGAGGGAGCCCAAAACAAGCCCAAAAGGAGCCCAAGGCTGGCGCTCCATGCACAACCCCCCCCCCCACTAGCCCCTCCCAATCCGCCCGGGGGTGGGGACCTCCCTACGGTCGGCTGCCCCCCCCCCCCCAAGCCCCCCTTAATTGAGGTGTACCTGTGCTCCGGTGCAGTCCTTTCACTCAGTAGCGTGGAGACTGATCTTTCAGCCATGTGGCAGAATGACTGAACCTAATTTCCCAGTGTTGGGGATATGAGATGAAAATCAACTGGGAAGACAGGTTGACAAACAGACTGCTGTGTTTTAAAATTGCTACATTCTGTTGTTTGACACCAAGTTGCTGAGGTAACACCACATTAAAATAAAATTGGAGAAATGACTACACATAAATCGACTAACTCCAAGGACCTGTGCCTTCACTGATATTAGCAACAGGTATACTGAAAGCCATAGAATAAAACACATTAGGTTACCAGTTGGTCCAAGTGAAGAACATGTCTTCTGAGGACAAGGCAAATCTAGGTTAATCTAACATCATATTAAAATACGGTTTGTTTGAATTGTTTGATACATTTGTTGAAAGGCTTGGTTGTGAACAATATTTATGGAAAACCGTTTAGACTTTTTACTCAAACTATTAACAGAACTATTTTATTTATATGCTTTATTTTAGTACAGAGCTTGCTAAAGCGATTAAGCCTATTGATCGTAAATCAGTCCATCAGATCTGCTCTGGACAAGTTGTACTCAATGTTGGCACTGCAGTGAAAGAACTGGTGGAGAACAGTTTAGATGCTGGCGCCACTAGTATTGGTAAGTTTGAACCTTTCACATATTTCCTTTTTAATCATATTCATGCTTTCCCAAGTGCTGTGCTTTTAATATCAAATAATATATAAAACCATGAAGACGTTTATTAAAGAATGAATCATTTAAATATATTTCTAAAGTTTTCTTGGACCCAAGATTAAGGCGTCCTGGCATAAATGTGTTAATTATTCTCAGGATAAACCGATTTAAAGACATTTGAGGAGCCAGGTTTTGAGATTCTTTGGAAACAGAGTAGTATATACCAGCCCTTATAAGAAGAAGGCAGTGGCCAAGCCTTGATGGTGAGACCTGAAAAAGAATGTCTCTGCTGCTGGACAGTATGCACCTGGAGGTTTACCAGAAGGTTAACTACAGAAGAGCAGTGCATTTGATTACCAGGGAATTGGCTGAACTGATGTTGGATAAAAACGAAAACAGTGTTAAGAATAGCCACATGATACAGAAAAAGATAGAACTTGTCCACAGAAAACCACAAAAGGGAGACCAAGTTGGAGGAGTTGTAGACCTCCTTTTGTTGTACTATTGCAGACGGCTGAGTTTTGAGTGAGTTGTAATGTCAGAAGAAGATACTGAGATAGACCATAAAATACGTGATTGCTTAAGTCCACGTATAATACAATAATTGTGTGAACAACTCAACCGTTTTAGGACAAAAGGGAAGAAGAGGTAGACTTTCCCAAGAACTTTGAGAAGGTAAAAGCAGATAGACCTCCTTTTAAGAATGAAGGATTAAAGAATTATTTCAAATGTGAAAAAGTGGCAACCAAATTACAAATTGTGTGAACTGGTTTGGTAAGTGCGGACTCTTGGCTTCCATCATCAATGCAGGGGTTATGGAGGCTACCAAAGAAAATTACATTCTTATTAGAATTCAGCTTTAATGAACGGACACGCATCTAGCTAATAATAGGTACTATGAAGTCTTTGGAGCTCTTTCGAAGATTGAACTTGTATTCATCAAGCTTAATAATAGGCTGAGCATCATTGGCATATGCAAAGAATGTCAACCACAGAAGCATGTGAGAGCAGCAAACGGGCATGGATAAATTGAACATCTAGGATAAAGGGCAGATTACTGCAGACTTCACAGTTGATGGTTTTAAATTCTGATTCTCCTGGAGTAAGAGAAATAGCATAGGAGCTGTTGGTGAGGGGTGAGCCTTGTCAATCTAGTGCAGAGTCTGTCATTCCAGCCCCCGCAGAAGACGCCTGAGGAAGGTGGAATGGGAAACCATGTAAAAGGCCACAGAAAGAATGCAAAAGCTCCTCCTACTTGCACTGGGAGATGAGAAGATCGTTCATGCAGGACCTAGAATGGCCTGTGTGGCATGAGATTATCTAATACTAAACTGAGCCCCGCCCAGTATCTGATGACCCTCGATGAAAGAAGTAAGGTAGTCATTAAAAGTACTCTGTTATCTTGGTGGGAAAAGGTAGGAGGAAGATAGGGCTACAATCCAGTAGGATTAGTTATTTTGTTCTTTTGAATGGGGTTCCTTACTATCTGAGCTTTCCCTTGAGGGAATGATTGGTTACAAAAGTTTATTAAAAGTCAGGATAATAGTATTGTTATTTACCCTAATTTTCCATGTAGGTCGCAGACCTAAAGGGGAGTATCGTGGATATAGCACAGTTGGCCTTGATGCCAGATGGAATAGCAACATAAAAGTGCATAAGGAGATGCAGAGCATCAGTATAAACAGGGGCAGAACTCGAAACAGTAATACAAGACTTGCCAAAATACGCATTGGACAAAGAATTGCAGTGATCTGGAATGCTTGTATAACAGAATCAAGTTTGTGTTGCATATAGTCCAATAAGTCAGAGCACAGATATAATGAAGGGGTATAATGTTATGTCCTGATGCAGGATTGTAGGTTAATCTCAACAACTTTGAACACTTCTTACTTAATTGGATGCCAGGCTAATGTGCTTTTGATAAAACATGGCTCTAGCTTTGTGCGTGAATGTTCTGTACAGGTTTGTATAATGCTTTTTCATAGGATTGTTAGATTTAAAAAAAAAACAATGTAATTAATTTTTTTCTAATCAAGTTTACAATTTGTACATCATCGCCAGTAGATCATAACATAACAGGTGTATTTGTAAAGCGCACGATTGCCAGAATGTGTCCAGGCGCTGAATAACAGATGTTTATTGTTACCCTACTCAATGGTACTCATTTTATCGACCTCAAATGGATGAAGGGCTGAGTGGGCCTGCCGGGATTTGAACCTGTGACCATGAGGTCGAACACAGGCCCCTGCAGTGGTTGCTTTAGTCCACTGAGCCACCAGACCCGGCTCATCAATATTTGCAATGTAATTTGTGGATTAACTCATTACATTGATATTTCATATTAATGTCAATGTATGCTTGCTAGTACTCAAGATATCTGATAATCATAATTGTACCTAACAAACAGTGGTTTACACACTTAACTCCTCCCTTTTTATTTTATTTTTAGAGTTTGTATATAGCATAAACTAGACCAGAAGATGTCGCTTATCGGAGCCCTTTACATGAGCACCAGTTTCGTTACATAAGGACACATTCATTTTTGTTAGGCAAGGGGAGATTAAATGATTTGCCCAGAATCACAGGATGTTGGGTGTCGCTGCAGAGACTCGAACCTGGTTCCCCAGCTTCGAGGATGACCGCTCTAGCCGTAAGGCTACAACCTCTCCCCAACTTCCTACTTTCTTGAAGCGAATGCCAGAGGTGGGGCGTGGGGAAACTAAACCCTACCAATAAGATACAACAAGAGGAGAGTACCTAAGGTCCTCCAACAATAATCACAGTGGCTCTGGCAAGTCTATTTTGTCATTCACATCAGGTGGTGACGATCATTGACCCCAGCTGTTCCCTAGCATTATTGAGGTCTCTCAAGTTCCTAAGTGACCTTCTGATTGCTTCATATGTTTGGGCCAGGCCTCTCCAGTTATCTGTGCGGATGCTCTACGCGATCATTGCTTGTATCCTTCATTCAGCCTGTATGGGTTAATAATTCTTCATCACTATTGAGGCCAAAAGGCACTCATGTTCTCATCTTCATGGCAAAGAGAGGGTCCTAGAGCATACACAAACCATAATCAACAGAGATGAAATGTATCCAGTGGCACAGCATTTTGCCTCTACACTTCTTCTGTATAGACCAAGTTCCAATAACTGAAAGAGGAGGAGATAGAGTGATGGCCTTTAGAAACTTGAAATCGAAATATATTATCAGGATGAGAACATGAGTGCCTTTTGGCTCGATAGCGATGAAGAAATATGGACCCATATAGGCTGAATGTAGGATACAAGCAACAGTCGCATAGAGTGAATCATTCATCTATTGCAGTAAGGACAACTAACTTTTACAGATTAGGCCTTACAAATAGATCATAGAGCACGTACTCACTTTCGTAGGTACACATAAGCATTGCTATGAAAATGAGAATGGATCTTTTAGTAGTACATATATCAGAATAGAGAAGCGATCTATCCAAGTACTTTCTATAATATTTTTTATATATTTGGGATAAGGCACAATAGGGTAAATTAGAGCACATAGTCACTTTATTTGATGTTTTCTAGCACTGCCACTTTCAAGAGTCTCTAGACAGACTAGGTGTGTGGTGTAATATGTACTGGTGCAGAAATGTATCATTTTGCAACAGCAGCATATAGCAGTCTGAATTAGCACTAGGTCAGTTTCTTAAAAACCCATTCAGGGCATTATATAGGTGCTATCTAATCAAAGATGAGGGAGTGAAGAGGTAGTGCTGAGGAGCACTATGGTGGACGCACCGTCCTCCATGTAATGGTATTAGAAAACAAAAAGATCCACCTCTAGGAGGTTTTCTGTGAGCCTAGGAATGTAAGGCTTACACACAATTCGTTAAATACCCCTCACACACCAAAAGGGCCCTTGGTGTCATGCTTCACCATCGGGGTCTTCCCACCCCACTGCGGGACGGGGCGTGCTACGACTGGCGACTACACTGGAGCACTTCCAATTTGTGAGTGCTATGTGAGGTGTATTGGAGTGAAAAAAAGCGAATAATGTGCTAGTTCACCAGGAGAACTAGTACATTATTAGCTTTTTTTTCTCCGATACACTGCTTTTAACCCCTTAAGCGCTGCCGTCGGCCAAATGTCGTCGCGTGTCCTACCTTGGTAGTGCTGCGCACGTCCATTGGCCGACACGGCCCCACCCGTTATTCGAACGTTCAGCACTGGGCGCTGAATGTTCGACGCTCTAAAAGGGTTAATAGTACCAGCCATATGACCAATAAAGTTTTTTGAATTCATAAGGCCAGGTATTTTTTAAACACCACTTTTCCATTCACTCCTGACCCTACTTCACTCACTCCAATACACCTCACATAGCACTCACAAACTGGAAGTGCTCCAGCGTAGTCCACAGTCGTAGCACGCCCCATCCCGCAGCGGGGCGGGAAGACCCCCATTATATAGGTGCAACATGTGAATGGAGTAAGGCAACTCTACGTTGGTTTTACATATATTAACATATTTATTCACCACAGCTCAGAAGGTTTTAAGAGGTTCTTTAAGAGGAAAAAGGGTTGTATAGTCTGAAGATGTAACCATCACAATAAGATATATTATTTTATCAATGACTCGATGTTTGAGGAGGAATCCATATAGGCCTATACAGGGCAAGATGACCAATATTGTGAATGTATTAATATATATATTTTTAAATGAATATATTTTTATTACAATGTTGGATTTCTGTAAAATGAATTATATTATTGTGAAGTAAATAATGCTCAATGATTATATAATACTAACCAATAGGAATCTGAAATATTTAAAACTTATTGACTGTAAGATGAGAGATATCTGGTAAAGCAAGAATAACACTCGTTATAAAATGGCCACGCCAGTGACACACGTAGGATATTGAATAACAATGGAGTCCTTTGTTTGTGGCGATCACATCTTTGCTGTCAAGTTTGATTGGTTTGAATAAAAACGTGCACAACAGTAAAGACGCTGACATTGACAAAGGCCTGTGAGGCTGAAATGCGTATTGTCAGTTTGCTGTGGGTTTTAGAATAAATAATTTTGCAACAAGGCTCTCTGGTACGCGACGATTCCTTTGGGAGGTTGTGAAAATTGAGCGCGGAATTGCCTTTTTCGAGTAGCAGCACCCGGCACACTAGAGAGTCTACTTGGCGACCTTGGAAACTGATATATATATTTCTTTTTGGGAGAAGGGTGAGGGCGGAGGGTTTACATGGTCGGGGTAGCCACTCTGTAGTTATAGTTGGGGTTGGCAGAGATAGGAATTCCTTGAATTTTTGCTCGCTAATGACTTTGCCCACGTTTGAGGACTCACCGTGAAACTGTGCAGACATGTAACTATTTCTACATTGACAGACAATGTAACGTTTTGCATTGACTTGTAAAGGCGGAGCAAAGAAAGAAGGGGTTGGGGGGTCCCAAAACGCATTTTTCCCCAATGCATTTTCAAATTATTTGTTTATGCAAAATTATGAAACTATCTCAGTACATGGAGATGACCAGTCATTAAGAGCCATATGTATGAAGCTGTTTCGCGATAGCAAAATACTGCGATTCGCAAAAAAATTGTGTTTGAGATCGCAAAACAGAGAATCCCTATGTATAAGAGCCATCCTGAGTGCAAAATTGCTAATCCCAAAATTAGCGATTAGCAATTTTGTGAGGCATGGATTCTGAGAATATTTTTGCGGACTCGCAATCTGCGACACACCAATTGCAAAAAATCACAATTAAGGAGTTCTTAAATTACGAATTCGCAAAATGAGATGCATGAAAAAAAATCGCAATTTACGATTTCACTAAATTCGCAATTTTGCTAATCTCAATTACCACCAAGTCTGAGCAGGTGGTAACCAGGTGCAACCTATTTAAAGAGGCCCACAATGCCACAGGGCTTTTCCACAATGGCTGGGCTGTATGTGATAGCCAGGAGGCTGCAAATTAGAGCTGCTGCACAGAGAAGGAGACGCCAGAAAAGGATCTTCAGAGCGCGCATTACCCTGTTCCAGCGGACTGTGGAGGAGATCCATGTGAACAACAGGCTGGACGAAGACAACATCCTGGACCTGATAACAGAGCTCAAACCCATACTAGAACACCCCACACGCAGGACACACACCATCCCCACCCATGTGCAGCTCTTGTGCTCACTGCACTTACTGGCATCAGGGAGTTTTCAGGGGGTGATTGCCAGAGCAGGAGGGGTCTCCCAGAGTGCACGGTCGCGTTCTTCCACGCTTTCCTTGATGCAGTGGTACAGAGGCTGCATCACCACATCCAATTCCCCAGCATGCAACAGGCACTAGACCAGACCAAGTAGGAGTTCTACCAGATAGCACAATTCCCCCACATAATTGGCTGCATAGACGGAACCCATTTCACTATTTTCCCCCTCACAGAATGAGTAGGTGTTCAGGAATCGCAAGTCCTACCATTCCCTGAACATACAGGTAGTGTGCAATGCATCACTGACATCGTTGCCAAATACCCAAGCAGCACCCGCGACTCATTCATCTTTCGCCACATTGGTATTCACCAACGACTCACAAATGGGGAGTTTGGTGAAGGCTACCTACTCGGTAAAGGCATTGGACACAAGGACACACCAGTAAAGCACAGCAGTGGCAGGACAGTGTTTAACCTGATTCTTCTCACTCTGCAGGTGACAGTGCGTATGCTGTCCGTGACTTCATCCTGACTCCCTACCTGAATCCAGCTACCGCTGGGGAACTGAGGTACAACAGTACCCACTCAGCCATCCGCTGTTCCAATGAGAAGACATGTGGAACACTCAAGAGTCGTTTCCACTGCCTACATAAGAGTGGAGGGGCACTACAGTACAGTCCCGAGACATGTTGCAAAATCGTGATTGCGTGTGCCATGCTACACAACATCACCACCAGGAAAGGCACCCCAGTGGAGGTCACAGATTCAGACTCATCGGATGATGAAGGGCCAACTCCAAGATGCAGGCCAGCCGGTGGTGTTGGTTCGGCTGTCGGCCACCAGAGGCAAGATGAGATCACACAGAACTATATCTAAGTGAGTAAGGATGACACAATGCTACAGATTGGTGCATAACTGTGTTTTTATTTCTTTCAGTGCAGGAAAGTTTCCGTCACACAGCCTGATGTGCACACTATGCAAGTAAAATTTTCTTGCACATGTTAAACACACAGTGCAAGTCTTTTTCACAAACATGAGTCAGTGTGTGTTGGACCTGGGGGTTTCCAAGTCACCTAGGGTAGCTTGGCACTAAGTAGGAAGGCCTAACTCAAAGGTACATGTGTAAAGTTTGCGTCACACCCTTTAGTAACATAACGTTCATCCACTCCAAAATAAGGACACTACACCAGTCTTTGGAAAAATACGAGCTGTTTTATAAAATCTCTTTGTTGTTCAGCAGTTCGTGGCTCATTATACAAAAATAGCTTCACATTGGTGTACGTAACCTTGGGGCACCAATTTCAGCAGTTCAGACCCCACCTGAAAAGAGTTCACTACTACCCCTCCTAGCAATAGGAAATATACCACAGTTTCAGTTGTAACCACGAAAAGATCTTGCTTCTCAATGCAGTAAATTACAGTGGTACCTTACTCCTGGAAACTCAAGATACTTATCGTAAGCAAATTACAGTGTTTCAAACCTTCATCCTAATACAGAAATTCAATAGGGAGCATTAGACTTCCACGTTATGTAATAAGGCAAATCATCACTTGGTTAAGAGCAAGGTACTACATATTCCTTCTGTCAGCTGTTGAATTACTGTAATTATCAAAAAGTAAAGCAAGGTTTGCCTTATGGACACTCAGCGCCAGTAAACTTTTCCAATTTCTGACAGTTACAGAGGAGAACAGACGGGCACTGAAAACAGGCCGATCCCCCAGCGTTGTTACCAGGGAATCAATACTTTCCAGCTCAGTTAAGGCTTGTCTTGTCCCAATCGGGAAACAGGAAGTCTGGCAATCACCAAGCTGCCTAGTCTGAACTCCCGTGTCTCCACTTCCCTACAGCCCAGAGACCCTGCAGTTGTTTAGGTTACGAGTCCAGCTCTGGATATTCCACCAAAGCTAGACGCTTACTTATTTGCCGATCGGTCCCTGTTGAAAGCACACCGAGATTCCGGTGCTCCTTCTTGATCGCTTGTCCCCTTCACACGGCCTGCCCGGCCGACGGACCCCTCAGCTCTGCTCCGCTTTTAGTCCGAGAAATCTTCCAGCCCTCCACTGAGCCTGCGCGGCGGTCAAGACACCTCTGCGCCTCAGGAGCCGTCCAGACCTTCACTAAGCCTGCGCGGGAATTGAGTCAGCGCTCCTCCACTATGGCACCGCCCAGCCCCTCACTTGGCCTGCGCAGCGTTCGAGACACTACTCCCGGCAGGGAGATGCGGCGCCTCACCAGAGGGTAATTCGGTTCCTGGGGCAAGTAAATTTCAGCAATCTCTTATCACAAAGTGCTGACTTAGGCGGGTCACTTCTGGAAAGCCACGAGTTCAGTCTGACATGACACCGGGGGACAGCAAGTGTAGGGATTTACTGCCTTCCCCCACTGCCTGGGCCTTGACTTAATCTAGTGGTCAGCCTCAATCGCCCTCACCTGGTGGTGTCTTACTGTCCTCGCCTCATTTATTCCACATCAGATTCCCACAGGTTACTCCTGCGTCAGGGATATCTTGAGTCCATGTCCTGGCAGGGTCAGATCAGCAGATGAGGGATAGCATCAAAACAGCAGGGTTAGCGGCCCAGCAGGTCTGTTAACCCCCACAGTGCACCAGTCTTCTCCTTCCACTGCCTGTACTCCTGTCCTCCAGCTCTCCTCTTCACACAACACCTTCTAAAATGGCTGCCCAACATTCCGCCTTATATAGGCTGTCCCCAAAAGGTCCAGAAGGGTCCAGAAGATTCTGGAATGTCCCTATACTAACCTATGGGTCCGTTCTCTGAGGTGGCAGTTGTGGCAGTTACTGACCACCATTTTGTGGGCCTTGTTAATCTAGTCAGAAAGGCACCTAGGCCTCAAGAAAAAAAACTATGAGGTCAAAGAACACCTAACCCCTAGGCCAACACCTGAAAAACCCAGTGGACATAAAAATTAAAGGTTCTGAGGGGCAAAAAGGGAACAAAAATAAATAATTAATTAGGAGGGACTACCTAAAGGGCAGACAGGTCTAACAGGCGTCCCCCCCCCCAGCTGAAAGTGGGGAGAGCTACCCAACCCCTTGGGAGTCCTCATCACTAAGGCGGAAATACCTAGAGAGACCGTCTGCATTGGCGTGGTCCACTCCAGGCCGATGTTCCACCCGGAAGTCCATTCCCTGTAGGGAGATGGACCATCTCAACAACTTGGGATTTTCCCCCTTCATTTGCATCAGCCAACGAAGAGGTCGATGGTCAGTCTGAACCAGGAAGTGCGAGCCAAACCGGTATGGCCGCAACTTCTTCAGAGCCCATACCACCGCAAAAGCTTCCCGCTCAATTGCCCTCCACTTCTGTTTCCGGGGAAGCAGTCTCCTGGACAGGAAGACTACAGGCTGATCCAGACCCTCTTCATTGAGTTGCGATAACACTGCCCCAATGCCATGCTCTGATGCGTCTGTCTGGACAATGAACTCCTTGGAGAAGTCTGGGGCCCTCAAGACCGGTGCTGCACACATTGCCTGTTTCAATTTCACAAAGGCTTGCTGACAAGCCTCTGTCCAGACTACCCGTCGAGGTTGTTTCTTGGATGTGAGCTCTGTGAGGGGCGCTACAATAGTGCCATACCCCTTCACAAAGCGACGGTAGTAACCTGTGAGGCCCAGGAAAGCTCGGACCTCAGTCTGGGTCTTGGGGGGTTCCCAGGCCATGATTGCCTCAATCTTTGCCTGGAGGGGCTGCACTGTTCCCCTACCCACCAAGTGACCTAGGTACACAACCGACCCCTGCCCAATCTGGCATTTGCTGGCCTTGATTGTCAAGCCAGCCTGTTTCAGGGCCTGGAGAACAGCTTGCAAGTGGCACAAATGGTCCTCCCAACTGCTGCTGAAGACAGCAATGTCATCCAGGTAAGCAGCGGAGAAAGCCTCCATTCCAGAGAGGACCTGGTTCACCAGCCGCTGAAAAGTGGCAGGGGCGTTCTTGAGCCCAAAGGGCATCACACAAAACTGGTAGTGTCCCTCAGGTGTGGAGAAAGCTGACCTTTCTTTTGCTCCATCTGTAAGGGAGATCTGCCAGTACCCTGAAGTAAGGTCAAAGGTACTCAGGTATTGGGCAGCTCCCAGCCGGTCAATCAATTCATCCGCCCTAGGGATCGGATGTGCATCAGTCTTGGTCACTGTGTTCAGTCCCCGGTAATCCACACAGAACCTCAGTTCTGGGGTGGTGCCCGGTGGGGCAGCTTTTGGTACTAAAACCACCGGACTGGACCAGGGGCTACTGGAAGGTTCAATGACTCCTGGCTCCAGCCTCTTGGTAACCTCAAAGTGGATGCTGGCCTTCACCTTGTCTGACAGCCGGTAGGTCTTTGACTTCACTGGTGGGCTGGCTCCTGTGTCCACATCATGGGTACACAGGTGGGTCCTTCCCGGGACAAGGGAGAACAACGAAGAGTACTGTTCCAATATCTGGCGGCAGTCCTCCCGCTGCTCAGGAGTTAGGGATGGGGAGAGAATCTCTCCCTCCACCGACCCATCCTTTTCCTGAGACGAAAAAAGGTCAGGGAGAGGCTCGCTTTCCGCTTCCTCTCCTCCATCAGTCACCATCATCAAGATGACCTCGGGCCTCTCATGGTGGGGTTTGAGGCGATTAGCATGCAGCACCTGTAGGGGCTGTCGAGGGGTCTTAAGATCCACCAGGTAGGTGACCTTACCCTTTTTCTCCAACACCTCAAAGGGGCCTTTCCAGCGATCCTGGAGAGCACTCAGCTATCCAGGCTCCATCACCCACACTTTCTGGCCAGGCTCCAACTCCACCGGGTGAGCGTTGTGGTCATACCACTCTTTCATTACTGCTTGGCTGGCTTCCAAGTTGTCAGAAGCTTGCTTCTACAACTTTGCCATTTGGCTCCGGAAGGCCAGCATGTAGCTCACCACATCTTGGGGAGGCTTCCTGGGAGACTGTTCCCATCCATCCTTCACCAGGCTGAGAGGTCCACGCACAGGGTGCCCGTACAGTAGCTCAAAGGGGCTGAAGCCCACTCCCTTCTGCAGCACTTCCCTGTAAGAGAATAGCAAACAGGGCAGGAGGACGTCCCATTTCCTCCGCAGGCTCTCAGGCAGACTTCTTATCATGCCTTTTAAGGTCTTGTTGAACCTCTCTACCAGTCCATTGGACTGGGGGTGGTATGGAGTGGTGAAGCGGTAGGTCACTCCACACTCCTTCCACCTAGGTTCAAATTAAAGACCAAAGGAGGCAGGGCCTTGTCTGTGCTCCTTCCACAACTGTGGAACGAGCTCCCACCTACCTTGAAAGAGGAATCGCAGCTTCTACCTTTCAGAAAGAAACTAAAAACTTATCTTTTCAGAAAGGCCTTCACGACATCATAGGAGGTGAAACAACTGAGGTTCTAGGGTCATTAGTGTGTTATGTTCTTTCTGGTAAGCGCTTAGAGACCGGGAGTGATAGGCGCTGTACAAGTAATCCCTAACATAACATAACATAACATAACATTGCCTGCATATATGCTGACATAAAGTTGGTCCCCCTGTCGGACACAACTTCCTTGGGGAAACCCACTCGGGTAAAGATCCCCATCAGGGCCCTAGCCACAAAAGGTGCAGTGACAGTCCTCAGAGGAATTGCCTCTGGGTACCGCGTGGCGTGAGCCACCAGAACCAGGATAAACCTGTGACCAGCGGTAGTTGGTGGATCCAATGGCCCCACAATGTCGATGCCCACCCTTTCAAAGGGGGTGCTAACGACAGGAAGTGGTTCCAGGGGAGCTTTTAGCTTCACCCCTGTCTTCCCATTGGCTTGACAGGATACACACGTCCGACAGTATGTGTCGGATGCCACTTTCATCTGAGGCCAGTAAAAGTGGGGGACAAGCCGGGCAAAGGTCTTGTCCTGGCCTAAGTGTCCTGCCAAGGGAATCTCATGAGCCAATTCTAGAAGAAAGGCTCGGTATCGTTGAGGGACTGCCAAGGCCCGCGATGAACCGGGTAAAGGTACCTTGGGTTCACTGTAGAGGAGTCCATCCTCCCAGTAAATATGGTAGTGCCCTCCAACGTTCCCTGCTGCCTGGGCTTCGGCCTGTCGCCTCAGTCCCTCAAAGGTAGGGCACTCCTTCTGGCCCTTACAAAACTCCTCCCTGGTAGGCCCTCCCTCCACATGCCACTCAGCAGGGATGGGTAGGTCCTCCAGGGAGACTACTTCCCCCTCCACGGACTCCTGGCCCACCACCGCAGGTGGCCAATCTGTCTCATGGGGCGTGGAAGCCGAAGCAGGCTCCTCCTGTCTTCGGGTCTTTCCCTTTTTGGCAGCGGGCTGGGCCATTGTTCCAGGCTCCAGCCCAGGCGAACTCCCTCTCCGGGTAGTCGCAGACCTTGTGCTTACACAGGCCCAATCAGGTGTACCCAGCATCTCCGTATGAGTCCGGTATTCCACCTCCTTCCAAGCATTGTGCTCCATGTCATTCCCTAACAGACAATCGACTGGCACGGCAGGGCTTACGGCAACTCGAAGTGAACCTGAAACCCCTTCCCCCTCAAAGGGACCCTCCGCCACAGGGTAGTGTCCCAATCTGCCGTCAGCCATCATGGCAGGGTGGAGTACATGCGGAATCACCTGCTCTGGAGTCACCAGTTGACTCCTTACCATAGTCATACTGGCTCCTGTGTCTCTCAGAGCCTCCCCCCTTTAGCCATTGATGGTGATCCATTGTCCATACTTGGTAGTATTGGAGGGCACCTGGATCTTAGGAACCATCTCCTAGGGACACTAAGTTGACACCCGCCCACTCACCCTCCCTTATCTAAGGGCAACTCCTCCCCGAGCACTACAATAGCTACTCCCGGGGCTTTTCCTCCGGTGGGAGGGGGTGGTCTCTTTGGGCACTTGACGTCTCCCTTATAATGTCCAACACCACCACACTCGAAGCAGTGGACAACCCTTGGCTGCTGGCCTTGGCCAGGATGAGGGTTTCTGGGCGGGTTAGCCTTAGGGGGGAATCCTGTTCCCTTTCCCTGGAAACTGTTTTGGGGACCTTTTGAGAACTCCCGCTTTTTATCTCCCCCATCCTTCTTCTGGGGTCGCCCTGTCCGGCCCTCTGGGAATCCCCTCCAGTCCCCTTTGAGGACACCCGGGTACTTGCCCAGATGTCCGCCTCCTCTGCAAGCTTCCGGGGGTTGGTCAGCTTGCTGTCCACCAGGTGTTGACGCAGCTCGGGAGAACATTTCTCGAGTAGGTGCTCTTTGAGAACAAGGTCATACAACCCCTCATAGTCCCTCACCTCGCTGCCTTGTATCCAACCCTCTAATGCCTTACTTGGGTAATCCAGGAAATCCACCCAATTTTGTGTGCCAAATTTGTGACTTCCCCTGAACTTTTGCCGGTACTTCTCTGGGGTCAGCCCAAACTTCTTAATTAGCTCCACTTTCATGGTGGGGTAGTGGGTCTGCTCTTCCTGTTCCAGGGCCAATAGTGTGTCCCGTCCAGTAGGAGGCATGTATTTGTACAAACCACCCCCCAGTGTTTTTCCTGGATCCCATGGGCTCTTAAGGAGACCTCATAAGCAGCCAGCCACTTGGCGATGTCATCCCCTGGGCTGTAGCTTGCAACTATATCTTTAGGTAGGTAGGGTCTGGATTCCCTGGTCAGTTCTTTTTTTTCACTGCCACCATTTGGAGAATTGGAGGATCCCATCTGTAGGGCCTTGAGTTCTAGTTCCCTAAGTTTCAACTCATGAGCCATCCTCTGTTCCTCCCTCTCCTGTTCCAACCTGGCTAACTCCCACTTTAGTTGTCTTTTTTCCCTCCTGTCCACTAGTTCAGCTTTGGTTAAGCTTCTTCCGGAGACACTGCTGCCCTCCCTTGAGAAGGTCCTAGGTCCTGGGAGTAGGTTTTCCATCTCAGGATCGAGCAATCCCTCTACCCCTATGACTGTGTCCCGTTCCGTCCCCTCTTCCTCCTCCTTTCCCTCTCCTTGTGCTGCCACCCAAGCCCTCAAACTGTTCTGGAGTTCCCCCTTGTTGGCGCCACGCTTAAAAAACACTCCCATCTTCTGACAAAAGTCTCTAAGCTGGGCTGCGGAATAGGTTTCCAGTTCCTCCAGAGCAAATTCCATTTTGCTGCTGAGAGATATCGGGACAGTCACTCGGGAAAAATTGGTTCAAAGGGCAATTCGAAGCTACCTCCACCTACCACCAGGAGTAAATTTGGAAAACAAAAAGAAGTAATTGGGAAGTCCGCCAGGAGAAAACTCCAGGTGTAGGCCTGTGGAGTACACTTTGTTACTTCAGAGTAGACGCAAACACATTTCTCATCCCACCGCTAGACACCAATCATGTTGGACCTGGGGGTTTCCAAGTCACCTAGGGTAGCTTGGCACTAAGTAGGAAGGCCTAACTCAAAGGTACATGTGTAAAGTTTGCGTCACACCCTTTAGTAACATAATGTTCATCCACTCCAAAATAAGGACACTACACCAGTCTTTGGAAAAATACGAGCTGTTTTATAAAATCTCTTTGTTGTTCAGCAGTTTGTGGTTCATTATACAAAAATAGCTTCACATTGGTGTACGTAACCTTGGGGCACCAATTTCAGCAGTTCAGACCCTACCTGAAAAGAGTTCACTACTACCCCTCCTAGCAATAGGAAATATACCACAGTTTCAGTTGTAACCACGAAAAGATCTTGCTTCTCAATGCAGTAAATTACAGTGGTACCTTACTCCTGGAAACTCAAGATACTTATCGTAAGCAAATTACAGTGTTTCAAACCTTCATCCTAATACAGAAATTCAATAGGGAGCATTAGACTTCCACGTTATGTAATAAGGCAAATCATCACTTGGTTAAGAGCAAGGTACTACATATTCCTTCTGTCAGCTGTTGAATTACTGTAATTATCAAATAGTAAAGCAAGGTTTGCCTTCTGGACACTCAGCGCCAGTAACCTTTTCCAATTTCTGACAGTTACAGAGGAGAACAGACAGGCACTGAAAACAGGCCGATCCCCCAGCGTTGTTACCAGGGAATCAATACTTTCCAGCTCAGTTAAGGCTTGTCTTGTCCCAATCGGGAAACAGGAAGTCTGGCAATCACCAAGCTGCCTAGTCTGAACTCCTGTGTCTCCACTTCCCTACAGCCCAGAGACCCTGCAGTTGTTTAGGTTACGAGTCCAGCTCTGGATATTCCACCAAAGCTAGACGCTTACTTATTTGCCGATCGGTCCCTGTTGAAAGCACACCGAGATTCCGGTGCTCCTTCTTGATCGCTTGTCCCCTTCACACGGCCTGCCCGGCCGACGGACCCCTCAGCTCTGCTTCTAGTCCGAGAAATCTTCCAGCCCTCCACTGAGCCTGCGCGGCGGTCAAGACACCTCTGCGCCTCAGGAGCCGCCCAGACCTTCACTAAGCCTGCGCGGGAATTGAGTCGTCGCTCCTCCACTATGGCACCGCCCAGCCCCTCACTTGGCCTGCGCAGCGTTCGAGACACTACTCCCGGCAGGGAGATGCAGCGCCTCACCAGAGGGTAATTCGGTGCCTGGGGCTAAATTTCAGCAATCTCTTATCACAAAGTGCCGACTTAGGCGGGTCACTTCTGGAAAGCCACGAGTTCAGTCTGACATGACACCGGGGGACAGCAAATGTAGGGATTTACTGCCTTCCCCCACTGCCCTAGCCTTGACTTAATCTAGTGGTCAGCCTCCATCGCCCTCACCTGGCGGTGTCTTACTGTCCTCGCCTCATTTATTCCACATCAGATTCCCACAGGTTTCTCCTGCGTCAGGGATATCTCGAGTCCATGTCCTGGCAGGGTCAGATCAGCAGATGAGGGATAGCATCAAAACAGCAGGGTTAGCGGCCCAGCAGGTCTGTTAACCCCCACAGTGCACCAGTCTCCTCCTTCCACCGCCTGTACTCCTGTCCTCCAGCTCTCCTCTTCACACAACACCTTCTAAAATGGCTGCCCAACATTCTGCCTTATATAGGCTGTCCCCAAAAGGTCCAGAAGGGTCCAGAAGATTCTGGAATGTCCCTATACTAACCTATGGGTCCGTTCTCTGAGGTGGCAGTTGTGGCAGTTACTGACCACAATTTTGTGGGTCTTGTTAATCTAGTCAGAAAGGCACCTAGGCCTCAAGAAAAAAAACTATGAGGTCAAAGAACACCTAACCCCTAGGCTAACACCTGAAAAACCCAGTGGACATACAAATTCAAGGTTCTGAGGGGCAAAAAGGGAACAAAAATAAATAATTAAGTAGGAGGGACTACCTAAAGGGCAGACCGGTCTAACAGTGTGCAATGGGTTACCTCACCCATTGCCATGTGCCACTCATGGCTCTTCACCGTCTGCGTGCACGGCTCATTGCCCCTCGCTCAGGGCGCCCACTGCCTTCCCCTGAGGCATCGGTTGCTCTCGCCTGACTCACACTATGACGTCTGTCCTGTGGGATGGGGGAAGTGATGCTGCTCCTACTAGATTGCTCATCATCCTCCAGTGAGCTGAGGGGTCCTGTGAACACCAGTGGCTGCTACCCGCAACTGGTCCACCGCACATGTGACTTGCACCATTCCCTGTCTACATACTGGCTGCAGTGTGCCATCTCATGCTGACACAGCGACGTGCCTGCACTGATGTGGCAGTGGACAGTCGGTTTACAGCCTTTGTGTACATGTCCAGGCGAGTGTGGAGGCGCTGCCTCTCCCTGTGCCTAGCTGCACGGTCTCTCCGCATCTCTGTGCACCGTGCCTTCAGGGCACCCGTCATGCCCATGAAGCCCACCCCCATTTGGCGCTATATTGATTTTATTGCCTTTGCTTGCAGGCACTGTACCACTAGCATGTTGCCTTCAAGCCCTGCAAAGACTGTGCCTTCGCCTACGGCAGCTGTGCTGGTGGACGGCAGTGCCCTGCACCTGGGTGACTTTCCTGGAGTGGGACGGGCAGAGGACTGTGCTATGTGAAGTGAGGGACGCTGGTCCTGGACTTGCCGATCCTCCACACATGTGTCCAGAGGATCTACCTCCAGTGGTGGCAGTGGTGATACCACAAGGCGCCGTCTGCATGTCACCGGGATTACTGGGCTGCCTTCCTCCTGCTCCTCTTGCCCTGACTGTTCTTCGGTGTGGGATGCATCCTTTCCTTCTGCCATGGGTTCCTGTGTTTCTGGTGGTGCTGTGAATGTAAATATACACTTTAATTTGGTGTCCTGCCTCGCATTGGTTGTGCAATAAATGTTACATTTTAGAGTTACATGGGTCCTATCTGTCTGTATTTTGCCTTTCCTGACACACACATTCTGATTGTACCATGCTGGGTGTCACTGATCCACTGTTTGGTGTGGTGCATGTGACTACATCTCCCATAATGCATTGCTGTGTGTGCATGCACTGGAGTTGCATTTGTGTTTGGTGCCTAGGTCTTTCCTGGGGGTGTGGGTGAGGTAGTAATGTATCAGGGGAGTGATAGCATGCTTCTTACCTTGTCTGGGGTTCGGAGCTGTCCCGGTCAGCCACGTCACTCACACTCTCCGGCAGCAGGGTGCCCTCAACAAACACCTCCAAAGGCGTTGAATCAGTAGCAGCGGACGTCCCACCACCAGTCTTTCTTGCCTCAGCCAGCTTTGCAGCCACCTTTACTTTGGATCTCTGGCGCATATCATACCACTGTTTCCTGAGGTCTTCTACGGTGCGGTGGGTCACCCCTATGGAGTTCACCTTCCCCTGTATGTCTGCCCAAATTTTCCTTTTGCGTGCCTCTGGCACACGCAGTGATTGTCAAACAGGAGCTCATGGCTCACCACCTTTTCTTGTATGAGCACCTCCTACTCCCTTTCACTAAATCTCTGTTTTCTTTTCCTGGCATTCTCCACCTTCTTCTTGTCCTGTGTGTCCATGTCTCCTCACTCAGAAGCAGTGCACAAGTGTCTCAGCTCTCCTCTCAGCCTCTCACTCTGCTTCTGGCAATCAGTTGCAGCATGGACAGTCACACTTCCTGGTTGTGATGTCATCAAGCTGCACCTGAATTTACGATTAGCAGATTTGCAATTCCTTATTTGCGATTTCGCAATTAAGGAATCGCAATTTAGGTATTCACATTAATTTTCTGCTCCTTTTTGGGAATCGCTAAATATTAGCAAACTTTTATTTACATCAGGTTTTGCGATTCTTAAAATGCGTTTCGCAGAAAATTGTAACTTTAGAATCGCAAATTCTGGTTTTGATACATATGGCCCTATATGATTGGCTAATGACTGCCTTTACAAATGTTATACGGTACAAAAGGGGGGTGTTATATGTTATAGTTATAGCAGTGTTCTTCAATCTGTGGGGCGCGCCCCCCCCCCCCAGGGCGGCGCGACACCTTCCCAGGGGGGGCGCGCACTCCACTTCAATCTGACCTTTGTTCCCTGAGTCCCTCCGTCGTCCGTCCTTTCAACTCTTCTGGTAGGATTCTGGTATGTGGAAGGGGGAGGGAGGGGAGATCGATGGGGAAGGAGGTGCCCATTCTTTTGTCATGTTAACTTTCCCAGGAGGGGGTTAATTCACAGAGCTGACCGCTTCAGCTGCAGTGGGAGGCACGAGTCTCCTCTGCTAAAACCGAAAGCAAACAAACAAACAGCCACGCTTTTGGTTTTAGCAGAGGAGACCCCTCGCCTCCCACTGCAGCTGAAGCATTTCAGCTCTATGAATTAACCCCCTCCTGGGAGAGTTAGCTCTTCCCAGAACGGAGACCTTAAAACACTACATACTGTGCGGAGGTTTACCTACACTGCGCATGTTAGAGGGTTACTTCACTCTCCAGTTTTCTACCTTTCCTTTTCGCATTCTACCCTCTTATTTCTTTTTCTCACCTTCTTGCTTTCTGTTTCCTTTCATGTATGCCCCACGCTCTTTGTCTTTCTCCTTACTCTCAACACAGTTTTCGTAATTTCCGTGTACCCATCTCTGTAGATTCATTGCAACCCTCCCCCTCCCACCAAGTTTCTTCATGGCATTAGTGTAAAATATTATATATGTGCTTCTGCATAAATAACTGACAGAAGGGGATGACCTAATTCATTAATTATACTTTCATTGTACTTTCCTTCTGTGTTGCCAGTGCCAGGCCCAGTGGCTTTTCCACTATGGCTGCTGAAGTGGTGGATTACCTGGATTTCCTACGCCACTGGTAAGGCTTGTTCTCCCACAAGAGGGCCAGTGCCCCTCTGCTCTGTAGTAGGGGCTACAGTTCTGGCAACCGGTAATTCGAACCAGAGGGGGGCATGTTGGGAGGGGAGGCAACACAGACTCACACAACCATCACCTGCTGAAGGGTACATCACCCCAAACAGTTCTGGCCTTTGCTCAGTCCTATAACTGGGCGGAATCACATTTCAACCCCGCCAACCCACCCTGCCATTGTCCTAGCTGTAGCCTACAACTTCTTATAAAAGATGAACAAACTACAAACAATTTACAACTTTGACTTTTTTAAAACATGTTCTTTTTGTATAATGTTGCTCTAGATACCTCATTTATAGCGAGCACAAACAAAAATGCAAATACCAGAAAGCAAAGTGAATCACTAAAACTTAATTGAATACCACTAAATATGTAACACTAAGTTTGCTATCATTATTTGAACAGAAAGAGAAAAACGTTTTTAAGTTTAGAAAATAATGAGCTTCAGCTGCTCCAAATTCAGATCTTCCTGCCTGGCTCCCTACTTTCATGTCCTACCTCATCATCTTCCCTTCTGCTGAGTAAAACGTGGCAACAAAGGTACTTTTGGGGGCTTTCATATTCATTCTGCAGGCCTGGCTGAATACACACACCGCCCACTCTTCCCCCATCACCTGATTCACCCTCAACTCGGTTCATTCAAGCCAGTGCTAAGTTCTGAGAGGTGGAAGTGTGAAAGAAATGGGAGGGGGAGAAGACCTAACAAGCATTGGAAATGCAATATGTCTTGCATTTGTTGGAGTTGGAGCAATTGCCATTGTAAATGGCAATGTTTTTTACATATGTAATAAATATGCCCTTTCCACCTTAATAAAATAAAGAACTCCTTTGTTATTTTCTGTAGTATTTTGCATAGCATGAAATACCCCTTATTTTGGAAAGCTCTTCTGTTTTATATACTTCAAGAAATGCAGGGCGATTTAAATATGTAAAATAAACCCAATAGTCCTCTACTCTGCAAAGTGTAATGCTATTTGTATGAAAAATATGCAACAATTTGCACACATTTTATCTTGGAAAGTGATGTTTTGAGCTGTGTAATAAGCCTCTGTCACTTCACCACACCCACCCACTCACAAACCTGCAGTTTACTAAACACTCTTATTGTATTGAATGTTATTCGCTGAATATGCCCGGAATGTGCACGTGGCGGTCGAGTCCAGAAATTTCTGTCGGGGGGGGGAGGGGGGTCAACGTCTTAAAAAAATCAGCTGGGGGGGCTCAACATACAAAAGTTTGAAGACCTCTGTGTTATAGGCAGCCATGTTGTTTTATCACATTTTGGCTGTATTCTGGGTTAGGGGCCTAGATCTAAACCAATATTAGGTTTTATATTTTCCCTACCGATTACCACTTTACCGAAGTAGTAATAGTTAGGAAAACGTATTTATGAGTTACTATGGGCTAGATGTAGGTAAACTACATTTACTGATTCTAAAATACCGAATTTTACAGATTCTGTATTTTAGAATCGGTAAATGCTATGTAGGTAATTAATCGGTAAGTATTACCTAATCGGTACGATAGGGTGGCAAGGTGTCACTTTGACACCCTGTTGCACCCCTGAATAGTTCATGGGTGCACATGTGGCACACGTACATGCCCTAAGGGCATGTATGTCTGCCACATGGCACTGTTATTAAATGCAAAAAATAGCATTTTTTAAGGGTTTTCGAAATTTACCATGAACTTTTAGTTGGTGATAAATAACGAATCCTGAAATGGGAAAATCATTCATTTGAGTGCTCCCTACATTGCGGATTCGGTGATTTACCGAATCGGTATTTTAAGTAATCGGTAATTTACAGATTACTTAATTACCGATTCGGTAAATTACCGAATCCTTGAATAGGGCCCCTACACCGAATTTCGGCCGTTACCGATCACAATTAGGCTTCCTACATCTGGCCCTATATCTTTTAAAAACAATTTACGGATTACCACAGTACCACCTAGGATGTACTGCTGTACTTAAATAAATTAATAAATAAGTAAAAAATTAAAACCACTATAATTCACTCTATTTCACAAAAATAGTGTACTGCAATGTATTTGCAATTTTGTACATATTTAATTCTTTAAGAAAACTCAATGCAGTGCCGTGGTAATGCCTACAAATAGCCGGGCCACTTAAAAAAAAAAAACATTTATGAAAAAAGGGCACTTGCAAGGTACCAGCTTTATACTCCCTAAATTGTTTAAAATATATAAACACACTGCCCTACCTATTACCACTTTAATAAAGTGGTAGTAAGTAGGGAATATCAATAAAACCTACTTACCCATATTTCATGCGCTAACCCAGAGCACAGCTAAAACTAAGAATATGGCTGCCTTTTAATTTAACTGTATGTGGCCTGGCGCCAAAAGGCCGCCAGGACTCTAACACGCACTACGAAAAATGAAATACTCCTTTTGGCAAGTTACTATTCACCTTTATCCCATATGATTAGGCTTTCCTGTTTTCAGTTTCTATTTTTGGTAAATTCTGGTGGTGTTTTTTCAGTGTTTTCCAGTGATTTCCATACCTCAAAAAAACAGTGCTTTTCAGTGTTTACTCTTTTTTGCGCCATTAAAAACAACTGAAACTGTGTTTTGCCGGTGTTTATGGAACGCTTTGCTTTTATGATTGCTTTTTCAATTTTTCCTCAAACTGTGTACTGCTCTACATTTCAGAAGCTTAATAAAGTCATGAAATACTTTCCATTTTCCTTTGATTCTGCAGCTCAGATTTAACAAGCATTTGCAATGCAATAGGTCTCGCATTTATGTGAGTTTAAGCTATTGGCATTGTAAATGACAAAGCCTTTTATGTTTTAAAAACGAAAACAAAAATAAAAGGCATTATTTTCAATGTGAATAGCTCAAACTTGTGTAAATGCAAGACCTATTGCTTTGTAAATGTTTGTTTAAAATGAAAGCGTGCATTGGTCACTCAACAAGTGTTTGTCAAATATACGTAGAGAACTTTTTAAAATGCTATTATAAAATTGCAATGTGGCCAACGTGGTGTGCTGTTGATGGCTGCCTTCTATTGTACAGAGACGCCTATGAATAATATTTATAAAATTACATAATACTTGATGTAAACAGCTAAACATTATTGCACTTAGTAAAGATATACCCTCCCCACCTTAATAAAACAAAGAACTCTTCCCACTGTAATAAAACAAAGAACTATGTTGTGTGTCTTTTTTTTTGTAGAACTTTGCACAGAAGGCCTATTACTTAGCGAGTCACATAGCGCCACTGGAAAGGAAGTTTCCTGTATCAGTTCAGCACTTTGAAAACAATGTTTTGTAGCGTAACGCCATACTCAGTACCAATGTACTGCACTTTGAGATCTTACATGTGCCACCAGTTAAACGTGTTATAGGTGCCATCGCGCACTGCACTCTGATATGTCACATGAACAGCCAGTGCACTGCAGTCAGATGTTATAGGCAACACTGTGCAGATTGTTTTGCTTTTATAAATATCACATGCAGCAACAACCAGAGATAATGTGATTGCTGCCCTAATTGTAGTTAATGTGACCCCCTCCTTCTGTCCTACAATCTCAGGTATTCCAGTGCAACCCTACGCTACGTACAAGTGCAGCTGGGGAGATGCGCCCAAATGTTAGTCCAGTTACTGCCTCTAAGTGCTGATTCACTAGAATGGCTGCCCTTCAGACATTCCCAGTACTGTCTGTATCAATACTTCCCACTTGCTGGCACCGGTAACACTGGCCTGTGTTTGAAGGACTGCATGCATTCCCTAAGAACGAATTCAGAAATTTTTGGGAGGGTGGGCCTGCATGTTTGACCTCTGGGGCTACTCCTTGCTGTGGTAATAAGCGGTGTGCCCCCTGCCGTCCTTGGGGGACTTTTATCTGGCTTCAAAATGATTCAGGTGGAAATATGTTATTGTTTTCTCCTTGTGTTGTCCTTAAGTTCAAAAACGATGTTGCATTAAACAAAGAGCAGAAACTGTAAAGGAAGACTATAGCTGGGAACTGCACGTATCGGCTTTTATTCTGGTAAAACATTTGAATAGATTAAAATAAAAGTGTGCTAGTGTCGCCTGGACATTTTAAACCCCTGCCGTGTAAGCAGCCTTTCCCCCAAAAAATGTGAAGGCCATCATTATGTCAAAGTCCTAGAAATTATGAATTTCCTATTTTCTCTGGCAATCCTGCCAAACACTGAGCTATGGGTCTGGAACGATGGCAGGGAACTCTACTATGGCAGATACTAGGAAAACAACAAGCAAAAATTCAAAGGCTCCCTCACAGCCCCATTAAAGTGCACCTGAGATAAAGCTGGCACCAAACGAGAATAGCACTTTTTGGCTGGGGTTTTGATGAATCACAAGCTTGGCACTCGGCACGCAGCTGAAATAATCACAAGGCCAGTGATACTTTGATGCACAATCGGGCTCTCTTCACACATATGCATAGCGTCTGACATTCTGTCACTGACACAATTAAACATAGACTTGTGTAGAGTGCCTGCCACCACATGCACATTTGCCAAAGTGTCCACGTATAAGCAATCTGACTCACTTTTCAAATACAGGATGACAAATGCCAATTCAATCATGCATGCATGCACCAAACAATCACACAAAAAGTGACAAGCACACTGAAAACATGGTACACTTGCACAATCTTACAATCACGCACAAGGCTTCACCTACACAAATATCACACACACATCACATAATACACAAGCACAGGCTTGTACTTCTACAGGTGTATGACCCACAATTACCATGGTGAGTAAACCGCAACGGAGCTGGGGAGAGTTCCAGACACTCGGCGGCTGTGACCTCCGCACTGGCTCGTGTCACCTCTAGGGGTGAAGGAGAGGACTGGCACTGGCAGGACGAGAGAGTGACTCGATGATTCTTTGATACTGACAGTCCTGGGAGTAGAAAAGTACAATTCTTGCTTAAGCTGCCAATCAATATCACATTAGTGAAGGAGAAAAAAGCTGTAGGCGGAGAGGGAGGAAGCTGCAGTGTGCGCCAGACAGCCTTAGCGCTGCCTCCTCGTAATTGTTGACACACAAACTCTGGGGAAGGCTTCTCCCCCATCTGATGAGAAGGGGGCCGAATATTCCCCAGAAGATCTGGTCCACTGCATGGCCGCTCCAGTAGCAGCACAAGGACCTCCTGGTCGACAAGACCCCTTGAAAGGAGGCGCAGCTTTGCCTCTGGCACCATTAAAAAGTCAGCTCGTTCTTCACGCCCCGGCTACTGGCTGGCTACGAAAAGAGAAGTTGCTGTCTCTGTAGCTCCTTTGTCACGCTCTGCCCGCACTGAATGAGGGTCAGTATTTTCAAACATACCTGACTCCACTGCGAACACACAACTCCCATACTTTATTTGTTCTTTCTTATTTTTAAATTAACTTGTACCTTTCAATATACTCTTTCTTTTCTGGCTCCCGTTTTCTTTTCTCCATTTTGAAATGCTTCTAACTACACACTGTGTCTTTTTAGGTTTCGCTGGGGGACGGAGCTGTAAGCTCCGCCTCCAGAGAAATCTCTTGATTTCAGTAGTGACTCTGGAATACGCCCCCCTGTCCCATTGGCTAGCTCCATAAATGGAGGCTAGCCATTGGAACAGAGAGGCGTCCGTCATGGCCGGACCAGATTCGGGGGCGTTCCCGAGAATCTTTGGCTTTTGGCTACGTCAGCCAAAAGCCGGGAACGCCCCCGAATCTGGTCCGGCCGGGCCGTGCTTGCTGCTGTCCTGCCTTACTCTGTGTCCCTCCTCCCGCCGTCCCCCCTCCCCTCGCTGTCCTGTGCACGTTTCCCGCCTCCCTCCCGCCGTTCGTGTCCTCTCCCGCCCCCTGTGTCCTCTCCAGCCCCCCTCCCGCCGTCCTTTCCTCTCCCGCCCCCCCCGTGTCCTCGTAGGTGCTGCCGCCATTTTTTTTTAATCATCTACCGGTGAGGATCGTCATTTCTCGTTTGTTCTAGCGCTTTATGTTCATCGCGGCTGCCCACGCCGCACTTGTGCCAATTTTCGTGCCACCCCGCCTTGCAGGCCAAGAAGAGAGAGAGAGAGGAGCCGGCGCCCGTGCCTGGCGGTGGGCGGGGCCGGCTGGGACAAAGAAGAGCCTCGTGGGCTCCATTTCCTCTTCCCCAGGCGGGAGGAAGCTGTTCTCCAGCTCGTGGGCAGCGATGTGCAGCTCCGGAGGTGGGGGTCCTACTGCGACAGAGCGGCCCTCCCTCCATGTGAGCGGGCGGGATGACCTCGGAGCGGAGCGAGCCCCTGGGGTGGCTGGAGGAGAATGCCTATTTTCAATAGTTCTGACGTGCAGAAACGGACAGCTTTGCACTGTGTGTGTGTGTATATAGACGCATGTGCATACATCCGGGCCATAGCAACATATTACTCATCAAAATGCTGGCACTATATACTTATATTACCAGAGGCTGTAACTGTGGCTGTAGAATTGTGTGTTGTGCATGCGCATGTGAGAGGGAGCGGGTTGTTTGGTGGTGTGTTGTATGTGTGAGTGTTTAGTGCGTATGTGAGCTAATGTAAGCGGGTGTTTTGTGTGTAGTACGTGGCAAGGGTGTACAAGTCAATGTAGTTGTGTGCATGGTGTGTTGTGATTTGTGTATGAGTGTGGTACTTTTTGTCTAGCTCATATATTCATGCACTCTATAATGTATAAACACACCATGCAAGTCTATTACGCGTACACGTGGAATGGAAGGAGTGGTTTCATGTAATAAAAAAAAAAACATTGTGTATGCAGCTAAAGGTCACACTGACTTGAGTCGCAGTGCACAGACCCTCACTTCGGATCCCTGCCAATGCAAGACTGTGTCCCCCCCCCCCCCCCCTCCCTCGAAAGTGCTTGGCTGCCCAAACACCTTGAAAGGGCCGGGTGGGAGCCCGGGCATTGGGTGTTAAAACACGGGTCAGCTTGAGCTGGAGGTGCAGGGGGAGATAAAAAGCTGCCCGCGCTGCCTCCTCCCACCGCCTTATCTGCCCGGGACTTGTGAAGCGCCGGCGCGGGGTGAGAGCTGAGCCTACGTCTGTGCCGACCGGGCCGGGCGTGGGGTGTGCTCCGGCTCCTGGGCCGGCCTCTCTCTGCTCCTTGCCCCCCTCTCCCTCCTCCCGCGCTCCCCCCCCCCCCCCAGATCATGTTGACATATTCATAGAGTCGCAGTGATGCTGTGCTGCGGCGCTAGTAAGTGCCCCGCTATCAGGGTAAGTGGCTGCCCCCTGGGGGCAGGCGGGGGCTCTTCCAGTCCCTTTTGTCCCCGCACAGCCAGAGGGTGCGGCGTGAAGAGCTGATAATGGGGCAGGGGAAGCGGCTTCAGCGGCCAGAAGAGGCCCATCGGCTGACCACGACTCTGGCGGGGGAAGCCCACTCTTGGTGCCTCTGTCAATCCCCCACATCTCCCCGAGGTTACTTGGAGTCATCGAGGGGAGGTTTCAAGAGAGAGAGAAAGAGAGAGGGAGGTGGAAGGTAGAGAGAAAGCGATCCGCCAGGGAAAAGCGAGAGAGAAGAGAAGTAGAGAGAGGGAATGGATAGGTGGAAAGAGATTGTGTGACGAGATGACAAGCTTGTTTAAGCATTTATGTCAGGGCTGATTTTAGTTTCCCTAATCTGACCCTGATGTCCAGTGATTTATAAAGCATTTGAAATGAAATTGGCACATTTCTAAGCCCTCGGCCACTTCTGCAGATATGGAAGCAGCCGAGGCCCAGCAAGATGGTGAAGTTTGCCCAACATTACCCAAAGTGATGAAGTCAGGAACCTGTGACTTCAACTCATGTCTTACAGTCAGATCACCTAAGTGCTAGCCCACATCTTCCTTCTAGAAGCAGGGTGTTTGTATTTCATGGACCCGAACACTGTTATTTGCAGGTAATGGTGCTAATCTTTAGAGTTTAGAGTTGAAATTCTCACTTGGTAAACAAATCTATTAAAAGTTCAGGCTTGATATGAGGTGGTTTAACCAGACCCCTTTAAGCGTGTGCATAACTGAGGATAACAACTTATTAGTATCCTTAAAACACACAGGCCCAACATTCGAGCGAACTGCAGGTGGGCAGTGACCCTGTGATATGAACCTGTGCAGAAAATACCATGGAGAATGTATCTGACACCATCATCAAATTTTGATAGAAAATAAGAATTGGTTTTCAATGTAGACGCAGCGAATATTGGTAAAGAAAAGAATCCTTAGAGTAAATAAAGGCAGAGATACTGAAAACCTGTATCAAGGCTTTGTTGTCAGGTTTGCTGCTTAGGGACTAAGGAACATGATAGTAAATATCAAATTGGGCTGTTTCAGTCACTAAGAAATAATGTACAAATTTCAGGAAAAGACCAGCAGGAAAAGCTTGAACAGCTAATACATGGAGAGTTCTCTTGGAAAAGATAGCACCGAGATGTAGCACCGAGATGTGGAAGGATCATGTGAGCTCTCGATCAGGAAAATGCATTTCTGGTAAAATATAGGAAGTGTGCTTCAGGATTAGATTTTGGGGAGCCATGGTAAAACCTGCTGTTTAATGCCTTGAATTAAAGAGTTTCTCTACCATTGCTCTGGCTATTCCAGCATTGCATGCCTTGCAAGAAGTTGACAGGTTTGAGATGCTGCCTACAGTCCTGCTGCCTCTCACTCCAGAGATGTGCTGCATCGGGTAAGATTGTATTTCCACAGCTCGTCATAAAGTAAGCAGTGACTGGGGTAATTGCCTTAAAATACAGCACTTTTGAACTCGTTTCTCACTATGTATACCACTTGAATTAGAATTATTTTAATGCAGTCGAGAATGTGTTTGCTACATGTTTGCAGAGGCTGCAACAGTAGACTGAGTCCTATACAGTCTTGACATGTCATGGTCAAACTACTCTATTCTAAACATTTTAAGGGGCTTTGGTTCAGCTCCATTAGCTAATGCTTTCTTTGACACAGGAAGATTCAGTTTGTTTTGTAGAGCCATCGTCAATCACAACTTGAATCTCTCAAGATTTGCCTTTTAATCTTACTTTCTTTCGATTAGCTGTTTCGGGTAGATCCTTTTGCCTACATTAGAATGCATGCCTATTTTCCATCTAGGAAGTACACTCAGCCTTTTACAAATGTAATTCTGCATCTTGTCCGTGCATTGTATACTTACAGCAATCCTTAACAGGTACCCATTACCAGATATACCAGCCACCTTCTAGCTGATCGTTGATGAAAGCTGCTAGAGGACCCTACCAAAAATGTAGTGCGCTTGTGATTGCTCCTTCCCTACAGCATAGCCTCTTTTTATCATACTTTTGATTGGCTGACTACATATTGGAGCATGTGTTTAAACTCGTCACTCCTGTGCTTCTCCCCTACTAAATGCCAGCACCCCATGCAGCCCACGTTCCTGTATTGCCCTCCTCCAACTCTTCTCCCCCCGCTTTCTTTCTTTTTAATTAATCCACTCCTTCAATGCTCGCCCACCCCTCGCAGTCCTTATACAGCATTTTAAAAATGAATATTACATTTGCTGGTGGGCCTGGCAACTCCGGTTTGCTACTAGCCACTACGTTTCCAGAAAAGGCACTTCGATCGAATAGAATTTTTTTTACACATATTTTCTGCAGCAAGTGGCGTTCACCATCTTGGATCTGTAAATTAAACAAGCATTTACAATGCAAAGGTTTCGCCTTTGGAAAAGTTAGAGCTATTGCCATTGTAAATGACAATGCCATTTATTTATCTGTTTTCAAAACCAACACATAAATAAAAAGTTTGTCATTCACAATGCCAATAGCTCAAACTTTTCCAAAGGCGAAACCGTTGCATTGTAAATGCTTGTTTCATGCCTCTTTCCAAGCCATGGTGAGGCATTGTTCTGTGCCCGCACCTGCCCTAGTAGATAGTGCCTGCCTTAATGCTAGCAAAGAAAATATCTGTGGAATAACGCTATCCAATGGGATTTAACTGGTCACAATGCACGCATAATATCAGGGCTACCGATTTCTGGTCCTGTTTCTTTTTTTTTTTTTACTCTCATAAAGGAAAAAAAACACAAAGTCGTGGCATTAAGGACATACAGCCTCGCCTGCAGCAGGGCTCGCTCCAGCGCCCGTGCACTTCTGAGCCGAACACTGTCTCTTTGAAGTGGCTGCAAATGTTACCTCTCCTTTCCAATCAAAAACACAGCAGGGCGGACCATCTGCTCTGCATGGCCTCCCCCGATGCCACTCTCGGCTGATGGTTTGTACAGCTACAGGCCACACGCAGAATCCTTGCGCTCACAGCCCTTTGCTACAGATTCCACAGTGAAGAGATTTGTCTGATGAGTGATAACAATTGTAAAGTGAAGTGTGAAAAGGTCACAGTCTTCCCAAACTGAAATGTTTCAACACTTTCATTAGCATATATTTGGAATGAAAGTGAGCTTTATATGATGCTGATGGGGTTGAAACTTTATATAACAATTGAAATCCGCGAAGGAAGAGGGTGTGGTCCTGATAAAGATCATGTATATTTACAGCTGCACCATCTTCCACCTCAGCAGCTGGCCACGCGTCTCCCAGGGATCTCTGAGATTGCCATGATTTTTTCAGGTGTTGATGTCACGAAATAACCAATCCCAGTCCTTCCAACGGTGTATCACAACATGGGCGGCATCCCAACTAACTACAGAGGTCAAGTATTAATCTATGAAGGCAGGCAGCATCAGGTGATGCCCCGATTTTTTCAGAATTTATCAGGGACAGCATTCACTTTCTCCTCTCGTCTGTCCCACGATCTGACGGCGTGACTGTGTGACTGGGACTGCAGCAGACCCTGCTTTGTCCTGCCACTGTTCTCGAGGATACCGGGCCCCTCCCTGGGCTGTCAAGGAGCTAGCGGCTGCAGCGTCCCCCCTCGCCTGCCTTTCTCTGGCTGTCAGTGAGCAGGGGATAGCTGAAATGCTGCTATTCCCACCTTTTAGCCCCCCCCAACTCTCGGCTCCAGGGCTCCTTGTCCTGCACTTTGGCACGCTCCCTGAATATTTTACAAAGATGATCGTGCGCTCCTGGAAACTGAGAGCGATTCTTTCCTTAAAGCAACAGGAGCATTCCTAACGTCACCGGCCAGGAGTGAGGGTGGGGGGTCTTCTGCACTGAGGCCCCCCCCCCCAGCACATTGGGCTCTGCCTGCCCCCCCTGCACCAAACTGAAGATGAGGGGCAGATAGGGTGGGCCCTTTGCGCGTGGACCTGGGTACCCAGGCACAGCAATCTGCCGATCCAGGGTGGATTATTTATTCTTAACCTCCTTGAAGTCCTGTATTAAAATAGAGAAAAATATATATTTAAAGCCTAAAGTCTGCCCTGGCTCACAATGCGGGTGGGGTCCATCCCAGTAGGACAGTTTGTTGTGTTGTGGCACAGATCTAGACTTCCCTTGCTAGTGAAGTGTGCATCCGAGGCCTCTCACCTCCGCGCCGGGACTACCCTTGTGGAATCCGAAGCCTTCTCCTGTCGTTCCCGGGCTACCCTTGATTACAATGTGCGGTGCCCGCCCCCACCCCCCAAACCCATCGCGCACTGCTCTATTAACAGAGTCGTTAGGTAAATGGTCTTTTGAAAGACCTGTGAAGTACTCGGCCGCTGCAGTAAAACAGCAGACCACAACAGCTCCTCTTCCCCCACGTGAGCCAGGCAGGCGGCCTGGTGTTACTCTGGCCCTTGGGCCATTCACACCTCGGCTTCCCATTTGCATAAGCAGTGTTTTTTCCCCTGGCACCTCCGTGCCAGACGCCCCAGACAGGCCAATGGTTTCTATTACTTTGGCTCCATCAAGTGGACAAGAGACGCAACAACAATGAAAATCAGTCTGACTCGGTTTAAACCGGTCAGCTGATTTTTCATTCGGTAGTGTATTGTCCAGCATAGTCGGTTTAAACCGAATTCCGGACAGCCTAAATATGATTCATCAAAGATTTATAACATTACAGTCATCATGAAGAAATACTCATTGTAAATTATCTACTTTACATTGCATTTGAATAACAGAAGTATGAATTTATACATTGAGTATAATAAAACAATACAATAACACCCGATGCATTTCGGGGCATCAGCCCCTTCGTCAGGGGTCTGTTAAAGAAAGAGAGAAAGAAATAGGAAACCTTATTTCTTTTGGTGTTATGGAAGATCAATGTTGCTAAATGTTGCCTCTTATAATGTGGAGCTTACCTCGTTATTGCGAGTATTAAATGCCACTATGTAATATAGTGCATATAGGAAAAGTTCTATAGTAAAAAAAGAAAGCGTGTTTTATCCTTTGTGTATTAAAGGACTTGATGATAATTTTTGAAATGTATGAATAGTATCATTAAATTTACCTGATCCTCTCTTGAGTGTACAGAGTCTGTGAAAAATAACAATCACAGGCTATCAGTTATCAGACTATTGAAAAAAATAGGACTCAAGAAAAATGAAAATAATGACATTCCAGCATCTTAAATGCTGTATTGGGCTCACCTGTTGCTTTCTTAAATGTGACCTTAATCCGTTGAATCTGAAATATGCAAATAAGTGGATCTCAATCCCTCTTACCGAGTACTACAAAAAGCGGCATGAGTTTTTATATAAAGGAGCTCTTTTTACCTGCCGGGCTTCAGTTATAGCTTGGCCCCGCTCTCTCACTCGTGAACAATTCTGCCTGTGAAACATCGAAATCAATACACAGCCCTTAGTAACATGCGAACGTGACAAATTTTTAACATTCCCTACTCGGTATTACACATCCGCTTACCTGCGGGTTCAGGAATTAAGCCGGTCCCGCTTAGTATTTAAATGACTCTGCGTGAAAAAAAGATACACGCGACTATTAGACGAGCTATCACAGCGAGCGGGAATGCTCGCCGAAAAATATTCTTATGATTGATTTGAGCTTACCGATCTACTCGCCGTCGGTCTCTGCTATATGCGACTGGAGGCAAAAGCGTCAACGCTCAGTCCAAAATTTGTTGTTTAAAAAGTCCCTTATCTCTGTTATCACGTTAAGTGGAAATAAAAGTAGGACTGGAAAACTACGGGCGCCATTACTAAATGGTGTTTTTTACTTGTCTAGTTTTGCTGTTTGAAAAGTCCTTTATATATACTGCTATACTATACGAAGATAAAACGTAGAACTAGAGGTTCATTACTAAACAAGATTTTTTGGGGAGATCTTTTGAATTCCAGTATTTAAAAGATTAGAAGTATTAAGTGTGGTAGTGTAAACAAGGAAATCAGACAAAAAATGAAAAAGGGAAAATAAATAATAGAAAATAGAAACGAATATACAAAGAGTGGCAGCAAGCAATAGAATCAGAGTATCGCCTGCCTATTTACAATCTGATCATTACAGTTTAGTGATTACCTATTATAGTCCTGCATTATCAAAAACCCAAAGTGTATGCTAAGTGTAGTGTGACGTGTCTATATGTATCACTGTGTGTTAGTGTCCCATGGGGTACAGTATTCTAGGAACTTATATGATGATGTTCCATATACTTTTCTGTTGTACTATAGGAAGCACACCATATCCATTTTGTCATTTAACCCGGTTGGGGTCAAGGTCTGTAATTTACGAATCCAAAAAGCTTCCCTCTGGAGTAGGATTTTGGAGTTGTCCAAGCCTAATCGTTGTGGAAGTAATTAGATGATCTAAAATCTTAGCTGCGCAATAGTATGCCCAGCTTCCCACCAATGTTTCGCAAGTGGCGATGTTAAATTTTTATTTCGAATGCGGCTTTTGTGCTCTGAAAGTCGCAATTTCAGTTTTCGCTCAGTCTTTCCGACATATAGTAAGCCACAAGGGCATTTAATGGAATAAACCACATGTTCGGAATTGCAAGTTGTGTTATGCCTGAGTTGAATTTTTTCACCTGTCCGTGGATGTAATAGGATATTCCCAGGTATTACATTGTTGCAATTTTTGCAGTTATAGCAGCGTGTGGTACCTTTGTATGTTTCCTGTTGCGGGATGGTGCCCATATTTCGTGTGGGTTTATTCAATAACTCTTTCAAATTCTGTGCTCTCTTGTACGCATACAAGGGCTTATCACTGAACAAGGTTCCAAAATCCTTTTCCACTTGTACAATCTCCCACCTTTTCAGAATAATGCGTTTTATATCCCTAGATGCGGTGGAGTATTTTGAAACAAAACCATTCTTTTATTTTCAATCCGTGTTTTTTTCTTTAAGAGGTCTACCCTCGGGATTGTCTTGATCTTATCCACGTGTGCTTCCAGCAGTTTTCTCGGATATCCTCTATCTAGGTAACGTTGCTTCTGTTCTTCGATATGCTTACCACAGCTCTCCTTGTCAGAAGATATTCTTTTAATCCTCATAAATTGGGACACTGGCAAGTTATTGATGAGATTCGAAGGATGGAAACTTCCATACAGTAGTGCGGTATTCTTATCTGTAGGTTTTTTATAGAGGGTAGTGCTGATTGAATTACCTTTAAGTTCTACCCATACATCCAGAAAGGATAAGGCTGCCTTACTGATGGTGTGCGTGAATTGAATTCTGGAATTTGCAAGATTCAAACTCTTAATATTTTGAATTAGATCCGCAGTTGACCGTTTCCATATTATGAAGATGTTGTCAATGTATCGCTTGTAATATACAAGACCCTCTTGCCAAGTGTAATCTTCAAGAATGTAGTCCAGTTCAAACTTGGCCATGAAAATATTGGCATATATACAGGCCCCCGGAAAACCCATTGCTGTCCCCGTGAGCTGCATATAGTAATCATTTTCCCATGAAAAGTAGCTGTTTTCTAAACAAAATTCCAACAGTTGCAGTATTAGGCACTACAATTCATCAGGTTTGTCGTCTCGAAGTAAAGCCCACTCCATGGCTTCTAGGCCTTGCCTGTGAGGAATAGATGTGTACAATGATGTCACATCAATTGTACATAGGGTCCAATCCGTGGCACCTTCTGTGTCAATAGTTGATAGACTCCGTAGGAAGTCCGATGTGTCTTCCAAATAAGTTGGCCAGTTTTGGATAAATGATTGCATGTGAGCATCAATGAAAATGCCCAAATTCTCAAAGATAGACGAACAGCCAGACACTATCGGCCTAAATGGAGGATTCTTAAGGTCTTTATGCACTTTTGGCAAAAAATATATCCTTGGTCTTCTTGGATAAATTTGTCTCAAATAACGTTTAGTCATAGTGTTCAGCCATCCAAGTTCCTCTGACTTATCAAGATTCCTGGTGATTTCAGTTGTTGGATCTCCTTCTAATTTGGCGTAAGTGTTCACATCCTGTATATGTTCAAATCCCTTCTTTACATAAAAATCCGAATCCATTATTATGAGTCCTCCTCCTTTGTCGGCTTTTTGGATTACAATCTTTTTGTTATTAATCAATGTTTGGAGAGTGCTGTATTCCGACCTTGTTAAGTTGTTGAGTTTCCTTTTATATTGAATCTTGCTCAGATCTGCCTTGACCAACAACTCAAAAGTATCCAAACTTTTATGAGAGATTGGAGCCAAAAAAGTACTTTTAGGTTTGAATTTGACTGAAGTGTTGTCTTCATTCTCAATAGGGTTGAGTATTGTAAAAAAGTGCTTCAATCTTAAAATCCTCATGAATTTAAAGAGAGCTATTTCTGTTTCGAGTTGATTAGTGTGGTAAGTATTGACAAAAGTTGTTCCTTTGTTAAGCAATTGTTCCTCAGATTTAGTCAGATGGTGATTAGAGATATTGATCACGAGGTTTTGGTCTGACTCCGTAGACCCGTTTTTTTCTTCTCCCCTTCCTTTTCCTTTTCCTCGTCGCGTTTTTTGTCGCTCACTAGAATTGGTGTATCCGGTGGTTTGCTTTGGGCATGGCCCTTCTCTAAAAAAAGGTCAGATGTCGATGCCGATGCATTCTCTGTCCCAGGAGTCGAGTCTTGTTGTCTTGGTCTATGCAATTGCTGCTTGTCCATGGGCTGTCTGGTGGAACTGGTGTCACTGTCGGACACTCCACTCTCCTCGGATGAAGCTGTTTGCTGTTTTTTACCAGTGTACCTCCTTTTAGCATATATTTCGGCCCAGGTGTACGCTTCATTTAATTTATAGTCAATAGTGTCGCGCTTGAATTTGCGCAATTTTGTCTCTTGTAACTCTTTCCCATGTTTGTCAAGTTTAATTTCAAGATCTTCCAGAAATTTACTCCATGGCTCTTCCTCCATTCTAGTTGATAGTTCTTTCTTGGCATTGAATATCTCCTCCTCAAGATCACGAATGGTTTTAGCTAATTCTTCAATCAAAAGTAGTATAAGGTCAAGCGAACACTTGTTAAGTATTTCGAACCACTTCTCCATAAATTGAGGATTACTGTTCAACCTGTATAGCATGGGTCTGATGGCTAGCCGTAACCCCCTTGGGATTCGTCTCACACGGTGGTACTGTATTAATGTTGATGCGTGTAACCGCTGGTTCTATTCATGTCTAGTTAAGTATTCTAATTGTTTGAGTTGTTGTGCAATGGATCCTCCTTGAACATCAAAAGTTTTTGTTTCCTTGATTAATTTGTAGATTTGTGTGGCTTCTTCCGCAGTATATCCCTTAGTATTTGCTCTATTGTCCGTGATTCCAGCAATTGATTCGAACGACATCTTAACGTGGTGCAAGCTCCCGTGTTGCAGTAGAGGAATGTAACAATGTATGTGAGCGGGTACTGCCTTTTAATTTAGCAAAACAAATCATATACTGCTGTGTCATCTGCATGTACCACTGTTGTAGGGAGCTGGATTCTTGTAGCAATACCCCCGTACCCCCCCACACACATTTTGCCTGGTATTTGATGCGATGCAACTTTGACTGAAGAGTACTGGGATTCCTGATAGCCAGGTCCCCAGTACTAGTATTTATTTCCCAAAACTGTACAATTGTTCCCTCAATTGGTAAGACCTTTAGCATCCTCTGTAAGTCCCTAGTAAATGGTACTCCTGGAACCTAGGGCCTGAGGTACTAAAGAGGGTCCCTAAGGGCCGGAGCATGAATTGTGCCTCTCTAAGGGACCCTTCATCAAACACATGCAATGGCTGCCATTGCAGGCTGCGTGTCTTGGTGCATACAAATGTGAAAACACAACATGTCACACATCCCTGTGTGCCATGTACCCTAAAACTGCATGTAATATTTGTAAGTCACCCCTACAGCAAGCCTGACGGCACGAAATCAAGGTTGCTGAGTATTACATGTGAGGGAATACCTGCATGAGCAGATATGCCCCTGTGCTGGTCAGTCCTATTACTGCCAGTGCAAGTGACCAGGAGAGACATTTTAAAACCTGTGCTGGACACTGGCGAAAACAAGTTCCCCAGATACATGATGGCTTCACTAAAGATAGGGAATTTTGGTATCATACAGCTCATATTAATAACCCATACTGATTCCAGTGATGGGTTTACCAATACATGCACCCAGAGGGCACCTTAGAGGTGCTTCCTGAAAACCTACTGGTCCCTGACTGGTTTCTGCCAGCCTGCCACCCGAGACACTGTTCTAACCTCCTAGGGTGAGAGCGGGTTGCTCTCTGGAGACCCAGAACAAAAGCATGTCCTGGAAGAGGGTGTCGCATCCCCTCCCACAGAATGACCTGCTGATTAGCCTTCCTAAGACGGCAAAGTTCAAAGACCTGCCACCTTTGAAATGCAATTCTGGCTCCCTCACAGGAAAGGAAGCCAACCCCCTTCGTCCAGGGCCCCCTTGGCACATCGACAGGTGGGAAAATCAACGAGTCAGGTAGGCATGCCATCACCAGGCTAGTACTACCCCTTAGGTGGACTAAACTGAGGTGTACAGTACTTTTCAGAAGTAGCCATCTTTGTAACGGCATGCTTAGGAGTTCTGGGACAGAGTTATGCCCACTTTCCAAGGAAATGGTCATATAGGGGGCATAGTTACCCCAAGGGTCGTTAGCCCATTGGCTACTATCCTACACTCCCCTAAAACCCCAACATTGAGTATTTAGGGGAAAGATGACGGATGAGAAGATTCACACGGCAAGAACAGATCCAGGTACTGACTTTGCACCAACCCTGCTGGGCAACTGCTGACTTCGCCTATTGCACCAAAAGTTGACTTGTCCTGCAGCTGCTGAGTCCCCAAAACCCGGGAGACCTCACAGCCTTTGCCCAAGAACCAAGTGATCCTGAGGGACAGCAGAACTGTCCCCTGCATCCTGCAGACAACAAAAGAAGGATCAAGAGGACTCCGGCCCACCAAAACCCAAGGCCCCAAGCACCACTGCACCCGAGCCCCCCAGCCCGTGGCGAAGTGGACCAATGGTGTCAGTGTGGTCCTCAAGCCCTCAAGGTACCGGGTCCACTGTGGAGTGACTCCTTGTGAACTTCACGACTTCACCTGCAGCCTCTGTTAGCAGGCCCCCTCACCCCAAAGACTTTCTGCACCCGTATGCCCCGTCCCGAGGAGAAGAGGACCAAATGTGTCCCCACGTCCCCCAGCAATACAAGAACCAAAGCCACTTGATGTTTTCTCTAGGCTGGTCTATCAGTACCCTCCTGCAGCCTCTTCCTATCGCGACCGTTCTCCATAGGATAACATTGAGCACCCATGCTGTTCTGCACCTTGCATCCAGCTGCCCTAGTGCCGCTGGTGGTGTTCTGCTAGTGCTGCCTTGGACCTTGCCCACCACTCACCTTAACTCCTTGAGAAGGGTCCCGTAAGTCGCTGACAGGAACTAGTAAACCGCATATGATTTTTCTCCCATAGGTTAACATTGCAGGACTCAGAAATTGCACTGTCGACTTTTTGAATTTAAAATAATTCATATTAAAAAATATACTTACCTGAATGATTTTCTTCTGATGCTTAAACATATATAAAGATATTTGCTACTTTTATAAATTGGTGTGGATCTCCTTCTTTAGTCGTGTGTCTCATATTATTGACCATTGTGTGTATTTTCAGATGTCTTGCACTCCTCTGAGTTAAGCCCAAGGCTGCTCGACCACATTGTCCCCTAATACAGCACTTTAGGATTGCCATAGCAAGCCCCTGTCCACTCATAAGGGAACCCCTGAAACGTTACACAATATATCTAATTTTGATATATCATATAAAGATCCAGCTTCCTACAGCGGTATACCGTGGCACAATGTATCACTAAGGGACAGATTTATCATACTGTTGTGTTACCCTTGCCTCATGCTTGCCACATGCTTAGTAAATTTGGAGAAACGCAAGGCAGTGCAAGCCGCTGCCATGCATTAGTCTCCACATTATATTCTGCATTCCTGCAACATTTTGTGTACATCCATTTAACTATTTTCACACTGTCACTTAAAAATAGTCTGCGATACGATGCACCACCAGTCATAACTTGAATTTATAATTTACACACCACCTTCAATTTACTATAAGTCACGCGCCTCTTTACATAGTGTTATCATCTCACTATCCAAACTACATCAACTACAACTTGCCACTCTACCATGCACTGTCTTCTCAGAAATTATGTCATAAGTGTTGTTAGAAATGCTATAATTTTACATGCTGTAAGTCAAGTAATAGGCAATGGTATAACCAGTGGATGGAGAAGGTGCAAGGTATGGTTAAAGTAGTCTGGTTAGTGCCCTTTACATAACTTAAACTAATTTGAAAAGTACTTATTCTCTGTCACCGTATGCAGGATATATGTGGTTTACTAAATAGGCAAAGATGCTGACAGGCTTCCTTGTGGCAGGGCAGCGATATTAGAGAACAAAACATTTATAATTAATATCGGTGTACTTGTTAGTTGAATATATAACATTCACCACCCTCTGCTGATGTACTGATAGAATACAACATGCATGCAACTTTAAGGCATCAGTTGAATTGTTTTTATGATCTGTATAAATAATGTCTTTTTTTCAACATATTAGAAATGTAACTTTGAAACATCAGTTGAATTTTTCTTATGATCTGTATAAATAATGTCTTTTTTTCAAAATATTAGAAATAAAGCTTAAAGAACATGGTGCTGAGCTAATCGAGGTTTCCGATAATGGCTCCGGGTTAGAAGAAGAAAATTTTGAAGGCCTAAGTAAGTGGTAATGTTACTGCCTTTGGTTCTTTTCTTCTGATTTTTGAGAATTGTATGCACAAACTACATTTAACATAGTATTCAGCACACATCAACAAACATGTTTTGGCTAGTCAGGGTGCATTAATTCAACAGTAACACCGATGGGAGAGCTACTCGGGGGGCTGTTTGGTGTGTATCTGTGGTGAATGGTGCATTATATCTTCATTTCCCATCCCCTTTGCTTGTCATGTTTCGGAGTTTATTTGTTAAATAATGACATGTTCTAAGGATAATTACCACAAATTAGCACCCATACTCTAACATCTTTGTTGCTGCGATTTACATATATTTGCTGGGGGAGTTGTTTGTAGTGACCTCCAAGACCAGATATATTCTCCTTTTTCCTTTGATGCAATACATATCTGCTCCCCACCGGCTTGACCAAAATGAAAATCTGTAAACACAATGATAGACTTTAGATGAAGCAACATTTCAGACTTTTAGAAGGTATAGTGCTAAACACAGTCTTAAACCTATTATATGAATGTCTTCTGCTTTGCCACATTCAAAAAACATATAGTTTGTAAAATTAGATTCAGCATTAAATAGCTTTCTTACAGTTCACCAGGCGAATGAAAACCCTTAAACTGCCGGTCCATTGTCAAATTGGAGTTTAGGCACATAATGTAAACCTAGGCGTCTGAGACACCTTCTGAATAAGCCACCTCTATATCCTACTGCTGTTCAAATGGTTGACTTGTTTTTGCTTTAGCACCTGGTGTTGATAAATATTTTTTGTACTCTTTCTTCCAGCCCTCAAGCATTATACTTCCAAGTTACAAGATTTTTCAGATCTAGCACACGTGGAAACATTTGGGTTTCGAGGTGAAGCACTAAGCTCATTGTGCGCTTTAAGGTACTCAATTTAGCATTGATTTACAGGAATGGCCATTAGCAGAACTGCCTGTTATGTTGAAAATGTGTCATGTGTAGGATTACCAAGATGGGAATTTATTGTTTAATTTGTTGGCTATATTTATACAAATCGATACAAAAGGGGATGATAGACGCAGTTTTTGAGCAAATCAAACACTCACCCCAGTCAACTGATCTGGGTTTAATCCATCACCATTCTTTAGCTCACTCAGCCACCCCAGTTCAGACATGGCCATATGCAAATCAGGATTCAAGATAGCCTGGCTGATGAGGATTATGAATCCAAAACCGGTCCCAGGATGCTTGTTTCCGGTCCAGGGAAGACGTGGCTTGGCAGTTCGGGCTGGACTGTTCCCATGAGGCACAGGGTCAGACTGACATGTAGCAGGGTTATCAAATGTAACCATTACACTACTCCTTCCTCTGGGGGGCCAAGACCACGTCTGTCTGTAAAGCGCCAGTGATGTTTAAGCAATTAATACGGTCGTCATTAGGACAAAGGTTCATGGACTCCTCAGGAGCTAGAGGGAAATAGGGTCCAAAAGAATCTAAATACATTTGAAGGCCAGTCAAAACACTGTGGCCCAGTGTAAAGTGCGTGCGCACTCTGAGTGTGTGTGCTGAGATGGCCTGACCTCACATAGGAATACATGGGGAATATGTGTGTCCATGGTAGTTCCTGATGGGTGGGGAGTGCAGGTTCGAGTTTGGTATGTGCGAACTCGTGAGATTAAATGCTGCGCGATGATGTGTGCAGATTTAATGTGTCTAGTGTAGAAGTGCCACTTCTAGAAGTTGGCATGTCTGTGCAGTGAATGTGAATTGACTGTCTGGCTTGTGATTGGCTGTAGCTGGCTGGTGTGCCTGGCTCCAGGAGTCAGGATGGGTCTGCCCCGGTGGTGAATGGAGAAATCTGCATGTTGATGGCCGGGAGGAGTGCACCTGGGACCTGAATAGGGCTGGGCCTTTCCTCCACAATGCTGGCTCCACCCCCTGTGGTGTGTCTGATGTCCCTGGCCTGTCCTGTGAATAGGGAGAGGAGCTGAGCAAAACAAAGTGCTCCAGAACCAGTTGCATCTGGTTCTCCCCTTGCCTACACTGCTACAACAAAGGATTTGTGTGTATAAAAGAGGGGTTGTGACCCCAAGTAAATGTTTGCGGACTTGAAACTACTAGGGGCGTGCTGCTGCTGGAGCTCAGGGGAAGGCTTGCCGCCCTGGGCTCTGCCCAGCCCCTGGATATCTGGGAGGACTTCTGACTGGGGAACCTTCCCTTGCCCTGGAACCCTTTTTGCTTTGCCTTGAATATTCCCAGGACCTTGGAGAGACTTTGGCCTCCTTTCTTATCCTGGAGGACTATGTGCAACCCTTTCCAGCGCCATGTGAGCGCTTTATGTTTTTCATCTGGGGAGCTCTGTGTCCTCTCCCTGCAGCGCTGGACTACGCGCCGCTGAGTGATTCCCCTTGTCTGGGGATTCCCCCTTCTTGTGCTCCATTGCAGGTGCCCACCCTGCATCATGGCCGCCGTGCTGCTGTTGATTTAAATTGCACGGGTGCCCACCCCGTGCGATTGCCGCTCCTTTCATTGTTTGACTTAGGTGGGTGCCTACCCCACGACTTTGCCCGTGGTTGGGGCGGGTGCCCACCCCGTTGTTTGTTGTTGCTCGCGAGGGAGTCTACCCCTCTCACTGCCATCGAAGAAATCGTGGCTGCGGCCCTCACGCCGAAACCAGAAGTCAGGCAGCATTGCGCCTGGCGGCGGGCGGGACTTCCGGTTTGCCCGAGGAAGTCCCGCGCACGCCGCTGCCACCGCCTAAGGAAAGCCAAGCTGCGTGGGCTACTTACAGAAGGGAAACTGGTCCCTGGTGTTGCCTGTGTGCGGGGCTCTCCTAATAAAGAGAGAGCCCCGCGGATGCCGCCTTCCACTCCGGAAGAGTCCCCAGAGAGCAGCCCGGTAAGTGCAGAAGGGCTGGGGGACTCCGGAGGGGTTTTGTTCGTGCCAACCGCGGCACTGTAGGAAGTTGGGCTGAGATGGATTTCAAAGCGCTACACAGAAGGTACAGAGTATTTAGAGCGGCCCCGGATGGCAGTGGGCCGCTACCACAGCGGGCATGTTTTGTTCCAGAGCGCCAGGCCGCTCCAGCATCTGGCCATAATTCTTTAAAGGGTCCAGAGGGCCCCATATCCTTTCCCACATTCTTGCCGCATTATTATTAGAGCCTGAGGGCTCCAACGAAACCCCAGTTGTTTTCAGAAGCCAGATGGCTCCCCTGGGCACATTCGTTAATTCCTGAGCCCCGTGTGGCTCCAAGGTGTGGCGCAATTTGTTAAAAGGCTACTGAGTGCCCATGCTGCCTTTTCTAACTTTTACAGCTGCCCAGCAAGTAGTGGGCAGCTGCACCGTTTAGGTTCTTTATTTCAGGGGACATGTACTTTGAATCCAGGAGTGAGACGCGCTCCTTTGCCTCCACCTCTGCCTGCACAGCTGCGCAGCACTTAGTGCCAGCTGCAACGTTTAGGCCTTCATTGAACTTCCGAGCTGCCCAGCAAGTAGTGGGCAGCTGCCACGTTTAGGTTTGTGCCCAGTGCGCCCCCGTGACTGTCGCTGCTTAGACGGCAGCCCTGACTTGGTGGACACAGGGCATTTGAGCCCCTTAGAGATGGCCAGTTGGCCCAGGGGACTATTCGGTTTTGTAGGGCGCAGGGCCCTAGTGTACTTTTTATAGGTGCTAGGAAATGTCATGTTTGTAGTATGATTTATGCACCTTGATTTATGCTCATAGATGTGCTTTTATGGTTATTAGGTTTTACCTACTGTTTTATTTCTCTGCTGTGGTCTAGGTTTGATTTATTCCATACTGCAGGTTATGTTATTAAGTTTATTTCCTAATGCAAGTTATGTTTAGGAGATGATGGTTTACCCTATTTTAAATTATGAGGTTGGCGCAGAATAGAGTTCTCGCCTTATGTAATACTGTACCTGTTCTGATTTAGGTTAGAGGTTGACGCTGAGTATAGTGTCTGCCAGTGATTATTGGCTGTGTTCTAAGTTCATATATATTCTTACTTTTTACTATTCTTTACCAAGTGCTAATTCTGACAGTGGCCCACGTGGCCCTGTCCTGTGTAAATAATCCCTTGTAAATATTGCCCGTGCCAGTTGGCACAGTGTACATTGTATGATTACGATCTGATGTGTTTTTATTATAATACAAAGGCTATTTTTATAAACCCTTGTGTGGAGTTCCTTTTGTGGTGTGCCTAGTGTGTTGTTACTGTGTGTGTTGCGCAAATGCTTTACACATCGCCACCGAGTTAAGCCTAGCTGCTCGTGCCAAGCTACCAAGGGGGTGAGCAGGGGTTATCTTTGGCGTGTAACTCCCTTCCCCTGACTAGAGTGGTGGTCTCTGCCTTACTTTAGCGCAAGCCTTAGCCAACCAGAGATCCCCATTTCTAACACTATCTATCCTCTCAACATTCTACCCCTCTCCCTGACCTAGTATATAAGGATTTATAATGGCTGTAGTCCTTTGAAAACCAATTTTTCTAGAACCTGCCTTGAAACTCATGCATGCTTTCTGTCTTTTCCCCTGGCCTGTGCAGCCAACGGACTACCAAGTGCTATCAAAGGCAAGAGGGCTGCTTTTCACTACTAACTAGGAATCTACTTGCTTAGTATCCAATACAAAGTTGGCCCCGTAAGCCTCCTTTACTTTATAGATTGACATGGAACAGCAGGTAAGAATTAGCTCAGTGAGTGGTTGAGTCAAGGTACAGTAGAACATCATCTCAATTGTAGTAAAAATGTGAATATCCAAATGGTGTTTCGAGACCACAACTCTTTATCAATACCCTAAAATCTAAATCTGTTTACTATTGGAGTCAGAATCGACAAAAATCACACAAAACACTTTGAAATGTTGATGGAGCACAATACTGTGGAAAAACCATTACCTATTGGCTATGAATCGTAGACTCTGTTCACCTTAAGTAAATTATTGCAAATAACAGAACAATTCTGAAAGTTAAAATATTTACTATTCACAGTAACTAATCGGTCATGTTAACTACCCTGTAAAAGGGAGGATTCCAGTCTTGTGCCCAAACTAAGCTACTTTGCTTCTTGGTAGCAAACATTTGATATCTACCATCCTAAAGACTGTGAATACTGTAAACAAGTGGAAACAATGAAAATAGTGTCAATCAACAATGTAGTGTAGAAGTAACCTAAAAAGAAAAGGAGTCCCCGATATTTCATGAACTAGCTTCTCTAGAAGCCGTGGGTCTCATCACTGGGCAAATATAATGAGGGAAGGTCCCCCTTGACTTTTGTATGACCATTCTATAAGAGAAACACCCCCAAAGGCACAAGAGATCCATCTAAACGGCTCAAGATTCGGGAGTGCTGGAGTGTTGCCAACTCAGCAAATTCAAAGCAGAACAAAGTAATAGAAGTATGTGCAGAAAGTGAGAGTGCTCAACAGGCTTCATCACTCAATTACAGTGGTATGTGTAGGTTTATCAGGCAGTTCTTGTGTCTCTGTCGAGTGGTAGAGTGCCTTAAGGCGCTTTGTCCATGTTTCTGGACTCTTGCTGCATGAGGTATATCTTTCCTGCAAGGTCGATTTTAGGACAACTCTTCCTTCAGGCTTGTTTGTAGCCAGGAAGAAACAGACAGTACTTTGCTCCATCTTCTGAAAGTGTCTTTATTGGCAGGGCTATTGTGGGTCTGGTTTCACAGTGAGGTTCAAACACTGATGGAATGGTGCAGTTTATATTTACAAGTCCTGGCAGTTGGACATAAGCTCACGGTCTCAAGGTCTGTGCTTTCAAAACAATTCAAAGTCCAACCAGCCAGGGAGGGGCAGAGATTCCCCCTTCAAATGGGTTTCTGATAGGGGCTTCTTCTGCCATCTTCCCAAATTGCATTGTGTTAGCCACTGACTACATGATTACATGAATATTTCCGATCATCTCATGGTAACCCTACCAGCAGGTGCACCTCTAGTGCATGTGAAGCCTCCGCTGTGCCCAAACGTTCTCTTGTTCAGGATCAATATTGCAAAAAAATCCTGCACATAATGTCCGTACTCTTTTCTCAACACCCAAGAAGCCACAGTCTTCACAAGGCCACATGACTTCTTTTACGTGGGAAAGCCAGAAAGCATCTGCAATGGATGCAGTTATTTCATGTCAATAACCTATAAATCTTTCCACCAGCCAGGGTCAATACAGAACACCGTATGGAGACTACATGGTAGGGAGACAGGTGCAGGGTCTCTATATTGCATGGCAAACAAAAGGGTGCTAGTGAGCTACAGCACATCTGCATTTTGAGGGTTCCTACCAAAATGGGAGCCACAAACTCTTTCGGAAAGGAAAAGTGCAGGGGAATCTTGGGGGGGGGGGGAGGGAGGAGTGTTAGGGTTGACACAAGAGCAGCAATGTTCTTGAACTTCTCCTTATTCGTTTTCTTAATGCTTCCTACTTTTATCTGTAATGTACTGAGGCCATTACTTCCAACAACCCTTTATAGCCATACTATTCATAGCAATTCCACCTGAATGGATTTTATACATTTCTCTGTTTAGATAACAATAGTGCTACTCATTGAATTTTCTTGAATTTGAAGTAATCGGGTGAACCCAACCATCCTTTCATTGTAAGTTATTTTCAGGACTACTTGAACCACACAACATGCAGAAAAAAATAAAAAGTCTGAATTCACACTGTTAAGTGGCTAAAACTGCTATTTTATCCATTCAGGGCTTCAGTCGGCTGGGTCTTAAATCAACAGGATCCAGTAATTCTACCAATGCTCGGCCCATTACCAGCTTGTCATACCAGTACTACATCCTGTTTAATCATCTTGTAAAGAATCCAATGGTAGAGAGTAATGCATGTCATTATTTGACTTGGCTCTAAACAGAATGTACACAAAGAATATAAGATGGTCAATTCTTCTTTGCAGGGAAGTTTCTTTTTGCCACCTTCCAGCATTATTTAACTCTTGGGGACTCAATTTGCCTCATACCATTTACATTGACTGTTGCCATATTTAGTTTCGTGTTTTATTTTTTAGAAGGATCAGGTTTGCTCACTATGCTTCATAGAACTAAAATAGAGCTTGGCTCTGGTCTAATGTTGTCCTCTTTTTTTTTTCCCTCATGCAACGGGGAATGGATCAGAGCATTAAACATCACACAAACCCTGTTTAGGGGGGAAATTGGGTCTCACAGTGTTCAAGATGTTTTATCATAGACACATTTGCAACATTTGTTGGAATTGGTAGATGTTGATGCCCAGGGGCCAAACCGTGATCTTATAAGGGAGCTGATAAAGCAAGTTACACCATTAGCAAGTGCTATTACTGTAAAAAGTAGGAAAGATAATTGGAAGAAAAAGATAGACAAAAAAGAAAGTGCCCTGATTTTATGGACAGACTTCCCGAGTAGGGTAATGCTTTGTTCCGGGGATTAATAGAGGATAGTGCCGTGGCACAGTAGAAAAGATTAGGCTGTGTCAAGGCTGGATAGTTGTGTGAAGAAGGCAGATTTATAAACTCTATATAATAAACAAAACATAGATTATGGATTGTGCTTGCGATACAGTAAAGGGGGAACAACTACTTGGAACTATTGGCCAGGTATTTATTTCCTAGAGTTTAAACTTCTATGATCTCTGGAGTTTAGAAGATCAAAAGGTAGGCACAAAGGTCTTTAGGTAGAGTTAATAAATACATTCAAGGCTTTTCAGTTTTACAACAACTTCACTAACTTGCATCAAGAGTTAGAATTGTACTCTAAGATGTAACCCCTAATCCACAAAACAGATAAAAAAATAAAATTTCCCTAAACCATCTTTTCCTAATCTGCATTTGTAAGAGAAAATCCTCTTATCCAGTCTGGTCAGGGTGCTGACAGTTGAATCTCGTCCCAGCTCCCATCATATTTGAATTTTCCATCAAGACTAACTTCTTTCCAGGTCCTGTTAGCTTTCTCGTAGTTGACTTCTTCTCTACACGATCACTGCACTGTCTGAGGCAAGAACTTCGATTACCCTTGCCACTTATTTTAGCGTTGTACATGGCACTAATTAATTAACATTGACCTAAAATGACCCCTAATTTAAGGAGTTTCACAAGTAATTATGATTTTATCAACCTTTAAAACACATTATTGCCACCATCTTTCGTATAGGAAATGATTGAGGGATTCTAAAAGTATATATTTCAAGAACATGTGAATTTCAGTCAGGTAATGCAGTACTTTTCGCACCAAAGTCCTGATGTTTTGCAATATCTGAATATTACAAGGTTTTAATCATAACTGCTTGCAAATAATGCATTACAAAGCTGCTTTTTTCTAAACTACCAAGGATCTGTCAGGCCACTGTATCAACTTTGTCGAGGAAACTGGTAGATGTTAATAATCAAACCAATTATTTATTTTCATTCAGTGCTTTCTATAGCAGTCTTTGTCTTTTTATAGTACCAGGTCACCGAAGGTAACAAAGTTCTTTATGTTTTTTTCAGTGACCTTACAGTCTGCACGTGCCACAAATCTGCACAGATTGGAACACGTTTGGTTTTCGATCACAATGGGAAAATTGTCCAGAAGGTTCCTTACCCTCGCCAACAAGGCACCACTGTCAGCGTGCAGCAACTGTTTTATACTCTGCCAGTGCGGCATCGAGAATTCTTGCGAAATATCAAAAAGGTTGTTATTTAAGACTATTGAAATTAAAGGGAAACAAAGAACTGTAGGGGCATGTTGCTCCCTTTGATAACCGGGCCGAAATATTGATTCTTGCCCTCACAAACTGAGATTTTGAGTTGTAGTCTGTGCATTACACAGTGGGCACAGTTGATATGGGGAATGAGAAACCTCTTTGTTGGTGGCCACAAGATCCTCAGAGGCTTGGCACCTTGGGGAACAGGCACTGTTTTGAAGATTTTTGCATTTCATCTTTCACTTTCCTTTGGCTCAAGACAACTAACTGGCTTGTTGGACAGTTACCTCACAACAGTGCCCAAATCATTGCTGTCCAAGGGCCATGCATAAATGGACAAATCTCAGGCTACTGCCATTCCTATTCAAAACATCTAGCATTTCAAGTCATTATACTTTTATTCGACACATGTATCATAAAAAGTACAAACATGAAATACATACATAATTATAAAAACAGTTCATAACCTACATAATTACAAAACAGTTCATTATTTTAAAAAAGACATCTAAGAGTTATGTGGAAAAGTTGACTTGATGAACATTTTTTAAAATCTTAGTCCTAATGATCCAGGCACATGATAAAAACTTTGCAACCCCACAAATAATAACCATAGAAGAGGTGTCAGAAATAAGAATACGCAAAGCTGATTTGTAATCTCTAACCCCAAGAATCTTTAGTACTGGTTTTAACCATTTCTTCCTAGGTGAGATATATGCCTTACAGGCAAAGAGAAAGTGGCCCAATGATTCCTCGGGATTTGTACACCCTGGACACATTCTATCCTCTTCCCTCCTATTATTCCATCTAGATGTAAAAGTTCTGAGGGGCAGTGTTCCATGTCTAAGTTTAAGGTATAGGGTCCTTTCCCGAGGAACCTGAATGAAGTCCAAAAACAATTCCAGTTTTAGGGTGCATTTATGGGTAAAAAAGATCTCAGTCAAATGACCCCAGTTTGGGTTCTGTAGCGCCTTGGTCTCTATCCAATCCCAATATAATTTTTTCACCACTTGTTTTGGTGGAGGTGATTGGGATACCCAAGCGTCGCTTAAACCCACACTTACTACAAGCTTTTTTAATACATTTAGCCATCTGATTTTGCCTGAGGTGTTTAATTTTAATATTTCATCTAGGACAAGGGCATAATTAGCTAATTCGGGGGTCCTCCTCAAACGAACCCAATATAAAAGGGGACGGAGTTGGAGGATATCCCGAATAGACTTTCTTCCCAGATCTAAGAATAGAGGTTTAAGTGGGGTAGAGGAAGGAAGCGACACCAAGTCCCTCATAAACTTGTTCTCTGATCGGACAAGGTCGTTGGTATTCTCATTGCCCCACAGTTCTGATCCATAAACAGCTGAGGCAATTGCTTTCCCCTCGTAAACTGATAAGACAGGGGCAACTGGCCTACTTATAGAGAGGCGTTGGTTTTTTAAAATAGTGCCGGAGACCCTTTTAAGATTTAAAATCATTTTACATATATGGGATTCCCATTTCAAATGATTATTAATCCTAACACCAAGATAATCAAACTCCTCGACCACCTCTAAAGGAGATCCATTCAGGGTAACGTGAATATTCCTATTTTTCCTCTTATCGGTCATGACCATTAGCTTAGTTTTGGTCGTGTTTATTGTGAGTCCCCGTTCCTGACAAAAAACACTAAACCGATCAAGAAGAATTTGGAGGCCTGTGGGGGTTTTTGATAAGAGGAGGGTGTCGTCGGCAAAGAGGAGGGATGGTATTTTCTCCCCCGCCATAATGGGGGCATCGGCCGGTGTATCTTGCAGATGCTTCACAACCCAATTTATGAAGAGGGAAAATAAAGTAGGGGCCATCACACACCCCTGCCGCACCCCTCTGTTAACCGGTATACTCTTAGTGAGTTGCCCCTGCACCCCCCAGCGTATCTTTGCATATGTACCCTCATGGAGTTTGATGATAAGATTTAGCAGGTAAGATGGGAAACCCATATCCAATAGGACATTCCAAAGTTTAACACGGGGTATTACATCGAAAGCCGTTTTAAGATCAATAAAAGCCAGGTAGAGTCTCCCTCTGTCTATCGACACTGTTTTCCAGAAAACTGCACAGAATCTGAAGACTTGATCAATAGCCCCAACATTGTTTCTAAATCCGGCCTGAAAATGGGACAGAATGTTTCCTTCCATAAGCCAACCCTCAATCCTATTTACAATTACCCTGCCAACTACTTTTTGAATAACGTCAATTAGACTAATTGGTCTGTAGTTGGCAGGGTCCTCTCTCTCACCCTTTTTAAATACGGTAACAACTTCAGCACCCTTCCATGAGTCCGGTACCTGATGGCCTAAATGAATAAGGTTCAAAACATTTACAATAAAATCAGCCCAAACCAGTGGGTTAGACATCAATAAATCACCCGGTATTCCATCCGGACCAGGTGCCTTACCCGGTTTTATTTTAAGGATTGCCTCTTGTACCTCACGGGACGAAAACAGTACATCAGTAGAGCCATCATTCCCATGGACCATACAAACAGTACCTAGTGTAGGGGATACTGGCGCAGCTTCTAAGGAGTCCACGCCATATAATTTTGAAAAGTGGGAATACCATTGGGACTCAGTGATATGATTTGGTATGGGCTCTGCGCCTCGTCTATCCATGACGTTAATCAATTTCCAAAATGCAGTGGCATTTTTCCCATGAGCCGCTTCCTTTAGAGCCTGCCAATGTTCCTCTTCCCAATCTTTTTTGGCTTTCATAATGCTAATGCGGTACTCATTTCTAGCTAATCTAGCAGCTGGGGCATCCTTATTTTTAATAGCTAATGAGATTGCCTTCCTTTTCTCTCTACAGGAGGCAGTGTACCAAGGGTTCCCCTTTTCCTGCATGCATTTAGACAAATGGCAACCCTTTGTTTTTTTGGAGAAGAACATACTGATCTCCCCTATTAAGTCTTTGTACTTAGATGCCAGCACCGACCCCTGAAGCTGAAGTGCAATTTGATTCACTGGGGCCAAGGCAGATGAGGCAGCCAAAACTAGAACCCTAATATTCTCAAGTGTCCCCTCATTGCACCTAACCACATTCCATTTAATCCTGCGGTTACAGTTAGAGGGGACTAGTTCTTTGGTAATCAGCTCATTATGAACCTCCTCACCACTGTTGTCACCCCAGAACATACCCATGCAAAGGGGATTATGGTCGCTATCAATCCTCTGGCTGACCTCCATATCAACCAGGTTAGCCCATGACCCTACATCCAAAAGGATGTAGTCAATCCGTGACGGGGAACCTAATCGATTGAAGGTCATAGCGCCCATACGATCAGATGTGGTGCGGCCGTTTAAGGCACATAGATCATGTACAGACACCAGCGCATTCAACTGTATGGATCGAGCCGACCATTTCTGGATTGGGGCCAGAGATAAGGATGGAATTATCTGGTTTCCTGACTTATTATAGCAACCCAAAAATTCATCCTCATCAAGAGGCTCGAATGTACAATTAAAATCGCCTCCCACTAATACTGAAGATTTAGAAGAGAGGGCAGAAAGCGTGTTGTCTAGCAACTCCAGTGTTGGAGACAATTGGCCCCCTGGGAGCCCCCTGGCATAAATACAAAAAAGTTCAAGAGCCTTCCTGGCAGACTGCCTTTTAACAGTTATATGTAAAATATCATTACAGGGGACATGATTCACAGTGATTTTGCAATTCAAATCTATCCTGATCCAAATAAGTAATCCTCCCAATGGGCGCCCCCTCCCAAGCTGTGTTGCAGGGACAAAAAACGTAGAATAGCCCTGTTTATGTTGTGGCTCTACACACCAGGTTTCTTGGAACATGCAAATATGGAAATCATCTATAAAATTGTTCCATTCCGGATCAGGCAAATTTTTCTTTAGGCCGGCTATATTCCAGGACAAGATTTTAACGAGGGAAGGGGACATCATAGGTGTGTCCATGGCGGCCTGAGTATCAACCTCCCTTAACAAGGGCTCTGTAATGATGCTACACTGCTCCGGTACTTCTTCCATAATAGGAACAATGGGCTCACTAACTACAGTGGATAGAACCCCACCACCCCCGCCATCTTCAATGCACTGGGGTGATGGTCAGTCCACTTCTTCCAATCCACCAAATCGATTATAACAGGGAAATAAAGGGTAATTGAGCTGTGGGCCCCACCCTTCTCCATTGAAATGTGGATCCCCCTTCCACTGGTGCCCCCTCCTCCCATGGTTGCGTCTATAGTCCACCCTTGTCCATTTATCATATGTTTGAGCCTGGTGCCTAGGAATTGGAGGAAAGAAAAAGGATACTGGGAGGGTTTGAATCGTGGAATCAAGGGATCGGTTCATTCCTTCACATATGTGTCGGACCGTGCCCGGGTCTTTAAAGGTTACCATGATGCAATCCCCCACTATGGTTTTCCTGGTCTTCCCTAGCCATGGAACCCTCCTCACCATAATGATTTCATTATTAAAGTGAGGTGGCAGGGGCCGGTTCCAGTTTAACCATTTGATTACCTTTTTCTTAAGGGATTGGTAATCCTCATATTCTCCTGATCTTAGATGGGGGGCACCAGCTAGGACCACCATTAATCTATTGGTCTCGGGTGGGAGATCTGGCCTCCGTGGTCTAGGAGTTGGGCAAGCTGGCGTGAGTGGGAGGTCATTAGCCCGGTCTTGATTTGTTCCAGTGGGCTCTAGTTGTGAACTATGTGGGGCTAAAGCCACAGGGTCAATAGGTCTGTTGCTTGAATTATTGTGCCGTGCTTGAAGTTGGACAGACATAAGAGGTTGCAAAGGGGCAGCCGGTGGCATGCTTTTTGGGGGGGCTTTGCTAACGTTAGCTACAGTTTCTGTTTTAGAGGGTTCCCCACCCCAGGAATGGGTTTCCACTAACTTTGTCTGCTTACTTACTAGAGAATTCAGAGTGGTAAGAGAAGTCTCTAGTAAGGTAAGCCTAATCTCAACTTTTTTAAGACTGTCAGTGATGGGCTGCAGGAGGGAGCGGAGTAAGAATTCAGTGCTCCCCTTAACAAAGAATGGATGATTGAGATTCGATGTATCAGCCTCTGGCTCTTTGGTAGTCGCAATTATGCTAGGGTTTAAGAGCTTAGATGGTGGGGCTGTCTCCGTGCTCTTCTTCGATATGGTAGTGTTATTATTCCTCTTACCAAAATCCAAGTGCGATATTTTAGATTTCCCCCGCCCCCCCGCTGATTTCCGAGCCCGTTTACTAGGTGGGGGCCTGTGTATCTCTGCCATGACATTTAATTTAGGCTTGTTCTTGTTGGCCATTGTTACTAATTGGGGTTGAGTTACCAAGTCGACAGGGGTATGGGAGATCTCTAGGGGGGCTGGCTCTATGATTTGGTCAGATAATGTCCCTTGGGTCGGAGAAACTTCCCTTAGTAAAGCAGGAAAATCCTCTATTATTAAGGTGTCTTGGCAAGTGGATAGCGCACCCACCTCTTGGGTAGTGGGGTGGGGGATAATATCTAGCAGAGGCCTGGTTTTCATAGATTCAATAGAGCGTCTACGCTCCGCCCTGCGCTTTTCAAGTGAACCTTCCGAATCCGCTTCCCCTTTGTTAGATTTAAAATAGTTGTCTAGTGTCCCTGAACAGGAGGCACCATCCCTGGAGGGAGTTTCCCGTTGTGGGGGCGTAGGCATATCCTTGATTGTGTCGCTGGAGGAGATCAAGAGGGGGGGCCCGGCCCGGCCTCCTGCGGCCCCGGACGGCCTAAGACGGTCCCGCCCTTGTCCCGGGCTTCTCCCGGCGCTCCCGCGCGCTCCCGCGCAGCGGGGTTCAGGGAGCTTAATATAATGTTAGGCAAGTAGGTGGAGAGGTGGGAGGGGTCGGGGAGAGCGGCCCAGGTGTGGCTAATCAGGCTGGCGGGCGCTCCTGGGATATGCAAACCCAGTAGAGCGCGCGCGCTCGCTCGCAGCCCCGGCACTTAGACTTCCCTCGATGTTCCCCCGTGAAAACAACAGGCAGCACTCCTAACGCAGCGGGACCCGCGGAGCGGGTTCCGCAAGAAGTGGGCTTTAAAGCAGGCAATTCCAGGTAGGTCCAGCAAAGTCCAGCAAGGCGTCCCGCTCACAAGCTCTGCAAGCACAGTTAATGAAGGCTCGGTGGAGGGGTGGGAGGGGTCGGGGAGAGCGGCCCAGGTGTGGCTAATCAGGCTGGCGGGCGCTCCTGGGATATGCAAACCCAGTAGAGCGCGCGCGCTCGCTCGCAGCCCCGGCACTTAGACTTCCCTCGATGTTCCCCCGTGAAAACAACAGGCAGCACTCCTAACGCAGCGGGACCCGCGGAGCGGGTTCCGCAAGAAGTGGGCTTTAAAGCAGGCAATTCCAGGTAGGTCCAGCAAAGTCCAGCAAGGCGTCCCGCTCACAAGCTCTGCAAGCACAGTTAATGAAGGCTCGGTGGAGGGGTGGGAGGGGTCGGGGAGAGCGGCCCAGGTGTGGCTAATCAGGCTGGCGGGCGCTCCTGGGATATGCAAACCCAGTAGAGCGCGCGCGCTCGCTCGCAGCCCCGGCACTTAGACTTCCCTCGATGTTCCCCCGTGAAAACAACAGGCAGCACTCCTAACGCAGCGGGACCCGCGGAGCGGGTTCCGCAAGAAGTGGGCTTTAAAGCAGGCAATTCCAGGTAGGTCCAGCAAAGTCCAGCAAGGCGTCCCGCTCACAAGCTCTGCAAGCACAGTTAATGAAGGCTCGGTGGAGGGGTGGGAGGGGTCGGGGAGAGCGGCCCAGGTGTGGCTAATCAGGCTGGCGGGCGCTCCTGGGATATGCAAACCCAGTAGAGCGCGCGCGCTCGCTCGCAGCCCCGGCACTTAGACTTCCCTCGATGTTCCCCCGTGAAAACAACAGGCAGCACTCCTAACGCAGCGGGACCCGCGGAGCGGGTTCCGCAAGAAGTGGGCTTTAAAGCAGGCAATTCCAGGTAGGTCCAGCAAAGTCCAGCAAGGCGTCCCGCTCACAAGCTCTGCAAGCACAGTTAATGAAGGCTCGGTGGAGGGGTGGGAGGGGTCGGGGAGAGCGGCCCAGGTGTGGCTAATCAGGCTGGCGGGCGCTCCTGGGATATGCAAACCCAGTAGAGCGCGCGCGCTCGCTCGCAGCCCCGGCACTTAGACTTCCCTCGATGTTCCCCCGTGAAAACAACAGGCAGCACTCCTAACGCAGCGGGACCCGCGGAGCGGGTTCCGCAAGAAGTGGGCTTTAAAGCAGGCAATTCCAGGTAGGTCCAGCAAAGTCCAGCAAGGCGTCCCGCTCACAAGCTCTGCAAGCACAGTTAATGAAGGCTCGGTGGAGGGGTGGGAGGGGTCGGGGAGAGCGGCCCAGGTGTGGCTAATCAGGCTGGCGGGCGCTCCTGGGATATGCAAACCCAGTAGAGCGCGCGCGCTCGCTCGCAGCCCCGGCACTTAGACTTCCCTCGATGTTCCCCCGTGAAAACAACAGGCAGCACTCCTAACGCAGCGGGACCCGCGGAGCGGGTTCCGCAAGAAGTGGGCTTTAAAGCAGGCAATTCCAGGTAGGTCCAGCAAAGTCCAGCAAGGCGTCCCGCTCACAAGCTCTGCAAGCACAGTTAATGAAGGCTCGGTGGAGGGGTGGGAGGGGTCGGGGAGAGCGGCCCAGGTGTGGCTAATCAGGCTGGCGGGCGCTCCTGGGATATGCAAACCCAGTAGAGCGCGCGCGCTCGCTCGCAGCCCCGGCACTTAGACTTCCCTCGATGTTCCCCCGTGAAAACAACAGGCAGCACTCCTAACGCAGCGGGACCCGCGGAGCGGGTTCCGCAAGAAGTGGGCTTTAAAGCAGGCAATTCCAGGTAGGTCCAGCAAAGTCCAGCAAGGCGTCCCAGCATTTCACTTTTCCAGAAATACTGTCTCAAACTGGAACACAGTCCTTAGATCTTAATTGGGGACTCCTGTTTCTTCTAGATATGCAAGTGGTGATACTGGTAAGCTAATCCTCTTTCTTCACTGAACAGCAATAAAAGAATTATCATGCTGAAGTGATGTGCATCCAAATAACACAACCAGATGAGCAAACCTTGTGATGTGTTAGCATGCTTTTGGAAAGATGCACCTAGAGTCGTTTCAGATTCTGTAGTGATGTTTATGACTTTGATATACGTTTAGTACAGGATATAGCTTCTTTTAAAGCTTCTGAATATCTTAATGCATGATGAGCGGTCTGTATATATCTTCAAAAACAATTCTACAGTGCCTCATGTTTTAATAATCCACTGTATAGGCTGTTTCCGTGCACATTTCTTTCTCAGAAATTCAACAATACAAAGATCTAGGATTGAAAGAAAATGTAGGTAGTTGGGTCTTGTAACTTAATTGGAAAGCCGAAGATGTGATCGGCTAATTTAATGGGATAGTATATGCAGAACTCACAATGGACTTTTGCCACTCTTTGTTCTCTCTCACTCATGTTGAGGCTCACGTTTTCTCTTCCCAGTTTACAGGTAAATGAGTTCTTTAACAACTCACTGCATTTTTCATCTTTCATGTCTCCCCATTAGCTTTGACTTTCGTTATGTAGACAGCGCATGATGTGTCATACTGGGTGTGGATGGTATATATTTATTTTTATAGTTAAATATAGCTCAGACTAGGATGTTGAAGGACTGGAGCGCTGAATGTGACTGGCAAGTTTTTGTCCTCTACATAGCTAGAGAATTACGATAATAAAGGTTTGAAGTAAGGGTATACAAGGGAGCTGGGATGTTTACGTAAACTATACAGGTGACCTCACAGCGATGAAATATCAAGCAAGTGTTGGAGCTGGAGGAAAGTTTGATGAAGAGCTGAAAGGAGTTAAGGACATGGAGAGTTAATTTAAAGTGGAGAGTTTGGGTGAGTGGGTTATAACACATACCAGAACCTGAAAGCCGGAGTTACAATATCACCAAGAAAGCCATACACAGTTTTAAGTCTGTACTACCTTCAGGGTGGATCATTCGAGGTGTGGCATTATTTGAACAACATTAAGAGGAGATAGAAATCCCAGCAAAAAAGGGACCATCACAAGAGGAGCCTAGCAACTCAAGTAGCTGTATAAAAGAGGTTTTGATGGCTGATGAGCAAGGAGGGGGGAGAATAATCTTTTTCTGGATTAAGCTAGTGTTCGTAGTGGAAGGAACAGCAAATTGAGTGCACTACAAGATCTTTACGTGTCATTGTGAGCAAGCTAATAAGTTCTGTTCTCATTTGTACTTTACAACCAGATTATATTTCCACTAAACCATGGAAACATTGATGTGCTAGGAGGTAAGTCCTCACACTTGCTGGAGGAGGATGAGGTGTGGAAGTGAGGCAATCAGGTTAATGTTGTTAGTACCACCGTAAGATGGTAGAGGTAACCATACAATGTTATGGAGACCTAAAATCTACGATGGCGTATATGTAAACAGCTAGCGGGGAGTTGGAAGAAAGGGAAGATGTTTGGAGGAGATGTACCTGAGTGGCACTAGTGGTAATTGGGATGTAGGTATCCTGAGAAGGCAAAAAAGAGGATATATGTTTAGGAATCACGCTGCCGGTCTAGACCATAATTGGCGGTGCTGCCACCAGAATAGCTTACTCGAGACAGCCTTTAAACCCATTGTTTGTGATATTCTCTGTACTAGTTTCTGTTGCCCAGTGGGGTAGAGTGGGTTTGTTCTTGAATATAAGGAATTGCTTGAAGACCGGCTCATGAACTCTTTTAAGAAACTGATGCAGTAGGGGAAGCATTTCGCAATTTATAGGAGCTAAGTGGATTTTTACATCTTTAGTGCAGCACCTAAGAAAGAATGCCTCAGTTTTGCTACCTGTTGAATTTGAGTTGGTTATACTACCAGAGTGTTATGGATTGAATATCATGATACAAAAATATTGTGGACAAGATATCAAAACCTAAATATCATGAAAGTAATTATAGGTTTACTATAGGTTGCTGCATATATATGTACCCAGTGATGTACATGTCTTCAAGGTATGTGGACGTGGCATTAAGAATCGTACATTTATAAATACCTACATATACTTATCTTTGCAATGTTTTGATTCCTGATATTTAGGCCATGTTGTTTTTGTATCACAATATTTTTGTCCTCGGTATTGTGACACACAACCTGAGGGAGCTTCAGGTGCTGACTTTTATTAATTGAGATGTCTTGGCTACCTTCAGGGAATATTAACTTGTTGGCTAGATATTTTGTAGTGTAGAGTCAAGAGAGCAGGCTTTATGAGCCAAACATAATTTCAATAATGTGGAGGTTGCTGGTTTTCATACTGCTGCTAGTTCTACAGCTTTATTGGCCTTGTCCTGTTTCTGGGAGTTAAAGGGGTCTGTTGCACAGCAGTGTGGCTCTCAGTTGTATTTTCCAAGAAGAGCCTGTGATGAGGCAGGAGCAGGTCTGGTCAGAGGGATAATGGAATCATTTGGCGTTTTTAGCCGGTATGAGACCTGAGCCATCTTCAGGTTTTTAGGTCTCGCTGGTGTTAGCAGCGCATAGCGCTGCTCCAGCGAAAGAACTATTGTTGTGGGTTTGCCGGGAATGAGAACAGGGGATGTGCACGCGCTTTTCCTTGGCGATTTGACCTCATGGGCGCGCACGCCGAGCTCGGCGCCGTGCACATTCCCTGTCCAACATTCAGAGCAAGTCAGGCATTCGAAATAGCGCGCACACGCACACACACACACACACACACATACATACATACACCCACGCAGGCACAATGCATCAGGACGCACGCACCCACACGCACAGCTAACAGACACACAGTCACACATATACATACATACGCACACCCACACGCGCGCACACATACAGCTACACGTGCACACACACAGCTACACCCACACAGGCGCACCCCCCACTCACCCCCCACTCACCTGGGTCTTTTCTTGCTGCGCTGCTACGGGATGTCTCATACCGCTATGCCTTGCCTGCTCTCTCCCGGGAACCCCATCACTCCCGGAATCCCTGCTTTCTTCTGGCATGAGGTCACGTGTTCTTGGCATCACTCGTACTGATTGGTGGATACCCACCCAATGAGTCAGCACGTTATTACTCCGTCGGCTGGCGGGATCGCCTGTGTCCGGAAAGTGCAGATTCACCACAAACATGAGTTCCATCGGAACCGGGGTAAGAGGGCCGAAATTGTGTAGAGTGGTTGAGAAATCTGCAGGTCATGCTGGGGGAAGCATGTTTGTGAGTTAGTTAAGGGTCACCCTCCTACATAAACACACTAGCCCCATACTCTCGCCCCATAACACCACGAGGGAGGCAGCGTTCTGGTTCCAACCGGTGGCTTTCATCTGGTGTATCCCTTCCGCTTCCACCACCCCCTCGCGTCTCTTCTCTGCTCTCCCTCCCCTGCACCCTTCCTTCTTTCCGCTCCACTTTCACCCCCTATTCTCTCGTGCGCTCCCGGTCCCTCCTCGTTTACCCTGTCTTGTTTCCACAGCCTCTCCGTCTCCTTAATGCGTGCCTCACTTACAGATTGCCCCCAAAACACCACAAGCATCTATTTCTCAATCGCTCTGTCGAACTCCCTGCCATTTTATCTGTCCGCTTCCCACGCCCAAGAGCGTGTTTGGGAGGAGGTGCAGGGTGGAGAGGACTTGTGAGGAATCATTGAAGCAAACATCACAGACGAGTGTTGGTCTGAGAGATTGCCCCGTCCCTCCTCCCGTCCCTCCTCCCATCCCATCCCATGGAAAGCCGTCTCTTGGTTTTTTTTCTCTGCTCCCCCCTGCTCTGTGCTCCACCTGGACAGGTCACTGCACGCAGAGGTCCGGCCTGGTCCCTGAAATCCTGATTCGAGGGTCGGGGGGGAAGGGAGTGGTTAGCATGACCTCATTAGAAAGAGATGACTTGCACATGAATATCTGACTGCCATGCTGAGTCCATGCCTGGTAGAGGTCGGTGCCATGCTGAGCCCGGGTGGCTCCTGGCTGGCCCTGCTGTGCGGAGAGGGTCTCTGTAGCCCCTTCGGCAAGTAATTTAAGCATTTATTGAGGGCGGGCACAGCTGGAAATGTTGTAGCGAAAGTTTGTTTTAGTCTACCTTTGGAGTACATCTCTGGCTAACAAGGATATTAACAGTCGCAGATCCACAGATTGGTAGTGAAGTTATTTTTCTAATTCCGTGCTGCTTACACAGGTTTCCATTCATGTATTTGTAAATCTATGCATTGGATCATTAAGCGTGTGTACACATAACACAAAATTGCTATTGCACTTTAAAATGTTGAGATTTTCCCCATGTGTTGAAATTTCATTGCCTTCACCCACGCCATCTTTGGGGGAATTTTCACCATGAATACAGACTTACTTTTGCCATGGACAAGAGTAAATCTCAGATTGTAACTAGGGTGCAAATGTGTCTTCTAAACTTTAAGATCCACAAACTGACCTCCTTTGCAAGTCGCATGCACACACATTTATTATTATTTTCTTTAAGTTCCTCCGCTTCCTGCTCTGTTGATGACTTTTAGTCGTTACGCTTCGTTTTTCAAAAGTATTCAGGAAGCGTGTGTGTGCTTTAAAAAATAAACAAATAGGTTTCCGAAGCGCGCATACGCTTCCCGAATCGTTTAAAAAAAGCTTTGTTTCAACTCCTACATTATTGTACTGTGGTCTGCCTCCATAACTAAACATAACGACTGGCAAGCAATGAGTCTCTGTGTTTCATTGTCTGCCGCCAAGGAATCCCACATCCCTTTGTAGTCATCCCAGACTATTGTGGATAGGAGGTGCAACTTGATGAAAAATACTGCTCCCCACCATATTTAAAGCTACGATCTAGTTGCAGTATATATTTTAAATGTGCAAACACTATTTGGGGTGGGTCTCTGTGTAGATTCAGAAATATGTTGAGCCAGAGAAGCTGAAAAGTCAATATGGTGTTTTTTATTTTTTATTTTATAAAAATTCCACAAAAGACGACATAACTCGATTCGATTCAATAAGCTTTATTCAGTTAAAATGTAATAACCATAAAAGCAAAACTACAAACACATATGATAAAAAACTGTTACAGTTGATTCAGCATACTAAATAAAATCACAATTCATATAACATTAAAGTATCGTTCTTTTCCTTACATGAATTGATCTTAATATAAAAGTTGCAGTAAAAAAAACAGTCTCAGGCTCTCTGAGTGTAAACAGTAAACTCCTAGCAGCAGTAGTGGTTTTAATATTAATTTTTTTGTACAACATAACTTAAATCCAGAATACATTTTTTTGCTTTTTAGCATGGAGACACCTGAACATTATTTCTTATTTAGAAGGTCACAATGGCACACATTCCATTTAAACTACGTTTAGCGATCGCCTTTGAACAGTTTATAGTTAGCTCATGCTTGTGACTCTCAGATATGCTGGCTAACCCAAAATTCATTGCATTTTAGTCTTTGTAATTCTGTTTTTATCCCTAAAACCCGCTGCTAAAAAGACAGAGCTGGGAGAGGGTAATGCGTGGACAGTCCAGGGCGAGGGAGACACTTAACGTAAATGTGTCATCTTATTGTGTTAAGCAAAACTTTTCCCTAATTCTTACAGCTGTTAAATTCTCTAGTGATGCAGTTGCGCACAAAATGTTATAGTGCTGTGAACTTGTTTTTCTAAATGATCACTCTACTGCAAGCAAAAACAAGCATTTAAAATGCAATAGGTCTCTACTTTCATTAAGTTAAAGTATTTTGCTTTGCTATACAATACCATTAGCAAAGCTAATGGCTTTAACTTAATCAAAGGCGAGACCTATTGCATTTTCAATGCTTGTTAAATAATTCTCCTTGCATAATTTGGAGCCAGGGTGGGCTAGACTTTGAGAAGTGATTTGGCCTGTCGCTTGTGTGCAGTGATCATTTTTAAGTATTCATCATAGACCCCACTCATTAAAGCATAGCTAAATTTTCCATATGTCTCCACAAAATATGAATTTGGAGTATATATTTGTAATAAATTGAAGTAAAACATCTGAATTTTACCATAAACATTTTGACAAAAAAGAAAATTAGATATCTAAACCAATGGTGACGACTTGATACATTCTTTCTAAGCAGTTGGGAGCAGGGGATAATCATAGAAGTAATGAGCAGAGTTTTAACATCTGCAGTTTTGGAAACCAGAAATTCATGGAGCCTGACGATGACCTTGGCATGTTCCAACATAATGACATTAGCAGGAAGACCTCTCTCGTCCAGGTGCCACGGCAGCAAAACACAGACTGTTGCACTGGCATGGGTTTGAGCTCCGGTTCTATTGAAAACTTGAAAGATAAAATTCCACACTCTTGATATGAGAGACCATTCATCAGGAATGATGAAGGGTCACCAAGAACAAATATATTCTGCTTGCCAAAGGCATCTAACACCTTTTCTCACATTTACTCTATGCTTTTGATAAAATATCTGTATTCAATCTCGTGTATAGTATTTTTAGAATAATCAACAACTCAGTGGAGGTGTGTAACATATATGCTAAAATATACTTCTGACTTTGATAGTCATGCATAATACGTTGGCTTATTAAAAAGTTCACTTTACCCTTATTGTTAATGTTATCATGGTTCTTTGTTCTTAAGAGACACCCCTCATTGTTACATTAGAGCTAGTTTGATAGGGGAGAATCCTAAATATGGTACCATGTAGATAATGATACATGTTTTAAAGGCAGGCAGGGAGAGTATACTTCCAAAGTGAGGGTGATGGTCAAGGATTCATGTTGGAATCTAGAATTTAAGTGTGAAAATGTATTCTGTGTTGAAGTGGTGGGCAGCAAAGAATTAAAAAAATATATATATATATATAATTTCTTACAAACGGAGGTCAGAATTTTGACAAAGCAATAAGAAAGCAGAAGCGGTCTTGCAGTGCTACAATAGGTAGGGAGGTGGTTAGACCGGAAGGACCCAGTGACCCTTTTCTGCCTTTTACTCTACCCTAGTTTGATAAACAGGCTGTGTGTCTAGTGATGTCAAACTGAGTGTTCTCCCTTCTTTTCTAAACAGGAGTATGGCAGAATGGTACAAATTCTGCAAGCCTACTGCATTATTTCCGACGGTGTTCGGATAAACTGTACAAACCAAGTTGGACAAGGCAAGAGAAACCCTGTGGTGTGTTCCAGTGGAAATTCTAGTGGTATGAAGGAAAACATTGGAGCTGTATTCGGACAAAAACAGGTAACCATTTCAGCACTGAGAGATGGGACACCATAATTTAAATGTTTTAATTTTCAAATAAATTACCAGGGGCCCGATGTAGGAGCCCTGATACCGGTCGGAAACGGCCGAATTCGGCCGTTTCCGACCGGTATTACGGTTTTCTTATGTAGGGGGCTACATAAGTACAGAATCGGTAATTTTACCGATTCTGTACATTTACCGATTCGGTAAAATACCGAATCGGTAAATGTACAGAATCGGTCAATAGAGATGTAGGTGGCACTCTGAAGAGTGCCACAGGCCTTCAGGAGTTATTTACAGGAGGTATTTACAGAATCGGTAAATACCGAATCTTACAGATTCGGTATTTACCGAATCAGAATTACCTACATTTCCCCCCCTCTAATTTACCACTTCTTGAATACCGAATCGGTATGATTCGGTATTTTAGAAGTGGTAAATTAGATTTACCTACATCGGGCCTCAGATGTTAATAAGTATCAATTTATATGTATATATCGTGGTGTGAAGTTGTGTTATTTATCGTACATAGACTAAATATTTTTTGACTTTCTGGGTTTTTACTTGTAACCTGAACAGTCATATATTTGTATGTATTTTCTGTTATTGAATTACTTGTTTTTAACTATGTTGACTCACTCTGGCTATGTGCTGTTATCGGGTGTAGTCACCATGTGGGTGCACACTTTAAAATAAGGCACTGCACGGACATAGTTTCAACAAGGTGCTGATAACCTTGATCTGTTAAATCACCCTTGATGTACATATGTTCCTGGCTTATTAAATGCCAAATCAAATAACAGCTGCCAGTTGTGCACAATCTGTACTTTAATTGTTGAAAACACAATTTAAAAGAATGGAAAAGAAAGAATATCTTCCTAGACATCAGACTGGTCCAGAAAACTTTTTCCCCAGCAGTAGATCTCCAGCATCACCAAGTGACCCATGTAGCATCAGACGTGACTCCGCCCTCCACACACGATGACACTGGTGTATAATAGGCATGGTGATGTTGGTTGCTGTTTTTCCAGCCTTAATTTTGTTTTCAGTAGCTCTCTCAGTCCTTCCTCAACAAAAGTTCTCCAGCTTTGACTTCAACTAGGTCAAATATTTACCCCGAAGGTTTCAGGGCTCAAGCACTGTTGTAAGAGCCTTAATTTGATGTCTCAATTGGATCTATACAATATTCACCTGTAGTGTCTTTGCTTCGTCCATGACTCTTTGGCATGTAACTCATGTTTCCTGATGCACTAGAAGGGTAATAGGAAGCAGAGTCCAGGAGTCCGGGGAGAGGATGTAGCCTTACGGCTTGAGCGATCGACCTTGAAGCTGGGGCACCGGGTTTGATTCTTGGCAACGACGCTCAAAATCCTGTGATTCTGGGCAAATCACTTAATCTCCCCATGCCTAACAAAAATGAATGTGTCCTCATGTAACAAAACTGGTGCTCATGTAAAGCGCTCTGATGCCCAATGTCTCAAGTCTAGTTCACGCTACATAAAACTCTAAGTTTCCTGGTAAGGAATGATCTACCAAGAGGTCTTACCACAAAAACCCTGCCATAAGAAGGAGAAATCTTCTTCTTCCTTGTGTAAGTGATCCCACTCTGTGCACCAGACAGTCATGACACTGCTTGTTCCCTGATACATGCCTCTCCCTTGTCTTCAGAGCGGATTTCAAAGATGCAGAAGATCCAGCCTTATTACACTGCTCCTCCTGGCCATGTTAGATGTCTTTAGGTCTGTTTCAGTAGCCTGTGGCCTACTTCCCAAGAGGGTACACCCTCCGTTGGGCCTTGCACCTTCTACCTCCAACAGCTCATGGCCCCATGCCTCCAGAGGCTCAAGCCTCAGCACCTAGACACAAATCACAGACCATGGTGCCATTCCTGTGCATCTAGTGTTCATGACGCTCGTTCCAGGGCCGGAAATAGCACCTCACTTTGTGTTGTTATCGCAGACACCCTCAAAATTTGCTGAAATTGTTTGGGTGGCTAAAGACAAGGTCAGAACTTGCCTTAATGAACAGCCCCTTACTGGGGACCAGAAATGTGCACAGATGCTGGGGTTATTGTGATCTGACTCTGAAGCCATAACCTTGCCTGATTGAGATTATGATGGTAAGGAGGACGATGATTCAGAGGCTGACTATTTACCTACTCCTCCTTACTCTGATGTTGGCCTTTATTTTGACTTACAAAATACTAGTCATTTGAATACCTCTCCAGAACAAGACCTCACTTACCCCTCGAAGCACCCTGCAGAGAAAGTATCTTACTTTAGCATACTGATGCATAAAGGTTCGGAAACTATGGAACTGACTTTGCCTTCTGAGGAGCCAAAGCCTATCATTTTGCCAGAAATCTAGCTACCTGTTTCTTCATTTGCGGAACCCTTGCTTCCATTTAACAAAGTGCTACTGAAATCTGTTTTGGCTGTCTTGCAAAGCCAATTCTGAGGCCCAGTAGACTACAGGCAAATTGACATATGCCAAAGGCGTCCTCCGGGTGACCCAAATTTCACATCTGCCAGTCCGTCTTTAAAGATTCAGTGGTTAAATGGTTCAGGGTTCATCCTCCAAATTGAACCCCATCCATTCTGTAAGACCCCTGAAGAAGGTGAGTGTAAATGACTGTACTACATGGACCAGAAGGTTTTTGCTTCCAGCAGTCTCACTTTCTGTATATCAAATTCCACATGCATACTAAGTGCATGCCTTGTGGGAATTGGCCACACTGGCAGCTTTAGTATTAAATATTTTTGTTGAAGAAAGCAGCTCATACAAGAACAACGATGCCTTGCGGATCAGGAATATGCACTACAACGATAGGGGCACCCCCCCCCCATGCCCGGGAAAACTGTAAAGCCGAGCCTGCAACATTGGAGGAAAAACAATATCCAATACCCGCGCTCCACCCCCCAGCCTACCCACCCCCCAATCCCGTTCCAGGTCCATAATCCCCATTCATACAAGCATTACTAACATCCTTCTACACCAAAGCCTCTCACGGTTGAACCTGTGACAGTCGAAGCAAGCGCAGATACCGGGGGCAAGTCACCTCTCTGAATTCTGTGGCCAACAGGGACAGGAAGGGCTGCCACAGTTCTGCATACTTGGATCCTTCCCCGGCTTTGATTAAGGACAATTTTTCCATGCCGAGCACTGCCCAAAGGCGAAACAACCAGCCCTGGAAAGTGGGGATATGTGTGGTGTTCCAGAAAGAGAGAACGTTCTGAACTGCAGAGCCTAGAGCGATAGCAATCAGCCTCCCCCTACGTGATTTCAGCGGGTATGTCCGAGCATTCGGTAGACCCAGCAGGACATAGGCAGGGAACTTTGGGATCTTGGTATTAAAGTGTGTATCTACCTCGTCTAGAACCAGTTTCCAGTAACCCTGAATCTGGGTGCAGTCCCACAACAGGTGGACCAACGTACCCCTCTCTCCACAGCCCCGCCAACACACTGGCAGCTTTAAACCTGCCGGAACACATGAATTAAATTGTTTTCCAATTTGATCAGTAATGGCTTGTATGCTTCAAAGCAGATGCTGTTGTGCTGTTTGGATTCAGCGGATACTATGGCGAGGTCCATGTACATCACTGCCACACTAAGCCACCTTGTGTGGATGCATTTTACAGGCTTTTCAGCAAATGTCCAGGTCACACTGATGGACATGTCTCCATGGCAAGCAGATTTCTGGAGAGGAGGCCACCACTTCAAGAGTAGCTGGAATACAGCTCTATCATTGGACCTGGCCTTACCACATCACAGAATGTCCGGGGCTATGCCAGAGCCCAGTAGTCCTGGAAGAGGAAATCCTCTCACCTGGTGCAGACACCGCAGCAATCTTACCACTCCTTTTGGGGCATGGGTGGATTTAAGTGTCACCAGCAGTAGACCTAGTTCCTTTTCTTTGGTCTGCTACCTCAAAACCACTCTAATTTCCCTCCCCACAATTTACACCACCATCTTCTATGGGATGGACCCCATCTACTTTTCTGTCAACGGGCTGCCGGTCACGGCAGAACGCTCTGTCATCCAACTGATCCTCAGGGACTGCACAGTACCCTTCCCTGCCCTTCCTCCGACTGCCCTCCTTCTGACAGGGCATGCTACCCAGCACATACACCAAGTCTGGAGGCCACGGTCCTTGCCCTGCTGACTCAAGCCCATGTGGTGGCTCTGGGAAAAAGGGGCAGAGGCTTCTACTTCCCTTTGTCCCCATTAAGGACAGAGGTTAGAGGTGGACAAAACTCAATAGAATACAATTTTGGAGCTTCATTCCTGCGGCCAGCTTGTCATGGTGAAGGTGAAGAAGTGCATGGGGCCTTGGGGTAGATTCTTTGATGTCTTAATACCTGGGACGACCACATCCTTGGCCCGTGCTATGCCAGCAAATTGCACAGTCTGCCAAGCAGGTTATGGAAGAAGAGCTTCTTGCAGCCCGCTCTGCTGACACTGTTTTTAATTTCTCTCCTCGTTTCCTCTGTTCTAGAAGCCTTATATTTTCGGTATCCACCCTCCCAGTCACATAAGTAAGTCTTTTGAAAGGCACTCCCGATGACACCTTGAAGCAAGAATTCCCTGCCCCTACTCATTAATATGTTTCCTCTAGTGTTATGAGAATGCACTGCCTTTAGACATTACAGTTTATTAGACAAAAGTATTACACAGCATTCAAATAAACAATCTTTGAAATGTGTTCCAGCTTTTATCCACTTATTCAGTACCATATTTTTTGCCTTTCAGCACGCCACATTACATCATGTTCTGACATAAAATTTTGCCTTTAAGTCTCATCCATTGTTTTTAAACTTTCGGTATTGTTTGTATTCTGATCTCTTTGCTTTGTACATTCTGATACACACTCTAACACAAATACTTATTTCAGTTGCAGAGCTTGATTCCCTTTGTCCAACTGCCCCCCAGCGAAGCGGTTTGTGAAGAGTATGGTCTGAATCACACTGCTCTCCCACACAATCTCTACACGTAAGTAGTTTCAGGAATTTATGTTACGCAACAAACTACCTCCTATATTGCCACAGAGCCCAATTGGATCTAAAAAAGAAAGTAGCAAATTTCCCTCTTTGAATTGCAATGTATTGCATTATTATAATAAAGTTCATAAAGTTATGCACCCTGTCAGTGTTCAAGAAATCAAATTGAAACAATTCATCACAATTGATGCACATTATTGCAAATATCTATTAAAATTTCCATGTTGAACAATGCACTTGGGGAAAACTTAGAGAATAATGAAAGTAATAGTAAATTAACACATAAGCAACAATACAACTTAAATAATTAATCAACAATCTTCTCTTTTTGTAGAATTAAGTCTCTGATTTAACTAGCATTTTACATATTAGAAATAGTGGAGCACAAGGAGGAGGGGGGATAAAGGAGTAAACATTTATATCAACGGGAAGCGCTTTGGATATGCTGATGAGAAAGGCTTCAATTTGGAAGATTCTGAGTGTTTAGAATTTAATTTCTTTTTATATGGGCAGCATAAACTACAACGTGCTGGGCAAGTGGACTGGGAGTGATTTCATCTGCTATACAGACCCCCATGAATGTGACCACTGCATTTGCCATGAGAATCCATGGCAATTGTTTGTTTAATTGTTAAGAACATTTGGGTGTAATAATGTTTCATGAGTGCTTAGATGGTAACTGAGATGTATATCGTTTAGTCAGTCTATTGGTTTATTAATTTGAGCAAAGACACCCCATGTGGCATTGAGCAGATATTCCTGCTAAAACAGAAAAGTGAGACAAACAAGAGGGGGAGAAAATTACAGAACAAGTAAGTTTTAATTACTTTATTAAAAGGCAAGTGATTATGACTTCTTCATAGAATAACAGGTAGGAAATGTCATAATCTGAGCACTGTTTGCCTGTTAGGTCTACTCTGGGTTCAAGCGGGCCCGTCAAGTCCAGGATTGGTAGCCAGTTCAGCCTTTGCTTTGCTTGAGAGACATTGTTGTTTTTCTTCAGTCCAACTTCATTCCTTTCCGCAAAGTGTGCATTAGGTTGACGTATACCTCTGTGAATGGATGCATAAGTGACTCAGTGGGTTTGTGAGTGGATGCATGAGTATCCGAGTGGGTCTGTGAGTGAGTGCATGAGTCTCTGAGTGGGTCTGTGGGTGCATGCATGATTGTCTGAGTAGGGCTGTGAGTGGGTGCGTGAGCCGGAGTGGGTCTGTGAGCGGGTGCATTAGTGACTGTGCCGGTCTGTAAGTGGGTGCATTAGTGTCTGAGTGGGTCCGCGAGTGGGTGCGTGGTGAGTCTGTGAGTTGGTCTTTGAGTAGGCGCATGAATCTCTGAGTGGGTACGTGAGTCTCTGAGTGGGTCTCTGAGTTTCTATTTAACTCTGTGAGTGCATGCTTTAGTGTATGAGTGGCTGTATATATATTTTTTTATGTATTTCGACAATGTTCGTGACCCCATCACAAATTGCACATGGGGGGGGATGCACTGAGCACCGCGACTCCTCGCGTCTGGAGAAAAAAAACTGTTTACAGTGTTTTTGTAACTCATAAGGGGTGCTCCACAAACCCCTACAATACAGCCATTAGGTCAGGGTACCACCACCCTGACCTCTTCTATGCTTTTGACTCTTCATTTTCATCCCCTGGGGTAGACTCCCGCTTCACAAAATGGCCGGCGCAACTGTCTAGATAGGTTGCGGGCAGCTAATCCCAGTACAACTAGTAGCCCGTGGGCGCGCGTACCTCCGCATGAGCGTCGCGGATCCTCCGTGCCCCTCTATATACTAATAGATTTTTCTCTTAAATTCTTAAAAACTACGGAACGGATTTATGGCAATTTACAAAAAGGTCACTTTGTAAACCAACACCTACCTTTCTGCCAAATTTGGTGTAATCCTGTTCAGCAGTACGGCTGCAGCCGTGTCTAAAATCTCTATGGGAATTAACATGGGGAAAATGTATTTTGGGACCCCTAACCCATTTTTCTTGGGTCCCGTTTGATGGATCACCCTGAGACTTTCAACACAGCAGCTGAACTGAGCGTCATACTCATTTTGAACAATTTGTGATGATTCGTCAAACGGTGCCAAAGTTATTGACAAAAACAAAAAAATGCTAGTTTCCTGTGGAAACTAGGTCTTATAGTTTCCGTAATTTGGGCATTGCTTGCCTGATAGATCTTACAGGCATTGATGTAGAACGGTGATATTCCGTATAACAAATGACTATGAAAATTATTCTCCTTAGAGTAATTGTGCTTAAATGTGTTCCATGTGGAGATCCTGAAAATCTGACACGTTTCAAGCCTTTAGAAAGCAATGCATGTGGGGTCTCTGGATTGTCGTCTTCATTACTTAGCTCCTCATCATTAACAAACGGAGGTCTTATAAGAAGTTAAGATTGGTCCTACACCCTGCAAAGATATAGATTGCTCACCATCTTCATTGCCCCTCTATTTTATCAAATGTATAGGACAGGAGTGGGAAATCTTTTTGAAAGCCTAATGAAGTTCATATGAAGGAATAATTCCATTTCTTTGCTGATGTCCTCGGTGTTTATGTTTAATAGCATTACAGGATTTATTTCCCGCTGTGATCATGGAGTTGGACGGAGTGCAACAGACAGGCAGTTTTTCTTCATCAATCAACGCCCATGTGACCCAGCAAAGGTAATTGCTTACTCCACTGTTGAATCTTTATCTTGTGGGCGGCTCATGCTCTTTGTATAGGGTAATGACCATGATATTCCTCGAGACATGATTATGAGCCAGTTCAGCACTGGTTATTTACCCAGCAAAAATGGCAAGTGGTGCAGCAGAAATTACTTAAGATCATGTTTGTTTACAGAGTGCAAAATAAGTCAGCATTTCATTCACTTAAAAAAGTACCAAGCCCGGGGCGGAGCAATGACCCTGCTATAAATGAACATTTGAATAGGAGTGAGGACTTGGAAGAACTGAGTCTGATTGTTAAACATACCGGGCTGTCTGAGCAGTTTATACAGACGGGGAAATGCATCAGTCGTCTAACTTGTTGTTTCAATAAGTCTTCAATATTAATTGAACTTTAGAAGCTTGCTCAGTACTCAATGTAAACACCTGTTTGGCCTCAATCCAGTTCCTGCAGCAGACTTACTGGTTGCCAGGTTAGTTGGCTTATTTCAGTAGCAAGGTGAGTAATGGATTCAGCGCACTGTCTGGGCTTCCTTAGTCATTCACGTTGTGTGAAGGTCATCTTTTTCAGTGCTAAAGCTGAGACCTCACAGGAATACAGCTTTCAGATATTCACATACAAATAGCTAATTGTGCTTACACGCTTCTAGTGGTGAATGCATAACTTACCTTTGCAACTTATTTTAGTGTATGGACTACTCTTTAATCTCTTTATGTTAAGGAGTCTAAAAACTGAGGACTCTATTATTCATCATGTGCGACTGTTGTAAAATACATTATTATTGAAATAGTTACCTTTCAGCCTTGTCTAGAACAGTTCCTTTCATTTGGGGGACACAGCTTGAATGGGTGACAACTGTCTCATGATAATTCCCTTTACAACATTCATCAATTCTATAATGTACTATGCGTGTTGCTATCACGTGGTTTCTTCTTAAAATTGCACACCGGTATGGTGCTTCAAATGTCTGACATTACCATTTGTGTCTTTCACTGTTCCTCTTCTTTCTGCTTAGGTTTCTAAGCTGGTTAATGAAGTCTACCACATGTACAACAGACATCAGTATCCATTTATCGTACTCAACATCTGTGTTAATTCAGGTAAGGAATTTACGAAATTTCTGTAGCTCACATTAGATAATGTTACCCTTAAGTAACTCGAAGGGTATAAAAAGAACAATACAGCCTACATTTAAGTATTTTTATCAAACAGAGTAGTTTATTAAAGAGTAAGTAAACATTGATATATATATATATATATATAACCACAAGTCTAAAGAGAGGCGGAACATTGGCCAGAGCGCATACTCACCTGTGGGGGCTTGTTGGCGCTGAAGACGGCAAGACATCAGCCAGAAATGCATCCGCCATTCATGTACACAATAAAAGCCTCCTGAAGTTTCCCCGAGGGTCTCTGCGCTTCTTTGCTTGAAGAAGGTTCTGCTCACGTATCTACGCGTCTGTCTGTGGCGCGCTTGCAGAAACCCCGCCTCACCATCTTGGGCTCGGAACGCACAGGCACGAACTGCTAAGTTCTTCGCTCCCAAAGGTATTTGGATGTTCCTGAGCCCGCCACCGAGACAAGGGGGAAGCAGTCCGGCAGGAGCGAGGTCACTCGGACCCCGCGTTGGGCGGCGGACACAGCTCTGCAGCCCCTGTCACAGTCAACCCTTGGCTCAAAGGAGGAGGCGGTACGGGGAGACGAGGGAGATTCTGTTGTGGACACTGGAGCCAGTCAACGCATCAGCACGAGGTTGGTGTGTCCCAGGGCGCACTTTGGCCATTCCTCTGCATGGACGCCCGGTGGGGTGTAAACAACAATCCGACCCCCCAGTAACAACAGCCAGAGTCTCTCTACGAGGGATTCTGGGACGTGTAGTTTTGCCGCAGCACAAGGGCTGCTACACAGGTGTATGACATTGAAGCACCGGGGGCGGGGCGGACTTGAAACCACAAGTCTAAAGAGAGGCGGAACATTGGCCAGAGCGCATACTCACCTGTGGGGGCTTGTTGGCGCTGAAGACGGCAAGACATCAGCCAGAAATGCATCCGCCATTCATGTACACAATAAAAGCCTCCTGAAGTTTCCCCGAGCGTCTCTGCGCTTCTTTGCTTGAAGAAGGTTCTGCTCACGTATCTACGCGTCTGTCTGTGGCGCGCTTGCAGAAACCCCGCCTCACCATCTTGGGCTCGGAACGCACAGGCACGAACTGCTAAGTTCTTCGCTCCCAAAGGTATTTGGATGTTCCTGAGCCCGCCACCGAGACAAGGGGGAAGCAGTCCGGCAGGAGCGAGGTCACTCGGACCCCGCGTTGGGCGGCGGACACAGCTCTGCAGCCCCTGTCACAGTCAACCCTTGGCTCAAAGGAGGAGGCGGTACGGGGAGACGAGGGAGATTCTGTTGTGGACACTGGAGCCAGTCAACGCATCAGCACGAGGTTGGTGTGTCCCAGGGCGCACTTTGGCCATTCCTCTGCATGGACGCCCGGTGGGGTGTAAACAACAATCCGACCCCCCAGTAACAACAGCCAGAGTCTCTCTACGAGGGATTCTGGGACGTGTAGTTTTGCCGCAGCACAAGGGCTGCTACACAGGTGTATGACATTGAAGCACCGGGGGCGGGGCGGACTTGAAACCACAAGTCTAAAGAGAGGCGGAACATTGGCCAGAGCGCATACTCACCTGTGGGGGCTTGTTGGCGCTGAAGACGGCAAGACATCAGCCAGAAATGCATCCGCCATTCATGTACACAATAAAAGCCTCCTGAAGTTTCCCCGAGGGTCTCTGCGCTTCTTTGCTTGAAGAAGGTTCTGCTCACGTATCTACGCGTCTGTCTGTGGCGCGCTTGCAGAAACCCCGCCTCACCATCTTGGGCTCGGAACGCACAGGCACGAACTGCTAAGTTCTTCGCTCCCAAAGGTATTTGGATGTTCCTGAGCCCGCCACCGAGACAAGGGGGAAGCAGTCCGGCAGGAGCGAGGTCACTCGGACCCCGCGTTGGGCGGCGGACACAGCTCTGCAGCCCCTGTCACAGTCAACCCTTGGCTCAAAGGAGGAGGCGGTACGGGGAGACGAGGGAGATTCTGTTGTGGACACTGGAGCCAGTCAACGCATCAGCACGAGGTTGGTGTGTCCCAGGGCGCACTTTGGCCATTCCTCTGCATGGACGCCCGGTGGGGTGTAAACAACAATCCGACCCCCCAGTAACAACAGCCAGAGTCTCTCTACGAGGGATTCTGGGACGTGTAGTTTTGCCGCAGCACAAGGGCTGCTACACAGGTGTATGACATTGAAGCACCGGGGGCGGGGCGGACTTGAAACCACAAGTCTAAAGAGAGGCGGAACATTGGCCAGAGCGCATACTCACCTGTGGGGGCTTGTTGGCGCTGAAGACGGCAAGACATCAGCCAGAAATGCATCCGCCATTCATGTACACAATAAAAGCCTCCTGAAGTTTCCCCGAGGGTCTCTGCGCTTCTTTGCTTGAAGAAGGTTCTGCTCACGTATCTACGCGTCTGTCTGTGGCGCGCTTGCAGAAACCCCGCCTCACCATCTTGGGCTCGGAACGCACAGGCACGAACTGCTAAGTTCTTCGCTCCCAAAGGTATTTGGATGTTCCTGAGCCCGCCACCGAGACAAGGGGGAAGCAGTCCGGCAGGAGCGAGGTCACTCGGACCCCGCGTTGGGCGGCGGACACAGCTCTGCAGCCCCTGTCACAGTCAACCCTTGGCTCAAAGGAGGAGGCGGTACGGGGAGACGAGGGAGATTCTGTTGTGGACACTGGAGCCAGTCAACGCATCAGCACGAGGTTGGTGTGTCCCAGGGCGCACTTTGGCCATTCCTCTGCATGGACGCCCGGTGGGGTGTAAACAACAATCCGACCCCCCAGTAACAACAGCCAGAGTCTCTCTACGAGGGATTCTGGGACGTGTAGTTTTGCCGCAGCACAAGGGCTGCTACACAGGTGTATGACATTGAAGCACCGGGGGCGGGGCGGACTTGAAACCACAAGTCTAAAGAGAGGCGGAACATTGGCCAGAGCGCATACTCACCTGTGGGGGCTTGTTGGCGCTGAAGACGGCAAGACATCAGCCAGAAATGCATCCGCCATTCATGTACACAATAAAAGCCTCCTGAAGTTTCCCCGAGCGTCTCTGCGCTTCTTTGCTTGAAGAAGGTTCTGCTCACGTATCTACGCGTCTGTCTGTGGCGCGCTTGCAGAAACCCCGCCTCACCATCTTGGGCTCGGAACGCACAGGCACGAACTGCTAAGTTCTTCGCTCCCAAAGGTATTTGGATGTTCCTGAGCCCGCCACCGAGACAAGGGGGAAGCAGTCCGGCAGGAGCGAGGTCACTCGGACCCCGCGTTGGGCGGCGGACACAGCTCTGCAGCCCCTGTCACAGTCAACCCTTGGCTCAAAGGAGGAGGCGGTACGGGGAGACGAGGGAGATTCTGTTGTGGACACTGGAGCCAGTCAACGCATCAGCACGAGGTTGGTGTGTCCCAGGGCGCACTTTGGCCATTCCTCTGCATGGACGCCCGGTGGGGTGTAAACAACAATCCGACCCCCCAGTAACAACAGCCAGAGTCTCTCTACGAGGGATTCTGGGACGTGTAGTTTTGCCGCAGCACAAGGGCTGCTACACAGGTGTATGACATTGAAGCACCGGGGGCGGGGCGGACTTGAAACCACAAGTCTAAAGAGAGGCGGAACATTGGCCAGAGCGCATACTCACCTGTGGGGGCTTGTTGGCGCTGAAGACGGCAAGACATCAGCCAGAAATGCATCCGCCATTCATGTACACAATAAAAGCCTCCTGAAGTTTCCCCGAGGGTCTCTGCGCTTCTTTGCTTGAAGAAGGTTCTGCTCACGTATCTACGCGTCTGTCTGTGGCGCGCTTGCAGAAACCCCGCCTCACCATCTTGGGCTCGGAACGCACAGGCACGAACTGCTAAGTTCTTCGCTCCCAAAGGTATTTGGATGTTCCTGAGCCCGCCACCGAGACAAGGGGGAAGCAGTCCGGCAGGAGCGAGGTCACTCGGACCCCGCGTTGGGCGGCGGACACAGCTCTGCAGCCCCTGTCACAGTCAACCCTTGGCTCAAAGGAGGAGGCGGTACGGGGAGACGAGGGAGATTCTGTTGTGGACACTGGAGCCAGTCAACGCATCAGCACGAGGTTGGTGTGTCCCAGGGCGCACTTTGGCCATTCCTCTGCATGGACGCCCGGTGGGGTGTAAACAACAATCCGACCCCCCAGTAACAACAGCCAGAGTCTCTCTACGAGGGATTCTGGGACGTGTAGTTTTGCCGCAGCACAAGGGCTGCTACACAGGTGTATGACATTGAAGCACCGGGGGCGGGGCGGACTTGAAACCACAAGTCTAAAGAGAGGCGGAACATTGGCCAGAGCGCATACTCACCTGTGGGGGCTTGTTGGCGCTGAAGACGGCAAGACATCAGCCAGAAATGCATCCGCCATTCATGTACACAATAAAAGCCTCCTGAAGTTTCCCCGAGGGTCTCTGCGCTTCTTTGCTTGAAGAAGGTTCTGCTCACGTATCTACGCGTCTGTCTGTGGCGCGCTTGCAGAAACCCCGCCTCACCATCTTGGGCTCGGAACGCACAGGCACGAACTGCTAAGTTCTTCGCTCCCAAAGGTATTTGGATGTTCCTGAGCCCGCCACCGAGACAAGGGGGAAGCAGTCCGGCAGGAGCGAGGTCACTCGGACCCCGCGTTGGGCGGCGGACACAGCTCTGCAGCCCCTGTCACAGTCAACCCTTGGCTCAAAGGAGGAGGCGGTACGGGGAGACGAGGGAGATTCTGTTGTGGACACTGGAGCCAGTCAACGCATCAGCACGAGGTTGGTGTGTCCCAGGGCGCACTTTGGCCATTCCTCTGCATGGACGCCCGGTGGGGTGTAAACAACAATCCGACCCCCCAGTAACAACAGCCAGAGTCTCTCTACGAGGGATTCTGGGACGTGTAGTTTTGCCGCAGCACAAGGGCTGCTACACAGGTGTATGACATTGAAGCACCGGGGGCGGGGCGGACTTGAAACCACAAGTCTAAAGAGAGGCGGAACATTGGCCAGAGATATATATATATATATATATATATATATATATATATATATATATATATATATATATATATATATATATATATATATATATAATATATATATTTCCTATGGAAGGTTGTGAGAAGTTTGCCTGATATAAGATGTTTCCAACTCTGGAACCACCTTGTATCAGTCCAAACAATCCCTTATGGTGTCTGGTTGTAAGTCAACCTTATAGACAAGCTATCCTAAGGGTAGCATGGACTAAGCAGCCTTAAAGGCTTAACTTAAGAGGTCGAGCTAAGCAAGCTGTTTTACCAATCACAATCCTGTAATATCAAATGAAAGGCCACCACACAAGTTATATATTATAAAAATATATGTATTTATTACTAGAATAATCCTCTATACTCTTTATGAGTCTAGAAGCACAAGCGTTTAAACAAAAGCACAGTTAAACATACAAAGTTGCACAATTATGGATGAGGGCGGGTGGCCACTCGAACCATATATTAAGAAAGTGGTATAAGAGATACCAACCGAACAGTGGTTAGGCCTAGGGCCTAGGGAATCGCTGGGACCAGTCGGGACTAGCAATGCTGAAGTCGGGAAAAGCCAGCGGGATTCGGGTGCAGCGCTTAAAGCACAGGCATGCACCAATGCAAAGTCAATGGTGCGTAAAAGTTATAAAGTTACTGTTTAAGAATACTTCCGCTCAACCTAGAAGGACCAAACTTAAGACACATACATTAGAGGTGTGTACCAGTGTGAGAACACCGGCGTTGCTGAGTAACCTCACCCACAGGAAGCGGGTGCACAGGTGCGAAGTAGTCTCGGGTTTTGTCACGCAGGTTTCTGGTGCTTGGAGCTGAAGATGCTGCAGGCGTCGAGACGAGAAGTGTCCGGTGTGATCCAAGGGTGGATCGAAGTTAAAGATGATCTGAAAGCAGAGGGGACAGAGTCTGGGTCACTCAGCAGTGACCAGGGTGGAACCAGAAGGAACCAGGCAATGTCGGGTGCTTTCAGGTCGCTGCCGGGTCGCTTCTCTCCGCTGCCACGTGGACTCTGGGGCACCGAGGATGTCCAGGAGTGTATCACGAGCTGTCCCACGCAGGCTCTCGCTGTCGGCGGTGTCGGCTTCCGGATTGGAGCAAACAACCCTTGGCAAGAGCAACCCACGCAGGATTCGAAGATGGCGTTGCACTTGGACCAGGAGGGTCAGAGTGGGTGCTCCTTTTCCGGGGAGCGGGTGCAAGTCTGGAGCAACCAGATTCACAAGGCGAATTTCAAGGTTTGTCGGCACAGGGGCCACAAGCCAACGGGCAAGTGACCGGGCCAACGCGTTGAGCCAAAAGATGCAGAAGGGCCCCACGCAGCACTCGTCGAGTGTGGAGGGGTGAGCTTTGGTGCAAGAGAGGCTCAGGGCTGGGGCTTCTCAAACCCCGGTGTACAGCTTCGAGGGTCACTCGTGGGCTGCACGGTCAGCGTCTCGTGGACTTTCCAAGATGGCGGGCCCCACGCTTCCGGTCGCCTCCACAGGTCTCAGCTCTGCAGGGACTGTGGATCAAGCTGTTAGAAGGCAGGCACGCTTGGTCTTGTCGAACTCTGTCGCTCGAGTTCCGGCGGGAACTGCAACAAAGCAAGCGTCGAGGTGCTGGATGGTGCCTGTTTGCACAGGGTGGTCACTCCTTGACCACAAGGGAGATTCTTCAGTCCTCTACGTCGAGTAGGATGTCGAAGGGTCCAGAGTTTCGTTTCATATGTTTCAGTCCGGATTATCTGAATGCTTGGGCATTGCTCCCACTCTTATACCAATCTGGTGGGCTGGATATCCTGCTAGGTCCCTCCTATGGGTGGGACCCAGGAAGGGGTTGATACACCCCTTTCCCTTTGTCCAGGGTCGCGCTGGGACTGGGGCTGGTGAGCCCCAGAACCGGTTTGACCGGATTATGCAAGGGGAAGCCTTGTGCTCCCCAGGCACTGTCTGGTTTCTTTCAAACCTCCCTGCTACAATCCACTATCTCCTATCTGGGGTGGTGTAACACCGCCCTGCGACAGGAAACCCTTTGTTCAGGCGCCTCTGCTGAGTTTCGGTCGCAGTAGGAGGTCAGACTCGTGTCTGTGGCAGAAGCGTCCATTTTGTGATGCTGAGGCTCTTTTAAAATCAACCGCGTTTTAGTACAGTAACATGTCTTCTCCCTCTAGAGGGGTGGAATGCTATCCCCGTCGACAGGACTGTCGAGGGGATAGTATTCCAAATCGTATGACACCTTACACAACATGTTTTGATAAAGTCAAACCAAAGTTAACATATAACCGCGAGGATTATATTGCACTTAATAGTATATGGTTTGGCATTATCCCGTAACAGCTAAGGGAATTGGTCACGACAGCTGCAGACAGGCTCAGCTCATGCTAGAGCACCATCTCACATAAAACCAAGCACTCTGCCTCCAGGATTGTTAAGGCCTGCCATAGGAGTGACTTATAGGCATATATATGTCCAGATATAGGTTTAGATATAGGTATACTATATCTAAGCAAGGGGTGATTACACCACCTTGCCCCAGCTGAGTGATCAGCCAGTTGTGTCGATTTAAGTACCAGCCAGGGGTGGCAAAAGATATGCTGCAGCCCCTGGTAGGCCTTGTTGGCACCTATGCCCTGAGCACCTATAGTGCATGGTACAGGGGCTGACAAGGAGTCCAGTTCCAATTGGGTTATGTACCTATAGTACATGTATGTGAATTTAGAGAGAGAACAGCAGGCTGTGGGTCTGATTAGCAGGCCCACAGCCACATTAAGTCGAAAATCAGTGAAGCAAAAAGCAAAAATTTGGGGTGACCATAGGATAGCAGACCCTACTCTCCTACAAAGGTAAACTCCAAAACGCATAGACTGTCCCCTGTATGCAATGGTGATATGAAATAAATTGTCTAAAAAGCCCCTGGAGTGCTGCCTTTTGCTTCTCGAACTACACTGGATTTTGGAATGCCGAGGATGGTACAGAGCAGTTTAACACAGATATATATATATTGAGTCTGCTCCCAAAACGCGTGTGGACAGTGAAGGCTTCAGAGAAAACTGATGGTTGCGAGCCACTGCATCTTTGTGAAATCTCCAGTAATTGGTATGAAGCACGAAGTGTAAAGGCAACTCCTTGCTGAGACCAAGTTTCGTTTGGAGATATATATATATATATATATATATATATATATATATATATATATATATATATATATATATATCTATATATATATATCTATATATATATATATATATATCCAATCTCCAAACGAATCTTGGTCTCACTGTCCATACGCGTTTTGGGAGCAGACTCCCTTGTTCACTGGCACAGGCATCTTTGGGGCACGGCAGCAGATTTCTCAGCGCAGCTGCGCTGTTTTTTAATATTCCGCCCAGTAGGCATGAGTAACAAATGCATGTTGGTAGACTGTGTTCTACTGAATAATATCCCAGTGATTGCGCCGTGAGTCCCCCTAATTTCATTAAAACCACAGTGGGCACTGGTATATATATGTGTGTTTAGTACGAGGAAAATAATATTGTATGTCTTAATAGTTGATCTATACAACGTCAACCGTAACCATATAATTCCTAAGATATGCGATCTTTTGAACCAGTTCTTATGTTGATCGGTCATTCATAGAACCCCCTGTACATGAATTTCTTCCAGTTTTCCATGTTCTCTGGAATTTCTTTAGCAGTCATTAAATACTATGTTGAACTGATCATGTCAGGAGTAGAGACTGAAGAAAGGTTATTCTAGTAATAAGAGAGCAGGAGGATTTGAATCTGTTTTGTGAGCAGTTTGAAGTTGTATATTTGTAATCATTAGGATTCTGATTAGAATTTCTTCCACCAACCTGAAATTGGAGAACAACCAATGAACATGTTAAGGGATCCAGCATTCACTTTGCTACATCTTTGTGCATATTTATTATGTAGTATGTAGAATTGTAACGGTGACCAAAACAAATCTTTAAATCGGAATGTTTAGAAGTTGTAGGGGAAACTGATCATTTTCTATATAGGATACTAATTAGGAGGCAGACTTTATAGACACTTTCAACTTTGTTTCCCAGTCCTTCAAAATCCTTTCAAAACAACATTTATTTTCTGTAGTATGTGATCAAAAGTGGGTATACATAATTCCAAATCTCTTTCTTAGCAAGGTTGAGTTTCTCCTTCAGCTTAGAGAATAGCAGCATCTTGTTATTTACCCGGGCTTGTAGTAGAGGGTCCCTTTTGACTACTGAAATAACTTAGCCTGAAGTGTGACATCAGGGTTTTACAAAATTGTGGATCTTTAATGCAGATATGGGTAACTTTTTTGTCATTCCATCCTGGCTGATTTGACAGTAATTAACTCTTCTTTTTCATGTTTAACACTGAGAAAAAGTAGCACTTTCAAGCTACAATTTGAATTTAGAGCTGCTCTATGTATAACCAGGTTGGATTTCTGTAGTCCTTGTTTGATAGAAATACCTATATTACTTAAAAATAACTTTGCTGTTGTAATTTAATATGGTTGAAGCCAGCCCCTACTTTTCAAGTGGGGACCTTTAATATTTTAATCCAATTTTTAGACTTTTTATCCTTATCCCAGTAGAATTTCCTGCTCATTATTTCACATTTGCAGTCCATAGAGGCAATCCTAGTTTAATTTAATGAGAGATTTATTCTTTAGATTGGATTTTGGATTTATTTAACCTTAGGTTAACTTTGAAGTACTACGCTTTCAACATTATTCCCAAATAAATAGAGAAAATTGGACTTGTACCAGTTGATAAAGAAGCCAGAAAAGGACCAAAAAGTCACTATAGTGCTAGGAACAATTGGTACTGAAGTTTTAGTGATGTCCATGCTAACAATATATAATCGCTGTTTTTTATTTTGCAGCAACTTGGAGCTTCCAATCATTAAGATAGCTCCTGTGTCATTTCACTTATTTTCATTTTTCATTTAAACATTCACTTGGAATTCAAATGCGAGGTTTTAACATGACCTAACAAAATTATATACATATTTTTTTTTTGTGCAAAATAGTAAACATTTTGTTCAAAAACAACCAAAATTTGATAAAAATTCAATGCAATTACAATTTCAACAATGCAATATTATACTCTCATTGCATCAGGGTACACCAGAAACAATTATATATCAGTCCTGCCTCCTTATTTCTTTGTGTGTTTGGGACTGAGTTTCACCATACGTTTTATTTTTAAGTCAATTATGTCCAACCACTTTGGACACTCTTTCATTTTACATCGTTGGTGAGAAAGGACAAATCACTTTTGGAAATGCCGACGCGTTTCCAAACCCGGTCCAATCGTTCGGGTTTTTCCTCCGGGCAACCTGGGTACCTAATGAGTTAAAAATAAACAACTTTTTAGTGCCTTCTCCTATTTTGTTTGGACTGAAGTAGCGCCTTTTAGAACATGAGGGTACCTTAATGTTCCAGCGCTGCGTTGTCGTGCTTATTCTAGATGAACAGATTTTGGTGCCTGTGTAAATAAGAAGAGACATTGGATTGTCTCTAATTTCTTCACGTGTGGGCATTTCTACATCTTTTAATTTGAACACTTAGGGGCCGATTATGATCGCGGACGGACTTGCGTCTGTCCGCGATCACTGAGGAGGAGGGGACGTCCGCATGGGCTGTGGAGTCCCCTCCTGTGCGATTAGGATGTGACCGCCACCCTGGCGGTCACATCCTCTATTTTTAACATTGCGGCGGGTGCGGCTTCAAACTGCACCCGCGGCAATGTTAAAAATGCAGTCATTGCATTTGCATGCAGAAAGAGCCAGGCACCTCGCGGTGCCTGCCGCTTTCTGCATACAAATGCCGGGGGGTACTATAGGTACCCCCCATGTGCACCCCCCACCCCCCCTTCACCTAGGGGGCCCGCAACGGGCCCCCGCAGTGAGGTTACACATGCTTTTCCGCGGCGGAAAAGCAGCCGTGGAAAAGCATGTTTAACATCCCATCCTAATCTGCCTGACGGTGTCTGAGAGACACCGTCACCAGATTAGAGCTTTTCCGCCACGGTTGTAAGCCAGCCGCGGCGGAAAAGCTGCGGACGGAAACCAGGACCCACCAGCCATCCTAATGTGGCTGTGGGTCTTTGGTCAGTCCGCTGCGGTTTTTCCGCATCCTCTGGGCTTGCGGTGGCTTCCGCCGGCCCCGAGGATGCGGAAAAACCGCAATCCTAATGAGCCCCTATCTTGGGACAATGTCTCAAAACCGCAGCCCTGTTCTGCTTTACCGGACGGTTTGAGTTGGATTCCTCTTCTGTTGGGAAAAATTAACTAGTTTTATTTTCCTGTCGAGCTTAATTTAGGTGAACCGGCATTTTTGCTCTATCTCGAGCGGGGGGAGCACTAGTGGTGTGGGCCAAAGATAAATATGTTACAGAAGCACACAAACATATTGACCAAACCGAGTGGTATAGAGCATTGAGTGAGGATCCAACAATTCAAATTCAAAGTGAAATACAAACAAAATTAACAGAGGGATTTGACAAAGGCATTCTAGGCCCTAAAGAATTTGAGTATCTTTCGAAAAAGAAACCACGAATTCCGGTAATTTATTTTTTACCTAAATTACACAAAAATCTCAACGAACCACCCGGGAGGCCAATAGTCTCCGGTTGTGATTCGATACTGGAGCCACTGGCAAAGTATGTTGACGTGTTCCTAAAACCATTCATGGGCCAAGTTAAATCATACTTGAGGGACACTATGGACTTCATTAATAAGATCGAAGGGTCCATTTTTGATGAGTCAGCATCTAATGGTGTCGTTTGACGTCATTTCGTTATATACGCAAATCCCTCAGGAGGAGGGCTTAGAAGCCCTGGAGTATTTTCTTGAAACTCGTCCCAAGCCACAAAGAGTGCCCACAGGATTTATTATTGATCTTGCTAGGATCGCATTGAAGAGGAACTACTTTCGGTTCATGGACACGTTCTACATGCAGGTGAAGGGGACCGCCATGGGGTGTCCTTATGCCCCGGAGATGGCGGTCCTCTTCATGGCCCTGTATGAGGAGCGTTTTGTGTACCAAAATAACCCTTATCGCAATCGGATTGTAACGTGGTATCGTTACATTGACGATATTTGGTGTCAATGGAATGGTTCTATAGACACCTTGACCCAATTCCATGAATGGCTGAACACGAGACACCCTGACATTAAATTTACCCTTTCTTTTAGTAAAACCCGCCTCACATTCTTGGATGTAGAGGTTTCTCCACAGGACCAAAAACTCATCACAACATTACACCGCAAAGCAACAGATAAAAACACAATTCTCCACTACAACAGTCATCATCCTCAAAACTTAAAAGCTAACCTCCCCTATAGTCAAATGCTTAGGATCAGGAGGAATTGTTCCAGAAAAGAGGACTTTGTAGTACACGCAGAAATATTAAGCAACCAGTTAAAAACGAGAGGCTATCCGGGCAAAATGTTAAAGCAGTCCGCCAAAAGAGCATGGTATACGCCCAGAGAAGAATTGTTGACAAAAAAGCAAAAAGTACCTTTAGAGAAGCTAGTGTGTGTGTGACAACCTATGGGCCATACACTAATAAGTTCAAAGCAATAATTATGAAAAATTGGCACCTGGAAGCTGGGTTAGACATGTCCTTTGAAAAACCACTCTTTGCTCTCAAAAAGAATAGGAGCATAGGACAGCAGCTGGTTCGGGCAGATTTAGGGGTAAGTCAAGCTAAATCTGATCTACGAACCTTATGGAGGCTAAAACCTATTGAAGGCCATCATAAATGTGGCACCTGTGTCTCCTGTGCCAACACGATAGAAGGAATTGAATTCTTGCACAATACCATTAAATGGACACATAAGGAATTCACAAATTGCAAAAGCCGCAATCTGGTTTATGCAATCACTTGCCCCTGCCCAAAACTGTACATTGGGAAAACGACCCAACAAATCAACCAAAGAATAGCACAGCATCGATCTAGAATCAAACAAAACATACTGACAGCTCCAATGGTTCAGCATTTTCAACAATGTGGGCATACCGAAAAAGAATTCAAGTGGACCGTTTTGTCCGCAATTAAAACCCCCACACGTGGAGGAGATGTTGACACATTACTGTTGCGCAGAGAAGCCTACTTGATTTTAAAGTTCAATTGCGTGACTGATGGAATGAATGAACTTTCAGAACTTCAAAGAAATATACACTGACCCTTCTGTGTACACCATTGGCATTTTTTTAAATATCCATCCTGCTATTTTACAACCGCAGGAATTGGAAAAAGCAATTAACCAGCCATTTCACCCCAAAATTTTGTACAAACAGCAATACGTTCCAAAATACACTACAATTCCCAGAATTCTAAGAAGGGAGTGTAGTCAGGTGACACTAACGACGACTTCCGCAAATACTTGCAGCAAACCAGACTCACACGCTAAACAGCAGGAGCGAGCGTTGTTGAACCAAGTCGAAGCAACAAGGTGAGCCGCAATCATTAGTTTACCGTTGGACCTGCGGTTATGCTCAAATGGGTGCACTGACACATAGTTTTCAATTCGTTTCAGCCGGATACATTGACCGCGGCTACAAACTCATTAATGGAGACGTACCGCAACACAGAGAGGCGACGGAACTCTGGCACATAAAAGTAAGCACCCGCTCGAGATAGAGCAAAAATGCCGGTTCACCTAAATTAAGCTCAACAGGAAAATAAAACTAGTTAATTTTTCCCAACAGAAGAGGAATCCAACTCAAACCGTCCGGTAAAGCAGAACAGGGCTGCGGTTTTGAGCCATTGTCCCAAGTAAGTGTTCAAATTAAAAGATGTAGAAATGCCCACACGTGAAGAAATTAGAGACAATCCAATGTCTCTTCTTATTTACACAGGCACCAAAATCTGTTCATCTAGAATAAGCACGACAACGCAGCGCTGGAACGTTAAGGTACCCTCATGTTCTAAAAGGCGCTACTTCAGTCCAAACAAAATAGGAGAAGGCACTAAAAAGTTGTTTATTTTTAACTCATTAGGTACCCAGGTTGCCCTGAGGAAAAACCCGAACGATTGGACCGGGTTTGGAAACGCGTCGGCATTTCCAAAAGTGATTTGTCCTTTCTCACCAACGGTGTAAAATGAAAGAGTGTCCAAAGTGGTTGGACATAATTGACTTAAAAATAAAACGTATGGTGAAACTCAGTCACAAACATGAGGGGCGCCTGTGCACCCCAATCCGCTGGCACAGCCACAGTTGCGTTTTGCAATATTCTTTCTTCCAGTTTAACTTGTTACTCCTTTAAACACAGTGCGTACTCAATTATTTATCCTGCTTTGCCACTTTCCAAACTTTCATGCAAGCGAAAGCAATTTTCCAAGTCCCAAACACACAAATTAATAAGGAGGCAGGACTGATATATAATTGTTTCTGTTGTACCCTGATGCAATGAGAGTATAATATTGCATTGTTGAAATTGTAATCGCATTGAATTTTTATCAAATTTTGGTTGTTTTTGAACAAAATGTTTACAATTTTGCACAAAAAAAATGTTTATAATTTTGTTAGGTCATGTTAAAACCTCGCATTTGAATTCCAAGTGAATGTTTAAATGAAAAATGAAAATTCGTGAAATGACACAGGAGCTATCTTACTGATTGGAAGCTCCAAGTTGCTGCTAAATAAAAAAACAGCAATAAACTCGAGACCAGGCACCTCTGTATTTTTCAAGTTTAATGTGTCCTGCCTGGTAACGTAGGACAAAACCCCACGTTTTTACACAACAATATATCATCAGCACATAAATTACCTTTGACAAGCATCATAAAACTGGAAAAGTAAGATCATATTTTGTAGCGTCTAAAATAAATAGTCCCACTGACGCTATCAAAAGTCTCCTCATGCCCTATCTGAGCATCTTGATTTGCCCAATAGTAAACTAGTGATCAGCTACCTATTGCTATAATGTCAGAAGGTCCAGTCATGTGGTGTGTGCTATATACGTGCTGTCATCTTGCCAGTTGTTACCATATACTTCAAGCTTGTCTGGTTGTTATGTATTAATATATGAATACATTATCGTAACTACACTTCTCAAATTGTGGGAAGTCCTCATTAACCTAGAGATATGCCTTTAACATGTACATTCAGTGTTAATATTAAACAATAAAATATTCTATCTTTAAATGTTGGGGTACCTTCATTCTATGCGTAGTTTGTTGCAGAATTATAACCTGCATCAAAATTGAAACAGATTAATTCTGAGGAGTAAGTCTGAGAGTAATTGAAAATCACATTTAACTTTGCAAGACAAGGAGACTTAAAGTACTAATGACAATAACTAGTTTCCTTTCCAATGGATTTTTTTCAGAGTGTGTTGACATAAACGTCACCCCAGACAAGCGGCAGATTTTACTGCAGGAGGAGAAGCTCTTGCTTGCCATATTAAAGACGTCCTTATTAGGAATGTTAAGTGGTGATGTGAACAAGCTGAATATCAACCAGAAGCTGCTAGATGTTGGAGGTAATGCATTTCAGAGGCAGATGGTGAAGGTATTTCAAATAGTAATCCAGTTCATGTTATTTTTCTTCTTCTTGTAAGAAGATGATATATAAGATTGATGACTACCGAACACAGAGCAAGCTACCTAAAGATTTACTATTCTTGTATTACTGTTTATGTACAAGTGAAAGATGTCTTAACATTTTACAAGATAAAAAGAATAAAATGCAGTTCATTTATTTTATTTAAGGTTCCATGTAAAGCGCCTTTCTACCCAGTGTTGTCAGTGCACATTGACATAAACCGGTCTACCTGTACATCTGAGAATTTAGGAAAAACATAATTCATTTATTGCAAAGTAACCATTTGAGCAAGGAAGAAAGAACATGAGTAATATGGGAGAAAAGAATGAAACAGGAACAAGAGAAAAGCTAGGAAGATTCAGACTGAAGGATATCCAAGGGGAGTGATTAAGTGATGTTTGAAGAGAAAATACTTTGCTAAAAAAACATTTGGTGTTTATCGTGCCTTATTTTCCTGTCCCTGCCTTCACTCAAATGTAATAGATGGTATTTATGAACAGGATGGAAACAATATCAAATTCTACTCCAACTTATTTTAAATTAATTTACTTTGCTCAGATTGCTGCATTTTTTAATATTTTTATTTCTTTTCCTTTTGACAATTAATTCCAATCACTAACTCGTGGTAATGAAGGGGGCTGTAGTCCTGTTTTTAAAACGAAGCCATTACCATCTCCAAACAGGATTGTAATAGATCACTCAGACTTCATAACAAATGCCTGCTTGAAATTGCACCCTATTTCTGCCTGCCCCAGTGGACCACTAATGAAAACACCAAGCCTTGTATTTGCATATGCAAAGCAAAATTCTATTCTTGTGCGAGGATGCTTGAATTCCTCTGATTTTTTTTAATTACAGAACAGTTCACCTTATTAACCCCATAGTCTTTTCCGGTATACCATATGTAATAATGTCTCATGAATGGCGCAACCGTCATCGGGTTAGACCTGAACAAACCTTGTATAATCTGTTATTGTTTTGTTTCAGGTAACTTCAGAAAGTCACTCCCTGAAGCCCCAGATACCAATGATTCAGAATGTGGCAGTGCTACTTTAACGCAAAATTCAAGTCGCGATGAAAAGACAGCAATGAGTTTATCCAGGTTAAGAGAGGCTTTTTCTCTCCATCAAACAAAGGAGGGGAGCCCCCAAGGTAATAAAAGTAAGAAACTGGGCCATGAGTCCCCAGGTCAAAGAACGCTTCAGTCCTTTTTTGGTACTGTGAACTCAGTAAGCCGACAGAAGTCTAATAGCAATGGAGTATGCACCGAGACTGCAGACTGTAACACTGGCACGTTTACTAGACACAAACTGAAGTCCAAAGATAACTATGACTCTGGCCATGAAAGCGCCCCTGCAGAGTGTGACACTAGCTTCAGCACCCCAGATGTGTGTAGCCGGTTCAGTACTCCAGATGTGCGCAGCCACTTCAGCAGTGAAAGTGACTCAGGCTCCCCAGAGGAAGACGCTTCCTCCGCCAAAAATTGTGATTCAAGCAGAACTTTGAACACTGTTCACAACCATGACAGTACTCCCGGGTCTAGTGTTGGATGTTCTGTTGCGAGCGGTACATTGGATGAGCCCGCTGTGAGAGCAGAATATGGAGGCTCTTTCAGTGCCAAGCGATCTAAAATAGACCAGGTTGAGGCCTGCGCGGTGCTCGTACAAGAATTGGGAAATTCATCCACAAGCACGACAGAGGCACAGGCTGATGTACCTGTGGATATTGTAAGAAAGACAGTCCCACTTAGGTTTTCTATGAACTCTCTCTCGGAGAGGGTGAAAAGGCTCCAGGAGCAGAAGCAAACGTCAGATTCACTGAAATACAGAAGATTCCGAGCTAAGATCAACCCTTCTACAAACCAAGACGCAGAAGACGAATTAAGAAAAGAAATCAGGTACTGTTGAATTAGATATCTCATAATGTGTATTAACCATGTTGACAACTCATTAACTTTGAGTTTATATACATTTATACAAGTGCTGTACTTTAGCCTCTCAGAAAAGACAAACATGGGAAATAGGTACCATAAACACGTCCGAGAACCAGAGGGATGGCTGGATTCACTCATAACCCTCTTCGTCTTAATTTGTGATGTTATAGATGTTACTATGGTGTTATAATTAACAAAAATCATTGAAATTTATATTTTCTTCAAACAAATTCATGTAATGAGATGTAATGTTTTAACATCAATAATCGTTCATCTTAAAACCATCCCGCGAGGGTGTTCTGTGTGTATTTTTGATTGGTTTTATTGAAAGGGCTAGCGTTTGTATGTCAATTCCTGACAGATCATCCTCTTGCAAACTAATGGCTGATACAATCAAAACAAACGCTAAGTAGATGTGTTACTAAGAGTAGTATGCTGGATGGGGCCACTAGCTCTCAGTAACTTTAATAATAATGTGTTTTATTTATGGCACACAACCACATTTTTTGGGTTTCCACTTACTGTAAAATTAACAGTTGTTCCTTTTACCCAATATGCTGGCTTCCAATTTACCAACCAGCGGTCCCTAGGCTATAAGTATTATAACTTTCTCTTTCAGTTCAGTTTAAATCCAATTTTGCCTATGGTTTCGGCGTTTGCAACAGTGACCAAGAAAGATCATCATAACTTCACTCAATAAAGCTGGCAAGTAATTGTGCATTAGAAACAGTTACATTTCAGTCTAAATTCGAATTAGCTTTGCCTTTGGTTATACACAGTGATGATGACTCACAAGCACTTATAGATTTCTTCCATTTGTAACTCACTCCAAGGCCCTCCAGCCTCACCGAAAAGTCCTATAAGTCGCCTCATGCAAGCAGTGTTTTAAGATCTGACATGTATCAAGCTCTTGGCCTCGGAGAGGGTTTCTGCAGAAGATGCAAGCTAATTTTATTACATGTAGGTCTTAACCCTTGTCTCTTCAGAAGTAGAATCACATTGTGGAGAAGTGTGGCTCACTGGTTAGAGCAGGCAGACCCTGAAGCAGAGGTCAGACCCGGGACCAGGGTTCAATTCCCGACGCGGCAGGGTCTTGAGCTCAAATGTCCACGGACTCGATAATTCTCGCTTCGTTGCCTGACCTAATCATGGGTTTACACTCTGCAACTCTGGGCATTAAGCTTGCTTAATCTCCACAACGGCCCCCGCGGCGGGATGCCTGGCTTTCACCTTGGGGATGCCCGTTAGGGGCTATCTCACAGGGAAAAGCCAGGATGGGTTCCCAAGGCAAGCGCCGAGATGCCTCCGGGTAGTCGAGCGCTATATAAGAACATACAATTGTGCTCAATTGCAGCAATAGCTGCCAGTAAGTAGGAGCCTTATGGTTTATTGCAAGGAGCATAGCTCTCAATTACCATGTGCAAATAAGTAGACCTATGCAGACTCAGTCTTTCATACAAGGTACCTATGTCTCCAGTCCCACTGCCAAACTTAAAGAGCGTCTAACAAACCTCGCCATCTCTGGCCTTTCCCCCGCCACTCAGAGCGCCACAGGTCATGCACAATTCTGTCAGTTTTAATTATTCCAGGACGGTGGGATGAGTGTCTCCGGTTTCCATTAAGAGGTAGAAGGTTATTTGTTGGAAATGCCCTCCAATCGGAGTCAGTACTATTGCACTGCAGCTCCGATGCCAATGCATTTTGGCAAGGTGGACACAGCTTTGAGACCAATCAAATCATAGACCGAAAGAGATGAAACCCATTTGCATTCTCTTTCTTGAAAGGTATTTGCTAAGTGTGGTTTAGAGACTGTATGCTCAACAAAAAATGTAATAATTCCCTGCGGTCTTGCACTCTCATTCAGAGGGGATGCGGACTAGCAGTAGGACCTGGACAGACACCCTCAAGGAAAGACTCACTTGCATATGGTTGATTCCTCACTGTTATTGCACAAATGAAACAAAACAAAAGTGTTGTTCAGATTTGATTCAACCATTTGCACAAATGACTTTTTTGATATCTGTGCGAGTTGCTGTAAAATGTGTGGTTATGCACAGACTGGGGCCCTGAGCTGGCTATACCCAGGGGGCTCTGCGTCTCATTGACGAGCTACACTAAGGTGTCTGGGGTTGCTTGATTTCCTGTACATAGGGAGCATGACCTAGAGGTTTGGTTTTAGCTGTCTCCTTTAGGGCCAGTACAAATCCGATTTGCGTAACGTTGATCCTTGCCTGCAATGGCACAGCTGAGCAAAAAAAACTGTGCATGGAAAGCACCTATAGAAAATACGAGATGTTGTTATTTAAAAGTTTCCACTGCTTTGCAGTTTACTATCTTCCCCCAAATGGCTTTACCCGTATTTATTTATTTATTTATTTTAAAGGTTTTATATTAGACAAGTGAACAATATTGGGCACTGTATAACAGAGGTACTGTGACCAATAAAGGTAAACCTACATTTGTTTCATCAAAGGTCTCCTATTACAGGAAAAGAAGTTGCAAATCTTCTTCTAAAACATGCACACGGCCAAATTAGGTGTCTTAAGATGTCAGTCAGTGTTTCCAGAAGGCACATCCTGTAAAACCCAAAGTATCTATAAATAAACAACACCATCTTTTGAAAACGTGCTTTTACGTAACAAACTGCTTTATTTCTCACAGGTTGTTCAGTAAACTTGAATAAATATTGATCTCTAGAGAGAATTCCGATTTTAGGAGGAGTGGGCATGGACAAAAACGTACTGCTAGACATGAAGTTGATAAAGTGTAGACTGAAGTCAAATTTGGTTTTTTTTTGAGTGAAGTGGTTTTGAAGAGTTAAAGAAAACATAACATGTTCCTGTGACTGAAAGACCCATTGTGAGTTTGGATGCGTTCCCTATGCTCTGCCATACAGTAAGAACTGTAGGCATTAATGATGGTTATTTGAAAGCACCAGGACTTTCAAAGCTCAGGCACTTCCTGAAGTTCATAGCAGGGCATCAGACGAAGGTGTTCCTCATTCTGTTTGGTGTTGGCTCCATGAGTAGTCAAAAATAATAGTCTGCGATGATGGCCAGTTAGGAAGAGGTGAGCTCATGCAGGGGTGTGATGGCAAGGAAGGGGGGCAACTAGAACTGTAAATGAGTGAGCAGTGTGTTTATTAGGGTTTTATATGGTCCTGTACAGCCATCTTGGGAGAGGTTGGTGACTATGAACAATGTGATGGTGTGTATAATGGCAAGCTGTATATTTGGTTGAATAGGCCTGAAACAGAATGTGTGTTTTCTTGGCTTCCGTGGATTGATTTTAGTAACTCTAAGGGGGCCGGTAAGCCTTTGAGAGGACAGCAAGCTTCCTCAACATTGTTAGTAGAGTGGATACATTTCAAGGGCTTTCTTGAAGTACCATTGGAGTTAATGGGAATAAATTTGCTCCATGACACGGAATAGGTTGTGGCAATTACATGATCTCAACAGCACAAGAGAACAGTTGGTATTTGCTGGAATGAATGCTGGAATCATGTCGGCTTTCTCTTAAGTTAGAAGATTGTCAATTGTTAAAAATGCCTTCAAACCTGGACTCTTAAATATGGATTGTCCTGTCCTGTGTCATGTGCATTTCTCAATCACACTATTTTTTTTCAACTGTATCAAAGCTTGCTGCATTAAATACCTTTTTTGTAGCATAGGGGAAAATTCATTTGAACAGTTCCCCTATGAGATTTGTGATAATTTGACGAAATAACTTGGAAGTGGTCAGTATATTTGGACTTTCATTGTGACAGGTGAGAATGGGACGGAACATGACATTTACTGAAGACTGCTTTTAGAGAACGCTTGCTCCATTCAACATGCATTGTGAGGGTTGTCACAAGCTGTACAGTCTGCTAATGCAGAATATTTGTAACAAGAGTTATTCTTCCCTGTGAGTGACAAGATGACACAAGGACATACATCAGTAACAATGTAGGCATTTCTTCAAGCATGTATATTATATCAGCATAATAAAAAAACTGAATTCCTATTTTTTTTATCTGTATGTTTCTGCCACACAACCACTCCTGTACTTGAGGTTCACATCTGTCTCTTATGTGCATATTCCATCTTTCCCACATGATAATCCTACCTCTCAATCCAGAGTATTCCAAACTTTTATTTTTCTCAGTAAGGTTACAATGTCTTACACTTTTCGAGCCAAGGAATGTCTCACATCCCAAAAACACACAACCAATTTAAGATACTCTCCAAACCCTTGCTTTCATTTAGTTCCTTGAGAGGCATTCTATTTGCATACTAGAGGCTGGAAGTGTGTAAGAAATGGAAAGGAAAAGTAATGTCATGTATGTTTTTCTTTTAACAGTAAAGACATGTTTGCAAAAATGGAAATCATTGGCCAATTTAATTTGGGGTTTATCATAACCAGGCTGAACTCTGACCTCTTCATAATTGACCAGCATGCTACAGATGAGAAATATAACTTTGAAATGTTACAGCAAAAGACTGTTCTCCAAGGGCAGAGGTTGATAGCGTAAGTATTCTTAAACACATTTAATTAGCATGTAACAAAGGGATGTCTCCGGATAATCCCACCCTTTTGAGAAGGAAAATCTGCAGTAACTAGCTGCTAGTATCAATTTTGTTTCTGTATGTCTTTCGCGTGTAATGTTATGTTACTTAGATTAAAAGATTTTGAGACTGATGTAATGATGCATGCCATTCCATGTCTGTTCTTCAGTTGTTTTTTTTTTTTTAAATCATCTGTATGGCTAGATAGTGAAACTGACTGGGTTCGCACAGTTTGTTTCTAGGGAAACCCAACTTGAAGGTGAAATTTGAGACTGCTCTTTTATTTAATGTAGACAGTTCTTGTGAAATGCCCTAGAATGCAGATATGTAAACTACACAGAACAGGATGTATGTGTATATATATATATATATATATATATATATATATATTACCTACTGGCTATCGCCAGTAGGTATATATAGTTAGGATTAATTCCCTATGGGATTTCTGAAAATTCTATGTCTAATAACTTTGGCGTTTGTGGACGGAATCGGCTGAAATTTTCAGGAAAATGGCACATTTTGTTTCTGAGCAGCCCCAGAAAATTTGGTGGGGTTTCGTCAAGGGGGGGCTGAGAAAAAAGGGGGGTCCCAAAACGCGTTTTTTACATTGAGTTTTCCATAGGGCGGTTGGACTCACTTTTAGCTCGAACGGCTGAATGGATTTGCACGAAACTTGGCAAAATTGTAGGGACTGTTAGCCCGATGTGCCTTTGCTAGGTCTCAATATATGTGCTTCAGTGGATTTTGAGAAATTAACGTTTAAATCAAGATATATATCTGTAACAGCGCTCCGGGCAGCGATCCGGTCCGCTTACTTTTCGCGTTTCGGAACTTTGCGCGCAGAAAGCTGATTGGTTCTCCGGTGTCTGTCAACATTCTAAACAGTCCGGAGCGGCCGCCATCTTGTCTCTCGGTAGGATCGAGAGAGAAGAAGAGGTGAAAAACGAAAGGGGAATTTAATGAAAGGGGGCAAGGTATCCCCCTCTTGACCCCCTAGGAATGTTGTTGGGGTTATTAAAGGGTCCCGTGGGGAAAAGAAAAAAAAAATGATTTTTCACGGTAGAAGCGCTTCACGGGCCGCGAACTGGGCCGCAAACTGGTAGCGAAACGGGAATTCGCCATTTTGTGCTTCGTTAATTAAATTACTAGGTATAAGGGGGTGCGGGAGACGTATCCTAATCCCCTATGTTTCCTGAGGGTGGCTGAGGAGGCTGATATATGTTGATACATCTCTTCCAGCGGCTGTGCGTGAGCTTTTTTTTTTTTTGCTGCGTGACAGTCCGGAGCGGCCGCCATCTTGTCTCTCGGTAGGATCGAGAGAGAAGAAGAGGTGAAAAACTAAGGGGGAATTTAATGAAAGGGGGCAAGGTATCCCCCTCTTGACCCCCTAGGAATGTTGTTGGGGTTATTAAAGGGTCCCGTGGGGAAAAGAAAAAAAAAATGATTTTTCACGGTAGAAGCGCTTCACGGGCCGCGAACTGGGCCGCAAACTGGTAGCGAAACGGGAATTCGCCATTTTGTGCTTCGTTAATTAAATTACTAGGTATAAGGGGGTGCGGGAGACGTATCCTAATCCCCTATGTTTCCTGAGGGTGGCTGAGGAGGCTGATATATGTTGATACATCTCTTCCAGCGGCTGCGCCATCTTGCCTTTTTTCCAATGCCACAATTTTGTCGTGCACGGCAGCCATTTTAGATGCCAGGCTGGTCCCAGGCTATCACCTACCCCTGCGGATGTAGTTTATGGCCCCAGCTGTAGAGAATTCAGACATGCCAACCCTCCCGATTCAGGCGTGTGACTACTGATTTCAGTGCTAGTCTCCCGCCTCCCGATTTCTGCAAGCAAAAACCCGGGGGCATATTACGAACAACTAGCGATAATTTTTGTCTCTAACTTGTTTAGAGACAAAAATTATCGCCGCACATCGGCGATTTTTATCGCAGATAAACCTTGCTATTATCGCAGAAAAGTCAGCGATATTCATGTATTATCGAGCAAATGCTCTTAGCCATGTTATCCACCTCCCATTGGATAACATGGCTAAGAACTGCTCAGGGCAGGTGTTAGATTTTGGAGATATTCGCGCTTAGCGCGAATATCTCCAAAAGTTGGTAATAGAAGATAGCGATGTTAGGGACTGTTTCCAGTCGCTAACATCTTGGCACGCCACTTTGCATGTCATTAGTGATAAGTATCACTGACATGCAAAGCGGGGCCCAAGATGGTCGCTATCTCCTTTTAGCTGTCACTAACTGGTGTTAGCGACAGCTTGGTAATAGGGAGATAATTTTATCTCCGCTTTCATGGCTTTTAAAGCCAAAAAAGCGGAGATAAACCCCCTTGATAATATGCCCCACGATTCCTTGGGGGTTTCAGCTGACAGGGCTTGGTATTGTGTTACATGGTAATTTTTCCAGGAAACGTCAGAGGGTCGATGCAGGGGTTCTAGAAGAGGTGATAAACCATTTAAGCCTCATGAACAAGCGCATGGTCTTTTAAAGATTTGTGAAGTACTCGGGGCGGCGGTGTGTGTGTGCCCTCTTTCAGGAGCGGGCGGGGGGGCACTGCCAGCAACTTGCCAGGTCAGGTAGTGTTCAACACGTGCATCACCCTTTCTCTGCCTGCTATTGCGCTCCATGCTTCGGAAAGGTAAGAAAAAGAACGTGCATTTGAGTTTGAAATGTCCGATCCTGCAGCAGCACACTTCCAAAGCCCACACATGACAATAACCCGATTCAAGGCCCCATTCACCCGTTTTTAAAAAAATAGATAACACTCCAACAAAGTAAGATTATAAAACTTTATTAACTATTAACTATAACGAACGGAACAAAAACTAAAAACATTTAAACATTTTTCAACACAAAAAGCAACAATGGTTAGAAGCTGTCTTTTGTGCGAATAGTCCCAAGGCAGCACAACGTGCAGAGTTCTGGACGGCACCCAGGTGATGTCGCCTGGGTGCCGCACTGGTTTTGGGATCCTACAATGCAGCACAGAAAAACAGCGTGGGGCGTCCCGGGTGGTGCGGGGGGAGGCCTCGTCAGTAGCGGTCTGTTGTGCGACTAGTCCCAAGGCAGCAGAACGCGTTGAGATGTTGATGGGACTGTGTCCAGTGTCACATGGCTGACACAACATGTACGACAGGCACCCAGGTGATGTCCAGTAAACTGCCGCACTGGTTTTGGTATCCTACAATGCTGCTCCGAAAATTGGTGTGCGGCGGCCCGGGGGTGGGGGAGGCGGCGTGAACGGGCCTCCCCAGGTGGCGGCCATCTAGCTGAGTTGCGCCCGCTCTTGCGGCTACAGCGTCTCGCTCACCATGTTGTTGAGTTGCTTCCACTCTTGCAGTGCAGCGATAGGCGGCTGCCACATGGCTCTTAAAATGGCGGACGGCTCCTCGGTTTTGGGCCTGGTCCACTGAAATGGCCCTGGGACACCTTGGAACTCGGACGCTTGCCTGCTAGGGCTTGGGCTCCATTCTCGAAAAGCGTCCCCTCAGCCGTGAAGATTCTACAAAAGTCTTGGGGGCCCCCGACTCCCGCAGGCTTCCGGTGGGGAGCGGCTGCCATGATTGCTCGCGGAATGACCACGACGGAGCCACGAGATGGTGGTGCTCTCATGCTGACGCCAGCTTAAGTCTGAATGATCCAGAAACAAGGTGGGGCTTTCATCGTTTGGGAAAAAAAAATGTTCTAAACCAATGAAAAGTGTTATTTTTAGGTCATATGACCAAGCCTTCCATCTTTAGGAAACCAAAAGTAAAATGAACCAATGAAAAGTTTTATAAACAAGTCACATGACCTGTTATGCGGCATAGGGCTACAAAAAGCGTAGAAAATCCGTTGGCACGTGAGGCGGCGTCAGTAGCAGACCGATGTGCGAATAGGCCGAAGGCAGCACAACGGGCCGAGATCCGGATGGTACCGAGGTGGTGTCCAGCAAATTGCCGCACTGGTGTGGCCATCCTACAATGCTGCGCCGAAAGACGGCGTGTCCAGCTGAGTTGCGGTCACTGTTGCGGTACAGTGACTCGAACGCGCCGAGATCCGGATGGCACCGAGGTGGTGTCCAGCAAATTGCCGCACTGGTGTGGCCATCCTACAATGCTGCGCCGAAAGACGGCGTGTCCAGCTGAATTGCGGTCACTGTTGCGGTACAGTGACTCGAACGCGCCGAGATCCGGATGGCACCGAGGTGGTGTCCAGCAAATTGCCGCACTGGTGTGGCCATCCTACAATGCTGCGCCGAAAGACGGCGTGTCCAGCTGAGTTGCGGTCACTGTTGCGGTACAGTGAGTCGAACGCGCCGAGATCTGGATGGCCCCGATGTTGTGTCCAGCAAGTTGCCGCACTGGTGTGGCCATCCTACAATGCTGCGCCGAAAGTCGGCGTGGGGTGCCCCGTTGGCTTATGAGGTGATGTCAGTAGTGGACCGATGTGTGAATAGGTCGGAACCAGCACAAGGCGCCAAGATCCGAATGGCAAGTCCTGGATGTTGAGTGCCTCAGTTGAGAGTTCTGAGCAGTGCTTGTAAGACTATCTGAAGTTTATTATAAGAATCAGAGTAAGTTGAAGACTGTCTGAAGCTTATTTGCACCTTTTGCAGCTTCACTATTGCCCAAGGTGGTGTCCAGCGGAACTTTTTTCCTTTTCCTTTCTGCTTCTTTTCCTACAATCCGTTTCATCTGAAGACACGACCAGGTCCCTGAATGTGTGTAGGGGGACGCTATTGATTGAATGAAAATGGCGGCTTGACACAAAGCTGACTCAAGCGTTACTGTTGATGCTATACAGACAAAAATTGGTTTTCAGTTTGTACATTCTTCAGGTTTTTTTTTTCCATCCAAGTCTGATTGAGAGTTTGTAGAAAAATGGCTTCAGATTTTCCACATACTACTCTTCAACATTCTTCCTAAATGTAACAATGTGAAACTCACTAGGAGAACGGCTGTTTCTGTTTCCTTTCAAAATGCTGCCAACAATATTTTCTGAATGGAAGACACCATCTTGTAGCATAAAGGGCCGAAAGGGGTTCTGGTCTGGCCGATGGTTGGTGGAGACATTTTGACTATATCTTGGACCTGCCCGGCCTCGCCCAAAATGGCGCCCGTAACGCCTTGCCCGCAAATGTATATCTAGAAAATGTTATTGTAAGTGGCCCTGTCCTATTTTAATTACAAAATGTATGTCCACCGATTCCGCAACTGTTAGACACCTTAGTTCTTGCAACCTAATGGCCCGCTCGTTACGTTCCTCTACATTGTAAATGTCTCCTCATCATATACGATTTCAGTTTGCTCCGTGGCCGGCCCACGTGGTTATAGGCCCGTATTTGTATACTGACATTTTCACAATAAAGGTTTTTAAAACAAAACACGGTAGTAGTATTTACATTGGTAAAGTTTTTACTTTTAGTCACTGTTTTCGAATCAGTAAAAGGCAAGTGAAATAAAGCAGTCCAATTACATGACGGATAAAAGGTATAATATGTAGGAACGCAGTAAAGATAAATGGTCAAGGGCAGTTGTGTTTTTCATGTCTGCAACATAAAGTGATCGATAAGAATCTGATAATCAGGCGTATCGGCGACTAAGACAGCAGGCCGAATCTCTTTTACTCAACGGCTCCGTCATGGAAGGAAGAAACGCCCTTTTTCTCGAAAAAGGAATATATTTTACTTGCAAGACAGTTGTAAATTTTCCGGGAAAGTACATTAGCCTGGAATATTATAACATATGTTTGAAAAAAAAATATTGTTCGAAAACAATAAAAAGCGTAATTTTTAGGTCATATGACCAAGCTTTTCATCATTAAATTAACAAAAGTAAAATGAACGAATGAAAAGTTTTATTAACAAGTCACATGACCTGTTATGCTTACGTTACGCGCTGCGCGCCGCGCCTCGGATCACTTCCGGGTGCGCTAACGCGGCGTGTCATATAACGCATTACGCGACAACGTAGGTCAAGAATATAGTCAAAATGTCTCCACCAACCAGCGTTCAGAACACAACCCCTTTCAGCAGTCCAAAAAGTTCTGTTAAATGACAACAGAGGGGACAGGCAACAAGAACCATCAGTCAAAGAGGGGAGGGCAAGTTCTTCTCTTCCGGGTCATGTTGGGGCGCTACCGGAACTGATCGAATTGGTAGTCTACAGTGTTTCTGGATGTTTCAGACTAAAGCTGGCGTCAGCATGAGACCACTACCATCTCGTAGCTCCGTCGTGGCCATTCCACGAGCAATCATGGCAGCCGCTCCCCACCAGAAGCCTGCGGGAGTCGGAGGCCCCCAAGACTTTTGTAGAATCTTCACGGCTGAGGGGACGCTTTTCGAGAATGGGACCCAAGCCCTATCAGGGAAGCGTCCGAGTTCCAAGGTGTCCCAGGGCCATTTTAGTGGACCAGGCCCAAAACCGAAGAGCCGGCCGCCATTTTGAGAGTCCTGTGGCAGCCGCCTATCGCTGCACCGCAAGAGCGGGAGCAACTCAACTACATGATGAGCGAGACGCTGTAGTCGCAAGAGCGGGCGGCAAACAGCTGAATGGCGGAAGAGGCACAGTGTAGCAAAAGCGGGCGGAATGGCAACTAAAACGGTAAAGGGGCGCCCCACTACAGCTTGTCTTCAGGTCAAACGGATTGTGGGACAAGGTCCAGAATTGAAGAGTCATCAAAAGGCAAAAAGTTCCGCCGGACCCCGGGAGCCGGCCGCCTATGTCGGGGGCGATCTCAGGCTACACCAGTGCTATAAGACTTGGGGAGGGTGTCGGAGCCAAGCGTCTTCTCTGAGTCCATGGCCATCACACCGCCCCTCAGGGGCCTCCGTCAAGCTGTTTAGGAAGCTAACATATCACATTGTTTTCTAATGCAGTCAGGTCCACAAACGACACTCACTTACTTTGAGAATAGTGAAGCTGCAGTAGGTGGAAATAAGCTTCAGACAGTGTTACAAGCACTGCTCAGAACTCTTAACTATGGCACCCAACATCCAGAACTTATGCTATTTGAGAATGGCAGTGACATCGAAGCATCTCAGGGACCAAAACCATTAACGTACTTTCACGTATGAAAATCTTACTTGGGGAGGGGGCAGGAGCGAAGCGCCCCCTCCCAGTCAGCGCCACCACACCGTATGTTGAAAATTTGAAGCCATCGTTCTACAAAGTCAACCAAACTTGGATTGAAAAATCTAGAAAAATGTACAAACTGAAAACCAGTTTTGGTCTGCATAGCATCAGTAGCAACGCTTGAGTCAGCTTTGTGTCAAGCCGCCATTTTGATTCAACAAAGCACAGGCATTGAAAAAGGCTCAAATTCAGAACTCTAAACTATGGCACCCAACATCCAGGAGCTTGCCATCCGGATCTTGGAGCCTTGTGCTGCTTTTGATCTATTCACACATCGGTCCACTACTGACATCATCTTATAAACCAACGTTATGTAAATAGTTTTTTAATAAAATGTTTTACCCTGTTTCTTTGCTGGTGTGTTGTCTATATTTTTAATATTTGCATAGGGTTTGTCGTTATTTTGTGCGGGATGGGTGATGGAGCCGAGCTGTCTTGCAGCCCTCATGGTGTGGAGCTCAGTTCATCTCACTATTTTCGTATTTGTCATGAAGGGTTGTTCCTAATATTTCTATTTTTGCGAGGTCAAAAAGAGATCCAATTAGTGGCCTACTGATTTTGCTCGATTACTTTTATTTTTTTTACACGATTTTTCACTATCTGCAAAGACTAAACAGAGTATTGCGACTTTGTGCTTGTTTGTAAATAGAGAATGATCCAAAGAGAACCAATTCTAAAACAGTAAATGCTTGGACAACAATCAATCAAATGGAGAGACAAGCAGGCACGACGGATTACAACGGGGGCAAAGGCTTGCGTTAACTACCGTTCACTATCTGCAAAGAGAGAGTACTACTAAGACAAAAGAGGGGAGGGGGGGGTGCAGCGTTCAAAGTACATCAGCGTGCATAAATACGAAAATGTTTTTATCTATCACGTACTTGACATTTTAAAGCTTTTCATATTTGCTATTAAAAAACCAATGAAATTCACAGAAAAAACCATAGGTTATAGTGGATATATAGTTAGGAATTTGCATTTACAAAACCTTGAAAATTCAATGAAAAAACCATTGGTTTTAGGCCATATATAGTTAGGGATTTGCATTTACAAAACCTTATTTTACTCGCATAAAACCATTGAAATTCCATATATAGTTATAAGCGCTAACTATATATCGCGCACCCGCAATCCACTGCTGATGATGTCACATTACATCATTCATGACATGGTTAGTGACATCACTGATGACATCACTGATGACATCTCAAATGACATCACTGATGACATCACTGAAAACATCTCATTTGACATGACTGATAACATCACTGATGATATCATTCATGTGATAATACGATGAACCTCTTCAGACTCTAATATAACCTTAGATACAATCAGTGTAAACAGACACTCACAGACTGTCACTCATCCATGGAGTTACTCACACACCTAGTCAGTCATGCAAAGAATCAATCACACCTCCATTTCCTCAACTATACAGTTATACAAAATTTACTTATTCAAACATATACTAACACATATTTACTCTATTATACAATCCCTGATACAAGTTCACAATGATCCATACAGCCACTCACACATTCACTGGCTCTTATGCACAGTTATTTATATATGTCAACTCTCACATGTACTGTGTTTTACATATGTACTTACTTTGACATGTAGCACTGAGATATCCATTCACTCACCAATGCACTCATGCACACAGTCAACCGCCCATACAGCTGTTTCCACATGCACTTTTGAAACCATACATCTAGTGAATCAACTGCTCACACATCTATGCACAGAGTCATACACCTCCCAGCCACCTACACACACACTCAGTATCCCATACAAATACTTGGGCAACCAATCAATAACCCATATAGTTACTCATATAGCTACTTATCAACACATGCAACAGTTTACAGAACAACAGACATAATGATGCACAAATTAAGACAGTTTAGTCACTAACCCATGCACTCAGTGAGACACATTTAATCACTCACTCATACAGTCAGTCATGCACCTACTAAATCCTTCATCCAGACACTTATATATCCACTCATTCTTCAATATGTAAGAGATATTTTAACTTTACAGAAACATACAGTCACTGCATGTTGTCATCAGTGATGTCATTTGAGATGTCATCAGTGATGTCATCAGTGATGTCACTAACCATGTCATGAATGATGTAATATGTGACATCATCAGCAGTGGATTGCGGGTGTGCGATATATAGTTAGCGCTTATAACTATATATGGAATTTCAATGGTTTTATGCGAGTAAAATAAGGTTTTGTAAATGCAAATCCCTAACTATATATGGCCTAAAACCAATGGTTTTTTCATTGAATTTTCAAGGTTTTGTAAATGCAAATTCCTAACTATATATCCACTATAACCTATGGTTTTTTCTGTGAATATATATATATATATATATATATATATATATATATATATATATATATATATATATATATATATATATATATATATATATATATATTCCTGCTTGGCCTGCTGTGATCTATTCCAAGTGTCATATAAGGTACTTACATTTTTGTAATTCTAAAGACTCCTGCTACTAGGTGCCAAGAAATTGGAAGCCAATGGCTGGGTGAAGTGCCAGGTGGAATCCTGCTGGTTTAGTTTGTTCACTTTTGAGACCAGATCAGAAAGTTGAGCAGCTGAAGTGATCTGTAGGAGTCCCACTGTGGACACAGCAAAAAGAGGGGGCGGCTCAAAAATGAAAAAAAAACCAGTACATTGGCACTAAACAAGAGGAAAAGTGACTCCGCATCAGAAACACTACACAAACTGCACTGGCTACCAGTAAAGGAAAGGAGTATTTTTAAGGCACTGTCTATTACTCATCGGGCAGAAAATGGCATTGGACTTATAGCTCTTGAGCAAATGTTTAAGCTATATAAACCCTCTAAAACACTGAGGTATAACCAGGCTGCTCTTCTTGTCTACTCCCTCCAAAGAGTAGGAGGTAGAACCTTCTAGATTCAATGTGCACAACTCTGGAATGAACTTCCTCTCTCTCTCAGAACCAAAACAAATCTTCTGAGTTTCAGAAAGAACATGAAAACCTAGCTCTACCCCTGGAAATAGGTAATTGAGAGCAAGGGTATTCCATTTCCAACAGTTAACGACGATTCCTCTTCTCTTCTAATAATTTACCAGAGCCAAGAAGCCCGATGGTTGGAAGTCACACTTTACACATTCATAATAATAATTTAGGAATACTTCTAAGGCTCCTAAGACTCCAGATCTGTACATCATAATTTCAGCACAGTAAAATATGTGGAAGTCCTTGACTTTTTGTCCCTTTTTTTATGAAGTGTTATGGCTTTTATTAAATTTAGAATGTCCAAAAAGGGATTATCTGAAGGAGAGTGCCTGTAGCCCTATTTGTAAACAAAACTATACGATAACCAAGGAAAAGTGTCCCACCTGTAATACCCTCTAAACACTGGTATAAGGTACATTTTACAGGCACATTGGACAGACCAGTACAATTGCAAGACTCAGCTTGAAGTTTTTGTCAAGTTTACTTGTTTTCTTTCTTTCTTTTTTATTTTTATTTTAAGTAAAATGTTTCCAAATCGGCCAATTAAGACATTTCTTGAATGCAAGAAAATCTGTGTCCTCAACTTATGTTTACAATTGCCAGGAAGCAGCTTCTTCCCTGTCGTTAGTTCCTTTGAAAGCTGTTTTTGACAACAAGTTTTAAAACTCTATAGAAACTTCAAGTATGTCACATTTTGTGTCACATGACAGAACTTTGAGGTAAAGTGAAAATGTTAATCTATTTTGCAGGCCTCAGACTCTGAATTTAACTGCTGTGAATGAAACCGTCTTAGTTGAAAACATTGAAATATTTAGGAAAAATGGATTTGATTTCCTCGTAGATGACAATGGTAAGTGCTAAACAAACATGACCTGAGTAATGCCATCAGAAATCATTTAAATGTGTTGTGTACGACATTTGGACCAGGACTGGATGAACTACTTTGACAGAATTGTATTTCTTTGCGAACATTTTTTTAACCACCTTGTTGTTTTCTAGGTCTTACCACTTCCTTGTTTTGTTAGGTAACATCAAATTAATGGACGTTTCTCTTCCTGCCACCTTTTAGCATTGATTTCTAAATGTGCGTGCACACACACAGTTAGCCATTTCGGAATCGCAAATATTATAAGATAGCCGTTGGTGCATGGCACGCTTGTACACGGAGGAAAACACCTTCAAACGTTTTTTACCTTAAAGTATGGCAAGAGGCATTCTAAGATGGATCACTCATACTTGCACCTGTGCATCCTTGCGCTTGGTGCAGGCAGCCAATAGTGAATGGTTTTCGATTATTTACCCAATAATGGGTGCCCTCAGCAGTGGCCATGTACAATGTGGTGCACTGTTTGCTGCAAGTAGCCAGGTAACAGTGGGTGCGGAACTGCTGAGCACTCGCAGAAATAAAAAATATATAAACAAAATCAAAATTGATAAAAGGTAACAATTATTTTAAAAAGAAGCAGGACCTTTGCCCACTTGTCCTTGCATTGAGGTAGTCCTATTCTTGTTAGTTGGAATTGCACATTGTGCATAGGCAAAATTGTGTCAATCACAAGCCAGATGCTGAAGCCCGCTGGCCAGTTGCCCTACAGTCTATGCTGTGGTGGGTGGAAGCAAAATTTGAACAACAGTTTGACAGATTAATCAGTGAATGAATACTGCTGATGAATAGCTTGTACTTAAATGTATATTAAATATAATTAAAGCGCTCTCGAAGTCCAGACCAAAAATTACCCGAGGAAAGATTTCTCCAGCTACGCAGGTAGAATAAAGAACGTTGTTCCGGACATTAGATTTGCATCTTGACTCCTAGAATCAGAAAATAACTGAATAGACATCTCATCAAAGAATAGTAAAACATCAAAAGCGTGTTCTAGGTTTACAAACTCTTTCTACGAGGCTTTTCGTAACACTATATGTCTCCTCCCACCCTGTACAGTTGCATGCTTTTTTAATATCAGTATATTCATACATTACTACCAAACAGACAAATTAACAACCCTAAGGTCTGAAGTCTCCCTTCCTTCTGGAAAGTGTACCCTAACACTAATGTTAAAATGTTTTTGACAATATCCAAATGCTTGTGTAAGACTAGTACCGCCATCTTCTCTAATTTCATGATGACTTGAGTGCCCACACATACATTCAGTATAGTTCAGAGAATGGTTCAAATATCAAAGGCAGATATAAAATCACACAAGCATACACTAATCCTTTAGTTTATTTTATTGCATTAGAAAAGACTGTTGTTTCTATTGTTAAATTGTTATACCTTATTAAACTGTTTGGATGGTGATTTACTGAATCCATTATGAGGTAGATAAATACAGAACTATTATAAAAAATTAATATGTTTACTTTTACATTGTAATTTATTTTATTTTGTCAGAATTGTAGTCAAGGATTATGCTGTATTTTCTTCACTTTTATTTACAGCAACCATGTAAAGATATATAGATAGGACTTTATTTCCCATGAACCATTGGGAAAAAAATCAAACGAAACAGTACATCCAATCTACAGCCAGGGATCCTCTTGATAGTCCCTTGTCACCCTTGCTGCATCCCTTTTCTTTGCTGTTGCAGCAGCCTGAGCTGAGCGCCTCTGGCCTGTGGGCAACATCTATTCAGGATTTTGCTGCTTTAAGACTTTTAATGTTTTACTGCTTTGGGTTGCATAATGCCTGTTTACTTTGAAACATGGCCTCGGAAACTCACTGAGGCCTGAGGGGCATACGCGGAGCGGTCTTCAATCTGCCAGAGGGTACCACATATTGTTTTTCTCACAGTTCAGTGTCTATGTTCCCCGACTGGTCCGCTCACTTATAACTTCAAATGAGCAGGGCGGTCGGCCAGAAATTAGTCTGATATACATTTTACCCTGATCGCATGGAGTAGAACGCCCTGCTGGAGTTTGTAATTTCCATAAGAATAAGAGCTCATGCTCCTAGTGCATACGGTGGGACACTGACTCGCGTGAACTTTTTGACCCAAATCAAACAAGGTGGGGGAGTGGTGTACCAGGCTTTGACTCCTGATTGGCCCTGTGGGCTTCTAAACTAAATTGGGAGACCCCCAAGTTTCTATTTACTCAACATTGAGTGACACTGAGGAGAATTATATGGAGGAGGACAGTAGTACCTATCTCCCCTTCGACGATAACCTACGCAAGGTTATCGATGCCTCTATCCTGAAGGCAGTAGCGCACCTGGAGCAGAAACAAACAAAATCCCTCTTTGAAAGAGTAGAAAGTATGCAAAATGATTATATAAGTAAATTCTATAAAACCACCTGCAATTCTTGATCATTTGCTATAGGTACTTTGTAAAGGAAAACATGACAAATATAGGTACCCACAACTTATTCCTTTTGGAAAAAAACACTTTTCACATATCAGTCGCTGCAATATGTTACAAAGAGACTCAAAAACTAAAATATATATTAAGCTATATATAACAATAACAAATGCATATTTTAAATTTGAAAATGGACCCAGAGGGGAACCCGCGCCATATGGTACTGGACGGATCTTATGGCAACGATGATTACAGGGAGTGCTGTAATCCCAGGACTTTCACAACAGTCTGCATCCCTACTGTCCAAAGCCTGGGCCCACAGCACAGTTAAACACTACAGATCTACTTGGTTTCGATGGATGTGCTGGTGTTACCAGAACCACTTGAATCCTGTGGGGACAGATGTTGTCCATATATTGAATTTCCTCGCTTCTTTGGCCTTGGATGGTATGGCTTACAGTTCAGTCAGTACCTTCAGATCACCGATTTCGACGGCCTTTCCGCAAACGTTTTAGGGGTATTTGATTGTCTCTCTCTCCAAAGCCCAGGTACTCCACCCTGTGAGACGTCAACAAGTTCCTAAACCTTTTTCCCTCTTGGCAATCTTACTAATACCTTTTCAGGAAAGAGATGTCACACAAATTGGCTACCCTACTATGTCTGGTATCCAGTACACGGGTTTAGTATGTCAGAGCTCTGGATCTAACCATTTGAGTATTCACCCTGGAGGGAATTACTTTCTTATTTCAAGGAGGACAACATGTAATTCACAAAATATTTCCTTCCCTTCCTCTGCAGAATCCACCAAACTATCAGTCCTGACATAGAATGAAAAGTGTCCTACCTCTTGTAACGGAAAGTTTCAATTCTATGAAGGATACAGATTATCTTGCATATTTCTTTAGGAACAGACTCATCTAAACAAAACTGATGAATGATACTAGTCGGCCTCTGTTGCATGAAGAAAGAGGAGGTGGCAAGAGTGATAAGGGACTATCAAGAGTTCCTGACTCTGGATTGGATGAACTGTTTCGTTTGACTTTCCCAGTGGTTCATGGGAAATGAAGTGCCTTTTATATATCTTGACATAACTGCTGTAGATATAAGTGAAGAATGTACAGCATAATTCTTGCCTCCATGTCCTTAATTGAATTGAAACATTCCGTTATGGTAGCTAGGACATTTTTAATTCATGACTTAAGTCACAAATTTAGGAAGGTGTGTTACTCTAAAATCTACAGATTGTTTTGTTTGTTGCTGTTTAGACTCCTCCTGACCAGTGACTATTTGAAAGGAAAAAATGATTTTACTCTGATGTTTTGTTTGTGATGTTATAGGCTTTAAATTAACTTGCTAATTGCGATTGTTTTAAATATTGTTTTCACTCTCATTATAATGTGTTCAATGTTTTGTTCTTTTAGCACCTGTTACAGAGAGAGTCAAGTTAATTTCTTTGCCGACCAGCAAAAACTGGACATTTGGCCCAAAAGATATTGAAGAACTGATATTCATGTTGAGCGATTGCCCTGGTGTCATGTGTAGACCATCAAGGGTCAGGGAAATGTTTGCCTCAAGAGCTTGTCGGAAATCTGTAAGTAATAATGTTGTCACAAAAAAGGCACCAGTTGAACATTTCCCTCAGTTACACTTACTCCTTGCTACATTCCCCATTTGTTCCCTCTATTTTACTCTGCTAATCAAGCATTTCACTGCTATTGCAAGAGGAATAAGCACTGTTTATCTTTGCTTAAAGTTATTAATTATATGTGGCAAAAAAATACATGTAGAGTTTGTTTTTCAGTAATAACAAATGCATTATAATTTACAAAAAATAAGGACATACAAATAAAATGAAAAACATTTTAGAATTCAGAAACATGAAAATTGATTAATTCTAAAATCAGTTGTAAAATTTAAAGATTATGGCCCAATTGAACACATATTCTTTATTGACAACCCTAACGTTGACCAAACAATGGCTTGAGGACTTTGGGTATGTAGTATCATATGTTTTAGACTGTCCAAGGGATAAACATACGTTTTTGGGAGGTTTTTTAACGAACAAAGCCGCTACTCCAGTCACTTGTGAGTTTAGACAAGGTTAGTTTATTCTTCAATCCATGTCAGCATTATCACAGAAAACCAACGCATTTCGGTAGCTCCTTCTACCTTGTTAACGGTTGCCAGACCTCTGTTTGCTGATTATTTTTAAAAAAGGAGATCCCACCCACAGAAGGCACTTGATTACCCTGGTTCCTGTTACCATGTTAGGGATTATATATATATATATATATATATATATATATATATATATATATATATATATATATATATTCACTGAAAAAACCATAGGTTATAGACCATATATAGTTAGGGATTAGCATTTACAAAACCTTATTTTACTCGCATAAAACCATTGAAATTCGCATATATAGTTAGTTGCGCTAACTATATATCGCGCACCCGCAATCCACTGCTGATGATGTCGCATATTACATCATTCATGACATGGTCAGTGACATCACTGATGACATCAATGATGACATCTCAAATGACATCACTGATGACATCACTGATGACATCTCATTTGACATTACTGATCACATCACTGATGACATCATTCATGTGATTATACGATGAACCTCTTCAAACATGATGGTTATAGTTCTGGTTAATTTCCATTCAGAATGTCCTACACAGCACCACTCTAAGTAAATATGCTGCCTTGGGACTATTCGCACAACAGACCGCTACTGACCATTGTTGCTTCTGTTTTAATAAAAAATGTTTTAAGGTGTTTACTGTTTTTGTTGCGATGTATATATTTATAAGTTATTAAAGTGTTATTTTCCTTCTACTTTGTTGGAGTGCTATATATTTTTAATGTGACACATAATTGTGAAGACTTTGATGTACAAAAAGGCATCCCTGGAATCTTCCGCTTCAGGCTCGGTCCCACACACCCTCACAGTGAGAATCCCCTCTCCAATCACAATACAGGATGGTTATCAGATTGCAGGAACGCGTGTAGTGTGACGGATCTCATCGGGTGGGGGCCTTGATCTACTGTAACTTCTTTGAAGAGGGGTGATTCTTTACAGTTGAGGCCATAAACTACATCTGCAGGGCTAGGTGATAGCCTGGGACAGGCCTGGACAATCGGACACAGAGGAAGAGGAGTGTCAGAGGGTGCGGTAGTGAATAGGGTGAAAGGCAGGTGTCGGGCGGGCACAGGGTGTGATTCTCAGAGAAGAACAGCGCAGATGGGAGGAGGTTTCTAGCCCATACATGAGAAAGAGAGCGGGAGTGACCAGTGCGTGGGGGAGATGCTTGCGAGGGTGCAGACAGTGGGTCTGGTCGAGGCATCTAAAATGGCTGCTGTGCTCGACAAAAGTGTGGCATTGCAAAAAAGGCAAGATGGCGCAGACAATGTTTATCAATAATGATTTATTTATAACAAATAAAATATTTACTCGCAGTGACAAAATGGCGGTCAACACTTCCTGATTTCCATCAAATCGAACGTTAACAGACGTCACGCAGCAAAAAAAAATAAACCGCTCACGCACAGCCGCTGGAAGACATGTATCAACATATATGAGCCTCCTCAGCCACCCTCAGAAAACATAAGGGATCAGGATACGTCTCCCGTACCCCCTTATACCCTGTAATTTAATTAAACCGAAACACAAAATGGCGAATTCCCGTTTTGCTACCAGTTTGCGGCCCGGTCCGCGAACCGGGAAGCGCTTCTACCGTGAAAAATCACATTTTTTTTATTTTCCCCACGGGACCCTTTAATAACCCCAACATCATTCCTAGGGGGTCAAGAGGGGTCTACCTTGCCCCCTTTCATTAAATTCCCCCTTCGTTTTTCACCTCTTCTTGTCTCTCGATCGTACCGAGAGACAAGATGGCGGCCGCACCGGATTGTTTAGAATGTTGACAGACACCGGAGAGCCAATCCGCATCGCTTCGCAAAGCTCCGTGACGCGAAAAGTACGCGATCTGGAGCGCTATCTGGGACGCTGTCACAGATATATAAATTTTTTAAAACGTTAATTTCTCAAAATCCACTGGAGCACATATATTGAGACCCAGCAAAGGCACATCGGGCTAACAGTCCCTACAATTTTGCCAAGTTTCGTGCAAATCCATTCAGCCGTTCGAGCTAAAAGTGAGGCCAAACGCCCTATGGAAATTAACATGGGAAAAACGCGTTTTGGGACCCTCCTTTTTTCTTGGCCCCCCCTTGACGAAACCCCCCCAAATTTTCAAGGGCTGCTCAGAAACAAAATGTGCCGTTTTCCTGAAAGTTTCAGCCGATTCCGTCCACAAACGCCAAAGTTATTAGACATAGAATTTTCAAAAGTTCCATAGAGAAATAATCCTAACTATATATACCTACTGGCTATCGCCAGTAGGTAATATATATATATTTTGCATAGCAGCGTGAGCAAGGGCATCCGTGTCCGAAACGCGTCGCTGATGTATGGCTGAGTGAACTGCAAGAAAATAAAATACTATTTGCCTGCCAATTTGGTGGTTCGTCTCTTCCTTCCTGTGGTTGGCGTGGAGGCTGTGTCCGCATACGCAGAGCTAGAGTGAGGAGATCCAGTGTTCTCATATATATATATATATATATATATATATACATACATACATACATACATACATACATACATACATACAATCAAGTGAAAGTGAAAGGAACTTTCAGAAATTGCAATCCTGCATTGAATCATTCATTCTTTACTGCAAGGGATGTTAAACACGTTTAGGTTCAAAATAGCATAGTGAGTAGAAAGCAAGTGATTGTTCAGGCTGGTTTTAAATAATTTGAACTGAGGGGCATGTGTATCTTAGTTCGAAATAGGTTCCAATTGTTGGAGATGGCGCGATTCGTGGTGGAATTAACTTTGGAAGAAGGAGGCATAAAGAGGCCTTTCCCCTGGAATCTTTAGTTCGTCCAGTTGTGCTTGTTTTAGTAACTAGAGGTTGCAGGATACCCATCTGTTGTGCTTTGTAGAATAATCCATGCTGTCTTCTATGTGCTTCATGCCTCCAAAGTCAGTCAGTTCAGTGAAGTAAGTACAGGGGTGATATGCTAAAATGTCTCGATCCTGGAGACAAGACCGGTAGTTGAGTGCAGGTTTTTTTTATATTGGTCTAAATCAGGTTTTTGGGTGATCCGAGTTTAGGTGGGGTTTTCTCCTCTATTAGAGGTCAAATGTGTCTGCTTTTGAGAGTGTGGGGTAAACTCCACTGCGGAGTGAGGCATTGGTGCACTTTAGCCAGAGAGGTGTCAGGGCATCACAGTGTTTCCTGGTTATGGATGGAAGGATGATATCAATGAATACTGGGTCAGCCTTGTCTCAGTGATGACGTTTTCAATATTCTGTCAACTGATGGGATCAAAGACGTACCCTTTGACAAAGATGCTACTAGAATGAGTCAGGTTGTGGTTGTAGTCTTGAATGAGAAAGGAAGGCTCTGTGCTTGGCGTCATCTTAGCATTTAGGGATACAACCCAGTCCTTCAAAGGCCCGGGATCTATATTCTTTTTTTCCATAACACAGTTTATTTTTTTACCCATGAACAAACAAACAACCGCATAGTTATATCTGCTGCACCAATATATTCTTAAGATTTCTATTAGTTTTCAGGATTTTCTAGGTGATCAGTTAAGCACAATAGTGCACTGAAGAAGCAACCGTAGAAGCAATTGATCTGAACAGACGATTGACACAGGGTGTAGTGTTTGTACTGTTTCATGTCTGGTAATAATGGGGTCAGAGATGGATCTTAATGTGTGTATGAGATGCTGATTGTTTGACAAGGTTGTTGTAATTTAGAAAGTCTCTAAGTTGGGCACTTTTTTTTATTACCTTTGTTCCACTGTAGTTTAGAGTCATGAACTAAAAGGCTGTCAAGGGGTAGGAGTCCTGGGTAGCCATGAATTGTATATGGTCATCCCTAAAGGTATCTTCTTTCAACAAAGGTTGGTGGATGATGATCATTCTGATGTGACCCTTTTGGTGGGGATGTTGACAGTCAGGCATTCAACAGATTAGATTCATTGATTGATTGATTTTAAGACTTATATATTGCATACTGTCACCCTACGAGTATCCTGGTGCTTCAACCGATAGAGGACCCGAAGTGAAGACAGGCCGCAACAGAGAAAAAAGAGCACTTTGGTTTAGACCTTGGTATAAAGCCAGGTTTTTAGGTTCCTATGAAACTCCAGCAGAGAGTTGGACTGTCTTAGGCTCTATGGAAGTTCATTCCACAGGCGGGCTCCAGCCACACTGAATGCCCTTACTCCTGACCTTGCTTGTTTAAATCTAGGAACCGTCTGTAAGCCAGCAGTAGATTAGCGAAGCTGCCTTATGGGTTGGTACCATGAAAACCTTTCTCACATTGGCACGGGACCTAACTCATGAGTTGCTCTGAAAATCAGACAGAGGGACTTAAAATGGACCTTTTCCCTCATGGGCAGACAGTGTAGCTCTCTCAATGCCATGGTGGAGGAAGATCTCCGTAGCCTGCCAAGAGCCAATTTGGCTGCTGCTCACTGGATTCTTTGCAGCCCCTGAAAGATATAGAGTGGGGCCCCCAAGTACAGGGAATTCCAGTAGTCCAGTCTACTTCCCACTGTACTTCTGACTACCAATGTGCGTGATTCTTTCGGTAGTAGTGGGAGAATTTTGCGTAGCATACGAATTAGGGCAAAACATACACTGGCGGTCTTATTGGTCTGTGATTCCATCTGGAGGTCATCGTCAATCAACACCCCCAGATTTCACACCTTTCTGGCCGGAGTCAGTGGTTCCTCCTCTGGGGTAAGCCTAAACTCAGATGGAAATTGCCTGGGCATCCTACCAGTCAGTTGTCTGCCGCATACATTGCTGGAAGGAGTCCAGGGATAGCGCATGGTCACCTTCTAGAGAGAAGGCCAGTTGCGTATCGTCGGCGTAATTGACTAGACAGACTCCGAAGGATTTTATAATAGGTAGCAGGGGCTGCAGATAAATATTAAAGAGAACAGGACTTATTGCAGACCCCTGCGGCACTCCATGGATAACAGGTGATTTGCCAGAGGAGAACGGTGCTAGAGTTACCACCTGATATCTCCTTGCTAGATATGATTGGAGCCATAGCAGTGCCCGACCTGTCACTCCTATCTTCTTGAGTCTGTCAATTAAAATAAGATGGTTCACCGTATCAAAAGCGCCGACATATCGAGAAGCACTAAAACAGTAGCATTCCCGCTGTCGGCACGCATACCTAAATTGTCTAGCATAGTGACCAGGGCAGTCTCAGTCCCATGCCCTGGGCGAAACCCAAACTGATCATTGTCAAGCAGGGAGTTCTCTAAAAAGCACAACAGCTCCCTGCTGACTGCTTTTTCCAGGATTTTCACCGGGTAGGGGAGGAGAGAGATGGGTCTGAAGTTTACTGGCATTGACGGGTCCAGGGAAGGTTTTTTGATCAGTGGAGTTACCACCGCCAATTTACAGCTCTCCGGGACCATTCCCTCTTCCAGGGACTGATTGCAGATCTGCCTCAGCCAGGGAAAGGTATCTCGCCCAGGATGATTTCCAGATTTTGTGGGGAAAAGGGTCCTACGGGGAGACTGACGATACGCTGTCTGTCAGGCTGTCAAAAACAGATACTGTCAAAGTCTTGAATGTATCTAAAGTTACCAGCTGTTGTTGTGCCCGGAGGTTGTCCGACAAAGGCAGCTGCTGTTGACCCTCATCTGACAGTTGTTCAGAGTTGAGGTGTTCAACATTGTTATTATTATGGAATGTATCCACGGCCTTTGCAATCTTATCCTGAAAGTGTGAGGCAATCTCGTCGCATAGTTTTTGAGATGCTACCACTTTATTCTCAATGCATGTAGGGGAGGAAAGAGTGAGTTGTAATCGTAAAAGTGTTCCTTAATTCAAGAGAACTTTAAGGAAACTTTTATTAACAAGCACAGTGTGAAGCCTAAACATGATAGGACCACGGCAGTAACTGACCCATTTAGAACCACCACAATCATTTTATCATTCAGGTCAGAGTTGCCTTGTGACCATAGCAACACTAGATATAAAAAAAATAAACATGAAAGACTTAGGTGTTCTTTTTATATGAAAGCAACTCCCTCTCCAATCTTTTCAGATCTATCATTGCATTAAATACAGTAAACATGCAAGAATAGAGTATCAGTTTTAGCCTGGGATGGTGATGTGATCCAAGTACCCTTGAGAAAAGATGGTCAAGGTCTCTATTATGTATCAAGATGAAGAGCGCAGCTTTAGTAACTATTGCAGAGCTGCAATTTATAATAATTCTTAGTAATTATGTGGGATTTTGGTAGATCGTTGGTGATGCTGATGGCCATGAGGTTGCTGTGGCAGAGTGATCCCAGTATGACTTTGTGTTGTCACCCCTTTGTATTGTTTGGATCTGAAGCTGGCACTGGGAAGTGTTGCAGGACTCGGAGACATACCTATGTGTTAGACCTGGCACCATCGGAGTGGGTCTCCCTTCCATTCTTTGCTGTTGCCTCATGTGTTTTTGCTGGTGTTAGATGCTTTGGGCACTGTGCCACTGTTGTCCAGTGCCACAGTGTGAGTGCTCCCTACTATAAATTGATGTATTGATTAGTGGTTCCATGATTGGATATTTGGTTTACTTGTCAAACCCTAGTGCAGTGCCCTGAGTGTGTCCAGGACGTTTAAATCCAAATGCTGCTAGTGGGCTTGCAGCACTGGTTGTGCCACCCACAGAAGCGGCCTTGTAAAATGTGTCTAAGGTCTGCCATTGCAGAGCCTGTGTGCAGTCTGGTACTGTCATGCTGACTGGGCAAGTGCACCCAATTGCCAGTCCCTAAACCTTTCCTTGACTTCATATAAGTCACCCCTATGGTAGGCCCACGGGCAGGGTGCATTGTAAGTACAAGGTAGGACACGCCTTGATGTGTGTGGCATGTCCTAATAGTAAATTACAGCCATTTTCGTTTTTCACTATTGCAAGGCTACCTGTTCTCCATAGGCCAGAATGGGCTGCTAGATTATTACATGTTTATAATCCTGGCAGACTCAGAGAACATGGTAGAAATTCGAGTTTAGTATGCCTGGACTTCTTTTAGTGAAGTTTATTTTAATATTCTGTGTTTGCAAATACCACTTTTAGAAAGTAGGTATTTGCTTGCCTAACCGTTTGAGCCTGCCTCTTCGAGGTTGTCTTTTCCTTCGTCTGGTTTTGTGAGTGACGGGCTGGGGGATTCCAAGAGACAGGCTGGGGCAGCCCGGTGGTGAATAGGGAGATCTGCATCTAGATGGGAGGGAGGAGTTGCACCTGGGACCTGAATAGGGCTGGGCCTTCCCTCTACAATGCTGGCTCCAACTCCTGTGGTGCGTCTGATGTCTCTGCCCTGCACACTTCAAAGAAGAGAAGGAAGACTGTCAACAAAGTGCTCCTGGACTGTACTTGCCTTCCACAATGCTGGCTTCACCTCCTGTAGGGCGTCTGACGTTCCTTCCCTGCGCTGTAAAAGGAGAGAAGTCTGGTAAACAGAGTGCTTCAGAACTGGCTTGAACTGGGCACAGGCCCCTCTCCCCTCAGAGAACAAAGGATTTTGGGGTATAAGTATTGGGACCCTGATCCCATGAAATTAGATCACTTCTGGACTTACAAAACAAATCCTCTGCTGAGGAGAAGGAACCTGAAGAAACTGAGGAGAGACTATTCCCAAGCTGAAGTGCTGCTTGGGGATTGGCCTGCAGTGGTTGCCTGACTGCCAAAGAGAGGAGAAAGAACTTTGTGGACTTTACTTTCAACTTGTGAAAAGATCTCCAAAGGCTTGGAAGAGAGTTTGCTCCCTGACCGAAGTCCCAGGACCAGTGGACATCACCAGCCTTTGTGGATTGCTGCTGGAAACGATGTTTCAGTGGCTACAGAGGCAGGGAGCTGTGACCGACTCTCACGACCGGCCCAGTGTCCTGTAGGCACCGCATCGAACAACGTCTGCCTCGAACAACACAAGCTCTGAGCTCACCGACTCCGTCCTGACACCGTCACCGAGCCGTTGCCTGCACCGCGACTGGTGGAAACCGCGACGTGCAACACCTCGCTACACCGACTCGTACTGGGATGACCGAAGCGGTCCCTGCTTCTGACTCCGAGTCCTGTGACCGCACCGGAGTTGGCACCGCTTCGCGACGCACCACCTGACTCGCACCGCTGTCCGGACTGATCGACGCCAGCTTGCAAGCACCTCATCCAGGCACAGTCTCGCCCTGCAACGCACGCCTTGGATCCACCGACTCTGTCAACGGGCCGCTGCCTGCACCGCATTGAGGGACAACGCGTCCTGCAACGCTTTCTTTTCTGCACCGCGACGAACACCGGAACCGGCTTGCACATCCGTGCCGGCCGCCTCAAGTAAAAGGTACTGTGACTGAGTCTGTCGACATTTGAGTGGGCCCGTAATGACGCGGTCCGCTAGATTTATTAAACTCTGTGTTATCTCAACAACGCTGTAGCCCGTCCAGGCTACTGACTCGTACAGAACCTTGAATTAAACCTTTTAACTCGAACTCTGGAAATCTAATAAGTACTGAGGATTCTTTTTTCGTTTATTGGTTTTGTGGTAACTCTATAAATATACTTATTTTTTATATAAAACCTTGTGCGGTGTCCATTTGTAGTGTTGTCACTAGGTTACTGTTTGTGGTCACAAACGCTTAACTTACAACCCCTCTGAGATAAAACCTTGCTCCTCGTGCCAAGGTACCAAGGGGGTGAGCAGGAGTTATTTTGTGAGTGTAATCCCCTTATCCTGACTAGAGGAGAGGGTCCCTATTTGTCACAAGTGCCTACCTGTGCCAACTAGAGACCCCCAATTCTAACACTATGTTATTTGAGAAGTTCTATTTGACAGGATTTAAACTCCTTATGGGAGACCTAGATAATGGGTTGATAGAAGGTGTTGAGCTCAGATTGACCATTTGTGAGAGTGGTGTGTTCCATCTTATATCATTGAGGGAAACATCTGGAATCCTGTTGTTCATAGTAGGCTGGGGTGCGTTTAGATTTTTGCTCTTGTGTGAACTGCAAGCTCAGTGAACAGTGCTTACTTAGTGAGGTGCCAAAGTCCGATTTAAGGAGTTTTCAGATTAGAGAAGTTCTTGTGGGTATTTGAACAGTTAATTATGATGGAAATATTGGCTCTACAGGGATCGCGACTGCCACAAATGACTCTGTATTAAGTTTGTTTGGAATATATAAAGAGGAGTTCATATGATAGGCTGTAGGAGGGTGGTCTCTGAGAAGGATGTATGATTGAACAACTACTGCCGAAACCACAAATTCCTTAAACACGAAGGCTAAACAACGAGCAATGCCAAACAACTACATTGTTAACAACGAGTTCCTAAACCACAAAAAATATTTAAATTGCTCACACCCCCCATCTTCCCTTATTGGCTGAGGTCAGTGCATTCCCACAAACGCTGTGCCCCCGACGTTGCTACCAAGCTGGCAGGATGAAAGCTGGCTGCATCCCTGCACTCCTCAGAGCCCTCCTGACTGGTGGCTGCAGTGCTGAGTGAATCATGCCAGAGGTCGGTCTACTGGTGAAGTACACGGCTCTGAGCTGAGCGGCGCCTAGACAAATGTCTCAGGACACGGCGGGGCGATGAGGCTGTACACAGAAAGCAGAGACATAGGGAAACACGGTGCTCCATACTTCTGTATATGGGGCTGTATGATAAACTGAAGAGATGTCAACAATGGAGCGATAAGGGACGAGCAGAACAGAAGGAGTCATGTCAGAGGGGGTGCCGATGGGGTTTTCGTGGTTTATGTAAGTCGTTGTGAACGATGTCGTTGTAACGGATGTCGTGGTTAACTGATTGGTCGTTGTTCGGGATTCATGGTTCAGGTAATTCGTTATTCAAACTTAGTTGTTTAGGATGCTTCCCCTCTGAGAATGATATGCACATATTCAGGTTCACTCTGATGATTTAGCAAGTATATCTAGCTAAATGAAATTCATTTGATGGGATATGTAGTTGTAACTAGGCTAATGGTTTTGGGATTGTAGATCTATCTGATATGTTAAGAAGTTATTGTGGAGGATGTGCTCAGAGTGACAGGATAATCTGAGGGAATTATTTGAAGAGGCCATGGAGAGGTTCAACATGAATATTTAAGGTGTTCTGTTGAAGATGGTTGTGATTATGCTCAAGTGTTTCTCAATGGGTTTTGCAGTTGGGAATTCCCCCTGCACTGATCGTTTTAGACCTTCCAAGCTGAGAGTGAACCGCTGTTGGGGACTTAGTCAAGTCAAGTCAAGTCAAGTCAAAGAATTTATATAGCGCGCTACATACCCAGAGGGTCTCAAGGCGCTTGAGGAGGGGTGGGGAATTACTTGTCAAATATCCACGTTTTAAGTTGCTTTCTGAATGCTAGGTGGTTCTGGGTAAGGCGAAGGTAGGTGGGAAGTGAGTTCCAGGTTTTAGCTGCCAGGTAGGAGAAGGATCTGCCTCCCATGGTGGTTTTGTTGATGCGAGGTACAGTGGCAAGGGCTTGGTTGGATCATCGTAGCTGGCGGGAGGGGGTGTAGAAGGACAGTCGTGTGTTGAGGCATTCTGGTCCGATTTCGTAGAGTGCTTTGTGTGCGTGGGTTAGGAGTCGGAAAGTGATCCTCTTATTGACGGGAAGCCAGTGGAGGGTTTTCAGGTGACCAGAGATATGTTCTTTCCGTGGGATGTCTAATATGAGCCTGGCTGAGGCGTTTTGGATTCGTTGGAGTTTTTTCTGGAGTTTAGCAGTAGTACCGGCGTAGAGGGTGTTTCCATAGTCCAGTTAGCCATAAATATGATAAGCCGTGGCACCTCTGGAGAGTATTTGCCTTAATCATCTGTCCCACACGACTTAGGACCTCTTTTACCATCTATCCTAATCAGAGTTAGAGTCCAGAGTCCCATATGTTTTAAAGTTATCTATTAGTTGTCTCCAAGCCACCACAGCCTGAGGGGCCTTCTCATCAGTGCAGCAAATACAAATATGATGTTTCTTAGCCGTTACCCATTCTATGCTCGGTACCCTACTTCTCATCCAACATACAGCAACTCTGCGCTTCGCTAGAAGCAGTGTAAATTGTAGGAATTTTTAAGACATTGTGCGTCCTCTAGGCTTCTTAATTAACCTCCAGCAGGCATGCCGCAGGTGTCTGAGGAATTTCAATTCCTTTGATCTTCCCTATTCTCTGAAACACTTCCCTACAGAAATTCAGAACTTCAGCACAATGCCAATACAGGAGAAGAAAACCGGTGTCATCCTCTTTACAACGAAAACATCTCGTTGGCTTATTAGGATCTATCCTGTGCGGCCCAATGGTAATTATGTGGGTACGATGCAAGTAATTAAAGTGCAGCAATTTGAATCTGTGATTACAGGACACCCTCTGCATCAAGCCGCACACAAGTTCCCAATCCTTATCCTCAATTGGATCACCCAGATCCCCCTCCCATGTTAGGGAGGTTTAGTGGCATCCTCCTTAAGTGCCCTACTAAAGAGTGTGATTAGATGTTTACCCTCCCCCTTCTATTCAGACCTCCTAACGTATGAGAGACAGGTGGCACAGCCAGGTATGTATTCAAATGTTCCTGACTGTGTTCTCCAACTTTGCGTTTTGCAGAAACTGCCCACGCCCCATCTGGAAGGTGTCCTGTGCATCTTGAAATTTAGGGAAAATTTCCCCTGGGAAAAGATCACTCGCTAGGTGGCATTTCCCCTCTTTCCACCTTACCATGGACATAGCCCGTTCTGTGGCCCGGAAGGGTTCAAGATCCCAGATGTACAGTTCTGTCAAAGGGAGCCCTACATAATAACTTGTTGACTGCCTGTTCCCAGACCGTATCTGTGTGCTGCACCAAATAGGGGACCGATTCATCCATTGACCATCTTGTACGCAGATGCAGTAAGGTGCGCTCCCCAGTCAAACCCCCCAGAATTCGCTTCTCCCATTTGTCGGCCTCAATTAACTTTCAAGCAGCATGCTCGAGGTGTGCCGCATAATAATAAAGGTGCATGTCTGGCAGCTCCAGACCTCCCTCCTCCATGTCTCTTTTTAATACCGATAAGGCAACAAGACTTTGCCTGCCAGCCCATACCAATGCAATCAGTAAACTATCAAGGCACTGAAAGAAGTCACTCCTAAGAGGAACAATTTATTATGGATAAGATATAAACAGCTGGGAGAAAGCTCATCTTTGAAATGGTCGTCCCCCCAATCACTGACAAAGGCAGCCTCTTCCACAAGGCTATAGATCCAGCTAATCCCCTCATCACTCTCTGTATGTGTCCTCTGTGTGTGTGCAACCCATAGCCCCAAATAGCGTAAGCCTGTTCTCTCCCAATGGATCCCGATATCAGGTAATTGCTCAGGCAGTATTGCAATGGGAACAATAAGGTCTTATTAATATTGACTCACAGACCAGAGACACAACCAAACTCCATTATATGTTCAAGCAAGCACGTAACCGATTCCACGGGTGTGTGAAGATCGATCGAAGCATCATCTGCATATAATAAAACAATGTTTTTTATGGGAGTATTTTATACAGCGTGAACTCGACCCAAAGGTATCAGAACACTTTATATGAGCACCAGTTGCGTTACAAATGGACACATTCATTTTGTTAGGCACAGGTATATTAAGTGATTTGCCCAGAATCACAGGATGTTGAGCGTCCCTGCCCAGACTCAAACCCGCTTCCCCAGCTTCGATGTCGACTGCTTTAGCATATCTGCCCACCTGTATCCCCCAAGTCTCTAGTTCCCTGTGCAATAATATCGCCATGAGCTCCCCAGCCAAGGCAAACAAGAGTGGTAAGAGAGGACAACCCTGTCTGGTGCCTCTCCCGACCACCCATGCCTTAGAAAGTTCACCACCTACCTGCAGTCACATCACAGGCAATTTATATAACAGTCGTGTCTAACCCAGGAACACTGGACAAAATCCCATCGCCGCGAGCACTGCCTTAAGATAAGGCCAGCAAACAGTATTGAAGGCCTTCTCTAGGTCTATTGGCAATGAGGTCATATCGCGGTCACTGCCATCGATTTCATGCAAGACATGCCTCAGTCTCCGGAGATTATGGGTCATACTATAAGTTGGCATAAAGCTGCATTGATCCTAGTGTACGAAGCCAGTCACCACCTCACACAACCGGTTTGCGAGTATTTTACAGAGTACTAAAAAAAATCCCCATTTTTATTGAAATGTTGCAGCTTTTCTAAATTCAATTCAGACCACGCATTGGCCATATTATATTCAGTTTGATTCATCTGCACTGCTCCCACAAATCAATCAGAGGGTACTAATTTAATTTTTAGCCTCCAATTTAAAATTCCTTCAGATTTACAGTACTTTAAAAAAATGTTAATTGTACATCAGCTTCTTTATTTATGTACACTTTATTACTCTGTTAATCTTCTTTAATTTTTTAAATAGTCACGGAACCCGGAGGAGGCTTCTTGGACCCACAGGTGTCCCCGGGCTACAAGTTTGGGCACCACAGCTCTAGCTCACTATAGTGGGATAGTGCTTAGGTGTGAAGGCAATATGACAAATAATACAACTGTGCTCTGATTTGCTGAGAATGCAACACTTTTGATGATACCATGATTATTTAGCAGTTTGTGTGATCTAATATGCGAATAAAAGTATATAATAAACCTGCGGATCTGAGCAATAAGACATATTTTTTTCTGATGCTACTAGAGAAGCTGTCTATTTCTCTGTTGATTTTGCTACTCACTTGGAACTAAGAAAAAAAAAGCGAATTTGGACGACTCTGTAAAGCAATTTGATGAGAGCCTTCATGGCAAAGAATTTATGCTGACTTCATAGCTTATCTTTTTAAATTTCGTAATAAATCTTTTACATGTATTTCTCTGATCTAGAACTCAGTTATTGAGGTGACCCTTACTTGATTTACTGGGGACACCGTCTCTGATTGATCAACCTGTGGACTAGTTGAAGTACATTTTGGGGTGTTCAAATTAATGGGTTCACCAAGTCCACAGTGAAAGCAACCACAACGTCTGTCAGTAGACCATCTATTATTCTATTGCCAAGGAACAGAGTCTAAGATTAGGGCTCTATGGTAAACAACAATCTATCAGTTGTTGTGAAATTATATTTTTTTATGAAGCCCGGTTTTAAACATCCATTGTTTGTCATTTGTATTATATGTTTCTTTTGGTTATGTTTAAAGTGCCAAACCTACCCCTTAGGTAATGTGTGTTGTAGAACGTAATTACCTAGGAAGTCAGAACTTAATTATTGAATATTTCTCTGCTTCTTCATAAAGGTGATGATTGGAACAGCACTGAATGCCAATGAGATGAAGAACTTGGTTACACACATGGGGGAGATTGAACATCCATGGAACTGCCCCCATGGTCGACCAACGATGAGACATGTTGCTAATTTAGACATGATAGCTCAAGAATAACTAGCCCTTGTGTATTTTATAGTAACCATTTCAATATTAAGAAAAGGTTACGGTTCACATTTTTTTCCTAATGGAAAGGAATATGTTTTTAGTGCTTATAATAAGCTATACATGCTTTATTTTTAAGAAGTCATGTTTTGTAACCTGGATTTAAAATATATGCAAACATAAACATTACTGAAGCAGCAATCCCAAAGTTTTATTGTATATTCATTATAAGAGCTGGACCGCTGATGGTTTATATGGTCAAACACTTTAACGTTTTTCAGCAGTCCATCCTTCTTTGTTGTTCATATATACAAGCAATGCAGAAATAAACATTTCCTCTGAAAATTACAGATTTTAAGAGATATTAAAATTCAAAACAAATGTGCATTCTTACTGTAAGTTTATGAATGTAATTTAATGGTAGAAAAGTGCAAGGCTTTTAAAACAACAATTTTTATTTATTTTGTCCATTTATTTTTATACCCAAAAATAATGTTAGTTTTTCTTTGACGCTATTACTTCCTTTAATGACAAACGGTTTTAATCCGATAACACTTTATTAAATGAAATTTTGAAAAATGTTGCAATGTGTGAAGTTATAAGGATTTGCTATGGCTATAACATTTGCAGCTGTATGATAACTTGTGGTCAACTGGCTATATTGTGATAACAACTGTCCAAACTATTTATAACTCAGCTGAAAAGGACTTTTTGATCAGAAATATCCCCAGAGTTGCACCTACTCAGTAAATGAAAACGAATACAGACAACCAGATTATCTCTTAAAAATACAAGTTTACTGCATTTACTTTAAAGAAGTTTCTTTCATTGTACGTTGAATAAATTGGCCCAGGCTTGGTTCAGGCAAAAAATTGTGGTCTGTTTTCTTTAAGTGATCCAGTTTTGTAAAATGAAATATGGTCACCCCAGGTGTGTACTGGAATTAACTTTTGTTACAAGGGGGGCGTGGCCGAACGAGCTGTGAAACGGCCGCTTAACTTGCGAGCTCCGCCGGCTGCTTCATAAATCCTGAAATGATCCTAGCTGTTTCGGGTGCCACACGCCCGAACACGATCTTTACTAATCCCGCAGGGACTGAGGCAAAATCGACCCAAGTTTCATAACCCGGACGCGAGTTCTGCGGAATCTACAGACTCCGGCTGCCTGGACTGAGGCAAGGTTGTATTGAGGTCCGGAGGCGCCGGAGGGCACGCCCGGGTGCCTGGCATCAACTGAGATCGGGGACGCATGGGCCTGGCCGATTGTGATGCAGTGAAGCAGTCAACAACACTGGCCCCACACACGAAAAGGTGGGGTAAGATCGCTGCTTATAACTGGGGATGCCTACCCTGCAACAATCCTCCATGTGACATTACTTCATCCCCTTTTTGTCTAAACAGCTGGCCCGGTGAACTCGGCGGTGGGGCGAGCCGCCATCTTGAATTGGGCTATCTCGCCGCGATCGCCAAAACGCAAGAGGCCAGGCCGTGGCTATTGTCCATTAAGAAACTGCATTGAGAGCAGAAGACTCCTGCTGCTGAACTGGAAAAATAGCAGTGGGCACCTACGACCCGCACGTGCGTGTGGGGGCGGGGAGACATTTGTGCTGCGCCTGGTCGGCCTGCCGTGGTAGCTGGGAGGTGGCGCTACTGACGGCGTCCGCCTCTGCCCTGGCAAAGTGGGGACAATACCTATTTCTACCACATGACTCTTGACTCGTGCAGCTCGGAGTCGCCAGCTTCCACGCCGCGACGTGTGCACCCAGTCGGACCGGGGCCCAGAGCCTCGCTAACGTAAGCGGCAAAGAACTCACCGGATGCGTGCCCAGGGCCTCGGGGATTTCCCGCACGCAGTAATCCTCCTCCTACACGGCCCAACTGCTGCATGATCTGCGTGGCCATCCACATGATTTGACACTGTCCAGCTCACCTCCTAATTGGGTGACCTTTAGCACGCGAGAGAGCGCCGCCGGTGACTGCAGAGGGGCGCCTGCCTTGTGTTGCCTGTACTGCGCCGTACCCACTCCACATCCTTGGGCCATACGTCACTGTGTGATCGAACTCGCTGCGGACACGGTAGCTGTGGATGAGATTTGGCCTGATTGCTGCATCATGGGTAAAGGTGACCCCCCGCCAGCCGAAGCTCACATTCGAACAAAAACGACAACCCAAACGAGTGGAACAGGATCTCATGGCTGCAGGGGGGCCGTCACAGGAGGCTCCTCCGGAAATCGATGTCGCCTCACTCCTGCGTGAGGTACGCTCGAGCCTCAAAAGTATAGACACCAAACTGGATGCCATGGCAGCCCAATTGGACACTGTGCGTTCACAGGTTGCCACGTATGAAACTCGGCTAGACAGTCTTGAACACCGACGCACGGAGTGCAGTGAATTCCAGCAAAAGACCAAAACGCACATTACAAACATGGAGAAAAAAATCGAGTCTCTATGCGCAAAGGTAGACGATTTAGAGGCGCGCTCTCGAAGATGTAATATTCGAGTCACCGGGATCCCGGAGACCACAGCGATGGGGAAAATGGAAGTCTTCATTACTTAACTGCTGCCTGATATCTTTGACCCTAGCCTGTCTCCGGTGTTCACCGTGGAACGAGCGCACAGAACACTGGGGAAGAAACCTCCGTAAGGGGCCCCCACCTAGACCAATTCTGGTGAAACTACTCAACTACCAGGATAGAGACTTAATATTGCGGCCCGCAAAGAGTTTCTGCCAGCCAAGCGGATGCTGCTCCAGGCTGAGACCCCTTACTCCCTCTTGTACCCAGCAAAACTAAGGGTTATGCATGAAGGCACGGTCCACCACTTCCTAGATGCCAAATCTGCTCTTAAATTTGCGAAACACGTATGTGGGCCCAGATCCAAGAGGGGATCTTCTGCTGCGGTAGCCGGGGATAGCCTAATGAGTGACAATGATTGAAATTGGACTGTCCTAATGTGCTGTCCCTTCTGGGTAAAGTTCACCTCTCGCTGATATTCTAAAACTGATCCTACTACCTATGTTGATCTACCTTCACCACTATGTGTACTGTTGAAAATGCTGATCGGTTTTGACTTTAACTGATCCTGTCTTACAATGCACGGTATTGCAGTTGACCGTTGTCCTAACTGATTGATCGTGATCTCGCTCCTCATAGTGGACGTACAGCTTCAAATAGTTAGCCACCCTGTGAAAGCAGGGGTGTACGCTCGAGGCGCCGCACCCCCGAGGGGTGTCTCCCGCAATTCAGCATTTCTACTGTTCTAACGCCTTTGGCGTGTTAGGGGGGGTTCTGACACAACCTAATTAGGGGGTTGGTGTGGGTGGCGGGTGGTTACGGGAACAGGGAAGGTTGGCAAGTTGTCGGTGCTGCATGGTCAGACGTGTCTGTTTTAAAGTACGGCATTCTAATATGGGTCAATTAGTATACGCATTTCCTATTTTCGACGGAATGCAATGGGTGTGACGAAGGTTTTAACATGGAACATTAGAGGCTTGAATGATAACAGGAAGTCTAGATTGATGCACAGTTACCTACTAAGACACAACATTGACGTCTGTTTCGTACAAGAAACGCACATGAATTCCACGGCCTCACCTAGGCTCAAGCATTCGAGATGGGGGTCCACATACTCAGCTATATTTTCTAACTATGCCAGGGGTGTGGCTGTACTTATACGCAGAGGTATTGACTGGAAGGAACACAAGGTGAGAATGTGACCAGGATGGCAGGTATGTGGTGCTGCATGGTACCCTGCTAGGCAAAAATGTGATATTAGCGGCTGTTTATGGGCCGAACGTGGATGACCCAGAGTTCTTCAGGGAGGTGTGGGCGCAAATAACGATTCTAGACTGCCCTACGGTCATCTGGGGTGGGGACTTTGATCATGGTCATGGATGATTCTTTAGACAGGAAGGGTACGTCCAGACAGTTACACCCACAGGCTAGCCAGGCCTTGAGAGACATCCTTAATGAAGGCTCTTTAATAGATATATGGAGATCCCGTAACACACGCACTAGACTAGGAACATGTGTCTCCGCCCACCACGCTGCATGGTCTAGATTGGATTTTTGGCTTGTATCTCAAGATGTGGCCACCTGGTCTGTTGATGTGGATATTCTGGCCCGCTCCCTCTCTGATCACGCTCCCTGCCTTCTAGTGCTAGATATTCCCGGGGCCCCCACGAGGGCTTTCACCTGGCGCCTCCCGCCGCATGCACTTCAAGATGCAGCCTTTACTGAAGAGATATGTCAAGACATCAAGGACTACTTCACTAATAACGCAGGGTCCGTGACTACTGAAGCAGTTCTATGGGACACCTTTAAAGTCAGTAGTCATACGGGGTCCGTGCATAGCACGCAAAGCCGGGGTTCTAAAGGCCTTCAGAAGCTCCATAGCTGAGATAGAGGGAGAGCTCAAAACACTTGAACAATATTTCTGCACTGACCCTACACCAGGCACGGCCTCTAAGATTAAAGCTAAACTGTTGGACTTCGCCGAGGAGGCCCAGCGCGAGCTGAAGTTCCTTGGTAAACAGGCTGGGGCACGAAGGTATGGTGAGGGTGACAGGCCAAGTCGCACTCTGGCTAGAATGATAAACTTCTCTGCACCACCCACGAATGTCCACACCATTTTTGATAATGCAGGGGTCATGACGATGGGGCAAAGTGAGATACTACAGGCGTTCACTTCGTATTATTCCAACTTATATAAGTCCTCGCACTCTGCGCCACAAGACACTCTAGCGTCTTACCTAGAGCCCATAGCGCTTGTATGGTTCAACAGGGCACATAGGCAGTATATGGACCACCCAGTGACGGTCCAGGATATTGCCAAAACCATTAAAGCTCTACCGCTCAACAAGGCCCCAGGGCCAGATGGCCTTACAGCAGCATTCTATAAAACATACGTGGATGAGCTAGCCCCGCGGCTGCATGAGGTATTAGCTGAGGCTCTAGAGGTGGGAACCCTACCTGAATCTATGAGGGAAGTGCTTGTCATAACACTGTTAAAACCAGATAAAGACGACAAATACCTTGACTCATACAGACCTTTGTCCCTGATTAATATAGACGTGAAAATGTATGCAAAAATAATAGCGGATCGTCTGCAGCCTTTGCTCCCCATGGTGGCACTTCCAGATCAATCAGGTTTCATACCTGGCCGTGCAACCACACTCAACCTAAGAACTGTATTCTCTGTGTTGCATTACTTGCACCCAGATGTACAAGCAGCAGTCGTATTCTTAGATGCCACAAAGGCATTCGACTCTCTTGAATGGCCGTATCTCTTTACCATACTGGAGCGTATGGGATTCAGTCCGCTATTCATAAATCAAATTCGCCTTCTCTATACTGCTCCCAGGACCAGGGTGAGAGTAAATGGAATGCTATCAGACCCTTTTACAATTTTCAGGGGTACCAGGCAGGGGTGCTCATTGTCCCCCTTGATATTCGCAATCGCCATGGAGCCATTAGCAGCCAGGATTAGACATCATCACACCGCTAGAGGTATACGTTTCAGTACACGCAGCTTGCTGATCTCGCTACACGCTGACGATGTCACTCTGTATGTGCATAATCCAGCTGAGAACCTGAATCCATTGTTGAGGGAATTTGTTAAATTCGGGGGACTTTCAGGGGTTACTCTAAATTGGTCCAAGTCGGTAATGTTTCCGTTGACCGACAATACTTCCGAAGTGCACTCAGATTATCCCCTACGCTGGGAGGCGGATGAGGTTAAATACCTAGGTGTTTGGATCAGCCTTAATCTCCAAGACCTCTGGACCCTAAATTTTGCAAGGACAATATCCTGGCTCGAGGGCAAGGTGGCAATTTGGTCGAAACTCCCTCTATCTCTGGCTGGTAGAATTGCGCTTGCGAAAATGATTGTATTGCCAAAATTCCTCTGTCTCTTTGCAAACATCCCAATCCCACTGACGCAATGCTTTTTCACCCGTCTACGCTCTCATTTGTTGTCCTTGGTGTGGGCTGGGAGCCAGGCTAGACTTTCGTGGGCGTTGTTAACACTACCACTGCGACAGGGGGGCATGGGTGCTCCAGACATGCAACTATACGCGCTGTGCGCACAGGCCCAATATCTGCACTTTTGGGCCTACCCTACACCTTACCAACTGCACGTGGCGGTAGAGCTGGACACGGTGGCTCCGCTACCCTTAAGTGTTGCTTTATATCGTAAAACTCCTAGGCCAGCAGGAGATATCGACTCGGCTAACATGCTGCGCATGGCGGGAGCTGCAGAGGCGTGCTGCCCTGCCCTTGTTATACGCACCTGCGATCCCCCTCAAACAGAACCCCCATGCTCCCCTGCCTGGAAGTGTGCGGAGGTGATGTATCCGTTGCGGTATCCAAACTGCACACGTTTGCGGATTTGTATCCAGAGGGTACATTTCTGGAACTGCAGAGGACCACCAACCTTTGTCGTTTGGGGACGCATTCACATATCACAAGCCTAAATCTGCATGCAAAGCGATGTGGGACCGGTTCCCAGAGGAGCCACCGCACCTAAATGCTCTCCAAGACATATTGGCGAGGGCATCCCGGAAAAAACTGGCGTCGCGCCTCTACAACTCCATGCAGGAGCAGTCCCCTGTAATGGTGCCTAAATCTCTGCAGATGTGGAATGAAGAACTAGAGACACCCTTAGATGACGATCAGTGGTTATTCTGTTGTAGACAGCTGTTGGAACTCTCCTCAAATTACAGACTTCGACTTATCCACTTTAAATTTCTACACAGGTTCTACCGCACCCCGCTAGCTCTTCACCGCATGGGTATCAGAGAAGATGATAAATGCTGGAAGTGCGGGGCTGAAGGGGCTACTTTTATGCATGTGGCTTGGAGTTGCTCGGGTCTATCTGGGTACTGGTCGGAGATCTTTGTAGCTATAAATCAAATTCTACAAAGGGAAGATTGTCCCTCCCCGCTCCTTGGTATCCTAGGATGGGTGGCAAACACAGAACCCAAAAGCCGGAAATTGCATGCTCTATTGTTGTTATATGCTAAATGACAAATAGCTATGAAATGGGGGCGCAGAACTGGGCCTAAATTCGAAGACTGGCTGTCAGATGTGGCATATGGCCACACACAGCTGGGTGCATATTGGGACCTGATGCTTGCTGCCTCACGGCCGCGGGATTTATGGGAGCTGTTCTTGCAATGGTCACGAAATAGAGCGGAGTACCCCTCCCCCCCCCCACCCCCCCCCCCCCCCCGTCTGAGCCTAATGGCTCCTTGGTATAGATTTGGAACGGCGTGTTGGGTTTGCCCTATACTGATACCTATGCAATTGTACCACGTATGAATGATGCACTCCGCTCAAGTCAACCCTCACTTGTATCTGTATGTAACAATGTGTGATTTCTCTGCCACTTTATGTATTGACTTCATATGACCTGTATCTTCGTCTGATTGATCCTACTTTTGTATGAGACCGTCGTGATTGGCAGTTTTGCCTCATGCTTGCACTGACTTTAGCCTGTTTTAGTAGTTGTTTACAAAACTTTTATCCTTCCTTAAGATGAAACAGCAGAACCTGATATGCTTCATTTTTTTGTGTATACATATGCTGATGTAATGTGTACCTGCTGTTATTTAATATGCAATCTTTAATAAAAACAAAAAAACAAAAACAAAAACTTTTGTTACAATGTTTTTACTCAGAAATCTGCTTGTTTTAGGGTTACAAGTGTAACTGCAACAAATGATGGATGGAATGCTGAATGATTCAATCATTCTCCCCCAGTCAAGAGATCTGGGTTCAATCCATCATTCTTTTGCCCACTATGCAACCCCAGTTTGGACCCAGCCATATGCAAATCAGTCCGGACCTTGTGCCTCATGGGAACAGTCCAGACCAAACTGCGAAGCCAGTTTCTCCCTGGACTGGAAACAAGCATCCTGGGACCGGTTTCGGGGTATGTCACCCTTCAACAGCCAGGCTAGCTTGAATCCAGTGGCACAGTGAGCAAGGGACCAACGTCTGGGAATACTAGTCCCACTTAGGGTGAAAAGTGTAACTGCAACAAATGATGGACGGAATGCTGAATCATTCAAGCATTCTCCCCAGTGAAAGGATCTGGGTTAAATCCATTGTTCTTTTGCCCACTACGCCATCCCAGTTTGGACCCAGCCATATGCAAATCAGTCTTGACCCTGTGCCTCATGGGAACAGTCGATACTGAACTGCCAAGCTATTTCCCCCCTGGACCGGAGACAAGCATCCTGGGACCGGTTTCGGGGTGTGTCACCCTTCATCAGCCAGGCTAGCTTGAATCCAGTGGCACAGTGACAAGGGACCCACGTCAAGGCATACCAGTCCCACTTAGGGCGAAAAGTGTAACTGCAACAAATGATGGACTGAATGCTGAATGATTCAAGCATTCTCCACCAGTTAAGAGATCTGGGTTAAATCCATTGTTTATTTGCCCACTACTGCCACCCCAGTTTGGACCCAGCTATATGCAAATCCGTCTTGACCCTGTGCCTCATGGGAACAGTCAAGACCGAACTGCCAAGCCAGGTCCTCCCTGGACCAGAAACCAGCATCCTGGGACCGTATGCCACGCTTCATCAGCCATGCTAGCTTGAATCCAGTGGCACAGTGAGCAAGGGACCCAAGCCTGGGCGTAACCGTCCCGTTTAGGGCAAAAAGTGTAACTGCAACAAATGATGGACGGAATGCTGAATGATTCAAGTATTCTCCCCCAGTCAAGAGATCTGGGTTAAATCCATTGTTCTTTTGCCGTCCAGCGAGGACCTGGCTTGGCAGTTTGGTCTGGACTGTTCCCATGAGGCACAGGATTAAGACTGATTTGCATATGGCTGGGTCCAAACTGGGGTGGTGTAGTGGGCAAAAGAACAATGGACTTAACCCAGATCTGTTGACGGGGGGAGAATGTTGGATTCCCTCAACAGTCAGTCAATAATTTTTTGCAGTTCAATGTTTTAGGGTTACATCATATATCAAAGTGTTTTCAGTTCTAAAGGCTCATCCATCTCAAAGGAATTGGAGCCAAAGAAGTGGGACTAATGTCCTTCAGTAAGTCCATAATCCTTTCAATAAAACATATTAAAAATGTGTATTTGTCATAGCTTCTGATCGCAGTGCTTCTGCTTTGTGGCGCTGTAAATAAGAGTTGAGCACATTGCCCTACACATTATAACTCTTGTAGCTACCTCCACAAGATGAAAGTTCTTATCAGGCAATGGAGATCAAGCTTGTGATCTGAAGGTAGATTTTTCAAGCAGGTTTATTAACTACCCCAGTATTCAAGCAAGCTTTGTGAATATGACACAGAAGAAGGATGGCATTTACGGCTTCTATGCCCTCTTGTAAGGTGCAATATTGCTTATGTAGTGGGCATCTTCATGAGGGATGATTTGTTTCCATCCTAAAGAACAAGCTACTTAACTTTGATGACACCTTTTCTGGTAGAGACTCTTTCTTACTGCAGATTCCTCACCTCAGAATTTTCTCCAGGCATCAGACTGGATCCAGAAAATCTTCAGTAGTACCTCTGCGTATCTAGTCGGTGTTATCGGGAATTTCGCTTCCACCCCGGAATTGATGTGTGTGGGCCTATACAGGTGCCACCCCGGAGCGCTGACATCTGTTTCGGTTGTGACTATTTCCACACTAAAAACGCAGACCCACGTCAGAATGATGTTTGACCAGTGTGCAGAGTCTAGCTGGATCTTTTAGGGGAAGAGTTCAGAGCACAGAATGAGGAGTATGTGAGGGTCAGTGAGGAACCAGTGGTTAGTCTCAACCAGAAAAAGCGTTAACGAAGGGAAGTAACATGCTCTTCTGGTAAAGATGTCTACACATAGATTGCTTAGAATGGATACCCAAATAATAACACCCTGTAGGTGGGTCTGCGAACTGGCTAAACCATAAAATCTTGGATGACTGAATTGGCAAAATGCCCATCTCGATGGACCCGACAGTCCAGGCAGTAGTTTTTCATGAACGTGTAGAGTGACACCCACGTAGAAGCCTGACAGATGTCCAGGACAGACACTCCGCGTGGTAATGCAGTAGTAGCGTCCTCTGCTCTGGTGCTATGAGCCTGCAAGCTTTCAGGGGGCTACTTCTTAGCTTGTGCATAGCAGATTTTGATGCAGAATACAATCCATCAACAGATAGTCAGTTTCTGCACCGCCTTTCCCTTTTTTGCTTCAGCGAACCCAGTGAAGAGCTGATCATGCACCCGGTGTTCTATGGTGCGGTTGATGTAAAAGGAGAGAGTTCTTTTTTTGGTCCAAACAATGGAGTCTCTTCTGTTCCTTGGAAGTATGAGGTGGAGCGAAAATGTTAGCAGTATGATGCTTTGAGCAACATGGAACGGGATCACCACCTTCGACAGAAAGGAAAGACGACTCTGAATAACCAGTGTGTGTGAGTAGAAGCTGGTGCGTGGGGGGGCTTGATTTGAAAGAGCTTGAAGCTCGCTAACCCTCCCGACCAATGTACATGCCACTAAGAAAACTGTCTTTAGTGTCAGAAGTCTCAAAGGGCAGGTGTGCATAAGTTCAAATGAAGATAACGAGTGGGCATGTCCGAATGCCAGACCCTACCCTGATGCTATGACAGGAGTTCCTTCCGAAAGCATGGTGTAATCCGACGACAGATGCTCATTCCCAGGAGTTCTAGATATTACACCATCTGTGCCCAGTCCGGAGCCACTAGGATAGCTTAGGCCCAGTCAGTTCTGAGAACTCAAGATAGGGGAGGTATCAGCGGAAAAGGGTACAGGAGTCCCGAGTTCCATTCTAAATAGAATGTATCTCAGGACGAGAGCGCTTTGGAAACTCCAAGTGCTGACATTGTGCTTTCTTGACATTGATGAATAGATTGATTCATGGTTCTCACCATTCTGTGAAGAATCTTTGCACCACCTCAAGGTGCAGACTCCATTCGGGGTCTCCAAGTCATCAATGGCTGGGTTTGTCCGCTTTGGCCTTCAATGAGCCCTGCAGGTGTTGTACAATCAGGAAAATGTCTTGACCTTTCAGCCTTGTCCAGAGGTGGAGGGCCTCTTAGTACAGGGTCCACAACCCCACCCACCCTTCTTGTTTCAGTACCACATGCGTTGACCATGAGCACCTGGACGTGCCTTCCGTTACTGGATGGTAGGAATGCTTTCAACGCCAAACGGATGGCTCCTCTCCAGAAGGGTGATGTGGAGGCGTGCCTCCACAGGATACCAATGTCTTCTGATCTCCATCTCCCCCAGATGGCCACTCCATCCCAGAAGTGATGCATCTGTCACCACCTTCAATTCTGGGTGAGGAAGGGAGAGAGGTCTACTGGTGGCCCAATCATGGTTATCCACCATGCAGGTCTTTTGCAATCTCCTTTGAAATCCGAACCAAGTTGAAGAGATTCCCCTAATGCTGTGCCTACTGGGGCTTCAGATTCCACTGCAGAGCCCGCACGTGCCACCTGGCATACTTCACTAGCAGGATGCAGAAGGCCATTGTCTGAATGTCCTCAAGTCTCTGTTCTAGCGGAAAAGCGTTGAACTGTACCATGTTCAGAATGACTCCAGTGAAGGAGAGGATCTGAGGAGCCAGATGCGACTTTGACACGTTGATATTGAACCCCAACGAATGGAAGAAGTTTGCCATAGTCTGGAGGTGAGTGACTACTGCCGGTGGCGAGCCTGCCTTCAGCAGCCAGTTATCTAGGTAGGGGAAGACTGTAACCCCTAACCTCCGAAGTTGTTCTGCAACCACCACCATCACTTTCATGAAAAACCTGAGGGGCACTGGTGAGGACAAAAGACAGAACAGCAAACTAAAAATGCTCCTGGCCCACTGTGAACCGCATGCAATGCCTGTGGGCCTGCTGGACGGGAATGGGGAAATATGTGTCCTTGAGATCCAAAGCTACCATCTAGACTCTGGGATCCAGGGCACACAAGATCTGAGCCAGAGTAAGAATTCTGAATTTCTAATTTTGTAGGAAGGCTTTCTGAGGGTGAAGATCTAGGCTAGGGCAGAGGCCTCTGTCCTTATTTAGCACCAGAAAGAAGCAGCAATAGCTAATACGACCTACTTCTGATGCTGGTACCATCTCAATGGCTCTTTTTGCCAAAGGAGCCTCCACTTCCTGCTGCAGCAAGGAGAAGTGGTCCTCTGTCAGCCGATCTGAGAACTGTTGGGAAGGTGGTGGTGTTCCCAGAAATGGCACAGTGTAACACAGTTGGACTATTTGAAGGGCCCACTTGTCTGATCTCATTGTTTGCCTTTGTGGCAGGTGGTGCCTGATCCTTCCCCCTACAGGGTAACCGTGCTATGTTGAGGGAACGCTAAATGGGCTTGAAGGCTGTGGTAGCGTAGGCAAGTGGGGTTGGACAGTGCTCAGGCTTTGAGTCCCGCGTCCTCTGTGGGAACTGCATCCACAAAAGTGCTGATGCCTTGGGGTGCGCTTGATATTGCAGATGCAGCTGGGAAGCCCTTGGTGTAGTCACAGAAGGGTCAAAACGAGGAGTGTGATTGACACAGGGCCAGGGAGGTTCCCAACAGCCTGGCAGTAACCCAACTCTCCTTAAAGCGCTTGAGCGATATATCGGCTTTGTCGCCAAACAGGTGGGAACTATCAAAAGACATGTCTATCAGTGCCGAGTTAACATCCCCTGACAAGCCAGTTGATCTCAACCAGGTGTGGTGGCGGAATGCCACCATGGATGCGATGGCCCTGCTTAGTGAGTTGGTGGTGTCCAAACCAAACCAAACTGTGAACTTAGCTGCATCCCAGACATCAAGTATGGCCTGGTTCAGTATGGCACGGGCAGCATTTGTCCCACAAGGTGTGGGAGTACTGGCCTTAGAGGCATGTGGTTTTCACTTACCACAATGCTAGAGTGGTAGAAGATAAAATTCTCTTCCTAAAGGAATTCAACCTCTTGGATTCTCTGTCCGGTTGAGTGGTAGAAAACTTGCTTGGGTTGACTTTGTCGAACGAGTCCTGCACCACCTGGCTTTAAGGGGTGGGGTGATGAGTGGGGAAAGTCTGGTCCCCAGGTGCAGAGCGGTGGCAATGGGCAATTATCCTGTAGTCCAGAACACCTGCACAGGGCTTGGCCCAAATCATAAGAAGGATGTCTATGAGGGCTTTATTTAATGCAAGCAGGGTCTCACTAGGAGAGCATAGGACATCCCCAGTTGGAGCTCCTCCATCAAGACGTTGGTCTTAACTGCGACCCAGGGAAGCTGCAGGTAGAGGACCTCGTCTGCCCTCCTTGTCACCATTGTGAAGGATGTGGCGTAGTCCGTAGCAGGTCCTGGAGGCAAGACGAGGTTATAATCTGGTGACTTGGCCAGTCCACTGGCATCTCCCTGCTCCTCATACCAGTTATCCTAATGGTAGGGCTGGCCCAGGTCATAGGTTGGATCATGGAACCCACAGCCCAAGGTCTAGGTGTGCACTAGTTCTGTCAAAGGTCAGAAGCAACGTGCCCAAACTGGACATTTGAGGTCCAACTTGCAAGGATGTTAATGTTGAACTGGTTCCACATAGCCAGTTGGCGCTGGCAACGCCGGGAGGGGTTGCTCCGGTGGGAATCTTTGTTTCGAGGCAGAAGTTAGTCCGGATCTTGAGGCAGACCCAGAGGATCCAGTTGGCATTGGGGGTGGGCCCACCGGCGGTATCCCAACTAGGACTCCTCTGCTCTGTGGTGACCGAAGGTGCACCAGAGAGAGATGGAGGCCCAGAGATGGAGTGCAGGCACCATAGAACACCCTATGATGAGCATGAGTCGATCCAGGTCCAAGGAATTATGTGAAGAGCTGAGTGAACCTGGCCTCCGGCTCTGCGATTGGAGTGTTGGAGCGGGGCCTAGAAGCACGTGGTTGAGAGAGGGAAGGCAAAGAACTTTTAAACTTCTTTTTATGCTTCTTTGACTTACTCAACTTGAAAGATTGCTACTTCGACTTTGTAGACCACAACTCGTGAGACCGACTACATGACCAGGCCCGAGATCTCAGAATCATAAACAATGTAGTGCATTCTTGTGCAGCGCCACCATGAGCTTTATCGCTGGCTTCCATGTTGCCTTTGGGTGCGTCGACTGACAGTTGGCGCAGGCCTTGGAGTGGTGGTCCAACCCCAGACACCAAAGCCAGATCTGTCTGTGACATGCCCCACAATAATTAAAACCCCTTGGTATGTTAGGGCACATTTCCCTAGAATTGTGGGAGCAATAGCTCAAAAAAAGGTTGACACAAGGTTGAAAAAGTTGGTCAAAAAGTGACTGAGGTATCTCTCTAGATCCCCACTGTTAGAGCGGAAAGAAAGGAACTGATGTTTGTGCGCCGGACTGGCACCTATGTACACATCTCGCATGTTAGTTTCAATGTAGACTGTGTGGCTCTAGAACCACTGACGCCACCTACCAGCACACAGAGGTGCTACTCAAGATTTCCTTGATCCAGTCTGATGCCTGGGCATATTCTAAGGTGAGAAATCTGTGGTAAGAGGTTGTATCAAAAAGTTCTGTGGGTTTTCTAAACCAATAAATGTGATTTATTCTATAATAGGTAAGGCGTATTCTATGGGGGTGTTGACATCTGATCAAGTGAATGTGTCCCACTAGAACATTAGCGTTCTGTACAAGATTGGTGCCAGCCAGGGCTGGACTGGCCATAGCGGGCACCTGGCAATCCATCGGTGCGCCGCATGGGTGGGGGCTGGTTTTGGGCCCCTGGGGGCCGTTTTTGTTACAGGGCCGTTTTTGCAGCCCTGTACCAAAATCGGCCGCAAAACAGCCCCGGCAAAGAGCTCGGCGGCACCTCCAACTCCCCCCCACAACCCCGAGTGTGGGGTGGGGCGGCGGCCAAGCACTTTGCCAGGGCCGGTTGTGGTTCCCAGTTCGGCCCTGGTGCCAGCTGGATGAAGGGTTCTTGAAACCTTTGCAGAACAAATCACTCCAGAAATTGAGGGAAGCTGAAAGTCAATTTCATTTCAGCCATTGGCCTCTGCTTGTGATATTCGACGCTAGTGGGTTATAGATGATATGCATATTTTTTGTGAATATCCCCCAGGCCCCAGACTGCAGCTGGATATTTTTCTCAGCATTGGTCCCATGCGCCTGTAGGTGGCATTGTGCGGCTTTGCCTCTTTTCTGAGATTTACAGTGGCTAGAAAAGTACAAATGTATGAGGCACTCTGTAAATGCTTTCTGTTTGCCTTTAATAAGGGTGACTAGAGAGGCTTGAATGACAATACCCAAAAAGGTGATAGGTTAGACCTCTGTGATAATGCTGGCACCATTGTGGGGTTTGCTGTAGCTTACAACTATAAGAAAAGGCATACATCTGTCAAGATGTAGTACATTTGAGAAATGGAAAAACTGTGGAAGAACTCTTCCCTCAAAGTGGAATAAAGTGTGTGGGCAGTTCACAAGGATTTTAAGGTCAGCGCCATGCATACATTCCTCTGTCTCTCTGTTAGACTTGACATATTTTGAAGTGTTTCCCCTGTCTTTTTACTTTCTGACCTCCTGGTTTTGACTCTGTTTTTGCTGGTTTAGTGTCTCTGCACACTTTCTGACTGCTGTTCAGTGTTAAAGTACATGTTCTGCTGTAGTAAACGGTGTTATGGATTGGTGTTTCCATGATTGGCACATTGGATTTACTGGTAAGTCCCTAGTAAAGTGCACTGAGAGTGCCAGGACCTGTAAATCCAATGCTGCTAGTGAGCTTGCAGCACGTGTTGTGCCACCCAAAGAAGTAGCCGGTAAAAAGGTAACTTAGACCTGCCACAGTAGAGACTGCGCGCAGTTTGTAACTGCCATGTTGACCTGGCAAATGCACCCACTTGCCAGGCCCTAAACCTTCCCTTTTCTACATGTTAGTCAGCCCTAAGGTAAGCCTAAGGTACCCGTGGGCAGGGTGCAGTGTATGTGAAAGGTAGGACATGCCCTGATGTGTGTGGCATGTCCTGATAGTGAACTATTGTCAGTTTCGTTCTGTAGTAGGGGATCTCTCTGTATAGTCATAATCTAGTGAATAGTCCCGCTCATGTGCGGGGACCCTGGAGCAATCAAAAATAATCTCTTAAGCTGTCTTCTTTGCAGTACTGCATAGACACTTAAGAGAAAATTAAAGACAAATAATGCAGCCTATACATGTAAGGCTACACTGTCCAGTACTTCAACTAGAAATGCCAGGAAATTCACAAAAAATATCTATGCAGTACTGCAAAGAAGACAGTTTAAGAGATTATTTTTGATTGCGCCGGGGTCCCCGCACATGAGCGGGACTAATCACTATATTATAAATATCACAGAGATACCCCTACTACAGAACTAGAGTTACAGGTAAGAAACTACTCCTTTTTCACTATTGTAAGGCTACCTGTTCCCATAGGACAGAGTGGGAAGTTTGTTTATAACATCTTATAAACATAACTGGCCCTGGGAACTAGGTACCGAAATAAAGTTTAGTATGCCTGAACTCTGAATCTAAAGATGCATCTTTTAGTGAAGGTGTTTTTTACATTCTGTGTGTGAAAATACCACTTGTAGAAAGTAGGTATTTTCTTGCTCAGCCATCCAGTAGGCCTCTGCTGGGTTTGTGGATTGACTGTCTAGGTTTTGGATGACCGGCTGGAGAGGAGCAGTGGCTCCAGAAGTCTGATGAGATTTCCTTTCACTTGAATGGGCCTGGTCTGCCTCTGACAATGCCATCTCCACCCCCTGCCAGGTTGCTACACCAGAGAGGACAGAACTGGTTCTGGCTGAGCCTGAGAGGACAAAGGATTTTGGGCTATAAAAAGTGGGGCCCAAACCCATGAATTGTTTAACTCTTTTGGACCAAGGAGACTGCCAAGAAGAAGAGCTGGAGAAGCTGTGAGGAGGAACTACCACTATGATGTGTGCTTTGCTGTGTTGGCCTGCAGTGGCTGCTGCAGTCTTGGGCAGTGAAAGGACTGGACTGAACTTTCTGCAATCTACTTTTGTGAGTTTCTCCAAGGGTTTGAGGTAGAGCTTGCCCCCTGTTCAAGAAGTCTCAGGAACAGCAAAGGCTTCCAGTTCTTATGCCCCCTGCACTTGGACTGTGTGTTTTGTGCTGTAACAGAATAAAAAGCAACATGACGCCGTCTACGACGCCTCTGCCAACTCCGTGCCCTGAAAGAACCGCAGAGGGCACTACCGCAACGCTGCACCGCGACCCTGGTCTCACCGACACCATCTGACGCCGCCATTGAGCCACTGCCTGCACCTAGACCTGAGGGCATCGCACGCTCCACCGCTGCACTTCACACCACAGCACCTGACACCTGCCGATGCCAGAGCTCCTGACTTCAACTGCGAGGGGTTTGATCTGCAATGCGTGTGACTTCGAGGGCCTGATGACTCCTGCACCGACCTCCTGCACCGATGCCTGTGGATGCAGTACTTTCGGAAGCTCAATGAGAGGTCGCCGACGGCCTGAATTTGTAAAGGTATGGTTTTGCAGGTCTCCCCGACACTGTAGCTGGCCCTCTACGCCGCTGTCAGCCAGAACTGTTTGGATTTGTTTGTTCACGGCGCCGTGATAGCCCCGGACTGAGCTATCAACTTCAAGGAACTGTATTTCAAGGTTATTTTTGATAACTGAAGATTTCTAAGTACTGTATTATGGATTTTTATTGTTTTTGGTCTTGTCTTAAGTATATAAAAATATTGGAACTTGTGTGGTGTCCTTTTGTAGTGCTTACTCTGTATTACTGTTGGTTATGTGCAAATGCTTTACACACTGCCTCTAGAATAAGCCTGACTGCTCGTGGCAAGCTACCAAGGGGTGAGCAGGGGTTATTTTAGGAGATTATCTCCCTTGTCCTGACTAGGAAGTAGGGTCCCTACTAAGGTGCAAGCCCTTGCCAACTAGAGACCCCCATTTCTAACACTCTCCTATACTGATTAAATGTAAACTTAGAAGAAACCGGTCCAAAAATTGGCCTGCTCTGAGGCCTTTTTCATCCATATGATGTGGCGATGCCTGCATATCGTAACTGTGTCATTGAGCTGCAGATGGCCTGACAGAAGAGCCCCCATCAGGGCAAAACTGTTTTTGAGTTGCTTGCTCTCCGGTTCAGGAAGGAACTGGTCCGGAAGTTTGGGCAGACTGTTCCTATTGGGGCAGGGTCAAAGCTGATTTGTATATGGCTGCGCACAAACTAAGGTGTCATGGTGCGCAAAATAAAGCTGGATTGGGATGTGGCCCTAAGTAATTACCAGAGGTCGAGATTAATTAAAGCATTTCATCCATCATTTTTTTGTATACTTTAATGTCTCAGCCTAAGTGGGGCTGGTATGCCCAGACGTGGGTCTCCGTGCACCCTGTGTAACCGGAACCTCTCTGATGATCCCTAACTAGGGTGAAACCAGTCCTGGAATGCTAATATACCAGTTCAGGGAGATACCGACCTTCCAGTTCGGGCTGGACGGTTCCCATTGGAACATTGTCAAGACTGATATGGCTGGGTCCAAACTGAGGTGGCATGGGATGTGGCAAGAGCGATTTGCCAGTGGCTGAAATTAATTCAAGCATTCCATCCATTTTTTTGTTGCAAACATTTTTATTATTTTGTAATATATCAATCAGTGGTAGCACAAATAGAACGTTGCATAGGCAATCTAAATCCAAGTACAGCTAATTGCAGAGTTACACACCATTCTCAGGTTGACATTTCACATGAAGGTGTTATTCCTACACCAGCTTAACAAAGAAAAGGAATTAATGGTACAGCTAGAATGGCCTAGGGTCTCCAGGTCTGTAGCACTCAGTACCTTATTAAGTTGGTAGTCACCATCACATTGTTCTGCTCCACAATTAACTTGTTAACAAACCAAGAGAAGACATCCCCCCTCCCCAAAAAAGGTCCACCCTCCCCCCAGGGAGTAGTCCGGGTCACCCAGTAAACCACTTTCTCAGTCGCCCACGTCAGGGCCCTCGACGTCAGGGGGTACGTTGTTGTCTTCTCTCGGCTGTTTCAGTATCTCCACTAATGCCACCCATGCCTTTGCTGCCTCCAGTGCCTTTTCGCTCCCAGTTCTCTGGGCCATCTGTAGTCTAAAGATCCCTTCACAGTCCGCCCATTTTATAAGTTCCCTCGTCCATCACAGTACATTAGGGACATGTTTCGCCTTCCAGTGGCTAGTAAGTTTCCTTTTGGCCAGCACCAACTCCAAGTCTATAAACCTGCTAGTGACCTTGTTCCTGGCAGTGTGGGAGAACCAGTGCAGGAGACCGCACACAGGTGTCAACACTATGTTGCGCTGTGTCGTGTCCGCCAATCTAGTCGGCACCTTATTCTAGAACCCTCCCAGGCGCGGGCAAGCATGTTTAAAAACCCTGAATTCTCCAGGTTGCACCTCGGGCAGCGGGCTGTGCCCCAAAATACTCAGAACTCTTACGCAGGGTAAGGTACGCTCTGTGAAGTATAAAGACGTGAATTAGCTGGAAACCGCACATTCCTAGAGCTTTTTCAAGCTCTCTCCTCTAGTTCCCCCATTGTTTCTCAGCTATGGACTCGCCCAAGTCCGCCTCCCATTTGAGACGCAGGCCTCCTAGGGGTTGTCACGTCTCTTGAGTGAGTCGTTGGTAAAAGCAGGTGACCGCTTTAATTGTGCCAGCGGCCATTACTATATACTGACAACCCAGGGAGGTCTGAGGTACCGCCAGACCCTCCTGCCAATGCTTTTGGATAGCTGCCGTCAGGGCAGCATGTAGAAGGAAGTCTCCTTTCGGGAGGTCGTATCGTTCTAATAGATCTTTAAAAGGGAGGAGGGTATTATCTGCATATAAATGTCAGATAATAGTGATCCCCACCTCTCCCCAATGCTCGTAGTCTATGCCAGTCCCCACTATGGGGTAGTGCCTCGCAGACCAGTAACGGAATCTCTGGCGCCTAAGGGTGTTTTATCTGCGCCCGACCACAGGACCGATTCCAACACTGGCGCGCTGCTCTAAAGTCTAAAGGAACCGCCCTAGCCCTCAGGGGGGGTGCAGCAACACCCGGAAAAGGATCTGCAAACTTCAAGCATTCCATCCATCACCTTGTTTTTTGATACCCTAATTGTGACAGGTATGCCCAGAAGTGGGTCCCATGAGCTCTGTGACACTGGAACCAAGCTATACTTAGCTGCTGAGCCCTAACTAGGGTAAAGCTGGTCCTGGGTTGAGCTTGTTCTGCTTCAGGGAGGACTAGGCCTGCCAGTTTGGTTTGGACTGTTACCATTTGACCCGGCTCAAGACTGATTTGGACATGGCTGGGTCAAAACTGAGGTGGCATGGTGTGCAAAATAACAATACCAGTGGCTGGGATTAATTCAAGCATTCCACCTATCACTTTTTTTTTGGTTACCTCAGAATTTGTCACCCATTCGTCCCAATAGTATGGCACGGACCGCAGGCCTTAGTGCGCAAAAGGGAATTGGGCCCTAGAGCTGATTGGATAGTAACACAAAGCAAAAATCATTACAGTTGGTCCTGTAGAGAGCCACCAGGCCGCTCTACCGTACCGTACACCTACCATATCACTCCCTGGGCGGGGGAGTGGCCCCAGGAGATAAAGGGCGTAAGGTCGCTCGGGCCTTCGCAGGCACAATAAGACAGGTTGCATGTCTCTTTTGTGCAGTACTGCGCTGTCAAGGGCTAGCCCTCATGCAGCAGCCTACCTAGCCCGTTACAGGTCCTTTGGGCCACTGGGCCCAGGTGCCGCACCTGCTGCATCTATGCTAGCTAGGGCGGATTCATCTACCTTTTGGATCTTTGGCTTTTCGATCTGCATTGTTTTATCAGTTAGCATATATAAACTCCTATGATGTCACTGATGCCAAAGTTGGCTTGATATCACTTCCTCTAATACCATAACATTTGCTAAATGCTTCTCACGCCTACGAATTTTCAAAACTGAAGAGTTCTGTTAAAAAACATGTCTTAGTAATTAAAATGTTACTTTGTGCATATACCTCCAAGCATTTGCATTTGGCTTTGCCAGCGTGTCCTACAGCGGCTTTGACAGGGTTTCAGGTGACATAACAAGACACCGGCGGCTACTCCTATTATAAAACGCAAGTGAAAGCTACCTCACGCGTTTTGTCGCTCCGATTACTAAAACTGTATAGACATGCGAGGGTTTTCCCTCTTTACCTTGTTGGATTGAGCAGTATCTAACACGGCAGGTCCAGGTCCTAGGGGGGTGCACAACGTGCGCTTGCGAGCTAGATGGTTTTGTTGCGAGTTCTTTTAGGAAAAGTTTATTTATTAAGGCAGCCGCTCGCACTTTTTTTAACGTGGTAACTTTTTCTCCCTTCGTTTGACAAGTGCGGGGTTAATAAAGTGCTTAAAATACCAGCTGCGAATCGTCATTTAACAAAATATAATCCACGCCTTCCAGAATATGTATATAGCTTTCCTTTTCGCTCAGTGCTGTTACGTCATCATCCTGCGTCGCAGTTGCTCATGGCAACCGTTTCCAACGCAACGCCTGGGCTCTACGACGCTGGATGCTGTAAGTAGACCTTACTCATTCCTCTGCGCTTTTCTGTGTGGCCGCGGGTATGACCGAGCTCTTTTTGTAGGGTCTCTGAACCCATGAGTTTAAAGCATTTGTTTATCGTGATAAGTTCATGTGCTAATAATAACACGCTGCATGCAACGGAATCTAGACCGCAGGCATGCATAGGTGCTCTGAGGCCAGGCGTGTGCTTGAGTCTGAAGTCAAAGGTTCAGGTGCCCACATAGTATTTACACACGTACTCCCAAGTTCTGAATGTACGTCTGCAGGACTTTCAATTCTGGTACTTTTGTTTCAGCTAACTTTAATAAGGACTCGGTAACTCATCCTAGCATGGCAAGTGTTGTTTACTAAAGACGTATGTGATATACATGACAAGGGCATTTGTCAGCAGTGTGAGGAGCACGTGTGAGGCAAGCACGGGAGTCAGTTAGACTTTATTCGGCCTTTGCAAAAAACCATAACAGTCAAGTTAAATTAAACAATAAAAATACATCATTTAAAATCTGTTATCAATACACTTACCACATAACAGTCAGTTGTGCTCTCTAATAGAGGTGGGCGAGCCAACAAAGTAACAGGGAAGACTGAGCCAGAGGCGAGCCACCTTGACATGGCTCTAGGAGCCCGTGCACGAGCCGAGCCTTGAAAATATTTGGCATGTAAATCATGCAACACATTTCATACTACAATATTAATACCCACAAACATCAATTCGAGGGTGGATATTGTTTCGTTTTTCTACACTCTCCACTTTGTAATTTCATACTATTGTAATATGTTGATCATATTTACACAAGCCTCTTGTTACTATTAGTAATGTTTTTGATTCAATCCTGTATCTGTTTATACTGGATAACCATAATAAACAGCCAATGGCATGTTAATTGGTACTTATTCTACGTAAATGTTCAAAATAATAAAACATTAAAAAAAGTTATAATATAAAAGATATCCTTAGAATCAAAAGCGTAATTCTTTAGTTTGCTAAAGTGTTTCGCCTTAATTAATCAGATTGTTTGGGAAGTATTTATTAAAAGTGAGCATGTTTTAACATGACCTGATAAATATTCCTGCCCTTGCCCTGATGACAATGCTATTAGTGAACTGAGAGGCACTTCAACTGTCATATACACCCTATACGTCGCATAGATTCTTATTATATTGATGGAGTACATTGCTGTCTATTCACATGCAAGGGACGTTTTTGTACAACCTCTTCCATTACCCACGTATTGGAAGGTGCCCTCATATGTGATCACAAACAAAAAGGATGTTTGATGAAATAAAGAATTTGCCTAGGATCACACAGTTTGGTCAAACAAGGAGGCCAGGGTTGATCCCAGATATTTCAGTTTCACACTCTGCAATGAAGCCACTAGATAGATATCTCTTTCTGATATGTAAAGTAAATGTGTTGTCTTTAATTTTTGGCGTATGAGATTAGAGTTGGGTGACAGAGCATTTTTATATAGCGCCAACCATGCTGAAGGACATAAGAGCGCTTCAGACACAGTCTGCATTACACATTGTTTTTCTGCACCGGGTGATTTGCTGGGATTCATAGGATATGAGCCCAGAACAGGATTCAAAACGAGTTTACCATGTTGCATGGTTGTCAGCTGGAAAAACTAAACCACATCGCCTCCCATGAAAGCTCGGCTGGGTTTGGGCTCCAGGTTCTTAGAGGACCTCGAGCTGAGCCAGAGCCAGACATCTGGCTCGACCTTTCAGCGGCTTGTTGACCTCTACTAATAGACAACCCTCTGACATGTCTGTGCACGAAAGTTGAAAAAGGAAGGAAGCCTTAGGGATTCTGACCAGGTTAAGAAGCATGTGCTCTAAAGGATGAGCACAGAACAAATGGTGATGGGCCTCTGCTTTAACAGGTCCATATTTGAAGGATAAAGCCCGCTCTATAGTCATACCTAGTCCACACTTTTAAAGTCATTCCAAGGGCTCTGGAGCTTTGTTAACATGCAGGGTACTATTTAAATGCCAAGTTTGTTCATTCATTCATTCTCTAGTTCTTTCTAAGAAAATGTATTAGACCTTCAATGGAAAAGCTTGGCACTTCTCATCAGGACTGTGTTACTAATATTAAGGCTCAACATTAGGAGAGAGAGGGAAAAATACGGGACACTTTCAGTCACCCGGGTAAATCTTTATCAAACAACAAAAGAGTGTCATCCGTAGTAAGTGTGTAAGCACAAATACGAAGGATAAGTGAACCTTAGTAAATCACATTGGAATTTACAAGAAAGCCCTCACTCACCACCCTGGGTGGTGACATGCTTCATCATCGGGCCCACCAGGAGAAGCCGAATGCCTCCCTGGTGTGCTACAACGCCAGGATACTGCGGAGCTGTTTTTTTTCATGACAGTGGTGTGAAAAAATGTGAGTTTAACCCCTTCGCTGCGGCAACTATTCCGCCGCAGCGCTAAGGGGGTGGGGCGGCCACGTGGCGACTACATACTAGTGACGGAACCACTCCGTCACGGCTCGCGGGCGAGCTGTGCTTGTGACGGAACGGTTCCGTCACTAACCCGCCCGCCCATTAAAGCGTCAGCGCAGGCGCAAAATCAGCGCCGCGCAGGCGCGGCGAGCGGGCCGTGACGGAACCGTTCCGTCACAAGCACAGCTCACCCGTGGCTTGTGACGGAGCAGTTCCGTCACAAGCATGGGAGGGGTTAAAAATGTCAAGGTAGTGTACCACGCAAAAACTTTATTCAGTCGTCAACCTGACATGGTTAAAAGTATGTGTTGGGAAATTACCAAATAATGTTTTGGGTATTTCCACTTAAATTGGGGTCGACATGTTTCTGCCCGTTATGTGTGGTTTACTGGGCTTTCTTCAGGACCGTGAGGAGTGTACCCCGGCGGTGTGGGCGCTCTAAGGCCCACCCTTACCAGAGGGCGTGAAAGTTAAAATCCAGTGTATAAATTAATAGGTGCAAAAAACAAACCAACAAGTTGTGGGATTTACCTCAAATTGAGAGGAACCTGTATAGTTTGTTAGATAAAAGATCCACACCCCATAGGTCTCAGGAGGGGGTGGAGGCGACAATGGCACACCGCCCGCAACGCCTGGCACCCGCTCAGCACCTGGGATCTCCCTCAACCGGACGGTCCGCGCCCACACCGCCGGGGTAAACTCCTCACGGTCCTGAAGAAAGCCCAGTAAACCACACATAACGGGCAGAAACATGTTGACCCCACTTTAAGTGGAAATACCCAAAACATTATTTGGTAATTTCCCAACACATACTTTTAACCATGTCAGGTTGACCACTGAATAAAGTTTTTGCGTGGTACACTACCTTGACATTTTTAAACTCACATTTTTTCACACCACTGTCACGAAAATACCAGCTCCGCAGTATCCTGGCGTTGTAGCACACCAGGGAGGCATTCGGCTTCTCCTGGTGGGCCCGATGATGAAGCATGTCACCACCCAGGGTGGTGAGTGAGGGCTTTCTTGTAAATTCCAATGTGATTTACTAAGGTTCACTTATCCTTCGTATTTGTGCTTACACACTTACTACGGATGACACTCTTTTGTTGTTTATTAAAAAAAAAAAAGAAGAAAAAACTAGTATTACCGCTCCACTAGTACTCCAAAACTTACAGCCTGATTCATCATTCTCCCGTTTTGTGAGGCCCTAATAGCGATTCATAGCGAATCGCTATTAAGGACTCGCAAAACGGGATTCATGTAGAAATTGCATGAAGATATGCGATTCCTACATATTCCTTATTTGCGATTAGCAAATTGCTAATCGCAAATAAGGAATAACTCGCCATTCATTCCTCTGGGCCAAAAGGCCCAGAGGAATGAATGGGGAGTATTCCTTATTTGCGATTAGCAATTTGCTAATCGCAAATAAGATAGCGATTTGAAGGGTGCCAGGGGTGTCCAAAGGACACCCTGTAGCACCCCTCAAATGAAATTTTACACAGGTGTTGCACACACACATGTCCAAAGGACATGTGTGTGTGTAACATGCAACTCAGAAAAATGCATTTAAATGCATTTTTCTGAGTTTTCGCAATTTACCACGAGGTCTGACCTCGCGGTAAATTGTGGCTAGAAATTGCGAATTCGCAAAATTAAATTGGATGATGAATTGCATTTAAGGAATCTCAAATAGAGATTCCTTAAATGTAATTCCTCGCAAAATTGCGAGATCGCAATTAGCGATTTTCACATTTGGGATGCTGAATCCCAAATGCAAAAATCGCTCTCGCAAAGGGCCAGATTCTCAGAATCTGGCCCTTTGCGAGCGCTATTTTCTTTGATGAATCGGGCGGTATATCTACTACAGTACACTACCCTTCCTGTATAAAATACTATACCTAGACATGAGGGAAAGCTTTTCCCACTTTGTATGCATGCTGCAAGTTAGAAATGGAAAGAGAAATGAAAGCATTTCTCCTTCCTTGCACCTCGTTTAAAAGGGTGCAGTTTTCTCATGCAAAACCCAATCTACTGTGTTTAGTAAATTGGGTTTAGCGTGAGAAACCATGGGTGGTGGCATGGAAACGCCCATGCATCATCCGTGGCACGCCCCTATGGCGCACAGTAATGTGAAGCAGCGTTGTGCACTGCTTCACATTACTTTTACGTTATTTCCTGCACTAAACCAGTTTAGCGTTGGAAAGTTAGGCAAAAACATTTTTTGCTCCGTTTTGCGTCACTTTTGTGATGTAAACACAGCGCCAAATCTTAGTAAATTCCCCCCTCACTTTTAGTACTTTTCGGCAAGCTCTGGTGCTTCTTGGCAGAACTTGCTTATCTTTAATGAGACAGTACTGTAACTTCTAGATATAACTGATATTCTTGTAATGAGGCAGTAGAGGAACTTATCTCCAAGGCTACCATAGTTTTAATCAGAAGATGCTGGCACTTCTCAGCAGGAATGCAGCACTTTTACTTGGCCAGCACTGCAAATTCTCTGTAGTATTACCATACATTTAATGGGACAGTACTGTTGTTTCCCAGCTAGACTTGAACATCTAGAACAGCGCCTCCACACTTAAGCACTGTGCCACCCTGCGCACGCGAGGAGACTCCTCAAAACCACGTGGGTGACCGAATACTCCACAAGTCCTATTCCACCTACAAACTCTTCCACCCTCACATGTTTTTTTTCTTATATTTCTTTTATTGATTTTTTTCAAGCAATGAACAATACTGTTCAGTAACCCCCCGCCCCAATCCTCCACAACTCCCCACAAATCCAGAGAGAAAGGCGAGTCCTCACAGACATAGAGTCATTTGTCATGTTACCCATACCCCAGCACTGTGCAGTACTTTCTTACTAATATCCGCTATCTGTTGTTCCAATTTCGTAACTGTGTGCCCTAGGGATTTCCTTACCCCATAGGTCATGCCCATGCATTTACCCCACACTATCACTTTGAATGCCTCCCAGAGCACACCAGTCGATGTCACTGTGTTGATGGCACAGAGCTCCTGCCCCGCCTCCCTAATTTCTTCCCAGAACACCTGATCTAACAATGCCCTGGGTTCTATACGTCCCTATGGCACTGGTGCCACATAGGCCTGGCTTTGCAATTCCACCTCAATTCCACCCCAAGCTGCGCATGGTCCGATAAGGTTCGGTTCAAGTACTGGGTGATGCCGAATTGTGCAATTTGTACTGGTGGGTGAATACATAATCTATCCGAGAAAAGATCCGGCGTGAAGGAGAATAAAAAGTGTACCCCCTTGTTGTGCCATGCTGTGTCCTCCATAGTTCCAGGAGGTTGTGCGTGTCCATACCCTCCAGTAGTGCCTTAGAGGATCTTCAAGTAGTCTAGAAGTAGGCCTGTAACTGTCTAGGCATCTATTGAGCACATAATTGCTCTCGCCCAACTATATAATATCATAGTGAGCGTATGGTGTGAATAGTTGTGCCACTGCCTCAAATAAATCAGGTGTGTCTACTTTTTGAGCATACATGTTTAGAAGTACAGTGTGTTTACCACCTATATCCCCCACTACACCCACATATCTGCCATCTGCTGCCTTCAGCTCCGTGTGCACCTTAAGGGGAACACTAGCATTCATCCAAATCAATACTCCTACGTGATGAAGAGATAAAGCCGGAGTACCATAGCCTATCCCCATTTGGTTAGTACTTTCTCATGTTCCTGTGGTGGGCAGGTGTGTTTCCTGTAATATCACTATCCATGCCTGGTGTTTCCTCACATAGGACCAGAGTCTTTGCCTTTTGATAGAGTTGTGTATCCCCTTAACATTCCAGGATTTCAGTGTCACCCCTGATGTGTGTAGTGTGTTCATCACTTTCATGTTATGGCCTGACCGTGCCAACATGTCACTGCTGTGCTTATAGCCCAAGCCTCTCTCTCTCCAGTAGTTGTGAACAACTCCCCCTCCCCCCCCCATCGCAACTGAGTACCTGTGTTACCCCTCCCTCAGCCCACCAGTGTGGCCCACTCCAACTCGGCCTCCACAAATGACATACTTGTGTCATCCCATCCCCCCCACAAACAACAATCAAGCTTCCCTCTCCAAGCCTGTGTCCACCACGGTCCCTGGTAATAGGGGGCTCCAGTAGTTGTGCCCCTAGGTTTCACTCACACACCGGAGAGTGGAAGTGTACTTATATTCCTCCTAAGTCACAACCAACTTGCCTAACATTCTCAATCCACTGTGAAACACCTCCCCTCGGGCTTACACAAACTAGTATTGGTTAACCCCCCCCCCCCCCTCTGTGGTCATTAACCTGTGTCCATAGGTGCACAGCCCCCTTCAGATTACCAGTCAATGATTCTCGATGAACTGCATAGCGTCCTTAGCAGGATCAAACAAGTGTCTCTTCCCCTATAAATCAACTCATAGGCATACCGGCAGCAGAATTGCGTAGACCAGACGTCGGCCCCTCAATTTCCACTTCACCCCCATGAATGACCTCTTCCTCTTTTGGGTTGCTATACCGTAGTCTAGGTTGAAGGAGGTCCGGTTCCCTTGACCTCCACATTGTCCTGTTGAGGTGTTGTTGCTAATATGGCCATCTTATCTTTGTATTGCTGAATTTGGGCTATCGGCATGCGTGGTGGGGCTACTGGCTTGGACTTGCTGCCCAGGGTTCTATGGGCCCTGTCCACCAGCAATTACCCCTCGCCCCCCAACCCAGGCAACACTGTGGGCACCCCAGATTCTAGAAACTGTTCCACTGGGGTGGTCTCCATCCCCTCAGGCAAGCCAAGTATGTGCACAATGTTGCACCAAGACCGGTCTTCCAAATCAGCCAGTTTGGCCTCCTGAGCCTGCAGACACCTCTACCGACCAGCTAGCTGGCCAGTATGTGCCCCCAGTGTCTCATCTGCATCATCAGCTCTAGTTCCAAAGTCTGCCACATGCTCCCTCATCTTTTCCATATATTGGCGTATTGAGGCCACCATGGTGGCCACTCCATCTATTTTCTCTGTGATGGCCTTGTTGCCTTCCAGGATCAGAATTTGATATCCAGATTCGATGGGGGTGTGGGATCCCCCAGGTTAGGCTCTGTGCCATTCTAGGCAGTCACTCTTCGATAGGGTGGAGTGTCTCAGAGGCAGTGCCTGGGCCCCCTATAGGTTTTGTTGGTATCTACAGCCGGCAGTGGGCTGCTATTGGGTCTGGGGCCCCGGGGGGAATCGGGCTGGCCCCTAAGATGTATACCTCGAGCAGGTAGGGCACACCGCGTGCTGTACTGTGTGTGGGTGTTACAGCAGGGGGCACTACAGGAGGAACTACCCCAGTGATCAATCTGGCCCCAGAGGTTCATATGATGTTTCAGACTGCTATGTGCATCCAATGGGAGCAGGCCAATCCTGGGCAAAGGATTATATTGGAGTATCAGCCCCTTGGTTCCTCACAGAAGGACCCTCCATTTGGAGGACCCAGCAAGAGCCTCTCCGCCCGTTTAGAGGAGCTTAAAGAAAAAGGGCCATTAGGCCGCAAATCCTGTCAATAGTTAATAGTGTGTCCCCTCGCACTTCAGTTGGGGTCTGTGGCGCTGCCCTGCTTACCCTGCAGACCTCCCAACACCGTATGATGCCCCCTATTATCCTTCTATCACGTGTATGCTTGAGGCAGGGGGAGAATCCGTGTCGCCCCATCCTTGACTCCTCCTCGGCATTGCGGTATCCCCGACAGGCACCTCTCATGAGGCCCCACAGTAAAATGTGTGGCTGATCCTCTGTCTCTGCAGCTTCCCCTCCAGCTCTTCTGTGTCCCAGGCACCAATTTAGGCCATCACAACCATGCCATGTGCCGCCCCCGCAGGGCCACAGCACCCCTTTACTGTTGTCCCCTGAGTGGAGGGTCACTTCCTCGGGCTCCGATCAGCCCTTTATTGCTACAGGTGGGACCCAGGGGGCGTCCCAGTTTTGGCAGTTGTTGGAGCTGCAGAGATGCTAATCAATCAGGAGTTTGTAAAGCGTGGCTACTCACCCGTGAAGGTCTCAAGGCGCTGGGGGGGCTGCTAATCCCTCTGGGCGTGAAGGTTTAAGGCGATTCTCTTGTTGACTGGGAGCCAGTGGAGTTGTCAGGAGTGCTGTGTTATGTGGTTGTGGATGTTGACGACCAGTCTGGCTGTGGTGCTTTGTACGTTCTGCATTGGTATGCGGACAGAATATCGAGTTGGAAATGTCGATCTGCACAAATATCAAGTTGGAAATATCGGACACAGAAATATCGACAGCAAGAATATCGTGGTCAAGAATATCGTGTTTAAGATCAGAAATATAGTGTTTTTAAAATATCGAACTCATTATTATCATTTGCAAAAATGTAGTTAAAAATATTGTTTTTTTAGTTAGTGTTATGTATTTTAGTTTGTATTTTAAAGGTATGTGCTCTATTTTTTTTGTCTAAATATTGTATTAAAAAATATATATTTGTTAACAGTTTTGTAGTTATTAATTTTATTTTCATTACATTTTGCGTTTTAATTCATTAGTGTGTTGTGGGTTTATAGGGGAAAGGGTGGGAAATAATTTAATTAATAATAAATTAAATATTAATTTTTATTTATTAGACTTTATTCAATTTAGATTTTATAGTGTTAATTGTGGGAATTAACTTATTATTAATTAATAATTGCCTGCTCATTTTTATTAATTAATCAATTGGTAAATATGTTAATTGTGTCATTTTTTTTAGGAGCCGGTTGTAAGTTTATAGGGGAATAGGGTGGGAAGTAATTTAATTGTAATAACATTATTATGATCTTTTATTAAATAATATTTATGAATGTAATATTTTATATTTTTAATTGTGGGAATTAATGTATTATTAATTATGTATGAATTGGTTGTTAATTATTAATTAATTGGTAATTATGTTAATTATGTCATTTTTTTAGGAGCGGGTTGTGGGTTGATAGGGGGCTAGATTGGGAAGTAATTTAATTTTAACCCTTTTGGTGCGTCGGACGGCCCCGGCCATCCGACGTCACGGTGGGCATGTGCGGAGGACGGCTGGGGGCCGTCCGAACCATGCCCACCCTTTATTTCACCCACACCGGAGCGAAATTTGCGCCACTGTAAACGGGTTAATACATTTATTAATATTTCTTAGATAATATTTATTTTATTTGATTTTATAGTGTTAATTGTGGGAATTAATTTATTATTAATTATTTATAATTTGCTTGTTAATTGTTATTAATTAATCAATTGTTAATTCATTATGTTAATCGTGTCATTTTTTTAGAAATTGGTAGTGGGGTTTATAGGGGAATAGGGTGGTAGGTAATGTATTTATAATTAATTAATTATTTGTTAATTAATGCTAAATAATTAATTAGAATTTAAATATGGCAATTGTGAAATTAATTTGATGTGTGAGTTGTGGGGTTTATAGTGGTAAATGGTGGGAAGTAATTTTTTTTAAATTAATGATTTGTGGTTAATTCATATACATTTATTAATGTAAAATTAGTTATGGAAATTGTGTAATTATTAGGTGTGTGTTGTGGTGTTTAGTGGGGTAGAGGGTGGACAGTAATTTAGTTTAAATAATTAATAATTACTTGATCATTAATATTGATTTACTACTTGATAAATATTATTGGCAATTCTTTATTTTTATTTTGTTTGTGGATTTTGGTTCTATAGAGGTAACGTTTGGTTAGTACATACATTTTAATCTTTTTAATGTCTTTTTTCAATTAATAATATTTGTTTAATTGATAATTAATTGTGTTAATCATGGAGGTACACTTTTCTTTTTAATTTAGATGTGTGTTGTAAATTGTGTGGTGTTATAGGGTCGGACAAATATTAAATGTATGTAATAATTAATGTTTTTGATTATAAATAATTTCTGTTGCAAAATAGTTATTTGTTTGTAAATTAATTTACAAATTATAAAAATGTATCTTTGTATGTAATGTTTAGGATTTTTAAACATTATAATATGTCTATCTTTTGTAATTTTTTATGTTTATTTTTGTTTTTTATTATCTTTTGTATTGTAGTTGATATTTTGTTTGTTTTTAAATTTGAATTGTCTGCAGTGGGAATAGTAATTTGTACCCCTCCGCTATCCAACACTTTCCGTACTGCTGCATTTATAGGAGCGGGAATAGTAATTTAAACCCCTCCGCTATCCAACACATTCCCTACTGTTGCACTTGCTGGAGTGGGAATAGTAATTTTATCCCCTCCGCTATCCAACACTTTCCCTACTGTTGCACTAGCTGGAGTGGGAATAGTAATTTTTACTCCTCCGCTATCCAACATATTCCCTACTGTTGCACTTGTTGGAGTGAGAATAGTAATTTTTACCCCTCCGCTATCCAAAACATTCCCTACTGTTGCACTCGTTGGAGTGGGAATAGTAATGTTTACTCCTCCGCTATCCAACACTTTGCCTACTGTTGCACTCGCTGAAGTGGGAATAGTAATTTTTTTCCCCTTTGCTATCCAACAATTTCCCTACAGTTGCACTCACTGGAGTGGGAATAGTAAATTATTCCCCTCCGCTATCCAACACTTTCCCGTACTATTGCATTCACTGGAGTGGGAATAGTAATTTTTACCTATCCGCTATCCAACACAATCCCTACTGTTGCACTCGCTGGAGTTGGAATAGTACATTTTAACCCTTTGCTATCCAACACTTTCCCTACTGTTGCATTCGGTGGAGTGGGAATAGTAATTTTTACCTCTCTGCTATCCAACACTTTCCCTACTGTTGCACTCGCTGGAGTGGGAATAGTAATTTTTACCCCTTCACTCTCCAACACTTTCTCTACTGTTGCACTCAATGTAGTGCAAAATGTAGGTTTAAAAAATATTAAATATTTTAATATATAATATAATTTTATTTTTTTATTAATTTTTATGTTACTGGTGTATGTATTTATATATTTATTTATAATTGTTTAGATATTTATGACATTTTAAAATTTATGACCATTATTATTCAATAATTGTTTTTAAGTAAATATATATTACATTTTACATATGTATGTTTACATTTAAAAAAAATTAAATGTATTACTTATAATTGTTAAAATGTACAAGTAAATCTAAATACATTTTTTAAAAGTTGAATATATTATTTAATTTATTTTACTTTTTTATACATATAAAAAATGATATTTTGTACATCAATATTTTTTTACAATATTTTTTTTCTCAATATTTTTGTACTTACCATTATAAATATAAGAGGTTGATATTTTTGACAACAATATTTATGTCCCGATATTAGTGTAAGTCGATATCGTGGTGTCGATATTCTTTCAGTGATTTCTTCAGAAGTTTCCTGAGCTGTTTGTGGGTGACGTTGGCGTAGAGTGCGTTGCTGTTGTCAAGTCTACTGGTGATCAGTGCGTGGGTGATCGTCCTTCTGGATTCTGTGGGGATCGATCTGAAAGTCTTTCAAAGCAGGCAGAGTGTGTCGAAGCAGGATGAGGGAACAGCATTGATCTGGTGGTTCATTGTGAGCGAGGACTCCAGTATGATGCCCGGGTTACGTGCGTGGTCCATGGGGGTGGGAGGGGTTCCCAGTGTGGCGGGCCACCAGGAGTCATCCCAGGCTGAGCAGGTGGGTTCCAGGATGAGTACTTTGGTCTTATCTGAGTTGAGCTTGAGGTGCATCCTCTCAGGGGGCCATCTTGGCCCCTACCCCTTCCAACCTCAGATGCTTGCAGCAAATACAAAAACCTGTGCTCCAACAGCACCCAATCACATCTGAATCAAATACATAAATGAATGAAGGTTCCCTAAGGTACCAATGGCTAATCATTTGGTAGTTTACCAAGGTCCAGGCTTAATCTTTAAGGAGGTGATTGGGATTCCAGACTCAACATAAAACAATTCACATCATCACAAGAACTAAGAATGAGTGTACTCTCTACTCAAACAAATGCGGCAAAAATAACAAAATGTTTCATTAATTTATTAACCTCTAGAAAAAGCTTCAATAGTACCCTCACCAGAATAAAAGAGGATCACAATCTTAGGGTATTAATTCACAATTTCCGTTGAGGACTATAACAGTAGAAAAATGTCTCACAATAGATGTTCTAATTTAAGGTATTTAGCAGGTAAAGACTCCAGGGGGACCAGCTAGCTAAAATCAGAGGTGGACGAGTGTGGCAAGCTGGCTTAGAACTCTTGTGCTGGACAAAAGTTATTTCAAGTGGGAGGTGGGCGCAGGGGATGCCTGAAGAAATATCAGTACACTGGATGGGCCAAGCAGGCTCTATCTTTGTCTTTGACCTTGTACAGCGCACCATTGTGTTTTGGGTACGTTTGTACTATAAACAAATTCCACGTATACGTGCCAACAAGCATATACATGCACATATAAAAGCATAAAGGTGCATTATGGTATACTGTCTCAATCAGCAGACTTTTGGCCAGGTCACAAAGTTGAAGTTGCTCATGTCCTTTTAGATGATCCATAGGCGATAGTAAATGTTGCCCAGTGCCATGGTTTTACTCGATTCATCCGGGGTATTTGATACTATCGACCTTCACAGTCCACTTGAGAGATCTTGAAAAATTGCTTTTCTGGAAGGTGCTTCAAAAGAGATTACCTTTATTTTTAACTGTCGGAACCCAATAGATCGGATCATTTTTCAAAACTCATTTTCCATTGTGTGGGATACAACAGAGAGTACAGGGTTGTCATCTCTTGTAATTGATCTACATCAGATTACAGATATAAGATCTCATTGGTCTAGATCATTCAGTAATTGGATGATGAGAAGATAGCATTGTTCTTAAATGAGGAGGATACCCTTGTAGATCCCCTCACTGTCATCTTATTTACAGTAGACCATGGATTAGTTCATTCTGAATTCTTTAATAATGAGTTTGTTGAAGGCCTCGTCTTTGGTTGAACATCTGTAACGTTTCTCTAACGAGGGGCTGACCTTCCCCAGTAAACGCAGACAAAGATCTGGGGTTGATCATGACTTATTCATCGGAATCCAAATTCAAAGGGGTAAGTTCAGGTGTTTTCCATCTAAATCTAGGTGCTTCATATCATCCCTGTAGTTTTTGTTGTGTAATGTGGTGGGTAATATTATTTCTCTTTACAAACCACCATTGTTGTAACCCTCAATATCGTTTGTCTACATTGTAACCATACAGCCACAGCTGGAAAACAGGAACTTGAAAGCTGGAACCATGTTCTGAAAATTCCAGTTTCATGTTGTACCCATGATTAAAAAAACTATCCTGTGAAAATGTATTTCGTTCTGCTGAATACAATAATATAAGGACTTCTCGTGCCAGAACTTGTTCCACCCCGCAAAGGCCTACAAGCCGGTCACTTTGAGTAGTAGCTTTCGCTGTTGCTCTCCCACTTTCTCAAAGTTGTGGTTCGATTCTCTTTTGGGCTGCTCTGAGGGCACTCTTGTAGCACATGCACCACAGAAAAAGACAATTTAAATTGAGAGCAGTGGAAAGAAACAAAGGAACCTGATGGCAGCCAGGACGATGAGTGTCTGTAGATGAGCAGTGGCTGCAGAAGAGAAAAGATGACACCAAGAGCTCTGATATCAGAATGAGATCTGGCTGTGAAGTGAGAGATGGTAGGGATGCTAGATATACAGTAAGAGACAGAGCCATGACACAGTCGGAAAGGCTCAATGACCAATCAGGAAGTCTTTGTACTGTTTGTTCCAGCAGATAAAGCAATGCCCTGCTTGTCTTAGTTGTCTCTGCACTTCTCTGTTTCAGTAACTAGAGCCCTGCATGTCCTGCCTCATTAGCTGGAGGATGGCACGGTTTGTTCCAGTAGCTTGAGCCCTGTACTGCACATGGGGTCCTCAATGGCAGCATGTAAAGACATAAACTGCAAAATCATATTTTCCAAAAAAGCTCACCACCAAATTCTTCATCTTGCATTGGCACTGTCAGGCAAAAAATGTCAGCCTGCCCCTAATGCCACCATCATGCACTTCACCTAAGCTAAGGCTGAAGTTAGACTACTAAATGAACTCAGTCTTACATTTTGTGGGATCGTGAGTATGGTTGGATTTCAGTACAAAATAAAGATCAATATTGTTGTATGGACATATTTATGTAAGATCACAATTTTGGTAGCCTATTTTTGTGTTTCTGCAAATGATTTGCAGTCTCACCTGGAATCATACATATTTCACACCGGATACTTAGTGAAAAAGTGCATAACTCCGGCTACAGAGATGAAGTTACGGTTGCCACCTTTATAAAAAAAAAGCAAAAGAAAATAGGGGCCATTTGTTTACGTTTTGGTATTCTGGAAGGGAAAAGAGCTGGTAGATGAAAATTAATTTGTATAAAATTCTCAATCTGCTTTTAGAACATGGCAATTCTCCTTAGCCATTAAGAAATAATTTTGGTGGCTTTCAAATAATTGTAAATGATTTTTTCATGAGTCGGCTTTGGTAGATTTCTATTAAAAAAGGGGAAAAACGTAACTTCACTGCGTTTCCAATGTTTTACTGGAATGGACATAAAGGTACAGGCTCGGTCAGTAAAATAGAGTCAAGATGCCACCATAGAGATCACCATGCAGGATCTGTAGCTAGTTGTACTGTACTGTTTTTCTCAGTGCATTAGCTCATTAGACAGAGCACAGCACTGTTTGTCTCAGTAGCAAGAACTAGTGATGTGTGAGTTTTTTGGATCTGTAGTATGTCGAAGTGAACTTCAAATAATTCTGCAAAACTGGGAAAACATAGCCCACAAATCGAGAATTGACTGATCTGGCAGTTTTGGGGTATTTTTGTGTGTTTCTCATCAGCGAAATGAGGACGTGGGAGAACCAGGTAAATCACCAGAACTGCCACTTTCTTGGCTCATTTTTAGGTCTTGCCTACAGCGCACATGCACTGTTAGTGAAAGCTATTGTCCTGAAATAAACGTTGTAAATGGGGCTTAAAGCCCCCTGCTTACTTACGTTTACATATCATTGGTTGATTCCCCATCACTATTGTTTCCTTGCTTCCATTTGGTCCGCTGCTCCTCCTGGCATCTGGCTTCCTCCTGGGCTTCGACGTTTTCAGGTCTTCGTCCATGCTGTGGATCAGGGACAAAGTACAGCTTCTTGTGACCAGTGTCCTTTCACTGGCTAGCAGGTACCCTTTTTTGTGTACTGGCATGCATTTTGAGAGTGCATGCTCTGCAGTCCCTCTTCTTCATCCCTGTCCTCCTCCTGCTCCAAAAGTTACTTCCACCAACCATCCCGCCCAATATGTCTCCCCCCAATCAACCGTGTGCTATTTTATTTTACATGTTGTACAGTATCGCGGGCTACTGTGCCACATGACTTCAAGGTAAAAAAAAAGGGCAATGACGCGGCCAACGCTGGCCACGTCATAGTGCTTTTCTGTTTTTTGTTTTTCTTTAAGCCATGTAGCCCATCAGCTCAACTTCTTTGGAACATTTAACCTACTGGATTTGCCTATGCTTGTTTTTACAGTTCTTGTGGGTCTTCCTGGACCTCCCTTTACCAGGGAGAAGCGCAAACACTGTTCAAACCCATTTTTAAGGTTACGCTGTGGAAAGAATTTGGGTAGTTTTGGTAGTCCAATTTTGTTTCTCAGGTGAATTTTTAAGAATGGACAGATTATGCTTATTTTCCATTACATTAAATAGCTTCCGCACGAATCAGAAGGGGAGGGAAAGGGAAGTTATTGTCCATTTGGCTTCCATGTAATAGTATCACAATCAAGAGGGAGAATGGACCACTTGTACCTGTGTAACAAGGGTCAATTGGTTTGCGAATGTTCCTAAGAAAACCCTCATTCACATACACAAGTTGTGGGCGGTATATCTTGGTTCTCCGCCTGTCAGTAACGTCATCATTGGGTTTTTATCTTAGGTATGCTGACCTCCACCTGGAGGAAGACCAACTGGTATTGCAGTAATGTCCAGGAATTAAAAAGGTGGGTGCAGTGCTCGTGTAAAGGGAGCTAAAATGCGCTATGCCACCATTTAAGAGGATTCTTTAATTGTATGGTGGTGTGGAAAAGTGTCCTAGATTGGTAACTTGATCTACATTCGCACCTACACTATTTTTACTTTTTTACACCACCATACCATTAAAGAATCCTCCTAAATGGTGGCGTAGGGAAGTTTAACTTCTATTTGAAAATACTTTCATGTCAGTTGTGTGTAGATAATATCATGCAATAATATTTAAAAGTGTGTTATGCTTCTCTAAGACCCCTTGAAGCATCCTGTTCGAATAAATGAAAATTTTTAAATTCGGCCAACATTCCTCTTGTTGCCAGCCTTTGGGCCACGTAAACAAGCTTATATTAATATTAATAATTCAATCTTGAAAGGATAAATGGATCAATGTTTTTTTTCTCCAGATCATCAAGTCTTGTTGAAGGAAACCTAAATGCTTGGCTGCTTCAGCACACTGAAGAAGTGAGTAGCCATGGCAAGAGATAAGAAGAAAGCAGACTCAAAGAAATCACCAAAGCATGCGCATACGACTCCGACTTCGGAACCGACAGTTGACGAGGGCGATTTGAAGGGATCACCATTAGGGGTGACCTTAAGCTTTAAAATAGAAGAGTCGGCTGTTTCAGTATTACCAGAGGTTGTGGAAGAGCCACCAAAGCAGGAAGAAGAGCCTCCCATCCAAGTTCCGCCCACACCCGAATATTACGAAGAACCAATCCTCACCCAACTTATTGTTGAAAGGTAATACTCTGATATAAATATCACATATTGTGGGAATGTTTGTGTTTGTTTACCACTTACCCCTGGGTGTCTTATTGCAGATGTAAAATATCATGAGGAAAATACATATTGTCTTTGCTTTAGGAGTAGAACAACTTTTGATTATTAAAATAATACTTCTTTACAACTTTCCCCCCTACAGTGTCAGCCTGAGCACACATTGTAAACCAAAACCCTTACATAGGTTAAGTTCATGTTGTGTCAAATTATTTTGCTTCATGATCACAATACCTGGCAAACGCAGAAGGCATATCGTACTAAGTATAGTGCTGCAAGTTCACTGTGATTCGAAGTCCCTGTCAATCACAGAAGGCAAATACAACCACAAGCTCACTGAATTGTGAATTGCTGGACAAACCCTGAAGTCAGATATTCCCATCCTCAAAGCCTCCATCGGCTCATCCACATCCCTGGATTCCTGGAAAATACCACCATCATGCCCCTACTCAGGAAAGCATCTGCTGACCCAGGCATGCTTTCCAATTACAGGCCCATCTCCCTCCTGCCATACCGAGCAAAGATCTTGGAAAACCTACTGACACCTCAGCAACTACCAAAAAAGTTGTGTAACGCTTGCACTTGGACAGTGATGCCGAAGAAGAGGACTTCGTTACGTATGGGAAGCCTCTCGAGCCTCTGGAAGAAGAATCCTGTCCCTGATGAAGGCTATTCTTTAGCCGAAATGCATTGGACAATGAAACTTCGGATATAAGGCTGGAAGCCATTGATTGTTTTTTGCGAATTTATTTGAAGATGAGATAATGAAACAAAGATAAAGAATAAAATAACTTAGAATATGAAAACTTTGGATTTGTTTTTGAAAGATTGGCATTTCTAAACAGAAACTAACTCTACAACCCATTTAGTGGGACCTACCTGTGACTAGGGGACGTCACCCAACTTAGGCTCACGCTTTTTTTACCTCAGCAATTACCTCAGTAACCACCAGCTCCACAACGCCACGCAGTCGGGATTAAGACCCAACCACAATACAAAAACAGCTCTCAGTGCCCCTATAGATGTCATCCGCATGGTCTTTGACAGAGGGGACATGGCAGCCCTAATTCTTCTGCATGTCTCTGCAGCATTTGACATGGTCTTAGACCCCATCCTCATCAGGCGCCAGCACAATATTGGCATCCAGCTCTCCGTTGGATCTGCTCCTTCTTTAAAAATAGAATAGAAGCTGTCAGCTTGGCACCTTACTCCTTGGAAGCCCGCAATCATATCTGCGTAGTGTCTTAAGGCTTGTCGCTCAATTCCACCCACTTCAACGCATACAAGATCCCTCTGGCCAACATCATCAGCACACATCATATTAACAGCCTCTCCTATGCAGATGACACAAAACTTCTACTCTTCCTTTTGGTCACAACACCGATCACAAGAAATAAGTTCACCGCCTGCATGACTGAAGTCTCTAACTGGATGAAAGCTAACTGTCTCAAGCTCAACACTGACAAGACAGAAGTAATAATCTTCAGCAGGAACACCTCATCATGGGACACAACCTGATGACCGGCTGAACTCGTATCAGCACCCACAGCCAAAACCCATGCCAGGAGCCTTGGAATAATCATCAACAGCAAACCAGACAAGACTCCACAAGTCAGCGCTGTCACTGCTCCCTGAAAATGCTGAGGAAGATCTTCAAATGGCTCCCAAATAACACTATAAAACTGTCACTCATGCCATAGTCACCAGGAAGTTGGACTATGAGAACACCCTCTTCGACAGAATCACCAAGAAACCACCCAGAACTCCGCACTCACTTTTGTCAACCTCCCATACAGGACCCACATCACACTACAACGCAAGGAACCACACTGGCTCCTGATAAACAAATGTGCTCAATTCAAACTCTTTACACACACACATTCGAGGCATTGCACAACTCTGGCCCCACCTACCTGAACATCTGTATCTCCTTCCACCAACCAACAAGACACCTCCACTTTACAGGACTCCTACTCGTACACATCCCAGGCATATACATAATCAAATCAGGAGGACGGGCATTCTCCTACATCACTCCTAAAGTGTAGATCAAGCTCACACTCCACATCAGAGCCTCCTCCTCGCGTCTTGAACTCTGCAAGCAGCTGAAAACCTAGCTTTTCAATTAACCAACCTTCCATAGGCATGGCTGGGCACACACACCTGCTCAGCACCAGGATCCCCTGCTGGTGACAGTGCACCTTACAAATACACATGACATAACATAACAGAACTGCAAAGAAGGGCCATGTTCCCTTTAAACTATGATAGCGACATACACAACCAGTAGAGACTTGCGATCAAAAGGTAAAGCATTAGTAAGGATTCCAAGAATTAAGAAGGCTAGAATGGGTGGCCGATAATTTAGTTTGCTGGCAGCTAAACATTGGAATACACTGCCAGCTGAAATAAGAACAGAGCCCGGCGAAATGGCTTTCCGCAGGAAATTGAAGACATGGATTTTTCCTACCACCTAGTCAGCATACTATGCCAGGACTTTGGTGTAGTACTGAATTCTATTGGACCTGCGACCCGTACTGTTCGTTAATTTTTGGCTAAAAGCGCAGGGACATACCGGCGGTGTAACCATGCGCTCTATAAGTGGATAAAATAAAAATAAATAAAGAACCTAACAAACACAAACCAGATACCACAACAAGTTCACTGAATTGCCAAGTATCCGACAAACACATTAGCCAGATTCTACCACAATCTCATTGAATTTTCAAGTACCTGATGAAAACACAAGTCGGGTACTACTACAAGCTCACTTAGTTTCCAACTACCTGACAAACTCTGAATCCAGATATTAACATAAGCTCAATGAATTGCCAAAAACGGAACAAATAAGGGACCTAGATACTGACGTATGCTCACTGATTTGCCAAGTACCTGACAAACACAGAAGCCAGATACTACCACTAGCTCATAAAATTGCCAAGTACCTCAGAAAAACAGAAGACAGATACTGGTATGAGCTCACTGAGCTGCCAAATAGCAGACAAAACTGGAGGCAGATACCACCTAGCTAACTGAAATACCAAATACCAGACAAACACATTAGCCAGATACCACCACTAGCTTACTGAGCATTGCAAATGTTGTTCTACTTTCTGGGAGAAATCAGGCAATATATGTGACCAGTTTCCCATGCACCTAAGCGCCATATTGGCAATCCCACGGTTGCGCAAAAGTGTAGTGCAGAGCATGAGGCACTACAGAGCACTGAACCCTCAGCAATGAGATTTTGAGCAATGTGAACATTATTGTAAGACCTTTCTAAGCATGAATTTCCTTAACATAACTATAGTCTTAAGATAAAATACTGCCTGGAAAGTCTGTGCATTGTATGCTATGTGCACATGTGCCAGCTCTATTTATTTCCTCACAACTACTTTTAATGAGTAGGCCTTGATTGTTCCAGCTCACTTCACCCTAAATGTCAAAGGCCTTCATAAGAGGTGCTTGGCAATTCAGTAAGCCCCATCATCTAGCAGTATGCCACTGACTCCAATCTTATCTCGGCTCCAGCAGCAGTGCCATATGATGTTGCCTACATGCCCTGCCTGTACAACCACCAAGCAAGAAGGGTACACAGTGAGTCACCCCATTCCTCAGAGATACCAACCGAAGACAACAATTGAACTTGAGCCTTTAATTACTTCAGCGAGTCACTTAAGGTGTTGGATGTTACAATGTATCAAGTTATGACTTATTCATTGTCTGTCCTAGCTTCTCATGGCTTCCACGGATGGCTGAACAACTCATCAGGTTAGCGACCCAGTGGCTAAGGGCCAGATTTGCCAGACGGGTTAGTCTGTTACATACACGATAGATATTCTGTCCGTCTTATTGCATTTATCCTATGGCACTTGTAATAACGCAGATGGGATATCTGCCACTTTGTGATAGGACCATCCATCCTCTAGACACTAACACATAGATTCATCATCGGCATGTTTTGCGAGTCTGTAATAACGATTATTAAGGAATCGCTATTACAGACTCGCAAAACGGGATTCTTGTAGAAATCGCAATATTTATTGCGATTTCTACAGCTTCCTTATTTGCGATTAGCTAATTGCTAATCGCAAATAAGGAATAACTCTCCATTCATTCCTATGGGCCTAAAGGCCCATAGGAATGAATGGTAAGACCTATCAATGTGCAAATCACTATTAGCGAATTGTAGAGTTTTCGATTTCAAGGGTGTAAGGGTGTCCAAAGGACACCCTGTTGCACCCCTGAAATGATATCGGGTGCTGGTGTTACGCACACACATGTCCCAAGGACATGTGTGTGTGTAAGATAAAACTTAGAAAAACGCACTTAAGTGCATTTTTCTAAGTTTCCGCTATTTACCACGAGGTTTGACTTCGCGGTAAATAGCGGCCCAAAATTGTGAATTTGCAATTTTTACATGTTTCATGAATTGCATTTAGGGAATCTCAAATAGAGATTCCTTAAATTCAATTCCTCGCAAATTTGCGAATTCTATAATAGCGATTTTTGCATTTGGGATGATGAATCCCAAAAGCAAAAATAACGCTCGCAAAGGGCCAGATTCTCAGAATCTGGCCCTTTGCGAGCCGATTTTGGCTTCATGAATCTACCTGTAAATGTGGTCCCAAGTGTCAGCAAACTGTCCCAAACATCAAGTATAGAAACCAAACAGTTAGACACCTAAAGAAAAAAAATACTCTACACTAGTCCAAACAGTATGTTAGGTTGGTAGTGCTGATTGGCAGGTCTTGAACCTCACTAATTGGGTTACCTGTGATTTGGTAGTCCATGGCCATTTTTGAAAAATGTTACAGGGAATTAAAATTAGGGGGTTACTGACCTCACCCCAATACAGGGTAGTCTAGGGCTGTAATGAGCTGGCACTCCAAGTAAGTTCCTTGGGGATCCCAGACATTAGGGGCCATCTCTTCAAACTGACAGTTTAGAGTCAACAATGTATTTGGCATGGGCAGCCCTGGCACCTGATCACGCACTGGAGCCACAAGCTCCCATGTTGGGACCATGGTACTGGGTTCGGATCTAACCATGAGAGCAAACAGCACCATCTCTGGCAGTGTTATCATTAGAGACACTGTTGAAGCAGTTTCAGAATCAGAGCACACCTCTGCAGAATCTGACTCGGAAGACGGCGTTTCTGTTTCCTCCAGGACCCACCACCCACGTCTTGCGGTACCCGCTGCGCGGGTCCCGCTTCGCCGCTCACCTGCCTGACTCTTCGGTGGATCCTACATCCAGCTGCTCCTGTGGGGTTCTGAGAGACGGTGAGGCGGCAGGGCTGCGAGCGCGACCCGGGACTCGCTTTCCCAGGAGTCCCGGTGTCTCTGGCCGTGTCACCTGGCCCCGCTCTCCCTGACCGCCCCGCCCCCAGCTGCCCCAGGTGAAAAAGAGGGAAGGATCTCTCGGCAGTGGGACACTCCTCTGCAGAATCTGACTCGGAAGACGGCGTTTCTGTTTCCTCCAGGACCCACCACCCACGTCTTGCGGTACCCGCTGCGCGGGTCCCGCTTCGCCGCTCACCTGCCTGACTCTTCGGTGGATCCTACATCCAGCTGCTCCTGTGGGGTTCTGAGAGACGGTGAGGCGGCAGGGCTGCGAGCGCGACCCGGGACTCGCTTTCCCAGGAGTCCCGGTGTCTCTGGCCGTGTCACCTGGCCCCGCTCTCCCTGACCGCCCCGCCCCCAGCTGCCCCAGGTGAAAAAGAGGGAAGGATCTCTCGGCAGTGGGACACTCCTCTGCAGAATCTGACTTGGAAGACGGCGTTTCTGTTTCCTCCAGGACCCACCACCCACATCTTGCGGTACCCGCTGCGCGGGTCCCGCTTCGCCGCTCACCTGCCTGACTCTTCGGTGGATCCTACATCCAGCTGCTCCTGTGGGGTTCTGAGAGACGGTGAGGCGGCAGGGCTGCGAGCGCGACCCGGGACTCGCTTTCCCAGGAGTCCCGGTGTCTCTGGCTGCGTCACCTGGCCCCGCTCTCCCTGACCGCCCCGCCCCACCCCGCCCTATAGGTTCGGGACTATAAACTTGGAAGCTGCTCGCTAAGCCCGGGCAAAGGGCGGGCCCTCTGTGGCCCTCCGTGGCCTGTAGTGCCTGGTCTGGGCGCACCCTTATTAGTCCTCTGTACCATAGGTTCGTATTGATTGTTACAGTTGCCTTTCTGATTGAAGCTACTGGGGTCACTTTTCCTCCGGGTAGCCTATTTGCTTACCTTGTGGTTACTGTTATCTGTGGGTCATTTGTTGTGATATTTTACTATAGCTTGTTTCCTTTTTTAACTTGCCATAGATGTCTACTCGTAAAACTAGGAGCCAGAGAGCTGGAAACGACAAAACTAAAAAAGTAATTGGCACCCTAGATAATTTTATTTCTCGAACACACTCTTTGATAGACGAGGGCATTTCTATAATGGAAAGGAGGGTATCATTGGACCTTGCTCACGCAAAAAGATCTTCATTGGGCAACATTGCAATGATGCATTCCCCGCCGCCAAGTTTGATAAACCCTGTTGTTACTTCTGCTGGGAACTCCATTAATGATTCTACTCCCGCCAGCAGTCAACCACTAATTCCTACTAATGCCCCTGCCGTGAGCACACTACCCTCTAATATCCCCCACGTACCCGTGATAGTTAATCATGATGTTATTGACTCTTCTATCACGGCTGGGTCAGACACCATTACGTTAACTTCAATTGTTGTGAACCCAACAAATCTTCCTATAGACAATCCCGCCATCATTTTACAAGGGTCTATGGGTTCCAACTCCGGGGGGGACAATACAGGTGTGGCGATAGCAAATGATGGGACTCTTCAGGCACCCATTGTTCAAACTGAGTCTGACCCCTTAGATTCTACCCCCCATTTGTTATCTTTAGGGGTTCCGGACGATATAACTCCTGATAGCAGTCTGGCCAGTCTTCTGGATATGAGCGGAAGCAATGACTCACTAACTAATTCAGGAGACGGGCTTGACTCCTTAATGGAGTCTATGTCTAGTTTGTTAAAATCCTTGCTTTCGCCCCTGGAGAATAGGCTTTCTAACATAGAACATCAATTAGCTACTATTCTTGCGCTACAAGACCCTAGGCTGACTACCCCTGGCCCCTCTATTCCGGTGGTTTCACCGCCTGTTATTAACACTGGGATTGTTGTCACAAATCCACCTACGGGGAGTATTCCGGCTCCCGCAATTATCCTTCCAGTTCCTTCTCTGCCGGCAACTAATACAGTGAATAATATCAAACCCTCCACTTCTACATGTCCAAGTGCAGCGAATAGAAATGCAGTTACCAAAAAGACTCCTAACAACCCAGCTCCTATTATTCCACAGTCACAGTCCAGAAAAACCACATCGCGACGTAACATCAATTTACCACCAGATGCTTGTCCGTACGTGGTTGTTCTGACAGGGATTCCTGAGCTGCCAATATCCACTTCTGAGCCCTTCTGGGCGATTAAAAATAAAATATGCCACTGGCTTGACAAAAATTACCCTCCACCACCCAGCCTAAACAAGAACATACTTATGGTCGAACGGGCACCTTGGGTAGGTGGGAAGAAGAAAAGTATAAAGGGTGATTGTGTCGTTATCACGTTTGAGGACCCACGACTTGTAGAATTTATATGTTCAACTCCTCCCTGTGATAGTAAGTCAGTGGTATCAGCCAAACCCCTGTCTTTTTTTTATATGCAGGAGGGCCATGAGGATGTTAGATGGAGTTGGATGAGGCCTGCTAGGAAAGGCTTGGGTAGAGGTGGTACATACCAGAATCCACAACAATGGGGAATGCCTGCAGAGGAAGGATGGAACTTAGTCCATAGGAGGAGGGGGCACCAGTGGAAGGGGGATACACACTTTAATGGAGAAGGGTGGGGCCCACAGCTCAATTATCCTTTATTCCCTTGTTATAATCGATTTAGTGGGTTGGAAGAAGTGGACTGACCATCACCCCAGTGCATTGAAGATGGCGGGGGCTGTGGGGTACTTTCTACCGTAGATAGTGGTTCTATCATTCCTACTAGGGAGGAAGTACCTGACCAGGGTAGCACTATTCCAGACCCCTTGTCAGGGGATGTTGATACTCAGGCCGCCATGGATTCACCTATGCTGTCCCCTTCCCTTGTTAAAATTCTGTCCTGGAACATAGCCGGCTTAAAGAAAAACTTGCCCGACCCGGAATGGAACAATTTTGTAGATGATTTCCATATTTGTATGTTCCAGGAAACCTGGTGTGTAGAGCCAGAACACAAACAGGGCTATTCTACGTTTTTTGTCCCTGCAATACAGCTTGGGAGGGGGCGCCCATCGGGTGGCTTACTTATTTGGATCAGGATAGATTTGAACTGTAAGATTGCTGTTAATTATGTCCCCTGTAATGATATTCTACATATAACTGTTAGAAGGCAGTCTGCTAGGAATGCTTTTGAACTTTTTTGTATTTATGCCAGGGGGCTCCCAGGGGGCCAATTGTCTCCAATACTGGAGTTGTTAGACAACAGGCTTTCTGCCCTCCCTTCTAAATCCTCAGTATTAGTGGGAGGTGATTTTAATTGTACATTTGAGCCTCTTGATGAGGATGAATTTTTGGGCTGTTATAATAAGCCAGGAAATCAGTTAATTCTATCCTTATCTCTGGCCCCAATTAAGAAGTGGTCGGCTCGAGCTATCCAGTTGAATGCCCTGGTGTCTGCATACGACCTATGTGCCTTAAATGGCCGTACCACATCTGATCGTATGGGCGCTATGACCTTCAATCGAATAGGTTGCCCGTCACGGATTGACTACATCCTTTTGGATATAGGGTCATGGGCTAATCTGGTTGATATGGAGGTCAGTCAGAGGATTGATAGCGACCATAATCCCCTTTGCATGGGTATGTTCTGGGGAGACAACAGTGGTGAGGAGGTTCACAATGAGCTGATTACTAAAGAACTAGTCCCTTCTAACTGTAATCGCAGGATTAAATGGAATGTGGTTAGGTGCAATGAGGGGACACTTGAGAACATTAGGGTTCTAGTTTCGGCTGCCTCATCTGCCCTGGTTCCAGTGAACCAAATTTCACTCCAGCTTCAGGGGTCGGTGCTGGCAACTAAGTATAAAGACCTAATAGGGGATATCAGTATGTTTTTCTAAAAAAAAAACAAGGGATGTCATTTGTCTAAATGCACGCAAAAAAAGGGGAACCCTTGGTATACTGCCTCCTGTAGAGAGAAAAGAAAAGCAATTTCACTAGCTATCAAAAATAAGGATGCCCCAGCTGCTAGATTAGCTAGAAATGAGTATCGCACTAGTATTACGAAAGCCAAAAAAGATTGGGAAGAGGAACATTGGCAGGCTTTAAAGGAAGCGGCTCATGGGAAAAATGCCACTGCATTTTGGAAACTGATCAACGTCCTGGATAGACGAGGCGCTGAGCCCATACCAAACCATATAACTGAGTCCCAATGGTATTCCCACTTCTCAAATTTATATGGGGTAGGCTCCTTAGAAGTTGCGCCAGCACCCCCTATATTAGGTATTGATCGTACGGTCCATCGAAATGATGGCTTTACAGATGTACTGTTTTCGCCCCGTGAGGTACAGGAGGCAATCCTTAAAATAAAACCGGGTAAGGCACCTGGCCCGGACGGAATACCGGGTGATTTATTGATGTCTAACCCACTGGTTTGGGCTGATTTTATTGTAAATGTTTTGAATCTTATTCATTTAGGCCACCAGGTACCGGACTCATGGAAGGGTGCTGAAGTTGTTACCGTTTTTAAAAAGGGTGAGAGAGAGGACCCTGCCAACTACAGACCAATTAGTCTAATTGATGTTATTCAAAAAGTAGTTGGCAGGGTAATTGTAAATAGGATTGAGGGCTGGCTTATGGAAGGAAACATTTTGTCCCACTTTCAGGCTGGATTCAGAAACAATGTTGGGGCCATTGACCAAGTCTTCAGATTTTGTGCAGTTTTCTGGAAAACAGTGTCAATAGCCAGAGGGAGCCTTTACCTGGCTTTTATTGACCTTAAAACGGCTTTTGATGTAATACCCCGTGTTAAACTTTGGAATGTCCTACTGGATATGGGTTTCCCATCCTATCTGCTAAATCTTATCATCAAACTCCATGAGGGTACATATGCGAAGATACGTTGGGGGCGCAGGGGCAACTCACTAAGAGTATACCTGTTAACAGAGGGGTGCGGCAGGGGTGTGTGATGGCCCCTACTTTATTTTCCCTCTTTATAAATGGGGTGGTGAAACATCTGCAAGATACACCGGCAGATGCCCCCGTTGTGGCTGGGGAGAAAACGCCATCCCTCCTCTTTGCCGACGACACCCTCCTCTTATCAAAAACCCCCAAAGGTCTCCAAACCCTTCTTGATCAGTTCAGTGTTTTTTGTCAGGAACGGGGACTTACAATAAACACAACCAAAACTAAACTAATGGTTATGACCGCCAAGAGGAAATATAAGAATATCCACTTGACCTTGAATGGATCTCCTTTAGAGGTGGTCGATGAGTTTGACTACCTTGGTGTTAGGATTAATAATCATTTGAAATGGGAACCCCATATATGTAAAATGATTTTAAATCTTAAAAGGGTTTCCGGCACTATTTTAAAAAAACAACGTCTCTCTGTAAGCAGGCCAGTTGCCCCTGCCTTATCAGTCTACGAGGGGAAAGCAATTGCCTCAGCTGTTTATGGCTCGGAATTGTGGGGCAATGAGAATACCAACGACCACGTCCGATCAGAGAACAAGTTTATGAGGGACTTGGTGTCGCTTCCAGCCTCTACCCCACTTAAACCTTTATTCTTAGACCTGGGTAGAAAGTCTATTCGGGACATCCTCCAGCTCCGTCCCCTCTTATATTGGGTTCGTTTGAGGAGGACCCCCGAACTAGCTAACTATGCCCTTGTGCTAGATGAAATGCTAAAATTAAACACTTCAGGCAAAATCAGGTGGCTAAATGCATTAAAAAAAACTTGTAGTAAGTGTGGGTTTAAGCGACGCTTGGGTATCCCAATCACCTCCACCAAAACAAGTGGTGAAAAAATTATATTGGGATTGGATAGAGACCAAGGCGCTACAGAACCCAAACTGGGGACATTTGACCGAGACTTTTTTGACCCATAAATGCACCCTAAAATTGGAATTGTTTTTGGATTTCATTCAGATTCCTCGGGAAAGGACTTTATATCTTAAATTTAGACATGGAACATTGCCCCTCAAAACTTTTACATCTAGATGGAACAATAGGAGGGAAGAGGATACAATGTGTCCAGGGTGTATAAATCCCGAAGAATCATTGGGCCACTTTTTCTTTGCCTGTAAGGCATACATCTTACCTAGGAAGAAATGGTTAAAACCAGTACTAAAGAATCTTGGTGTTAGAGATTACAAATCAGCTTTGCGTATTCTTATCTCCGACACCTCTTCTATGGTTACTATTTGTGGGGTTGCAAAGTTCTTATCATGTGCCTGGATCATTAGGACTAAGATTTTAAAAAATGCTCATCAAGTCAATTTTTCCACATAACTCTTATATGTATTTTTGTAAATAATGAACTGTTTTTATAATTATGTGTGTATTTTATGTTTGTACTTTTTATGATACATGTGTCGAATAAAAGTATAATGACTAGAATCAGAGCAACCATCCATAATTAACACAATATTCTATAAACTAGGATGAAGAAGGAAAACAGCTGTGTCTCCCATGCCTGAAAACTAGCTATTAAGGAATCTTCTGGGTTCAAGGATCATCCGGTGTGATGCAGGATGCATTTTGAATTGTTCACGGCCAGCTGGGGCTTAAAGTCATATTTATTTATGGGTGATCTACTCTCAGAAGACAACCTCCATGCAAACTAGTGCAGTCTCCATTTTGTTCATAAACTATCATCAAAGTAGGGTTCGGGCCAAAACAACAAACACCAGGATCATGTTACTGGTAGGTACTTAAGTCAGCTGGTGCAGAAAAATCTCCTTGAAGTCCAGTTGAATTACAGCTACTGGTTGAATGGGGATAATGCTTTCCCCGCTCTGGGAAACCGTTGGGACTCTAAGCCAAAGCACATGTGTGGGGCCAGATCTGAACCTTCTCCTAACCAGTGCCCAGTCCATCTTCTGATGCTGTTGTGGACATCAGAGGGGTACAAACTAGTATAGACTGGTCAAAAGTATGTAAATAGATACTGTTAAACCACACACAGTACAACACAAGCAGGGGAAGAGGAGGTCAGGTACAGTTGCAGGCAGAAACTTTCTTAGTAGGAAATCTGGCCTATATTTCAGTTGCCCACCAGATGCCTTCTGCAAATTGGTGGAGGGTCTAACTGAAAGAATAACATTCTGGCACTTCAACCTGAAAAGGTCTGAATACTCTTCTCTGATGATTTCCAAAAGGCACTAGACATTCTCATTCTAAGAACATGAGTGTCTTGTCTACTTTCCAGTGACGGTGCAGGGAGGGTTTCAGTTCTTGATGTCCTCAATTACTATGTAGAAAAAGTGACCCAATATATTTTACTGAAAAAAACATCACAGATTATTTGAGATGGTTCGGCCTAGTATAACTTCGTATTGATCCTGGTTAGGACCAAGACGAGTCTGTTAGCCATAAATTGGTTAGTATATTTGCATTAAGGTCAAGCATGAAAGGAGCCATGATATGTTGCAGTCTTTTTTTTAATCTTTTCCAGCCTTAAGGAGTATCAACACCATGCCCCCTCGATGGGAGGCCGGAACAATCCCACTCTCTTTTCAAATGCAGAAACAGCCAAAGCAGTTGTTGGGCTCTACAAAAGTTTTAAGTGTGATAGAATGCATCTGAAAGAGAATCAGAGCCTGGCCTTTACTCTTTATTCTTTGTTTCAGCAGTGGTGGTGATCTTGTTTAGCATTTCAGGCCATTTGTAATATTGTGTTTATTTGATCCTTGGCTCAATATGTACATCCCGGTATACAGGGTTTCTCGTATCATGATAGAGTTAATATCCGGCATCTGACTGTTTATCTAGCTTTGTGTCCCTCCTATCTTTTAGTCAATATGTTCTATTTTGTGTACTGTGGCTTCACATGTCTGGTAGTCCAATCTATACCATTATTTGCTGACTTTGAATATTATGCTTTATGGTCCATCAGTTGAGTGCCAAATTCTAGGGTGAGATCATGTAATATCCTTACTGCTTCTGCAAATCATGAAATAGATATAGATTCTCTTCATATCACTGCCTTAAGGCCTCCCATTTTTCAGTGTCCTTTTGTTCTTGCAGTGTGTTACTATTGTGTTGTATATCGTTCCCGTAAATGCAGCTTCCTGATGTGTTCCCACAAATGAGGCTCAGATTCACAGTTGATTAGTAATAAAAGATCCTTTAGTATCTGGAAAAAGCACTGTGTCCGTAAGAAAATTAATCTATACAATTTGATCCATCATAGGGATTGTATCGTAAAGAACATTCCATTGGTTGATTCTCTCCTGGATTTAGCACTTCCTGTAAATGTCAGAGGATTTTCCATTCTGGAACAACTCCAAAACTGGTACTAAGTCTCTATGGGCCTGATGTATGAAACGCTAATTGCAAAGTACTGGTCTCAGATTATGACCTGTATTTTTGTGACGAGTGTATCATTTTGTGAACTGAACTAATAGGTTGGTTCACAACATTAATAAGTGTATTTGGTTGCAATATGATACCTTATCAATATCCATGAGGTAAAATGCAAATTGCGACTGATTATGATTGGTGGCATCACAGTATGGGGGCCACCCAGGGGTCAGCATATCACCATGGGCCATATGTTTCATTGAAATTTGCATTCGCAAAGGCCGAAATTCGCAGAATTTCGGACCTTTGCGAATGGGAATTCGCAAAATGATATGTATGAAGGAAAATCCAAAGCAAAATAAGGAGTCGCAAAATTTGTGATTCCTTATTTTGCGATTGCATTTAAGGAATAGCAAATTTTGCGATTCCCTAAATGCATAGTAAGAAGGCAAAACATTTTTCTAAATGGTCTTAAGGAATCGCAAATTACCACCAACTTCTAGTTGGTGGTAAGTTGCGAATTCCTTGAAAAATGCACATTTTTGCATTTTTCAATGTGCCATGTGACGCACATACAAGCCCTTAGGGCATGTATGTGCACCACATGTGCACCTATGCTTATTTCAGGGGTGCAACAGGGTGTCCTTTGAACACTCCTGCACCCTTGAAATTATTCTCAATTTGCGATTAGCAAATTGCGAATTCGGAAATTGAGAAAAAATTCCCATTCCTTCCTATGGGCCTCCTAGCCCATAGAAATGAATCGGGGAGTATTCCTTAATTGCAAATTCGCAATTTGCGAATTCGCAATTAAGGAATATCAAGAAACCGCTAAAAAAAAGCGTTTTTCTTGATACATACCATTTTGCGATTCTGAAATAGCGATTTCTTAAAAATCGCTATTACAGAATCGCAAATTGGTTCCTTAATACATATGGCCCCATGTCTGAGTGCACTTTTTTTTTTATGCACCCTGTTTTCCTTGAAGGGAACCGGACTGCATTTAAAGGGGAACGTTTAAAACTTTTGAAAAGTTTATTTGAAAATAAATAGTGGTCCCCTGGTCCACTGGTGACTCCACAACAAACTATTTTTTTTAAATTCACACATGGGGAAAGAATCCAATGGGCACTCCTTCCCTTTTGCGAATGGTTTACCACCTATTGTTGCAAGTTGGTAACATTTCAATGTTATGCAATGAGGTTGAAAACATTGGTGACTTTCATAACTAATCACTATTTGGAAAGGACTCCTTAAAAATGCCCCTTCCGAATAGTAATTTGTTACGCCCTTCTTCAGCCATTTTGTGATTCGGTAACCTGTTACGTGGTTGTTCTTGTTGAGGCTGCCATCACTTCTGGGAAAATACCTGGATAGTAATGATTCTGACTGTCCATCCCTATCTGACCTTGCTAAATGGATTTGACACTAACTTCTGATCCATATCGCCAGACCCAATAGTACACTGAGAACGATGACATTTAAACCGGCCCGATTGGTTAACTTACTATTTTCCTTTATATTCAGGGGGTTTTCCTGTGGCATAACAATTTATTAGAATCTCATCTCCGCATACGCCGCTAACTTGTGATTTTTAGGATTGTATCGATTATTTATTTTAAATAAAGTTACAACATGTTCATTCGCCTACATCCAACGGCCGGCGATGAGAGAAGGAAAGTGAGAAAGTGGAGGAAGAAACCAAAGTCAAGTGTCAAACATTCAAAATAGACAGATTAACGAAATCATACTCATGCATATGATATCTCTATTAACTCATGTTCCCCTCCCACCATGCAGAAATATTATGGGTCTGGCTTTGTACCTTCCATAGGGCGTAGTACCCTCAAGTATATTAGGCAGGAGAGCCCCCTAAAAGTGGTAGACAAGTATTTCAAGCAGGGACCACACATTTTCTCAATTTTGGTAGAGTATGGTCTATAAATAAGTGTATATTACCTATTAGCTGTATGTAACAAGTGGCTTTTTAACACCTTGGCTGCTAAGGGTTTTCCCCTCCGGTGCTGACTTTTTTGAAAGCACCTTTATTCATGACGAGCTCAGCTCGTCATAAGCACAGCTCAACCGTGCCTCATGACAAGCTGAGCTCGTCATGAGCATGGAAGGGGTTAATGATGAATTAAGATTGTACATCCTTTTGTGATATTTTTATATCGAATAAAGTACATACAACAACTATAACTGCTGTCAACTTCTCTCTTGTGATTTTTAGAGTGGTCACTCATGCCTAAGGTATTCCCTGATTGGTAATTCGTGAAGTTCTGCCAACACAGTTATGATCCCAGTATAAACCATCAGTCTTCTGCCCTCCTAGAATCTTTTGTCAGTTTGTCATCATCCATCTTGCATTTACAACCGCCAATGAAGGACCGTAGAACCTTTAGAAAATCAGCCCCACAGTGGGCGTCCTAAACCAGTTATTCTCCATTCTTTATTTCACCACTGCATTCTGGTAGATGTTTTTGTTAAAGGGTACCACCCTTCTTTGCACTCTGTCACTGCCCCATGTCTGTTAAGATGGTTGATTAATCAATGAAATGCTCTGTTGGAGTGCGATCAATTGGCTCTTTTAATGTGATGGGTTTTTATCTTGACTTCAGGTCTTTCATTCCCAGTTTGAATAATGTTTATATATCACAAACCTATGCGCACAGGTGTAAATAACATACTTTCAAATAGCTACTTTTATAGAAAAACGTTGATGGAATTGTAGACCCTTGTGGCACCACACATTCGAATTAAATGAATTTGTACTGGTATAGTGCACTTATACCCTGAGGTGTCTTGGCGCTGTACGCATACCGCTGTGGAACCCTTCCTGGCTTTTCCCTGTGAAATGCCCACTCCTGGGCACCCCCAAGGTGAAACCAGGCATCCCTATTGGGGCCATTGTGGAGATTAAGCAGCTATTGCCCAGAGTTGCAGAGTGGGACCCATGATTAGAAGGTGAAACCAGGCATCCCTATTGGGGCCATTGTGGAGATTAAGCAGCTATTGCCCAGAGTTGCAGAGTGGGACCCATGATTAGAATAGGCACCAAGGCGAGAATTATCAGGTCCGAGGAAATTGAGCACAAGACCCGCCGAGGCGAGAATTGAACCCTGGTCCCGGGCCAGACCTCTGAATCAGGATCTGCCACTCTAACCATTGAGCCACACTTCTCCACTTAATGAGCATGCCTTCATTGTCTCAATATCTAGACAGATGGTACAGATATTAGCATTGTCGCTCAAGCTGCACAGAAAATCTCATTTTTAGGGTATGGATACAAAAAGCTTAAGCTGTTTGGCAATACTGTGATGTCACCACTAAACACAATACAATATGTCATTCAGAAAGGCACTTGTGTGGCATTTTTACTGTTAATTCAAGAGAAATAGCCAGCCCCTTCTGTAATACATGACTGACTCTGGTTATTATAGTTGCTGAAACCTTGAACTGCCAAATTGACACAAGAAAATCAAGACAGTATCTATTTAACATTATGTATGTTTTTAATGAAGTATATATAGATATAATTTAATACATCAAAACAGTGATGTATTGGAACAGATTAATACCGGGGTGCCAAAATATTCATAGTTAAACAGGGAACCAAGGTATAAAACCTAGTATTGAAAACACAAAGTAACACCACATGAGTTCCTTAGTTTAAAACAATATAGCTAGAATTACTTTTTAGATATGGCATTTTTAAGTTGTACCTAGAAAATTGTTGTGCCTTGTCAATTGGATTTAGTAATTGGGGACTGGTAGCCAGCTCCCCATCTGCATATGTCACGCTGGTATACTTCAGAATAATATAACTGTATTAATAATAGTCTCTCGGTCATTGAAACTAAATCATAACAAAAGAAAAATCTAAGGGGAGAAGTGTGGCTCAATGATTAGAGCGGCAGACCCTGATGCAGAGGTCTAGCCCGGGACCAGGGTTCAATTCCCTGCCTCGGCGGGTCTTGGGCTCAAAATTCCACGGGCCTGATAATTCTCGCCTCGGTGCCTATTCCAATCATGGAGTCCCACTCTGCAACTCTGGGCAATAGCTTGCTTAATCTCCACAACGGCCCCCACAACGCTAAGGATGCCTGGCTTCACTTTGGGGGTGCCCAGGAGTGGTCGCCTCACAGGGAAAGCCAGGATGGGTTCCACAGCGGTATTCGTACAAGCGCCTTGAGACCCTTGCGGGTGAGTAGTGCGCTATACAAGTATCAATTTACATTTACATTTAAGGTGATCTATGGCTTCATGCTTGTGCTCAGAAATGAATGTGTGTAGGAAAAAAGGTAAATTGCTAAAGGGACACTGCTAATTTGTGTTAATGAGAGTCTGTGCAGACTTTTCAATTGACCCATTGCTGCGACAGCAACTCCCAATCAACTAGAGATTCGGAGGCAGATTTATAGATTCTCACGGAGAGCAGTGCAGAAGCCGCAAGTGGCGAGCAGGAGAGAGCCATAGTTACAGAAATATGGCACTCTCCTCACCTCTCCCTAGCGCTGGTGCAGAAATATGCTGCAGTACGCTACAGACACACCTTTGCACTATAGTGCAAGGGTGTCTCCGTGAATCTAGGACAGGTTTTGTCCTGACACTACCAGTACAAAATACCATGCTTAGACTAACTTGAAACCTTTTCTCACTTTGTATGTGTGCTGTACAGTTCAGCACACACAACTTCGTAAAAGATAAGAGATATGAAAGCATTTCTTCTTCATAGCACCTATTTAAAATGGGCTCTATTTTCTCACACTAAACCTTGTCTACTTTTTAAAGAAAATAGGGCTTAGCATCAGAAACCTTGTGTGGTTGCATGGCACCACCCATGGTACACCTCCTTGGTGCTAAGTAATGCACTACTTTAGAGGGATTTACCAGCACTAAACCAGTTTAGCACTAGAAAGTAAATTAGTAAAAAAAGATTTATTGTCAATTTGCATCACCTTTGTGACACAAATACAATACTAAAACTTAGTATATTTACACCTTCATATTTGTCTTTAGCCATTTATTTCTCCAAGTCAAAAAACAAATAAAGGTGCCAGAAGAACTCTATGAGACAGCCGGTGCGATGAAATTTAAACAACCTTGGTTCCATGTCCTTCAAGCTCACTGTTTACTTGTAGGTGTGTGTCTCTATCCAGGTATGAACTAGTATACTCATTAACGTTACTCTTGCGCGAGGTCAATGCTTATCTCATTCCTAGTGGTCGAGGCAAGTACAGGCTTAGTGATTGGTGGTGAAATTCATAAGTCACTCCCGTGCAGTTTGTTTTCCATTCCCTCTTCTGCTTAACCCGGAAAAACCAGAATGAGGTAAGGAATTTCTTGGGATTCACTGACAGTCCACGCACAGGGCTAAAGACTTAACCTCTACTAGGACCTCCAAAGAACTCAGGGAATAAAATCCATATGTAAGATATAAAGGGGCAGGCAAAATGGCGTATACTCATTTCTGATTTCCAAAAATTCCACTGTTCTAAATTTTTTACACGTAATCTGATAGGTATGCAGTTCCTGTAGGAAAGGGGATGGATAACTGTATTATCTTCATGTCATGTTTATAATGTTCCCTTTTACCTGGCCCCTCGCTGCTCGGCCAGTGTGAGTGTTCTGTATGGAATGTTGGTGTGATGGACATGAGTGGAAGGCTTGGGTGCCTGGTGTGAGTGTTGACAGTTGGAAGATGGGCTGAGCAGCTAGCAGCCTGCTCCTGGTGGGGCTGTTACCACAGATCTTATGGACTTAATAAATATCCTTCAAAGACACTACTTGGATACATCTACTACGCATGGGACCATACCACTACAATAACATACAGAGGAGTCCTAACAAGTCAAGTTGTTCGTGGAACCATTCGGATGCTTCCTTTTTGGAATTAGAGTCCTCGCTCACCCTGATAGAGTGTCATTCATCATCATAAGGCCTTTGCTCCTCATCGAGCCAGCCCTGCAGTGTTCGATGGGCACCCTCTAGGGGCCTCTTTAGCGGAGATTGTTTCCTAAACCTACACCTCCAGTACACATCTACACTTAGGGCCCTACATAGGTACCATAGGTACTTCACATACGTCTTTGGAAAAAGGTCTCTGCAAAAGAGCCCCCTAGATGCATGCTGGAGTGGACCTTAACGCACTCTTGGTCTCCCCCCTCCCTTGTTGTAATGGTTAAATCTTTCACAAACACCGTCTTTTGTTTGGTAAATTGGTTTTTGTCAGAAAAACACTAGCTCTCACCAACTCAAGATGTATTTTTCCTTAACTACATCACTAAAGTTGATCCCACTTTCTGAACCCTATTAGACTTTTTGTAGATGATCTGTTATATATTCAGGGTTGTCTTTTGGTTTGTAGCTCAGTTTGTGCATATTAGTGAAGCTGAGAACCAGACCTTCCATAGGTTGAACACTTTTTTATGATTACAACACTTAACGCAAGCCAGGGTAAAGCTCTTTTTTCCTTAATCTCTGAGTAATATCTAAGCTATGGCCCACTTACTCTGTGGCTTTTTAGCTGCGAGGGATTGAAGGTCCTTTTCCGCGTTTTTCTTCAACCGTTGACATAAGCGGATTCTCAATGGATGGAAATAATATTTCCTTTCCTTGCTGTCGAAGTTTGATGAAGCACTTATAGTGTATATAATTGCGGTCTGTCGCATCAAATTCAATAGTAAGATGAAACACCAACCCAGCCATATGAAATCAGGTTTCCTATCCTGAATTTACAAGCCTGAATGGCTGGCATCACCTGGGAGCCTCCATTTTATTTTGGTAATTACTTCACCCCTGCAGTTGTGGATTTTGTCTTTTAATCTATCATATGGTGAGGCCTTGCCCAACTGTTATTCCCTGCAAAATTCACACTGAAGTATGAGTAGGATTTTATTTTATTACAGGAAATTTAATGTTCCTCAATATTTGCAATAATTACATTAAAATGTTTTTTTTTAGTTCTGTTGACAATTTGATGTTCTGTGAAGGGGTTTACGCTACAATGTCGTAGATGGAAAGGCGTATTTTATTAATTATTTACCGTATTTGTGTAGCATAGAGCTACCCAACTTGACTAACAAGTGACAGAACCCACCAATCACAGAACACGCATTACTGGGTGAAGAATGGCAACAGTTGGCTAGAAGATGTGCTTTCTAGGAGATCCTGGAAGTGTGATTGGAACGTAAATGTTTACAAGCTTCGCAAATGAAAAGAAATTGGGACAAAGACTAAGAAAATGATGCTTTATTGACTAGTTTTAGCTCTCATGAAATGCAACTGCTTAATGCGGAGCCACCTAATATATGCTGGTGCAGAGTTTTCCCGACTCATTGGAGCTTTTCGATACAAACATTGGTTCCCAAGCATATGAACGGGGCTTCGACAATGTTTTTGGAATCATGTATGCTTTATTTCGTCTTATTTAGACTTCATCCATAGATCCTTTCTGTCCCCACTCACTGTATAGCCCTCAAGCACACATAATGGTCAATCTTTGGTAGCCCCCTTAAGCTTAAACTAGATCCAGCCTCCTTGTCAACAGATTTAACCTTTCTTAATGTGTGTGGGGTTGCAATAGGACCAGAGAATGCAATGTGTCACACTTACTTTCGCTCATACCCACTGAACACATTTGCACGTGAATCTATTAAGGCTTCTAATAGGGACTCTTCTCTGTTCTATACCACACTTTCCTGAATAATTCCTTCCAGCATGTCCATGAAAAGCTTAATTACTCCATCAGTATCAGCCATGTTTGTTACTGTCTGTGAGAGTTCTCGTACAATCTTGAATGGTTCAGTCAAACTCTACCAAATCCAGGATCCATCAAACCATCAGTTTCCATTTGTACCACGATTCAGGAAACATTCTGCTCTGGATTTTGAACTCTTTGTCCTTGTTTTCCTTCAATACAGCAACAGAGATTTCTCTGTGGCTACTGTGTATGTGGGATCAATACTCTGTATGTGTGACTGATGGGGGTTGCCAGATAGACCAGCAGGCTTTATGATGTGACAGACTGGACTATCAGTACTCTTTCACAAGGGCAACACTTAGAATGCTTCCTGTCAGTTCCAGTAGCTGCATAAGCTCAAACCTACCAATACGCGTTGTCAGCAAGAGTGATTGATGGAGCACTGACTTCTAGTTTGCCTGTTTTACATTTGTCTTCTACTCTGACTCTAGTGAAAGCAGATTGTAACGATCCATGTGAAATAAACTTCAACCATAACTATCAATGTGATTTAGTCTTCAACGAGCAATTGGCACATTGTTCACCTTCTAAGATGAAGATCAAAAGCACAGTTTAGGTTGTCTAACCTGCGTTCAGGCATCAACAAGTTCAGCACTATAGTGGTCTTCTGTATCATCAGACAGGCAGTCCCATGCCAGTATATTCTGTCGGTAAGGTGTTGGCGGCCTACCACCCTTGTTGCCAGCAATGAATTATCAGACGCAAATGTGAACATATCGTACAGTATTGGAAATTATGAGCCTGCACCAAAAGAAGAGAAAGCTCTCCTCGATTTACCCAGCAACCGGCAATACCAGGTCCAAAACCAACCACTCCAGTTCTACAGTAGGTGGGGTAACTTATACAGGGTTCTACGCATCTTCCGAGGCAATTGGGGGGCTTTACTCCTGGTGTTTCGAGCCTCTTGCGATGCTAGTTTTAGCTCTCATACAGAAATGGATAGCAACATGGGCCAATGTAAATTTAAATCCAGTTGATTGTACAGCGTTTGGACTCTAAAGGATCTCATTCCTTCATGGAGAGGACACTGCAGAAAATGGTTAATCATCGGAGTTAAACAAAGGAGAACCATTAGACATTCTTTGTTCATATAAGGAACACAATAATAGACTGTGCAGTATCTTCAACTCTCATGGTAGACCCATCAGTACATTATAGGTCATGACCAGTCATACTGCAGTTCATCAAGCCATGATGAAAAATCAAGTGTTGATTGAAACTTCACTGTTGCGTTGATTAAAAAGAATAAAATCAGCTGTCAAATGAGCACTGTGCCGAATGATGCCTAAACACTGAAATCAGGTAACATGAAAACAATGGTTAAAGCCCAGAACAGCCGTCACGGGCAAGGTACATAGACTTTGACGCCCAATTAAAGTATTTCATCAGCAAATCTTGTGTTTAGTCAGGATTGGTTTTATTTTTGCATTTCATTTGTTTTTAGGTATGAAGGAGAGAAGGTCCATGGGTTATATGAAGGTGAAGGCATTGCATACTTTCAGGGTGGCAACGTTTACAAGGTAAGTCACCGTTGTGTTCATGTGTACTGTTTTGAGGCTAACATTAGAATACATTGGACACAATGCTGCAGAAAGCAAAAATGAAGGCCCCATCGCTTGCAATATGGTTGGCACAGTTTTGCCTTGGGCCCAGCCTAATTGTATTGCACTTGGCATAATGTATTCTGACCACGGTATTAGCTAATGTGTGGTCTCAGGTGAAGGGTTGGCATAGACTACCACTTTGTGCAATAGACCGCCTGGGCAACCACACACACATTTAGGGCCTGATTCACAAAACCTTCCCATACGCTGACCTACCAGGCACTGCCTGATTGCCCATTAAGGTAGTCCAACCCCAGTTTCAACCTCTAAACTCAACACAGAAGCACGTGTTAAATCTATAACTTAAGGTACTATCTACTTAGAACCATTGGAAACAAGATAAACCTGCCCCCAAAAATAGATCAAAGACCATCATCGAAACCATATTTCATATCGGAATGTCTTACTGACCAGGTTACCCAAGAAAACACTTGTTCTCTTTAAAGCTTTCTTACTCTCTGCTACCTGCTAATCTCTGGAATCAATTATTTGAAAATATGCCACTTCTGACAAGATTAAACCATTGCCCTTTGACGCTTGTAGAAGATATAAGGCAGACTGTACCACATGCGAGGCAATGCACCTAATAGATCCGTAACAGCTAGCAAATAAAAAAATAACCTTTTTGGAAGGAACAGAACACCTAGAACCAAATCTCTTATTTGAATGAAAATTAAGCGTATATATAGGACCCCAACCACACCCGCTCTTATGCTTATTACGTTACGTGATGAGTGACTTTTATAAAATTACAAGTGTATTTTATTGCTCATGCCTTGTATAGCTCCAATATTTGTTGCTTAATGTACTGCTGTCCACTTTTGATGTGTGATATTTTATTGTGTCTGCTTTGTATGAGGGTCCAAAGTGCCCTCAACACTTTGGCCTTGAATGCACTATGCAAAAAATATATAGAATTAAATAAAGCCAGAGAGCACGGCTCAGAGGGCCTGATTTACAAAGCTAAACCTAAACTTTTATGTAAGTTTAAGATTTTTTCCTATCTACAAAGGTATTTTATGAGTAGTATTTTTAGACTGTGTTGTCTCCACACTCATGGCAGAGACTCCATATAAAAAGATATGACATCTGTAAAGATACTGCTCATAAAATACCTTTGTGAATAGGAACAAATCTTGGTATAGTGTGCCTTATAGGTGCGGCAAGCGTCAAAGGGTCATCCTTTAATCTTGTCAGAATTGGGATAAATATTTTCAAATTATGGATTCCCAAGATTAGCAGGGCAGCAGGGAGTAAAAAAGCTGTTTTGGAAAACAAGTGTTTTCTTGAGAAGCCCAGTCAGTAAAGTCGGTATCATGGACAGAGCATTCGATTGGCTCTCCTTCTTGGAGAATTATTCCTTTCAGGTTCAAGATCAGTCCTGCCTCTCAACCAGTCTCCCATCCTGCTGTGGAGTGCCTCAGGGCTCCTCCCTGAGCCCCACTCTGTTCAATCTCTATCTACGTCCCCTTGCTGACATTGTGCAATCCTATGGGTTGTCATTGGTTTCTTATGCCGATGACACCCAGTTGGTTGTCTCAATCTTCCCTGACTCTAGCTTAGGCCATCTCTGACTCCTTGTCTTCAGGAAGTAGCCAGCTGGATGGCTGGTTCCAAATTAAAACTCAATGAAGACAACACAGAAGTCATGTTGCTGGTTAACAATCTCAGCAACCAGACTGTCTGAGCTAACTGCCCACTCCCAAAAACTCAATAAAGAGCCTTGGGATTTGGCTTTACCCTGGTCTTACTATGGACCATGAAGCCAAACAACTTGTTGCCAGCTGATACGGCATCCTGAGACTATTGCAGAAGGTCTTAAACCTACTGCCTTCCACCGCCAGAAGAGTGATCTTTCAGGCCCTTGTGCTTTCCCGACTTGATAACTGGAATGCCCTGGTTTTGGGCTCATCTATTTATGTTATCAGGAGACTGTAGATTGTGCAGAATGCTGCAGCACGTCTTTTGACAAACATTCTGAAACACCAATCGGCCACCAAGGCTCTGAGAGATCTACACTGACTTTTCTGTGACTGATCTTCCTCGTCAGTTCTACTCGCTCCCTTCAGTGTCTGTGGCTGCGCAGCGCTGGGAGGCCTTTGGGTAGCCATGTGCTATATAAGACCTCAAGAATAGAAACGAAAGGTGAGTGAATCAAGTCACAAGATACTTCAGTGGCTCTTCAGTCTTTGAGTTATAGTTGCAGGTTATTCTCATTTTTACAATCTTGCTCGCCTTTGCCAAATGACAGCTTTCTCCTGTCCTGCGTCCATACCAAACGTTCTAGGAGGTTGAAACACTTTTTTTATTGAGCGTTATTTCAGAGCTTTAAACTTCATTTAACTTTCCCAATGCATGTCATTAGTAACCTAATTTACAAAAAAAGTAATTTTAATGTTAAATACTTTAAAATATATATACTTATGTATTTTCAGTATTTTTGCCCACAATATTCTAGTCATTGATATTATTTTACTTTACATAGTAAGTATGAAAATTCTGCATTTTTGCCCTCAATAATTTTGCTGTTCTCTTTTTGTATTGCAATATTTTTAACCTTGATATTATGTCATAGAAGCATGTATTTTGTTAACATTTTTTTCAGGGGCCTAGCTCCTGCTAGGCTGCTCATTTTTCATTCATAAGCTCATTCATACTTATTTATTTTTAATCTACCTTTTTAGAGTGGTCATCTGCCATGTTTGAACAATAAAGTAAAAAAATAAATCAAAATGTCCTCCAGTGCATTACAATGCCTATGTACATTGGTACATACCCATTTGTGAGTGCGTGTGTGTCCGCTCACTTGCCAGCCACCTTGTAACATTGTTTTTTTTGCCACTGCACAATGGCCCGTATGTGCGCATATGTGTGTACATGCGTCATGATACAGGAGCACTAATGCAAACAAGCAGTGGCAGAACTATTAGATCGCACTAACATTCAAAGGTGAGGGCTATTGGTTTTTTCCCATTCTTGATTATCATATGCAATAATCTGTATGGTTTTCCATCATTGCATTCTTTAAGATTTCACATATTTCACGATATCTCCCAAAAAGTTCGAAAATCACTTCGCATGCTAACACATAACGTGCCAGAGACCCAAGCAAGACTTCAACTCTTGTGAATCGTGGCCCATCACCAGGCACTCTGTTCAGCGGTGTAGTAAATAGCACATTATACTCTGTCCACCCATATGCTTATTATGCAGTTACTACCAGCATGCATACTTCAACTGAGGCCACGTGATTTTTGAAATTTTACCGCATTGTCCACACATCTCTTCACAGCCCTAATCGCCTGGTGTCTCAAGTGGTGCCAGATGATTTAGGAGCGCAAACTCAGTTCTTCTCGAAGCTCCTCCCCTCAGAAAGAAAATTACCTTCCCATGGAATGTTCCCAAATTATGGAATTCCATTTCACCAGTGACCAGGACTTTTCCCTTTTTCCAGTTATTGAAAAGGTAGCTGGAAGGTCTAGTTTTCTAGTGCCACTTTCACCTCTGATCTGTTTTACAGGTTTTCATGTCTTGTTCTGTAGGTTCAGTTGGTTGAAGTTCTGCAGTTGTTCAGTGTGTTGGTATTTAACTTGTGCTGATCTGCATGTTTCTCTGCCCATACTGTGCATTCCACACCTTCAATTATTGTAACTGTTTTGTATGTATTTTTTGCTTTGCATTGCTTCCTTTAGATTGTGCACCTGATACTTCACAGTTTATGGTGTTCTTTTTGTGCCTTCTGATCATACACAAAAAAACTGTCACCAAAGGGGTTTTATGAGTATTTTTGAAAACTGCATATAAATAAGTAAATGAATCTGATAAAAACACAAGTTTATATGAGAGCTAAGATTACAACTAGTAAAAATAAAAGGAATTGGAAAAGAATCTCAAAAGTTGTAAATTGAATGTATTATGGTGTGTTTTTTTAAAGGCAACTTCTTAAACATTGTGACTGTTTGTGTTAAGGTGTCAAAACAGCAAGATAAATAAAAACATTCTTAACTCACCTAGAAGAACGTCTTGTGCTGTTAGAGTATGTTTTTTGTTACTGTATTAGTTGACAGAAACAACCATTCATCCTGTTGCATGTCATTCCTATTTGGGGTTCGAACATTGGTTTGCAAATTTAATGTTCGTGTTTTATTTTTGAGGGGATGTTTGCTGAAGGAATCATGCATGGAAGGGGCACCTACACGTGGAATGATGGAGTGACGTATGAGGTGATGTATTATTTTTATTGTACATTGTACAGACCCGGAGCCCAACTCTCCACCTAACAGTGGGGTCTTGCTCCACACATAATCTGTAGAAAGACCTATGTAAACAAACCCTACAATAACAACAGAAGTGGGCGTCGGAACCCAGAGATTTTTTGTTTGTTTTTTGTTGCTGTTGCCTTTTTGTGTGTTGCAGTGTTTGCTTACGCCACTCTGTTCTACTTCAATCTCTCCCCCCCCCCCTCCGTCTTGCCTCGCCACTCCACTACCGGGAAATGTTATTTTTTGTAGCTAGCTTGAAAGAAAAGTCATGATTTTATCAGGATACAGGTGAAGAATTTACTTTTTAATCATTTCTTTACTATACTGACAGCAGCAACCTCTGACAGCGGCCTTTCTCAGAAATATTAGGAAAAACAGACAGTTCTCCAATAAAATCACATAAAAGCATTCCACCTATCACAATTATATCCCCTCTACAACAACCTTTATTCTGTGAAATTATGTCCCTGCTGCACCCCCCTCCCTGTATTTCAAGTGCTTAATCTTTCTAGTTTCTGTTAGAAGTTTGTTCCTTTCGGCCTGACAAAAAGCTCGCTGTCAGTCAGGTAATCAAGTAGCACTGCATAGTTGTTGATTAATATACCTATACCCAAAAGAAAAGCATAGGTCACAATAGAATAGAAACAGACAATCAACTTTACTACAACTGTATACCTATCTGATATGTGTTTGGGTCGGTTTTCCTTTTGATGCCTGTACTGCAATTGTTACCTTCCTTTCCCTCCAATTGTAAAGCGTTCTGATACCCTTTGGGATCATGTTCGCGCTATATAAAACGTTATAAATAAATAGGTAAGGTAACACAACATAACAAGCTGATCTAGGAAAACACCACAAGTGCACCAAAGGGTACATTATGCTGGCGCCTCGCTGTCCCCCCTTCTCAACTGACTGCACCACAGGCAGGGCCATAAAGACTTCACTAAAAGAGTGCTATATCTTTATCACTTTACCAGGAGACCCACCGCCAAACGCCCTCCCTCACGCACCAGCCCCACCCATTATCTGCAGCTTAGAGCAGACCACATTTCCTGGTATATTCCAATGGACCTATGTCTAATGAATATTGTTATCTTACACATCAAGAAGTGGCCAGTATTTTTTTAGGGTGTTATGTTACCATAATAGTCCAGTTTTTCGTAAAATGTACTTTTAATTTTTGCAGGGGGACTTTTATCTGAATGTGCCAATGGGCCACGGCGTTTACACATGGGCCGACGGCAGTAAATACGAGGGAGAGGTAAAAAGTGGAATTCGACATGGATTTGGCATGTACAAATGTGGTACTGGGCCAGTTTCATACGTTGGACAATGGAATGAGGGGAAAAGACATGGGAAGGTAAGTACAACATTCATAAGGTTGCTCTTCTATCAATAATATGGCGATTGAATGAATGCAGAGCTAGACATTTTCTTGTGCTTTAACAAGGTTTCCATCTGTATGGGTGTAAATAGTTCACCTTTCTCTTTTGGAGCAGGGCTTTAAGTGTGCCGGATCTTGCCGGTGCTCAGCACCAGCAGTTCTAAAAAGCAGGCGCTAAGACGGGCACCTATGGGCTCTCTCCATTTTTGCCCTCACCCTCAGGGTGCAAGAAAAAAATCTTAACTCTGCAGCAGTACCACCCATTACTGCCTCAGATGTAATTTCAAAGAAACTCATTATTGTTCTTTTACAGTCTCATCATTTCAGAACTGAAGCATTTACGATATGCTATTCATCAACGCCATCATTGTTGCTTATTTATCTTACGCAACTAGCAACCATTGACAAAACCCTGGTCTGTTGTAGGTGAAATGTCACTTGTATTATATATCTGGATGCAGTGACAGGAGCAGCAAAAACTATGCTAAACACAGATTTTCCGTTTCTGTGTTTTCAAGCCACGCCCTTAATTACACCAGCCACACCCCTTTGAGGGACCCCGCCCCCCAGTTTTTACATTGCAAAGCCCTGCTTTGGAGTAACTGTGTTGTAGTTGGGAGACAGAGATACTTCTGCAATAGAACTGTAGGGAGAGGTTAGTTGGTCAACAGTGGGTAATGGAAGTTTGTACCTCTGTGGGGAACCTCTGTTTAGTACATGGTATTGTCAGCAACAGCTTGGAGGCGTCACATATACACACACATGCAATGTAGGGAGTCAAGGTTTGGGATGACCTTGATCAGTTTTGGTGACTTCCATGGAACATCAACGCCCTAAGTAATAACATTAAATATCAGACTGTGTTGCAGTTGGCCAAGAATCACTCCCTGGATGGTCTTGCAAGAGATCCACCTGTGGGCGGGCGAGGCACCGATGTGGGCTCTCAAGAACTCACCGGTCCTGAACGCTTGATATGCCTGGAGCCTGTCGTGAAGTTGCAGCTCTTCACAAGAAAGGATTTCCATTCATAACCCAACCCATTTGGTGTATTAAAAATGGAATGCCCTTAACGGTGCAGGGGCATTATAGGGAAGGACATGGGTGATCCTAAGTGTATATGTGCCACCAACAATGATTGCTCATACGTTTAATGCCCTTTGGAGACAACTCACACCAGCCCAGCTTGACCACAGTCATGGAAATTGACGAGGAGCGACCAGTACCGGTAAGCGCAGTGGGGCCTTGATTCGACAGACGACGACGAGGGAAAATTCGTTATTTATTTAATTTTCCCTCCGCCTCGTCTGTCAAATCCCCCTTCCCCCTACTCGGCCTCACCGCGCTTACCTGCAAGGGCCGCTCCTGGAATTGACTATCATGGATCAGTAATGTGCGATTTGGATAGACGAAGCAGGGGACCATATGACCTTCCAAAAGCTCATTGTTGTAGGAATTTGCAACATGACTTGGGCTTAGAGACATTGTAGCTGACTTACTGCAGGAATATCATTCACCTATTTTGGCTGCACATCATTCCTTTTCGAGTTCCGATTACTTCTTCGTTATCATTAACTTATATGTAGCTTAATTTCAATATCATGCACTATTTATTTAATAGAAAATGTTGACAGAGTAACTGGTTTAATCCGGAAGCCATAATACCAGGCTGAAGTCCAAAGCACCTGTCCTCATTGTTTGTTTTCTGCATTTTTCAGACTCTCTAGTTCGTGGTGATGTTGTGGTTGCAACAAATGTGCCTAAATGTATTATTTTCAAATGTCCTGCAAACGTTAGAGAATGTTGCAAATCTGAAGTGGTCTGGCCTATAAATTTATGACCATTTTTGGATATCTGTTGGCCATAGCAGCATAGTCTCGCATTCGAACCTGATGTCCGGTATAACTAATACAATTATAGTTTTTGTCAGTAATGCATGAGGCTACTTGCACTAGACATCTTAGGAGGTCCAAATGCATATGCCATTGAAACAAAATTGCTCCAAAACCTACTGTTTTGTGATCATATATTTTCTTATTCGTAACAAAATGTGCAGTCAGTCCATCCTTTTGATATTTCATGAAGGAGGGGAGAAAGAGGGTCTAATTTTAAAAATAGTGTCCTCAAATATGCTTATTAATGGGTTTAAAATAGAATGGGAAAATGTGGTAGTGAGAAGGCTGTGGCGATGAAAGACATGGCTAGAGACTTTCTAAACTCTGTGTTTTATCTTCAGGGTACAATTTATTATTCTGAAGATGGAACTTCTTGGTATGAAGGAAATTGGGTGAAAAATGTCAAAAGTGGTTGGGGAGTCCGATGGTATGTATAATCCACTTTATTTTTACATTGGAGTTGAGGTGATCGCTAAATTGATTGCCTTAACCACATATGATACTTTGCAGTTCTCAGTGACCTAGCCAGGAAAATCCTTATATAATGTGTCTATGGTTTCACATTATAGGTGTGTTTTGTTCCTTTAACAAGGTAAAAAGTCCTGACATTAACACTTCATGCACTTATATCACAGAGCCTGTCCTCTCTGGGAACTGGTATTGTGCTAAATAAAGGAGAGCTATTATAGCCCACTACAAAGGTCTATACAGAGGAAGGGGGCCTTCAACAACTAGCATAGCCCGAGGCAGAAGAGCTGTAAGGCTATTAGAACAGTTAACCCACTGAGGGTAGAATGTTGTAAATTAAAAAGAGAGAAAAAGAAACACAAACACTAGAATGTCGGCGCACAAGGCTTATAACAGTTATTAGAACATTGGAATGTTGTGAGCTTCATTGAAAACAATGGAGTGCTCTGGGCTTATAATGGCTGGTATAAGCCTGGAGCTCCAACATTCCAATGTTTCTTTGTTCACTGCTCTGGCTGTGAACAAAGGCTTCAGGGAACCTGAGGGGATTCCATTCCCCTCACGCTCCCAAAAGGCTTTGTTTTTTTTGTTAGAACATTCTGTCCTCTAGTGAGAGAATGTTTTAATAGCCTTATAGCCCTTCGTAGATGGGCTATACCGCTATTAAAGTCCCTCTCCCTTGTTAAAGGCCCTCGCCTTCGGCTCGGGGCCTTTAACGCTGGAGAGGGCCTTTAATAGCCTGTATAGCCCTCTACGGCGGGCTATAAGGCTATATTAAGCCCGGAGCTACTCGATTGTCTTCAATGGAGCTCTCAACCTTCCAGTGTTCTAATAAATCACTGGTTCCACCATCTGTAAGAAATTGTTAAATTCAAGATGGATGGTAAAGAATTCCAACCTCCTCAAGTACAACTATCTTCCAGCAGTGATGTGACCACAAAGCTGTCTTTAGCTGACAGATTACAATCATGATTGTACATTTTCATTTGAAGTGGTCAAGTGCATTACGTTTAGATATTTCTCACCTTTTAAAGACAGGTCTTTTTACTCCATGTTTCCTCAATCCACTGTCATGATGCTGGGAATTGAAGGCGTGTGGGGTGCCTTGGGCTTCTACTGATATCATTTAGCCAAAGTGTGTCATTGTCATCACTTAAATCTAGTTAGATGTGATGGTATCCTAATAAATAAATATGTTGTGCCACTTCATCCAACAGCTTCAGTTTATTTTTCTGTGCCCAGCTGCCAGGCTCAGGAGTGCGCTGGGACCCATAGCACATTGTCGCACAAGTTTGCATTTTATTTGGGTCTTTATATCTTTTCCAATGTCAGGATGAACAAAAGTTCTTTGAGTGTAAGAAATTAGGTTACTGGCTGAGGGGGGTGAAACCCTACTCTAGCAGCAACCACAATCCTTGTCAGGGTGAGGCACAAGCAAACCCCAAATTAACCCGTGCTCAAATCCTCTGAGCAGGTTAGCACAGAGCAGTCAGGCTTAACCTAGAGGCAATGTGTAAAGTATTTATGCAGCAGTTTAAACAGAAATTAAGTGACACAACACAGGAAAACTCCAACACCAATTAGGAACGATAGAGCAACATGTAATACATTATTTGACACCAGAACAACTAAAATGCAATCAGTAGAACTGGATATATGCAATTTTAAAGATTTAAGAGACAATAGCGCCAATAACAGGGGAGAAAGACTCAAGTTCAGGTCGGCCACTATGGAGCATGGGTCCGGATACAGGGACCAGGTTAGTCCAGCTGAAAAGTTACCTTTTCAGTCCAGCGCAAAGAGTGGTGGGGCCGCTATGAGCAGGGACGCATCATGGACAGTCGTTGATGTGAGGGCGAAGATCAGCTCTGGTGTTGTAGGCAGTCATCGCTGTAGCACGAAGATCCTGTTGACATCGCAAACGGTCAGGTTGGAGCTTCGCGTGGTGCTCTACATGAGCGGGCGATGCTATAGCGCAAAGAGTAGGGTTGACAGAACTTCATTTTGGCAGGCAGTGTAAGTGACAAGGTTTTGGCACCAATGAGCCCCTACACATTTGGGAAGAGCCCAAAAACTTCATTTCAGCTCCACTGAGGCCACATCAAGGTTCCAGGACCTCAAGGGCACCACTTGGGGGTCAGGGGATGGCTCCGGCTGCATCTGGGTGCTGGTTCAGATGGTTGGGAGCCTGTTATATCCCTGTGGCTCTGAACAGGAGGCCAGCAGGCTAGCCTTTGGAGTCACTCTGGGAGTCCTGGTTTCAGGTACAGATCCAATCCATCTGACTCAGGCAGGAAGGCAGCAGTCCAGCAAGGTAATAGTCCAGCAGGGCATCCGTCCAGCAGAGTGGCAATCCTTTTAGCAGAACAGCAGTCCTTCTTCAAGGCAGAGTCTTCATAGGTCCATAAGTGTACTGAAGACTTGGTGTCTGAGGTGCAATATTTATACCAGGTGCCTCCTTTGAAGTGGTAGAATCTTCTAAAGAATTTCCTTTGAAGTTCACAGGTTTCCTGCCTCCTTTGTTCTGGCTCCAGACTAACTGCAGGGGGTATGCTGCCCTTTGTGTGGAGGTAGGAGAGCCTATTCAAGTGTAGGTAGAGCTGCACCCAGCTCCGCCCTCTCATCCAGCCAGTGATGTCCCACACAGGCACACCTAAGCCCTCTATTGTTGGTGGCTGTCTATGTGGAATACACAAAGCCCTGCTGTGAGCTACATCAAATCACGCGACCCAGAGACTGTCTGCAGGGACTACATTTCTAAGGCAGGAAAATGCCAATTTTGTAAAAGTGCCTTTTCAGAATTGTAATTTAAAATCCGACTTCACCATTAGAGATGGTTTTCCATTACAATTCCTAAGACACCAAAGATGAACTGGTTACCTTTTCCTATTTGAAGTTACATCATATTAAATGTAATAAGGTAACTCCAATGTTATCCTATGAGACAGGTAGGCCTTACAGTAGTGAAAAACGAATTTTACAGTTTTCCACTACCAGGACATGTAAAACTCAAACTTGCATGTCCTACTTTTTAAATACATTACACCCTGCCCTGTAGGGAGTTTCGGCCTACCCTAGGAGGGGCTTATATGTATTATAAATGATGGTTTAAGGCTGGCCAAAGGTGTATTTTGAATGTCGAAATGGCAGTTTGAAACTGCACATACAGACTGCAATGACGCAACAGAATGCCGTGGCACAATAAGTGCTGCAGGCCCACTAATAATTGAAAGGCTCTGGGTACATATAGTACAACTTTACTAGGGATTTATAAGCAAATTAGATATGCCAATTGGGTATAAGCCAATTTTACCATGTTTTTAGCAGAAAGCACAAGCATTTTACCACTGTTAAACAGCTGTAAAGTGCACAGAGTCCTAAGATCAACAAAAACGAATTCAGCAAAACAAACGGAGGGTGTTGGAAAGTCATCCTGTGTCCTGGGCACCCCCCAACCTTTTGCTGACTGGTACTGGTGGTAACTGACTCTGACTGACCCTGGGCTCTGCCTAACCAGGCCCAGGGCCAGTGCTATGCTGAAAGAGACATTTAGCATACAGTGAAACACCTACATACACTAGGGTACACTATGGGTGGGGTACCCTAGTGATTGGCATGACATACCCCATAAGGCCCTAGTACATAATAGGGCAGGGGGATTGAAACTATCTCTCAGTCCCTAGTATAAAATAGAGCATTACAGTTTAGAGGTCAGCAGCCCTTTCTGCACTTGCATGTGTGCACTGGTGAAGCCTGAGGTCAGTTTAAAAGTGGCTTTGTGTTGCAGGACTGCTTTTAAAAAGTAAATTGTGCCCAAATTCGACTTTGGTGTTTGGGGCACTTAAAATGGGTAACCTGAGGGGCGTGGCCAAGATGGCGACGGAGTAAGACGTGCCTGCGAGCTCCTCCGGCACCCGAGCCCTTCATCGCCTTGTGTAGCTGTACCGGGGCGATCCTTGCTCCGGAATCGACTTTCTTGGGGTTGCTGAGGTGCCCTGAATGCTTTTGAGCCTATTCCCGTCGAGCTACGACCAAGAACGGTGGACTTAGCCGAGATGTCGAGGCGGTGACGCACGTGCGTTGGTGCGGCCTACATTGCATCGCCTGGAGGGCATCGGCTCATAGCCTAGGGGACCCTGGGTCACAGCGAGTTGCAGTGAGGATCGATCGCACTGCAGGACTCCCCGCTTGGGGCCGTCACGAACTTAATCTGCCCCCCTGTGGTTCATCTTGGCTAACGTCGCCCGGGCGGAGGTGGCGAGGAGGCGCCGACCTGTCTGGCGGCTGCTGGACAGCGCAGAGGAACGAGAGGAGAAGAGGTGCTGATCCGCCCTTACCCCTTATAACCCGGGGGCGACCCAGCGGACATTGAGTGTGCACGGCGATTGCTATCTTCGGATTGCCCCGGCCGCCCAGTGACGGCGGAGCGGAGATCTCTGGGGGTGCGAGGGAGCGCGGCCTGATATCCCGGGACGCTCCTAGTGATCGCGGAGTGCGCAGGGGCTAGTCAAGGCTCCTCATCATGACTACGAGGAACCGCATGAACAGGACTGGGAAGGACGGCCCTGGAAAGGGTCCATCCGGATCGCCCCCCGGCTCCAGCAAGTCCCCTGCAAAGGACGACGGGGATGGCCCAGTCACGAAGGCCTTCCTGATTGAACTATTTGCGTCCATCAAGGACGACATCACGGAGCTGAAGTCACAGCTGGCCTCCGATCTGCGCGAGGTCCGCCGAGATGTGGATGGCATCGGAGAGCGGGTGGCGACCCTGGAGGAGCACGATCTAGGCCTCACTGGTGACGTCCACCAATTACAACAGGACATGCTCAGGCTTCGAGAGCAAAACTTAGACCTTCAGACCCACGGCGAAGATTTGGAAAACCGCTCCCGCCGCAATAACATTCGAATCCGAGCTGTACCCTGGGTGGGGGAAGGTGAAAACTTGCGGGAATATGTGGAGGCCCTGTTCCTGCAGGTTCTGGCAGAGGCGGACCTCTCGGAGATCCACATGGACAGAGTGCATCGAGTTGGGCTGCCACGTGGCGCGCGCTCGCCACCGCCGGACATTTTAGTCAGTGTCCACGACTTTCAATTGAAAGAGAGGATCCTACGAAAAGCCAGGGATACCAACAACCTACAATTTCGGGGACACAGCCCCCAACTCTTTCAAGACTTGGCGGCCTCCACATTGCAGAAGCTGCGGGACTTCCGCCCGGTCACAGCTTTCCTTTGGGACCACGGGGTGTCCTACTCCTGGGGCCACCCCTTTCTGCTCATCTTTAGGTGGCAGAACAGGCTGGTGCAAGTGAGATCTCTGGCGGCTGCCAGGGAACTTCTGGGCATGGAGGAGGAGGCCGCGGCGGCTGGCGCCAGCGCCTCCCCAAGAAGACGACGCCATTCCCGCTCCCCGGCTTGGCAGAGAGTGGGCCGGCATGGTATGGCGGAGGGCCCGACTCCTTCGGCGAGCCAAAGTGAGAGGGGAGAGGTTCTGGCTTCGGTGGCCTTGGTGACTGATTCGGGCCGGATGGACAGCTCTTCGGCAGCCTAGGCTCCCCAAACAGCGGCCCGTGGGGCCGGGGGGGGCTCTACCACCTCAGGTACAATGAGGGACTGTGCTCCATTGGAGGGTTACCCCGACCCTGAACTCGAGGGGGGCATTACCCGGGTCTTCTACCCCGACCCTTATGGCCATGTCCAGCTTTATTTGTTCTCTTTCTGGTTCTGGAACTGTTCTCTCTGTATGTTGTTTTGGGGCTCCTTTGGACTGGGGGAGGGTTGCTTTGGAACGGGCTCAGTGGTGGTAGCAGTGATCCTGGTATGAATCCGGGTGTGGTCGGTTTGTTTATGGCACTACGGGGGGCACTATGTGGAGCGGGGTGGGGGAGGGTAACGACTAAATGATGCCTGTTACGATAGGCTCATGGAATGTTAAAGGCCTTAATTCCCCTCAAAAGCGTCAGAAGGTGTGGAAATACATTATAGATCATCATCTGGATGTGGTGGGACTGCAGGAAACTCATTTGGCCCGTAGGGACGAAACCAGGCTTAAGAATAGGCAATACCCACTGATTTACAAATCCTCTGCCACTACTAAGCACCGGGGGGTGGCACTCCTGTTCCGCTCTACACTTCAATTTCAACCCATGGGGGTGCGAAGCGACAAGGAGGGTAGATGGCTGATGGTGAAGGGGATGCTCCTTGGCAAACTTTGCACGTGGGTGGTTCTTTATGCGCCGAACACGGGCCAAAATGGGTTCCTTGAGGCTTTCATGAGGGAGGTGGGGGATTTTGGGGAGAGTGCATTGATGGTAATGGGGGATTTCAATTTGGTTTGGGACAAAGGCCTTGATTGCTCACACCAACAGAAGACAGAGGCAGGCCTCTTCTCCCCTGAGTTGTGTGATGCTATAGACAGTCTGGGTCTCATTGATAGCTGGCGCGCCCTCCACCCCCACGCTAGGGACTACACATTCTTTTCCCATGTTCACCACACGTATTCGCGTCTCGATCACATCTTTCTGAATCAGTCGTTACAGGGGGACTTGCGGGAAAGTAGGATATTTCCGCTCTCTGTATCGGATCACAGTCTTTTGGCAGTATGCCTGACTTGGGCCCCGGGGACATCCTCCCACCGCAAATGGTATTTCCCTATCTCCCTTACACGTGATCAGGGGTCGTGCAAGAAACTCAGGGCGGCCATTGGTGAATTCTTTGAGTTTAACAAAGAAGGGGACACCTTGGTTTTCACCCAATGGGACGCCATTAAGGCGACGACACGGGGCACGTGCATCGCGTTGAACTCCGCCCTGAACAAACTTAGGCGCGAGGAAAGGGAGGCGTTGGAGGCGGAGCTGGCGACACTTGAAACTGCGCATAAGCAGAATCCTTCTCAAAGGACGCTCCGTCCACTTGCAGCAGTGCGGGGTAAACTCAGGGCCCACTATAATAATCGGGCGGAGTATACCCTCCTGCGCTTATGGCGTCTTTCTTGCGCACAAGGCAACAAAGTGGGGAAACATCTGGCTCGACAGCTTCGCGATAAGCGTGAGAGGGAATATGTAGGCGGCATCCGGGCGCCCTCGGGCGCCTTGGAGCATAAAGACGCGGCCAAGGCGGAGCTTTTCGGCGAATTCTATGCCGCCCTGTACTCGGCGGATAACCTGGAGCCGGAAGATCAGCGGGAATACTTGGGGGCTCATCCACTTCCGCAGGTTTCCAAGGAATGGAACAACCTTCTGGAGGCCCCCTTTAATAGGTAGGAGGTGTTGACCGCAATCAAGTCCCTTAAACCGCTTAAGGCGCCTGGCCCAGCCGGCTTCACGGCACCCTTCTATCAGACCTTTGCCTCTGAACTGGGGGACTTTCTGGTGACACTTTTCAATGGCATGAGGGAGGCGGGCCAGACTACGGGCACTATGGCGGAAGCGATGATTTCGATTATCCCCAAAGCCGGGAAGGACCCCTCGAAGTGTGAGTCATACCGGCCCATAGCTCTACTGAATGTAGATGCTAAATTATACTCCTCTATCTCGGCTGCACGGCTCCAGGACCTTATGCCTGCCCTTATCCATCCCGACCATTTGGGATTCATAAAAGGTCGTCAGACCCACGACAACACCAGAAGGCTGATTCATCTGATCGAGAAGGCTAATAGCTTTAAGACCCCGGCGGTCTTGGTGGGCCTTGACGCTGAAAAGGCGTTCGATGGGGTGGACTGGAACTTTCTCTTTGGTACGCTGGAGGCCTTTGGTTTCTCCCCCAAATTCATAGATATGCTTCGGGCCAACTACCATGGTCCTCGATCGAGGGTCATGGTTAATGGCCATGTATCACCCTTCTTTGCACACTCCCGGGGTACGCGGCAGAGCTGTCCCCTATCTCCCCTACTCTTCGCGCTCAGCATTGAACCTCTAGCCCTCAGGGTGCGGGAGGACCCGGGCATTGTTGGTCTCCCCTTTTCGAGAGAGCAACATAAAATTTCCCTTTTTGCTGATGACGTTCTATTGTCACTAGCGGACCCGGGAAGCTCCCTTCCAAGGGGGCAGGAGGTACTCTCTCAGTTTGAAGCAGTGGCGGGTTTCCGGGTTAACCCCGGCAAGTCATACATCCTTAACCTCACGCTACCATCTGCTGAGGTGGATCGCATCCGGCCGCTCACGCCCCTGTCGTGGGCCAGCTCCTCTATACAGTACCTTGGGGTCCGGCTAACCTCATCTGTTACGACCTTATATGCGGCCAACTTCCCACCTCTGCTGGCCCAGATACAGACCGAGCTTAATCGGTGGAAGCCCATGTTCATTTCTTGGCTGGGCCGCATCCATGCTGTCAAAATGACGATGCTCCCCAAGCTCCTGTACCTGTTTCAAGCACTCCCTATTGCTTTGGAGGGGGGCTTTTTCAGGCGTGTTAAGACCATGATCCTACGCTATATTTGGCAAGGGGGCCGCGCTAGACTCTCCTTTCTCACGCTGCGACGGCCTTTGAAGAAGGGTGGGGTCGGCCTCCCAGATATGCACCTCTATTATAAGGCGGCGCAACTCCAAGTGCTGGTCGAGTGGACCCAGATGGAATCGGAGAAGCACTGGTTGCATATGGACAGGAGTGTGGCGGGGAGATCGATATGGGACCTGGTCTGGAAGGCGAAGGGGGATCACCCTCGTAACGTCTATATTAGCACCCCTATGAGTACCACCCTGAGGGTCTGGGACTCGGTTTCTGGCGATGAGAGGTGGACCTCCTTCCCGTCCCCCTTCACCCCTATCCATTTTAACCCGGCCTTTCCACCGGCTCTCGTGGAGGGCCCCTTTGACGGGTGGAGAACGGGGGGTTGTCACGCGCTCACGCACTTGTTTCATGGTTATGAGCCGCTCACCTTCCATAATTGCATGCGTGACTATACAGTGTTACCGTCCGAGCGTTACCGGCACGCCCAAATGCCACACTGGGCGTTGTCACCGGAGGTGCGAGATGCAGAGACACGGCCTCCCACAGACTTCGAATCCTTTATCACCCGCGCAACGTCCATGAGGGGGGTGATCTCATTCCTCTATGGCCTTCTACTTACCACAGCTATCTCTCCTCGCCCTAGATACATGAGTTTGTGGGAAGAGCACCTCGGACGAGATATTTCTGACGAGGAGTGGACTCACCTCTGGCGTGACTTACACAGATTTAACCACTCCATTGACCTCAGGGAGGCCCATATGAAAACGATGCTGGACTGGTATCTTTACCCAGCCCGGTTGAAAAAGATTTTTCCCTCTGCGTCGGATAGATGTTGGCGAGGATGTGGTCTCTTGGGGGACTTTCGCCATATTTGGTGGGACTGCCCTGTCATTCACCCCTACTGGGAGGAGATACTGTCCCAGATCAAGGAAGTGCTGGGCTATCCGATTCCTGACTCGATAGGCTTCGTTCTCTTGGGTCTCCGTGACCCGCTCCTGGAACATCAGACTAAAGCGGATAAACAAATCCTTTGGCTCTGCATGGGTGCGGCCAAGTTGACCTTGGCTGCGGCTTGGAAAAAGGAGGCCCCTGCACTTTCCCTCTGGTATGCTAGGTTGTGGAAGCTGCTGAGTATGGAGCGTATGGCGGATGTTTTCAGAGGAGATTCGAAAACTTCATCTTTAGGTGGGGCCCACTAGTCCGCTTCCTATCTCCAGGCTTACCGTCGGCGGTCTGCCCGCCCAATTTACGTGCACTCCATTTGTTTCAAGTGTGAGAGAATGTTTGGATGTGTATCTGTTACTCGGCTGCCACCACTGGGGGGAGGGGGGTTGGAGGGTTGAAGGAGTTTGGGGGGAGGGAGTTTTGTTCTGTCTATCTCTAGGGGGGGTGGGTCTTTATGTTTCACCTCACTGCATTGCTCTTCCTATGGCCGAGAAACGAGGAGGCGCAAATTAGACTGGTCGAATGAGCCCCTGGCTTGGATGGGTTTTGACTGGTGCCACTGTGAACCGAAGCCTTTCTAAGGACTTCCCGTTGGGGACAACGTTGTTGGCTGGCGAACTTTGAGAATCATCCTGGCTAGGGTGGCTGCGTTGTACAATCTTCAGCAATGTTACCGCTTCTTGGCCAAGCAGTGTGAGCTCCTGCGAGGGCTCTTGTCGCACTTATTGTGTTTCTATCTTTCTCTTACTTCCTTTCCTCTTCCTTCTTGTACTTTCAATAAAAATATCTTTAACAAAAAAATGGATAACCTACAATGTTTGGGCATATAAGGTACCCCCAGGGTCTCCCGTAGGTATCCCAGGGGTGGAGGGTCAGGTATCTATAAGGAGGAGCCTTATGCAATGAGTTTTATATGGCCTGGGTTAGGTGAAATTGCACATCTCGCTCCCCATATTGTGATAAAGTGCTGTACAAAATCGACGTTGGTGCTAGGAGCACTGTGGAGGGAGGATCTGCAATATTTCTACATATTCAGAACCCCTATTGTCTCCCCTAGGTGTTCCAGGGTTAGGGGCCCTGTAGATATAGGCTGAGTACTTATAAAATACGTTTTTGTAAGCCCTGGTGTTGGAAAAATGGCCCAAGTCATTTTTCCAATTGCCATTTTGTCAATTTCCCTGCCACATAGGTTAAAATGGCAAGAAGTTATTAACTAATAACTCTTGATAGGAGAAGGCTAAAAATACCATTCAAAGACTTCCCAGTATGGTATTAATAAATCAACAATATGATATTGTTGAATTTCTCCTAACATGTACAGACAAGAAGATAAAGACTTTTTTGTTTGTAAGCCCAGATTCTGCTAGTGGTCTGTCCTGATTGGTCAGAGTTAAGTGGATTAGCCAGTCTTTTTTGAAGAGGTGATAAAGAGCCCCTGGAGTAGACCAACTCTGCTGGGAGGGCAGTGTTCTGTTACACAGGAATGCCAGAGCAGGGGGAGGAGTCGTAAACAGTGGACTTCAAGGGAAGGGCAAGACACCAGTGTCATTTACAACTCTATTTTTTTTAACCCAGCCATATGCTAGGCTTAAGGAAGGAATGGGCACATGCAAGGGGGAGACACTATGGCGATTAGCCATCCTAGGGGTATGTTTAGCCAGCTCTTCTCTCCCTGCTGGAAAATCAGCCATTATGAATTTGGAAGAATTGGTGCACTCGGACAAAATAGTGCCACACTCTGCAGGAAGTGGTCATACCTTGGGGCGGTACCCTACACCCCATTGGACAGGAGTGACCTTCTGCTTGACCCAGAGAACATGGAATAAGTATCTGAGAAGAACAGAGCCTCTCAGATCTGCTGCTTGAAACTTAAGAAAGCAAGACGGTCCATGCTGAAAAGTTGGATGTGCATTTCCTAAGGCCTGCACCTTCTGCACCATCTGAAACTACAACCTGTGGACTACCTTGCTGTAAAAGGACTAAAGAGTGGACTTCCTGCAAGCTACAGTTAATGGAGCTCACCTGGAACATCACCACCAAGAGTCCTCAACCTGGAGCACTACCAGCGGATTTGTAAGGGTTTCTTCCAAGTGGATTGTGGGAACTGAATTTCTTAACTTTCAAGGACCATCTTGGAGCTTCAAGACCCTTGGTGTGACTTTGAGACACTTTGGGACCCTTTGGGGAACTTCAGGAAGAAGTTCCAGAAGTTTGGAGAACTTTGGAGCAACTTTTTAAAAAAGCTCCATAAGTAGACTTCTACCGCGAATTGGCCTGCCATCCAGGTTCATCCTGCTGAAAAGCTCCGTAGGTTCTACTTCCAGAGTTTGACTGGGAGTAGGCGAAATCCGAGGCCGGCCCACCCTCACCAAATCTGGCCTGGTAAAGAGCATCAAGGGACCCCCAAGAAAAAGCTCCAGAAAAGTTTCTAAGTCAGAAGGTAAAAACTGTGACCGAGACCTACTGCGGGGAAGCCGATCCATCACGGTCGGCCTGAAACTTTAACTTTGACCCGGTCTATCACAACCAGATGTCCCAATAAAGCACTATAGGTTTCTATGTGCTAGATAATGCTACATCTTTGGAAATTCATATCTCCAGTTCCCTACATTGGATTTTGGTCGTTTTGGTGTCACTTTATAGCTTACAATATTTTCTATTTTTAGGTCTCGCCTGAGACAGCTCATGCTCTGTATCTTTGAGACATTTAGTAAGCGGCTTTTAAAAGTGCCACCAGAGGCTTTTGCTGGCCTACAGCTTGCGTTCACGAGCTCGTGCACGTGCACAGCTGCCATCTGTGTTTTTATTGCTGTAATCAGGCTCCTCTGCTTGCACTACCCCTCCATTTTCCCCCTCCCTCCTTGTCAGCTTCATTTGTGTCTTCTAGCTGTGAATCATGCTCCTCTGCTCACACTCCCCTGACTTCTCCCCCTCCTCCCCCTGCTCTGTGTCAGTTTCATTTGTGTCTTCTATCATTGTGAATGCTCCTGCTTCCACCAGGCACACACACCATCAGTCGTCGGTGCACGCTTCCACCAGGCACACACACACCACCAGCCGTCAGTGCACGCTTCCACCAGGCACACACACACCACCAGCCGTCAGTGCACGCTTCCACCAGGCACACACACCACCAACCGTCAGTGTACGCTTCCACCAGGCACACACACCACCAGCCGTCGGTTCATGCTGCCACCAGGCACACACACCACCAGCCGTCAGTGCACGCTTCCACCAGGCACACACACCACCAGCTGTCAGTGCACGCTTCCACCAGGCATACACACCACCAGCCGCCAGTGCATGCTTACACCAGGCACACACCACCAGCCATCAGTGCACACTTCCACCAGGCACACGCACCACCAGCCGTCAGTGCACACTTCCACCAGGCATACAAACCACCAGCCGTCAGTGCATGCTTCCACCAGGCACACACACCACCAGCCGTTAATGCACGCTTCCACCAGGCACACACACCACCAGCCATCAGTGCACGCTTCCACCAGGCACACTGATCTCCAACCGTCAATGCACACTTTCACCAGGCACACACCCTACCAGCCGTCACACACTACCAGCCGTCGGTGCACGCTTCCACCAGGCACACACCACCAGCCGTCAGTGCACGCTCTCACCAGACACACACACCACCAGCCATCGGTGCACGCTTTCACCGGGCACACGCACCACCAGCCGTCAGTGCACGCTACCACCAGGCACACACACCACCAGCTGTCAGAGCATGCTTCCACCAGGCACACACACCACCAGCTGCCAGTGAACGCTTCCACCAGGCACACACACCACCAGCCATCAGTGCACGCTTCCACCAGGCACACACACCACCAGACGTCAGTGCACGCTTCCACCAAGCACACACACCACCAAATGTCAGTGCACGCTTCCACCAAGCACACACCATCAGCCGTCAGTGCACGCTTTCACAGGACACACACAGCACCAGCCGTCAGTGCCCGCTTCCACCAGCCGTCAGTGCACGCTTCCACCAGGCACACACACCACCAGCCGTCAGTGCACACTTTCACCAGCCACACACTACCAGCGCCCACACACTACCAGTCGTCGGTGCATGCTTCCACCAGGCAAACACCACTAGCCGTCAGTGCACGCTTTCACCAGGCTCACACACACTACTAGCGGTCGGTGCATTCTTTCACCAGGCACACACACCACCAGTCGTCAGTGCACGCTTTTACCAGGCACACACACTACCAGCCATCAGTGCACGCTTCCATCAGGCCCACACACCACCAGCCATCAGTGCACGCTCTCACCAGACACACACACCACCAGCCATCGGTGCACGCTTTCACCGGGCACACGCACCACCAGCCGTCAGTGCACACTACCACCAGGCACACACACCACCAGCTGTCAGTGCACGCTTCCACCAGGCACACACACCACCAGACGTCATTGCACGCTTCCACCAAGCACACACACCACCAAATGTCAGTGCACGCTTCCACCAAGCACACACCATCAGCCGTCAGTGCACGCTTTCACAGGACACACACAGCACCAGCTGTCAGTGCCCGCTTCCACCAGCCGTCAGTGCACGCTTCCACCAGGCATACACACCACCAGCCGTCAGTGCACACTTTCACCAGCCACACACTACCAGCCGCCACACACTACCAGCCGTCGGTGCATGCTTCCACCAGGCAAACACCACTAGCCGTCAGTGCACGCTTTCACCAGGCTCACACACACTACCAGCGGTCGGTGCATTCTTTCACCAGGCACACACACCACCAGTCGTCAGTGCACGCATTTACCAGGCACACACACCACCAGCCATCAGTGCACGCTTCCACCAGGCAGACACACCACCAGCCATCAGTGCACGCTTCCACCAGGCACACAAACACCAGCCGTCAGTGCATGTTTCCATCAGGCCCACACACCACCAGCCATCAGTGCACGCTCTCACCAGACACACACACCACCAGCCATCGGTGCACGCTTTCACCGGGCACATGCACCACCAGCCGTCAGTGCACACTACCACCAGGCACACACACCACCAGCTGTCAGGGCACGCTTCCACCAAACACACAACACCAGCCATCAGTGCACGCTTCCACCAGGCACACACACCACCAGCCGTCAGTGCACGCTTCCACGCGGCACAGACACCACCAGCCGTCAGTGCACGCTTTCACCGGGCACACACACCACCAGCCGTCGGTGAACGCTTTCACCAGGCACACACACCACTGGCCATCAGTGCACGCTTCCACCAGGCACACACACCACCAGCCGTCAGTGCATACTTACATCAGGTACACACAATACCAGCCGTCACACACTACCACCCATCGGTGCACGCTTCCACCAGGCACATACACCACCAGCCGTCAGTGCACGCTTTCAGAAGGCACACACACCACCAGCCGTTAGTGCACTCTTCCACCAGGCACACACACCACCAGCCGTCAGTGCACACTTTCAACAGGCACACACACACTACCAGCCGTCAGTGCACGCTTTCACCAGGCACACACACCACCAGCCGTCAGTGCACGCTTCCACCAGGCACACACACCACCGGCCATCAGTGCACGCTTCCACCAGGCATACACACCACCAGCCATCAGTGCATACTTTCACCAGGCACACACAATACCAGCCGTCACACACTACCAGCCATCGGTGCACGCTTCCACCAGGCACATACACCACCAGCCATCAGTGCACGCTTTCACCAGGCACACACCACCAGCCATTAGTGCACGCTTCCACCAGGCACACACACCACCAGCCGTCAGTGCACACTTTCACCAGGCACACACCACCAGCCGTCAGTGCAGCAGGCAGGCTCTTCTCAGAGTTTCCTGGTAAATATGTGTTCGATGCCTGGGAGGGAGTGGGTCGAGTTTCCTTAAACCATGCAGGTGCAGTGCATGAACTCCTGTGTGAGTGAGTCATGCTGCCTGGGGCTCACTCACTCCACACTTGTAAATTGCGGCTGCACCAGGCTTTTTCTCATTTGCAAAGTTCAGTGCATGCGCACAGCTAGGCAGCCCTCACACTCCCGGGAATGACTGCTTCCTACAACCAGAATGAAAACAACATTCAGAGCAATGAAAACAAGTTAATTTGATGCAAAGAACTGTTAACAAAAACCATGTCCAGCTATTGTAGATCTGGCAACTTAAACAAAACAGCAACAAAAACAAACAAGCATTGGCATAGCCAATAGGTCTCGCTTTTTGGACCCTATAAGTATTTAGTTATGCAGCAGAATATCCTTGGTGCAACAACACCAACTGTTGCATGGCTAAACACTTATACGGTCCCAAATGCAAGACCTATTGGCTATGCCAATGCGTGTTATAAATTTGTGTTGGATTTTTATTGTGCAATGTGTCTTAGTTATTTACTGAATTGGTGTTTTTAAATGCTTTACATACCTGTCTTTGAAGTTAAGCCTGCCTGCTCCAAGCCAAGCTACCAATAGTTGAGCATAGGAATAATTTTATAAGACCTATTCTGAGCCCTATACTGTGTTAGTGGCCTTATTGCCAGTGGCAGATATACATTTTCCACTACTAATAATCCACTCTCCACCAGAGGGTAAAGGAAAACATTTGGAGGTGACCCTGTAGAAAGGGCCTGGTCCAACATTGTGGCTCAAGAATTGCAGCAAGCTCTGGAAGGCTATGCTGAACTGACTCTGATGCTGTTTGGGGTATTTCGAGGTACATCATGACAGTTAGAAATTAGAAAGTTAGCTCAGGCATGTTTTGCACCCCAGAAACTAAGGGAGATCTTGAGATAGGCAATAAACCTGTTCCCTCCAATCAAGCACCAATACTTTCATTGGATTGTTTTGCCTGGACTGGCATAAAAAAAATCACAGGAAGAATAAATCTAAGTCTTCCAGGCAAAGGGAGCCCACTGAGTAAGAGAGGAGGACATTGTCTTGTACGCAGAACATTGATGTAAAGATGAAGCCAGATATGGAGTTGTTTGGCATGAGGGTCAGTGAACAGTTGTGTAGCCCGGATTCACTTGAGAGAACTGTGGACCCCTCAATTCAGTTGGCGATTACTATGGATCATTTCAAATTCTTTGGAAATGTGATCTTGTCTGTTCTGCTCTGCTCCAATTGAAACAGTGGCTAGTCTCTTCCTCCACCTCTGTCATCCCTATTCAGTGGCGCAGATCTAGGACAACAGTGCTGTAGATGTTTAATATCTTTGTGATGCTGCTTAGACTCACCATTGATACACTCATGGAAAACTTGCCTGATGGTCCATCTTTTAAGCAGATAACAAACCCTAGAGCGGAAGACAGTGCATCAGGGAATTGGTTTCCCTTCACATCCACTGGTTACTTTGTTATATTTGCTGACGCCCATGCAGCCCTCTTCAGCACCCAAGCAAAAAACAGGTTCAGAAATTGGTGTAAAGCACAATAACGGAGAACAAGGGGAGGTTTTTAGGTCATCTGCGGTCCAGAGAAAACCTTTTTGAGAATCTTTTTGCTACATGTATACCAGTGGAGGAAGGTTCCCTTTCAACAATTGTATGACAACACATGACCATACAAGTTCTTGCTTTCTTTCTTGGAAATGCACCCCCAAATATAAAGATGCTTTCTACTTAAAACATGCACTGCAGCTCTTGCCCTTCCTTACCCATATTGTTGGCGCCCATGCAGCCCTCTTCAGCACCCAAGCAAAAAACAGGTTCAGAAATTGGTGTAAAGCACAATAACGGAGAACAAGGGGAGGTTTTTAGGTCATCTGCGGTCCAGAGAAAACCTTTTTGAGAATCTTTTTGCTACATGTATACCAGTGGAGGAAGGTTCCCTTTCAACAATTGTATGACAACACATGACCATACAAGTTCTTGCTTTCTTTCTTGGAAATGCACCCCCAAATATAAAGATGCTTTCTGCTTAAAACATGCACTGCAGCTCTTGCCCTTCCTTACCCATATTGTTGGCGCCACTAGACACAACAACAAAACTTACGAAAACGTGAGACAGGGATAGTGGAGTAGTAGTTAGGGAAAAGCAGGGATAAGGCGAATGGGACAAACAGTGCTTATTTATTTTCTAATTGCTGTTTCAGAGCGAGAAAACATATTAAATAGACCACGGATAACTTAGAATCTGTGCAGAAAAATATACCCAACCTTTTCATGTCTGAGTTATTATAACATTGCTTCTCAGGACTTGAAAAAGAGATGATATAATTTTGTTAAGCATTCAACCTTCAGCATTCATCATTCAACATAGCGATCGTTGTCCAATGGGTCGCTAATGAGGAGGGAACCTGGCACAAATTTAAAACGAAACACTCAAAAGGTGATTGGAGGAATGCTCGCAACATGTCTAATCACTGACAATTGTCCGGGTAACATTCCAACCCATTGTTTGTTTGCCCAGCATGCAACCTCTGTTTTGGACCCAGTCATATGCAAATAAGTTTTGACCCTTCCCAAATAGGATCAGTCCAACCCGAACTCTCCAGGTCAGGTCCTCCCTAAACTGGAATTCTAGAATCCCAAGATCAGGTTCATCGTCATTGGGGCTCTTCAGTCAGGCGTTTCTTGGATCCAGTGGCACAGTGAGCAAGGGACCTACATCTGGGCATAGCTTGACTACTTAGGAGGATGATGGGAGGAATGCTTGTAATAAATCGCTTGAGATAGCATTCCAACCAATCGTTGTTTTGCTCACCATGCCACCACAGTTATGAACCCAGGGATATGCAAATCAGTCTTGATTCTGTCTCCAGTAAGAACAGTCCAGCCCAAACTGCCTGCGGAGGTCCTCCCTGTATAGGAATCTACGCAACCCAAAACCAATTTCATCCTGATTGGGGCTCTTCAGTCGGGTGTCGCTTGACTACAGTGACACAAGGAGCCCCATCCAGGCAAACTCTTGACCAATTAGGGTGTTAGAGGGCAGTTCGGGCTGGACTGAGACACATTTGCATATGGTTGGGTGGAATCTGAGGTGGCATGGTGGCAAAAGAAAAAGGGGTTGTAATGCTACCCCATGCGATGTCTGGTTGATAGACTTATTACAAGTATTCTCAAAACACCTTTTGTGTGTTTGTCAGATTTAGAATACAAACTGAAGGCTTTATTGTGTTTGAGTTTACTGTGAAGTATTCAAAACTGAAAAAGAAGAAACTTTTCAATTCTAGTACCAATACTATATTGATCGAACATCTTAATTCATGTTAAAAAATTGTTTATCACGTTCCGAGTTTCATAGCTACAAAGGGCAGCTTCCACAGAGGCATGGTATCGGTGTCATTTTGACTTTGGTTGTGCAACATGGACATCTGGATAATTTACGTATTTACACAGCTTCTAAAACAGTACCTATAGAAAACGATACTTAATTACATTCTACCCTCAAGCAAGGACTTACTGATTGGAATACATATCTGTTGCCATCACCCAACTGTTAGCAGATTTACAGGGGACATCAAACATGGTATAAACATTGGACCTCTGCTAATACCCATTGCGGGTCCTTTTCTCCACCATTTGTAACACTTTTCCGCATGCGCACTCCACCCCACCATCCTTTCCCGCTGAGCCACTGTGAGACTGAGGAAATGCATGGCGCACTGTAGCTCTTTATAAAATGGGCAGTTTTGTTAGTATGTCTTCACACATTACTTTTATAACCACTGAGGCTACCAACATGGAGATTGCTTTCCCACTATACATATATTATATTTTAAATGTTATGCAAAATGACCAGGCAAGTTGAATGCTAATAAACAAATAAACCAGACATTGTATGGCATGTCCAGCCCTTGCTTCTTAAATAGCAAAACCTGCATTGATAATTTACATCCACTTGTGCTCCCTCTTGAATGGTTGCAGGATCCAGCTGGTAAAAACATGGATACCACAATTGACTAGGATCTCTTTGGCTGATTGTAATACACTTGGTGTCTCCAACCTTTTCTGTAATGAGAGCTACTTATTTTAAATGAAAATCATCCCGAGCTACTAATATTTTTAGTGTGATATTAGTGATCACATCATGCAAGATTACATTAGTGGACACTCTATGCAAGATTACCCACAGTGATCACCTCAGTACATCAAGCAGCATTACCATCAGTAAGGGGAAAAAGGTTTTATAAACTTAGACTGCCTCTACATGGTTAATATATGACAACCATAGCTGCAATGCCCCTGGCACCAAGGTAATAATACCAGTCCTAAATCTACCCAATTCCTCATTAATGATCACCAGTGGTGTAGCAGGGGAGTGGGGCGGTCACAAGTTTTGGGGACGGCGGGTTCCCCCACTCTTACCTGCCATATTGGGAAAGCAATCATCAGCAACCCACGGGCGGCCAAAGGTCTAGCTGCTCCACTATTGATCACTCTAATATCAGCTTTAAATATACTAAATATATGTTGGAAATCCGACCATTTGTCTCTAAACATCAGGTTATTAGATCTGAAAAATACACAATATTTCATCCCAAAAACAGACTTTTCAACTGTGAGAATCATATATTAATTTAACCAAGCAAAAGCTTCTAATTTAGTAGGTTGGGCTGCACACAAGAGAGCTAAATAAAGCTAGCTGGAGAGCTACTGGTAGTTCACAAGCTACTTGTTGGAGATGCCTGGTTCAGTCCCACTCATTTTTTCCTGTGTCCAATTTATATGTGTAAATTCTAATGCCTGTCTGCATAGTAGTTCGAAGCCGCTGAAATAAACAATCAAAATAGAACATTGGTTGAAAATAGTTGTTTTGCATTTGGTTGGATCAAATATGAATCTTCCAATCTGTTTACAATTTGTTTCTTTCTTTTAGCTATAAGAGTGGAAACATCTATGAAGGCCAATGGAAAAACAACATTCGCCATGGAGAGGGAAAGATGAGGTGGCTCACAACTAACGAAGAGTATACTGGCACCTGGGTCCGGGGAATTCAGGTAACTGAACAGCTAATGAAACAAATGTTTTAAATCCTAGGTGACACTCAGATACATGTGATCACTGCATCATCAAGACTGCTCATGGTTGCATGAATTAGTAAAACTAATAAGTATTCAGTCAGCCATCTAGACTATTTTCTAGGGGCTCCATGCAGTTACCATTGGGATCACAGTCAATGGCCTGAGCAGGACATAGCTCCATAGCTCTCTTGAAGAAAGAGTAAAGCAATGACATTGTGTCATCTGAAAAAGCATGCATGGACATGGACACAATCCATTCTGGTTTGCAGTTCATCCAGTTTGGGCCATGGCAGTCGCAGCAAGCACGGCTCGCGGGTGGGGGTGCAGGTGCGGGGGGTCGCTTGGGGAGGAGGGGTCGCGGGGGAGGTTGCACGGGGGTTTTAATAAAAAAAATATAAGAATAATTTAATCTTACCTCAGCTCCTGCTCTCCTGATTCTGACAGGAGCAGGAAGCAGGCAGCCAGGCTCCCTCCCCTAAGCCAATCACAACGCTGCAAGCTGCGTTGTGATTGGCTGGGACGGCCCCCAGCCAGGGCCTTATGGAGTTGGGATGTCCTCCATACAGGCTGCATTGAAGCCTGCACGGAGAAGGGAAAAGTGCACATGACTGTTTTGGGTGGCCCGAGAGGGCCGATCAAACAGTCTTCGCGCACATTACCATTTAATGTTTCTGCTTCTCGCACTTCGAGAAAGCAGTGGAGCGAAGCTAATCCACCATAGAAGAGTAGCCGTCCCTGGGCAATGGGCCCTCGAGATATCGCAAATGCTTAACTCCTTCCGTGCTCATGACGAGCTCAGCTCGCCATGAGGCACGGTTTCGCCATGCTCATGACAAGCTCAGCTCGTCATGACATGTGCAGCACTCACACGCAGGGCTAATTCCCCCGCTGTGCTGAGCGTTCCGAAAAATGGGCGTGGTCATGACAAGCTCAGCTCGTCATGAGCACAGCACCACCGTGCAGCGTGACGAGCCGAGCTCATCACAAGCACCGTGGCGCTGCACGCGCCCCCCTCCCCCCAGCGCCGTGGGGGAATTAGCCCTGCGGCGAAGGTGTTAACCGAGCAAACTGGGAAAGCTGTCACTCACCTCCTGAGGTGCAGTGTGACCTACATACACTGAATGTGAGCCCATTCCAGTCCATGGCATGCTTGAAGTTTTATTTCCTTCATTAGTTCAGTGTTCCGGTGGTCATGTGTGAGAGAGGAATTGGCTTCTCAATGTCAGTGAAATAGCATAGATTGAACAACATCCTCTTTGTCAGCTTTTGGGAAGGAAGGACATATCTCCCAGAATGGCACCTAAGTTGTCAATCGAACCAGTAAGGATATGTGCCCCCTCAAGACTGAATAGCTGTACAGTCACCACCATGACATATGTTAATTCCCTTGTGGAAGTTTTAAGGGTGAAATGGTAGACCTAGAAATGATAACTGTAATTCCTGACTAGAAACAATAGCCAATAGCTATCCAAAATGAGTCCACAGGGATCATAGTCTTGACAGGTTTTCAGGCAAACAGCATGATAATCTTACATGCAATTACTTTATATTTAAATAGTTTATATAGACAGTGTTTATCCTGTTATTGTGGCACGAATCCGTCTCTCACTAACTGATGATGGACTTTCTTGACTTAGGAACTCCATATGAAAAAGGTACACGTATTCAAAACTTTCATATTATTTCTTGGCCAAGAAACAATCTCATAGCTTCAGCAGTCAGTCCATGAAATATCTATATATCTAGATTTCTGTGTCTTATAAAGATTAGTTTTGTATTTCACCCACAGAATTGGGCAGCAACATCTTTCTTGTTTGCTGTAATAATAATAACTTATTTTTCTATAGGATTTTCTTTAGTTTGCCGCTGAGAAGACATTTACAACCAAAATAAATCTACTTTTGTTAACTATGGGAACTTCGTTTATATTATATGGATGTTCTTTGTGGTGGCCTGAAACACTTAAGAAGGGCTGTGTGATGAGAATACCTAAATCCAGAGTTTTAATACAACATGCAGTTAAGGAGCATTCTTGGATTAGCAAATAAGCACATCTAGTGTGGCTTCAAGTGGATGACAGTTAGTGCTGAGCCAGCACAAACATTAACCTATGTCTAAAGTCCTTATTGCATTTTCTCCGCTACTATACTACTTTTGAATGCAAATATATAATGGACGTCAACTAGAGGAAGACAGTGGTGGCCATTACTACATGGGCCTTTTGCTTCCACCAACCCTGCTATTGTTACCCATGACAGTAATAGTATCAGAAACAGATAGTAAACAGTCACCTAAGAGCCATGTTTACTTTCTGTAGTTTCCATTGTTTGCTCTTCTCCTAGACCCTCTGCAGAAAGCAAGAGTTTGCTAAGTGGCAAATGGCAGGAAAGCTGTCAACCCTTTGATGTCATGTTAAAGAGAGTGTGATGTCACTTCTGCTACTCCTAACATTTTTGTGAATTGACGACCATGAAATGTAGTATTTACCTTATGGGGGTGGACAACTATAAGTAGCGTACAGTGCTCAAACACCATCTATTTCTCTGTTCTAGACTGGCTTTGGGACCCACACATGGTTTCTGAAGAGAGTCCCTGGAACTCAGTACCCTTTGAGGAATGAATATATAGGCATGTTCGTCAACGGAGCTCGTCATGGACACGGGAGGTTTCTCTATGCCAGTGGTGCTATATATGATGGCGAATGGGTGTGCAACAAAAAACATGGTTTGGTAAGTCCTGACAAATACAAACCAAATTCATTTGAAAACTGAAGGAAATAAGTCATGTTTAGGTGAATTCAAGTTCCTTTATCTTTCTTTTCTGATTTATACCTGCATGAATTATGCCCTTTTGCTTCCAATTAAATCTAAGGGGCGAAAGGGTATTTGGGAGTAGTAATGGCTTCTTTATGGTAAACATACTACTTTTATGATTCTATGTTTATATATAACTTTTCATAAATAATGTATTCATGGTTTCTACAAACCAAATAAATATAATCAGTGGGTACACACTGTGCTTCATGCTTTGTATGTATATTAAAAAGGTACTGATGTCTGCAACGTCTTCTCTTCTTTAGAAAGACATTTGTCTAACTCAAATATATTTTCTGCTACAACACTAATCAAATGTGATTATCATCATCATATTTCTTTATTTCGGCAGTACATGCCATAAAAGACAAACATACAATCATAAAAACAACATATGTCGATTATCATAAAGGCATACTCATAACACGGTGATGATCCTGGACATTCTAGTCCCACCCAATTATGACATAATCAGACTGAATAGAATTGAAAAACCTGGGGGGGTGGGGGGGCTTGTTAGCATGCATTTACTGCTCCATGCTCACCCTAAAACACTCTCAAAGAGTGCAATTGTCCACCTGATAATATTTAGGCATTTACATTTCGAGCAATAACAAGATGGTATGCTAACTCTGCAGGAACTACCGCCCCTCAGGAAACAACCTACTTTTTATTGACCAGATAATGGAAACCATCTACTCTAACTCAGTTAAGCACACCAACTTCCGCTGGGATTTCCACTTATGTTGGAATGACTCTAACAACCTCATGCTGAACACTTTCAAGGCCTTCTTCAAGAACCTCAACCTTACGCAGTCATGCAATGGCCCAACACACAATAGAGGCTCCACCCGAGGATATGGAACAACAATACCATTGACTTGAATCCATAACCCCCAGTGATTGGTCAGACCGCTAACTAATCTCCTTCCTCATCCTGGAGAAGGTATTAATTTGAAAGGGCCAACTTCTTAAACCCAGACAATAGTCCAGAGACACTAACCCGTCCCATCAAACCTCTACTATCAAGAACACCCTTCTGCCTCCCACAAGCATGACGAATGTCAATGATCTTGCTGAACACAACATAAGCTCCATGGCAAACATACTGACTACTATTGCTCCTAAACAGCTAAAAAGAACACTCCAAACCCTGGTTCAACAGCAGCCTTAATGAGGAAAGACACAACTTAAGGCTTGCTGGAAGATAATGGAGAAGCTCTGCCTCCATTGCACACCTCCAGCACCTGTGATTGATAAGACGCTCCTACAATTAACATATCCAAAGTTCAAAAACAGACTACTTTAGGGCACAACTAGACAATGCCAAAAACAGACCCAGGAACTATTTGAAATCATCAAGCAACAAACAGTTTGCAACCCTAACCAACACTCGGCTGACACCAGATCCTTGCGAAGCGACTTGGAGTTCTCCGCCCATTTCATTGGAAAGACAAGGAGGATTGAATCTGATCTGCATCGTGCCTCACAGCCTCTGCCAACCTAGGTCCAGCCTAGGCTCCTACCTGTACAGCACCAGGTCAGTTCCCCTCCTTTTGGCTACACTAGTAAAAAACAATGACACATGGAGTACCTTTGAAATCCCAGATGAAGTTGCTCTACTTAAAATATAAAAAATAATAAAACACCTCCAACCATTTCAAGGATCCTCTACCCACCAAGTTAATCAAACAGCTGAGCCCCTCCATACTTCCTCTCTGGGCAAAGATTGTCAATGTATCTCTCTCTCAGGGACTGTTTCCTGACTGCTTAAAGGTAGGATAGGTCACCCCTATAAAAAAAAAAATACGGACCAGGCTAACCTCAATAATTACTGCCCAATCACCAACATCCCAGCACTAGCAACGTTTTTAGAGAAATCCGTACACCTACAGCTCTGCAACCACATTGAGCAATTTCAACTCCTTGATCATCACCAATCTAGTTTCAGAACTGGTCATAGCACTGAAATGGCTCTAACACACATTGTCGATGACACCCTGGAATGCTAGACCAGAATGAACTCTGCTTACTTATTCTACTTGATCTCTTCTCCACTTTTGATTCAGTCAATCATCATAAGAAGAGGATGGGACTATCTGGCCCCATCTTAAACTGGTTTGCCTCCTTCCTTCATAATAGAGCACAAATAATCAAAGTCAATCATGCCCTATCTGACACCACCCCAGTCACGATTAGATGCCTCAATAATCCACAGTCTCACTCACCTTGTTCGAATTGCTTATGCAACTTCCTATTGAACGCCTGAAGATCTCACACATTCACTAACACATGTACGCAGATGATACACAAATGTATCTGAAAATTTCCTTACCCGAAGATGTCAAACTGCTCAACTGCACCTTTCTGAAAACACAACAATGGCTGACCCCCAATCACCTCATGCTTAACACTCTAAAAACTGAATTCCTACTGATCACCCCTCACAATCATTCTGCCCCCATAGAAGAATGACTCAACTCACTGCTCTTAACTGCGTCCCACATGTGATTGGTTCCACTAGATCCCTAGGTATAACACTGGACAAATACCTGAATGTGCAAGATCCTATCAGTGCCACCACCGGGGGAGCCAATTACCAACTAAATGTACTGAGGGAAATCAAACCTTTCAGTTAGCTGTCCAATCCTTGGTCATCTCCCGTTTAGATAATGGAAGTGCTATTCGGACAGACCTACCCAAAGTAAGACTGGCCCCAAGACGGGCCTCATTGAATTCAGCTGCTAGGCTCATCACAGGATCCAGGAAATTCTACCATTTTACCCCCAATCTCAACCATCTACAATGGCTCCCATTTGAAGCTAGAATCCAGTTGAAGATAGTTTGCATGAGTCATAACGCCATCTACCACAACACATCTGTATACATGGCTTAAAAACTTGAACTGTTGGGTGGCAGTTCCTCCTCAGGAGGCTCTAACTCCCTGCTGCTGAAGCCACAGATGTTCAACAAAAAGAAGACTTACAACCGCTCCTTCTCTGGTCCGGCTCCAAGAATATGGAACTCACTGCTCCCAGAAATTAGGACAAACCTTCTTCAAAAAAGAAATAAGAAAGCTTCTATTGAATGGATTCTACCACTAGTTATCTTTAGTCACTCATCTTGTTCTATGTCACATGAACTTACACGGATCATTGATCCACCAAGCTGCTGTGGTTTACTGTATCTGTGTTTTGCATTGCTCCCTACATTTCCTCCTTGCATTTTACCAATTATGTATGACCTGGATGCAATGTGTACAGCTCTCTGATACCCGAAAGGGTCGTGTTTACACTTGGTGAAACTCTGCAAGTAAATAAAATGAATTAAGTAAACACTTGACAAGCACACAACACAGCTAGAAGTGCCCTATGAGTTTACTTCCAATAATACTTGCCTACAATTAAACCACACATACAACAGAATACATAAGACAGAGCACTCATATTCAACAATACCTTGATTAAAAAGGGAGCATATGGACCTCGGTGGTTAAGAGTGACAAAGCACTCCGTTGGAAAAATGCACCTTTAACCCCTTCGCTGCGGGGCTGTTTTCTGGGGGGCGGGGGCGGGGGGGGGGGGGGTACGCGCACAGCGCACTGGTGCTCAAGTGCTCATGACGAGCTCAGCTCGTCATGACCACGCCCATTCCAATGGAACTCTCAGCACAGCAGGGGAATCAGCCCAGCATGCGAGCGTTCCATTTAACGGGCGCGGTCAAGACAAGCTCAGCTCGTCATGAGCACCGGAGCACCGTGGCTCATGACGAGCTGAGTCATCATGAGCACAGGAGGGGTTAATCATCCTCACCCGCCAACTTGACCAACTTGACCAATATGCAGCACACTTTGTTAAAGCACTGGACAATATTAAAACTGTTCTCCTACTAGATGTGGTATTGGTTAGTCAAGAGATCAATCAGTCAAGTGATATTTAGATCTAAGATGCAAATTCTCTTAGAAAACGGACTTAATTAACTTAATTTAGAAATTTGATTACATTGAAATTAAACTCCATCTGTGTCAAGCTGGGATGGGAGGGCCTTAAGCAGTTCACTTCCACAAATGAGTCAATAGGTTCCGTAATGGAGTAAATGTATAAATACTAAACATGGTTCCCTAAGAGGTCACAGTACTAACAGGGATTTAGCTAAATTATGGTTAATTATAGTCCCCCTTTACTAAATGTATGTTAATTAGGAGCCAAAAGGACACTGGACTGAGCCAGAGTTATTGAAAACCGAGGAGACAGTGAACTCGGTGTACAGTACTAGACAGCTATGGGGCAGTGGCTTAAGTGTGACTCAGTATGGAATTAAGAGGACAGTTTCATGAAGGTGAGCTTCAGGGCAACTGCAAAGAAATGGATTAGCTCATTACAGGAAATCTAAGAGGTTAACGTCCAGAATGTGAGTTCCTGGAAAATGTATAGCACACCACAAGGAATGCTACTGGGATGATGCTCTATGATGATGCTACACTCAACGTAAATGACAAGGGAGCAGAGAAACATCTGTTATATTATGTGTAATTGTATAGTGGGCTAATCCCCCATGAGGGTATCTAGGCACATTTGCACGTGACGGGCAGCTGTCTCCTGGCGAGGCTAATAGATGAGCCGTGTCTTCAGCTTCTTGTGGAACCTGTGAAGCGATGCAGAGACTCTGATGTGAGGAGGGTCGTTCATGACTTAGGGAGATATATGAGAAGGCGCGGAATCTGGCTATGGTTGTGCAGATGAGGGGTGTGCGTGCCAGTGAGAGTCTGGCTGTGCGGAGGTGCCTGGGAGTTGTTCAACAGTGTATGCGGCTCTTGAGGTATCTGGGCCGGTGTTATGTAGTGCTTTGAATGTGTGTGTGAGCAGTTTGAATTGGATTCTTTTGTGGATTGTGAGCCAGTGCAGTTCTCTGAGGTAGGGAGTGATGTGGGTGTGATGAGCTAGTTTGAGTATGAGTCTTGCTGCGTTTTGGTCTAGAGCCAGTTCAGGAGTTTCTTTGTGATTCCTACCTTGAGTGTGTTGCTGTAATCGACTTGTCGTTGATCAGGGCCTGTGTGACCGTCTTACTGGTGTTCTCATGAAGCCATTTGAAGATGTTTTGTAGCATCTTAAAGATGTTGAAGCAGATGGAGGTTATTGTATTTATTTGGGCTGTCATGTCGAGGTTGTTCAGGATGATTCTGAGATTTCTTACGTCGGTGGTGGGTGAGGGTCCTAGGTTAGTAGGCCACCTTATTGAGTCCCAGGCAGAGATTTTCATTTTAAAGATTACCACTTCAGTTTTGTCAGTGTTCAGTTTGAGACAGTTGATTTTCATCCATGCGGCTACCGCTGTCATGCATGTTATGAAGTTGTTTTTGGTAGTGAGGGTCTTGCTGATAGGGAGACGATCAGTTTGTTATCGTCTGCGTAGGAGAGTATGCTGATGTTGTGGAATTTGATTATGTCTGCTAGTGGAGTCATGCAGATGTTGAATGAGGTAGAGATAAGAAATGATGATGGGGGACTCGACATATGGGGTTCTTTGCCTTTGATGGGTAGGGTGGCAGGCACTTTTCTCATGCATACAATGATTCATGTACCAATGTGAGCACAGTAAATGTGATTCAGGCTGACACCAGAGACCATCCTTAAGTCAGCAATGTGATTCTTTGGTGGAACGCTGCATGTGCAAAGCATTCTGCAACACATAAGGGTTTGGTGATAATGTTTTTGGTGCTATTTGTAAGAAGTGAATTAGATAGACCATGTTTATTCTAATTATGAACCTTGCGGTCTCAGTCCTCTTCAGATCAGCCAGACAGGCATGTGCTTTTCGCAGGAACCTAAGATAGTTGTTCGATGGGAAAATTATAGCACTGCTGCGGCTGTCCATTGACTCGTTGGACACAAATGGGATTCATAGTGTTGTGGTTTTGTTTTTGGGCAGATCTTGGTGTCTCCAACTGTAAACTTATTATACCTGACTTGTTCTCTTTTTAGAGTAGCGCCTTTGCCTACCAGAAGGAACTCCCCTTTGACTTTGTTCAGGCTTTAAAAATTGTCATCCAGCCAGCCCTGCAGCTTGAATATATTCAGTAAAGTACTCCAAATTGTCATGCAGTCATTGGACAGATATAATACTATGTGTTTCTGTCAGTCACTGGAGAACTAAGAGTCACCAGCATTAATGTGCGTCACTAGGGGGAACTATGAGGACACTGGGGCAGATTTAGTCAACTGCACCAGAAGCATTGACAGCAGTCCCATTAGTCCATACAGCATGAGCTATGCTGTGTGTTACTAGGAAGGGGGGAAGTGTGTGAGCTCAGTGTGTGCTACGGGGAATTGTGATTGGCCTAGACTAAATGTGGTTTAGTGGGGAAGTAAGAGGGACCTGAGATTAATTGGCACTGGGGAATCAGGGGGGTAGCAGCCTGAGTGAGACTCTCACCAGCTAAATCCACCCCTTCGGTGTTCACATTATCAGGGGTGCCAATTACTCCAGGGGTGCCAAGTTATCTGCTGTTCTTAGTGGAACCCTTAGGTTTCACTGAGAAATGGGGAATTACCAAATGGAACAGTCATTCTGGGTCTCATTTACTTAGTAATTTTTCATTCCTTTATGCGCCCCACCCCAAACATTTTCAGATGATTTGAACAGCTGAAAGATCTGGGGATATAAGACAGGTTTGCTGTCTTTCCGAGGACCTCCTAATGTTCGATTGGTCAAGAAACAGGTTAGCGACAACATTGGAAATCTCACTCTCTCATAATGAGGCATTATGTGTGTGTTACTGTAGAACCAAGGTGATAGTATATGAATGCAGTGCGTTAATTGTGAACAAAGATGACCATGTACTAAATATGTGTTACTGGAGAACTAGATGACCCTGGACTAATGCTTGTTACTGGGGAACTAAGATGACCCTGGGCTAATTGTGTGTCTCAGGAAAACTGTTATGACTCTGGACTAAATGTATGTTTATGGGGAACTGTGATGACCCTGGACTAAATGTGTGCTACTGGGAACTAAGATGATTCTGGACTACTTGTGTGTTACTGGGGAAATAAGATGCTCTTGAACTAAATGGGTATTACTGGGAACTATGAGGGCTCAATGTGTGCTTGAGACCCTAGGCGCATGTAATTTATGGGGAACTAAGAAGTCACCCGCTGGCTTAATGTCAAAAGGGTAGCAGGCATGCACTGGGCTGAGTCATTGAGGAACTAAGCGAAAGGTAGGCTAAATGTGAGTTAGTGTTTAAATAAGAGGACACTGTACAAGAGAAATTCTAACACATAGCCCCTGGTCTGCCAACTATAAGAACATTCTCACAGTTTAGAGGTGGAAGAGGGGCTTTGGAGTAGTCAGAGCCTGGATAAGGGGTGCGACCTAGAGCCATTTGTTGTCTGACAGTGCATGGTTGGCATCTGAGGCGCTGAGCGCTGAAAAGGGGGCGTGGATTACCGGTGGAGAGACTGCCTAACCTGGGGGAAAAAACAAAAAGCTCAGAAGCTGTTGCTGATGTTCTAATGGGTTGTAGTTGCTAAACAACCCCCATATACACTAGTTGTGCAAAATGTCCACAAAAGAGAGGGAAACCCACTCTCTGTAGAGGTTTCCAGCTCATATTTTCTTACATCTTCTGATATAGTTCCTTTACCGGGTGTCCATGTGAAAGGAGTCGATTTTGGTTGACACGAGGGGGCCCAATGTATGTTGGCAGGTCTGTAGCCCCTGTCATGTGACAACTTCACAGTCTCTTCCTTCCAGCTTAAATACAGTGAAAAGCATGCTGCGCCATGTACAAGGGTAATCACCATAAGAAAGATTTATGAACTCCATTAGAACAATATTAGATGACAATTAGTTTTTTTGGGTTGTTACAAATGTATGCTTAAATCATGGATGAAACATTGACACATAAGGGGCTATTAAAAAGATCATGGTGTTTGCAGGCGGTAATACAGCACCCGTTATTACCAATACTATGTATACGTAAAACCAGAGCTCGGTGTTACCAGAGAAGCACCAGTCGATCCAATAAAGGGCCCTAAGAAATGGGTCCCAAAAACACTCCTTATTCTCCAGAGGATGAGTACATGCATTTGAAATTGTTGTGAAAATCTCCAAAACCTTAATTAGCACCTTGAGACCCTCGGGTGAGTAGTCGGGCTTTACAAACTCCTGATTGATTGATTACTCATAACGGCATAGCAAAGTGGACGAACAACGTGGGTGAGCAGTCATTCGGAACTGACTATCTTTGACGAGATGGGATCCAAACAAGATTTGAGGCCTAATGAATACAACATTGCCATGAAAAAGCCCTTTAACACATTTCCAAGGCCAAAACGTGTTGGCTGATAGATTATAAGAATGAAGATTTTGGAGATTTTCACAACTATTTGAAGTCTATATACTCCACTAATATATGCTTATTGCTCATTCTCAAGTGGGTATTGATGTTACTTAAAGAGGACTCCAGCAAGACCTCAGCACATACTTAGAACAGTTCTGGACTCATTGTTCTAAGACCTCCTTCTGAATATCTTCCCTATGGAATGAGACTTGACATGCATGAGACGGTGCTACTGCACACATTTCATGATCTGAATCCTTCATCTCAGGCATTTTACCAAAGACAAAGTCCAGGTTTGACATGGAGGATTTATCTCCAGTAAAATAAAATCATGCAGGATTACAGCACTCGACAGGGCCAGGCGCTGCTTGTTTAGTCCAAAATGGAACTAGCCTGAAATTCAATACAAAGACATTAGGGCCACTCAGAACCACTTCCTGAAAGTTTTCTGGGAGTGCTGGTTTTCCTATTTTATGTAGTGGATGTAGAGTAATGTCTTATTATTGGTAGAGAAACACTTACCTGCTGTTTAGCTTTATTGTTCCCAATATTGGGGCTTTTATTTATTTTTTTCCAGGGGAAATTTACCTTCAAAAATGGACGTACTTATGAGGGGGAGTTTCAGAATGACGTCATAGCAGAGTTTCCCCATTTTCAGATGGACAGAATAAACACCCCTGACCTCAGTGGCATCCGCACACAAAGCCCAGTTGCTTCTGGTAAGGAAAATGAATCAGAGCAAGCCATGTTGTCATTTTTTTAAATGTAAATGTATACATTGATTGCTATGCACCCAAACGGTAATTTAGGGGAGATGGGCTGACTGTTGCCAAGTACTGTGTTAAAAAAACATGGACGCAGAAATGTTATATTACACTATACACTGTGGCCGTCATTACTGGAGCTACGTGATTTCTGCGAGGTAATACCATTTAGAGTAATGCCAATACTAAGGAATTCGTTACCTTTCTCTTGGTGCACTATGACCTCCTGTTTTCAAGTTCAGCAGGTTGGAATGAGGAATAATATAGCTAAATCACATGTTTTGGCCTGTTCTGAGTTTCTAAACAGGAAAGACTTCAGCTGCACAAATTTTACTGGGCAATTTATGCAGGGAAACATCACCAGGTCTTTGCAGTGTTTGCGCACTTAGGCCAATTTATCATTCTTTGACGCAATGCAAGGGTAAGGGCAGGAATGCACCGTATGTACCATTATATGATACATTGCTATCCTTTTCTAGCGCTGGTGCACGTTTCTCTGCCTGGCGCCAACACAAGCACTCTTGCACCATGTTGCAAGGGTGCCTGCGCTGTAGGCAGGGTCGTTTTAGTGCAGGAATGGACACCTTCCTGCGTAAAAACAATCCTTAGAGAGATTTTACTCTTTCTATGTGTGCATTCTGCAGCACACATAGAAAGAGGAATAAACAAGGAGAAATAAAGATATTTCCACTTGTTACGCCTCATATGGGGAGGTGTAGCATTTTGATGCATTCCCAGGTCTTCCACTAATGGTACATCTGGGAATGCGCCAAATTCATGGGTGGGTTCGTGAGAGCTCCCACGCTTCACCCATGGAACACTTCACTGGGGCAGAGTAACGCAAGGCATAGATTTGTGCTGCCATGCATTACTCTACATGTGCTTTCTTTCTCAGGGATGGTATGTCTCGGAACTAGGCCATCACCAAGAGCTCCTAGCTCAGTGGGGTGCTAAATTAAGGGAACAAAATAAAATCAAACCACTGAAATGAAATAAAAATGGTGGGGCTGCTTACTATATGCTCACCTGGGGTACTAGCTGTTAGCAGCTACTCTATGACCGCTCCTGCTACTCCCGTCTTCAAGTCAATCCTTTATGCTCGCCTTCAAGTCCATCCTCTATCCTGCCACTCTGTGCCCTGGTGTCGGGTCGGAATGTTTGAAATGCGACGCTGATGCTATGTGAAAAGACTTTAAGGGGCTTTAGTGAATTTCACACTCTGGTCCTTATGAAGTGCTAGATTATTTCTGAAATTTCACAAGTGTTCCTTACTCATTTGCAGTCCAGGTTGACTCGGATGATATTAGGAATAAAGAAGATGCTGATCCCTCACCCAAAAAGGGGGGCATGCTTCATCCTCAGGGTTTCTGTTGACTTTTACTTTTATGGTTTTGGGCGGTTGAAGCCAGAGTTATCCGTGCAGGTGCCATAAAACAGTAGCAAAGGGGCGTTTGTCTTAGAGAAATGCATCAGCTCACCAACATTGAGAAATACATGGGAAGCAATGGTCTACTACACCTTGACAGCAATTTTTATACACATTTATTTTACTCTTCTAATTAAACACCTTGCGCGGCTTGATAAATCTCACTTCAGTTGTGCGCCTCCCTGGTGCCCCCGTGCTTGGCGCAAGGGCGAAGCACCCCTTGATAATTGTGTCCCTTATCGGATGTAACCCTGTTCGAAGTCAAATTCGCAGTTTGTGCCTGAATCGGTTTTACTGTGATCCGTTTAATGTGGGCCTAAAACATGTGAATGATTGCATAGTAATTACATTCACATTATTCAAAGATGAACACAAAACTATGTGGTGCACTACAATATGACATAATCTGAAATATGTCTTCACCACACAAAGGGTTAGAGAGAGACAATTATATAGGACCACAGTACACCCATCCCAATTTAGTAATTTCATACACAAAATAATGTTGTCCGTATGACATACTAGATTCTTTCTGAGATATCAAAATAGTTCCATTTCTACCTGTACTCCAAATTTAGTATGATGAGATTAGGTTAAAAAGGAAGCCAACCACGTACTCCTATTGTGACATGTTTCATCCTTAGGATTGCTCCTCACCTGCAACGTGTGGTGGTTGTGGTGGTGGGCTCACCAAGATATATGTGTGTGTGGGTATCTTAATCTGTATATGTTTGTCACCTTTTAACTGCTAAACCATGTATTCTTTTTTCCCTTTTAGTCTTGTTTACTTAGCACAAGATTCATTATGTGGCTGACTTGGGCTTTTAGAACTTTCTCATCTTGCAGTCATGATATTTCTGTCTCTGTTTAGAATGCCTTTTTGGTTAGGGGCCTTCGTCAGGACTATCCCCAGAGTTATCCCAAATGTCATCTATCGCCAAATCATTGGCTCATAACTGTGTTTAATTAGAAGAGTAAAATAAATGTGTATACAAATTGCTGTCAAGGTGTAGTAGACCATTGCTTCCCATGTATTTCTCAATGTTGGTGAGCTGATGCATTTCTCTAAGACAAACGCCCCTTTGCTACTGTTTTATGGCACCTGCACGGATAACTCTGGCTTCAACCGCCCAAAACCATAAAAGTAAAAGTCAACAGAAACCCTGAGGATGAAGCATGCCCCCATTTTTGGGTGAGGGATCAGCATCTTCTTTATTCCTAATATCATCCGAGTCAACCTGGACTGCAAATGAGTAAGGAACACTTGTGAAATTTCAGAAATAATCTAGTACTTCATAAGGACCAGAGTGTGAAATTCACTAAAGCCCCCTAAAGTCTTTTCACATAGCATCAGCGTCGCATTTCAAACATTCCGACCCGACACCAGGGCACAGAGTGGCAGGATAGAGGATGGACTTGAAGGCGAGCATAAAGGATTGACTTGAAGACGGGAGTAGCAGGAGCGGTCATAGAGTAGCTGCTAACAACTAGTGCCCTAGGTGAGCCATATAGTAAGCAGCCACACCATTTTTATTTCATTTCAGTGTTTTGATTTTATTTTGTTCCCTTAATTTAGCACCCCACTGAACTAGAAGCTCTTGGTAATCGCCTAGTTCCGAGACATACCATCGCTGAGGAAGAAAGCAGAAGGGGTAAGTGAGGAAGTGATAAGTAGGATGGATAAACCATTAGGCACAAGCGAAGCAAAGTTAAGTAAAGTATTGTGCATTTATTGTCTGGCTTGACTAGTACCTAAATAGCACCCTCTTATGCTTTAGGATTTCTTTCAGCAACTTATGTCTTCCTGTAATAAAAAACAGTAAAAACGTTAGAAATTATACACCATGCCAGCACACAGAATGCACATGGGGTTGAGGAAAAACCACCTAAACAGTTGTGGCTCCTAGGCATGCAAAATTCACTCAGATTCCAGAGGGTGGATGCATAGAAAAAACTAGTAGGCCTAACTGGCCAACCCATTTACGCCCTCTGCCACCAAATAGCAACTCTTCAATGCATTTTTCCTGCACGTTGTATTTTACACCGTATTGCCATTACCTGCTTGAGTTAAGTCAGGAATGGTGTTTTTTAGGTTGGGGTGGACAGTGCAGCTTCCTCCGTGACCTGCTGCTTACGATATACATGGATAGAAGCTTTGGGTTTGCCCCTCATAATTACTTATTCCAGCCATTGGCTTAAGGCATTATCCCTCACATTTTAGATTGACCCAAAGGAGAATATATTTCTCATTGCCAGGCTGTTGGCTGTTTGAAGTATCACCCCACCTCCTTTGGAGTGCTTGCAATGTAACACACAAGGGATTATTTTAAATTAAAAAAGTACACTCAACCATCATACTTTTTTCTCATTCAGTTCTTCATTGAATTCTTCCTTTGCATACACAAAGCAATCCTTAAGTTTTACTGTAGCAGGTATTTTGGAATGTTTTTATTTATCACATTGTCAATACCTGTTCAATCCCACAATGCCATCACAACCAGTACAATATAACCAACATGACACATCACCAATATTAACACCACCCCACCAGCAACATATATCACCATCACTACTAGCATCATTACCACTACAAAAAGGCCACACAACACTAGTACCGCTATCTTACATCACCAATACCACCACCATCACCTATATGACACTAAAGCCAACGCCACCAGGAATACTTCCACCACCGATAGCACCAATACCACTACACCAGCACCACTAATGACACTACCAAACATTGGCAAAGCCACTAGGGCCAATATTGCATAACGTTCCTGTTTGTACCACAGCACACCTTTAAACAGGTACACCGGGTGCAAACAAGGACAGTGTGCCCTATTACAAGGAAATGCGCTATGCCAAGGCACCTATGAGCTCTCACTGCCCTGAGGGCAGAGCAGTAGTGAATGACAGAACTGCTGTTTGAATCGGCTACTCCATCATTCTCTGTGCTGGTTTGGCTGTGGTACATTCCATTATGTTAGTTGTGGAAGAATGCAGTCCAATTTAAAGTTGGAAAGGCTGGTCCTGAATGGTGTTGTAAATCGATACTTCTGTGACAACTGCCCAAAGTTTGGGCAGAAAAGATTTGCTCTGTACATTTTGTATTGTCAACTGAGATCCTCGAATCCTCCAATATGTGGTCAGGATTTCACTATTCCTTGGTATTAATAAAGTCTGGCTCATAATGCTTGTAAAGATATCTCCTTAGAGAACCATCTATGTTCCAAGGAGTGGGAATAATATAGGGCTAGTAACAAAAGCATAGCCTATCTCATCTGGATTCCGTTCATGGCCAGCTCAGACAAAGTCATGAATCTTCCCTGGTGATAGAAAATTCACTCTTCAAAACTCCCATGATGACATAAGTTGACATGGAGCAGCAAACAAACTCAAAACTACTTTAAAGGTTGCAACACTATACCTTGCAAACATCAGCCCGAAGTCGAACTCCAGTTGGGGGTGGCAACCAATTTGAGGCTCTACTTTTAGACAAACCATTGGGCAAAAAAGAGGTATCTGTGTGGTATAACTGGATATTGGAGGAGTCTGATGGAGAATTCCAACTTCTAGAGATGTAGTGGGGCTCTGCCCTAGTATGTCCTAACCTAGCTCATCTGTGGATGATATCATTTCAAGTTCTATGGGATATTGTGAAGCCTGCATGGCTGCGTAGAAACCACCTGTACAAGCTTCATAGAGCATATTATTCCCCACGAAGGATTTCAAAATGTACCCAAGGTTCCCCGGTGGCCTGTGCTAGATGTGGCCTAATGGAGGCCACTGACGTACATATGTTTTTTGAATGCCCCTGCATTTCAGTTTTTTGGGATTCCATTAGTAAGTTGCTTTCTGATTCTTTGGGTTTCCAAATTTCTATAGATCTACCACTTGTCATATTGGGAGTGAGCGATGGAGTTCGAAGCCCAGCGAAAAATCTTCTTTTCTATTCCATTTTCCTGGCAAGAAGGGAGATCTGTATAAAGTGTAAGGATCAGCATCTACCGTCGCTACCTGATTGGCGAGCTTCCGTCCTTCAAGTGTCTAGACTTGATTTGGCAAGAGCTGGGAACCGCAATAAAAGATCCTTTTGGCATTTGCTAAAATGGAACTAGCTGTCCGGGTTTTTTTTTTCCCCCGGTCCAATGATTATGCTGCTATGGTTTACCTCCCTCTGTTTACCGGATTTTACTTTCCCGGTTTTCCTTATTTTTTTGGGCAGTAACATCCACAAGCATATGGTTTTCAATTGCAGGCCTAAGTTACCCTTGTTATGCTGAAGGGTCGCGAAATAGGAACAGTTTATAACCCCTGCCAGTCTTGTACTGAGACAGCATATGGTACACAAACAACCTGCAATATTTGAAACCTTGTGGAATATGAGGACAAAAAAAAAAACTACGTCAAAGGAGCACATCGTGTTCCAGCTTCATTTTTATTGTAAACTAGCTTACCCGTCGTGCGTTGCTGCGATCTCAGAAGAAAGGAAATTCAAGGAAACTCGTTATGATAATATTAAATTTACATTGTGTCATTGTTATTGAAACTTATTCATTTTATTTTTTAAAACATTTCTAAGTGTGGCTTGAGCAGTGCGTCCTCGATTGGCTTCCAATCTTGATTCTGGGTGCTCTCCTGTTTCATTCGAGTGGGCTTGAGCAATGCGTAATTGATCGTTTTCCAATCTTGATTCTCGTTGCTCTCCTGTTTCATTCGAGCAGGCTTGAGCAGTGCATAATCGATCTGTTTCCAATCTTGATTCTCGTTGCTTGTTCGTTTGAGAAGAACCGGTTTGAGCAGTGCGTACTCGATCGTCTTCTAATCTTGATTCTCGTTGCGTGTTCGTTTGAGAATTACGGGCTTGAGCAGCTTGTATTTGAACAGCTTCTAATCTTGCTTCCAGTTGCTCATCTGTTTCTGAAGCTCGTAATGCCTTTTTCTTTCGTGCTTCTGATGTAGATTGACCAATCGATTTCCGTTTGGGGGTCATAACTGTCGACGATGCTCGCAAATTCGCTGTCTATTTCAGTATTCGAAAGATTATGAGGGCCCTGGGGGGCCGATTAAAAAAAAGTTTTTTTTACAGAAACATTCGCGGGAGTGTACTCAACAACTTCCCAAAGTTTCATGGCGATCGGATAAATGGTGTAGTAATGCATAAAGGACAGACAGACAGACATATAGATGTAGAATATTGAGCCATTTGCAGTAAGGCTTGCTGCATATTATAAGCGAGGGAGCACAGCCCAGATAATTGGTAGGGAAGGGAAATCCACACCCTAACGAAGAAAAACTTTCAAATGACGGTATAAAATGGACAGCTCTCCATAAGAAGTAATAGAAACTGATGTTTTATGAGTAAATATATAATTGATGAAGGTAGTAAAACAATTTCAGAATTTTCTCTGAACGTATGGAAATAAATATCTTCACTATATAAACGTACAATTTACACATAAATTGTTCATAGCACGACATGCCAACTCATTAATTTCAGTATGTGCACAGAAATCCACAGGTGAATAATGCATTATAAGGAGAACCTTTTGATATTTTTGCACATGTTTTGGTAACTGGCCGTTGAAGTAACCCACAACCTATTAGAAACGTACATGTGTAACTCACACTAATTGTGCTCAATCTTTATCTTTTTTAAATGAAGTAATGCTTGTACTTAAAACTTTGCTGGTGTGTAAATTGTGCACCATGTCATTTTTACTATACAAAATCAGGCTTGTCTTTGGTACTGCAATATTTCTATTTTATGTACATATAGTCAATCTATGCTGTGTATGTTTGTTGGCTCTTTACCTCCTACTTTGTTTATCTTAAATGATCCAGCCGCTTAAAGAGTAATTTGAGGAATAGTAGGCTGGATGACGTCATCAGATATGTCATTAGAGATGTCATGTGTGATGTAATCAATTGTGTCTTTTAACATATCATGAGTGATGTAATATGTGATGTCATATGTTATCCATGGCCGGGGTGCATGCTCAGTAAACTATAACAGGTGAATTTCAGTACTTTTTTGTCTTTAGTGTTCGTGTTTTTTCAATGCCTAACTATAATGTCACTTTAATCTTTGTTTTTTTCAAAACCCGCCCCTACACACACACACACATACAAGTATTGTCTTGGGCCTGTTGTAAAATATTATGTTAAATTGAATAGAGAGGGACCCCCGTAACCAGGGGAATAGGGTACTTATCAACAGTAAAGTAAAAGTTTCCCTTGGTAAGTTTCTTGACTAATCAAGCCCACATTTTGATATTGGACATTTACACTAGACAAAATATAACTGAAACATATATGTAAAAAACTTATTTCAAATGTATTATTTTGTTAAAAACATAGAAAAATCACACAGTAAAAGCATATATAAAAAATACAATTCTACTTCACACAAAGTTTGTCAACATAAGATACTAACTGTACAAATATAATAAACAATGCCCTTAAATTCATCAATAAAAGACACAATACAGGGGAAAGACAGAAGGAGGGACAGTATCATTTGTCGTTGAAATTTAGCACATCGAGTATTGCAATCTCAAAACACCAATCCTGGGCGCTTTCAAATCTTGCGACCTGCAGGTTTGGCACGGTTACCCAACTGAGCAATTTATGTGGCGTCAACATAAATTGCTCAATTGGGTAACCGTGCCAAACCTGCAGTATATTTGTACAGTTAGTATCTTATGTTGACAAACTTTGTGTGAAGTAGAATTGTATTTTTTATATATGCTTTTACTGTGTGATTTTTCTATGTTTTTAACAAAATAATAAATTTGAAATACGTTTTTTACATATATGTTTCTGTTATATTTTGTCTAGTGTAAATGTCCAATATCAAAATGTGACCTTGATTAGTCAAGAAACTTACCAAGGGAAACTTTGACTTTACTGTAAAATATTATGTACCTTCACATCATTGTACGTAAATATAAATATGAATTTGTTAAATAGCGTGGGAGACAATTTGTAATAAACAGAAAAAAACATTGTGGTATATCTTCACCATGGATGACAGATGCATGTAAGAGAATAGCTGTGGAGTGAAGGATAAAGGGTGAGACTACTGTGCAATCCTTTATTCTACTGTAAGTGGTTAATTTATCCTTTATGTTTTACTAGCATAGAGTAAGTTTAACAACCTTTTCTCTTGAATGTAATGTCCTATCTTAACATCTGCTCCTACCCTTTTATCACTTTCATTATTCTCGATTTATTGCCATGCTTTCTGAAAGATCATCTACGGATGCCTGAGGCGAGTAATAATGTTAGTTTATTTTGCTTCACAGAAAAAATTCCTTCTGTATTTGCAAGTCTGGACATGGGTTCTATACTTGGATCAAATATAGAACTAGATATATCGTCCTTGTTGGAAGTGTTTCCAGAGGATGAAAGACCAAATCAACTCAAACAAGTGAGTAACCTCCATGTTTTTTCTCTTTATTGCTGATTTGGAGGTAATGAGGTAATGAGGAACTCCAGCCAAAAAGGTAATCTAATCCCCTTTCCAGACAACCTAAAGGAAGCTGTCTCGATATATTTCTTTTATTAACCCAGAGAGAAATTGAAAAGTCAATTTGACGGCGTATTCGTGCAGGCACATGGCAACCATAATAACCCTTTCGGAAGTCCTTGTAGCCCAGATGTGAATCTCTAGATGGTTATTATTTCCTGCATTTGAAGATAAAAAAATAATAGGAACATGTCGGGTGATTAGCCTGTGGCCCTCTGCCAAAACACTCCCACCGTCACCAAATAAAATAGCCATGTTGTAAAACCCTCACCTTCCTCAACCTCAAAAGAAGTTCATGAGGGTACTCGATCCCATGACCATCCTGACTGGGTGCAGCCTACATGCAAAGACCAGTTCTGATTGATGAAAAGCAGGAAGCCATTGGCTGAAACAATCTGGTGTTTTAGTCATTCTAACTGGCTACCCTTCCGAATTGCTCTATCTGTTGAGGGCATCATGATTGGTTAATGGGTAGCCAGTTAGAATTACAAGGGCCCACCACACCTTAGTGGGTTGGCTTTGCTGGCCAGGACCTGTAGCAAAGCACAGGAACTCTACAATGGTCTGTGTACACAGGGTTGGTGTTTCTTATTGTGACCACCCATTATTATTCGTTACATTTAATATATTAGACCAATTTTCTTCTCAGATTTCTTTAATACTAGTGCACCACACAATTGGTTCTGACCATTTGCACCCAGGGTTACTCATTGCATTTCTATTTTTGACCACATTTCATTTCAATTTTCTACTTAAATAGCAATGTATTATACATGTGATTCCTGCTATTACTGGAGTGCTTCCGGGTTTATTATGCGGAGCTGTACGAAAGTCAGTTGGGGGTGGAGGCCCACGAAATTGCGGCGTATCTGCAGTCGAGGCAGCTTCCGGTCCTTGACGAGGACGATGCGAAAACTTTAGGTGGACCGATCACGTTGGCTGAGATCAGGGCAGCCATTAAGCACATGGCGCGGAATAAAACGCCCGGGGTGGATGGATTACCGATAGAGTTCTACCAGAAGTTCGTAGATAGTCTGGCGCCCAGACTGCTGGTGGTATATACGGAAGCTTACAGGTCGGGGGGTCTGCCCGGTTCAATGAGGGAAGCGCTGATAGTGCCGTTGCTGAAACCCGGCAGGGAACCGACGGATGTGAAGTCCTATAGACCATTGTCCATGCTGACGGTGGACTACAAGATATTGAGTCGGATTTTGGCCACCAGGTTGGCCCCACATATGACTGGCCTGGTACACAGGGATCAGGCGGGGTTTATCCCCACGAGGAGCACGGCGTTAAATATTCGTCGCCTGGTTGGGATATTGGATGGTGCTATGAATGAGGACGGTACCCAGGCGGTGTTGTCGGTAGACATTGAGAAGGCATTCGATAGTTTAGAGTGGATCTATCTGGATGAAGTCCTAGTGCGATTTGGTATTGGAGATGGGTTCCGCAGGTGGACGCAGGTGCTGTATTCCTCGGCGACGGTGCGGGTACGCCTGGGCAGTTTAGTGTCAGCGGCTTATCCGGTCGGTAGGGGCACGCGACAGGGGTGCTCCCTTTCCCCCCTTCTGTTCGCATTGGCGATGGAACCCTTGGCGGTGCAAGCCAGGTCGGGAGACGTATATGCAGGGATTGCAAGTGGTGGGCAGCTGCACCATATCTCGCTGTACGTGGATGATCTGCTGTTGTATATGGAGGACACGGAACGGGCTTTGGAAGGGGCGATGGAAATGCTGTCAGAGTTTGGCCGGTTATCGGGCCTCAGAGTTAACTGGGCGAAGACCTGTGTCTTTCCGCTTCGAACGGATGTACCCTGCCCTGCACGTGATTTGGGAGTGGTCTGGGAGCCATCTTGTTTTACTTATTTGGGAGTCCGCATCTACCACGAGGCCGCGGACCTGCTAGAGGGCAATATTGGTCGGTGCGTGCGGGCGCTGAGAGGCTGTATGGCCTTTTGGGCGTCCCTACCACTGACGGTGTCGGGTAGGATTGCTCTTTTGAAAATGGTAGCGCTTCCGCGGCTCCTGTATTATTTCCGGACGCTGCCCATTTGGATTCCTCAGAGGATCTTTAAGGACTTGAGGACGATGGTTATTGATTTCCTGTGGGGGCATGGTCGCCGTAGAGTGGCACTGAACACGTTGCTACGCCCTAAGATCGAAGGGGGGATGGCCGTTCCCGACTTTGAGCTATACTACTTGGCGGCGCAGCTTCAGGTTCTGACGCAGCATGTGGCCAGGGTGTTCAGGGGGCCGGAATGCGACCGAGAGTTGGGGATACAGCGTCATGTACTGGCCTATATCGTTATGCAGCAGAAACTGGAGTTGCGAGGCCTCACCATGGAGGAGCGGACGCTCAGGCTATGTTGGCAGAGGAGTCTGAGAATGGCAAAGGCGACTCGGCCGTATGCACCGGAGATACCGATCGGCATGTTGACAGCTCTGCCGCATGGGGGCGATTGGTCCCCATTGTCGGAATGGGAGGAATCGGGACTGCAAGTAGTAGGGGACTTGTATGTAGATGGGACCTTGGTGCCCTTCGGGGTACTGCAGGAACAGTTTGGGTTGCCTGAGGGGGGCTTTCTATTGCACGTGGCGGTGGTGGCGGCCATCCAGAAACATTGGAGGGGAGGGCTCATTGAGCCGGAAATGACCATGGCGTGCCAGTACGTAGTGATGGCCGCTGGCACCTTTAAAGCGGTGACCTGCCTCCATAACAGGATGTTGAACGAGGGACTGGAACCGCTCCTAGGGCTCAAGGCGAAATGGGAGGCGAGTATAGGTAGGCCCATTCCGGACACAGTGTGGAGCCATATACTTCAGCGTACATGGAAGGGCACGAGGAACGCGCGCTTCCAGCAGGTGCACTTCTTTGTCTTACATAGGGCCTACTTGACTCCGGAGAAGATCAGACGGTACTTCCAGGTGCAGGACCCACGGTGCCCAAGGTGCTTGGCGCCGGAGGCGGATATGGATCACCTGTTCTGGGGTTGTTCGAACTTGGGGGCTTACTGGGCGGAGGTAGGGGAACTTCTCAATGCAGTGACCGACAGGGAGGTGGTGTTTGATATGGCGGCGTGCCTGTTGCTTTGGTTCCCACACACCAAACACACTAAGGTGACCAGCAAGTTTATTGACCTGGGGCTGATACTGGCGCAGAGGGAGATTACCTGGCACTGGAAGTCCAGGGGAGGACCGTCTGTTAGGAGGTGGAAGAATGACCTGCTGAGGTGGTCCGAGTGCGAGAGTGTGCTTCGGATGAGGCAGGCTGTCAAGCTTGATAATGAGAAGGCCTTGGACTTAGCGCGTGCATGGGAATTGATAGTGCAGGACTTGCGCGATTCATTGGTAGAGGATGAGGACTGACTGGATAGGACTTGAGGACACCGCGAGGCGTAGGAGTACAGAGATATCATTGGATCTGTAGTGGAACCCATACCAGAGTCAGGAACATGGCACACACCATTAGCGGTTGCGGGAGGAGTGGGGTTGGGGTTGTTTTGGGGCTGTTCCGGGGTGGGCAAGGAGCCGGGAGGCACTTAGCTACGGCAGCGATTCTGGGCCGGGACCGGTGACTGGGTATGTGGCGCGTAGGTGGAGCATAGGTGGATAACGGGCAGTGGCGGGGGAATACGGGATGACAAGATAGGGCCTCGTAGGACATGGGAAAGGGACTGCCAGCGGCTCTGTAGCACTGGAATGTACGCATAGGATGGCTGATGTTGGGGATAGGTTGTGGTTGGGGGGGTAAAATGCGGATACGTAAAAAGTTTTTCGACCATTGTCCCTAGGGGACACTCACCATGATGTCTTGCTACTAATTGGGATACTGTGCCGCCCGGCCTCCGGGATGCGGGCTGAATGGCTGTGTAAGATACACGCTCTTATGTTTGATGCGGGGGGACACCATGAGTGAATTGGTTGAGCAATTGTATGCTATGGTTTCTAATTCTGCAATAAAAACAAATTTAAAAAAAAAATGTGATTCCTGCTATTAGCACCAAAGCCTTCTCCTCACATTTAGGGGCTTATTTACAAGTCACTTGCGCTGTTGGTGCTTTACTTTTAATATGGGAAAAAATGACATACCGGCAGACATATTTTATTTCATTGTGTCTATTTTAATAACAATGCATCAAACATTTGTTTCAAACTGCTCATTGAGTACTGTGTTTTGTGACGTATTTATCTCAACGTTACTGTTTAAATGAATAAACATGTCTAGCAAATCTAAGTTTGCACAGTGATTTTGTAAAGGTGTGAGCTAGTGTCGAAAAAATACTTTGATTTAAGATTGCCATTGTTTTTTTGTGTAGGTGGAGTATGCGGTTTTGAGACACCTCTCTGAGCTGCGAAGAATTTACAACGTGTACAGCAGCCTGGGACAAGAGATTTCTGTCGACAACACATTCCTAATGACAAGGTTCCAATTCTGGAGGTTTCTGAAGGACTGCAAATTCCATCACTATGACATGACGATGTGTGACATGGACAGGATACTAAATGGTTAGAATCAATGATTCAGTTTCTTGTGGGGAAAATCCATTTGATGGGTGCAGACTTAAAAACTGTATTGAAAGTAAGCAGGCCAGACTAGGAATTCTCAACCACTGTTTAAAAAAAATATATATATATTTAAAATTATTTTTTATACATTATACAATCACTGTTTTTAATGCTATCTTTTGGGGGTTTATTTCCTATCACATGCAGCTGTAGAATGTGTTGTTTGCTAAAAACACAATTGTAACCCTTACCTTGCTTACTAAAAGATGGTTTTCTCATTCATGTCTAGGAGCCTTATTATGACTGTGGCGGTGTGGCAGTGGGCCGCCATGCCAGCACCCCGCTGCCACACTGTCAAAGCCATATTGAGACCACCCACCGTATTCCGACTGGAATCCAGGTTGGGTGGTCCTGGGGCGATTGGCCCGTGGCAGTGCAGTTCTAAGGCTCATACCTGAGCCGTAGCAGGGCACAGCAGTGGGAACGCCATTGCACGTTCCTGAAGAACATAGACGGTCAAGTCCATCCCCTGAGGTAACCGGGGGTGCATGAATACAGGGGGGCCCACCATGGGCCCCCTGCATGCATCCCCTGGTGCAGAGGCAACAGGGGTCCCTGTAGGGGCCACTGTATTTCCTCACACCACACTTTTCATGACGGGCTCACCGCCATGAAAACTGCGGTGGTTAGGAAACTCCTAATATGCTTGGCGGTGCCACAGCGGCACCTCAAGCATATTAGGGGCCTCAGACCACTGCAAGACCACCAGGGATCGCGAATCCCTGACGGCAGCAGCGGTCCCATGGTGATCCAATCTCCCTACTTGTAATAGGGCTGTCGGACCATAGCTGCGGTGGTAACTGCACCTCCACCGTGGGTTTGCTCATTCACCGGACCTCCAAACTCATAATAAGGCCCTTAGACTTCATGCCCTGCAAATGTATTCTGACAAATTGAGGTATAAGACCATTTCTAAGTATTTAATCTTTATCTAGCTTTCTCAAAGATGCAAGGATTTAGATCAGCACATTGCGTGTCTCATTATTAAAGTTCCAAGGTGATGAGGGTTACATTTCCAAACTTCTTTGACCCACTTAATGAGTTATGAAGGAAATGGTCAGAAATTTCCCCACACCCAGAGTTACCAACATCTGGCCCATTTTGAGTTGGACCTTGACTGATCACTAAGAAATGAGGAATTACCTGAAAATCTGTAATTCCTGGTCTAATCCCCCAGTAATTCCTCAGTTTGACTCCGGCTTTCACTTGAAGATTTTGGCTGCTTCAGCTACCAAAACCTCCAAATGAAAGCAATTAGATTTGCGGTGTTCCTGAAGACTTTGTCATTTGAATGGTGCTGGTATTTACCATTACTGTCCCCATAGCAATTAAGTGGCCATTCATAATGAGGGTCTTTATGTATTATGCATACAAATCTGAATTCCCCCAATCCCTTTCATTGGCAACAAGTGCAGGACTTTCAGAACTGCTTGGAAGTGATCATGTAGAATGAGAACTCAAATCAACTTTGCTGTCTGTTTCTGCCCAGCCAACAGCTGGGTAGAGAGTTTCTGAGGAAGGCCTTGGTATGTATTGTTTCCTCCACTGAAATATGAACACGTCTGTGAAGAGAGGACAGATATAGTGCTACGTTCTTTGTGCTTTTAAGTGAAAATGTATAGTTTTTACAGGCTAGGAAAGGCGAGCTTGAAAAGAGCTTATGACCCATATGGAGAGGTTCTTCTCTCTCAAGGATTGTGCATGTCAAGCGTTTTCTCTCGGTCTTGTGGGAGTCAATGTCTACAGAGTATCTGTTATTGAGTACTGATGTACCAAAGCCTCAGGTACTATGCACTGCTCATTGAATGTCCTATTTGGATCTTAACTCACGAACTGTAGGGTGGTCAAGCAGTCATGGCTTACTATAGAAGGTGAGAAATACGGTTACAAGGTAATACAACTTAATAAAGCCCAGTCTGTGGCTTCAAAAATATATGTTTTCTTTTACTACAACAAATATTAGAACTATTATGATGGTCAGAAAATAGAAGACATTGACACTTTCTGGGGCAAAGATATGAATCCAAGTATTAATTGAATGCACAAGTTAAAGGATTGTAAAGTTTGCTGCCCGTTTTCATCCAAAGCCTTGAAGGACAGGGAAGGGAGGCTTCTTCTGTGGCTTTAGAAAGCACAGACACAGAAATCTATAACTTCTGAGTATGACAGTGATACATCTGCTAAGTCTCACAAAAGAGAAGGTCCCATGACCAAGGGATCTCTGAGGAAAGCAGAAAAGTCCCTAAAACTTCCCATCTGGCTAAGGAAACTCTGGAAAAGGAGAAAAAGAGACAAATCTCCTCAAAGGCCGCCTCATCTGAGCCCAATGCATCATCTAACAGGCTGCACACATCCCTCTCAGAACCGTCAATGAAAGAGACTCCTCTTAGAGCCCCTTCGACTGCACCATCACCGTCGACAGCAATATCATCAATGACGTCGATAATTATTACTGTCTCGTCGATGACACATCGCCAAAAAGGTACCTTTAATTTTCCAAGTGTGTGAGTCACTGCAAGAAGTTTATATCATTTAGCCCTTCTCTGATACTATTTTTGTAATTACTTCATAGTGACAACGACCCCCCAGTCCATGTCCTGAGGAGAACCCGTCAAACACAGTTGGGTTCGAAACGCGTCGACGTCCTTACCTGCAAGATACCAATTATTTAAGGCTCAATAGGAATGTAACTAATACATGTGCAAATTGCTCAGCAGCTTTTGTGTAATTCCTATTTTGCAGCACTTGGTGATAAATGCACTGTGTATCTGTTGCAGGTGGTAACAAGTAGGCTAGTATTCTATTCTGTCAGTCCGCTTGTTCGTTCCATATTCAGGATTGGTGCCTCATAGATTGTTTAACCCGAGGCATAGCACAGTTGTCCATGCAAATTATTTGTTTGAATTTCTCTGGTCTAAGTTTTCACATTTTGTGTCATGTTGCTTTCAATTCACTGAATGTATCGTTTGTAAATTTTGTAAATGTTGTGTTGTGTCTTTTGACGCCTAAAAAACTTTTTCTAAACCTTTTTATAAAATAAAAAAGTGATTCAAGACACATGTTTGTCCAACCTAGTAAATAATCAAACTAGTTGGTGAATGATCATAGAGAATCAAACTGTCCGGCCACTTTGTTTGTTTACTTTATGAATAGTGGTCCAGGCCGGTCAGTGACAGGACCCAAGCCTTTCCCAGTTTCCCCCTGTTGGCCATCATGACAGACACAGACATGGCTAAATCCCTTGGCACTCTGCAGTTCAGAATGTTGCCTTTTCAAGAGGCATGTGGAAGAGGTTCGTGACCTACAGATTAGGATACCAGCTCTTCGAACAGTATTAGCCTTTCTAGTCACACTATGGATCTGCTTACTAGCAACAGCCCAACCATCATCCGCCCATGGCAGCATATACAAAGCAAGGCCCTCAAGGAAAGTAACCCACACAGAGTCTAGACACCGGCCGCAAACAGTAACCTCAATTAGGTGCCGGCTACCTCTACTTCTTCCCCTCCCATGAATGCGAACATTACCAACTACCTCTATCAATGGCAGCAAATAACTTCAGACTGATGGATATTGGATCTTGTCACCTCTGACCATATCCTGGAGTTTATCAAGAGATCACTAAACAATCCACCAAGGAGAGCACCCCCCCCTCATCTTCACGTACTCAAAAAGGAAGCCTTTATTATGCTTGCCAAGAGAGCAATCGAAAAAGTTCCTTTTTCCCAGAAGAGCATGGGTTTCTACTCCTAGTTTTCCTCATCAAAAAGAAAACGGGGGAATGCAGACCCTTCCTAGACTTCAGGAAATAAAACACAATTTTGCTGAAGCAATCTTTTCGCAAGGTCACTCTCTTCGACATCCTGCACCTCCTAAACAACGGAGACAATATGACAACGTTGGACTTACAGGATGCATATTTCTACATCCCAAACACAGTAAATATCTTTGCTTCACCATAGCCGATGCCCATTTGTAGCTCAGAGGCCTCCTATTCGACCTCAAGTCAGCCACTCTCTGAAAGGACGTTTTCTGGGGTATTCCCCTACTTGGACTACTGGCTGCTCAAACCCCAAAACCATTGCAAGCGTTCAAAGCTGCAGAAGCTTGCCTCACATTGTTACGCAAACTGGGTCTAACCGCGAATCATCAAAATTCATCAACTATTCCAAAGCAGAGAATAATTATTTCTAGGCTTCATCCTGGATACAATTCAACACAAAGCCTTTCTCTCTCAGGGCAGACAACAAAGGCGAAAAATCTGGCTATTAAACTCTCCAGAAAAAAGTCAGTTTTAGTGCGTGTACAAGACGCTGTTGGGCATGATGTCCCCTGCAATCAATCTAATCCCTCTTGCACACCTGAAAATGAGACCAATACAAGAGGAACTACAAAGACAGTGGATTCAGACAGAAAGTTTGTTAGAGGACCTGATAAGTATCACTCCAAGGATGGTGGAAACACTAACGTGATGGTCTAAAATCTCTCGTCTCTCGAAGGGCCGCAAATGTTTGCCTCCAATGCTTGACTTCGTGTAACTACGGATGCCTCCCTAGATGGCAGGGGCAGCCACCTGCAGGACCTGCAAATTCAAGGGAAGTGGTCTACGCTTCAGAAGACCAAGCATATCAACCACCTGGAACTGAAAGCTAGCTTTCTCACCCTAAAAGCTTTCCATCCAAGTATAGTATGATCTTCGGTGCTGGTGCGCACAGAGAATACAACCAGCATGCACTATGTCAAGAAGCAAGGGGTACAAGATCGCTAGCGCTGTCCTAGGAAGCCCAAGAGCTTTGGAGCAGGCTCCCAACTCACAAGATCTCCCTGAAGGCAGAGCACTCATCCGGAACAAACAACATCTTGGCAGACACACTCAGCAGAACCAAGGACAGTTGCCACAAGTGGGAACTGGAAAAGTCAAAGCTGGACTGAATATTCTCACTTTGGGGAAAACCAGCATTGGATCTCTTCGCCACAAGCAAGAACAATAAATTCCAGTTGTATGCCAGTCAGTAACTACATCCAGGGTCATGAGGCAATGCCTTTTTGATCGGGTGGTCCAAGATCTATGCATACGCTTTTCCTTCTTTTACCCTCATACTGAAGGTTCTCATCAAGATGAAAGTGGAATGATGTTGCTTCATCCTGATTGCTCCCAACATTGGTTTGTGGAGCTTCTCCTCCTGTCAGAGTCCAGTCCCATTTGCCTAACGACAATGCAAACACTATTGACTATGAACCAGGGCCAAGTCCTCCATCCAGACCCAGCTTCTTACCACTTTTGTGCATGGCTCCTGTATTCCACGAGTTCTGAGAGTTGAATATTCCTCAAGACTGCAGGAATATTCTCTCAAAAGCAAGAGTGGAAGCGACAATCAAAACATGCAAGCTGAATTAGAAACGGTTCTGTTGATGGTGTCAGCAATCCAACCAGCATCTGTTAGAGGCATCACCTGAGCAGATTCTACCTTATCTCCTTTTGCTTGCACGTTCAGGCTTGGTGCTCGTGTCTATTAAGGTACGTCTTGCTGCAATATCAAGATATAGACAATCTCTCCGCTCTCTCTCTCTCTACCTCTGTTTCACGAGAATCATTAAAGAATTCATGAAGTGATTGTTCAGAGCTTTCCCTCCAGTTCGAGCTCTTCCCCCAGAATGGCACCTAAATGTAGTCCTCGCACAACTTATGAAACCTCCATTTGAACCCATTCACAGAGCAGACCTCAAGGTTCTCACATGGAAGGTAGCTTAACTGTTGGCTCTTACTTCAGCTAGCAGAGTAAGTGAGATACAGACTTTCACAATGCAGGAATTCTTTTTTTGTTTCACAAATGCTGATGTGGTTCTTAGAACAAATCCAAGATTCATTCTCAAGGTTCCATCGCAGTTTCATCTCAATGAACCGATCATACTATGAACTTTTTTCCCAAATCCGACATCACCAGCAGAAAGGTCTTGCATACACATGACATTAAACGTTGTCTACAATTGTACTTACATCGCACTAAACAGCTTGGAAGAACTGATCAGCTGTTGGTATCTTATGGACAAACTCGACAGGGTGCTTCACTCACGAAAGCAATTATTGCAAGTTGGTTTTCTCCCAACATCCAGTTTTGCCACTCGAAAGCTGGCCTACCGCTCACAGGGAAGTCAAGGGTGCATTCATAGAGGGAAGGTTCTACTTTGGCTGCCCTAATTGCAGGTGCTTTGCTGGAGAAAATATGTTGTGCTGCAACTTGGAAGGGCACCCTCACGTTCATGCTGCACTATTGCTTGGAATCAGCACAGCACATTGATGCTGCTGTTGGACAGGCAGTATTATTTCATCTATTTCAACAAGGTTGAGCCACTGTTACTATATGTACTTATTTATGTTTATGTACAGGAATTATATGTATATAAGAATACTGGTGGCACCCAGTTTTGAAGAGCCAGATCCCGTAATGTTAAAAGAGTGGACTGAGAGCTTTTTGGAGGCATCGCAGGGCTGGTACGGATCCTAATCAAATACGCTGACAAGGACAGATCATGTCTCCAACAGCAGACTGAGGCGTTAGAAACTGAGCTTACAGCTTACCAACAACAGGAACTTATCTCAAAATATCGGGCTGATACAGAAGCATTCCTTCAAAAACATGAATATACCATTAAAATGTGCAAACTACAAAAAATCACCAGGGATTAACTGGACTATGAACGTGGTCAAATATCCATGTTTGCGAGAAGATTTTAAAATATGAGGCGGCAGAGTCAGGTTGAGGGCAATAGAGAGAAACAAGAAAAACACCCCAGCGATACTGAAACGGAATGAGCGCAGAGCTGGAGACCGATACGGATGAAAGTGCACAAACATTAGGAGCAACCTACTAAATCATTATCCATCACAGACAAATTAGATTGGATCACTGCCAAACCTTAAGGGAAAGAAATCAAGGGACTCAAAAGCACTTAAAACAAAAAGGACGGAGGCGGAACCAGTGGAAAAGACTTAGCTCAAGAAAACACAAATACAAAGAAAATTGGAGCTCAAAATAAAAGCAAGAATGGATGCAAGTTCCATCATTAGTTTATCAGACCTCACATTAACTCAGGCTGAAAAGGATGTTTTGCTGCTGGGGTTATCATACTGCCCTGAAAGTCCTTTGAATTACACACAAACCAGAACTGAGGGCATCCTATATTATCTGCGCATGGGATTATTGGAAAATATGTCAAAGTATATTGATTTTTTCTTGTAATAACTTGTAAAGAATCTACCTTCCTATGTAATGGTCACTGGTGACTTTTTAAGGAATTTTTATGATATTCCCATGGAAGATGATTATGATTTGATTGCACTTGACGTCCATATACGAGCGTTCAGCACAAGGATGGCTTGAGGGCAGTGAGCTACTTTTCATAGAGTAGAAAGGTCAGCCTGTACAAACACACACAAATGCTATTAACTATGGCTAGATGATCCATGGGGTGTGCAACTTCTTTCTTTTTGGGGGAGAGTTGTTCCAGAAGGTTCACGGGCTGCAATGGGCACCTGTTTCGCGCCTGACTATGCATGCTTGCATGTAGGCTGATTGGAGGAACAGGTGCTCCGCAAGGACCAAGGGGAGATATGGGATGACCACATTGTAGTCTGGACTAGATTCATAGACAAACTATGTGTGATATGGAAGGGGTCAGTGGAATCTGCGTAACATTTTGTGAGGGAGATAAATGTAAACACTTTCAATTTACAATCTACACACAACAGTAGCAGTTCTAGTGTGACATTCCTTGATTTGGAAGTTTTTGTACATAATGGCACACTGGAAATGCGCCTATATAGGAAAACAACTGCAAGCAATGCAAACATACACACATCCAGTTTTCACCCCAGTCACACAAAAATGAGCATGCCATATGGGGAAAATGCTACGTGTGAAGAGAAATTGTAGTATGGCAGTTGAAGCACTACACTGTAAGTAGAACTGAAACAGAGATGTGTACAGAGAGGGCATAGCCTCAGAATGGGTGAGGAGGTGCAGAGATAAGCTAACAAAAAAGACAGGGAGACTATACTATTTGCCAAACAGCAAAAATATGAGTTAAGGGAAAATAAAACACAAGTAAAATTCATAAACTCATATAATAACTAAGAGAAGACTGAGGGCCTTACTCACGAAAAATTGGCATATTGTCAAGGCAGATTCTGTAATAGGAAACCTTATACCCAAGAAACCCCAGATCACGTACAAACAAGCACCTCACTCAAGGATGCCCTTGTACATAGTAGCCCAAAAATATTAAGTCAGATGAGCTGGATACAACCCCAGGCAGGTTTTAGAAAATGCTCAAGGTGCAAGGCACAATATAACCACCTATGTGTCGCAATTCAATACAAAACCAATCAAAATAAGAGGTGCATACAATTGTAGAATGGAGTACGCAGTGTATGTACTAAATTGCCCATGCAATTTGAGTTACGTAGGCACCACAACATTAGCTGTCCACAAAAGGATATTACAGCACATGCGTGCTATCACCAGCAGTGACCTAATCTATCCAGTTGCAAGCCATTGTGCAACACACCATCAGAATGATCCTAATCAAATCAAGTATTATGCGATTGATGCAGTAACCCCAAACAGGACAGGTGGCGACTGGGTGAGAGCATTAAGGAAACTTGAGGCAAGGTACATAATAACTCTTAATTGCAAAGTACTGAATGGTCTCAATTAGGACGAAGAATTACATTCCTGCCTCTAAGCATGTATATCTGAATGACTATGACATCACCCATGTGGGCAAGAATTTGGCCCTATGTTATCTTCTTTTCTCTTTCTTTTCTCCTTTTTCTCTTTTCCTTATCTTTCTTTTTGTTACCATCACACTAAAGTATATCACTTTAATTGGAATGATATTTCTCTGGGAATATGGGCATGTCAAAAAAACAATGATATTGATTTGACTCAATGTATGTCACCTTGACAAGTTATAATGACAACATTTTTTCATTGCCCGCAGATAAATAATGCATGTCTGTAGAGGTAGCCAGCATCGGGAAATGCCTAAATGGTGATAGTGATGTTATGACTGCACACTTGGGATTAATATGTATGCATTTCACTGAATGACCAGGCCCTATCCGAACATAGTATGCCATTTAAATATATCCAGCCCTTTTTATGACACAGATGCAAGTATCAGTAAAAAAACCCAAGCAGCACTGTGGAACCTTTCAGTGCTAGGTGGCTGCACCATATGATTGTGTAATTGGGCAGCAAGGATGTTGTGAGCAAATTGTGCAATATAATACATGAAGTAAGGTTTAATTTAATACAATTGTTGTTTTGGTGTGTGCACCATTGATTAATGTGGTTTCAACATGTGTCCAAACAATTGTGGCAATGAATTACTAAAATGAGGTAATGTATTGTAACCAAAGTTCAGGTGATCGTGAGCATTACCATATCTAAAAAGTGATTTTGGGCAAATTATGATGTACTGGGAAGTACGTGCCTCCAGAAGGATTGTATCCTTTTCTATGATATAGGAAACGTAAAAGTAGTATCAATATGCATGCATGTCATATAACCAAGGCCGCTGTGGTCAGCAGAAACGCGTAATGGCGGAAGAGAATTTAGAGGAGAAAGATTGTGTGTATATATTTATAAAATATTTGTGTATATAGCACGCTTATTTTATCATGTATATTGCATTTATGTATTTAGATATCAAACCCAGTTACCCATCATCCTCAACGGGTACTTATATTACAAAATGTGTAACTACAATAACTTATTGTGATTTAAGCATGTGAATCTATGAAATATCCAATACTTGAGAAGAAAATGAGTTACTTACCTGTAACTGCAGTTCTCCACCATTAGTATCTTTCATAGATTCACATGTGACCCAGCCTCCTCCCATGATAATCTCCTCTTATAGCTTGAGATTATTTTATTACCACTTGTGCTTCAAAATGTGAGGGACTCAGCCTCTCTTAGGAGTGTTCTGCAGTGTCGTATCGGCTGATTAGCTGTGAAGGGTTATTCCTTTTTTTTTTAAAGGACATAGATAGGCTATTAAATTGATGTTTCATTGTCATTATAGCCTATGATAATACATACTGCTTTGTTATGCTACAGTGGGGCTCCCATTTCAACAACGGGGAATGATTCAAACTTGGGAATCTATGAAAGATACCAAATCTAGAGAACTACAGCTACAGTTACAGTTAAATAACTCATTTTCTTCCTCGTTTTTCGAGCAAAACGTCTGAATTGGAGGAATTAACAACACCTAGTAGATACTATACCAGTGGTTCACTGTGTCCCATGTGCAGCTGTGGCGTCAACATAGATGTCCAAGACCTGGGGAAGATCCACATCTCTATTGTACTGTGGCCCCATGTGTTTTATTAAAACTTCTTCATCATATGCTACATTTATTTTTTAGTTTTATAAATAGAGATGAAAATAATTGCTGGTTTTAATTTTATTTTTACAGGTACCACATCTCCCGACTTGCTACACTCTCCGCATGAGACTCTTTTGTTGAGAACTTTTTTGAGCTACATTGTCCATCTCTCATTTCACATTTGTCAGCAGGAAAATAAGTAAGTTAATTTCTAATAATAAGACCATGTACCTCTCCAAAATATTTTAGCCTGTTTAGTATATGTAGTAGGTCATGATTTTGACCATACAATGGAGCATTTTATCCACGTCCTTATCTATTAAATCCCTTTTTATTGTTTTTTTAAAAGAAATTTTTATTTGACCTAACTACATTCCCTTGATATTCTGTGGTCCTCACCTCTGTTTTCAAGGTTTAACCACTCTCACTTCACTCCTGTTGATTGCGGAAGATTCCTCGAAGACTCAATAACAATGGCCGCAGAATGTGAGTGGTAGTTACAACACCCAGTATATATCATAATGCTTCATGAAGTGCTTACAGGTGCACTAAATACTTCCTTTTCCGAGTTTTGGAGGGTGATATTGGACAGAGTATGCAGATTCTGTATTTATCATACCAAAATCAGCATGTTTTGCCTTTTTTCTGCATATTTTCTCCCAGCAAATGTTTGGTAGGTTTCATATGCAAGATCAATTGGGTGTGATAATCATTACACCACTCGGGATTCGGATCTTTATGCAGACTCATTGTTAGGTTAAGCCTGCAGGCGGCGCATATCATGCCTGCTTACAGAAAGGGGGCACTCGTGGAAGTATACATTTGACAGGTTATGGTCCATGGGAGGGACAAAGACATGCTGGACAGCCTAAAATAAATAGAAAGCAAGCAAATGTTATCTACAAACCACAAAGCCAATGGTAACCAGTGGGAGAATGCATTCTGACTTAGGTCAGCTATCAGAATATCCACAAGAAGTCTTTGCCCAGTAGGCTTCAACCTGAAAATGGGGTTTCAAGCCTGTCCATTACTAACTAATCGTTGGCATTTATCGCCGTCCTTTGCTCCCTTCTAAATGAGCACTCCATCACTTCCTGCATCAGGACCCTGTGTTTGTGTGGAGCATAAGCCAAGTACAGATTAATTTAACTTAATTGCGCTTGAAGTACTATTTTTTCTTTTAAATAGCACCAACTTGTCCTGACCAGAAAGTATTAAGGCGCTTTACATGAGCATCAGTTAAATTACACTAGGACCCTTTTATTTTTTCAGCCATGGGGAGATTACATGATTTGCCCAGAAACACAGGATGTTGAGGCGACACCGAGACTGGAACCTGGTTTCTCAGCTTCGAAGTCGGCATCGCTGTCTGCAGCGCCAAGCTTACTTTGTGTGCTGGTCCAGGGGTTTGGTCCATTTAATACTCTGCTGACTTTTGGCACTGGAAGATAGCGGTCATCATCATCATCAAAATAACTTTATTTCGCATTTAAGAAAAATGCATAAAAGTACATAGGATAAGTAACATTTCAATAAATTAAACTAAAAATAGAACCCATGGACATGTGATCTTTTCTTAAAATCCTAAAAAGATAGCAAACATCATATACAATTCATTTCTATTAAAAATATTTACAATTGATCAGTGATTAGTTAGGCTGTGAGTTTTTACAGCTGCACATAGAAAAGGGGCAATTACACAACACACATATTGAGTCTCAAGCTGTTGCATGACGGACAATGCTGTAATATGGCTATGCAAGCTACATTTTTTTTATAAAGGGGGATAATAAATGTGCTTTGTCTAAATTAATGTGCCCTCTGTTTGAACTTGTTTAGAAGGCTGGTCTTCAACATATGTCCTGGAAGATAGCTTTTCTAGTGGCCATAACTTCCGTCTCTAGGGTTAGTGAGATCCAGGCCCTCTGATGTAAAGACAGAGTCGTGGTGAGGACTCATCTCAGTTTTATTCCTAAAGTAGTGTCTGATTTCGATGTTATTGAGACAGTTTTGCTACTGACTGTCTTCCAGAACCCCTCTCCTTTAGCAAAAGAGATTTTTATTTGCTCATTGTTAAGAGGGTTTAAAAATTGCATTTGGATAAGACCAAAGACATTAGACAGACTAACCATCTATTTTTTTTATATATAGTCCAATTAGAACAGGACTGGCCACTTCAAAACAGCCAATGTCCAGATGGATTGTTTCCTGCATCCTATTTTGTTACAATAAAGGAGACAAATCAGTGTCATGTATCCCAGAGCCCACTCAATGAGCGTTAGAAGTGCTACTGTGGTTCAATTAAGAAACATTTCTAATACATACATGTGTAAGGCAGCTACAAGAAGGACCACACATACTCACAGGGCGTTATTGCCTTCGTATAGGTTCCAAAGCACATTACCAAGTGGGTCTAGGTTGTCTATGGAATCTTTAAGGTTAATACAAGAGTGATGGCTTTCCCTTTTCCTTTTCCCTCTCCCTTTGTAAGGAATTGGCATGCTTTTCTGTGGTTATTACTAATAATAAAGATCCCTTAGTGGAGAATGAATATTGACTTACCTGTAATCCTAGTTCTCCCATAGGGGTATCATTATTATAGTCATAAGCAACCCTCTCTTCTCCCCAGAGAAAGGGCAAAGGGAATCATCCGGATCTTTTATCTCAGAATAAAAGCAGTAGCGGCTGGTGGCAGGCTTAAGTGGTGAGGCAAATACATCTGCCATATTGACCCGCAGGCACGCACTGAGACATTGTGAATGTCTTTAGGCTCAACGGCATAGTTCTGAATCATGGCTCGTTATAAAGAATTTATAACGGACCATGACAGAGCTCAGTTGGCAAATTAATATCAGTTTAAGGTGATCAGTATACATTGGTAGTGTGCAGACAAAAGTAATGACAATCATGACATGAGAATGCACTAACCAGCAGCAAACCACTCAAACAACAAATCCATATTTGTGCGCATAAAATGGCAAAGTGGCATCGTCGTAAATACGTACTTAACCACTGGCTCGCCTCCACCTGTCCTCTTCTCCTTGGTGTTCCTCAGTCCTGCAGGGAGCATATGGTTGTAGCCAACACCCCTAACCACTCCAGACACTGTTCTCATGCTGCTGATAATATTAAACCCCATGAGAGGAGCACCAGCATTGGTTGGAGCGTGCTTGTTCGGTGCTCCCTCAGGCACTAGGGGCCTGTGTCTGCTCCACCCAGCTGTCTAAGACAGTTCGGGTTTGAGAGAGGTTCAAAGTGTGTGTTTGGCTGGTAGTCGCAAGACAGCCAGTCAAAGTGACATGTGCACTTTAAACTTAAGTGCCCACCTCTCCTCCCTGCTGTCACCAGTAAGCAGTAATCCCTCCAACCAGCCCAGACACTTGGCTTGCGAGAGGTGAAAAATAAAATAGTAATAAATTAACTTTATTAGCATTTTATTTTTTGACTCTGCAGCATTTTATTTAGTGGGGTGATGCTTCTCCGCCCTAATTGAGAGCCGCAACTGTATAAAAGAACTGTCTCTACTGCAACCAAGAGGGCATGATGTTATTTTTTTTTTTAAACCTACTTTATTGGTTTTATGAAATGTCGCGTTACGCATAAGCATTGATACAGTCGATACATAGGCAGCTCAACAAGAAGCGAGTGAATATGAGTATAAGGCAGATGCCTACTCATATGGGGTATTGACCTTTTAGTATCAGTCTATTTTTCAACTCTTTTACTGGCTAATTGTCAATCAGGGTCAAGATAAAACAAAAAAACCCATACTACCCACCCCCTCCCTCTTGGCTGACTCACCCCCGAATAATATAATTCTGGCCCAGGATTCAGCCTAGTCCACCTGTATTCTCCATTTGGAGTCCCAAATAGAGGGGTACAGCCCAACTCGCCGGTCCCTGTGTCAAGGGCATGATGGGTTATTGGCGGTATGTTATTCCTTAAAGGAGCTGCACAGTTTTCCCTGCCTTTCAGGCTTCAGCCTGTTAGCCCACATTTTCCCTAATTTCTCTCAATCTTTTTAAAAAAAAGGTTGGTGAAAGAGTTTTCTAGTCCCTAGCTTAATCTACAGGCTTTGATTTCATTTAGGTTTAAAGTATTTTATGCAGCGTGACACACCAAGACAAATGCACAGCAGCATAAGGTCGGCAGTAGAAAAAGTGCTTGAATCTGGCATGACACAACATTTTAGGTTTAAAGCATTTTTATTAAGACAAAACATAGGAGGTAAGGACACATGGGGAGTAGGGTTACATACATTCAGGTGATGAGCTGAGTATAAATCTACGAGTGCGATGGTGGACAAAGCTACTGTAAAAGAAGGAAAAACAATGGCAAAATGATAAAAGCTGAATACAGTCGACACCATTCAGCAGACTAGAAAAGGAAAGGCAATAATGCAATAAACCAACCTCACCAACCCCCAGAACCCCTCCCTCCAAACACCCCAACTCGCCCCAACCCCCACCCACCTCCCCCCCGTCCAATACTCGGCTATAATGACACAACATTTTAATACAAACGCCACCCCAACGTTCAATTGCCCCAGCCCAACAAAGCCCCCCCACCCCACCCACTGTCCAGTGCGCTACTGACATGCAACCCATACTCCAAGGCTGTAGGTGATTGGGAAAGAGGGCTTCACCCCGCTCACTGATCTGGCGCCAGCGGGCTCGTAAGCCGCAGAAGGCGGAGGTATCTCGGACAGGTGAGCTCCCTGAACTCTGTGAGCAGCAAAGAGTGAAACGGTTGCCACAGTTCATTAAATTGCGCTATGTCCCCAGCCACCACCAGAGACAGTTTCTCCATACCCAGCACATGCCACAGTCGGTGGAGCCAGCCCGTGACTGTGGGCGTTGTGTCCGTGCGCCAGTGTATCAAGATGTTCTGAACTGCAGAACCAAGGGCGATGGCGATCTGCCTGCCTCTTCTGGACCTGAGGGGATACATTAAGTCATTTGGGAGTCCTAGCAGGGTATATGCCGGGAAGCGTGGGAGCTCAATGCCAAAGTGAGAGTCAATTTCGTCTAGCACTTCCTTCCAGTGGAGAAGTGTGGCTCACTGGTTAGAGGAGGCAGACCTGGAAGCAGAGGTCAGCCCGGGACCAGGGTTCAATTCCCGGCTCGGCTGGGTCTTGAGTCCAAAATATCCACGGACTCGACAATTCTCACTCCGGTGCCTACTCGAACCACGGGTTCACACTCTGCGACTCTGGGCAATAGCTTGCTTAATCTCCACAACGGCCCCTCGCGGCGGGATGCCTGGCTTTCACCTTGCGGATGCCCTGATGGGTATCTCACAGGGGAATACCAGGACGGGTTCCCTAAGCAAGCGCCGGGACGCCCCGTTGGGGCAGCTGTGCGCTATACAAGATACACTACATTTACATTTACATTCCAGTAATCAGCTAAAAGAGGACAATCCCATAGGATGTGCGTGAGCGTACCCCGATGTCCGCACCCCCACCAGCATGTGTCTGCCTTACTGTGGTCGAACTCATGGATCCGCTCAGGCGTGTAATACCAGTAAGTGGACACCTTGGTGAAAGTATCAGTGAGGCCCATGTGATATGCGGAGTGGCGCGCCCTATAAGAAATGTGGTCCCATTCCTTGGGGCTCAATGTCCTCCCAAGTTCCCGCTCCCATCTAGCCCTCCCGGGGTTATGAAAGTGTGTTGAGGGCAATTGTAAGAACTTATACAAATCCGAGATTAGTTTCGAGTCTGACGTACGGGACAACAGCCATCTCTCACACGGCGAGAGCATCCTATCCGCCACGTCCCTCACCTGCGGCTGAAGAGCCCAATGCCGGACCTGCATATAACGGTGTCTCTCAGTTTCGGGGAGTGAGAATTCCTGACGGAACTGTGTGAACGGGATGACCCCCTCGGGGCCATACAGGTGACATAAAGCTCTGCACCCTGCCTGCCGCCAATGTGTAAAGGCTCCTTTCTCCATTCCGGGAGTGAAGGCAGGGTTGTCCACCAGCGGCGAGAGCGGCAAAGGGAATGATGTGAGGTCATACCGGAGGTAAGTTGCGTCCCAAACCCGCAAAGGCACTCTAGTGATAAAGGAGGCGTAGAGATTCTTAGGCCGATGGGTCCGGTGTAGGAACGGTATCTCCTGCAGAGGCCGCCCCGCCACCGCCTGGTCCTGAAAAAGCCAGTGCTTATCCGACTCCCATCTGCACCATTCGACTAAATACCTCAATTGCGTTGCTTGAAAGTATTTACGGAAGTCGGGAATGCCTAGACCTCCAGCGTCAGGAGACAATAGGGAGAGGGTCCTGCGTAATCTAGGCTTTTTTCCTTGCCAAATAAAACGGGCCACATCCGACTGCAGCTGCTGTATCCATTCCGCTGGTGGTTGAAGCGGCAGGGCCCTGAATAAGTAGAGCACCTGCGGCAAGATCGTCATCTTAACGGCAGCAATTCTACCCAACCAGGAGAGGATGCCGCGATTCCAGCGGCCCAGTTCGTTCCTGATCTTAACTCCCAGGGCCAGGTAATTAGCCGAGACCATGGCCGGCAGTGTAGGTGCTATCTGAATCCCCAAATACGGTATCGCTTCTGAGGACCAAAGTAACGGGAATCTGTTCTGCAGATACGCCCTGGTGGCAGGCGCCAGGGAGATATCCAAAGCCACTGACTTCCCCATATTCACCTTAAAGCCTGAGACCGAACCGAACACTGCTAATTCTTCCATACAGGCCAGCAGTGCTATCCGGGGTGCAGCCAACGTGAAGATGACATCGTCAGAGTAGAGACTAATTGTATGGGTAAATCCACCCATCCGTATCCCCTCCACTGCTGGTTGGGTCCGCACCCTTTGGGGGAACGGCTCCATGTATAGAGCAAAGAGCAAGGGTGAGAGTGGACAGCCCTGCCTGGTGCCTCTCTCAATGGTGAAGGCCGCGGAGGCATGGCCGTTCACCCGGACCACTGCCGATGGTTCCTTATAGCAGTTGAGAACCATGGAGCGGAACTTCTCCCCAATGCCCGCCTTCACCAGTACCTGCTCCAAAAAGGGTTAATGTACTCGGTCAAACGCCTTCTCTGCGTCTACCGTTAGCATCATCCTTTCACCCGGAATCCGGGAAGCCTTTTCCAGCAGATGGACCACCCGCTTTGTATTATCCACTGTCTGCCGCTCCGGGACAAAGCCCGCCTGATCCGGGTCGATGAGGCCGGGCAAGTGGGGTGCCAAACGACTGGCCAGGATCCCAGTATAGAGTTTCAATTCCACATTCAAGAGGGATATCGGTCTGTAGGACCCACAATATTTAGGATCCTTCCCTGGTTTGGGGATGACCGTAATAGAAGCCCTCAGGAGATCAGGCGGGATGGCACCAGGTTCTGCGAAAGAGTTGAAAATGTGGGTGAGGACTGGGGCCAATGACTTGCAGAATGTCTTATAAAAGAGGGCAGAGTAGCCGTCCGGGCCCGGTGCCTTGCCATGTTTGAGTCTGGCAATGGCCGACACTACTTCCTCTATGCTAATATCCCTGTTCAGGTGGTCCGCCTGTAGAGGCTCCAAGGAGGGCAGGGTGACCGAATCCAAATAGGAGGTCATAGCAGGCACATCCGACGGGTCGCCGGCGTAAAGGTTTTCATAGAACCCTCGGAACACCGCCGAGATACGGGCATCGTCCGTCACTGCACTGCCCGGGGGGTCAGAGATTTCCTTCACCAACTGACTCTGCCTAGTGACCCGGAGTCTATTGGCCAAAAGTTTGCCACAACGATCCCCTCCGGTATAAAAGGCGTGGTGCAGCCGAAGGGCCGCATATTCTGCCTGGTCCACATCTAAGGCGGCTAGGAGTTTCCTTGCTTCTTTAAGCTGCCGCCAAATCCTTGGCGCCCCTGTCCTACGGTGGATCAACTCCAGCTCCCGAACTCTGTCAGTAAGCTCATCCCTCTTTATCCTGCGCTCCTTGTTTTCGGCCGCGGAAATCGACAAGAACTTCCCCCTGAGGACAGCCTTCAAAGCTGCCCATTGCGTGGCCCGGGTGGTATCTGTGTTGGCATTGTGAGCCAAATATTCACGGAGCACCTGCTCAATACGGTCCGTCACCAGTTTCCTATGTAACAGAGTATCCCTGAGGCGCCAAGTCCTCGCCGGAGAGGCAGAGGGGGGCAGGCAAAAAGAGGCCTCAACCGGGGCATGATCCGACAAGGAAATTACCCCCATATCCACGGCAGATGCCAGCGCCTGCACTGGCGAGGTGACCAGAAGATGATCAAGCCTCGCGTAGGTCTTATGCGCGTGGGAATAGTACGAGTAGTCCCTGTCTGTGGGATGCATATGACGCCAGAGGTCCAGGAGGTCCTCCTCCGCAAGCCTAGCCCTACAACCGGCAGAGAATTCCCCGACTTGCGGGGAGCGCTGCGCTGATCTGTCTACAACCGAGTCGAAGACCATATTAAGATCTCCCCCGAGGATAATATGCCTGTCCGGCGAGGCAGTGATCTCCTCCACCGCAGATTGTAAGAACCGCTCCTGCTTGTCATTGGGACTATAAAGGGAACCTATCGTGAATGTAATTCCCCCCACCTTGAACCTATGTGCCAGCAACCTCCCTTTTACTTCGGTGAATTTGTGAATGTGTTCCCCTCTAAAGTGTCGGGCCACCAGAATCGCCACCCCGGCTGTCTTGGTGGTGCCAGAGGAAAAGAACTGCGTCAGGAATTTATGAGAGCGTAACCTGTGTGTGTCCTGCGGTAGTAAGTGTGTTTCTTGAAGGAGGCATATGTCCGCTCGAGCATTTTCTAACAGGGAGAGCACTGCCCGCCGCTTACCGGGATTGTTCAGACCCCGAACATTCAACTTTCACATTTAAAAGTGTAAGGAGGCATAATGGGAGGTGTACGTAAAGGCGTAGGTGTCCTGCGAGGAGGTTGTAGCGGGCGCGTGTACCCCACCCCCCAGCTCAAGCAACAAAACAATCGGCCAAAAACAATAAGCAAAGCCACTCCCCCCTACGCTGAGCAACCCATCACCCGCAATGAACCCCAACGTGACCGTGTCTCCCCCCCATACACCAGCCAGCTCCCCTCTCCATCCCCATAACCGCTTCCCCTCTCGCGCTGATCAGAACAAGGTGGAAAAAAACAGGTAAAGCAACAGATTCTAGCGTAGCGCACTGGACAACCCCTTCCCCTACACCCAACTCCCACATCCCCTCCCGGTTCCCCAACACCCCAACACAACCCCCCCTACCCCCAGAACTCCGTCCCCGTCCCCCCAAAAATGGAGTCAAAGGAACCATTGTCCAAGCCCGGCCCAAACAGGCAAGTCTATGGAAAGTCACAAAAGTGGACGTCCAGCCACTACGCAACCCCTGCTCCCCCCCCCCACCCCCCCACCCCCTAGGCCCCCAAACCTGCAGTTCGGAGAAAGCGATGTCGATCTCCCCCCGGAGAACTTCTTAGGCGGTCAAAGCAACCTTGCCAGTCGCCGTTTCTCTAGTGACTCCTCTCACAGCACTATCCATTTCAGCCCAGATGGTGGGCGAGTCAGGCCTCGCCAAAGAAGTCGAAAGCCTGCGGCCGGGGATCGATTGCCAGCCATCCCTGGTGACTCGGCGGCGGCGTGGGGTGGGTGCGTCTTCGTCGGTCGCTGTAATGCCCAGTACTGCACAGGTGTCTTGGAGCGAGCGCAGCTGATGCAATATTCCGTTCCAGCGGAAGATGAGGCGGAAAGGGTGTCCCCAAGAGTATTGAGTGTCGTGTTCCTGCAAAAGTCAGTCGCAACTTTAAAGGACTTGCGTTTCTGTAGGGTGACCACTGAGAGGTCTTGAAAGAGGGCTACCCTACGGCTCCTGAACTCCAACGAGGGTTTGGTGCGAGCCACCCGGAGGATTCTTTCTTTCAGGGTGTAATCCGGCAGGTAGGCCAGGAGGTCGGGAGGGGGCGCCGGGGATCTGCGCCGCGGGCCCACTCTATGCGCCCTGTCGATCCTTATAGAAAAGTCAGTTGGTTCATCTAGGATATCCCTGAACAGATCCTGCAGGTAGCCCGCCGCATCCTCCCCTTCTTCTCCGAGAGGAACACCCCGGACCCGGATGTTGTTCCTCCGGGAACGGTTTTCTAAATCCTCCACGTGCGATTGGAGATCGATTTGCTGGTCTCGGAGCCTGATCACCTCCTGCTGAAGCTGCGTGAGTTCCTCGTCTCGGGCATGACCAGCCTCTTCCACGGAGGTCACCCTTTCTCCCAAGCCATCAACCTCTCGCCTCACCTCTCGCACCTCCTCTGCCACCTCCTGCTTGAGCGCCTGGAAGTCCTCTCGGAGAGAGCTGAAGAGCGATTCGAGGAAGGACCTGTTGACTGGCGGCTCCCCTCCGCTCGCTCCCTGGGAGCTGCTTGACTGTCCCGGGGAGTGCTGTCCGCTGTCTTGCCGTGCGGTGCCCCTGCTCAGCATTTCTGGCAGGGTGCGGTCACCCTTCTTATTTCCTTTGTTACCAGCCATTGGACGGTGCTCCCCAGTCACCACCAGTGATATCCGCGTCCAGTACGTAGCTGAGCCGCTAGCCAGCTGAACCGTTCCGGTATTCGAAGTCTTCTGCGCGCCAGCACTGCCAGGCGCCGTCCGCACTTCCTGATCTATATGTGCCTCAGGGGCCCAGCTGAGCGCACCAATCCTGGCTCGACCTCAAGCAACGAAAGTTAACCAAGCCTCCCGGAGTGGGGCATCCCTCCTTCAGTGCGCAGAGCTGTCCTTGTGTATTCCGATCGCCAACAGGGCCACCCCGAAGTCACACACCCCTGTATGAGCCTGCCGGGATTACGACCTCACCGTCGGCAACCAGATGTGACCCCGGGTCAGGTTAAGCCCACTGCTGACCGCTCAGTAGGCCTGGCGTAGTCCTCCGGTAATTCGGGCCTACCAGCTCCTCGTCCCTCCCAGGAACACTAAGGGGGGTCACACAGAGCTGACCTCACCTTTGCTGCCAGACCCTGCTGCCTTCAGGAGCACCGAGCTCATCCACTGCGGTCGGCGCGATGCACGAAGAGTAACCCGCCGGTAGGCCACCCGGCCGGGGGAATGGGAGCACACCTCTCCGCTCCGACCTCTCACCACCGCAATTAGGCCCACGGTCCTCCGATCCCTGCAGCCAATCCAGCGCACACCAGGCAGCCGACCTTCCCGGCAGCGAACTCCGCGAGGCGCAGACTCTCGCCTGGACGGCTCCCGCCTTGGGCCTCCCGCGTCTCCTCTCCGGGCACATTTGCCGGCAGCCTCCGGCCAGCACCCCTCCTGCCCTCCGTGGGGAAAGACAGGGTCCTGTAGGGGCCGGCCGCCCAGTCAGCAGCCAGGGACGCAGCCAGTCTAGAGCGATCTCCCCCCGCCGGGCACACCACTGCGCCTCACCAGTCTCCGCCGGGTGGTCGTCTCCGCATTTGGCTCCGGGCTGTTCAGGCCTGCGGCCTCGTTCAGTGTCTCTCGCATTCCTCTTGCGGCCGCGACTCGGCCTTGCCACCCCTCCGGACCCGGTCAGGCACGCCGCCTGGCACACCCCAGGCTTCACACCATGTCCGCGGGGTCGTGCTGTAGCAGCGGCCAGGCCAGTCAGGGCCCCACGCCGCACCAAGCAATTCAGGGCCTCCGCTCGGCACTCCGGGCTCAGGTAGTCCCACAAGGTGGGCCCAGCAGCACTTCCGGTCGAGGCCACGACCCTCGCGGATTCCGGCTCCTGACCAAATTGCGCCGTTAACGCCGTCTAGCCCACCAATTTTCTTCTGATGTAGGCTTTTAGGTCCCCCACCCCTTCCGCCGCCGCTAGATAGCAGCGGGGGGGGGAGATCGTCGGTAAATAGGCTGCTTAGGGGCCTAGGTCGGAGGAGATCGCCGAAGTCACGTCCTCCTACTCCGCCATCTTGGCCACGCCGGTCCTTTGATTTCATTTAAAGGTGGTTTTCTTTTTACAGTATGCAGCTGACAATAGGCCAATATAACATTTTATAAACAATTTCTATTTCTTAGAAATGTTATCTTTTCTCATTTTTAAATATATGCTGTGTAAAATGTGTTCCTGGATTCTGCGTGTTGGCAGGACAATTCAGTGCTTATAACTATAATAAAGATTCCTCTGGAGAATTACGATTACAATAAGTAATTATTTATTTTATGGTTTGTTGTAAAGGGAGTTTAAGATGTTATATATCTCCATATCTATCAAAGAGAGTAGTGCTTTCTGTATGGCTTTAAGGATACACATAAGAGATCAATACTGTTCTCTTCCACACAGGAGACAAATAGCTCCCCCTATATAGGAAACCTCATATCTCCTTATGAGGGACTGTGGCTGAGATGGAACACATGCCTGGGTAAAAAGATCAATACAGTGGAATTAACCACACTTCAAGTGGCTAAGCTACTGATGATAGAGAGCCATTATGACAGCCAGGTTTCGAAAGGATATCACCCTCTGTCTCGAAATAATAGGCAGGAGAAAAGAGTAGAGAGTAGAAGCATCATAGAAGAAGTTCAACCAATGCTTTTCTGATGTAGCAAACCTAATTTTGTGATTCGGTAACCTGTTACCGTATCGCAAAATGGGTTTGCGATTCAGTATTAGGAAGGGGCGTGTTTAGGGTGTCCCTTCCTAATACCAAATCGAATGGGTATATATGAATGTTTTGTGACCGCAATTGTGGTCGCAAAACATTTGCATTTTACCACCTACTTCAAGTAGGTGGTAACCCCTTGGCAAATGGCAAGGGGTCCCCAAGGGACCCATTCCCCTTTGTGAATGTTTGTAAAACAATTTTTAAGAGCAGGCAGTGGTCCAACGGACCACTGCCTGCTCTTAAAAAAATTAAGGAAAATGGGCTGCTGTCCAAAAATAAGATTGCTTTATTGAAAAGCAATCACGGACACGATGGTCTGCTGATCTCAGCAGGCCACCATCCCCATGATCTTTGCGATTCCTAGGGGGTCGCAAATTGCGACCTACCTCATTAATATTCATGAGGTAGGTCATTTGCGACTCCCTAGGAATTCGCAAACAGTGTACTATACACCTTCATACATTGGATTTAGTGATTTCCTAATTGCGAATCCTTGTGATTCTCAATTAGGGATTCGCAAAATGCTATCAACATACATCTGGCCCTATCAGGCTTGAGTGTGAAGTGTTCCAAGCCTCACAAAAAGGGCTCAGCACTGGGGCACGAAAAGCCTCAGCATCTAAGGGGTTAAAGAAATAATAAATAAACTAAAGTGAGTACTCAGCTCTTTCAGGTAGATTTTCTTCTTTTCGAGAATGATTTACTTCAAAGACTGACATGTTTCGTCTATACCCAGTTTATAAAATCTAACTGTTTTTGCACATCTTTCTATGCATGGTCACTTTCCTGCTACATATACTCTGGTTCTCCTTGTGGAAGTGCTGCAGTGGGAAAAATAAAATATGTCTTTCTTCCTTTTGTTAATAACTATAGCAGAACTGAAAAAACACAAAAAACCTCCATCCTGCTCAATTTTAGTTGTTGCCATTTCTTAATATTTAGCACAGTTTGTCCCTGAGCACTTACTACTTTTTGATGGCATTGAGTTGGAAGCTCTGATGAAATCCCCCAATCTCCACCCAGTCCTACTCTCTCACATCCTCTGTAGTTGGTACTGTGTGCTGCTTCTACCTTTTTTTTTACTTTCAACCATCCAAGTAGTTTCATATTCATCTGCTACCCAATGTATTTTAGATAATACAGCTTCAATAACTGATTGGAATGTATGTTTATTGTTTTTGGGCAGGTCTTTTGAGAAGTCATCCATCACAGACAAGTAAGCAGTGACACATGTGGAAGTGTTTAGAGCATATTGTTGATCCCCCCCCAAAATTATTTTGTGTAAAAAGGCATACATTATAACCTTTCCACTTGGCCTTTTTCTGATGTTTGCACTTCACCAACTTGTTGACCCATTTTGCATTAAGACAGTATGTAGCTTCCACAAAGATTTGACATAAAATGGATGTATGCTCCAGTAGCCTAGTCTGAATAGCCACCAGGGCCACCTGTGGCATGTAAAGACATACGAAAGAGAATAACAGGAAATTCTTCCTTAACAAGTGTGATGTAGGAAGTGATTACATTCTTCCTAGAAACTGACCTTCCATGTCATCAAGAATGATAATTGTTTCTCCTACAACTTACAGCAGGGTGTTTATTAAAACACTCCCTACTAATCAGGATGTTTTTCATAGTGAAGGACAAGGATAGATCTGAATGGTTTACGACTGTGTGTGTCAGACCCCATTCGGAGGGCGCCTGGCAGACAGGGGCTACTAAACCTCAACATTGTGATTGCTTGTCTCTGGTGTCACTGGTTGTCCTGCTAAAGGCCAAGTACTTTCAACGCTTGACTCTCTGTGGAGTAAGGGTGAGCAGTCACAGGATTGCCATGGAGGTAGTTTCACTCTCTTGGGTTGTCAGCTTTCCTTGATGTTCACTTCACTGGAAACATCCACGCCTCTTCTTGCAGTGCCAGGCTGATTCATTTTCTCTCGCAGGCGATGTAGATCTACTGTCTTTAGCTTCAGAACCGGTTTAGCTTTTTTTTTTTACAAGTGTACTTCTCAGGCTCCTCTTCGAACACAGCTTTTGTGTAAAATGATGCTTCTTACTGCAGGTAGCACTGGGGCTGACTCCTATCTGATGAAGACCTGTTAGCCCAAAACGGGTCCCAGGATGCTTGTTTCCAGTCCAGGGAAGAAGTGACTTGTCAGTTCGGGCTGGACTGTTCCCATGAGGCACAGGGTCAAGACTGATTTGCATATAGCTGTGTCTGAACTGGGGTGGCGAAGTGAGCTAAAGAACGATGATGGATTCAACCCAGATCTGTGACTGGGGCTGAGTGTCTGAAAAGTTTCAGTGCTCCGTCCATCATCTCAATGTGTTTGCTTTGTTCGCCCTAAATTGGCAGGGAATGCCCAGACGTGGGTCCATTGCTCACTTTGCCACTGGATTCAAGCTAGCCTGTCTGATTAGGGCTGTTAGCCGAAAACATGTCCCAGGATGCTTTTTTTCCGGTCCAGGGAAGAAATGGCTTGGCCGTTCGGGTTGGACTGTTCCCATGAGGCACAGAGTCAAGACTGATTTGCATATAACTGTGTCTGAACTGGGGTGGCGAAGTGAGCTAAAGAACGATGATGGATTCAACCCAGATCTGTCACTGGGGCTGAGTGTCTGAAAAGTTTCAGTGCTCTGTCCATCATCTCATTGTGTTTGCTTTGTTCGCCCTAAGTTGGCAGGGTATGCCCAGACGTGGGTCCATTGCTCACTTTGCCACTAGGTTCAAGCTAGCCTGGCTGATGAGGGCTGTTAGCCCAAAACCTGTCCCAGGATGCTTTTTTCTGGTCCAGGGAAGAAATGGCTTGGCAGTTCGGGTTGGACTGTTCCCATGAAGCACAGGCTCAAGTCTGATTTGCATATACCTGTGTCTGAACTGGGGTGGCGAAGTGAGCTAAAGAACAATGATGGATTCAACTCAGATCTGTGACTGGGGGTGAGTATCTGAAAAGTATCAGCACTCCGTCCATCATCTCCTTGTGTTTGCTTTGTCCTGACCAGAGTAGCCACAACATGGGCACAATGAAGATTGTTTTCTGCACTTGGATGTAATTTGCCTTAACAAAATAGTAATCTAAGACAGATACTACCTGGCTGACCTAAAAACATCATCACCTTGGACAACACAAACTGTAGTCCTACCCTCACCCATACCATCTACCAAATGGCGGTGCTTAGGAAGAAGTAGTCAACAGCCCCTAGCTAACAAAGCCTTCATGGGATTTCTAAAGGGAGCTCTACTAACCTCCTTACTTCAGTGTCGGGAAATCCATCTTCCAGCCACAGGAACTCAGGCAATACACTTCCAATGTTTGAGGAGTCTATTCTCACCCTTCATCTTGTACCATGTTCTAAGCAGAGACATCCATAATGAATTGCACTGGCCCCAACACTCCCCCACACCACTAACACGTTTGTCTTAAGCTCTCTGTATATGCACTTGACATGCATACACGATATCAGCACAAGGTTTTGGGTTACACATAACAGCATACTTTTAAACAAAAGTGTTCAGTATTCCCTACTCGCTGGCCACAGTACAGATTCACAAAACATGGAACGCCGCCATGACAACTTTATGTCCTACATTCAGAATCAGCAATCCATTGTCTACTATGAGGGTATGTTTAGAGCACTCCTCAAAGACACAGGACACGTCCTAGACATGCATTGTTAGGCTCAGGCCATGACATACACGCTAGAGTAGTGTGACGCCAGGATACAAGTTTCACATGCAATTGAGCATAGTGGACAGAGGAACTAGTCCTTTTACAAAGTGGGGCACATTCTTGTCCTAAAGTGTGTAAACTGCGTGTTTGAAGTGTACCTGCAATCAAATGTGTAGGCTGCACTTCAGCTTAGTCTTTGAAAACCCTAATAGACAGCCTGATTTAGTCAATGCGGTGTATCTTTTATCCGCCCCGTCAGGCGTCATGGCATATTCATAGGGTACTGTTAATCAAGAGGGGGAGGGGGGATCACTTGTCCTGTATAACCTGGGTACAGTTCTAACTAGAATGACCCTTGTTTAAAAAGACCCTCATACACGTGCAATCATGATGGTATGGGCGGTGTATCTTGATTCTCCGCCTTCGTTTACACGTCTGTGCAGAATCACGGGGTCAGTTGGTATGCACCCTCCACCCGGAGGAGAACACCCTAGGTTAAAACAGTAGTGATCAGTGATTGTTGGTGAGGTGACAGTGATTTACTTAAAAACAATCCAATCTTGCCGGGAAGGAGATAATTTTATTGACCGGGATTGAATTGATAGTGGAGGATATGGTTGAATACGTTTAAGAGGAATTATTAGGATTCACACATATTCAATCCTCCTGTGTACAGAAATGGTCGACATGTTTCAGCCTTTATCGCCCAAGGGGTCGGTGCGGCTTTCTTCAGGACCAGGTGAGTTCGGTGAAGAGAGTGGCTGAGGCCTACTCTCTAATGACGGTCAAAATTGGACCTATAAGTGAAAAAAGGTAGTGTTGCTAGGGTGTGGGTCATAACAATTAGTGCAAAAATAAAAATAACTTGGTTTTACAAAAGTTAAAACTACGCTATCAGACTCCCTGTCTCTGGCGGACAAAAACCACTTACTCAGTACTGGCAAAACAAGTCATGATTGGGAACCTCTAATGATACTTTATCGAGGGTAAAGGTAACTCTAAAGTACATGCTTCTCCCCTTGGGTTCCTTAAAACATTAGTGGTTCAGTGAGATACGTAAAGATCTATGTAAAGAAGGCCACTATTTCAAATTTCCCAGCAAAGGCTTGGGGTGTGCGGGATGTTGTTACTGTTAAAAAACATGTCACAAAGCTGTTTTTATATTACCCCAAAATTGCGAAAACACTCCTCTTCAAACACATACCTTCCGTTAGTTATTTTGCAACTTTTCACGGGTACCCAGAGGCTTGAAGGAGGGGCTCCTACAAACACATAAGAAGATTAAAGTCTAGGGGAGCCAAATGAATACTTATCTCCGTTAAGTTACTCGGGCATCCGTTCTAAACGCGCCATACCTCGTTGCTCCACTCGCAAACCTGCAGCTTGTGCTGTCTCTGCCTCTCGCGGTCCCGGATACGGCTGTAGCCTGCGTTGCCGGGTTAAATGGTCGTATTCCGCGTAGAGATGGAAAAAAGACTACTGGAAATTAGCAGGCCGATCGTTAATGAAGGTTAAAAAATATAGAAATAGACGCGATGTTTGTTCACGAGGATGCGATGTTTTTTTCATGAAGTATGGTATATATTTAGTCTACATTTGGTAATGAGTGGTAATTAAGAATGGAATATCACTTACAGAAAAAAGACTTCCGTATTGGGGTCTGTTTTAAGTGTGAAAGGTATGGTTAAAGGAGGTATTCTTGGTTAATATTATGATTGGTAGGATTAACCATTAGTAGTGGTGCTCGGATTACATTCATTTAGTTCTTAATCTGTTACTAGAATTTTCAGAGGCATATGTCATCTGTAAACGGTGAACCCACCTCTGTTCCTTCTCGAACAAGATGCGCTCAGCATTGTGGTCTTTGTTGGTCAGTGTTTCTAAAATGACCCATTTGAGGTCTTCCACAGTGTGTCCCTTCTCCAAATAGTGGTTGGCCATTTTGGTTGTTTGCTTCTTGCATTTGACATTGCTTCTGTGTTCACAGATTCTTTGCCGTATCTTCCTGCATGTCATTCCAATATACTGCATATTGCAGGGGCACGTGATCATATAGATCACGTGACTGGAATTGCAATTCGTGTGAGTTTTCATGTACCATTTCAGATCTGGTGACAATTGAATCATTCTCGTGGGCGTCGTCAGGGGGCATACCGAACAATTCCCACATGGGAAGTGACCTTGGACAGGTGGAAGGTCCCAGAGTTGTGTTTGTTTAGCTCTCTGCTCCAATTGCGGTCTAGTATGTACTAGAATTTCCTTTAAGTTCTGTGTCCGTTTATTAGAGAATCTCGGTTTAGGCCATGACAGATCTGCCGAGGTGAGGATTCTCCAGTGCTTATTAATTATCTTTTTGACATGATTAGAAGCCGGACTGTATGTCGTGACACAGGTCATAAGATCTTGTTCTGGGATTCTCGGGTTGGTCTCCAGGAGGCTATCACGGTTCTGGTTCCGTGCTCTTTTTTTGCAGTTCTTAATCACTCTCTTTGGGTAATCTTTTGCTGATAATTTGATGCATAGATCGTTGGCTTGGAGTTGGTATTCCTCAACTTTGCTGCAGTTCCTCCGTAAACGTAAGAACTGGCTGAATGGGAGGTTCTCCCTCAGAGGTCGTGGGTGATGGCTGTTAAACGACAGCAAGCTGTTTTTAGCCGTTGGTTTAAAAAAGGTTTTTGTTTGTAACATGCCCTCTTCCACGTAGATGGTGATGTCCAGGAAATCTAGACTATCTTTGCTTGAAGTATATGTGAACTTCAGCCATTGGTCTTGTTCATTCAGCCATTTGTGAAACTGTGCCAGGCTGTCAGCACTGCCTTCCCAGATAAGAAGAACGTCATCTATGTAACGCTTCCAGAAACGAATCTGTCTCTGGAAGGGGTTACATAGATTGTTGACAAACGTCTTTTCAAAATCACTGACGTACAGTCCGGCCACACTCGGGGCGAATGTACTGCCCATCGAGGTGCCATGTCGCTGTTTATACATGGTTGTGTCAAAAAGAAAATAGTTTTCTGTTAACACCAGTCTACAACACTCCAAAATGAAATGCCTCGGTGTCTTGTAATTCCAATCCATGTTGAATAGGATATTTTCCAAGGTATCCAGAGTTTTTCCTTGAGGGAGACTCGTGTAGAGACTTTCCACGTCCAATCCTACAAGGATCATGGAAGTCTCACAAAAAGTTACGGTGGTGAGGTGGTTGAGCAAGTCTCTAGTATCCTTGAGGTACGTTGGAGTCTTTTGAGTTAGAGGTTTTAGGTATTCATCCACAAACTGGGATAAAGGTTCCAATACTGAACCGATACCGGACACTATGGGGCGTCCCGGAGGTGGGCTCCTTGCTTTATGTGTCTTCGGTAGAGAATAGAAATATGGTATTCTCGGGGTATCAGTATGTAAGAAATCTGCTTCTTTTTTAGAAAGCCAGTTGTGTGCCTCAGCTTCCTCAATCATCAGAGTTATGGTTTGTTGTAGCCTGGGTGTGGGATCCTCAGTTATTATTTCATAGAAGGTGTTATCAGACAGCAATTCCAGACATTGTTCTTGGTATCTCTTTTTTGTGAGCAGGACAATCCCTCCACCTTTGTCCGCTGGTTTAATTACCAGATCCTTGTCATTTTTCAGTTCTTGAAGAGCAAGTTGTTCTCTCTTCGAGATGTGTTGAAATGGTTTCTTTGTCAGAGTGGTTAGATCATCAAGATCATGCATTACCGCTTGTTCAAAAGTCTGTATTTCTATTGGTACCTGCGAATTCAGAGGGCAGTATCTTGACTTTTTCCTGAGTGTAGTGTCTCCATCCATAGTAGCTGTTCCTTGTCCTCCAAAGAAGGCTTTTAGTTTCAATTTCCGACAAAATTCAGATATCTCACATTTGGTTTTGAAAATATCCAGGTTCGGTGTGGGTACAAACCCGAGGCCCTTATTGAGTACCTTCACTTGATCTTGAGTGAGTGTCCTTTCTGTTAAATTCACAATCAGGTCGCTGTGCTCGGCCCCGCTTTGGCTTTGGTGACACTCCTGGTCTGTACTTGACGTGGTTGGTCGGACCAGGTCACTCCTCTGCCTCTTTGTCTTTGTGGAGCACGGCCTCCTCCTAAAAAAGGACGTTGGTTGAAATTGGGTCCTAATTGTTGTTGTTGTTGATGGTTTATTGGGGGGCCTTGGAAGAAGGGAGGCATCCAGTTCTGAAAGTGTGGATTGTATGGTTGAAAGGGCATTGGAGGGCCCATTTGGTAGTGTGACCACATGTTGTTACCTCTACGGTTGCCTCGTCTGTTAAAAATGCCTCTTCTCCTGTTGTTATATTGGTCATCCCCACCACTGTCGGACCCATCCACTGAAGAGCCGCTGTTGGTGCTGTGATTAGAAGCATTGTCATTGGTCTTGAAATCTTTGCTACTGTACGGATGTATTTGTTCGATGGAGAACCTCTTAAGCTCCTTAGAAAGTTTCTGGAGTTTTTGTTGCGTGAGGTATTCCTGGTTGTCACTCATTTCCTTATTAATTTCATCCAGCTTTCGTTTGTAGATGCTTATATCTACCATGGTGTTTAGTTTAGTCTCGATTACTTGTATTTTAATCTGTAATTCGTCTGTTAATCTTGTCGCCGTTTTAATAATAAGTACTAAATAATCTCTGGTACACTTCCACGAAATTGATGACCAGTCTTTCCTAAAGGCTAAGTCTTTGAGGAAGATTCGTGGGCTGTTTGTCACCCAAAGGCCTCTGGGTGCAGCATTGACGCGAAGATATTCAGTCATGATGATACCATGAACAGCGGTTCTTATCTGTTCTTTTTTTAACTCTGTTAGTTCATCCCATTCATCCTTGTTCACCAGGGCTTGAGTCAGATTAGCGTCCGCCAGAAGTTGGGGTCTGGCGAGTATCTCGTCTATCTCCTCTATGGAATAGCTTAGGCCAAAATTGGACGCCATGGTGATCTTGGTCCTGCTATTTTAGAGTCCAAAGTTCTTATTAACACCTACAAAAGTAGTGTGTATGTACAGCTCTCACTGCTGTTCGCAGCTGACACGTAGCAATCAAAGATGGGGAGAAGGAAAATTCGTGATCCCACCAAGTTCCTTGGCTTTAGATACTGTTAATCAAGAGGGGGAGGGGGGATCTTATACAGTCACCTTAATAGGCGTTCTTAGAGGCTTCTACAGGAGTGAAGAGTCGCTAGGAGTGGTCTTTGCCACGAGGACCAGCTTTCAGTCCCTGTGGTCCTCGTGGCAAAGACCACTCCTAGCGACTCTTCACTCCTATAGAAACCTCTAAGAACGCCTATTAAGGTGACTGTATAAGAATTTCCATAATAGCTATAGGAACCTACACAAGTTGTCTAAGTACCTTCTGTGTATGTATTTTTGTCTTTTTGTCCTGACGAAAGCTCACAGACCCGGCTGGGCTCATAGAGCTGAAACATGTTGACGCATCCATATATATATAGATATATGGTAATCTAGTTGCCCGATTACATATATATCGAATTTTTTAACAACAGTGCCAACCTTTTCATTAAAAATTGTTTTTTGGTGACACACTGTTTTTATATTTTTCCCTTTCCTATTATTTCTGGACACTTCTACCTGGACCAGAGGTAGCCTCGGGTGAGGCAGGCATGCCGCACGTTATTTGACTACCCTATGAATATGCCATGACGCCTGACGGGGCGGATAAAAGATACACTGCATCGACTAAATCAGGCTGTCTATGAGGGTATTCAAAGACTAACCGAAGGTTTAGTAGACACCAGTGTCCATTCCCTTTGGATTAATTCAGTATCTAACTAGGGGAACTGAATGGACCTTGAATCCTCTTCCCTCCTTTTTGATAGAAGTGCACTTCAGCTTAAGCAGAATTTGTCTCTTGTATAAATGTCGAGCAATTTGCAAAAGTGTGAGGCGCCATCAGCTATTGTCAAGATACTGAAAGAAAGATGAACAATTAAACTAGAATTGAGTGTACAACGACTTGATAGCATTAGGTACGATAGTAGCAGGGGTGCAGCGGACTCTGTTATGAGCAGTCTTATGTTTAAAGGTTTGCACAGCAGATTTTACAGTTAGCAAACCTCATAGATCTGAAGGCAGAGAAGTTCTGCCATCATAAGTGGGGCCACGGCACATCCCAGGTGTAGAAGAAAACAACAGCTCCAGAGTTCTGAAGCGTTTGGTTCCTACTCTGTGTTCAAAGTGCAAATGTATTGTCCATCATCCTCCCTTGGTTGTTTTGAGGAAGCGCCACTTTGGTGGAATTTTGTCCCACATGCTGGGGACCTCTGAAGTGATGCATCAGCATTACAAGTGTGACAGAATTAGGTGTAGGGATGCAGGGGGACCATAATCTCTGATTCCGATGAGTATTCCTGCACCAAAATCTGGTACAAGTTTTCTCTCTGGAAAGGGAACTGATTACGCGGACCCGGTAATACTTGGTCCTTTTCCATGTAATTTTTCTCCATTGTGGTTAGAATAAGGCAGACATTTCCCACGTGCTTAACGTAGACAGAAACATGCTCATTAGGATGCCGATCGGACGAGGGTCCGATCAACGTCGTAGCGGAATTCGGAGTGGCCGACAAGTAGTTGGAGGTCCCACCTGCCTAATTATGATGTGACTGTCGTGTAGGCAGCCAGAATCATAACTTTTTCCATTGCAGATTATGCTGCGGCCCGAAAAAAACTGCAGCACAAGCCACAATGGAAAAACGGGTCTTTGCAAACATGCATGCTCCATGTGCCCGTCACCATGTGGCGTTTGGACCGCTGGACCGCATGATAAAGCAATCACAATGGGCCATGTAATCCCTACTGCAGTGCCTGAGCAAGCACCGTCCCATTGTAGAGTATTGTATTCCGACCGACTGTCGAATGGTCTCCTTGAGCCCGTTAGAAGCGATGGTCGGCCCCTCCGCCCGCTGCCTCCAACCGCCGAACATTATTATGCGGCGGTTGGACCGCGGCACCAGATGTCAGACAGATCGACCCCGTCCGACATCATAATTAGGCCCTATGTATCACTGAAGGCTTGTAGAAGTCTACATCAGGGGTTGTTGCAAGAGATCAGAGCAGGTTTTACTGTACAAAGAAATGGAGAGGCAAGAAAATATATACTGCAATTATCCAATTTATTGTACACGTGTTGGCCATTTACGTGTTTCGCAAATAGAGTAGAGAGTAGAAGCATCATAGAAGAAGTTCAAGTAATGCTTTTCTGACGCAGCAAACCTAATTTTGTGATTCGGTAACCTGTTTTTTTAAAAACAAAATTGTATTGGTTTTATGTATTCAACCTGCTCATACATAGTAGTCATCAGCCATCAATATGATTCAGTCCCTTCAGTAAACGTCCCTTCTTCGCCACCCCGTAGTTATTCAATACTACTATTGTAATATACTGTGACGATAATTATCATTAACCTTAGTCTACTAATCCTAATTACAAAAAGAAAACCCCAACCTGTGAATAATGCCCCTCCCCCTCCCGCCTCACTGGTGTGCGTAACTTCCTTCACTCCTTGTCGTCTCATGTTCCAAAGCCGTTACTACTAATTTTATCTCTCAGTGAACCTGTTATTACTCAGGGATTCCCTGCCATTTCTATTGCCATCTTCCTACTCTTCTTCCACCTGGTACTCCTGTAACGGCCCCCCGCGGCGGGATGCCTGGCTTTCACTTTGGGGATGCCCTGTAGGGGCTATCTCACAGGGAAAAAGCCAGGATGGGTTCCCAAGGCAAGCGCGGAGATACCCCTTCGGGGGTCGATTCAGGCGCTATATAAGAAACATAATAATAATAATAATAATAATAATGCTTGTACTAATGTTTCCCATGCCATCGCTGCCTCCAGTGCCCTTTCATTATCGAGCCGTCTTGCTTGTTGGTATCTAATTGCACTCTCGCTGCTCTCCCATCATAAGAACTCGGCCCTCCATCTCTTGCTACTGGGTCCCTCTTTTGCCTTCCAATGCCTTGTTATCTCTCTTTTTGCCAGTAAAAGCCCCATGTCTACAAACTTGCTTGTCAACTTGGTTTTTGACCTGTGTGGGAACCAGTGTAATACGCTTGTGGCCATGTCAAAGGCCAGCTGCCGCTCCGTAGTGTAATTTAGAGTGTCTCCCACTTCCTGCCAATAGTTTCCCATCCCAGGGCATGACCATATCATGTGCTCCAGTTCTATTCCTGCTCTCGCACATCGAGGGCACGCTGCTTCTTCTACTTTAAAATATTTCCTGATTTTCCCTGTTGTTAGATATGCTCTATGAAGTATATAGAAATGCACCAGCTGGAATCTCGCGTTCCTCGTGCTCTTCCAAGCTCTACGCATTATCTGCGCCCAGTCCGTTTCTGGAATAGGTTTCCCTATGTCTGCTTCCCATTTTTCTCTCAGGGTGTCTAAAGGTGCCAATCCTTCATTTATCATCCTGGTGTAAAGGCAGGTGACCGCCTTAAAGTTCCCGGCTGCCATCTTGACGTACTGGCACGCCATGGTTGTCTTAGGTTCTGCCAGCCCTTCTCGCCACTGCGCCTGTAGCGCGCCTGCCAGTGCTGTGTGTATGAGAAAACCTCCTCTAGGTAGATTGTATCTCTCCCGTAGTGCCTGAAAGAGCAGCATAATCCCATCTTCATATAAATCTCCAATCACCTGGATCCCTGTTGCCAACCTTGCAGCGGCGTCCAGTCACCGCTGTGTGGTAGCGCTGTAGCCATTCCCAAAGGTATTTCAGGCGCATAATGGTGCAAAACTCCCGCCCTGCACTGGGACCTATTCCAGCACAGTCATAGTGTTTTTCCCTCCATAGTAAGTTCTCTGAGATTCAACTGTTGCTGCATAACTATGAAAGAGATGATATGCCTTACCACTTTGGTGCTCAAGGCCCCTAAATTCCTTTGCTACGGCCTGCGTCAGTATCTGTAGCTGGTCTGCCAAATAATACAGCTCGAAATCAGAGACCGCCAACCCTACCCCCGCCTTAGGCCTGATTAATGATTAATGTTGTTTGTGCGACTCTTCGCCTACCAGATCCCCACAAGAACCCCACCACGAGCGATTTCAGCGATTTGAAAACCGAGCACGGGACCCATACCTGCAGCGTTCTAAAATAGTACAGTAGCCTAGGAAGCGCTATCATTTTCAAAAGTGCTATTCGGCCTGTCATTGACAGTGGGAGAGTGGCCCAGAAGGCCATATTACCTTTTAGTGCTCTTATGCATCTCCCAAAGTGTGTATGGCCTGGTACCGCAAAGTCACCAGGGCTCTAGCGAGCACTACAAAAAGCTCCAATTTTCCAATTATACGTTTTCAAAATAATTTTATCAATGGTTCATCATTTATTCAGTAAATATTCGTACATGTCAATACAATCATTTTTCAAAATAAAACAGTCATGGCATTATATCATGAATACATGTTTCACAAAATAATATCTTGAAAAAACCCAATGCATTTCGGGGCTGAGGCCCCTTCGTCGGGGGTCTGTTAAAAAAAGGGAAAGGAAACTAAATTACTAAAGATGCCGTGGAGGTTTTTGCGTTATCACATTTGGGATTTTTTAGCGTATTCCTTACCACAAACGTTGAATCATTCGATAGAATGTATATCGAATGCAATATATTGTAGATTACACTTGATCTAAGAGATAAATAAAAGGATAAGTTCCTTTAATTTTTGAATTTATTTGTACGAGAGTGATGGCTAACTTATGAATTTTCAAAAAGATTTACCTGTATTTAAGATGTGGGTGATCTGTAAATAATATATATATGAATATTTTGAAAAGATAATAATCATATATCACATTTTTAACGTGATGAAAATACAGTAGATAAAGCTATTTACAATGAATGGTGCTGGCTCACCTGTGAGTCTTATTTGGAGCCACAATTTTAAGTATCTGAGGAAAATGAAAGGTTAAAAAAATAAGTATGTTGAATTAAATTTCCGTGCACCTTGGTCTTTGCTACTGAAAATGCCATTTACCTGCGAGCCTTTATGACTTTTCTATCGGTCTCGCTGAGAAGATGATCGAGCTGAAAAAACGAAAAAGAACCGCATTAACTGAACGGTTCGTGCTTAAAGCGTAGTCTGACTGCCAAACTAATTAAATTTAATTGGATTATATTCTTACCGGCTTCAAATATGTTCTTGCTGGATACGGCGTCCTTAACCGGTATACGGAGTGCAAGTTTAACTCTCACTTCCGTGGTCCCTTCTTTGTTGAAACTGCTCGGTATCAAAATGGACGAGGGGCTAATTAAAAAATGTTCAGCGGCCGCCATTATTTAGAAGTAAACTGAAGTTCCTTTATATATTGACGGATTAAAAGCGTTATGAATAAACTAGTTAATAATTATTAGTTGGCCATCATTTTTTAAGCGAGTAAAGGCTGTGCAATTTCAAGATTGCGATTTTTAGAGTTTTAGAGTTTCTTTTAATATCGCCTCTATTTGGCCACGATATATTATCTGAGGGTGGTGATTATCTGAAGATGTGCGAGAGAAATATTTTATCATTTGGCATTTAAATAAACATACAAATGGCTTTGTCATGCTATGCACATACATACAGGTAAATTATATGGAAAAACTTTAGATGTTATCGTGAATATTATGTAAATAACATAAACATCCTGCCTATTTACAATCTTAAGTCAGCATAAATACGCTGAAGTGCTTGTGTAACTATGTGTGTATGTTAAGTGCATTAGTATCACTGTGCATTGGAAGCCCTTGAGGGTCAAATTAGCAAAAGTAAGGGCGTTGTTCATATTTAAAGTTTTTATAGGAAGCAAACCATTTCATTTTGTCATTAAGTCCATTTGGGGCCAGTGTCTGAAGTTTACGTATCCAAAAGGTTTCTCTTTGGAGTAGGATCCTAGCATTATCGAATCCCAATCGCTAGGGTACTAGCTCAATTATCTGGAATCGCAATTGGGCTATTGTATGGCCCATCTCCATCCAGTGTTTTGCAAGAGGAGATGTGAGATTCTTGTTACGAATTCGACTCTTGTGCTCCGAGAGTCGTATTTTTAGTTTTCGGTCTGTTTTACCGATATATAATAATCCACAGGGACATTTGATTGAATACACTACATGCTCGGAGTTGCAATTAGTGGAAAGTCTGAGTTCAATTCTTTCTCCTGTACGGGGGTGTAGTAACACGTGACCTGGTATGACATTATTGCAGTTCTTGCAATTATAACATTGCGTTGTCCCTTTGTGAATCTCAGATTGTTGATCAGTTTTGTCATGTCCTGTAGGTTTGCGGAGGAGTTCCTTCAGGTTCCGTGTCCTGTTATAAGCAAATAAAGGCTTGTTAATGAACAGTATCTGAGGAAAATGAAAGGTTAAAAAAATAAGTATGTCGAATTGAATTTCCATGCACCTTGCTCGGTATAAAAATGGACGAGGGACTAATTCAAAAATGTTCGCCATTATTAAGAAGTAAACTGAAGTTCCTTTATATATTGACGGATTAAAAGCGTTCCGAATAAACTAGTTAATAATTGTTAGTTGGCCATCATTTTTTAAGCGAGTAAAGGCTGTGCAATTTCAAGATTGCGATTTTTAGAGTTTTAGAGTTTCTTTTAATATCGGCTTCTATTTGGCCACGATATATTTTTGAATTAGTCCCTCGTCCATTTTGATACCGAGCAGTTTCAACAAAGAAGGGACCACGGAAGTGAGAGTTAAACTTGCACTCCGTATACCGGTTAAGGAGCCGTATCCAGCAAGAACATATTTGAAGCCAGTAAGAATAAAATCCAATTAAATTAGTTTGGCAGTCAGACTACGCTTTAAGCACGAACCGTTCAGTTAATGCGGTTCTTTCTCGTTTTTTCAGCTCAATCATCTTCTCAGCGAGACCGATAGAAAAGTCATAAAGGCTCGCAGGTAAATGGCATTTTCAGTAGCAAAGACCAAGGTGCACGGAAATTTAATTCGACATACTTATTTTTTTAACCTTTCATTTTCCTCAGATACTTAAAATTGTGGCTCCAAATAAGACTCACAGGTGAGCCAGCACCATTCATTGTAAAAAGCTTTATCTACTGTATTTTCATCACGTTAAAAATGTGATATATGATTATTATCTTTTCAAAATATTCATATATATATTATTTACAGATCACCCACATCTTAAATACAGGTAAATCTTTTTGAAAATTCATAAGTTAACCATCACTCTCGTACAAATAAATTCAAAAATTAAAGGAACTTATCCTTTTATTTATCACTTAGATCAAGTGTAATCTACGATATATTGCATTCGATATACATTCTATCGAATGATTCAACGTTTGTGGAAAGGAATACGCTAAAAAATCCCAAATGTGATAACGCAAAAACCTCCACGGCATCTTTAGTAATTTAGTTTCCTTTCCCTTTTTTTAACAGACCCCCGACGAAGGGGCCTCAGCCCCGAAATGCATTGGGTTTTTTCAAGATATTATTTTGTGAAACATGTATTCATGATATAATGCCATGACTGTTTTATTTTGAAAAATGATTGTATTGACATGTATGAATATTTACTGAATAATTGATGAACCATTGATAAAATCATTTTGAAAACGTATAATTGGAAAATTGGAGCTTTTTGTAGTGCGCGCTAGAGCCCTGGTGACTTTGCGGTGCCAGGCCATGCACACTTTGATTCACACAGTTAGCAGGCACTGATCTAAAAAACGGAGTGCAATACCCATATTTATTCATTTTGATACACTACTGCAAAACGAGGTACTTGCACCGCCACCAAGATGTCTTTTCATTCAATCGCCGCAATTACGGACAACAGAGCGAATACTAAGGTGTACACACCAGATGAAGCAACCCAAATTTATAAACTGATCAAGGAAACCAAGACTTTCGATGCCCAAGGAGGCTCTGTAGTGCAACAACTTAAACAGCTTGAATATTTATCGAAACGAGAATTAAATCAGCGTCTGCACGCATCGACACTCATTCAGTATCACCGTGTTAAACGAATCCCCAGAGGCCTCAGACTTGCAATACGACCAATGCTTAATAGATTGAATAATAATCCGCAATTCATGGAGAAATGGTTTGAAATATTAAACAAATGCTCTTTGGACTTGATTTTATTGCTGATCGAAAAACTCGCAAAAACAATAAGAGACTTGGAAGAGGAAATATTTAACGTTAAAAAGGAATTGTCTGCCAAAATGGAAGCAGAGCCATAGAATAAATATCTAGAGGATAAAGAAATAAAATTGGATAAATATGGAAAAGAACTCCAGGAGACCAAATTGCGTACGTTCAAACGCGATACGATAGACTATAAATTGAATGAAGCCTATACTTGGGCCGAAGTATATGCCACTAGACAATACACTGGCAGAAAACAGCAAACAACCTTGTTGGACCCGGCCTCGTGGCGTGGTCCTCGCGGATCTCCGCCGCTCCAGAACTATGGGTGGAACTGATTTCCGTCCACTCAGACCTGTACAGGACACTCTTACTCCGGACCTGAGACGATCTCCAGACCGCGTGCCTGCACCCGTGCACGTGACCATCAGACTCCATGTTTGGCCACCCCGGCTGGCCGGCCGCCTTCTTTCCTTTCGGCAGCTCCTGGCCTCTCCTGGCTACAGCTAGCCTGGGCGTCCGGCGCGCCCAGCTCCACCCGGGGGGTGAACGACTCACTAAGTACCCGAAACCAAGACTTCCATCACACCTCCAGCCCCCTCCCGAGGAACTGGTTCCCCTCACACCTCGGAACTATCCCTGAGGGCTGGTTTCGATCGCATCTTGGGCCTCCTAGTGAGCTGGCTCCAGGTCCTGATGGGCGTCTGGGATTCCCTGGACACGTGGTCCAAAGCATCAAAGAACCAACCGCCCAGACAATCAGGCGCCTGGCCCTCGGACCTCCGGCCCCCTGCCTCTGAGGGTCCGGACATCAAAGAGCTCCAGGACTATAAGACAGCCTGCTTCCCTCCAGTCGGCAGTTGTATCTTGGACAAGAAAGCCCTGCTGATCTGATCGCGGCTGACCTTGAGGAGAACAGACTCTGACCCGCTGAGCCCTGCTGACGTCGTCGCGGCTCACCCTCGAACCTACGGAACGGAACCATCTGAGACCTGCTGACACTGTCGCGGCTCCCTCTCGAGACACAAGACCTGAACCATCGGAGCCCTGCTGACGCTGTCGCGGCTCCCTCTCGAGACACAAGACCAGAACCACCGGAGCCCTGCTGACGCTGTCGCGGCTCCCTCTTGAAGCACAAGACCTGAACCACCGGAGCCCTGCTGACGCTGTCGCGGCTCCCCACTGCCTACGAGTACGACTGAGTACTCCTGACCAAGCCCTGCTGACCCCGTTGCGGCTTGACGAACTCGCTGATCCGGCTGGACCACCGACGCTACCCTCACAATCACCTGGAACCCGAAGTGAGTAGGACAGCAAGTCCCATCGCCAGCCCCCGTACCCCCCAGTTCGAGGATTGGGAATTGTGCGCGGGGTGCGTGGCGTGCCAGTTGGCATCCTAAGACTGTCCCGCTTCCCCGATCCCTCTTTGCGAGACTTTCGCGATCGCTGTGTATTGCTCCCTACTTTTTAATCTTGATAAAGTATCTCTTGATAAAGAATCACGGTGTGGTGTCCGTTCATAAGTGTGGTGTGTCGACAGTGTGTACGATCCGTCCTCCCCGGCGAGGACTCACCCTCAATAAGACTCGGCAGTAATTGTGGGAGAGGAGGTCCCAGGCGGTTAGGAGAGTTCTCTTGACCCCTGGGGTCACTGCCTTCCAACAAACCTCATCACAGGAGAGTGTGGTATCAGATAGTGACACAAGTACTTCAAGACAACCCTTAACTCAACAACAACCTCGCAGACAGGGACAAAAAAACAGCAGCAACTGACCAAGCATCTACATCATCATCAGATCCTTTTTTAGAAAAGGGCCAGCCCCCCAACAAACCTCCAGATCAGGAAACATCGCAACTCAGCGATAGAAGACGCGAAGAGGAAAAGGAAAAGGAAAAGGAAAAGGAGCAGATCAAGAAGACAGGTCTACGGAGTCAGAGCAGAACTTAGTGATAAATATTTCTAAATATCCGCTATCTAAATTTGAAGAACGACTATTGAATAAAGGACCATCCTTTGTTAGCACATATCGAACAAATGAATTAGAAACTGAAGTGGCATTCTTCAAATTCATGAGAATTCTGCGCTTAAAATATTTCTTTACTATATTGAATCCTATTGAAACACCGGACAGCACCACTGAGCAGTTTAAACCCAAGAACAATTTTATAGCTCCAGTGTCTCACAAAAGTCTTGACACATTCGAAACTTTAGTGAAGGCGGATATGAACAAAATTCAATACAGAAGCAATCTGAAAAATCAGACACGAGCGGAGCGCAGTGCAATACAAGCTTTGGCTAATAATAAAACAATCGTAATCCAAAAGGCGGACAAAGGAGGAGGACTAGTCATTATGGATTCGGAGTTCCACATCCAAAGAGGTTATGAACATGTCCAAGATGACAAGATTTATGCTAAACTGAAGCAAGACCCAACAACTGAAATTTGACAAACTTTGGATAAAATTCTAGACAAGGCAGAGGAATTGAATTGGATAAATAACACTAATAAGCGTTACTTGAGACAAATTTATCCAAGAAGACCCAAAATATACTTACTACCAAAAGTGCACAAACATCTACACAATCCCCCAATCAGACCAATTGTATCTGGATGTTCGTCAATTTTTGAAAACATAGGCATCTTCATAGATGCCCATATCCAACCATTCATTCAAAAATGGCCAACATACCTGGAGGACACATCAGATTTTCTGAGAAGTCTCTCAACTATTAAAATTGAGGAGTGCATGAATTGGACACTATGTACGATAGACGTTGTATCCTTGTACACGTCAATTCCCCACAAGCAAGGATTGGAGGCCATGGAATGGGCCCTTCTTAGAACTGACAAACCTGAGGAAATCAAATATTTGATAATGCAACTCTTGGAATTCTGTTTAAACAACAGCTACTTCACATGGCAACAAGAATATTATACTCAACTCAGTGGCACAGCCATGGGCTTTCCCGGAGCATGTATATATGCCAACATCTTCATGGCTAAGTTTAAACTTGATTACATCCTAGAGGACTGCACCTGGCAAGAAGGCATTGTGTATTACAAACGATACATAGACAACATCTTCATAATATGGAAGAGGCAGGTCACAGAACTCAAACAAAACATTGAAAGTTTGAATCTTGCTAATACAAGGATACAATTCACAAGCCATTTAAGCACAACATCTATACCATTTTTGGACGTCTTGGTTGAAATAACCGGAAATGCAATTCACACAAGATTGTATAAAAAACCGACCGATAAAAACACAGCGCTATTGTACGGAAGTTTTCATCCGACAAATCTCATCAACAACCTTCCAGTATCCCAATTTATGAGGATTAAGAGGATATCATCTGATGAGGAACAATGTAAGAAAAGCCTAGAACATCAAAAACAACGTTATCTAGATAGGGGATACCCCAAGAAACTACTGGAGGCACAAATTGAGAAAATTAAGGCAGTACCAAGAACAGAATTATTACAGAAGAAAGAGAAAACTGCGAACAAAAGGATGTTCTTTGTATCAAAATACTCGCCGCATCAAGGGACATAAAAAGGATCATACAAAAAAGATGGAAGATCTTGCAAGTAGAGAAAGATTTCGGACTACTGTTCATTAACAAGCCTTTATTTGCTTATAACAGGACACGGAACCTGAAGGAACTCCTCCGCAAACCTACAGGACATGACAAAACTGATCAACAATCTGAGATTCACAAAGGGACAACGCAGTTATAATTGCAAGAACTGCAATAATGTCATACCAGGTCACGTGTTACTACACCCCCGTACAGGAGAAAGAATTGAACTCAGACATTCCACTAATTGCAACTCCGAGCATGTAGTGTATTCAATCAAATGTCCCTGTGGATTATTATATATCGGTAAAACAGACCGAAAACTAAAAATACGACTCTCGGAGCACAAGAGTCGAATTCGTAACAAGAATCTCACATCTCCTCTTGCAAAACACTGGATGGAGATGGGCCATACAATAGCCCAATTGCGATTCCAGATAATTGAGCTAGTACCGCAGCGATTGGGATTCGATAATGCTAGGATCCTACTCCAAAGAGAAATCTTTTGGATACGTAAACTTCAGACACTGGCCCCAAATGGACTTAATGACAAAGTGGAAATGGTTTGCTTCCTATAAAAACCTTAAATATGAACAACTCCCTTACTTTTGCTAATTTGACCCTCAAGGGCTTCAAATGCACAGTGATACAAATGCACTTAACATACAAACATAGTTACACAAGCGCTTCAGCGTATTTATGCTAACTTAAGATTGTAAATAGGCAGGATGTTTATGTTATTTACATAATATTCACGATAACATCTAAAGTTTTTCCATATAATTTACCTGTATGTATGTGCATAGCATGACAAAACCATTTGTATGTTTATTTAAATGCCAAATGATAAAATATTTCTCTCGCACATCTTCAGATAATCACCACCCTCAGATAATATATCGTGGCCAAATAGAAGCCGATATTAAAAGAAACTCTAAAACTCTAAAAATCGCAATCTTGAAATTGCACAGCCTTTACTCGCTTAAAAAATGATGGCCAACTAATAATTATTAACTAGTTTATTCATAACGCTTTTAATCCGTCAATATATAAAGGAACTTCAGTTTACTTCTAAATAATGGCGGCCGCTGAACATTTTTGAATTAGTCCCTCGTCCATTTTGATACCGAGCAGTTTCAACAAAGAAGGGACCACGGAAGTGAGAGTTAAACTTGCACTCCGTATACCGGTTAAGGACGCCGTATCCAGCAAGAACATATTTGAAGCCGGTAAGAATATAATCCGATTAAATTAAATTAGTTTGGCAGTCAGACATGGCATTTTCAGTACCAAAGACCAAGGTGCACGGAAATTTAATTCGACATACTTATTTTTGTAACCTTTCATTTTCCTCAGATTCTTAAAATTGTGGCTCCAAATAAGACTCACAGGTGAGCCAGCACCATTCATTGTAAATAGCTTTATCTACTGTATTTTCATCACGTTAAAAATGTGTTATATGATTATTATCTTTTCAAAATATTCATATATATATTATTTACAGATCACCCACATCTTAAATACAGGTAAATCTTTTTGAAAATTCATAAGTTAGCCATCACTCTCGTACAAATAAATTCAAAAATTAAAGGAACTTATCCTTTTATTTATCTCTTAGATCAAGTGTAATCTACGATATATTGCATTCGATATACATTCTATCGAATGATTCAACGTTTGTGGTAAGGAATACGCTAAAAAATCCCAAATGTGATAACATAAAAACCTCCACGGCATCTTTAGTAATTTAGTTTCCTTTCCCTTTTTTTAACAGACCCCTGACAAAGGGGCCTCAGCCCCGAAATGCATTGGGTTTTTTCAAGATATTATTTTGTGAAACATGTATTCATGATATAATGCCATGACTGTTTTATTTTGAAAAATGATTGTATTGACATGTACGAATATTTACTGAATAATTGATGAACCATTGATAAAATCATTTTGAAAACGTATAATTGGAAAATTGGAGCTTTTTGTAGTGCGCGCTAGAGCCCTGGTGACTTTGTGGTACCAGGCCATACACACTTTGATTCACACAGTTAGCAGGCACTGATCTAGCGCAGCACACCTACCGAACAAACAACTAAGTTACGTAAAAACGGAGTGCAATACCCATATCTATTCATTCTTATGCTTCTCCCCACATTTCCCTCCAGAATATCAGCTGCATTGTGATAGATATGCACCACTAGTTATGGTAATCAAGTCGGTTCCCAACGTACTACTCTGTGTGTGATGGGTTGTGCCTCTCCTGGCTTCCCCGAAATAGGCAGGTTTTGGACCAGTTCACTCGCAGTCCTGATACCTTTCCAAACTCCGAGAGCAAATTTTCTGCTCCCTCTAGTGCCCTTCCTGCATCCTCGAGAAATATCAACAGATCATCAGCGTATAATGATATGTACTGCTGTTCTCCCCTGTAGGTCAAACCGTCATACTTCTCACCCAATCTGGCCTTTGTTGCTTGGGCAAACAACAATGGGGAGAGCGAGCACCCCTGTCTTGTTCCTCGGGCTACTGGGTATTAAGATGATATCAACGTTCCAACTCGCACCCTAGCCAAAGCGCCCCATCGTCTTATACAAGTATATCCACTCCAGGCTGTCAAAGGCTTTCTCGATATCTACAGATATCACCATTGACTGTCTCGCTTCCGGTAGGTCCTCCTCAAGTATCCGCACTAATCTCCGAACATTAGTGAACGTGTTCCTAGTCGGAATGAACCCAGCTTGATCTTCATGGATTAGCTCGGTCATATGCTTCAAAAGGCGGGTCGCCCAAATTCTACTCAATATTTTGTAGTCGGTTGCTAACATTGATAATGGGTGGTAGGAGGCCGTGTCAGTCCCTTCCCTACTAGGTTTCAGAAGTGGGATCACCAGAGCCTCCCGCATGGAGTTAGGCAGTCAGCCTAGCTCTTTTGCTTCTTTGTACACTTCCAGGAGCCTGGGTGCCAGCAAGTCCACATATTTCCCGTAGAACTCTATCGGTAAACCGTCCACCCCTGGCGTTTAATTTCGGGCCATGTGCTTAATAGCACTCGTAACTTCCCCCAGCTCTATGTCTCGGCCCAAGCATTTCGCTTGCTCCTCTTCCAATTCTGGAAGTATTACTCCGTCTAGGAAGGAGTCAATTTCAGAGCTGTCTGCCACCAACGAGCTTTCGTATAGTTCCTCATAATATTTCAAAAAACAATTTAAAATCTCGTTCTGGGCATAAACTACCTTCCCATCATCATCTTTGAGGGCTAATATGGGGGACCCCCACTTAGTTGGATTGTCTAACCATGCCAGTAATGTTCCTGCTCTGTCTCCCTCCGCGTGCGTCCTTGTAGTAAAGGCCTTGTGGTCAAAGCATCGCAGCCTCTCTACTTCCACTGCTACTTCCCCTGTGCCGACTGGGGCGGTGAAAACAGCTGAAATATTTCAAGGCCTAGTCCCGACGTACAGAGCCGGGGCCTCAATGTTGGTGGAGCTGGGACGGGCGTCCCTGGAGCTGACCTCCGGCGTTGGCTGTCGGTGCTGCCTTGATCGAGCGGCTCTGTGCCGTAGCCGGGGTCGGGAGCTTCACTACACCCCCCCCCGCTCCCAGAGTGGCTGGCCGAGTGGTGGGGGCGCTGAGAGACGGTGGTGGCCTGTGCGGCGGCCTGGAGACCGGGGCCTGGATTTTCGCGACCCCCGGACGCGGGTGGTTGGACCCGGGGTCGACCCGGACAGAGACTTGGGCGGCCCGCCTGCAGCCTTGGGGGCATCTCTGGTGCACCGACTACGATCCCTGCCTGGTGGACGACGGTGGGCTCCTGCTGGCTTGGTGCCTGGGTCCCAGAGGAGCTGTGGACCGCGGCTGGGGAGTGGCGGCATAATCTGTGAGTGCCTCCAGCCCCAGTGTATGTGGACATGAGCCTCTGAGGCGGGTGCGGGACCCGAGCTGTGGTGAGTCGGGACCCCCCCTTGTCAGGGCGCCTGAACGCGGCTGAATATATCCGGCAAGGACTTGGCCCGGGGCTGAAGAGGCCTAGTGACCGGGTCCTGGATTTCTTTGATTTCCGGCCGAGAGTGGGGGGGCCTGGAACTGGCCCAGACGGCAACCGCCCTGGTGCATTGTCTGGAGGGGCAGGAGACCCCCGGAACCTGAGTCGGACACTTGGGAAGGGACTGGTCGGCGACAGGAACCGCGCAAACAGTGAGGCATAGCCAAGTGGGGCCTGTGTCACTTATCTTGCTGCGCACTTGGAGCTGAGAGGCGGCCTGGGGTGCTCCGGGTATCGGTGGAAGACCACGCGGCGGACCTGTATGCCCTGGGGTAGAATCAAAATCGTGGGGACGTAGCCCTGCTGGATCCTGGTTGCACAGCTGCTTGTCCTGAGGAGCCCTGCCGGCTGCTGGTGGAAAGCTGCCCCCCTAGACGACCCGACCATGACCAGAGGCGAAGGAGGGAGTGGAACCACCAAACAGGGGCCCATTGATAAATTCACTGGACCTAGTGGGGGGCCCGGTGCCTCCGGGGGTGGCCAGGGCGCAGGACCCGACAATGCGGCTCTGATGGCGGCTATCACCCAATCTAGGGACATGCTGGACGCTAAAATAGCAGCGGTAGGGGCTGATGTGACCTTGCTGCGACAAGATCTCCGCAACGCAGTGGCCCGCATCACGGAGGCAGAAACTAGGATCACTGGAGTGGAAGGCGATGTGGGCACATTAAAACAGAAGGTGGCTGAGATGGACAGAATTCAAAAAGGCCTTGCGCTCCAGGTGGAAGATGCAGAAGGACGGGCGCGTAGGAACAATCTACGCTTTGTGGGCTTTCCGGAGGACTGTGAGAAGGGACCTATGGACAGATTCTTGACACAATGGCTGGAGAGCTGGCTCCCCCCGGACGCCCGTCACGATGTTTTGTGGTGGAGCGCGCTCACAGAGCCCTGATGCAGAAGCCACCAGCCAAGTGGGGCCTGTGTCACTTATCTTGCTGCGCACTTGGAGCTGAGAGGCGGCCTGGGGTGCTCCGGGTATCGTGGAAGACCACGCGGCGGACCTGTATGCCCTGGGGTAGAATTAAAATCGTGGGGACGTAGCCCTGCTGGATCCTGGTTGCACAGCTGCTTGTCCTGAGGAGCCCTGCCGGCTGCTGGTGGAAAGCTGCCCCCCTAGACGACCCGACCATGACCAGAGGCGAAGGAGGGAGTGGAACCACCAAACAGGGGCCCATTGATAAATTCACTGGACCTAGTGGGGGGCCCGGTGCCTCCGGGGGTGGCCAGGGCGCAGGACCCGACAATGCGGCTCTGATGGCGGCTATCACCCAATCTAGGGACATGCTGGACGCTAAAATAGCAGCGGTAGGGGCTGATGTGACCTTGCTGCGACAAGATCTCCGCAACGCAGTGGCCCGCATCACGGAGGCAGAAACTAGGATCACTGGAGTGGAAGGCGATGTGGGCACATTAAAACAGAAGGTGGCTGAGATGGACAGAATTCAAAAAGGCCTTGCGCTCCAGGTGGAAGATGCAGAAGGACGGGCGCGTAGGAACAACCTACGCTTTGTGGGCTTTCCGGAGGACTGTGAGAAGGGACCTATGGACAGATTCTTGACACAATGGCTGGAGAGCTGGCTCCCCCCGGACGCCCCGTCACGATGTTTTGTGGTGGAGCGCGCTCACAGAGCCCTGATGCAGAAGCCACCCGCCGGAGAACGACCTCGCCCGGTCATAGCCAGAATATTGAACTTCCACGACAGGGACGCCATCCTGCGGGAAGCGAGGGCCAAGGAGACACTCATGTTCAAAAATCATAAAAACATGATTTTCCCGGACTATACTAAACAGGTGCAGCAGCAACGCCACTCCTTCATAGCAGCAAAGGCTAAACTGCGTGGTCTGAAGATACAATACTCCTTGCTTTATCCGGCCCGCCTCCGGGTAATCTTTCAGTCAAAAACCCACTTCTTCGATACCCCGGAGGATGTCTTCAGATGGACCGATGAGACGGTCAGGGTCCGGCCGAACGGCCAGCCGGGTTTAGGCTCCGGTCCGTCGCGTTGATCGTCGCAAGAGAGGGGTGACCCTGCTGCCAGGAGTAAACGACACAGGAAATCTCGGTCACGGAAGCGCTCCCTCTCTCGCAGTGGCCAGCTTGATGAGACACAAATCGACACCGATCAATCTGGGAAAGAAAACTGAAAACTCTGGGAGTTCGATTATCTACTAGTACCGCTGGCCCGCCGAGGGGATCACTTGAGGACGGTCCGTGACTGCTTGGACAGCTGAACATTAAGCGCTTAGTGCCGGTACAGTCACGGGCCCTGGCTGGGCCCTTCTGGGCTTGTGTGAATGACACTGAGTTGCCACTCTTGTGCGCTGGTACTGGGGGGAGGTGGTGGTGTGGGGTTCGGGGTGCTGTTTTATGGGGCTGCCTAGTTCCCCCACGGATGGGGGGAGGCCCTGAGGGGGGGTTCTTTAGTTGGAGTGAATAGTTAGGATCCATTGGCATGGTTGGCTTTGGGCGCTCTGTTTTGGGCCCGAAGTTCCCCATACCGCGACAGATACTTCAGAGTTCCATGAGGTATAGGGGTGGGGAGCGGGAGACAGGTGTTGGGAAGTTGGGGGGCAGTGTTGGGGGGGTGTAGGGGGGGCCTGGGGTAGTCAGAGGGGTTTGCACGTGATTCCTAATGCCTTGCAGTTAGTTGCACTGTGTGCCTGGACCAGGTGCTGGGGTTCTCAGAGTCTTTTCCATTTTGACTATGGTTGATACACCAATTCCGGGACTCCCCAGGGAGTCTATGCGAGTACTGAGCTGGAATGTCAGGGGGATGTTGGACAAAATTAAGAGGGGGGCGATCCTGCGATGGGGTAAAAGGGAAGCTGCCGATGTATTGCTACTGCAAGAAACGCACATGATGGGGACAAAGGTGCTTAGGCTGCAGAGATTTGGTTACCAACAGGAATATCATGCCGGGTTTTCCAGGGGTTCGAGTGGAGTAGCTGTTCTGGTTCATCGCAGGCTGGCCTACACTCATGAGCGACATTGGATTGACCCACAGGGCCGTTACGTGTTTATCAAGGGCATGATTGGTGCTGAGCCGGTGGTGTTTGGGAGTGTGTATGCCCCTCCCCCATTACAGTGGTCCTTGGCTGAGAGGCTATTTGAAGTGTGGGCGGATATCCCGGAATCCCTAGCTGTGTTGGGTGGCGACTGGAACGATGTTATGGATGTGTGCATGGACCACAGGAGGCTGCAGGGGACAGTGGGGGCTGCCGCCCCTACCCGACTGAGAGCGATGGTGGAAGGGTTGGGTTGGGTGGATGTTTGGAGACACATGCATGCCACAGTGCGAGAGTATACCTATGTTTCTGCCGTGCATGGCTCCCTTTCACGACTGGACTATGTGTTTATGCCAGGGGCATTCCTTGATAGGGTGAGGGAGGCCGGGATTCTGCCTAGAGGACTATCCGACCACTCCCCTGTTGCAGTACGGATTGAGTTGAATAGAAAACGTCAACCGTTCCGATGGAGGATGTCCTCGTGGCACCTTCAGCAGGCAGTCTATACTCCGCACATGCGAGGTGCGATCTCCCACTACTGGCAGGAAAATCTAGTCGAGGATATAGACGTAGTGGCAGTCTGGGAAGCCATGAAGCCTACGCTGAGGGGCATAGACATAGCATGGTGTGCTGCTGCCCATCGTCGACGCCGAGAGGCCATTGTCGCGGCCGCGGTGCGGGTGGATCTGCTCGAACAACGTTGCCAGAGAGGGGGGGACGAGGTGGCGGTGCGGCTGCTCCTGCAGGCACAGCAGTCCTACGCATCTGTCTTACTTGACGAAGCTCGACAAGCGTGGATGGCCACGTGGAGCAGGATATATCAGTGGGGTGATAAGTCCTGTACTATGCTCCATAGATTGTGTCAACATACCATGCAACCAGTCACATTGCCGGGCCTCACCGATGGGGAGGGAGTTGCCATAACAGACCCAGCGGCTCTGGCGGCGAGCTTCGCCCACTATTATGCGGAACAATATGCTCAACGGGACTATCTCCCGGCAGATGCAATCGACAAATTCATTGCTGCCCTGCCCCCCGTGCAGTTTCGGATGAGGTGAGGAAATCCCTGGACCTCCCCCTTACGACGGAGGAGCTGGGAGATGTGTTAGGGCAACTCAACACGGGGAATGCACCCGGACCGAGTGGCTTTCCTTGCAAATTTTATAAGAAATTCCATCTCCAATTAGGGCCTCATTATAGGAAGGTGCTGGAGGCGGCGCGGGAACGGGGTAGCTTGCCGGCTGACTGGCGACACGCCGAAGTTGTAGTTTTTCAGAAGCCGGGTAGGCCCCCAGACCGACATGAATCATATCGCCCCATATCCCTGCTTAACATTGAAGCCAAATTTCTGGCCAAGGCGTTGGCGAACCGCCTCCTCCCATATGTGGCTGACCTGGTCCATCCGGACCAGGCGGGCTTCATGCCGCATAGGGCCACACGACACAACATCAGACGAGTGCAGACGGCTATCGACGCCATGGGGGCCACTGGGGAGTGGGCGGCCTTATTGTTAGCGGACATAGACAGGGCATTTGACTCGGTCAGTTGGACATACCTGTTTGCTCTCCTGTCTCGCCTCAACCTAGGCCCAGTGTTTATCTCATATGTCAAGCTGCTGTACACTGATATAACTGCGTCCGTGCGGGTGTCCGGGGCGATCTCAGAGAAATTCTCGGTTTGCCTGAGGACCCGACAGGGATGCCCACTGTCCCCTTACCTCTTTGCGCTGGCCATGGAACCTTAGGCCTCTTGGGTGTGCATCGATGCGCAGCTTCGCGGCTTTGTGTGGGATGCGGGACTCTGATAGAATTGCACTCTATGCGGATGATGTCCTTTTCTTCCTGACAGACCTTAACCGGTCAGGCCCCCGAATCTTGGAGATAATGCGTGTCTTTGGTGAGGTATCAGGACTTTTTCTCAACCTACGTAAGTCAACACTTTGGGTGCTGGGCGGGGGGGCTGGTGTGTACCCCTGTGCGTCGGCCTTGCAGGTAGCGGTCGGGGGACTGAAATACCTGGGAGTCTTCCTGTCCGAGTCCGCTGACATTGCATGGGAGCGCAACGTGTTGCCAGTGTGGGAAAAAGTCCAAGCAGACATCAAGACATGGTCTCGAATGCCTCTCACTATCTTTGGTAGGTCTGCGATCTTCAAAATGGTTGCACTCCCGCGCCTGCTATACCAACTGCAGAATCACCCGCATAGGATTGAACCCCAGTGGTTTCGTCGGGTCAACTCAGTATTGGGCCGCTTCCTGTGGGCTGGGGGTGCCGCCAGGGTGGCATTACGGACATGTTTCCTGTCCAAGTATTGTGGGGGTCTGGCCACATCGGATCTCCTGTCCTACTATCAGGCCTCCCACCTCTTGGTTCTCAATGAATGGTGGTATGGCGATAGAGGAGACCCTGCATACGCTCTCGAACGCTCGTTGATGGGAGACACCATGCTGCACACGCTACTGTATTCGGCTAGGCAACGGAGGGGGCTGCCACGCGCCACTCAGGTGGTCTTATTGATTTCATGACAAGTGCTGCGTCGTATGGGCTGGTGGGGTAGACTGACAGCAGAGACCCCACTGTGGAAGAACGGACAGCTCCCCGCACTAGCCTCGCTGACAGGGTTTGGTGGCTGGGATTCGATTGGAATTTCCTCACATGTTCTGACCGGGGTCACTCTCAAGTCCTTCCAAGAACTTAGCACTGAATTCCATATGCCCAAGACCCAATTCTTCAAGTATTTACAATTTCGCCACGCGCTTGCACCTAGCTTGGTTGGCTTGGAACAACTACCAGAGTTTAGTCCAGGAGAAGCCAAAATCTTCATGGGGGACCTCGGGGATATAAAGGTGTCTCGAATCTACCAAACGCTAGTCACTAATTGCTCCTCTTCTCTGCTTCCGCTGAAAGAAATCTGGGAAAAGGACGTTGGCCCCTTGGACGAGCATGACTGGAGGGAGGCTTTGGAGTCCCTACGTGGGGCTGCTATTGCAGTGCGACTCCGCTTAATACAATTTAGATATCTGCACAGGGCCTATTATACCCGGGAGAGATTGTGGAAGGAGGGCCTGATTGCGTCCCGGAGTGCCTGCGCTGTGGGACTGAGAGAGGTACGCTGCTGCATACGGTGTGGTCTTGTGTTGGTCTGACTCGGTTCTGGAACGGTGTTTGGAGTTGTTTGTCGGAGGTACTGGGATGGGATCTTCCCCGCACTCCCCGGCTGGGACTTCTACATGTCTTGGAGAATGTGGGTGGGAACATCTACAAGTGTCATCTTATGCTGTTGGGTCTGGTGGTCGCTAAGCGGGATCTGGCAAGGGCATGGAAGGGTGAGCGTGCTCCTCCACTAGGTGCCTGGAAAGCGGGCCTCGACTACTTCAAGGGATAGGAGCTACCTGTGTTTAAGGCCAGGGGATGCCCCCGGAAACATTATAAGATCTGGAAACGGTGGGCGGATTACAGGGGATTGACTCTAGAGCCTCCAGCAGACCCGGATGATGGGTTACCTACGATGGAGGACCTTCAGGCCTAGGGAGGCACTCGTTTTTCCGTTGTAATGTATTCAAATGCTGAGGCTTATTGTGATCACGTGCATTGGGTTAGGGTGGGATAAGGGGTGGGTAGTTGGGGTATTGGGTAGCTGGGGTAGTGGGGGAGGGGCGGGAGGGAGATTTCTTTCAAGTGATTAGGTTTGTGTGTACATTGAGATGAGTCTACCATTTGACAGTACCCTCCTGAATGTGGAGAACTGTAGTTATGCTTTGCCTAATCAAACAATAAAATTGGTTGTGAAAAAAAAAATCACACTGGTGAGCCCCCATACCCAACTCCCCTCCAAACAAACCATCTTACTTACCCCCTCAAGAACAGGACCTAGAACCAAACAGCTAGTCCCCATCCAAACCATTGCAACATCTAGCACACATCTAAACCCACCAGCAGTCGCTGAGGGCATGCCTTATGGGCAATGAGGGTACCTTTGTGCCGACGGGCCGCTGCCCAACCGCTATACATATTCCACCCCGTATAAGCCCCAAATAAAGAAACACATTCCACTTCGCCACCCCCCAATCGCCACCTAATCTCCCGTGAGCATTTAAGTAAACAGTTTCCACAAGTCTCTAACTCTCTGAAGGATAAACACTTCGCCATCTCCCCTGACTGTTACAGTGATCATGCTCTTCCTCTGAACCGTGTCCTCCCTTTTCCTCATCTTCCCCCAGCAACACCATGTGTTTCTCCGGTTACGTTACCCTTCGTCCAATATTCCATCTGCTGTTGCCAGGGTGATTGTCGGCATTTGCACACTGTCCGCTTCTGAGTTTTCGGTGTCCGATTGTTCCTTGTCCTTCTCCGAATCAGTGTCTCCCAGGGATCGCATCTCCTGTTCACCCGACATAGCCGAGACCACCACCAGCACCCCTCACCGCTCTGCTTCTGTTTGTGTCAGCGAGGGCCTCCTCAAGCCCCGCCTCCTTTGTCGTAGTCTTTGTGATTTCCGTTGTGGTAGACCTTCCGAGATGTCCTGCGCTCTTTGTTCTCGGCCATCCTTCCCCGCTCTGGAGGATTCCAGCCAAGCGCATGCGTTATCTGGATTGTCATGAAAACATGATTTGCCATCTACTATGATTCAGAGCTTGGCCGGGAACAACAGGGAGTACTGAAGACCCTCTTCCCTCAGTTCTCTTTTGATGGCCAGAAAGGATGATCTGCTTCTCTGGGTTTCAAAGGTATAGTCGGGGAACAGGTTGACCCTGCTGTTCCCAACGTAATATGGTCCATCCGCACGTGCCTTCTGAAGCAGCAGGTCTCTGTCGCGGAAGTGCGATAGCTGTGCCACCACAGGTCTCGGGGGACGCCCTTGTTGAGGCGGCCTGGCCGGTACTCTGTGCGCTCGCTCCAGAGTATAGAAAGAAGACAGACATTCCGGTGCCACCACCGTCTTCAGCCAGTTCTCAAGATATTGTACCATGTCCGGTCCCTCCGCTTTCTCAGGAAGCCCCACTATGTGGATGTTGTTCCGCCTATTTCTTCCTTTGGCATCCTCGGCCCGCTTCTCAAGCACAGCAATACTATCCAGAGCTTCAGATACCGTGGCCTTCAATTCCTTCTGCGCCGGTTCAACGACCTGAACCGCTCCTTCCACTATCTTCACTCTATCCACCAATTTAGTGTGGTCCGCCTGCAGCAATCCCAAGCCTGTGGCGACTTGCGCTATATCTTGTTGAAGAGCAGTGCGGGATCCGCTATTGCAAGCAGGACTTTGTCAAATTGGCATTGCAGGTCAATATCCTGTGACGCTTCAGGTACATCCTGTTGCATCTGCCCACCGTCCGATTGCTGTTGAACTCCGTCTTTCTTCCCCTTCAGTTTCCCCATACTGAGGAACATCCGCGGTTATCGCCCCCACCTCTCACGGTCTGGTCGAAATTATATGGTCTGCTGTCAGCACCCCTCAAGGCGGAAGTCCAGCCCACCAACTTTCGTTTCGCTGTACTAGTGCTAAATCCCGGCGTGGGTGGGCCTCCGTTTTTCAGATCACTACGATGAGCCTCCACCACCAGTGACTTTCCCAAGGAACTATACATATGCGGGGTCTGCTGGTGTTATAGTCCATAGTCTCCTCCAAGAAATACCTTGAGGGTTCTGCCAGTCAGGCAAGGAATTGGACCGCCGTCTCAAGCCCAAGCAAGGTCAGGGCGCTTCTCTGGTCACTCAGCCAAGCCCCCACTACCAGCTCCCAAGTCCGTTGTTCCGATTATGGAAGCTCTTGGTTGTTAACAATGTACAGCTCTTGATCGCGGACGCAGCTCCCCGCGGTGCCCCTTGTCCTGGGGGATACTCGCTCAGCTTGGCCACAATGAGGAAATATAATTTTTGGTCAAGTTGTGTTCCCCAGCGAGAACCCCACCGTCTCCATGTACTAGCTTGCAGTGCATGTAATTTCCCTCCTGTGCCAGCTACGAAGACGCAAATACATTTGCGTCCATCTTTAACTTGTCCTCTTTCAGATCCGCCATGAACGGATTGAATATTCAGTTCCTATCTATGCCGTGCCACCGTCTTTTTGTGGTACACTTTGCACGTTTTTCAGCTCTGGCGAAAGTAGGCCCAGATTCTGCCATGAAGCCTTTTTCGAGTTCTCTCCTGTTTCCTGACTCCGAGGGCCGCAGCCCAGGCTACCTCTGTGCCAGTGGCCCCCACCTTACTTCTTGCGCGACTCCGGTGCATAGCCTAACCTCTGCCTGCCAAGACTGTATTCAACCTTCGAATTATCTGCTCCACTCCTCGAAAACACATTCCTGTCTCGTAGCTCAAGTAAACATCCTCCCAGCTACAGGAGCAGAGGGCCAGGCTCTTCTGTCTCCGTGCAAGTAATTCATAGACTCCGTTGCCATGGTAGGCCCATGCCCCCTCACCCCGCATGCCGACATGTAGACACATGTACACGCATTCATATTCAGAATAGGGTAGTCTATGTCTAGAGACCTTTTCCCTTCCAGATACTACTGTTCCTTAAACATATGATATCAGATACGATTTGGGACTAGGTTGATCTGACATCCCAGACTTATGTCTCCACTTATGTCTACACTTGTAGTGCTAAAGGTCAAGTCCCCTTCGCCCTCCAGTTACACGTCAGATCCACGTCAAACAGCTGCGCGCGCATCTCTGCCATATAATTATGCTGACACTGCAGGATTCTCTAGTGGTTCCGCCTACTTGTGACATCATGTTAAATGACGTATCCGGTGTACACCTTCATGCACGCCTATTGCCATGCCTCTTTTGTGACGTTTTCATGTTTTATCTCTCCTTTTTCAGCAGTCACGCCTACTATTACGCCTACTGTATGCTCATACATTGTAATGCATTGACTATATATATGCACTTTTGTAAACAATATGTGTTCTGTCTTCCCTTCCTGAACCCTGTGTGGTGAATGGAATGGTTATGCCACCTTGGCTCGAGCCAATAACCCAATTCCTTTTACAGGAATAAAACCCTTTTGAGTTAACCTCAATATCTCGGATTCTGCCTCTCATTTTTCTGAGTTATTCTTATTGATTATTGATAGCAAATTAAGTATAGGTAATCGATATTACCACAGTTCTGGCGCCCGAATAGGGACCCCTCCCCCACCCCACGCGCCGGTGGTGTGTTGCAGGCCTAGCCCCCTGCCCACAGCCGGACGGACACTTACGCGTACCCGCAGGATTTCCTGTATCTCCCTCAGGCCAACGGAGGTGACTGAGGCTGCGATCAACACCCAGACGAGGCGGTGAGGCGTGCGGAGGATCCCGACCTGAGCCTAGCTGAGAGAGCAAGATCCGTGGTATACCGAGGCCCGCCAGGTTCCGAAGTTTCCGAAGTATCTGCGTCGAGTCCGAATCCAGTCCGAGTCGAGTCCAGTCCAGAGTTTTCCGAGGCCTTCTGTTTCCGTGCTTCCTGGTGAGTACCGTTGCTAGGGACGCATCCTGACGTGCGCATTAGTTTGTGCCGGTCAAGTCGGGTTCGGGTACACGAACCTGTTCTGCACTGTTCAGCAGTGTATCTGTACTGTATAGCAGTACATCTAGTTTGCACCTGTAAAAGGTGTATCTGTGCCGTTTAGCGGTACATCCTGTTGCACTTGTCACTGTTATCGATTAATGTGGTTTGTTTTTGAAATGTTTTAATGTGTCATTCAAATGTCGTGGTATGAGTGAATGTTCGATTTTCATTGTTGTGCTTAAACGTGTCTTATGTATAGCATGTTAGTGTCCACATCTGAGTAAGAACCTAGTAGCCAGATTTCAGAATGCCGTTGTTTTCCAAATTAAGACAAATAAAAACCCGTAAGGGGGTTCTAGAAGAAGCTGTTCCCATTCCACCTAGGGACACTCCAGGGTACTTTATGTACCATAAGCATGGCTTAGATGCTGTTTTATTTCTTGACTTATGGGTAGACTACACTAAAGAACTGTCAGAGAATCAGAGATGGCCCGCTGCTGGGACATGGGATGCGGATTGCATCATGAGAGTAGAGGAAGCGTTATGGAAAAAGAAAGCTAGACAGTCACAGAAAGATGCCATCGAGTTATGGCGTAAAGAGTCGCACAGGCGCACAGAAAAAGCTCATAGATTAGAAGAGAAGAGTAAGGAGGACCCCGAAAAGGTCCGAGAAAACGCATTAGTTGAGGAAGGTATCAGAGTGAAGTTAGAACAAGTAGACAGACAGCGAAATACGCTTATGAATGGCATGTTCCCCATCTTGTCAAAGGGCCTGCCCAAGGCCTCTCCAGAAATACCGAAGGACCTACCACCCCCATTGCTCCCGACTAAAACACATCCGAGGACAGCAAAGGACGTTTTCCTTTCTTCCTACTTAGACGATGTTGTTCCCACCTATGTTAATACCCCAGCTCCATTGCCCCCCGCGCCTGCGCCTAACGGTCTGAATCCTTATGGCCTTTCTCCCCGACAAGCTACTCCTCCCCCGAATCCTCCTGCTCCTGGTCTTCCAGTTCTCCCTCCACCTCCTCCTACTTCCCTTGATACAGACCCTTTCGGAGCCGGTGCCTCAGGAGGCGCGTCCGGAGGGGCAGGTTACCGGACCCCACCACCAAACCCTCGCCTGAGTCTTAGAGAGGTGTCACAACAGCGTACACCCAAAACAGATATTACAATTTATGGAGATCGCCTTGAAGATTGTAGATATGACCCGGTACCTGGTAAAAAGAATGACATAGAAATGTTACTCGCATCAGTACGTTTACGTCGAGTCACGAACTTCCTAATGACACTACCTGGAATGACAGAACATATGGATCAAATATATAAGTTTGTGCAGACAGGAGTAGGGCCTGAATGCATTAAGGAGGCCATGGCCCATCAGAAAGTGGAAACTAAAGCCAAGTTATTACGGTTTCTTATAAACTGTTTTATTCGAGAAGCAGATAGGCCGGGTGCGAACCCGGCTGACCTGAAAGCACTCCATAGGTGGGGCCGACATATAGCCGATGGACAGCATGACAAGGAAGCCAGTATAGATAACATGTACCGAAGGATCAGAACTTCGATAACTAAGATGCATGAGCAAAGAAAGACCGAACCAGCAGTAGATTCAGACAAACAAGAATCCGACGAGGAGGAGGCAGAGGAAGAACCAGAAACACCAGTACAGGCACAAACACTAGTTCAAGAACAAATGCCAGTTAGAGACATGATAGCGTATGTAGGTAAAGGAAGACCGTTTAAAGATCCGGTGCGTCTAGTGCGCCCGGAATGTAAAAGAATATATCAGGAAGCCATGTGTAATCCTAAAACTCCCGAACACTTATTCCAAGCCACCGACCGAGTACTTCAAGAGCGCATGGGGTATCATGAACTTGATTCCATGGATGAACAAGAATTAGCCAGGTCAGCCGTGCAATGGGCTGACAGTTCTGAGAAATATGGTGATGATGTGCTAGCGCACACGTTTCTGAATTTGACACCGAGTGAACAGCGTTTAGCTGGTATGTACATGATACAGCATCTGCTCTTATTGTATAAAAGTCAACATTCTGATCCAGGACCCCTGCGCGATATACTAATTGAACTGGTCACGAACAGATGGAGAGGTCTAAGTACTGACCTGATTAAAGTAATTCTAGAACACCGCCACAAGTATAATACATTCTTAAATCCGCAGGTTACCCCAGTACCCGTTATGGAGCGAAAGACCATGTATTACATGGATAGACAGAATCCGTTGCGAGAAGTGCACCCCGTGCAGAACGCAGACCACACGCTCAGACGCGTGTTTGTGTATACTCCTGTAACTAAAATCGAATTATTGGAAATGAAGAAACTAGTACCCAGTCACGATAAAGATCCTGCAGGTTTCCACCGTGAAATAAAGGATATGTTATTAATGGGCGATTACACTTATCCCGACCTTATGAAAATATTGAAAGTATTGTTGCCTCCAGGCATATACGAGAAACTGAAAGAAAAAGAATGGGAGGTGGGTAATGCAAAGATTGATTGGGCTGCATTACAAGATGAAGAGAATACCCGAGTGCCAGGCCTAGGGCTTGGGGATAAAGTTAAAGCATTACCAGGTTTATTAATACAGGTGTTGCCACGTTTATTGAGTACGAAAAAGGAAGATTGGGGTGCAATTTCAGCATGCAAACAGAAACCTGATGAAGACACTAGTGATTTTTACACACGATTTGAGAAATGTTTTGGTATTAACAGTGGTTTGAAACCGAGTAGCGAGTCATATCCACATCTTTTTGTAACGAAATTAGTCGAGAATTCTCTACCCCAGGTTAAGAATAGAGTACTGAAAGTAGAAAGCACTTGGCAAGCTAATACTCCTTCGCAAATGTTACAAATGTTACAGTATCACCAGAATAGACTCAGAGAAGAACAAGAACATGAACAGAGACGTATGAAAGATACGAAAATGAAAATGTTAGTTGCTCAGTCAGTTCCTGCTGATGGTCAGAAAAAGGGTGCGAACCAAGCTAGTAATGCGTCAGTTCCTGTAAAGGGTGTATGTAATTATTGTAAGCAGCCAGGTCATTATATAAATGAATGTCCCGTTCTGAAACATAATATTGCCACGGGCAAGACAAAAGAGAGACCGCGTCCTCCTAGACAAGATCAGACTTCACAACAAGTACCCCAGAATACACAGCAGATCGCACCAATGTCGGCTCCTTCACAGACAGTAGCGATACCTCAGCAACAGCCCATTACTGCAACACAAACCACGACACAGCAAATGTATCAGTATGCACAGAACGATTACCCTGATTACCAACGTTACACATGAGACAGCCTAGAGAGTGAATTCCGCTTGCCTCTTATTGAAGTTCCTGTAGATCAGAATGGTCCTTATGTACACAGTCAAGTTTTAGGGAAAGACAGAAAGTTTCTCATTGATACAGGGGCAAGCAGAACCACGATCAGTCACGATGAAGTACCAGGGGCACCCCTCTCAGGCTCACAGAACGTGTCCCTCGGATTTTCAGGAAAACCCATTATTAACGAAGTATCACAACCCCTCCCTCTTGCAGTAGGTCCTCTGACACGGACTACAGATTTATTGCTCACGAAATCATGTCCAGAAAATCTTTTAGGCATAAAAACACTGAAAGCTTTAGGAGCTATTATCTGTTGTTCTCCTGAGGGAGTACGATTATTTTTGCGAGATTTCAAAGGCCATTATGTATTGAGAGATATGGATCCCAGACTACAGAAAGTCCCTGCCCACCTGTGGGCGCAGGGCCCCACTGATGTAGGTTGCATGCACATAACCCCATATCGAGTCACACTCAAAGCAGGAGTGGTATTACCACGAATTCGACAATACAAGTTACCCCCGGATGCTGTAGTGGCTTTACTGAGAATCATTGACGAGCTCATCGCACAAGGAGTGGTCGTGGAAACGGACTCTAATGTGTGTAATTCTCCTATCATTCCTGTTCTTAAACGTACTGACCCAAATGCTCCCCCTGTTTATCGATTGGTTATTGATCTGCGCGAATTGAACAAATGCATTGTACCACAGTACCCTGTGGTCCCAGATATCTCTTCATTATTGACAGCTATTGATTCCGAAGCAGCGTTCTTTACTGTAATAGATCTCAAGAATGCTTTCTTCAGTGTTCCTATAGACCCGGAAAGCCAATTTTTGTTCGGATTCAGTTTAAATGGCCGATCTTTTAAATTTGCCCGTGCACCTCAAGGATTCACAGAAAGCCCCAGTATCTATAGTCAAGCACTGAAAAAACAACTCGACAGCATCCATATGCCAGTTCACACTGCTCTGCTTCAATATGTCGATGATCTGCTGATCACCGCTCGAAGCGAACCCGAATGCGAAAATGCATCCCTGATTGTTCTGAATTTCCTGGCCGACAAGGGGCACAAGGTGTCTCCTTCGAAGCTGCAATTCTGTGTTCAGCAAGTTGTGTACCTGGGTCACTTGCTGTCCAAAGTGGGGAGACAGCTCACACCTGATCGCATTCAGTTAATTGTAAACATGTCACCGCCCAGAACACTAAAGGAGGTACGGGCCTTTATAGGCCTCACCTCATACTGTAGACAATGGATTCCCCAATATGCATTTCTAGCCAAGCCACTCATTCAGTTAACGACACAGGGGGCAGCGACTACGTCTGTCCTCCCTTGGACTCAGGAACATACACAAGCTTTTGAAGACTTAAAGAAAGCCTTATGTCAAGCACCTGTTTTAGCAACACCATGTTACAGTAAGCCTTTTACACTTTTTGTCACAGAACGTGAAGGTACTGCTTTGTCAGTCCTCACTCAGGAACAAGCAGGTTCACACAAGCCTTGTGCTTATTTTTCCAGTACACTAGACCCAGTAGCACAAGCCCTTCCAGCATGTTTGAAATCAGTTGCAGCAACAGCTTTAGCAATTAGACAGAGTGATTCTATCGTGTTAGGACATCCATTGACAGTACAGGTTCCACATTCTGTAGAAGTCCTCTTGAATCGGACTCAAACCCAGCACCTGACTATCGCAAGATTGACAGGTTATGAATTGACATTGTTTCAGCCACACATTGAAATCAGACGCTGCAGTACATTGAATCCAGCCACGTTATTGCCATTAAATGGAGTAGATCCATTAGCACATGATTGCATTGAAGTTATCACTATCACAACAAAGCCTAGACAAGACTTAACAGATGTTCCGTTACCAGATCCAGACCTGACACTTTATGTGGATGGTTCATGTATGAGAACAAAGACAGGTGAATTAGTGGCAGCCTACGCCGTCACGACAGACACAGAAGTCATTGAAACAAACTGTATTGACACTTTATCAGCTCAAGCTGCAGAGCTTATTGCTCTGACACAAGCATGTATTCAAGCTAAGAATAAGAGAGTCAACATATATACTGATTCACGTTATGCATTCGGAGTCGTACACGACTTCGGAGTCCTCTGGCGAGAGAGAGGTTACTTAACTTCTCACGGTGCCAACATCCAACATGGTCCCCTCATTCAAGCTCTGTTAGATGCAATACATCTACCCACTGCAATCTCTATCATGAAATGTAAGGCACATACTAAGGTTACTGATGCCATTTCCCAGGGTAACGACCTGGCAGACCGAACAGCAAAGCAAACTGCTCAGAACCGAACTCATGTAACTGATCAGACACAAATAAGGGTTCCAGCACACTGCATGACAGTTAGGGATCCCGCACATGATGTAATCGACATACAGTCACATGCAACACCGGATGAAATTAAGGAATGGACTAAACTAGGAGGGGTCCAAACAGACCAGGGATGGATGACGAAGGGAAAATCTACATGGTTTCTCCCCGATTCTATGGTACAAGTCATCATTAATACAATACATAGTCCCGCACACCTTGGAGAGAAAGCTATGCTAGATAGTATTCAACACATATGGTCCAATAAAAACTTACGGGCAGCAGCCAAACAGAAAGTGCGTACTTGCATGATCTGTGGTCAGTTCAATCCAGGTAAAAGCATCCCCGTAGAGCAAGGTGGATTTCAGCCTCCCGATCACCCTTTTGAAGTCCTCCAGATGGATTATATCCAGATGGAACGCTGCCGAGGTTTTAAATATGTCCTCGTAGTCGTGTGTGCTCTTTCCCGATGGATAGAGGCATACCCAGTTCCCGATTATACTGCTCCGACTACTGCCAAGCAGTTAGTCCGTGAATACTTCCCGCGGTATGGTTTGCCCCGTATCGTGTACTCAGATAATGGTCAGCCGTTCTCATCCGCACTTGTAGAAAATATTACACTCCTGTTAGGTTACAAGTGGAAGTTCCATTGTGTCCGGCATCCCGAGGCAGCAGGTCTCGTGGAGCGTCATAATCAAACATTGAAAATCCGACTTTCCAAGATCTGTAGAGACAAAGGTATAGACTGGATAGTTGCCTTGCCGGTCGCCCTCTTCTATATGAGGATGGTGGCCCATTCCCGTTCTGGGCTATCTCCGTATGAAGTGGTCTTCGGTAGGCCACCGAATATGTGGGGGACGCCCATTCCACGTAAAATAACTGATGTTGATTGTCTTATGCTGACAGATTACCTTGCCTCCTTGATGTCTGCACTACAATCTTGTCGTTCACAGGTAGCTGCAGCCTTTCCCGATAACACCGAGACGAAGCCCCATGAGGTGGTACCTGGTGACTTTGTGTACGTCAGAAATTTCGACCGGAAGAGTCCGCTGGAGCCCCGCTGGCAGTCGCCGAAGTTGGTTCTGCTTACGACGAGGACCGCTGTAAAAATCGAGGGCAGGAAGGGGTGGCTGCATTCCAGCCACGTAAAGAAATACTTTGGACTTCCTTCGGACTTGGACACTAAGCCCTGCCCTCCTTCACAAACTGACACAAAACTCCCTTTGGTCGAGAAAACTGCTTCAGAACTTTACAGACAAAAATTACGATCTAGCAAGTCAGACAGTTTAATTGTTTAAGTCCTCCCCTAGGTGAATCGGTTAAATTAGTTTCTGACATGTATCCCCTAGATCGAGATAGAGAGAGAGATAGACAAAGACAACATAAGAAAAATGCGTATTGCAAATCACTCCGTAGTCGCTGCATAGTGACACTACTTGTTATGTTTTTCCTATGTTTGCTGGTTATCACTGCTGGTATTCTTCTGCATATATACTACCCTATATTCAAGCATGCTACTTATAATGCTACTACTGAACATTCTTTTAGTGAATTACCGCCTCATGAATTGTCTTATAGACTTGCGCTGCGCAACAACACTTTCATTAGTATGTTACATCACTCTCACCAGACTACCAATGCTACTAATTGTTGGATATGTGGTCGACTCCCTCCTTACCAAGACAACAAGGGTGTTTTGCCCCTTTTCCCGTACCCGTTCACCCACAATGGTACATGCGCTGCATGGTTCAAAATGCTTAATTCTCTAGTATCTACTGCTGCTATTTATGAAGGTAACTGGGTTTGGGGAAACCTGAACATAGTCTTGCTTAAGGTATGCTACCCTGACAAGGAGGGACTCCCCGTTGCTACTGGAACTGATATAGAAAATGAAGTATATGGATTAGGTAATTACACAGTCACTTTCATGATTTTATCTGTTGAATCCGATGCTGCTCCTGTCCTGCCTGCTATGGCAGTCTTGCCTGTCACTGGTGAACTATGTGTTCGCAAGAATGGTTCTGTACACGTAGGTCATAGTAAATGCACCACTATAGTCGAATTTACTGATCATGGTAGATCCACGTTTAGGGCTTTACGTCATTCCTATTTTGTTTGCGGTCGTACTGCATATGTCCGTCTGCCTTTAGACTGGGATGGTACCTGTTATATTGCATTCCTTCTGCCACCCGTATTCCTAGCCCCTCCTGATTATCATAGAAACACCAATCTAGTAAAACATAGATACCAGAGAGATCTCCCGCTTGTCGATTATACTGAAACTGCCTGGGAGAAATATACAGATTTCAATAAAGGTTTCTTCCCCTACTTAGGTGCTGTCTTTAACAGTAAACTGATACGAAAATTAACTAGAACCCTCGAAGCAGTAGTGAATGAAACCACTTCAGCACTAGGTAACTTAACGGAGGAGCAGTCCGCTATGCGGGTTGTTGTTCTTCAAAATCGTCTTGTTATTGACGTCATCTTGGCAGATAGGGGTGGAGCTTGTAAGGTCATCGGGTCAAGCTGCTGTATTTTTATACCTAATAACGCGCCAACGGTGTACAAAGCTATTACACGTCTTCATAAAATCGCAAGTTTAATTCATCAGAATCCAGGCACCTGGACTTGGTCCGGTTGGTTCTGGACAACGTTGTCAGCCTGGGGGTGGAAGATCCTATCCCTCCTAGGTATTGGTTTTCTCGTAGTATTCAGTTGTTGCCTGTGTCTCCAATGCGGACCGGCAATTTGTGGTTTGTGTGCCACTTCATGTGTTCCACATTCAAGTTCCCATTCAAAGCGCATAAAGCAAGAAGAGCAAATAATGTTAAGTGAACAAGTCGATCAATTGATGAATATCGATGTATCATGAAGGGTCCGTGGGGAACAAGGAGGGAATGAGGAAATATAATTTTTGGTCAAGTTGTGTTCCCCAGCGAGAACCCCACCGTCTCCATGTACTAGCTTGCAGTGCATGTAATTTCCCTCCTGTGCCAGCTACGAAGACGCAAATACATTTGCGTCCATCTTTAACTTGTCCTCTTTCAGATCCGCCATGAACGGATTGAATATTCAGTTCCTATCTATGCCGTGCCACCGTCTTTTTGTGGTACACTTTGCACGTTTTTCAGCTCTGGCGAAAGTAGGCCCAGATTCTGCCATGAAGCCTTTTTCGAGTTCTCTCCTGTTTCCTGACTCCGAGGGCCGCAGCCCAGGCTACCTCTGTGCCAGTGGCCCCCACCTTACTTCTTGCGCGACTCCGGTGCATAGCCTAACCTCTGCCTGCCAAGACTGTATTCAACCTTCGAATTATCTGCTCCACTCCTCGAAAACACATTCCTGTCTCGTAGCTCAAGTAAACATCCTCCCAGCTACAGGAGCAGAGGGCCAGGCTCTTCTGTCTCCGTGCAAGTAATTCATAGACTCCGTTGCCATGGTAGGCCCATGCCCCCTCACCCCGCATGCCGACATGTAGACACATGTACACGCATTCATATTCAGAATAGGGTAGTCTATGTCTAGAGACCTTTTCCCTTCCAGATACTACTGTTCCTTAAACATATGATATCAGATACGATTTGGGACTAGGTTGATCTGACATCCCAGACTTATGTCTCCACTTATGTCTACACTTGTAGTGCTAAAGGTCAAGTCCCCTTCGCCCTCCAGTTACACGTCAGATCCACGTCAAACAGCTGCGCGCGCATCTCTGCCATATAATTATGCTGACACTGCAGGATTCTCTAGTGGTTCCGCCTACTTGTGACATCATGTTAAATGACGTATCCGGTGTACACCTTCATGCACGCCTATTGCCATGCCTCTTTTGTGACGTTTTCATGTTTTATCTCTCCTTTTTCAGCAGTCACGCCTACTATTACGCCTACTGTATGCTCATACATTGTAATGCATTGACTATATATATGCACTTTTGTAAACAATATGTGTTCTGTCTTCCCTTCCTGAACCCTGTGTGGTGAATGGAATGGTTATGCCACCTTGGCTCGAGCCAATAACCCAATTCCTTTTACAGGAATAAAACCCTTTTGAGTTAACCTCAATATCTCGGATTCTGCCTCTCATTTTTCTGAGTTATTCTTATTGATTATTGATAGCAAATTAAGTATAGGTAATCGATATTACCACAACAATCTCAAGCTCATCATTGCTCCTCCCGCTGCCGGATGCATGGTGCTTTCCACACCCCTTCCGGCCTCCTCCCTGCCTGGGCACCTGCATCCTGCTCCCGTTCACTTGTTCCCTCTAGATACCTTCCGGATCTCGCCGGGCCGCCACAGGCATTCGGCTCCATTTTCCGCCCCATATCACAAGGCACGGCCACCCGGGATCCCGCTCCCGCCACACCTCGCTCACCAGCGCCAGGTTTGGCCACTCATTCGTCCCAGGGCCCTCTCCGTCTCCAGGCTACAATGTCTTTTATTCTCTGTGGCTCCGCGGATCCCACCACCGAAGGTCTCCTCAGCTCGCAGCCACTGTTCAGGCTGCCGCCATTCGGATTGCCGGCCGCCCAAAATTGGAGCTCGCCGCTCGTCCCATCGCTTCCTCAGACCCAGGGGTCCTCGCGGCACTGTTTTTACCCCCTCTCTTCATCCTCGCACGGTCCGCTCTGGGATGCGGCCGCCACCGCACAACCACGTTCCTGAGTTCCGATTTACTGTGCGGCCGCCATCTTGGGACTGCTTTCCCTCTTAGTTGCCAGCCGGGAGACGGATAAAATCAGTCCGGATTCCCCTCGGCACAGTTTCCAGCGCCCGCTCGAGCAGGCGCGGTCCGCTCCCCCCCTCTTTTGGTGGCGTTAAGAGGGCTCAGTGTCTTTGTTCAGCAGGATAAGTATGGGCTCAGTGGCGGAGCTCGTCGCTTAGGCGGCTGCCTCCATCAGCTCCCAAGCCATGCCTCGTGATTCAGTAACCTGTTACCGTATCACAAAATGGGTTTGCTATTCAGTATCTGAAAGAAACAGGTTAGTATTAGATTCCTTACCTTAGAATATCCCCAGGCGTCAGACTGGATCCGGAAACTTTTGCGTAGCAGTACCCCTGCCAGTCGGTAGGCGTCGTCTGCGGCTCCGCGTCCGTCGTCGGCGTTGTTGGCGCCGGAATGACGTCGCCGGAGTACTTAGACGCCGCCCTCGCGCGCTGACGTCAGTTCTTCTTTTTTCCTCACCTGCAAGCGTCGATCTGGAAAAAGTGGTATCCTTAGTCAATTTTTAAATAAACTTTTTTGATAATTTTTGATCCTTTTTTCGAAGTCTAACAACACTGACGGTGCCGGTAGGGATGCCCGGGTTCAAACCATGCGCCGACTGCGACCGACTGATGTCGGTTACCGACCCCCATCGCCGGTGTCTTCATTGCCTGGGCCTCGACCACGATGACAAGGCCTGCTCCGACTGCCGGGCCCTGACGTCTAAAGCTAGATGGGAGCGGTCCCGCAAGCGACTCGAGTGCCAGCAGTTTTCCCCACGCCGCTCGATGTCCCGGTCCGTGAGGAGGTTGAGGGACCGGTCGCGAGGTCGGAGCCACCATAGCTCCGGGAGTCGTCAATGGTCTTCCGGCTCGAAGTCCTTAGGTAAGCACAAGAAGTCGAAGAGACGTCATCGCTCTTCCGACTCCCCACAATGCTCGCGAGACGCGGCCGGGGGTTCGGGCGACACCGCCCTCGCGGCTCCGCCGGAGCCGCGGGCATCGCTTTATACCCATCAGTCCCTGGGCAGAACGCGGCGCCGGAGGAGATCGAGGCCTTCCTCACGTCCATGAGGTCGCTCACGCCTCAGTCGGGCTCCACGGCCCCGACTGGGGGCCCCAGGGGGTCGGGTGCTTTGGCCCCGACGGCGTCGGGTGCTTCGGTCCCGACGAGGCCGGTGACTTCGGTCCCGGCGCCGCAGTCCCCCTCAGGATCCGGTTCCATATCCGGGTTGCCGCCGGTCGACTTTATGACCTCGCCGACGCCAGCCCCCAGGGTGTCGCCTCCGGTGCCGCCTCTAGGCGGCACCGTCCCTGATCCCTCCTTCGATTCGGGTCCGGGGCCGGAACGGCGCCACTCTCGACGCCGATGGGAGATTTCTACTTCTATGACCCGGCCCCATCCTTTGGTCCTGAGTCTCAGGAGATGGGGTTACGTAAACCTTGAACCGATACAGAAGGCGGAAAACAGATTTATAAGCTCCCTCCTGTCTGTCCCACAATCCACACCAACTTTTTCCATACACATGGAGGTGGGCCTAGATTTCGTCACTGATATACTGAACATGGCACCCTTGATCTTTTGGCTAAAGACGTGGCTCAATGAAGAACTGTCCCTTAATCATAAGATTATGACTGATGTCATGTCTTTGGACCATTCCAGAAGGGTGCCATGGTTGGCTTACCTGAAGAAGTCTTTTTCAGATCTGGGTCACCCGGAACTCTTCACATCCCCTCTGGACATCAAGAAACAGGATGTAGATACAAACAAGAAGCAGTTCATGAGTAGGGCAAGAGTGGGGCGTGAGGAAAGGGAACTGCAGAAACCGGCAGTGAGGAAACACTATTCGCTTGTAAATTCCTTTGCACTAGCGCCTTACCTTTGTGTTGTTACGAAGCCATTCCATAGGTTTCTCCTGACAAAATTTAGGTTTAATTTATTACATTTTTATTTGGGTAATTTTAAAACCTGGGAAAACCAGAATTAGCCCCTCCCTGTTGTTGTGATAATTTTTCCGTTCAGGACACCATGCATTTCGTCATGTTTTGCGGTTTGTTTTTAGAGCCTAGGAAAAAATATCTGTTGCCTGTCCTAAAGGAGGTTGGCTTCACGCAGGTGAGACCAGCCCTGCTTTATCTTCAATCACTGAACGAGATCCGTATTACATTTTGCATGGCAAATTTCTTGGTGGCGTCAGTTAGAACTAAAAAAAATGCAACATAGTAATGGGCCCCTCTAAATGAGTTTTATTATTTTTAAATTTTGTATAAAATTAATTAACTCGCTCCTTTCATACATAGTATGGAACTGTACCCCATTGTATGCACTGATTTGTATGATATTGTAAATAGTCTTTATTTGTACTTTAATGTTTTTATCTCTTTGTATGATTTTTAACTAAATCGAATAAAGATTCTTGACTGACTGACTGTCTCAGGAGATGGGTGGCGAGGGGGATTGGGAGGGGTCTTAGGACCCTCTGGCTCAGGAGTGCCAGTCTCATCAGGACTGGTCAGGTGAGTTAGGGGAGGCCAGTGGCCTGGACACCTCGCCAGATACTGGTTTTCTCTCCCCTCCTACCGTGACTTCGGAGGAGAAGGCTGCCTATAGTGTGGTGTTGACATGGGCGGCCAAGGCCTTGGGCCTGGAGCTCCCCGTCGCGGTCGTGAGGACTAACCTCCTCACTGAGGTCCTTAAACCGCAGGCAAGCTCGGCCGAGCCCTGCTGCCGTTTAATGAGGTCTGGTCTGACGTTCTTCTGGGCACTTGGTCCAGGCCATCTACAGGTCAGCCTAGAGATAGGAACGTGGCCAGACGCCACCGCCCGGCTCCGGGCGACCCTTCCTTCCTGTCCACCCACCCCACCCCCGAGAGTCTGGTCATCCAGGCCTCTAACTCCCAGACCGCATTCCTGACGGCTCCCCCCGATCGGGAATCCAAGAGGTATGAGCAATACGAGCAAAAAGGTATTCTCCTCCCTGAGTTTAGGGTTGCGGTCAGTCAACACCGCGTGCCTCTTGAGCCATTACACCCACTCTCTGTGGGACACGGTCGCGGACGTGCTGCAACAATGTCCGGAGGAGGTCCGGACTAAACTCGCCCAAGCCCTTGCGGAGGGTCGAGATGCGGCACGGTACTCCATCCGGTGTGGGCTGGATACCACGGACTCACTGGGCAGAGCGATGGCAACGACTGTGGCAATTTGTCACCACACCTGGTTGAGGTCCGCCAACTTTTCGGCTGATGTCAAAAACACCCTTATGGACATGCCGTTTGATGGCCGTTGCCTCTTTGGCGACAAGGCAGATCATGCGCTTGAGCGCTTTAAGGACTCAAAGGGCTACAGTCAAGTCCTTGGGCCTCTCAGCCCTGCGCCAAGTCCGGAGGGATGGCTTCTTTGGCCGTTCAGTCCTCCAGGACTTTCTGGTGTGATCATTGGTTCGCAGACCCACCACCAGGGTTGGTATTGCTGGGGTCTCTATTCTAAGGTAAGGAATCTAATTCTAACCTGTTTCTTTCAGATGCACAAGTTACTTACCTTCGGTAACGATATATCTGATCTCAGCAGGCCACGATCCCCATGATTTTTGCGATTCTTAGGGGGTCGCAAATTGCAACCTACCTCATTAATTTTCATGAGGTAGGTCATTTGCGACTCCCTAGGAATCGCACCCGGTGTAATATATACCTTCATACATTGGATTTTGTGATTTCCTAATTGTACATCCTTGTGATTCGCAATTAGGGATTCGCAAAATGCTATCTACATACATCTGGCCCTATAAGGCTTGAGCGTGAAGTGTTTCAAACTTCACAAAAAACACTTCGCACTGGGGCACGAAAAGCCTCAGCACCTAAGGGGTTAAAGAAATAATCAATAAACTAAAGTGAGTACTCAGCTCTTTCAGGTTGATTCTCTTCTTTTCTAGAATGATTTACTTCAAAGACTGAGATGTTTCTTCTATACGCAGTTTATAAAATATAAATGTTTTTGTACAACTTTCTATGCATAGTCCCTTTTCTGCTACATATACTCTGGTGCTCCTTGTGGTAGTGCTGCAGTGGGAAACATAAAATATGTCTGTTTCTTCCTTTTGTTAATAACTATAGCAGAACTGAAAAAAAACACAAAAAACCTCCATCCTGCTCAATTTTAGTTTTTCCCATTTCTTAATCTTGAGCACAGTTTGTCCCTGAGCACTTACTACTTTTTGATGGCACTGAGTTGGAAGCTCTGAAGAAATCCCCCAATCTCCACCGAGTCCTACTTTCTCACATCCACTGTTGTTTGTACTGTGTGCTGCTTCTACCTTTTTTACTTTCAACCATCCAAGTAGTTTCGTATTCATCTGCTACCCAATGTATTTTAGACAATACTGCTTCAATAATAACGGAATTTATGTTTATTGTTTTTGGGCAGGTCTTTTGAGAAGTCATCCATCACAGACAGGTAAACAGTGACACATGTGGAAGTGTTTAGAGCATATTGTTGATCCCCCAAACATTATTTTGTGTACAAAGGCATACATTATTACCTTTCCACTTGGCCTTTTTCTGATGTTTGCACTTCACCAAGTTGTTGACCCATTTTGCATTAAGACAATATGTAGCTTCCACAAAGATTTTACATAAAATGGATGTATGCTCCAGTAGCCTAGTCTGAATAGCCACCAGGGCCACCTGTGGCACGTAAAGACATATGAAAGAGAATAACAGGAAATTCTTCCTTAACAAGTGTGATGTAAGAAGTGATTACATTCTTTCTAGAAACTGACCTTCCATGTTACCAAGAATGATAATTTTTTCTACTACAACTTACACCAGTGTGTTTATTAAAACACTCCTTACGAATCAGGATGTTTTTCATTGTGAAGGACACAACTAGATCTGAATGCTTTATGTGTGTCAGACCCCATTCGGAGGGCCCCTGGCACACAGGGGCTACTAAACCCCAACGTTGTGATTGTTTGTCTCTGGTGTCACTGGTTGTCCTGCTAAAGGCCAAGTACTTTCAACGCTTGACTCTCTGGGTAGTAAGGGTGAGCAGTCGCAGGATTGCCAGGGAGGTAGTTTCACTCTCTTGGGTTGTCAGCTTTCCTTCATGTTCTCTTCACTGGAAACACCCACGTCTCTTCGTGCAGTGTCAGGCTTATTCCTTTTCTCTTGCAGGGGATGTAGATCTACTGTCATTAGCTTCAGAACCGGTTTAGGTTGTTTTTTTTCAAGTGTCTTTCTCAGGCTGCTCTTCAAACACAGCTTTTGTGTAAAATGATGCTTCTTACTGCAGGTAACACTGGGGCTGACTTCTATCTGATGACCTGTTAGCCCGAAACAGGTCCCAGGATGCTTGTTTCCAGTCCAGGGAAGTCGTGGCTTGTCAGTGCAGGCTGGGACTGTTCCCTTGAGGCACAGGGTCAAGACTGATTTTCATATAGCTGTGTCTGAACTGGGGTGGCTAAGTGAGCTAAAGAACGTTGATGGAGTCAACCCAGATCTGTGACTGGGGGTGAGTGTCTGAAAAATTTCAGCACTCAGTCCATCATCTCCTTGTGTTTGCTTTGTCCTATCCAGAGTAGCCACAACATGGGCACATTGAGGTGTGTTTTCTGCACTTGGATGTAATTTGCCTTAATTAAACAGTAGTACAAAAGGGGGTGGTGATGGACGGAGCATCTGAATCAATCAAACACCCACACCCAGTCAAAAGATCTGGGTATAATCCATAACCGTTCTTTAGCCCACTCTGCCACCCCAGTTCAGACATGGCTATATGCAAATCAGTCTGACCCTGTGCCTCATGGGAACAGTCCAGCCCGAACTGCCAAGCCATGTCTTCCCTGGACCGGAAACAAGCTTCCGAAGACCGGTTTCTAGCATTCCAGCCGTCTTCAGCCCAGCTTGCTTGAATCCAGTGGCAAAGTGAGCAAGGGACTCACGTCTGAGCATACCCTGCCACACTTATGTCGGCCAAAGCGGTACAAAAAGGGGTGGTGATGGACGGAGCATCTGAATCAATCAAACACACACACCCAGTCAAAAGATCTGGGTTTAATCCATCACCGTTCTTTAGCCCACTCTGCCCCCCCAGTTCAGACATGGCTATATGCAAATCAGTCTGACCCTGTGCCTCATGGGGACAGTCCAGCCCGAACTGCTAAGCCATGTCTTCCCTGGACCGGAAACAAGCTTCCGAGGACCGGTTTCTGGCATTCCAGCCGTCTTCAGCCCGGCTTGCTTGAATCGAATAGTAATCGGAGACAGATACAAGGGCAGGCTAACCTAAAAACATCATCACCTTGGACAACACAAACTGTAGTCCTACCCTCGCACATACCATCTACCAAATGGCAGTGCTTAGGAAGAAGTAGTCAACAGCCCCTAGCTAACAAAGCCTTCATGGGATTTCTAAAGGTAGCTCTATCTCTTACCTCCTTACTTCAGTGTCGTGAAATCCATCTTCCAGCCACAGGAACTCAGGCAATACACTTCAATGTTTGAGGAGTCTATTCTCACCCTTCATCTTGTACCATGTTCTAAGCAGAGACATCCATAATGAATTCCACTGGCCCCAACACTCCCCCACATCACTAACATGTTTGTCATAAGCTCTCTATATATGCACTTGACATGCATGCACAGTATTAGCACAAGGTTTTGGGTTTCACATAACAGCATACTTTTAAACAAAAGTGTTCAGTATTCCCTACTCGCTGGCCACAGTACAGATTCACAAAACATGGCACGCCGCCATGACCGCTTTATGTCCTACATTCAGAATCAGCAATCCGTTGTCTACTATGAGGGTATGTTTAGAGCACTCCTCAAGGACACAGAACATGTCCTAGACTTGCATTGTTAGGCGCAGGCGCAGGCCATGACATACACGCTAGAGTAGTGTGACACCAGGATACAAGTTTCACATGCAATTGAGCACAGTGGATAGAGGTACAAGTCCTTTTACCAAGTGGGGCACATTCTTGTCCTAAAAGTGTGCACACTGCGTGTTTGAGGTGTACCTGCAGTCATATGTGTAGGCTGCACTTCAGCTTAAGCAGAATTTGTCTCTTGTATAAATGTCGAGCAATTTGCAAAAGTGTGAGGCGCCATCAGCTATTGCCAAGATGCTGAAAGAAAGATGAACAATTAAACTAGAATCGAGTGTACAAAGACTTGATAGCATTAGGCACGATAGTAGCAGGGGTGCAGCGGACGAGCAGTCTTATGTTTAAAGGTTTGCACAGCAGATTTTACAGTTAGCAAACCTCATAGATCTGAAGGCAGAGAAGTTCTGCCATCATAAGTGGGGCCACGGCACATCCCAGGTGTAGAAGAAAACAACAGCTCCAGAGTTCTGAAGCGTTTATTTCCTACTCTGTGTTCAAAGTGCAAATGTATTGTCCATCATCCTCCCTTGGTTGTTTTGAGGAAGAGCCACTTTGGTGGAATGTTTATCGTCCCCCATGCTGGGGACCTCTGAAGTGATGCATCAGCATTACAAGTGTGACAGAATTAGGTGTAGGGATGCAGGGGGACCATAATCTCTGATTCCGATGAGTATTCATGCACCAAAATCTGGTACAAGTTTTCTCTCTGGAAAGGGAACTAATTACTCGGACCTGGCAATACATGTTACTTTTCCATGTAGTTTTTTCTCCATTGTGGTTAGAATAATGCGGACATTTCCCACCTGCTTAACGTAGACAGAAACAGGCTCATTAGGATGCCGGTCCGACGAGGGTCCGATCAACATCGTAGCGGAATTTGGAGTGGCCCACAAGTAGTCGGAGGTCTCACCTGCCTAATTATGATGGGACTGCTGTGTAGGCGGTCAGAATCATAACTTTTTCCATTGCGGATTATGCTCGCGGCCCGAAAAGGGCTGCAGCACAAGCCACAATGGAAAAAATGAGTCTTTGCAAACATTCATGCTCCATGTGTCCGTCACCATGTGGCGTTTGGACTGCCATGAAAAAGCAATCAGAATGGGCGATGTAATCCCTACGGCGGTGCCTGAGCAAGCACCGTCCTATTGTAGAGTATTGCATTCCGACCGACAGTCGAATGGGCTCCTTGAGACCGTTAGAAGCGATGGTCGGCCCCTACGCCCGCGGCCTCCAACCGCTGCACATCATAATGCGGCGGTTGAATCGTGGCACCAGATGTTGGCCAGATCGACCCCGTCCTACATCATAATTAGGCCCTATGTATCACTGTGAAGGCTTGTAGAAGTCTGCGTCATGGAATGTTGCAAGAGATCAGAGCAGGGTTTACTGTACAAAGAAATGGAGACGCAAGAAAATATATACTGCAATTATCCGATTTATTGTACATGTTTTGGCCATTTACGTGTTTTGTGATATTTATCGTTTTATTAGGGCCCAATGTATAGATTCCAAATGTCACTATAAAACAAGAACACAAAAGACAAATCAATTAATAACATACATACTCTAAAATCTCATCCCAATAGGTCGAAATCACACCATAATTAAGGAAAATACTCATACCAAATCAAAATCGCTCTTCATAGTAAATAAAAACAAAGCACCTGGGAACTACTAATAAAACATTCACATCAATGTAGGACCAAAAATTCATGTTTCAATTCAAATATATAAAAATCACTCTCATGTGGAATATCTAAATAAGATCATTGCTCGTTTCGTAAATCACATTTTAGCATATGTATACTACATAGTAATATATGCTAACAAAGGAGAGAGCAAGGGATCGTGTTCACTGAAGGTGAACGGAGTGTACTCCTGTTCCCCTGTGGAAAAACTAGAAAAACAAAGAGAGTAGTACCATCATGGGAAAGTCAGAATGAGATTCCTAATGTGGTGATAGAATGACAAAAGGAAAGAATTTATCCTTTTGCTAAAACCCCCTCACTCACCAACCTAGTGGTGACATGCTTCATCATCGGGGTCCACCCTAGTGGGCTAACGTCACTAGGGTGTGCTACGACACCTGGGTTACAGTGGAGCAGGTTGTGAATGTAAGTGCAGAAAAAATGTAAAAAATTGTCCTGGTTTATCTTAAAGTAAATTTTATTACCAAGAAACTGGACAATGTTAAAAAGAGTGAGGCGAGATACTGTGTGGGTATATTAAGAACCTCTTATATGTGGGATGGTCTACATGTTTCAACCATGATTGGGATGTACCAGGTTTTCATCAGGACCTTAAGGGAACTGGTAGGTATGTACCCCCTAAAAGGCACACCCTTTCCTAGTTCTCTGTGACCCAAAATAGCAAAAATCTGCTATCTGGTATAAAAGACTCTAACCACAGTGGGTGAGTCCAAAACAATGAAAAAAGACCTGTGGGAAAGAAGAATAAAAACAGACACCAGTCAAACGTGAACAGTGTTACATGCCTGTTACATAGTGCAGTGTTGTGTCATTCGACTCTTCAGGCTTACTACCACTCTCAATAGAAGGAATCTTGTGGAATTGATAAGTGAAATTAACATCTGCTAACAATATCCAGTGCAGGATATTTGTCTGGATGATGCACGCAAACATATCAAGAGGTCGTTTATGATTTTGAGAAAAAACGTATTCTATCACCCAACAATCCTTACGCGAATCACATCAAGGTTTGGCGCAGATATATTGACGATGTCCTGGCAATCTGGGAAGGACCACCGAAGATACTTACTGAGTTCATCACCTGGATTAACACCTGTGATCCACATCTACGGTTTACACATTGCCACAACAAAGACACAATTGTCTTCTTGGACATCGAAATCAGTAGGGAAGAAGAGCACCTGAATACCAAAACTCACTTCAAGCCCACAGCTAGGAATAACCTCTTGAGATATGAGAGCTTCCATCCGCGTCCACTCAGGGAAAACCTCCCATACGGACAATATCTCCGCTTACAGAGAAACTGCAGTGAACTCGCAGACTACAAGAACCAAGCAGAGGACCTCACAAAGAAACTGAAGCAGCGAGGCTATCCTGCGAAAATTGTAAATAAATGTCAAAAGAGAGCGAGAAATCAACCCAGAGACGCTCTATTGGAAGATAGAGTAAATGAACCCGGAGAAACACCACTAACCTGTGTTACAAGCTATAACGCACTATCCAATCAAGTGAGCAAAAGCATCAATAAAAACTGGTCAATACTTAACACAGGCAACTTCAAATGGGATAAACCTCTATTCTCATATAAAAAAGGACAGAGCTTAAAAGACAGCCTGGTTAACACTAGACCAAAAACCACAAACATCAATACAAATCCCTCCATAACACAAATATGGGGGCTTCCTCCGGTGACAGGACACTCAAAATGTGGGGATTGCAGCATCTGCCACCTCACAGAGAACACCAAGTCCCTGAACCTTGAGCCCGGAAGAATCTGGGAACAAAGAGCTCACACCAATTGCAACAGTGCTAATGTGGTATATCTGATCAAATGCGTATGTGGAAAACCTTACATAGGCATGACGACACGAAAAGTAAAACAAAGAATAAGTGAACATAGGAGCACAATACGCTGCAAAAAGAATATCACCAAACTCACAGAACACTTCCTGACAGCAAATCATACCCCAAATGACATGAGGTGGACAGTCATCGAGCAAGTACAACCCGGTCCAAACTTGCAAAGCCGTCTTTTTGAAAAGGAACAAAGATGGATTTATAGACTTTCTACAAATAAGTCAGGCTTAAATGACAATGTTCCTTGGGCTACAGTCCTTAAATTATTACCTGAGAAACATGCTGACGACCCGAAAACAATCTCTTTTTCTGAAAACCCACGGCCTCCGTAGAATGGAGACGCTCACGCGTTGCGATAGCAACAATCACGTGAACCGAAGGCAGTCCCTGCCCAACCCGGAAGCCCTAACTGTTACTTAATCACACACGAGACAGTCCGGCTTCGTAGCAGGGCAGCGGAGGACAAGCATAGGTAACCGGCATTTCCACCATGAAGTAACTGTAAGTAGAATCTCTTCCCTCAACAAAAACCAATGCTGAAAACAACCCTTTTGCCCTCACGGCGTGACTCAATGGTCTTTTGATAACAAATATTTGCCATCTAACGAATCCACCCATGTTGTTACAGAAATCGGTTAAGTAGTGGGGATACCCCCTCCCGCCCTCCGATGGGATAGGACTCCAATACATTAGTAAGCTAAGCACTTACAATAACCATGCGTTTGTATTTTTCTTTGTTTTATGTCAAGTAAGCCCGAGTATGTCGATTGAAATGCCACAGATAAATTATGCACTTTTAACTCCTTATTCGCGATCACCATTAATGTATGGCGAGATAGTGATATCACATCACTCATATAATCAGGACGAATGCCTGAATTAAAAATAAAATATTGGCAACAATCACGCTGCCGTTGAGCACGCACCTCTTGATATGTTTGCGTGCATCATCCAGACAAATATCCTGCACTGGATATTGTTAGCAGATGTTAATTTCACTTAACAATTCCACAAGATTCCTTCAATTGAGAGTGGTAGTAAGCCTGAAGAGTCGAATGACACGACACTGCACTACGTAACAGGCATGTAACACTGTTCACGTTTGACTGATGTCTATTTTTATTCTTCATTCCCACAGGTCTTTTCTCATTGTTATGGACTCCCCCACTGTGGTTAGATTCTTTTTTACCAGATAGCAGATTTTTGCTATTTTGGGTCACAGAGAACTAGGAAAGGGTGTGTCTTTTAGGGGGTACATACCTACCAGTTCCCTTACGGTCCTGATGAAAACCTGGTACATCCCAATCACGGTTGAAACATGTAGACCATCACACATATAAGAGATACTCTGGTTCCTAATATACCCACACAGTATCTCGCCTCACTCTTTTTAACATTGTCCAGTTTCTTGTTAATAAAATTTATTTTAAGATAAACCAGGACAATTTTTAACATTTTTTCTGCACCTACATTCACAACCTGCTCCACTGTAACCCAGGTGTCTTAGCACACCCTAGTGACGTTAGGCCACTAGGGTGGACCCCGATGATGAAGCATGTCACCACTAGGTTGGTGAGTGAGGGGTTTTTAGCAAAAGGATAAATTCTTTCCTTTTGTCATCCTATCACCACATTAGGAATCTCATTCTGACTTTCCCATGAAGGTACTCCTCTCTTTGTTTTTCTAGTTCTTCCACAGGGGAACAGGAGTACACTCCGTTCACCTTCAGTGAACACGATCCCTTGCTCTCTCCTTTGTTAGCATATGTTCTGGCAGCGCACAGCTGTGAGAGTCCATACAAAGTGCTACATCTGTTATACAGCTAGACACACCGGGCAATCATGGCAGAAAACCAAGGCCTATCTTATTCCACGGACGAGATTGATTCCATCATGAGCAATCTAACAACATTCGCAGATGCAAATATCAGCAATACCATCTCCCAAACCTCAGATTGGGATAAACTGTCTGAGATGAAACGCAACCACATAAGAACTATACTACATGGGACAATACTAAAAGAGTATGTAACAAATAACATGGCACCGAAAGGTTTATTAGTTACCAACGCTCCCCGCATCTTTCTGGATGACCCTGAGTTCAGAAAAGATTGGGCCCTCATAGCATGGCACTATACACACGACTGGATCATGCTGATCCTTAAAACAGCTTTGCGCCTATCAGAGAAAATCCAGATTAAAATACAGGTAACCGAGTCACAAATCAAGGCTACAATAACGGGATACAAAAAGAAACTGGACGATCTCAATAAAGAGATCAATGAGTACAGGGATAACCTAACTCAACAAAAAGTTACCAAATTCCAAAAGGATCTAAAGAGATTCTCTTTTGTAAAAGCGTACCCCTACTCAGATCCAGATCACAAAACGTCCACAGTCTCTGATCCCGACTCAGATGCCTCAAGCAATACTTCCAACACCTCCAACAGCAGTGGGGGTTCGGGAAATGGTACCCCGAGGCAGAGACAAAGAGGAGGATACAGGGGACACTACCAATGGCCACAATACAACCAAGTTTCTTTCCAACATCCGTTCCAACCCCCTCAACAATTCCCAATGTATGGATGGCAACCCCCGTTCCAACAATACCCTTTCCCACAGAACCAATTCCGCCCTCCTTTTCAGAACAGAGGCAGGCGCGGGAGAGGACGAAAAAAAGAAGGGAACAATGTCCAATGGGAAGAGGAAGAACCAATAGGGAGTTATACCAGGAACAAAGCGGGTCCGAGCAATGTGAAGAACTAATGACCAACCTATCATCCAGAACCCTCACTGAGACAGAAACCAAGGTTCTCAATAAAGGACTAGGCTTCGTGCCCACAGCTAATTTGGACAAATTCAAATTGCACTGCGAACTGGCCTCCTTCTTCAGGAAACTCAAATTAAAGGCCTTTTTTGAGAAACATGACACTGATCAACCTGACGAAATGACCAACGAAACTGGACTTAGAGTTTAGTCCACTTTTGTGCCTCCACCCCATACCATCCCTGTCGAGATCAACACCTTCGAGCAATCCGTATTCACCGAGATTGAATCAATGACAGTGACCAAACAGTACCACAACAATAGCAGAGCGGAAAACAAAGCTATTACAGATCTTGAATCAGACAGCAGCATCATAATAAAACCTGCGGACAAAGGTGGGGGCCTTGTAATAATGGATAAAGTCAACTACGACACAGAGTGCAGAAGATTGCTAGGAGATACCAAGAACTACCAACCTCTCCAATCTGACCCCACAGAAGACCTAAAAATAGAAATCCTACAACTAGTGGAAACAGCTGAGGCAGCTGGCAAGATATCAAAACAGGAAGCTGATTACCTAAGCAAGACGGAAGGCAAGATCCCATATTTCTACATCTTGCCCAAGATGCACAAAGGCAAAAATCCACCCCCAGGAAGACCGATTGTCTCACGGATTGGCTCACTACTCTAACCACTATCCAGGTTTTGTGATTTTTTCTTAAAAACAATAGTACAAAATACTACAACATACCTGAAGGATACAAAAATCCTCGTTGTCCTCTTGAAAGAAATCAAGATAAAGACAGATACCATCCTGATAACCTTCGATATAGAGAGCCTCTATACCAGCATTCCTCAAGACGCTACCATCGCAGTATTAAAAACAACATTGGAGGAAGCCGAGTGGGACCACAAAACACCAAAGAAATGTATACTGGAATGTGCCACACTCGCACTGAAAAGAAACTTCTTTGAGTATGAAGGGTCACTATTCCTATAAATAGGGGGCACTTCAATGGGGAGTGTTTTTGCCCCTAGTGTGGCGGGATTATACGTTTATGATTTTGAGAAAAAACATATTCTATCACCCAACAATCCTTACGCGAATCACATCAAGTTTTGGTGCAGATATATTGACGATGTCCTGGTAATCTGGGAAGGACCACCGGAGATACTTACTGAGTTCATCACCTAGATTAACATCTGTGATCCACATCTACGGTTTACACATTGCCACAACAAAGACACAATTGTCTTCTTGGACATCGAAATCAGTAGGGAAGTAGAGCACCTGAATACCGAAACTCACTTCAAGCCCACAGCTAAGAATAACCTCTTGAGATATGAGAGCTTCCATCCGCGTCCACTCAGGGAAAACCTCCCATACGGACAATATCTCCGCTTACGGAGAAACTGCAGTGAACTCGCAGACTACAAGAACCAAGCAGAGGACCTCACAAAGAAACTGAAGCAGCGAAGCTATCCTGCGAAAATTGTAAATAAATGTCAAAATAGAGCGAGAAATCAACCCAGAGATGCTCTATTGGAAGATAAAGTAAATGAACCTGGAGAAACACCACTAACCTGTGTTACAACCTCTAATGCACTATCCAATCAAGTGAGCAAAAGCATCAATAAAAACTGGTCAATACTTAACACAGGCAACTTCAAATGGGATAAACCTCTATTCTCATATAAACAAGCATTTGCAATGCAATAGGTCTCGCATTATTAAAGTTAGAGCTATTGGCATTGTAAATGGCAATGCCTTTTATTCATTTGTTTTTAAAACCTGCAATATTAATTATTTAAAAAAATTAAAAGCCATTGTTATTTGTAATATCAATACATCTAAGTCACGTAAATACAACACATTTTGCAGTACAAATGCTATAGGTGTCACATTTGCAAAAGTTAAAACTATTGGCATTGTAAATGACAAACTATTAATTTCGCTATTTTCAAAACCAACACATAGATAAAAAAAATTGTCATTTACAATACCAATAGCTCAAACTTTCCTAATGCGAGACCTATTGCATTGCAAATGCTTGTTTTAAGTGTATTTCCACTGCACACACTCTCCGTCTCTGCCACAAAAAGCCTTCATGTTGGAGTGCCAAATTGGTGCATGCAGGAAGGGGTCCATGTTTCCATGTCTCGCATTTTACGAATCATTTTATCAAGTGATCGACTGCCCGAAGTACTAAGCCGGAGTCGCAAATAGAGGCGGGGATCCCAGCAAATTAATAGGGGGAGCCGGGCTGAGCCAATGGTCTGCCTTTGGCTCTAAGAGCCCATGCACGATCCATGTCATGAAAACATTTGGCTTTTTTTTTCCTCAGAGTTTTATATAGCCCAAACTTGACTCGAAGTTGTCGGATATCAGAGCGCTTTACATGACCACCCATTGCATTACAAAGTGTCACATTCACTTTTGCTAGGCGCGGGGAGATTACGTGATTTGCCCAGAATCACAGGATGTTGAGCGTCCTTGCCGAGACTTAAACCCGGTTCCCCAGATTTGAGGTCGACTGCCCTAGCCGTTAGACCACATCCTCTCCTCAATGTATGCATATTATTTAAAAGACATAATGTAAAAATATGATACAGTTCCTTCAAAATGCCAAAAAGTGTATTTCTTTACCAGGCTGAAGTGTTTTTTTCATAGTACATTAGATTACTTCACTGCATAGACAGACATTTATTAAAAGTGATAGTTTTTAAACATGAACTTTAAAACTTTAAAGAATTACCGCCTACCCCGACGACAATACCATTAGTGAACTAAAGGGCAAGTAATAGTTATGTAAACCCTAAACGTGGCCCATATTCTTATTACAGATGGAGCAACATTATAGGCTATTAAATCAAATATAAGTGGTGCTTGTACAGTGCACTTCCTGAACTTAAGTATTTAAAAGTGCTCTTGTGTGATAAATAAAGATAAAGGAGATTTTTGCCTAGGATCACACAATTTGTAAAGCAGGGAAGCCGGGATTTACTTCAGTTTTGCTGGTTTCACATTGTGAAACTCAGCCACCAGATATATACATCTCTGGCGCTTGTTCCTCCTGTTTTACAACAAAGGTCGCAAACTCGCAACATGAAATAGCGTCACAGACAAAGCAGACCCAACTCGAGGGCATCAGACCCAACACCAAACGAAAAATGCATTTATTTGGAAGATGTTACACCCCAAACACCCCTTCTGAAGCTACGCCCGTGGTCACACAATCATACAGCAGCGCTATCATCAAATGAGGTGTTTCATGCGCCAGTCTACAAAGCAAGGCGGCGCACGTTGTAAAATAAATACATTTAAGAGACTCTTCGTTCAACCAACGGCGGAAACGTCACGCCAGCCAAATGCCTCACTACAGCCACGAGGGGGCATCAAACTCTGAAACATTCAGAAACCTACTGAACTGTCTCTAAACATTCATACGACTCTCAAACACAGAGAGCCCAATTAAACGAGGAGCTCCTTGTCTCTCACCGGTAACAGCATTGGAACAGATGAAATCATCAGAGTGAACCTCGTTAGCGCTGTCAACGCTCAAAAGCCTCCTGCTGCGAGCCTAATCACGGCCCTTCAGCAACTTGATGGATTGAGCCGGTCGCGGTCACAAAAACAAACTTTACAATCCAGGGCGGAAGTCAGGCAGGCCGGGGGCGGGATGTCAAGACACATGGTGAGAGCCTCGCACGCACAGAAGGATGAGACCGCCGCCGCCTGCAACGAGCCCTCGCCTGGAGACGAGTACCGGTGAGTGGGGGCCTTTGCTGAGCTGCGAGGGCGGGGGGCATGTGTGTGTGCGTGGGGCGGCGGGGGGCTCTGTATGTGTGTGAGCGTGCATGTGTGTATGTGTCTTGGAGTCTGTGTGTATGCGTGTGTGATGACTGCGGCGGGGGTGGAGAGTGTGTGTGTGTGTGAGCGAGTGTCTGTCTGTGTGTATGCGCATGCATGTGTGTATGTGTGGGGATGTGCACGGCGCGGGAATTGCTGTGAATGTGGACGGAGCCGACGTGCGCGTGCACGAGGTCAAATCCACAGGTGAGAGACGACCGGCGCAACAGAGCGGATTATCCTGTTTACCATGTTTTGGGTTACAACATTAAAAAGAGAGTGACCACACCGGCACTAAAGTGTAATACTCCCCATTGAATCGGGAAGATATTTTGGATACCAACACCCTGAGTGAATTCTCCATATTACTTGACAGTGGGAATTCAGCACCGTAGCGAGTGGACTAACTCTGACGAAGCAAAAACACCATGGGAACACAGATATATAGATCCTGGGTCGCATATTGAATTAGTTCACCACCCTTGAAAGTGGATTAATACCCTACGGCTTCCATTCTGGATACATAGATCCTTGGTAGATTATTGAAGACTACTACCGTAATCACTATTAGGGTACTCCTTTACGTCAGGTACGGAGGGTGCTCCCTAGTCTTGAAGAAGACCCGCGAGTAGAGGCTATTAATTATCCCAAGGCATTAAGTAGGGTCGAAACGTCGACACTCTTATTAAGACCTCCTGGACCACCTAACAATCTAGTGTAAAACGTGCTAAACTAAATGAATGAGTTCTTGATACACTAGATTTTGAATTTTAAGAGTGGACAGGTTATACTGTTTAAAAGTATTGAATCAGTATTTTCACTTGTAAAAATTGTCACCAATCTTTCCTTTCTCTTTCTCAATCACTTGCGCCATCTTTTGGAGCACCAATTCTATGCACGTTTTCATGAGCACCCTGTTATACGTACCTTTATAAAAACATTGTAAATATTGTAAAAAATGAAAAAACTGGATTTTGAAAACCTTTGAACTATAAGAGGTTACATGCATTGTTTGGCAAAATAAAATGTACCATATATATTTTTATAAACACGATTTAGTTGTTGGGCTCTGTGTTTGTATGAAGAATTCTGAATCCTTTTCAAAGAGCAAAATTCATTTGGGCTCCAAGTTAGAAAACCAAGGATTACTTTTGTGATATAATCTCTGAATTGAATCAGGTCGAGGACCACTGTTTTTGTTAACGCATTGTACCCAGGTCCAGGACCATTTTGGGACACCCCATTTTTGATAATGGCAGAGCTTAAAAGACAGCCTGGTTAACACTAGACCAAAATCCACAAACATCAATACGAATCCCTCCATAACACAAATATGGGGGCTTCCTCCGGTGACAGGACACTCAAAATGTGGGGGTTGCAGCATCTGCCACCTCACAGAAAACACCAAGTCCCTGAACCTTGAGCCCGGAAGAATCTGGGAACAAAGAGCTCACACCAATTGCAACAGTGCTAATGTGGTATATCTGATCAAATGTGTATGTGGAAAACCTTACATAGGCATGACGACACGAAAAGTAAAACAAAGAATAAGTGAACATAGGAACACAATACGCTGCAAAAAGAATATCACCAAACTCAAAGAACACTTCCTGACAGCAAATCATACCCCAAATGAAATGAGGTGCACAGTCATCGAGCAAGTACAACCCGGTCCAAACTTGCAAAACCGTCTTTTCGAAAAGGAACAAAGATGGATTCATAGACTTTCTACAAATAAGTCAAGCTTAAATGACAATGTTCCTTGGGCTACAGTCCTGAAATGATTACCTGAGAAACATGCTGACGACCCGAAAACAATCTCTTTTTCTGAAAATCCACGGCCTCCGGAGAATGGAGACGCTCACGCGTTGCGATAGCAACAATCACGTGAACCGAAGGCAGTCCCCGCCCAACCCGGAAGCCCAACTGTTACTTAATCACACACGAGACAGTCCGGCTTCGTAGCAGGGCAGCGGAGGACAAGCATAGGTAACCGGCATTTCCACCATGAAGTAACTGTAAGTAGAATCTCTTCCCTCAACAGGAACCAATGCTGAAAACGACCCTTTCGCCCTCACGGCGTGACTCAATGGTCTTTTGATAACAAATATTTGCCGTCTAACGAATCCACCCATGTTGTTACAGAAATCGGTTAAGTAGTGGGGATACCCCCTCCCGCCCTCCGATGAGATAGGACTCCAATACAGTAGTAAGCTAAGCACTTACAACAACCATGTGTTTGTATTTGTCTTTGTTTTATGTCAAGTAAGCCCGAGTATGCCGATTGAAATGCCACAGATAAATTATGCACTTTTAACTCCTTATTCGCGATCACCATTAATGTATGGCGAGATAGTGATATCACATCACCCATGTAATCAGGACGAATGCCTGAATTAAAAATAAAATATCGGCAACAATCACGCTGCCGTTGAGCACGCACCTCTTGATATGTTAGCGTGCATCATCCAGACAAATATCCTGCACTGGATATTGTTAGCAGATGTTAATTTCACTTAACAATTCCACAAGATTCCTTCTATTGAGAGTGGTAGTAAGCCTGAAGAGTCGAATGACACAACACTGCACTACGTAACAGGCATGTAACACTGTTCACGTTTGACTGATGTCTGTTTTTATTCTTCTTTCCCACAGGTCTTTTTTCATTGTTTTGGACTCACCCACTGTGGTTAGAGTCTTTTATACCAGATAGCAGATTTTTGCTATTTTGGGTTACAGAGAACTAGGAAAGGGTGTGCCTTTTAGGGGGGTACATACCTACCAGTTCCCTTACGGTCCTGATGAAAACCTGGTACATCCCAATCACGGTTGAAACATGTAGACCATCACACATATAAGAGATACTCTGGTTCCTAATATACCCACACAGTATCTCGCCTCACTCTTTTTAACATTGTCCAGTTTCTTGGTAATAAAATTTATTTTAAGATAAACCAGGACAATTTTTAACATTTTTTCTGCACTTACATTCACAACCTGCTCCACTGTAACCCAGGTGTTGTGGCACACCCTAGTGACGTTAGGCCACTAGGGTGGACCCCGATGAAGAAGCATGTCACCACTAGGTTGGTGAGTGAGGGGTTTTAAGCAAAAGGATAAATTCTTTCCTTTTGTCATCCTATCACCACATTAGGAATCTCATTCTGACTTTCCCATGATGGTACTCCTCTCTTTGTTTTTCTACTACATAGTAATAACATTGACAAATAAAAATGTACACTATTAAACCTCTAACATTGTTACTTCATAACATAATTCCATCATTTACTTAGAGGTGTTACAAGAGCATAAAAAAGCAACATCAGTTTAAATCTTAGAATCAATACATTAAGCAATGGAGGTATATTTACCAGCATGCATATTGCAAAGTTGGTTTCCCTATCATCAATATGAAAAGTGCCGACAATTGATGAATTGTTTCATAAAAAAAGGGAGTATCCTACAAGAACAGAAAAAAAGTATTTTCTATAAGTCCTAGTGATACTAAAACGTAAAGGTTTATTTTGCCCATCCCTTGCAAAATTATTCCTCACCTTTAGATTTCTAGGAAGTAACCAGCATAGTGCTGCTCTGCGATTCATATGTCTGCAGCCAACAGAGCTAGAAACATGGATGATTTATATGTGCAACCAGTTACAAAATGGTGTCTATCACATGCAAACTGCCATTTTACCGCTCTGTGGTTCTCAATCAACTCTATGATTTTACTTAACATAATCACTGCACCTAAAATAGATGCTCAAAATTCATCCTCCATCACTTTCAATAAAACACTAAGGCTTGATTAGGAAGTCCGCCCGCCATCCCTGCGGTTTTTGGACCAACCGCCAGACATGCGGTGGTCCCGCACCGCGAATCAGGATGCGACCGCCACCCTGGGTGTACAACAACGTCCTTAGCCTGCTGGCAGGAGCGTTTTCTGCTCCCCCTTGCTGTTGCAGGGTTGGGCGGAGGTTGAGCTGTTCTCCCGCCCGAAGCCCCGCAGCATGAAATGTAGGGTCTGATAGTTTTAAGTCTGGAGAAACTGGTACACTCCTAATTGCGGGTGGCAAAACTCACCAGGAGTTATCGTTCTAGGTGAAATTCTACCACATGTTATGAGGGCCCAGATCTTTCATCAGTTGCAGCCAATCACCTACTGTCCCTCGCAGGAGAGAGTTCAAAGAAGTGAAACAGTGGCGAGAAAAGCAGCTTGGACACCTGGCCTTCTGGCGGCCCTCTTTTCCACCTTTTTAAAAATAATTGTTAGTTATAGTATTTATTGGTTAACTTTTTTAAATTTAAATGTTTTTTTGCAAGTTAAACATAGTTACAGCAGACCAGTAATACAGTGAAGAAAAACTGAAAAACAGGAAGTATGACAATAAAATAGCTGGTATTCAAAAACAGAAGAGAAAGCTATTTTAAAGTTTTAAAGGGAAAAAAGAGAGGGGAGGGAAGGGGGATAAATAAGGAGGGAGAGAAGGAAAATGTTATAAAAGGATAAAGCATGTAAATTAAGGGAAGCAGTTGAACAATGATTGTGCTGTAGTGCTATCTTATCTTGATAAGTAGTAAGAGGCAACCAAAAGAGATCCCATTGATCTACAGGAGGAGACGAAAGCAATATCAAGTCGATGAAAATGACACAGGCTATTCCACCAATGTTGAATAGAGAGTTTTGTGAGTGTTTTCCAGTTAAGTGTAATGTTTTGGAAAGCTAGAGGAAGCATAAGGTCAAAGAGACCATGTTTATGTGGGGAAAGATCCAAAGAATCTAAGAAACTACCAGAAAAATGGAGAGGAATAGAATAGGGAATAGAGATATTAAATATAAGAGAAATGTAGGACCAAATTTGTTCCCAAAAATAGAAACTGAAGGACAGAAGAAAAGAAGATGTATGAGATCAGCGTTCGAGGAGCCACAAGACCAGCAATTCACATCAGTAGAAAAAGAAAAACAAGCTAAAGAAATAGGAGTAAGATAAAGTCTCTGATAAAGAAAGAACATTGATTGGGTGAGAGAGGCAGAGCGAGAGATTTTGACATACCGGGACCAAAGTTTATCCCAAAAGGGAATGGTTCACTAACATCCCAGGTCAGATTCCCACGAGAGTTCCAATTTAGTCTTCGGACGATCTGGGTCGGGAGCTGAAAAATATTTATAGACAAAAGAGGATTTGGGCATTAAAAGAAGAATTTGCAAAAGAGAATTTGGAGCAACAGGGGAAGAAGCAGTAGGAAGAGAATAAAAAGCATCAAGGATGATCGTCATTAGAGTAGAACACTTTTGTAAGAAGGAACAGGGACAGTGAAAAGTAGATTGAAATTGGGGAAAGGAGTAAAGAGATACGCCATCAAAAATATGTTTTTAACACAAATTATGCCTTTCAGTCTCCAGGCCTTCCAGAATATAGTTCTATTATTGAGAGTAATAAGGAAGTTATGCCAAATAGACAATTCTAAAAAAGATTCCCTGGACATACACTTTGTGGAAATGAGAGGTTTTAATAAAGAACAAGGGTGCTCAAACAAGGGGAGAGAAGTGTAAGAGGTTTTTGCAGAGAAAGTGAGGACTTCTTTAAAAGAAAAAGGCAATAACAAGGTACGCTCAATGGAAAGCCAAAGGGGAGTGAAGGGGGAGGATTCAGAGAGGAGCCACTTTAAAGCTTGGCGAAGACAGAATGATTTGTGATAGAGACGGAAATCAGGGAAGTTAACACCTTCATTAGATTTTATGGCATGACACGGAGGCTAAGATTATGCAATCTCCTTTTATTGCCAACTCACAGCAGCAACAATTAGTAAGAATTTAGAACTTTCAAAAACATTCTGAAAATCTATATATTCTAGCAACAGGCAGCCATCTTCCTCCTTTTATTGCTGCTGCTCACAATATAGGTAATCTTTACTCTCTCCTTATCTATCTTATGACCGCCTTTAATATGTTTTTTGTATTTGTCTATTTGGACTTGATTGAACTATCTGCACTCTAATAGCATAGTTGTGTGCCTATGGCATGCTGACTTGCTCTTTTTGACCTATTTATGCCTTTCGATCTCGCCTTGTTCATCTTCACCTATTTATGCCGTCCCTATTACTGCTTACTCCGTTTGGCACTAATTGCACGTTTACATCTCCCACCCCTCTAATTCTGTCATCCTATTCACCGCCAACAACCCGAGTTTGAAATACGCGCCCGGGCCTCGCTCTCACCAGCGCGGCCCGCACACGTATACACTCGTACTTGAAAGGCACACCAGGAGGAGCCACGAGCTTCCTCCCACGAGTACACACAGCGTCTTTGGAAGATGCACTGCCTCAGGCGCACGCTATCTGACTCCCTTTTTCAACACCTCTCACGCGACCGGTTGCAAAACTACCGGTGCGATAATCTGGGCACATTGTTTATTTTAATAACGTTTACCGGCTTGAATTCATTCCTCTCCTCCTGCGATCGCTATCCCAAGGCGAGCGCGATTAACTCGTTATGCCCACCTCCCTACACAAGAATTCAATCCTCTCTTTCGACATTAGAGGGAAGGGCCTTCCACATACTACACTCACCCTGGCTTCAAGCTTAGATGACAGTTGAAGCAACGCCGAAAGGATTTCTTTTACGTGGCTACCCCCTCCTGGCCTGTATCTTACCTAATAGCTTGCTAGCAATCTTTTAACCCCTTATTCCCTTCTCTTTAGTCCTTTAATTAATTACTAAATAAAAAAATTAAAAAAGGAATTTCTGAACAGGAGCTAGACTCATTAGTTGAAAATAGATTAGAAGATCTTGTAAATAGTGCTTTAGGTAAACTGATGGGGTCTCTGGATGACACTATAAATAAAAAAAAAAAATAGAAAGCCTCTCTAATCAACCTAGTACCGAGCCTGGTTGCTCTACTTGGCAAGATAAGCCTCAGAAGAAAAGGCCATCGGGCGACCACCCTCATAAAAAAATCGAAGAAATCAAAAGGGGCCATTGAGGGTGTACCGGATGACGCAGGTGATAGATTCAGTGTGTTCGACACTGTGGATGGGCATGACGGCCCGGTTGTCCCTATAGATAGTGAATCTGATGAGGACCAAAGTTATGAACCAGAGCTTGATCCGTCCTGCTCTTCAGAGTTGAACTTTGATTATGATGATACTCCCACTACCAACAAAGGGACATGTGATGAGGCATCTTCGGCCTCTGGGTCTAAGATTCTTGACCCATTTGGGGATAATATGTACAACCAGCTGATCTTAAAACATCCCCTTTCACCCAAATGGACCCCCTCACAACATGTGGCTAAATACATTACCTTCTGGCTGAGGAGAAAGATACCTAAAGAGGTTAGAGCTCGTCTACGGTTCGAATACCCTCGCCCATCCCTCCCAGATATGATAACTAAGACTCCCGAACGCGACCCAAAGGTGGTGTCTTTAATCAACAAGGGTGGAAAAGATGCTAGAAGAGGCCTAGACAAAGGCCTAAAGTCATGCCAGGACAGACTCCTCAACATTATTGGCCCACTTACTACGATTTTTGAGATGGCTGAGTCAGCCTACCTAAGCGACAGTAAAGTCGACCCCAAAGAACTGCGGGAATGGATACAGAGAGCTGTTTGCCTTCTTGGGAACGCAAACACAGCCCTATCAAATGAAAGAAGAAAAAGCATCCTTTTAAACTGGACCCCAAGCTCATAGAGCTCGCAAATAAAGAAGGCCAACTTTTTGGCGATGATTTCATTAGGGAGATGGCGAAGTATGTTGGAATCTTCAGTTCCATACAGAAGTCACAAAAAGAAATAAGAAAAGTTTTCAATGATAGAGTTTTTGGAAGGGCCAGGCGAACAAGGGGTTGGTTCCCCGGCCGTGGCACACCTTCTTCCAGACCCTACATGGTACAGGCAATAGGTCCTTTCAAACCTTTAGCTATTCCAACTTCTATCCCCAAAGACAAGGAGGAGGTCGCTTCCGGAATAACAGAGGCGATAGAAAACAGTGGATTCTCATCAGGTACGTCCCTTCAAAGACCCTTTACTTTCCCCTATAAAGGTGGGAGGGTGACTAGCCCAGTTCTCTGGAAACTGGAAGCTAGTGACACAAGACCCTTGGGTACTACAAACGGTCAAGGGATACCGAATAGAATTCACAGACACTCCCTTCCAGGACCAAACCCCAAGGGAAATCCTTTTCTCTCAGGAACATTCAAAACTGGTAACAAAGGAGGTACAAGACCTACTGGCCATCAGTGCCATCACGGAGACAACTCATCCAAAGGGTGGCTTTGTGAGTAACATATTTTTGGTGGAGAAAAAGAACAAAGAGATGAGGCCTGTAATAAACCTAAAAGATTTGAATGAATAGGTGGTTTACCGCCACTTCAAAATGGAGGGCATATATCTCTTAAGGGACATACTAAGAAAAGGAGATTGGTTAACAAAGACGCCTACCTTACTTTCCCCATCTGGCCTCCCCACCAAAAATACCTCTGTTTTACATGGCAAAACAAAATGTGGGAATTCTCCAATCTCCTATTCGGTCTATCTTCAGCACCCTGGTCCTTCACAAAAGTACTCAGACTGGTAGTAGCATGGCTCAGGGCGTAAGGTTAATTATATACCTAGACAACATCCTAATTATGGGTCAGTCTAAAGACATTGTATACCTGCATACTCAGTGGGCGGTAAAGATATTAGAAAAGTTAGGATTTGTGATAAACCTAAAAAAATTGTGCCTGACTCCAGCACAAGACACCCAATTCCTGGGATTCATTGTAGACACCCTCCCCACAGAGCTTCGCCTACCCCGAGACAAACTAAAAAAGCTACAAAAGGAAATAAAGAAATTCTTATTAGCAAAGACTATTACACAGAAAGACTTAGCGAAAATCCTGGGTCTCATTTCCTCTACCATCCAAGCCATATTCCCCGGACCACTCTATTATCGGGCTAAAAAAGAGATGCCTTCGCAGAAATCAATAATACTCTCAAGTCTTATCCTTAGATCAGGACTCAAGGGAGGAATTGGAATGGTGGCTCAAGAACACACAAGCTTGGAACGGGAGAGCAATTTCCGGGAGGAACCCAAATTGGTGACAGACTCAGATTCAAGCCTATATGGTTGGGGAGCGAGATGTGGAAACTCTTCGACAGGGGGACGTTGGTCAGACCAAGAGAGGAACATGCACATCAACTGCTTGGAACTCCTAGTGGGCTCCTTCGCAGTCTGTAGCTTCCCTCAAGAAAAGATTAAATGTTGTGTAATGCTTCGCATGGAAAACATTTCTGCAGTCCAGTATGTGAGCAAGATGGGGGTCCACACTCCAAAGACTTAGGCGGAACTAGCGAAGGACTTTTTGGGTTACTGTTTAAGCAAAGGAATTTCAGTTGTAGCACAACACATTCCTGGACTGAGCAATGGAGTAGCCGACTGGTTCTCCAGAATCTTCAAAGACTCCAGCAATTGGAGATTGAACAGGGAGATATTCCTACACATCCATCACATATGGGGCCCTTTCAACATGGATCTCTTTGCAGACAGGCTGAATACTCAGCTGACACCGTTTTTCAGCTGGAAACCAGACCCTCAAGCAGCTGGGGTGGACGCTTTCCTACAAGACTGGAGAGGTCTAAGGCCATATGCCTTCCCGCCATTTTGTCATGCTACCCAGGTTCCTCTTACATACACGCAGACTCAGGGAAACAGTAGTATTGGTAACTCCTCTTTGGAGAGCTCTAGCATGGTTCCCTCTAATCCTAGAAATGTCAATAGACTTCGCTTTACTAATTCCCCACTTCCAGACCTTAGTTTTGGGCCCTCGAGGGAAATACATCCTCTGATACAAGAAGGCTCACTCACACTGATGGCATGGAAGATTTCCGGAGACAGTGGGAAATCCCTGGCCTTTTGCAAAATGCTTTCAGATTCATATCTGAGTCATGGGCTTCTGGCACGAGAAAGGCATATAGACTGGCATGGAATAAATGGTTTTGCTGGTGTATTCAACAGGATAATAATCCCATTTCAACTGATTAAGTCTATGTAATTAATTACCTAACATAATTATTTGAATCTGGTTTATCCTTTAGGACAGTAAACATCTATAGATCAGCCATCTCTGCTGGTCATTCCCTGATAGACGGACTTCCTGTAGGTCAGAATACTTTGACAAGGAGAATTATGAGAAGCATTAGGGTCCTTAAACCACTGATTCCTAAGTACACCTCGCTTTGTGATGTTAAACTGATCCTCCAAGTTTAAGATAACTGGGGTGATAATCACTTTTTGGCACTTAAAAAACTCTCATAAACTCACAACCCTCCTTTGTCTCGTTTCATTACGCGTACATCTGATGTTAAAGCTTTAGATGTCACCAGTAAAGCTTATCAACATGAAGAAGTTTGCTTCTATATTAAAAGAAGAATTAAAACTCTTTCCTCAACCGTTGGCTACCCTTACTTCTCTCGAAACCCTAGTCTGTGTGTGGTGCAATGTTTGAAAGAATATGAAAGGAGAATCCTTAACTTGAGGAACAATGTCACACAACTTCTTATATCTCACAAAAGACCTCACAAAGCAGTTTCCCGCCCCACCTTAGCTAGATGGGGGAAAGATGTCATGACTGAAGGAGGTGTAGACATATCTGTTTTTGGAGCTCATTCACTTAGAGGTGCCTCAACCTCCAAAGCTTTCACCTTGGGAGGGAGTTTACAGGACATTTTAAGAGCAGCCGATTGGTCTAACGAAAGCATGTTTAAAAGTTGTTACTTTAAACCATTGTCTAATGTAATTGATAATGTATTGAATGCACTTTCAACTTGAATACTATTGGCCTCCGTGTCATGCCATAAAATGTAGATTTTCCACAGCATGCTGAAAAGAAAATCTGGATTTTGTTATGGACACGGAGGCTAAGATTATCCAACCACTAATACCCGCCCGGGTAGATTAACATATTATTTACTTTCTTTCAGAGTGACGAAATTTGGTCATGGAACCTTGTCTTCTCCTGGATTTATTAATCAGGAATTTGTCTGGATTAAAGTTTATACCATTTGCAGCACAGAATAAAAGAAGGAAGATGTCTGCCTGTTGCTGGACTATATAGATGTTCAGAATGTTTTTTAAAGTTCTAAATTCCTACTAATGGTTGCTGCTGTGAGCTGGCAATAAAAGGAGATTGCATAATCTTAGCCTCCGTGTCCTTAATAAAATCCACATTTTCTTTATAGCATGCTGTGGAAAATCTACATTTTCCCTTGCAAAGAGAAGATAAAGAAATTCTGGCCCTTTTGTTTTTCCAAAGAAATTTAGAAAGACGAGTCAATTCGTTTAAAATGATAACAGGAATATGTACAGGAAGCATAGAGAGGGCATAAATCAAAATAGGGGTAATCCTCATCTTGATTGAATCTAAACAGACCCACCATAAAAGAAAAAGAGAATTCCAAGAGGAAAGTAATTTATCAATCCGAGATAGGTTCACAGACATATTTAACTTGATAGTAGAAACGATGGAGTTAGAGAACCAAATAACTAAATATTTGATTTTGGATCCATTCCAAGTAAAACCAGTGGAGGAGAAGGAGTTTGGAAGATAAGATTTGGTAAGAGGGAACATTTCTGGGTCATCTGAGTTAATCTTATATCCAGAGACAAGGGAGAAAGAAGTGAATTCACGTAATAGAGAAGGATTAGAGGTTTCAGGGTCAGAAATAAAAAGTAAAATGTTGTCCGCATAAGCGGAAAGTTTTAAATGTTGATCACCATAAGAGAAACCGGTAATAGAGTTATTATTACTGATTGAAGATAAGAAAGGTTCAAGAGGGGGGAGGAGCCAAGATGGCGCTCGGATCGGACGTGTAGTCCCTCGGCTCCGGGGACCGTCTCCGCCTTCGAGCCTCTCCTGCCAGATATCCTGCACCGAAGTGGCTAATTCCGACAGCGGACGCATTCCGCCGACCCGCCACGAAATCCTGAATCTTTTGCTCTTCGGCAAGTTGAAGAAACGCTTGGACACGGCTGGCGGCCCGCATCGGCATAAAGACCGGGACCTCGCGTGACTGTCGAGGCTGATCGTCAGAGGCGCGCTCCCTGGGCTTGATGACTGTCAGGTCCCGATTGGCAGGTATCGTCGGACAGCGGACCCTGCACCCATGTCCCGCTGCACTGTTGGCGCTGCGACGATTCTACCGGGCTATAACTGTACTGCTACGGGCACTTGCACTGCTGTTTGTGTGCTTATTGCCTGCATTTCGTCCCGCTACTGATGATGAGCTTCCGACCTGCCAGGTACTCGTAGCTAAGCGGGGCGACGTATGGGACGGACTGAACTATCGTCTGTACCCAGGCCCATACATCTGCCTTCACAGCACGCCCAGTTGTCCTCCCAGAGAGCGCAGCCTGTTCCTACCCGGGGATTCCCTGCCTGACGCTATGGTGATCATGCTGTTATGTAGCCGGGCGTGTTAGCGGTGATTGGTGCTTCTGGACCAACTGTGTGGAAAGACATGCCTGATGCAATGTGTGCTACCTCTCACAGCTATGGGAGTATATTGGAAGCGATCCTCTCCTTTCGATCTGAGGCTCTACGTCTTGGCTGCGCCCTGTTGGACAAGATGGAGGACGTCCTCAGTGCTTCGACTCGCCCCAAGATGGCCGACTTGCAGGGTCCCGGCGCCGCTCTTTGTTTCACCTCCGCCTGTGCTACGAGGGCGTCCGCTGAGGTCGGTGGCGCCCTCGTGAACCCAAACTTACCACTACCATCAGTCGCTGGAGATTGGCTCCCGAACTCGTATACCCCTCTGGAGTCTCCACCACGACGTGAGCTTTCTCTCCTCGCCAAGTTCACGAATCCTCGAGACCCGCCCCGAGAGGTGATGGACGCAGAGATCTCCCTCCCTGCCCTGGCTATACCCGGAGAATTCGAGATGGCGTGCTCGGTACTTTTTTTGGGACTCCTGGACTTAACTGCCCTGTATGCACCGAGTCACCTGCACCGCGGTTATCTCCCTGGACTGCCGTCTTCATCTGCATCGACCATACGGATCTGCGGTGGTAAGGAGAAAACGGGACAAGGATAGACATTTCCTTTATCGAACTGGTGGATTTCTGGTGACTGATTGTGACGGAGGGGGACATGATGTCGGCATTCTGTTTCATTGATATTGCCGCTGTGCTCCAATCTGTGCTCTGGGATTGTTTCATGGTCATCAGTCTACTGACTCCTGCTTTTGCACCGTTCTTGTGGATGAGACAGCGGGGGACCTAGTTTCTTTGAGTGACCCGGAAATGTATCGGTGGTGCTAGAAGACTCTAGTGGGGGCCTACGCTTGGATTGGGTGTTGTTGCCTTACATACACTGTGCGCGGCTGTTGCGACCTCAATTTTCTTTACATATTGGATATGCTACTGCTGTTGGGCGTCAGACTACTGTTGATACTGTTGGTGCGAGATGGCGGAGCTGGGGGACGGATAGTGGGCTCCTCCCCACCCTTCTTTATTTCTGAGAGTTTTAGGATTCTATCCTTTCTTACTCTCTATATTTCGGGACTCCTTTTCTTGGGCGACAGGCACACTGCTAGGGGGGGACAGGCCGTAGCCAGCTGCAGGGGTGCAGGGTGGGGGGTACTTGGGGGGTGGGGCTGCTTTCTTTTTGTTTTTCTTTTTTTGTTCTATGGGCCTTCTATTCTTTTCCCTTTCTTCCTTCCCTGGGGTTTAGACGCTTCTTTCTGGGTGCTGCACAGCGACTCTGGTGTTCTCTTACGTTGCAAGATTGTCTATCCTGATTGTCCCACACCAGTATTGACTTGTTGTGCTACAATATCCTGCTTATGTCTATCCTACAAGGGAAACATTTAAAATTAGACCTCTGTCCTCCTGTAATGAATCCTCTGTGCTTACAGTAAGTTGTAATGTACCGTATGTGTGGGCCCCCGGGCTCTTGTTGATTTGTAATTGCCTTTTTCCATCAATAAAGGGCTTCCAAAAATAAAAAAAATAAAAAAAGAAAGGTTCAAGAGTAAGAACAAAAAGAAGGGGGGGTAAGAGGACAACCTTGACAGACCCCTCGTTGAAGGGGAAAATAGGATGAAACGGAACCACTGATTAGTACCGACGCTCTAGGAGCAGAATATAATGAAGAAATAAGTGAAAAAATTTGGGCCCAAAGCCATGCCATTTAAGGGCTGCAAATAAAAAAGACCAATTTACTCTATTGAATGCATTTTCAGCGTAGATATAAATGGCTGCTAGAGATGTGGAGGGGGAGGGAATTTTATTTAAAACATTAAAAAAGAGGCAATAGTTATCCGAGGTCAATCTGCCCTTAACAAAACCACACTGTTCCTTACCAACCAATTGCGGCATAAGGGGATCTAAACGCAGTGTAAGTGTTTTGGCAAAAAGCTTATAGTAGTAGTAGTATAGCTTTATTTCGATACGGTACATATCATAAAAGCAGTACAAAACATCAAATAAAAACATTACAGAGATACATAAAAAATACCGTAGGGAATCGTAATAAAAACAGTGGAACACAAGTTACACATTTAAGATATCCTTCAAGGTATTTACGCTAGTATATAAAACAGATCAAAAGAAAACACTTTACTGGATCAATAGCTTTCTTGCAGTTCTTATACGCCATGCCCAGCCTAGAAATTTTGCCATGCAGCATGCAAAGAAAGGGCGGGCATCAAAGCGCAGTATACGTAGGGCTTCTAGATGTGATCTTGTTCCTAGACTCCTACACAAGGGCTTTAGCCATTTCAATCTGGGTGCTGCATAGACACTGCACTCAAACAAGAGGTGGGCGACAGACTCAACCCTTGAATCACAAAACGGACAGAACGGGACCGTTTGGAAAGGAGGATTCCATGAGGAAGTTAACAATCCTAGAGGGAGAACACCCACCCTGAATTTGAAGTATAGTGATCTGTCTCCGGAGTTGTGAATTAAGTTCAGATAAGGTTCCCTGAGGGGGAGCTCCTTAACTAGTAAGAACTGGGCAACAGATTTGCAATGGTTGGAATTACGCATGCTGTAAACGTTCTTTAGGAACTGCTTGGGCGGTGCTGTTTTGTTAACCCAGGCGTCTCCAAAACCTAGCTCATAGAGCAGTCATTTTACCTCCCTGAGCCAGGGTACCTTATTGCAACCTGGGAGGGACAATAGATCTTTCAGGGCGTCAGCGTAACTACACAATTCTGGGACATTTCATATCCGGGTCCAAAGTAGCAGGGGGCGCAGTTTTGCTTGTTCACAAATTGGGCGAGTACCTGCATCCAGCAAGAGAGGGATTGTAGGAGTACTGTGGGGTAGCCTCATCAGATCTTTATGGAAGTTGTTTTCAAGATGGGCCAAGGTATCGACTCTCTGCGTGCCCCACAGTTCTGCGCCATATAAAGCTGCGCTTACAACCCTTGCTCTGTAGATATCTAGCACTGCCCCAATTGGTTTCAAGGAAGAGGCTCGTTGCTCCTTGAGCAAGGCTCCTGTGACCCTTTTATGAGTCAGAAACACCTTTTGGTGGTGTGCCTTCCAACTCATTGAGTCACACAGACGTATTCCCAGGTAATCAAATTCTTTGACTCTCTCCAGAGGGATGGAGTCTAAAACAGGTGGGGCGACGGATTTCTTGGGGGGGTTAAGGACAAGGAATTTGGTCTTGCTTATATTTATAGCTAAACCCTTGGTGTCACAAAAGGATTTAAAGCTAGAGAGCAATTTCTGAATGCCTGTTGGGGATTTCGAGATCAGGAGGGTGTCATCCGCAAACAGGAGCGTTGGGACTTTCCTCCCCGCCAGAGTAGGTGCATCCGCAGGGTGTTGCAGCAGATGCTCCACCACTCCGTTGACATAGAGAGAAAACAGAGTGGGGGCAAGCACACACCCCTGGCGGACGCCCCTGTCTACTGGGATGCGAGATGTTTTTTCTCCTTGAACCCCCCACCTGATCTGGGCGAAATTGTCTTCATGGAATTTTCTAAGCAAGAACAACAGGTAGGTGGGTAGCCCTAATCCATCAAGGACATTCCATAATAGTGCCCGCGGGACCAGGTCGAAGGCCGTTCTCAAGTCTATAAAGACTAGATATAACGTGCCCCCTCCCAGGACCACCACCTTCCAATATAACATTAGAAGGCGGAATGTTTGCTCGATGGTGCCTGTCCCTGTTCTAAAGCCTGCCTGGAAGTCGGACAGGATCTTTTCCTCATCGACCCACTGCAAAATCCTACCCAGTACCACTTTCCCCGCAACCTTCTGTGTTGAGTCCAACAAACTTATAGGGCGATTGTTGGCTGGGTCGTCCCTGCTGCCTTTCTTGAAGATAGGCACAACTTCTGCGCCCCTCCAAGAGTCAGGAAAAGATCCTCCTAGCAGAGCCTCATTTAGGAGTGAAGCGATTAATCTGCTCCACACTGCTGGGTAGGATTTCAGTAAATCACCTGGGATCCCGTCGGGGCCTGGAGCCTTATTGGGGACGATGCCCCTAATAGCCCTTTCAACTTCCTGGCTAGTGAAAGGGACGTCAATGGCAAGGGGATTAACTATTGTGTTGGACAAGGATCCCGAACATGGAAGAAATAAGCCCAGTGCAGCAGAATAAAGCTTGGAGAAGTGGGCGAACCAAGCGTCACCCGGGATATTGCAGGTTATTTGCTGATCGATGGGCTTATTCCTTGCTCTTAGGAGATCCCAAAACCCTTTGGAATTCTTCATGCTACTAGCTTCAGTTAAGTCACACCAGAACTGGTAGTCATGAGCCTCCTTTGCCTCAGCCACTATTTTTTTGTAGGATTTCCTTGCGGAACTAATAGCGGCTGGGTCCCTACTCTTTACCGCAGCAATGAGCTCCCCCTTAGCAACACGACATTTAGGGGAGTACCATTTGTCTCTAGCATTGGAGTCACTTTTGGAAACCACCCTGGGCTTAGTATATGGAATAATAAACAGTTTGCTCAGTGCTACTATGGTCTCTGAAAATAGTGATAAAACTTTTGTACTGGATGGGCTTAGAGCGTCAAGCCGAGGCTCCACCACAGACAAGATGGTCCCGGCTTGCGCCAACCTTGCCTCGTCTTCTTTAACTTTTGCCCACTTCAAACGCCTGCCACAATTGGACGGAACAATTTCATGGGATGACTTCCAGATATGGACTTGCTTATCGTACTTCTTAGTTTGCCAAAGGGAAGAGAGGGTTAGGCATAGGGGGTTATGATCACTATCGCAAGATGCTACAACCTCCATGTCTAGGTGAAAAGGCCAAAGATTATAATTCAAGACAATAAAATCAATTCTGGAGGTGTGGCCCGTTCTGTTATAAGTGTGAGCACCCATAAGGTCCGATTTTGATCGACCATTCACTGGCCTTAGGTTATGTTCCAAACAAAGTGCATTGATGTCTATCGCACTTTGTGTCCATTTGGGGATCGGGTCAAGGGTCAGGATCGGGATTCCCCTTCTTGCGTCTTCGTCAAAGGAATCCAGAATATCTTCTTTTGCCAAGGGTTCAAAACAACAGTTAAAGTCGCCTGCAAGAAGAATATAGGAGTCGATCTTGCAAGCAGCTAGGTCGTTACTAAGACCTGTCTGGGGTAGGCTTGATGTCCCACTCCTAGCACCCCTCAGATACAGGTTGAAAACCTCTAACATCCTTCCCCCCTGGCAATGTATTGAGATCCTCTGCAGGTCAGGAGAGTGTGTGGACCTTTGGCTCACTTTTAGACCCAGAGCAATGCTGACCCATATTAGAAGGCCTCCAGACGGGCGACCCTTTGATCCACTTTGTTGGAGAGCTGGGACAAAATAGGTAGTAAATCCTACTCTATATTTTGGTTCCTGAGTCCAGGTTTCTTGCAGGATACAAATGTCAAATGGCTCTAAGAACACATTCCATTCTGGGTTGTCAAAGTTCCGGTTTAGCCCTGCCACGTTCCAGCTTACAATCTTTAACGGGGGTACAGCTATGGTAGATTGGCTGAGAGAGTGAACAGATGCAGATAGTATAGGAACAGCCACTAAAGGTAGCCTTTCTAAGGGCTCATTTTGGGAAATTTTTAGGGGTGATGTAGGGACCATAATTCCCTCAGGCTGGGTTCCTACAGATAGTGTGGCCTGGATGGGGACTTTGGATAGGATGTGGGAAGGTGCCAACTGGTCATCCCTACCTTGTGGGCTAAAAGCTCCCAGAACAGTCAGATCAGCTAGATCTGCGCTGCTCGCAACTATCGACCCCCCCCTCAGAAATAGGGCTATATAATGTTCTTGCTAAGCCAGAGGGATGGACAGCGACTAAGGATTCAGTGCCTACACAAAGGGGATCGGAAGGCCCATGAGCTGGCAAGGGTAGTACATTACCCGCTATGTGGAAACCAGAGTGCCTGGAGAGTCAATCTACTTCCTCCAGGCCTCCGAATCTATTTGAGATTGGGAAACCATTCCAGTGTGAAAGAGGATCCACCTGATGGTTATGGCGGTTTCTCCTTGGTTGGTGATGAACTAATGACCAGTTGTCCATCTGATTAGACATGGAACGTGGGGGATAGAAAAAGGACAATGGCCTCGGGATGACAGAGGACCCTTCACTGCAGGGCCACGAACATATATGCTGGGCCGTGTGTGGATCATCAAAAGTTACAACTATACAATCCCCCGGATTCGTTTTCCTAGTTGGGCCCACCCAAGAAGTTCTGCGCACCATCAGAACTTTACTTCTACGGCCATTGGGAATAGGTCTATTGACATTAAGCCAATGCATTATTTTATTTTTCAAGGACCAGTGGTTCTCATATTGGCCGCTGCTAATCTGAGGAACTCCCGTCAGCACAACTACAAAGTCGTTGGCTTCCGGCGGAAGGTCAATATAACCCCCTCTAAAGTTATTCTTTACCTGAAAATCCTGGGTAGGCGGTATAGTCGCCTCGCCAAGCTGGAGTTTTGAAGTTGTACCAGATTTAGTGTTAGCAGGTAAGTGAGTGGAAGCCCGTTTGGGGGCCTTAGGGATTGTGGCAGTTGGCATTTAGTCCACAGCCACAGTCCTCGGTTTGGGGACCGGGCGTGCAGTGCTAGGTATAGTGGACAGACTTTGGTGTACTTGTGATGTGGGAGCTGGAGGAGTAGCATCAGCTACAGGGAGGCCCTGGTTCTCAAGACTTCTCAAACCGAGAGTGGCCAGAGCAATAATGCTCTTTTCCATCTCGAGTAGGTTGTTTTCGATTCGTGAGAGTCTGAGATCTAGAGGGGAAAGAAGCTTTTTAAGGGATTCCCATACCAGATCTATAAATTCCCTATCGTTGTTGCCCAAACCATCTATCTGTAAACCTTCCGTTTCTAAGGTGATATCGGGTGGCTCGGTGGTTGACCCCGCCCCACCTCCCTCCGTTGGGGGCTGCTTCCTAAGAGGCCGGACGCCTTTGGTAGTAGGTGTTGAGCCTTTCGTCAGTGCCAATTGTTGAGACACCGCGACTTTCGCCTTCTTCCGTGAATAAGCGGAACGAGAGCGAGGCTTCCGGTTTAGTTGGGTATCACTAGGGGCATTAAATACACTGGAGGGGGAAGGTTAGTAGTGACATTCTGAGAGCCAGAGGTGGCAGGTACACTGGCTTCCACTAGATTGGGTTGTAGGACATGGTGTGGAGAAGGGACAAGTGAGAGCGGGGTCGGGTGAACCGCAGCCTGTGAAATTATACAATGGGGAATGGGAGGGCGCTCTGGAGTGACCGCCGCGGCTATGGGGCCCAAGGAGGATTTTTTGGAGGTAGCAATAACTTCAGACAATCTTCTAGCAGCTGCCAACTCAAGAGATACCCGAGTTTGGAGCTTAGATATTTCCTGATCAATGGCGAAATTGGTGCGGGTAATGAAGTCATCCATTGGACCGCTAATTGGATGACCACCTTTAGAGGCCTTACTCCTGGTTAATCTAGTGCACATAACTTAAGTGAGGGGCAAGCCCGTCAACAAAATATGTGTGAAATGGAGGGCGAAGGATTGAGCTTTATGGTCCTCAGTGGTAGGGAACAATGGGCGTAAGAGGATGGGCCAGTCCAGTCCGCTCAGTCCTCGAACGGCCTCAAACAGCCCGCTCTTTGCCCGGTCTTCGCCCCGGTCGCTCCCGCGCAGCGTTTGGTATCCGTATTTGTAGATCCAAGGTCAATGGGCGGGGTTTGGTGAAGGTGGGGCGGGGCGGTCAGGGAGAGCGGGGCCAGGTGATACGGCCGCTTACACCGGGACTCTTGGGAGTGTGAGTCCCGGGTTCCACTCGCAGCCCTGCAGCCTCTCAGACCCCCACAGAAGCGCCAAGCAGAGGGAGAGATCCGAAGCGGGACCCGCGGAGCGGGTTCCGCAAGCCGTTGACAGAGAGCCTTTAGAAACAGCAGCACAGTCCAGGTATGGAAGGAGTGTCCCACGCAGCACAAGGTCCTTCCCTCTTTTCAATTGGTGAAGGGGGGGCGGGGCGGTCAGGGAGAGCGGGGCCAGGTGTTACGGCCGCTTACACCGGGACTCTTGGGAGTGTGAGTCCCGGGTTCCACTCGCAGCCCTGCAGCCTCTCAGACCCCCACAGAAGCGCCAAGCAGAGGGAGAGATCCGAAGCGGGACCCGCGGAGCGGGTTCCGCAAGCCGTTGACAGAGAGCCTTTAGAAACAGCAGCACAGTCCAGGTATGGAAGGAGTGTCCCACGCAGCACAAGGTCCTTCCCTCTTTTCAATTGGTGAAGGGGGGGCGGGGCGGTCAGGGAGAGCGGGGCCAGGTGATACGGCCGCTTACACCGGGACTCTTGGGAGTGTGAGTCCCGGGTTCCACTCGCAGCCCTGCAGCCTCTCAGACCCCCACAGAAGCGCCAAGCAGAGGGAGAGATCCGAAGCGGGACCCGCGGAGCGGGTTCCGCAAGCCGTTGACAGAGAGCCTTTAGAAACAGCAGCACAGTCCAGGTATGGAAGGAGTGTCCCACGCAGCACAAGGTCCTTCCCTCTTTTCAATTGGTGAAGGGGGGGCGGGCGGTCAGGGAGAGCGGGGCCAGGTGATACGGCCGCTTACACCGGGGCTCTTGGGAGTGTGAGTCCCGGGTTCCACTCGCAGCCCTGCAGCCTCTCAGACCCCCACAGAAGCGCCAAGCAGAGGGAGAGATCCGAAGCGGGACCCGCGGAGCGGGTTCCGCAAGCCGTTGACACAGAGCCTTCAGAAACAGCAGCACAGTCCAGGTATGGAAGGAGTGTACATTGACCAAAGAAATTGGTCGATAATTTTTACAAAACATTGGATCTCGTCCCTCCTTATGGTTAAGGCATATGGTGGCTTCTTTAAAAGTACCCTCTGTTTTCCCGGAAAGATAGAAAGACTGAAAGAGACTTAGAAGTTTAGGAAGCAATAGATTAAAAAAATGTAAATAAAAAAACCATCCTGCCCATGAATTTTCCCTTTAAAAAAAATCTTTAGCGGAGAGGAAAGTTCTTTTAGAGATAAATCTGTGTCTAGATCTGTAAGATTAAGATGAGAGGTAGAGGTGATGGGATACTGGTTAACTTTTAATTACAGAAATTATATAGCAAACAAGAAGAAGTGATGTGGTGACTTGAGCCTCATTACTGCAAAAAGGCTGATCACTAAATGATGGAAGCACAAGGATCCCTCTGAGCCGACTAGTTGGTGGAAGTCCTTAGAGGTGTGGGTCCAGGCGGAAAATACCATCCTCCATGAGATATATGTGCAGTGAGTATGCAGTGAGTGTTGGTCACACATTGTTCTGTCAATGGAGGTAACAGTGCCCGTTAACACAAGGAGTCAACAATATTTTACGCAGAAATGTGAATGTATATGTTATAAGCTGTATATATAGCTGTTTATGAAAGCTGGATTTGCTCGACTATGCTTGTGTAGAATCCAAATATGCAATTTTTATCTTTCTCTCTCTTTGGCCTGTATATTACAAGTATGATTCTATGTATAAGTGCATAAAAAAAGAAAACATTTTTTATAAAGATATAAAAGAAAAAAAAGAAGCGATGTGGTATTATGGAAGAATTTAGGGTTGGAGAGCTTAAGGTTGGAAATTTAGAGTTAGGGAGTAAAGAAAGACAAATTCAAAGTTTATTTTCTAATCTTCGTATTAGATGAGCTGATGCAACTTTTTTTGATACCGTAACGATCACATCCCTGATTTGTTTCTTGTAGCCTCCCATTCACCTTTCCTTTCACCTGAAAGCATTTTTAAATTGCTTTTTCATTACCCAAAAGTACAAAAGTACTCTTGAATAAAAATGTCATGAAAGGTAGTAAAGTCTGCATTACAGCTACAAACCTAAAGAGGCTTTATTTTTCATACAATGATTTTTGGAGGATGTTCTAACCTATGAATTCTTTCTTCTTTTAGAGTTAATGACACATGTCTAGTTTCTGGCTTTACAAAGATGATGTCCCAGAATATTATTCCAAATGCATGTAAAATCAAAGGTAAATTATTCAAGAGAATTTGCAAATATTTATTATTATCTGTATTCTTCACATTAACTACTATAACGTATTTCCTTTTTCTTTTGTAGGAGTTTTATTTTCTGATCTTGAACGAACTATCCATTTGGTTGGTTACATTAATAAATGCTGGGAGATTTACAGATCTAATGTTACTAAACGCTCCTCTCCGCCATATGATTCTACAATGACAATGAGGCACTTCGTCTGGATGTTGAAAGTAATAGTTCAAATTTAGTTTTGATGACTCTTTATTCCTGTACACACATTAGTAATGTACATCAATGAGTGAACCATACCCACCATTGACCTAGGATATGCCTTGATTATTATGACACCAACATTTCCCTGCTTACCACCTTCCACACTGGTTAGATCAATGTTGAAATACACTGCACTATGTCCTTCACACATACAATTAGTGCACTGTGCTTTCCCTTTGAATCTCCCGCTGTTATGTTTACTCCAGGTCAGTATCTTTTTGGAATCTCTAACTTGATGCCTCAAAAATTTTGCATTACAGACAATGAGTTTCCTTTATGATTATGTGGTCTAGGCCAGATTTAACTAAATGTTAGCTCTCAGCTCTATAGTTTATTAGGTCCATCAAAAGTTAAGTCGTCTTATCTTCACCACTCGTATTTCTAAATAGAGCAGCTCAGTCTCGCCAGTTCATATTTTTGACTTGATCCATTTACCAAATCCCAAATTAAGTACCCTCAACTATCCCCACCATATCTGAACTTTTCACTCTCTTATATATTCCAGTATCACAGACCCTGCATTGAGCCCAGGGAAAGAACAAATGCTATTTAGCACTGGACTCTGGACAAACATAGTTTTAAGTAGCAGAAATAATTATTCAGATAGAGAACAAGAAAACCTCCTGTGTTCACCTTTGGAGTTTACCACTAAATTCCATTCACAAAAGACAATCATACATGTCACTGAGCACCTGTACCTGGCCCCGCCAGGTAGTGTCTTACTCCTTAGTGGCCTCTCAAGGCGTTTTATTGAGTTAAGCAGTCTCACTGACATCATCATGTCAATTCACCCTTTCCTTCTTTTGAAGTCATTATCTTAAGAATCATCAAATTGTGTAATAGCAGCACTTAATATCTACTGTGCTTAGTTAGAGAAGGCAAACTGTTGTATTAAGCACAACTAAAAAATCCCAAGTTATTTGATTGTTTATGTTCTTTGTAAAACTAATATTATTACAAAATAGTTGATGATGCCCTCCACCATGGATGGACAAGAGTTCCGATCCTATGTAAATGTATGCCTTTGGGTTCTTTTCTTGGTAATATAGTATTTAGACCCTATGCAGATCAGAATTAATTAATCAAATAAATATTGAAATTGCAAGAAATCCTGTTCCAGTGAATAGGAATAGGACACAATGCTGACTCCATTACTCCTAGTCCTACACTTACTCTTATTACCAACACTATTCTGCTACCAAGTAGGTAGCAGGTGGTTTCTTGGTGTAGTGAGGAGTCCAACAGAACAGAGGAAGCTTTAGAAATGGTACATACTTCAATATTATTGTGGTTCTGTCAAGTGGTGTCACCGCATTTCTACAGGTGGATACTAGTCCAGCTAATAAGGGCAAGAAGTATTAGAATTCTCATTTAGATCTGAGGGCCTGATTACGATGGCGGTGAACCCGCCACTGGCAGGCTGTTGGTGGCGTGTTCACTGCCATCGTAAGGCCAATTACCCCCCGCCGCCAGATTGTGATGGCGGGCGGTGTGCTGGCGGGCAGAAAGCTCGACCGCCACAGGTCCAACCGAGGCAATCACTATAATTGCCTGATGGACTGCCCGCATCCTCAGAATGGTGGCGGTGCCTAGCAGGCATCCCCTACCAGATTAGGATGCTGGATCCCTGCCAGCCTTTCCATGGCGGTTCCCCTGACATGGAAAGGCTGGCGGGGATGGACTTTGGGGGAACGTTGCGGGCCTTCTTTGAGCAGGTCAACTTCCATTGTGCACTTGAGGGCACCTATGGTGCCCCCTACATTTCCCTGCACAATGTGGCAGGCACCGCATGGTGCCTGCCACATAGTGCAGGGAAATGCAAACCAGCATTTTTTTCATTGCCGCTGGTGCTGCAGCGGTATCACCCGGCGCAATGGGAAACATGTACAATGCGACCGTCACAGTTACGGTAGCATTGTAATTGGGCCTGTGGGACCCCTGACAGTATGTCGGACGGTCCCCATCTCTGTTAGGGTGGTGGGTGGACGTTAGTCCTCCCGGCATCCTAATCAGGCCCTTAGTTTCTACATCATGTTATTAGAACTAATGCTGGCTATCATCCTGGAAGCAGAAGAGTTACCTGGGGAGGCGAACACACTTGACTATGTATGCCTGGGCAAATAATTAAGATGTGGGATAATGACCTGCTTCTACCTTTATAGAACAGTAGATTTGTCTCCTTGACATGTCTCCTGTGACAACAAGTGAACACCTTTTTCCACCAATAAGACCACCTATTTATTTATCAACCCTCCTTACTGTTTCTTCTTTGGGACTGGCACCAGTAAAATCAATCCACTGAATCACATCCTCAGGAGTTATGGCAGGCTGCAAGACTGGTCTCAAAAGTATCCCAGTCAGAGAATTGAATTCATGCACTGGGGTTGTGCCTCCTGGTCAGCTTCTATGTAGTTCCAGGCTCAGAAGGCAATCTCCAAAGCAATAAACAGACCACAGCAGATCACAGAGTTCAGTGTCTCTGGAAGTCTGTTCAGGAGACTGGCTGTAGTAGTTCAGGGAATGAGTGTTTTTTAGCCACACATTCAAATGGCTCCTAGGACAGCTCTCCATATATTTCCTCCAGCAGATGAAGCAAATATTCCTCAGACCTCCCTGTTTTTCAGGTTTGAAGCAAATTCTTTAAGCCCTGGTTTTAAAGATAATTGCTGTACATAATGTGTCCCACTCTCCCTTTTCTTATTGTGTGATGTAATCCTAGTTGCGCAAAAGGTGCTTGCATAGGTAGCATCCTGGCTGGAAAAATGTACTCTGTCTTGGATACAGGTGGAGCTACCAGGATCCTTTGTGGTCTCTATATCTTACTGTTACTGGGAGAAGATTAGAATGTGGCATGCCCACCAGATTCCTGTTAATTTTGATACTGTGCCTGCAGTGAGTAACCTAAAGAATGTGTATGTCCCGCAGCTGGTAGTACTTTTGCTTCAAACTGCTATCTCCATGTGCCTATGTGACATTTCTTCAGAAAACAATAGGCAGGTTAGTTCACATGTACATCCATTGGTTTAATTGTTGATATTTATCTAAAATGGTATGGTTGCAAATATGTGATATTTACAGTGCTTTTATTTATGACTTTGTGATAGGATTTCAAAATGATTACCAAAGATCTGACTGCCCAAAAAATTGTGGATATCTTTGCTGAAGATAATCCAGCTGTGCGTGATGGAAATGACACAAATCTAGACTTAGAGGTATGTAAATATGATGGACATATTGTAGGCTTCAATCATTCATATTCAATGTTTCTGTAATTGATAGGTAGTAGTCTGCACAGTACATGTATATTTATTCAACATATATTTCTCTCATCCTTTAGATTACATTTTCTGAATTTTTCGAGGCTCTCTTGGAGTGTGCACCTTTATATGTTACCAATGAAGTGATGGATAGGGAATGTCCTATACAAGAAGAGCCACCAGCTGACAAAAGCTTTCATTTGGAAGGTACCACAGACCTAAGTGTGATACAGGAAGAATCCCTTTCTCAGGAGCAGCCCTTGAACCAGGAACAGATATTGTCTCAGGTATGGCTAAATTCTCAAACCGTTTATCCCAAAACAGAAATTCTCTATGCATTTTCTCCACGATGATTTGAAAACCAACAATCACTTGCAATGCTTCAAATAAAATGATGAACTTGAACGGGGTGGTGATATTCAGATTGTCTATGAACAAAGCCATGCTTAAGGACATTGTATATGGCTGTTTACCCCTCTTAATTGTATGCCATCTTACCCTCCTCTTACCTATAAGTGCTGTAGTGTAGTTCCTAGTTTCCCACTAGGCCCTGCGCATTGGAATAACATAAACAGTAGTATCGACGTAGAAGTGCGGATCTTCCAGGCCTCTACTGACTATGCTAAACTTAATTGGGTGTGTTACCAACTAGCTCAGAGGTCACTGGAAACTTTCTTCTCTGCATAGGAAGTGATCAGCTTCCCTGGCACAGACAAGAAGGGATTCAGCTTTCCAACAACCGTGCAACATGACAACTTTGCTCCTCAGATCAAGAGTCAATCTCTAGGGTCGTGTGAAACAATAGACAGGTATTTCACTCAGTCAGATTAGTGCAGATTACTTTCACAATATGTAGAGACTAGAGAGACGGGCGTTTGTCAATAAAGGGTTAACATTTATTGAACAGTCTTTCTTCTCGTACAAGAGAAATGTATTGCCACAATTGCAAGACTTGTTATTATAAAAAGTACGTACAGTAAGATAAGTATTGCAAGATAATACTGTAAAAGCATTGATATGGTTTCTTAGCCATACAATGGTTTAAAAGTAATAAAACATATATACATTCATATATACATTAGGCTAAAATACTCAACTGGTGCTTCTAACTAAGCCTACCCCAGTGTGCCTGACCTAAGCCTAACACGTGGAAGGGGAGTAAGTAAGTAGCTTTAAGTTAAGTTGGTTTTGCCAAGGTTTGCTTCAAGAATTCTCTTCTAAGGGTTTAGTCAACACCATACCTCTGAATAGAATGATGGAGGTCTGGTATCTCCTTCAGGAGGAACTCGGTATCCCAGTCACCCGCGAGGGCAGACTAGAAACGCTGGAGCTGGATTTCTCTGCACGAGAAAGGCAGCGTCTCTCTTCAGCGCGTCGAGGAGGAGGAGGGGGGACAGCGTCCGCGGGCAGCTGGCTTCTGCTGGATGTCTTCGCAGAGGGACGGCTGTTCAGCTCCTAGTTACACCACACCATCGTTCGCGCTTTAGCAGCGATAATGGTATCAGCAGCTTCAGGCGACGGGCAGCAGGCTGCAGCAACAGGAACGCGCCAGACAGCTAGCAACAGGCCATTGCTTAAGGCAACGTTGGTAATATTTATACCTGACAGGTGCCTGGTTTGACGCAAGTTTGTTGGACATAAGACGTCAATTAAAGATGTCACTAGGAAGTGATAGCTATCAGTTGCTCATTAGAGTTCCATTACTAATCAAAACACAGCAAGCGGGGATTTCCAGGTTTGCTGAGTTTTTATCTTGTTGAAGAACTCTGAGTGTTAATCTAGGAATATCAGATAGTGACTTCTGCTCTGTCATTGCACTAATTAGTTGCAAAGGAAGTGGCAGAGAACTATTCTGGAATGTGGCTCTGTTCGTGTGAGGCCAGAGATGACTTTCTGAATATCGCACTTGAACGGTTATGCCAATATAGGGAATAAATGGATTTATAGCCGAATAGGGGCATAAGGTCACAGTATCGATCAGGAACCTAGATAAACACGTAACACCCACTCCACGTTTTCATGTCCATCAAATTACTAAAACTAGAGCAATTAGATGCATGTGTAACATTGCCCACCCCAAAATACATAAATGCATTCGAAATAGGCGTATATTGTAATACGTGAAATTTAGGTACTGTACGTTTTTGAAGCATAGAAATCATTCAAAAATTATTGCATATGAAATCAATGAACGATTATGCAAAAAGAATTACACATGAAATATCTCTGAAACAGAAGAAGGGCGAGATAAATCATCACATATAAATGCATTGCAATAACGTGCTAGAGGCTGATGTAAGTTTGTTATGTCTCTAGATGTGTTTAGAAATAGAAGTTTGAAGCTTCTGTTCTCTAAGAATAGTTTTTACGTTAAGCAAAGAATTGTTCGTGCCAAAAAAAAAAGGGTGAATATTAAAAAATGTCCAATTCAAAAGAATTATTGCTTGAACGGGGAAATAGAGTTCCAACGCTTTTAGCAGTTTTTGTTGTTCAAAACTGAAGGCCGAATTCAGAGTTCATGGGAACGCTGTGTGTCGGAAAGCTTCTCCAAAGTTATTGTTTCTGTTCGGGTGAGAACATCATATCAGACAGGCTCTCAAAGAATTGGTCTACAAAATCAGGTGACAGTTCAACCAAATTCGATAGCGCTGTAACTTGGCAGGTGTGAGAATGATTGCTGTCATCATGGGCAGGATCAGCAATGCTCACAGATGGTCGTACCTGGGTGATGTTGCTTTTGTCACTCGCTCCACTGTTACCACCTAGTCGTAGTACAGGAGTCTCAACGAATGCCGTCATCAGGATTGGTATCCGCTGGGGACAACACAATGCGTGAGCCGTTATCGGACTGAGCAAAGTATCGACGTCCATTGGTACTGCTGATGGAAGTGAAAGACAGATGTCCAACACGCACTCATCTCCGCATAGCATACATCGAAGTACCGGTAAGATACAGTTCTGCCATATAGGTCTGAATGAAAGGAACCAGGTCATGTTTAGATCTCTCAGCCTGGCCAATCCAAGGACGTTAGTTATCCTGTCCCGGTAGCGCATTGCTAGGATTGTCTCTTCCATTCCCATGGGAGCTATGTCTGAGCTTTGGCTTGCCATAACGAAGCAGGACGGACAAAAATAAAATCCCTGCTACAAGTCCCAAAAATAGGGGTATGCCGCCAAAAACAGAGTGTACAAAATTAGGAACGATTCCCAAAATTGCCTGAAAAGGTGTTAGCAGTCCCGTAAAAATCGTCTTAAATATGCCTGGGATGCCTATGGCACTAGACATGTTAAGGAGTTGGCTAAGCATTTCTACGAAATGCACGGGGCAATTTGTTGATAAAAGTTCATGAACTTCAGTAGCTGTCCCTGCAACTAGAAGATCATACGTCTCTTTTGATGACGTTATGGGCACTGTTGTCTGCAAAAGCACAGACTTCATTTTGCTTAAAGTATCAATTCGTATAGAATAGAGATTCAGACGAGGCCAGATGGGAGTCACTGTGTCTGCAGGCCCATTCGGAAACAATGCCTGCATACAGCATTTGACCATGGATGTTACGCTTACTAGATAACTTTTCCCTGGCACAAGGCCACAACATCTGTGATCCGTTCTAAGAATGTAACTCCCGTTTGCGAGTTGCATAAAGAAGGGCTCTATCGGAGTTGCAGGTGTGACTAGCTGGTGGCATGAAAGGTTGTTAGAATTTCCATCACATGCTCCGTGTAAATTAATACCCTGACACAAAAGTATACCGCTTAGTGAATGTTTACAATTTTCACCACTAAGAAATACATTTTTGTCGCTGTCACTATAGCAAGAATGTGTGTATGGTAATTTCCATTCTGATTTTACATATCCTTTACCCAATTGTTCATACTGGCCAGTAGGTATGTATTCAAGGCACTTTTTAAATCGGAAAGTTGTTATCGGAATTGTGATAATTCCGTGTATTATCCATTCAATGACAGGACTCTCTGACATTGTCAATGGTAATCTCTCAAGTTTTTCGATGCTCAGGATTGTATAGTCTGCTCCTTTCTGTGCCAAACTGATCTGTTTATCAGTAAGGTTAAAAATGGAAAATAATGACGTTGTGTTGATTAAACGCCAAGGCACATAGCCTGAACGAAGATTTTGCAGCGTCCAGCCTAATTGTATAATAGAACGTAATTGCGACTGGCCATGTTGTAACATTAGCAAGTCTCTGTCTATCACATCAAAGGCAGAGGATACAATATTGTCCAACGAATATATTCTGGAAGACAGAGTCATTAACCCATTGTCTACTACAGAAAGTGATTTCTCCAAATGAATACAATCAATTTCTCGTATTTTTTCAGCTGTTTCAATTTGTTTGACTTTCCAAGCCTCGTTGTACGCAGCATAGATACTGGTCGCTATGAAACGCTTTTGACGCTGTTTGCGTGGTCCAAGAATGAAATCGCGCAAATCAGCACCATCTTTTAGTAAAGACAAGTGTTGCTTAATTTCAGCCAGTGTGGATGATGTTAGCCATTCAAGGCAGAGTTTCCCTACACTGTATGTTGTTATTATCCCTGGATGTTGTCTCTGGGAGTATCTTGGGTTTAGTCTGGTCATTTTTAACCCCTGTGTTTTATTCAGGAATCTATCCTGACAGCTGTTTGTGTCAGTAGGCCAGATTAACCACTTTTTCCAATCAGGATGTGTTCTGTTAAAATGTAAAACTTGTGACACGTCTAACTCAATATCTGCAGTTATATTTTCAGGTATTGGCTTTGGAATAGACGGTGTTTTAGGTCTTTGATCTTAGCTAGGCCAAGACAGGATGTTTGGTGTATTGTGTCATTTAAAAACAACATTTGTTCTGGTATCATGCAGGTTCTGAATAGTGCTTCAATGCCTTGTACCTGCCAATCTTTTGTACCCCAAATTGTTTTCGTTTCAATGTTATTTTTCCAATAATCAAAACCAAATGTCATCATTTTGTCATAAAATGCTTCTGAATATATCAATTTAGAATTTGTCAGCATTGTTTTCATTCCTGTTTTATCTAACAGTTTGTAATAAAACGTTTCTGCATTACTGGTGTTAAACCCTGAGAAGTATTTGAATTTCTCAAAAAAATGCTTTAGAACTGCTTTTAGGTGGTGTAGCACAATGTTCCCATTGATTATACATAAAAACATTTCTAGGCTGTGCAGATTTATGCAAGTAATGATCACCATAATGTGTGTAGCAGAATAATTGCTCATAACTAGATGAACCTTGTAAATAATCATGATCTGTGAATCTAGCTGACATTACTAAATCAGACATCATGTCATTAATACTGTTAAAGTCCAAATCATCAGAGAATGTACTAGGTTTTACAAAGTCACTTAAGGACACCTTCAGTTGATGAGGATACTTCAGGATTTCGACCGGACCATATATCTCATAGTCTGTTTTCTCCCATACTACCCCACCAGGTATTGGAATTGCTGTGACATTTACTGTTGACAGTTCTCTTTTCTTCACGTGGGATGATCTGTGTGGTTTCAGGACTAGGTTGATGTTCTGACTTGCTGTGTCCATTGTACTATATTTTCCCTCAATGAATTTTCCCAAACAAAGTACCATGATGAGCCAAAGCAGGAGGAAAAATACACCTAGACCGAACCAGAACTCTAACCAAGGGGAAACAAGGTATATTTCCTTCAGTTGATGAAAGAGTTCTGTTGCTTTTTCTTTAAAAGTCTTTTTTGGGGGAGGAGCCAAGATGGCGGACGGGACGGACGTGTGAGCTCCCGGCTCCGCAAGCCGCCTGCTTTTAAACTACTATCCTGACCCTTGCTCGCCCCTACACCGAGCAGGAGCGGAGACACTAACGCGCTGATGCGGATGGCGTTCTTTCGAGATCTCCGCCGGCTGATTTGATGCGAGATCCGGGACGTACGCTGGCCTCGGATGCTGCCCCTGAAGCCCTCGCCGATCGCCGTCGCTGAGCATGGCTGGACACTACCGGTGAGGCGGGCTGGGAAGGCGTCGTAGCTTGCGGATAGCACAATTGATCGCGGGGCTGATGTGGCTGACCCCCTCCTTCCCGCTGGTCCCCCGTTGGCGGAGGAGTTCCTTCCCTGTGTGACCGGCACTTCGTGCGGCGCCTTCCTGAGCTACACTGTTTCACGATTGGAAGGACTCCATCTTGGGGCGCCTTCCTAGCTCCCGGACTGTGTGAGGTCTGTTTTGGAATAGCACCTCTGTGATGCTCTGCCTGTCCTTGAGCGAGGGACCACACTGAGGGTTTCGCTGCGTGCTGTGAGCCGTCTGAGAATGCAGGGGGACTGGACCTACGCGGATGTCTTGGCAGCCCTTTACGATCTGCGGACAACATGGCGGAGAAATGTCCGTGAGCTGACTCGGAAGATCGAGGTGGCTGTGCCTGCAGCAAGGCGACTGGGTCCTGCTGGCCCCCCGGGGCCTCTACCCACTTCAGTATGGGATACATTGTGGTCGAGTGAGACGGCGTGGGAGCTGCGTGTCCCTGGCAACAATGTTGCGCGTTTTTCTACCGAGGAGACTGTGGATACAATGTCTCCCTCCGCCCCAGCTGCTGTGAATCTGCCTGAGACCTCGTCCCCGGGAGCCCACTCCCCGGTCTCCCAGTTGCTGACCCCTTCGGACACTTCTGCCCCCAGTGCTCCCTTTCTGAGAGTGAGGAGTGCTTATTATCCTGCCATGGAGGGGAAGTTTGTCCCTGTTGACACTTTACTGATTGTGGACTTGAGACTCTTGTCCCTTCCTCCCCTGCTTCTTTGTTGTCGGAAGCGGCCATCTTGCTCCTTTGTCCTGCCTGAGGGAGGCTCGCAGTGGTGGATATGCTTGGGGTGTTTTCGGCGTTCGGGACAGGGATGAAGGTGACCTCCTCGTTGGTTCTGATTTCTTGGCTGGCGGAGACCCGGATTGAACTTAATTCTTGATATGTTTATTGTTCTGCGGTATATCCTGTTTCTTATTATTCATACTGCAAATTGTTTTGTCCTGATGTCCATTCTTGCTGATGGGGGGGGGGGGGGGGGGGGGGGGTGAATCTATTTTGACCTGGGGTCCTGAAAATTGTCTTTCTCGCTGACTTGCTTGCTCGACTGGCTGTGGCCCGGACTGGAACACTCGCTGCTCTATTGATGTTAATACATAGGTGTAACCCTTTTTCGGACTGTAACTGTTATTACCTGGCATGTTCCCTTACCTTCGGGTTGCACTTGATGTCTCTGATTCTTGTCCCTTCCCAATGTGATGGATGTACTTGCAGGCTCGGGGTCCGGGGATAACTGTTACTGGTGGTGGCCTTTACTTTGTCTTTGTTCGGCTGGGGGGGTCTCGGGGCGGGACGCTATTTTGGTACACGCAGGTGCTCTTGTTGGAATATTTCTCCTCACTAGAGGGAATGACTTTTGTAATCGCTTTGCTAAAATTGATGTGTTGTAGGTCTTGTGCGGGCGGTGGCATCCGGGGCTCAGAAATTGTGGCCCTCCTCCGGGGTTAGGTGTTCATGGGAGTTTTAGATTAGATTTCTCTTTTCTTGCTCCCTATATCAAAGGTGACATTATATCTTTTCCTTCTTCTTTTTCTTACTCTCTATTCTATATTTCGGGTTTATGGGGCGACAGACGCGCTGCTGGGGGTGGTAGGCCGTAGCCTTTGCATGCGTGTAGGGTGGGGGTTGTGGGATGGGTATTTTGTTTCTCTTTTTTGTTCCTATGGTGCCTTGTTTTTCCTTTTTAATTTACTTCTTCTTGCTTTTCTCTTGAGTCCATGTTCCTGTCATGGGCGGGCGGGTGGCGGTGGGTTCTATTAGGGCTTCAGGTCTAATATCCTTGTTGCATACATCCTGGCCGCCATGCCGCCTGGTGGGGTTTGTCCTATGAGTTGCTGAGATGTGTATGCCTCTGTTGATACCGCTATCACACGTCTACATGGACCCTGTTCTTTCTTTTGTTTCTATTCTATTTTTATTGAACCGGAATAGTTGGTCATTACCAGTTGCTATGAAAACTTAAAATTAACCTTCATTACTCCTGAGACGCGACAGCATGAGATCTACAGTGTAACTGCTGACTGCTTACTAATTGATATTGCTGTGCTGTCGCACCGCCGTATTGCATGCACCTGTGCTCAATAGTAGTTGTGGCCGGCCTGAGGGTTGTAGGTCACTATTTGTACTTTTTTGGATGCACTAATAAAGGTTTTCAAAAATATAAAAAAAAAAAAAAGTCTTTTTTGTTTCTGGCATCACTTCGGGGTCGTTTTGATCTTCAGAGAAGTTGTCGAAGTTGATGAAATAACCAGAGGCAGTTCTGTCAATTGATGGGATTGTTCTTTCAATCTGTCTCTCCGTAGCACTTTCTGATGCCACATTAGTGTAGACTGGTGTTGTTTCTTGACGAACTGTTTCAATCTGTGTCTCAAGAGGCACGAGTTCCATGGCATTATTGCATAGTCCTTCTCTGTGCACTGCAGGCAGATCGAATGTGATTAGTCTTTCAGTTTGAACCTCTTGGATTGTTGCAAGTTTGGGTATTCTGTTGTTTCTTGGGAGTCCACTGGGCCTACTGTTGATTATAGGCCACATGCTTGTGGTTTTACCAGGTCGATGGACACAACTCTGTTCTCCTTTTTACCAGCAAGGGGCGGTAGTACTACTGATCTTGTTCCAGTGACTGCCAAGACAGGTACTGCTTTTCTGTAAGAAGGCCCAAATTCCTTCTTCACCGCGATTTTTTCTCTGACTAGATCCCCAATCTTTGGAATCCAGACAGGCCTTGCTGGGGCTGTTGCTTGTGGTGCCTCGTCAGTGGTATCTGGCTGTTGCTTTAACTTTATGTTGCTTAAGGATTTTCTTGTTTCATTCAGTTCCTGTAAAACAGCCAAACGATCTTTGATGTCAAAGTTTGTTGTTTTTTCTTGTACCACTGACATCTGACTATCGAGGTCCTGAATGTTCATTCTAATTCCGAACAATAGTTCGTATGGGCTGAAACCTTTTAGAGAATTTCTTGGCAAGTTATTAAGACTAGTCTGGACACTTATTAAATGTTTGACCCACCCAGCGCCTGAACCTAATACCTTTGCTGTTATAGATCGCTTTATGTCCCGGTTTTTTTTTTCTACCACACTATTCCCTTCGGGGTGCGACGGACAAGAATACCGCAACCCAATTCCCATGCTGGCCATGGCCTCCCTATAAGCTCGAGAGCTGAAAGCAGGACCCTGGTCAGAATGGAACGTGGTAATTGCGTATGTGCCGATAAAGACTCGCAAATCTCTTATAACCGTTCTAGCGTCAGCCGAGCGCTGGAGGCCTCATTTTTTAAGAGTGTTTAGCCTTAACTGTTTACAATGGGACGCGCTTCTCTTCTTTGATTGCGCAGATAGACCGCCTTATGCTGTCTAGCAGGGATCCTGAAACTACACTGGCCTGTTCATTACTGCGATCTCTGTTGCAGTCTTCACAATTTTGAGCAAAACATTGAATATCTATGCTCATTCCTGGCCACCAGTACTCTGATTGTAATTCTTTCAGAGACTCCTTAATTGTTTGATGTCTCAGACCCAACCCCATGTGTGCTTCCAGTAAGAGGAAACCCCTCCTGCTCCTGTTTGGAATTGCTCTGTCCCCCACTCCCGGGATTCGAGCAAAAGGAACGGAGTTTGCATCGATTATGTATGCATAATTGAGTGGATAGTTCACGGGCAGTGCTGCACAGTCGCCTTTTACGGTCGTTTTTACTGCCAGCATGGTTTCCCCGTCTATGTATTTTTCTGTACGCTTTTTTGTGGCTACGGAAGCCGGTTTAGTTGCTTCCGCTGTGGCTGTATTAGCCAATGAATTCCCTGCAACGTGAACGCCATCACGTTGAAGACTCTGCGCGTGTATCACGTGAGTCTTTTGTAGTTCTTTGTGTAAAAGAGCTACCTGTTTCCAGAGCAATTTATGCTTTATTGTGGCACCTGTGTCATCTTTGTAATCGTTTTCAATCCAACTCTGCAGTTTATTATTGTAAGAGTTGACGCAAAAATGAGAATCGCACACGATAAGTGTCGGGAATTCACGTTCTGCATTTTCGAGCGCCATCTTTAAACATCTGATTTCAGTTCTCTGAACCGAACAGTTTCTTACAGATTCAGATTTTGTTACTTTCGGTCTGAATTTACCGCACAGCCAACGACCTTTAATGATCGCACATGCTGCATCGTAGGATTTTCTCTCTACGTTAAAATGCTGTACAAATCCATCTGTATAAATTATACAGGCGTATTGTGGGAGAGGCAGAATTTCGATTGGCAGAGGATATTCTTCTTCATATTCTAAATCATTCAGTTCTTTGAATTGCGGGGCGAAATAGTATTTCACATCTTCCGCTCCTAGAGAATCTACACACTGTATCCATTTCGGATCCAGTGACACTGTAGGCAGGTTTACTGGGCTGAATAGCGCTTCGAAGGCGGATTCCGCTGTAAGGATATTAATCCGTTTGCCGTGTGCTAGTTCTCTTTCATTTGCTAATGCGATTTGCACTGCTTTCACAGTTCTTTCTGTGAGACTGAATTCTTTTTCTGCTTGTGTGTACAAGTGAGATTTGATTGAAATTGGTACCTTTTCACCCTCATTAGAGGTTAGGTACGTGAATCCGCGTCTTCCTGGGATGACTCGGATTACAAGATCACGTGTGTTGTCACGTGTATCTAATTTTGTTTTTGCTAACATGTCTGTTTGCAGTGATCTCAAAATTTCTGTGTGTTTTTGAGTCCAATTGATTTGTTTAAAATCAGGTTTAATTAGTTCGTAGAGAGGTTTAACTCTCTCTGTGTAATTTAGGATGTAAGTTCTTCCGAAATTCAGAAAACCTAGTATGGATTGCAAATTCTTCAGCGTTTTTGGAGCTTGGAGTACAGCGCACTTCTCCAAGAAGTTGTCCGCTAGGCTTTTCCCTTCACTTGATAATTCGTACCCTAAAAATAGTACTGTCAGATGGGCAATTCGAGACTTTTTAAAGTTGAATTTGTAACCCTCTGCTGCGAACCCAAGCATAATGGTGTTCACTCTTTTCAAGTGAGTATCCAAGTCGTCGTCTGTGAGATAGATATCATCTACGTAAGATAATGCCTCATCATCATATATTTGTAGTAACTCTGTTACCCTAGCTGAGAATAGTCCTGGGCTGTTCTTGAACCCCTGTGGGAGTCGACAGAATTTTTTCTGCGACCCAAATGCTGAGAAAGCAGTCAAATATCTGCTTTCCGGTGCAATGTTTTGACAAAAGAAACCATTAGATATGTCTAATGTCGTTTTATATTTTTTCCTAACTATGTTATTCATTAGGACTGCACTATGCGAGTTTTGTACTGCAAATGTTTTACAACATGCATTAAGGTGTCTGTAATCCAAAACTAGACGATATGAATTGTCTGGCTAGGAGACAGGAAACAAAGGATTGTTCATTTGAGAGGTGCATGCTTCAATCACCCCCTGGTATTCAAGTTGATCTAAGATCTCCCTGACCTGTTTTTTAGCTTCTTGCTTAGTGGGATACTGCCGTTGGGCAGTTGGTTCACTTTTTAACTGGATTTTGTAAGGAGGAGAGTCCTCATCCCATCCTACATGATTTTTATATAATGCCGGTGCCTGGGCTACTGCCCATTTCCTTGCATATGTATTTTTTTTGTGAATCGGAATGTGATTCGAGAAGGCAGGCATAATCACTTCTTCGCCACGAGGGCACTCCCTGACAAACTCTGGGGGCCAATCTTTTTCAGCTAACAGAATATCATAGCCTTTTGAGAGCTTATCCCAAAATAGACCTCTTATTTTCCTAGTCTTATCCCCCTCTATACGCAATGTTATTTTGTATATTTTATGGGGCTCGCTAAGTCTGGTGTCGGCAGTTTCAACCTGAATGTATTCATTCGTGTCCACTGTCTCCAGATGACTCATCAAGATCTTGCGCGCTATACTGATTTCTGCTGCACTGTCCAACATTGTCAATGCCCACTCCCCGTTTTTCAACTGTGTCCTCAGTATTCTCAGCATGGTTGATTACTCTAATACTGGCTACCTTCTTTTTCTGAAATTGAGATTTTTTACTTTGAGCAGGTTCCTTGTCTTTGGACTTGGTGTGCTCTCCTGGGTCTGACCGTCCTCTTCTTTCCGATTTCTGTGGAAAAGATCGAGAGGGACGTGTATCAATACTTTGATATCTATCAGGTTTTTTCAGATTATCCCTATTTCTAAGGTTATATCTTTTCTCAGAGGGCTCCCTCTGGGGAGACTGGTGTTCTCGAGTCGGAGTTCTTTCCCTCCGTCGAGGAGACCTTCCTCTGGACTGGAAAACTTTTTCCTTGGGAGTGGATTGTTTATTTCCATCCCAGCTCTTTTTAGGAGTATTTGAATTATTTTTAATAAATAATTTTTCAGGATTTTCGAGCAGTTGGGGCTTCACCGGTTTCCCACCCAAGCTGTCTCTACCTAATTCTTCATAGCATTTTTCTATGATTTTTGCAAGCTCAATTGGATCTTTTATATCTGTTTCCTTCAACTTCTGGCAGATCGCCACAGATGCTGCTTCTCCCTTTATGTTGGCTAATAATATAGCCGAGACCTGCTTGAAGTCTTTCAGTAATTTCATACCAAGATTTAAAGCGGGCTCTGGACCGTATTCATTTTGAATCTGTTTTAGCACTTCTGGTATTACCGCCATAGACGGAACACCGTGTGTTTTTGTGTAAATGGAGGCAAAGACTGTACCCCAAGTGTCGCAGTCCTCCACGTGTGGTGCGATTCCCATAGGAAGGCAGATGGTCAAGATTCTGTGTTTCTCTATAGGGGTAGTATCAGGAAATACTGCCTCTATTTGAGTGATTTTCTGTGCTAACCAGAAAGGAATGTGTTCCCGTTTTACGGGTGTTTTACCAAGACATGACTGTATGTTCTGTGGTGTGATTTTATTAGTGTTCCCCTGATGAGGGGTCAGCTGTGGTACATTAACAGCTGGTTGGACTGTTGCAGTCCGCATTACATATTGGACTAATTGCCTATGTATTTTTATTAATGTTTTTAGCTGTACTAACAGTTCTTCTCTAGACATTTTTGCAATGTCCGGATGTGGTGTGTAGCTGGCTAGAACCGGCCACGTTGCTCCGGTCTACCTAGTGGACCGAGCCTGGTAATATGATCATTATGTTTTAGGGCGCCATTAAACCAGAGCAGGTCCTCTTGGAATTTTAGTGGGATTTCAGTCTCCTCGAAAGGAGCGTACTCTTCCGGAGGTTTCTCTATTATGTAATAGTGAAACTCTTTTGTTCTAGCGTTTGCCGCTGGAAAGTTTATCCATGAATAGAATACCTCTGTCTGCCGATATTCGTGAGCCTCTATCACGAAAATTACTGTACCACCTTGTGGTGTCAGTCCGTTTTCTATAAGTTTTAACGTTATAGATTTTCTTAAGTGGACCGGGATGATAATTGCATCCGGGACTGTCTGTAGGAGACTTGTGTCTTCCTCTATTAGTAGGGCTGCCAGCCTAGCTGCTTCCCTTTCTTCTTCACTGTCTGACATTTTATAAATGCAGGCTTTGCAGAGTAGGTCTCCAAGGAGACAAAGATTAGGTGCACAATATTTTGGAACACTGTATCCTTCAACGTTGAATAAACCAGAGCTTTACATAGGAATCTCTTCCTACTGAGTTCGGGCGGATTTTAACCTTTCACCCACTCCAGACGTCTATTGGAGTATTTACGGGAGAAAGGGGTCTGTGTGAAATATGCACGACTGAATTACTCTAACGTCTTGCGTTAGTTTATCTCCTTACCAAACGTTGGGCGCCATGTAGTGTAGTTCCTAGTTTCCCACTAGGCCCTGCGCATTGGAATAACATAAACAGTAGTATCGACGTAGAAGTGCGGATCTTCCAGGCCTCTACTGACTATGCTAAACTTAATTGGGTGTGTTACCAACTAGCTCAGAGGTCACTGGAAACTTTCTTCTCTGCATAGGAAGTGATCAGCTTCCCTGGCACAGACAAGAAGGGATTCAGCTTTCCAACAACCGTGCAACATGACAACTTTGCTCCTCAGATCAAGAGTCAATCTCTAGGGTCGTGTGAAACAATAGACAGGTATTTCACTCAGTCAGATTAGTGCAGATTACTTTCACAATATGTAGAGACTAGAGAGACGGGCGTTTGTCAATAAAGGGTTAACATTTATTGAACAGTTTTTCTTCTCGTACAAGAGAAATGTATTGCCACAATTGCAAGACTTGTTATTATAAAAAGTACGTACAGTAAGATAAGTATTGCAAGATAATACTGTAAAAGCATTGATATGGTTTCTTAGCCATACAATGGTTTAAAAGTAATAAAACATGTATACATTCATATATACATTAGGCTAAAATACTCAACTGGTGCTTCTAACTAAGCCTACTCCAGTGTGCCTGACCTAAGCCTAACACGTGGAAGGGGAGCAAGTAAGTAGCTTTAAGTTAAGTTGGTTTTGCCAAGGTTTGCTTCAAGAATTCTCTTCTAAGGGTTTAGTCAACACCATACCTCTGAATAGAATGATGGAGGTCTGGTATCTCCTTCAGGAGGAACTCGGTATCCCAGTCACCAGCGAGGGCAGACTAGAAACGCTGGAGCTGGATTTCTCTGCACGAGAAAGGCAGCGTCTCTCTTCAGCGCGTCGAGGAGGAGGAGGGGGGACAGCGTCCGTGGGCAGCTGGCTTCTGCTGGATGTCTTCGCAGAGGGACGGCTGTTCAGCTCCTAGTTACACCACACCATCGTTCGCGCTTTAGCAGCGATAATGGTATCAGCAGCTTCAGGCGACGGGCAGCAGGCTGCAGCAACAGGAACGCGCCAGACAGCTAGCAACAGGCCATTGCTTAAGGCAACGTTGGTAATATTTATACCTGACAGGTGCCTGGTTTGACGCAAGTTTGTTGGACATAAGACGTCAATTAAAGATGTCACTAGGAAGTGATAGCTATCAGTTGCTCATTAGAGTTCCATTACTAATCAAAACACAGCAAGCGGGGATTTCCAGGTTTGCTGAGTTTTTATCTTGTTGAAGAACTCGGAGTGTTAATCTAGGAATATCAGATAGTGACTTCTGCTCTGTCATTGCACTAATTGGTTGCAAAGGAAGTGGCAGAGAACTATTCTGGAATGTGGCTCTGTTCGTGTGAGGCCAGAGATGACTTTCTGAATATCGCACTTGAACGGTTATGCCAATATTGGGAATAAATGGATGTATAGCCGAATAGGGGCATAAGGTCACAGTATCGACCAGGAACCTAGATAAACATGCAACAGTGCCCTGAAATTACCAAAAGTGAACCTGAATCACTTTATAAAACTCCAAAATAAATACTTAAATCAACAGGGCTATTTATGACCTTGACTACATTGTCGGCCACACAGACCTCAGGCAGGGGTGTATCCCTCTAAAGTCACACTGTGTGGTATTATGAAAGGGATCCTGTACAATGAAGGCCTATTTAGAATTGTAACAAATGATGGCAGAGGGGAATTGTATAATTGTTATTGGGACCCAAGTTCAATAATTGTGGATGTATCAATGCCTTTTTCAATGATACATTTACATTCATTGTCAAGGGGGGTTCAGTTGATGAACTAAACAAACTGTACATACATCATCCCGAAACATCTTCTTATGGAACTGCAATATTCTGGATCAGTGGCAGAAGTAGCCCAGTGTATCTTGACTGAAAGCTTAAGAAGGACATGCAAGGTGAGTAGGCTCACCAATCACTGAAGAAGTTTTCCTGTTGGTAGAGGCCAACCATGCGTTCAGTTGGAGGACTGATTGTAGCAGGTCGGTGCATCCCACTTAAGCTGTGAAAACTGTAGTGGATGAATGACAGACATAACTACTGACAGTCTAGCTTGCAATAAAGGCCTCTCTATTCCATGGATAGCTTATGTAAAAAAAACCTTCTGAAGAGATCTGTTTAACCCATGTTTTTTCTGATACAGCATAGACTTTCAACGTAGGGAGAAAGTATGTACAAGCATTACTATTAGCCCAGGCACAAGTGAAGAGGCTAAGGGGGTCATTAAGATAGCGGGCGGATCGCCACCGCCTGTATGGCGGTGGCGATCCACCTGCCAAAATCCACCGCCTGCATGTAAATTTCCCCCACCACATTACCATGGCGGGGGGGGACCCCGGCGGATGGAAAGACAGTCCACCAGTTTTCTGCCCGGTCGAAGAGTTGACCGGGCGGAAAAGCTGTTAACATTGTGATGTTGGAGACACCGCCATCCATATTAGCATACATGCGGGGACATGCCTTTCCGTGGTTGGCAGCAACGCCGCCACGGAAAGGGATGCGGTTCCCAGCATTCTGGGGGGTGCACACGGGGGGTACCTATGGTACCCCCCTGCATTTGACAGTACAATGCATTTGTGTGCATTTGACAGTACAACGTGGCAGGCACTGCGCGTTGCCTGCCACGTTGTACTGTCAAATGCACAATTTGCATTTCTGGCATTGTGGCGGTGCTGAGATGCGGAATGTGGCCACCCGCGGTGCCTGCCGCTTTGTTTATGCAAATGCAGGGGGGTACCACAGGTACCCCCCCCCCCCGTGTGCACCCCCCACCTCTCCTTCACTCTGGGGGCCCACAGGGGGCCCCCAAAGTGAAGATCACATGCCTTTCCGTGGCGGCATCGCCGCCACAGAAAGGCATCTGAAAAAGCCCATGTTAATATGGCTGGCGATGTCTATTAGACACCGCCACCATATTGGACCTTTACTGCCCCGGTCGAAAAGGTGACCGGGGCGGAAAAGCCGCGGACGTTCTTTCTGTCCGCCGCGGTCCCCCCGCCATCTTAATATGGCAGGGGGTCATTTAGGTGAGGATGGCGGGCGGATTGCCCCCGCCAGGCCGGTGAACAAAATTGAAGAATAAAAACTGCGCAAATAATCGCCTTGATAAACATATTAAGCTTTGTTTATCTTTTCACCCAAAACCGAACAGTATAAAATGTATTGAAGTGTGGGTTCCTTCCTTTTTTCACTGGTCCACTAATAGCATTTAATATATAGGCCCTGATTTCATAGTATACCACTCTACAAGGGACTTATAAGTACATTAAATATGCCAATCAGGTGTAAGCAAATGTTGCCATGTTAAAGGGAGAACACACACGCCCTTTAGCACTGGTTAGCAGTGATAAAGTGCACAGAGCCTAAAGCCAACAAAAATTAATTTAAGCAAAAAGGGGAGGGCAAGGGATAAACAGTTGGGGGGAAGTCCACCCTAAGGCTGAAAGGTCTAACACAAATCATCATCAAACACCAAGTTCAGTCAGTCAGTATTCCGCAACTAGCAAAAGCATGCTTGGGTACAATAAAACAGTGATAACCACTGAAAGAAGAAGGATTACGGGTGAACAATGGGCGCAGTGGGAAGGAAAGGGGAACACCAAAGAAACAAGGAAGGAACAAAGCACAATTAAAAAACTGAAATGAGACATAAAAGGGATTGTAACATTGGGAAACGTAAGCACAAGATATGCATTACATAAAATACAACATTTAACTTAAGCATCATGCCTAAAGTTAGAATTGGGTGTAGCTCTCAAACAGAAGCTACTGTGCTCTAAGTACACGCATTTAGGTATGGATGATTGTCACAATGAAGTGTCAAAGTTTGTATCTACCCTCATGCTGTCTGGCTGCAATCAATTTTTCTAATTGTAGGTGTAGGAAAACACATCCTATGCATCTCTAAATGTGGGTGCAATTACACTGTACATACAAGGAGACAACACCTCCTCACTTGATATTCTTTAACCATCTTCCTAAAAGGAACTTGCCACCAGCTGAATTCTGGCCCAGTGGGATACTTGGATCCAGTTATATCAGCATTGCAAGGAAGGCGGTAAGATGGCTCCTTGTTACTCAAGATGTCTATTTTCATATCCTCAATCCAGGAGCTCACAGAAAATATATGCAAGGCCTGGTAACATGCTGATATCAAATTGGGAAAAAAACACAAAAACACAGTTGATGGACAGAATGCAGAACAATGTCTTACGTTCACCCCAGTACAAAGATCTGGGCCTAAATCCATAGTTTTTTTGCACTCCACACCACCCTAGGTCAAAGTCAAAGTCAAAACGTTTTTATTTGTTACGGTACTCTATTGAGGACCACAAATTTGATAAAGAATAAAATACACTTAAGTTTCCATACAACTTAATACATTTTCAGTGAAATTTTCAAGAACTTAAAAATTCTGTAACAGACATATTCGTTAGGTGGGTTTTTACATAATGTTAAAAAATCTTTAGTGTTAACAATCCTACAGGGCCGTTAGATAGGTTCTATACATGTTAGCCTTGCATTTACGATTTTCTCATTTGGACATATGAAAAGAAGGTGTTCCAAGTTCTGTATGCCCCCCTGACAGAGGGTGCATAGCGCAGAGCTATCTAGACTCCAGGAAGAACTAAAAGTTAATACTGGAAGTATGCCCAGACGCAACATCATGATCACTCGCCTTGCGCCGTGTACCAGAGTATATTCTAGGTACGGCTGTTTTTCTTTGTATTCCTGGGAGTCTGCATAGGTCTTATACACAGATAGTTTTTTGCAGTGTATATGGTCAAGCTCATAGCTCAGTTTGGGGGAAAAGTTTTTTAGAAAAAGTTTTAGTTGTGCAGGTGTCCATGTTGACAAAATTTCCAAACTGATTTTTGCAAGCTGGAAAGCCTCTTTCATATTTATAGAAAAGGTGAGATGGACAGAATCTTTATTAAATGTCTCAACTTTTAACAAATTTCGTAAAGTTCCTTCTTTTGAATGGAGGAGGTTGTAAGCCCACCTGATGATGCTTGTTATCGCTGTGGCATATGCACTCGTGATGGAACATTCTAGTCTCAACGCCTGTACTGGTGTAGATGTAGAAACTTTCATTAATTTTTTTAATATTTTGCCTTCTTGTAGGTCCATATATGCCCATTGTTTTAAAGGGATGTATTCCGAGGCGTATGACAAAACCGGTGGAATTTTGGCTTTATAGACTTGTATTAGTGCAGAGAAGTGTCTATTCCCAGCGGCTGAATATAGGCGTGACAGGGCCCCCGCATGTAGATCACCTTTCTTTTTAAGATGATCGATTTGTTTGGTATTATTCATTTTATGTGAAAAGATTCTGCCAAGATATGTATATTCCTTTACCTGCTCTTTTTTGAAAATACAACCACTTCGGTTTTATTTATGTTTGGGATAAGAAAATTCTTCCTTGAGTAGTTATATAAGATATCTAAAAGATTTTGAAGTCCGAACGGTGTTAGGTCAAACATGACTATATCGTCCTCGTACAGCAGCGTATGAATGCACTGGGTGGCAATCTTTGGAGGAGTGCATGACCCTAATTGTAGTTGGGATGGTAAGTCACTTAAATACAGGGAGAATAAAATTGGAGCCAGAAGACACCCTTGTTTTAGGCCATTAAATGTCCATATTTTCTTCGTCAGGCCCTTATCTCGCCCCATTTGAACCCGGCACCAGGTGTTACTGTGTAAGTTCACTATAAGTTGTAATAGTGGTTCAGGAATGCCCATCCTTCTTAATTTTGTCCACAGTGTCGGTCTATCGACACGGTCGAAGGCCGTAGAATAATCGATGAACGCTGCATATATGGATTGTTTTTTCCCTGATACGTATTTATCTAAAATTGTCTGGAAGATTGCTACATTGTCTGTAACAGAGTGGTTCGGACGAAATCCAGACTGAAACATAGGAATTTGTCCGGTTGTAAATGCCCAAGTTTTCAATCTATCCAGAATTTCTGCTGCAAATATCTTCCCGGCAGCGTCCATGAGCGCTATTTGTCTATAGTTCCCTGGTGTGGTTCTTTTTCCTTTTTTATAAATCGGGATTATTATACTTCCCTTCCAGGAGTTTGGTATTTTGCCGGAGTCGAATATGTAATTAAATAGTGGCGAAAGCACCAGACCCCACTTTTTATGGTCGAATTGGTAGATCTTAATAGGGATCTGATCAGGGCCAGAGGCGCCCGTGCTTCTTGCCTTTCTTATATTCATGGCGATAGATACTGCCGAAGTTTTGTTGATTTTAGAATCATTCGTTTCCATAAGTCGTTCGTCTGCCTCTCTTGCCTTATTGATCTGATTTGGTTTGTACAGCTCGCTGAGGTATGTATCCCAGTCTTCCTCTGAAACAGGAGTTGCTTCCAGCTTTTTTTTGGTTCCAGTAAATTTCGCAATCAAGGACCAGTATTTGCGTTGGTTATTTTGCTTGGCTGCTAGTTGGATATCTATCCAGTTAGAGTCCTGCTTCAGTTTTTTCTGTTTAATTTTTTCTCGTCATATTTGATTCTTTAATCTGTTAATTTCCGTTTTATCTTCAGACGAGAAATTCAAATACTGGGCTCGAATCAACCGATTACGTTTTTTTATATTGGGTTGATTCCAATTTTTATTTTTACTGCTACGTTTACTTTTTATCTGTGTATCAATTTGTGACTTACTTTGTAAGGCAAGCTTAAGCTTGTCAATGATAAGTTCAAAGTTCACGATAGGGTCGTCTGAGTAGATGGTAGTCAATAAATGAGTATGAGAAAGTAAAGTATTCAAATGGTCTAGTTTTTCAGTACTCCAATATATACGACACTTCGTTGTGTTTACTTCCGTCTTGGGTTTATGGAATATTAGCTGGTTCTGAAAAGAAGACTGTGCATTCCATTTGGTTGTTAAATATAAAAGTGCATGATCACTTTCCTCGTTAAATTTGATCGAGAGTTGGATGATTTGTTCTTTCTCTTCGATCCCACATATAAAATAATCAAGGATAGAGGGAGATCCGTTTCCCCGCCTCGTGTAAGATGCCGGTTTGTCTCCGTTGGCGTTACCATTTAGTATTGTCCCGTTTATACTCGGAAGAATTGATAATAATGAGCGTCCTCTCTTATCTGATTTAGCTCCTTTCGGTAACTCTGGAAGAGATATTTCCAGAGATTCTTCTTTAAATAAGAGAGCCCATTTCTTAAGTTCACTATTAGAAATTTTAGCATTTAGATCTCCCATAATGATATATGGCATGTAGAGTTGATCTTCAATAATGTGCGTTATAGTCTCCATTAGATGGTCAAACAACAAGTCATAATTACTATTGGGGGGCGCGTAGATATTGAAAAGTAGTATTTTTTCATAAGTAACTGATGTTTGAGTTTTAAGTGACACCTTTACACATTGCAGATTATCAGTATTAGTGTTGATTATTTCTTGTGACCAGGAATATTCTTCTTTTAGTAAAATGGCCAGACCTCCCTTGGCATGTCCCCTTTTAGATTTTTTTGCCAGAGTTTCATAAACATAGTACCCTTTTTGTGTGAAGGGAGCAGTTGACCATGTTTCCTGGAGGGCTATAATGTCTGGGAAATCTTTAATTGCATTTTTCATTTTTTCAACAGATTTCCCAGCCAGGTTCCAAGTTAATAACGACAAACCTTTGCTAAACCTGATATTGTTGGGGTTTATCCATTTTTTTGCTGTTTAGAGTCTCTGATAGCCATGCCCAAGATGTTATAGGGTTCTCTGAATCACTTAATCTTAATTCCCGAGACCAAACTGACCTTTCGCCATGCGTTACTTGTATTTTGAGTGTGTCTTTTCTCATGGTATTTAATACAGTTTCTCCCCTTTTTAAGCCAAAATTATCATTTCTTCTTTGAGTTTGACCAATTGTGCAATTAGTTTGTATGTTGGTTTTGAAATCTGATACTGAAATTACATCGTAGCCGTTTCTGTGAAGAATTTCCTTCTCTCTAATTATTATTCCAGGAAGAACTGGAGAGAAAAAGGATACCTGTACTAATTTATCATTTTCTTTTTTTGGAAAGAGTACTAGGTCAATTTCTTTACTTGTGAGAGAGGTCAAGGATGGTATTTCTTGTAGGAGATTAATTATTCTACTACGGTTGAACGGCATTTTATCTGTTGGAAAGAGTTCTTCTATTATTATATGTTTAGATGGAATTCCTTCCCATTGTTGAGATTTCTTTTCATGTAGATTATTTGTATCCATGGACTTTTGCAGAGTTTTTTTTTTTTTTTTTTTTTTTTTTGGAAGACCTTTATTGCACATTGTTCATATACACAGCGGTGTGCCTACAACCCACTGCTGGGGCCGGCCGCCATCAGAGTGTCACCTATATCATACAAGCTTGAAATAATACGCCAGAGGTACGAGTGCAGAAGTCTAGAATCCTTAGCTCAAATAGGCACTACAGCAGAGTCATATGCATTAAGTCCAACACTCCCATAGATTGCGGTCGTTTTGCCCCCATGTGATCTCGGTCTAATTTCAGTTTTTATAAACAAAAACAACGCCAATAACCCCGAGCCCCCCCTCCCCAACGTAACCTGATCAGAAAGAATAGTCCAAGTCCATCAGCCAGAACATGATAGGATAGGCGATACTGCGGACGTCCGACAGGGCCTCCAGAGAAGGAAACCTTCACCGCTCTCCCATAACTTCCCATAGGCTGTAGTGAGGCACAGTAAGGCACACCGGCATGCCCATCGCAGCAGATCAAAACATTCCCACTCACACGAGCACTGTCTAGGTATTTGTAGTAAGTAACCAGAGAGTATTCCACGCAACACACAAGGTAGTCTTAGCGACACGCCACAAGGACACCTCACGCAGCTGCATCCCCTCCAACAGACAATGCTGTAACCACGCTATCGTCACTGTCAGAATCTTTCAACGACAGCATGTACAGTGTGAACGGTGTCCATACGTCCCTCGGGCGGGCCACCGCAGGCAATTCGTCATAGTAGCAGTTCAGTTGGTCCCTGCAATAGGCCATGTCCTTCAGCCACAGTTGCACCTCAGGCGCTCTCCTCCCTCCCCAAACCATAGCGACTCTCCTCTTGGCCAACTGAAGCGCCAGCACCACAAAGCGGCGCAACGGAGCAGCCACACCAGAAGCGATACCCAAAAGACACAGGCGTACATCCAGCTTCACCTCAATCGAAGCGATGACAGTCAGCCTTTCAGTCACCTCTCTCCAGAAACCGTAGACACGGGGGCACCCCCAGGCCAGATGAATAAAGTCGGCCTCCTCGGCCCCACATCGGACACATTGAGCAGTGGACCTAAGGCCATATCTCACCAGTTGGGTAGGCGTATAGTACCATTGTTGCAGAAACTTATAATGTAGAAGGCGGAAGTTGCCATTGATCACATACCCCCCCGTCATAGCACAGCATTCATTCCACTCATCATCACTCAGCGGTTCCGGGAGGTCCCTGTCCCACCGCCGCCCCCCCGCCCTCATCTTCTTGTGCAGCCTTATATAGTTTAGATAACAATTTAGTCCTGTCTTTAACCGTATATAGCAACTGCAAGGCACTTAGGGCCAGAGGTTCTTCCGGATACGTAGGGTATAAGTCACGCACAGCGGCCCGCAATCTAACATACATAAAGGTGGACATAGTGGCATTCGTCGAGTTGATCGTCATCTCCTGAGAGGAGATAAACGAGGCTCCAGGAAACAGGTCTCCCATGGTCTGTAGCCCAGCTTCCCGCAGGATCTGCAACCCTCCCGGCTCTCCCGTCACAGAAATATCTGAGTGATAGAGTAGTGGCATAGCCGGGGCGTATAGCGGCAGTCTATCAGCCCGTTTACCCAAGCTGTGCCACGCAGTCGCCGTGAGTCGCACTGTGTCAATCTCCCCCTTCTCAAACACCGAATGTTTATTGGCGATCATAGCCCTTAAGGGGTATGGCAAAACCGCGCTTGCTTCCAGCGCCACGTGCGGAGTGTATGGCGGGGCGGTTATCCAGTAACTCGCGAAGTGCGCCTGCGCACACAGATAATAAAGTCGCATGTCCGGCAGGGCAAACCCACCCAGATCGTATGGCTTGACCAGCACCTCCCAAGTCACTCGCGGCCTCTTGCCAGCCCAGGTGAGAGAGATTAACAGGGATCTGAGTCTCGCAAAAAAGTGGGATGTCAACGCAATCGGGATGTTTGTGAAGAGATAAAGAAATTTCGGAAGCACCACCATTTTAATTAGCGACACTCTGTCCGCCAGGGTAAGCGGCAAGTGAGTCCATTTCGCCACCTGATCCTCCAGCTTGGAAATGGCAACGCCGTAATTGGCCCGTATGACTTCTTGACAATCCCTATGCACCCAGATACCCAGGTATCTAACCGACTCCGTCGCCCATTCCAGCGGAAAGTCCAAAGGGACCCGATGGGTAGCATCCGTGAGAGGTAGCACAATCGACTTGTCCCAGTTTATGGTCAGTCCGGAGTGCCTACCGAATTTAATGAATTCACGAAGTATGCGTTCAAGGTGGAGTGCGGGGTCCCTGACGTATAGGACCATGTCATCGGCGTACATCGAGACAGCCAGTGACCTGAGAGGAAATTTCAATGCTGCGTCCGCATACCTTTGTCGTAATATACAGGCCAGTGGCTCCATCATTATTGCAAAAAGCAGGGGCGAGAGAGGGCACCCCTGTCTTGTCCCCCTCTGTATCGGAAAGGAGGAAGAGACATACCCATTAACCCTAACTCTTGCCGTGGGCGCATTATATAGCAGGGCGATCAGAGACGTGAAAAAGAAAGGGACTCCCATCCGGTGTAGTACGGCCACCATGTACCTCCATGCCACTGAATCAAAGGCCTTGGCGGCATCCAGCATGACCGCCACCGCAGCCAGGTCTGGCTTAAGGAGATGCAGTACGGCGAACAGTGTCCGTAGGTTGTGAGTGGTGGACCGGAGAGGGATAAATCCCGACTGGTCAGGTAGTACCATGACCGGTAGGAGTAGCCGCAGTCTCGTGGCTAACACCTTGGCAATTATTTTAACGTCAGTGTTCATAAGGGAAAGCGGGCGGTATGATTCACATTTATTCAGAGGTTTACCGGGTTTGGGGAGCGCCACTAATAGCGCCTCTCTCATGGTCCCCGGAAGCCGTCCGCATTCAAAGGCCTCCTCCAAAACCATTGCCAACCGCGGAATAAGCAAGTCTGCAAAGGTCTTATAGAATTCGGCAGGTAAGCCATCTGTGCCAGCCGCCTTTCCATTCGGGAGTGCAGCGATAGCATCTCTGAACTCCGCTTCAGTGACATGGTGCATTAGGAATTCCTGTTGACCCCCGGAGAGCCACACTAGCGCCACATCCTCCAAATACCGTGTTATGTCTGCCTCTTCCGCCGTTTCCCTATGTTCATAGAGTTGTGCATAATGACTCGAGAAGCAGGCGAGTATGCCTTCCGTCGTGGTCACCACTTCTCCCTGATCCTCAATTTCCAAGACAGAACAGTGCTTTGCCCAAGGATCGCGAATTCTATCAGCGAGCCCCTTACCCGGCCTACCCCCTTCACCATAGTACCTGGCCGTAGCTCGTTTGGACAGAAACTTCACCTCCTGGTCGGCTAATTCATTATATTCTGTAACCTTTGCCCTAACATCAGCTAATAGTGTGATTTCCGCCCCCTCCTCCAGTTGGCGCTCCAGAGATATCAGCTCCCTCTCCAATCTGGACATAGAGTCCCTGATGGACGTGAGGACCCCGGACCGCAGCCCAATGCAAGCACCCCGCACTGAGACCTTAAAGGCCTCCCACACCGTGAGCATACTATCAACAGAGCCCACATTGATCTCAAAAAATTCCTCAATCACCTGTCGTAGACGTTCACTCAGCACTTGATCCGTTAACACTCCAGGTGAGAGTCGCCAAGTAAATGGAGCAGGAGTGTGCATAGGCATCCGCAGTTGCAATTTAACAGGGGCATGATCAGACAGCGTGCGGGGCAGATGTTCCACAGTCATCACCCAACCACTCACATCTCGGGTCAATAGCCAAAAATCCAGTCTCGACCACGTATTATGCGCTGACGTGTAGCAAGTCCCCTCCCGTCTGCCAGGATTCCGCAGGCGCCAAACATCCACCAAGTGCAGGCCATGCATTCCCTCACACACTGCATCCGTCGCTCTCTTACGTTCATGGGGCCGATCCTGCCTCCTGTCCAACTCAGAGTCTAATGTAACATTCCAATCCCCCCCACAGAGGATAGCCGAGGGCGGCAGTTCATACAGCTTGTTCCAGAGAGCAATGAAAAAATCAGGATTATCTATATTAGGACCGTAGACATTGAGAAGAGTGACCAGCGTGCCACACAATTTACCCTGCACAACAATATATCTACCATCCTGGTCCACGTCCACATGCATCACCTCAAATGGAACATTCTTTTTAATCAAAATCATTACCCCACGGGCATAGGAAGAATACGCCGTGGCCCACCTCGCCCCCGCCCACTGTTTGTCCACCATTTCGGCCGCCATGCCCCTCAGATGCGTCTCCTGCAGAAACACCACTTGTGCTCCGTGTCTGTTGAGAAAGGCAAGCATTTGTCGTGTTTTTTGCGGCTTGTTCAACCCTCGCACGTTCCATGTAACACAATTTAGGTTGCCCCCCCTATCCATGTCGCCAAGTGTGTAAGCATCCCAGCAGTGATGTCATCCCCAGCAGCCCCCTCGTTGCAGTCCCCCCCTCCCCCCGCTCCAGCCCGGAGTCGACACCAGTAATGCAGGTAAGCTTCCCATAGCCCCTGCTGTGACCCCACTCGCCCCCCATACAGTTCACAGACTTCGTCTCTTTGATCAGGAAAAACCCCAACAACACAACAGATCTCAACTTCCCTTCCCCCAACCCTCCACCCACTTCAGCACCCCCAATTTGCCAAAGAGTCCCCACATCTCCCCCCTTTGCAACCCCCAACAATGCAAACAACCACATTTTGGGGATCTCCCTTATCCGGGGACGTAGCGGCGCCTCACCCCCGCCAGAACTGACGAGAGCTTAGACCATTGCCGTCATCAACAACCCCAACTCCCCCACCCACACCCCCGGTCAGAGCTTCAAACACAGTAGTATTCGCGTATCAGAACATTGCACTGGGCGCCCATGAAGCGTCCCCGCCTAAAGCGGTGCTCACAGAGCGCAGAGGTGCCACTGCAGCAAGCGTGGGGACTCATAGTGTCCAACAGGATCTCAGTCAGCCAAGTTGATCCTGTAGAAAGCCCCCATTGAGGCGAGCAGGCGGTATAAGCAGGAACAGCGGCAGCCTGAGCGTCGCCCCCCGCAGCTTCCAAAGCAGTAGTGTGAAGTGGATCAAATGCTGAAGCGCCCCTGTGGCTCTCGATTAACAAAGAACACAACGCAGCAGAAGCAGCCCAGTGCATTCACCCGCAGTTCCCTCCGCACCAGGGCTAGCAGTGCGACTCAATTCAATCCTCCTCTCCCAGTCGTTCATCATCACCCTCATGACGCCCCGGCGGTTCTTTAGCACGTTTTTTCAGTTTCTTGGCATAGTCCATGGCCGCCTTGGGTGAAGAGAAGATTTTGTTATCCGAAGGAGGCCCAATCCGAAGGCGCGCAGGGTACAGCATGGCATAAGCCACGTTCTCGGCCCTCAGCAACTGTTTCACCGCAGCGAATTCTTTCCGTGCAGTCTGTACCGCCATGGTGAAGACGGGAAAGAACTCCAATTTATTGCCCTGATATTCAATGGAGCCCTTCTCCCTGGCAAGCCGCAGGATGGTGTCCCGGTCCCTGTAGTTCAGGATCCTAGCCACAATAGGACGCGGCGTCGCTCCCGGTGGGGGTTTCTTGGCCAGAGAGCGATGTGCACGCTCCACAATGAATATGCGAGATAGGTGGTCAGCGCCAAAAATGTCAACAATCATTCGTTCCATGTAGTCTTCCATGCGCCCCACGTTTGTGGACTCTGGCAGACCTGTAACGCGAACGTTGTTCCTCCTAGATCTCCCTTCCAACTCCTCATTCTTTGCTTGTATGACCGCCAGAACCCTTTCCATACTGAACACTTTGGACGAGACTGTTGCCAGGCCATCCTCCGTGGCCGAAACTCGCTGCTCCACCTCACCCATCCGCTCGTTCTGGCGGTCAAATTGCGTCGCCATTTGATCAAGACGATGATTGACTGACTCCATAGTGCCCTCGATAGACTGTAGAGTCTTTTGCATTGCCACCAGTGTGGATTCTAGATTAGGTGTACCCCCAGCAGCCCCTCCCTGGTCAGAGTCCACGGGCGCCTGGGAGGAAGCCTGCGTAGCCTTCTTTGCTTCAAAATTAATTTTTGGCTGGTTTCTGTCGGTCCTGCCCATGCCTGCGATTGGGGTCAGCGCGGTTTCAGGTGCAGGCACTCGGGGCAGTATGGCCAGCGAAGCTGCACAAAAGAACAGCAGTTCCCACACGTGTTGCTACCCGCCCTGGAGCACGTCCAGGCCCAGGCCTTCAGGTATGTCCAGTCTAGGCCAAACAGTCCCTCCACCTCAGCGGGCAGAGTGCGCCAGAATAATGTCTATGCCTCAGCTCAGTGCAGGCGTATACAGTCTTGTGCAGTTCCCTAGAGGGCCCCCCGACAGTGCCGATGCTAGGACTGTGTGCGCTGGAGGATCTCCATTCACTAGTTCACAGATTGAAGCAGTGCAGATAGCATGCCCAAGATGGCGGGTGTTCCTTCGCTCCGCGGCCTCTAATGTATTAGGCCCCCCAGGGGACCCGTGTGCCCACGAGTGCTTCTACAGGCAGCCCAGCGCAAGCTCCCGTCCGCGCTCCCGACCGCACCTCAGCCGACCCTTCCTCCAGCCCCCCCCGGCCCCAGCTCGCGCGGCGCGGGCCAACGCGGCCCAGTACCACCTCCGCAGCACCGAGCTAGCGTGATACCTCGCCCCACTCACCGGGACCAGCAGGGCCAAGTCCAGGCCGTCCAGCGCTCCGAGGCCGCTCCAGTGGGTCCGCGGGCAGGTCCGTCCCTGCGCTGCAGCAGTCCCGACACGCCGCCTCCCAGGCTCCGCTCACATAGGCAGCGACGGTGTCCAGCGCCCAGATCTCCTCGAAGCCTCAGCTCCACAGCCGCCGGGTTCGCCGTCCTGCACGTCCCAGCGCGGGCCGCTCCGCTCCAGACGCCTTCAGCACAGCCGTAATCCTTCCGCAAAACGTCCCAGGGGGTCACCGACGGTATCGGAATTGACTCAGCCGGGGTGTAAGGCAAGAGAGCCGGGGAAAAACAGGATATTTTAGCGGATTTGCAATGGCCGGGACGGAGCCTCACACAAGTGCGGCCATCTTGTCCGGCGCCCTCTAGCGCCCCCGACTTTTGCAGAGTTGATCGGTTTTCTATCATCGGACAATATTCTTCTGCTTTTGGATTCAATGAATTCGCCAGCGGAGTTTTTGCCGGAGGTGTTTTTTTAATTGCTGGAGGGCTCACGGAGCTTGGGGGGTAGATTTTTGAAATTTAAGTTTATTCCATTTTTTCTTCTGTATTCTTCTCAGAGGCTTTCTTCTCTTTTTCTTCCCTCTTGCTTTTTCCCGATCATTACTTTTTTCGGTCATTTCTATCTGACTGGGTTCCTGATCGGTAATGACTCTTGGTGACTCTAATTTAGTATCCCGAGCTATCCGATCTGAATTGGTGTTGATTACTTTATTAGAGAAGATGGGATAGTGCTTAGTATCATTTTCGATGGTGTTTTCCGATTCTTCTCTAAACAGTTTTTTAAGTGAATAGGTAATAGGATGTTTTTTCTTATTTTTTGTATCCTTAGTTTTGGTCTCGATTATTACCACATCAGTCGTTTGAGTGCTTGCTTCCTGTTGGTTTAGATTTTTTATTCCATTATTTTGGCAGTCTTCATTTTGAGGCATTTTGACTGATTCATGTTCATTAGGTGTTACTTTGGTTAAATCTTTTTTTCCTTTTTTCTTCGACCAAAAATTTTAGGATTCCTATTTGCACATCTAGTGTATCGTCAGAGTTGGCTAGAATTTGACCAAGGTGGGTAAGTACTGATTCCAGGATTTCCTGCAGTGAAAATAGTGCTTTTGACAGGGGAGAAACAGTGTTTACAGAAGTTAAATTTGTGAAGTTTGGGTCAGTGTAGTTAGCGTGATTGGAGTAGAGTTTGGGTGATTTTTCTGGTGAACTGGTTAATGGCTGTTTTTGGCTAAATGATATTTCTGATTTTTCGTGATCTCCTTTCGTGATGTTGCTTACCGACACCTCCAAAGGTAGTGCATTATCCTGAAGTTTTATCGGTGTTATGGACTTTAATTGGGACATATCTAAGAGCGATGTTTGGCGCTCTTCAGGAAAAGAAGTCTTTGCCAAGCTGTTCTCTATAATTAAAGATTCTTGTTTGTGAAGTCTCTGATCGGAGGAAAGTAGCAATTCATGCTGTACCCTATCTATTGTGAGATCTAACTTATCTTGTTCTTCTAATGAAAAAAAGGATGAATATTTTTTCGTGGAAAGGGTAGAAAAATATTTATTTATGGCTGGAGTATATGATCATTTTCCCGGTTTCATTGATTTATCTGTTGATTTTCTGACAGCTGCGTCAGTACCCATACGTTTCATGTAGATTGTGCGTGAACGTAATTGTTTTAGTGCCCTCATGTTGGGGCCGGGTATCCGCTGTTGATTTTAGTCTTCACAGCTGGTTTTCAGATGTTTTGATAGGTTTATTTCAGAGTTGATGTGAGGGATATTTAATATGGATTGAATTTTTGTTTTCAGGTGAGTATCCGTATATTGCTATGTAAGTTCCTCAGTTTTCGTCAGCTCCTATACATGAACATGTAATGAAGTTCTGACTTACCTAGACTGTGTTGTATCGAGTCCTTTTTCTAATTCAAGTATTCGTGAATCCCTAGATTAGATGAAAGAGGGGTGGCCCGTCCCGTCCTCTGTCGTCCACGGACGGCCACAGACGGCCCGCCCTTTGTCCGGGCTTAGACCCGCGCTTGGTCCCGCGCGCGTCCCGCGTCGCGGAGTGCTATATGCGATATTTGTCCGTTTCGCCGATGGGCGTGTCCGTGGGCGTGTGCCTGGGGGAAGAGGAACCAGCTGAACCAGGCAGGGGATGCTGGTCCTCGCAGTCCCCCGGGCTCGGTGCGCTGTTCTGCCCTTGGCCTCGACCCTTAGGACTCAAGCGGGGGTAGAGCATGCGGACTGCAGCTCTCGCTCACACCAGCGAGTCCTCGGGGAGGCGGCACCACGGAGCGCTGGATGTTAGATTTTTAAGCACCGTCTGAAAGCACTGAAAGGAAGCTGCAACAGATGGTTTCCTCGCACAGCAGAGCCTGGGAAAGACAAGTCCTGGTGAGTGGCGCCCGCGAAGCGGGTGTCACGAATTAAATGAGCCTGAATCGCCGATGGGCGTGTCCGTGGGCGTGTGCCTGGGGGAAGAGGAACCAGCTGAACCAGGCAGGGGATGCTGGTCCTCGCAGTCCCCCGGGCTCGGTGCGCTGTTCTGCCCTTGGCCTCGACCCTTAGGACTCAAGCTGGGAGCGGGGGTAGAGCATGCGGACTGCAGCTCTCGCTCACACCAGCGAGTCCTCGGGGAGGCGGCACCACGGAGCGCTGGATGTTAGATTTTTAAGCACCGTCTGAAAGCACTGAAAGGAAGCTGCAACAGATGGTTTCCTCGCACAGCAGAGCCTGGGAAAGACAAGTCCTGGTGAGTGGCGCCCGCGAAGCGGGTGTCACGAATTAAATGAGCCTGAATCGCCGATGGGCGTGTCCGTGGGCGTGTGCCTGGGGGAAGAGGAACCAGCTGAACCAGGCAGGGGATGCTGGTCCTCGCAGTCCCCCGGGCTCGGTGCGCTGTTCTGCCCTTGGCCTCGACCCTTAGGACTCAAGCTGGGAGCGGGGGTAGAGCATGCGGATTGCAGCTCTCGCTCACACCAGCGAGTCCTCGGGGAGGCGGCACCACGGAGCGCTGGATGTTAGATTTTTAAGCACCGTCTGAAAGCACTGAAAGGAAGCTGCAACAGATGGTTTCCTCGCACAGCAGAGCCTGGGAAAGACAAGTCCTGGTGAGTGGCGCCTGCGAAGCGGGTGTCACGAATTAAATGAGCCTGAATCGCCGATGGGTGTGTCCGTGGGCGTGTGCCTGGGGGAAGAGGAACCAGCTGAACCAGGCAGGGGATGCTGGTCCTCGCAGTCCCCCGGGCTCGGTGCGCTGTTCTGCCCTTGGCCTCGACCCTTAGGACTCAAGCTGGGAGCGGGGGTAGAGCATGCGGACTGCAGCTCTCGCTCACACCAGCGAGTCCTCGGGGAGGCGGCACCACGGAGCGCTGGATGTTAGATTTTTAAGCACCGTCTGAAAGCACTGAAAGGAAGCTGCAACAGATGGTTTCCTCGCACAGCAGAGCCTGGGAAAGACAAGTCCTGGTGAGTGGCGCCCGCGAAGCGGGTGTCACGAATTAAATGAGCCTGAATCGCCGATGGGCGTGTCCGTGGGCGTGTGCCTGGGGGAAGAGGAACCAGCTGAACCAGGCAGGGGATGCTGGTCCTCGCAGTCCCCCGGGCTCGGTGCGCTGTTCTGCCCTTGGCCTCGACCCTTAGGACTCAAGCTGGGAGCGGGGGTAGAGCATGCGGACTGCAGCTCTCGCTCACACCAGCGAGTCCTCGGGGAGGCGGCACCACGGAGCGCTGGATGTTAGATTTTTAAGCACCGTCTGAAAGCACTGAAAGGAAGCTGCAACAGATGGTTTCCTCGCACAGCAGAGCCTGGGAAAGACAAGTCCTGGTGAGTGGCGCCCGCGAAGCGGGTGTCACGAATTAAATGAGCCTGAATTGCCGATGGGCGTGTCCGTGGGCGTGTGCCTGGGGGAAGAGGAACCAGCTGAACCAGGCAGGGGATGCTGGTCCTCGCAGTCCCCCGGGCTCGGTGCGCTGTTCTGCCCTTGGCCTCGACCCTTAGGACTCAAGCTGGGAGCGGGGGTAGAGCATGCGGACTGCAGCTCTCGCTCACACCAGCGAGTCCTCGGGGAGGCGGCACCACGGAGCGCTGGATGTTAGATTTTTAAGCACCGTCTGAAAGCACTGAAAGGAAGCTGCAACAGATGGTTTCCTTGCACAGCAGAGCCTGGGAAAGACAAGTCCTGGTGAGTGGCGCCCGCGAAGCGGGTGTCACGAATTAAATGAGCCTGAATCGCCGATGGGCATGTCCGTGGGCGTGTGCCTGGGGGAAGAGGAACCAGCTGAACCAGGCAGGGGATGCTGGTCCTCGCAGTCCCCTGGGCTCGGTGCGCTGTTCTGCCCTTGGCCTCGACCCTTAGGACTCAAGCTGGGAGCGGGGGTAGAGCATGCGGACTGCAGCTCTCGCTCACACCAGCGAGTCCTCGGGGAGGCGGCACCACGGAGCGCTGGATGTTAGATTTTTAAGGACCGTCTGAAAGCACTGAAAGGAAGCTGCAACAGATGGTTTCCTCGCACAGCAGAGCCTGGGAAAGACAAGTCCTGGTGAGTGGCCACCACCCTAGGTCAGACAATGGCTATATGCAAATCAGCCTTGACCCTGTGCCTCATGGGAACAGTCCAGCCCGAACTACCAAGCCATCATCAACGTCATCAACTGCTCCCTCAAATCCGCCACCTTCCCGGAAAGCTGGAAACACGCCGAACTCAGCGCCCTTCTGAAAAAACCCACAGCTGATCCCACCGAACTCAACTACCACCGAACTCAAACTACCGCCCCATTTCGCTCCTACCATTCCCGGCCAAAGTCATCGAGAAAGCAGTCAACAACCAGCTCTCCGCCTTCCTCAAAACAAACAACTCCCTCGACTCTTCACAGTCCGGCTTCCGAGCCAAACACAGCACTGAAACCGCCCTCATCGCAGCAACAGACGACATTCGAACACTACTGGACAATGGAGACACAGTCGCCCTCATCCTCCTTGACCTCTCCGCTGCCTTCGACACAGTCTGCCACAGCACCCTTCTACAACACCTCAACAACATCGGAATCCAAGGAAAAGCACTGGATTGGATCACCTCATTCCTTGCCGGAAGAACCCAGAGAGTCCGCCTCCCACCGTTCAAGTCAGAGGCCACCAAAGTCATCTGTGGCGTACCACAAGGATCTTCACTCAGCCCCACCCTCTTCAACGTATACATGAGCCCCCTCGCGGCCATCGCACGCCAACACAACCTCAACATCATCTCCTACGCTGATGACACGCAACTAATCCTCTCCCTCACCAAAGACCCAAACACCGCCAAAACCAACCTACATAAAGGAATGAAAGAAGTAGCCGAATGGATGAAGCTCAGCCGTCTCAAACTGAACTCAGACAAAACAGAAGTCCTCATCTTAGGTAATTCTCCCTCCGCCTGGGACGATTCTTGGTGGCCAGCTGCCCTAGGAAAAGCACCCATCCCAACTGACCACGCACGGAACCTGGGCGTCATCCTGGACTCCTCACTTTCGATGACCAGACAAGTCAACGCAGTTTCATCATCTTGCTTCAACATCCTCCGCATGCTCAAAAAAACATTTCGCTGGATCCCCACCGAAACCAGAAAGACGGTCACTCTTGCACTGGTTACAAGCCGCCTGAACTACGGAAACACCCTATACGCCGGTACCACCGCGAAACTTCAGAAAAAACTCCAACGCATCCAAAACGCATCAGCCAGACTCATACTAGACATACCGCGTAAAGACCACATTTCCGGTCACCTAAAATACCTCCACTGGCCCCCTATCAATAAGAAGATAACGTTCCGCCTCCTCACCCACGCACACAAAGCACTTTACGAACTTGGACCAGAATGCCTCAACACGCGTCTATCCTTCTACTCCCCATCCCGCCAGCTACGTTCTTCTGTGGTAAATTAATTTTACCGGACCATTTTTCCATATAATTATCAATAAAAGACAGCTCATTCAATGAGAGGCAGAGTCCGTGGAATCTGAGTCATACGGGCTTTAATGGAAAATCCTCGAGGATGGGACATCATGTTCCATCACCACTAAGGTTCAGAAAGGGACATTCAACGTTTTATTAACATTACACATTATATATAGTAAAATGGTACAATTTAATCCAATACAGTAGGCGTAACAGGTGAAAAAGAGAGAGATAAGAACACATGTGCGTAACAGGAGGCGTGTAAAAAGGCGTACACATGGGCGTGCACTGTACATGTCAGAGAAACGTCACAAGAAACGTCACATGTGGGTGGATACATAGAGAAAGTTTGCAGGATCAGCAGAAACCTATAACCTGTATGCGCGCGCAACTAGCATGACGTGTAACTGGGGAGAACTGGGGGCTTTGACTTTAGCACTAGTGGAGGAGACTGATGACCGGGATGTCAGGGCAACCTGTGCCTATAACATATCTGGTATCTCATGTTTGGAGGATGTAGTGTCTGAAGTAAAAGGTCTCTCGGGCAGAGGCCATTCAATACTGAATGCTAGTGCATGCTTACGTGTCTTGGTGCAATGCGGAGCCATGGGCCTACCATGGTAACAGGTTCAGTAAATCACTTGCAAGGAGGACAGGAAGGCCGGGCCCTTTGCTCTGCAGCCGGGAATATGTTTACCTATTTCACTAGACTGGAATGTATTTTCGAGGAGGCTGAGCAGATAACAGTAGGCAAAATACACTTTTGGCAGGCAAGCAGGCCGAGCCGGGCACCGCTTCGCTGGCAGGAAGTAAGGCAGGGGTCAGGGATGCATACAGCTTTCGGAGACAGGAGAGATGAGACAAAGGGGCCTCGTTTAAGGGCCTAGCTCGACTGGGCCAGGAAACATGGAGAAAACGTGTGCGAAATTCAGAAGTGCACCATATAAAGACGTTGGCACCATAGGCATAGAAGCTTAATTAACGGGATCTCTTTGCATGACTGGATAGCTGACATGTTAAGGATAGACGCAAATATATTTGCGTCTTTCTAGCATGTACGGGACAGAAGTTACACGACATACAAGGAACATGGGTGCATGGATAGGGTGCGAGTGGGGGACACATTAACTACCTGAAAATTTCTATTACCTCATTCCCTCCTTGGACCCTACTATACCCTTTAAGATATATCTATATTCATAAGACCATCTATCTGTTCTTAAAGCATCATTTGTTCATCTTTCTTTATTCGGGAACGGGAACGTGTACTTGGACGGGGAATACAAGCTGTGGCGCACAAGCCGCAAATCGCTGGCCCACATTGCAGACGGAGACAACAACTGAATACTATGACCAATATTATTCCTAGGAATGATAACAATTTCCATCCCCAGGCGGATATTACACTCCAGAACCAACCGGACCAAGTCCAGGAGCCAGGATTCTGGTGTATCTGATGAGCTATTTCATGAAGCCGAGTTATGGCCTTATACACGGATGGCGTGTTATTAGGAATAAACACGCAACAACTGGATCCGATGACTCTACAAGCCCCGCCCCTATCGGCCAGGATGACGTCAAGGACAAGGCGATTTTGAAGAACAACAAGTCTCATAGCAGACTGTTCCTCTGTCAGGTTACCTAATGCAGAAGTAGTCTCGTTCACTACTGCTTCTAAAGTTCTAGTTAATTTGCGTATCAATTTACTATTCTGGACAGGACCTACAAAGAAAAAGAATCCTTTGTTGAAATCAGTATATTGCTCCCACGTTGTCTCAGTCTGGTCGACAATCGGGGTCTTGATCTCCCTTCTATGTCTTACATGTACAAGACGTGGATTTCTATGATAATCAGGCGGGGCTAGAAAAACAGGTGGCAACAGGAACGCAATATAACACGTCCCATCCCAATCCAATGGCAGACGTACATAGGCTGTCTGACCACATATGAAATAGGAATGGCGGGAAGCTTTGAAAGTAGACTTTCCTTTATCACTGAATTCGACAACAGTATTACAATCACTGTGTCCTAGATGTACTGAACCATTCTTTCTGACGCATAATTCACCTTTCACTGGCAAAAATGTAATAGACGGCAAGTCCGAATTAGTCTCAGACTGCACATTCAGGATCATAAGGTTAAGTGTGAAATTACCTAATCCATACACTTCATTCTCTAGATCGGTCCCTGTCCTTTGGGGAAGACCTTCTTGGTCTGGGAAACATATTTTATTCATGACTGTATTCAGGTTCCCCCATATCCAATTGCCTTGGGAAACCTTTGACTTACTATCTAGGGAAGACATTAAAGTAAACCATGCACCATACGAACCATTATGTGTGAACGGATAAGGAAAGAGGGGCAGAGCTCCCTTGTACTTCTGATAGGGAGGGAGTCGGCCACATACCCAGCAATTGGTGGCATTGCTGGTCTGGTGAGAATGATGTAACATACGAATGAATGTATTGTTGCGCATGGCTAAACGATAGGATAATTCATGTGGGGGCAGGTCACTAAAAGTGTGCTCCACAGTGTCATTAGAGGAAGCATGTACATGAGAATCAAGAGGAAAAAAGATATGTAACATTAAACTTATGCATATTATCGTAAGACTCAGAAGAAACATGGAAATTAAGGCGATTATGCATCTGCTGTGCAAAACTTTACAGTACTTTTTTCTTTTCTCGTTACGCCTATCTCTCTGACTACTTGGGTCTATCTTATTCATGTCAGAAACCTGTCTAACCGCTTCACCCAGGGGGGGACTTAAACAATTAAATGCTGTCTGACTTACTAGACCTCAACTTTAAACGGTACTCCTCTTGGGGAGTTTGCTCTTGCAGGGGGAGTTTAGAGTCAGTCTCTGAAAGGGGGCAGTCCTTAATCGGGATTTCTGGACACAGTCCGTGAACTTTTTTAACGTGGCTCGAGTGTAGCCAGCCTTTTCTTCCTTCCAGCTTGACTGCAGTCCTCGTTGACATCAATACCAATTTTGGCTGCTTCCATCTGGGTTCCAGCGGACTTTTCCTATCGAAGTTCCTCACGAAGACATGGTCACCAGGAACGACGTCATGTGGTTTTACTTGGGTGTTGTCTGGAAAGGCAGCCGCGACCTGTGAACGACAAGATTGTAGTGCAGACATCAAAGAAGCCAAGTAATCTGTCAGCATAGTACTTTCAACATCAGTAATGCGTCTTGGCATAGGCGACAACACATGTTCGGGGGACGACCAAAAATAACTTCGTAAGGAGACAATCCTGTCCTAGAATGGGCTACCATTCGCATGTAAAAGAGTGCAACTGGCAAGGCTACTATCCAATCTACACCTTTCTCTGCACAGACTTTTGCTAGGCGTGTTTTCAGGGTCTGATTATGTCTCTCTACGAGACCTGCGGCTTCGAGATGTCGGACGCAGTGGAACTTCCACTGGTAACCTAACAGGAGTGATACCTGTTTCATAAGCTCGGACAAGAATGGCTGTCCATTATCAGAGTACACGGCACGGGGCAAACCATATCATGGGAAAAACTCACGTACCAGCTGTTTGGCAGTGGTTACAGCGGTGTAATCGGGGACTGGATATGCTTCTGTCCATCGGGAAAGAGCACATACGACTACGAGGACATACTTGAATCCTCGGCATCTGTCCATCTGGATATAATCCATCTGGAGGACTTCAAAAGGATGGTCAGGAGGATGAAATCCACCCTGTTCCACGGGAACACCTTTTCCTGGATTGAACTGACAACAGATCATGCAAGTACGCACTTTCTGTTTCGCTGCTGCTCGTAAATGTTTGTTGAACCAGAGATTCTGTAAACTGTCTAACATGGCTTTCTCTCCTAAGTGTGCTGGACTATGTGCTGTGTTAATGATAACTTGAACCATAGAGTCGGGGAGGAACCATGTGGCTCTTCCCTTCGTCATCCATCCCTGATCTGTTTGGATCCCTCCTTGTTCAGTCCATTTCTTGATTTCGTCTGGGGTTGCATGTGTCTGTATGTCGAGTACGTCTAGAGTGGGATCCTTAACTGTCAGGCAATGTGTCAATGTAGGTACATCAGTCTTTGTCATGTCAGTCGGAATGTCTGTCTGAGCTGTGAGTTTGGCTGTTCGATCTGCCAGGTCGTTACCCTGGGAAATAGTGTCGGTGACTTTAGTATGTGCTTTGCATTTCATAATGGCTATGGCTGTAGGCAAGTGTATCGCTTCTAACAGGGCTTGAATGAGGGGACCATGCTGGATCTTGGTACCGTGAGAAGTTAAAAAACCTCTCTCTTCCCAAAGGACACCGAAGTCGTGTACGACTCCGAATGCATACTGTGAATCTGTGTATATGTTTACTTTCTTGTTCTTGGCTAGTATACAGGCTTGAGTCAGAGCGATGAGCTCTGCAGCTTGAGCAGATAGTGTGTCAATACGATGTGTTTCTATGACTTCAGTTTCAGTGGTCACTGCATATGCGGCCACTAACTCTCCTGTGCTTGTTCTCATACATGAACCATCCACGTAAAGTGTCAGGTCTGGGTCGGTCAATGCAATGTCTGTCAAGTCTTGTCGGGGCTTTGTCACTGTATTAATGACTTCTACACAGTCATGTGGTGCTGGATCAATTGTACTCGAGGGTAACAATGTGGCAGGATTGAGTGTGTTGCAGCGGCTGATTTCTATGTGTGGCTGGAACAGTGTCAGTTCATAACCTGTCAGTCATGCTATGGTCAAGTGCTGAGTCTGGGTTCGGTTCAGAAGAACTTCCACGGAGTGTGGAACCTGTACTGTCAAGGGATGTCCTAACACTATTGAATCGCTTTGTCTGATAGCTAGAGCTGTTGCTGCAACTGACTTTAAGCACGCAGGCAAAGCCTGGGCTACTGGATCCAATGTACTAGAAAAATAAGCACAAGGCTTATGGTGTCCTGCTTGATCTTGTGTGAGAACGGATAACGCTGTGCCATCACGTTCTGTGACGAACAATGTAAAAGGTTTACTGTAACATGGTGTCGCTAAAACTGGTGCTTGACTTAAAGCTTTCTTCAAGTCATTAAAAGCTTGTGTATGTTCCTGAGTCCAAGGGAGGACAGTCGAAGTCGCTGCCTCCTGTGTTGTCAACTGTATGAGTGGCTTGGCTAGAAATGCATATTGGGGAATCCATTGTCTGCAGTACGAAGTGAGGCCAATAAAGGCCCGGACTTCCTTTTGGGTCTTGGGTTGTGGCAGATGTGCAATTAACTGGATACGATCTGGTGTCAACTGTCTACCCCTCTTGGACAGCAAGTGTCCAAGGTATACCACTTGCTGGGCACAGAATTGGAGCTTCGAAGGGGACACTTTATGCCCTTTTTCGGCCAGAAAATACAAGACTGTCAGTGACGCGCGCTCGCAGTCACGTTCGGTCCGTGCTGTGATCAATAGATCATCAACATATTGCAGTAGAGCAGTGTCAGTAGGCATGTGAATACTGTCTAGTTGTCGTTTCAGGGCTTGACTGTAAATACTAGGACTTTCCGTGAACCCTTGAGGTGCACGTGCAAATTTGAAGCTTCGGCCATTTAAACAGATTCCGAAAAGGTATTGGCTATCGGGATGAATGGGGACGCTAAAGAAGGCGTTCTTAAGATCAATTACAGTAAAGAACGCAGCTTCGGAATCAATGGCAGTCAATAGTGACGAAATATCTGGGACCACTGGGTACTGTGGTACTATACACTTATTGAGTTCGCAAAGATCGATCACCAGTCTGTAGACTGGAGGTGCATTTGGGTCAGTTCGTTTAAGAATCGGAATGATTGGAGAATTACATACATTGGAGTCAGTTTCTACAACTACTCCTTGGGCAATGAGTTCGTCAATAATTTTCAGTAAGGCTGCTACAGCCTCAGGGGGCAATTTGTATTGTCGGATTCGGGGCAGTACAACACCTTGCTTGAGTGTGACACGATAGGGAGTAATATGCATACAACCTACATCAGTGGGACCTTGCGCCCATAAATGCTGTGGAACATTTTTCAATCTTGCATCAAAATCTCTCAACACATAATGACCCTTAAAGTCACGGAGAAATAATCTCACTCCTTCCGGAGAACAACATATAACAGCTCCTAGAGCTTTCAGTGTTTTAATACCAAGCAAGTTTTCGGGACATGATTTCGTAAGTAACAAGTCTGTAGTACGGGACAATGGACCAACTGCAAGGGGAACTGGCTTTGATACTTCGTTAACAATAGTCTTTCCTGAAAATCCAAGGGATACATTCTGTGAGCCTGAGAGGGGTGCCCCTGGAACCTCGTCATGACTAATGGTAGTTCTGCTCGCCCCTGTGTCAATCAAAAATTTTCTGTCTTTCCCTAATACCTGACTATGTACATAGGGACCATCTTGATCTACAGGAACCTCGATAAGGGGCAAGCCAACCTCCCTCTCTAGGCTGTTTCATGTGTACTGCTGATAATCGGGATAATCGGACTGTGCATACTGGTACATTTGCTGTGTGACATGTTGTGTTGCGGCAATAGGTTGGGGTTGGGGTACAGCTACTGTCTGTTGTTGTACATTCTGTGGAGGTTGCGTATTCTGTAGAATATTCTGTGGAACGTGTTCTGGTCTAGGCGGACGTGGTCTTTCTTTCGTTTTGCCTGTAGCAATATTGTGTCTGAGAACGGCACATTCATTTATGAAGTGACCTGGCTGTTTGCAATAATTGCAATTCCCTTTAACAGGAGCTGCAGAATGACTAGTCTGTGTGTTCTGCGTGTTACCTCTCTTCTGACCATCTGCTGGAACAGACTGGGCAACTAGTACTTTCATCTTCGTGTCTTTCATACATCTCTGTTCATGATCGTGTTCCTCCCTAATTCTGTTCTGGTGGTACTGTAACATCTGTAACATTTGGGAAGGCGTATTTGCCTGCCATGTGCTTTCGACTTTCAATACTCGGTTCTTCACCTGTGGTAAGGAATTCTCGACTAATTTGGTTACAAAAAGATGTGGATATGATTCACTACTTGTTTTCAGGCCACTATTAATAATAAAACATTTCTCGAATCTGGAATAAAAATCACTAGTGTCTTCGTCTTGTTTCTGTTTACAGGCTGAGATTGCATCCCAGTCTTCCTTTTTAACTGTCAATAATCTAGGCAAGAGTTGTACTAATAAACCTGGTAATGCTTTAGTTTTGTCCCCAAGACCTAAACCTGGGGTACGTCCCTTTTGCTCGTCTTCTAATTCAGTCCAAATAATCTTTTTATCTCCCACCTCCCATTCCTTCTCTTTCAGTTTCTCGTAAATCCCTGCTGGCAACAATACTTTTAACAATTTAAGAATGTCGGAATATGTGTAATCTCCCATGAGCAGTGCTTAATTTGTGCCGGTGCTTGCCAGTGCTTAGCACCGGCACTTAATTATCAGGGCCGGGTCTACACGCATTTAGTGCACGTCATTTATTTAATATTAATTAGTGGCATAGAGTGAGTGCTGCTGTAGCGTCCCCTGAAAGACCTGGTATCGTTTCTAGCGCTTTGCCTCGTTTTTAGCGCTTTGCCTCTCTAAAGCGATTCCTCTCTGTGCATGCCGCCTGCCTGACCGCTGCTGGGCTCACTCGCGCTTCACATAGCTTATTGTGCCGAATTGGGACTGTTTTGCGCGCTGTGCCGCTTTATTTGTAATAATTCAACATTGTCTGTGATTGCTACCTGCCAGATCGGCGCTCCGCTTGCCTGCATTGTTTAAGTGCATTTTAGGAATTGTTTTCACTGTGCTTTGCGTGTTTGGCTGTACTCCCCCCCTCCGCCTCCATTTTGTTTGTTGTCTGTCGTCGTCAGAAGCCCGCCCCGCCTCCCAGCTGAGACGCCCTCCCACTTAGTAGAACAGCGCTTCACTAACTACAAACGCTGTGACTTGCTCTCCTCCCTCGAGCTGAGTAGTCGCTCCCCAGCGTCCCCTGAAAGACCTGGTATCGTTTCTAGCGCTTTGCCTCGTTTTTAGCGCTTTGCCTCTCTAAAGCGATTCCTCTCTGTGCCTGCCGCCTGCCTGACCGCTGCTGGGCTCACTCGCGCTTCACATAGCTTATTGTGCCGAATTGGGACTGTTTTGCGCGCTGTGCCGCTTTATTTGTAATAATTCAACATTGTCTGTGATTGCTACCTGCCAGATCGGCGCTCCGCTTGCCTGCATTGTTTAAGTGCATTGTAGGAATTGTTTTCACTGTGCTTTGCGTGTTTGGCTGTACTCCCCCCCTCCGCCTCCATTTTGTTTGTTGTCTGTCGTCGTCAGAAGCCCGCCCCGCCTCCCAGCTGAGACGCCCTCGTCCCTCCCCTTCTCACTATCCATATATGACAGCTCTTCCCGCGCGCAGCGTCCACGCGCAGCGTCCGCGCCCAACCCGCGCCGAAGGTGCGCCAAAGGTAAGCCCGTCTACGCCCGTCCGCGCCTGGACCGCGCCCAGCGCCAAACCCCCTGCCCCTCGCGCTGCCCAGCCCACTCGCCTCACTTACGATGCCGCCACCCTCCTAGCCCTTAACCCCGGTCGCGCCCCCAACTGCGTCCAAGCCGCTCCTGGACGCACCCATGGACCGTTCTCCTGCGTCACCTGCAAATTCAGCGGCACCGACAACATCTCCGCTACGACCACACCACAGATTCTCGACCCCAACCACCTACAATGCATCCTTCTCAACACCCGATCAGTCCACAGGCACGCCATTGACCTTTGGAACCTACTAGACACCATCTCTCCCGACGTCGCCTTCCTAACGGAAACATGGATGAACGCTTCCTCCGCCCCTGACATCGCCATCGCTATCCCTGATGACTATAAGATCACACGCAAGGACCGCACCGACCATACAGGAGGAGGAATCGCTATCGTCCATAAGAAATCTATCCGCATCTCAACCAGCTCTGACGCCAACCTCGCCAACTCCGAACACCTTCACTTCCAGATCCACATCGACCCCAAGACCACACTCAGAGGCACCCTCCTCTACAGACCCCCAGGACCCCGCGCAAAATTCAGTGAAGACATCACGGACTTCATCACCCCACACGCGCTCCCCTCCAAAGACTACATCCTCCTGGGAGACCTCAACTTCCACCTTGAAAAGATCAGCGACCACAACACCGCCACCCTCTTAGACAACCTCGCCAACCTCGGACTTAACCAACTGGTCACTTCCCCCACCCACATCGCAGGTCACACACTCGACCCCATCTTCACCTCCAGCAAACATGTCTCCTTCAGCCACACTACGGATCTCCTCTGGACTGACCACAGCTGCGTTCACTTCACCTACAACAAACCAAAACCCAGCATCCACCTCCAACCTACTCTACAAAGAAACTGGAACAAAATCACCACGGATCAGATCTCCACATCGCTCCTTCGAACCTCCCCGGCCTTCTCTTCTAACGCCAACGAAGCCGCCTCCAACCTCACCCTTTGGTTAACCAACACCGCCGACACCTTAGCACCACTGAAAAAACGTCATCACAAACTTGGCAACAAGAAGGCCTCATGGTTCAACGATGACCTCAAGAAGTCCAAGAAACTGTGCCGCTCCCTTGAAAAAGCCTGGAAAAAAGACCCATCCACCAGCAACAAGGACGCCTTCAAAAGCGCCACCCACACCCACCACCAACTAATCCGAAAGGCCAAGAAAACAGCATTCAAGGATCGACTTGACAACAACGCCCACAACAGCAAGGAACTTTTCAACATCGTCAAGGAATTTTCCAACCCCTCGGCCAACTCCAACGACATCACCCCCTCTCAAACCCTCTGCGACTCCCTAGCCTCATTCTTCCACAACAAGATCGCTGACATCCACAACAGCTTTGACAACCAACCCGGAAGCCAACCCACCCTACCATCTGCTGACCATCTTCCCCCCGTAAACACCCTTAACGACTGGAAGCCAATCTCCACCGAGGACACCATCCGCCTGATGAATTCCATCCACTCCGGATCCCCCACAGACCCATGCCCTCACCACATCTTCAACAAAGCAGACTCCGTCATAGCTCCGCACCTCCGAGACGTCATCAACTGCTCCTTCAACTCCGCCACCTTCCCAGAAGACTGGAAACACGCTGAACTCACCGCCCTTCTGAAAAAACCAACAGCGGACCCCACCGAACTCAAAAACTACCGCCCCATCTCACTTCTTCCATTCCCGGCCAAAGTCATCGAGAAAGCCGTCAACATCCAGCTCGCCGCCTTCCTCGAAGCCAACAAATCACTGGACCCCTCACAGTCTGGCTTCCGAGCCAAACACAGCACTGAAACCGCCCTCATCGCAGCAACAGACGACATTCGAACTCTACTGGACAATGGAGACACAGTCGCCCTCATCCTCCTCGACCTCTCCGCAGCCTTCGATACAGTCTGCCACAGCACCCTTTTACAACGCCTCAGAGACATCGGAATCCAAGGGAAAGCACTGGAATGGATCACCTCGTTTCTCACCGGAAGAACCCAGAGAGTCCGCCTCCCACCATACAAGTCCGAGCCCTCAGAAATCATCTGCGGCGTACCACAAGGATCCTCACTTAGTCCCACCCTCTTCAACGTATATATGAGCCCCCTTGCGACCATCGCCCGCCAACACAACCTCAACATCATCTCTTACGCGGACGACACTCAACTGATCCTCTCTCTCACCAAGGACCCCAGCACCGCCAAAACTAACCTACACGAAGGAATGAAAGAAGTCGCCGAATGGATGAAACAAAGCCGTCTGAAACTGAACTCAGACAAAACAGAAGTCCTCATATTAGGCACATCCCCCTCTGCATGGGACGACTCCTGGTGGCCGGAAGCCCTTGGAAAAGCACCCATCCCGACAAACCACGCACGGAACCTTGGCGTCATCCTGGATTCTTCACTCTCCATGAACAGACAAGTCAGCGCCGTATCCTCTTCGTGCTTTAACATTCTTCGCATGCTCAGAAAAACATTTCGCTGGATCCCCTCCGAAACAAGGAAAACAGTCACCCACGCTCTAGTCACGAGCCGACTAGACTACGGAAACACCCTCTACGCAGGTACCACCGCTAAACTCCAGAAGAAACTACAACGAATCCAAAACGCCTCAGCCAGACTCATATTAGACATCCCACGCAACGAACACATTTCTGGTCACCTTAAAGACCTACACTGGCTACCCATCAATAAGAGGATCACTTTCCGACTGCTTACCCACGCACACAAATCACTCTACGACATCGGACCAGATTGCCTCAACTCACGACTGTCCTTCTACACCCCCTCCCGCCAACTTCGCTCTTCCAGCCAAGCCCTCGCCACTGTACCTCGCATCAACAAGACCACCATGGGAGGCAGATCCTTTTCATACCTGGCGGCCAAAACATGGAACTCACTCCCCGCCTACCTTCGCCTCACCCAGAATCACCTAGCGTTCAGAAAGCAGCTTAAAACGTGGATATTTGACAAATAATCCTCCTCCCCTTCCTAAGCGCCTTGAAACCCTCCGGGTATGTAGTGCGCTATACAAATTTTATGACTTGACTTGACTTGACTAGTTAAGAGTGTTACGCACTGTGTACTGGACTGGTTGCTTGCAGTACGCAGTTGCTTGTGTTATAGCTGACTGAGAGATGTTGAAGAAATTAATTTAAAATACTTTACTCTGTGTGTTTCTTTCTGACTCGATTCTGTTTCCTTTTCTCACCAGTCAGAATCACGAGTCACACGTTCATGTTAGTTCTGGGCTGGCCCCGCCCGGCCCAGTGGGCGGGAGTCGGACACACCAAGTTAATTGCCTAGTAACTGGGGCCTGGGCAGGGCTTTGGTCTCCTGTGGGGGTTGGGGCTGTGCACGGCAGCATGCAGCGTGCGCAGATTTTCATTGAATGCGCGCGCGTTCCTGCTGCTTTTTGCTATGCCCCAGCAATACCCGGCCGCACCTGACCTCACTGAGTAGTCGTGGATGTGGAGTGGATCATGACCGCCACTATTCAAAGTCCGTCCCTGAGCTAGAGAGGCAGGCAGCGCGATCTGGACGATGTTGGGTTGGCTGTGTTGAGGAGTAGTAGACACTACAGTTACAGACTAGTGCACCAGGTGAGGCATGGCCTGGTTGGCAGGCCTAAAGTAAATCATCATCAGTTAAAATAAAACTGCGCAGCCTAAGCAGCAGCAGCGGGAGGTGAGGCAGGGCCTGGCAGGGTCGGCGCTGAGGTGCTGCGGCCTAATGAGTTATTGAAGCAGCTGCGCAGGCTCGCAGCAGCCTTCGCCAAACAGTCAGTGACAGAGCAGTGTCCCGAGGGAGACAGCGAGTCAGGTCTCAGACTCGGATATTCGATTCGACTCATATATGTTGATTGATGTGGTGATGGCGTGGCCGCCCGGCCCTTAGCTTGATGTTGCGGGAATGATGCGTGTGGGGGAATTAACACTTTAGAATCGTATGTATCGTGGCTCCTCACTGTCCTCAGAAAGTCTACGTGTCACGTGGCCACACTGCGTCGATCCTGGCCTGCCAGTGCCCACTCAGGCGGAGCACTGCACGCTGCTACCTGCGTCTAGGGGGCCCAGGCAAGCAACAGGGGACTGTGACTTCATGCGTGGGTGCACTGCACGCAGATTCTAACACGACAGTCCTCAGCTACACGGACTCCCTTGATAATAAAAAAAAAATTGTGACAATTACCTCCATCACTCCATGCACACTAATGGCCTATCCTGACAGGGCCGCCCTGCCCTCTTACCAGTACTGCCTCCAGTCCCACATAGGGGTATTTACAGTAGTAGTTTATTCCTAGAACTGGCATAGCTCCTGTCGTCCCATCCACACTAGCATTAACCTGCATGCCTTGAAAGGCTCGGAGCGAGTGCTTCGATGAGGCTCTAGTGGCCTCTACGCGCTATACAAATAAGTTTCGTTCTGAAACAGATGTCTGCCTGTGGTTTGCGTATTGGCGTTTAAATAACCCACTGTAGGATGAAGGCACTGCCACCCGCTTTTGTCTGGAATCTCTGAAGCCTGGCAGAGGGGTTCCCTTTGTGCATAAGCATACCGACAGCACCTGTGCGCCTTCATCCTGGCATGGAAGTGAGGATAGTCCTCATAAAACCCGTGCTCCCTCAGCCCACCGGGCTATTACTACCGAGGGGCGCTGCTGAACACCCCGGATTCAGACTCTCGCACTAGACACTGCTCTAGCATCAAGAGTACAAAACACGGAGCATATATCCCCCACCGGAAATGTACACGGGCGGCATTTCACTTTATACTCAAGTGCAAAGAAAGCCCCTCAGTCAGGCCAAGAGATAAAATGACCAGCCCGAATGGCAGTGGAGGCCTGAGAGGTGCACACTCCGTGTTACTGTCAGCTACACTTATGTCATCACATCAGCATATGCGTGGTGTTATTTAACCTTCCTTCACCTGTTCACCATATATAGCTCTACACATCACGAGTTCACAGCAATAACTATTGTGCAGTGTGTGAGTCAGTGTGTGTGCGTGGCCCTGTGGTCGACAATGCAGGTAGGCGGCGGACTCGCAGTTCAAAGGACACGACGGGGCTCCTGTGTACGACCCTTTCAAGTCCTTTTCAGTTAGCCTTGCCTGGGAGGGAGGACAGGTTTGACACTCTTGCTGTTTTTTTTTAAGGAGGAGGGGCTTTAAGTTTGACCCTTTCTTCCATGGCTGACACACAGACTGAGAGGACAGTGAAGGTGTCAGCAGGCTGAGCACTGCAGGGTCCAGTCACCGGTATACTGCGTGCATTGACATAGTAACTCGGCTCTGTTTCATTCTTTCATGTTACACTGTGGGGGCGTCAGTTTGCCAGTATATTCTTATTTTAAAAGCACCCGCTGCAGTGTTCCTTCCTGGCCTCAGTAATATTTAGGCATACATTAAAATGTCAAGATAACTCTGGTGATTAATCATCTTCCTGGAGAGAGACAGGAGTTTTGTATAGGGGAAGTTGTGACTGCTTGTAAGGTAGTACAGATGGTTAATATACCTGCTGCATTAAACGTTTACCATGCAGATCAAAAAGTGCATAAAAATGTAAAGTAGGTCAGTGTGTTACTGCTTCTGTCGGAGAGATCCTTTTGTTACTTGCAGTTTGTAAGTTAAAATCCTATCATAGAACAGCAAGCTATTAACTAGTCTGAAAGTAATCAAAGACCTGCATGCAAACTGCAAGTTATATATTACAGCTATATGTTTTTTTTGCCCAATCTTTCATTATCCTAATCTTGCAAAAAAGGGTTCATTTGGGTAGAAATCAATTCTTATTGCAGAGAACCCCTAACAATCCTGTTATGTTTTAAATTTCGAATTTGCGCTTTTCCAGACTTAGAACTCTTAAACTATATTGCACAATGACAATCATGGATGATATGTGACTCCTATACCTTGTAGTTCTGTCTAATGTAACATTCCCTATATACTGATTTACACACGTAGGATTTGTATCTATGCAATGTGTGTATGATGCAAAGTGCTCTGACACCTTACACTGGTATGAGAGGCGCTATAAAACTAAATTAATCTGAGAGACAGTGATTATGTTATAGAGACTTGAAGGGCAGTGTTAAAGGGTTGTACTGAGGGAATGCGTGTGAGGGGTGGTCATTGGGGGCGCCAACATTGTCGCACAGGACGCCATGCCACCACCAGTTGTAAAGCCGGCCGTGAGCGAAGTAATCTTTTGCGAAGGGCAGGAATATTGCATAATGTGCAGTGTGGTGGTGGCGTGACGCCGGTCGCAGCAGGTCACATCACCGCATGGTAGTAGTAGCATGATGTAATATGTATTAAAGAAATGATGTGCAAAAAAACTAACAGGAGTAGGTCAGCCATGACCCTCTCAGTGTCTTCTATGAATTTAATTCGAACTTCAAAGCAATATTGGTTGACTGATTGATTGGGATTCCTCCAAATTCCTAGGCCTAGCCAAATTCACTTTCAACCTACTGTAGGTGTAGCTCAATCAGGGTTTTTTTTCCCATATGGGTTTGCAAGCTGCTGCATTTTCTCTGTACTTTGACACGTTAATGGAATGCTCGTCTCATAATTTCAGAAAAGGGCAAATATACTGAAAGTAGTTTTGTGACTTTCATTTCACACAGTGTGTGTGGTTGTGTTAATGCAAGTGCTCACCAATTTACAATGCAATGAATAAAGTCAGATCTGCTTCTACATAATCTAAATTGTTTTCAATGCATTATTGATTTTAGATAATTTATTCAAAAATTGTGCTTTAAATGCACTTTTGATTTAATCTTTATAAAAATGTTCACAGGGCAGGGTAACCTCCTATCAAAACTTTACTATGAGAAGGCTCCCTTGCAGTAATTCAGATCAGGTATATATTGCATCTGACTTTTAGCAGTGGCAGTTGACGATGTGGGTGGAGCTGAAATAGTAAGTGGGTGGAGCCAGTGAAGGGAGCGGGTGGAGCCAGTGAAAAGTAGGTGTGGCCTCTGACAAACATTTGAGCACCTGCACTTCATATTTTACAAATTAAGCACTGCCCATGAGTAACATGTCTTTTAATTCACGGTGGAACCCTGCAGGATCTTTATCGTGACAAGGTACTATTTTCTTAATTTCCAATAATTCCATTTTGGTCAAAGGAGTGTATACGAATACGCGTTGAAGCGCACCCCCTGTAGTCTGGACGGGATGAACTTCTCGTAAGGGATTCTGTCTGTCTAGGTGATACGGTTGTCTTACTGGAGGTGGAACAGAAACAAAATGTGGAGTCAGGAAAGTTCTGTATTTGTGACGTTGTTCTAGAATGGTATTAATTAAATCGGTACCTAGGCCTCTCCATCTTCTCAGGAGTAAGTCTTGCAATATGTTATACAATGGACCTGGATCGGATTGCTGATTTTCATATAGTGTAATGAGATGTTGGATCATGTATATACCAGCTAGTCGCTGTTCTTCTGGAGTAAGGCTCAAAAATGTTTGCGCTACTGAATCGTCTTTATATATACTGTCATTCCCAGCCCATTGGACTGCTGACCGGGGTAGTTCCTGATCAGGCATGGTATTAAGTTCATGATAACCTATTCTTTCTTTCAATATTTTATCAGTGTCTTGAAATACATGTTCAAGAGAACTTAGCTCTGGTATCGGGGAAAGGAAACGTTTCTTGTTTTCTAGACGAATGGGTCTGTCAAAAGGTCTATCTAAAGAATACTGTTTAGGGAGTTTCACTCTACCTACGTATGCTATTGTACCATTATTTCCTGCTTGATTATCTATTTCTTCCTCCTCTGAGGATTCATTCTTGTCTGACTCGGCTTCCCTTTCAGCCTTCTCTCTGTCATGCATTGTTACTATTTCTTTACGGATTTTTCTGGACATGGCATCTATACAATTCTGTTTATCATGTTTACAATCTGCAATATTTTGACCCCATTTTGTCAGTACATCCATCTCTTCTTTGACAACTCCTGGCCGATCTCGTTCCCTTATCAAACAATTTATCAAGAATCGTAATATTAAACCTTGTGTCTCAGCTTTCTGGTATGCCATGGCCTCACGAATACATTCTGGTCTCTCCCCCGTTCTAATAAAATGATAGATATTGTCTAGATGGTTTGGCATTTCTGGTAATAGCATCAAATAATCTGTAACACGTCGTAGACGTAATGAGGCTAACATCATGTCTCCTTCCTTGCCAGGTACTGGATCATATCTACAATCTTTAATATACTGTCTAAGGTTTTCATATGTGATCGCTTTCGGCGTACGTTGCATTGCTAATTCTCTGATTGTCATTCGTTTCATTTGTGGCGGGGTGCGGAGGTGGCCTCCTACGGCACCTCCTGAGGCGGAAGCGAGAGTATGAACTGACTGGGTTGTAGCTGTGAGGTCATGGCAGGTATAAGAGGTGTATGTAATAGGGGTGGACTCTGGGGTGCAGCTGTCGAAAAAGGATTGTGAGGACCAATAGTAGGGGGACCAGTAGCAGTAGCAACAGCAGTAGGGGAAGTGACAACAGGCGCAGGAAGCGAGTCTTGGAGACGTGGAGGGGTCGTGGCTTGAACAGTGGGTTGAACAGACGGAGCAGGCTGCGGTACATTATTAACGGGTGGTACGGGTACATTGGTATATGCTGGAGCTACACCATCTAAATAGGAAGAAAGGAAAATGTCTGCTGCGGTCTGTTTGTGACGGAGTTTAGTCGGAACCAATGGTGGTGGCAAGTTACGGGGTACTTCCGGGGTCGCCTTGGGCAGGCCCTCGGCAAGAACTGGATACATGCCTGTAATGAGTGCATTTCTTTGACGGTCTAATTGTTCTAATCTGACCTGTTCTCCTTCTTCTAGTAACTCCTTTTCTCTGGCTTTTTCAGATTCCTCTCTACTTTTCTCTACTTTTCTGATTGCTTTTTCTGTTCTTCTATGTGATTCTTTACGCCACAATTCTATGGCATCTTTCTGAGATTTAAACAAGAAGAATCCTACTCAGAGTGTACACCTCAGAAGTGGGGGACACCCAGTGTTGTGTTAAATACCCCTCACACACCAACAGGCCCCTTGGTGTCATGCTTCATCATCGGGGTCTTCGCACCCCGCTAGAGGGATGCGGCATGCTACGACCAGCGACTGCGCGGGAGCACTAGAGTGGTTGACTATGTGTGGTGTGTGTTGTGTGCATGTGCTGGGGTATTTGGGAGAATGTGAGTGAAGGGTGTGGTGAGGATTAAAAAGACACCTGGCCAGTAGGTTGTGAGAAAAAACTTTATTCGAAAACTCTGGCTGGTGCTATTAAAAAAGGTGCAAGGCGAGGTTAGTAGTCTTGATTATGGACTCTACCTCTGGTGTGCGTCAACATGTTTCGGAACTCAGTGTTCCTTCTTCAGGACGGGTGCACAACTTCCCAACCCTACTCACGTGTTTTTTAATAAAAAATGTTGTTGTTTTCTAAACTTTAGAAAAAAGTGAAAATTATTTACAGTGAAAAACAAGGCTATAGTGTGCCTACAGCGGTTTGACGGGATCATGCAGTTGCATGTCCTGAAAAGAAAAGAAAAATTTTTTTTTGAGTTTGGTTGCCACTCTGGAATGGCTCAAACAAGTGCAGTCACTTGGAGCCCCAAACGGTTAAATAAACCTGTAAAAGAAACACATACACAAAATACATAAAAGACACATTTTTAGTTTCTATTAGTTCTGAATTCATACTCATTTAGACTGTCATGTTTTGCCTCACGAGCATGTCCAGAAAGCCAGGGTAGGTAGATGGACTCCTAATCTGTAAAAGGTTTGAAAAGAAGGATTCAGTCCTTTCCTCACTATTCTCAATATGTTCAGTGGGTTTTGTTGTAAAGGAAGTTTTCTACTCATACTCACAAAGTCCGCCAAAGTAGGCCTCTTTCCTCCCCGCAATGCTCCGCTGGTAATGCTTAGCGTGCAGGGTTGTGGTATATATGGGGCCTATGGCGTTCTATGATTCGTTAATTAACGGATGTGATTTAAAGCCCATATATGGGACATCCGCCTCTGTGCCTATCATGATCCTTGACCTGTTGGAGGGATACCATGTGTCGTTCTGAGCATGTAGAATGAGTTAGTGACTCTCTTTCTAAACGCGCATGCGCATGGTAGGTTGTCTAGATGGATTTAGCTGCTATGCGCATGCGTAGAAGATTAAGTATGATTAGGTACACTACTCCTTTGTTTACATAGATCTGGCACGGTTCATGATCTGAAGATACAGTATGTTAAACAAAACCTGTGAGTATTTTCAAAAAACCACTTGTGCTTGCTAGAGTGGAGGAGGTGTGAGCCTGGCTACCATTATTTTGCGGATTTAGAAGGCAAGTTCTGGTACTTTCCGTTATTCTATCCAGACAATTGACCCCAAGGAATGTCGTCATTTAGGCCGTCCAGATGGGTGCCTAAACGGAAAACCCAGCGCTGTTCTTTCGGAAGTAGGCTAGTTTCCGAGGGCAAGCGTTCGATTACGGTCCAATGTAGATCGTTGACACAGTGTTGTTTGTCTAAAAAGTGAGATGCCATTTTTGTGGTTGTTTTCTTGCATCGGATGTTACTCTTGTGTTCTCCAATCCTTACTTTCACTGGTCGGGATGTCATGCCGATGTATTCTAGGCCACAAGGGCAGGTGATCATATAGACAACATTTTTTGTGTTGCAGTTCGAGAATTGTCTTTGCTCCCATGATGTGCCATTTCTGAAGCGTATTTCTTTGCTTTTGCGTGTCAGGTGGCAACTATTACAATCTCCGCACGGGAAATGTCCTTGTACCCCAATGCTGGTTTGTCTGCCCGTGGGGATTTGGCGTGGTCTTGTGTGGACCAAAATGTCTTTGATATTTCTGCCTCTACGATGTGCATACATCGGTTTTTCAAAGTTCAGCTGGCCACAGTTCAGTATTCTCCAATGCTTATTGATTACTTTCGACACTTCATTAGACAGGGTTGTGTATGTTGTGACACATATTGGTCTTTTCTCTACTTCCTTTGACTTGTGATTGTCTTCTAGGAGTGCATCCCTGTGATTATTCTTTGCCCTCTTCAATGCCCTGTTTATTGTTTTAACTGGGTATTGCCTCTGTATCAATTTCTTCTTGAGGTCTTTTGCCTGGTTGTTGAACTGGTTCAGTTCCGTACAGTTTCGTCTGAGGCGTAAAAACTGCCCATAGGGTAGGTTCTCCCTTAGGTGCCTGGGGTGGAAACTGTCGTACCTCAGTAGGCAATTCCTTGAGGTGGGTTTGAAGTGAGTTCGACTTTTCAATCTACCTTCCTCGCTGTATATGCTCAGATCCAGGAATATCATCTTTGTGTTTGATATCGTGCTCGTGAACTTTAGAAATCGATTCTGAGTGTTCAACCATGTTACAAACTCTTGGGCACTCTCCATATCTCCATCCCAGATGATAAAAATATCGTCAATGTACCTTTTCCAGGTGTTGATCTGGGAATGGTATGGGTTGTCGGTGTTGAGGATTTTGGTATGTTCAAGATGGTACACATAAAGGCCAGCCAGACTCGGCGCAAAAGTGCTGCCCATACTTGTCCCATGGGTCTGTAGGTATAGTGTTTGGTCGTATTGGAAAAAGTTCTCTTGCAAAGCTATGGAGATGCATTCCATAACCAAATTACGTGGGGTTTGGTATTTCCATCTCTCGCTGAAGAGGACTTCTTCTATAATTTGCAACGTTTCGTCATGCGGGAGGCTCGTGTATAAGCTCTCTACATCGAGGCTTAGTAGGAACTGTCTAGCCGGGTCGAATTGTTTGTCTTCGAGCAGTTGTAATACGGCTTTGGTGTCCTTTAGGTAGGTGCTGGTGGATTGAACCAGAGGGCGCAAGAAGGCGTCAGCAAATTTAGATAGTGGTTCAAGAATCGACCCTATCCCGGAGACAATAGGTCTCCCCGGTGGATTGTTGATGTTCTTGTGAATTTTGGGGATGCAATAAAAGTACGGTATCCTCGGTGATGGTTGCTGTAGGAAGTCTGCCTCTTTTCTACTGAGCCAGTTATGGGTTAGACCTTCCTCTACCATTCCTCCGATCTTTACACGTAATCTTTCCGTAGGATCTTCTTGAAGGATTTTGTAATTGCGCTCGTCTGATAATAGACGTTTACACTCCATATCGTAGGCCTCAAGGGTTTGTAGGACGATGGCTCCTCCTTTATCCGCTGGTTTTATTATCAGTTCGTTATTGTCTGTTAATTCCCTCAGGGCTCGATGTTCTTCACCGCTGGTGTTATGAAAAGTGCTCCGGCCACGGGGGTTCATCTGATTAACCTCCGTGATGACTGCTTTTTCAAATGTTAAAATTTCCACCGGTATCGCTGAGTCTGGTGGGCTGAAAGTTGATTTTAACCTCAAGCCGGTGTCTGTATTGTCCTCCGGTGGTGGTTTATCCTGGAAAAAGGCTTGGAGCTTCAATTTCCGAAAGAACTCCTGCAGTTCCATGTTTAGTTTGAATAAGTCCGGTTTGTGGGTAGGTACAAACCCCAAACCCTTGTTTAACACACTCTCCTGTGTTGTTGTCAGACTCAATGGTGTTAAGTTGACTATTAGGTTCCTCTCTTGCTTGTCGATGGCTGGTTGGGGAGGGACCCGGTCATGCTTCTGGTTGTTCGTGTGTTGGGCTGTTCCTGGTCCTGCCATGCCACGTAGTTGCCTTTCCGGTTTCTTCCTCGTGTTATCTGGCGTGTGTCTAAAAAAGGCTGCTGTTGTCCTCCAAAAGCCTGTTGTTGGCCGTAGAAACCTTCATTATATTCTTGGTTCCACTGTGGGTAGTTCATTGCCATTGGGGTTGGTCCAAACTGGTATGGGTTGAATTGAGGGGGGCCCATATATTGTGGATACTGGTTTTGAGGTTGGTAACCTCTCCATCCCCTTTGTTTTGGGAATTGTTGTCTGCGTTGTCTCCATCCACCACGTCTTTGTCTCGATCCTTTGTTGCCACTCGAGTTTGATCCTGACGAGCTATTGTCTGAGACGTCGCTTTCTGCATCGCTGTTTGTGTTTCTGGGGACATAGTCCGCTTTGGTATATGGATATGCGGTCTCTGGAGTGAATTTGGCTACATCTTTAGCCAATTTGTTTGTTTTGCTTTGTTTCAAAGTACACTCGAATTCTGTCATCTGCTGGTTCAGTTCTTCCAGTCTTGTTTTCAGTTCATCTGTGCTTATGTACGTGTTGAGTTGGACCTCAATCTTATTGATTTCAATTTTCAGTTCATGTGTTATCCTTGCGGCAGTTTTTACTATAAGTACCAACCAGTCCCTCGAGCAGTGCCAGGAAATCAGGGACCATTCTTTTTTAAAAACCATGTCATTTTGAAAAATGAAGGGTTCGTTTTTCACAATTAGTCCTGGTGGAGCCATTTTGTTGCGAAGGTACTCGGTCATGAAAAGGCAGTGGAGGGCAGCTTTTATTTGGCTGCGTCTTAAGTTCAATAGTTCGTTCCAGTCGTTAGTGTTTGGACCAGTTTCTTGGTTACTCAAACCTTCGAAGAGGTTAGAGTCCGATAGGATTTTGTCAATTTCATCCTCAGGAAAGGTAAGGCCATGCTCGTCCTCCATTTTTGAGAAAGGAGTTGGACCGCTGGCTTCTATTGAATATGGTGTGTGTCTTTATGTGTGTGTTCAGTGTCGTCGGAGCAAAAGGACTCCCGCAGCTCTGCGCTGCCTAGAACAACAAGTATCAACAGAGGGAGGTAGAGTATTGAGATAGGATTCTCACTCCACGGGCACTGATAATTAAACAAGAAGAATCCTACTCAGAGTGTACACCTCAGAAGTGGGGGACACCCAGTGTTGTGTTAAATACCCCTCACACACCAACAGGCCCCTTGGTGTCATGCTTCATCATCGGGGTCTTCGCACCCCGCTAGAGGGATGCGGCGTGCTACGACCAGCGACTGCGCGGGAGCACTAGAGTGGTTGACTATGTGTGGTGTGTGTTGTGTGCATGTGCTGGGGTATTTGGGAGAATGAGTGAAGGGTGTGGTGAGGATTAAAAAGACACCTGGCCAGTAGGTTGTGAGAAAAAACTTTATTCGAAAACTCTGGCTGGTGCTATTAAAAAAGGTGCAAGGCGAGGTTAGTAGTCTTGATTATGGACTCTACCTCTGGTGTGCGTCAACATGTTTCGGAACTCAGTGTTCCTTCTTCAGGACGGGTGCACAACTTCCCAACCCTACTCACGTGTTTTTTAATAAAAAATGTTGTTGTTTTCTAAACTTTAGAAAAAAGTGAAAATTATTTACAGTGAAAAACAAGGCTATAGTGTGCCTACAGCGGTTTGACGGGATCATGCAGTTGCATGTCCTGAAAAGAAAAGAAAACATTTTTTTTGAGTTTGGTTGCCACTCGGGAATGGCTCAAACAAGTGCAGTCACTTGGAGCCCCAAACGGTTAAATAAACCTGTAAAAGAAACACATACACAAAATACATAAAAGACACATTTTTAGTTTCTATTAGTTCTGAATTCATACTCATTTAGACTGTCATGTTTTGCCTCACGAGCATGTCCAGAAAGCCAGGGTAGGTAGATGGACTCCTAATCTGTAAAAGGTTTGAAAAGAAGGATTCAGTCCTTTCCTCACTATTCTCAATATGTTCAGTGGGTTTTGTTGTAAAGGAAGTTTTCTACTCATACTCACAAAGTCCGCCAAAGTAGGCCTCTTTCCTCCCCGCAATGCTCCGCTGGTAATGCTTAGCGTGCAGGGTTGTGGTATATATGGGGCCTATGGCGTTCTATGATTCGTTAATTAACGGATGTGATTTAAAGCCCATATATGGGACATCCGCCTCTGTGCCTATCATGATCCTTGTCCTGTTGGAGGGATACCATGTGTCGTTCTGAGCATGTAGAATGAGTTAGTGACTCTCTTTCTAAACGCGCATGCGCATGGTAGGTTGTCTAGATGGATTTAGCTGCTATGCGCATGCGTAGAAGATTAAGTATGATTAGGTACACTACTCCTTTGTTTACATAGATCTGGCACGGTTCATGATCTGAAGATACAGTATGTTAAACAAAACCTGTGAGTATTTTCAAAAAACCACTTGTGCTTGATAGAGTGGAGGAGGTGTGAGCCTGGCTACCATCACCACACCCTTCACTCACATTCTCCCGTGCGAAGACCCCGATGATGAAGCATGCCACCAAGGGGCCTGTTGGTGTGTGAGGGGTATTTAACACAACACTGGGTGTCCCCCACTTCTGAGGTGTACACTCTGAGTAGGATTCTTCTTGTTTAATTATCAGTGCCCGTGGAGTGAGAATCCTATCTCAATACTCTACCTCCCTCTGTTGATACTTGTTGTTCTAGGCAGCGCAGAGCTGCGGGAGTCCTTTTGCTCCGACGACACTGAACACACACATAAAGACACACACCATATTCAATAGAAGCCAGCGGTCCAACTCCTTTCTCAAAAATGGAGGACGAGCATGGCCTTACCTTTCCTGAGGATGAAATTGACAAAATCCTATCGGACTCTAACCTCTTCGAAGGTTTGAGTAACCAAGAAACTGGTCCAAACACTAACGACTGGAACGAACTATTGAACTTAAGACGCAGCCAAATAAAAGCTGCCCTCCACGGCCTTTTCATGACCGAGTACCTTTGCAACAAAATGGCTCCACCAGGACTAATTGTGAAAAACGAACCCTTCATTTTTCAAAATGACATGGTTTTTAAAAAAGAATGGTCCCTGATTTCCTGGCACTGCTCGAGGGACTGGTTGGTACTTATAGTAAAAACTGCCGCAAGGATAACACATGAACTGAAAATTTAAATCAATAAGATTGAGGTCCAACTCAACACGTACATAAGCACAGATGAACTGAAAACAAGACTGGAAGAACTGAACCAGCAGATGACAGAATTCGAGTGTACTTTGAAACAAAGCAAAGCAAACAAATTGGCTAAAGATGTAGCCAAATTCACTCCAGAGACCGCATATCCATATACCAAAGCGGACTATGTCCCCAGAAACACAAACAGCGATGCAGAAAGCGACGTCTCAGACAATAGCTCGTCAGGATCAAACTCGAGTGGCAACAAAGGATCGAGACAAAGACGTGGTGGATGGAGACAACGCAGACAACAATTCCCAAAACAAAGGGGATGGAGAGGTTACCAACCTCAAAACCAGTATCCACAATATATGGGCCCCCCTCAATTCAACCCATACCAGTTTGGACCAACCCCAATGGCAATGAACTACCCACAGTGGAACCAAGAATATAATGAAGGTTTCTACGGCCAACAACAGGCTTTTGGAGGACAACAGCAGCCTTTTTTAGACACACGCCAGATAACACGAGGAAGAAACCGGAAAGGCAACAACGTGGCATGGCAGGACCAGGAACAGCCCAACACACGAACAACCAGGAGCATGACCGGGTCCCTCCCCAACCAGCCATCGACAAGCAAGAGAGGAACCTAATAGTCAACTTAACACCATTGAGTCTGACAACAACACAGGAGAGTGTGTTAAACAAGGGTTTGGGGTTTGTACCTACCCACAAACCGGACTTATTCAAACTAAACATGGAACTGCAGGAGTTCTTTCGGAAATTGAAGCTCCAAGCCTTTTTCAAGGATAAACCACCACCGGAAGACAATACAGACACCGGCTTGAGGTTAAAATCGACTTTCAGCCCACCAGACTCAGCGATACCGGTGGAAATTTTAACATTTGAAAAAGCAGTCATCACGGAGGTTAATCAGATGAACCCAGTGGCCGGAGCACTTTTCATAACACCAGCGGTGAAGAACATCGAGCCCTGAGGGAATTAACAGACAATAACGAACTGATAATAAAACCAGCGGATAAAGGAGGAGCCATCGTCCTACAAACCCTTGAGGCCTACGATATGGAGTGTAAACGTCTATTATCAGACGAGCGCAATTACAAAATCCTTCAAGAAGATCCTACGGAAAGATTACGTGTAAAGATCGGAGGAATGGTAGAGGAAGGTCTAACCCATAACTGGCTCAGTAGAAAAGAGGCAGACTTCCTACAGCAACCATCACCGAGGATACCGTACTTTTATTGCATCCCCAAAATTCACAAGAACATCAACAATCCACCGGGGAGACCTATTGTCTCCGGGATAGGGTCGATTCTTGAACCACTATCTAAATTTGCTGACGCCTTCTTGCGCCCTCTGGTTCAATCCACCAGCACCTACCTAAAGGACACCAAAGCCGTATTACAACTGCTCGAAGACAAACAATTCGACCCGGCTAGACAGTTCCTACTAAGCCTCGATGTAGAGAGCTTATACACGAGCCTCCCGCATGACGAAACGTTGCAAATTATAGAAGAAGTCCTCTTCAGCGAGAGATGGAAATACCAAACCCCACGTAATTTGGTTATGGAATGCATCTCCATAGCTTTGCAAGAGAACTTTTTCCAATACGACCAAACACTATACCTACAGACCCATGGGACAAGTATGGGCAGCACTTTTGCGCCGAGTCTGGCTGGCCTTTATGTGTACCATCTTGAACATACCAAAATCCTCAACACCGACAACCCATACCATTCCCAGATCAACACCTGGAAAAGGTACATTGACGATATTTTTATCATCTGGGATGGAGATATGGAGAGTGCCCAAGAGTTTGTAACATGGTTGAACACTCAGAATCGATTTCTAAAGTTCACGAGCACGATATCAAACACAAAGATGATATTCCTGGATCTGAGCATATACAGCGAGGAAGGTAGATTGAAAAGTCGAACTCACTTCAAACCCACCTCAAGGAATTGCCTACTGAGGTACGACAGTTTCCACCCCAGGCACCTAAGGGAGAACCTACCCTATGGGCAGTTTTTACGCCTCAGACGAAACTGTACGGAACTGAACCAGTTCAACAACCAGGCAAAAGACCTCAAGAAGAAATTGATACAGAGGCAATACCCAGTTAAAACAATAAACAGGGCATTGAAGTGGGCAAAGAATAATCACAGGGATGCACTCCTAGAAGACAATCACAAGTCAAAGGAAGTAGAGAAAAGACCAATATGTGTCACAACATACACAACCCTGTCTAATGAAGTGTCGAAAGTAATCAATAAGCATTGGAGAATACTGAACTGTGGCCAGCTGAACTTTGAAAAACCGATGTATGCACATCGTAGAGGCAGAAATATCAAAGACATTTTGGTCCACACAAGACCACGCCAAATCCCCACGGGCAGACAAACCAGCATTGGGGTACAAGGACATTTCCCGTGCGGAGATTGTAATAGTTGCCACCTGACACGCAAAAGCAAAGAAATACGCTTCAGAAATGGCACATCATGGGAGCAAAGACAATTCTCGAACTGCAACACAAAAAATGTTGTCTATATGATCACCTGCCCTTGTGGCCTAGAATACATCGGCATGACATCCCGACCAGTGAAAGTAAGGATTGGAGAACACAAGAGTAACATCCGATGCAAGAAAACCACCACAAAAATGGCATCTCACTTTTTAGACAAACAACACTGTGTCAACGATCTACATTGGACCGTAATCGAACGCTTGCCCTCGGAAACTAGCCTACTTCAGAAAGAACAGCGCTGGGTTTTCCGTTTAGGCACCCATCTGGACGGCCTAAATGACGACATTCCTTGGGGTCAATTGTCTGGATAGAATAACGGAAAGTACCAGAACTTGCCTTCTAAATCCGCAAAATAATGGTAGCCAGGCTCACACCTCCTCCACTCTATCAAGCACAAGTGGTTTTTTGAAAATACTCACAGGTTTTGTTTAACATACTGTATCTTCAGATCATGAACCGTGCCAGATCTATGTAAAGAAAGGAGTAGTGTACCTAATCATACTTAATCTTCTACGCATGCGCATAGCAGCTAAATCCATCTAGACAACCTACCATGCGCATGCGCGTTTAGAAAGAGAGTCACTAACTCATTCTACATGCTCAGAACGACACATGGTATCCCTCCAACAGGTCAAGGATCATGATAGGCACAGAGGCGGATGTCCCATATATGGGCTTTAAATCACATCCGTTAATTAACGAATCATAGAACGCCATAGGCCCCATATATACCACAACCCTGCACGCTAAGCATTACCAGCGGAGCATTGCGGGGAGGAAAGAGGCCTACTTTGGCGGACTTTGTGAGTATGAGTAGAAAACTTCCTTTACAACAAAACCCACTGAACATATTGAGAATAGTGAGGAAAGGACTGAATCCTTCTTTTCAAACCTTTTACAGATTAGGAGTCCATCTACCTACCCTGGCTTTCTGGACATGCTCGTGAGGCAAAACATGACAGTCTAAATGAGTATGAATTCAGAACTAATAGAAACTAAAAATGTGTCTTTTATGTATTTTGTGTATGTGTTTCTTTTACAGGTTTATTTAACCGTTTGGGGCTCCAAGTGACTGCACTTGTTTGAGCCATTCCCGAGTGGCAACCAAACTCAAAAAAATTTTTTTCTTTTCTTTTCAGGACATGCAACTGCATGATCCCGTCAAACCGCTGTAGGCACACTATAGCCTTGTTTTTCACTGTAAATAATTTTCACTTTTTTCTAAAGTTTAGAAAACAACAACATTTTTTATTAAAAAACACGTGAGTAGGGTTGGGAAGTTGTGCACCCGTCCTGAAGAAGGAACACTGAGTTCCGAAACATGTTGACGCACACCAGAGGTAGAGTCCATAATCAAGACTACTAACCTCGCCTTGCACCTTTTTTTTTTTTTATTTCAAATCTTTTTTATTGAAGAAGGACAAAAATAAAGGCCATACAATAAATCTTTAAAGGTACAAATGAACAAATTCTTGGTATCATGACACTTACAATAATCAAAAAGCAAATCAAGGGAAGAAGATAAGAAAAGGAAGAGAGAGAAAGAGAGGTAGAGAAGGGAAAAGATAGAGAAGAAGAGAAGAGACGTGAGAAGAGAGAGGACAGGTGTATCCATAGGGCAATAGTAGTTGGTTTTCTCAGACTCGGTACACTGTATGCACAGCAGAGAATATGCAGTAAGTATATAAAACCACAAGCAACACCTCAAATTCCGCCTATATACAGTTTGGAAAAGTCAATTGTTGAGATGCATATCATGGTGGCTCAAAGTGGGAGGATGACGTATCCAGGGATTTCCAGAGTTTTTTGTTCGAGGGCTTCCAAGTAGCTGACTGTAGTGCAGGATTATCTGCCCCTCTTAAAAATGAGAGCCATTCCAGCCACATTTTGAAGTTGATGTCATCAAAATTTTTCCATTTGTAAAGAATGACCTTGCACGCCAATGTTAGCATAATATCAAGCAGTTGCCTGTCATGAATGTCCGGCAATTGTGTTTCCAGAGGACCTAAAATTACATATATGAAATCTTGGACAGGCGTGATTCCAAGCACTTGTTGAATGTATGTAAATATTTTATTCCAAAATGTTCGTAATAGGGAACAATGAAAAAACATGTGTGCCAAGTCACCAGGAGCTTTATGGCAATTCCAACAGGTAGGCGTATCCCTCAATTTACATTTAAACAATCTCTGGGGGGGTCCAGAACACTCTATTTAACAGCATATATTTCGTTTGACATAGGATCGGGGATATCTTGTTAGTCAGTGCGGTGTTGTGTATCACCTCCCAGTCTAATGCAATGCCTGTGGAATTAGGTTCCGCTTCCCACTTAATTTCGGTCAGCCTATGTGGCGTCTTGGGTAGGGGGAGGAGTAATTTATATATTCTTTTTTTTTTTTTTTTTTTTTTTTTTTTGAAAAACCTTTATTGACCAAAATAGTACACCGCTATTCAGCCATACATCCCGGAGGCCAGGCAGCATTGAAGTGGCATATAAGTCATGTACAAAACAGCACATAGGATTAATCAGGTTTAATTTTATAATAAAGAACTACGAAATAAACTTAGAGGAGTAGGGCCCCAAGAGGCCACTATAGAACTAGGTGCCGAAGCACCAATAGGTAAGGAACAGAGAAAGAAAGAGAGAAATGGCCGAGGACAGCGCAGACCTAACGTAAGGGCACTTTTGGGGGGGGGGGGTCAGGGGCCACACATCCAGATCAGCACAAGATGTAACACGATGAGCTGGGGGGGGGTAAACGGTACAGGATGTCACAACCAGAAGTACGGGAAGGGTAGTTCTCTAAGGGGAGGGTGAGGCGTCCACCTCAGGCTCAAGCGGGGGTTCACACAAGTCACCCCGATAAGAGTTCCAGGCTCCCCACACGGCCCTCCACATTTTCGGCTTGCCCCTGGTAACATACACCGTCTTCTCTCTCACCATACACCAGTCCATACCTTCCATCCAACGACTGAGGGACGGGGGAGCAGGCGCGCCCCACTTCTGGGCAATGTCCCTCTTGGCCACCATATTCCCCAAAGTCACCCACCGGGTTTGGGCCACACTGTAGTCATTCGGGCACCACACGTTGAGGAGGCAACGTCGCGCCTCAGCTGGCAGGGCCACGCCCGTCACCTCCTCCATCACCTCATGCACACGCATCCAGTACCGGGCCACACCGGGACACTCCCAGATAATGTGTAGGAAGGTGGCGAGTGAACCGCAACCCCGCCGACACAGGCCATCCGTAGAAAGCCCCATGTGGATGAGCCTGGGGCCGGTAACATACACCCTGTGGAGAATTTTCAGCTGGACCAAGCGGAACCGCGCCGATATTGCCACCTCCCTGGGGGACGAAGCCGCCGACTGCCATTCCTCGTCATCCATCTCTATACCATCATTCACCCAGTGCGTCCGCAATCGCTCAAGCAAATCCACCCTCACGTTGATCAGCTTCTTATAAGTCAGGGAAATGGCGCCGTCTGGCATGTGGCCGTCCAGCACCCGATCCTCCAGGGGCGAAGACTCGGGGATGGCTTCGCCGTTTGCGACGTGAGGGGAGAGGGCGTGGCTTAGCTGGGCGTGCCGGAAAAATTCCGTCGGCGCCAGCTGGTACTCCTGTTGCAGCGAAGCAAAAGTTTTAATGCCGCCCCGCACTACCATGTCACCAACTTTAGATATACCGATGGTGTCCCACCGATCAAAGCCTTTGGTCTTCCACAGCTTCCCCAGCACGTCGGAATCGTACAGGGGAGTGGCTAGTGTGACCCTATCCTTCCAACCGAGAGTGTCTGTCACCGTACGCCACACGTGCACCATGTTCTTGGCGGGGCCCGTCAACCGGCGATCCAGTGTCTTGGAGTAAAGAGCCCTATAGTAGTTGCCATCGCCCACTAACCATCGGTCCATAGCATAGCCCGGACTAACCGCTGGACCATACAAGCCGTGGTTGACCGCCGCGAGCTGGGACGCCCAATAGTACCGCCGCATATCCGGCAGCGCAATGCCACCGTCGTAGCTAGGGATGGTCAATTTGGACAACGATATTCTCGGCCGACCGTCCCACAGCAGTGCCCGTTGCAAGGATTCAATCTCGCCGAAGTACTTAGTAGGGATCGGGTCCTGTGAATTCTGCAGGGCGTACAGGAAGCGGGGTAGCGCCATCATCTTAAACAGGGCCGCCCTGCCCATCAAAGAGATGGGCAGCTTCTTCCACAATGCAACATCTCTCCGTAGGCGCTCCAGCGGTGGCAGGAGGTTGCGCGCGTATCGGGCCCGGGGGTCAAGCGACACGTAGATGCCCAAGTACCGGAAGCCCTGCTCGGCCACCTGGATTGAGCACCCACGGGGGAGGCGCGGGGTGTCCCCACATATCGTGTATAGGTAGGATTTGGACCAGTTGATGACCAACCCCGAAAACGACCCGAAGACTCCCAGCAGGTCAAAAACCACAATAAGCGATCGACAAGGAGAGGTAAGATAAAGGAGGATGTCGTCCGCGTACAGCGACACTCTATCCTCAAAGCCAGGCGACCACGCAATCCCGGAAACATTTGGGTGCATTCTAATCTTGGCCGCCAGGGGTTCCAGTGCCAGCGCAAACAGAAGTGGAGAGAGCGGGCAGCCTTGTCTGGTACCTCTGTGTAGCGCAAAAGATGCCGAAAGCCTGCCGTTGACGGCCACGTTGGCCAGCGGAGCAGAGTACAGCAATCGGACCCATCCAATGTACGAAGGCCCGAAGCCCAGCTTAGCTAGGACTGCCCACAAGTAATCCCATTCGAGGGAGTCAAAGGCCATAGTAGCGTCAAGGGAAGCCACCACCGCCGGATCGCGAAGCAAGTGGGCACGTGCCAAAGCTGCGTGGAGCCTCCTCAGGTTAAGCGCCGTGTTCCGGTGCGGGATGAACCCGGACTGGTCCGGGTGCACCAAGTCCGAGATCACGCCCACCAGCCGGTTGGCCAACACTTTAGCCAAGATCTTGGGTTCAGCGTTTAACAATGAAATGGGTCTGTACGATCGGGGCAGGTCCCGCGGCTTTCCTTCCTTGTGGATTACCACTATGGTGGCTAGCCTCTGGTCGGGTGGAAGTTCTCCCTGCACACGGGCCTCAAGAAACATCTTACGCAACGGTGCAGCCAGCGCGTCAGCCCTGAGCTTATACAGTTCCACCGGGATTCCATTCGGGCCCGGTGCTTTACCCGATCGCAGCGAGCGAATCGCCAGGGCGATCTCATCGTCCGACAGGTCTCGGTCCATATCCTCCCGTTCAGGGTCAGATAAGCAAGGAAGGTCAATATCGTCCAAGTAGGCGACTGACGCGGACATCGGGAGAGAGGTTGCGGAGGTATACACCTGCTCAAAATAGTCAGCGAAGGACTCAGCTATGGCCGCCGGGTCCGTCAAGGTTATGCCGTCCGCACCCACTAATTCCGGGACTACCCGGGACGCCAATGCCCGCTTATCGAGCCAGGCCAAGAGCTTACCAGCCTTATCGCCGGCATCATAAATCCGTCCCTGCTGTTCCCTGCTCAAGGCCTTCGCTGCATCAGTGGCGGTGGCCCGAAGTTCAGACTGCTTAAGAGAGAGGGCATGGACCAATTCAGGCGACGAGCCAAGCTCCAGCTGGGCACTAAGGTCCGCGAGCTCAGATTCCAACCTTACCACGTTTTCATCGCGGCGGCGGCGCGCTTCAGCAATCAGTGAGAAAGCCTCACCACGAAGCACGGTTTTAAAGGCCTCCCACAAGGAGACGGCCGAAGTCACAGATCCAGTGTTCTCCACGAAATATCGATCCATAGCCTTGACCAGGAGAGAACGGGTTTTCGGATCGCGAAAGTACCACGGGTTAATAGGGGCGACCCGCGAGGATGCCGGAATCTGGAAGTCGAAGGAGATCCAGACCGGAGAGTGATCTGAAATACCTCGGGCCAGGAGGCGTGCGGAGGAAACGGACTGCGCCTGGGCCGCCGGCGCCAGGACGCAGTCCAACCTGGAGAAGCTACCATGTGCGCCCGAGAGAAAGGAGTACTGTCGCTGTGTAGGGTGGAGCAGACGCCAACAGTCAACCATCCCCATGGAACACACAAAATCAGACATCCAGGATTGGGAAGGGCGAAGATCCCTGGGAGGAAAGCGGTCCAGTTCCCCTGAGACAACACAATTGAAGTCCCCACCCACCAGCACCAGGCCTTCGGGGAGTCCCAAGATGGCGCCTCCCAAATCCCTGAACGTAGTCTCCTGCAACCCCGGGGGGACGTAAACCGAAACCAAAACCAGCGTGCGGCCCTCCCACCTACCCACCAAAGCCACATATCTGCCTCTATCATCAGTCAGCACAGACTCCACCTCCAACGGGAGGGACGCACGCACCATGATGCCCACCCCCCTGGAGCCCGAGGAGAAACCTGCGTGAGCCACCATTTTGTAACCCCGTCTGTCCAGGGCCTTACATGCGTGACCCACCAAGTGGGTCTCTTGCAATAGTACTACATCAGGAGAACACCGTTTAAGCATTTGCAACACTACACCTCTCTTGATACGATCCCCCAACCCGTTAACATTCCAGCTAAGCAAATGAAGCAGTTTACCCCCCATCGTCAAGGACCATTCGCGACCCTCCCCCAACCCCCCGTTTCAGTACCCAGTGCAACAATACTACACAGTAGGAATACCTCAGCCGAGAAAGGAAAATGGAGAAAAAACAAGACCACACATCCCAACTACCCCCCACCCTGCACCCCTGCATCAAATTAAGATCCACCCCAACTAGCAGTGTGCCTGTCGCCCCCAAAACTAACCTACAGAAAGCCCACGAAGGAGAAAGGAGGCATCCCATCCCCTCCCGTCACCCCCCATATCAATAGCAGAATGAGTCAATGTGTACAACAGTTGTCGAAAGTCGAAGCACCTCACGGCGTCCCGTGTCTCGGGAGACAAATGAGCAGAAAGTCACTCCTGTGCAGCAGCACCTCCGGTGGCGTCCTCCGTCTGGTCGGTAGCTTCAGGTCGTTCCTGGGGCAGGGTGTCGAGCCAGTGTCCCGCATCCTCAGGGAATTCAAAAAAGAGAGTCCGGTGGTCGCGCTCAACGCGAAGCTTAGCAGGGTACAGCATAGAGTACCGCAGGCCCGTATCCCTGAGTCTCCGTTTCACTCCTGCGAAGCTCTGCCGCTGTCTCTGAACAGCCTGAGTGAAGTCCGGGAAAAAGTTCACTTCTGAGTTCTGGAAGTGGAGCGGGCCCTTCGTCCTCGATGCCTGTAGGATAGCATCCCTGTCTCTATAGTTAAACAGCCGCGCAATGATGGGGCGCGGGGTCGCACCCGACTTGGGCGGCCCACCGGGAATCCTGTGGGCCCTCTCCACCGAGAAGAACTTACTCAGGCCTCCCGGTTGCAAGTTCTTGACCACCAAATCTTCCACAAAAAGTTCAGCAGAGTCCTCCTCGGCATTCTCCGGCACTCCGGTGATACGGACATTCTGGCGACGCGCGCGGCCTTCGAACTCGTCCAGCCGTCGCGCCAGTACGCCATTAGCCTGTTTCAAGGCGCGCACCTCCGTCTGTATGTCCGAGACATCCGTGACCAGGCTGGAAGTTTTGAGGTCCAAAGATTTTACCCGGTCGTTCGTCTTCCCAAGGTCCGTCCTGATAAGGTTCAGGTCGATTTTCAGGGAGTCGACCTTGCTGGACAGCTCCTCACGAAGCGAGTGCATCTCCATCTTCACCCCCGATATCGCTCCCATGACGTCCCTGAGCGTTATGTCGGAGTCGTCCGGTGATTCATCCCGTCTCGGGTCTTTTGAATGCACCGCCTGCACCGGCGATCCCTTAGACTGGGAAAAGCGCTCGGGAATAGTAGACTGGGATTGGGTCGGCCTCCGATTGAGCCGTTGCGTCTTGCCCACATCCGAGCCACCCTTGCCCGCCATGTTGGCAGCCACGGGACAGGGGGGGATGGGACACCAGGGGCGAAGGAGTCCAGCTGAGTTCTCCCGATGCACACAAGGCAAAGTGCAGTGTTCAGGGTCGAAAGCCGCCAGCAAGGCGATCGGCACTCAGGAACGTCCCTCGGGCGTGAGGGCCGCTGGCCGGGAGGAGCTCCGTGGGGACACCGCTGCGAGCCACCCTGGCATCAACTACGCTGAGGCGCCTCCGGGAACATCGGCACAACTCGAGTCAGGAGTGTCCGATTTTCAATCCGATTGCGGGTGCCGCATCGGGCCCGGCTCAGCAACCGATACCCACCATCGTGGGACAGGATAGACAGCAGGATTATTGCGGGAGATCGGGAGGTCTTCGGAGCTCCGAGCTCACGCGGCCATCTTGGTTGGCAGCGAAGCTCCTCTAATTTATATATTCTTGATACAAAATGGTCAGCATGGTATAGTATTCGTAGCCGGGACACAAGCCAGGGTAAGTCTGTGTTGAGGGGGCATTTGGAGATAGCGGCTTTCAGTTTTAGGAATTGGTAAAATTCTATGGGTGGTAAGTTAAACTTTTCTTGCAATGTCGAGAAGGGCAGGGGTCTGCCATTATCATAGAGGTCATTCACTATGTGTATACCTTTGGCCTTGCACCTTTTTTAATAGCACCAGCCAGAGTTTTCGAATAAAGTTTTTTCTCACAACCTACTGGCCAGGTGTCTTTTTAATCCTCACCACACCCTTCACTCACATTCTCCCAAATACCCCAGCACATGCACACAACACACACCACACATAGTCAACCACTCTAGTGCTCCCGCGCAGTCGCTGGTCGTAGCACGCCGCATCCCTCTAGCGGGGTGCGAAGACCCCGATGATGAAGCATGACACCAAGGGGCCTGTTGGTGTGTGAGGGGTATTTAACACAACACTGGGTGTCCCCCACTTCTGAGGTGTACACTCTGAGTAGGATTCTTCTTGTTTAATTATCAGTGCCCGTGGAGTGAGAATCCTATCTCAATACTCTACCTCCCTCTGTTGATACTTGTTTATCTTTCTGAGATTGTCTAGCTTTCTTTTTCCACAATGCTTCTTCTACTCTCATGATGCATTCAGCATCCCATGTCCCTGAGACAGGTCATCTATGCTTCTCTTCCAGATCCTTAGTATAGTCCACCCACAAATCTAAATACAGCACGGCATCTAAGCCATGCTTGTGGTACATAAAATATCCTGGAGTGTCCCTAGGAGGGACGGGAACTGCTTCTTCTAGTATCCCTTTCCTAGTTCCTATCTGACGTAATTTCGAGAATAGTGGCATGATTGGAGTGATTCGGACGTGAACACAATAAACCCAGTAATGAACAGCAAACAATCATTCACCCCACGACATTAAAAACACATTAAAACATTTCAGACTGAAATTACCTGGAACACAGAAAACACATATCCTGAAAATCTCGAGATAATACTGAATAACTAGATGCACTGCTAAAACAGTACAGACAATACCGGTCCCATAAAGAGACACGTCGGACCGTATCCACCTAAGTGAACACGTCAGGACCAGATCTGTGTACCCAGACCTGTCTTGACCGGGGACAAATTAATGAACTCGTCTAGATGCGTTCCCAACAACGGTACTCACCGGGAAGCAAGAAACTGAAGGCCTCGGAAACTGGACTGGACTGGACTGGACTGCGTCAGGCTACGGATTCTCCTACGCATGCGCTTCGGAACAGGTGGGCCTCCGGACTCCTCGGACCTTGCTCTCTCGACTAGGCTCTGGTCGGGATCCTCCGCATTCCTCACCGCCTCGTCTGGACGCCGGACCGCAGTCTCCGTCTCCCCCGTGGGCCCGAGGGAAGATAGCAGGAAAACCCGCAAACGTGCACGGTTTCCGTCGGGGCTGTAGAAGGGGTCAAAGTCTGCGTGACTTCACCGGCGAGTGGGGAAGGGGGGGTCCCTGTTCGGGCGCCAAATTATGTGGAAAATTAATTTTACCGGACCATTTTTCCATATAATTATCAATAAAAGACAGCTCATTCAATGAGAGGCAGAGTCCGTGGAATCTGAGTCATACGGGCTTTAATGGAAAATCCTCGAGGATGGGACATCATGTTCCATCACCACTAAGGTTCAGGAAGGGACATTCAACGTTTTATTAACATTACACATTATATATAGTAAAATGGTACAATTGAATCCAGTACAGTAGGCGTAACAGGTGAAAAAGAGAGAGATAAGAACACATGTGTGTAACAGGAGGCGTGTAAAAAGGCGTACACATGGGCGTGCACTGTACATGTCAGAGAAACGTCACAAGAAACGTCACATGTGGGTGGATACATAGAGAAAGTTTGCAGGATCAGCAGAAACCTATAACCTGTATGCGCGCGCAACTAGCATGACGTGTAACTGGGGAGAACTGGGGGCTTTGACTTTAGCACTAGTGGAGGAGACTGATGTCTGGGATGTCAGGGCAACCTGTACCTATAACATATCTGGTATCTCATGTTTGGAGGATGTAGTGTCTGAAGTAAAAGGTCTCTCGGGCAGAGGCCATTCAATACTGAATGCTAGTGCATGCTTACGTGTCTTGGTGCAATGCGGAGCCATGGGCCTACCATGGTAACGGGTTCAGTAAATCACTTGCAAGGAGGACAGGAAGGCCGGGCCCTTTGCTCTGCAGCCGGGAATATGTTTACCTATTTCACTAGACTGGAATGTGTTTTCGAGGAGGCTGAGCAGATAACAGTAGGCAAAATACACTTTTGGCAGGCAAGCAGGCCGAGCCGGGCACCGCTTCGCTGGCAGGAAGTAAGGCAGGGGTCAGGGATGCATACAGCTTTCGGAGACAGGAGAGATGAGACAAAGGGGCCTCGTTTAAGGGCCTAGCTCGACTGGGCCAGGAAACATGGAGAAAACGTGTGCGAAATTCAGAAGTGCACCATATAAAGACGTTGGCACCATAGGCATAGAAGCTTAATTAACGGGATCTCTTTGCATGACTGGATAGCTGACATGTTAAGGATAGACGCAAATATATTTGCGTCTTTCTAGCATGTACGGGACAGAAGTTACACGACATACAAGGAACATGAGTGCATGGATAGGGTGCGAGTGGGGGACACATTAACTACCTGAAAATTTCTATTACCTCACTTCCAACCAAGCCCTCGCTGATATTCCTCGCATCAACAAATCCACCATGGGGGGAAGATCCTTCTCCTACCTAGCAGCTAAAACATGGAACTCCCTTCCCATTCACCTCCGCCTCACTCAAAACCACCTATCCTTCAGAAAACAGCTTAAAACTTGGATTTTCGACAAATAATCCCCCACCCTTCCCCAAGCGCCTTGAGACCCTCTGGGTATGTAGTGCGCTATATAAATTCTCTGACTTGACTTGACTTGACATGTCTTTCCTAGACCGGAATCAAGCATCCAAGGACCGGTTTCTGGCTATCAGCCTTCTTCAGCCTGGATAGCTTGACTCTAGTGATGTGGAGAGCCTGGGACTCACGTCTGAGCATACCCAGCCCACTCGGGGTGAAAATTGCAAAAAACACAGTTGATGGACAAAATGCAGAACAATGTCTTACATTCACCCCAGTACAAAGATCTGGGCCTAAATCCATCGTTTTTTTGCACTCCACACCACCCTAGGTCAGACAATGGCTATAAGCAAATCAGCCTTGACCCTGTGCCTCATGGGAACAGTCCAGCCCGAACTACCAAGCCATGTCTTTCCTAGACCGGAATCAAGCATCCAAGGACCGGTTTCTGGCTATCAGCCTTCTTCAGCCTGGATAGCTTGACTCAAGTCACGTGGAGAGCCTGGGACTCACGTCTGAGCATACCCAGCCCACTCGGGGTGAAAATTGCAAAAAACACAGTTGATGGACAGAATGCAGAACAATGTCTTACATTCACCCCAGTACAAAGATCTGGGCCTAAATCCATCGTTTTTTTGCACTCCACACCACCCTAGGTCAGACACTGGCTATATGCAAATCAGCCTTGACCCTGTGCCTCATGGGAACAGTCCACAGGGCCTGTTTTTGTACTTGTATAGCGCACAGCTACCCGCAGTGGGTTTCCCGGCGCTTGTACGAATACCGCAAGGGAACCCTTCCTGGCTTTCCCTGTGAAGTGTCCACTCCTGGGCACCCCCATGGTGCAGACCAGGCATCCCTCGCGTTGTGGGGGCCGTTGTGTAGACTAAGCAAGCTATTGCCCAGAGTTGCAGCGTGGGACCCATGATCAGAATAGGCACTGAGGCGAGAATATCCGGTCAGGGGAATTAATGAGCCCGAGACCCCCCGGGGCAGGAATCGAACCCTGGTCCCTGGCCAGAGCTCTGCATCGAGGTCTGCCTGCTCTAACCATTGAGCCACACTTCTCCAATGTTGGTAACTATATTGAGATGATCATTTCAATAATTATTTAGAGTTAACTGATTACAACATTTAGGCCAGCATTGGATTTGTACCTTTTAAAGACTGAGCTGTCAACAGATTTTATACGGGAGACATGTGAGTGCAGCATTTTAAGAATATTGTTCTTTTACTTCCCAGATTGTCAAGAATTGGTATTGACAATTCCACTTTAAGGTCCTGATTACGAGTTTGGCGGTCCGTGGACCACCGTACCCACAGTTCGACTGCCTCGAGCTTTGCAGTTCAACCGCCGTTTTCCAAGATGGTCGGATTGCGACTGCAAAGACCTCGGCTGAACCGCTGACAACGCCAACACACTGCCAACCACTGGGTTTGCGGTCGGGGAAAAGCAGCTGCCATAGGGTGGTACTGAGTAACTTCACCAACGTCTGTATTATGAGTTGGCTTTTTGACAAGGTGACCGTGGCAGTGGGACCGCCAGCTTCGAGTCAGCGGAAACGAAGGATTTGCAGTGCATACTCACCCCTCTCCTGTTCTACCCATCATAGTTCGACATGGAACCCTTTCTCTAGGTCCCCCTTTCACAGTATCATTCACCTGAAGAATATGACCCTGTTTGCAGCGATCTACAGTTAAGTTCTTTTTGAATCATACACCCATTGCCTGGACTGGCCACATATGGGTCGGACTCCAGCAATGGGTAGGTGGTATTTTTTCACATGTATCTTGAATATGTGTACATTCAATACACGTGGAGTCAAAATATACACACAGTTATTGATAGATATGGAAGACCATTGCCCACAGCCACACTGCGGGTCTAGCAGGCAACTCATGAAATGGCGGTCTAAAGAACGCCAGTGCTGCAGTCTACTGACGGCCGCAGATGTGTTGTTCGTGTGGTCGATCCACCAGATGGGGGGCTGGAAGATCTGAGAGCAACCTCTCTTTTGACTGTCAAGTAAGGCACAATACATAAATCTATAGATGTTTAATTCTATCCAATAAAAAGCCACTTTTCCTTACTATACTCCAAAAATACCATAAATTCCTCAAAACAAATCCTGCTTCATGTTTTTGTATGTCTTTAATTGGCCTGCCAAACACATTTGATTTAAGTGCATGAACATCAGGTATGGGGTGAGGGTAGTGGGGACTGATTTACAGATTCCCAGGATAGAGTACTGTATTTCTTTTAGTCTAAGGAAGGTGAATGTTCAACCAACACTGCTAATTTATGTAAATCAGCCTGGTTCCCTTAGGCGTACCTAACATAGAAACTTTGCCATTTGCATTGGCAGACACTGCCTGGTACATCCTAGTGAGCGGTCTCCCTATGGATCCCAGATTCACACAGTTACGCTGTTGTACCTGGTTATGCTAAGCATTAGTTCCACATCTACAATGATGAAATCATCACTTTCTGCCACACCTTACCCCGTTCCATGTTCGACTGTCTCCTGGTATTATTATCCATGTCTTATTCAGTGGCATGGCCTTACCGAATGGCTTTTTCAATTCTTTGCAGCTTTAGGCCAGGCCAACTTTGTGGCAAGTCCCAGATGTCCCTTTGTTATGTTATGTTATGTTATGTTAATTGGGCTCTTCTATAGCGCAACGGCTACTCCAGTCGGAGTGTCCCGGCGCTTTGGCGAAGAAGTCCTTTAATGGAAAGGAACATAACTGCAAAAAAGGAACAGCAAAATTAACTAGTAAAAAGCCAGGTCTTTAATGCCTTTCTAAAAGACAACAGACTGGGGGCCTGTCTAAGAACAATAGGAAGTTCATTCCAAGCGCGCGGAGCCAGGTAGTGGAAGGAACGCCCTCCTTGTCTGGTTCGCTTGATGGATGGAACGACCATTTTAGACAAGGAGGCAGATCGCAGAGCTCTGCTCGGCTTGTATAAAGCAAGGCGCTTTCTAATATACCTAGGGCCTGAGTCATGAAGAGCCTTATAGGTTAACGTCAGGCTTTTGAAGAGAACCCTCTTGGCTATAGGGAGCCAGTGCAGTTCCTTCAACAAGTTAGAGGCACTAGTTCGTCTGGGGAGTCCATAAATGGCCCTAGCAGCTGAATTTTGGACTACCTGCAGTCTCCTTATCAAATATTTTGGGAGTCCCAGATAGAGGGCATTTGCATAGTCCAAACGCGACCCGACAAGTGCTTGGACTATGACCCTTCGATGGTTCACCGAAATCAAGGGGAGAAATTTCCTGAGCATCCGCAGGATTCCAAAGCATTTCCCCGAAAGACACGCAATTTGAGGCCCAAAGGTTAACTCATTGTCAACAATGATACCCAGGTTTTTAGCCTTGGTACTAGCATTGGCAGGAGGAAACAGATCTTGTGGCCACCAACTTTTCCAGTTTGGTTCAGAGACACATCCGAAGAACAGCAGCTCCGATTTATCGGAGTTGCATTTCAAACCGTGTCTTTTGAACCAATCAAAGACTGCCTCTAAGCAGCCTCTGATACGGATCCCATCAAACACCTCGTTCTTGTTATAAGTAAACAAGAGCTGGGTGTCGTCAGCGTAAGACACGATCTGAGCGCCAAACGACTCCGCAACCTCTGCAAGGGGGGCCATAAAGATGTTAAAAAGCAGGGGGCTAAGAATAGACCCCTGAGGGACCCCCACTTCCAGGGCTGCCATAGCTGCGGAGTGAGGTGGCGCCCAGATCGTTTGTCGACGGCTGGCTAGAAATGATTTAAGCCAGTTCCACACCGTCCCCCTGAGACCACAATTCCAGAGTCGAGTTAGGAGGGTATCATGGGGAACGGTGTCGAACGCCGCCGACAGGTCTAACATGACCAACATGGCCTTTCCTCCAGTATCTAAAACCTCTCTAATGGCGGTGGTGACTTCAAGTAATGCGGTCTCTGTGCTGTAATTCGCACGAAACCCAGATTGAGTAGTGTGCAACAAGTTGTTATTCTCGATAAAGTCAGAGATAGATCTGTGCACGTGTCTTTCCGCCACCTTCGCCAGAGCGGGGAGGAGAGAGATAGGCCTATAGTTGGCATGTATGATGGGATCCAGAGTTGGTTTTTTTATTAATGGAAGGATGAGAGCGCTCTTCCAGGCCTGAGGGACTATGCCAGAAGACAATGAGGAGTTGAGAATGGAATTGATGGGGCCATTTAGCAAAGGGGCTATTTTGTTGAGGCAAGAGACCGGGCAGGGATCTAAAGGAGAGCCCGATTTCAAGCCTGTCAGATGGTCTAATGAGGCAACAAGGCTTAGCTGTGGAAATTCCCAGAGGGTGGGTTGTAAGGAGGAGGGGGCATCAAGATCAGCTGCCTGAGGCTGTTTGGAATAAGTAGCAAGAGAGGCTTGGATGGATGTTATTTTGTCTACAAAATAATGTGCGAGTTCATTCAGCCAAAGTTCTGAGTGAGACTGAGCCGAGATGCCTAGGGATGGAGAAGTGAAGTCCTTAACAGTTTTAAAAATTTCCTTACAGGAATTATCAGATTCGTCTATCCGACGTTCAAGATAGGATTTTTTTCCACTCCAAATCATCTTGTGGTAGGATTTAGTTAGGTTTTTAAACTTTTCTTTCTCAAGAGGATTGTAGTCTTTCCGCCAGGTTCTTTCTGCTCTCTTGCAGTTTTGCCGGGCTTCTCTAAGCTGAGATGTGAACCAAGGAGCGGAAGGACGTTTGTTTCCGAGTTTGGCGGCATTCTCGGGCACGAGATCCGCCAATATAGTTGAGAGCCATTCCGTGTAGCGAGCTAGATCGATTTCCACATTACCTGACAAAGTGCAAGGTGAACGTGCCATGGCCTGTAGTAGCGTCTCATTAGATAACAGATGAAAAGGCCTGGAAAGACGTTTAGTAGGGATAGTGGGATTAGATCTAAGAGGAGGGGTGCTTGATAGGCTAAAAGTGATTAAGTAATGATCCGACCATAATACCGGTTGAGGAGCAAGTACGTTGATCGGAACGGTGGAAAAAACTTGGTCTAGAATATGGCCCTTATTGTGCGTAGAATCATGGATGAAAGGTGTGAGTCCTAATGTTGCTGTGACCTCCATGAGTTTCATTGTATCAGGATTTGTAGCCTCGTCCATGTGTATGTTTAAGTCGCCTAAGAGTAGACAATGTTCAGATTTAAGGCATGGGACTGAAAGTGCTACCTGTAGTTCATCCAGAAAAGAGCCTAATGGACCGGGAGTACGATATGCAAGAATACCGGTGCATGCTTGATGGGGAGACAAGTGAAGAGTGAAGCCGAGTGCCTCGGTGTCTTGAATATTGTCTATCAGGAAGGTAGTGCAGTGCAGCTGGTTGTTAACTATAATAGCCACACCACCCCCGCGTCCAGATGTTCTATCCCTCCTAATGATGGAATAATTAGGTGGAATGGCGTTGACTAAATCCGGGGCTGAGGTGTCACTAAGCCATGTCTCAGTGAGAAAAAGGCAGGATATATCGGAATTATCGAGCAAATTCCATATATCTAGCGCATGACAGCCTAAAGAGCGTGTATTAAGGAGTAGGCAAGTGGTGATAATCGGAGGATGAGTCAGTTTTGGGTTTTTATATATAGGAACGCGCCAACCACAGACATTGCATCCTTTTCTGAGGATGCGACGGCCCGGAAAGACAGAGTGGCAGCGACCTACCGAAGGACGGAGATTGGAGAGGGTCTCTGACGAATATGAGATACACATAGCTAACACTGACAGCAGTAAGGGACCAGCCAGAGGAAGGTGCCAGCCAGCCGTCCTGCCCCGTCTGCTGCCGGAACGCAGACGGGCGCAGACGGGCAGGACTCTGGCGAGACTCCGGCGCTAGGGACGGCGCTCACGCAAACGCGCCCGCTAGCGCGGTAGAGCGCCCGTTTCCTTTTATGTGGTCCACTAGAGCCCTCTCACCGCTCTGGGCCACACTGAAGATGGCCGCCGTGTAAAGATTTAACTATCCCCAAAGAAAGCCCAATAAAGCACAAAAACGGCCGCTAGAGCAGTAAAATACTGGCGAAAAAGCGTGCAGAAGGCCTAGGGGTGTGCTGTCTGCATTACAGGATGAAAATAACAATTTAAAAAAAAAAACGATTTTTCAATTAAAAAGCTTCAAACAGCTGACAATAGCACCAGTTTTGATGTCCCTTAGCAGGTAGCGCTGCTAGGTCGTTTTTAGCGCAGAATCTCGCGAGCGCTGACACAGGGCTCCTTTTATGGGGTCCACTAGAGCCCTCTCACCGCTCTGGGCCACACTCAAGATGGCCGCCGTGTAAAGATTTAACTATCCCCAAAGAAAGCCCAATAAAGCACAAAAACGGCCGCTAGAGCAGTAAAATACTGGCGAAAAAGCGTGCAGAAGGCCTAGGGGTGTGCTGTCTGCATTACAGGATGAAAATAACAATTTTTTTAAAAAAACGATTTTTCAATTAAAAAGCTTCAAACAGCTGACAATAGCACCAGTTTTGATGTCCCTTAGCAGGTAGCGCTGCTAGGTCGTTTTTAGCGCAGTTCCAGTGCTTAGTTTGTAAAATAAAAAAAAAAGAGTGCCGTTGTCCGAAGCTCTGTTCAGAAGCCATCAGCCAGTGCACATAAAAAGTATGCATGCCAAATACCAAGGATACGTAGTCTTAAATCCACCCCATGCCTCTTTAATCCACTAGCTTTATATTGATCTTGTAGGATCCTGCTTATTGCATTTGTCACTTTTTTCTTTCTGATTTGTGTGCTTTTCCCTCTCTTGCTCTTGGGAAATATCTGATGTGAAACATAACAGCAGAGCCAAAAAAGAAGTGCCACCACTAGCAACCACCGGCTCAAATCAAGCACTGTTCCAGTCATTGCCAAAAGAACAGTTTGTGTGCTCCTCTACTCTTACATTTGAGGCACCATTCACTGTCTTCCATAATGCCTTTGTAACTCTCAAGGAATTGCTTTATTGGAAACTGCTCCAGTTACCTCCTGGAAGAAGCTCACACCTGTTTGCCTGTCTGTTTCCATAGGCTATCTTTGGCCTGCCATAGGAGTGATGGTCTAGTTAACACATTATACCTGCTGAAGACCAGGAGAACACCATCTCAATTCTAGATGATGATCTAAAGGAATGCTTTGGAGCTCCTAGAGACATCTATTGATTGGATTTGTTTTCGGCCCAATTTCTTCAAGCAAAGACATTTGTCTTCTTACACTCCCACCATCCATTTTTGATGTGTGATTGTTGAGCCAGATGAGCCAGAGTACATCCAGGTTCCCCAAAACGTAAGCGTTCTATCCTGAAATTAAAGGGCGTCTTCTTAGGTAGGTCACTAAAGGGGTCATTGAGAGATTTGCTGTTGTTGCAAACATTATTCCTCGGGGGAGTGAAGCGGAAGTGGAAGTGACCATTACTGTCTTCCTCTAAGTAAAGTCACAAGTCCTTTTATGATGATGCTCCATTGAGGTCATGACTCTCCTGCTTTTTGTGTCATCTGGCACTAAGCCTTACTTAAGCTAAAAGCTGTTGCCGATTGGGACAATATTCCCTGTAGGTCTCATGTGACATTAGGTTCATCTTCAGACAGTGACTCATTCGCTACTGGGTTATTTTAATATTATGTTCCCCTTCAAGACCCCATGATGTGGTTTTACTCTTCCAATGGGGTCATCATGGCACTGAGCTCAGTTTACCTGACCTTGCCCTTGACCCACTTTGAGGACAGAGTTTACTTGCCATCGGTTTCTTACCCTCTGTCTTCTTAAATTGTGTGATCCTTCTTGCTAAGAGGGGCCTCTTGCCATTATAATCCACACAAAGCCAAGAAGAACCTCTCAAAACTGATTAAACGTGTCTAGGTAGTAAAGATGAAAATATCTAAGGTAATGCTCAGGGGTATCAGAAGGGGTACAGTTAGAACATAGGTGAGGGCAGCTCCCCCATAGTCCTTTTGATATGCTGTCCTGCATTGTGTGCAAGGAAAATGTAGCACTTTCTGAAGAGGCTGGAAACAAAAACGTCCAGTAACACTTGTTCTTATCTTCTAGTTACTTGTCACTGGTAAGCAAACACCCAAGAGGTATTTTTAAATCCAAAAGCCCGATCCCATTTTGACAAGCCAGTGAAACAACATACTGAGCACCGACCTTTTCAGGCAAACACTAAATTCCCAATTCACAAAGGTAAACTTAGACGTTTGGTCTAAACGTAGACCAAATGTCTAAGTTTACAACTTTGGGAATTCACAAAGGCCATATACGAGTACTATCTTTGGGGGTCATTAGGATGACGGGCGGACTTAGTCCACCCGCCATCCTTTCGGATTATTGGACCGCTCGCCATAAGGGCGGGGGGGTCCCATGGGGGTATTAGGATGCGCCCCCCCATACTGCATTTTTAACATTGTGGCGGGCGGTGCTCTCAGCACCGTCTGCCACAATGCTAAAAATGCATGTGATGCATTTGCATACACAAAGCGGCAGGCACCGCGCGGTGCCTGCCGCATTGTGTATGCAAATGCGGGGGGGGGTACCCCCCCATGTGCATCCCTCACCTCGCCTTCACCATGGGGGCCCGCAGGGGGCCCCCAAAGTGAACACCGCCTGCCTTTCCGGAGCGCCATTGCCGCCACGGAAAGGCATCCCCCAAAGCCCATACTAACATGGCAGGGGGTGTCTGATAGACACTGCCACCATATTAAACCTTTTTTGCCCCGATCGCCTTGTGGCGGATGGTCTTTCCGTCCGCCCCGGTCCCCCCTGCCAGAAATGGGTGGCTGGCGGACAAGGATGTCGGGCGGATCGCCACCGCCCGCATGACGGTGGCGATCCGCCCGACATCCTAATGGGCCCCTTTGTCTTTATGGATCTCTGCTCGAGTGCGGTCACAAAGATAGCACTTTTAAATGCCCTTTGTGAATTCACAAATGCATAAACTTAGGCATTTGGTCTAAGTTTAGACCAAAAGTCTAGGTTTACCTTTGTGATTCGGGCCCTCAGTGTGTGCAAAATTCATATAATTTGCATTTGCTTGATAATGCAAAATTGTGGAATAATTATGTGAAATTATACATAATTACGTGAAATGCAAAAATCATTAGGTGCTTTGTTTTAGTGCAGACTGTATCTTTCCATTCATTTTGAACACTAGGATGTATTTGGTGCGAAAGGAAATGGGGCAAAAACCACAAGTGCCTCAAACAGTTGCCACTCGCTTTGTGGTCATTTGTGTTGTTTCCATTTTCTTGTGCGAGATTTTGTGTGTGAACAGTGCCTAATTAAACGAAGTGGTGTAATAGCATAATTTCAAGAATGTTGCATAACAAGTGTAACACAAAATTGCAAAAGAACCCTTCTGGCTACTTAAAAACAGGTGGGGAGAAAATAGCCTTCAATACAGGGGTGGCTCCTCGACTAGGGTGTAGGAGCTCCGCCCCACTGCTGTCTTACAGTGTGAGAAAGCCAAAACATAAAATGGTAATAACTTTTGGTTATTACCATTTTATGTTTCTTTCCACATTGCCGCGGGCAGGTGAGCAGAGCTGCCCGGGCAGGGCAGGAGTGGTTTTCCCACTCCTGAGTATGCATGAATGGTTTGGTCGGCCCTCTCGTGCCTCCCAGAGCAGTCATGCACACTCTGCACTTCTCCATGCAGGCTGCATTGCAGCCTACATGGAGAACATGCAATACTCTACAGCCCCTGGCTGGGCAACGACCCGACCAATCACACTGCTCCACTGCAGCGTTGGGATTGGCTTAGGGGACGAGAGGGCGGCTGCCTGCCTCCTTGTCCTGCCAGAGGCAGGAGAAGACAGAGCAGTGAAGACGGGGAACCCGGGCCGGCAGAAAGGTAGGTTTTCATTTCTTTTATTTTTATTGTTGAACCCTTCCCACGTGACCCTTCTCCCCTCGCAACACCTCACCTGCCCCCTCTCCCCACGCCTGCACCCCCATCAGTGAGCCATGTCCGTCCGCGACTGCTTCCATATGTGTATGTGCATTGCTTGTCAGAAAAGGTTTGAAACATAATGCCTTTGTTGAAAACTCCTGAGTTAACCAAAAATAAAATGGCCAAGAAAATAATTCTACGAAAAAATCGAGAAAGGATCAGAAGTTCCGTGTTTGGTAGGCATATTTTCAGCCCTCTCCAAATTTTGAGGTTGTTAATTTTTGTGACTACTTGTTCGCTTTACACATCTTGCTTGATCAAGCCCTTTCTGCCTACAGTAAAATAATTTTTTTTATAAATGTTTTATTAGTTTTCGTTAACATAAGATAATGCAGTTACATTGTTTGTCATGCAGAAGCGCACACATTTTTGTCAGTATACAGATGTCATTTTTCCCTTACGCGGACAGTACATGGCGTAAGAAGGTGTTCCCAGAGTCCATAATGTCTTTGCGATTTTTCTTCCTCGCTCGTAAAATAGTATAACATGGCCTACAACACTAATTTATCGTGTCATCTATTTCAGTTACACATGTGTCATGAGGGATGGCTGCAGTATTTGTTAGAACAGTGTCACCAGAATTACCAGAGCAAGACCAGTGAGGCATGGTTCCAGATTACAGAAGGAGAGGGGGAAAGGGGACAGGAAAAGGTGGGGTAGGATGCATGGAGTGCGGTGCATGTAAACGTTTCATGATAATATCCCTAAACTTCTAGTATCTCTGTGGTGGCCTCAGGGGTGACCTCTGGGTGTGTGAGGAGATAAGCTCTGAGAGGGTCCCAAATGTCCGTAGGTTGTGAAGCCGGGGGAACAATTCAGCATAGTTAGTCAATTGCTCTTGGCAGTAAATTAAGGCAGTGGACCAGTCCTTAAACTTTGGCGCGCGTCACCTGCACCATCTACAGGCAACGTGGTGTTTAGCCATTAACAAGGCAGTGGCAGTGTATAGATGGTACGGCTTATGAATGAATGAATGACATTTTTATACCGCGCAAAACTTAGCCCCAAGGGGCATCAAGGCGCAATACAGACAGACATGAAAGTCCAGACTCCAGATAACTGAACCAAAAGGCCATTGGGAGAGCAAGAATCTAATATGCTTGAGAAAAAAGCCAGGTCTTAAGAAGTTTTTTAAATGTTGCTAAGGAGGATTGGCTGGTAAGCTCAAGGGGGAGGGAGTTCCATAATTTGGGAGCCAAGGTGGAAAAGGCTCTACCTCCCCATCTAGCCTTAGCAAACCTAGGGACCACAAGCCTTTTCTTCGAAGATGAACGAAGCGTTCAGATGGGGGTGTAGGCACACAAAAGAGATCTAATGCCTTCAGATCCTGAGCCATGGATAGCACCATGGGCCAGACAGAGAATTTTGAAAGAGGAGGGGGCGCTAGAGGGCGCACTAGCTAATGGCCGCACCTCTGTGAGGCTCTGGCTGCCTGGCCAGCATTATCCTGCTTTCATCCGCTTCCCCTGCAGATGGATGCCTGAAATTCGCACAGCTGCTGGAAGCACCTGTGCTGCGGCGCCGGTCCAAATCTGGAGGAGATTCGACGCCCAGCGCCTGAGTTACGGCGCCTTGAGAGTGCCCCGAGGGTCGCTGCTGTGGAGGGCCGCTGGCCGGGACCGGGAGCTGTGACACCTGAGGCCGTGGCTCTACACGAGGCGGCTAGGCCTCATCATCGCGCAACCCGGCCGGAACTGCGGGAGACCTGCTGGACGTGTGCCGGACTGGCGGAGGTGAGTCTCGCCCCCCCCCCCTGAGAAAGCGGCACTGGGGGATAGGGCTGAGCACCGCGCCACCTCTCCTGCAGCGGCGGCGACAGGTCGGGTGTCTGCACCCTGAACCCGGCGGAGGCCGCGGCGGCCATCCCCAAGGACGCGACCCTCCGCCTGGAGGACTTCACCCGGACCCGGTTGGGTGTGCTGCTGCGCCTGTGCACGGCGGTTGGCTGGGCCCCTGATCCCGTCGGAGGCTGCGGGGGACTCCCCCAGGGGCGCAATCCTTTACCACGGAGGACGCCAGGGTCCAGGAGCATAGCTTCATAAAAATACATCTGCAAAAAAAACCTGATCACGGTACTTCCTACCTCCTCGGAGTCCATGGTATAACCCATATGCAGATAAATCCCTGCTCTCCTAACTGTGCTGTGACTGAGCTCCGAGTACCACTGCAGTGAGCAAGGGTGTGGGGAGGAGGAGGACGTCGGATTACTGCCTCGCCCTGTCGCTGCCTCCCGCGGTGTCCATGTTGCCCACGTCCCACTCCCAGATTGTCCTCAATTTCCCCGGCCCGTCCGGTGCATTATTATTCAGCGTTTTATATGTCAGGGATACCAGTTTATTGGGAACCTGTTCCTGTAAAAGGCGACCCTCCAGTGGGGCATATTCCGGTAGTGGGGATGCTAGCGAGGCATCAGCCTTCCAGGCATGATGCAATTGGGCATATTTGAAGAACTGCGCCGGGGTTAGCCCATATTCCGCCCTTAGGGACTCATATGTCTCAAGCTCTCCTCTTGCCACTAAATCCCCAAGCATTGAAATCCCTAAGGCGTCCCACCCACCAAAGCAGGCAAGCTTGTGCAATCTGTCAGCCACGTGCAGGCCCAGATCGGTGTCTGCTTTGGTCGGTTTGTGTGTCCACCCCATCATCTTCGTCGCCCTGTCCCATACGTCTATGGTAATCTGTGTGGCCGGTAGTAGCCGTTGCCTCCCAGTTCCCCCATATAGATAATGTAGACTAGTGCAGTGCGTCATGGTGGCCCTCTCCAGCCTATAAGTCGGGTGATCCGTCGGTGCATGTAGCCATTCATTTATCGGTGCAAGATGCTTGGCCCAGTAATAGGCCTCTACATCCGACAGGGAGATCCCCCCCATTATACTGATTTCGTTGGAGTGTAGCTAGGGCTATTCTAGGTTGCTTCCCTAACCATAGAAGGGAGCGCAGTTCGGCATTTATTGTCTGGAATGTCTGTCGAGGTAGGGGGAAAATATTTATTCTGTAGAGCATACAGAAATCGTGGCAATGTAATCACTTTGAACTTTGTCGCTCGGCCTAGGATCGTCAGAGGTAGGGACTTCCACCGGAGCGCATCTTCTGCAAAGTTCTTGATCACCCTAAGTATATTTTTTTGATAGGAGACTTGTTTGTCGGTTGTCAGGTTAACCCCTAGGTATTTAAACCCAGACTGGGTGACCTGTAAGGCTCCTGGTAGTGGGGGCCAATCTTTTTGCGGGCGCGGGCTATGTAAAATCGATTTGTGCCAGTTTATCTTGTAGCCTGAGAAGGAGCCATACTTGTCAAAAAGTTCGAACAACACAGGGATCGCAATCATCGGCTGTGTCACGTACAGGAGGATATCGTCTGCAAATAAAGAAATCTTCTCCTCCTGTAGGTCCACTTGTGTTATACGGAAGCCTCACACCCCTTCCGCTTGATGGACAGCACACGCCACTATTTTGACTGTGAGGGCGAACAGCAGCGGGGACAGGGGGCATCACTGGCGGGTCCCCCTCCGAACAGGAAAATCCTCAGACAGTACTCTATTTATTTTAACCCGGGCCCTAGGATCCGTATATAAAAGACCCACCCATCTTCGAAAATTGGGGCCAACCCCAAACTTGATCAGTGTTGCCTCCAAAAAGGGCCAATGTACCGCATCAAACGCTTTCTCAGCATCTAAGGAGAGGATCATATGTGGGTCTTCCCTCTGCTTCACCTCCATGAGCCAGTTATAGGTCCGCCGGAGGTTTTGCCTTGTCGCCCTATCCGGTAGGAATCCCGTCTGGTCCTGGTGCACCAATCCAGTAATAACCTGATGTAATCGGAGGGCCAGAACCGTAGCCTACAGCTTAGCCTCCACATTGAGGAGGGAGATCGGTCTATACGACTTGCAGGCGTCAGGCGGTCTGCCCTGTTTATATATCGGCACAATTGTGGCCATTCTCAGGTCCGGCGGGAGCTCACCGTCTTGGGTTGCGTCTCCATATAGCGCCAGAAGGTGGGGTAATAAAAGGTCTGCTCCTTTCTTAAAGAATTCCGCTGGTAGCCCATTCGGGCCTGGAGCCTTCCCCGCTCGAAGCCTAGCTATCGCCTCCCTTATTTCCATGGCCGTTATGTCGGCCTCGCGGGTCTCATTGTCTTCCTCAGTTAAGGCTGGGGTGTGGACGACATAGCAGCCAAATAGGCTGCTATGTCGTCCGTATATCCCAAGTCTCTGGCCGCAAAGAAATATCAAAAATATGAGGCAAATGCCTGGGCGATCTGGGGTCTCCCCTATGCAGTTGGCCCTGCCCATCAGTCACGCCCTCTACCCACCATGCGTCTCTCTCTCCCTGCGACTCAGCCAAGCCAGGAGCTTCACAGATTTGTCCCCAACATCGTACAACCTGTGCAGAGTTGCAAGTGCCTGTGCCTTTGCTTTGTTAGTGGCCAGGTCCCTGTAATGTTGCTGGGCGTCAAGCAGGCGCCGAAGCGCCTGTGTATCTCTGTCTATCAAGTGCTGTCGTTCAAGGCCTAGAATTTTGGTTTCCAGTGCGCACAACTCCTCTTGAGCTTTCCGTTTCTCCCAGGATATCCTACTCAGCGCCCTATCCCGAAGCACCGCTTTGTAGGCTTCCCATAAGTTTACCCCTAACTGCACGGAGCCCATATTTTCAGCAAAATAAACCTTTGTGTCTGCTCTAAGGCCCTGTAGTATCGCAGTTTTGTAGGTCCCATGGCGTCAGTCTCCAGCCCCCAGTCCGCGGTCACGGTCTCCCTCCCAGTCAGACCAGTAGAGGCGAGTGGTCCGAAATACCCTGCACCAGGTATTCAGGTTCGTCGTCACTCCCTAGGGCGTGTCGGGGAAGGTTATATATTATCTAGGCGGGAATGTACGTTGTGTGCCCCCTAGTAGTAGGAATAACTTCTCGTGTCTAAATGCAACCATCTCCAGACATCTGTCAGCCCCAGCCTTCCCATGGTCCCGGCCAGGGGCGTCGTGTAGGAGCTGTCAAGGCGCGTCCCAGACCAATCCATGGGGGTGGACATAACGTCATTAAAGTCGCCGGCTATGATATGTAGCTTATCTGGTGTGTCCAGCAATATTTCTGCCAACCCGGTCAGAGTCCTGGGCTGTAGTTTCGGGGGGGGCATAGACCGAGACTAAAGTCACCCGTTGTCTCCCCCATGTTCCCGTCACCCCCACATAGGTCCCCTGTAGATCTATCCAGGTCCGAGTCACAGTAAAAGGTGGGGATTTTTTTTATCAGGATAGCCACCCCTGTGTCCCGGATGTGCTAACACTTTGTAGGCTTCTCTTGCCAGGAATCCACACTTCGTGCCCTTAAGGTGAGTCTCCTGGAGGCAGACTATGTCTGGGAGCAACTGTTTAATATGCGCCGTCACCAACCCGCGTTTTATCTTGTCCCCCAGACCATTAACGTTCCTGGTGAGTATACGACAGGGTCCAGAGTTCTGTGGCTTCGGTGCCCCCCCTGGGGCCCACTGCGGGTCTCTCTGTCGTATTAGCCTTTGGAGCCCCAGACTCCCACCGCGTCAGCGTTGGGCGCTCTTCCAGCCATTGCCACGCCTCCTCTGGGGTTTGAAAGAAGAGAGTTTAGTCCTTATAAATCACTTTTAGCTTTGCTGGAAACAGTAACATGTATTGGATTTGGAGGTCTCTCAGCTTGGATTTAATCGAGTCATAGGAGCGTCTCTGCCTCTGTACTTTGGATTTCCCCAAGTTTTCTCGCTTCCCGTAGTATCATGTCTCTGTCTAAAAAATGCAGGAAAAGGGCTATGACCTGCCTGGGTCTCGCTCCCACTGGTGGTTTAGCCAATAGCGCACGATGAGCCCTTTCAATGACGAAACAAGTTGAGAATTTATCCTTGGGAAAGGTACGCAGTAGCCAGGAGTGTAGGAATTTCCGCCATATTTGTGCCCTCGATTCCTTCTCTAAATCCCACAAAGCGGAGGTTGTTGCATCTTGCCCTATTTTCGGCATCGTCCACTTTCCACTGTAGTTGCTTATGAGATGATTGGAGCTCCGTCATTCCTTTTCTCAAGTCTTGTAGTGTATCCTCCGCGTCACCTAATCTCGTTTCTGATTATGTCCCTCTTACTGCCAAATTTTGGAGATCCTGTTGCAGGAGAGTTACTTCTGATCCTACCGCTCCAATTTTGTTCTCTAGGGCTTCGCTGGAGGCCTGTATCGCGTTCATCAGCAGGGCCGTATCCGATCGGGTGGTCGTAGAGTCATCCTCTAGTGGGGGGGCCGTCTTAGTATAGCGATCTAATGTCCCATGCTTGGGAGGTTTGGGGTCCTTATCCCTCAGCTTGCCCATGCTGTCTCGCCGCGCAGCACGCACCCCGAGGAACCACTGTGTTTCAGTGCCGTCCAAGCCTGCTCCTCAACCCACCACTCCCAGACCTCTCAGTTGGAAGGTCTTCCTATGCACTTATTCGGGCTTCCAGCACACAATCGCCATGGGAGAGAGGAGGGGGGAGGGGGGATGGGGGGAAGCGGGGGCAACCGAGTAGGGGGCAAACAGGTATCTCTGCAACCCCAATCGGCTGGGTCTAGTGGGGCCCTGGGCCAGCTCCACCGCCGCAGTCCGATCGCGCCCAAGCAAGCCACTCACAGCTTGCACAGCTCGGGGGAGTCATGCAGTAAAGTGCTGGAAGCCAGGCCTGCACGTCACCAAGTGCGGCTCGCCAACCGCCTTTTGAGAACTGCTGTTTTTTTTGCCAGGGGAAGGATCGGGTGGAGGCCTTCGCAATCCGAGCAGTCCTTCACACAATCAGGGCCTCAGGGGCTAGTCCTACCTCTGGCCGCCGGGAGGGTCGTCACTGTCCCCCTTTGTCCAGGGCCTTCGTGGCCAGCAGAGAGCTCCTCACTGCCTCCCCCGTCAACACAGGGCCCACCTGCCTCTCCCTCCGGGCGTCATGCTCCCTGCTGTCCGCCACTGCAGGGCCTCAGTCTTCACCAGATGCTCCCCACGTACCTCCAGGCCGGCCGCCTGAGGCGGATTCAGGGCCCCGTGGACGCGACCCCCCCGCTGCAGCCTCCGGGATAGGGTCTCAATATGGCGCCGAACTCTCACCGCTGCAGGCAGCCTCTTCTGTCCACATTTGGTCGCAGACTGCGGCTGCCGCTCGTCAGCGTGACCCAGTGTAGCGCCCCTCCGCGGCTCACATCAGGCACTTCGCCCGTATCTGCCTGCTCCTGCCGCCCGGCCCGGCGCCCGCAGCCTGGCCGACGGCTGCTCCTCCACTCGGTGTCGGGTCAGGCGTCTGGAGCAGAGTCGGAGCTCCTTAGGCACTCCACAACCTTCCGTGTCTTCTCCGGCGGAGAGGCGATGCAGCGCCAGGCACGCACCAACTCAGACCGCCTCCACGATCCTCGTCCCCCTCACCACTCCTCACGGTTCTATGGCGCCGCCATCTTGAAGGCTGCTCCAGGGTCCACACACAGGTCTCCGTTACAGCGGATTGCCGACAGTAGGTGCCTCTCCCTCGCCACCTGGTGCCGTCGGAATGGGTATGGAACCCCCGGAATGCGTTTGTCGGTTTTAGGGACCTCGGGCCACCAGTATTTAAGTCGGATTACTTCAGCGTGCCGGAGCAGAGCTGGCACACGTCTCACTTGGCCTTGTTGCTGGCCACGCCCCCCCTGGCATCAGGGAATATTTGATCTAGTGTCCGGAATCGCCCGTTGCTATAAAGGTCACCCCATGTTTTGATACGGGTCCGCTCTAAGAGCCTGTGAAATCCCACTTCCTGGAGCAGTTGCATACAAGGATTATATGATAGGGGGAGCAGTGGCGAGTAAAGGATGGGGTACTGCAGTAGAGTCAAGATGCAGTTCCAGGCTGAGATTTTGCAGGAGACCATAGTAGACTACTTATCCAGTGGCTGGGGGTCCATCATCTTGTTTGTTTTGCTGTTCACCCTATGTGGGAAGGGTATGCCCAGACGTGGGTCCTGTGCTCACTAAGCCACTGGAGTCAAGCTATCCTGGCTGAAGAAGGCTGATAGCCAGAAACCGGTCTTAGGATGCTTGATTCCGGTCCAGGGAAGACATGGCTTGGCAGTGCGGTCTGGACTGTTCCCACCCATGAGGCGCAGGGTCAAGACTAATTTGCATATGGCCATGTCTGAACTGGGGTGGCTTGGTGAGCAAAATAACGATGGATTACATGCAGATCTGTGACTGGGGGTGAATGTTTTGCCATTGTGCAACATTCCATCCATCATCTTGTTTGTTTTGCTGTTCACTCTATGTCGGAAGGGTATGCCCAGACGTGGGTCCCGTGCTCACTAAGCCACTGGAATCAAGCTATCCTGGCTGAAGAAGGCTGATAGCCAGAAACTGGTCCTAGGATGCTTGATTCTGGTCCAGGGAAGACATGGCTTGGCAGTTCGGTCTGGACTGTTCCCATGAGGCACAGGGTCAAGACTGATTTGCATATGGCCATGTATGAACTGGGGTGGCATGGTGAGCAAAATAACGATGGATTAAACCCAGATCTGTGACTGGGGGTGAATGTTTTGCCATTGTGCAACATTCTGTCCATCATCTTGTTTGTTTTGCGGGTTATGTATAGTGCACCATCTAAAGGCACAGGATCGGCCAACCAGTGTTCCGCAGCAACCTGCGGCATATAACGGGGAGGGTGAAACCAGAAGTAAGTGTAGTGTGTTTGAGTGCAGATGTAGTATAGTTCAAAATTCGGGATGTTGAATGTAAGCATGTTCCATTGCAGCCGTGGTTGGTTGCCTTCCCATACTAACCTAATCATTTCTGATTGTAGCGCCCTAGACAATTGTCTCCCAGGGTGATATGGGATATTAGGAAACAAATACAATAGTTGTGGTAGAACCACCATTTTAATCAAGGAAGTACGACCCGCTAGAGAAAGAGGCAGGGCTATCCAACGGGTAACACTGCCTGTAATGCGATCCAGGGCAGTACCATAATTGAGGCGCATCAATTGCTCCCTGTCTCTGGTGACACGAATACCTAGATACTGCATATGCGAGAGGCACCACTCTAGTGGGAAATCCAGGGGGAACGGTGAAGCCGAGGGAGTGAGAGGGAATATTTAAGACTTACTCCAGTTTATTTGAATGCCAGAGAGTTTCCCAAATACAATGAATTCTCGTAAGAGTGGGTTTATGTTGTCCTGCGGATCCCTGACATAAAGAGTAATATCATCCACATAGAGCAAAAGCAATATTTGGTGTAGTTGACAACATAGTGCCTTATTCTGATGGTGTTGACATCAATTTGGCTCCAAGGGCTCTACCGCTATGTGTTGTTGTAATAATTTATTCGATACTTGTATCATAAAAGTACAAACATAAAAAATATATACAAAAGTTTCGAGTATTACAGTTCCTCCTAAAAACATTGCATCATTACAAACAATTAAAAACTGAAAGGGAGGGGGGGCGTGGCTACGCAAGCGGAGATGGCAGCTTGCTAGAGCTCCCGCCGGCCCGCCATGAATCCGGCTATTAATCCTGGCCCCCGAGCCCAAAACCCACAACCGGAACGAGGCGAATATTGCCAGAGGTGCCAGGGACCCTCCGGTGTGATCAGTGGAGATCCCGAGCTCCTGAGCGGGTCGAGGCAGGTCGAGGCAGCGGAGCAAGGGGTGCGGCCTGGAGCGCTGAGGAGCAGCCGGGGCCTCGATTTTGGCGCTCCCTGGCCGGGGAGCCGTGGAGTGAGTCGACTGGCCCAGCGGTTGCCTCGGCATTTGGCTATCCTGGACGCCGAGGGGCTGCTGGCGATTCTTCTCCCGGGGCCCGGCTGGACCTGGAGGAGACGGTGGTGCAGCGAGCTGACCAGAGCGGTTGGTGCGGCCTGGTGGCCCGGGTGCAGCCGGGACCTCGAGTTTCGCGGCCCCGCGTCTACCAGGGGGCCTGCAGACTCGGAGGGGGACGGACGTCCTGGTGATACTGGACGGCGGTAGACGGGCCGGGGCGCGGCTGGCCTGCTGGGCGACTGGCGGTAACTGTGAGTAGTGGCCCATCCCCCACCCCCGGGTCCGCGGACCAGAGGAGATACTGGCGCAGAGATGCAGGAGACTGACATTGGGTCCACACACCATAAGGGAGAGTGACACTGGTCGTGGGAGGCCGTGGGAGGCCCTGCCTGTCGGCGGCTGAGGGGCAGATCTTGGGGTCCGCCCTGCTCTAAACCGGGAGTTGGGCTATACCGGAGCCACCCTTCCAAGACCCTCCCAGAGGGCCAGAGACTGTTGTATTGGCCCCTTCGGTTGGACTTGAACGAACACAACTGGGGTCCATTATAATATCATTTCTACGTACACAGTCGGCGGCCCTTATAAAATCGAGAGCCATGACCAGAGGAGGTGGAGGCCTCACCAAACAGGCAACGATCGACAAATTTACGGGGCCCAGTGGGGGCCCTGGACCATCGGGGGTGGACAACCCGGAGGGGGGCCGGACAATGCAGCCCTTATGGCGGCCATCACCCAGTCAAGGGACATGCTTGACGCCAAAATAGGGGCAGTGGGCGCGGACGTGACCCTGTTGCGCCAGGACTTGAGAAATGCCGTGGCACAAATTACAGAGGCCGAATCCAGAGTGTCAGTAGTGGAGGAGGACGTGAGTACCCTTAAAAAGAAAATGGCGGCGATGGAAACTGTGCAACGGAACATAGCGCTCCGTGTGGAGGATGCTGAAGGGCGCGCACGCCGCAACAACCTCCGCTTCATTGGCTTTCCGGAACGATGTGAGGAGAGCAGCATGGAACAATTTCTCACGCAGTGGCTGGAGACATGGATGCCCCCGGGGACTCTATCTAACTGCTTCGTCATTGAATGCGCACACCGCGCCTTGACGCAGAGGCCACCCGAGGGAGAACGGCCTAGGGTGGTAATCGCTAGGCTTTTGAACTATCATGACCGGGACGCCATTTTGAGGGAAGCTAGAACCAGGGAAGCCATCCTCTATGAAAATCGGAAGATAATGATCTTTCCTGACTACACTAAACTTGTACAGCAGCAGCGCCACTCTTTTCTGGCCGCGAAGGCGAAGTTGCGAGGTCTTAAGCTCCAATACTCCCTGCTGTACCCGGCGCGTCTGAGGGTGATCTTCCAATCGCAGACACTATTCTTTGACACTCCGGAGGACCTCTTCAAATGGACCGATGAAACAGTGCGAATCCGACCGAACTCCCAACCAGGGCTAAATCCAGGCTCTCCTAGGGGGTCGCCGCAGGAACAGAGAGACCGGACGGCCAAGAACAGGAGAAACAGGCGCTCCAAATCGCGCAAGCGGTCGGCCTCAGTCAATGGCACGCAGGACAGTGGTAGAACCGAGGATTCAGATCATTCTGGACCAGATCACTGAAGATTATGGAGCCTCGGCTCCCCCTTCTGCATTTGATGCTGCAAATCCTGGCTGGCTGCGTCCGGTCGCCAGGGGCTCATTGGACTGGATGCCTTATTGCTGCCTCAGGGTTACATTGCATCTGTCTACTGATCATGGATGGGGTTGTGGGGTGGGGTTCGGGGACTACGTAGTAGGGGCTACCACTCTCCTACTAATGTGGGAGGCACTAGGGGAGGGGGGATGAGTTCACTGTTTTTTGGGACGTTGGGATCCATTGGCATGGATGGGCCCGGGCCCTCTGTTTTTGTCTCGGGACTACCCATGCCGCGACAGGTACTTCATGGTTCATTGAGGTATAGGGTGGGGGGAGGCGGGGCGCGGGTGGCCGGGGATGAGGCTGCTGAGTTGGGGATGGGAACTGTTTGGGAATTTGGGGCTGCAGAGTTGGTGGGTGTTTGGGGGGTGGGGGGTAGGGAGGAGAGGGTGGGGGTTCAGGTTGTGTTGGGGTGCTGGGGTAGGGGGAAGAAGCTGCATGTGTGTTTCGTAATGGTGTTCTGTACAGTGCGCAATGAGTGGCGTTGGTGCAAGGGGCCCGCATGGTGGATCCCAATTGACTATGGCTGATATGACTCATGGACTCCCCGAGGAATCTCTGCGAGTGATTACGTGGAATGTCAGGGGACTGCTGGACAAAATTAAACGTGGGGCAGTATTACGCTGGGGGAAAAAGGAAGTTGCAGATGTGCTTTTGCTTCAAGAAACTCACATGATGGGCTCAAAAGTACTGGGTCTGCAGAGGTTTGGTTATCAACAAGTTTTCCATGCGGGGTTTTCCAGGGGGTCCAGAGGGGTGGCCATTTTGATACACCGCAGGGTAGCATACGTCCACGAGAAGCAATGGGTAGATCCACAGGGACGATACCTGTTTGTTAAGGGCATGGTGGGCACGGAGTCCGTGGTGTTTGGGAGTGTTTATGCCCCCCCCCCTGCAGTGGGCCCTAGCTGAGAATCTGTTCACAGTGTGGGAGGACATACCTGAGTCACTAGCAGTGGTTGGGGGGGATTGGAATGACGTGATGGACGTATGTGTGGATCGCCGGAGGCACCAGGTAGTGACCGGAACCCCCCCCCCCTCCCCCCCACCCACCCACCAGACTGCATGCTATGATTGAGGGGCTGGGCTGGATGGATACATGGCGACATATGAACCCTGCAGTACGCGAGTATACGTATGTGTCCGCAGTGCATGGCTCCTTCTCGCGGCTGGATTATGTGTTTGTGCCCAGGGAGTGCTTTTGCAGGGTGAAGAGCGCTGAAATCTTGCTGAGTGGCTTATCCGATCACTCCCCAGTCTCGGTTAGAGTGGAACTCCTTCGGCAACGGCAGCCGTTTAGATGGAGGATGTCCTCGTGGCATCTCCAGCAACCTGCCTATGTTAAACACTTGCGTGAAGCCATAGACCTCTATTGGCGAGAAAACCTGGTGGGAGGCATCGATGTAGGAGTGGTGTGGGAGGCTATGAAGCCCACCATATGGGGTGTAGATATCGCGTGGTGCTCCGCGGCCAGTCGAAGGCGTCGGGAACAGACTACAGAGGCGGCTGCGCAAGTAGCGGCCCTGGAACAGCAGCACTGTGAAGGGAGCGATGACGTCGGGCTACGGCTGCTTCTCCAGGCACAGCAATCGTACGCATCTATTTTGATGGATGAGGCCAAACAGGCGTGGCTGGCCACACGAAGTAGGGTGTACCAATGGGGGGATAAGTCATGCTCAATGCTCCATAGACTGTGCCAGCACAACCTCCAGCCCATTACGCTGCCGGGTCTCACAAACGATAACGGGGAGGTCCAAACCGACCCAAACGAGCTGGCTGCGAACTTTGCCACGTACTTTACGGCCCAGTACGCCCCGTGCGACCAATTGTCGATGAACGAGGTAGCCCGGTTTCTTGCTGAGTTGCCGCCTGTAACGGTGTCGGATGAGACCAGGAAGGCCCTAGATGCACCCCTTACAGCGGAGGAGCTGGGTCGACGCCCTGGGACAACTCAATGCTGGGAAGGCCCCTGGCCCGAGTGGCTACCCATGTGAGTTTTTCAAAAAATTTCACGTACAGCTAGGGCCCCACTATCGCCGGGTGCTCGAGATGGCACGTACGCAGGGCACGTTGCCCCCGGACTGGCGTCATGCTGAAATAGTAGTCTTTCAGAAACCTGGTAGACCCCCCGATAGGCATGACTCGTATAGGCCCATCTCGTTAATTAATATAGAGGCTAAGATTTTAGCTAAGGCCCTAGCGAATCGGCTATCTCCGCATATCACGGATCTGGTCCACTCGGACCAGGCCGGATTCATGCCTCACAGGGCAACGCGACATAACATTCGCCGCGCACAGGCAGCGATTGATGCCATAGGGGCCACGGGAGACCAGGCGGTACTGTTGCTAGCCGACATTAACAAAGCCTTCGACTCTGTTAGCTGATCGTACCTCTTTGCACTCCTGCCCTGTCTCAATTTGGGCCCGGTCTTCTTGTCATATGTCAAGCTACTCTACACAGACATAACGGCCTCGGTGCGGGTCGCAGGGGCGGTGCCGGGGACGTTTCGCATTGGGCGTGGGACCAGACAGGGGTGCCCTCTTTCCCCCTACTTATTTGCTCTGGCCATGGAGCCCCTGGCTGCCAGGGTGCGCCTTGATGCGCTGATACGGGGCTTTGTGTGGAATGCCACTCTGTCGGATAGAATTGCGTTATACGCGGACGATGTCCTTTTCTATCTTACTGACTTGCAGCGCTCGGGTCCGCGTGTGTTGGAAGTTATGCAACTTTTTGGGGAGGTCTCAGGTTTATACCTGAACTTGCATAAATCCACTTTATGGACACTGGGAGGTGGCACGGTGACGGATCCCTGGGCATCGGGGCTGCGGGTGGCTACAGATGGTCTGAAGTACCTTGGAGTGTTTCTATCCGAATCTGCGGACACTGCCTGGGAACGCAACATATTGCCCGTCTGGGAGCGGGTACAGACCGATGTGAAAACTTGGTCTCGGATGCCCCTGTCTATCTTTGGCAGGTCTGCAATTTTCAAGATGGTTGCGCTCCCGCGCCTCCTTTACCAATTGCAGAACCATCCCTATCCGATCACACCCCAGTGGTTTAGACAGGTCAATTCAGTCTTGGGCCGCTTTCTTTGGGCTGGGGGAGCAGCCAGAGTTGCGCTGCGTACGTGCTTCTTATCCACCTACTGTGGAGGCCTGGCCACCTCGGACCTACAGTCTTATTATCAGGCCGCTCACCTCCTCATCCTGAACGAATGGTGGTATGGAGACAGTGGAGATCCGGCCTATGCCCTGGAACGCACATTGATGGGCGACAATACGCTTCACACCATCCTCTACTCACCCCGGCTGCGCCGATCGTTGCCGAGGGTCACCAGACTCGTCTTTGCTGTGTGGCGGCAGGCCTTACGCCGCATTGGCTGGTGGGGCAGGCTGACCGCGGAAACGCCACTGTGGCGTAACGGCATACTACCTGAACTGTCTAAATTATCAGGTTTCGACGGCTGGGACCCAATCGGAATTTCACAGCTAGGTCATGTGATGTCCGGGACGACGCTCAAGTCCTTTCGGGCGCTTAGCACCAAATTTAATATGCCCCAGTCTCAATTTTTTCGGTAACTACAGTTCTGGCACGCACTAACGCCCAGTATAGCCAACCTTGACTCACTCCCTGAATTTAGCCCGATTGAGGCGAAGGTCTTTATGGGTGACCTTGGGGATAAGAAAGTGTCACGTATCTACCAGACAATGGTCACCCACTGTTCTTCCACTCTTCTTCCTTTAAAGACAACCTGGGAGGCAGATATCGGTCCATTGGATGAGGATGATTGGCGGGAGGCCCTGGAATCCCCAAGGGGAGCAGCCATTGCAATACGGTTTAGACTAATACAATTCGAAATTCTCCATAGGGCCTACTACACCCGTGAGCGTCTGTGGAAAGCAGGCTTGATTGAGTCCCCGGAATGCCTGCGCTGTGGGGTGGAGGTGGGTACGCTTCTCCATACGGTATGGTTGTGCCCCAGGCTGGTTGGCTTCTGGAGAGGTGTGTGGGGCTGCCTGTCTGAGGTGCTGAGCTGGACCCTTCCTCGTACCCATCGCCTGGGTCTGCTACACATCCTGGAGGGGGTTGGTGGAAACATATACAAACGACACTTGCTCCTCCTGGGGCTGGTGGTTGCCAAAAGAGACCTAGCCCGAGCATGGAAAGATGTGAGGCCCCCCCCCTGAGTGCATGGAGAGCTGGACTGGACTTCTGCATGGGTCTGGAGCGACCGATATTCAAAGCACGAGGATGCCCCCGCAAGCACTTTAAGGTATGGAAGAGGTGGGCAGATTATAGGGGCTTGACGCTGGACCCCCCGGCGGAACTTGAGGAAGATCTTTAGCCCCCTAATGTCCGGCGAGCCCGTACTTTGCGCCTAGAATTGCAACATCACAAACATGTATCAACACAGTTCGTACACACGTGCATGGGGTTAGGGTGGGTTACAGGGAGGGATATAGGGACTTGGGTGGTTTGTGGTGAAAGGGGTAGGGGCGGGTGTAAATGTTTCCTCGTATTATTGATTTGTTTTGGTTCCCGATTGGACGCTTGGTCCTGTGCTGCAATTGTATCAAAATGCCTGGTGGTATCATCCTGACTGTGGGGTGCTACACTGCTTACTATGCCCGACTCTATCAATAAAATTTGTTGTGAAAAAAAAAAACTGAAAGGGAAATATCATAATTAGAGTTCATATTAAATGATGATCTGCCTTGGAACGGGACAAAGCTTTGACCGAATAATCCAGGCGCTGGACAAAAACTTGGCAACCCAACCAGCTCTGTAAGTCACTCTTTGTGGGGCGCATGCTGCAGTTCCCTGTGGAGGAGCCGCGTCCGGATGTGGATGCGACTTAATGGTGGCTGAGAGGCGAACATGCTTCTTTAAGAGACTCCCTGACGGCTCGGAGTGGATCGACTAAAGGATAACTGGCTCCGTGTGTGAAGGTGGACGGCGGTTGATCGAACCGCGCAATGGGACATCGCAATGGTTTTGGTTTCTCCCGGAATGACTTGCGTGCTCCAGTTGGTATTTTTCTAGCCCGGCCCAGCATTACATGAGCGGTGTAATTTGTGCTTCGGATCTTGCGGGTCTGTGGGAGTCGAGGGCGCTCGGGGCGCCATTGTTGCTATTTGGGGAGATCTATATTTCACTGTGGGATCTGAAACGCTGAGCTATTAATACTATCCTGTTTAAGTGGGTGCTCCCAATGTTATGACTCTACTCCCGAAGTAGTTGAAACGCTGTGTGGCGGTGGGGGGGGGGGGGGGGGTCGGGGAACCCGTGACGGGAACCCTCCACACATTTTCTCTTTCCTATCGTGGAATACTAGTTAACTTCGTTCCTTTCCCCTCTTTCTTTCTTTACCTTAAGGTGTGTTATTATCTCTCTCTCTTTTCTCTGATTCTCTCATCTATATTTCGGGTTCATATAATGGGCGACAGGCACGCTGCTAGGGGGGAAGGCCGTAGCCATATGCAGGGGTGCAGGGTGGGGGGATGGGGGAGGGGTGTTGTTGTTTTTCTTCCTTTCTTTTTCGTTTCTATGGCCTTCTTTATTTTTGTTGCTCTTGGCTTGTCTTCACTTTCCTCTTCTCTCTTCTTTCTTGGGATCTGCGTGGAGATAACTCTCCGCATGCTCTTCTTATTTCGGACAATGAGGGTGTTTTTTTTTAAATGCTTTGCTTACTGCGGCCTGGAACTGTTTGGTGGGAGAACTGCATTGCTTATTGATTATCCTGGTACTGTAATGGAACGCAAATACCTTACCGACAGTATTCCTGACTGTGAATATCCTGCTTATCGAATATCCCTTGATTTGTTATGTCTTAAGTGTAATGCAACAGATCCTGCTCTTTCAATTTAATTTAAAAAGAAACCTTCTTTAATCCTGCTACCTTCTGGTAATAATGCTCTCCTGGGTTACAACCGAGTATTTGAGGAGCGGAGCTTTGTGATGCAATGGACTATTTGTCTTGTTTTAACCGCTTCTGTCTTGATGGCCGAACATGGTGATCTGAACTGCTTTGATTGTAACTGATTTAAGTACCAATAAAGGTTTACCAAAAATAAAAAAATAAAAAAATAATAAAAAACTTGGCAACCCCACAAACAATAAACATACAGGTAGTGTTAGTTAAAATAATGCGGAGGGTTGATCTATGGTCCCTAACTCCTAGCATTCTACAGACTGGCTTCAGCCATTTATCTCTGGCCTGCTTATATGCTTTACATGCAAAAAGAAAATGGCCTAGAGATTCTTCCGGACATGAGCAACCTGGACATTTTAGATCCTCTTCCCTCCTGTCCTTCCACCCCGTCATAAAATTTTTGAGTGGGAGAATGCCGTATCTTAGTTTCAAAAATAGGGTTCTATCTCGAGGAGTTTGTATAAAGTCCAAAAGTGGCTCTAACTTTACAAGAAGTTTGTGTTAAAAAAATGTGTCTTTTAATGGACCCCAATTTGGGTTAAGCAGAACCTTGGCCTCTACCCACTCCCAATATAGTTTTTTTACTGTTTGTTTAGGAGGGGAGGATTGGGAGGCCCATGAGTCACTAAGGCCTAAAGATACCACAAGCTTCTTTAGATTGGTTAGCCACTTTATTTTGTTTGAAACGTTCAAGTTAATTAGCTCGTCCAGCACTAAGGCATATTTTGCTAACTCCGGGGTCCTTCTAAGTCGCACCCAGAATAGCAATGGTCGGAGTTGAACTATTTCAGAGATAGATCTTTTGCCCATATCAGAAAATAATGGTTTCAAAGGGGTCGAGAGATGGAGTGAGACTAAGTCTCTCATAAACTTATTCTCTGCCACTACCAGTGCTTTGGTGTTCTCAGTGCCCCATAATTCGGATCCGTAGACTGCAGAGGCTAACGCTTTCCCCTCATAGACTGCTAGAGCAGGGGCTATTGGTCTACTGATTGAAATTTGTTGATTCTTTAGTATTGCACCAGAGACCCTTTTAAGATTTAAAACCATTTTACACAGATGGGAATCCCAGCTCATATTATTGCTGAGTCTAACCCCAAGATAATCAAATTCATCCACTACCTCTAAAGGGGACCCATTCAAAGAAAGATAAACCTTCCTATGATTCCTTTTTGCAGACATGACCATCAGCTTCGTTTTCGCAGCATTTACCGTTAACCCACGAACTTTACAAAAGAAATTAAAACGATCAAGCAGTTTTTGCAGGACCTGGGGGGTTTTGGACATCAGGAGGGTGTCGTCAGCAAAGAGGAGTGTAGGTGTTTTCTCCCTGGCAAGGACAGAGGCATCCGCTGGGTCTTCTCTCAAGTGGTCCACCACCCCGTTTATAAAAAGGGAGAACAGGGTCGGGGCCATCACACATCCTTGCCGCACCCCTCTACTGACTGGGACCCTCCTGGTTAATTGCCCCTGGTTCCCCCATCGGATCCTTGCATAATTTCCTTCGTGAAGCTTAATAATAAACTGTAACAGGTAACTAGGGAACCCTATATCCAAGAGGACCTCCCAAAGTTTAACACGTGGGATAACGTTGAAAGCTGTTTTCAAGTCTATGAAAGCCAGATATAAACTACCACTGGTAATAGACACTGACTTCCAATAGACTGCACAGAACCGAAAGACCTGGTCCATGGTGCCAACATTGCGCCTAAACCCCGCCTGGAAGTGGGTCAAAATGTCGTATTCCATTAGCCATATCTCTGTCCGGTTTATGATCACCCTGCCAACTACTTTTTGGATGGTGTCAATTAGACGTATTGGTCTGTAGTTGGCAGGGTCCTCTCTATCACGTTTCTTAAATATGGTAATGACCTCTGCACCTTTCCATGATTCAGGTACAGGATGACCGGACTGGATTAGATTCATTATCATAGCTAGAAGGTCTGCCCATAATTCGGGTTCATGCAATAATAGGTCCTCTGGCAGGCCATCAGGGCCAGCCGCCTTTCCCGGGATTATTTTAAGGATGGCGTCCTGAACTTCTCGGGGTGAAAAAGACTCCTCATTAGTACCAAGCTCTAAGCTAGTCGCGCTCTCGATAGCCGTGACTGGGGGTTCTGGCTGACCCTCAACACTAACCTCGCAATACAGATTTAAAAAGTGGGAGTACCATTGGTGTTCAGTTATATGATTTAAAATCTGCTCTGTCCCTCTTCTATCAAGAATGTTAATCAATTTCCAAAAAAGAATGGAATTTTTCCCATAGGCTGCAACCTTAAGCTCCTGCCAATGCTCCTCCTCCCAATCCTTCTTAGCTGCTGTTATGCTTTTATAATAGTCTTGTCTAGCCATTCTCACTGCCAAAGGGTCCTTGCTTTTTATGGCCAGCGTAATGGCTTTCCTCTTGTTCCTGCAGTTTGATGTGTACCAGGGGTTGCCCTTATTAGGTTTTTGATGTGTGGATGACAACCCTGAAAGTTTTTTGACAACCCTGAAAGCAGAGAAGAGAGTGGGCCCCTCTGTCTAGTGCCCCTAGTGAGGGGGAAGGCAGCAGATAGGTGACCATTGATGAGAACTTTGGCTGTGGGGAGTTGATATAGTAGTCTGATCTAGGAGAGAAACAGTGGAGGTAAGCCCATCTGTTGTAGGATTCCCAATAGGGAATCCCATTCAACTGAACCAAATGCCTTTGTGGCGTCTAGGAAGACCGCTGCCGAAGGCAAATCAGGATCGACGTTATGAAGGATTGAAAAGAAGATGCAGAGGTTGTGCGTTGTCGCCCGCCCGGGAATGAAACCTGCTTGGTCAGGAAAAAGCAGCTTCTCCATTAGCAAATTTAAATGGTTGGCTATGACTTTGGGTAAAATGTTGGTATCACAGTTGATAAGAGACAGCAGCTTGTGGGAGTCACAGTGTATGGCTAGTATTCCAGGTTTGAGTAGGGAAGTGATGAGGGCTTCCTCATACAAGCCGGGAGTATGCCAGTATCAAGGACATCCTCGTACACTTCTTTAAGAATGAGGGCTGAGAAGTCTATGTATGTTTTCTGGAATTCAATGGGGAGTCCGTCCAGGCCGGGGGCCCTTGCCTGATTTCATTTGCATTATGGCTTCCCTTATTTCATCTGTCTCGAAGGGGGCGCAGAGAAACTCCCGTTGTGAATCACCCAGCCAGGCTAGCGCCACGTTGTTCAAATAATAGTCCAGGTCAAGGGTGTCATGCCTATTGGACGTGTACAGTGAGGACTAATGTGTGGAGAATGTGTTAAGAATATCAGTGGTGTCCCTGTAAAGTATTTCCCTTGGACCAGCTACTTCTAGGTCGTAATTGGAGAAACGGGGTCTCCGTATTGTTTCGGCCAAGATCTTTCCCGGGTGCTCTCCCTCACCATATCTAAGGGCCACACAGTGTTTATACCTGAACCTTGCCTCACGGTCCGCATTGTAAGTGTACTCTGTGAGTTTGTCTCAGAACAGGCGTCATGTCGGTCCGTCAGGGCCTGCCGCAAGACTAGTCTTCAATGCCTTAAGCTCAGAGTGTTCCCTTTATGTCCCGCAGAACAGCTGAGCTCTATGAAATGCAGAAACCGCGGATCGTGACCATGAAAACCTCCCAAACTGTTTTGACACTATCTACAGACCCTTTATTGTTCCCTAAAAACTCCTGGATTTCTTGCCTCAGCTCGTCCTGAAACACCATATCTAGCACCGTTAGGGGAGGTAGCCTCCAGTTGCTGCGCGGGAGGCCTTGACACAGGAGTATGAGCGCTATTCTTACGGGGGCATGATATGAATATGTGCACGCTAAGTGCGTCGCAGCATTAAGCTGGGGCCCAGTCCCCGTGTGAGTAGGAAATAGTCTAGTTGTGCCCATGACGCATACTAAAGCGGTGAAGTGGGTGCCTTCTGTAGTGTGTGGGTAAAGGTGGCGCCATACATCCAGTAGGCCATTCTCTGTAACTATTCCGTGCATGGGAGGGCAGCGTGTGGCGAAGATGGCCGCCTAAGTACGAAGCTCCGCACGACCATCACCATATCCGACAAATATCCAACATTAGAAGCGTGCTGCGAGCAGTGTTGGAGCAGCATTTGTCTCCTGCAATACTCCGGTGCAGTGCGAGCTAACTCCGGCTCCTATAGTTGCCTGGGCAGCACGACTAGAGATCTCGGCCTCTGCTGGGCTGTGTGAGGCTGTGATCCCAGGACTGCAGTACAAGGCGGAGGAGGTCCGACGCGTCAAGATGCTCCGTAGACCAGCTCCGCTGTGTTCGGGTAGAGAATACTGCAGATTGCCTGCAATGGAGAGACCCAGATCTGAAGCCCTCACTCCATGCTGTGTGTTGGCAGTAGACGAATGTGGTATGCAGGCAAGTTGATCGCCTGGGGAGCTCTGGCCTGCATTGGTGATGGCAACTAACGGAGATGCGCCTGCTGCGGGCAGAAGCCGGGACATTGTGCTCTCCGTGTGGGGGCTGCCCACACCAACTATTTTTTGAGGTGAGGTTGCGGCATGGCAGAGACTGTGCAGTGAGCTGCGCTGCATGAACGCTGATTGCCTTGAGCCCTGCTACCTTGAGTGCGGCAACACGGGAAAGAAGAGACCCGCCATCTTCTGCGCGCGAGCGACGACCCTCCCTGCATCCATAGCCTAGACCAGTGACTGCGTGTCTGTGAACTGGCTGCGTCTATCTCAGAGAGCCCCTGCGCCTTTCCCGCGAGGGATCCTGAGTGAATACTGACTTTGGCGCGTGTTTGTGACTCAGGAGCTGCAAAAGCCACGACTGCAAGGCTGGTGAAATGCCTTGTGAGACCATAAGGACCCTGACCCCCCATGGGCCAAAGCGTGGCGTCCACTTCGTCTACTTGCCATGAATACAGTGATGGTGTGTGTGCCTGGTCATCGGGTGCCTCGTCTTGCTACTATCCCTTCCTGAGTGTGAGGAGTTGAGCTATGATTTGGGCGCTGGTGCAGGAGCTGCGGCGCTGCCTCTGGAGCTATTCCAGGTCTCGCCCGTTGGCTGAGGGTTGCCCCTGTCTGTGAGCTATCCGCACTGGATCATGCACCTCTGCCGCTGGGCCTATTTTTGTCTGGATACTTGGGCCCTGGGCTCTGTGACAAATACGTAGTACACTGCCCTACCAATTAGACTGCGTCCCTCTGAATTGCCGGAATTGCTGGATTGGATGGTGGCTACTACATCAGCAGTTTATACCTAGCCTGGTTTGGTTATAACATTTGGGACAGTGATACTCCTATTGCAGTGATGGGCAAAGTTGACAGGACACAGCCGAAAAAAATCATTTGAACAACAGAAATCCAGGGGTCGCGACGCCACTACGGATGAAGGAGAAAACGTTCAGGACCCTCCCCAAGAAGACGCTGATTGCAACATCCACACTTTGCTTGATGCAATGGAAAAGGGATTGTGGACCTGGAGGCAACCTGAGGATCACAGGTCTGCCGGAGTCGACCCCGACTGGCAATATGGAGCAATTTGCGGGAAAACTGCTGGTCACTCTGCTTGGTAGTGCAACTTTTTTTGCCTATGTTTGTGGTTGAGAGAGCGCATCGGTCTTTAGGCCCACGCCCTCCTCCTGGTGCTGGCCCGAGACCAATCATAGCTAAACTACTTAATTACCGTGACCGGAATGCAGCGCTGAAAGTCGCCAGGAACATACACCCTCTGCAGTACGAGGGCTCTACCATCTCGCTGTTTCTGGACTTCACGTTACGAGTACAAGAGGCGCGCAGACAGTTTGCTCCCTTGAAGAAGCAGCTCAGGAAGCAAAGTATTGATTATGCCATGTTGTACCCCGCTAGACTCCGTGTGAACCAACAAGGCCAGTCGAGAATTTTCACAGACCCTAGGGCCCTACAGAAGGCCCTGAAAGACTGGACAAAGGATAAGCGTCGTAGCCCGGAAAGGGACTCCAGTGAAGGGGCAGTTGCTGAGCGATCAGGACTGAACTTTTTGACCTTTCTTCCTCACAGATAAGCATGTCTCTCAAGGGATTATTGTTGTAAGGTCTCTTAGAAATGCTACAGTGGTACTGTAATTTGCAATGTTTACCTTTGTTGCACTACAAGCATGGGTTGGGAATTACATGAGGGATCTCGGCTGGGGGTGGAACTTACTGCTGATATGTGACCAATTAATGACCTCTGTTACACTTTGATAAGTAGCCACCGGAAGGGGCTGGAGTTACTCTATATTTTTCAAACGCTTCAAAAAAACAAGCTGATGGTGTGCGGGGCAGAGGCCTGATTGAAGTCTACCAGTTTAATTTCTTTAATTGCAGGAGAGTTAGCTACCTCTGCCCACACGTGAAATACTCACTTGGGAAATTGTGTTCAGGGGTTAGGGTGGGGGGACAACTTCTTTGTGATTTTCATTGAATTGCTTAAGTTTGCAGTTTTTCTTGATGCCAATCGAGGGTGGACGGGCTGTCAGGTTATCGACCGGGCCCGGCGTGGGGATAGTTTGGTTTGCCATATATTGGAGACACTATGCAAAGCACATGACGAATGCACACACAGGCAGATCCAATGGCGGAAATAAATATACTGGCAGCACCTGCTCCTGACCTAGCTAATTGGTCTTCCCATAAGTCTGCGGCGCCGCCGACAACACGTGCCCTCAAATGGAATGTGAGGGGACTTAACAATCACAGGAAACTGCGGAAGGTACTGGCGTATTTAGCAAGACATAAAATAGACATTGCACAATCTAGGAGACGCACCTCCCCCTTGACAGTCCCATGCTCCGTACTAAGGGTTTGCACGGTTCTGCACATGCATCGGGATTTACTATACACGCCTGTGGAGTGCTTACTTGGGTTCGACCTAGATCGTCCCTCTCACTTGTACCTTCGTTTACTGTCGTGGACGGACGATATACTATATACAGGTGCCGGGGAGAAGGCTTAGATACCCTGATAATTAACATATATGGACCTAATTACGACAACCCTGACTTTTAGGCTGCACTGTACAACAAGATGGCTCACTGGGAGACAGAACAGCAGCTTTGGGGTGGCGACCTTAACCTGGTTCTAGACCCTAACAAGGATCGTTTAGGGGGACCGGAAAGAAGACTTATAGCATCAACTAGAACGCTTTTAGATGTTATGACTCAAGCGGATTTACATGACCTGTGGAGGCAGAGATTCCCTGACAAAGGGGGGTTCACACATCATTCAGCATTTCATGACTTAGATACATGCATAGACTACTGGTTGGCCACTGGCCAACTGTACGGTCACACGCGGGCATGTGAGGTCCTTCCCTGTACACTTTCAGATCATTCCCCAGTCTTGTTGGTCTTGGCTGCCCCCCAGAAAACAATTCCCCTGTTTACCTTTCGGTTCCCTCCGTACTCCCTGCTGGACCCCCTCTTTAAGGAAGAGCTAGCTGATGCGATCAGAATGTACTTTGAAAAAAATATTGGTTCGGTGGAGAGCTTCCAGGTCGTGTGGCAAGCATTTAAGGTCTACATACGGGGTGTCACTATGTCCAAGGATTCGGGAGTCCTTAGAGCACTGCGCACAAAGCTTACAGATCTGGAAACAGTGTCAGCTAACCTGGAGAAGCGTTTGTTGGTGGGACATGATGAGGAGGTATTGAGGGAACTCAAGACCCAGCTAGATGAATACCACAATATCGCTGATACTGAGGTCAAGCACCTTGGTAAATACGCGACGGCCGGTTCTTATGGCGAGGGTGAGCGCACGGGTGGGGTACTGGCTCGTTTGTTAAAGAAGAGGCGGGATTATGCAGCTGTATTGTAAATTAAATCTGCAGAAGCGGAGACACTCACTACTAGCACAGACATTGCTGAGAGATTCAGGCAATTCTACTTGAATCTATACACCTCTCGTAGTTCAGGTTTGGAGGAAGACATATTGGACTATTTGTCTCATATTAAACTACCCTGACTGACTAACAGTCATCGTGAGTTCTTGATGTGCCCCCTGCAGAAAGAGGAAATTACTCTAGCGCTCTCCAGTATGAAACCAGGTAGTGCTCCGGGAGTGGATGGCCTGACTGTGGCCTTCTATAAGGCTTACTTAGATTTACTTTTACCGCACTTGAGCACTCTTTTTGATGATATGTGCATCTCGGGCACAATTCCATCTTCTATGAGAGAAGCTATTATTGTTGCCATACTGAAGCCGAATAAGCCTTCGGAGGAATGCTCTCTCTCTGCTCAACTTTGACACTAAAATTTGCCCTTGGTCCTACGGTTGATCGCGCCGGAACACGCAGGGTTTGTCCCGGGCCGCGACCTCACATATAACGTCCGTACGGTATTCAGAGCGCTCCAACACACCAAGCCGGATGTTCTGACAGTCGCGGTCGTTCTAGATATGGAGAAAGCCTTCGACTCTGTTGAATGGCCTTTCATGAGGCAGGTCCTGTCGAGGATGGGACTGGGCGAGGTATATCTGCAGTTACTAGGTGTGCTGTATTATAAACCCGCAGCCAGAATAAAAATTAGGGACTTAGTGACCGACTCAAAATATATGACTAGAGGCTCTAGACAAGGCTGTCCACTTTGCCCGATTCTCTATGCCTTGGTTGCAGAACCCTCAGCCTATGCACTCCGTGAATACCACAGGTACAAAGGTATTCGTATCCCAGGCTATGAAATCATAGTCTCAACTTATGCTGATGACACCCTGCTATATGTGCGTGACCCTGAACGCCATCTCTCTTCTGTACTTCGAGAAATAGTGCTTTTTGGAGGGGTGTCCGGACTACATGTCAACTGGCCGAAGTCAATTATTTTTCCCCTCACCCCTGCCATGACTCAGTTCAACCCTGACTACCCGTTGCAGTGGACAACAGACTCTGTGAGAAATTTAGGTATCCAATTACATTCTGACGCAGACGTTGTCTTAAAAGAAAACTATGGAGTTCTAATCAGTAAACTGGAGGATGAGGTGGAGAGCTGGATCAGGCTGCCATTGTCTCTCCTTGGCAGAATGTCTATAATGAAAAGGGTTGTCTAACCTCGCCTCCTGTTCCTCTTCATCAACATTCAGATGGTTCTTCCAGGTGTATTTTTCACAAAACTCACGACTTTGATGGTTAGGCTGGCTTGGGCGGGCGAACAACCCAGGGTTAAATGGCAAATACTCACGTTACCCTACCATATGGGAAGACGAGGAGCACCTGATTTCGATTTTTACTATAGGGCTGCACAATGCGCACATGCATATCACTGGATACATGGCCCGCTAGACAGTCCCCATTTGGGCATCGAGAGAGCAGTGACTTCCCCTCGCCCATTGCCCATGATGCTCTTCTCCCCTCCTGACCAGAGGACCTGTATACTTGACTCATCAACACGACTGTACACGCATGGCACCACCTCTGAAAGCTACAGTCTGGGGCCCTCATGTATTCTCTCCTGGCCCCGTTGGAATGGTGCAGTTGGTTGCCTCCATGTAGAGACGCAGGTGTTGTGCAGGCGCTCAATTCTATGGGAGTCGGAACTATAGGTGGCTTGTTTGACGATGGTACGGCTAGATACTGGGACAGCTTGGGTGGGGAGGACATTAGGCCCACTCTCCTCACCAGATTCCAATTTCACAGGACCAGACATGCGTTAGGTCAGCTTCTGGGGGGGGGGGGGGGACCTGGCAGAACCTCCGGAGCCAGCTGCCCTTACACTAATCATAAAAGCTAAAGAACCATCAAGGCTTGTCTCCAGAATCTACACCCTTACTAGGTCCTGTAGAAAGAACTATTTTACCAAAGCCCGCCTAGCTTGGCAACGGGACCTAAACAGGGACATTGAGGATGAAACATAGATATACTGCTGTGCTGGCACAAAGCGTATCTCCCTTAACGGGCGACACTGGTTGACTCACTTCAAATATCTCAATAGGGTTTATTATTCCCCCAGATGGATTTCACTGCCACTGCCTGAGAGTAGACTCCAATCGAGCGCTGCAACAAAAGAATAGCTGACTTTATGCACTTGGCTTGGCCTTGTCCAGGTATTGCAAGATTCTGGGAAAATGTCTTCTCAGAGATGGCAGCAATTATAGGGCAGGAGCTAGAACTGGAACCGGCCCTGGCGCTACTTGGCTATTCTAAACAAATACCTAAGGAGCTACGTTGATTGGTAGACATGGGACTGCTGATGGCCAAACGTAGTGTTGCGAACTGTTGGATGTGCGTCCCGTTTCCCACATCTGCACAATGGGCGAGGGACATGCTGTACTGCTGCACCCAAACGGAACACTATAATGAGCTCCTCCCCCCGCAATAGGCTTCTGGGCCCTGTACGGTGCATATATAGAGCTACTAGGGACGGTCGGGGGGAGACTGTTGAGGAAGAGAGCCAACAGTGAATGTATCTAACCCTACTGGATTGTGAATTAGAGGCCAGATTTGGCAAGCACTGGGCGGCTTATTGTGATACATGATTATATGGTGTTTAGTGATATACAGTTAGACTTTGAGATTGAATATGCACAGTATTTTACCTTCTTGGTTGCTGGAGGGTGCAGCGTGCTGCCTACATGCTATATGATGCTGTTTACATATTGTATTATTTCTGCCCTGTAATGTGAACTTGCAAAATTTACTTGTTGATGTACTGTCGTGCGAAGGAGCAAGTGTCCTGTTATGAAGATTTTTGCAATATGTCCTTAATTTGAAATAAAAATAAATAAAACATTTAAAAAACTATGCCGTGCAGAACTTTGTGTGATCTGTTGTAGTGTTGTACCGAGGGGTTGGATCTGTCTACAGTTGGTTTAAGGACAATGTTAAAGTCCCCACCCTAAATTATGTGTGTAGACCCGATCGCCATGATCTTTCCCCAAAGAACAGTGAAGAAATCAGGGGAGTTGGTGTTGGGGCCATAACAGCAGGCCAGGGTGACCGAGGCTGTGCCTAGCCTGCCCCATGCAAGACAGTATCAGCCATGGGGATCATGCTCTGATCCAATCAAAGCGAAGGGAGTACATTTTTTGATGATTATAGACGTCCTTCTGGAATAGAAGGAATAAGAGGAAAAGATCCTATGTTCAGCCCATTTGTGCGCGAAGTTGTTCTTGTGTTGAGGATGGATATGGGTCTCTTGGAGCATAGCAATATGGGTCTGGTGCCTGTCTAAGTATGCCAATATTTGGCAGCGTTTCCTAGGGTCTTCCAACCCTCTGACGTTCCATGTGATGATCTGTAAAGTGGGAGGAGTTGTCAGGCTAGGCATTGTCTAGAGCGGGTTGCAAAAGACAAAAGTGAATACGCCATATGCATGAAGTAGGTAGGAAGAACAAGGGCAGTAATACATCTGTTTGTCATGTGTGTTTCGTGCACTGTGAAAGAATGTCAAGAACAATCCCAATCCCGCCCCCTTCCACTGGGGCATCCCAAACATGCCAGCAAGGTGTAACCCAACCCCCTCCCTAATCCCCAACAACATCATGAACGTACTGAGTACAACTATGCAGTGTGAAAACAAACTAAAGGGGAAGCACCCTCGAGGGGGACTCCCAGGTGCATGCATTGTTTTGCCCCACCCTCTGAGAGCTGGATCAATGGAGTGGACGAAACTCAGAGAGGGCAAGGGTGCCCAGTGTTGAATGTTATATAGTTCCAGTGTGTCACTTATATGATTGACGGCGGCAAATGAACAGTTCTGGGTGAGGTCCGCCACCAGTCTCCTAAGGTGTGTCGTCACTGCGCCGCCCCAGATTGCTCAGAATGCGCATGTGACATGGTGCTGGCAATAGTCATTTAGGGTCCGGAGATCTTGATCTTGGTGAGAAAACAGGAGAGGCAGATGATGTGTTGCTGCGTTTGAGGCGCTTCAGAAATTAATCTTCTTGGTGCGGTTTAGTTAAAAAAAGTTTGTTTGCCTTGGTGCGTAACTCGTAACCGCTCTGTAGAAAGCAGAGCATAATCAATTTGAGCCTCTCGTAATTTTTTATTGACAGGCATGAACTTACGCCTTTCTTTCTGGACAGTTGCTGTAAAGTGTGAAGATGGTAAAGTTATTTCCTTCGAAAGTGAGCCGGCGTTTTTCCGGAGCTGCTTTGAGGGCAACATCCCGATCCCGGTAATTGAGGAGCCGGGCTATGATGGGGCGACGTGTGCTGCAGGGGGGAGGCCTGGAGCCGAGGGATCTATGCGCCCTTTCGACCATGAATTGGGACGAGAAGGATTCCGCACCTATTGTGTCACACAACAATCGTTCTATATACTCCTCCATCTTACCAGTATTGGTGCTCTCGGGAATGCCGAGGACGCGAATCTTATTCCTTCTACTGCATTCCTTGAGATCCTCGTTTTTTGCTGCGATGATTGTTAGCAGTTTGTCCATTTGCGCCATATTGGTCTGGAGATGAGCAGTGGAGTCATCGCTGTCAGAGATACAACGCTCTGTTTCTTTAATGCGTTAGTCGTGCCCTTCCAATTTATAAACAATGGCATCCAGCCAGTTATGCATGGTATCCATTTTGGCTGCAAGAGATGTCAGGCTTTGGTGCATCTCCAGAATAAGGCTTTCATGTCATCGTCAGGTGTGGGTGACGACCGACTTGCAGGTTCGGCTCTGGCCTGTTCTGGGTCTTGCTGCAGTGTTCGGCTGCCTTTCTTGTCCTCGAACGTCAGCCTCAGTTGCCATGTGTCAGGCTTCCCCATGTTCGAAATAGTAACAGCTCCTGGACAGTTCCTGCTAATGCTCACTCGGTGTGTGAGGTCCCTCGACGTGGCAAGATAAGCGTAAGCAGCGTCTATGGACCGGTTGTAGTCAGGCAGCCCAATATTAGTGGCGGCATCAGCTGTCCCTTAAAGTTGGGGTATCAGAGGGCAGATGGATGAGAGGTGTAGCAGCACGTCCCAGGCCTGCCTGCTAGTGAAAGGGTTTGGACGCCAGGAGGATAAGAATACTGAGTTCTCACAGTGTTGGTCCTCGTGCCTGTGCTGTAGGTTCTGGTGCGACTAAACGCTGATGAGGGGCCTTCAGTGGGCTGTGGGGGATCACCTCTGTTGCTTGGGTGACTTGTGATGCTGTATCGTTGGCTGTCCCACAGTGGGTCTGTAGTGGCGCGGGTCCAAGGGCCGAGATGTATGCACTGGTACTGGTTGTTGAGAACTTTTCCCAAGTCCCTGGGTGTCAGGAGTAGCTCAGCCCATTTTGAGATGGTAGAGAGGTGGCAGCAGTTATGATTTAGCGGGAGTGCGGGATCCCCCACTACGAATAGTGGAATGCCAGTCCTGATGAGATATTGTGGGCACACTCACCGCAGCCTCAGATCACACTGGACGTGAGGCCCAGTTGTCCTGTGGGTGCTGCGGCGCTCAAGGGAGCGTGTCTGCCAGAGTGCAGCGCTAGGGACCTTCGGCTCATGCACCGCCAGGCAGCGTTGCGGCAACAGATCGCAGTGCGCCTCCAGCAACGATATGCAGCGTAGCTGCACCGAAGTGTACTCACTTCAATCACTTGGCACTTGCAGTCCTCTGGGAAGGTTTGTAGGGCAAGGTGGGAGAGAACTACGGCAAAAGTAGTAGCTGGGACTCGCTCTCTAATGAGTCGATGCCAGGAGTGAATCTCGGGCTCCTAAAGCAGCTGTTCTATTAATGGAGCGCTAGCCGCCGGGGTGGTCTGTCTCATTGTTTGAGCAGATTCCAGCGGGTTGTGGTGTGCATCCCTGGAGCGGGGATAGCTTGCGCTGCAGTTCCGCCGGCCCTTCTGTGCCGCCGCCTCAGTGGTGCAGTTACTTGGGCTAAAGTCTGTGTACCCCCTGGCGTAGACCTCCCCACAGGCGGTGATGTGCTGGCGGCTATTATGTATGGCTGATCTCCGGCCCCGGGGAGATTACAGCAGGCCTGCAAGGGCAGCGGGATGGTGGCTGTGAGGAAGAGTGTTTTTTGCAGGAGCGCGGGACCCCTCTACTGCTGCTGGTAGGTGCGGAGGCAATCCCAATACTAAGGATTAGGGATGGGAAGTCCAAGCACTCACTGTTACGGTCGTTAGTGCCGAGCTCAGTATGCACGCCAGTTATGAGGCCTATGCACCTTGTGGGCACAGCAGCGCTTGCGTGAACAAGTCTACCAGGTCGCTGAGTCTAGCACAGCGCAGTTCCTCCAGCAATGATACAGCAGTGGTCAGCGACGTGCTGCTAGTGTGAAACTTTTGGTATTGCTGCACAGGTGTGTGGACACTTCGTTACTGTAGTGAGCATCTGGACAGGATTTTTGGGCGGATTAATACACAGAGCGGCAGGAGCCTCACTCAAGTGCGGCCATCTTGCTAGTGTGCCACCTAGCGCCCCCCTGCAGTAAAATAAGTTATTTATTTAGAAACTGCAGCACTTCCATGTCAAATCAATTTTCATGGCTAAACAGAAGAAAACTACAATTCTGAATTGCGTAAATAATATTCAAATACCTTTTGAAGTGTTTTAAAATGTTATTCAAACTGTCTCTGACATTTTACATTTCTTTTGACAGGCTAATCCTGAAACAATAAGTTATGACACTTCTGTCGCCAGCTACAACAGTGCATCAAGCAAAACCGGGTCAGCATCTGATAAGCCAAAGAAATCAGAGGTGTGTAAAACAGCTGACATAGCTATCAACCTCCAATGTCATCAACTTCTGTTTCTCTCAGATGTAGAATTTTCTATAAAACAGTATTATGTTGTATACACAAATACAGAAAGGATGGATTAGATATCAACTGGAAGTAGCTGAATTTTGCTTATTTTAAAGTTTGTTTTCCTTTTCATGATGTAGGGTAGAGGTAGGGTAGAGGTACCTCTTAAAGTATGATGGTTTGTCTTGTTTCAGCAGGTGTATGATTGATAGGTTTCTACTTATCATATTTTTATAAGAATGTAATACGTTGATATGCTCTCTTGTATCATAATGACATTTGCAACTGTAATTGAGAAGCTATGCACCTAAATTATTTGGCACAATATGGTTAAAATAAATGATCATGCTAAAAAGAAAAGAGTCCCTATATAATTGTTCTTTTACAGTGAGGAAGGTCAGTTAGTAGATAATTCGTTCCAGACTTCTTGCAAGGAAAATCAAAGTATGTTCTTTCTGAAAATACTTTCTAAGTTCAATTGACAGGATCAAAGGGCCTGGTTTAGAGTTCTGAGTACAGTTTGCACTACATCAGGGTGATGGTGTAAAATACGTCTTTCCATATTTGACAGAGTACCCGTACTCAACAAGTTAGAGATGTGCCCTGTGGACATCGCTGATCATGGGCAGGAACCTCCTTTAAGTTGATTCCTGTCAATGTGTTCAAAGTTTGAAGGGGAGTATTGTCAAATTGACAGACATTCATCAAACTTTTAGCATGTATTTAGTTTTTCAAAAACAAACTCCCAAAGCTGGTGTGTGCTTTTGAAAAATCAAGAAGTAATGACTAAAGCTCTCCCCCCTGGTGTGAGGGCCATTTAAACAGGTTCACAGAACCTTACCACCAGGTTTGCTCAGTGGTGACAGACAGTTTAAACTGGTTGATTCGCTGAAACTCCTACGGCCCGTACTCCATGGGGTCATCAGAGCTCTATCTCGGCGAGGGAGCTGGAGCAGGTTCTGTCTTCAAGATGCTTACAGTCTGCACATCTGTAAATCAGGTGGGCAAACAGAGGCTTTGGTACCGAGGATAATCTGTCTCAGTTACCCTCTCATACGAACTCTCTATCAGGCCCAAAATTTAGAAATGGTATGGGACAGGGAACACATCTGGCCAAGGTCAATATCTTGGCCACATTTATGCTCTCTATAGTTGGGCACTCTGTTATTTGGGTAAATAAAATGGGAGGCCAATAAATAACGGAAAAATAATCAGGAAGAGCACAGGTAAGTATAAGGCAATGGTAAGGTAGAGTGTAATGGAAGCATTTACTTGAAAACAAAAAAAAAAATAAGGGAAACAGACTGGTTCAAGAATGGGGAAAACATATGGTGTCTTCCTATAAAAAGAAAAAAAACAGAAAGGCTACAGGTAAGTATTAAGGGTAATGGTGAAATAGGAAAAGGATTACAGTGAGGGAAAGAGAGGGAAAGTGTGGGTTCCGCTCTTTAAGAGACAAATCGTAAGAGGTTAAATATTTGTTTTGTGGAATGAAAGGTGGAGGCATATTTTCCTAATGAAGAGCAATGGGAAACTGGATATGTTAGTGGTGTTGAAGTTCAATAGAATGTCAAATCAAGGTGAGGGGTAATAGTGTTTTGGAAACATGGTACAGGTTAGTGGAGATTTGGGGGTAGCAGAAGCACAGAAGTCGATTACTTCAGTTTTTGAGGAAATAAGCCCACAGGCGTGTAGAATCACTCTTCCTAAACCAGTTACAGATTTAGGACTGGAGCATAGGTATGAATGAAGGGGGGGAGAAAAAGATTTGTTTGTCATCAACATAGAAGTGGTTTGAAAAGCCTAGAGAGGACACTGTCACCGTGAGATGTTGTGCAGATGTGGACCCATGACAAACCTTAGGGGTGCCAACTGAGAGGATTTCAAATGAGGAAAGGGAGCAGAGCCTAGTGCTAAAAGAGTTCAGTGGCATTGCATGAGGTGTGGAGGAATGGAGATGGACTCACTGGAGATACAAGGCTGACTTTTAAGTGAGGCATCTCCTCCACTGCACACTCATTAAAGCGCTCCCAAGGCTGGGAAGAATAATTGTCTCTTGTGGACTGGCTGCCAGAAAGTTGGATGAAAGGTTTGATTAAAAAGTCAGGCCTTAAATTGAGAGGAGATTTATTAAAGGGGCAGGCTTTGGTTGAAGACCTCATAAGAGCACACAGAACAAATGCAGGAAATTGTATTAGTGATTTACTAAGAGACATTGCCAAGCAATTACTGTAATGTGTAGCGCCACCACTAGTAGTCTGGCCCTCAACACTGGAATACAAAATGAATATTGCCTTTCTCACATCTCTTTTTTTTGTTGTAAATTGATTAGGCTTGATCTGTTTGGCAACACAGTTATGGGATTCACCTCTCACTTGGTTATCGCAAATAAAATTGAGATGGTGGTTTCTATTATCAATCTATTAGCGAGTTGTCTGAACGTCCTTATCAATGTTGGGAAATTATATAAACAGCAATCCAAACTCACATAATGATGCAAACACCGAAGCTATGTCTTCAGAATAAAAATCTTGCATCTATTCCATTAGCAAGAAACGTGATGTACTCAATCAATTATTTTTTCTCTGAAATACTGAAGGCCTCTGACAACTAGGAGACAGGTATGGATCCATGGAGGTAATACCCATAGACATGTATGACCGTTGAGAGTTGAAATATATTTTTGCTTTTGTTTATAAGGGGCCTACTACAACTTTCTGTCCATCTTCAATTCCACAAAATTATTCAAGGGAGTAACATAACATCTCCTTTTACAAAGATAAGCCATCACCCCTGACATTCAAGGCCAGGCCACCCTTCAACATTTTAATGGCCAAGTCCAGCAACTTTGGATTCTCTCATATGTAAAATATGTATATATAATTTATGACAATGATTTTGCCATATTAGTCTTCTTTAAGTTACTATTTCCTCCCATGCACAAAGGGGAAAATAAACTGAAAGTCTGCTTGACCGACCATGCTAAGGATAAATGATGTGATGCAATGGTTCTAACAGATACAAAATGTTCCTTGTTAGGAGCCTAAAGTTTTTTGCTTTCTTTAAAAGAATGATCATCTTTAACAGTAGCAACAATGTTAAAATAGTTTACATAGTTATCCAGTAATTTCATAAATTCACATGCTTGAATCATTCACCGTCGTCGAAGTGGGACTTCGACGGTACCATAGCAAAGCACTATGCAATTGTATCATAGGCTATAATGGCAACAGAAGGTTAGTTTAATAGCCTATGTCCTTTTTAAAAAAAATAAACAAACTTGAACTATTTTATTTATTTTTTATTTATTTTTTAAACTTATATGGCGCAAACAGCTACCCAAGAAGGGTTTCCCGGCGCCTGAGAGCACAACAGCATGGATGGAATAATATAACAGAGGCCGTTCAAAGTTACTGATCGAACAACCAGGTCTTTATCTCTTTGCGGAACCTGGAGAGACTTCCCTCCTTTCGTATGTGAAGTGGCAGTGAGTTCCAGATAGTGGGACCCTGGTGGGCAAAGGATCTTCCTCCCATCCTGGAGAGCTTGAATCTAGGTACATAGAACTTTTCTGCTGATTGGGACCGTAAGTTTCTTGTAGGGATATAGGGATGAGATAGTGTCTGAAGGTATTTAGGAGCGGTACCTGATTTGATTTTAAACATGTAGTTTAATGCCTTAAATCTGATACGATTTTCCACCCTCAACCAGTGCAGTTCACGCAAGTAGGGGGACACGCTGGTGTTTTTAGGTATATGGCAAAGAAGTCGGGCAGCCGTATTTTGTACCAGCTGCAATCTTTTTAAGACTGCCTTGTTTGCCCCCAGATACAAGATGTTCCCGTAGTCAAGCCGGGATGTAATTAAGGCATTGGCTACTGTTTTTTGCATAGGGATAGGCAACATCCACAGGATCTTCTTGAGCCATTTTATGATAGTAAAGCAGAGACCCACTACTTTGCTTGCCTGTTGCTTCATGGACAATGTATTGTCCAAAATTACTCCCAAATTTCTTGCATGAGGCACTGGTGTTGGAAGATCTCCCATCTGGGCAGGCCAGTGTGATGTACTGCAGAGCTCTGGCTGTTTGCCCAGAAGGAGGATCTCCGTCTTGTCTCCATTTAATTTCAACTGGTTGGTTGTCATCCAGTTGAAGATGTTTAGGAGACCATCTTTAAGAGAGGACGAAGATGACGATTGGGATTCAGACAACGAGAAGACAATTTGTGAGTCGTCTGCATACGTCATAAAGGTGAGTCCCGCTTTTTCCACTAGATCTGCTAAGGGTCTAAGATATAGATTGAAAAAAAGCGGGCTGAGGATGGAGCCCTGTGGTACTCCATGAGGGGAGTTGAAATGTCCAGAGCACTATGACCAATCGGGCGACAGCATCCTCCAGAACATTCTCAACAGAGGCTCAACTCTGTTCTACTGCATGTCGTGGAAGGGAATCTCCCTGAGCTCAGCTCAGTTTTCTTCTAGTATTTGGAAAATTTCACCTTGTCTGAATCTTCAAAAAAGGAGCCTTCAGATCCTGCACATCTGGTGGGAAGAAGAGATTATATGTGGACGTCCCACATAAAGAATGCCTCTATTGCCTTCATCCTCAACATACAGTGAAGGACTGCAAGGTATGTCACACTTTCTCATCAAAAATACTGCGACGCAGAAAAGCCAAGCTTTTATTTTGGCTCCAGAGGTCAAAAACTATCTCTTCAAGTGTAGAGAGTGACACTTATGCTAAGCCTCATTAAAGGCAAAGATCCCACGACCAGGGGACCTCTGAAGACAACAGAAAAGCACAAAAGACTTCCCACCATGGGTCTTTTAAAATCATTCAGAAAAAGGTGAAAACACAAAGATTCTCCTAAAAAAAGTGCTTCCTCAGAGCCTACTACTCGAGCCACCAAGTCTTCAAAGCCCTTGCTTACCTCTTCAGAACCATCGAGGACGAGACATAAAAAGGTACAATTCATGAAGACTTCTCTGTTGGCGACTCCGTCATCAAAGCGCGCTATACCGACGATCACCAATGTTTCCTCCTCTACATCATCAACAATGCTGACAAAGTCCCCTTCAGCCATCAATGCACCCATTTCTTTGACTAATCTCTCCTCATCGATGAAGATTACAAAGTTGACTTCACCATGGACAATCCTGCCACCGACGCCAACATCACTGTTGATAATGATCTTGCTGTCGACGCCCCAGTCCACGGAATTATCGTTGTTGAAGCCTTCATCGATTACATTGTTGACAACTCCATCACCGATGATACAAGTATCAAAAACTCTTCTGAGGCCTCTTGTCACTTCCCCAAGCAAAGTGTCTCCTTATCCTCCCCACCATTTACTTGATGATTTGGATAATTCCAAAGATGAGCAGTCATATGGAGATGCCCATAGCCCATCTGATTTACAAGTCAAGTATCAGGAGGACGAAGATGAGGAAGAGCACTCTTACTATGGACATTATTATAAAGCACATGCAAAACATCATTATTCCTGTTTCCATGCTTAAGAGCAGCCGTCTACTCCATCTGAAGTACAAGTACCCTTTTAGTTGGTGCAAGATCTGCAGGTGATGCTGCAGGATTATAGCAAATGTTCCTGGACCCTGCACAGTAGCTACATGCGCAACCCCCTCCACCACCACGTGTCCCATCCACTCCAAATCCTATGCCACCGCCTACAACACCAAAGATGAGGCCTGCCTCTATTATCGCTCGGCCACCCAGGGGTGAGCCATCAATATATTATGAGGATAACAGGCAGGAGGGTGAGATTCATTACACCTATCCACCTGACGGTGAGTGGGATGACTATGTAATATCCTCTCCATCACAACCAGCACCACACCCCTTGGAGTCCCCTGCTGAAGATGTTGGGGTTTCTATAATTTGATGGAAAGGGCTGCAGCGTGATTTGAATTGCCTATGTCAATGAAGCAATCCGATTGCTTCCTGTATGGCTTTAAGGTTAAGGAACAAGTACGCAAGTCTCTTTGAGCCATCCTAATAACAGATCACATCTCAGAAGAGGGCATACAGCTAATGAAACTCTGGCATCTGTGACAGCTTTGGTACAATGCATTGATCAGAAGTACAAAGCCCCTGATGATTCTCCTGCCTGCCGCATATGGTATTCCAAAGCAGATTTGGTGGTTTCACAAGCAGCACAGTGTTGTTACAAGAATCCTACCACTTGAATCTATGCCCCCTTCAACAAAGAGAGCAGAAGATTAGATACATAGGAAAACATTTCTCCACAATGTCTTCCCTTTCTGTTTGTGCGGCTAATTCTTTAGCCATTTTAGGTCACTATGATAGACAAATGTGGTCAGATATCTGTGCATTAATAGACCTTATGCTTGAAGATTGGAAGGCAGAGGCTCAGAAGATACTGCAAGAGGGAAACCGCACATCGTCCAAAATTATAGATTGTGCAATTGATATTTTTTTCACTGGTTTCTGCCAGCTGGCCGAGATGGCTGTTTTGCGGAGACAGGGATGGTTAAAATTAACGTCATTCAGATCAGAGCTCCAATCAAAAATTCTTGATATCCCATATGATGGTAACACGTTATTTGGAAAACATATTGATGATGCTTCGCTTGCCATGAAAACCGACACAGATACCCCAAAATCCCAGGGCACATTGCAGTTTCATAAATTTCTCTTTTGGGGAGATTGCGGCAGAGGTTTTTCTTCATACAGTGGAACCTATCAGAGCTATCAACAATATAGACCCTATGAGACGCAATATAGACCACCCTATCAACAACAGCAGTACCGCCCTCTACCTTCTACCACCTAATCAAGACAAGCATCACGGCTGAAGGAGCCCACCCAGTCCATTGAGGTCACACACAAACAGTAACCTGAATTGGATGCCAGCTAATACCCCCTCACCTTTACCTGTGAGTGTGAACATCTCATACCATCTTCACCAATGGAGAGAAATTACAAGTGGCAAATGGGTATTAGATAATGGTGACCTATGGTCATACCCTCAAGTTCATAGAAACACATCCAAATCGGCCTCTAAGAGATTTGTCCCCCCCAGTCTTCACTTATTACGAGAAGAGACCCTCATCATACTTACCAAGGGTGCAATCCGCGAGTACCCTTCAATCGGAAAAACACAGATTTTTACTCTAGTTTTTTTCCTCATCAAGAAGAAATTAGGACGGTGGATACCCATTCTAGATCTAAAAGCACTCACCAAATTCCTAAAGAAGCAATCGTTTTCTGTGGTCATTCTGCCAGACATCCTGCATCTCTTAAACCATGCAGATTACGGGACCACCCTTGATTTGCAAGATGCATATTTTCACATCCCAATTCACCTCAAGCATCCCAATACCTTGTTTTACAGTAGCGGGCATCCACTACCAGTTCAAGGTCTTACCATTTGGCCTCAAATCCGTCCCTAGAATCTTTACAAAATACCTGGCACCAGTTGCAGCCGTCCTCGGTAAACGCAGTCACCAGGTGTTCCCCTACCTGAAAGACTGACTACTAAAAGTGAAAAACACTGATGCAGGCTTCCAAGGTCACTCAAAATTGCATTGCCCTCTTTCACAAATTGGGCCTCACATTAAACCTTCAAAAGTCATGTCTCATCCCACGTCAATAGATAGCGTTTCTAGGCTCTATTCTTGATACCAGACAAGACAGTAAAAGGCTTTTCTAGAGATACAGCAGAAGCTAGTTCAATTAGCTCTCAAAATTTCCAGGAAAAGGGCTGCTTCAGTACATCTGTACATCTGCAATCCATATCATGCCCCCTGCAGGCCTGAGGATGAGGCCTTTACAGGAGGAGCTACAACTCCAATGGATACAAACAGAGAGGTTGTTTGGCTACCTAAAAAAATAAACACGTCAAAAATGGTCCAAGCTTTCAACACTTAGACTCATATATCACACTTTTCCAAGGGCCTCACATTTGTACCATTGATACTGGACTTCATTATAACAACGGATGCCTCTCTAGAAGTTTGAGATGGACATCATCAGGATGTACAAATCCAGGGCAAGTGGTCTGTATCCCTAAGGACTATGCATATAAACCGCCTAGAGCTCAAAGCCATTTTCCTCACTCTCCAAGCTTTCCTGCCTTTCATACAGGGATCATCAGTGATGGTATGTACAGACAACCCTTCCAGTATTTACTATGTAAACAAGCAAGGAGGAACAAGGTCCTTTGCTCTCTCCCTAGAACATCAAAACCTTTGGCACTGGCTCACAACATCACCCTCAAGGCAGAACGTGTTACAGGAATGAGCAATACTTTAGTGGATACGCTCAGCAGATCCCTAGAAAGTTGCCACGAATGCGGAGTTGGACAAACTTTTTCACCTTTGGTGCAAACCACATCTTGACCTCTTTGCCACCAGCCGCAACAGCAAATGCCGCTTTTACGCCAGTTGGCACCCACTCCTAGGATCATGGGGAAATACCTTTTGATAAGATGGTCCGGGATATATGCGTACACTTTTACCACCATCCCCATGATTGGAACGGTTCTCAGCAAGATGAAAGTGTAGGGATGTTGCTTGGTCCTAATAGCTCCCTAGTGGCCCGGCAGTATTGGTTTACAGAGCTCCTCCTGCTGTCAAAGTCCAAGCCGGTTCAACTGCTGGCCAAACCAATGCTCCTGACAATGAACCAGGGCCAAGTTCTGCACCCATATCCACATAGAATCAACCAATAGATGCTACAGACTAATGTGGAAAAGATTCGTTTTATGGTGTCAACAATGCAACTTACACCCCCTAGAAGGCCACCGGAACAAATCTTATTGTATCTTCTCTTTCATGCCCGTTCAAGTCTGGTGCATCATCTGTTAGGGTACATCAGGCAGCAATATCCAGATATAGGCGTTCCTCTCAGGTTCCTTCATTGTGCTCCACAAGGATAATAAAACAATTTATACACTGTATTTGTATTGTTTTTTGTATTGATTGTGAGATATATTTGTGTCTGTGTGTGTACATACTATGCCTTTAATACATATGACATTTTTTTGAATTGTTCATGTATGATTATTTGAGTTAATCGGGAGATTTGTGTAAATTGTTATTTTCCCATTGAATGGGTGAGAGATAAACATTTAAGAAATTCCTCAAGATATAGGTAGCAGAACCATTGTTCGCTTATTGGATTATCCCCCAGGTTCTGTACACATACTGGGCAACTCCATTGATATTAATGCTATTCTGATTCAAGCATGTGAATCTATGAAAGATCCAATACTGGATAAGAAAACTAGTTACTTACCTGTAACTTCAGTTATCCAGTATTGGTATCTTTCATGCGACCCGCCCTCCCCCCTTTAGAGGCTCCCCTTATACATTGATTTAATGGGTTTTCACTTGTGCTCGAAAATCTGAGGAGTTGAGCCTCTGTTGGGAGGGTTCTAGAGGGTGCTGTCATAGTTCAACTCTGGCTCTTTTTAAAAATAGTTAGGCTATTACACTAACCTATTGCCTATAATACTATTGCATACTGCTTTGCTATGGTACCGTAAGACTCCCACTTTGCCAACGGGAAATGATTCAAGCATATGGATCTACAGGTAAGTAGCTTGTTTACTTCCAAAGGAAAAGGTCAACTAGATGAAAAGTTAATTAAAGATGACCTTACAGAATGGCATGGGTTTTACAAATTGGTAATCAGCTGAAAAGAACTGTTTAACATGATCACCGATTTCTATCAGAGAAAGTCTTTAAAGTGAGTTCTATATGTAAAAAAAAATCTGGTTTTAGATGTTTGGCACTTTGATCCCTACCGGTCAATAGAGTTTTCACATATCATGATACCCAGAAAAATAAATTACTACATTTTTATTAGAGTATCCCAACATCAGTAACAACTCCTTTATAGGAAAGATAGATTCATCATCAGGTAGCAGGCTCATATGCTTTACATCCTTTAGTGAAGTCAACTAGAGAGAATACATAAATATTAGTAGACAACAGATTCATAATGATTGTGTTATGGAAGACTAAAACCTATGAAAGAATTAAATTTAGGACAACAAGAGAATTATCCATGAATTCGTGATTTCAATCCTGCCCCAAAATTCCTTCCTCTCTGCCACTTACTGCCCCACAATACCAAAAAACAAAGGTGGGAGGCTCCAGATCGTCCAACTGCAGATACGAATTGATTTCCACATCTGTATTGTAACTGGTTTAGCTTAAACACTCCTTAGAATTATCCATTTTTCTTTAGGAACGGGGGCTAAAGACTCCTATAGAGGAATCACTGACATCTGAATGAAAGCTTCTTTGCTCTGCTTGGGCCAGAATGCTTTTGATTTCCAGATCCCTGAGCTCCCAGAAAATGTCACCTAATGTTTGTAACTTTTCACCAGATGGTCCCTTCTGGTTTGTCCTATTTGAAAGCCTTCAGACAGCCGTCACAGCCTTCTTCTTGAAAGGGTGAACCTTCATGTTAGCAAGGTACTGATGCACAGTTGGTGGAGAGGCATCCAACAGCTACTTAATCAGTAACAAATGAAACAGTTCCTCAAAAGTGTTCAACTTCTTTCCATTCACCCCTCTTTTTAAGATCTTTGACACACCAGACCTCCAAGACTTCCATACCTAATGGGGCTTCTTCTTAGTCCTTGAACTTCAATTAGTGTAGCTTGGGGCATGACCAAACTTTGTAATAAACACTTGATGATCACATCTTTGTATTTTAGTAGATGGCTCAATATTTACTTCCTGTTGTCTTTTTACATGTATATCAGCATCCGTGGCCATGTGGATTAAGTCATCTTTGTCTTTTAGTAGGTGACTCAGTATTCTTTGCATGGCGTCCCATATTTTCCCCAATCACTTTGGTAAGAAGGGAGCTGTTTTCTGTGTCCTTATGTCGCTAGCCTCATCTTTGCTGTTCTTAAAGGTTGAAAAGTTTGTTTCCATTCCTTCCCTTATGCATTCCATCTGGCTGTTATCACTTTTTTGGGGTTCTGTTGCATGGGTAGCCTGGTATTTCTTTTACTGCTGGAAGAGCGCCTTTACAGCACCCCAATATTACTCGCAAAGACCAGTATCCCATGAGAGTGATAACATTGATAGTGTCCACTGTACAACAACAACATTTTTACAGGCTAATTGTTCTTAATTTTCTCAGTGGCATACCAAGTTTTCTAAATTATAAAAATGTTACATATATTTATAATGAGCTTAATGTTGATTAACTTAAGCTCACTACTCAAATAAAAATACTTCAAGAATTTCCAGCTCAATCAAAAAAAAAATACACAGACAGAAATTTGAGAGAGTTATTGTGACATGAGCATGTGAACACCCACAGTCTCCAGGGCAAGGGAACGATGTAATACAAATATGTCAATTTTTTTTCTTGTGATAGAGTAAACCCAGAGCGCGTGCACCAGATGAAAAATCTTCCAAACCAGCATGGAAGGGAGCAGAGGGACGGAGAAAGTCTATTTCTGTAGGAGATAGACATGCAGATTCACGAAGAAAGTCTCAACAGCATTACATTGCTAGTGAGTATCAAGACATAAATCAATAGCAGTATTATATTAATGTATTGGTTGTTGCTCTTTTTATATAGGGTGAATTCCTATGTGAGTGTCATGGATGATAATGCTTAGCATGTCCAAGTGAAAATATGATTTTGTCAATATCCTTAAGGGCAGATTTACAACTTCTGGTGCATCTCTGCTAATCAGCAGGGATGCACCAGAACAGTTGCGACAGCCGACAACCCAAACCACCCGTGCGCCACCACTGATGCGTCGCATTTACAATGTGGCGTACAGTGGCGCACGGATGGGCAGATGTGTGTCGCATCCCCCGGCTGAAAGGCGGCGCATTCCTGTAGTCGCGTCGCAAGCGCGACGCAGCTCCAGCAAGGCTCTGGGTGCCCCTATGCCTAACTTGCTGCGTCAATCCTTACTCCTGCTTCAAGTAGGCGCAGTGTTTTGACGCAGCATGGCCATTAAAGTGACTGAGTGAAATCTTGTAGATTTCACTCAGCCACTTTTACGAGGCGTTCCTGCACCGGAACGCCTCCCCGTGCCAGAACGCCCACACTCAAAAGTGACGCAACGGCGGCACAAATGTGGCGTATGGGGCTTGTAAATCTGCCTCTCTGTGTTTAGCCAGTGACCTAGATAACAATTCACCACTCCCTTAAGTTTATGAATTGCCTGTGCCAGTAATTACACAATTCATTGCAATCTGGTGCAGTGACCTTTTTGTTGACACAGGATATCTGCTCCAGTTGTGTGTAAGTTGGGAATCAGATCCAACTTTCAACATTTGTGACCACAACTAACACACCAGGGGCCCGATGTAGGTAATTACATTTTACCACTTCTTAAATACCGAATGATACCGAATCGGTATTTAAGAAGTGGTAAAATAGAGGAAGGGATGTAGGTAATACAGATTCGGTAAATACAGAATCGTTAAGATTCAGCATTTACCGATTCTGTAAATACCGATTCGGTAATGCCCATTGATTCCTATGGGCATTGAAGCCCATAGGAATCAATGGGCATTACCGAATCGGTATTTACCGATTCGGTAAATACCGATTTCAGCAAGGGTGCAGGGGGTGTCACTTTGACACTCTCTGGCACCCCAATTCTGGACTTGTGTGCCATGTGGCACACATACATGCCCTAAGGGCATGTCTGTGTGTCACATGGCACAGGTGTGCATGCACAGATGTGCATGCACACCTGAATTCGGTATTTTACCACCCAATAGGATTGGGTGGTAAAATACCGATTCTTAAGGGCCTGTGGCACTCTTAGGAGTGCCACCTACATGTGGATTTACTGAATCGGTAAATATACCGATTCGGTATTTTACCGATTCTGTAAATTTACTGATTCAGTAAATTTACAGAATCAGTAAAATATAGGTCCCCTACATCTGAAAACCCATTTACCGGTCGGTAACGGCCGAATTCGGCCGTTACCGGCCGGTAAATGGCCACCTACATCGGGCCCCAGATGCCAGAATTGTTGAACAAGCATAGAAATAGAAGCGAGCAGTGCAGCTGAGTGACATCGTTGAAGCCCGCCCCTGCAAACAAAGGTCATAGCATATTGATGTGAATGTAAAGTGTACGAGTACAGTTCTTCAATTTTGTTGTGCACCAAGGTTCAACTTATAGGCACAAAACATGATTCATTAGCCGTAGACATTTTCTCTGGCAAATGAGATTTGGCCTATGGAAATGATGCCAAGGTGAAAGCATTTTCACTTATATGAATTCAGGGTTGGTTGGGGTATAGGCATTCCTTGATGGATCCATTAGTAGAAATTGAGACCACTCTTACACTTGTAACTCTGTGGATATTTACCTAACAACGTGCAGGCAGTTTCCTAATGTAGAATTGTGCACAAACCTACTGCTTTCACAGTGAGGACTGAGTATGCCTCTGGGGCAGCACTCTGAAGGACACTCTTTATATCTGAATGAGGGAGCAATGGCAGGGCTTTCAATACAGGCAAAAATATTGTCATGGTAAAATTGTAACTAACTGAAAGGAGAACAACGGTCTAGAGAATGTGACAGAAGGAACCTATGTAAGAGCACATGCAGTTCACCAGTGGTACAAGACTTGTCCCAACCCAGGCTAGAGTGAGGTTTCCATCAGCCCACCCATTTGGCGGAGCTTCGTCATTTGGAGAACCAAGAGAGAAGGGTCACATATAGCCAAATAGTACACAGGCTATATGTACTAGGGTAATGGACCTCTTGCTCTCTAGATGACTCAGCCGCTATGTTGTCCAAGGTTTGAGGACCGGTAGAGTGCAGTGCAGGTGATGTGTGCAAGTGAATTAAAAATGACTAGAAGGACAAAAAATATGTTTATTAAGGATTGTCCTAATGCCATACGCTAAAAACCGCCTGATAGTTTAGAAAGAATTTTACTATCGTTTGGCTAGGGGTGATGAGTACAACATGTTTCAGCCGAGAGGGTTAATGACCCGGCTTTCTTCAGGACCTAAAAGTGGTGTGTGCTACTGCAAGTATATCCAACTTTGTGAAAAATTTATGAATATATTAATACGAAGAAAAGAAATCAGTGGTTTATTAACCACCCTACCAGACATATATCTCATATGTGTGTGGTTTCCAAAGCAATTTCTTCATCCCTGTTGAAAAGAAAAATGTAGTCAGGGATAATAATTCTCAATTTCAGGTCAATCAATCAATCAGTGACACTTATAAAGCGCGCTACATACCCGTAGGGCCTCAAGGCGCTGGGGGGCGGGGGGGGGGCGCTACTGCTCGAACAGCCAGGTCTTCAGCTTCTTCCTGAAGGAGAGGTGGTCTTGGGTCAGGGTCAGGCGCAGGTCGGTCGGGAGGGAGTTCCAGGTCTTGGCGGCCAGGTAGGAGAAGGACCTTCCTCCTGTAGTCGCTCTTCGGATGCGGGGTACGGCGGCGAGGGCGTGGTTGGCTGATCGGAGGTGGCGTTTGGGAGCGTAGGAGTTGATTCGGCTGTTGAGGTAGCTCGGGCCTTGGTCGTGTAGGGCTTTGTGTGCGTGGGTGAGGAGGCGGAAGGTGATTCTTTTGTTGACGGGGAGCCAGTGAAGGTCTCTCAGATGTCCGGAGATGTGGCTGGTTCGTGGGATGTCGAGGATGAGTCTGGCTGAGGCGTTCTGGATCCGCTGGAGTCTCTTCTGGAGCTTGGCGGTGGTACCGGCGTAGAGGGCGTTGCCGTAGTCCAGTCGGCTGGTGACGAGGGCCTGGGTGACGGTCTTCCTGGTCTCGGTGGGGATCCACCAGAAGATCTTCCGTAGCATGCGTAGGATGTTGAAGCACGCCGAGGAGACGTTGTTGACTTGCCTGGTCATGGAGAGGGAGGAGTCCAGGATGAAGCCCAGGTTTCGTGCATGGTCTGTCGGTTTGGGTGCGGTGCCCAGGGCGGGAGGCCACCAGGAGTCGTCCCAGGCGGAGGGTGAGGAGCCCAGGATGAGGACCTCCGTCTTGTCCGAGTTCAGTTTCAGGCGGCTGGTCGTCATCCACTCGGCTACCTCTTTCATCCCTTCGTGCAGGTTGGCTCTGGCGGCGGCGGGGTCGTTGGTCAGGGAGAGGATCAGCTGGGTGTCGTCGGCGTAGGAGATTATGCTGAGGTTGTGTTTGCGTACTATGGCCGCGAGGGGGCTCATGTAGACGTTGAAGAGGGTGGGGCTCAGAGATGATCCTTGGGGGACGCCGCAGATGACTTCGGAGGCCTCTGACTTGTACGGTGGTAGGCGGACTCTCTGTGTTCTTCCGTCCAGCGCCTTGTCCTGGATTCCGATGTTGCTGAGGCGCCGTACTAGGGTGCGGTGGCAGACCGTGTCGAATGCCGCGGAGAGGTCTAGGAGGATGAGGGCCGCTGTTTCTCCATTGTCCATCAGGGCTCGGATGTCATCGGTGGCGGCGATGAGGGCGGTCTCGGTGCTGTAGTTGGCTCGGAAGCCGGACTGTGAGGGGTCGAGGGATCCGTTCGTCTCGAGGAAGGCGGCCATCTGCTTGTTGACGGTCTTCTCGATGACTTTGGCTGGAAACGGGAGGAGCGAGATGGGGCGGTAGTTCTTTAGTTCGGTGGGGTCCGCTGTGGGTTTCTTGAGTAGAGCGCTGAGTTCGGCGTGCTTCCAGCTCTCAGGGAAGGTGGCGGTGTCGAAGGATGTGTTGATGATGTCTCGCAGGTGGGGTGCAATGACAGCGTCGGCCTTGTTGAAGACGTGGTGAGGGCAGGGGTCGGTCGGTGATCCGGAGTGGATGGAGTTCATCGTGCGGATGGTGTCTTCGGTGCTGATCGGGGTCCAGGCGTGGAGGGTGGTGGTGGGGGGTGGTTGTTCGGTCATGGTGTGCGTTGGTTGGTTGTTGAAGCTGTTGTGTATGTCCGCGATCTTGTTGTGGAAGTATGAAGCGAGGGAGTTGCAGAGGTCTTGCGATGGGGTGATGTCGTTGTTTCCTGCGCTGGGGTTGGAAAGCTCTTTCACGATGTTGAAGAGTTCCTTGCAGTTGTGTGCGTTGTTGTCCAACCGGTCCTTGAATGCTGTTTTCTTGGCGGCGCGGATCAGCTGGTGGTGTTTCCGGGTGGCAAGTTTGAAGGAGGTCCTGTTGTCCGGTGTCGGTTCCCTTCTCCAGACTTTCTCGAGGGCTCGGCAGTTCTTCTTGGAGCTCTTGAGTTCATCGGTGAACCATGGGGCCTTCTTGCTGCCGGGTCTGCTAGGCGGGGTCCTCAGTGGGGCGAGTTCGTCCGCGCAGTTGCTGATCCACTTCGTGAGGTTGTCGGCGGCCTGGCTGGGGTTCGCTGAGCTGGCAGGAGGGTGCTGGGTCAGGGAGGTGGCGAGCTGGTGTGCTGTGATCTTGTTCCAGCTTCTGCGGGCGGCCTGTTGCTGGTGGTGGTGGGTCGTCGTTCTCTTGAAGGTGAAGTGGACGCAGCTGTGGTCCGTCCATTGAAGCTCAGTGGCGTGGCTGAAGTCGATGTCTGTGCTGGAAGAGAAGACTGCGTCGAGTGTGTGTCCGGCGAGGTGGGTGGGGGTGGACACCAGTTGCTTGAGTCCCAGGTTGGCGAGGTTGTCGAGCAGGGTGCTGGTGTTGCGGTCGTTGTTGTTCTCAAGATGGAAGTTGAGGTCTCCCAGGAGGATGTAGTCAGCGGAGGGGAGGGCATGCGGGCTGACTAAGTCGGCGATGTCCTCGCTGAATTGTGTGCTTGGTCCAGGGGGTCGGTAGATCAGGGTGCCTCTGAGGGTGGTGTTCGGGTTGGTGTGGATCTGGAAATGCAGGTGTTCGGCGCTGGTCAGGGTGTTGTCGGTGCTGGTCGTGAGACGGATGGTGCTCCTGTGGACGATGGCGATGCCTCCTCCCATCTGGTTGGCGTTTCGGTCCCTCCGGACGATCTTGTAGCCCTCTGGGATAGCGATGGCGATGTCGGGAGCTGAAGAGGTGTTCATCCAGGTCTCCGTGAGGAAGGCAACGTCAGGGGCTGTGGCGTCTAGGAGGTTCCAGAGTTCGATGGCGTGTCTGTGGACGGAGCGGGTGTTGAGCAGGATGCACTTGAGGTGGGGGCTGCTGGTGTTTGACTTGGCGGGTGTTGGTGCGAGGCAGGTCCGGATGCAGGAGAACTTGCAGGCGTGGCAGCTGAAGGGTCCGTGGGTGCGTCGTGGTGTGGCTTGGTGGCACTCTGGGCGTCGGCCGGTGTTGAGTGCGCTGAGGGTGGCGGCTGAGTACGTCCTGCGGGTCGGTCGGGGTCTTGGAGGTCCAGGGGTCCTGGCGCTGGTCGCGATCCGGTCGCGGACGGGCGCAGACGGGCTTACCTTTGGCGCGCCTTCGGCGCACAATCGGCGCGCCCGCTGCGCGTTCGCACGGTCGCCATTTAAGGCGAAGTGCGCGGGTGGGCGGAGCAGCTGGGAGGCGGGAGCGGGGAGGGTTACAGAAGAGAAAAAAAGGGCGGGGACAAGCGGCGGTGGCGGGAAGGGAGGGCGGAGGGCGGCGAGGTAGGCGGACAACAAGGAAGGAAAGCCAAAACACGGGCAAAATGAAATTAAGCTAAACAGGCACAAATATTCGACAAAACAAGGGAAAAATGAAGTTAAACAAAAACAGGCACAAATAATCGACAAAACCAGGCAAAAACAATCCCCGCAGGTGATCCACAGTAAACAGTGCCCGAATACAGGGAGGTTCAATCTGTCATTTGGTTGTGCAAAACATTGTACACAACTAGTCCAGTTAGACGAAAAGTGCTGACAATGGGAATTATAGTTGTAATGAAATAAAGGTACTCACCCAGCTTTGTGTGGGGGTAAGCCTCACCTCGCCGGCAACCGCTCGGTGTATGAGGCCCTGCTCTAGTGGTAAAAGACAAATGATGGGGGGACAACAAGTGATTACGTCATCTATCTTGTGTACCCCTGGAGAACTCACTAAAATTACCTTAATCTAGGATGACCACAAGCCGTATTGTTCCAACAAGTAGACCCAACTGACCCCTACTAAAAGTAGTGATGATGGTCTGACCTTCGATTAATTTGTGCCAGACTCTGTGGTTAAGACCATGGAGCGGTTTGAAAAGAGAACAGCCAAGGTCTTCAAGAAACGTTTATAACAATTAACTCACTATAAGGGAGCTATAGTGGCAGAAAAGCATAAGTAGTTTTTAAAAAAAGCTGTGCTTCAGCATAGTTTTGAAAAAAATGGGGAAAACCCTACTAGCCCCACTGATGTTTTTTAGTGGCTTTTATTAACTTGCTTTTAGACTTTATTTAGCTTGAATAACCCCAGATGACTGGGTCAAGAATATTAGGAGTCAAGAGTGAGCTTACTGCTTAACTAGACTGGCTAAGACATAAAAAGGAGAAAGGAATAACACAGCAACAACAACCCAGGCTGGAGTTCCTTGTGAGCAACAAGGCTCGGGGCTTACCTCTCCGTCGGTACCTCAGCGCCGTCTGCGAGCGGTGTGGGAGGTACCGAGGAAGGTCAGGAGTCCCTTTTTATACTGATCGTAATTGGGAGACAAGGGATAATTAAACAATTATCCAATCCGGTTGCGCCGCTGTTTATGGTAAAATTGTACACATCATTATATTTACACAGGTGTAGTAACTTGTGCATTTGAGCAGTCATGAAAAACTGTGCAGTAAGTACCTCAACCACAGAAAAAAGAGGTCTTTGGTGAATATTTAGCAACTATATTGGAAGTAGTGGGGCTGCGATGCCTAATTGGCCAGTTCAAAAGAGATATACAGGCTGTCTGTCTTCCCCCATATCTCCCCTTTTAGATTAGCAGCGTTAGACTATATAAGGGTGTCCATAGAATACTTTTACCGTGCCGATGACTTCTTTATAACGCTCTAGTGACCATGCGGCTTTAACATGCAAGATTAGCACCACTCTACATCAATGGCAAAAAAATCCAGCTGATGGGCAAAGAAAGTTGCACGGAACCCCTTAACCATATCTCTTTGAAGTGGGAGGAGTAAAGCACTGTGTTATTTCCGGCTTCCATCTAATTTAATTTCGGAATGTAATTTTTATGGATTTTTACTGTTCACCGAAAGTTCAAACAGATTCATATCCATTGTTTATTTATCTTCAATTATTTTGTTTTATTAAATTACCTTTAAAAGTGACAGACCAATGTGTGCAATACTCCAATGCATTCTGGGTTGATTCCTTCTTCAGGACACAATGGTCATGATCAATAAGGCATTTCTAAGCCTAGAAATAGGAAGAGATTGTAACAGATCCTAATTAGTGCTAACTGAAAACCCCACAGGTGATGTAGCAGATGATTTCATAGGAAAATTTTGTTGGATTTAAATGGCAATTACCATTATTATTATTATTATGTAGTCTTTTGGAGAGAAGTACAATATTGACGCCAATATTTATTCTATTTTATATGGAAGGTATTATTAAGACATTCACGAAGGGTCCTCTGTCACCAAAATATGGGATAATACACGGGGTCGGGTAATATTTTTAAAAAAAGTGCATGATAATCTATTTTGGGAAAGCAAACAAAAGTGGAATATCCTGTAGGGTGGGAAAGAAGTACTACGTTGAGTGTGTGTACCACAGTACAGTGGATAGCGGCATGTGTAGGAAAAGGTGGCATGGCCGATGTTAAATGAAGATGGGCAAAGTGGTGGCCATGTTGAGATAAGTGACTTGGAGTAGTGGAATGGTAAAAAATGAAAATTATAAGATCATAGAAGACAAACTAAAGAGAGCGGAGGAATCTCTTTAAAGAGACAAAAAGGTGCCAATTATTAAGAATGCAGAAGATACTGAATATTTTAACTATTGTTATTGGCAGCATGAACATTATCTGATTCAGTGTGTATGTAGAATGTGACCAGTGTTGGTTTTGCTAGGGGTAGATGTGTAGCATACTTTCAATGTGTATTTGTGGCCAGGTGGGGGATGTAACATTGCATTGCCTGCAGTAACTGCACTGCATTGCCTGCAATAGTGAGAAAGCAATATTTCTCATTTGAGTCCATTTGTCATTCTGATGACTTGATTTGTTATTTTACAAAGCATTTCTTTCAAATTTCCAACAACTTTGTATGTGAAAAATGGCTTTTCAAAGTAAAATCTATTTAACACATATTTCGTTCTGTAGAAGTGACAAATAATTCATGATTGTTTATTGGATTGTTTTGCCTTGTTCTGAATAAGTTGACACAAAGATTGGTCTATCATTGGTCTACTTTGCTCTTCATTTAGGCAGACTTTCTCTTATAATAGTTGCTATTTTGTAACTGGAACTGTTCAATATTTTTTGTTGGTAGCCTCTTTCTAAAAATTATCAAATTGTTTTTTTTCTTGAAACTTATTTTTATTGGTGTCACTAATGAACCTCTTGATTCTCGTTAGTTGGCTTAGTGGAAGATTTTGGTTTTGTGAGTATCTGTGAAAACTAATGAAATGCAACATGTTGTTTCTATCAGTGGGTGTGGTGTATAAAGTTGTACTGATTTTGTTATTGAGTATTTCAGTGGTGATGTGCAAGAAAGGAATGTTGAGTCTGTATGTTGCCCATGTATTTGATTTTTAGAATGCACAATTTGTTGGGCAACAGTGGTTTTTCTAGGCTTTTTTCATCTTTTTTCCAAAGGATTATGTTATCATCTATGTATATTTGATAGAAAAGTAAGCCTTTGTCGCATTTATTGTTGTCATATAAGTTGTCAATTTCAATTGCATATTTAACCATGAACAGATTAGCGTAGCACAGAGCTGCTGAGAATCCGAAGGATGACCCATTTCAATGAATGTTGTTACACCCAGAGATCTCAAAGTAGCTGTGATACAGCATGAAATATAACAGTTTGAGAACAAATGTAGAGTTTGCTCCTGGTGTAGAATGTCTCAAAAGAAACTAGCAGAGTATGGAAATACCAATGTCCCTCATACATGGTTACACACTCCCACCGTAGAACTTCTTTTTCACCCTCCCAGAGAGTTTGTAGTAGCTTTTTCAACAAGCGTTGGCATAGCCATTAGGTCTCACCTTTGGGACTTTATAAGTGTTTAGCCATGCAGCACATTGTAATTAGGTGCTGTGCCACCAGGGATTGAAGGACTATACAATTACTACACACTGGGTCATGCAGTGTGCTTTAGGAATACATGCTTGCCTCAGGAAACATTTATGGACACATTCCAAGGTTTTTTAATGCACAGACAGAAAGAAAAGTCAACAGCATTATAACATTCTATGTGCGACTGCATCAAGTATTGAACAGCCTGTGAAAAAAAGCAGTGAAGTACTTTCCAATGGCAGAGACGTCGCATCCCTCCTCCCAAGGACTCTATTCACTCTGCACCCTTCTCCAGAGGTTTCCTTTGAAAACACTGCTCGCACCATCCATTTACCAGCAAGCCCCCTGCCCCGCCCTCTGTCCCATCCCCCTGGGTATAAGTGCACTGGACATAGCAACAACAACAAAATGCTCCCATTTGTCAGGTAGAAGGGAATAATGAATAAACAGGGACCACGCCAGTATCATTTAATTCCTGTGCACAAAAAACACAAATATTAACCTGACCTTGTGTAATGTAATTGGCGTTTTTGTAAACTACTCCAATACCTTTGGGTCAATTGAGTTCCCGCTCTATAAAAATGCCCCAAAAAATTAATTTGACCCTGTGTAATATAACTAGCACTCATGTAAAGCACTCCAACTCCTTTGGGTTGCTCAAGTTCACATTATATAATTAAAAATGCCTCACAGTCCCTGGGGAGCTGCTGTGAATGTGCATTGAAATTATAGCTCTGTTAGGAGGAGGAGGACGAAGACAGGAAGATACAGAAGGGTGGGCATGCAGCGACATGGGAGGAGGTGGGAGGGATGGGTGCTGCTCCCATTTGTCAGGTAGAGGGGAAATAATGGATAAAGAGGGGCGGTGTTGACATCACTTAATCTCTGCACACCTAAAAACAAAAATAGAAACCTGATATTGTGTAATGTAACTGGTGCCTCTGTAAAGTGCTTCTATACATTTGGGTCAGTTGAGTTTGTGCGCTATAAAAATGCCCCTAAAAATGAATCTGACATTGTGTAATGTAACTAGCGCTCATGTAAAGTGCTCCAAAGTCTTTGGTTCACTCGAGTTCACATCATATAAACAAGCGTCAGAGAAAATGCGACAGGAGTTGCCCAAGCCTTGCCCTTCATTGTGCTGCAAGGTTGGGCTGCTGAAGATCCAATGACGAGGATCGCTAAAGCAACAAGCAGCGAAGCGGGAGGAGTTTGGGGGAAATTCTCACTTTTTGAAGTCAGAGAAAATGAGAGGCGATTTCAAAAACAGCGTCTGACATTTCATCTTAGTATTGCAGTTCGACGGGGAGATTAAGTTGCAATACAAAAGGTGGTAGTGGTGGCTAAGTTGTGGTAAATATTTGATTTACCGTCCTAATTTCTATGCAGGTAAGTACTTAATCAATAATAACTCAATCTGAAAGAAAAAGGCAGAGTCCGTGGTGTTAGAGTTCTTAGGGGTTTTATTCCTTAAAAAGGAATGGTCATGACCGGATATCTTGTTCCTGCCACCACTGGGGTGCAGGAAGGGATAGAGCAATATTTTATTGACAATACATAGCTTATATACTTGAGTTACATTATAGAAACCAATACAGTAGGCGTAACAGCTGAGAGAAACAAGATAAAACACACACGTGGTAATGATACGTAATTAGAAGGCGTGAACTAGGCGTGAACATAAAGGTGTGTGCTAGAAACGTCATAGGTAGGTGTCATAAGTGGGTGGCAACAAAAGCAGAATCTTGCAATGTCAGCAGAAAGCTGAGGCCTGGATGCGCGCGCAGCTGCATGACGTGTGATTGACGTGAAACTGGAGGGTGCAGGGGACTTGACATTTACAATGGCGGAAAGAGACAGAAGTCTGGCATGTCAGATCAACTCGTACCTCTATCATATCTGATATCTGATGTTTGGGAACCATACTATCTGGGCGGAAAGGTCTCTGGGGCAGAAGCTATTCTATACTGACTGTGAGTGCGTGTATAAGCGTCTACGTGTCTGCATGAGGAGCATGGGGGCATGGGCCTCCCAGGAAATCATCTGCCTCAAAAGCACTCAAAACCCTGCACTGGTTACCTATCCACAAAAGAGTGCTTTTTAAAATCCTGCTCATCACTTTCAGAGCCTACTACCAGTCAGGACCTACATACCTGTCCCAAAGGTTTGGAAGATACACTCCCCCACGATCACTCAGATCATCCAACCTCAACCTACTTGCAGTCCCCAAATTCAGACTAACCACAAAAGGCGGAAAATCCATCGGAGTACTGGGAGCCAGGGCCTGGAACAAGCTCCCACCACAGATGCGCCTGATACAGTCAGAAAAACTGTTCCGTAAAATGCTCAAAACCTGGATTTTCAATACCGAAGACTCATTCTGCTTAGCGTTAATCTAACTCCATTTCTTCACCTATAAACCAGGCTCTATAATTAGGATCCACCCCTGCAGCTGCCCTATTTTCTTCTCTGTTGAGACAGCGATGTCTAGCGCCAAGATGCTCCCTGGAGTGTAAGCGCGCTTTATAAAAGCCCATTCACATTCACATGGTAACAGAGGCTATGAATTACTTGCACGGAGACAGTAAGGCCGGGCCCTTCGCTCTGCAGCTGGGGGGATGTTTACTTAAGCTAGTAGGCAGGAATGCATTTTCGGGAGTGGAACAGATAACTCGAAGGTTGAATTCAATCTTGGCAGGCAGCAGGCTGAGCTGAACGCGGTCAGCCGCGCAGGGAGTAAGGCAGAGGTCACGGGTACAGAGACTGCCTGGGCTGGGGCTCTCAGAGTCAGAAAGCAGAAAAAGGCTCGATGGCAGATTTCAGGGCCTGCTTCGCCAGAGCTGAAAAACGTGTAAAGTACACCACAAAAAGACGTTGGCATGGCATACTTAGGAACGGACTATTCAACCCATTCTGGGTGGGTCTGATAGAGGACATGTTGACGTTGGACGCAAATGTCTTCATAGCTGGCACAGGAGGGAAGTTACATGCACTTTAAGCTCGTACATGGAGACGGTGGGGTACACGATAGGGAACATAACTTGACCAAAAATTTATATTTCCTCATTCCCTCCTTGTTCCCTACGGACCCTTCATGATATCTCGATCCTCATGAATCGATCAGTCTGTTCTTGTAACATCATTTGCTCGTCTCTCTTCCGTTGTCGGTTTGAGAGAAAACTGGAATGTTCAATGCACGATGTGGCACATAGTCCACAAATCGCTGGCCCACACTGTAGGCACAGGCAGCAACTGAATACTATGACAAGGGCAATGCCTAGGAAGGATAGGATCTTCCATCCCCAAGCGGTTAACGTTGTCCAGAACCAACCGGACCAAGTCCAGGTGCCTGGATTCTGATGTATCGAACTTGCAATCTTATGAAGACGTGTTATAGCTTTGTAGACAGTTGGCGCGTTTTCTGGAATGAAAACACAGCAACTTGACCCGATGACCTTACAGGCTCCACCTCTATCTGCCAAGATGACGTCAATAACAAGACGATTCTGAAGAACAACAATCCGCATAGCAGACTGTTCTTCTGTTAAGTTACCTAGAGCGGAGGCAGTTTCATTTACTACTGCTTCGAGTGTTCTGGTTAATCTACGTATTAATTTACTGTTTTGGACTGGGCCTGTGAAGAAAAAGAATCCCTTATTGAAATCTGTGTATTGCTCCCATGCCGTTTCGGTATAGTCGACAATCGGGAGATCTCTTCTGAGTCTACTCTTTACTAGATTTGTATTTCTGTGATAATCAGGAGGGGCTAGAAAAACAGGTGGCAGAAGGAAGGCAATGTAACAGGTACCATCCCAATCTGGAGGTAAGCGTATGTATGCGGTATGGCCACAAACAAAGTAGGAATGACGAGTAGCTTTAAAGGAGGACTTGCCATGATCACTGAAATCGACCACGGTGGTACATTTACTATGACCTAAGTGTACTGAACCCTTCTTTCTGACACATAAGTCACCTGTGACTGGTAGTACTGACATAGCAGGGAGAACTGGTGCGGCTTCGGATTCAACAGTGAGAATCATAAGGTTAATTGTATAATTACCTAATCCATATACTTCATTTTCTAGATCAGTTCCTACTCTAGTGGGGAGTCCCTTCTTGTCAGGGTAACAGGCATTAAGCAGAACTAAGTTCAAGTTTCCCCAAACCCAGTTCCCTTTAAAAACAGCAACATCAGGATCTAAGGAATTGATTATTCTAAACCATGCACCACAGGAGCCATTATGAGTGAACGGGTACGGAAAGAGGGGCAGAACTCCCTTGTATTTCTGGTAGGGAGGGAGTCGGCCACATATCCAACAGTTTGTAGCATTGTTAGTCTGATGGGAATGGTGTAACATACTAATGAATGTGTTATTGCGCAGCGCGAGTCTGTAAGAAAGTTCATGGGGAGGTAATTCGCTAAAAGAATGTTCAGCAGAAACATTGAAAGCAGATTGTTCACGTTTGAAGATAGGGTAGTATATGGGAAGCAATATGCTAGCAACAATAATCAGGAAACTTAAAAAGAACATAATCAATAAAGTCACTATACAGTGACTACGGAGTGATTTACAATATGCACGTTTCTTGAATTGTCTCTCTCTCTCTCTATCTCGATCTAGGGGATACATGTCAGAAACTATTTAACCGATTCACCTAGAGGAGGACTTAAACAATTAAACTGTCTGACTTGCTAGATCGAAGTTTCAGTTTGTACTCCTCTTGGGGAGTTTTCTCTCGTTCGGGAATCTTAAAGTCACTAGGTTCGATACAGTCTTTGGAGGGGGTGGACGAGTCAGGGTCTGGTTTCAGTTCGTTGCACTTTTTAATATGACTCGTATGGATCCACCCCTTTCTGCCTTCCACCTTGATCGCGGTCTTCGTAGTAAGAAGGACGGTCTTCGGCTCTTTCCAGCGGGGCTCCAGCGGACTTTTCCTGTCGAAGTTCCTAATCAGGACAATGTCTCCTGGTCGGACATCGTGTGGCTTTACATCAGTGTTGTCAGGGAAGGCTGCAGCAACCTGTGAACGACATGATTGGAGTGCAGACATCAAGGAGGCAAGGTAATCTGTCAGCATATTACAATCGACATCAGTAATTTTCTTAGGCATGGGCGTCCCCCACATATTCGGTGGTCTGCCAAAGACCACTTCGTACGGGGATAGTCCTGATCTCGAATGGGCAACCATTCTCATGTAGAATAATGCAACTGGCAGGGCGACTATCCAGTCGACCCCTTTCTCTTTACAGACTTTGGCAAGGCGGGTCTTTAGTGTCTGATTATGCCTTTCTACAAGGCCTGCGGCTTCGGGATGTCGGACACAATGGAATCTCCACTGATATCCTAACAGAAGGGAAACATGCTTCATAAGTTCGGATGAGAACGGCTGTCCGTTATCTGAGTACACGACACGAGGCAAGCCGTACCGTGGGAAGAATTCTCGAACCAGCTGCTTGGCAGTGGTCGGGGCAGTGTAATCTGGGACTGGATATGCTTCGGTCCAACGGGAAAGTGCACAAACAACTACGAGGACATATTTGAATCCTCGACAACGATCCATCTGGATATAATCCATCTGGAGGACTTCAAAAGGGTGATCGGGAGGATGGAATCCACCTTGCTCTACAGGAACGCTTTTACCGGGATTGAACTGACAACAGATCATGCAAGTACGCACTTTCTGTTTTGCTGCTGCTCGTAAGTGTTTGTTGTACCAGAGATTCTGTAAACTGTCTAACATAGCTTTCTCTCCTAGATGTGCCGGACTATGTGCTGTATTTATCATGATTTGAACCATTGAGTCAGGGAGAAACCATGTAGATTTTCCCTTCGTGACCCATCCTTGATCTGTCTGGATCCCTCCTAGTTCAGTCCATTTCTTTATCTCATCTGAAGTAGCATGTGTCTGGATATCGATTACATCTAGGGTGGGATCCCTAACTGACATACACTGTGTTGGTACTATTGTCTTTGTCACATCGGTAGTCTGGGTGTGAGTCAATGCTGTATGTTTTGCTGTCTGGTCTGCCAGGTCATTACCCTGGGAAACAGAATCCGTAACTTTAGTATGTGCTTTACACTTCATGACGGATATGCCTGAGGGCAGATGTATTGCTTCTAACAGTGCTTGAATGAGGGGACCGTGTTGTATCTTGGCACCATGAGAGGTCAAAAAACCTCGTTCTTGCCATAACATTCCGAAGTCGTGTACGACTCCGAACGCATAACGGGAATCGGTGTATATGTTAACATTTCTGTTCTTGGCTAGTATACAAGCTCGGGTCAGAGCGATGAGCTCCGCCGCTTGAGCAGACAGTGTGTCAATACGATGTGTTTCTTTAACTTCAGTTTCAGTGGTCACTGCATACGCGGCCACTAATTCTCCTGTACTTGTTCTCATGCATGAACCATCCACGTAAAGTGTCAGGTCTGGGTTTGTCAGTGGGACATCTGTTAAGTCTCGTCGAGCCTTTGTTACTGCATTAATGATCTCTATACAATCATGCGGGGCTGGATCTGCCATAATTGTAGGTAACAATGTTGCGGGATTCAGAATGCTGCAGCGTCTGATTTCTATGTGTGGCTGGAACAGAGTCAATTCATAACCTGTCAGTCGTGCTATAGTCAAGTGCTGAGTCTGAGTTCTGTTTAAAAGAACCTCTACAGAATATGGAACTTGTACTGTTAATTGATGTCCTAAAACAATTGAGTCGCTCTGTCTGATTGCTAGCGCTGTTGCTGCTACTGACTTTAAGCACGCAGGGAGTGCCTGGGCTACTGAATCCAATGTACTTGATAAATAAGCGCAAGGCTTATGTGAACCTGCTTGATCTTGAGTGAGGACAGACAGTGCTGTACCATCACGTTCTGTAACAAAAAGTGTAAACGGTTTGCTGTAACATGGTGTCGCTAGAACTGGTGCTTGGCATAAAGCTTTCTTTAATTCCTCAAAAGCCTGTGTATGTTCCTGAGTCCAAGGGAGGACAGTCGAAGTCGCTGCCTCCTGTGTTGTTAACTGAATCAGTGGTTTAGCTAGAAATGCATACTGGGGAATCCATTGTCTGCAGTACGAGGTGAGGCCTATAAAGGCCCGCACTTCCTTTTGTGTCTGGGGTTGTGGCATATTTACAATTAACTGAATGCGATCGGGAGTGAGCTGTCTCCCCACTTTGGACAGCAAGTGACCCAAGTACACAACTTGCTGAACACAGAATTGTAGCTTCGAAGGAGACACCTTGTGTCCCTTATCGGCCAGAAAATGTAAAACTGTCAGTGATGCTTGTTCACATTCAGGCTCACTTCGTGCGGTGATCAGCAGATCATCGACGTATTGCAGTAAGGCAGTGTTAACTGGCATTATGATACAATCAAGTTGTCTTTTCAGTGCTTGGCTATAGATGCTGGGGCTTTCTGTGAATCCTTGAGGTGCGCGTGAAAATTTGAAACTTCGTCCATTTAAACTTAATCCGAAGAGATATTGGCTCTCCGGGTCAATAGGTACACTGAAGAAGGCGTTCTTGAGGTCAATTACAGTAAAGAACGTTGCTTCTGAATCAATAGCAGTCAATAAGGAAGAGATGTCAGGAACCACAGGGTACTGTGGAACAATACATTTATTCAGTTCTCTTAAATCAATCACCAGCCGATATACTGGCGGTGCATTGGGATCAGTACGTTTAAGAATCGGAATGATAGGGGAATTACAGATATTGGAGTCGGTCTCTACGACCACTCCTTGGGCAATGAGCTCTTCAATGATTTCCAGTAAAGCCACTACAGCATCGGGTGGTAACTTGTATTGTCTGATTCTGGGTAGAACAACACCTGGTTTGAGTGTAACACGGTATGGTGTAATGTGCATACAACCTACGTCAGTTGGGCCTTTTGCCCATAAGTGATCCGGTACATTTCTCAATCTGATATCAAACTCTCGTAATACATAATGACCCTTAAAGTCTCTCAAGAAAAGTCTAACTCCTTCCGGAGAACAACAGATCACTGCTCCTAGAGCCTTCAATGTTTTTATTCCTAACAGATTTTCTGGACAAGATTTCGTAAGTAACAAGTCTGTAACACGTGATAATGGACCCACAGCCAGGGGGACTGGTTTCGATACCTCATTTACAATAGGCTGTCCTGAAAAACCAAGGGAAACATTCTGTGAGCCTGAGAGGGGTGCCCCTGGGACTTCATCATGGCTGATTGTGGTGCGACTTGCCCCTGTGTCAATTAAAAACTTTCTGTCTTTTCCCAATACTTGACTGTGTACATAAGGACCCTCTTGATCTACAGGAATTTCAATAAGAGGCAAGCCACCCTCCCTCTCTAGGCTGTTTCATGTGTAACGTGGATAATCGGGGTAATCAGATTGGGCATACTGGTACATCTGCTGCGAGACTTGCTGAGTCGCGGCAATGGGCTGTGGCTGTGACTGTCTTTGTGGTACCGCTACTGTCTGTGCTGCATGTGGTGAAACATGCATAGGCTGTGTATTCTGCATGGGCTGTATATTCTGTGAAGTTTGTTGCTGAATCTGATTTTGTCTAGGTGGATGCGGTCTTTCTTTAGTTTTACCTGTGGATATATTATGTTTCAGAACTGGGCATTCATGTACGTAGTGACCTGGCTGCTTGCAATAATTGCATGTCCCTTTAACGGGAGCTGCGGCGTGACCTGTCTGGGTCGTACCCTTTCTCTGACCGTCGGCTGGAACCGACTGGGCCACTAACATTTTCATTTTCGTGTCTTTCATGCGTTTCTGTTCCTGATCCTGTTCTTCTCTAATTCTGTTCTGATGGTATTGTAACATCTGTAACATCTGGGATGGCGTATTTGCTTGCCAAGTACTTTCAACTTTGTACACGCGGTTCTTGACTAATGGCAGGGAATTCTCGACTAATTTTGATACAAAAAGATGCGGGTACGACTCGCTACTCGGCTTAAGGCCACTATTGATAATAAAACATTTCTCGAATCTTGAATAGAAGTCACTAGTATCTTCATCGTGTTTCTGTTTACAGGCCGAAATTGCATCCCAGTCTTCCTTTCTAGTTGTCAGTAATCTGGGCAGAACCTGTACTATTAAACCTGGTAATGCTTTAGTTTTCTCCCCAAGGCCTAGCCCAGGGGTACGAAGTTTCTCCTCGTCCTCTATTTCTGTCCACACAATCTTTTTATCTCCCACCTCCCATTCTCTTTCCTTCAGCTTCTCGTAGATGCCCGTGGACAGCAGTACCTTTAACATTTTCATAATATCTTCATATGTGTAATCTCCCATCAGTAACATGTCTTTAAGTTCTCTGTGAAAACCTGCAGGGTCTTTATCGTGACACGGTACTAGTTTCTTCATTTCCAATAGTTCTAACTTAGTCAGAGGTGTGTGTACATACACACGTTTCAGGGCGTTATCAGGACCCATGACTGGGTGCACTTCTCGTAAGGGGTTCTGACTTTCAATGCCATGCAGACGCTCCATATGATACATTTTTCTTTCTGGGGGCGGAGCGGGAACGTATTCGGAGCTTAAGAATGTGTTATATCTGTGCCGTTGTTCTAGAATTATTTGGATTAACTTGGTACTTAGGCCTCTCCATCTATCCATGAGTAGTGCTTCTAATGTATCGTGTAAGGGACCTGGGTCAGAATGTTGATATCTGAATAACGTGAGAAGGTGCTGAATCATGTATACACCTGCTAATTTCTGCTCGTCTGGGGAAAGGTTCAGGAATGTCTGCGCTATTGTGTCATCATTGTATATGTTCGGATTGTCAGCCCATAATACAGCTGACCTGGCTAGTTCTTGTTCATCCATAGAATTTAGTACATGGTACCCCATTCGTTCTCGAAGCATTTTATCAGTCTCTTGAAACTGATGTTCGGGAGAATTCGGTTTTGTTATGCCAGAGAGGAAGACTCTCTTGCTTTCTGGACGAATGCCTTTCCTAAGATAAGTTCCTTTACCTACGTACGCTATCATGTCTGTAGTTCTTTCTGGTTCTTCGGATCCTTCCTCCTCTTCAGAGGAAGCTTCTTCTTTCTCATTCTCGTGTACTTTTATTACTGCACTTCTTATTTTCCTGTACATACTGGCTATGCAATTCTGTTTATCATGCTTTCCTTCGGATATATTTTGACCCCACTTTGTTAGGGCATCCATTTCATCCTGTTCTGTCTCAGGCCTGTCTCGTTCTCTTATTAAGCAATTTATGAAAAAACGTAGTATATATGCTTGGGTGTCGACTTTCTGATGTGCCATGGCTTCCTTAATACTTTCAGGATTTTCCCCAGTTCGGACAAAATGATATATCCTATCTAGGTGCTGTTTCATTCCTGAGAATAACACTAGGTAATCTGTAGCTTGTCGTAAACGTAGCGATGCCATCAACATCCTATCGTCTTTACCGGGCACTGGATCGTATCTGCAAACTTGAAGCGGTTCTTTGAGTATGTCGAGACGGGGTGATTGGAATGTAAAAGGCTTCTGCATGTCCCTAAGGTTTAATCTGTGTGTTGCTGGCGGGGTCTGGTAACCCCTGGTCGCACCTCCTGAGGCGGAGGCTTGAGCATTATCTCTCTGTGGAGTCTGTATCTGTACTTGAACTTGTCTTTTAGGATGATCTTGCGCAAGCGGATTCGGTATCTTAACCTTAGGTGAGGGAAGTGGTGGAGGTGGAGGAACAACTGGCTGTCGGTCAGGGGGAACTTGTTGCGGCAATGGCGGGGTGCGGTCTGGAGGCGTGTTGCCATCTCCGTCACCGTCAGTAGGCGGGACGAGGGCACGTGTATTGGTGTAAGCGGGTGCTACATCATTCAGATAGGAATTCAGAAAGACGTCTTTAGTAGTCCTGTGGTTTACTTTAATTGGAACCAATGGTGGTGGCAGATTTTTCGGCATTTCTGAAGTGGCCTCAGGCGTACCTTCGGCTACTAAGTACATACCATTTACAAGATTGTTTCGTGCGCGGTCTACTTGTTCTGATTTTACTCGAATCCCCTCAGTAACTAATTCGTTTTCTTGGGCTTTATCTAATTCTTTAAGTCTGTCTTCTCTATGGAGTGCTTTTTGAGCACACTTATGTGATTCCTTACGCCAAAATTCTATGGCGTCTTTCTGAGATTGTCTGGCTTTCTTTTTCCATAATGCTTCTTCTACCTTCATGATGCACTCGGCATCCCGTGTTCCGGTAACAGGCCATCTGTGTCTTTCGTCTAGATGCTTAGTATAATCGGCCCATAAATCTAGATACAATATGGCGTCTATGCCATGTTTCTGATACATGAAATTTCCAGGAGTGTCCCTAGGGGGGATAGGAATTTCTTCCTCTAGTATCCCTTTTCTAGTTCCTATCTGTTTTAACTTATTGAAAAACGGCATTTTGTTTACTTAGTACTGAATGCTCAATCCTTGCTACTTAATTCTAGACACAACTAGTTACACAAGAACACAATAATGCACATTAGAAACAGTCACTCATACCACGACATTAAACACATCAAAAAGATATTTGAAACATATATGACTACCCCTTATACTGGATGTACTGCTAAACAGCACAGATACACTGCTGAGAACAGTGCAAGAACTAGGATAACTGATATACTGCTAAACAGTACAGATACACTGTCTAAAACAGTGCAGACCGAATTTGTGTACCCAAACCCGTCTAGATACGTCCCAGCAATGGTACTCACCGGGAAGCACGGAAAACAGAAGGCCTCGGAAAACTCGACTGGACTGGACCGGGCTCGACTCGACTCGACACGTTGATACTTCGGAAAACTGGTGGGCCTCTTGACACCTCGGACCTTGCTTCTTTCGACTAGGCTCTGGTCGGGATCCTCCGCGCTCCTCACCGCCTCGGCTGGGTGCTGATTGCAGTCTTCGTCGCCTCCGTGGGCCAGAGGGAGATACAGGAAATCCTGCCAGTACGCGTAGTTTCCGTCTAACTGATGGCAGGGGACAGAGCTTGGGGGAGGGGCCCCACTTTGGGCGCCAAAATAATGTGGTAAATATTTGATTTACCGTCCTAATTTCTATGCAGGTAAGTACTTAATCAATAATAACTTAATCGGAAAGAAAAAGGCAGAGTCCGTGGTGTTAGAGTTCTTAGGGGTTTTATTCCTTAAAAAGGAATGGTCATGACCGGATATCTTGTTCCTGCCACCACTGGGGTGCAGGAAGGGATAGAGCAATATTTTATTGACAATACATAGCTTATATACTTGAGTTACATTATAGAAACCAATACAGTAGGCGTAACAGCTGAGAGAAACAAGATAAAACACACACGTGGTAATGATACGTAATTAGAAGGCGTGAACTAGGCGTGAACATAAAGGTGTGTGCTAGAAACGTCATAGGTAGGTGTCATAAGTGGGTGGCAACAAAAGCAGAATCTTGCAATGTCAGCAGAAAGCTGAGGCCTGGATGCGTGCGCAGCTGCATGACGTGTGATTGACGTGAAACTGGAGGGTGCAGGGGACTTGACATTTACAATGGCGGAAAGAGACAGAAGTCTGGCATGTCAGATCAACTCGTACCTCTATCATATCTGATATCTGATGTTTGGGAACCATACTATCTGGGCGGAAAGGTCTCTGGGGCAGAAGCTATTCTATACTGACTGTGAGTGCGTGTATAAGCGTCTACTTGTCTGCATGAGGAGCGTGGGGGCATGGGCCTGCCATGGTAACAGAGGCTATGAATTACTTGCACGGAGACAGTAAGGCCGGGCCCTTCGCTCTGCAGCTGGGGGGATGTTTACTTAAGCTAGTAGGCAGGAATGCATTTTCGGAGAGTGCAACAGATAACTCGAAGGTTGAATTCAATCTTGGCAGGCAGCAGGCTGAGCTGAACGCGGTGAGCCGCGCAGGGAGTAAGGCAGAGGTCACGGGTACAGAGACAGCCTGGGCTGGGGCTCTCAGAGTCAGAAAGCAGAAAAAGGCTCGATGGCAGATTTCAGGGCCTGCTTCGCCAGAGCTGAAAAACGTGTAAAGTACACCACAAAAAGACGTTGGCATGGCATACTTAGGAACGGACTATTCAACCCATTCTGGGTGGGTCTGAAAGAGGACATGTTGACGTTGGACGCAAATGTCTTCATAGCTGGCACAGGAGGGAAGTTACATGCACTTTAAGCTCGTACATGGAGACGGTGGGGTACACGATAGGGAACATAACTTGACCAAAAATTTATATTTCCTCAAAGTGGTCGCACCTCAGAACAGTATGCAATTAGACTGGGCAATCGCAAATGTGGTTAACTCTCCTCATAACTCTAAGCAATGGAACAATTTGTTATGGTGCCACTGAGGGTAAAAAGTGTACCTTACTACCTTGGGTGCACAAATACACAGGTACTGCCAACAGTCACTGTGCAATACAATATCACAAAGGTATACCCCGGCACTCTAAAAGTTATATCCCTTCTAATGTGGAACCTTAATACGTTAACTTTACAACATTATATCACCAATATGTCACAGGCAAACAGAGATGAGTTTGTACAAAATACTTTCTTTTCTTTGATTTATGCAAATATTTTGAAACATAATATTTTCAATCAAGACTGTAAAAATCCCCGTTTCAAAGAACATACAGATGAGGAGATATTATACAAAAGATTCAAAGCTACACAGTCTTGATGAAAATGCGCGAGAACAGCCGGTACGTGTTTCGTCACATCTAGTGACTTTCTCTTTTATTTTTTAAAGTTTTTAAAACCTTTATTATAAAAAAGCACACAGCTATTCAGCCTAACATCCCGGAGGCAAGGCAGCATAGACTCAGGAGGAAAATAGTGCAAGGCGATTTACATCAAAACATTGCAGGTTGTTTTTTATTTTTTAATAAGAAAGATAACTAAACAAAGAAAGGAAACGCCAAAAGGCGCGGAAGATTGGCAATGGAACAACAGAGACGTATAGGAGTCGGCCAAAGGCAGAGGAGGACAGGTAGAGATTCGATAAAAGAATTGATGGTAGAATGGGGAGGGGGGGGGGAGGAAAGATCAGGAGAAGTACAAACAGCATAAATCAGTTGGTGTCACAGGCTACGGTGATAGGTGTTCGTCCAGGAGGATAGGTTCCGGTGGCAAGCACACATCTCCCCTGTATGCATTCCATGCCCCCCACACTTTATTCCATGTCTGAGGCCTCCCCCTGGCAACATAAACTGTCTTTTCTCTGAACATGCACCAATCCATGTTGGCTTTCCATTGTACCACCAGGGGGGCCGTGGCAGCACCCCACTTTTGAGCAATATCACGTTTGGCAATCATATTGCCCAATGTCGCCCAACGAGTTTGCGCCGTGTTGTAATCAGTCGGTTCCCAGACGTTAAGGAGGCCCCTCCGCGCCTCCGCTGCCAACACCACACCAGTCACCTCTCCCATAATCCGGTGCACTTTCGCCCAGTAAGGGGCAATGACGGGGCATTCCCACAGAATATGGATAAAGGTTGCGAGAGCCCCACAACCACGACGACAAAGGCCATCGGGCGAGAATCCCATATGCAAAAGCCGAGGGCCGGTAACATACACCCGGTGAAGTATTTTGAATTGCACCAGTCGGAGACGTGAGGAGATAGCGACCTCCTTAGGGGAGGACACTGCACTCTGCCAGTCCTCGTCGTCAAGTTCCAGGCCGTCCGCCATCCATTGATCTCTCAAGCACAGGAGGAGATCAGTTCGAACATTAATCAACTTTTTATAGGACAGAGAAATAGCACTGTCAGGCATATGGCCATCCAGAATCCTGTCCTCCAAGGGGGAGCTTTCGGGGATCTCACCCTCCGCCGGCCTGGCAGAGATCAACGCGTGCCTCAGCTGGGCGTACCGGAAAAACTCCGAACCGCCCAATTGATATTCGGCCTGCAGTTGAGGAAAGGTCTTGACTTCGCCCTTAGTAACCATGTCGCCCACCCTGGAGATACCTATGAGATCCCATTTGTCAAAGCCCTTGGTGTGCCACAGCCTGCCCAAGATATCAGAGTCGTACAGTGGGGTAAATCTAGTCAGTCTGCCCTGCCAACCCTGCGCTTTAGTAATCGTCCGCCAAGTGTGAACCGCTGCCCTGGTCGGGCCTGTTAGGCGCCGATCGAAGGATCTGGAATACAGGGCGCGATAGTAGTTACCACCGCGCAGAAGCCATCTGTCCATTGCGTAACCTGGGCTATCCACGGGGCCATAAAAACCATGGTTGATGGCAGTGAGCTGAGAGGACCAGTAGTACCGACGTACATCCGGTAGGGCGATGCCTCCGTCGTACCACGGCAATGTGAGCTTCTGGATGGCGACACGGGGTCGACCCTCCCAGAGCAAGGCGCGTTGCAAGCTCTCAATTTCCCGAAAATAGCGAGCCGGAACCGGGTCCTGAGTGTTCTGTAAAGCATACAGAAATCTGGGAAAGGACATCATTTTAAACAATGCTGCCCGGCCCAGGAGAGAGAGCGGGATCCTGCGCCAACTATCCACATCTCTCCGCAGCCGCTGGAGAGGGGGAAGGAGATTGTGATCGTATCGCGCCTTAGAACTACCGGAAATGTATATTCCCAGGTACTTAAAGCCCTGTCCGGCCATCTGGATATTGCAGCCTCTGGGGAGGCGCGGTGTGTCCCCCTTTAGAATGTAAAGGGAAGACTTAGCCCAATTGATGACCAGGCCAGAGTGGCGTCCAAACAGCCTGAGCACGTCGCATGCCACAATGAGCGACTTGCAGGGGGAAGTAAGGTAGAGCAGAATGTCGTCTGCGTATAGGGAAACTCTATCCTCAAAGCCCGGGGCCCAGGTTATACCATGCAAGTCCGGGTGTACACGCAGCATGGCCGCAAGCGGCTCCAAAGCCAGAGCAAACAGGAGAGGTGACAGGGGGCAACCCTGCCTGGTACCTCGGTGAAGGGCAAAGGACGCCGACACGCGGCCATTAACTGTGACATTAGCCAGCGGGCAAGCGTAAAGAAGTTGCACCCAACTCAGGAAGCCCGGTCCAAAGCCAAGCTTCGCTAGCACCGCCCAAAGATAACTCCACTCAAGGGAGTCAAAGGCCATCGTGGCGTCAAGGGAAGCAAGTACCGCCGGTTCGTCTAGGGTGTGAGCTCTGGCCATAACACCATGAAGCCGACGCAGGTTAAGGGCAGTGTTACGGCGGGGAATAAAACCCGACTGGTGCGGGTGTACCAAATCACCAATGACTCCAATCAACCGATTGGCAAGTAATTTGGCCAGGATCTTAGGCTCCACATTGAGGAGAGAGATGGGGCGATAGGATCGGCACACGTCTCTCGGTTTTCCCTCTTTGTGAATAACCACGATGGTGGCCAACCTCTGATCTAAGGGGGGGAGGCCCTCGTCCCGTGCCTTCAAAAACATAGTCCGCAGGTGCGGGGATACCACATCCGGTCGAATTTTGTATAACTCGACCGGGATACCATTGGGGCCAGTCGCTTTACCCGACCTTAATGCACGGATCGCCAAGGCGACCTCGTCAGCGGATATGTCTCGATCTAAGTCGGCACGGTCCTCCTCAGAAAGACAGGGAAGGTCAATCGTCGAGTGGAACGCAGCCGAGTCAGCCTCGGAGCGGTCTGAGTTGGAAGTGTAGACACCCCGGAAATAATCAGCAAAAGACTCGGCAATGGCACTCGGTCCGTGACGGCTACACCGTCGTCACCCAAAATCTCAGGCACCACACGGCTGGCCATCTCGCGCCTGTCCAGCCAAGCCAACAGCTTTCCGGCCTTGTCCCCAACGTCGTAAATACGACCTTGTTGTTCCTTGGCCAGGGTAAGGGCAGCATTCGTGGCGAGATCGTGGTATTCCGCTTGTTTAAGGGAGAGGTCATGCAAGAGAGAGGGGTCGGGCTCGGGCCCTAAACGGGACTCGAGGCGCAAAACCTCGTCTTCAATACACACGAGGTCGGCATCTCTGACTCGCCTGGCCTCCGCAATGAGAGCAAGAGCCTCACCCCTCAACACAGTCTTGAATGCCTCCCACAAGGTGATAGCCGAGCCGACCGAGCCCACATTCTCCGAGAAATAGAGGTCGATGGCCTTAGCAAGGAGTGCACGAGTCTTGTGATTACGGAAATACCACGGGTTCACCGTCACCGGACGGTCAGACAGGACGATGTTAAAGTCAAACGAGACCCACAACGGGGAGTGGTCGGAAATACCCCGTGCCAGAAAATGGGCCTCAGACACGGCAGATGCATGCGCGGCAAGGGTAAGAACGTAGTCTATACGGGAGAGACTACCATGGGCACTCGAAAGGAAGGAAAATTGGCGGAGCACGGGATGTAGCAGTCGCCAACTGTCCACCAAACCTTAGAATCTAGAAAGGAAGGCAACCACAGTTGGGAGCTGCGGAGATCTCTCGGTGGTTGGCGGTCAAGGGAACCAGAGCAGACTGAATTGAAATCACCCCCCATTATCAATAGGCCAGCAGGCAGAGACAATTTGACGGCACCAAGGTCTTGGAAGCTACCAGATTGCAGGCCCGGGGGAACATAAACCGAAAGTAGCGCTAGGGAACGCCCTTCCCATCTCCCCGCCACTGCAGCGTAGCGCCCCCTCTCATCAATCACAGTGACGTCTATCTCAAGGGGAAGGGACGCTCGCACCAGGATACCCGCCCCCCGAAGAGAACCCAGAGTGGGCCACCATCTTGTAGCCTTTACGATTAAGGGCCTTGCAAGAGTTGCCTACCAAATGCGTCTCTTGTAAAAGCACAATATCGGGCATATGTCTCTTAAGCAGTTGAATCACCACCCCTCTCTTAACACGGTCACCCAACCCATTAACATTCCAACTGATCACTTTCAATTTCCTACCCCCCATCGTCCCGCAACCCGTCCCACCCAACCCCAGCCAACCCAAACATCAAGTAAACAGCAGTAAACGCGATCCATTGCCTGAAGGGAAGAGAAGAGAAAGAACGAACAAACAAATAAACTTGCATAGTTGCACCCCCCCACCCTGCACCCCTGCATTAGACTAAAAAGCCCCCCCAACCAGCAGTGTGCCTGTTGCCCCAGAAACTACTCTACAAAAAGAGACCCAGAGGAGTAAGGAATCTCCGCGAACTCCTCCCGCCACCCTCCATGTACCAACAGTAAAGTCAACAGGGTCAAGTAAAAAACAATACCCAACAGTCTCATGAAGCGGGGTCACCGAACGCCGGTGTCCCTACTGTGGAGCCAAGTCTCATAGATCCGGGCCACCAGCCGCACCTCCATCATGGTCGTCTTGGGTGTCTCGACGCGGCGACAAAGTGTCCAACCATTCACTCACATTCTCGGCAAAGTCAAAGAACAGGGCACGGCCCTCATGTTCGATCCGGAGTTTGGCAGGAAACATCATGGAATACTTATATCCCATATCTCGCAATCTCCTCTTCACCTCGGCATAACTCTGGCGCTGCCGCTGTACCGTCCTGGTAAAGTCCGGGTAGAAGTGTATTTCAGCGTTCTGGTACTTAAGCGGTCCATGTCGTCTGGATGCCTGCAGGACCGCATCCCGGTCCCGAAAGTTGAGAAGTCGTGCCACAATGGGCCTAGGCGCCACGCCTGACTTCGGCGGGCCGCCCGGCACCCGGTGGGCACGCTCCACAGAGAAAAAGTTACTAAGGCCAGACGGTGCCAAATGGGTCTTTATCAGTCCTTCAACAAAGAGGTCCGTCGCCGCTTCCTCTGAACCCTCCGGGACACCGACAATGCGGACATTTTGCCGCCTGGCACGTCCCTCAAAGTCCTCCAGCCTCCTCGAGAATTGGTCCGCAGTCATCCGCAGGTTCCGGACCTCGGTTTGCAGGTCCGAGACGTCGGCTGTCAGGCTGGAGGTCTTAATGTCCAATGTTTTCACTCTATCATTAGTTTTGCCCAGGTCGGCTCTAATGAGAGTCAGGTCAACGGCCATAGTGTCCACCTTGTGGGTCAAGATCTCATGCTGCTGTTGCATGTCAGCCCGAAAACTGGTGATGGCTCCCATAATGTCGCTCAGGGTAGGCTCGGAGCCGTCGGGCGAGCCCGTAGGTGGAAGGCTCTTGGCAGAGGATCCCGTACCAGGCGGCGTCTTCGGCTGGGTATACCGCTCAATTCTGCTCTGCTGCGACTGTGATTTCCCGCGGACGCCTTTGTTCGATGTCTTGTCGGGGTCCCCTCTGCCCGCCATGTTGGTTCCGATGAGGACAAAGGGCTGTGCCAGCCAAGTCCGAGCCCAGCGAGCCAAGTAGGGTATCCGGGCTGGATATTTAGACCAGGCCGACGTAGGAACGCACTGCAGGCACTAGTACTCCGCTAGCAGAGACGACAGGCAATCACTCCGCAGATCAATCGTGCGGAGTGGCGGAGACCGGAGAGACAATGGCACAGGACTGGCACGGAGTTCCACTCGACGTAGCTCAGCGTAGGAACCACCGATTCGAAAGCGGAAAGCAGTTCTCGCCTCAGTAGACCATCAGCAATAAGAATCCACCCTCGTGGAACAGGATATCAGGCAGGATATATGAGGAGGATCGGAAGGTCCGCGGAGCTCCGAGCTTACGCGGCCATCTTGGTTGCCCGCGAAGCTCCTCCTCCTCTAGTGACTTTCTCAAGGCTTTCTAGAAAAGATTTAGTACTCGTGATAGTGGCCAATTGTTAATTTGAAGCCCAAAGACAGATTCCAAGGTATGCTTGTCCCTGTGCACTTGTCGTAGTTTCTGTGTTCTGTCTCTTTTAACCAGTATCCTGGGCCGGAACCCGGAAGCATTACGGACGTTCCGTAATACTTCCGGTTTCTGGCCCGAGATACTGGTTAAAAGAGACGGTCTTAATCCATGCCTTCCTTTCTTTGCTAAACACAAATTTGGAAGCCCACGCGGTCCTAATCGCTCGAGCAACTATGGGGGGGGCCTCATATATCGCCCAAGCAGGAATTCTGAATGCGGATGGGGTTTTACAAACAAAATTCGGAGGATACACGTACCTTTTAATACTAAACACAGGAACTATGATAAACGCACAGGGACAAGCATACCTTGGAATCTGTCTTTGGGTTTCCAATTAACAACATGCTCTGGACACTGTTATAAACGTTGTATCCTACAGACAGATATATTTAGGATCTATGTTATAAATATTTGGGACAACTAATTAGGTTGATCTCCCGGACTACAGCTTGTGAAACAGGTTGGAGTTTCCTTGGGGAAAAAAACGAAAAACACTGTTGAGTTTCACACCATAGTCTTGTCCTGCAAAATCCATGAAGAAGCAGTATTGGCCACTATCAAGAGTACTAAATCTTTTCTAGAAAGCCTTGAGGAAGTCACTGGATGTGACGAAATATGTGTCGGCTGTTCGCCCGCATCTTGATCAAGACTGTGTAGCTTTGAATATTTTGCATAATATCTCCCCATCTGTATGTTCTTCGAAACAGGGGTTTTTACAGTCTTGATTGAAATTAATATGTTTCAAGATATTTGCATAAAATAAAGAAAAGAAAGTATTTTGTACAAACTCATCTCTGTTGTTTGCCTGTGACATATTGGTGATATAATTTTGTGAAGTTAATTATTAAGGTTCCACATTAGAAGGGATATAACTTTTAGAGTGCCGGGGTGTAACTAGGGGAGATTAAGTGATGGAGTTGCAGCGGAACCACCGAAGATGGGCAAACAGTGACCCGAGCAGGCATCAAAGAAAAAAATAGTCCCCCATATGAACACATAAACACAAAAGCGTAATGTTAACAGTAATTGGGCCATGCTCTTTGGGAGGAAGCAACACACAAATAGATGGGACAAAGAGGAAGGATTAAACACTAGCAAGCAAGCATTTGTCAATGACAATCAAAGGAACAAATAAAAAGTCACTGGGCGGGCTGAAAGCCCACAGAGTGAATACAGCATGTCTCGAAGAGACGGCACATGCGCTACCTAGGCTCGACCTAAAAATGTGCAAACATAGTGTGAAAATTATTTCTGAAAATGTATGGTTTTAAAGATACATGAAATCGTAACCGGTGAATTAATGATGTTGCACTTGAAACAAGTTTGATACGTCATTTGGAAATATCGTTAATACTGTGAAGTAGTAATGACACATTTTCGTGTTAGACATAATTTATTTTGTTTCTTTTTTTGAATTATTTTTTTATTGCATATTTCAGCAAATGGTAAATAATGAGCAATAAAAGCAAGGGAGGATAAGAAACAAATAAAAAAGACAAAAAAATAAACAATACAGGGATATCCTAAATATCTCAGTAGAATGTCAACTATAGCGTATTAAGTAGTCTGGATCTAAATATGGTCATTAGAAGGACAAATACAGTAGAATAGAGAGGTGAGGGCCAGATAGGCAGCTCAGATCCATGAAGAAATAAGAAGCAAAGTGACATTATCACATTGTGCAGTGTAAGTATGGGCCGAAAATTTGTTCCGCTCGCGGAATTTGTGGATTTTCCACAATTTCACGATCCCAGAATCTCGCAAAATTGCGGAAAAATCCGCAAATTCGCGAGCGGGACACATTTTTTCCAGGAAGCACTTACAGGGTTTCAGCAGGTGCCCAAGTTGAAGCTAATTTCTTTGTAACCATTTACAAAATGGTTACAAAGAAATTAACTTCAACTTGGGCACTTGCTGTAACCCGTAAGTGCTTTCTAAGTGGCGCCTCCAGAGATCGTTGGCTACTTGCTACTATTCTCTGACCCTGCTCTGACCCTCGAAGCAGGGTCAGAGAATAGTTACAAGTATGGCACAACAGGAAGCACTTACAGATAAGGAAGCAGGTGCCGGACTTGAAGCTCAAATTCATTAACACATTAACCAGCCCCAAATTAATTTGTCTCGGTTGAGGCTGGCTGGGCAGGTGTGCTTTCTCCCCATAATCTACAGTGGTGAACCAGAGGGTGCTGTGATGAACCAGAGGGTGGCAGTGGTGAACCAGAGGGTGGCAGTGGTGAATCAGAGGGTGGCAGTGGTGAATCAGAGGGTGGCAGTGATGAACCAGAGGGTGGCAGTGATGAATCAGAGGGTGGCAGTGGTAAACCAGAGGGTGGCAGTGGTGAACCAGAGGGTGGCAGTGGTGAATCAGAGGGTGGCAGTGATGAACCAGAGGGTGGCAGTGATGAACCAGAGGGTGGCAGTGATGAACCAGAGGGTGACAGTGATGAACTAGAGGGTGGCAGTGATGAACCAGAGGGTGACAGTGGTGAACCAGAGGGTGGCTGTGATGAACCAGAGGGTGGCAGTGATGAACCAGAGGGTGTCAGTGGTGAACCAGAGGGTGGCAGTGGTAAACCAGAGGGTGGCAGTGGTGAACCAGGGGGTGGCAGTGGTGAATCAGAGAGTGACAGTGGTGAAACAGAGGGTGGCAGTGGTGAGCCAGAGGGTGGCTGTGGTGAACCAGAGGGTGGCATTGGTGAACCAGAGGGTGGCAGTGGTGAACCAGAGGGTGGCAGTGGTGAACCAGAGGGTGGCAGTGATGAACCAAAAGGTGGCAGTGATGAATGCGAGGGTGGCAGTGGTGAACCAGAGGGTGGCAGTGGTGAACCAAGGGGTGGCAGTGGTGAACCAGAAGGTGACAGTGGTGAACCAGAGGGTGGCAGTGGTGAACCAAGGGGTGGCAGTGGTGAACCAGAAGGTGACAGTGGTGAACCAGAGGGTGGCAGTGGTGAAACAGATAGTGGCAGTGGTGAGCCAGAGGGTGGCTGTGATGAACCAGAGGTTGGCTGTGATGAACCAGAGGTTGGCTGTGATAAACCAGAGGGTGGCAGTGGTGAACCAGAGGGTGGCAGTGGTGAACCAAAGGGTGGCAGTGATGAACCAGAGGGTGGCAGTGGTGAACCAGAGGGTGCTGTGATGAACCAGAGGGTGGCAGTGATGAACCAGAGGGTGACAGTGACGAACCAGAGGGTGGCAGTGGTGAAACAGTGGTGAACCAGAGGTGAACCTGAGGGTGCTGTGATGAACCAGAGGGTGGCAGTGATGAAATAGAGGGTGACAGTGATGAAATAGAGGGTGACAGTAATGAACTAGAGGGTGGCAGTGATGAACCAGAGGGTGGCAGTGATGAACCAGAGGGTGGCAGTGGTGAACCAGAGGGAGCTGTGATGAACTAGAGGGTGGCAGTAATGAACCAGAGGGTGACAGTGATGAACCAGAGGGTGACAGTGATGAACCAGAGGGTGGTGCTGCTAAACTGCCCAGGAGGCCTGTGGGTGTGAGCCCCCGTGCTGCTGAGCTGCCCAGGGGTTGAGAACCCCCGCACTACTGAACTGCCCCGGGGCCCTGTGGGTGTGAGCCCCCGTGCTGCTGAACTGCCCCGGAGCCCTCTCAGAATGAAGATCATTCTTGCTCAATTGCCTGGGAGCCCTCTGGGTGTGAGCACACATTGTGCTAAGTGCCCTCCTGCCCCCAGTACATATATACCCGTACCACACAGCACCATTATGCCCTTGCACCATGAAGTCTGGTGTCTGGATGCTCCTGATCCGTGTAGGTGGTACCACCGTCTGGTGCAGTCAAAATGTAAAGTCATAGCTTGCTACACAGCACCAATAAACACGTGTCCTCCCTGGCACCAGTATGCGCATGCACCAGGCGTGCAGCACCCGCATGCCACTGCACCCTACTGCCCAGCACCAGCATATGCCTGTACCGGGCAGTTTAGTATGAGATGGGACACTGTCCAGCAGCAGCTGCGTGCGCCTGAACCCACTGAGCAGGATCAGAATGGCTTTGAACCAACACGCGCATCAGAGCTATCTTGGACATCTGAATGATTCTGGAGTCCTATGCCAAACGTATTTTTGCATCCATGAGTTTCCCGAGCGCCATCCCCGTGTAGCTCCTGTGACCAGGAGGCTGCTTTCTTCTCATCTGCTGCTCTGCTCGGTCTCTGACCCTTTATAAACAAGATGCATGTGAACTCGCATAGAAGCCCCGCCCGTTTGCCCCCGTCCACCACACACTAGCGGTATGTAACTGCTTCCCGCCCGTCCCCACTATAATGGCCAGCTTATTCAAGGGACCTCTGCGCCTTTTGGCGCGCTGGCAAAGTTACAGGCACACGTGGTCACATATTTGTGCAAATGGCCAAAAAATCAGCGAGTTGGTGGAAAAATTTGCAAACGCACAGATTTTTTTTGCCATTTTGCGTGAATTTGCGGACTTCGAATTCGCAACTTTCGCCAATACTTAGTGCAGTGTAAGTATTGTATTTATACATTGTATAACCCCCCATACATTTTGCCAACATGTGCATACTAGTGCACTGATCAGGTCAGGATAACCCAAACGCATTCCGTCTCCTCAGGGTGGAACAAGAAAAAGGAGCCAAATGGTTGCCAAATATGTTTTTGGCCTGAAAGAGGGTTTTTGTAATATCGCACATGTATCGCTAGTAGTATCGCAATACATTAAATCCCTCATCCAGTCCTTGACTGTTGGAACTGCGCCACGACCTAAATGCTTAGAAATTTGACTCTTAGCAAGGAGCCAAGCAATTGCGGAAAAATGGCAAACGCCTGCACCCAGTGGCTTAACATACCCCAATAAAGCCAGTACAGGGGAGGGGCTTAGATCAGAGTCAATCATTAGAGCAAGATGACAAAAGACTTCCCCCAGTATGCCAAGATTGGTGCGCAGTTCCATGCTAAGTGTGTGAAATCGCCATACTCCGCCACACATCTAGGGCATCTATGAGGTTTAGTAGGGGCCATCTTAACCAGTAATTTGGGTGTAATGTATGCTCAATGGAAATATTTAAAATGGAGAAGTTTATGTCTGTAATTGCCAGATACAAAAAGGGTTTGTTCACAACAATAAGCTCATGTCTTGTCTGACAGGGGATAACCCTAATCTCTTTCCCATGCCGCTAGTGCCCCCAGCCCCACCGGTGGTGGAAGCGGCTGGCCTAAATTATATAAGCGGGAGACCAAGTGAACACTACTGGTAAATGTAATGACAAGGAAGGGCAGGGGAAAATCTTTTGGTTCCGCTGTCAAAGAGTGAAGTGCGGTATAAATGGAAGTGCATGTTCTATGCAGAAGAAACTTGTCCATACAGGACACATGGTGCCCACTGGTGAAGTTTGAGACAGAGTGAAACAGGGTGTCATGGAACAGTATAACTATAGTATGGATCCCACAGTGGGATAGGGTTCTTCTAGTTAATGTTTCCATAGTTGGGGATAGCCATGGGTTGTCTAGGAGTGAAACGTGTGGGGAATAGAGGAGTTCAGCATGCAAATAGCAGTGTAACTTCACCCAGGCCAAATATGTGGTATGGGGTGTCTTTAGTTCTGTGGGTGACCTCCCTAGGCCCTGCAGAATGATGGTAGAGAGAGAACAAGGATGAGCCCATGATCATTCCAGCTTCAGGTACTGCAGTCTCGCATCTGGATGGTACCAATAATATGCATATTGCGCCTGTGCAACTAAATAATACAAATAGAAGTGTGGGAGTCCAAATGCTCCACATTAAAAGGGCATTGTCAATGTCTACCAACTAATACACGCCTGTCTGCCAGCCCAGACCAATCTAGTAAGCATGGTCCGGAGCATATAAATGATTTTAGACGTAAGCGGAATAGATATGTTGATGAAAAGGTATAAAAAACAGGGTAGTACCACCATTTTAATAATGGCATCCTTCCAGCAAATGATAATGGGAACTATATCCATCCATCGATTTGGGCTGACAGCCGATCAATAGCGGGTCCGTAATTGAGACGGATAACTTCAGACGCGGTACGATGCAAACAAAATTCAAAAATATTGGGCGTTTGTCGCAGCAGCGCAGGGAGAAGTCTAGAGTAAAGGGAACTATGGCATCTGGTAGCAGGAATATTACGGATTTAGTCCAATTGATAACCTGTCCGGAAAACATTCCAAGCCATAACATTTCATGGAGGAGTGGAGGAAGGTTAGTTTTGGGGTCTCATACAAACAGTAAAACTTCATCTGCATATGGCAAAGCTAACAGAGGGCCGCAGTGAAATCTTAGCCCATGTTGCAAGTGGGGTTCCTGCAGATGACACACAAGAAGGTCCATAGCTATAATAAACAATAGGGGTGATAGAGGACAACCCTGTCTGGTTCCCCGCAGTAGAGCAAATTGATCTGTGAGTTCATCACTCACCCGAAGCCGAGCCAATGGGCTTGTGTACAGGAGGCGAATGAGATCACAGAAACCCTTGGGGATATCCAGTTTCAGTAATGTGGCATATAAGAAGGGCCACTATAGAGAATCAACTGCTTTTTTGGCGTCAAGTAGTATCGCTGCAGCAGGGAGGACAGGATCAATCTGGTTGATAATTGCGAATACCATACGGAGATTTACGGATGTAGATCGATTCGGGACAAACCCGGTTTGAAATTGGGATATGATTTGGTCTACTAGGAGTGATATATGTGTCGCAAGGACCTGTGCTAAGATTTTATTATCCTGATTAAGCACAGATAAGGCCTATAGGAGGCACAATGGCAAGAGGGTTTACGCAGCTTAAGGAGTCCCTTGCATTGTGAGGGAGCAATCTGCTCTCTAGCGATTCCGCATATACCTCCAGCAGTTGAGGAACTAATGGGTGAAGCCATGAATTAAAGTTGACCTTCCTCAAGCCAAACCATAGCCACCCCAGCTACGTAATCTGCAAGAGCAGTGTCGGAAGGGGGGGGAACGAGTGACATGTAAGCGAGAATAGTAGGAGAGAAAAGTGGAGATGATTTCAGAGCTGTGCGTGATCGATGTACCATCGTCCAATTGAAGTTGCAAATAACAGAAGATTAATATTGAGGGCGTAGTAGTCTGGCTAATGTTCGGCCTGGCCTCTCGCCCTCACCATATATACTTACGTGTGCGTATTTACCAAGATAGTTAGCTTCACGAGCTGTGAGATCTTGGAGCTCTACAAGGAGTTTTGCCCTTTGATGCAACGAAGGAGGGGGACCGCCTGCCAAAGCACATGCAACAAGCTCATTCAGTGCTTTCTTGATAGTCTCAAGTTCCCGGCGAATAGACCGAAGTACCCCAGACTGCTTAGCTATACATATGCCATGTATATAAACTTTAAAAGCCTCCCATAGTGTGGCAAAGTGGGGTACTGAACCCGTGTTTAGCTGCAAGTATTCGTCTATGGCATCTCTAACCTTACTCCTGAACACGTTATCGAGAAGGGCCTCTATTGGGTAGCGCCAGGGTGTATAAGATCGCATGGTGCTAGGGACAAAGAGGGTCAGAAGCACTGGCAAATGGTCCAATGGGGTATAGGGAAGATGTTCAACACAGAGACCATTGATCAAAAGTTTAGGTGATAGATACCAATGATCTATTGACCAAGTTCCATGTGGGGCTGAATAGAAAGAAAACTGTTCATCAGTGGAGAGTTGATGACACCAAGCTTCTACCAGGAGAGAGGATTGTAAAAGGGCAATGAGTGCTCTAGTAGAGTGTGGTTTGGTGACCTGACCAGAGCCCGTTGTGTCAAGGTTTGGGTGTAATGTGAGATTAAAATCACCCCCCATTAAAATAGAGTCGGCAGAAAGCGCAAGAGATATGTGGAGATATTAGGGAAAAATTCTGGTGTGTCTATGTTGGGGGCATGAATGCTAACCAGCAGCTGTTGCTCTGTCCCAAGGACACCAGCCACTAGTAGATATTGGCCCTCGGAACCCACAACCACTTTATGTACCCGAAACGTGACTGCCTTATGGATTAGAATACAACCCCTCTGGAGTAGTTATTATAATTAGCAAAAAAAGATTATCTCCCCAGGGCAAACCGATGGGCGGAGGTGGGGGTATAATGAGTTTCTTGTAGAAATGCCACTTGGACTGCACGGTGGGCAAGGTAGGATAACACTTGTCTTCCCTTTCGAGGGTTGGATAGTCCTTTGACATTCCAACACATGCACTTTAGCTCCAACGCCCCGGGCTCCTAACTGGTGGTGTCATCGAGACCATGAATAAAGGTATGGATATGAACCGATGTACAGAAGAGCACTAAGCTGACCCATAGTATAATCAATTACCTGTGTAGAACAAACATATGACTTAAAACACATAACAGCCCAAAACCCCCACACCCACATCGGATAAAAACTAAACAATATCCGGTGAATCCCATCATTTTACTGTCAAACAATCGGAGGACCAGCTGGAAGGGAGATAACGCTCAAAGGAGACTGACAGAAAACACTATTAAATCATGATGAAATCATGTACAGCCAATTACTTAAGAATGCTTAAGAAAATGAATACAACGGAGGCTCTGACAATTGTACAACAAGCGAAAAAAGCATCAGTCAATAGGCCATTGAGCGTTCATGAGTCTGCGGAGAGTGAATGCTGGAAATTATCTGTCCCCTCACTGGTAGTGGGTACACAGCCCGGTCTATGGTGCCTCCAGTAGGTAGCCACATCAGTGGGCGAGATGAAAATTTGATTTTTTTCTTTTGAGGTTGATGCGTAGACGCTCTTCGTAAAGCATGTCATACCGGACATTCACCTATCGCAAAGTTTGTTTTATGTCCAGATAGTTGTGCCGGGCCTCTTGCACAAGGGGAGTGAAATCAGGGAAGAGGGAGAGTGACATGCCCTGATGTTGAATAGTTCCTTTATCACGAGCCAGGCAAAGGGCAACATCGCAATCATGATAGTTCAGGAGGCAGGCTATGATCAATCGGAGAGGGGCGCCAGAGTCTGATCTTGGAGCAAGTGATCGATGGGCACGCTCAACTGAAAACGTTGATGAGAAGGCGTCCCTGCCAAACAGTTCCACCAAAACCTGCTCCATAAGGTATCCATGGGGCCCGTGTTGGTGGATTCTGCCACCCCAGCAATACAAATATTGTTCCGGCGTGATCGCGCCTCCAAATCTTCAGCCTTAGTGGCCACCGTCTTGAGAAGCTGTTCGGTGAGCTCTGATCTTTTGACCACAGCCGGTTGGGCATCGTCCATCTCAGATAGGCACTGCTAGGTTGCTTCAATGCGAGTCTCATGTTACTCAAAGCGGCCATGCATGTCGCCCAGGTGGCCAGCCAATGTGTCAAATCTCGCATCGATAGCCTTGAAACCAGCCCACAGCTCCGTCATAATGGCAGTGGTCCCATCAGTAGGTGGGGATTCCAACTCAGGAGGACCCGGAAGGTCTCCATGTGGGGGGCCATCATTCTTCTCGTGTTGGAGCGTCTTAGTTGTATCAATGAGAGCTGCTGCTGCTTAGGGTCCCCACGACCCATGGTGTAGGGTGGAAGTACTGCCACATGAGAAAGGAGGCCGATTCTTAAATGTATGGGAAGAGATGTGTAATGTGGCGCAAATCAAGAAAGGAAGTGTACGTCCCCGAGCCTCCAAAGAGAGCCGGTGATATAACCCCAGATACAGGGATAGAGAAGTCTTGCGCCGCAGTCGCTGTAAAGAAGTTAAGGGGAAAACTCTCAGATCCACCCCCAGAAGTCTGCCAACACCTGGATTCTGAAGCCGCCTATGAAATAGGTGAAGTCAAGCACAGCTTCTCACAACCTCCCGTGAAGAGGCATAGTGCAGTGAGGTTTCATGAAGGACCGTGTGGGGTATTTCTGTCTAATACCTGTGGGACCGGGACCCCTCCGTGCGGTACATCTTACCGCTTCCAGTCACATGAGCCCAGTGGTAACCTCGATCAGTGGGCCCAGACCAGGCCCAGACCCGGGGAGGCGGTTGGATAGCAATAAAAAAGAAAAGGGAGGGGGAAGGCACTAGCTGGCGCAGTCGGTCCATTAGTGAGGAAATACGGCAGCGAAAAACCTCCCGCCACGTAACAAAGACGCACAGCAGCCTCAGCCTCAATTGCAGCGTGGCCGCTCAGCTCATCTGCAGCCCGACCCTCACTCTTGCCCACGGCTCCTGTCGTTGAGGGGCCTCTGAGGACATCGTCAGGCCGCAGACTGCGAGGGCCTACTCATCTCCGCAAAGCTGTTTAATTTACCACTGAACAGCCTGGGTTGCTCCACAGGTCAGAGGGCATCTAGCAGCCATCGCCTTGTGGACATCAGTGAACCGCCGCATGGCTGCGATTAATTAGCGGCGACTCCCGGAGCTTCACGGTGTTGCTGCCATCTTGGTGCTCGGCCTGGCCAAGTCCCCAAGACACCATTTATTTCTAAACGAATGCCGTTTCTTATGTTCTGATCATCTTGCTCGTGCTCATCTCCCCCTCCCAATCATCGTCCCACTGCAAGACATTTCTTCCATCGTTTCTGCGGAGCACCAAGTGAATGACGTTTAAGATTCAAAGATGTGCAATTGTGTTAGGAAGCATGCATTGTAAATAAAGCTTCCATCATGTACCCAAAGTAGCATTTTCAAGGACTTCCACTGAAAGTTCCGTGGGAGGCGTGTTCATTTTATAAGGTATTGTTTAAGAAACACTTCATTTTGTGTTGTACATCTCCGGAGAGTAGTTGCTGAGGGGACCAGGTGAAATTTTTCTTGCACCTTAAGAAATCTATTAGTACTAAAGATTTGAATGTTACTTTGCTGTGTCTGATTTGCCATTGGGACCCTAGCCATGCTCATCTCATGCTGAATTTGCAGAATCTATTAGTAGTTTGTGTGAGTTTTATAGAAAACCCTCTGGGTATTGGGATCATGGGCTCTTTCTTTTATTTTTCTATGGGCACATGATGTTGGATTATTTGCCTCCTGAGACTCCATTCATTTGTACGTAGATTTTCTATTGTAGTCTTCATGGGTTTGACTCTTGGGGCTTTTAGTAAGTTTATGGTTCTGTACTTATGTTTTTGGGCCTTCATGGCGATTTATGCATTTTATTCTCCGTACCACATCTATTACTATTTCTTTAGCATACCTATTTTTGCCCTATTTTGGTTTTACAACTCAGTTAATAATTCTTCCATATTTTATTTTGTTATACTCTACTAAATTAAGTATTTTTGATGAGGAGTGTAGTCTCTAACCGCTAGATCAACTGGAGATTTTGGAGTTGAACGTGTTAGGTAAAAAACAGGGTATTCAAAATGTTGAGGTACAGATAGTTTTTGGGCTTCTACTCCCACAATTTGACCTTTGTTTGCTTTCCCAAAATAGATACTCATGTGCCCCTTAAGATCCATTTACTATTAATTTATTTACTGTTTATATATCAAACCCTGAGTGAACTTGTTAATCATTTTTTTCTGCATATTATACAGACTATTGTTGCTTAAATTGTAATTATCTGTATCTCACTGTATAATAATAATGCGATTTGACATTACAACATGAGGTATTTGTCTCTGAAATCACCTGCATCAACACCTGTGTTGTTTTCAGTTAGAATCAAATAAAACCTATTATATGCTATTGCTAGTTGCCATCTCCTTTTCTTTCCGGGTTAATAATGCATTCATGTCAATAATGATTGTGCTCTGAAGAACGGGTCAGGCTTGCAATTTACTAGAGCATTGCACTATTTTTTACAGTATCTTTTAATTAAAATTGAATACAATTAAGCGATCAAGGATAAATGAACAAATGCATCTGAATTTTTTTACAACTTTTGTATGCAGTAAGAAATCTTTCAAATTTAACTTTGAAATTTAATATATATTTAGCAAGCATGCCCCTTTTTCCCCTATCATTAAGGCCACAAACATTTAGTGAGCAGATTCGAATTTTACCCATCATCCTTAAAATGAAAAATCTCTGTATCACATCTCTCCCACATTAGATTATGAATGCTCACAGAAATCATTTTAGTCTTCCTTAAACATATGTAAATATCATGACATATAATAAACAATGAGTGCCTTAGACTTTGCTTACCCCCTCCCCCTTCTCTCTCCCCTCCCCTGAGCCTCCCTCCCATGACCCCACCTCCCCTGCCCTCCCCTCTCCCCCCCGTGCCCTACCACTCTCACTAACGGCTAGACCGACCAGGTCCTGTGATGAAAAGGGAGCCCTCCCTCGTGCCGCTCCAAAAAAAGAAAAGAAAAGAAACACACCACAAACATAACTTCAAAAAAAGCCCAACAACAAAGTGATCTCTCTTATACATACAAAGAGTTTACTCAAGGGTTTGTAAAAATTCTTTAGCCAGAATTCCTGATGAGCAAAATGGGGGAATTCCCTTCAAATTACTTTAAGTTTAGCCGGATTCAGTAGAAACACCTGCGCTCCCTTATTCTGAAACGGATGTATTAGCTGGCGGAGTCGCCTGTAGCATTCAACTGTTGAATGACAATAATCGGGCTTTACAAAAAAGTATGGCCATTAAAAGATTGTTGTCGATCCCGACGGGCAATATCATAAATTACTTGGCAGAGGAGAAAGTTCTCTACATAAATCAAGCTAGCCCGAGGATTATTTCCTGCTGATGATGGAGATTTCCTCTGCTTGAATTGGAACCTATGCGCACGCTGTATTTCTTGAGCCCAGTCCCAATTCCCCAGCTCAGGCAGTGCTCCTTTCAAAAGTTCAAGAGTAAACTTTAAAACATCACCCCTACTACCCCCTCTAGAATGCCCCAGACCCTCAAGTTATTGCGTCTCATCCAATTTTTGAATTCCTCCAGTTTTCAGCGAGTGTCCGACATTTGATTCTCCAGTGACACTGTCATCTCTTTATGGGTTGATGTTTCATTTTCCAACACATTTACTCTGCTTTCTAGCTCCTCAATTCTTCCCAGAAAATCAGAGCAGGTTTTTGAGATCTTCCGAATTGCCCCTTGCATCTTCCTACACGCTGTCTGGACCGTCCGACTTTCAATGTGCGTTTCATCTCTATGAGCCATGATGCCTTGGTATGTAGAGTCAAGGGAGGCAGGCTTCAGCTCGGCCTGAATTGCTTCCAGCTATGGGAGTGTTGCCTTCTAAGTCTGGGAAGACTAGTAGTCCCATAGAAGACCCTGAGTTTTCTTTCAATTTTTACTAACTCTGTCACAAGGATTCCTCCGATTTTTAAATGTGACGACATCAACTGAGGTTTCATCTTGCCTCCTGTTAGAATTACTGGAGCCCGATAACTGACCCTGGCTGTCTGAATCAGACCGGTCTGAGATATCAGATAGGGAGCAGAACTTATTAACGGCTTCAGCCTCCCCCCCCCCTCGGTAAGTAGCAGTTGTCCCATCCTGTTTAGCATTAAGACCAGCTGATTGAGAAATTTCCTTGCTGTCATTGATAGTTAATCTTCCTTCTGTTGCAAAGATAGCCCCCCGTTACCATCAAGGCTCCCTGATACCTGCCCTGCCACTTGCCCTTCTCCATTGACAGAAATTAGAGTTTGGCTCACCTCAGAGTCCAAAGATGTCAGTTGTGGCAGTACATCTTCCGGCTGGTGTAGGCTGCTGGATCCAGTATTTGGCAGTTGAGGGGCCATGCTTGTGGGGTGAGCTGATCTAGCATCGGTGTAGCTTTTCTATTAGGGATCTTGCCTGATTTCCTGATGTTGGTGCAGGGGTTTTTTGAAAAAATTAGGCCAGATGCCTTCTGTTTCCCCTGCTGGAGGTCCTTTTATTAAACAACCCTAGTCCACCTTTGCTCTGAGCTTTTTAACTGCCCCCCCAAACTCCACGCGAGGTTTCGGTGTTGTTGTTTTGGCTGGTGACATTGCCTGAATTCGAGCCAGGAAAGTGCTGCTCCCAGTCACGGCAGCTCTGGTAATAAAATAAAGCTCCCGCCCACCAGTGCGAGTCTGAACACAGGAAACCAGAGCCACCCGGAGCGAGAGGGCACCTGCAATCCTCGCACAGCGTTTCATGTGACTGACAACAACGCTTACTTCTCCTCAGAGCATACTAAGAGTGGTCTGGAAAATGCGGATGTAGAGTGGTCGAGCTGGAGGGCTCCCAACGGCAGCGATAAGCTAGCCACCATCTTGCCATCAGTCCACCCTATATGTAGATTGAAGTAGTGTGTCTTCAAGAGATCATATACCCTGGAACAAGCTGGGGGGGCTAAGGGACGTTGGCTTTAATATTCTAGCATGTACTCAGCAGGGAACGACTACAAGAGGGGGGGTTACAATCCTCGCAAAACATGGTCTTGGTCTGTGTAAGAGAGTTAAGGAAGATAAGCTGGGATGATGGGCTGTAGTTGAGTATAAATGCACAGCTGGTAAAGACTCTATCACGATATGTTCCATTTATGGGTCTAACCTAGATGATCCTGATATATTACATTTTCTAAGAATCAAACTTGCCCTATGACCACGCCCCGTGATCCTTTGTGGAGATTTTAACATTCATTTAGGTAGTAATTGTAATATAAATGCTGATTTAGCATATCAGGGCCTTTCAAAGCTTAGTGAGAGAACAGGGTTTGATTGATAGCTGGCACAAGTATAGATCAGTGGATCCAGGATTCACTTTCTACTCGGCCCCCCACAATAAGTTAGTTCGGTTAGATAATTCTTTTATTTCTGACCAATTAGTTAAAATAATTAAAGTGGAAAGTTATCCAAGGACCATGTCAGATCATAATGCTTTAGTCATTGAAGTCTTATTGTCTGGGGGTACTAGGACTCAAAGGCCGTGGACTTTCGAAAGGAAACTTCTGTGTGATAAACTTTACCAGGTTCATATGACTAAATGGATTGTTGAGTTCTTTAATATTAATAGAGGTATATCTGCCGATACTATAGTATGGGATACTTTTAAGGCAGGCATTAGAGGCGAGACCCTGAGCTTCTCCATCTCCTGACAGAAAGATTTACAGAACGAAATAGAGAAATGGCACAAACAGCTAGAAATAGTGGAACAAGAACCAAGAACTCATGAGAAAGTTTAGCAAAGGGCCTAATAGTGAGGAGTGCCAGCGGAAAATCTCAATTATCAAGGCTAAAATGCATCAACATTGTGGCTCAGAGGTGGCTGCCAAATATATTCAACATAGGGCTGAGCAGTATGAACTAGGAAGAACACCAGGTAGATCCTGGCAAAAAGCCTACGATAACGAGAGGTGTCAAATAGAATTGTCAAAATTAAAGATCACTTGGATCAAATTCAAGAATCCCCAACAGAAATATTAAATGTTTTTAAAAAGTACTATAAGCAATTATATACTGAGGGAGGGACCCCATTAGAAGGAAGGTCCGCAGCAGCATTTTTGAAGGATCTAGAAATGAAGGTGGTCACAAATGCACAAAATGAGATTCTTGCATCACTGATTACCTTGCAAGAACTAGAAACAGCTGTACACCCTTTAGCCCTAGGTAAGGCCACCGGGCCTATGGCATTCCCTTGGAGTTTTATAGGACATTTTTTTAAATCTTGTCAACAGGAGATCCTGCAAATATTCCAAATGGCTCAGGGGGGCATGCCCCATGTTCACTGCAGAAGACGGCTATAGTTGTGTTTTGAAAAAAAGGGAAAATCTGATCTGATACCAGCATCGTATCGACCAATATCATTTATAAACTGTAATAGTAAAATCTACTCTTAGATACTTGCAATTAGATTAGGTAAGGTCATCAACCCTCTAGTCCCACCCCATCAGCATGGATTCATTCCTGGCAGGCACACAACAGACCATGAATGCCGGGGTATAGCTCTACTACACTGGTTCAGGCCACAGAATCACCACTAGGGGAAGTCCTGTTGGACGTCGAGAAAGCGTTTGACAAGGTCTCCTAGTGGTATCTGTTGTCTGCCCTACAATGAAAGGGATTCTGCAGAGAGTTTATCCAGGCGATTAGGACATTATATTTTTCTCCAAAAGCTGTAATCCGTAGATCAGGTCAGAACTCAAAGGAGCTTAATATTAGCAGAGGTACAAGGCAGGGTTGCCTGTGCTCACCTTTTCTTTTCGCCCTTTAATTAGATCATTTTTTACAAAAATTAGAGCTGGACATTAATATTAAGGCAGTGAAGGTTGACAATATTAACTACAGAGCATTGGCCTATGCTAATGATATCACAGTCCTTACAACAGGCGTTATCTCGGCAATTCCAGTGGTAAAGCTTTTAGCGGAACAGTTTGGAACCTTCCCAGGTTATAAGTTAAATAGACCCAAATATTATGCTCTGGACCTGCTCAAACTCTAGATCTTCCGATTGTCCAGAAGGCAATATACCTGGGGGTTAGGATTACAGCCACAATAGAAAAAAAATCCCTGATATGAATATTATTCCAATAATGGATAATGTGAGTAAAAAATTGGAAAGGTAAGATCATCTTCACCTCTCTTTGTGTGGTTGAAGTAACATTATTAAAATGTCGGTCCTCCCACAGTTTTTATACATTTTTAGAACGGTTATTTACAATTTTCCTTGTCCAATTTAGCAAAGTTCGATAGGATTTGTCAGAGATTCTTATGGGGTACCATAAACCAAGAAGGGCGGCCAAATGGATGACCCTCCCAAAACAGCGGGAGGGTGGGCAATTCCTAGCTTTTTCCTTTATTACTGGGCGACAATGTTACAACACATGGGTATCCTCTTAGATAGTCATAAATCAGGAATCCCAGAGGAAGCCAGACCAACAATATATGAAATAGTATTGGGGTCTGAAGTTAAGGGGTGTTTGGCTAAAATGCTTGAACCTAGCTTTTATAAAAATAAAAAAAATTAAAATCTTAAAAGCAGTTTACGGTGTTTGGAGACAAGTACTGCGAAAATTGGAGATCACAAATTGAAATGCATATACTCCACTCTCTGCTCCGGGCTTACTCTCACCAATCTTTCAGGATCAAATTACTTTTAGATGGAGGGAAAAGGAATTAGTGTCCTTGGAGATCTGTGTAGGGAAGGCCAGCTTATGTCAATTATGAACCTACAGATACATTATGGGTGGATGAAAGGGATTTCTTTAAATATTTGCAGATACAAAGTTTTCTTGGTGGTAATGAGAGTAGGATAAAGGGGTATCATAAAGGATTACCTTGGTGGAGAAAGTTAGGAACAAGCCCAGAATTGGGAAGATCTATCAAAACTTAATCCAATCTGTCCCGGATGATTTGGAAGCCCAGAACAGGGAAATGGGAAATGTTAGAAATGGGATTTCTGGTTGGCTAAGGCTTGCGCCAAAGCCAGGCAGAAACCACCACTCTAGTCAGGGCAAGGGAGTTACACGCCAAAGATAACCCCTACTCACTCCCTTGATAACTTGGCACGAGCAGTCAGGCTTATCCCGGAGGCAATGTGTAAAGCATTTGCGCACGCACACAGCAACAACATCCCAGGCACATTACAAAAGGAACTCCACACAAGGTTATATAAAAAATAGCCTTTTGTATTCTCATAACATATTAGAATAGTAAACACATAATATACACTGTCCCAACTGGCACGGGCAATATTCACAAGGAAATTATTTACACCTGTCAGAGCCACATGGACCACTGTCAGAACCATCACAAAGCGAACTTGGTAAAAGTAAAACAGATCATCAACGTATAACCAGTAAACACTGGTAATCAGTGTACTTAGCATCAGCCTGTAACATAAACTACATTATGCATAGTCACATCCGGCGCAAATTACATTCTGCGCCAACCTCACCAGCATAAACACATTATGCAACTCTCTCACAAGTCTAAACATAGTAGACCCTACCCTCCTAAGTATAACTCACATTAGGGGCGTACATCACACAGTGAAACATAATCTCACTAGCATAAACCATGATATGCAAAACAACCTCAATCATAAACCACAATTAAGAGGTATCAAACAGGGTGCGTAAAACATACTAAATGCATTACATTTCCTAGCACCACATCACATTAGGGCCTGGCGCCCTACAATTCTAACAATCACCCTGGCCACCTCAAAAAGGGGCGGCTCAAATGCCATGTGTCCCAGAGTCAGGACATGCTGCCAATGCAGCGAAAGTCAAGGGTGCGCCACAGTGCAAATCTAAACGTTGCCCCTGCCCACTACATGCTGGGCAGCTGGAAATACCCGGGGCACAGGAGTGCAACTCACTCCTAACTAAGACATGCCCCCAAAGAATTGCGCCTAAACGGTGAAGCTGCTCACTACTTGCTGGGCAGCTGCAGACATTCCAAGGAGGCCTGGCACCACCGTGCCACTGCTATCCCACTGGAAAATAATTACGCCCATCATTGGAGCCCGCATGCTCAGAAATAAAACATGCCCCATGCTGGAGCCTCCGGGGCTCTGATCACAGTATGCAAAACGGTGGAGCCATCTAGGCTCCGAAAAATGAATGCACCCGATGGAGCCACATGGGCTCTGAAATAGTTATGCCAGGAAGAACTTCCCCCCAAAATGTTAAGCGCACCGGTGCTTTGAATAAACTTGCCCACGAGTTTGGAGCGGCCCGCTGCCATCCGGGGCTGCTCTAAATGCTACAACCATACTGTGCCTCGATCAGGCACCAACACTTGGCCGAACGGAGCCCCCTCCCAGCCCTTTCTCACTCTCGCAGGGGGACTCCTCCTCAAGAAGAAATCAGAACCTCTCTTGCGGGGCTTCCCTGAACTCCAGGGAGCCCCGAGCTGCGTGCCATCTTCATCTGGGCCCCCTCCTGGGACCCGTGTCTTTTCTGGACTCCGGCCGCCACCCTCTGGACTTGCTGGCATCGCGGGGCTCTCCCTCAGCCCTGGGAGCCCCGCACAGGAAGGGCGCCAGCTTCTCCTCCCGGGCGGCTTTCTGAGGCGGCGGCGGCATGCGCGGGACTTCCTCTGAGAAACTGGAAGTCCCGGCCACCGCCAGGCACAATGCTGCCTGGCTTCCAGTTTAGCTGGAATCCTCCTTCAGGGTGCTGCGGCAGTGAGGCGCGGGGTGGGCACCCGCTTTAGTTTTAAATATAAACACAGGCAAAGTCGCGGGGTGGGCAACCGCCGTAATTGTAAAAATCAAAACGAAGACGCAGGGTGGGCACAAAATATAAAAATAAGCGGGCATCATGCAGGGTGGGCACCTGCAACTAAATAGCGGTAGGGAGGGGGATCCCCACGTCGGGATTCCCTTCCACAAGTTGCAGCCCAGTGCTGCCATGGCAAGCAAAAGTGCTCCTTCCTCCTGGGGGAGCTGAAAATAAAGCGCTCCCAAAGTGCAAAAAGGCTGCAAAAGTCCTGGGGCAAAGAGAGTAAAGTAAAAGGTTCCAGGGCATAGCTGGACCCAGGGAGGCAGCCCTCCTGGCAAGTCCTCCTGTGCCCCAGCAGCAGCGTGCTCCCAGTAATCAAGATCCAAAGGCAAGACATCTTCATGGGGTCACAGCCCTTTCTTTTATACTGCATTTCCCATTGTTCTACAACTGTAGGGCAGGGAGAGAACCAGATACAACTGGTTCAGGAGCACTTGAGCACTTTGTTTTGCTCAGCTCCTCTCTCCTATTCACAAGACAGGACAGGGACATCAGACACACCACAGGAGGTGGAGCCAGCATTGTGGAGGGAAGGCACAGCCCTATTCAGGTCCCAGGTGCAACTCCTCCCTCCCATCTACATGCAGATCTCCCTATTCACCACCGGGCAGACCCATCCTGGCTCCTGGAGCCAAGCACACCAGCCAGCCCCTGTCAATCACAAGTCAGACATATGATTCACTCCAAGCAGCAGACACTGCACACAGAAATGCCAACTTCTAAAAGTGGCACTTCTCCACTAGTCACAATAAATCTGCGCACACCATTGCGCAGCATATATTCCTACGAGTTTGCACATACTAACATACTAAACTCACCTCTGCACTCCTCTCACACCAGGAACTACCAGGGACACACATATCCTCCATGCATTCCTATGGGAGGGCAGGCCAGTCTCACCACACATACACAGAGAGCGCACACACTTTACATTGGACCACAGTGCTAAAGTGCGCAGAGGCCTAAAATCACCAACACTGGGTTACAGAAAAAGGCTAGGAGAATGCAAACAGTTTCGGGGTGAACCTGCCAAAAGGGCCAAGTCCAACAGAAACATAGACTGTGTAAGGATGCAATTTATATAGAGGATTCACTGGAACTGGCAAATTAGGTTTTATTAACAGGGAGTCTCGGAAGCCAACACTACATGTCAGTTTTTGATGTATATTATACTCCAGCAAAAGTAGCTAAAGGGGTTAAAGGGGGGAGATGCGGAAAATGCAACAGATGTGATCTAGTTGCTGCTGACATTTGCTTGCCCAAAAATGGATATCTTTGTGCAGGACCTAGAGGCATTTTTAACTAAGGTCTTAGCCTTCCTGATTTTTATCAATCCAACTCTATTTATTCTGGGGCTATTAGATAATATAGAAGTAAATAAAAGAACTAGATCAGAGATAGGGTTCCTGTTTATTGCTATGGCCATTGCTCGCTTTTGTATAACCTCTCAATGGATAAGCTCTGCTCCCCCCCACCTTTTCCAACTGGAGATCTAGGATGCTGGCAATTTACAATATAGAATCTTCAGTATACATGTTAAAGGGTAGAAGAAAAAGGGAGTTTGGGTAGAAACTATAGGCCCCAATCAGCAATTTGGTGAATTATACAAATCTGTAATTATTAATCTATTTATTGCACAGGCACTTTATCTTTGATATACTATCAAAAGCAACCAATAGGATAATTTGAGCTGCTATCTGGACGCTTTTTGTATATTTATGAATTAATTTTGACCTTTTATCTGTGTTCTCTCTAAACATGTGAGATGTTTTTTCACTATGTATTCAGAAAATGTCATGACATGTACTAATATGCTTTTTTTGGGCAAATAAAAAAAAAAGAAATGTAATAGATTGTGTTGGATCTGGGGTTACCAGTCCACATAGGGTAGCCTGGCACAGCAAGTAAAGGCCTATCTCAAAGACAAATTGTGCTAAGCTTGCGTCGCATTTACCACAGTAACCCCGTGCCCCTCCACTAAAAATGACACTACACCTTTTTAGTAAAAATATAGAATACTTTATCTTCTCTGTTTATGCTTGGAATCAGTTACATCACATTAGCATGTCATCATTATACAAGTACTGTACTTGACTCTCCATAAAGCTTGAGGCCCATGTCCCCCAACCTTGGAAACACGCCATGGTTGTACCTTTATTGAAAAAACTGGGTGCAGATCCTTCAAACCCTGCCAACTTTCGCCCTATATCTTTGTTGCCAATCTTCTCAAAGATACTGGAGAGACATATAAATTCCCAGCTTTCTAAACTGGTCGAAAACGCTGCTTTTCTCCATCCTTCTCAGTCGGGCTTTCGGCCTAGGCACTCAACTGAGACAGCCCTCCTGGGGGTAACAGAGAGTCTTAGGCACGGTGTCGATCAGGGAAACACCATGGCGCTCATCCTGCTGGATTTGAGCGCAGCCTTCGACACCGTGTCGCATTCCATCCTCATTGACTCTCTGAAATCTCTAGGTGTGGCAGGCCAGGCCTTGGCCTGGCTGGTGTCTTTCCTCAACGACCGAAGCTTCCAAGTGTTTTCTTCTAAGGCAGCCTTCGCCATCTGCCCATCCACCCGCGGCGTCCCCCAGGGCTCAATCCTTAGCCCTTTATTATTTAACATTTATGTTAAACCCTTGGCAACCATAGTCGAACAAGCTGGGTTAACCCTGTTTTCCTACGCAGATGACACCCAGATTGTCTTCTCCTTATCAGGGAGAGACGAGAACAATATCTCCGCACTCAAGTCGGGCCTCACTCTTGTGGCCGATTGGATGCGGAGAAACTGTCTCAAGCTGAATGGGGAGAAGACCGAGGTGGTCATTCTGGGACAGAACAAGCATCTATGGGGTCCCCGCCATAGGCCCACCGAACTGGGAAACGCGCCTACACCATCTACTGCAGTTCGTAACCTGGGTGTCATTATTGACGACAGGCTAACTATGAGACAACAGGCTACTAAGGTTGCAGCCATCTGCTTCTCAACACTGCGGTGGCTTCACAAGATTCTGTGGATGCTCCCCCTCTCCTCCAGCAGAACCGTAGTCCAGGCACTTGTAACATCACGCCTGGACTATGGCAACATTCTCTATTTGGGCGCAGATAAAGCCACTATACATGTGCTACAGGTGGTGCAAAATGCGGCTGCGCGCCTGCTAAAGAACGTCCCCAGACGCACTTCAGCCACTGCCGCCTTGCGTGACCTTCATTGGTTGAGCATCCCTGAACGCGTTAAATTCCCGGCACTCTGCTACATGTTCAAGGCCAAGCAGGGCAGCGCCCCAGCATACATTCAGGGGCTGGTAAAACCCTACAGACCCCTGCGCTCACTAAGGTCATCGGACACTGGTAATTTCACAGTACCAAGATGGAAGCTGACAAAAATGGGAGGCCGCTCCTTTTCGACTCTGGGTCCTAAACACTGGAACTCCCTCCCATTGGCATTAAAATCTGAGACCAACTTACTCCTCTTCCGTAAGGCTCTGAAGACTCTGCTTTTTACTAAGCGTGACCAATAGTCGGCTGCGGCCTTAAGTCAAGGTGATACTCCCTCCTTCTTCTACAGTCTATCCCTGGCGCCGGGAAACCCATTGTGGGTAGCTGTGCGCGATATAAGCTTAAATAAATAAATAAATAAAATATGACCCACCCCAGGTAACTCTAGCGAGTCCCACTAGGTCATAAAATTAAACAGCAGGATAACTCCGCACAAAGTCCTTTTTCAGGTATTAGCCCCTCAACTTTTATATTACTAGTGCAACATCCTGGGTCAGAAAGGAGAGAAAATCAGCATAAGGTAAATTGAATGATCTAGCACAATAATATCTAGGAAATGAAGACAGTTGGCTTTCAGTATACCATTTCAGTTAAAAGTACCATTCCAAATTGACATTTGCCCCTGTTGAAGTGTAATCATTGGTTTAAAGAAGGATTCACAGTTCAGACACTTAAGCAGACAGGGTAGCACTTCAGACTCGTGACTCCCTCTGCCTCTGTTTCGTTATCTCACCAGAACTGGCACCACTACCACTGAAACAGCATATACTCTTTGATTTATGACTCTCTAGAAGGATCAATATCTCTCATTAGTTCCAGTGAACTTGTGCAGTTTCTCTATTTCCCCTTTTTCTCTCGTCTTCGATGTGTCAGGAAGTCTAATGGTTCCCCGAGCCCAGCAGAGGGATCCGCAGGTCTCTCACCTCCCTTCCCACTTCAAAGCCCTGCTGTCTTTGGGCCTCAGATGACTGTCGGTTGTTTCAAGCAATGCTGTTAGCCTGGGTATACCGGTTTCTCCCCACCCGCTAAAGCTTTGCAGGCAGCAGTGAGGCCCTCACGGCTTCTGGGGCCCCACACTTCACTTCAACGATCTAACCGGGTTCTGACAGATTTGTCCCAGTCAGATCACTGGGCCGCTTCCTCCTCAGATTGCGTTTCAGCAGCTCTGTTGTGATCCCGGCCCTAACGCTGTAGGCTCCTAGAAGCTGACCGGGCCGGAACTACGCCGCAACTTCCTCGGCGTTCCTGTCGGCTCTGCGTCCCGCCCTCGCCTCAGTCGTCAGAGAGGGAGGGTGCTGACGCGGGCCGGCCTTCTCCGATTCCCGCCCCCTTCTTCCGGCGCTCACTTGACAGCACTCGCTGGCTTTCGCAATGCCGTCTCCCAAGAACCGCTGCTCCGCTGACCAAATTCAGGCCCTCCCCTTCTAGATCTCCTCAACGGGGGGCCGTGAATAGAGGCAGCAGTCCAGTGACAGGGACTGCAGCGGCTAGCCGTAACAAGGTAAGGTTCTTCCTACGATCGAATGGCCACAAAGAACCCTTGGGGAAGTGGCGGTGGTTTATCAGACCCCACACTTGCTGTGGAAGCAGTTCAGGTAGGGTTACGGAAGGGGGGGGAAATAGCTGGACAGTCGCCTTAGAATCAGATGTTCTCCCTGTTGAATTCCCAGGTCAACTATCTACAGCTCTTCACAAGTAGCTCAGTGACGTTTTTCCCAGGAGCATTAACAGGTTTAGAGAGCTAGTGGTGATAAAACGATGGCAGGGCTTAGTCAATAGTTAGGGGGTCACGTCAACAAAGTAGAGCAGCCGGCCCGTGGGACGATCTAACCCCTCTTAGTGCGCCTTCCTCCCCACACTACCGCCTCACTCCTCATCAGGCTCCACTGTAGCTCTCTGGTCACTCTAAAATGGCCGCCCTGGTTCTGTCCCTATTATAGACTGGGCTCTGGTTGCTAGAACTAGCTGGAAGGTTCTAGAGCCTTCCCATTGTAGCCCTATGGCTCAGGATCCTGAGGTAAAAATTTGGCAGTTACAAGCCTCCATTTTGTGTCTCACTACTCTCTATTTTAAAGGAGTACCTGTGCCTCAGGATATGTGGAGTTGATGAGGCACCCAAAGCCCTAAGGACAACACCAAAAATGATAGTGGACACAAAAACAAACAAGGGTTAGGAGGCCAAAAGGGGACAAAATAAATAAATACATAAATAAATAGGAGGGACCACCCAAAGGGCTGACAGGCCTAACACGCGTCCCCCCCAGCTGAAAGTGGGGAGAGCTACCCAACCCCTTGGGAGTTCTCATCACTAAGGCGTAAATACCTAGAGAGACCGTCTGCATTGACGTTGTCCACTCCAGGCCGATGTTCCACCCGGAAGTCCATTCCCTGTAGGGAGATGGACCATCTCAACAACTTGGGATTCTCTCACTTCATTTGCATCAGCCAACGAAGGGGGCGGTGGTCCGTCTGTACAAGGAAGTGTGAGCCAAACAGGTATGGCCGCAGCTTCTTCAGAGCCCATACCACCGCAAAGGCTTCCCGCTCTATCGCACTCCACCTCTGTTCCCGGGGAAGCAGTCTCCTGGACAAGAAGACAACAGGTTGGTCCAGACCCTCTTCATTGAGTTGCGATAACACTGCCTCAATGCCATGCTCTGATGCATCCGTTTGGACAATGAATTCCTTAGAGAAATCAGGGGCCCTTAAGACAGGAGCCTCACACATTGCTTGTTTTAGGGTGTCAAAGGTGCGTTGACACGCCTCAGTGCAGACTGCCCGTCGAGGTTGTTTCTTGGATGTGAGTTCAGTAAGGGGTGCCACAGTGGTGCCATACCCCTTCACAAAGCGACTGTAGTATCCTGTTAGGCCCAGGAAAGCTCGGACCTCAGTTTGGGTCTTGGGGGGCTCCCAGGCCATGATAGCTCAATCTTAGCCTGGAGGGGCTGCACCGTTCCCCTGCCCACCAAGTGGCCTAGGTACACTACCGACCCCTGCCCAATCTGGCATTTTCTGGCCTTGATTGTCAAACCAGCCTGTTTCAGGGCTTGGAGAACAGCCTGTAAGTGACACAAGTGGTCCTCCCAGCTGCTGCTGAAGACGGCAATGTCATCTAGATAAGCAGCAGAGAAGGCCTCCATCCCGGAGAGGACCTTGTTCACCAGCCGCTGAAAAGTGGCAGGAACGTTCTTGATCCCAAAGGGCATCACACAGAACTGGTAGTGGCCCTCAGGCGTGGAGAAGGCTGACCTTTCCTTTGCTCCATCTGTAAGGGAGATCTGCCAGTACCCTGATGTGAGGTCAAAAGTACTCAGATATTGGGCAGCTCCCAGCCGGTCAATGAGCTCATCCGCCCTAGGGATTGGATGAGCATCCGTCTTTGTCACGGAATTCAGTCCCCGGTAATCCACACAGAACCTGAGTTCTGGAATGGTGCCCGGCGGGGCAGCTTTTGGTACCAGAACCACTGGACTGGACCAGGGGCTGCTTGAAGGTTCAATCATTCCTAGCTCCAGCATCTTAGTGACTTCGCTGCTATGAATACTGGCCTTCGCCTTATCTGACAGCCGGTAGGTCTTAGACATCACAGGTCGGCTGTCTCTTGTGTCCACGTCATGGGTCCCGGGATAAGGGAGAACAGGGAGGAATATTGCTCCAGGACTTGGCGGCAGTCTCTCCACTGTTCAGGAGTTAGGGATGGGGAGAGAATCACCCCCTCCACCGACCCATCCTTTGCTTGGGACGAAAATAGATCAGGGAGAGGCTCACTTTCCTCTTCCTCTGCTCCATCAGTCACCATCATCAAGATGACCTCAGGCCTCTCATGGTGGGGTTTGAGGTGATTGGCATGAAGCACCCGATGGGGCTGCCGGGGGGGTCTTAAGGTCCACTAAGTAAGTGGCCTTGCCCTTCTTCTCAATCACCTCAAAGGGGCCTGTCCAACGATCCTGGAGGGCACTAAGCTCTCCAGGTTCCATCACCCACACTTTCTGGCCAGGCTCGAACTCCACAGGGTGAGCATTGTGGTCATACCGCTCTTTCATCACTGCCTGGCTGGCTTCCAAGTTGTCAGAAACTTGCTTCCACAACTTAGCCATTTGTCTCCGGAAGGCCATCATGTAGCTCACCACATCCTGGGGAAGGTTCCTGGGAGTCTTTTCCTATCTGTCTTTCACCAGGCTGAGAGGTCCACGAACAGGGTTCCCATACAGAAGTTCGAAGGGGCTGAAGCTCACTCCTTTCTGGGGCACTTCCCTGTATGGGAACAACAGACAGGGTAGGAGGACGTCCCATTTCCTCCGCAGGCTCTCAGGCAGGCTTCTGATCATGCCCTTCAAAGTTTTATTGAACCTTTCCACTAGACCATTGGTCTGGGGGTGGTAAGGGGTGGAGAACCGGTAGGCAACCCCACACTCCTTCCACATAACCCGCATGTAGGCTGACAGGAAGTTGGTCCCCCTGTCGGACACAACCTCCTTGGGGAATCCCACTCGGGTAAAAATTCCCATCAGGGCCCTAGCCACTGCAGGTGCAGCAACAGTCCTCAAAGGAATTGCCTCTGGGTACCGAGTGGCGTGATCCACCAGAACCAGGATAAACCTGTGACCAGCTGAAGTGGGTGGGTCCAATGGCCCAACAATGTCGATGCCCACCCTTTCAAAGGGGGTGCTAACAACAGGTAGTGGTTCCAGGGGAGCTTTTAGCTTAACCCCTGTTTTCCCACTGGCTTGGCAAGAGACACACGTCCTACAGTAAGTGTCGGACGCCACCCTCATTTGAGGCTAGTAAAAATGGGGGACAAGCCAGGCAAAGGTCTTGTCCTGACCCAGGTGTCCTGCCAAGGGTATCTTGTGAGCCAATTCTAAGAGAAAGGCTCGGTAACGTTGGGGGACTACCAAGGCCCGTGACGAACCGTGCACTGGAGCCTTGGGTTCACTGTAGAGGAGTCCATCCTCCCAGTAAATGTGGAAGTTCCCTGCAATGTTACCTGCTGCCTGGGCTTCGGCCTGTCGCCTCAAACCCTCAAGGGTAGGGCACTCCTTCTGGCCCTGACAAAACTCTTCCCTGGGCAGGGCCCCCCTCCACATGCCATTCGGCTGGGATAGGTAGGTTCTCCAGGGAGACAACATCCCCCTCCGTGGACTCCGGGTCCACCACCACAGGTGGCCCATCCATCTCACGGGTGTGGATGCCGAGGCAGGGGTCTCCTGTCCCCGGATCTTTCCCTTTTTGGCAGCTGGCTGTGCCTTTGTTCCAGGCTCCAGCCCTGGCGAACTTCCCCTCCGGGTAGTCGCGGACCGTGTGCTGGCACAGGTCCAGTCAGGTGTACCCAGCATCTCTGAGTGAGTCCGGTATTCCACCTCCTTCCAAGCATTGTGCTCCATATCATTCCCCAACAGACAATCGACTGGCACGGCAGGGCTTACGGCAACTCGAAGAGGACCTGCGACCCCTTCCCACTCAAAGGGAACTTCGGCCACAGGGTAGTGGCCTATTCTGCCGTCAGCCATCGTGGCGGGGTGGAGTACGTTTGGGATCATCTGCTCTGGGGACACCAGATGACTCCTTACCATAGTCATACTGGCACCAGTGTCCCTCAGAGCTTCCCCTCTTTGGCCATTGATGGTGACCCACTGCCCATACTTGTTGGTATTTGGGGGCACCTGGATCTTGGGAACCATCTCTTTGTCTCCCAGGGACACTAAGGTGATACCCGCCCACTCCCCTCCCTTATCCAAGGGCAACTCCTCCCCGAGCACTACACTAGCCACTCCCAGGGTTTTTCCTCCAGTAGGAGGGGGTGGTCTCTTTGGGTACTTGATGTCTCCTTTATAGTGCCCAACCCCACCACATTCATAGCAGCGGACAACCCTTGGCTGCTGACTATGGTCAGGATGAGGGTTTTTCTGTGGGTTGGCTCTAGGAGTGAAACCTGATCCCTTTCCTTGGAAACTGTTTTGGGGGCCTTTTGAGAACTCCCTCTTTTTGTCTCCCCCCTCTTTCTTTTGGGGAGTGCCCTGGCCAGTCCTTTGGGAATCCCCTCCAGTCCCCTTTGAGGACACCCGGGTACTAGCCCAGATGTCCGCCTCCTCAACAAGCTTCCTGGGACTAGTCAGCTTGCTGTCCACCAGGTGTTGACGAAGCTCTGGAAAACATTTCTCGAGTAGGTGCTCCTTTAAGATTAGGTCATACAATCCCTCGTAGTCCCCCACCTCGCTGCCTTGCACCCAATCCTCTAGGGCCTTTTTGGCATAGTCTAGGAAATACACCCAGTTCTGTGTAGCCAGTTTGTGGCTGTTCCTGAATTTCTGTCTTTATTTCTCAGGAGGCAGCCCATACTTCCTGATCAGCGCCACTTTCATGGTAGGATAGTTAGTCTGTTCCTCCTGCTCTAGGGCTAGAAGTGCATCCCTCCCCATTGGAGGCATATATTTGTACAGTCCACCCCCCCCCAGTGACTCTCTGATATACCATGGGCTCTTAGCGAGACCTCATAGGCAGCCAACCATTTAGCAATGTCGTCCCCTACACTGTAACTGGTGACTACGTCTTTTGGCAAGTAGGGTCTGGGTTCCCTGATTATTTCTTTAGGTATGCTGCCACCAACAGGAGTACTAGGAGTCCCTATTTGCAGGGCCTTGAGGTCCAACTCTTTTGAACTCAATTCATGAGCCAGCCTCTTTTCCTCCCTCTCCTTCTCTAACCTAGCTAACTCCCACTTCAACTGCCTTTTCTCTCTCCGGTCAGCTAATTCGGCTTCGGTCAAGCTCCTTACAGAGACACTACTGCCCTCCCTCGAAAGTGTCCTAGGACCTTGCAGTAGGTTCCCCCCTTCGGTTTGGTACAGTACATCCACTCCAATGACAGTGTCCCGATCCCCCTCTCCCTCCTCCTTCTTCCCATCTGGGTGAGCTGCCACCCATGCTCTCAAGCTGGTTTGGAGTTCCCCCTCTTTCGCACAACGCTTGAAGAACACCCCTTTTTCTGGCAAAATTCCCTGAGTAGGGCCGCAGTGTAGGTCTCCAACTCCTCCAATTCAAATTCTATTTTGCCAACAGGGCCTCAGACAATCACTTTGGAGTATTTCAGGAAAGAGGCGTTAACTAAGGGCTACCTCCACCCACCACCAGAAAGGAATTTGGAAAAACAAAACTTCTAATTAGGGGTCCGCCAGGAGAAAACTCCAGGTGTAGGCACGTGGTGCACACTAAGCCACTGCTAAGTGGATGCAAGCACAAGCTCTGATCCCACCACTGAACACCAATATGTTGGACCTGGGGTTACCAGTCCACATAGGGTAGCCTGGCACAGCGAGTAAAGGTCTATCTCAAAGACAAATTGTGCTAAGCTGGCGTCGCACTTACCACAGTAACCCCGTGCCCATCCACTAAAAATGGCACTACACCTTTTTAGTAAAAATATAGAATACTTTATCTTCTCTGTTTATGCTTGGATTCAGTTACATCACATTAGCATGTCATCATTATACATGTACTGTACTTGACTCTCCATAAAGCTTGATATGACCCACCCCAGGTAACTCTAGCGGGTCCCACTAGGTCATAATTTTTTTTTTTTAAACCTTTATTGACATTTAAACCAAATACAAGTATGGGCCTACAACCCCCGGGGCCGGCCGCTAAGCAGTTAGATTAACAGAGAGCAATTTTAATCACATGCAGCACCTCGGGGAGCAGAATCTCCATGCTAGCGTACTCTTGGCCACTGAACAGCACAATTAGAAAAACAGGATATAAAAGGTTTTCATTTTATAGTATAAGATAGAAGGATCAGGTGCCGAATTATTTTCCAGCTGCGAAAAATGGCAGGCAGAATAGTAAACGTGTCAACAGTAAACAGTAATCGCTCAAATCAATGGCGCTGAAACAGGAGGTTCAGGATGTGAAGGAATGTTACGGTCAATTCGCGCCTGCAGTCACCTGCCCTAAGACCTAGGGAACACCACGAAAATTGAGGCACAGATGAAAAAGCAGGGATTGATACCAAAGGAAACCCACTGCACTAACCCAGAAAAAGAAAAAGACAAAGAAAGATAGGAGAAGAGAAAAAAGGCCATAGAAACAAAATAAAAACGAAAAATCCCCTCCCCCACCCTGCACCCCTGCAGATGACTACGCTCCCCCCCCCAGCAGTGTGCCTGTCGCCCGAGAACCAAACCCGAAATATAGAAGAAGAGAAAAAGGAGAAAGAAGGGAAACCCCACCCAACGGGGAAGTGGAGGAGGGCGATAGTCTATGCGCTCCCGGTCTCTCCCCCCGCCCTATCAAAGGGGCCCCCCTAAGCCAACACAAGTAAAGTTGTCCACCATACAAAAATACCCCGGGGGGAACCACAAACCCCCCGCCCCGGAATCCGTCTGTTAATGAAGTAGTCCCGTTACCAATAGATCCATCGTAAACGATTCAACCCACAATCTCAGCCTTGGCCCCGTCTAACAAAGTTGCCCAGTCCCTCGGATAAGAAAAGCCCCATCCCCGGAAAGTCAAAGTTCACACAGAAGCAGCCGGAGCTTGAGTCAGCAAATGGGAGAGGAATAGCAGGTCCCAACGCACACGGCTTGCACCAACGATGTCCCTCCCCGTCCCCGAAGCCAAGCATCGTTCCATCCGCCATGTTGGGAGACCGATTGGGGAGGGGGTGCAACTCGTTCCGACACAGATCAAAGTGTGGGCCAACAGTGTCCAGGATGGGGGAAGCAGTGAAATGCTCCGATAACTGTAGGACCGATGTTTCCGAGAACGTGAGAGAGTCACCAATCTCAGCACACAAGATGAATTCCATTTCTTCGGGGGCAGGCATAGCTTCCAGCACCGGGTCCAAACGCACCAGAAGGGCTTCCAACAGGGGGCAAGTCGGCTGCCGGGTCTCAAAGATCAAGTCAGGGCTTGTTCCCGGTCCTATGATCCCATCTGTTGCCGACAGCCAATGATTGACCTGGGCCCTCACCATCGCGTGAAGCGCCGCAAGTTCCGCCATTACCATCCGCAAGTAAGGGCCACATTGAGTCTGTTCCGCCAGGTTCCATACGGCCGCAGGCATAACGATCCCCACGGAGAGGCCCCCTCTCCGGGGCAGGATAAGCCGGAGCAGAAACAGGCCGTGAGGGACGGGCCAGCAACATGCAGCAACGCGCGGCGGGACCCCTACCCCGGGGCACCAGCGGTGCTACTGCCGGGCCTCTGGGCCGGGGCCCCCACGACGCAGCACCGCGCACCACCCGTCGCCTCACCTCAGGTACAGCACCAGGCAGCAGATGGTTGCAAAGTAGTTCAGAGAAATTTTCGAAAGTTCCAAGGACCGGACCCAACCACCCTCTGCAGTCCGTTGTTGTTCACTTTGGACCCGGGTAGACCAGCAATCGAGATCCCGGCTTCCAGTCTGGGTTAGGCCTCAAAACATTTTCGATGTTACTTCACACCAGAACATCAGAAAAATTCCGTGATCACACCATCGGGATGCAGACTAGTTCACCCACACGAATCCGGGGCAGGAGATCAGGATATTCGACAGGATAAGCGAGCGTAGGACGGGGGTCAGCGGAGCCGGGAGACTATGCGGCCATCTTGGTTGGTGTCGTAGCTCCTCCTCTAGGTCATAAAATTAAACAGCAGGATAAATCTCCACAAAGTCCTTTTTCAGGTATTAGCCCCTCAACTTGTATATTACTAGTGCAACATCCTGGGTCAGAAAGGAGAGAAAATCAGCATAAGGTAAATTGAATGATCTAGCACATATCTAGGAAATGAAGACAGTTCGCTTTCAGTATAACATTTCAGTCAAAAGTACCATTCCAAATTGACATTTGCCCCTCTTGAAGTGTAATCATTGGTTTAAAGAAGCATTCACAGTTCAGACACTTAAGCAGACAGGGTAGCACTTCAGACTCGTGACTCCCTCTGCCTCTGACTCGTTATCTCACCAGAACTGGCACCACTACCACTGAAACAGCATATAATCTTTGATTTATGACTCTCTAGAAGGATCAATATCTCTCGTTAGTTCCATTGAACTTGTGCCGTTTCTCTATTTCCACTTTTTCACTCGTCTTCGATGTGTCAGGAAGTCTAATGGTTCCCCGAGCCAAGCAGAGGGATCCGCAGGTCTCTCACCTCCCTTCCCACTTCAAAGCCCTGCTGTCTTTGGGCCTCAGATGACTGTCGATTGTTTCAAGCAATGCTGGTAACCTGGGTAAACCGGTTTCTCCCCATCCGCTAAAGCTTTGCAGGCAGCAGTGAGACCCTCACGGCCTCTGGGACCCCACACTTCACTTCAACGATCTTACTGGGTTCTGACAGATTCGTCCCAGTCAGATCACTCGGCCGCTTCCTCCTCAGATTGCGTTTCAGCAGCTCTGTTGTGATCCCGGCCCTAACGCTGCAGGCTCCTAGCAGCTGACCGGGCCGGAACTACGCCGCAACTTCCTCGGCGTTCCTGTCAGCTCTGCGTCCCGCCCTCGCCTCAGTCGTCAGAGAGGGAGGGTGCTGATGCAGGCCGGCCTTCTCCGATTCCCGCCCCCTTCTTCCGGCGCTCACTTGACAGCACTTGCTGGCTTCCGCGATGCCGTCTCCCAAGAACCGCTGCTCCGCTGACCAAAATCGGGTCCTCCCCCTCTGGATCTCCTCAACGGGGGCCCATGAATAGAGGCAGCAGTCCAGTGACAGGGACTTCAGCGGCCAGCCGCAACAAGGTAAGGTTCTTCCTACGATCGAATGGCCACAAAGAACCCTTGGGGAAGTGGCGGTGTTTTACCAGACCCCACACTTGCTGTGGAAGCAGTTCAGGTAGGGTTACGGAAGGGGGGGGGAAGAGCTGGACAGTCTCCTTAGAATCAGATGTTCTCCCTGTTGAATTCCCAGGTCAACTATCTACAGCTCTTCACAAGTAGCTCAGTGACGTTTCTCCCAGGAGCACTAACAGGTTTAGAGAGCTAGTGGTGATAAAACGATGGCAGGGCTTAGTCAATAGGTAGGGGATCACGTCAACAAAGTAGAGCAGCCGGCCCGTGGGACGATCTAACCCCTCTTAGTGCGCCTTCCTCCCCACGCTACCGCCTCACTCCTCACCAGGCTCCACTCAAGCTCTCTGGTCACTCTAAAATGGCCGCCCTGGTTCTGTCCCTTTTATAGACTGGGCTCTGGTTGCTAGAACTAGCTGGAAGGTTCTAGAGCCTTCCCATTTTAGCCCTATGGCTCAGGATCCTGAGGTAAAAATTTGGCAGTTACAAGCCTCCATTTTGTGTCTCACTACTCTCCGTTTTAATGGAGCACCTGTGCCTCAGGATATGTGGAGTTGATGAGGCACCCAAAGCCCTAAGGACAACACCAAAATTTATAGTGGACACAAAAACAAACAAGGGTTAGGAGGCCAAAAGGGGACAAAATAAATAAATAAATAGGAGGGACCACCCAAAGGGCTGACAGGTCTAACAGATTGGAATTTGAAAAATATTTTACCCCGAATATGGAATCATAGCTGTTTATTGGGATTCACCTTCCCATTGCAGGATTGTGCACCCACAAGCCATCTCTTAAGTCGGTCCAAGTTGGAAAGTGATAGGTGTAGCAAGGGTAGTTCGGAGGAGCTTAATCTGATTAATTTGATAATATATAAAGAGTACCTAAACAATAAATACTTTAGCGTGTTGTGGATGGTGGTAAATATCACAAAAGAATAACTGAGCCATTCCACCTCACTGGTTGAATCAGCTCAAATCACATCAATCTATGTACATACACCTTTATATATATTGCTCCAACTCGAACACAACGTCTGTACTTGACACAGAAAAGACGAGCGTGGACCCAAGTATGTGCAGTTTTTTTATTTCTTAATAGCCAGCTCTGCCACTACGCGTTTCGGGCGATCCCGCCCTTGATCACATGACAACTCCCTGACTTTTTTACCCCTTATAAAGTGCAAGTGCATATGATCATCTCATAGACATGAAAGAGTTACTACTTATTTTTCTACAATGCACCCATAAATGTCTGTACTTAACCATAGATATTTCTAAAATGTTTATATTCAATAATAAATACATATCAAATATGAATTGTTAATACCAGCATGAATGCGTATAAAAAATATAGCAGCAGTTTCCATGTTTGATTCGTTGACCATTTCCTATAAAGTGCCTTCATTTTTGTGTGCAAAACAACCATATTCTTATGTGCCTAACATACATAAATGTGCCATAATATCCTATGTGAGAAAATGTAATGATTAAATTCAATTTTCCAGTATCCCATGCCTTCAAAAGAGATTCATTCGGAGAGTCCCCTTATTATTCATTTATTTTCTCATGCCTCAAAAATACTGGAATCAAAGACCACGCAATTTTACGAAGTGCAAATACGCAAAGGATGATAAATATATCATACATATTATTATTGATAAATAGTCAGAAGTAAAAAAATATACTTTCTAAAAACCATGTCTAAAATCAGACCATAAATATTTTAAATATGTATAAAAGATATATATAAATAATCCTAAAATTTGCCTTTGAGTTGGTTAGTTGATTCTCATATATGATAAAAAGTTTTCCTCAAGGAGATCAAAAGGAAATATTGTTACAAAGTCCAGTTTGCCCCAACAAGCCTGAAATATATCCTTCAGTCCTATCATACAAACGTGTACAGGTCCTCACTGTTATTAAGACGCCTGGGGCACTTGGAATCAAATTCTAAAATATACGATGTCTCTAACCTTCTTAGCTTTGATTCCCTATCCCCTCCTCTTTTTTGGGGGCCCACTGCGTCTATGACGTAATTCTTCAGGTGTTTAAGGTCATTGTTATGAATCAGCTTAAAATGTCTTGCGACTGGATAGCTATCATCACTATTTACTATTGCGCGCATATGCTTAAGGATTCTTTTATGCGCTTGTAGCTTTGTGCTGCCAATATATTTCAGATTGCAGCTACATGTCAATACATATACAGCATATTCCGATTTGCACGTAAGATGTTGCTTTATACTGCAAGGCTTGATATTGAATGCCGTAGTGTAACTGGTTGTATTGACGCCATACTGGCAAGCTTTGCACGTTCTACATTTAAAGAATCCCTTCCGTGCTGACAGCCACGCACTTTTAATCCTTGTTTCTAGATTGCTTCTGGTAAGCGAGCTGCCCATGCTGTTGGTCTTCCTAAATGTGACAGCCAGATAGTTAGGTAACAGCTTACCTATCACTGGGTCTCCCCTCACGATGGCCCAATTATTTCTCACAATGGCCCTAATCTGTTTCTCCTGACGTGAGACAGACCGAATCAATCTAGTGGGTTCTTCAGTGACTGCCCTGGTGATGGTTCTATCCTTATTATGCAGCAAATCCATACGTGCCAAGATATTAGATTTGGCAATTGCAGCATCAATGACCTGAGATCTACACCCCCTATCCAGGAACCTATTGCAGCTTTCATTTTGCTTCTGATTGCAATCATCTTCTTCACTGCAGATACGCCTAATGCGTAGCATCTGACCATACAGGATGCTTTTAATTAAATGGGGAGGATGAGCGCTATCCGCATGAAGGAGAGTATTACCTGCAGTGGGTTTCCTGAAGAGGATTGTAGACAATTTATTGTTAATCACCTGTATTTGGACGTCAAGAAATGTGACCATGTCTCTACTGATGTTACTAGTGAAATGAAGATTGATTGAATTGACATTTAATGAGTCTATAAAATCAGTGGCACTTGCTGAATCGCCATCCCAAACTATAAATAAATCGTCAATATACCGTAACCATGACACGATCTTAGTTTGGTATGTTTGCTCATACTGTTGGATGAGGACCAGCTCCTCCCACCATCCCATAAATAAACAGGCATAACTGGGGGAGAAGCTGGCCCCCATAGCAACACCCTGAATCTGCTGGTATATTTTGCCATCAAACAAAAATAAATTATTCTCCAGACAGAACAGTAACATTTTGAGCAGCATATTGGTGTGTTGCGCATCGATAATTGGTCTACTCATCAGAAAATATTCCACTGCCCTCATACCATCCTTATTTCTGATACATGTATATAAGGACGAAACGTCAAGCACTATCAACAGATATGAACTTTTCCATTCAATGCTACAGATCTTCCTTAAAAAGTCACTAGTGTCCTGCACAAATGATTTTAAGCCCTTAACACAATCTTGTAGGAAAAATTCTATATATTTTGACAAGTTCTCCAATAGGCCATCACAGGCAGCTATGATAGGTCTTCCCGGTGGTTTGCTAATGCTCTTGTGAATTTTAGGTATAAAATAAATCACTGGGATAGTTGGGTGTTCTTTTTTGAGCTATTTAAACTCATCCCAACTTAAAAGACCCTTGCTTCTCCAAGCTAGTAGTTGCGAAAATATTCGGTTTGACATTAGCCCCACCCAATTGATACTGCTGAGTGTTCTCAATACTTTCCATGTCATTCTGACTGTCAACTCTAGGCTCCATTACCTCACTTCGCGCCAAGCTATGCATTTCTCTAAGCAACTCATAGTCCGAGTTTAATAGCCCAGACATGGCAGTTCCTTGAGATGGGACAACTTCCTCATTCGCATCCCCCTGTTTGCCTCTTTGAAGGTGAAATTTTTTAAGCTTGAGCTTCCGTATGAACCTATATATGTCCGCTCTTGTTCTTGTGTAATTAAAATTAGATTCCGGTCACTACGATAATCCGAGTGACAATAGCTGTTTTTCAGCAGTAGTTAAATCAATGCCCGCCAGATTTAAGTTAGTGTTGGCTTCCTGGGTTTTTATTTCAGGGTCGGCCGCGCTCCGGTTTTCCCGACATTATCTGTGTTTTCCTCTGCCCCTCCCGCGCTTCGCTGCGACTTCTCCCAGCTTTCCTGCGCTCCCTTCTCCTGCGGGTGTTCCTGTTTGGGCAGGGGTTTTGTTGCGTGGTCTCAATGTCTCCCTTCGGCTGCGCTTTAAAATTTCCAACTCTTCCCCCAATGTTAATTTTACATTCCTGAGCTCCGGTCTCATGCCTGAATTGTCAGATTCCGATCCGCTCTCCACGGCGGAACTCAATTCTGACGCTGAGGGCGATTCCGTTGGTTTGCATCCCTTCTTCAATTTGTCAGCCTCTGCGAACCTTTTGCTAGCTGTAGCGCTTCTCATCAAATCATATCGCCTTGCAAAAGTGAATATTTGACCATTCGCGGAATCGCCGCGGTCCCTTCTGAATTTGTAGGTCTTTAGAATTTTAATTTTTTCCTCCTCCTTTTGTAAACAATTATTCATCTTATATATATTGCAACATATTATTCCTTTAATTGATATGTTTATTTACGTTTAAACATGTAGTTTTGAACCACTTAATGGAAGAATATGTTCTATATTTATCCACAGATTGATGTGATTTGAGTTGATTCAATGTTATGTTATGTTATGTTATGTTTGTATGAATTTGTAGAGCGCACGTTCACCCCAGGGTTTCTTGGCGCTGTGTGCCGCTGGGGAACCCGTCCTGGCTTTCCCTGTGAGATGGTCCCTATTGGGCATCCCCAAGGTGAAGCCAGGCATCCCTGGCAGCGAGGGGGCCGTTGTGGAGATTAAGCAAGCTATTGCCCAGAGTCGCAGCGTGGGACCCATGGTTAGAGAGGCACCGAGGCGAGATTTATCGAGCCCGCTGTCATTGGTTCCGTTCCCTGCCGCGTCTGGAATTGAACCCTGGTCCCGGGCCGACCTCTGCTTCTGGGTCTGCCGCCTCTAACCGGTGAGCCACACTTCTCCACAGCGGGGCGGTGGAGCGGGCTTTGTCGGTTGTTATTTTGCATAATCTGATTAAGTCTGGATGATCTAGTAAACACATCTGTGTAGCAAAGGAGAAGAGGGCAAACAGTGTTTCCCCATTTACATCACTTAGATGTACATTACTTTGTGTACACAGTACGGTCCAATTTATGATGAACAAAGTTGTTGTAGAAGATACTGGGTAGTTTGTCAGAATGACAGAGAGTTAATGGCCGAAAGATGTTATTATGCCCAGGAAGGGGTGCATTTTTAAGAAGCATGTGAACATTCCTTTTGAAAATGGGAGATATTAATCGTGTCATTGAAAAATAGATTGAAGAACCTTAGTCTGTGTTTTACCATGTAGTAATGGCACTAGGATAGTACGTAATTGGTAGTGTAGCATAATGGCCACATAGGATTGTGAGAATTCACCTTACTGAGCATGACATGGCAATAATGGTCATCCCTCTGCTGATCTGCTGGCCTTTCTTTTCCCTATGTTCTCCTTATTGTTGACACTTGCCTTGCTCTCCATGGTCCCTCAGTTACTTTTGTTCTAACCACATTTCTGTACATTTCTGTACAGTGTTCTGTTAATGCCTGCTCTAGCCTAGCCAGCACTTTATGTCCCCTAATGTTGTTAATTGTGTATGTAATGTAAATGTATAGGCATTTATATAGCGCACTACTTACCCGTAGGGTCCCAAGGCGCTTCGACCGCTGCGAAACCCTTCCTGGCTTCCCTGAGAGATGGTCCCTTAATGGGTATCTCCAGGGTGAGACCAGGCATCCCCGGCGGTCTGGTGGGGCCGTTAGTGAAGATGAGGCAAGCTAATGCCCAGAGTTGCCGATTGTGATCGCTGATCAGAGTGGGCACCGAGGCGAGAGAATTATCGAGTCCGCTGACCCTGGTCCAGAAACCTGCCGCGCCGGGAATCGAACCCTGGTCCCGGGCTGTCCTCTGCTCTCGGGTCTGCCGCCTTAACCTCATTTCTGTAACTCCATTCCTCATGCCCCTACACATGTTTCTTTGTATATTTAACTGTGTGTCCCTCTGTCATACTCCCCTTTTAACTGAACGTAACCTTTGATCCTAAGATTTTTGCCTTGCTCTGGATTCAGTGTTTGATGTCTCACGTCCCTTATTGTATTTTGTTTGGATTCATTGTTCCATTGATATTTGCCTTGCTCTTGCTTCTGTAAAGCGCTCTGATACCTCTGGGTCTAGCCAGCACTATATAAAACCTTTAAAATAAAATAATAATGTAGAATATAACTGGTGGGTCTGCTGGTGATAAATATAGCTCGGCCCATAGGACTAAGCTAGGCATCAATGGCAGCATCTTACTGGCTAATATTTTAGAGAGTATGTTGTTATGAATGTAAATAAGTCAGGGACAGTAGGCACTGGAGCAGGAGACAACTGTCAACTTTCTCTGAAACTTTTAAAAAAGAAATCCTCTTATTAAAAGCAGCTCGATTACCTTTAAGGGTGGCTCTGCTGGGGATTGATATAGCTTGGCACGGAAGGACTAACCTAGGTAGAAATGGCGGCAGCCTATGAGCTTGTATTTTGGGGAGTATGTTGTTATAAATGTAACTGTTTCAGGGACAGTAGGCAGTGGTGCAGAAGGACTGCAACTCTCAGGGAAACTTTAAAAAAAAAAACTTTTGGGGAACAAAAGTCCAGAGTTCTTTTTAGGGAATCTGGCTGCTTTAACCCCTTGCATGCTGCCGCGATTCTGCTCCTGTGCGGCACGTTCCGATCGCGGGTGCGGTCATGACGGCTGGGAGCCGTCATCAGCACACGAGCACCGTGTGCCATGACGGCTCCCGGCCGTCATCAGCATGCAAGGGGTTAAAAACATGTTCTTTACTGCAAAGCAAGGGTATGGTGGTCTGCTGACCCTTCAGGTGATTGTAACCAATTGTAGTGAGCTGCAACTGCAACCTACCTAAAGAATACAAATTAATGTCCGGATTATTTTATTGCTGAGTGGAAAAGTTGATTGTGTGCTCTCCAAGTAAGAGATGTTTACTTCTACAGTAAAAAATCCTTACAGAAAGGAAATCAGGTTTGTAATAGATAAATGTTACTTCCAGCTCAAGGTCTATCATACTGTGTCAAGTACAGTTTCAAAAGAGGGCACAGTGATCATGGCAGTGGTGATTGATCACCACAGAAGATTGGTTTCACAGATCTTCTTTAACTACAGCAGTACCTAATCAAATGTCCACTTCATCAGCAGCTTCACTACATTTAAAATCATTTTGGGGACTTTTTTTATCTGGAAGTAGCTTTTTCTACCTGTACGTATTCATGATTTGCTGTTGACTAGAACATGCCTCCAGAACAGTGTTTCCCCCAAGTGTGGGTCGCCAGACGATTTATCATGAGTCGGAAAATTCCAAGCAATAAATAATGAAGCCTTCAAATTCAGTATTTAGCTTGTCACATTTGCTCCGCTTTAAAGATAGAGGTCAAATGTCAGGCTATGTCTTCTGACAAATTGATGTTTATGTTTTATTATGATGGGGATTGGTGCTTACAACTCCACTCACTTTGCTGTCAGAGAAGGACAAGTAAAGTGAATTATGTGACAATCTTGCTGAGGTACAGGGAGAGCGAAAAGAAAGGCTGTAACACACAACAAAATGTGCATACCTGTAAAATGTGAACTGCACACATTAAGCAGTTAGGAAAACAAAAATTAAGCAATTTTTTTTGTAATTTTGAGGGGTGATGCAAACAAAGATTGTAATACGACCAAAATAAATGAAGACACTTTGGCCCACATGCATCAAGCATTTTTGGAGTCGCAAACGGTGCGATTCCTTAAAATCGGCCGTTTGCGATTCCCAAAATGCTTTTTTGGATGCATCAAGCTATTTTAGAAATCGCAACATTTTTGCGATTTCTAAAATTGCGATTGCTTTTAAGAAATCGCAAATTTGCGATTTCTTAAAAGCAATGCATGAATACTTTTTAAATTGCGAATTCGCAATTAGAGGGATAAATTTACCGAGTAGTTGAACTACTCGGTAAATTTGCAAAAAGTGAAAATACCGCTGAAAATGCATTTTTTAAACATTCATGTTACGGACACACATGTCCTTAGGACATGTGTGTGTGCAACATGATGCGAAAACAACATTTCATGGGTGCAGGGGGGGTTCATTTGAACCCCCCTCACCACCCTTGAAATGCAATCAGGATTTGCGATTTTCAACTTGCGAATTCGCAATTCCCATTCATTACTATGGGCCTTTTGGCCCATAGGAATGAATGGGAATTGCGAATTCGCAATTTAAAAATCGCATTTTTTATGCAATTTGGTAAAAATAGCAATTTCTACCGAATTGCATAAAAGATGAAAAAAATAATCATGCATAGGCTTTTGCGATTTCTAAATTGCGAATCGCTATTTATCGCAATTTAGAAATCGCAAAAGCCGATATTGATGCATGTGGTCCTTTATCTGGTGATGCACAAATGTTAAATATTGAGCGGAAACCCGATTTCTACGCATTATTATTTGTGTGCAATACAGTTCTATCAGTAAAATGGTATGCCTGTGTAAATTTTGTGGGCATTTCAATGGAAAATGTGCTGTCTGTAAGTGTCAGTGCACTACCGCGCAATACTTTGGTTACATTAAAAAAATCTCCTGCCTCATGTCTATTAAAGCTAGGTGGGTCGCAAACGTTTGCCATTCTAAACACTGGGTCGGGGTTCTAAAAGGTTTGCGAAACACTGCTATAGACAGAATTGGCATGGAGCAGGCTCTGCCATGTGTCAGGAAGAGGTATTCAGTTGTTCACAGATGATTGACAATCTAAAGGAGTTATTCATTGATAGTTGAAACATATCATCTAGGACTGTTAATGTTTTGTTTCATTTCATGTGAACTCTACAAACATCTAGATAATCAACAAAAAACCATTTTGTGAAATGAAACAAGTGTCCTAGTCAAAGAAAGGTAAGATCATACAAATCTCTACCAAAGCGCAGCATTCATTTTAGTTCTTTTCGTTTAGGTTTAATGAAGGAACTACGAGCTGAGCCAATGCAACCTCGTTCTCCAACTGGAGATAGGGATGTTAGATTTGCTATAAAAGAAGAAGGATCACTTGAGCTCATGGAAGCACTGGAGGCAGAAGATCAGCATCTAACATCCCCTGCAGAAGTAATACCAGGTAATAGTTCATCAGTGAAATACTTCAATAGGGTCTCTTACACCTGTACCCAGACTCTTTGAGTTGTAAAATCTGAGTCAAGACCTGATAATGAACCCTTATAAAGGTATCCATTCATTTTGTGTGCATATTTTTAAAGACTAATTCAACACCAGTGATGAAGCATTTTATATGTGGAGACAATTGTACAGATTCAGTAATGTGATGTCAATAAGAGTAGGTCTTGATGTGTAGGTGTGGATGTACAGCCATTATTGTTAAGGAGGTGTGCCATGCCACATTAGTTATAAAAGTCTGCAAACAGTTTTGTTTTGGAGAATTGGATAACTATGGTACTAGTGGAAGGCCAGTCCATAATCTTGGAATAGCAATGGACAATATTTCATTCCTTGCTCTCATGAATTGTTAGTGGGGATTCTGAGTTGGTATGTATTTGGGGGGGGGGGCCTGGGGGGGGCTCTTGATGATTATAGGGAGAGTGTATCTACCAGTTAGGTCGTTTGGAAGTGAAGTTAGCAAACAGAGCATTTTGTGAAGCAGGTCATTTAAACCGGGTGGTGTCTTTCTAAAGAAAGTCTGTTCATCAAGCAAAAGTGGGGGCTTTGCAGGCGAGCATTCCTGTCCAAGCTCAACCTGCTTTGCAGAGACTGGAACGGATGGGTGATTATAATGCAAGTTTGTTTGCGCTACACAATTTAGAGGTGCTCAGGGAGGAATGCTGAGTGAGATCTTTTTCAGGAGGGAAATGACATGGCACGGTAATGTCCAGAAGCATTAATTATGCTATTGTGAAAAAATGTATATTTATTGCATTTTCCAAGAAATAACAGGTAAGGATTAACAAAAGAGAGTGAGGGAAAATAAAGAAGAACCACACAGGAATATCCAGAATGACATTTTTAGAGCTTCAGTACTAGCATCCCTCTAAGTACAAATCAGATCATGGTCAGTCTAGGGACTATTCGGTTACAATCGAGAGGGGAGAGTATGTCAAGTGTCATGGCTCAAGGCAAGAGTACGTGTCCAAGCAAGATCGTCACATGGTACAGTATACACCTTGCACTTCACAGCTTGAGAAGTAAAAAGAAAACATCACATAATTTCCATTAACATGCATATACAGGCCAGCATATCAAATCGAACCAACATACATTCACTCTGTCTCCTTGGGATGAAGTAGTAAGTAAGAGCGAAGTAGCTGCCAGATATTTTTAGGGCTGGAGGTGGGTGGTTGCAGTGCAGCATAAGTGTTGCTAGTGGTGTCACCATATATTAAATCCGTTATCCAGGCCTCAACAGTTGGGACTGCAGGGCTGCCTCAGTGCTAAGAAACTTGTCTCTTGACAAGGAGCAAGGTGATGGCAGAGAATTGACGAACACCAGCATCCAAAGGTTTAACATAGCCTAACACAGCCATTAATAGGGAAGGAGTTAACTCAGAGTCAGTCATCAAAGCAAGATGGGGAAAACTTCTCCCCAATATCCTAATATTTGTGTGCAGTGCCATGCTAAATGAGAGAAATCCGCATGTTCCATCTCACATCTAGGGCAACCATGAGGTTTAGTAGGTTCCATCTTTGCCAGTAATTTAGGGGTAATGTATGCTCTATGTATATATTTAAGATGTAAGAGTTTGTGTCAATGGTTGCAAGAGATTAGCAGGATTTGCTCACAGCAATAGGCCCATGTCTTATCTGGCAGCAGGTGTCAAAGATCCCTTTCAACATGCCGCGTGTGCCCCCATCCCTACCAACGGCCGGAGTGTCAGGGCTAAATGATAGAGTTGAAGACCAAGCGGGTGCTACTGGCAGATGTATGACAAGTGAAAGCGGGGGAAAATCCGCTGGTTCCACTGCAGAAGCTTGAATTGCGGTAGTCGTAGAGGAGCGCTTCCTTTGTAGAAGAAACCTGTCCATATGGGGCACATCATGGCCCTCTGCAAGATCTGCAACGGATCACAACGGGCGTTATGGAATAGGTCACCTAAAGTGTATAGCCCACATCGGGTTAGGGTTCTCTTGGTTAATGTTTCCACAGTCAGGGATAGCCATGGGTTATCCAAAAGCGGTATATGTGAGGAGTAGAGTAGGTCAGCATTCAGATAGTGACGTAGTTTAGTCCAAGCCTAGTATGTCATCTGAAGTGTCTGTATTTCTGTTGGTGATCTAGATAGCCCATGAGGTATAATAGCAGACAGGGAGAATGCAAGCTTGCCTGTGACCATTCGGTTTTAGATATTGCAATCTTGCGTTCAGATGGTACCAATAGTACCCAAATTGTGCCTGCGCTACTAAATAATACAAATAAAAGTTTGGGACGCCAAATCCCCCATGCTGATATGGCGTTGTCAATGTCTGCCAATTGATGCGTGGCTGCCCACCAGCCCACCCTAGTCCAGTAAGCGTGCCCTGCAGCGTATCAATTTTTATTTAGGTGAATGGGAATGTTGAGGAAAAGATATAAAAAGTGAGGAAGTACCATTTTAATGATGGCAATTCTTCCAGCGATTAACAGGGGGAGTATGATCCATCGGTCAATTTCAGGCCTATAATTTAGCTGAAAAAACCTCAGCCCGGTTGCGGTTCAAAAAATGCTCCGGTACGGGGGGAGGGGGGAGTGTGACACCAGTGCAAGGGGAAATCGAGAGTAAAGGGGCATAGCATCTGGTAGCTGAAATATTTTAGATTTTGTTTAATTTATAACAAGACTGGAGAACACCCCAAACCGTACAATTTCGCGTGGAGGGAGGTTAGTTTTGTGGTCCCTGACTAATAGCAGAACATCATCTGCACATAGTGAAGCCAATAGGGGGCCTTGATGAAATCTAAGCCCCGCAAATGGCGCTCCTGTACATGATGCACAAGGGGGTACATAGCGATGATAAACAGTAATGGCAACAAAGGACAACCCTGCCTGGTTCCCCATGATAGCGTAAACTGATCTGTCAGTATGCCATTTACATGGAGCTAAGCCACTGGCGAATAAAATCAGAGAATCTTTTGGGGATACCCAATTTGCAAAATGTGGCATAGAGGAAGGACCATTCCAGTAAATCAAACACTTTTTCAGCGTCAAGCAATATCGCTGCAGCAGGAAGTTCAGGAGTAATTTCTTTGATTAATAATTGCAAATACTTTGCGAAGATTCACGGATGTGGATCGATTTGGAACAGACCAAGTTTGAAAAGGGGATATTATTCTGTCCCCCAGGAGAGAAATACGAGTCGCAAGGATCTTAGCTAATATTTATCTGCCTGATTTAGCAAAGATAAGGATTTGTAAGAGGCACATCGGTAAGTGGGTTTGCTCGGCTTAAGGAGCAGAGAGATAATGGCCTCTCACAAGGGGGAGCAATACGTTCTCTAAAGATTCTGCATAAACCTCCAACAGATGAGGAATTAGCAATGGCTTATATGTTTTGTTCATATTGAAAGCCCTTCAGTGCCAGGGGCGCGGGTACCGCTGAGGTCATCTACTGCCTGAGAGACCTAATCCGCAGTAATGGGCTAGGCTAAAAACTCTAGCTGACCGTCTTCAAGCCAGACCATGGGCACTTCAAACAAATAATTGGTGAGGACATCATCAGAGGGGAGAGAACGGGTAGGGTATAAATAGGCTCTGGGTTTTAGGTTTAAACCTAGAATAACTGATAAAACCCACTGAAAGATAAATAGCCCTCACGAAAACATATAAACACTGAAAAAACACCTGCACAACCACAAACTAAATGCCATTCAAAGAAAGGAAAAAGAGAGTGAAAGAGTCATTTTTTTCTTCCTGATGGGGCAATACAATGTAACTTTGTTATACAAGCTAGCAGTAAGGAAGACTGACTAACATTATTCTGCTTGAGTTTTGTTCTTTAGGGATTCACTAAAATGTTGTTTCTTCTTCCTTTTTTCAGTTTTGTGACCTTTGGTCTAAAGATGCAGGGTTTAGTTTCATGTTTTAGGTCTAGTTTAATTATTTCATAAACTGTAGAGACTCAGAAAATATCAAACTCCTATTTTATATTTTGGCTGCATTTGAGTCTTTCACTGATAGGTAAAATGGCTGGTTTCATAAAAATCTTTCCTAATATGTGTTGTCACATTTACCCACAGAGAATGGGTAAAAACCCTTAATACATCAGACCATTGTTTCTAGTGGGTCAGTATTGATAGTAGGTGAATTGCCAACGCCTCAGGCTTTAAACATTCAATGCAAGGTATAGTGACAAGTCTATATATAACCAAACATCTGGGATAGTGGTGAAAACATGACACCAGACTTTTGGAAAGCATTGAACTCAGTGTCACTTGTAATGCTCTGCAAAAAAGGTTCTTTTCAAGTTCAACAAAGATTGGAGTGATATTGTTTGTATTTGCAGTGATTCAGCTACATATATAAAAAAGTTGTGTGATGACCTGTCAAAATTGATACCCGAGCTGAAGTGATTCCCTGTAGGAGATCCTTGCCACTTGTCAGATGGTATGCTGAAAGCATCTTTACCATCTTCAGAGTTAATGAGGGATGCTATTGACTTTTTAGTCCATTCTGGTGCACCGTTTTCTTATGCACAGGAACTAAAACGCAAATATTTATCATTTTGTGCTTTATGTGGCATCAAAGAAAGAGTCATCATAACTGTGTCCCTTAGCTGATGGTTCTCAGCCCAAGGGGCTGGGAATGCTGAGAGGGGCTTTTCACAGAAGATTACATGGGAAGGAAAGAGCAATCGCACATGACCCAAAGACTCACTGAAGAAGTATTGTATGGTGTACTACAATAAGATTAATTTGCAAAAATCTATTTGGACCTCATATACACTATAAGTACACTGTCTATATACCATGTTCTTTCAGTGCAGAAAGCAAGCAATAATAAAAGCAAAACGTTCCATAAACACAGGAAAAACACTTTTTCTGTTGTTTTTAGTGGCGCGAAAATGTGTAACTACTGATAACAACTGTTTTTTAAGATATTGAAAACACTGGAAAAAACCCCACCAGAATTTACCAAAAATAGAAACTGAAAACAGGAAAGCCTATATAATATAAATGAGAGTAGTAAGAGAAAAAAGTAGCAGTAATGTCAGCGCTACTTGTAATTGATATACTGTCTTCTAATTAAAGTTGTCTAATGAATGAAGATTGATATTGGGGGGGGGCGTAATATTCTGTCTAACGTTCGGCCTAATCTCTCACCCTCACCGTATATCCGTGCCCGTGCATATTTACCAAGATAGTTGGCCTCATGAGCAGCGAGTTCTTGAAACTCTGCAAGAAGTTTCTCCCTCTGGTGTAACAGAGGTGGGGGGTTGTCTATCAAGGTCTGTGGATCAAGCTCTTTCAATGCTTTCTCAATAGTCTCAAGTTCCTGGTGGATAGAATGAGGCACACAAAACTGTCTAGCGATACAGGGTCCCCTGATACACACTTTAAACGCCTCCCAAACTATGGCATCACTGGACACCGAGCCAGTGTTTAGCTGAAAGTATTACACTATGGCGTTTCTGATCTCGCTTCTGAACACGCTGTCATGCAAAGCCTCTGCCGAGAAGTGCCAGGGTGCACCCGCATGAGTCTCAGCTGTCTGGGATCCTGCTGGCATCTTGCTCAATATTCGCTAGTCTCTGGACATTTTTTGAGTTGCCGCTGCACCCGATCTGCAGGTGTATTAAGTATCTTTCCATTCTGGACATCCTGTTACGCATATCTTGGGGACTATACTTGTGTGGAGTAAGTGGCCCCCACGAGGACCTACTGTTTATTCAGAATTTTCCACTTGTTAGCCTGGGTCCCATTTTCTAGGACGCTGGTATTATTCTTTCCTGATTTGGGAATCTGCCTGTATCATTTCAGTTGGTTTGGGCCCAGAGCCCACAGTGTAATTGTGGTCTATTTGATCCTTTGTTGCCAATTTTGCGGTCATCTGTTCCAGGCACGTTCTTCCTTGTGTTTGAACATTATCGGTGCGCCCTGAAGAAGGTGAGACCCACATTGGGGTCAAACACCGAAACACGCATCGGCGCTGGAGCTCTTTTTGGCAATGCTTCTCCACCTTGAGAAGGAATTGTGATTTCAAACATGAATTGTACCACCAACTGGGTAACCTGTATATGTGTTTAACATATTATTTGATTATATCTATTGTACCTATTATTGACACTGCAAAGTTATATACTTCTTCACATTCTGTGTGTGTGTGTGTGTGTGTGTGTGTGTGTGTGTGTGTGTGTGCGTGTGTGTGTGTGTGTGTGTGTGTGTGCGTGTGTGTGTGTGTGTGTGTGTGTGTGTGTGGCTCTGTCTGTGTGTGTCTGTTTGTGTGTGGCTCTGTCTGTGTGTGGCTCTGTCTGGGTGGGTGTGTGTGTGGCTCTGTCTGTGTGTGTGTGTGTGGCTCTGTCTCTGTGTGTGTGGCTCTGTCTGTGTGTGTGTGGCTCTGTCTCTGTGTGTGTGGCTCTGTCTCTGTGTGTGTGTGTCTTTGGCTCTGTGTGTGTGTGCGGCTCTGTCTGTGTGTGTGTGTGGCTCTGTCTGTGTGTGTGTGTGTGTGTGTGTGTGTGTATGGCTCTGTCTGTGTGTGTGGCTCTGTGTGTATGTGTGTGTGTGTGTCTTTGGCTCTGTCTGTGTGTGTGTGCGGCTCTGTCTGTGTGTGTGTGTGTGTGTGTGTGGCTCTGTCTGTGTGTGTGTGGCTCTGTCTGTGTGTGACTCTGTGTGTGTGGCTCTGTGTGTGGCTCGGTCTGTGTTTGTGTGTGTGTGTGGCTCTGTCTGTCTGTGTGTGTGTGTGGCTCTTTGTGTGTGTGTGTGTGTGTGTGTTTGTGGCTCTGTCTGTGTGTGTGTGTGGCTCTGTCTGGGTGTGTGGCTCTGTCTGTGTGTGTGGCTCTGTGTGTGTGTGTGTGTGTGTGGCTCTGCCTGTGTGTGTGTGGCTCTGTCTCTGTGTGTTTGGCTCTGTCTGTGTGTGTGTGTGGCTGTGTGTGTGTGTGTGTCTGTGGCTCTCTCTGTGTGTGTGTGCGGCTCTGTCTGTGTGTGTGTGGCTCTGTCTGTCTGTGTGTGTGTGTGTGTGTGTGTGTGTGTGTGTGGCTCTGTGTGTGTGTGTGTGTGGCTGTGTGTGAATGTGTGTGTGTGTGTGTGGCTCTGTCTGTGTGTGTGTGGCTCTGTCTGTGTGTGGCTGTGTGTGTGTGGCACTGTGTGTGTGTGACTCTGTGTGTGTGTGTGTGGCTCTGTCTGGGTGTGGCTCTGTCTGTGTGTGTGTGTGTGTGTGGTTCTGTCTGTGTGTGTGTGTGGTTCTGTCTGTGTGTGTGTGTGGCTCTGTGTGTGTGTGTAGCTCTGTCTGTGTGTGCATGTGGCTCTGTCTGCGTGTGTGTGTGTGTGGCTCTGTCTGGGTGTGTGTGTGTTAGTGTGTGTGAGGTTCTGCCTGTGTGTGTGTGTGTGGCTCTGTCTGTGTGTGCCTGTGTATGTGTGGCTCTGTCTGTGTGTGCCTGTGTGTGTGTTTGTGGCTCTGTCCTTGTGTGTGTGTGTGTGTGTGTGTGTGTGTGTGTGCGCGTGGGTGGGTGTGTGTGTGTGTATATATATATATATATATACAGGTAAGTTCGCCACACGACCTGAGGCAGCAGCCCCAGCCCAATCTCCAATGACGAAAGAACAAACCCATTTTTATGTGCTTAATCAAGGTGCTTTATTTCCTCCAGCAAGCCAGCCGCCGCTATATATATCAAAACAAAACCCTTTCAGGAATAGAGTGACGCATAAATTATGCAAAAAACATCTGCTCACCTCAAATGTCTGTTTTAAGCATAGGATTAGCACAGTGCTATCCACGCCGAGATAGAAAAGGACAAAGTCTTTTGCCATTTACTTTGATAGAAAAACAGACATTTGAGGTGAGCAGATCTAGGGTGTCGCTGGTGTTGAGAGTGCTCTAACAGGAGCTGCTTTCCACCTAAACTTGAGAACTACCCAGAGTTCTCTCCTTCTTTTTTGCATATGTATATTTATATATTTATTTTTGTTAAACATTGAACATGGATGTTTGCAGGACGTACGGGTATGTATGGGTATGTTTCTATTTGTTTGAATGAATGTGTGTGTGCGATGTAGGATGTGCTTGCATTATTGGGATATAACTCTTGCTATGTTTTTATATAAACTGTAAAAATACAATGAATAAATACATTTTGATATGCTTGGTACGTAAGGCTTTGTGTATCATATTTTGGAAGGACAGTATCTCAAGCATGTGGAATCGTATCAGAGACTATTAACATTATATGACTTTGTACACAGGTAGAGAATTATTGTTATGATTGTATTTCTGTTTTCCCCTGTTTTCTCTACCTGTTATTTGTTTCAGGGCCCCCTTCCTTGTGAGTGGTTGCACCCGCATGAGTGGCATTGGTAATAGAGAGAGGGTCAGAAGCACCTGCGTGTGGGCCGAAAGAGTGCGGGGAAGATGCTCAATAGAGTGGACATTCAATTAAAGTTTAGGGGAAAGATACCAATGATCTATATGTGACCAAGTCCTATGTGGGGATGAATAGAAAGAGAATCCTTTACCAAAGGAATCTTGGGTATGCCACACATCTGCGAGGAGAAAGGATTGTAAAAGAGTAGTGAGTGCCTGCACAGAGTGGGGTTTGGTTTTCAGCCCATTGTGTCTAAAGTTGGGTTAAATATAAGATTGAAATTCCCACTCATTAAAATAGTTTCAATGTAAAGTTGGGAAATGTATGTAGATATACTGGGCAAAATTCGGATGTGTCACATTGGGGGCATAAATGTTTACCAGGAGTTGGGTCTCTGTCCCCAGTCACTAGTAGGTATTGGCCTTCAGGGTAAGCAACTACTTTATGCACTTGAAATCGTACTGCTTTGTGCTCTAGGATGCACACCACTCTAGAGTAAGTACTATAATTTGCGAAGAAACAATTGCCTCCCCAATTGGATGCAAACCGATTAGTTCAGTTCAAGGCAGTGAGTCTCTTGTAAAAATGCCACTTGGACAGCGCGCCAGGCAAGGTAAGAACACACCTGTCATCCTTTCCGAGGGTTGGACAGTCCTCTCACAGTTCATGGCATACATTTTAACTCTACTGCCCCAGGACTCTTAGCTGGTGATGTCATCTAGACCATGGATGTATGTGTGAATGTGTAGCAATGTACACAAGGGCCCTAAGTGAGACTGTTGTGTAATCAATGCCCTGTGTACAATAATCATCAAACATGAAACACGTAACCACTCAATACCTCCCACCAAGATCGGATAGCAAACCAACCGCTATCCAGTGATTTTCCCATTCAAAAGCAGGAGATCTCCTTTGGAGGAGGCAGCACTCGAAGGAGACCGCCAGGAAACACTAATGAGTTTGATGAAAACATGTAAAGCCAAGTGTATCGAGGTATTAAAAGAATACGGTGAAGAGCCCAACATTATACAACATGAGGGTACTGTGTCAATCAGTGATCTATTAACATGAAAAGTGGTAGCCAGTTCAGTGAGAGAGGAAAAAAAACTAAATACAAAGATGGTTACATGGTAGTTTAGCGTTCATGGGGCTGTGGGAAGTGAATGTGGGGAGACTGCCGCTCTGTTGCCAGCAGGTGAAACAGCCAAGTCAATGCTGTCTCCAAAAGTTGCTTTTCTCAGTAGGTGAATCAAAAATTTGGGATTTGCCGTTTAGGTGAATGCGTAACCGTGCCGGGTAAAGCATCGAATATTGGATGTTTGCCTTTTGAAATGTTAGCTTTATGTCCAGGAATTTGCGGCAAGCCTCCTGCACCATGGAAGTGAAATCAAGGAAGAAGGCAAGTATCATGCCCTGGAGTTGAATAGTTCCCTTATCTCGGGCCAGGCAAAGAGCAACATCTCAATCATAGTAGTTGAGAAGCCAGGCAATGATCAAACGTGGAGGGCGACCAGGATCCAATCTAGAGGCAAGCGATCAATGGGGACGCTCCACTGCAAACGTTGATGAGAAGGTGTCTCTGCCAAACAAATCTTCTAGGAGTCGCTCCACATATGCACTCATGGTGCCCGTGTTGGTAGATTTCGCCATTATAAATATTATTCCGGCACAATCACGCCTCCAAATCCTCCGTTTTGAGGAGTCACAACGATAGGAGTCTCTTGGCCACTGCGAGGTTGAACATCTTCCATCTCAGATAGGCTCTGTTCAGCAGCCTCGATGCGAGTCTCATGTTGGACTATGCGGCTGCGCACGTCATCCAGTCGGGCAGCCAATGTATCAAATTGTGCATCAATGGCTCTAAAACGGGCTCACATTTCTGCCAGAATGGCCTAGGTGCCATCAGGAGGTAGGGGTTCCAACTCAGCTGCCTTGGTGGGTCTCCACGTTGATGGCCATCATTCTCCTCTTGTCGAGGCGTCCTGGCCGCATCAAATAAAAGCTGGTGAAGTTTGGGGTCACTGTGCCTCGCTTGGCATGGGGTAGTGCTACGCCTCGATGAAGGAGAGGATTAGGCTGTATCAGCTAGGTAACAGAAGGTGGTAAACCTCTCCCTAGTTTTCAAAGAGGGCCGGTAGTGTAGCCTCAGGAGCCAGCACCAAAGAGTGATCCGAGATAGTGCAATCCTGCATAGTAGCCTTTAAGTGTCTCAAATAAATGTCCCAGTGCCAACACCAAAGGTTCGTCCCCAGCTGCCTGCATTCGTCGGGGTGCCCAAACCGCCCAGATGGTGAATGGGAGCGGTCACAGTTACTCACAGCGGTGATAAATTATACACTAAGGCTTCACCTATAGCCATCCAGGCAGTCTACAATCATGATTTGCGGAGGTGAGGGTCCCATGCTAGAGACACCTCACCACCACATCTCCCAATGATTGTATGCAGCATTGAACATCAACCCCCCACACACACAACCGCGCCACACACACACAACCCGCCACACACACAAAACGCCCCACACACACAACCTCCCACACACACAACCACACACACACCCACACACACAACCCCACACACACAACCCCACACACACACACAACCCCCCCAAACACAACCCCCCCCACACAACCCCCCCACACACACAACCCCACACACAACCCCACACACACAACCCCACACACACAACCCCACACACACACAACCCCCCCACACACTCAGACACCCCCCACACCCCCACACACAACCCCCCACACAACCCCCCACACACACACACACACACAACCTTCCACACACAACCCCACACACACACAACCCCACAGACACAACCCCACAGACACAACCCCACAGACACACAACCCCACACACATACAATCCTACACACACAACCCCACACACACACAACCACACACACAACCACACTCGCCACACACACAATCCCAAACACAACACACAACCGCACACACAACCCCAAACACAACACACACAACCCCACACACAACCAACCCCACACACAATCCCCCCACACACAACCTCCCACACACAACCCCCCCACACATAACCCCACAGACACACAAACCCACACACACATACAATCCTACAGACAACCCCAAACACAACACACAACACACAACCACACACACACAACCACACTCACCATATACACAGCCCCAAACAAAAGACACAACCACACACACAATCCCAAACAAAACACAGACAACCACACACACAACCCCACAGACACAACCCCACACACACAACCACACACACAACTATCTATCTATCTATCTATCTATCTATCTATCTATCTATCTATCTATCTATCTATCTATCGCACAAAATCTATCTATCTATCTATCTATCGCACTAAATCTATCTTTATCTCTATCTATCGGCCTCACTCTATCTATGGCCCTCACTCTATCTATCGCTATCTATCTATCTATCTATCTATCTATCTATCTATCTATCTATCTATCTATCTATCGCACAAAATCTATCTATCTATCTATCTATCGCACTAAATCTATCTTTCTCTCTATCTATCGGCCTCACTCTATCTATGGCCCTCACTCTATCTATCTTCTATCTATCGATCTATCTATCTATCTATCGCCCTCACTCTATCTATCTATCTATCTATCTATCTATCTATCTATCTATCTATCTATCGCCCTCACTCTATCTATCTATCTATCTATCTATCTATCTATCTATCTGTCTGTCTGTCTGTCTGTCTGTCTGTCTGTCTGTCTGTCTGTCTACCTATCTATCTATCTCCCTCACTCTATCTATCTCCCTCACTCTATCTATCTATCTATCTACACCGCACACACAACCCACACACACACAACCCCCCACACACAACCCCCCACACACACAACCCCCCACACACACAACCCCACAGACACACAACCCCACAGACACACAACCTCACACACACATACAATCCTACACACACAACCCCACACACAACCCCATACACACACAACAACACACAACCACACGCACAACCAGACTCAACCACACACATAACCCCGAAGACAACACACTACCACACACAACCCCAAACACAGCACACACAACCACACACACAACCCCACGCACACAACCTCACACACACAACCCCACGCACACAACCATAAACACAACCACACACACAACTATCTATCTATCTATCTATCTATCTATCTATCTATCTATCTATCTATCTATCAAACTAAATCTATCTTTCTCTCTATCTATCTATCTATCTATCTATCTATCTATCTATCTATCTATCGCCCTCACTATCTATCTATTGCCCTCCCTCTATCTTTCTATCGCCCTCTATCTTTCGCCCTCACTCTATCTATCACACTCACTCTATCTATCGCCCTCACTCTATCTATCGCTATCTATCTATCTATCTATCTATCTATCTATCTATCTATCTATCTATCTATCTATCTATCTCCCTCACTTTATCTATCTCCCTCACTCTATCTATCTATACCACACACACAACCCACACACATACATCCCCCCACACACAACCCCCCACACACAACCCCCCACACACAACCCCACACAAACACAACCTCCCACACACAACCCCACACACACAACCCCATATATACAATCCTACACACACAACCCCACAGACACACACAACTACACACTTATCCATCTATCTATCTATCTATCTATCTATCTATCTATCTATCTATCTATCTATCTATCGAACTAAATCTATCTTTCTCTCTATCTATCGCCCTCAGTCTATCTATCTATCTATCTATCTATCTATCTATCTATCTATCTATCTATCTATCTCTCTCAGTGTGTGTCTCTATCTATCTATCTATCTATTGCCCTCACTCTATCTATCTATCGCCCTCTATCACCCTCACTCTATCTATCTATAGCCCTCACTCTGTCTATCGCCCTCACTCTATCTATCACACTCACTCTATCTATCGCCCTCACTCTATCTATCTATCTATCTCCCTCACTCTATCTCCCTCACTCTATCTATCTATCTATCTATCTATCTATCTATCTATCTATCTATCTATCTCACTCTATCTATCTCCCTCACTCTATCTATCTCCCTCACTCTATCTATCTATCTATCTATCTATCTATCTATCTATCTATCTATCTATCTATCTATCCCACACACACATACATCCCCCCACACACAACCCCCCACACACAACCCCACACACACAACCCCACACACACACAACCTCCCACACACAACCCCACACACACAACCCCACAGACACACACACATACAATCCTACACACACAACCCCATACACACACAACCACAAGCACACACACAACGACACACACAACCCCCCACACACACAACCACAACCACACACACAACCACACACACACACATCTATCTATCTATCTATCTATCTATCTATCTAAATCTATCTTTCTCTCTATCTATCGCCCTCAGTCTATCTATCATCTATCTATCTATCTATTTATCCATCTATCGCCCTCACTCTATCTATCTATCTATCTATCTATCTATCTATCTATCTATCTATCTATCTATCTGTCTGTCTGTCTGTCTGTCTGTCTGTCTGTCTGTCTGTCTGTCTGTCTGTCTGTCTGTCGGTCTATCTATCTATCTATCTATCTATCTATCTATCTATCTATCTATCTATCTATCTATCTATCTAGCTATCTATCTCCCTCACTCTATCTATCTCCCTCACTCTATCTATCTATCTATCTATCTATACCGCACACACAACCCACACACACACAACCCCCCACACACATCCCCCCACACACAACCCCCCACACACACAACCCCCCACACACACAACCCCCCACACACACACAAGCCCACAGACACACAACCCCACAAACACATACAATCCTACACACACAACCCCACACACAACCCCATACACACACAACCACACGCACAACCAGACTCAACCACACACATAACCCCCGAAGACAACACACAACGACACACAACCCCAAACACAGCACACACAACCCCCCACACACAATCCCACACACACACATCTATCTATCTATCTATCTATCTATCTATCTATCTATCTATCTATCTATCTAAATCTATCTTTCTCTCTATCTATCGCCCTCAGTCTATCTATCATCTATCTATCTATCTATCTATCTATCTATCTATCTATCTATCTATCCATCTATCGCCCTCACTCTATCCATCTATCGCCCTCACTCTATCCATCTATCGCCCTCACTATCTATCTATCTATCTCCCTCACTATCTATCTATCTATCTATCTATCTATCTATCTATCTATCTATCTATCTATCTACCTATCTATCTATCTATCTATCTACCTATCTACCTATCTATCTATCGCCCTCGCTTTGTCTATCTATCGCCCTCGCTCTATCTATCTATCTATCTATCTATCTATCTATCTATCTATCTATCTATCTATCTATCTATCTATCTCCCCCACTCTCTCTATGGCCCTCACTCTATCTATCGCCCTCACTCTATCTATCTATCTATGGCCCTCACTCTATCTATCTATGGCCCTCACTCTATCAATCTATGGCCCTCACTCTATCAATCTATGGCCCTCACTCTATCAATCTATGGCCCTCACTATATCAATCTATGGCCCTCACTATATCAATCTATGGCCCTCACTCTATCAATCTATGGCCCTCACTCTATCAATCTATGGCCCTCACTCTATCAATCTATGGCCCTCACTCTATCAATCTATGGCCCTCACTCTATCAATCTATGGCCCTCACTCTATCAATCTATCGCCCTCACTCTATCAATCTATCGCCCTCACTCTATCACCCCTCACTCTATCAATCTATCTATCTATCGCCCTCACTCTATCTCCCCTCACTCTATCAATCTATCTATCTATCGCCCTCACTCTATCGCCCTCACTCTCTCTATATATCTATCGCCCTCACTCTCTCTATATATCTATCGCCCTCACTCTATCTATATATCCCCCTCACTCTATCTATCTATCCCCCTCACTCTATCTATCTATCGCCCTCACTCTATCTATCTATTGCGCTCCCTCTATCTATCGCCCTCACTCTATCTATCGCCTCACTCTATCTATCGCCTCACTCAATCTATCACACTCACTCTATCTATTGCCCTCACTCTATCTATCGCTATCTATCTATCTATCTATCTATCTATCTATCTATCTATCTATCTATCTATCTATCTCCCTCACTCTATCACCCTCAGTCTGTCTATCTATCTATCTATCTATCTATCTATCTATCTATCGCCCGCACTCTATCTATCTGTCTATCACACTCTATCTCTATCTATCTATCTATCTATCTATCTATCTATCTATCTATCTCTCGCCCTCACTCTATGCCTATCTATCGCCCTCACTCTATGTATCTATCGCCCTCCCTCTATCTATCTATCACCCTCCCTCTATCTATCTATTGCCCTCCATCTATCTATCTATCGCACTCATTCTATCTATCCATCGCACTCACTCTATCTATCTATTGCACTCACTCTATCTATCGCATCACCACAGCATCACTCAGGGGCACCACTACATCACTATGCTCTACCACAGCATCAGTGAACGCCACAGCATCACTCGTCGCAACCACAACATCACTCAGTGCCACCACAGCATCAATCTGTGCAACCATTCAACAACTGGTTCAAATCTGTTCTCTCAATGTTTCAAGCTTTATTATAAATGTCACAAAAAGATGTTAATATTTCACTTCTGTTCTTGGATTTTCGTCACAATAAAATACACTGAACATAATCTTCACAAAAGTTATTTACAAATGTTTAAGCTATTGTCGTTATAAATTACAATAACTTTTGTTTATGTGTTAATTAATAAAAAAAAATTAAAAGCCATTGTTATTTGTAATAGCAATACATCTAAGTCACGTAAATACAACACATATTGCATTACAAATGCTATAGGTGTCACATTTGCGAAAGTTATAACTATTTGCATTGTAAATGACAAAGCTATTAATTTCGCTATTTTCAAAACCAACACATAAATAAAAAAGTTGTCATTTCCAATACCAATAGCTCAAACTTTCCTAATGCCAGACCTATTGCATTGCAAATGCTTGTTTAAGTGTCCTGTTACCACATACATATGTTAGTGCTGTGGGATTAATTCATTAAATTGAAGGTGGTTTTGAGTGGAATGAATGGGAAGTGGATGTCTGTGCCAAAGTGTGGCAGCACATATCGAGATAGCTCTAAATATACATGGCAGGAAATTTGAATTAGTATGTAATTATAGGTTGTGGGGATCAGAGGGTCATATGGGGCAAATGTAGACCTAAGATGGAGGGTGTCTGATTGATGAGCAGCTCTATCTACTCTATAAAGTGCTTTGAAAGTAATGACCTTCCCTGCTAATAGTCACTGCAGCCTGGAAAGAAGATTGAATATCCAAAAACAGCGACTGAGGCAGAGACAAAGTGGAACACCAAAACAAGGAATTAGACCTACTGAACAGTGTGGGCAGATATTCTCTATTGGTAGAGCTCAGTTTTACTAACATGGAGGGCATCGGTTGTTAATGTCAGTTGGGCAGACTGCCAGGGTTTTGAGGATGATAGTGGACTGGATGCACATTGCCCACTATACAATCCATTTAACCTAGCGGGCAGAGTTATTAACTATATATTTTTCAGTGCATTATGACAGTTCGCAGTCGGAGTAATCTGAAGGTTTCAACTGTGTATTCTGGGTGATTGAAAGAGTTTTTTAAAGATGTTTGCTTATACTTATCCATAAAGAAGGTCGGTGCGCCGTTTTTCATGAGTCACTGGGGGAGTTGAATACGAAGAAGGGTGAACCTTTACCTGTTTTGAAAATCTACTAAGTTTTCTTGGATAAGGAATTTGTTGGGAATGAGCCAGATTCAGCCTAGGGAACAGTACCTTTCCTACTTCACTTAACGCCAGACTGAGAAGAGAGATCGATATAGTATTTATTGGTGTTAGAGATCCAGGGCCAGATGAAGGAGGCCTAATACTGGTCGGTAACGGCCGAAATTACTGAATTTCGGCCGTTACCGACCGGTATTAGGCTTTTCAGATGTAGGAGTCCATATTTCAGTATTCGCTAATTTACCGAATCGGTATTACCGAATTGGTAAGATTCGGTAATTAAGAATCGGTATTTACCGGATCGGTAATTCCCATTCATTCCTATGGGCCTCCCGGCCCATAGGAATGAATGGGAATTACTGAATCAGTATTTACCGATTCGGTAAATACCAAATCGGTAAATACCGATTCTTAATTACCGAATCGGTAAGATTCGGTAATTAAGAATCAGTACGGTAAATACCGATTACTTAATTACCGAATCTTACCGATTCGGTAATTTTTACCGAAAAATTATCTACATCCCATTTACCTATTCTTAAATACCGAATCAGTAAAATTCGGTATTTAAGAATAGGTAGATTGAGATTACCTACACCTGGCCCCCAGTGTTTTGGAAATTCAGGAGCCTTAGTGAAAGGATCCATTGATAATTTAACCATAAGCAGACAATGAATGATGCTATTCCTCCAAGTTAGATAGAAAAGCAGTTTGCCATTGTTGTCACTTTATAATGTTTACTCTCCCTAACATCGTATGTGGCAAGCTCATCCATGAGTTTAGGAGTTTTTCAGTTTCTGTCATACCTTTATTGAGGTTTATGCAACTCATTTGGGGGGGGCGGGGGGGGGGTGATAGCCACTTGTTGTTAAATGAGGAAATGAAAAAAGTGTTGTCACTTTTGAATTGTGATCAGATAGACTCTTGCGGTGTCGTTGACAGGTTTGGTGCAGGTTAGCAATGCAAAGGATGAGTATGCAGTTTATGGAAATAGTTCACAGAGAACGAGGGATTTAAGACTAAAGACAACATGACTTCCTGGTATTTTATTCCTGGCTGATGATGGTAGGAGTGAATAACTGAGGTAAAGTAATACACTCGTATATATGGGAAGCAATGCCTAGCTGGGTACCAGTCAGGAAGATGACAGGAGAGAGTTAGGTATTACGTTTGTGGCTTAGTTCTCTGTAATGGGAATATGGGAGTGTCTATTTAAAGTTAAGCTATAGTTGCTATGTATAATAGCATCTCAGAGTGGATAAAGGGAAGACTGAATACCACACAATCTAGATTTTGTAGCTGTTAACAAGATATATTGTGCGTCAATGTTCTTATTCTAACCTGCTTGTGTACATACCCCAGCGCCTTATATTCTTTAGGATATTTTGTGCATACCAGTGTTCCAAATAAATATGTTGCCTCTACTTTGACATGTCCAACTCTGCTCTGCCTGAAATATACAAGTTATTGGGATAAGGGTAATCTTTTAGCTTTTGTGTTCAAATGACATTTACCAGGCACAGCCATCCTATTTACGGTTGCTTGGTTACATCAGCCTATTGTTTTATGTGATTGAAAATACCTGGGAATCTACAGGAAAGGAAAAACATTGAGATTGGTATGCCTTTTAAGGTGTACTATCATGCTAAAGAGATATGGTGTCAGTAGGAAAATGTGTAATCCACTGTCATCATTGACAGAGCTGAATGTTCAAAATGAAGGAAATCAATTACAACACGAAGAACAAGAACAAAGAATTTGAGATGAATAACTTTTTATTCTCTTCATTTTCACATTTTATCGTGGGACTTTGAATGTTGGTTCTCCTTCATTGAGGACCTGATGTGTGAAATGATATCAAATCTTTAAAAACTTGACCAAGTTTATGACTTCGATTTTTAATGTATTTTTGATCTGACTAAACTGTCTGTACATCGACAAATACATGCTAATAGTGTTTGCTTTTTAAGTATGATAAGGGCTTAGGTTTAGTAGATTGAACCAATGTGCCAAATAAAAAGTGTTATATTGTTACTGGAATGTATTAAAGATTTCTTAAATTCTTGTTCTTATAATTGTGGTTTTATTGCATTACAGAACCAGTTAGCCCAGAAGTCAAATTTGCTTTTTGGCTAAGTCAAATATACGTATTTTTCGTGAAAACGTTGTTTCCTGCCCACGATCAAGCAGAAATTTTGAAAGAAGAAATACCGAAGAATAATGCTCGTTTGGTCGAGCTTGCACGGCTGATGGCCATAAAGGATGAGGAAGAAGCAAAGTAAGATTCGATTGTTGAAGTTTTACACACATTGATATGTTTGCTTTTCCTCTACTGTGAGCGATAGCTGTGTGGCGTGAAGGAAGTGAAATATGTGAAATATGCTGACAACACTTTTCTCACAATATCAAAGGTATTTTTAAGTTTAGAATTTCTTTATAGAGTTTTGCACTTGTCTCAAACAAACAGCATAGTACCAACAATGCGACTTAAACCTTCACTATGCGAAGGCGACCATGAAGCTAATAATAACAACCCCAGTATCAACCTCCCCCCAACACAAAAGATAGAAGAAAATACTGCCACCTCCCCCCCACCACCCCCAGTCGTTGCGTCCACACACACACTAGGCGAAAGAGCCTCAGGTATTTGGGGCACGTAACTTTGTTGAACTCAGAAGACAGCAGCGAGAGAAAAGGTCCCCAATGTTCTGAGAATGAGTCACTCTTCCCAGCCTGTGAGAGGGAGATGCGGTCCATGCCTAAGGTGTACCACATGCGGTGCAACCAGCCAGTGTAACTAGGTAGGCGATTAGATCCCCAGTGTGAGAGAATGTTCTGGAGCGCTGCCCCTAATGCGAGAACGATTTGACGGCTCCTGTGCGATTTACAAGGGGATGTGAGGGGATTCGGTAATCCCAGAATGATATATGTTGTGAATCAGGGTAATTCGGTGTCGAAATGCGTATCTATGTCAAGTAGTATTTCTACCCAATATGAATGTAACTGAGGACAGTCCCATTATGGGTTAGGGTGCCTGGCATACCAGAGCCTCGCCAACATAGAGAGTCTTTTGATTGGTTGCATTTGTGAATACGCACTGGGGGGTAGTAGCAGTATGATGCTATTTTAGTGGCCGTTTCCACGCTAGCTACATTGCGCACTGTGTGCTTAGGCCTATAATAAATGTCCTCCCATTCCTTCTGTGTAAGGGTCCATTCTAGTTCCACTTCCCATCTTCTCTGACTTGGTGTCTTAAGGGGCACCGGGGCTTGTCTGATTAAGCCATACAACTGTGATTTAAGGTGTGTATCATCAGTGTTAGAAAATACGCATTTTTCAAATGCAGTAAGATGACGCTGCGCTAATGGTCGAATGCATAACCCAGTGTCTTCTCTGTTGGTAGTGGAGGCGTTCTATTTCAGGAAGACCCTGTTGACTGCACAGATCTTCGAAAAAGAGTGGGCCTGACTCGTCAAAGAGATGTCCGATTGACCTACACCCCTCTTCAGTCCACCACGTGAAAGCTTTTATGACCAACCCCGGGGTAAAAGAGATATTGTCTACAATGGGTGTTTTAGGGGATGGAAAGGAAGTAAAATTCCTTTTAGCTGCTATTTTATCCCAGGTGCGGAGGGGGACTCTAGTTACACATGAGCAGTAGAGGTTCTCAGGTCTCGATCCATTCGTTAAGAAGGGTATTTGCCAAAGCGGTCATCCAGCTAGGGCTCTATCTATAATGAACAGTGCTTTTCTGATTCTGAACAAGATCATTCTACAAATGTCCTAAATTGGGTCACCCAATAATAATCCTGCAAATTTGGGATCCCTAAACCTCCTTCTCAGGAAGGCCGACAGCTTAGGTTGCGTCACATTCTAGGTCCCTTGCCTGCCCAGATGGAGGATTTTAACTCTTGTTGTAATGTACATAGCATATCTTTAGTCGTTTCCTACAAGAGAGTTTGAAACAGGAATACAATCTTACGCAATATGTTCATTTTGATGGATGCTATTCAACCGAGTCAAGACAATGGGTGTGGTTTCCAGCTGTGTATATCGTCTCTGACTATGCGAAGTAGGGCGGGAATAGTTTAGTGTTATAGTATCCTGTATTGATGCGGATAATTGTATTCCTAAGTAGGGAATAGCCTGCGTTGCCCACTGGATAGGGAGTGTGTCTTTCAAGAAACTAAAGGCCTCATTTATGAAAAGTGACGCATCGCTGCATGAAAACAGTGATGCGTCACTTTTCATTTCGCCCTCCTTGCGACAGGCTGGATGCGTCATATTTACAGTATGACGCATCATGTCGCAAGGAGTTACAGATACATCAGTATTTCTGACGTATCTGTAGGCGCAAAAATGACGCATTGCTGGAGTATGTCACAAAAGTGACGCGACTCCAGCAATGGGTCATTTCAAATGGGCAAGGCCCATTTCAAATGAGCCTGCATCAGTCTTACGCCTGAAATGATATTTGCGTCCTAGAAGTGGCGCAGTGAAATCTCATAGATTTCACTGTGTCACTTCGACAATGCTTACTTGCGTTGGAACGCCCACCCTGCAAACATTATACCTGGCGCAGTGTGGGGGGTTTTAATGTAACATTGAGAGCCTGTGATTTATGTACATTTATCTTAAACTCCGCTACCCGGGAGAAGTGTTCCAGTTCAACTAGCACCGCCGGGACTGAGGTCTGAGGGTTCTCCAGTGTCACAATGACATTGTCTGCGTATAGACTGATTTTTTGTGTGTGTGTCCCCAAAGCAAATTCCTGAGATGTGGGGATTGTCCCTGATACGCTTGGCCATTGGTTCCATGTATAAGGCAAAAAGTAATGGGGAGAGGGGGGACCCTTGATGCGTTCCTCTCTGTATAGGAAAGGGGGGTAAGTGTATCCGTTTACGCGGACTGCAGCGACTGGGTCGGTATAGCCAATGAAGATCCATGCAATAAACCTCTTGGGGAAGCTAAATTATCACAATGTGGCCTTTAGAAACTTCTAGTTCACTCTGTCAAACGCTTTCTCTGCGTCCATTGACAGAATCAGGCGTTCCGTATCAAAGCGATGTGCTTTGTCAATTATATGAAGTATGCGTTTGGTATTGTCTGAGCAGTTGCAACTGGGTAAAAAAAAACAGCTTGGTCTGGGTCAATCAGCCCCGGCATCAGTGGTGATAATCTCGATGCAAGAACCCCGGTTAACAGTTTAAAAGCAATGTTAAGGAAGGAGATTGCTGTTTATCCTTCCCCTGTTTAGGGATCACACTCGCAGACGCTCCTAACATGGAACGAGGATGATGTGCCTATCACATTGTATACTCTAGTAATGATGGGGGCTAGAAAGTGACAGAAAGTTTTATTAAATGTTTCTGCGAAGTCCTCCAGCCCAGGGGATTTCAATGGCTTGGGCCTGGCAATTGCAGATATTACCTCTTCGGTTCTTATCGGAGCTTCCAACTCCTCTGCATTTTGGGGATATTGTGTCTAGGCCTGCGGAGATAGGTCTTGAGAAGAGTATAGCTCAGCGTAGAATCTCCAAAAAGTGTCAGCAATAGCCTGATCTGTAGAAGCCTCTTCATCGGTTGGGCCTTTTGCGGAATCATTTGGGGATGAATGCCTCTGCAATCGAAGTCTATGAGCTAGTAGTTTCCCTGCTCTGTCCCCTCCTGTGTTAAAATTATGATGGAGTCGAAGTGCTGCGTATTCAGCTCTATCAAGGTAGAGCGCCGCTAATTGTCAACGCATTGCCTCTAATTGCCTCCAGACTCGCGGCTCCCCCATTCTCTGATGTATGCGCTCAAGCTCTTGTGTCTGTTGTGTGAGTTGTTCTCTTTTGTCCCTACGTATTTTGATGTCTGAGGCTGTTATTGCAATGAATTCCCCCCTTACCACAGCCTTTAAGGCATCCCAGAAAGTGGCTATTTGGGTTTCGGGATTGTTATTTACTGCTAGGTAGTCTTGCGGTGCTTTTGAGATTTGTTTCACCACATCTGGTCTGTGCAGCAGCGAATCTTGCAGGCGCCAAGAATGGGGAGTCGCAGCGCCCGGTGGCAACGAGAGTGTGAGGGTAACCGCAGAGTGGTCCGATAAGGTTCGTGGTTGTGTTTCTATTTGGTGGACGTGAGATGACAGACTGGCTTGCCTAAGAAATAATCAATTAGTGCGTACGTTTTGTGGGAATGGGAGTGAAAGGAATACTTTCTTGCGGTAGGGTGTTTTTTTCCCTCCATTAGTCCTGCTTCTGCGAACATGCACTTACCCCCCTCGGAAAGGGCCCCTGACTGCCCCTGTCTCTGCCCCAATCTATCTAAAAACTGTGTTTAAGTCACCTCCTATAAGAATCACCCTGTCCTGGGAAGCGCTGACCTCTTGCACCACCTTTGATAGATATTTTTCTTGGTCTTCGTTAGGGGCATAAACCGTCCCTATGGTAAATGTATGTGAGCCAATAGAGAATGTGTATGCCAAGAATCATCCCCGGAGCTCAGCTTATTTAGTTCCTATCTTCCCCGGGAATTTATTAGATATCAGAATGGCCACCCCTGCTTTTTTTTGTGGGGAGTGAGGAAAAGGATTTCTGTGGGAAAGAGCAAGTGCGCAACCTATGTGTGTCTCCTGCCAGGAGATGTGTCTCCTGTAGCAAGCAAACATGAGCACCAGAGCGTTCCCGATACGACAGTATGATCCTGCGTTTAATGGGGTTATTTAGACCATTGGTGTTCAAAGTCACTATCTTATGGGTTGGACCATTGGGGCACTCCTCGGTGGTAGCTATAGGGTTGCGATGTGCTCTCTCGGGACGGTGAGCATAGGTTAATGTGACGCATATAAAGCTTGCCGTGGAGGAGGAGGGAGGTCCCCAATTTAAAAATAACCTCAACTTACACAACAATTTAAACAAGACAACACAAATGAAATCAGCAATGTCCTGGGATTGCATTCCCATGGAGTGGAGGTGGAAGAATTTCGATGTGATGCGCTCCGACCTCCCCGGGCCACGGCCGGGTATGAAGACATGACTGTACCAGTTAGTCCGGAGGATTCAGGACACGAGTAAGTCCAAGACTTGTTTCCTGCATGTTCACGCAAGCCATAGGGTCTTCCTCCAGGGATGCTAGGACTGCCTGCCTTTCCTTCGCTATTGTGTCCGAGTCTGTGCGTGATGTCAGGGGTTTCGTTCCGACTGTCTTCTAGGCGTTTGTTCCCCTGCTTGCGCTGGAACTCGAGGGGGAAGGTGGGTCCATCTCTAAGTCGTCCGGAATGTTTAGGAGTTGGTACGCATCTTTGATTGTTCGAACTTGCTGGATCTTCCCATTTAAACGGAAAATGAGGCGGAACGGGTGTCCCCAGGAGTAGGGAATTTTGGCTTCCCAAAGGTGCATGGTGATTGGCCAAAAAGCTCTTATTTTTTTTTAAGAGTAGACAATGCAAGATCCTGGAATAGAAGAGGTTTATGTCCTTGATACTGTAGTGGGTTACAGTCTCTGGTCCTTTGTAGGATCCTTTCTTTTAGTTGGAAATCATGCACACAAGTTAAAATGTCAGGAGGCGGCGCTGGAGAGGGTCTTCCAGGGCCCACCCAATGCGTGCGATCTAATTTAATTTCCTGCTCTTCCAATGCATCCAGGATTGACCTAAACAGACCCATCACGTATTCTGCTATGTCCTGACCTTCTGCACCTCTATGATTTCCTGCGCTGTATCCGTTTTCATCTGCTTGAAGTCTTCTCGCAGTGATGCACACAAAGTCTCAACAAATGCGCGGGTGAGTGGTGCATCTGCGTCACTACTATCTGTATTTACAGCATTATCCGCTACAGTAGATGCAGGGGTTTTAAGAAGCATTTCCTTGACAGACTTGTCTTTTCCCCCCCCCTTTAGCGATCGCCATGATTCGGGAGTTCCTGGCCTCACCTCTTCTTGAGTGATAGCCTCGGAGTGTAGAGCTGTTGTGATTTCCAGGGCCGTGCGAAGCTGCTTGATGTTACAGGAGGAGCGTCGCTCTAGGAAGGCTTATTGGAGACTATGCCTGTACTCCCAATCTGACCTTTGGAGTGTTACCTCTTTGGGAGTGCTCTAGGCCTCCTTTAAATGTGTGTTACCCGGAGTTACCGCCTTGACTTTCCATAAGTTGTGCCACCGTTTGCGGCTATTGGGCTTACTCAGGGTGGCTAAGTATCATGAGTCCCCCTATATCTGGGGGGGGTGCTGCTAGTCCTGCGTCCACTGATCCTTTTCAAGGGGAGAGACCACTTCTTTTGGCCCTCGGAGTTAGGATCATGTGCTAGTAGGCCTCAGGGAGCTGCCTTGCTATCCTTGAGGTTCGACCCGAGAGTTCACCTCAGCATCTACTTATCAGCGGGGGAGGAGCTGGCAAAAGACTTTGTGTTCCCTGCCGATTGCGCTGTTGTGCACTCTTCGCGCTTGAAGTGCGTTATTTAGTGCCTGTTCCCATGCCCCACCAAGCTGCATGCAGGTCGCTTCTAGCACTAGAGATTGTGCGCTTTGCCATCTCGAGGCGACTCAGAAATAGGCCCCTGGCCCAGCCGCCCAGGCTCTGCCTCTTCGTGGTCTCCCCGAACTGCGTGCCTGTTTCCCCTCACTGGTCCCTCCCAAGGGTGCCAGCTCACCTGGTCACTTGGTTGAGTCCAAGCCTTTCTTGTGTGGACCCAGGCGGGGTGGCCTATGCCAGAGATGCTGCATGCCTCAGTCTTGACTAGTCCGGGCCATACATCAGCCGCCCGTAACCTCTGCCCTGTGCCTCTGGGGTGGCCGGCCCCTCTGTTACAGCTCCCACTTCTCCACGTCTCTTCAAGCTTCCCTGAGTCTTCATCGCTGCTGGGGCCGTTCAGATTGAACGGCCGCTGAAGCCCCGGTGTGCCTTGAAACGTGGCTCCTCCTCAGTTGGAGCCCCCCCGGATCTGCTGCAGCTATTCACCGGCAACGCCCCCTAGGCCCGCAGCACCGTGGCCGGAGCTTCCTGCCTTCGTTCAGCCCCAAGGTTGGGTCCGCAGTGTGGTGACTGCTCTGAGGGGATCTGCTTGAGGGGTTGCAGATCCGTTCCGCTCCTGGTTGTCCCGCAGCAGCCATACTTCAGCACTCACCCCGGGAGGGCTCTACTCCTACCGCCGCTCTCCTCAGCCTGCCACGGCCATTTAGGGACCCAACGGAGCCCCCCTGGTTGATCCGCACTCCTTTGTTGCTTCCTGGGCTTACTCTGCAGTGGTATCTGCTGATGCTCCGGCGTGCGCTGCTGCTCAAATGCGGCCCGGTCCGACTTTGTGTAGGTCACCTCCCCAAATCGCGATCTCAAGAGGGTAGGCACTTGGTGTCAAATTACGCCAAACCGCCAGGTCACCACCGTGTCCGGGATCCTCTCCGGGCTATATAACCCTGGTTTGTGGCACTGCTACACAATGCTAAGGCCAAGGCCCAGTTGCGAGTTTGGAGCGACAAGCAGGCGCATCCTACTCGGTCGCCCTCTTGACCACGCCCCCAAAGATCTTTTTCAGAAGAAAGTTCTTTAAAGAAAATGGGCTTTCCCAAATTACCACCCTAAAGTTTAGGACTTTGATGTGAAGCTCACACCTGAAATGTCTACATATAGATGTGAGTTGACGGTATTTCTAAAGTGCCGACCGCTCTAAGAGGTTTACTCCCACTGCCCTTGGCCTACACAGGACCAGCAAAGAGGGGCTTTAAACAAATCCGGATGGGACTCCGCCCCCTGCATTGCTCAAGGGCAAGGCAGAAAAATATAAAGCTCACTGCAGAGTTTAGCACCTTGGTGCCATATTCCCCCGCTCATTTGCAGGTAGTAGACATTTGTTACACACCCATTTTCTCCAAGGGCCTTGGAAGTACTGTTGCCCCTTCTTGTACCATCCACCTGCTTTAACAAGGTGAGGGAGATAAAAATGCATTCACCCCTACTCTGTCCTTTGTGTCCAAACGGGTGCAGGGGGAGAAAATTCATTACAGTCTCCTGTGTTGTCCATTGGTAGGAGACTTTTGGTCCTTCTCCTTGCTTAAGGGCAAGGTGATGAGGGGACATTTGGTGGTCCATGGACCGGTGGGGAAGGGGTATCAGGAGTAGATTGCTAATGCCCCACTCGCGAACAGGGTACGAGAGAAGCTGCCGGCTATCTATAGTCTGCAGCATTGTGCAGCTGCTCAGGAGAGGGACATATTAAAGCTGTCCAAGCATCTTGCACACCTGCTCCTCTGTCTCTATTACCTATGAAGCTGCAATTAAATTGCTTTTTTTTTTTTAAACAGCCTTACTTTATCTGCCCCCTGCCTTGCTCAAGGGGTTTGGATGAAATTTGCACTCTTATTCCCTGCCTTGGATAATAGCAAGGTTAGGCTAAAAATAAGGCAGGCCTTTTCTACCTTGTAAAGAAATTAGAGTGAAGGAGGGCTATGATAGCTCACAGGTGTCCTGTTTGCAGAGAAAAACAGGACATGTATGAACAGTCACAGCCCTCTTTCATCATTGTGAAGGTAGGCTGGCCAAGCTGGCAGCTGCCCTTATTTCACTTGTATAGAGACATGCTCAATTGCTTTGAGCTCTCACCCTCATTATTTGTCCGAGAAGGCATCCTGTGACTACTTATTGCTGCCTTTTGGTGTGTTCATAAATTTCACATTCCCCCCTACACCGGCATTTTAAAATGAAATTGAGAGGGGGCCATGACACCTCACATCTGTTCTGCTTATCTGTAAAAAACTATGCACAGGCCAGCTGTGCTGCTGATAACTGCACCGAGCCCGCGCTTTTAACCCCTCTCCTGTGGGGCTGGGAAAAGGAAAAGGGAGCAAATTGTACAATCCAACATTGTGGAAAAAAGGGGGATGGATATTTACACAACACCTGCCCTTGGACAAGATAGAGGGTTGCTCCTCAATATTGAACCATTTAACTTTTCGGCAAGGCAAGGTGAAAGGCCTCTAGTGCTTTACTAGGTCGAGCCAAGGCAGCGCAGGCGCTGCTCTTCGAGGCATGCTGGATTCAGTCTATGGGCTTTCAACATGCCTAGCGCTTTGTTTAGTTGGTTGGCCTGCCTTTCGAAATTGCTTTACTCTGGTTGGTCAGTAGTGTCAATCTTTCCTGCCTTTGGGTGCTTGGTTCCCTCCCAGTAGATTTCACAATGTGTTTCTTTTGGTTTGGCAGCTGTAGCCATCTGTTGCCTCCTCGCTCGCACCCCCTCACTCCCGTCATTGCTACCGTTACTTCATCTCCCCAGTGCTGTCCCCACACCACCACGTCCCATTGTCGTTGCTTGTGTTAGCTTATTTTTAAACACTGGCAGAGCGGCTACGTAGAGCTTCCGTTATTCTCTTCTTTCAAGAAATGGAGCGGCATTAGGAGGCTGGCACTTGTAGTGCATGGCGTACAACTTACACAGGCACCATGCTTAATTTTTCAGTACGGCACCCGCTTTCATCAAAGGCAGCGGCTTCAGGAGGCTGGGCGCTTTTATTTCACCAGTAGATGTTGCTGTACCCACAATAATGTTCTGCATGGCTAAATACTTAGGTCCCAAAGGCGAGACCGATTGTATTGCAAATGCTTGTTTTTAATGAGTTGGCTGTGCAAGAACCCCCATACGATTTTTCTTTAATGTCTCCAGATATTCACAATCTTAGAGATTAAACAACTTTATTGGGAATGGTGGAGCCGTAAAGATCCAGTTCTCACTCTTGGGCAAGGGGGCAGAGGAGGACCGGGGAAATATACAGCCTCTTCTCTTCGACAAATTGTGGGGTTTTTGTGGAAAAGCCACCCCATCCACTCTTGGTCAATTGGAGGGGAGGGTAAGCCCCTTCCCCTCTTTGAATTAGGAGGCGGTCTTATGTAGTATTCAACACCTTCCTCCTTAGGCATTGTGATGGTGTGGCTGCATTGCTGGATAAATGTAACTGTGGGTGGAAGAATGAATGCTTGGTTGTGGGCTCAAGAATAAACGCTTGAGTGTGGATAGATGAATAGATAGATGTTTGGATGCGAACGGATGGACACATGGAGGTGGATGTAAGTAGGTCCAGGAATGAGTACGTTTAAGTGGGTCCACGTAAAAGTAGCCACAAAAGTGACATACGTGAGACTAAGATAAAGAGATAGTATGTGTAAGAGTAATTATTATTGTTAGTAATTTGGAGTATGTCGAAGAGCATCTGGAATAAGAATTAGTAGGGATATAAATAGGTGTAAGGGTAGGCAAAAAAAGGCGCAATAGTGGTAGCAAATCGGAGTAAGTAGGAATAAGACTAAAAATAAGTAAAGGTTAAATACACATTAGCAGGAGTGGGAGCAAGGCAGTGTAATCAGAAGTAAGAGTAGAACATGAGTAGGTGTAAGTAGGAGAAATGTAGGCATATTGAAGAGTAAGTATAGGAATAAAAAAGGAGGTACGAGCAAATGGGGTTAAGTATAAGAATATGTATGGGTAAGCGTAAGAGTAGGTGTACTGGTAAGAGTGAGTAGCGGTAAGGGTAGGTTTTAGTAGGAGAAGATATTTGCAGTGTGAGCAAGAGTAAGTGACCTAAGTAGGAGTGACAATAGTTGTAAGTAGGTGTGAATGTAGGGATAATAGAAGTTGTTTGTGGTAAAATATGAGTAATTGTTGAATAGAATGAGTATGCATAAGTTGGAGTAAGAGCAGGATGGAGTAAGAGTCATAGTAGACTGCAGTAGAAGAAAGATCAAGAGTGAGTATGAGTAAGCAGAAGCAAGAGTATGAGTAAGAGTAGGCATAAGTAGGAAAAAGTAGGTGTAAGAGCAGGAGTGAGTTATACCAGCCTTCATACAAAGTTTACTAGAGCTACTGTACATTACTGACTTGATTTCAAATGTGACTACAACTGAACACCTTCATTCAGAGGAGCAGCACTTGTCTAAAGGCCTACACTCTGCAGCACAAAGCCAGATTGTTCATGGTACTCACAGCCAAAAGGGAAAAATGCCATTTTGAACACTTTGCATCTACTTTATGGTACTCGTCAATCTGGGGCCTACGCCGGGCCAGTGGGTGCCACAAGTATAAACTGGGAGTTTCTGGGATGGTGTTAGTGGGCTGGCTTAGAGGCCACAGAGCTAGACCACGAGTTATTCGATGGACTCATAATCACTGGACTGGACTGGGATTCTGTGGGCTGGACTGGGTTTGAGAGATGCGACTGGGCCAGACTGGAAATCCCTGAGCAATGCATGGATTTACTGTGCCAGAAAGAAAAGGGGGGTTGGCTTCTAGGGTCTAAGTAGTTGTCACTGGGATAGGATGGGGAGTAGTATTACTAAACTGTTATTCTTCAGGCCTGAATGAGAATCACTTAGTTGGACTGGGCTCAATAAGTCGAATTGTCCGTTATTGGTCTTGAAAAGGGGCCAGCTTGCGGGGATGCGGCTTAGCGACCCTGTCCGGGTATCATTGGGCTAGTCTCGGGTTCACTAAACTGAGGCCTGCTGCTGTCCTTTTTGGCCAGGACCATTCTGCACCCAAAGAGGTCCAAGAAAGGTGACAGCTGGCCCATCGCACTGTTTACAATGTAAAGAAGGAACTGTCCCCTTACTCAGGTCGCTGTCAATAGCCCACCTCCTCCATCACTTGTGGGTGGTGGAAATGAGGTGTTAATGAGAGACTAAATAAATATCTGGATGAGAGATGGTATGATCGTTTGACTAAATAATTAGACTCACGTGGAAATGAAATGGTGTCTGCAAATGTTTTTCGTGCCTCTGAAGGTATTTGTAGTTTGTGAAAGTATCAGAGCTTGAGGGCATTAGCATTCTGTTTGTTGTCACGGTCATGAGGTGTCATTCTACACTTGAGGAAGCACCTTTTACATGAGTGTACGTAGTACTTTGCATGTTGCATTGTGTTAAAGGTTTTTCTTTTTGTAAATGTGAGTGTCCTTTTTTTGTTATGGGTGTAACGTGTGGTTGTATTTTATGTAATGTGGTAGTGTTTGTCTGAAGGCATGTTACATATTTTAAAGAGAGTATGGCGGAGGTGGGAGCTAAGGTAAAGTTAGAATTGCGGGTGGAAGGAATGTGTTAAGTAGTAGCCCCTTATCTTGTATCTTTCCATACTTAAGGTTTTGCTGTGTGTCAACTATTACAACCCCATCAAATTTAACTTTAGGTATTTGGGGCATGCACACTGTATATGCAGTTACATTGAGTGTAGTGTCCTCTTCATTACCAATGTTCAGTGTGCAGAGGCACCCTAATTCACAAGAAGCAAAACTCCAAGTAGAGCATAATGCCTTTCCTCTCCTTTAACAATGGTGAGAAATGGCAAGTTACTCTCAATGAATTGGCAAATATTTTTTTATTAAATACATCTCTCTATTTAAAAAAAAAAACAGGTAAAGCAGCGTAGAACGTATGTCAAAAATATCAAAGTTGATGGGAGGAAAGTTTGCAATAAGTCTAAACACTGGCGATCCCGCAGGGTAGCATTACAACCCTTCGAACCCTGCCACCTCAAGTTGGACTCAGCCATTTATTTATTTGTGGGTTTGTACCGCGCTTGAATCGACTCCCGAAGGAGTATCTCTGCGCCCAACGCCTGTGACGTATGGAGATATAGAGCTAGGACCTAAGTGAGAAACTAATACTGAAACAGAAAAGTTTTGAGCCTTTTCCTGAACGTTAAGTGGTCTGTACACTGCCTAAGAAAAATAGGGAGGTTGTTCCACAGTCCTGGGCCAACGGAAGACAGGGCTTTGCCCCCCGTCTTACCTTTTTTACCAAAGGGACTTGCAAAAGCAACTGGTTGCTGGAACGAAGGGTGCGCGCTGAGTTATAGGGGACAAATATTTCGGCCAGATACGAGGGACCCAGCCCATGCAAACCCTTATGGACTACGCAACAGGTTTTAAATTTGTTGATCTACTAGGAGGGTTTCAGGTATTCCAGATTAGAGAACTCACGTTGGTGGGACTCTACAACCTTAAAACAATACATGCGTCTCAAACAAATACCGAGAGGCTTACGCTCCAATACGTTCCCAACATATGATGATCTCGATCTAGATCTGGTGAAAAAATGGGAGGAGTCTGTAACTAACAACTCCTTTTCCCTGATGGATATTCTGATAGAAAGTGCAGATCGCAAGTCCAGCAAACTATTGGGGGAAATTGCGATACTGGAGCAAGAAATCAAAGACCTCAACCTACCAGAACCAACTGTGAAAAATTACACTATTTTGGATGAGGTACTTTTTAAACACCAGGAAGAAATCAAGAACAGAAAGGCCAGACAAATTAAAAGAGATGACGCCGACTACCGCAATGGTCGCATTTTCACTTACGATCGAAAATACGACTCTCTGATTCGATCACAAAACCCCAAGAAAGGTGGCAATATAGCATCCGCCCCAAGTTCTGTCTCATCTAGTAACGCTTCACTTAACTCAGCAGGTATAAGCGAACCTGATCGGGATTTGCTAGACACTAATAGCACTCCTTTTTTAGTGGAGCTAGAAAGGATGCGCAAAGGGAACAAGGCCCAACCCCAACGAGACACAACAGATCAAAGACCCATAGAGGCAGCAGGGGTGGTAAACGAAGATTACAGAAAAAAACTGAGGTCAGGAACAGCAAGGAAATAGGGAGCGTACACAACGAAGTCCAAGTAGTTAACCTTTCTTCCTTTCCTCTCACTCCTGATATGACCAATCTCCTTTCCAAAGGTTTAAATTTCAATCCCTTCTCAATAGGAGACACATGCCAAACAAAAATAGACCTCTTTAAATTTGTAAGGAGCCTTAAATTGAAAAAATACTTTGCAGGAAAAACCACAAACGCTAGAAACGTTAGAAATATTCCTGATGTATTGACAGACAATGTGACGACAATAAAAGATATACAAGCAATTCACCTATTGTTATCCATTACTGAATGTGAAGACAGCCCCTTAGAGATGGGACAACTTTTAGAAGAACTAAACATAGACACAGATCTGGGGGTTGTCAGTGGTTTAAAAAATAGATCCACTTGGACTCCAACACTACCAGGTGGCAACAACATCGACAACTTCCACAAGCGAGTGCTTGATGACATTAACAAACTCAATACAAAAAAACTCAATGAACATTCACTTTTAAAGATAACCTCACCAAAGGAGAGCGTTTTGCCCTCGCCGCACTAACACAGACTTCCACCATTGTGATCCGCGAAGCGGATAAAGGAGGTAATATTGTGATCATGAATGCGGACGATTATAACAATGAAATACTAAGCCAACTTGCTGACACTTCTTGTTATGAACCGATTGCACTCAACCCTATGGGCACTCTTACTACATCAATTAACGACCGTCTACACAAGTGGAAAGAGGATGGCTTACTGAATGAAGAAGAATACCTGTACCTTAAGGTACACAAACCGACATTTCCATGGCTTTACACCCTCCCCAAAATTCACAAAGATCTCCCCTTCCCACCAGGCAGACCCATTGTCTCGGGTATAGGAGGACCAACCGAGAAGTTAGCGGAGTATGTGGATTTGTTTCTAGGCCCACTAGTCAAGAACTTACCCTCATTCATTCAAGACTCCAAACATATACTAAGTGTTCTTAGTGACCTAGAATGGCAACCCAACACTACCATAGTAACTATGGACGTAGTTGCCCTATACACAAGCATCAATCCTACCTTAGGTTTAGAAGCCATAACACGAGTTCTGTCCCACAGACCAGCAACCCTGTGGGCACATACCCAAATGTTAATATCCATGATGACCCTTATTCTGAACAACAATTTCTTCATGTTCCAAAAGAACTGGTATAAACAAACACGTGGAGTTGCCATGGGCTCCAAATTTTCGCCGTCCTTTGCCAATCTGTTCATGGGTGCTTTTGAATCCGACCACATCTGGGGCACCAAGGGCAGCGAATACACCGACTCCATACTATTTTGGGGACGTTACATTGATGACTGTATTTTACTGTGGACAGGCTCAGATGATCATCTCCAAAGCTTTTTTGAGCATCTCAACCACAACGAGTGGGAACTGAACTTTACCATGAAGTCCAGCAAAACAAGCATAGAGTTTCTAGACCTGGAATTCTATGTACACGACAACAAACTGCACAGCAAACTGTACAGAAAACCCTCGTCCTGTAATGCAATTCTTCGAGCGGACAGCTACCATCCACCACACCAAATCAGATCAATACCTTTTGGAGAATTCCTCAGAGCCAGAAGAAACTGCAGCAAGGATAGCGACCTGGCAGAGACCATACAAGACATGGAACGGAGATTCGAAAGACGGGGATACCCCCCAGCAATCCTGTCCTCAGCCAAAAAGAGACTCAACAAAATCACAAGACCAGAGACACTCAAATGTAACAACCATAACAAGGCGAAAGATTCAACAGTGAGGATGATTACTGAATTCAACAGCCTACACAGACCAATTCGCACTAGCATGACCAAGCACTGGAATCTGCTAAAAAATGATCCAATACTCAAGGATCTCATTCCTCCAACTCCCCAAATAACTTTCCGTAGAGGAAGAACTCTGAGAAACAGACTCAGTCCAACTGTTCCTCGAACAGACACAACTCCGGACTGGTTGACACAACGCAGCAAAGGGTTCTTCAAATGCGGCTTTTGTGCGATGTGCAAATGGGCTAAACACAAGACTTTGATGTTTACTGGTCCCAACGGAGACACATTTGACATCAGAGTGAACATCAATTGTACTACGAAATATGTCATTTACATAATTGAGTGCCAATGCGGAAAACAATATGTAGGTAGCACGATAAGGTGTCTAAAAGACAGAATCTCAGAGCACATGAGGGCGATACACAAGCAAGACCCAAAATATCCTGTTGCCTTACATGTAGCCAAATGCCAACCAAACACAGAAGATTTCCGCGTAAGGTTTTTTGGCATTGATACAGTACCTATCCACATAAGGGGTGGCAACCGTGAGCTGACCCTCAGACGCAAAGAAGCAACCTGGATTATGCGTCTGCGCAGTATTGAATTCGGCCTGAACTATGACCCTGAGATGCAATATTTCCTAGGGGAGTAAACACAAAGGTTACTTTGAAGATAACACTAACTAAGTACCCACTTTTTCAAGTTATAACAATTACTGAATTGTTCAAATAAATGTTCTAATATGGTACAACCCTGCTGACATATTATAATATGTCCGCAGAGTTGAAGACATATAACGCCTTTTTATATGGTTGTTTGCTAGATCCATACTTAGTGAACTATATATATATATTTTTTTCAGTATTTTACTGCACTGTACATTTATGTATTTTATTGTCAAATCGTCTGCTTAGTGATTCACTCGATTCCAGATAGACACTTCTTCCCTTAGTCCAAGAATCTTAAACATAAACAAATGCCTCGCTTAGCAACCAAGCATTGATTCTTGGTTTACGTAAAATTTCACTTTGCCTATCGGAACTCCGATGGACAAATAAATTCTGATCTTCAGAACACCGACATAACAATCGATATCTTCAATAAACACACTGTGTTTTTCCCAGCAATCTCAATACCAGTGGTTCACCCTCTCCGTTTTTGTCATTCCATCATTTTCTGTTATACGTAGTATTTCTTCTAAACTTGGCCAATACTACAGTGTAGAGAATGACAAAACGCCGCTCTAGTCTTTCTCTAACCTAGAGGCGGAAATGAAGCTTAAATAGACGTCCCCACTTCCTGTCGGGTGACCGTCTTCGATAAACGGCGCCGGGAACTACAAGAGGGAGTACGAATGGTAACAGGTAAATCATCCAGCTTTGCGCTTTGTTGAAACGCTACTAAGTAGAATAGAAGCAAACTATACCACAACGGTTGTTGCTTTATTTAACTCTCTCTACAGGTGCACCCGCCTATTTCCCCCTTTCTCGAGCGTTACAGCTCTAACCTATTCTCCTCCCGGTTACAGCCACCCTGATGAGCCCGTTAAGGTATGAATAAAATTTCTTAAATTTTCGCCGTTCTTGTGAACTTAAACTCCCATTAGGGTACTTCACATGTTCATTTTTTTAAACCCCGTGTTTCTGATATAGGAGCTAACTAACCACGTGTGTACAGCGCGCTCTTCACACGCTCGCCCCTCTGGGCATTTGGCCACAACACTAATCCCAGCTTTTGATTGTTAAAAGGGTGAGTTTACCGTATCTTCTGTCCTAAAACATGACCTGTTCGTTTCCTGCATTACATAATTCAACCACCCACTAATTTAAGGAATATTGCTGAAAACCACTGCAACGCAATCATGCGCTCTTCGTAAATAAAAATATCTCGCTTCTGGTGTTCTGAGAATTGCTATATCAGTGTGTTTTTTCCAAAAACACACCCATATAATAGCCATCCTCCTTTTCCGTGATAAAACGCTCACATTGACCAGTGGCGTACGGAATGACTTCTTATTTCCATATAATAGGTTGACACCACTACATGGCTGTACAACTAAACTGACAGATTGAGCACCTCATGAGTATCCAAAAATACAGCACCAACTCTCTACCCATCTGCATCCTCTTTAGTACTAATCGACAATGTCCACAAACACCCCTTATTGCATTTACAACAGGTTATACAACGGTTACTGGACGTACTTTATTAAATGGTCGATTTTTTCTATAAAATGTTTGGATAGATGTTTTGCTCATAAAAGTACTCACTCAGCAGTCACTACAGGTTACAATGGGTTGTACACCTGATCACTAGCACTTCATTTTTTCACTTGCTTAGATTTATTCCCGTGTTCCAAATGTACTGACGTATACTGGTCAATGTGTTTTTCTTATTAAAATGACCCAATCATAGACTATCTGCAGTCACTTCCACACAAAAAAATTTTTTTTAACCACGGTATAAAAAAACTTCACCAGTCACATACACCAAAGTCACCTAACTACATAATTCATGTCACACGTATATGACACTTTGTCACTCCATGGCATGCCTACGTCCTTTCTCACGAAGGGTCCACCAACCACCTTTTTTCAAATGCTTAGCTCACATAAGACAACCATACAAATGTATTTTTTGTATCTATACCCAGCCCTGAAGATTCGCAGTCTGGTTTCCCTGCGATGAAACACGTGTTGGCCATTACATGTGAAACAATAAACTGTTTGCCACAACAAGGATTCTACTCGATTTCAAACTTTTTCCTGGCACACCGCCATCTATTGACTTTGATACATGTTGATGTGTTTATTACACTACTGTTTCCACAACCAGAAACTACTGTGACTTTACTGCATTTTTCCTAGAGCAGGGGCTATTTGTTGTTTTTAGGTTTTAAATTTGACTCATGTGCAAATAAGTCTGACGAGCCTCCAATAAGAGCAGTCCAGCCCGTACTCCCCAAACTGGAACAGATGAACCGTTTCATCCTTATTGGAGCTCATCATTCGGGTGTTGCTTGGTTCCTGAGGCACAGTGAGTACAGGACCCACGGCTGAGCATACATGCCACTTAGGGCAATTTATCAACAACACAAAATGGTGATGGAAGGAATGCTTGCAATAAGTCCAACCACTAGCGATCGCTCGGGTCGCACTCCAACCCATCTTTCTTTGGCTCACCATGCCACCTCAGTTAGGACCCAGTCATATGCAAACCAGTCTTGACCCTGCTCCGTTTTGTTTTTTAAAAAGCACTTTTATTACAATGCTAAGCATTGTGGCACAGAGCAAAGGCAACACAACGTGGTCTTTCTGACATTTGTACTCAAGGCACCGCTCCACATGACAATTGACAAAGGGTAAAGTGTGGAAATCCTTTAATATTCACAGAAATTACACGTTAAGTGCAGGGATATCACAAGATAATGCGCTTGCCCATTGTTTTTTATCTGATTGAGTATGAAATGCGATTAAATATTCGCACTTCGGGCATATTTATAAGCCCCTAACGCCACCACGTCACCTTTAGTGACGTTGTGATGGCGATCGGGGCTTTGCCTTATTTACAAGGCAGTGTTAAGCCACTTAACGTGGCTTAACGCTGCCTTGCAAATAAGGGCGCCTTTCACGCTATACTTAGCATGAAAGGGGAGGGCAATGGGTGATGCGCTGGGTGTTCCACCGCAGCACCTATTGATTTTGACGCTACCCCCTATTTACAAGGGTGGGGTAAATATGAGGCAGCACCAAAATTAAGATCAGGGAAAACCTGGTCTTAAATAGGCGAAACGAGGATAAATGCTTTATTGCTCCTCATTTTTGCTGTTTCCATGTGTGCTGCGCTGTGCAGCACAGATAGAAACAGCAACTTTCCATTAATTGTTAATGTGCAGGAAGGTGAACCTTTCCTGCACAGAAAGAATCACAAAAATAAAGAAATTAGATTTTGCAACTTCTATGTCTGCTTCATTAAACAGCACACATAAAAGTTACAAAACCGCATTTAAAGGTTGTTTATGTGCAGGAAGGGACACCTTCCTGCACATAATCTTCCCCTTAACGGAGACACCGTTGCACTATGGTTCAAGGGTGTCTGCGTTGGCGCTAGGCTGCTAAGTTTAGCACCAGCGCAGTAGGAAACGCAGGGCTGCGGCATATTGTTGTAAATATGGTGCAGCCCTGCGTTTCTAAAGTGGGCGAGTGCGGCGTTAAGCCAGGAAGGCTAACGCACGCAGTCGCTTCACTGTAAGTATGCCCCTTCATCATACATGCCAACATTTCAGGAGAGCAAAGTGGGAGATTAAAAGAAAAAAATCGGGAGAATGGGACTTTGAATCGGGTTAACGGCATGTATGGGCTTTGGAAGTGGCTGCTGTAGGATCGGACATTTAAAACGTAAATGCACGTTTTTTTCTTACCTTTCAGAAGCATGGAGCATAAGGCAGGCAGAGAGGGTGATGCAAGTGTTGGGCACTGGCCTGGTTGTTGGCAGTGAATGCACCCCCACCCCCCTGTGGCAGCCGGGGCTGAAACAGCTTCCCCCCCAGTACTTCGCAGGTCTTTAACAGACGATTCCCTTGTTAATAACGCTTTGTTGGTTTTTCACCCCTTCAAGAGCCCCTGCATCGCCACTCCTTGTTGGAAGAATTAGCACTTTACACAATACCAAGCCCTGTCAGCTGAAACCCACAAGGAATCGGGTTTTTGCTTGTAGGAATCGGGGTGGGAGACTAGCCTTCAAATCGGTAGTCTCACGCCTGAATCGGGAGGGTTGGCATGTCTGCCCTTCATGTCAAATGACCAAATACCCTGTAAAGAACAGGACTTAAAATACTGCAAGAATCTGTTGCCTAACTACATCTTTGATGCAGTTGTTGGTATTTTGCTAATTTGTCACATTTAAAAGCTGAACACTCCAGTGTGTTTGCAGTTGGTACGTCTTGGGCAGCGGCTGGCGCCCTTCGGTTGGGAGCTCTTTAAATATAAACACGCTGCCCTATGTATTTCTGAGTTAAGGCGCACTTCTGCCTGGCAGGGTTCTGCTTGGGTCAGGTCCTGCTGTTTAGACCATGAGGTCATGTATGCTGCTTTCCTATTGGCTGGCCGAAGTGAGTGACAGCTAAATAGCGAACTTATTTTAGGAAAGGATTGACGCTGCTTACTGTTCGGTAATTCAAACCCCACTGACGGATAATTACACTGGTATGGTTCACTTCAGTCATTCCAGAAATACACAGCAATACCCCTTTATGTGGTATTAGTGCACACCCATAATAATATCTTACTGAATCGTATATATCTTCCCGTTTCAGAATTCGAGCTTTGAAGAAAGCGGAGGCCGAGCAGGCCAAGATGGCGGAGGAGGAGGCCGAACAAGCGGCCGCCGCGGCCGCCGCAGAGGCGCTGAACGTGGCGAAAGAAAGGATGGAGGAGATGCGGGGCAGCCGGCCACCGACACCGGCGAAGGAAGAGGCACCCGCAGGCACCAAACAGGCGGGCACAGCTGCAACCTCTAAACAGCCGGGCACAGGCAGCAAGAAGAAGAGGAAATAAAAATAAACACACCAAGGGTCCCCAGGAAGACCGCCCTACACTGAAAGGCTCTTCTTTAGCACAAACTTTAAAAATGCCAATGTGTTTTTAAAAAAAAATCGACTTTAAACTACAAATTCAAAAAAACCTTTGCTCCCATATGCAACAACGTTTAGACAGACACCTTTTGAACTACCAGACATATAATGTGTGTACATGCGCCTGTTTATTTTGCATGCCTATGTTTTTGAGAATACTCCTGTTAGGGTGCTTCGTGTGCACTTTGAAGCAAAAACAAGGATGGACCCGTTTCAGAGACGCTTTTAAAGGCCTCGAAATCATACTCAAAAGGAGCTTGTTGCTCCAAATACGGGAATTTTGTCGAACGGGTCTGCTGAGAGGGCCAGCGCATAAAATGTTCTTTATTCTAACAATTCACAGTGCCATTATTTATAATATATTTGCATTGGCAGTCTCAAAATATAAAAACGACATTTTAATTTACAGAATGCCCTTGTCTTGTTTATGTAATGCGATGCTGTCATGGAAACGTTAAAAGGCCTGTTAGCACTACCCCTTCTCCCAGGTGGCAATGAAGGAAAAAGGCTTACTAAACGAGTTACTAATGCCTTGCCCATAATGCAACGAAAGTATTAGAACCCTCCTCCTTTTATGATGCAAAAGACAGGCAGATAAACAGATCTACATAAAAAAAATCTCAGAACTACATGTTGCATGCTATTCTTTCCAGAAGGCACAATGATCCTCGTTGCAATTTTATTGTGAGTTGAACCTTAGATTAGAATGGAATATGTGATCCCATTCCGCATACAAAAATCCCGCATACCATCACTCCGCATTTTTTAGGACGCAAATACCATCACTCCGCAAGCCATAATTCATCAAATTTTGATACCGCATATGACTTCACTCCGCATGCAATTACTTCACAAATGCATGTGTGGTGAAGTCATAGCTTTGTAAAGTACTTTATTTTAAAAAAAAAATATATATATATATATATATATATATATATATATATATATATATATATATAAATATATATATATAAATATATACACATATATATTTTAAATTAAAATGAAACATTATTTCTTTTAAATTACATTATATTTAGAACTATTTTAATATTACACACATATATATATATATATATATATATATATATATATGATATATTGAATTTTTTAAAATTAATAATTACCCTATACACCCTAAAAACTAATCCCACCCTAGTTCCTTTAAATACCCCTGCACCCTTAAACACTAACCCATCCTGATCCTAAAAATACCCCTGTACCCCAAAACCCAAACCTACCCTTGAACCCTAAAAATACCCCTGTACCCCAAAACCCAAACATACCCCTGAACCCTAAAAATACCCCTGTACCCCAAAACCCAAACATACCCCTGAACCCTAAAAATAACCCTGTACCCCAAAACACAAAACAACCCCTGAACCCTAAAAATACCCCTGTACCCCAAACCTACCCCTGAACCCTAAAAATACCCCTGTACCCCAAAACAACCCCTGAACCCTAAAAAAACCCTGTACCCCAAAACCCAAACCTACCCCTGAACCCTAAAAATACCCCTGTACCCCAAAACCCAAAACTACCCCTGAACCCTAAAAATACCCCTGTACCCCAAAAACAAAACATACCCCTGAACCCTAAAAATACCCCTGTACCCCAAAACCCAAACATACCCCTGAACCCTAAACATACCCCTGTACCCCAAAACCCAAACATACCCCGGAACCCTAAAAATACCCCTGTACCCCAAAACCCAAACATACCCCGGAACCCTAAAAATACCCCTGTACCCCAAAACCCAAACCTACCCCTGGACCCTAAAAATACCCCTGTACCCCAAAACCCAAAACAACCCCTGAACCCTAAAAATACCCCTGTACCCCAAAACCCAAAACAACCCCTGAACCCTAAAAATACCCCTGCACCCCAAAACCCAAATCAACCCCTGAACCCTAAAAAAACCCTGTACCCCAAAACCCAAAACAACCCCTGAACCCTAAAAATACCCCTGTACCCCAAAACCCAAACCTACCCCATACCCCTAAAAATACCCCTGTACCCCTTAACCCTTAAACACCCCTGCACCCCATAACCCAAACCCACCCTTAAAATACACCTAAACCCCAAAACCCAAAACAACCCCTGAACCCTAAAAATACCCCTGTACCCCAAAACCCAAACATACCCCTGAACCCTAAAAATACCCCTGTACCCCAAACCTACCCCTGAACCCTAAAAATACCCCTGTACCCCTTAACCCTTAAACACCCCTGTTAGACGGACCGGGAGGGTCGGCCGAGATTACGGGGAGAGGTCTCCAGGGAGAGCCGTCTCCAACGACTGTACAGATAAGTAACTTCCCCCCCACAGACGGACACCACACAAGATTGAAGGTTAACGAGACTTTATATGCAATTCTTAGGTTACGTTGATATGATACAAGGAGGTCTGGACTCAGGGGTCCCCTCGGTTCTGATCTCTGGTTGAGGAAAAGGGTAGCGGGACAGTCTTAGTTACCAATGCGTAAAATAGCTCTCAATCCTCGAGCTCGGCGTGTTTGCTGATCGGGCCGTGGAGGAGCCAAGCAGGTCCCGAGATGGATGAAGGATGGTCGACGGGCCGTGGAGAAGCCAAGCAGGTCCCGATGAAGATGACGGTTACAACGGTCCGCGGCCTCGCCAGCAGATCCGGACGACGGTGAAGGATGAAGGTTACGACGGCTGTGGCAGCGCCAACAGGCAGGACGATGGTGCACAGGACAGAGCTACGGCAGCGCCAGTAGTCCGTCCAGGATGAGTTCCTCTTACGTCTCTCGACTCCAAGATACAACTGCCTTCCTGCTCTGGAGCTGCCCCAGTTATAGGGCTGGCGTGCTTTGATGTCCGGACCCTCGCACTTGGAGGTCGGGAGGTCCGGGATGAGGGAGTCCAGACACCCAGCAGGGGGGTGGAGCCAGCGCCCGGGGAGGCGATGGGCGAGCGGCACTGGGCGGGGGAGAGCCATCGGCACCTCTTGCTCCCATTGACTTGCCAAGTAGCCCGCTCACCTCCTGGGTGGAGGGTGGTGCCGGAGTGTCTGAGGCTGGGCTAGGCCCAGGGTTGAGGTCGATCGGGGGCCAGGCGGCCTCGTGGCGAAGTGTCCAAGATGGCGGCCCGGGCTGGGCGCATGGGCCGGCAGTGGATCGGACCCACGAGGTTATCATGTTCGAGGGCAGGGGTCCCTGAGGGGACGTAGGGCGTGCAATGGTGGTGTGTGGTGCTTGCGTGACTGGGCTCGGGCCTGGTCGAGCCGGGGGAGAGCGGCCCGTCATGTGGCCTGTCCAACATGCGTCCCCCCCAGCTGAAGGCGGGGAGAGTTACCCATCCTCTTGGGGACTCTCTTCGTCGAGGCGGAAAAACCGGGACAGGCCATCGGCGTTAGCGTGGTCGGACCCAGGCCGGTGTTCGACTGTGAAGTCCATACCCTGTAAGGAGATGGACCAGCGTAGCAATTTTGGGTTTTCCCCCCGCATATGCATCAACCACTGCAGGGGTCGGTGGTCAGTCTGCACCCGAAAGTGGGTGCCAAAAAGGTAGGGCCGGAGCTTCTTGAGGGCCCATACCACAGCGAAGGCTTCCCTCTCTATGGTGCTCCAGCGTTGTTCCCGGGGTAGGAGTCTCCGGCTGATGAAGGCCACCGGTTGATCAAGGCCTTCGGTGTTCACTTGGGACAGGACCGCCCCAATGCCCTGGTCGGAGGCGTCCGTCTGGACGACGAACTCCCGGCTGTAGTCTGGGGCCTGGAGCACAGGAGCGGAACACATGGCGGCCTTTAACTGTTCGAATGCCGCTTGACACTCTGGGGTCCAGTTCACCTTCTTGGGCTGATTTTTTGACGTGAGTTCGGTGAGAGGCCCCACGATGGTACCATAGTCTTTCACGAACCTTCGGTAGTAGCCCGTGAGGCCCAGGAAGGCTCGCACCTCAGTTTGAGTGATAGGGGGTTGCCAGTTCTGGATGGCGGCAATTTTCAGCTGTAGAGGGGCCACTAGGCCGCTTCCCACCTGGTGTCCGAGGTAGGTCACCGACCCTTGTCCAATTTGGCATTTGCTGGCCTTGATCGTGAGGCCAGCTCGCTGAAGGGCTTGCAGCACTGCTTGGAGGTGGTGGAGGTGCTCGGTCCAATGGTGGCTGTACACAGCGATGTCGTCCAGGTAGGCGGCGCTGAACTCTTCGAGCCCCGCCAGGACCTGATTGACGAGCCGTTGGAAAGTCGCTGGGGCATTCTTCATGCCGAAGGGCATGACCGTAAAGTGATAGTGGCCATCGGGGGTGGAGAAGGCAGAGCGTTCTTGTGCTCGGGGTGTGAGGCCGATCTGCCAATAACCTGCCGTCAGGTCGAAGATGCTGAGGTAGCGGGCAGCGCCCATTCGGTCGACCAGTTCATCTGCCCGGGGGATGGGGTGTGCGTCCGTTCTGGTGACTTCATTCAGGCCCCGGTAGTCGACACAGAACCGGAGTTCTGGTGTGGTTCCGGGGGCGGCTGCTTTGGGGACCAGTACGACCGGGCTGGCCCATGGACTGTCTGAGGACTCGATGACCCCGAGCGTGAGCATCTTAGCTACTTCCGCCTGGATGCAGGCCCGTACCCGATCAGGTACGCGGTAGGCCCGGTGGCGAATAGGAGGGCTGTCTCCGGTGTCCACATCGTGCACACACCAGGAAGTGACACCTGGGGTGAGGGAGAACAGACTGGCGAACCGTGATAGGAGGGCTTGGCACTCTTGGCGTTGTTCTCTGGTGAGGGTCTCCGAGAGTCGGACCCCATCCACGGAGCCGTCTTGCTCCTGGGTCCGCAAGAGGTCAGGGAGAGGCTCGGAGTCGTCTTCAACCCCATTGTCTGTGGCCATCAAGAGGCTGAGTTCTGTTCGTGCAAAGTGGGGTTTCAGTCTGTTGGTGTGGAGGACTCGGAGCGGATTCCGGGCGGACTCCATATCGATCAGATAGGTGGCAGGACCCTTGCGCTCGATTACCTTGAAGGGTCCCGTCCATTTGTCTTGGAGAGCGCACGGTTCTGTGGGGGACATTACCCAGACCTGTTGCCCCGGCTCGAATTCAATGGATGAGGCGTTCTGGTCATACCATTTCTTCATGTCCTCTTGACTGGCCTCTAGGTTGGCTTTTGCTAGGTCTCTGAACCGCCGGGACTGGTTGCGGAGGGTGAGGAGGTACCGGAAGACATCTGGAGGACTCTTGGCCGGAGGCATCTCCCAGCCTTCTTTGATCAGGCTGAGTGGCCCCCGTACTGGGTGCCCATAGAGCAGCTCGAATGGGCTGAAGCCTAGGGACTTCTGTGGGACCTCCCGGTAGGCGAAGAGGAGGCACGGCAGCAGCACGTCCCACTGGCGACGGAGGGGCTCTTCCAATCCCCCGATCATCCCTTTTAGCGTGCGATTGAACCGCTCAACAAGTCAGTTTCCTTGGGGGTGATAGGGGGTCGTGAAGCGGTAGGTGACCCCACACTGTTGCCAGAGGGACTTCATATATTTAGAAATAAAGTTCGTGCCTCTGTCACTGACGACTTCTCGGGGGAACCCCACACGGGAGAAGATCCCCATCAGGGCCCGGCCGACCACTGGGGCTGTCACGGTCCGGAGAGGAATAGCCTCAGGGTAGCGGGTGGCGTGGTCCACTAGTACCAGGATGAAGCGATGGCCTTGTCTTGTACGCGGGTCCAGGGGTCCCACAATGTCTATCCCGACCCTCTCAAATGGGGTCGTGACTACTGGAAAGGGTTGCAGGGGGGCCTTTAATTTGCGGCCGCTCTTCCCACTGGCTTGGCACGTGGGGCAAGATCGGCAATGCTGGTGCACATCGTTTCTCATTTTGGGCCAGAAGAAGTGGGTCACTAGGCGGCTGTAGGTTTTATCTTGTCCCAGGTGCCCTGCCAGGGGGACATCGTGGGCCAGATTTAGCAGGAAGTCTCTAAAGCGGAGGGGCACCACTAGTACTCGGTTGGCCCCCAGCTCGGCGATTCGTTGCTCGCTGTACAATAGATCATTGTCCCAGTAGACCCAATGAGTTCCGGAGGTATCCCCTGCGCTTTGGGCGAGCGCTTGTTGTCGGAGTCCCTCAAGGGAGGGACAGGTCTTCTGTTCCTGACGAAATTGTTCTTGTGTGGGTCCCCCTTCTTGAGCCCACTGATCAAGATTAGCGAGGTCGGAAGGTTGAGCAAGTTCGAGGGGGATGCCATGGTCGGGGGTCTCGGCGGGGGCGACCGGAGGCGGTGGCGCCGGCCATTCTGGTTCTTCCGGGTGATGGTTGGCACGGGCGGCCATGGACCGGGTGGTGACGCACGCCCAGTCTGGGACGCCCAACATCCCCAAGTGTTCTTTTCGCTCCACGGCTGCCCACGGGGAGCTTTCCAGGTCATTTCCGAGGAGGCAGTCCACGGGGGCGTCGTCTCGGACCGTTACCTTCAACATGCCGGAGACCCCTCCCCACTCAAAGGGGACGCAGGCCATCCGACACAGACTTTCCGAGTTGTCGGCTGATCGCACAGGGCAGAGAACGTTCGGTAGATATTGTTCTGGGGTCACCAGATGACAGCGGACGGCTGTCACACTGGCCCCGGTGTCTCGAAGGGCTTCGGCCCGTTGTCCATTGATGCTCACCCATTGGCTGTACTTCTGGGTGTTAGCGGGTAGGGGGACCCGCGGGACCATGTCTCTTCCCCCTAAGCACGCGAGAGTCATGGCGGCTGGCTCCCACTCTTGATACTCCTGCTCGCCTGTTTCTTGTTCCTCGGAAATCTGTTCTTCCCCTAGTGCCGCGGCGGCCACCTGGCGGGGTCTTGGACTCTGATACTGCGGGCAGCTTGGGTCGTTTGCATAGTGGCCGACTCGTTGGCATCGGTGACATGTAACATTGGCTCTGTATCCCGGTCGCGCCGGGGTGCTGCCCCGGTTGGCCGGGGGGGTGGTGCTGGTAATGGGGGCGGCCGGAGTATTGTCTCTTCCTCGTCCTTGGCCCCCTCCTCCTCCTCTGGGTCGGTGGTGACCATTGTTGTTCCTGTTCTGCTCGTAGGACCCATTCCGGCCCACTCTGGTGATCTCCCACCGGTCAGCTTCGGCTGCGAGCTGCCGGGGATCGGTTAACTTGCTGTCGAGGAGGTGTTGGCGTAGTTCAATGAAGCAATTGTTGGACAGATGCTCCCATACCATCAGATTGAACAGCTGCTCGTAGGTCGTGACGTTGTTCCCTCTGATCCAGCCTTCGAAGGCTCGGCTAAAGTACGTTACATAGTCCACCCAAGTTGTACCTGGAATGCGTGTGCAGTCTCGGAACCTCTGACGGTACATCTCGGGCGTGAGGCCATAGCGGGTGAGGAGGGCCGCTTTCATATGGTCGTAGGAGGTCATCTGGTGGTCTGGGAGCTGTAACAGAGTATCGCGGCCCTCATTGAGGAATTTGCCCCATAGGCCGGCTCCCCAGTCGGCTCTATCGATCCGGTGCGCAGTCATCGCGATTTCATAGGCCTTAAACCATTGCTGGATGTCGTCTTCTCGAAAATATTCTCGGACCACATCCTTGGGGATGTGCACTTTTTTCTCCGTGGTCCCTGGGGTGGACGGTCTGTCGGGCACCCCTAACTCTTTATTCTGTTTGCGCAGGTTGATCTCGGCTAGGTTCCGTTCGTGCTCGTACGTTAGTCTTTTTTCTTCGAGCTCCCTTTGCCTCTGTTTCTCCTCTCTTTCTTCTCGGAGGCGAAGGTGCTCTAAGTTTATTTTTTGCTCGGCCAATTTGAGTTCTATGTCCATCTTGAGTCGGGCCATTTCGAGTTCGTGTAGTCGGGCTTTTTCTCTTTCTTGGATCTCGTCTTGCGAGAGACTGGTTCTTTGCCCCTCAGGGGCCGTGTTGGTATTTTTCGCGGTGCTTTGCTCAGGGGCTTCGACATCCCCGGTCTCTGCCCAAGATTCTAGGGCCTGCTTAAAATCGTCCTTGGTACTTAGTCCGGTGGTAGCGATACCTAGTTCGATGCAGAACTGCTTTAGTTCACGATGGCTGTATTCCTCTAGTTTTTCCATTTGGAACTTCTCAGTTGATCCGCTCTCTTTAGTCGACATTGTTGTTCGTTGTGGGGTGAGCTACTCTCTGTACGTTATGCGGTGATTCGGATCGCGCCGCTGGCCACCAATGTTAGACGGACCGGGAGGGTCGGCCGAGATTACGGGGAGAGGTCTCCAGGGAGAGCCGTCTCCAACGACTGTACAGATAAGTAACTTCCCCCCCACAGACGGACACCACACAAGATTGAAGGTTAACGAGACTTTATATGCAATTCTTAGGTTACGTTGATATGATACAAGGAGGTCTGGACTCAGGGGTCCCCTCGGTTCTGATCTCTGGTTGAGGAAAAGGGTAGCGGGACAGTCTTAGTTACCAATGCGTAAAATAGCTCTCAATCCTCGAGCTCGGCGTGTTTGCTGATCGGGCCGTGGAGGAGCCAAGCAGGTCCCGAGATGGATGAAGGATGGTCGACGGGCCGTGGAGAAGCCAAGCAGGTCCCGATGAAGATGACGGTTACAACGGTCCGCGGCCTCGCCAGCAGATCCGGACGACGGTGAAGGATGAAGGTTACGACGGCTGTGGCAGCGCCAACAGGCAGGACGATGGTGCACAGGACAGAGCTACGGCAGCGCCAGTAGTCCGTCCAGGATGAGTTCCTCTTACGTCTCTCGACTCCAAGATACAACTGCCTTCCTGCTCTGGAGCTGCCCCAGTTATAGGGCTGGCGTGCTTTGATGTCCGGACCCTCGCACTTGGAGGTCGGGAGGTCCGGGATGAGGGAGTCCAGACACCCAGCAGGGGGGTGGAGCCAGCGCCCGGGGAGGCGATGGGCGAGCGGCACTGGGCGGGGGAGAGCCATCGGCACCTCTTGCTCCCATTGACTTGCCAAGTAGCCCGCTCACCTCCTGGGTGGAGGGTGGTGCCGGAGTGTCTGAGGCTGGGCTAGGCCCAGGGTTGAGGTCGATCGGGGGCCAGGCGGCCTCGTGGCGAAGTGTCCAAGATGGCGGCCCGGGCTGGGCGCATGGGCCGGCAGTGGATCGGACCCACGAGGTTATCATGTTCGAGGGCAGGGGTCCCTGAGGGGACGTAGGGCGTGCAATGGTGGTGTGTGGTGCTTGCGTGACTGGGCTCGGGCCTGGTCGAGCCGGGGGAGAGCGGCCCGTCATGTGGCCTGTCCAACAACCCCTGCACCCCATAACCCAAACCCACCCTTAAAATACACCTAAACCCCAAAAACATATACTCCAAAACCCCAAACTAAAACCATATACTTACCTTACAACTTACCTTACACTTAAATATAAAAAACATATGCTTTTACCAATCATGCTTTTACAAGAAATTTCGTTGAAAAAGCATGCGAGATAAAAGCATATAATATATAATGACATGTGTTGTGAAATAATGCGGAGTAACGGTACCTGCGTTATCATGGCATGAGGAGTAAATGTATGCGGAGTAAAAAATGCGGAGTGACTGTGTTTTACCATTAGAATGCACACAGATCTTTCTAGCAAGCGCATTAACCACTAGAACAGAGGTCTTCAAACTTTTGTAGGTTGAGCCCCCCCAAGTTCAATTGTTTTAGATGATGGGCCCCCCCACCACCCAACAGACATTTCTCGAATCTGGTACACTACATAATCTACCGCCACACGCATATCCCGGGCCATATCGAGCAAATAATGTTCAACACAATAACCCCCACATGCATCAACCTATTTAGGAAGTGCAAACGGTGCGAATCGGTAAATTCGCCCGTTTGCACTTCCTAAATAAGTTTTTGGGATGCATCATGCATTTTTGTGAAAATCGCTATTTTTAGCGATTTCCAAAAATGTGATTGCTTTTAAGGAATCGCAAATTTGCGTTTCCTTAAAAGCAATGCATGATTGTTTTTCTAATTGCGAATTAGCAATTAGGAGGTGCAAATTACCACGAGGTTGAACCTCGTGGTAATTTGCGAAAAGTTTTGAAAATGCTCAAAAAAGCATTTTTTTAACTTTCTTGTTTCAGACACACATGTCCTTAGGACATGTGTGTGTGAAACATGCACTACATTTCTGGGGTGTAGGGAGGGTCCTTTGGACCCCCCTCTGCACCCTTGGACTGCATTAACAAATTGCGATTTTCAAAAAGAAAATCGCAATTTGTTAAAGCTTTTCCATTGATCCCTATGGGCCTTTTGGCCCATAGGAATCAATGGGAATTGCGAATTCGCACTTTGTAATTCGCATAATATTTGCGATTCGGTAAAAATTGCGATTTTTACCAAATCGCAAATATTTTGCAGAAATATACATGCATCCCATTTTGCGAATTCCAAATTGCGATTTCCTATTTTTCGCAATTTGGAATTCGCAAAAGGCCGGGATGATGCATGTGGCCGTAAGAGTGTTTAGTAAAGTGCATGGTTTTGAGTGGGTGTGCTGAAATGACAAAGACTTATTACACAGCTCAAACCACCATTTTCCTAGATAAAATGTGTGCATATCGTTTTTACTAGGATGCTTTGACATTGATTGATAATAACACCACCAACATGAATGTGACGGGTGTCCAGTTTTTCGCAACAGACGGTCAATCTGTGGATGGATTTTGCTACTGCCATCCTCAGGTTGTGCTCCATATCCAGGGGTATATCTACAAGGAAGTGCCGCAGCGTGGCACCCCAAGTCCTTTGGTTGCGCCAAGCTGCAGCACTTCCGAAGCACAGGGTTGCAACATATTTAAAAGAATATGATGCATGTGCTCTCCCCTGTGCTGGCGCACAAAATTCAGCCATGCGCTGGCGTAGGCATCCTTGCACCATGGTGCAAGGATTCCTGCGTCATTGGGAGATTGATTTTGTGCAGGTAGGGGCACCTTCCTGCACATAAACAATAGCTAGATGCATTTCCCTCTTTCACTGCATGCTGTAGAATACAGCACGCATTGAAAGAGCGAAAAACGAGGAGAAATGAAAAATTTCTCCTCGTTGAATGTAAATGTGTCCTTTTGTACTTTAGAACGACATGCCCATACTCATGTACAGAGGCACAACTAGACCCGAACTTCGGGAGGGGGCTAACACTCCCAGCCAGGGCTGGCCCTAGCACATGTTGCACACAGTGCAACAGTCTTTTTTGGCGCCCCCTCCCACATTTCCTCCTTCTCCATGAATTCCCTCACTACCACTCACCAACGATGCACCTCAACTCTCTTCATTTTTTATAGCGCTACTCATTGTTTACTCACACTCAGTTCTGTACCTTCAATTTGAGGTGTAGGCAAGGGTGAAACTACGACCATAAGCAAGCAGTGAAAGGCAGGTTTTGCTGATTACACGAGTGCTAGTACTGCGCTGTAACTATCAGTTGAAGTGGCTCAAAAGGCGTAGTGTGCACGCTGGGGGGCTTACAGTCACTGCAACGCATCAGCTAGTTGTGTGGCCCGGTACTGGTCATTTGTGTCTTTTATTCAGCAGCGAGGGCAGGTTACTTCCTGCAGCAGTGCATCTTTGGTACTGGTATCCCGTCGACTACCTACGTGCACGTACCGAGGCATTCAGCGGCGATGTCGGATTACATCCTGCACCAGTGCAATCTTGGTACCTGTGTCCCACCAGCTACTACCTGCATGCATGCTCACAGGTCTATGCGGGGTTCTGGGCATAATGTTGAGGGATAAGCGCACCCCTTGTAGGAATACAACATGTTTATATCAGACAGACAGTAGCAGCAGCACAATAACGATTGGGAACTTTCTCTGTGCGGAGATTGAACTCCAGATTTGAACCCGGAGTTCCATATTATAAAAACATTAAAGTAAGCACTTGCACATCTACGAATGACAAAGAAATGCACCCTTTACCATCCAGGGCAAAAAACAAATGAAAAAAATCCGAATTAAATCGCATAGGCCTGTTAACATTGTTTGCTGTTATGACTAGGATCCCTTGATGAGGCCACAGTGGTACAGAAACGCATGCAGGGATGCGCTCTAGACGTGCTTCGAGGCGCTGTGCAATGTGTTCAGCTATCATCTAGATCAGTGGTTTTGCCGTTCTACTTAGAGCAGCGCACTTGTGAGAGGGGACTTTGGACATACTCCATGTTTGCATTCTCTCCCATTTACAGGAAACTGCAATGGAGTTTTAAGCGTTTGAATGCAATCTGTTTCCGATAAAACACAGACATGTTAGCAGTCTAAACTTCTTTGGCAAAACATGTCAAGTCCTTGTTATACGATAGCTGTCACTTGTTTTTATTTTATTTTTATTTATAAAGTTTTATATAGCGCGAACATGACCCAAGAGGGTATCAGAGCGCTTTACACGGAGGTTGTGCAAATAAGGAGAGCTAGGGTGTTATACAAAATTGGAGTAAAAAGTGATGTGCGGTTCCAGGGCACACTGTGATGTACAGTTGAGGCATACCAATATGTGAAGAAGGGATGTTTATTCTATGCACAATATCATGAAGGAAATCTGTATTCTAGGTTAAGCATTCATCCAGAAGACTGTGCTTCTAGTTTGATAAAAAATCGTCCTTTACGATCTTTCATTTTCTGAAGAAAACATACAGCAGGTGTTTATGAGGTTAACAGCTTCACTCATCTTAATTATTCTAAGTTATTCTGTTAAGCTCTGATTTTTTCCTGTTTTATATACAGTGCCATTGAAATTATGCAATATTACAGCTGCAGCGTTTTCTGCATAATAATGTTTTTAATCCGTTTGCCACATAATCCATCATCGGTTGCTTACGCTGCAGACGTCAACAAAAAATGTTGTTTCCATCTCAAATGGATCAAAAGATACTATAAACACTGCAATTTGTTTCCAAACAGTGGAAGGCCCTTCACAAAGGTTGACTCGTCACCTTTGTGTTACTTAGTTTTGCATTTGGAAACTGCAAAGTGGTACTAACCAGGAGAAGCCTCTGCCTACATGTGGAGGTTAAGGGAGTCAGCTGTGATTGCACACTGGTTAGTTGTATTTTAACACTTGCCCTTTTAAGCACGGGCTTAGCCGTTCACCCTACAAAATGATGACTGTAAAGAAGGAAGGACTGACTCGGTGTCTCTTGTGACATTGCTCCATTGTTTCGCTATGTCTATAGTGCATGTTTTGCTTTCACCTCCTCTCTGCAGCTGAAACATTTCAGCTCTCTGAATTAACCCCCTCCTGGGACGGTTAACATAACAAAAGCCTGGGCACTTCGTGCCCCATCGATTTCCCCTCCCTCCCCCCTCCAACCATACCGGAGTTCTGCAAGACTTTTGACACAGGGAACAAAGGTTAAATTAGAGTGGAGTGCGCGCCCCCCCCTAGGATGGTGTCGCGCGCGCCCCCGGGGGGCGCGCCCCACAGATTGAATAACTGCACTAGAGTTATCCACTTTCTTGCTACTTAGGGTGCCCCAATCTTACTTAGGAGAAAGGCACTGGCTTTCTGTGTCATACGATTAGTAACTGCTTAGCTGCAAAAAAGCTAGCAATTTATCACACTCTTTTCATTCTCGGCCCACCACAGGCAACAGTAACTGGAAAAATGCTTGTATGGTTTTTGAAGATGCACAATATCAAGCCTTTGACTTTTATATAGTGCTCTACATCTTGTTTAGTGATAGATGTACTGGTGAATTTGTGTTAAAAAGTCTGGTAGCAGTTTAAAAATAGCGCTTTCTGCTACAGAAGCGTCATTGTAGCACCATGTAGCACCCTGAACAATGCCTCTCAAACCCTCGGCCATTAGATTTAATAGCCACCTCTCTGCCCCCGCTGGGTAAAAATAAAGGCTAATCGAACCTCCCTGCAGCCACACCTCTGCTCTGATGGCTTCCACAGCAGCATATGCAGATCACTCTTGTACGAGCCCGGCCCAGTCATCCACTGTGATTAATAGTGGAAGGGGCGGGGCGTGGCTAGGCGCCGGCTAAGATGGCCGCCTGACCCGAGAGCTCCGTGCTACAGAGCCTTCAACCCTGCTAAATCCAGCACAAATCTGATAAATCCTACACTCCTGTGGAAGCGCTGAGTTGGCCTGCGTAAGGTGCATCTAGCGGTCCAACTCCGGCACCGCTGCCTCTCTCCGTGGCTGCGCAGCGCCCCCGACCTCTGGAGACCGAGCGCCAGCCCAGAGTGTGAGTGCGGCGCGCGCGGCCTTCTTCATCAGGCGAGCCCCCGTCTTTGCGGCCGAGTCGGGGTGGAGCCGAGCCCGGCTCGGCTTCTGCGGGGGGCAGCAAAATACATCAGGCGGCACAATCACCAGGGTGCAGCACCTGTGGGGCAGCAAAACTCTCCCTGCATCGTCGAAAGCGGGCGCTGGGGTCCGGCGTGGAATCGAGCCGAGGCCCACGGGAAGCGCGAACTGCGGCATGAACGGACCGGAAGGAGACCACGAGGCCCGGTGGCTGTCGAGCTTTGGGACGCAGCGGAGGACGGCGATGCAGGGCGCGATAAGGGGCACTACACAACACACCCCTGGGGGCCCGATTGACACTGGGGGCCCCACCGCTATCGAAAGTGGAGACATACAGGGCCTAACTGGCGTCGGTGGAATCCGACTGGGGACGACCTGGTAGTCCCGAAGAACGAGTGAGTTGCTGCTTTTTCGGGGAGTGCTGACAACGGCTGTAAAGTGAGCACTGCCGGCGGGGAACCACACTGGGCCATAGACTAGCCGGAGATCGCTGGGGTGAGCGACCCACGTGCTGGAAGGTCTGGAAGGGCCCAGCATGGAACTCTTTGTTGAGGACCTGATCCTCAATCATCTTAAGCCCAAACGCCTGTCCAACATCTTCACCATAGAGCGGGCACACCGGGCGCCTATCCCAAAGCCTACACCAGGGGCACCGCCAAGGACAATAATCGCAAAAATCCTGAACTATAGGGATAGAGACGCCATATTGCAGACAGCCAGACAGGCCGGGGATTTACATTACGAGAATGCCACAATTCGGTTTTTCCCGGACTTCACTCTTCAGGTCCAGTGAGAGAGGCGATCCTTTGTAGGTGTAAAGGCGCCGCTGAGGGAGAGAGGCCTCAAATACATGATGTTTTTCCCTGCTAAGCTCAAGGTCCTAGCAGGGGGCAAGTCCTTATTTTTTACTTCGCCATCGGATGTGCAGGAGTGGATTGACTGGGAGTCGTCGAGAGCTAGTGACAGGGCTGGTGGTGAGAACTGGAGAGACACCCAGGCCGCATCTCCGGAGTCAACGGCTGGGAGGTCGGAATTGGACGGCCAGAGTCAGCGCTCCTGGAGGTCCCGGTCTGCAAGCCCCAGATAGGACACCCTACGTGAAGCGGCTGCCCACAGAGATTGAGGGACCTGGCAAACTGGACCGTGGTATAATGTAATGTATTGCGAAAGGTGTGGCCGTTGATAGGGGTCGAGATCCACCTAGTGGGTCCTGTTGGGGGGGGGGGGGGAGGATGTGCACCCCAGCAGTGAAGGGGAGTTAGTTCTGTTAAGTAGACATTGTTGAGGATCCTCCCCTCTCCTTTTATCTCTTGACTCAGTGGCCCGGACAGTGCCAAGAAGAGCTGTGACAATGCCAAAAGGGGTGGGCTGCAGACCAACAATGGATGATTTCCAATTGTGACGCAGTGTAGGATTTACTGGTATATTGTGGGCCAGTGCACGCTCCTGGCAGAAAATCCACTGGGAAGGGAAGACAGGGTATTTAGAGTTATTGTTTCTTCCTCTTCCAGGTTGAGTATCGGGCGAAAGGCACTCTGCTAATTGGGGATGTGGGTAGTTGGAAGCCTACGGAGCAGGGAAGTAGGGAGGGGGGTGGGGATGGGGGGTGTTGGGGGTACGGTTGTGGGGGGGTGGGGGAAGGCTTGGGGCAGGGGGGGAAGTTTGGTACGGTCACACCAGGAATGTAATGATACAGTAGAAATTTGTACTAGCTCACACAGGGGGTCACATCAGAAATGTATGGATACACATGTGCAAGATGTCGGGAACTACGGGGCGGGCGTTTCAGTAAGGAGTGTGCATTACTATGAAGTGGGATAAGGGCCTTAAGATTATGAGCTGGAACGTCAACGGCCTCTGGGACAAGCTTAAAAGGATCATTGTGATACAGTTTGTTAAAAGAGACCTCCCGGATGAGGTACTCCTGCAGGAGACGCATCTACTGGGTAACACATGCCACGCGCTTAACCTGTGGGGATGCTCTTTGGCGGTGCATGCCGGCTTCACCTCCGGATCCCGAGGGGTGGGAATCCTGATCCGTCGTAGCTTTCCCCTAGTTATTGATCACACAGACTCTGACCCTCTAGGGCGCTATGCGGCCATCTCGGGGAGATGGGAGGGCCGCAGGATAAATGTAGTCACGACTTACATCCCACCTGGTCTCCAAACCCAATCATATCAGGATCTGGGCAAGTTGCTCCATTCTCTTCCGGAGAGGCGCCTTCTGGTGGGGGCGATTCTAACGCTGTGGTCTCTGGGTCCCTTGATAGGCACCCCTCCAGGGATATACCAACGGGTCTTGAGGCATTTGGTCCTACTGATCTATGGCGTCTCCGCCACCCGATGGACACGCAATACACTTTCTTTTCCGGCCCACACAGTTCGTTCTCCCGAATTGACTACATATTAGCACATTTGCAGCATGACACTACAACTCATGAAGTAACACATCTAGCAAGGGGTATATCTGACCACTCACAGTTGCTTACCCACGTCACAGTCGGGGACAGACAAGAGGGCTGCATAGCGCCGATCAATGCCTGGTACCTCCGTAGCGAAGACATGAGGCAGAAGATCACTCTCCAGATTGACCGATATTTTGAGAATAACGATGGTACGGTAGCCTCATCAGTGGTACTGTGGGAAACCTTCAAAACCGTGCTGAGAGGGGAGGCCTTGTCTGCGATCGCTAGCCGCCGCAGGGAACGGGAGGAGCAAATGGTTAGTATGGAGATAGACATTCTTGCGCTTGAAAAAGCGGCACAAACCGAGGGTGACCTGGGGACAGTCCACCTGATGCAACTCAAGGCGGCGGAATATAAGGCCTTGGCCACTGACGCTGCTAAGACTATGGCCAAAGATAGGAAGGGCAGAATATATGATAAAGGAGACAAGGCGGGCAAGCTAATAGCCTGGTTAGACAAAAAGCAACAGGTTTAGAGAGTAGTGGCAGAGCTCAAAACAGATTCAGGAGCAGTCATAACGGAACCCCGTGAAATAGTTAGGGAATTTGCGTCGCATTACCAAAGGTTCTGAAGTAAGGGTTCTGACAGGCCAGAAGAAGACTCGGTTTCCTTGGTGACTGACATCCGTTTGCCCACCCTCTCGGAGGCTGAGCGAGACGCCTTGGAAGCACCGCTCACTGCAGAAGAGCTGGGCCGGGCGATTTGGGACCTTCGCCTGGGGAAAGCCCTTGGGCCAAATGGTCTGCCGATCGAGCTGTACAAACTTACACCGGATGGCCTTAGTCCATATTTGAAACGTATGTTCGAGGAGAGCAGGGAGAAGGGTATTCTACCGCGGGACCAGCGCTTTGCCACAATAGTGGCCATCCCAAAGGAAGGGAAACCGAGAGATTCCTGTGCCTCATACAGGCCTATATCTTTATTAAACGCAGAGCCCAAAATCTTGGCCAAGGTCCTCGCAAATAGGCTCAAATCTGTCCTGCCTGCACTGGTCCACCCGGACCAGTCCGGCTTTATGCCCCACCGCAACACAGCGCTCAATCTCCGGCGGCTTCATGGAGTGCTGAGACGCTGTCACACCAACCAGGAAGACGAGGTTGTGGTGTCGCTGGACGCCACAATGGCATTCAACACGCTCGAGTGGGCCTACATGATGGCGGTTCTTCAGAAACTAGGCTTTGGTCCCAGCTTCATTGGGTGGGTGCGTCTCCTCTACTCTGAGCCCCTTGCCCAGGTCTCGGTCAATAATAAAACCTCTGAGGTGTTTGCGCTTGGGAGAGGGACACTTTTTGCCCTGTCGTTAGAGCCCCTTGCTGCCTGGATCAGACAAGATCTCTCCCTGAAGGGGATATGCTGGGCTGATGGGTGGGAGGACAGGATTTCGCTTTACGTGGACGATAACCTCCTATACCTAACGAGACCTCGTAAGTCCCTTATAGTGGCCATGGACATCTTCACCGGTTTTGGGAGAAACTCAGGATATATAGTATCAACTGGGGCAAGTCCATACTCTATGTCCTACAAGGAGACCCCCCCCGACAGACCCTGAAACTGCCCAATTACAGTGGCCACGGAGGGGTTCCTGTATCTTGGGATCTTCATTTCTAAAGAGAAGGCCACCAGATATGAGAGGAATCTCCTGCCGCCCCTGCAGCGGTTTAAAAGGGACTCTGCCTCCTGGCGTAAGCTCCCGCTGTCCCTCCTGGGAAGGGCGGCGGTCTTCAAAATGATGGCATTGCCGAGATTCTCATACGCCCTACAAAACTATCCCGAGCTGGTCTCGCCCTTATACTTCGCGTCCATTGAAGCCACGCAGCGAGAGCTGCTAAGGTCTGGGACACCTCGCATATCCCTTCAAAAATTGACACTGGGGTGGTTTGACGGCGGCATAGTGCTCCCGGATATCCAAAAGTATTATTGGGCTGCACATCTCTCGGCCATTAATCAGGGTACATATTGCTACGGGAAAAACCCTGGATATAGAATGGATCTGTGGCTCTTGCCTGGCGGGAACTTCGAGGCGGCGCTCTATTCTAGGCCTGGTAGGTACCCACTCACTGGGCCCACGCAGCACTCGGTTCAGATATGGCACATTGTGCAGCGCAAACTGGAATGGGCCGACACCCTTACGATGGCCAACCCACTGTGGGTCTCAGAGAAGCTGGGCACTCTGGGTCGAACTAAAGGGTTCTGTAATTGGGACCTCATTGGCATTTCCAGCATAAAAGACCTGTGGGGCCCGGATGGAGTAGTTTCCTTTGCCACACTCCAACGCACTTACAAACTGGCACACACAGAACATTTCCGATACCTGCAGGTCAGGCACTCCCTCCAGACGAACATCCCCTCAGGGACCCAGCCCCCAGACTCCTCCCCCCTGGAGGATAGACTCCCAGATGGCCACCTCCCGGAGCATGCCATATCACTCACGTACAAACAAATTATTAACAACTCCCCAGACCTATTGCTGCCCCTCAAAGGGAAATGGGAAGCTGACAGTTTAGAAATAGATGAGGAAGAGTGGAGGAATGCGCTTGCTTCCCCTAAGGAAGTAGCCATATCGGCTAGATTACGGTTGATTCAGCTAAAAATTCTCCACCAAGTATACTTCTCCGGGACTAGACTGTAGCGAATGGGCTGCAGTGAGGATGGGTCCTGTAGGAGGGGGTGTGAGGAGGTAGGGACCTACTTCCACATACTGTAGGAATGCCCTGTGCTGCGGAATTACTGGAACCGGGTGACTCGCTGCATGCTAGAGGTGTGGGGGGTGGAACTGCGACTGGAAGCAAAGAGGTGCCTGCAGAACATTTGCAAACCCACAGATCTGCCACCTCGAGGGAGGCTATGGGTGACGTTGGGATTTGCAATCGCCAAACAAAACATAGCTAGGCTGTGGGGGGCAGTGAGGCCTCCGGGATTGGGCTCCTGGAAGACTGATATTGACTGGTGCATGCTCCAGGAGAAAACTGTGTATGTGGCACGTGGATGCCCACGGAAATGGATTGAAGTGTGGTCCAACTGGGACGAGTATAGAGGCAACATATGTGAACCCCCCAAATTGCCCCGGTCGACGAGCCGCTCACACTGTGAAAAGTACTGTAATGCACTGCCACGTCTATTCTTACAATATAAATGCTTTGTATGCTTTGTGATTTGCTGTGATGCACATATGACTAATATGTATCTTGACTGTGATGACCACCACCTATTTTATGTTGTTAATAAAAAGAATTTTAAAAAAAGAGTGGAAGGGGCTGCCGAGGTACGAGGTGATTGATGACAGGAGGGCCACCTGCATCAAAACCAGGCCCTCATGAGTACCAGTACTCTCCTTATTCAAGGAAAAGTGCCGGTACTCGATACGAGAAAATTAACAAGTGCCGGTACTCAGTACCGGTGAGTACTGGCCCATTTAAAGCACTGACTGTAACACTCCCTCAGTGAACCTGGACTGCAGGCAAACAACTGTAGGGGATGCCAGCATTATGCTTTGGGCAATCTGTTAAAGAACAGAGGTCTAGTCTATAACCAAGGCCACTGGAATTATGCAGCAGTTTTGTGCGAGCATTACCTCCTTATTTTAAAAATTGTACACAGTTTAAGAAAGTCTGAACAATTATTTCATTTCATTGGTTCCAGGTTAACCGACATATGCATTAAGCATCACAGAGAGGAGTGCTGTCAACTTTCGCGAATGGCCTTTCACAGCGCTGCATTTGTTGCTGCACTTTTAGTAATTTTTGATCCGTTTGAGCTAGAAACTATTTTTTTGTTAAAGTCTGCAGATTATGCCACAGAGGATGGCTTATGTGGCAAATGCGGCCAATCAATAATTAGGTGGAAAATGCTACAGATGCAAAATTGCATAATTCTAGTCACACTGACTATAAATGCAGAAGGCTCTGGCATTTCATTTAAGCCCTGACAAATGAGTTTAAACTCCCAGGTATCAGTGGTTGTAAAGAGAGATTGGTGACTGGTGATGTATTGGTGGCTATTGTGAGATTGGGACGACAGAGAGGCCGAAGAGACACAGGTAATGACAGAGGGGAAGAGAACCATCTGGTGCAGAAGGGACAGGTGAGAAATGTTAGAAGAGGAGATACAGAGGTCAATTCTGAAGGCAGGACACAGTGGTGAGACCTAGGGGGGCAGGGAGAGTGAAGGAGTGGACATGGGTGGCACGTAGTGGAATAAGAGCTGAGGGTGCCAGAGAGAAAGTGTGCCACATAGAAGACCTCTGTCAGCAAAAGAGGAAGATGCAGAGGAAACCGAGAGAGCGAGAGCAAGAAAAAGATGAGATTTCGGGCACCATAAAAGAGTGTCAGAGACCTGTGAGTTGCTATTGAGAGAGAGACAATACTGGGACACAAGAGGGAGCTAGGGGAAAAAGAGCATATGTGAGATCTACTGGAAGGTACGGGAAAAGAGTGGAAGACATAAGAGAGGGAAAGAAACACATGGAGGGAGAGAGAGAGGGCAGGGATAGACCTAGTTATGTGATTGAGAAGATTGTGAAAGGAAGAAAGACCTAGGGCCCTCAGGGCACAATAATAAAGAAAAATATAGTATTTCCTTGCGTTAGATGAGTCCAGTGACAGCATCTGGTTGACATGCCAGAAGCCGAGGAATACCCTCTAAGCTATAGCCAGGGCCTCTTGATGTATAAGGCAGGGGAGGACCAAATTATGCGGCAGGGTTTAGTAAATTATGCAGCAGGGTTTAGTAAATTATGCAGCAAGGAAAGGCAAATGATGTGGCTTACTTTAGCAATTTTGTGATAGTATTAACTCATTATTTTGTCATTGTTAGGGTACACCTCCGACAGCGCATTTATGCGCTCTCACTTGTGAACTGTATTATTTACAGTAAAGGGCTTGGAGCCCGCCTATTGATTACGATTCTTTGGCTTCTTTGCTGCCTCTTAATTGCCCCGCACATGCTGGGCATCACTTCCTTTTCTTTCGGTGGAGCATGGAATAAGCACAGATTGGTTCCTCTTGATTAGTGTGCGTCCGCTCATTACGCTGATTGAGATACAATCGCTTTCCCTGCTTCACTTTTATATACATGTTTTAAAATATTTTTATGTTGCTTATCACCCTACATGGATGCCTTTCAAGACACTTCCTCTGTTGCCATTTCTCATGCTGCTTTCTCCATTCCCCTTTATGGCTCTTACCTTTGCGTAGATTTTAACTTTAGTTCCTTGCTTAAGTTACTTACATCCACAGCTGTATTAATCTACGCCACTCTACTCTACTCCACTCCACAGTACTCTCTCCCCTCTATTTCGCTCCACTCTATGCCACCCAACTATATTTTACTCCACTCTCCTCTGGGCCATTCTAGTCTGTCCCACTTTACTATGCAACTCCATTCCACGCCACGCGACTCTACACCACTCTGCTCTACGCAACTCTACTGTACACCACTCTACACTGATTTCCTCTACTCCACTGTACACCATTCCATTCTTCGCCAATGTACTCAAATCTGCGCCATGATTCCACTGTACGCCAAACCTCTTTACTCTATACACTCCATTCCACTCTACGCCACTCTGTCACTCCATCTCACTCTTTGCTGCTCTACTCTACTCTATGCACCTTCATTTTACACCACACTACACCACTCCATTCCACACCAGTCCATTCTAGACACCTTCACTCTACCCAACTCCATACCACTTCACTCTACTCAACTCTATGGCACTCCACTTCACATTACGCCACTCCACACAGTGCCACTCAATAGCACTATACACCACTCCACTGCATTCCACTCAATGCCACTATATGCCAGTCCACTATGTCACTTCACTCTACATCACTATGCTCTATGCCACTTCACTCCACTCCATGCCACTCCACGCCACCACACTCTACTCCACTCTACTCTTTGGCACACTACTCTACAGCACTCTTCTGTATGCCACGCCATTCCACCTTACACCACTGTATCCCGCTCCACTTCACTCTCCTCTATGCCACATCACTAAGTTTTACCTATGCTGAATATCAGCTACGCTTCTTTACAACATGTGGCAAAGCCAATAGCTCTTGCACAGGCAAGACCTATTGTCATCGCCAATTCTTGTTACATATTAACAATATCTGGTGCGGGGTTTAACTTTATTAGTCCCAGTCTGACACCCACATGCAGCAATAAACATCAGAATGAAGTTAAATCAAGAAGTCCAATATCTTCATTTCTGTCTGCAAAACTCTCCTCTAGATCTGGGGAATAGTTTAAGAATACTACCTGCACTATATCCTCTAAGTTCATTTGGGTAAAATCTAACTTTTTCTTACACAGTCAGAAGGGCTGGGGCAGCTTGCTTCACTCTTCGCTCGCTCCTCTAGCTAGCCCCTCCCTCACAAAAGCTTTGTGGACCAAAGTTGGTCCACTGCCAATCATAACAAGCAGAGACGTCTCGGCTCCCTGCTCCTCTAGCCCCTCCTTCACAAATGGCTTTGTGAGAGAGAAAGGCTATGGAATGCAAATGTTATCTCACCAAGGTCAGAACAAGCCAGTCCATGGTTGCAGTACTTTTTCTTCTATTTTACAAATCCTTTTTTTTTTCCTAACTGCTCACAGCCCAGAGCTGTGAAACTTTCCGTTCTTAGATGGGATACAGAAGACTACAACCATACTGAATAGCCCACATTTAAATGCATGCACCTTCATATTTTTTTTTAATTTTTTTAAGGAAGCACATGCCACACAGTCTAAAAACTCTTCTCTTGTCTCAGACGAAAAAGAGCTCATTCTGTGTTTAAAGCTCCACACTTCTGTCTAACTAATTCAAGCTAATTCTAAACTGTCATTTGTCTACAGCCTCATGAAAGACCAAATTAAAACAAACCAAACACTTAAGGACTAATAGTAATAAAAAGACAAAACATTTGCAACATTAAAAATTCATATACCAAGTCTCATGGTACTTCTGTAACAATATCTGGGGCAGCATCAGTCAAAGGGGAAAAATATATATATATTACTTTGCAACAGTCAATTGTCATGGGCCAGGAATTCTCACATTTGCGAAAACATTTTATTCTTCTGATTGAAGTTACCAAATCTGCTTCTGTTCTAGTTTTGCGCAGACTACCTTCCTGTCTACATGGACCATTTTATAACTAAGGCTATCTCTCATAAGCAGATCACATTTTCTCTCACGCTGTTCTGTCCAATATCTTTTAGTGTGCAAAAACACAGAGTCATGGGCATTTGTCCTGCATTTAAATCTAAAAGTGTCTTCTTTTTTCACTGCGCTTTATTGTAGCTACAAGGGGCAACTTGCTTTTGGGTAAAATCACAAAATACATTTTTAAACCTTTGAATTAACCAGTCATACACAATCTGCTGTTGTACACTTTCAAAATCATATGATTGCATTTGTCTTTTAAAGCACAGTTTATCATGCACTGTTAGGTCTGATTTATTTCCCTGCACATTCCTTTCCGACTGAAAACCCTCTTCGGAAGGTTTAATTAAAACCATCCGTGTAACTTGCAACCTGACTGTATTTTCTGTAACATTTTTGACCTCTGAATCATACACATTTAATCCTGTTTGCAAATGCTCAAATTGTGGATGCATGTTAAACAGCATATTTACCATAACCGCGCTATCTCTGTCTGAAATGTCATCTCACGTTTCAGGATTATATTCTGAGATGTTACATTCAAGTTGCAGCTGAGCACATTTTAAATGCATCTTTTACTGAGCACTTTAAAGGGATCCGGCCCTTTCTACCTAACGTAACAAGCTATTTACAAGCCCTTTATACAAAACACATTTAAACACACAGCAATTCTCATTCAACCCAACACAATTAGCTCACTCGTGAATCAGAACACCATATGGGCTACCCCCATGCAAATAAATCAAATGATATCTGAGAGTCTTATTTCAATTTCTAAAAAAACAAAAAAAAATCCCCTTTCAAATCAACGTTCATATCCTGCAACCGACTACGCCAAATTGTAATGACCTACTTTTCCGTATATTTTGGTGCTTCTGTCAGTCACCAGGCCATTACTTACCACATCCTTTCTCAGGATCGAGAAAGACACCACATTTCACAATACTTACCTAAGAAAGGAATAAACACTAGCAACAACAAACTAAAGATATAGGACCATTGCAGAGGAGCTCGCAAATAACAAGTCACAACACCTCCCCATCCGAGAGGGTACACAGGAAATCACAACACCTCCCCATCCGAGAGGGTACATAGCAAATCACAACAACTCCCCATCCGAGAGGGTACATAGCAAATTACAACACCTCCCCATCCGAGAGGGTACACAGCAAATTACAACACCTCCCCATCAGAGAGAGTACGCAGCGCATGCTCCTACTAGCAATGTATTGGATAGAATAATTAGAATTTATACTTCCTTGCTGGGAGCCTATTTCCCTCCCGTATCAACAACTACCCATTAGAAGGGAACTTACCCATACTTCTGTAGGCACTTGGTAAAAAGGGGCCTGACCTTCCCTCACAAAGAACACAAACAAATAATAATACACTTTGGGGGTCTCTTTATTACACAATGTAGAATGACAAAAGAAAGAAATAACTAAGCATCACAATCAGACACAATGGCTGGCATATACATGTATACATAACCTGAGAATAAAAAGGTAGTTAGGCATAGACAGAATATAAGAGTTAGTGGAACACCTCACCATGTTTCTACACATCTGGCGGCTTTCAGAGGGGGGGCCATCTCTCTGGTTCAATCAGGATTCTCTGTTCCACAATCACAGCTGCACATCTGCAACGTGAAGTAGCACCAGACTGACAAACCACCAGACTAACTCACTCTCAGAGATCAGAGCTCAGACACCTCCTTTAGTACAAAGTGGAAACATCGGTCGAATCTTCTAGCAAACCTTGCCTCCTTTCCCATCAGATTCCTGTACCACTTCGTACCGAGACCACAACAGCAGTATGGCCAGGCGTTTGCTATGACTCCGGCACAGAGTGAGCACATTCCTCCAATGAGAACCAGTCCTCTCTAGTTTAGGAAGAGCGAATAACAAGTAGAACCTCTCACCTAGAGAGGCTCAGAAGATGGCAGCAGCTTAGAATATGGAGTTGCTCAAGCATAGCCCTCTATTCCCACAAAAGAGCAAAATTAGTATGCAAGAAGGCATAAGATCATGCCAAAGCCAATAGGCAAGCCCTGCCATTAAGCAAGATGAAGTCAGAAACAGAGAGAGATATAATCAAACCCTTCTTTGAAGCTTCAGGTCTACACATCACTATGTTTATGTGATGATATGAATTGCAAAACAAGATAACATGAAAGCATGTCAAAGGCAATAGTCAGCACTACCATAAAACAAGGTAAAGTCAGACACAGGCCTAAATATTACTCTATTAGGCTAAAATATGCTGAGATGGTGGTGGGCAACGGTCATAATCAGACCGATTATCTATCAAAAATATCGGTCACTACAATTACTTAAGCTGAGTGAAAATTGATGGTTGAAGGAGTGGCAGGATCACCAGTTAGTGTGCTTTCAAGAAACATGGGCTACAGACTTGGTTTTTGTGAATGGCTATAGATCCTTTTAAACTAAAGCAATTCCATCTTCCTCTGGGATGGCAAAAGGGGGTTTATTAACCTTAATCCAGAATGACCTATTGGTCACTGTGACAATGCAGAGTAATCATAACCCAAACTTTCATATTTTATTGCTGGAAATACCGCAAGAAGGGATTGGGCTGCTAGTTAACTACTACAAGAATAGATTTGGAACATTGATGCATCAGCTGGTGGGGGAGGTTGAGAAAGAGATCACTGCAATACTGCATAAGACCAAAAGGGTTATCAACAACATAAAGTGGCAGGGAGATTTTAACATATACCCCTGTAAAAACAAAGTACTCTCTACATGCGGCGTAGTGGATGCAAGGGGCAATCCAACCCATCATTTTGCACGCGATGAGTATGGGGATAGACTAAACCAGGCGGTCACAGAGTTAAATATGGACATGGTATGTCAAGACATTCCAGGGATTGGAAGCATCACAAAAACATTTAGGAGGAATGGAGTGGAGACAACGCTTGATTATATTTTGTTAACCCCTTCGTTAAGCCGTAGGGTGTGCAAGGTCAGCTATGCTTTTAACATCTATAGCGGCCATGCCATAGTTTCATTAGAGCTGAAGTCTGTCCGCCAAGTGAGACAGCATATTAGAAATGCCGGTAACCCCGTAGTAGTAAGAAGAAATGGGGTCCAGTTAAAATGGGGGAAGATAAACAAAATCAAGGTTACCCATGAGATAGTCTCTCATTCACAGGATGAAATTAATACGTGCTTGAACTCGGTAGCGACCCCTCCCGACGTAGTTCAGGCTTTCAGTGGAATCTTCAGAAACATCAAAAGAGCACTATCACTAAGGGCAAAAAATAGCAATAAAGAAGTAAAGAAAGGGTGGTTTGATGCTGCTTGTAAATAAGCATGGGCTGCTCTGCATAGAGAGCTTAAGGTTAAACCTAGAAACCCGGCGCATATAAATAGTCTGCGCGCCTCGTATAAAGAAGCTAGGAAAACCTGAGAGAGGGAGATCAGGGTAGAACTATGGCCAGACCTAGACAGAGCCGCCCAATTAGGGCATAGCTCTGAGTTTTGGAGACTGATAAATGCCCCGTATTTTAAAACCGCAATTGACCCGTCCCTAGATATAAATGTGGGAGAGGATGCCTGGGTCTGTCACTGTCAACACATTTTTTGTGGTATATATACTGAACCGGGTTATAAAAGGCCAGAAGTGGGGATTCAAAGCCAACCCGTAATGCTTTCTTATAGTGAGGTCAAGAAGGGGCTGGAGGCCTGTAGTTTGGGAAAGGCCCCCGGGCCTGACGACGTCCCAATAGATATTTTCAGAGAAAATGTAGATCTATGCACATCGTTATTGACAAATGTTATGAATAGCATCACCGGGTTGCTCCCCCCCCCCCCCCCCCCCCCCCCCCCCCCCCATCATGGTCCTCAGGAGTGATTGTCCCGATCCACAAAAAAGGAGATGGGTCTAATCCCAATAATTATAGACCGATCTCCCTGTTGGACACAAGTTCAAAGTTAATGGGCTGACTTTTATTGTCAAGGTTAGAGAAATGGGGAAAGGGCAACAACATTCTTATCCAAGCTCAATACGGATTCCAGCAGGGGAGGAGTACTATAGATCAAGCCCTAAACTTAGCCTTGACGATAGATAAGTACACTAGTATAAAGGAAGGAAAATTATATATGGCGTTCACGGACTTGAGGGCAGCTTGCGACTGCGTGGTCCATGACAAGCTTTGGAGTATAATGCAATCAATGGGGGTTGACTTGGCCATATTAAATTTCATAAGGCAGCTATACGCCAATTCAACAGCTTCAGTTCGCTACAAAAAAAATGGAGACTGCCCGTGCCCATTTAAAATTGGTAGGGGGGTGCGGCAGGGATGCATGTTTCTCTTCTCTCTGTACACTAATGGATTAGTGCAAGCACTGTTAGCGGTTACGGACGATGTTCCCAGATTTGGTAATTGTAGAACTCCCATACTGGTGTATGCAGATGACGCTGTATTGATTGCAAGGATGGGGTTGGGGTTACAGAGATTGATTACGGAATATGTCTCTTTTATGGGCACCCTCCAGATGAGAGTTAATCACACAAAGTTGTTTGTAATTGTGACAGGGGTGGGAAAAAGAGATTAAACCCCGAATTTTCATGCGGAGGGGAATAAAATCGAAGTGGTAGAATCCTTCCCGTACCTGGGTAACCTCTTTGATAAAGACCTCTCTTGGAAAGAACTAGTAGAAGGCAGAAAGAGGGTCATGGAGTGGGGCATTACTGCACTGAAAACTTTTGTCATAAAACTGGGGGCCAAACCATTCCCTACTATTAAGAATATTTATCAGGCCCGTGTAAAAGCATCTGTATCTTATGGAGCAGGAGTATGGGGGGTTGCAAACCCTACTGTATTGCAGACTGTTGAGAACAAATATTTTAAATCCGTTGTAGGTCTCCCTTCATCCTTCGCAAATTGTATACTACATATGGAGCTAGATATCCCATACATCGCTGAACAGATTGAAGTGGCTCCATTACTCCTGTCGTACTTAATTTGGAGGAGGGAATCTGTACCGCTCATGCAGCTAATAATTAAGAGCTGCCTAGACATGGACCACTGGAAGAGATCTAGGTGGCTGAGTTATGTGGAGCACACTTTCAAAGAAATTGGGCACCCAGAACTTTTTAATGAACGGTTTGCATGTAAGGGGGTATCCAAACAGAAGGTAACTGACGAATTTTCCTGAATAGCGGAATATAGGAGGGCTAAAACTGATGTGGGGAAACACGCTCTGCGGTTATACCAAGGCAACACACCTGTGATAGATGGAGGGTTTTTGTACCTAGCAATAGCAAATATCCCACAGCATAGATACATTTTGTTAAGGTTTAGAACTAACCTGATAGTGTGTATGCTAGGCTATCCGGAAAATTCTTTTAGCATTAATGATTTGAGTGTTTCACCTCAATCTGAGATACATCTGGTCCTTATCGGTACATTATATAAAAAGAAAAGGAAAGCCTACCTGATGCCGATTTTAAACAAGACGAGGTTTACACAATGTTGGGTGGCTTTATACTTTTTAAAATCTTTACCCGACCCGTTTGTTTGTTTCTCAATGGCCTCTTTCTTATGGGCTTCTCTGAAGAAGAGAAAGGGGTTGGTTACGAGATCTGTGATATGCATTCTGAATAGTAATTGATTTTTTTTTTGCAAATATATTTTTATTGCAGATGTTCTTTTACACACATACACCGGTCAACAACTGTATAATCATCGTTTGCTATCGACGAGTCAACGGAATTCGGATTACACAGCCATTTAGCCCACAACCCGGAGGTCGGGCGGCAAAAATCAAAACCCTGATGTGCATGTGTACTATATATTACCATAACCATAACCATGACCGGTCATCAAAGGATTCTTGCATCCGCTTTTTTCTGAATAGTAATTGATCTCGTCTTTTTCTTTTTTTTATGTGTTAATATGATTGGATTTTAATGATGGTATTTTGTGAAATTGGGATGCGTATGCATTTATTCTTTTATGATCATTTGCGAAGCAAAGAAAAGAGATTGACGTTGAAGCCAACCAATGGCAAGTAAAGGTAAGTAATGGGTGGGCTCTAAGCTCCTTTAAAAAAAAAAGCATTTATTTACAAGAGATTTCGCAAGCACTGTGCAGGTGAAACTTAATTAAAAAGGTCAAGTCAATTGAACAATACATGTCCTCTGCTAGAATTCGAACATACAACGGTATCAGGCTCGTGCTTCTAAGAAAGAGATACTGCTTGGCTAAAACAGCTAATTCCTGGGAGGGGTCTTAGAAATCATTCACTAAGTTGAATTCTGCTTTTTTTTTGCGTGAGATTGTTGCCTTTAGGGAGCAAATTTTACATTCTTAGACTACACAGCACCAGAAAGAAAAAGGTTTCCCAGTTTGTGAGCCTATTTTGCTTGACAATACCTTCAATTTGGAGAGACAGCTGCCACCCTTTTTATCTGGCAGACTAGGGAGGGTGTATAATGGATTGCAATAAAGTAGCTGGTAGCAGCATGTTGGTTCCTAAAAAAATAATATAAAAAAGTATTGGCTTTCAAACCAAAAAATTGTAAAGAAAAAAGAAAAAGTGGAAAAAACAAGTAAAAGGAGAAATTTGCTCTCAACACAGTGAAAAAATCATGGATCCCCTGCTATAAATAGGTCAACAGGACAGGGAACACAGACTAACATACAAAGAATCTGCCTGACATCCAAAATTAATCGCACAAGTCCTAAAATTGAATAAGAGTGCAGAGGCTCAGGAAGACGTTGTTATAATCTTTGACACTTTATTTAATCAATACATAATATCATGACATTTATCTGCTCACTTAACAAGGGAAACATCTCCATGAACTGTCATCCAAATTATGAATCATGAAATGACTGGTGTCTTGGAAAGTGCAAACAATGTTATAAAATAATCATATCATCTCAATCACACATATACATGTCTATTACACACTCATTCATACCACTCTACAATTTCGCAAATATATATAAACTTAAAAAACTTTTGATCTATACTGGAAGGTCTTTGCCCCCGCCAGGCTGGCGGTAGCCACCGCCGGCCTGGCGGGGGCAATCCGCCCGCCATTCTTACCTAAATGGCCTCCCGCCATATAAGGATGGCGGGGGGACGGCGATGCCGCCACGGAAAGGCATGCGTTCTTCACTTTGGGTCCCCCTGTGGGCCCCCAGAGTAAAGGAGAGGTGGGGGTGCACACGGGGGGTACCTGTGGTACCCCCTTGCATTTGCATAAACAAAGCGGCAGGCAGCGCGCGGTGCCTGACGATTTGTTTATGCAAATGCATACGTGCATTTTTAGCATTGTGGCGGGCGATGCTGAGAGCACCGCCCGCCACAATGCTAAAAATGCAGGATGCGCCCGTCACAGTGGCGGGCGCATCCTAATATCCCCCATGGGACCCCCGCCCTGATGGCGGGCAGTCCAAATCACCGATAGGATGGTGGGCGGACTAAGTCCGCCCGCCATCCTAATGACCCCATAAGTGCCTGCTCCTTTCGTGAGATCCCCACAATAGACTCATGATCGATCAGCTGTCAAGGGGTCCACTTCATGTGTGACACCCTCAGCAAGTCCAGCTGTTAGCCAGAAGCAAGAGACACAAATTACTGGTCCCAGAATGCAACTTTTTGGTGGCTTAAAAAAATGTTCACCTGTCAGTGTCACGAGTGATGCGGGTGCGCTAAACTGTTATGGGACCTTCTTTCGCTGAATCACCTATTTATTTTAGTTATTAAATTCATGTTCGCTTCATGGTATTTCTACTTTTTGGTTTATGCTGTACCCATCACGTTCCAAATGCAAATGTAGTACTTTTAAATCATGTCTGAAAATACATGAAGACGTTTTAACTCTATTCCAAATATTCAAAGACCGATGTTAAAATAAGTCTCCTGGAAGTTTTCGGGGGAAGTTGCACTTTCCCAATATTTGAGGACTGGAAATAGAATAGTAAATTTGCTTTTCCAGCTTACGCAGATCAACCACCTGTTGTCCTGAGGGCGTGGTGAAAGTTAAGAAACACTCAGACCCAGGATTTCATCATTAAACGCAATGTATTGTGGGAGTTGTAGTCGAAGGCTGCTTCGGTTGATTAACACACCCGAATAGAATTGATTGGTAGCAAAGGCGCCCAGGGCTAAAGACCTAATTTAAAGCGAGTTAAACATTATGAAACAGCTCTCCCAATAACCCAGCATTTCATTTACGATAGTAAAATCTCTTTTGTGAGCCGAAAAAATATCTTTTATCACAAATTGCTACTTTTATGTTTTGCACTCTCATTCTGTGTGTTTTGTGGGTGTGATGTTTTGTACTTCCACGGTCTGGGTAATCTTAAATTTACCAACAGATGACTATGTAATTGTGGTGGACAATTTCCAGACCGGGGATTTCAATTAATAACAACCCTAAGTATTCAGGGAATGCTAGCGCTGGGTCCCCCTCACTAGAACCCTGGGACAAAAACATCATCATTTCATACGTTTATGAAATCGAAAACTGGACTGCTGTATGATGCTCCCCAGTGACATGGATAACCTTATCTAACAAGCGCCGTCCCGAAAGTGAAAGAGGACCATGCTGCAGCCGGAGCATGGGGATCTCTCGTCTTTATGGGGCCATGTGTTAGAAACACATGGCCCCAAAAAGATAAGAAAGTGCTTTGCTACAGCAGCAAAGCAGACGAGCCAGTCCGGCTCAGAGGGCAAACGGCGTCTACAGAAAACCCTAATTTCCAATGGCATGCCGACCCCAGCCAATGGAAATGAGGGGCGGGGCTTAAAGCCCTTTTTTAAAACTCCTTGTTCACAATAAATCTCTCCGAGGCGAGCAGCGCTTTGCCCTACAACGCCACACGAGACCTAAAAATGAGGACCTGCTCAAGCCAACCACTGGAAAACGACTACTGGGCACACCCAAAAACACAAGCAACAGAGATCAAGATGTCACACCCAATGAGGTCATTCCTTTCAGGCTTAGGGAAAACACTTTCAGCCAGAGACCCACACAAACTTCTCAAACCCAGAGTGCAGTATTATTCAAATCAACAATCTACAGCGGTCCGGACAAATACATGAAAACTCTGAGGTGCCCGCCCCACACACATCCAACAGAAGACCGAGACATTTTAGGGCATGGACCAAGTGTGTAAATGCCCACGGCCCCCACCTTAAAAGGGGACCCCTGGTAAGTGACCTTCCTCAGTTCCTCTCAGTCCATCTCCCTATTGTTGGTTTCTCTCTTCAGAATTTCTCTCGTCCGCCTCTCTGACTCCACCCAGTGTAACCTTTGAGATTTTCGGTCCCAAGGCATTGCTTTAAATGAGCAGGTACTGTCTGGAACGGAGTACCTGCACTTCTTTAATTTGTAAGGGAGAGTTTGTGGATTGCTCCTGTACATTTAATGGAAGTTTACCAGCCCTTCCCAGGAGCAAGCAGGTACTGTGAATAGCGAGTACCAGTACTTCTATTTTCCATTTAAAGCACTGGACTCAGACAAGACATATTTCAGTTGTTTTCTGTGAAAGTTTGAATACAATTCAATATTGTTTAGCATTATGCAGAATTGAATTAATGGAAAATAGGCAGTAAAATTCAAAGATGTTCTGAACAGTGGCCCCCGTCTTGTCCGGTGTCCTAATAATCCTTAAGATGACACTGTCAGAAGCATCACTATTGATGAAGGCCAAGATGTCACTTCCACCCTGATACCACAAAGAAAACCCCCTACTAGACACAATTTCAATTTATAAAGCTTTATTCGACATTTGTCATAAAAGCATTTTTCCTATCCCTATACAATAAATACTAAGTCTAAAAATAATTTTAAAACACATATTAAACAGTTTGACAGCCGAATATTACCAAATAAGTGATATGTGGTTAAAAAATTCAAGTAATTTTTTTAAAAAAGAACAATTCATACAATGCAATAGAATAGTTTTTTAAACAACACTAGATCATGATATATTGGAATTTGTCTTTAAAGTGCGTGTGCGTATTGACCATGCCCAGGCAAGAAATTTAGCTACGGCGACTACAAAGAGTGTGGAGCAGTCCGTTTCAAGAATTCTCAAGGCTGTTGATTGGACTACGTGTGCCAATATTTTGACAAACTGGCTTCAGCCATTTGCGTCTAGGGGTAGCATATTGTGGACAGCAAAACAACAGGTGGGAAATGTGTTCAATCTGGTCCTTGCAAAAGTAACAATGTTCATCCCACATTGGAGACCAATGTTTTTTAAAAGCATTTACTGGCAAGGTCCCAATACGGAATTGGAAATACAATTTCCTATCAAATGGACGTTCTATGATGTCCCAATATATTTCACATGACGGATACATTTTAATATCCCAGAAACGGGTTGTCAATGCTGAATTGGAACCTTTACAGAACATTGCTGAATACACCATTTCCCAATACAGTTCTTTTAATTTTGTTTTTGATGGCAAGCTAGCCACATCGCAATTACCCCATAGATGGTCCAATTTTAGTAATGCAAGAAGCCCCTTGAGTTCTTTTAACCATTTGATACAGTGGAATCGGTCACACTCTATGACATCCTTCAGAGCTTCAACATAATGACACAGCTCTGGGGTCACCATCAAGCGCCTCCAATATAGGAGTGGCCGTAGCCTGGCTATGTCCTCTATATTTTTCTTGCCAAGGTCCAATTTCAGAGTGAGCATGGGTGTACTTTGTGGGACCATGACTAGCCCTCGCAAAAACCTATTTTCAGCACAGCTCAATTCTTTTAAATTAGAAAACCCCCACAGTTCAGACCCATACAAGCAGGCACCTAACACTTTCATATTGTATATCTCTAGTGCAGAATTAACCGGCTTTGTTAGTGATTTACGGTGTTTCAGTGCTACTGCACCAGCAAGCTGATTAAACTTTAATAGAGTATTATCAATATGCGATTGCCACTTCATGTTTCCTTGCATGGTGATGCCCAGATAAGTAAAGGAGTCTACTTTTTCTAGGGGAATGCCTTTGTATTTAATTACTCCTTTAAATGAGGATTGATAGTTTAGGCACATGAATTTAGTTTTGCTAGTATTCAATTCAAGTCCTTTACTATCACAAAATTCCCCAAAGGCATCTACCACTTTCTGGAGACCGCTCGGAGTGCGTGAGAGTAGGAGCGTGTCGTCCGCAAACATTAGAACTGGGACGTGGCGACCTGCTATAATTGGAGCATCACTTGGCGATTTCATTAGGTGGTCAACAATTCCATTAATATAAATTGAAAATAGTGTTGGGGCTAATACACAGCCTTGTCTGACTCCTCGTTCTACTGGGAAGGAATCTGTAGTTTCACCTTGCTTGCCCCATCTAATTTTAGCAAAATTATTGTCATGAAGGCGGACAAGGAGGGTAATGTATTCCTGACTTAAACCTACATCTGCCAGGGTCTGCCACAGTTTTTCTCTAGGGACTAAGTCAAAGGCCGCTTTTAGGTCTACAAAGACAGCATACAACGAACCCTTTTTCAGTGTGACATTCCTCCAGTAAATTGTTAAAAAATAGAGAACTTGGTCAACACTGCTGGTCAGTGGACGAAACCCTGCCTGATAGGGGGATAATATATTTTTATCGTCAATCCATTGTTGTAGCTTGTCCTGAACTAGGCGACCCATTACTTTTTGCGCAGTGTCTATGAGACTTATTGGTCTATAGTTTTGGGCTAACGTTTTGTCTCCTTTTTTGAAGATGGGGATTATTTCCGCTCCCTTCCATGAGTGGGGCACTTCCCCACCCATTGCCACAGCATTGGCCAGCATTTCAAAATATGAGCACCACGCATTCCGGTCCGACAAAAACACGTCGGCCGGGATGCCATCCATGCCCGGTGCTTTCCCTCCTGCTATGCCGTCCAATGCTTTAATTACATCATTCTCGTCAAATATTTGGTTTCTGAAAAAAACAGAAGGCGGAGGTTGGGCAGAGGCATGGGCCAAATTGCGGGCATACTGCGGTCTAAAAAACTCTGTCCATTTGTTAATAGGGACGTTATTTTGTGGCTGGGCAGCTATTCCTCCCCTCTCCCATTTTACAATTGCCCAAAAGCGCTTAGAGTCCTTGGCAGCACAAGCTTCCTTCAATTCCTGCCACCCTTCTTCATCCCAGCGTTTCTTTGCCTTTTTTTGGGCTTGTCTATATGCATCTCTTGCTCTTCTAATTTCTATTGCATTACCGGCTTTTAGTTCAAAGCTCAAATTAAGTCGTGCCAGTCTGCAACTTTTATCGTACCAGCCTTGTCTCTGTTGAATTTTAACTACTTTACTAGAATCTACTTTTTTGAGAAAAAAGCTTTTTAATTCAGAAAAAAGATTTTCGTGGGCCTCCATCATGTAATCCTTAAAACTTGAGTCCCCTTGTTTAGACTTGATGATATTTACTTTGTTTACCACTAACACTTTTAGCGCCTCTAATTTTATGTTATCTTTTATCAACATTCCCCATTTGAGGTGTCGCTGGTTGTTAGAACATACTACATCCTGCGTCACCATTCCGTTGTCATTTGAGTGCGATTGGGGCTTACCATGGAAGAGAAAAGTTAGTTTCAGGGGATTATGATCGCTTTCTATTCTAGATTCTACGACCATATCTTGCATTTTGCTCCAAAGTTTTACATCTATTAATATGTAGTCAATCCTACTGGATGAGCGCCCATTGTCAAATGTACTTTTACCTAGTAGGTCGGAGGGCGTGCGCCCATTTGCCGCTCTTAAGCCTCTGGCTAGGCATAGGCTTTTTAACTGGATTGCTACATTACTCCATTTTTTGATAGCAGGCAGATCCAATTGGGGAATACCCCACTTGGCATCCTCCTCCTCGGACAGAATCCTGTCCTCTTCACCCAGGGGCTCATAAGTTACATTAAAGTCACCACCTATTATTAGTTGGTTTTGTGGTGGTAGTAGGTCTATGTTCTGCTCTAGAACTACTAGAGTGTTGGAAGTTTTTCCCCTTGACACTCCCCTAGCATAGACGTTAAATATACTAAGCTCTTGGCCGTTATCCCATCTGACAGTAAGGGCCATAATGTCATTTGATGGTATTGATAATTGTGTTATCACGGCATTTAGAGATTGTCGTACCCAAATTAACAAGCCTCCTGAGGGGCGTCCGAGGCGATTTCTAATTGCCGGGATGTGGTAATTTAGATATCCCACCTTAAATGTTGGAGTAAGTGACCATGTTTCTTGCAGCATGATAATGTCTTGCTGATTAATATATTCAGCCCATTCCAGTGTGTTGATCTTGCTTGCTATGCCTGCAATATTCCATGATACTAAGGATAATATATTAGATTTGCATTGATCGGATAGGTGATCTTCTTTCTGAGCTCTTGCATTGGTTGGCGCTTCTAATAAAGATGTTTGTCCGACCCTTGGGCTGATCTCGGTCTCACTAATCCCAGTAGCAGGTATATAAGCTTCCATTGCTATATTTGGCCCTTTTAGAGCGGGTTTGTTACATATCAAATACAATGGTTTTATTTTCTCTGTGATCGGGTAACCCGAATTAGTGCTAATTATGTTTCCTTCTCTTGTATGATTTTGTTGCAACGGTCCAATACGAGGGTCTGTATTGTAGCTTTCGAGTCAATCGCATTCATTTAGATCCGATAGAGCCGAAAAGCAGTTTTCCAAATTTAGTCCCCAGTCACCGTTAGTACCGCCCCTATCCCTTCTAGTGCCAACCACTGACCACTTCGTTCTAAGGATAGTTGGTTTTGCTAATAGACCTCTTCTACTATAGAAGAAGTCTAACGTTAGCGGGACTATTTCTGCCGTTCTTCTTTGGGGTGGTAGAATGTTTTGTAGGATGTCTGGCAATACATCTGGACCCTTCAGATTTATAACTACACAGTCTCCAGCAAATTTCTTGGGTTTAGACCCTATCCACTTTACTCTTCGAGCTGATAACAAATCCTCGGACAATTTATCTCTGCCCCAAGGAGTTGCTTGGATATTATTGCCTAGCCACTGCAGTGATTTGTTTAGAAGTGAATCTGGGGTCTCAATCTGGTCTTTTCTCAATATTGGGACGTTAGCAAGTACTAACACTAAGGGTGACGCTTCCACTATCAACTCGACAGGATTTGAGTCAAGGTGGGAATCAGATGTAGAACCATTCTCTGTTGCTGGGGGGGGAGCCACATCTACTGGGTTGACAGGGACACATGTGACACTAGGAGCACCAGACTGGACTGATGCCAATGTAGTTTTTGAATTCTCAATCATATTTTCCTGAAACTCATCAATTTTATTTATGATTAAATTAGGAATGTCCCCCAAATTGTCATTTGCTGCTTTTAGTAGGGCTTCTAATTTGTGTACTTTGTCGGACAGGTGATCTATTTTAGATATAAGTGGTTTTACTATTCGTACCAACTTAGATTCTAGCATACCCATAAATTTATTGGACAACAGATCATCCCAATCTATAGTGCTACTCCCTTCCTCCACTATGTCATCAATTACATTTTTGTGTTCAGTACTGTTTACGGTTGAAGGTTTTTTACTGTTTGACCGTAGTCCTGGTCTTTTGGAGGTAGCTTTGATGGGTTTCTTAGCTGCTCTAGGCGCAGGGACTGGCGTTGGCGGGGTAATACTGCCATCCACTGACACTAAATCATTACAGAGCAGATTGGGTTCGACACCCACTAGTGAATCTATGTTCGTGACAAGTTGTGGGACATTTATAGAGGTGTTTGGTGCAGGACAAACAACATTTTCCACATTATCACTGTCACTTAGATTCGTGGCTTCTATGTCCAGGTCAATTAGGCAGGATACCTCTGTTTGGGCACAAGGTGGGGAGTCGTTAAGCCCTAGGGATGACCGCCGATCATTGATGATTTTAGTCACTCTATGCACTAGATAGTTCTCCATGGTATTGACAGGCGTAGCAGGTGTTTTCAGTTTTGACATTGTAGATCAAAGAGGCACAGTTGGAGAATGAATCAGCCCCGAACGTGTACACAGCCAAGAACAAATAAGGCACTATGAATGGTAACTCACGGTACAACAGATGTTAGTGTCCCGGTCCAGTCCAGTCGTGGCCAGTCTTGGACTGTCTTAGACTGTCCGCCCTTTGTCCGGGCTTCGTCCGGGCGTCCCGCTTGCGTCCCGCGACGCGGAGGACGGCGGGATTTTCAAGCGCCTCCGGGCGCGATGACCCCAGGGAAGGTGTTCCGGGTCAGGGAGCAGGCTGGGAGATGTAGTCCCCTTCACCCGGCGGCCGCGAGAGGGACTCGAGCGGCGGCGGGGAGGAAACCAGCAAACGCCCAAACAGGTATGCGAGGAGCGTTGGAGACACTTAGCACCCACAGGCAGGATCCGATAATGCTGACAAGACACCCGCTCCACCGAGGGTGGCGGGATTTTCAAGCGCCTCCGGGCGCGATGACCCCAGGGAAGGTGTTCCGGGTCAGGGAGCAGGCTGGGAGATGTAGTCCCCTTCACCCGGCGGCCGCGAGAGGGACTCGAGCGGCGGCGGGGAGGAAACCAGCAAACGCCCAAACAGGTATGCGAGGAGCGTTGGAGACACTTAGCACCCACAGGCAGGATCCGATAATGCTGACAAGACACCCGCTCCACCGAGGGTGGCGGGATTTTCAAGCGCCTCCGGGCGCGATGACCCCAGGGAAGGTGTTCCGGGTCAGGGAGCAGGCTGGGAGATGTAGTCCCCTTCACCCGGCGGCCGCGAGAGGGACTCGAGCGGCGGCGGGGAGGAAACCAGCAAACGCCCAAACAGGTATGCGAGGAGCGTTGGAGACACTTAGCACCCACAGGCAGGATCCGATAATGCTGACAAGACACCCGCTCCACCGAGGGTGGCGGGATTTTCAAGCGCCTCCGGGCGCGATGACCCCAGGGAAGGTGTTCCGGGTCAGGGAGCAGGCTGGGAGATGTAGTCCCCTTCACCCGGCGGCCGCGAGAGGGACTCGAGCGGCGGCGGGGAGGAAACCAGCAAACGCCCAAACAGGTATGCGAGGAGCGTTGGAGACACTTAGCACCCACAGGCAGGATCCGATAATGCTGACAAGACACCCCCTACTAGACACCTCCCAATGAGAACCTGGAACCATATGCTGAGCGTGGGTTTACTAGGCTTCTGGCCCTGCACCCCTAGACCAACAGGGACAAAAACAGAACTGCAAGAACCCTCATGTGTTGCTTACCTGATGTCTCACCCTTCACAGCTGCAAAGGTACCCCACGACACCACCTCAGGGTCAGGCTTCAAAAACAAAACATCTGACTGCATCCAAATAAACGAAGCTGGACAAACTAGAGATCACACATTTTATGGAAAGTGAGAGTCACCCAAGGAGGGCCTCACACATCAGGAGGTGTAACGAAATCTCATATAAATGTTTGTACACTGGGCCTCCAGCACCCCCTTGTACCAAAGACAAGTACCAAAAAAACACACCAACCGTGGTATGCGTGTGAGCGTCTATTGGGGGAGTGCATTTGCACATGTGTGGGTGTAGATTGATGCCTGCTTTTGACCCACCTCGACCGAAGATGCCCAACCGGCCTTCCTCTCGTCACTACTCCCACAGACTGTCCATCTAAGGAGACAGCGAGAAGAGAGCCTTGCAGTGGCCTCTCTTGTATCTTCTTTTGTTAATTAGCTGTGTATACTCCGTAATACCGAATTTAGTTGTATTTAAAAACGCACAAGATTCAAGTGTGGGTACAGAGTGATTTAAAAATCACACGCACGCCTGCATCACATTCTGTGGCCAGTTGGGCCATTGGATACTTTGTCTTTTTCCACGTCTAGGAAAGTCTGAAAAAATCTGAATTATTAGTGAAAAATGGTGTCTAGCTGGATGTTCGAAAAACTTCAAAGGAAAATATTAGCTACATACAAAATATGTTTATGTGAATATGCAAAATGTTTTGCCATTAAAGGGGCTAATCATCGTATGGATTGATTGGTTTATTGTGTAATTTGGACTGTAGGAAAAACAATTCTTAATATCCGGTATATTTACCATATTTACAGCATTTAGAAATCGAGTGTAGAATAAGGTGTAAGATCACAGATCTTCAGCCTTAGATTGGTTCTGGATAAAGGAGGAGTCTGGCATTAAATAAAAGCAATGATTTCATGACACGTCGCCTGACACGGACTTCTTTTTCATATTTTTTTTTCATTTTAAAGTGTATCATATTTTTTCATGACATCTGTTGCCTGTTTTACGTCTTTTTAGGTGGAAGCGCTGTGCTTTGGGTCTCAGAACCAAGCCAGATCCCTGGTATGTTGTTGTCCCCCAGAAAAAGGCGCTCCTTCGCGCCCTTGCTTTCTCGTAACATTTCACCAAAAACCATGCTGTTACTTTAACGCGCCACTTGGTGGCAGTGTTGCATCACTTTCTGGTGCTCTCTCCTCCAACGCAGGTACAATTAAGACCGCTGGGTGAGTAAAGATTCGTATTCTAATAAATACAGACGCACGAGACTTGGGACCTCTTCTCAGTTCAAATTAACACTATGGTTGTCAGTTATTTTCGAAATTTTAATTTGAATCTATAAAATGTAAATCCTGATTACTTCGTATTTCTGTTTGTTTGAATCTAAATCTTAAGAAAACTTAATGAGTGAAGGCGTTTTTAACCATCAGAACGGTTCGGCGCTCAGTTTCGGTGGTGCGTATCTTCCGGCCTAGCAACTTGGTTAAATCCAGGGCTTTAAGTGGGCCGGGTCTGAGCACCGGCAGTTTTTTTAAAGGGGGCCTCGAAACGGCTCTCTATCAGGCTCTGTTTTGAGCCCTGGCACAGGCGGTCCGTTTTTTCCCCGGACTGCAGTGACAGCAGTTTGCTATCACTGCAGTCTGGAAAAAAAGTGTCAGGGCGCAAAACAGTCCGATAGAAAACCATTTCGACACAGCAGCAAGCACATCGATGTGCGCTGCCCACATTGCTCACTTCTTACTAGTGGTGAAGTTACGCCATGACGTCATGCCAAGTAAGCGTTGGGGGATGGGAAATCCTTTAACCCCTCCCATGCTTGTGACGGAACCGCTCCGTCACAAGCCACGGGTGAGCTGTGCTTGTGACGGAACGGTTCCGTCACGGCCCGCTCGCCGCGCCTGCGCGGCGCTGATTTCGCGCCTGCGCTGACGCTTTAATGGGCGGGCGGGTTCGTGACGGAACCGTTCCGTCATAAGCACAGCTCGCCCGCGAGCCGTGACGGAGCGGTTCCGTCACTAGTATGGAGCCGCCGCGCGGCCGCCCCACCCCCTTAGCGCTGCGGCGGAATAGCCGCCGCAGTGAAGGGGTTAAAGAGTCATTTTCTTTCTGGATTTCCCTTCTCTTTCTGTAATGCAGGAGCAGCAACATTGTGGTAGGGTCACCAGGGCTTTAATTGGAAGCTTTTTCAATATTATATGTAACAAGCCATAGTTGCAGCTTATTCATCTTATGCAATTAATAACTATTGACAAAGCCAATAGACCTTACTTGTTGTAGGTGTGATGTTACTTGTTGTCTCGCATATCTGGATGCAATGACAGAAACAGCAAAATACAAGTCGGGCGGCACACTATACTAAACACAGTTTTTTAGCATAAGTTTGTTAAAGCCATGCCCCTAATTACACTGGGCACGCCCCTTTGAGAGACCCCCCCAGTTTTTTCATCCCACTTAAAGCTCTGGTTAAATCCTCCTTTTATTGACCCTCTGCTGCACTTGGTCAGGAAATTTGAGTGGGCAGGAGAGAGGTGTTTTCATATTCTCTCATGCCCTGCGCAGATGCTGAGACCACTGTGAGCATCCTGGGGCAGAGCTAGCCTCCAAGAACTCAAAACAAACAAGAGAAAAACACAGCTAAAGACTGGGATACAGCAGATATCTGAGCGTCCCGGCCTCCTCTAGCCCCCCTAAGTGCAGTTAGCTCTTCCCAACTGTCCATCTTTTTTAGCTCCATACTCCCCCATGTACCGGGCAGCGGGAAATATATGCAGCTGCAGGTAGTTCTTAGACAGCCCCCTCTAACTTTCTACCACCTTACATTAAGTGGGAGGTGGGTGGAGGGAGCCACATTAACAGCCCCCTCCAGCTGAATGGATTTCATGGTAAGAAAAGACATGTCAGGATGGAGCCGGAGAAAGTGTAACTGCCCTTGTCTGGCATCAGACACCCTCCAGGTTTATTTACAATGAAATGGCATAGAGTGGCGCCACAATCAATTTTGCTACTCCGAGCGGCACCATTTAAAAACAAGCATTTACAATGCAATGGTTTTGCCTTTGTTAAAGTTTGAGCTATTGGCAATGCTCTTGACAAATTTTTTTTAACATAAATAAATGGCATTGTTATTTGCAATGCCACTAGCTTTATCTTTCGCAAATGACACCCACAAACACCTACAGAGAGCCCCCAACACACACCCACACAGAGCCCCCCCCACACACTGCGAGCCCCCCCACACACACTGTGAGCTCCCTCCACACACTGCGAGCCTCCCCCCCACACAGAGAGCCCGCACACACCGAGAGCCTCCCCCACACACCGAAAGCCCCTCCCCCACACACTGAAAGCCCCCCCCACACACAGAGCCCCCCGCCCACACACAGAGCCCCCCGCCCAAACACAGAGAGCCCTCCCCTTGTCTGGCAATGTACACTAGGCCCTTAGAGTTCTATAAAGCTTTGGAGAGAGTTATTCAGCAACTGTTTATTATAAAGAATATATTTGTTCCCAACTATACAATGGTGGACAATATATCTTATACAAGCCACTGTTAGATGGACGCAGGCAGCTGCTTAGAAACTTCTTTAAACAACATACACAGTGAGGTCAAGGTCCTAGAATGCGAGTGCACGTATTGTTGTAAAACATCAATAAGGCACATGAGGATGACACACAGAACCATGCATAGGCACAATCTTGCACAGTGACTTTACTAGATTGAAAAACCCCATATGATGGGTGGATGGATAGAAAGGTGGATGGCTAAAGGATGGATGTATGGATGGAAGGATGAAAGGGTGGATGGATGCAGGATGGATTGTTGAAAGTGTGGATGAATGGATGAAAGGATGCGTGGAAGGATGAAAGGGTGGACGGATGAAGGACGGATGGAAGAAAAGGTGGATGTATGGATGGATAAAAGGTTGCATGGATGAATGATGTATGGATGTGTGAAAAGGTGGTGGGATGAATGAAGGGTGGATGGATGAAAGGGTGCCAAAGATGCCAAGACAAAATGGCGACCGGAAATAGTTACCCCACCCTGCCGTCAAATACCTGCAACGAAAGAGAAATAAATGAAGTCCAAAATTCCGAGCATTCAAAGGGACAGTGAAGGAGACCCGACACGAAAATCGCTTACCTGAAAGTCCTTGCACCACGGAGACAGCGAGCCAAAAGATCCCAAGACAAAATGGCGACCGGAAATATTACTGGCAGACAGGTATCGTCTATCTTATTTTGGAACCCATAACCTCGCTGACGATCGGGGAACTCTTGAGGCAGGCTTACACTTTGGAGGAGGAGTGTGCCTTAGATTGCACAGGGTCCACTCCCGTCAGACTGGAACTCTAGAAGAGAACAATGCACAAAAAGAGAGGACCAATCACAACATGTTTGCATTTTAAGGGCATGTAGGTCGCCAAGAAGCAGTCGGGAAACCGTGGGTGTGTCCCCCATGAAGGTACTTTAAGGGGGGCTGCTTGGCCTAGCAGTGGTCAGTGCGGTCCATGCAGGTCCCCTTCAGGACAGGCTACTTATTTACAGGGGTCTGCGTGGCCCAGGAGGTGCAAAACGACCGAGCATCTGTCTGTGGCGTGGAGTGACCCAAAGCTGAAGTCAACAATATTCTATGGAGCCGGATGCGTGGCCCAGCAGCAGTCCGTGGGCATCAGTGGCCCCCAAGGGCCCACTCTCTGCAGGTTAGCACTATAGAGGGGGGCGAGACCCAGCTGTAGTCATAGTGAATATCTGCACCCCCCGGCCCCTCACAGCGGGCTCGTCCCTGGGGTCTGCGAGGCCCAGCACGCAGTGCATGTCACTCGCAGCGGCCCAGGGCCCTCTCACGGCAGACTGACTGCCTGCCCGGTGGCAGAGAGCTCACCCCAGAGGAAGAGCGCCGAGCTGTGCAAACCCTTCCCACCGCCCCCGCACCCCAGCCAGCGGATAACTTCTAATTCTCCCAAACAGAGAAACAATAGGGCATTCCTGCCGCGGCTTCCAGGGGCGGGGGCCGCAGCCTCAAACCAAACAGGCCCCGTCTTAAAGCCTCTCCCCCTGTGGTCCTGCCTGCTCCGCGCGCAAGAGATGAATTACCGCTGGCATCTAATTGGCCTTGTTTCTGTAATGTTTAAAGAGAACGGGGAGGGGGGGTGTAAGAGGTGTCCGAGTAAAAAGTCTGCCCGCGACCTGGGTGGCCCGGCCGGGCCTGCCCCCAATTTGCCTCCTTGCTGATGCGTGTGAGCGACAATGCTGCAGATAATGCCGGCCCGATCCATCCTGGCGCTGTTTACACTCGCGCCCTTTGTGTTTCTAATATGCATGGCCCGAGCATGGGAGCCCGGGGGCTGGGGGTGCGAGGGTCAACGTGTACCATCCTCAAAAGCCCAGGGGTCAGCATGTACCATCTCCTAGAGTTCAGGAGGTGCTAGGGGGCAGCACCGACCATCTCCGGGAGCTGGGGGCTCTAACTGGTCTCTGTCTATGGGGAAGAGAAAAAGGCAGGCAGGCGGCAATCTTCCTCTAAGGATATCCTCCCGCTCATATGGGTATTCCAAGCACATCAAATCCACCCCCATGGGTGCAGAGTAAAACACCATCATAGATTACTAGTTAGATACCAGTGCAGGCCTACATAGTACAAAATACACAATTTAATAAGATTTAACAGAGTTACAATCTTGGTGTTCATCAAGTGTGTTTGAGGTTTTTTTTTTAAGCAACAGCCAAAATAGAGTAATGCAGGTATCCTCTACAAAGGCGAGATGTGCCCTTGTACAGTTTTCTTATTTAATTTCCCTGTACAGTTTTTGAGCAGGGCGCTAGAGGTCTTCGGTAAAGCCTCATAAGAAAACATTCAACACAACACAGGGCCCAGCGAAAGCTGCCCTTTCCTGCGTCCTCCTCTTAAATTAAACATTCAAAAGATGGTGGGAAGGAGAGACGAGGTAAAGGGGCTCTGGGGAAGGGTCCATCTATCCTGACTGCTGGTGAAGAGACCAAAGCGAGTGTCCAGCGAGACGAGCTTGACAGACGGGTGGCTTTCTAACCGAGCACCCACCCCCAAAGCAAGCACAGGAGCAGCACTGTTTTGTTTATAGACCAGAGTAATGGCGAGTTCAGAAATACCCAGCTTCTATTGCGCATGCATACTTAATGTACATTATGGTTATAACAAGCACAGCACGAGGTACACATAGAAGCCAGCAGATGTGGCCCCGTGGATGAATTATCGTCTATGCAACCAAGGATCAAGAGTTCTAATCCGGGATTCCCCGTTCGGTGATCCTGGTCACACCACATTATCTCCCCTCATCACCTCTGTTTCCTCATCTGGCTGACGCCGACTTTTATAGGTATCATTAAATCGTTTTTTCCTCTATCTGGATAAAGTGTTTTATTTACATCTCAAAAGCAAGGTCTGTTTGTGGTGCCTGTCGACAGACATGTAACCCACTACCATTCTCTTCGCAGAGAGCGCGTGACAGCACCTGTGTAAGGGCTAAAGGCGCCCCGGGCAGGGCTGCGGACCCGCACAAGTTCCACCAGCAGCTTGCAAGATCCCATCAGACGCGGGGGGGGGGGGCAAACCCGTGCGCTACCCAACTCCGGGCATTAAGAAGAGACATTAATGCCACTGATCTCTGCCACGGCCTCCTCCCCTTTGCCCACTGCGCGCGCAACACGTTTACCCCGATAAAGGCGTGAGAAATGAAAGGGGGTAAGACAATAGGGGCGCATTGTGCGCTTCTCTTTCACACTGCTAATCCGGTTTACACATCCCGCCTACACGACTCCGCGGGGCTCCGCGCGGTGTGTGGCAGCGGAGTGAGCCCGAGGTGTGTGGAAGAGGGGGCGCAGAGTAAAAGGAAAGACTGAGGGCTCTCGTTCCCGGGTTTACTGCGCCTCTGCTCCACTGCATGCAAACGAGACAGTGTGTACTCGGCCTCGCCACAAATATTTACTGGTAAGACATGCCACCCGCTATGCTACCGCCCTCGCAAGCGTTTTAGGGTAAATGTATCCCTCACACCTGCGCCCAGGTGGATGTGTTTAAAGAAGGGGGGGGGGGGGGGGGGGGGCTATAGACCATCTTTTAAAAAAGGTTTCACCGAAGGCTGACCGGTGTCGTCCTCCCCCAGGCAGGTGCGAGATGCCGTCAGCGTTTCTAAAAGCATCGGATAATTCTTTAAAAAAGGGGGGGAGGGGGGCTGAGTTTAAGCCAAGTGGCACAGCCTTGCAGGAACTGCTGTGGCGCAGAGTTATGATGCGCACATCTACACAAGGTGATAGGATGACAAAAGCCAAATCTATGTCTATGCTTTGGCTAAAACACAATAAAAAGCCCATGCCATGTTTTTATTCAATTTCCCTTAAACGTATTCTTCGCTTTAACATGAGGCTCACTATCAGGTATACACCCTGCCCTTCCTGCAGACAATCCCAGCTTTTGGCAGGTGCTCTTCCAAGAAAAGGCTTATTTGCCGAACGAAGGAGGAGACGCGGGCAGCTCGTCTTCCCCGTCAGGCCCCGGGCCGGCAGCCAATCACAGCGCGGCCCCGGAATGACGTCACAGGGGTGTCCCGCAGTTCCGCCCCCGGCCTGCCTGGCTTCCTGGTCGCGGGCCGGGCGGCGACTGCAGAAAGAAGCTTACTCACCAGTCAGGGACACGGAAGCCATCTACTCCACCGCCCCCATTACAGGGGAACCTAGGAAGACGGTAAACAGAGCGCTATCGGGCAACTGTATTGAGGGCGGGTGCCGTCAATGCCGGAACAGATTCGGGGGCGTTCCCGAGAACAGGCTTTCGGCGGACGTCGCCAAAAGCCAAAAATTCTCGGGAACGCCCCCGAATCTGGTCCTGCATTGACGGACAAACGTGTCTTCCAATGGCTAGCCTCCATTTATGGAGCTAGCCAATGAAAGACGGGGGCGGATTCCCAGCCCCCATACTATACTCATTAGGATTTTTCCTAGCACATGCGTACTTCGTACGCATTGGCTAGGCAAAACCTAAAAAGCAGGGATGTGCCATATTTACAAGAATACATTGCACCCCTGTGCACTCCCCTGTGCTGGCGCACAAACAGCAGCCATGCACCAATGCCAGCACCCTTGCACCGTGGAGCAAGGGTGCCTGCGTTGTAGGGCTGATTAAGTTTGTGCAGGAAGGGAAACCTGCACAGAAACAATCATTAATGGCGTTTAGCTCCTTCTATGTGTTTTTCAGGATGCAGCCCACAAAGAAAGAGCAAAAAACGAGACAAAATAAATAAAAGTATTTGCCCTTGCTGCGCCACTTTAACGCTTGCCCCTTTGAATCCTTGTAAATCTGGAGCAGTGTCAAAAAACAATGAGTGTTTCATGGGAACACCCATAACACACCCCTTTAACGCAGAGTACTGCGTGAAAGAGGGCCATATTTACAAGGCAATGTAAAGACATGCAAAGTTGCTTTGCGTGGCCTTGTAAATATGGGCCAGCACACTGTGCCACTGGAGCGCCAAACAAAGAGATGCTCTGGTGGCATCAGGGGCTTGTAAATATGCCTCCTTTCCAGCTCAAGGTTGCTTTGCGCTGGTGGTTTACTAGCAGGGCCACTGTATGTTTACGATAGGTATGTTGTATGACCACTGCAATAAAAGTGCTTTTTTGTTAAGCTGCAGCTTGTTTTGCTGCCACAAAATTTGGCTAACCAGTCTTCAGTATCCTGGTTGTGTAAAACTAAAGTCTTGTCAGAGTACGTGGGGCCCAGAGGGGACCGCTGCACAGGGTGGTGTAAAGGTCTATAGGCATCTGGGTTGAGGCGGTACGTGTGGCATTACCCTTCCCTATGGCCAGGGTGTCCTCAAGATCCCGTTGAGCGCCCACTCCTGTCCAAAGCGGGGTGGAGACAACCCCTGCGCACATCAGGGGAGAGTGATGGTGCAAGGCGAGCATCCGCCTCCTTGGTATGGGGCCCCACACCAAGCCATCCGGGTAGAGAGCCACAGCTGGATCGCTGGCACGGTGAGGCCTCTAAGTGTAAGCCAAGGGCTGCCCAGTGTTCAGCCAGGTGAGGGTCTCCACCCCTCCCCAGGGCCCTGGGGGCATCCACTGCCGGGCCCCCCACGGAGGACAGGAGGGAGCAAGTGGGTCCGCGGCCAGGGAGGGACCAGACAGTCCAGCTGCTGATGCGCCAGACCCTGCAGAGAACACAGCCGGACAGAGGGGTCAGCACAGTCCTGGTACCAGGAGGTACGCTGGGTGCAAATGGGGTGGGGAGAGGGTCGAAAACCAACTCACAGGGAAGTCTCCTTGTCTGTACCTGGAGTTCTCTCTGGTCAGCCCCACCATCCCGACATTGAGCTGGCCATTCCCGGGGGTTTTAAGATACGTAGGAAAGACAGAGCCAGCGGTAGGGGTGGCGGTTTAGCCATTATCTTTAGGGATTCTTGGGCCCTCAATATAGAAAATATGGATGATATAGTGGCGGGTGAGATTATGAATTTTTCCTTGATTTTGTCCCCTCACTTTACATTGGGTGGCTCCCTTATTTATCGACCTCCAGTACCTCCGGGTCCTTTTCTCAAATTTTTTTTCTAGAGACTCTGGTCCCCCGAGCAGTGAAGTTTTCATGTTTCTTACTGCTTGGTGACCTGAATATCCACGTAGATCAGCCTGAACTCCAGGAAAGTAAGCTTCTAAAGGATTCTTTTGACCTGGTGTCTTTAACCCAATGGGTCTCCTCCCCTACACATATAGGTGGGCACACTTTAGATGTCATATGTTCTAACTTTCCTTTGAAGGTTGATCCCCCTCAAATTTTAACTTGGACAGATCATCGGCTGATTAGATTTACTTGGTCGGCCATGAAAGACACTCCCAAGCCTTGCAGGAATACGTTCCCCCCGAAGATCAATGTAGGTAATTTTATTACCTCGCTCGATCAAAACAGACCGATCTTGGGAGGGGAATTGGATTCTGCACTTCAGGTTTTCGATGATTGGCTGCGAGCAGTGATATCCGCCTCATCGAAAGGGTTGAAATCAGGTAGAGATAGGATGACCCCCTCACAACCCTGGTACTCACCCCAATTACGCATTCTTAAGCTTGGCTGTAAGAAATTGGAGCGAGTATGGCGGGCAGATTATTGCCCACAAGCCAAGGTAGCTTACCGTTCGGCACAGCGGGAGTACTATGCTAGTATTAAACTGGCTAAATCTGAATACTTTGCCAGAAGAATTGAGAGAGCTAATAATAACAGTCGGGAAATATTTTCCATTGTCAAGAGCTTTCTCTCCCCATGTGCTGAACAAACATCGGTGAAACCCTCTACTGAATGGTGTGAGAATCTTTCCTCTTTTTTTCTAACAAAAATTGCTACAATACAGCAAAGTCTTAGAACGGTCAGTGGTGTGAGTAGGACTGCTGAAAATGTTAGATTTATAATACCGCCTACTTATTCTATGGAGAGATTTTCTCCCCCCTCAGTGGAAGACACCTTGTCTGCAATTAAATCTTTGAGATCCGGTGCCCCTGGTGATACATGCCCGGCCCGGGTGTTGGCTGAAGTGGCAGAATCAGTGGCATTGGAGGTTTCTCAAATAATGGGTCTATCCTTCGAAACTTCCAAGGTTCCTGCAAAATGGAAACAGGCAAAGCTGCTTCCCTTGTTGAAGAAAATGGGTGCTGATCCTGCTATGCCGGGCAATTACAGACCCATTTCCCTGCTTCCAGCCATGGCAAAAATTGGAGAGAAACTTGCCTTTAGTCAGTTGAATAACTTTGTGGAATCATCGAAAGCTCTCCACCCTGCTCAGTCTGGCTTCCGTGCAGCACACAGCACAGAGTCAGCCTTGGTGGAGATCACAGACGCGATTAGGGAGTGTTTGGACAGTGGCGGCAGAGCGGCTCTAATTTTATTGGACCTCTCTGCCGCGTTCGATACTGTCCCGCACTCACTTCTTCTGACTCGATTGGCTGAGATTGGTGTGCTAGGCACAGCATTGGAATGGGTGAAATCTTTTTTGTCCGACAGGTCCCAGCAAGTATGGATCCCACCTTTTTCTTCCTCGGCCAAGCCTCTTACCACCGGGGTACCTCAGGGGTCTACATTAAGCCCATTGCTTTTTAATGTATACCTTACCCTACTTATAGTGTTGGCCGAACAAATGGGGGCCAAAATTATAGCGTATTCTGATGATACGCAACTTTTATTTACATGGCCAGATACAGCACTTAATACTGAGGTCATCCGTTCTTGTCTTTCTGCGGTGTTCAATTGGTTAGCAGTGGCACAGCTAAAATGTAACGAAGACAAAACAGAGATTTTGCTGTACGGCCAATTTCCGCCCAATTTTAGAGAACTTTTGTGGCCTCCTGATTTTCCCCAGCCAAGTTCAGTCACCATCCTGGCAAAGAACCTGGGAGTATGGTTTGGGGAGGATCTGAGATTTGAGGCACACATAAAAAAACTTACAGGGGTTTGCTTCGGATCTCTCAAAGCTATGCGGAAGTTCTTTCCATATCTTCCATCTTCACCAAGAGAGTCGGTTGCGAGGGCACTAATTCTATCACGGCTCGATTATGCCAACTCTCTTCTTAGCGGAACTCCAGCCTTCCTAGTCGCCAGACTACAGATTATTCAAAATGCGACGGCGAGACTTCTGTGCAATGTGCCCAGTAGAGAGAGTGTGCGAATCCATTTGAAGGAGCTACATTGGCTGCCGGTGACTCAAAGGATTACTTTTAAAATCCTAACACTAGCATTTAAAGCAGTCAATGATCTTGGGCCTTTCTATTTGAGGAAAAGATTCAGCCGATACACTCCCACTCGTTCTTTACGTTCAGCTGGTTGCAATTTTCTGAATGTTCCCCGCTTTCGGCGAGTGCGCCTTGGAGGCCAGTCGATTGCCGTTCTTGCGGCTTCGGCCTGGAACACTCTGCCTTTATCCTTGAGATTGATCCAGAATTTTGTACCTTTTAAGAAGGCACTGAAGACTCATCTTTTCAGATCTGCTTATTAGACTTTTGTTAATTTTCTCCTGTTTCCTTCTGGCCACCTGCTTGTTTTTTACTTTTCGCGCCAGGATACTCTGGAGTAACAGAGCGCGTTATAAAACAGCTAAAATAAATAAAATAAAATAAAGGGTTGGCACCAGTTGGCCCCGCAGTGGGGGACCTCCTTGGTCGGGGTTCCCTCCACGCCCGCCCGGAGCGGATTGGGTCCAACCCAGGGCAATGGCGGCCCATTCGCTTCAGAGACCCCGCAATCCGTTCACATGCTGTTGGGCGCCACGGAGCCAGAGTCAGATGCCGTTGGACCTCCAGGGAAGGAGGGAGGGGCAGCACTGGCACATGTTGAGAAAAATGCAGTACAATTTCTGTTGCCTTACATGAATGGATATGTGGATCAATATCTGTAAAATATAAAAAAGTATATGTTTGAAAAGAAAAATTGATATATAAAAAGAAAATATATTTTTGATACAAATGTCTCTTGAGCATTATGATTTCATGTTCACTGTTGTGACAAGTTATAAATGATAAAGTATTGCTACATAGATCCAGCCTGACCAAAAGGGCAACTGGATGCTCAGTGTGTGCACACCCAAAAATGGGGTCATCAGAGAAGGCCCAGTAATCCGTATGACAACAGGCCCCTGGCAGAGACTGTGTTGAATGAGTAAAAGCAGAACACCAGGGCAAGAACTAGAATTGGCAAAATAAGCAGCAGCCAGGCGCTTTTCTTTAAAGGCATGGATACTGCCTTTATTGTGAATACATGCACCCTATAGATAAGGGGAATTACAATCAAGCCTGGTAACCAACATTTAAAAGGCCCAAATTCCACCTATTCCTGCTAGGCCAAAGGAAGCCAAAACATTGCGCATGGGTTCATGTGCCAAGCTTCCAAAGGTGTGCGAACCCATGTCGAGTTGAAGCTCAGATCCAAACTAGACTGGTTTTCTGAAAATGTGAGGGGGATGGACAAAGGGCTTGTTCAGTTGCTGCCCTGACAGAGCAACAGCGGATCAGTCTTACCCATGTAACTCTTCTGTCCTCGGTCCTACATGCAATCCTGTTCATTTTCTTAGATCCGAGGGACCTCTGCTCTTTCTAGTTTACATAAAGAGGCATACTTCTGACCTAGTATTTCCTTGCAGACAACTTTTTTTAAAATTTTATGATGAATGACATACCAGGCAATGTGGTGAAAGGAGGCTTAACCACAGTTCTTTAGTTTCGGCTAGGAAAGCAGCACGGCACACGTGGTATTTCTTATTTTGTTTAATTTTACCTCAGCTCTTCTCTGACCTGTGAGCCTCACAAAAAATATGCTTTATATGCCTCCACCAGTTAACTTTCTTTCCAAACGCCTTGCTGGTCCTTACCGACTCTGCCCTTCCTTCTGATAACTCACTCGTGCCTCTAGAAAGAGGCCTATTTAAGATAATAGTAGCCAAATTGTGTCCTAATTCAACTTCATCTAGAAGAGTGTTTTGGCTGAGACTGCTGGATAGTGCAGCTGAAATGTACCCTAAGAAACTAGAGCCCTTGCTTGTCTTGTTCATCCAAGAACTTTGGCCCTGTAGACACTTTTTCGGGAAAAATTAAATTCCCCCTTAAAACTTTAAGGTTGGTGACAATACCTCCGGCTAGCCTTTCTGGTTCCTGGGTACTTTCTCGTATCCTACTGGCCATTCTGATTGCAAAGATATGACCTGCAATCTCCCGTTTTGGCCTTTTTTCCAATTTTGAAGGCCTTTTTGGCTTTCAAAATTGGAAGTGCGGAGGCGTACCCAAGGCGGCCATCATGGCAGTCGCCTGAAGGAATAGTTTCTTTTCTGTAACTCCAGTTCTGTAGTAGGGGTATCTCTGTTATAGTCATAATCTAGTGAATAGTCCCGCCCATGTGCGTGGACCCCGGAGCAATCAAAAATAATCTCTAAAGTGTCGAAAAAATGCAGAACTGCATAGACACTTGAGAGAATTTAAAGACATATAATGCAGCCCATAAAAGGCCACACTGTCCAGTACTTCAGCTAGAAATTCCACCAAAAATCCACAAAAACAGCAAAGCCTGTCCAGATTTCCATTGTCTTCAGTACAAACCCCTCTGGAATATAGAGAGGAAGACATGGACAGACAAGCCCCATAGGCTGCCATTATGTGTCTCAGAATAGGGTACTGTGCCATTAAGAGAACTTTCCAGAACTTCACAGTATCCCAGAATGCCTTGCAGGTCTCTCATACTTTCAGTTCTTTTTAAAGGCGTAACACGCCAGACCTGTAGCATTTCTCACATGAATATCTCTCTCCACCGGGGAGGAGGGCGGGCGCTTATGACTATAACAGAGATACTCATAATCTAGTGAATAGAATGGCAAGCCCATCCCCACACCAAAGCGGCGGTGGAGAAAAGAAACCAACACCACTATTGTGCGAACAAATTCCGCAGCGAAGCCTGTCCAACCTGAGCATCTGCTCTGGCATCAGCGTCCAGACAGTAATGCTTAGCAAAGGTATGCACTGACTTCCAAGTGGCGGCCTTGCAAATTTCTGCAATCGGCACATTACGGAGCAAGGCTGTCGTGGCAGCTTTGCCCCTGGTGGAATGAGCCTTAGGCTTACCCCCTAAGGTCTTATTAGCTTTCTGGTAACATAGTTGTATGCAGGACACAATCCACCTAGAGATGGACTGCTTAGAGGTCGCAAGACCCGTCCTGACTGATCCGTAATTGATAAACAATTGGTCTGACCTACGAATATCTTTAGTCTTATCCAGATAAAATTTCAACACCCGCCGAACATCCAGGGAATGTAAGGACCTTTCCGCTGGAGATGAAGGATTCTAAAAAAACGTAGGCAAAGTTATAGTTTGGTTGACATGAAAGTCAGAAATAACCTTGGGAAGAAATTTAGGGTGAGTACGCATAACAACCTTAGCAGCATGAAATACAGTATAAGGTTCATTACAACACAACGCCTGAATTTCACTCACCCTGCGGGCCGATGTAATGGCCATGAGGAACGCCGCCTTCCAGGACAGGTGCTGCAACGAAGCCTTATGAATGGGTTCAAAAGGCTCCTTCATCAAACTGGACAGCACCACATTCAATTCCCATGAAGGCGAAGGAAGCCTGACAGGAGGGAACACTTTCTTCAAGCCTTCCAAAAAGTCTTTGATCACAGGGATCTGAAAGAAGGAAGTCTGTGAAGGGCTTTTCCTGTAGGCAGTCAATGCAGCGAGATGAAGCCTAATAGAGTGAACATTAAGGCCAGATCGCGCCAAATGTAGAAGGTAGGGAAGGATGACATCTTCCTTGCACGTCGTAGGATCAAAGTTCCTGGACACACACCAGATACAAAACCTCTTCCACTTGTAAGCGTAGGACGTCCGAGTGAAGGGCCTCTTAGACTCCTTCAGTATGTCCATGCAATCTTCTGGTAGATTCAAATGGCCATATTGCACTACCTCGGGAGCCATGCCGCCAAACTCAAGGATGAGAGGTTGGAGTGCACCATCTGCCCCCCGAACTTCGTGAGAAGGTCCGGCCTGCACGGCAACCGTATGTGTGGAAGGAGGGACCGGTGTAGAAGGTCCGTGAACCACCACTGTCTGGGCCATTCCGGGGCAATCAGGATCATTCGTGCCCTGGACCGGGACAGCTTGATGAGCACCGCCGGAATCAGAGGGATGGGCGGAAAAGCGTAAACAAAGCTGTTCGACCAGTTGATCCAGAGTGCATTCCCCAGCGTCCCTTGCTGGTAGTACCTGGAGGCGAAGTCTCGGCATTTGCTGTTTTCGGCGGTGGCGAACAGATCTATGTCTGGAGTCCCCCACCTTGCGAAGACTTCTCCTAGTACGTCGTCGTTTATGACCCACTCGTGGTTTTCCTGAATCAGTCTGCTCAGTGCGTCCGCCTGAACATTCTGCACACCTGGCAGATGGGTAGCCGTTATCATCAATCCTCTCGCCAGAAGCCAGTGCCAGATCGTCTGCGCCTCCCGAGACAGGGTGCGCGATCTCGACCCCCCCTGCTTGTTGAGGTAATACATTGTGGTCGTATTGTCCGTCTGTACAAGCAGAGAGTTGGTCCGGAAGGACGGATGAAAGGCCTTCAGCGCCAAGTGAACAGCTCTGAGTTCCAGGAAATTGATGTGATACGTGGACTCCGTCTGAGACCACGTGCCTTGGATCTGTAAGTCTCCCGAATGCGCTCCCCAGCCCTGGAGAGAAGCATCCGTCACGATCGTCTGAGTAGGAATGTCCTTGTGGAAGGGAACCCCTCTGAGGAGATTTTCCGCTGAACACCACCACTTCAGAGACTGAAGAGCATGCAGAGACAGTTGTATCTTGTCGTCCCAAGATCCTTTCCTCTGGTCCCATTGATCCTCCAAGCACTCCTGCAGAGGCCTCATGTGTAGTCGTGCATGAGGCGTGAGGAAGATACAAGAGGCCATCGACCCCAGTAGAGAAGACACCGTCCTCACTGTTGTAGATGGAGCGGTCATAAGAGCCCGAGCCTTCCGAAGGATCGATCTCCGTCGCTCCTCCGAAGGAGACACGCTTGCTGACAGCGTATTGATGGTGACCCCCAAGTATTGAATACATTGGACCGGGATCGGGACAGACTTGGACATGTTGATGTGCAACCCCAGCTTGTTCAAGAGAACGCACGTCTTCCGGAAGTCTGCTTGAGCTTTTGAGAAGGAGGAGGCCTTGATCAACCAATCGTCCAGGTACGGGTAGACAAACACCTTGTCTTTCCTTAGGTGTGCCGCTACCACTGCCATGCACTTCGAGAATGTCCTGGGTGCAGATTTCAGTCCGAAAGGCAGCACCGTGTATTGGTAATGATTGGTGCTGACTTGAAATCGCAGAAACTTCCTGTGCTTGTGTGCGATGGGCACGTGGAAGTACGCATCTTGTAGGTCTATGGCACAAAGCCAGTCCCCCTGTTGCAACTGAGGATAAATCTGATGCAACGACAGCATGCAAAACTTTTCTCTGCGAATCCACTTGTTTGCCTGTCGCAAGTCCAGAATGGGCCTGAACTCGTTCTTGTCCTTCTTGCGAACCAGAAAGAACCGGGAGTACAGACCTCTTCCTCTTTGAGACAGAGGTACGTCTTCTATCGCCCTTTTCCTCAACAGGATATCGGCCTCCGCCTGGAGCTCGCGCAGTTGATACTGCGAGCTGACTGGAGGGATCGCTGGAGGAGGGCTGATGAATCGAAGACTGTATCCATTGCAAACAATATTCAGCACCCACTTGTCCTGAGTAATTTTTCTCCACTCTGCCAGAAAAATTGAACGCTTCCCCCCACCGGAGCGGGTAACGGATGACGGGGAAGTAACCGCTCAGGGTCGAGACCCGGCCGGGCCCTTGTTCACGGTAGAGGACTGCTGGCCACCTCTACCCCTCTGACATTTTTGGAAAGGTCTCCGGAACTGCTGCTGTTGTTGCTGCTGCTGTTGTCCCGAAGACTGTCCTCTTCCTTTCCCCTGTGAGCCGAACCGCCGTTGGAACTGGCGGTAGGGTTTCTTGTCTTTGGGCTTCTCTAAGCCCACCGCCGTCAGGGTTTCTGCCTCGGCCTTCATCCGGGCCATCTCGTCATCTGCGTGCTTACCGAAGAGCGTGTCCCCGGAAAACGGCAGGTTGGCCACTCGCTGCTGCGCCTCAGGCTTGAGAGACGTAAGCCTGAGCCAAGCATGGCGGCGCTGGTTGATACCGTGACAGTAGCCATGCGCAGCCAACAAGGAGATATCCACCGCGGCACTGATGGCCTGGTTCGAGACCAGCATCCCCTCTTTGACGATTTCCATGAAGTCCTCCCTCTTGTCACGCGGCACAAGGTCCGCGAACTGCTCCATGGAATCCCAAAGCGCACGGTCATATCGTCCCAGTAATGCCGAGTCGCTGGAAGCCTTCATTGTCGTGGAAGAAGTCCCACATGCCTTCCTTCCCGCCGAATCAATCCAGCGGCTCTCCTTGTCCGGAGGCACGGTGGAGGATGGGGAGGTAGAATGTTGTTTTCTGGCCGCCGTCACTATCACTGAGTCGGGGACTGGGTCCATCCTCAGGAAGGCAGGGTCCGAGTCTGGTGCCCTGTATTTTTTCAAAAGTCTGGACGGGGCAGCCTTCACCACCACAGGTGTAAGAAATAGTTCTTGTGCCGGTTCAACCAGTCCCGGAACCAAGGGCAACCTAGGGCGAGACAGGTGCTTCTTGTGCAAAGTCTCGAATATCACGGACGTCGTAGGTGTAGGAGCCGTCACCGTGATACCCAACTTCGCAGCCCCCCCTCAGGAGAACCTCCTGGAATGTACCGATGTCATCGATAGGAGACACCCTAGTCTCCGGGGAATCGGACAAAGTAGGGAAATAAGAGCGGGTCCTAGAGAACGTATCGGACCTGGATCTATGTCTCCTACGGTGCCGTCTGGAACGGGTGGAGGACCTGTGCCTGCTCCGCGATCGTTCTCTCCGTCTGGAGCGAGACTTCGATCTCTTGGGCCTCGGACGGTCCACCGGCTTCTCCGGGGTGGCCGACTTGGGCTTACGTGGTTCCTTAGATTTAGGAGTCTTCTTGGGAGGGGTCGGGAGCCTGGGCAACGAGACCGACCTCGGCGGAACCGGTGGAGGCTTTTCAGGCAGAGGAGGCAACGGAGGAGGGGTAGGAGTCCTCGGACGCGGGCCTCTAGGTAACGGAGGAGGAGGTGGAACAGACTTCTTCGGAGTATACACCTCCGAGTACACCGATCCCGGTGACCCACCATCCTTCCCGGGCTGAGGGGAGCCCCCCACTGCCCCAAGCCGCGCAGTACGATCCCTCGACGCCGCTGACCGGTGTTCAGGCGTCGACCGTCGGCCCCTCGACGTCGAGCGTCCCTTCGGCGTCGACCGTCTCCTCCTCTTCGGCGTCGAACGCCTGCCATGTCTCGACGTCGACCCGGACCATCTTGACGACGATCCTCTGTGCCTTGACGGCGATCTCTTGCGCCTTGACGGCGACCGCCTCGACGTCGCCTTGGAGTGTCTCGACGTCGACCTCGACGGCGACCTCCTTCGCCTCGACGGCGAACGCTTCCGTTTTGCCGGCGACTGCTTCCGCTTCGATGGCGAGCTCGACGACGAGGATCCCCTCGACGACGATGAAGCCTTGTTTCTTGACGGCGATCGACGGTATCGCCTCGACGGCGAGCGTCGACGCCGGGCCTGTCGACGCCGAGAGCTCGACGTCGAAGACAGCGACGATGACAAAGTCTCTGTGTTCGACGGCGGCCTATGCAGGTCCCTCGACTTTGACGGGCGTCGTTTCCTCGACCCAGAGCCCTGGGGAGACGGGGAGCCGGCCTTGGACTTCCCCCTCGACGTCGTGGTGGGTGCCACCGACGGAGAATGGGAACGTGCGCTGGGCTTCCTGCCCCCGGGGAGCCCCCCAGAGGCCTCAGCATGGGCAGATGGAGCCCCTCCAGACCCACCTTGCGCCTTCTGTCTTCTTTCTTCTAGTCCCTGAAGCCTGATCTTCAGTCTGTCCTTCAGGGTCCTGCCAGTGAAACCTTGGCAGATATCACACTCCTCAGGGATGTGGGAAGAGGGAAGGCAGAGGATACAGACCTCATGGGGGTCTGACTTGGCCTTCTTCCTGGAGCACTCCGGGCATTTGTCGAATAATGCAGGCATTATGGACGACCAAGGGGTGCAAGAAACCAAGAAGAAAGCTTTAAAGTACTTTAAAAGTACACAAAATCGAGTTAAGTGCAAAAAACACCAACAAAACCCTTGAAAAGGGAGAGCTCAATGCTCCAGGGTCCTGCTTGCAGGAGCCGGAAAAAAGAACTGAAAGTATGAGAGACCTGCAAGGCATTCTGGGATACTGTGAAGTTCTGGAAAGTTCTCTTAAAGGCACAGTACCCTATTCTGAGACACATAATGGCAGCCTATGGGGCTTGTCTGTCCATGTCTTCCTCCCTATATTCCAGAGGGGTTTGTACTGAAGACAATGGAAATCTGGACAGGCTTTGCTGTTTTTGTGGATTTTTGGTGGAATTTCTAGCTGAAGTACTGGACAGTGTAGCCTTTTAAGGGCTGCATTATATGTCTTTAAATTCTCTCTTAAGTGCCTATGCAGTTCTGCATTTTTTCGACACTTTAGAGATTATTTTTGATTGCTCCGGGGTCCACGCACATGGGCGGGACTATTCACTAGATTAGGACTATACACAGAGATCCCCTACTACAGAAGTACAAGCTCTGCTATGAACCATCCAGATCCGGTTGCAATCTGCAACACCAGCTGCTGCTGATTACCTCCACATGCCACATCTTGACCAAGAAGACATAAGCCCCCCCCCTCCGGTGACTCTTGCGGCTCCAGGTGACTAAAGTCTGGCTGGATCACCGCAGCCGATGCGAAGGACCGGGCCTGCACGACAGCGGAGGGGTCTCTCTGAAGCGAATGGGCCGCTATTGCCCTCGGTTGGACCCAATCCGCTCCGGGAGGGCGTGGAGGGAAGCTGGCCCCTGGACTCCTGCCGAGCTGGGAAGGAGTCTCCCTCCTTTTTGAAAGCGAGAACAGGCGGCACCTTGGACAACCGGAGCTGCGGCGGCCGGGTGATCTCTATGGCCCGATCCATGCTACTGCAACCCTGACCAGAGACGTCCTTTCCTCTCCTGCCCTCCTCTGGTAGCGTTCTCCAACGGTGGCCAGTGCGGCCCCTCCCTCCTTCCCTGGAGGTCCAACGGCATCCGGCTCTGGCTCCGTGGCGCCCAACAGCATGTGAACGGATTGCGGGGCAGCGGCCTGGTCTGGGCCATGGTTGTTTGAGTGGTGCCTGGGGCTACGAGCCATACCAGATCGTGGCAGGGCCGCCTTTCTCTGGTTCCTCGGGCCCCGCATTGCTGATGCTGACCTCGCTGCAAGGACCGGTGCATGGTCGTCGCCTGGAGCCCCCTCCCTCCTGGAGTGGCAGAATTCGAGACACACACCAGACCGCGGTACAGAGCTGATGCCCTGAAAACTGGTGTAGCCTTTCCAGGCATAAGACTGGGAGTGGCCTTACGACCAAGGAGGTCCCCCACTGCGGGGCCAACTGGTGCCACTTTTTAGACGTTATATGGGCAGTATTTACAGGTCAGCCATATATACATTTATTAACAACATTTTTCATTGCTTGGCATTTATTCAAATAGAGGCAATATATACAAAAAAGCGTCAATAGCGTCGACATTTCGGTCTCAAAGTCATTTCAAAAGACAATCGTCAGGACTTGCGTTGCACCATGAATCTTCCGCTTTGATTGAAGTTAGCTTAAACAGTACCGAGAAGCCACAAAGTTGCCCTCGCAGTTCTGGTGTGAAACAAAGAAACACACCACGTCCGCCCTCTCTCGTTTAAGGAACACCCTTAAACGAAAGAGGGGGGACGTGGTGTGTTTCTTTGTTTCACAAGTCCTGACGATGGTCTTTTGAAATGACTTTGAGACCGAAACGTCGACGCTATTGACGCTTTTTTGTATATATTGCCTCTATTTGAATAAATGCCAAGCAATGAAAAATGTTGTAAATAAATGTATGTATGGCTGACCTGTAAATACTGCCCATATAACGTCTAAAAAGTGTCATAAAAAACGTACTGCACATGTTGAGAAAAATGCAGTACAATTTCTGTTGCCTTACATGAATGGATATGTGAATCAATATCTGTACAATATAAAAAAGTATATGTTTGAAAAGAAAAATTGATATATAAAAAGAAAATATATTTTTGATACAAATGTCTCTTGAGCATTATGATTTCATGCTCACTGTTGTGACAAGTTATAAATGATAAAGTATTGTTAAATTATTCCTTCAGGAACACTTGCTGATTTGTTATTGATTATACCCTGTTCCTTGGGATTATTGGGTTGCCCTATTGTTGTTTTATGGATCTATGTAGCAGCCTATAATTCTAGTCCTCATTACAATTATAATTTAAGAGTCCTTCTTTCAAATACCCATGTTGCCCATCTTACCTCAACGTGCTATGTCCATTAAATGATAATTGCACCTAGGTAGTTGTCACGCACATGAAAACATTATCCACATAGGCTTAAAACAACAAGCATTTGCAATGCAATAGGTCTCACATTTGCGAGAGTTTAAGCTATTGGCATTGTAAATGACAAAGCCTTCTATTTATGTGTTTTGAAAACCAACACATAAATAAAAGGCATTGTCATTTATAATGGCAATAGCTCACACTCTCGCAAATGCGAGACCACTTTAATGGAGGCCGCGCCCCTTTCTTTAGACTCTGCTTGCCATATTCATCTTACAGCGAGCCGCGTCTAAAGAAAGAGGCACGGCTGCAATTGAAGTGAAAGCATGGCATGGGGAGCTTTTATAAAAAAAAAAACTTTGTTTGTGCAAATGTTTTTTGTGTGTAAAAGCGGGCCATGCCGGCTTTCACTTTAATGGCGGCCAAGTCCCTTTCTTTAGACGCAGCTCGCTGTAAGCCGAATACGGCCAGCAGCGTCCAACTCCTTCCGTGCTCATGATGAGTTCACTCGTCATGAGGCATGGTGCTCATGACGAACTAAGCTCGTCATGAGCCGTGGAACGCTCGCACGTGGGGATAATTCCCCTGCTGTGCTGGACGTTCCACGAAAGCAGGTGTGGCCGTGACGAGCTCAGCTCGTCATGAGCACACGAGCACTGTGCCTCACTGGGGCGCTGGGCGCGCCGCCCAGCACAGCGGGGGAATTACCCCCGCTGCGGAGGGGCTAAAGCAGTGATACTCAAAGTACGGCCCGGGGGGCACTTGCGGCCCTCTTGACCTTTACATGGGGCCCCTCTTGGTGAGCAGCAGCAGAAGCTGCTGTTTAGTTGAGGCGCACTAATATTCAGAAAACAATGTTAAATTAACGGGCAAGAATTTATTAACCTTGAAATAAATGCTTGCCCGTTTATTTAACATTTTTTATACCTCCTTACGCAATTCCTGTCCCACTCAGACCCCCCAAAGCCACCCTGCTTGCATCAGTGTGGCCCTCGGTCACAGCACAGACCGTACGTACTTTGTGGCCCCATGGCAAATGTTTGAGAGTACCCATGGTCTAAAGAAAGGTGCACACCCACCATTAAAGTGAAAGCACGGTATGGGGCGCTTTCACCAGTAAGAAAAAAAACCAAAGGTTCTGGAGAGCGGTCGCTATAGGTAAAGAGGACTGCATTGGCAAATAAAATGAATAAAGAAGCGTGGCCCCTATTGTTAAAGCGGACCAGCGGCCATTACTGATAAATGTATAAAAACATGCGGTGTGCGGCGTTGTAAGAAAGCACGTCTTGGGTGAAATAGGGGAAAATCATTAAAGAAAACAGTGCTCATAGACTGTAAATAAAACAGGCCGTGTAAAAACCCAAGTAAAAAGTTCAGATCTCATCGGAGGTTACAAATGCAGACAAGGCAATTACGAAAGGATAGTAACTTGAAACAAATGAAAAGATGGGTCGAAAATGGGTGAAGCTTCAAGTTCATACCTGAATGCAGCATGCCTCGCAGAGCAGCACATGCACTGGCCAGGCTTGACCTAAAAAGAACCCCCGCAAGCTGTATCAGTGTTGCAGGCATTAATTGATCCACTCTCAGGATGATTAAACCCTGCTTCACATCTATCGCCTGCAAATTCTGCAGGATTCCCCGATGACCAAACTGAACGACCTCTGAGCTTTCTTGATTAAGCGGAAGCCAATTATCATATCTTAATCTCAATAAGCAGGCTTTGAGTAATCAAACTGTTTAGCAGCATCTTCTAGAGAAACCAACATCCGCGAGTTATCAGCATATGATGGATAGACTAGATTAATTTATTCGATCAAAGACAATGGGCAGATGTAAATGTTGAAAAAGCACAATGAAAAGGAGGGTGTCTGGGCACCTCCCACCATGGTGCAGATAATTTTCCTGTTTAACACGGTTTCTAAAACCCGTCCTGAAGAAGTGGAACTAGTCCTGAAGAAGTGGAACTAGTCCGAAAGCTGCTCAACACTTCTAAAAATCTTAGCAACAGCAGCAAGCAGTCTACGATATAAAATGTGCTTAGACATTGAATAGAACCATAACTGAAGTCTACTATTTGGTAGATGCTACCTGTGATGTCTAGTAAAGCAGTCACAGCTTTTTGAAGAAGTTATGGCCACATATTATCAAAAGAATTTAGGTGGTGAGCCGAAAGGGATATTCTTTACTCTCGAGATTTACTGTGGTAAGTGGAGATCCATTCGGCTATTTTACTTCTTGATCTGATTCTTGACTCTAGCAGTATGATTCCATCCCGCTCTAGTAAATATAAGCAAATTGACCTTGTGGGGATGGATACTTTCTACAAATAAGATTCAGGTTTGTCTATAATTAAGAGTATGAAAAGAGAAATACTGGGTACATTATTGGGTGTTAAACTGCATCTGGCTGTTCAGTATAAGATTTAGGGAGACCAACTTCATCTGGAGAACAATATGTCAGGTCATCAGGCCTGTGTTGGAAATTCCATTGGCAACTATAAGGTACTGTAAGGACGTTGGGGGAGGTTGATTAGTAAGATTAATAACAATTTTATCAGCCAGCTATATAAATTAAATGAAAATCACACAAACTGGTTTTACATCTGTACAAAGAACGTTATTGTCTGACTGTGGAGATCCTTGCCAAATACAGAAACTAAACTAAACTGAAATCCACCATCAATTTATGACATATCGATTCAATCAATACTTAATAAAAGTTAAAATCAGAGCTAACATTAAAACTCAAAATGTAATCATTGCATTGGAGAGGTTCTTCTGGGGTACACAAAAAAAAACAGTAAAACCATCACTAACCCCAAAGCAGATTGGCTTGGAAAGTAGCAGATTACAAAGTGCCGCACAGGTTCCAGTTAAGGGTTAACTGTGACCCATTTTATATGCTCTTTGGCAGATTGATAGAATATAAATATTACAATGTCTGCCTGAAGGTTTTGGTCTTAAGGCAGGCAGGGAGATAATTTTCAGTTTGGTCTTAATAATGATTAACACCACTTCTTTTGTTTAATCTATCCTTTCTGATAATATGATAATGTCCAGGATACAATATGTTTATAATATAGTCCAAACCAGAATGGAGCTGCGATTCCGAACCAAAGTAGCAGTCTTGAGAATGGTTTGTAAACTAATCACCACAAACTTCCTGTGCATGGTCAACTCCAGAACACACTTTTAAAAAGGCATGGTGTGCAGTCTATGAGCCTCTAGTCAAACATTCGACAGGATATCAAAGTGCTCAAAACAAATTCATATACAAGCGTTTTTAAGGACTATCAGTAAAGGCACCATATATGGTTTGGAAGGAAATGAAAATCCTCTAATGTCTGGAAGAAACACTAAATACAAAGTAGAATCCACTAAATACATACTATAATCCATCAACTAAATGTCCACTTGTGTTAGTCTAGTAAGTTCAAGGAAGCAAAGCAATACTACAACACCCGGAATGCAAAACGACGTCCTACAAAAGTTCTGGGCTGGAAACATTGTCCTTATGAACTGTAAGGAGTTGAACACCCTAGCTCTCAATTACCTTTTCCCTCAGCTTTGCCCTTAAGGAGTTGATGCAGGAAGGCAAGGGTAAACACAACCCCTCCAAAGTTGGTAAACAGTGGCACACTTTGATAGCTAATAGGTTTTCTGGAAAATCACTATATGTCTACTTCAATTAGTTTTTCTTAAATAAGGGTTTGCTCAGGGAATCTGCAGAAGTAAACCTAATTATGATGAAAGATCTGCTGCACGTCCACGGCTAACTCAGAGTACAGTACTAGAAACCATATGCCTTGCATACAGACTCCAGGGTCCTTAGTTGGATTATGAGATCAAATGAATAGTGCACCAAACCAGTGATTCCACCATATTTCACAGATATGTGCAAATATTATCCTATTCAGAGATACAGTTCCTTAGAATCCAGAGACCTTTGCTTGCCTTGGGTTGTGCACACACAGTGTCACTATCGCTAACATGGGTACATAATGTGCAGGCTATGATCAAGATGGCTTTCCCCTTAGCAAGGAAAATTGCTTTAAAGTTTATAAATGCATAATTGGGCAAAACTATTTAAAACTATGCAGACTGTAAAAAGAGCAAACAAATTATGAACTTCACTTTATTTCACCACTTGAGTTAAAATTCATATCCAATACTGATATCAGCTCTTATTTCTGTATCTCCTGAAGACTCTTCTTAGTTGCTTATGCTGCATTCAGATACTAACACTGTCACCTACAGTTTGGTGGAGCAAATGCACCACCATAAATAAGCACCACTCACAACTAACCAAATGCGTGCCACTCCCATGTCCAATTTCTAGTCAGAAGAAAGACTGCATTTACATCACAGAACCTCTGCTTTTGTAACCCCTTTACCTCATTTGCCGTCCGCCAGAAGGGTTGTCGGGTCAAAGTGATGGTTGCACTGCCCTATTAGCGCGAGTCGAATGTCGGCCATCATTCGTACCTAGACACGGCCTTGTCTTACATCAGTCATTGTGATCCCTTGTGCCTTATGCAGCAGATATTTGAATTCTAGGAGTTTACTGCTGAAGTAGACCTGATATTTCAGATCGTTATGATATTTGTAAATCTTGAAGTTAATTAACTTCTGTCAACCCTCAATCGTCCCGACTGATGCGTCGACATTTGGATCGGGCTCATTCTGACCCAACGCAATAACAAATATTGAGTGTACTGTATGGTTTACATTAGCCACCATTTGCTGCCCAGGGAGCAGGAGTGGGCCGCTACGGAGAAAGAATGCTTTGTCATCATTTGTGCTTTGAAGAGGTAACAACTCTTCTTGTGTGCAATGAAATTTACACTCCAAACAGTTAACAAGCCATAGAAACGGCTGATGGCCAGGAAAGGGGGCAATCACAGGTGAGTGACTTTAGAGGGCCATTTCCTTTCAGGGATTAGACTTCACAAGAAAGTACAAGGCAGACCCTCCGACTCCCCTACCGGAACAACGAAAGAATTTTAGAGATTTTTATCCAATTAGACTACCCGGACTACCCATGAGCGAAATAGGCCTTCATTTGCTGTTTACTCTGAAAGCGAGGATTTGCAAGGGTGTTGGTGCACATCTTTTTAATCAGCCTGTTCCATCCTGCTATTTTGTACATTGCCATTTCCCTTAATGTAGGGTTTCCAATGAAAAAGTATCATAAGCGTTATATTTTGGGAAAAGTAGTTTGCTAATAGAGTGACAGTGAAAAGATTTGGGGACGAGAACTTACCAGTGTACTGTGCTATATATTTGTTGTTTCCTACTGCTTGCTCGAATTTGTTGCTGACATATAACTTGAAGTGCTGTGTAAGTACTGTTTTTTCTAAAGTCACAACACTGGCTGGGCACTCCATTTTTATTCTTAAAGCTGTGATGAACTGTACCTAGCACCACCCTTCAGTACATCTGCAAAGCTAGTTCTTGACTACTGCACATAGCTACATTGCAGAATGAGGAAGACGTTGGAGACCCAGCTTTCTTTTGCAGATCAAGTACCTAGTATCCTTATCTGTAGGGGACACACGCAGTCTCACCGTAGACATTGAAATATGGGTCCTGCAATTTGAACAATCACAAAAAAGCATGGCCGGCGGTGTCATGTTAATCTCAACAACCAGTTTTCTAATAGTAAAGACCCCTGACAGGCCCATCATCATCGTTACGCAACAAAATACAATTAAATATCAAGAAAACAATGTAAGTGTTTTGGTTGCGTACTCTTCAGTAAATATTTTACTCCTCATTAAAGATTACTAAATAGTAGCTTTTTGGTAGTCATTTTACCTAATATATAGCCACATCTTGAGTGGCCACTAGTTATGACCACTCAGAAATTGGCTTGCTTTACAATAGATTTACATTATCACTTCATCGTGGATCAAAAGGTTTACATCAACACTTAGCGTTAAGCTAAAACATTATCCTTTAGGAATTCGACAATAACTCATTGAGCTTATACCGTGCTTCTATGATAATAGGAACTTATGGGCTCTGGGCAACGAGGTCTCAAACATAATAGTTGACTGGTAAAAAAATACATTGTATGCAATACACTGTATGAAAATAAAAACAAACTTCAGAAACAAAAACAAATCACTGAAGTTGAAATACAGAAAATGCAAGGCGTAGTTTTCTACAACATGTACATATATATTAAGCAAAATAACAATAACACATTTAATTTTTACATGCTTTATTTATTTATTCAAATATTAACATATTGCAGATGAATGGAATGTTACAAATGTAAGAGTGAATTGGCTTTCACCAGTTTAGATAAATATTTTCAATTTAAAAATGGTATGGTCAGCAAGTGTGCATCTAGAAATGTATTCTTTCAAGGCAAGTATTGCCTTACTCGGATTGTTATGTCAGTCAATAACATGACCGATAACTTTTTCAAGTAAATCAAAAATACAGTCTTTGTTGTTTGCGAAGACATCGTCCATGATCTGGCTGATTAATCTAAGAAAAAAATGTTACTAAACTGTGTTGCACAAAGCTTCTTTACTTCTTCTGGAAATAAAAGAGAAGAAAGAACATTTTAGAAGAAAGAATAAGAAGCCTTTTGTATGCATGATTATTACAGATGTTCCAACAAATAAGAGCTGGTATCCCTAAATGGGTCACATAATTAAAAATAACCATTCTGTGAAAGGAAGATTGCCTTGGGGTAGATGAAAGAAGTGCATACATAATAGACCTTTATCGTTTACGAAAGGTCCATGCAGGGGGAAACAGAAAAATACCACATTATTTACTTAATACTCTATCGGCAACAAACGCAGGATTCCATAATACCTCTTTGTCAGATGAAGTTTAGTCAACGTTTGAGAAAAACCTCATGTACTAGATGGCGCCTTCACACAAATGCTCACCCAACTGGTTAGTTCCGTCTTAGACAATAAACAAAGTAGTACAGCTTCAAAGTACAACATGGGTGCATAGGCGTAACTTTCAGCCCAAATAGAATTTTGGTGCTGAATGATAGATGTTTCCTACTCATCCTAATGGTGCTCAGTTAAGTGACCTCAGAACGATGAACGGCTAATTGGACCTAATGGAATTCAAACTCGTGACCATGAAGGCAAACATAGCATCCACTGAGCAATTAAACAAGGCAAATCATCATCAAGACAGTGATATTTGCAGACAGCATGGAAAAATCTTCAGGTAGTTCATTTATAAATCCAAAGATATAAGTGAATATTTTAGAACCTGGATCTGCTAATACTTACATTCCAGATGAAAATCAGTACAGCGCTAGCATGGTGGATTTTCTACAATACTATCTTTGGGGTGGTAAAGGGATTGTGTCAGGGATGAGGCCACTCAAAATGCTTGGAACACTCACAAACCTGAAAGTAGTCCCTGTTCACAGAAAATGTGCTTGGTGGTTCCCACACTGGAAACACATGTAAACCTACTCCTTCACAAGGAAGGAGTTGGAGGTTCTACTCAGAGAAAAAATATTTATCTGCAGAGAAAATATACAGAAAGGAAAATGTTACTTACCTGTAAGTAAAGTGGAAGCTACCTTTGTAATGATAGAATGCTTTCATTGCTGGGATAGCCTTTTCCTGTCACTGTGTTCTATATGGCTCTAAAGCAAGGTTGTGTTTGTTGGGGAGTGAGAGGTGAAACATTTTGGAGTTTATTGTGAAGTCTAATTTGTGGAGACTATGTGATGGAAGTACGCTGCAACAAATGTTCGATATTTGGCAAACGCCTGTGGGGCAGATGTGACCCCAAAAGCTGGTGCTTTGGACTGATAGTTCTGCACACTAATCACAAACCAGAGGTATTTGAGGTGTGCTGGGTCGATGGGAATGTGGAAGTAGGTAAACACAAGGAGATGATGGACAGAGCGCTGAAACCTTTCAGACACTAACCAGTAGGTGTCATCCAGATAGTGTCATATCATGTAATACCCAATGCCAGGCAGTGAAATTAAGTCTTGTAGAATTTTCATCTTGAAGCGATTCGAGACAATATAACAGTTAAGGGGCCTGAGGTGGAGTATTGGCCCGAGTGTTCCATTATTTCTGGGGTTTAGGAAATATAAGGAACATACTCCTTGTTCTCTTTTGTGAGGTAGAACAATTTCAATTCCAAACAGTATCTGTGGACGACAATAGATGAACCCATTTGTTTAAGGCTATGTCTTCCATTGAGAAAGATATAACCTTATCCTTCCCTCAACAGGTGTTTTATGATTGGTGGGAAATGAGGGTAAGTTAATGCTTTCAGGTAACATGTCCGTTTTCTAGGTCTCCTTTGCCCTTACTATGGCTTTTGCCCAGAATCCCCCTTTAGGATAGGGCTTGGAACTTAATCATTCGTGAAAAGCTTGCTGCTACCAAACACCAGGATATCCAGTCTGAGTTTGGAATGACACCATAGCCTTGTCCGTTTCTTTTTTTATTTCCAGCATTGTGTCGATCTGTTTTCAAGATAGGTGTTCTTAATCAAAGGAGATTTTTTGCAGATGCTGTTGGACTTCAGGGTGAACCCTGAGCCAGGCATACCTTTGGCGCAGAATGCTGGTATTTCTTTCCATGGATGTGGCGTTGGCCGCAACTATAATGTGTTGGATGTTGGAATTGAAGATTATTTTCCACTCTTGCACTAAACGCTGTCCTCTTTTCTGGTAGACTTCTGGAAGGTGTTTGACAAGTTTATCAAACTGTTCCCAGTGGTACCTGTTGCAGCAGGACAATAGGCCTATTGAATTGGCGATGCACCATTGTGTAGCTACTCTATTACCAGCTGTGTTAACTTTCAAGTCTTCATCTGGTGGCGGGGTACCCCAGTGCTCCGTGGGAAGGCCAACTCCCTAGCAGTAAAATAACCTGGGAATCTAGTGGTACATGGCCCCTAAAGTCTAAGATCTTCTGGTGCCGCCTAGTACTTCTTTGCCACTAGTGGTTTAACAACCATTGTTTTTACCAGGGCCTTAATGATAATGCTTTTTTTCTACTTTGTCATGTCTTTTAGCACTGGAAGAATTTGAATTGTTGTGATCAGACACCATGCTGTGATGAAGTGTCATCCACTGTAGAATGTTGCATTGCATAGGGCTCCAAAGATGGGTCATCCGGGGGTCCAAGCTACAGTCATCGCAGGGGTCATCACTCTGGTATGTAGGGGCGGGCTCTTCATCCGAATCTGGACTGTGTAAGGCATGCTGTGTCAACACCCATGTGCAATGAATCTGCTGGTGAGTGAGCGAGCGCTGGTTACTGAGGTGGCGGTGAGGGCTGGGGTCTCAAGGTCTATGTCTTTTCTGTAAAGGGAATGATTGAGTTTCTCATATATTGGCCTCTTCGAAAGTGAACTTTATTCTTTGGGTTGTCCTTGTTCTGCTGTGGGTGACTTTCAAGTATGTGTCTTGTGAGAGGATCAATGTAAATCCTTCTCTGTCTAACATCAGACTGCTCCCCTGGTTTGTGATGTTAACCCCTTAAGTGCTGCCTCGGTGCATTGGCCGACGGCAGCACTACCTCCCCAGTGCTGCGCACGACCTTTGGACGTCCATTCAGCACTAGTTCCAATGGACAGCGCAGCACTGGGGAGGAATGTTTAATAGCATCTATGAGGTTAAAGGCTCAGTAGGTGTCATGGTTGTTGGTGAGGCCGGTGTCAAAACCTACATCGGTGTGGAACTCTGTTCTGAAGCGTGCGTCTCTATATCGCCATGCAGAGAGAGGGCATTTATGCATTGAGTACTGATGGTCTGGTGTGGTGGTCTTTCAGAGCAAACATTGGCGAGGTATTTTTGGCACCATCTTTGGGACAGAAGCCAGGTTCTATGAAAGTGATGCTTGCCCAACAGTCAACACTCATGTTGAGGTTGAACCCCAGACGGAAGATCTACGTCTGGTGTGGACGTTTTTGGTGCAGTCTGTGTCCTTGGTGTGAGCTTCACTGGGGACCCTGGAATTAGTTCCTCCCCTAGGTCCGAGTGCTCACACACGTATTTTGAACCCAGTTCTCTCCTGCCTCATGATACAAGATGGGCCTTCCCTCTCTTGGATGGAGTCTGTCCTGCATACTTCTTTGACATAGGGGCTCAGTAGATGACGCCGGAGTGTTTTGGTGCTGCATATTGTAGTGCATCCACTGATACTAACTCCTGTAATGGATGGTTATCTTATTGTTAAAGGTCTAGCAGGCCGGACAATTTATTCCTTGTGGTCTTTTGGGAGACAAAAGTTACAGACCCTACGCTGGGCACACCACAGGAACTTGTTGTTGTATTAAGGCCAGATCTGAAAGGGCATAATATCCATAACCCCTACCCTCAAGTCATTTTCATTTGTATATGTTGTAGCCTCAAAATCTTCTGGTCTTGGTTGATTCTAAAGCGCTTGATGGTTGCATGATTTCTTCATGTCTTGTAGGAGATACTGGCCCTTGGAATTGAACAATTATCTTCTTTTGCACGACAGACCTGGAGTTCTGAAAAAAGATGCCCAAACCCAATGGTGGGGAAAGAAAACAATGTAAGGTGGAGTCCTGGTGCATTGTGGGTTCAGCAAGGGATCACAAATAATCTCAAACCGAAACCTCCATTTAAAAAAAACATCTTGCAATGTCCCTTACCAACACTAGTTAGCAGGAGTGTGGAAAGCATGTGATCCACAGCTGTATATACTGCAAACGGATTTCTGTGTAATACACAAATTGTATTCAGTGTCAAATACCTTTGGAATATCCTCAACAATATGTGCGAGAAGGAGCAGGTACGCAATCTATAATTTGCAAAGCTTACTGTGTGCATGGATGTTTGGAAATGCTCAGAAAAGTAGAAATGTACACAATGCACTACCCCATTAAATTATGGCAGAGATGTGTAGTGCATGGATCCACTGAAAGTAAAATATTCAAACAGGTAAATGTGCCACCTACATGCCTCGTCTACACCCTACTGACCTTAACCGTACTTGATCGAGTGAGACTCCAAATTGTCATAAAATAAATTTGGAAACCTTTACATTCCCCCTCTACAAAAGAATATGACTTACTCTTAAACAGAGAAATCAGGAGCCTCTGCTGACTGCCATTGAATTGCTCTCACACACCCTTTACATCTCAGTTCCCTGGGACCCCTCTACTAGGCCATATTACTTTGCTACACAGTGCAATATTCCTCCCAGTCCATTTCCAGGCTGTACCCACATCAGCAAACACAAGGAGATGATGAACGGAGCACTGAAAAGTTTCAGATAGTCACCCTCAGTCACAGACCTGGGTTGAAACAATTATCATTCTTTAGCTCACTTCGCCACCCCAGTTTAGACCCATCCATATGCAAATCAGTCTTGACCCTGTCCCTCATGGGAACAGTCCAGCCCGAAATGCCAAGCCAGGTCTTCCCTAGACCGGAAACAAGCATCCTGGGACCGGTTTTGGTGTACCATTTTAACCAAGCTGGATTCAAGCTAGCCTGGCTGATGAGGGGTGTTACCTTGAAACTTATCCCAGGATGCTTGTTTTCCGGTCCTGGGAAGACCTGGCTTGGCCGTTCGGGCTGAACTGTTTCCATGAGGAACAGGGTCAAGACTTATTTGCATATGGCTGGGTCTAAACTGGGGTGGAGAAGTTAGCTAAAGAACGATGATGGATTCAACCGAGATCTGTGACGGGGGTGAGTGTCTGAAAAGTTTCAGCGCTCTGTCCGTCATCTCCTTGTGTTTACTTTGTTCGCCCTAAGTTGGCAGGGAATGCCCCGACGTGGGTACCTTGCTCACTTTGCCACTGGATTCAAGCTAGCTTGGCTGATGAGGGGTGTTGCCCTGAAACCGATCCCAGGGTGCTTGCTTCTGGTCCAGTGAAGACCTGACTTGGCAGTTCGCCTAGACTGTTTCCATGAGAAACATGGTCAAGACTGATTTGCATATAGCTGGGTATGAACTGGGGTGGCGAAGTGAGCTACAGAATGATGATGGATTCAACCCAGATCTGTGTTGGGGGTATCTGAAATGTTTCAGCGCTCTATCCAGGATCTCTTTGTGTTTGCGCTGTACCCACATCAACCCCTGAGACTTCAGGTACTGCAAGCGCTGTCTCTGGATACACCAGGATATTAAAACTATGAGATCACACAGTCTAGCACAGCACTTGTAGTTTGGTGTGCCACGGCTCAGCACAACAGGCAAGAAGTGCAGATTTCTTGTTCCGTTCCAGATGGCAGCACCAAAGGTCCCATTTGCCTGCCTTTTTTCATGTGAGAAGTGGTAACATATCAGATTTTATTTCAGGCTTTTCACAAACAAATGAAAGCAATCCAATCTCAGCAATGTAATAAGGCAAGTCTCCGCACAACAGGACTGTTTTAAAAAAAATCATATTTCATACAATAATACTGTACATATTGGTTAGCATGCAACATGTTATCGCATTTTCTATTTATCTCCTTGGAAAGGGGTTTTAGAATTTCTATTACATCATTCAATTCAGGGATCTTTGCCAGCCTAGACAACCAAGTAAAAACAATCAAGTAAAAACAAAGCAGCTATGTCTGGCAAAGGATGATTTCTTATATAATAAGTAAATGGCCTAAAAACCTCTAAAATAGACTACCTAGAGGGTTGTTGCTGTCAGCTTCTCAGTTGTGTAAACATTCTATAACATGGTCTAACATATGCTCTGCGAAGGTGCTACACGAGAATTGCTTCCTTTCTTGAGGTTTCCCCAGCTCTCGCTCGGAAGGCCACAATGAAATCCACTCTAAGATCCCTTAGCTGGGAAATAAACAAATTTCAGGAGGAGTTCATCTGAAGGGTGGTGGTCGTCTCTAAATGGCCCATCGCACGGACATATCTCTTGTCCTTCATAATTGTCAATGATCCATCTGGTTAGCAAATCTTTATTAAGCATAGTGCAAGTAGCTCCCTTCAACAGAGTAATTTCTGTTTTGGTTTGTGCCAGAAACACCATATTCATCTTCTGTTTCCTGTGCTTTGAATTGTCATTCACTGATATTTGTACCTTAGACATCTTTAGTATTTCCTATAGCTTTTCACTTAACACTATTTTTATAAACAGTTCCTGCGTCCTTCACTTTGACTCCCATCTCACTCTCTCAAAGACATGCATGATTGATGTTCTCCCTGCCCCTTTTTACCAAGATTTAAGAAAAATAGAAGATGAGAAAGAAAGAGGGAAGGTGGGAGAAGGAAACTCTGTTGTGCTTAAATTAGAGCATACTTAAAACTGGTGCTTTTCCCTCCTATTTAACTAATAACGTTTTCTCCTTTACAAGAACTGAGGTTCAGAAACTGTGATGAACACTTGGGCCTTTCCCCCACCAGAGTACTTTCAGGCTGGAGTGCTCTAGATCGTAGCTCTGTTTTCCCTCATTTTTTGAGTAAGCTTTAGACTGAAAGATCAAAGTCCGTATCCATTCTGGCTGTCACATATGATAAATCTGAAAAGATGTGGAAAGGGTAATGAGTCATGGACTTGAAAGATGTGACCAGAAGGGCTTTCTCCAAACATATTTGATCTGGCAACAAAGCCTCCTTTGTCAGGATACTCAGAAAAGCCTGGATTTCTATGCTAGCTATTGCAAGAATTAGAGGTGTGACCTACTGAACAATTCTCTTAGTTTTCATTTCTCCATTGAAGCTTTCAGGTCACAATACCTATTTTGGTCAGAATTACCTGCAGTACGCCACCTCTCCTTTTTGACCTCAACCATAGAAAATCTCTTCAACAAATGGACCAGCCCTCTCCTTTAGCCTTAATTTCACCAACTTCCTTCCCCACCTTTAGTCATTCAATGTATTGGATGTTTGCACCTCTGTCAGAGAATGTCACAGCGCATATTGTGAGCCCATTGCAGATTCAGTATTTTTCTATTATTTCTGCAAATTTGGTTGTATAGCAGGATTTAGAGTCATTCTTATTACAGATAAGCTGCCTTCCATTTTCTCATTTCCTCATGAAGAATTAGCAAAGTCAGGATCTAATTTCAAATCCCAGTTGACTGAACACAATCCCAAAAGAGAAATGCAGGAAGTCATGCTTGGCTCAGACTTTGAAAGTTCAAAGTGCTAAAGGCACTTTACGACTATCAAATGCATAACCTAATTCTGCAGAGGGACCTCTGGGCTTATAATGTTCCATCCAGAGCTATGTCCTCAGCCTTGCCTGGACTGTTGAGCATGATCAAACTCATCCCTAATTCGGGAGCTGGTGTTCTTAATCATGTAAAGCTAAGAGATTTGTAAGCAAGTGGTAAAAACCTCCTTCCACATATATCAAGTGATAAAACCCTCCTACTGCAACACCTGCACATTGAACCCCTATCCTCCAGCTCAATGAATACGACACTACGAACTTAACCATCTAACACAGACAAGAGCGATTTAGGCATTGACCCTAAACACAACTTTAGAGGAAGAAAATCCACATGCAGAAACAACAACAGCTGAAATTGGCTGTGCAAACAGCTTTGTGCTTTGGAGCTATGAACAAGTGATAAATAGACATTCAGTGCAGTGGGTACGCGCACATCACTCTGGTTTGAGCCAAGAAATGGTATTTAACAAAACATTGTTACTACCTCTGATTAAACAAAATCAACAGATTATTGATGAGTGACCCGGAAGTCAGAAACGCCTGCGCGCATACAGTACTGTTGAGGTACAAGTTACTCAAATAGAGATTTCCATAAATGGTCTTTATTCTTACTTCGCTGATCACCTCACCAACAGCATACTTTGCTGGTTTTTAAATTACACACACTCCTAGTTAATAGGGGTTTCTTCCTTTGTCGATGAGAAAGGGGAAATCCCTGGTGAACACGGCCGTTATCAGTTTCAGTGTTGGGTTTCACTCCCAGCTTGTGTCAAAGTAACACACACACTATAGTTCCTTGTTTTACTCCTTGCATAAATAAGACAATGGACCCAGCATAAGATATGCAAGGTCCGCGACAGCAGATACAAAGTGTTGCTTCTTCAATTGTTGACTTCTCGTCACTCCCAATTCAATAGGAAGGCAGAAAAGCTATCCCATTGCACGGGAAACCCTCTATTGCATTTCAGTCCCCAAGCCGGGTCTTCTATTTCTCAGCTGGGTCTTCTATTTCAGGCTCTTTAGTGAGATATGCATAATTTAACACCAGTAAGGAATAGAAGATCCGCTCACACTCAGCCTTAATTTGCAAATGCTGCCTTTTACATTTAGCATTTCTGAAACCTTCTACATGGAGGTACAGCATAGTCTTTTAATTGCAATAAAGATCATTCTGGGATATTCCCAGAATCACACTTGGCTCCAGTGAAGACATCTTAAAAGCGTGTAGTTGCTGGACATCCACAGAATGTGAACCCATGTAGTGAGTCACAGCAGTATTATAATTATTTATTATTGCATTCTTTGCACAGTTAATTAAAACTATTGCAATGGTGGTGCCTTTAATACATCTTTGGAAGCAGTGGGCATACTGGCCATCACATTTAAAAATCATTGTTCATAAAAGTCATTTTTGCACAGTGACCTTCCTACGAATAAAAGCATTAAAATCATAGATAAATTAATAAAGTGACAGAGTGTTGATAAAAGTCTGGGGAATGCTATAAAGTCATCAGTAATGAGTTTGAGGAGCGGAGACCAGTTTCGGAGGGGTTTTCGAATGAAAAGTACGTCTTCCAGGATTCGCACATATTTTCCGCACCGTGCGTGCGTTTGAATGTCTAATCGTGTAAAACAAAGTGCAGATGCCTCCAAGCATGTGTAAATGCGCCTCTTTTGTTATAAGGATTTCAGAGAAATTTCCTGGGGCATCAAAAGAAGGACAGCAGCACAAACGATAGATCCACGATTCAGTCCTATAGTTGCATAATCTGTAGGCACCCTCCTCTCCACATGGGGCCCATTGGTTAAAATCGATGGTTCGCAGCCCTAGAAGGCGCTTAATATTCCTGCAAGCCAGCGAGTGTAAGCAGTCTGAAAGGTATGGTTGCGGTAGCCCTGGGAGATAGGAGTCATTCAGAACAGACAGAATAGTTGACTATTTTAATGTCCGGAAGTCCAGCTGGTAGGAGATTTGTCTCGCCTGCTTGTTTATGGCTCTTTTACAGACTGCGTAGGAAATGTAGTCGGATTTTAGCGCCGATTCATCAATTTGTAGGGATCTTATGGCCTTTTCAATTTGTCGGTTTCATGGATTCCCGGGACTCGCAAAGGTTTCTTTTAGACAAGCTTTAAGGGTGTTGTCCTGGGCTTTTAGTACCCTTATGGAGTACTTCAAGGTATCTGCTTCGCCTTAAAGAGATTGTCTTATGAGACCCAGCTCGAGTCGCAATCTTGCCCTGCATGTATATTTAGGGAATCAAAAAATGTGTTTGTAAGTCATGTTCTGGGCGTAGTCTAGGCTAGCCGCGCATGCTTCTTGAAAGGCCTGATGCCATTAACATAGGGCGGGAAGAAGGGTAGCTTTTATCACCTTCAGTATGGGCTCGGCTGAGGGGCTGCTAAGGCTCTGATGGAGACTGATCAGGCTGTATGTTCTAGCTCCGGCAATCTTTTTCAGGGCGACTAGGTAGTCTGATGGTCTGGAGGGCTCACTCGACCATACATCCAGGTAGTAATACTTCGGTGTCGATTTGATCTTCGCGGATCAAATGTTCCATGTTAAGTATTTCTTTTTTTTGGCAGCGGCTAAAAATCATGACGTGGTTCTTGTCCTGATTGATTTTAAGGGCCTTAGCTTTATTATATAAACGTTGAGTTTACTCAGGGCACGTTGAAGGCCAGATTTGGCATGATCCATTATTACTATGATTCAGAAAAGGGGGTGGTGATGAACAGAGTGTCTGAATTAAGCAGACCACTCTTACCCAGTCCAAAGATCAGGGCTAGATCCATCACCGTTTTTTAGCTCACTGCACCATCCCAGCTCAGAACTTGGCTATATGCAAATTAGTCTGACCCTGGCCCAGTGCATCATGGGAACAGGGCAGACCAAACTACCAAGCCAATTCTTATACTGGGAAGGAAACAAGCTTCCGGGGACCGGTTTCTGGCATTTCAGCCGTCTTCGGCCCGGCTTGCTTGAATCCTGATGGTGCAATGAGCAAGGGACTCACATCTGAGTATACCCTTGCTCACTGCACCATTAGGATTCAAGCAAGCCGGGCCGACGACGGCTGAAATGCCAGAAACCGGTCCCCGGAAGCTTGTCTCCTTTCTGGTGAAGAATTGGCTTGGTAGTTTAGTCTGCCCTGTTCCCATGATGCACTGGGGCAGGGACAGACTGATTTGCATATAGCCAGGTTCTGAGCTGGGATGGTGCAGTGAGCTAAATAACGGTGATGGATCAAGCCCTGATCTTTGGACTGGGTAAGAGTGGTCTGCTTAATTCAGACACTCTGTTCATCACCACCCCCTTTTCTGAATCGTTTTTGGCCACTATAGGTGTGGCAGGGTATACTCAGACATGAGTCCCTTGCTCACTGCACCATCAGGATTCAAGCAAGCCGGGCCGACGACGGCTGAAGTGCCAGAAACCGGTCCCCGGACGCTTGTCTCCTTTCTGGTGAAGAATTGGCTTGGTAGTTTAGTCTGCCCTGTTCCCATGATGCACTGGGGCAGGGACAGACTGATTTGCATATAGCCAGGTTCTGAGCTGGGATGGTGCAGTGAGCTAAATAACGGTGATGGATCAAGCCCCGATCTTTGGACTGGGTAAGAGTGGTCTGCTTAATTCAGACACTCTGTTCATCACCACCCCCTTTTCTGAATCGTTTTTGGCCACTATAGGTGTGGCAGGGTATACTCAGACATGAGTCCCTTGCTCACTGCACCATCAGGATTCAAGCAAGCCGGGCCGACGACGGCTGAAATGCCAGAAACCGGTCCCCGGAAGCTTGTCTCCTTTCTGGTGAAGAATTGGCTTGGTAGTTTAGTCTGCCCTGTTCCCATGATGCACTGGGGCAGGGACAGACTGATTTGCATATAGCCAGGTTCTGAGCTGGGATGGTGCAGTGAGCTAAATAACGGTGATGGATCAAGCCCTGATCTTTGGACTGGGTAAGAGTGGTCTGCTTAATTCAGACACTCTGTTCATCACCACCCCCTTTTCTGAATCGTTTTTTGGCCACTATAGGTGTGGCAGGGTATACTCAGACATGAGTCCCTTGCTCACTGCACCATCAGGATTCAAGCAAGCCGGGCCGACGACGGCTGAAATGCCAGAAACCGGTCCCCGGAAGCTTGTCTCCTTTCTGGTGAAGAATTGGCTTGGTAGTTTAGTCTGCCCTGTTCCCATGATGCACTGGGGCAGGGACAGACTGATTTGCATATAGCCAGGTTCTGAGCTGGGATGGTGCAGTGAGCTAAATAACGGTGATGGATCAAGCCCTGATCTTTGGACTGGGTAAGAGTGGTCTGCTTAATTCAGACACTCTGTTCATCACCACCCCCTTTTCTGAACCATTATTACTATGTCATCAGCATATTGTGAAATGTGCAGTTTCGATTGGCCCAGTTTAGGCGGAAGCAGGCGGCTGTGCTCCAAGAACCTCCCACGGTTGTTGGTATAGAGATTTAACAGGAGGGGTGCGATAACGCATCCTTGCTTCAGGAAGTCTATGGTGGATTTTTTTTGAAGATAGTAGAAGGACCTGTTCTTGACCCTGGTGGAATGCACTAGCCACCAGGAGTTTCAGGATAGAAAGCATTGGCCTCAAAACATTTGGTAAATTGGTGAGCTTGTTTCAAAATGCTTTCCCTCCATTAAAGGGGGAGAGTGGAGGACACAGCTCAGGGGCCTACAACTCATAATAGCTCCTTGGTATACTGTCTCTCAGCAGAAGCAGCCTTCTCCGTTCAAAGCAACCTTTGATCTACCAGCTGGTAGATTGCTGGGCCACATGACTTATTGGCCACACGCAGGGCACTACTGTGACTCACAGATGTCTCAGGAACCCCTTGCTAGGGCACCTCAAGCCAGAATTGGACCCAGGAATTCTGAGAGAACCCTTGACTTAAGGATCCCCAGTAGGGCCACCCTCTATTGCTCCCCAGAGGGAGTGGGTAAGTCAGTGCTAAAGGACCTAGAAACAGATTCCAACAGACTCCCACCAAGAAGTAAAGGTATGGAATCTTCTCTAGCCTGGGGTTCGGCAACGCTTAAAACAGGAGATAAAGAGTTCCAAAAGGTGGGCATCAATGCCTAATCAAGAGATGCCACAGTATCGCTCTACCACTTACAGACACTTCATAGGAGCAGCCCACAGGTTGATTCAACCTCCTGCACATCAGGATGGTTTCAAGATGGATTAGTCAAAGTTATTGTCTGCAAGAGCTCGCTCTAGGTCTTGGCTGTAAAACTGTTACCTCCACTCCAAGATTTCACAGGAAGCCCAATTACAAGAAACGATATATTTAAAACAAGGTGCTATTTTACCCTTAAAAATAATGCACCTCCAACAATACAATTCAATTACTTTAATAAACAAATGTGTAAGCACTTACAGAAAGTTGTACAGAAAGAGTATGTTGTGCTGCAGTTAAACTAACCATATGCAAGCATTGCTGTTCCTCACATTAGAAAAATCCAGTAAAGCAATAAACGCAAATTGAAAGGATAGTTGTCAAGTGATTCACTTATTTCCAAGAGTACCAAATCACGGCACCTGTCTGGAGGAAAAGCAGCCTCAGATAGCATACAAGGACGAAGTGTAGCAATAGAAAAGGACTTTCGAATGACCAGAACTCACGTTTTTACTATCCAAGAACAGAAGTATCAGATCAAAATAAGTAAATTGACCTAAATATGTCACGATCATATACATGAAGTGTAACCATATTAAGGTTAATTACAAGTAGCAATTTTTGACAATGTAAATAATAAATAACTGATGTTGCCTGCTGCAACATGCATTTGTATATTAGGATAGGTGATTTCAGATGGAAATAAGAAGAACTTGTTTTCTATACAGTTCTATATATATATATATATATATACACACACACACACACACACACACACACACACACACACACATACCCTTACATCATGTATTACTCAGTGGCGGTTGCCAGTAGGTCGTTATACTTGCGTCAGCTGTTCCATAGGAAAAGCACTTTTGTGTTGCTAATAACTTTGGCATCATTTGACGAATTTCCACTAAACTTTCCAAAATGATTCAACTTTTTGACTAGGTTGTGCATGGAAAGGTTTTGGGGTGATCAGTCAAGCAGGGACGAGAAAAAAGAGGAGGTCCCAAAACGCAAAATACCCATGCATTTTTCATAGGCTTCTTTAAACAGGGCTACAGCAAAAACTGCTGAAAGGAGTTACACACATTTTGGCAGGGAGCTAGATATTGGTCAGCAAATTGAGCTTTTTCTGATTTGGTTTAAATCTGTTCAGTAGCTTTTGAAAAATTAAGGTTCAAAATGTATAGATATCTGGACAGTTGGTGTCCAGATATGCTCTGATAGGCAAATTTAACAGGGACTAGTCAATCCTGATTAGTTGGTTTCAACCTGAATAATATGTTTTGGCAGTCATTACAAGACTCAGGGACTTGGTCCCTGTGTCCTGTAAATTAATTTAAAAAATATGTAAGGCGCAAAGTGAGCAAGCTGAGACTCCAAAGGGCATCGCCAATGGGATCCCCCCCCCCCCCCCTCCTTATTGGCTGACCACATCCTGGACGACAAGCAGTGGCAGCTGTTAAAGGACTCTAGGACATGGACCACATTGAAATGCATTGTAGTGAATGGCCAGTTTTGAGGGTCACAAAAAGCAGCATGTACAAAGAGTGAAAATAGATTTTAGATAAAATATGAATCATTTGTTGCTGGTACCTTCCTAGTTTTAAGAATTGTGGAGTGTTCTAAGGTGATTTTACGCTATAAAGAATGCAGACATGCAGGGTTTTCATGAATCATGTTTGAGAAAACCTGTTTTTCATGATTTTCTCATAGAGGCTTTGGAAGGTGCTCCCGAAACTAAAATGAAAGCATATTTTCTGTAAATTCACACTATCTTTCTCAGTGATGTGAGAATAAAGTCTGACATACTGAGTAAAACATGTACTTCCATCATGAACAGCCTGTCAGATGATTCCCTTATGTTCCATTACAGCTCCCAGAGTGTTATAAAGAACAATTAGAGTGCTAACAGTCTAACTTATGACAAAATTGCGTGACACACCTGAAGTCATCTTAATTGAATCAAACTGGTAACACTTAAAACATTTCATTTCGAAAGTGATACAATGTGGGGGTTCATTTGGTCTCGGAAATTATGGTTAGTGCTGTAGAAAGCAATATTAGGACACATTTTAAATGAGTTCTCAAATATCTTACTCTTACATTTCATTAAAACATGCAGAATGAAACATGCACTTTCACCAGCAGCAGAATACCAGCTAACTCGCTGGCGATCAGCAGCGCTATCACAGTGTTCTAATGAGCAACTAGCGTGCTAATATTCTGAATTCATGCCAAAATGCCATTTTGATGGAATCGAAGTGGAAAACTGAAAGCATTATCTACTGAACATACTGCAGTAAGTTAGGAAATTATGGAGTTTCACAACAAAAAATGTCTCCCAAGATGGCACCGAGACACACAAAGAAACCAAATGTAGCACAAATAGCAGCCAAATGAAACCCAGGTTTAGCCAATGATAGAAGTCTGCAAAACGCATATTGTTTTTGCTGTTTTATATAGGGCGAACCAGACCGGTATTAGAGTGCTATACATGAGCATCAGTCACATTACACAGGGATACATTTATTTTGGTTTTAGGTAGAGGGAGATTAAGGATTTTGCCTAGAATCACAGGATATTGAGCCAATGCCAAAACTCAAACCTGTTTCTCCAGTTGCAAAGTCAGCAGCTATAGCCGTAACACCACATCCTCTCCCCTAAGTGCAACAGATAATCAAGTGATCAACTGGATAAAAAAATAGCAAAAAGATAACAAATAGAGCTTTATCGCATTAAGCATAATTTCTATGGGAAAAAAAAAACCATTAACCCCTTCGACGCTGATGACGAACTCAGCTCGTCATTAAGTACACCTCTCGTACGCTCATGACGAGCTGAGCTCGTCATGAACCGCAGGATTTTTAAATCTTCAGCGCACAGCGAGAAAATGCGCCGCACCGATAGTGTTAAAAAAAATTCTAAAGGAAATGCTTTAAGTTTTACAGATTTAGTTACATCAAGAGGACTTCAGATGTACCACACTTTTGTAATAAATACAGAATGTTAGCAATCTAGTTGTTCATTAGAACACTGGAGATACAGAGGTCAGGGGCACGGACTCTGACAATTGAGGGCAGGAAGGAGGGAGCAGCAGCAGCAGCAAGCTGACCCCGCTGGGCAGGCAGAAGGGGAAGTGGCAGCACAACTGACTATAGAGGACAGGGGAAAGGGGACAGGGGCAACAAATCAACCATGCTAGACATGCAAGAGAGCCGAATCAGACAGGAGTCTCCGGATGTTTTTAAGCCCCAAAGAGCCTTATTTTATGCGTCTCCCAACTAATATCTCCTCTTCTTCAATGTAAGTCAATGGGGAAAATCAATTCCCCAGATTTCTTTTCAAAATCTCCGTCTTACCAAGTTTAAAATGTTGACATGCATGGTACAATGGACAACAGAGGGCAGGAGGAATGGGTTAGAGACATGGACTTGGACAATAAAGGGCAGGAGGGAAATGGACAGGGCCACTAAATTGATCTTACAGGTTGGGCGCCAGGAGTTGCCGCAGCACAATACACCACACAGGGCAAGCGGGAGGACAGTCCAGCACAATGGACCATGGAAAGCAATAGGGAGGTGACAGGGCCATGTACATGAACAGCAGAGAGGAAGGAGACAAGGACAGCACGCTGTCCATACTGGAAAGACAGTTGGGCAGTTGCAGCAAAACAGACCATGAAGGGCAGGAGCAGGGGTATGCAAATGGACAACTGAGGGCAGGGGGCAATGGGGCAGGGCAGGAGAAGCAAGCTGACTAATAGGGCAAAAGACAAACAATTGATGGACGGAATGCAGAACAAATCAAAACATTCAGCCCCAGTTAAGAGATCTGGGTTAAATCCATCATTCTTTTGCTCACCATGCCACTGCAGTTTAGACCTGGCCATATGCAAATCAGTCTTGACCCTGTGCCTCATGAGAAGTGGTCAGTCCAAACTGCCAGGCCATGTCCTCCCCGGACTGGAAACAGGCTTCCTAGGACCGGTTTCGGGGTTTCACCCCTCATCAGCCAGAATAGCTTGATTACAGAGGCACAGTGAGCCTGGGAGCCCACGTCTGGGCATACCCGGTGCACTTCGGGTGAGAAGGCAAGAGAGACAATTGATGGACGGAATGCATAACAAATCAAAACATTCACCCCCAGTCAAGAGATCTGGGTTAAATCCATCATTCTTTTGCTCACCATTCCACCCCAGTTTAGACCTGACGATATGCAAATCAGATTTGACCCTAAGCCTCATGGGAACAGTCCAGCCCGAACTACCAAACCAGGTCCTCCCTGGACCGGAAACAAGCAGCCTAGAGCCCGTTTCGGTATTTCAACCCTCAGTAGTCAGGATAGCTTGATTCCAGTGGCACAGTGAGCCAGAGACTCACGTCTGGGCATTCCCGGCGCACTTAGAGCGAGAAAGCAATGCCCAAACATAGGTCCTGGGCTCACTGTGCCACTGGATTCATGCTAGCCTGGCTGACGAGTGGTGGTGCCCCGAAACCGGTCCCAGGATGCTTGCTTCCGGTCGAGGGAGGATCTGGCTTGGCAGTTCAGTCTGGACAGTTCCCATGAGTCAGAGGGTCAAGACTGATTTGCATATGGCTGGGTCTAAACTGGGGTGGCATGGTGAGCAAAAGACCAATGGATTTAACCCAGATCTATTGACTGAGGGAGAATGTTTGATTTGCTCTGCATTCGGGCCATCATCTGTGCGTCTTTTGATTATTTAGTCAGGTGGGACGGGCACTGGAAGAGCACAACACACCATGAAGAGCAACAGGGAGACTATAATGGCATACACCGAGACAATGGAGGGAAGGTGGGAGGGTGTTGGGGGCAGCAAGCGGACCACACTGGGCAGGTGGGAGGGACAGTCGCAGCAAAAAATGCCATGCATGGCAAGCAGGAGGGTTAGTGGCAGCATAACAGTCATGGTGGGCAAGAGGGAGGGGGCAGGGGCATGCACAAAGGACCATGGAGGGCAAAATGAAGGGGTAGGGGCTGGACACAGATGAGAGAAGGCAGCGGAAGAAAGGAAGGTCTAGTTCTAAGGATGACCTTGTCCAGATGGACAGCCAGAAAGGAAGGCTTGGAAGACACAGCTTGTAGTAGCTCACTCGCCCTGCACGCAGAGGTGATGGCCACCAGAAAGCAGTTTTCAAAATGAGAAGTCTGAGAGGACAGTTATGCAGTGGCTCAAAGGGAGCACACATAAGATATGTCAGAACCAAGTTCATGTCCCACTGGGGCCTTCCGAAGGGACCAGGAGGAAAAAGATGCGTAGTGCCCTTAAGAAATCTATTTACAACGGGGGACTTGAAAAGTAAAAGGTTGATCAGGGAGCCTGAGGAAGGCTGAAACGGCCAGGAGGCAGCCCTTAAGAGTGCCAAGAGCAACGCCCTGATGGGCTAAAGATAGGAGGAACAAGCGAACTTCAGAAAGAGGGGCAGAAAGGGGGTCCACAGTCTTTGCTGTGCACCATGCCACAAATGTATTCCATCTGCAGGGGTATACCGTCTTGGTGGCAGGACGCCTGGCAGCCAAGATTACATCACAGACTTCGGGAGGCAGGTCAAATGACATCAACTGTCGCCGCTCAATCTCCATGCAAAGAGGTGGAGGCTGGACAGGTTCGAGTGGAGGACTGTCCCCTGCTGCTGCGACAGAAGATCCCCCCGAAGAGGCAGTCGGATCGGAGGACCGATGGCCATGTGAGCAGCTGAGGATACCAGACTCTTCCTGCCCAATCAGAGGCCACAAGAATGACTTGAGCCCAGTTGCGCTTGATCTTCTTCAGCACTCTGGGCAGAAGTGGTAAAGATGGAAAGGCGTACAGAAGACCGCAACTCCGCTCGTGATGAAAAGCATCTCCTAGCGAGTGCCGCCTTGGAAATTCCAACGCGCAGAATTGCTGACATTGCGCATTCTCTTCGGTGGCGAATAGATCTAACCAAGGCTCTCCTCACTGTTGAAAGAGACCTTGCACCACCTCTGAGTGAAGACGCTATTCGTGATCCATCATGCACCTGCGGCTGAGTTTGTCCGCCCTGGTGTTCAGTGAACCTGCCAGGTGTTGAACCACCAGGGATATGCCCTGATGTTCCAGCCATGTCCAGAGGCGGAGGGCCTCTTGACATGGGGTCCACGACCCCACCCACCTTGTTTGTTGCAGTACCACATGGCGGTGATGTTGCCCATTAACACCTGCACTTCTCTTCCCCGGAATGAGGGAAGGATGAGGGAAGGAATGCTTTGAGTGAAAGATGGATCGCCCGAAGCTCCAGAAGGTCGATGTGGAGCTCGGACTCCGCCGGAGACCAGAGGCCTCTGATCTCCGCTCTCGAAAGTGACACCCCATCCCAGAAGGGATGCGTCTGTCACCACTGTGTGTTCTGGTTGGGGAAGGGAGAGGAATCTGCCATTGACCCAATCCTGGTTTGTGAGCCACCACTGCAATTGTCGTGCAGTGCCCTCTGAGATCTGGGCGCAATCGGACAGATTCTCCTGATGTTCCACCCACTGGAACTTTAGGTCTCACTGCAGAGCCCACATATGCTACCTGGCAGGATCGACCAGGAGGCCATGAGGCCCAGCAGCCTCGGGGTCATCCTGACCGAAACCCAGACTAGAGGCTGAAAGATCGGAATCATAGCCCGAATATCCTGGATTCGATGTTCGGGAGGATAAACCCGAAACTGCGTTGTGTCCAGAACAGCTCCGATGAAGAGGAGATTCTGAGAGGGGGTCAGGTGCGACTTTGGCACCTTGATGGAGAACCACAGGAAATGCAGGAGGTCGGCCGTAGTTTGGAGGTGGGAGAAGACGACTGCCTGGGGCGAGCTAGCCTTCAACAACCAGTCGTCGAGAAAGAGGAAGACAGGAACCCCTGATCTGCGCAGATGAGCTGCGACCACCATCACTTTCGTGAACACCCGAGGGGTGCTGATAAGGCCAACGTGGAGCACGGCAAACTGATAGTCCTCTTGACCTGCCGCGAACCGCAAGTAATGCCGTCAGGACGGGGATGTGAAAGTAAGCGTTCTGCAAGTCCAACGCTACCATCCAGTCTCCAGGGTCGAGGGCAGACAAGACCTGAGCGAGTGTCAACATCTTGAACTTCTCCTTCCAGAGGAAGTGGTTGACGTACCTGAGATCCAAGATAGGACGCAGGCCTTTGTCCTTCTTGAGTACCAGAAAATAGTGGGAATAGCAACCACGACCTACTTCTGAGGCAGGAACGCGCTCTATGGCACCCTTGGCGAAGAGTGCCACAACTTCCTGTTGGAGAAGGGCTAGGTGATCCTCCGATATGCGATGGTACTGAGGTGGCATGGAGGGAGGGGTAGTTTCGAAGGGGAGTATCCCCTTCGGACTATCTGCAGAACCCACCTGTCTGACTTGATGGTGCGCCAGGGGGGAGGTGATGGCGGATCCTGCCGCCCACTGGCGTTTGGTGGCCCTGAAAGGTCGGACTAGGAGGGTTTGGAGGCTGCTGCAGAGGGAGCTGTGGTGCACTGGCCCGCCCGCTGGCCCCCAGAACCACGCAGGTGGTTCACACGTCCCCGGCCGCACTGGGGCTGAACAGTTTGCGGCGGCCTGTGGATCTGGGCGGGACGTAGTGGGGCACCCCTTCCGTAGCCATGAAAGGGGCAAAAGGCAGACTGCGCAAGGCGGGTGGTGGAGAGGCCCATGGACCTGGCCATAGCTCGAGAGTCTTTAAAGCGCTCTAGCGCGCTGTCTGCCTTGTCACCAAAAAGGCGACGGCCATCAAAGGGCATGTCCATAAGGGTGATTTGGGCATCCCCGGAAAAAACAGTCGAACGCAACCAGGCGTAGCGTTAAAGGGCTGCTGACGATATCGTCTTACCAAGTGCGTCGGAGGTATCCAGCCCAAAGCGGATGGTAAACTTCGCTGCGTCTCTCCCCTCGGCAACTGCGCAGGAGAGTACGGCCCGGGCCTCCTCCGGGCACTGAGGTAGCACCTGCGCCACCGTATCCCACACAGAGTGGGTGCAACAGCCCAACAGACATGCGGTGTTTACCGACCGCAGTCCCAAGCTGACGGAAGAAAACATTTTCTTCCCAAGGTGGTCCAGCTTTTTGGATTCCCTATCACATGTTGCGATAGGGAAGATGCCTTTAGAAGTGGATGCTTGAACCACCAAGTTCTCAGGGGTGGAGGGTGTTTGCAGAGAAAAGTGGAGTCGCCAGGGGCCGAGGCAGTGGCGTCGGGCAATCATCCTGTCCACAGAAGCCCCTGTGTTGGGTCTGGACCAGGTGCCCAAATGGATGTCGGTGAGGGCTTCATTAAACGGCAATAAGGGATCCAAAGAACTCGCTGCCGGTTAAAGGACCTCTGTCAGGAGGTTAATCCGGACTGCCACCGTAGGAAGCTCGATGTGGAGAGCCGCAGCCGCCCTACACAACACCACTGCGTATGACGCTCCCTCCTTCGCAGCCACAGTAGGAGGAGACAACATGCCTAGGTCTGGGGAGGTATCCAAGCCACTGGCATCCCCCAGTTCCTCTCTCCAGTCCGGATCGTAATCTAACTGGTCTGTTAAAGGGTCACCAGACCCCTCCCAGTCTTCCTCACCCTAGTCTGGCTGGAAATGGCCAGGGTGGAACACAAGGACAAAAGTACCCATCGATGCCGGATCCGGCCGATGCCAGTCCGGCTCCGTGTCCACATTGGGGCGGAAGCCGGGGTCGACACCGGTTGGACCCCCAGTCGGTTGCGGACGGGGTGCTGGTGGAATCTGAGCCGGTGGAGGTGTAACGAGGTCGACCGGTGCCGATTTCGATCCAGGCCTGGATCCAAGGGGGCCCTGCGGTGCGAGGCCGAAGCTGCCGGTGTCGAAGGCCTATGGTCCCCAGCTGAGTTTGTGGGGCCCAAGGGCACGCCGGCAGAGTCGGGCTGCCCATAGATGGCGTGCATCACTTCGTAAAAGTGACGAAGCTGGACAGGGGTCCCTCCAGGTCCCAGGAAGGGAGGGAAGGCCGGAGCCGACCCTGAAGGCTCCTCACGCGGGGCCACGGGAGGAGCACCACCCGCACCCTTCGTCACGTTAGCTGACGGACGAGGGGAAGTCTAAGAGCAACAATGCTTCTTCGACTTCTTCTTGTGCTTCGACTTACCTGACCAGAGTGTGAAGACTTAGAAGAAGAGTGATGATGGTGACTCCACGATCGGTCCCTCAACCTCCCACGCGACCGGGACCTTGAGTGGCGCGGAGCCGACTGTTTGGCTTCGAGGAGCTTTTGGGACAGCTCCCGCAAAGACTTTGGGACCATGGTTCGGCAGTCGGAGCACGACTTGGGGTCATGGTCGCGCTCCAGGCAGTAGAGGCACACGCGGTGTGTATCCATCACTGACTCAAAAACGACAAAAAGTCAGTCAAAAATTGACGGCGTACCGCTCTCTGGATCTGCGCTTGCTGGTGCGGAAAAAGAAAGAATTAACGTGAGCGTGTGATGGCGGCGTCTATGTAGCTACCAGGACATCATCCCGCCGAAGACTGAGTCGACCGACGCCACCTTCCGACACGCAGGGGTACTGCTGACGAAAAACTTTCCAGATCCAGTCTGAAGCCTAGAGGGTAATTCTAAGGTTAGGAATCTATAACTAACTGTTTCTTTCTGATTAGAACAGTGCTTTTGGGGATACTGCCGAATCAGCACCAAAAGGCCAATAGAATACACTGTAGCTCTGTTTTCTTTGAAGCTCTCCAAGGCCAAATAGTCTTTGTCCCAGAAGCTTAGAGAGCCATCTAATAACATGTCCATCAATCAAGCATGGACATCAATGGAAATCCCATGGAGTCCAAATGGTGTTGCATGGGCTGTGTATGAAGTCTGGGCTGGCGTGCCAGCGGTTAAAGTCATAGTGGATTTCCTTCAGAGTTGGGACCGTGAAAGAATTTTGACGCAGAGTGAGACGTTGGGACAGGTGTCTGCCCTGAAGTCGGGTCAGCTCAGTAACAGGGTCAAGAGGCACAGTCGGCATTAAGAACAGATACATTAGTGGTAGTGTGACTGTTGTGTAGTTGCATAGGCTCTAGACACAAGCACTTCCATTACATATCCACATTTAAAGTGGACACCTTTTTAAACAGTGGCCTCTGCAACACATTTTGATTGCACATCAGAGTACTCAGAAATAATTGTTTACATCTACATTTCTTCATAGGGAATTATGGTCTCTTACAAGATCCCCAGTACTCTATGCAAACTACGTTATGGATTGTTGTCTGTTAAGTCCCAGCCCTGGGTAGGTAGAATGAACAAAATGCGGCTGGTCCAGAGCTCAGGCACTGAATGCATGGGTTTAGTTTAATATATAAACCATATGAGCCCTTCCTTAGGGAGCAGAGCATTTCAACAGGATTGTCGTGGTCACTTTGTGCCTGAATTCTTGCCAGCTGGATCCCATCCCTATCCTAAGAAGGCCTGCGGTCTGCTCTATACCAGACGTAGTTGTCGGATGATAAATGCACACAAATAAATGGGGAGTTAGACCACTCTGTGGGATCTGGCAGATTAGCACATCTATACTTATTAGGATATACAAAGCAAGGTAGGAGTACAATTATATGTCTTCATATAATCCAATGCAATTGTACAATGGTTGAATTATTCATCCTGTTCACCATTCTTGTCATGCTTGACATTGGTTTCTTCATACTAGTAATCATTGCAGAGCGTATATTTTGCACAAGATTCAAGTTGTCTAAAAAAATACTTGAAACACCACTTGTGTATTTCTTGAGTACCTCTTTGGGCATGCCTGACTTACAAACAAAAGGGCAAGATTTGTTTCCACAATTTCCTAGGGGGAAATTAGGGTTGTCATGTTGTGAGGTTGCAGATACCATCCGGTGCCCTGTCAGTTTAGGGGCCCAGGAGGTGCACTGTGAACTAGCCAGGAATTAGGTCAACTTATTTTGATGGTTTGCACGGACTCGCATACTTTGAAGCTTATGTTGCCAAAATGCATGGTCTCCCAGAGAAAGAAGGTGTAGTCATTCTGTAGAACTGGTCATTCTGGAGAATCGGTTAATATTGGGCCCCTTCATTTGGATAACGGTGGACACTTTTGAGGAAAGGTATCTAGCGAATCATCTTGGACTACATTGGAATTACTTTCTACTTGTTTCGTTGATAACATGTCCTGTATACTGATGTTCTGAAATATAACTTTACGGTGTGGAACAGTGGGACACATTTTGAAGATCGAGGATGTCATTTCTATTCTAGGCTCCGACTTTCAGGAATATTGTCTTTACCCAGGCCTGGTGACCCATGCGATTGTGACAACAGTATTATTCCATTTAGCCTTGAAGAAGTCACTTGTGTGACGAAACAGCTTCTAATTGCTGCCATGCCAATCCCGAGCAGTATCCAAATCCAAATTATACAACAGCTCCTTTGTCTGAACAGCCTTTATATGAGGCCCAGGGTCAAAGGCAACCCCTTAACCCTGCCCCTTGCCTTCATCCCCTTACATACTTAAAATGCAAGTGGGTCAGTTAAGAGGAGTCAATGTTCTATAACCTTCTCAAATGGGGAGACAAAGAAAATGATTTAAGATACTAAAGAAGTTTTACTGTGTGTGAAAAATATCCAGAATGAGTTAAATTGTAAGATCAAACTTGACAATGGAAGGCAGCATACTCTGGACTACAGTGTGTTACATAATAATATATCTGGTACACATGGATATTAATTCAAACCTGTCTGAAGCATCCCATTATTGTCACCAAAAGGGGAAAGGGAGGCAGGAGGAAGCGAGATAAAGTTTGTGTTTTAATTATTCAAAACACCTGTTCAGATAGATCTGCTGAATATTAATGATGTCTTTCTTCGGCTGACAAGCAATGCATAGAGGAGAAACAAAACCCTTATGTAACCTGATCAGGACTGGCTTCCAACTTAAGTAAAAACAAAATATCCAGTACAGCACAGAGTAAGACATATGCTAAATAAACGTACAGACCACTTCAAACAAAGTAGCGCCGTATTTACTCACCATTTACTTCAATCAGGTTGGCATTTTTTTGATTCAAAATTACATACAGTTCACGTTGATCCGACTTTTTCCCCACAACCCAGTAGTCGCTCATTGCTTTCACAATGATTTCCTCATCCTCGTCCGCTCTGAAAGAAAAGCAACTGGTCATCTGTTTGTTTTTTATATGCAAATGTAACAAGTTGAGTTATTATTCTCTGGGGAGATATAGTAGAAAAGACAGAAGGCATTCACAAATGAACGATGGTTTCCGATGGTGGCAACTAGAATGGATGTAATTTATAATCTTATTTGTTAGGGTGTTTTATATAGTGCTGTGGCGTAACTGTACAGCCACTTTTTAGATACCTATAATTAAAAAACACTCTAGTAAATGACACAAACACTGCCTAGTAAACAATAAGCCAGGAAAAGACTAAGGCCTTCAGAGAAGTTAAGATCTCTACATAGATCATTCAGGGAAGTAAATAAAACAGGGAACCAACTTACCTTTAGTATCAATATTCACAGGAGTACTGTCTCTGGTTCCACAAGCAAAGTTACCCTCCAATGTCAGTACCCTAACTCCTTTCAACAGCATTACAAAATACTGAGGCGGAAATGTCCAAACACTACCTCCCTCAAGCACAAACCCACGAGCAAGGCTACTTCTACACCTTGGATTCACATTTTAACATTTAAAAAAGGAACATACAAGCTACAACTTACGAGAATGATTGTGGGCAGTAAGTATTCATGGTAAATGGATGACATAAAATCTGACTCCTTTGGGCCATTGCAGTAGCTTTCATTTAAGTTTTGTTTTTTTGGCCACATGTGCACACATGTTAATTTCAGGGGTGCAAAAGGGTGTCCTATTGACACCCTTACAACCCTGAAATTGCATTCTCAATTTGCGATTCTCTAATTGAGAATCGCAAATTGAGAATGTCTTCCCATTCATTCCTATGGGCCTTCTAGCCCATAGGAATGGATGAGAAGGTATTCCTTATTTGCGAATCTTAATTTGCGATTCGCAAATAAGGAACAAGTGGGATTTGCAAAATGTTTTGCTAAACCTACCTACATTGCGTTTTCGATTCTCTAATTGTGATTCCCAAAAAATCGCAATATGAGAATCGCAAAACACAGTTTACCTACATATGGCCTTTTATGCTTAAACTTAGCACTGCAGAGTTAGAGCCCTAGACACGAAGGTTCAACTATAAAATGTTTTCATGAGGGACACTAATTCAAGAATTTGGTATCAGAAGTTCACTTTTACTTTAAAATTAAAAGCGCAGGCGGAATGTGGGACATGCTGGAGGAGGAAGATGAACTATAAAAAATACCTTATAAGGCTACTTTCTAGCATGATTGAACTTTAACATTTCTAGAGGCGGCCAGGGATACATGAAGGGAATTGATTAACTTCTTTGTAGAATTGTAGACTGCATACGCTCTTAATATAAGACTGACAATTCCATTATATAATGTACTGAATTACAGGTATATTGCATTAAAAGATTTTAAAAATCCAGTAAGCAATTTCTGAAGCAGATGAGGATGAATTGCTAACTAACCTAAGTGGGAATTGCTTAAAGCCAGACATTCCAAATTCTGGCTAGTTAAAGTCAGAGCAAAGTCATTGTGATCCCAGGGCAGATATTTGGTCTCTGACATTCACAAGATCTATATTTAAAAAAAGCGTGGATGACATCCTGATGTTGGTGACAGAATGTCAAGCATGTCGTATTTTGGGATGATGTAAAAAGATTCTAAGTGGGAATTCTAGCTTTGAAGTGGCCGGGCGCTGTAAGGATAAACCGGTTTCCTAATGTTAATTTGACCTTGGAGTTATACTTTCACTGCTTGCTTTCAATATGCACAACATTGTGCAATCTAAATGCAACTACATCAAAAATCTGTGTTTAAATTGTTTGCAAAAATATGCGAATATACCTAGAGCAGCGTTAGAAGTGGGCGGGGACGGAAGGGCACGGCGTGCCCTTACTTCTTAAAATTATGTTAGTCCGTTCCCCTACTTCTTAGTTTTGAAAGAGCGTACCGGGGACTGTAAAATTGCCATACTTTAAAGTACACCTTTTTTTCTTTTTCACGCATGAGTGGTGCAACGTGAATATTCAGAAGGCCTCTGCACTGCGCCCGGCCTCCTCCCCTTCCCTGCTGGGTCTAATGGGCCTGCAAAGTGAGACTGAAAGGGCCATCAGTGTAGCATAGTGCGAAAACGGCTACTCTGATGGCCCTGCGGCTGCTGTGAGCCCGTGATCACACCTCATTTGTGAGGACACTGCCAGCAAATTTACATGCCAATTTAAAGCTGCTATTAGTTGGGTTTTGTGGCAGTGATATTCACAGTGTTTAGCTGCTGAAGCAACGTTCATCAATGCCTACCAGACTGTTTCGAGGCAATTTCGGCCCGGAGGTGCACCGGGGCCGTTTTCACACCACTTCTAGTTCTGTTGACAGTTGTCCTCCCCATACAGGCCCCGGTGTAACACACACCATTCCAAAGATGTTTGAGAAACCCAAGGGCAAGAGTGGTTTTGCACCCATAACCAAACGAGTAAGCTCATATTTGGAAGCAGTATTTACACCACCTCCTGACCCATGTGCACATGATTTGGCAGATTTAATAATTGCATGTACTAACAGATTCGCCCCCCTGCAAAGCCCCATTGATAATGACGCCATCAGTGCAGACAAATCTTTTCCAACTCAAGCAATGACAGCCCCGGCGTTTGACCCCAGTATTTAGGAGTCTGTTAGTGATTTAAGAAAATATTCCAATGTTCTGAAGTCTATGATTGGTGACTAGTAATCAAAAGGAGAATGGACACTGGTATCTGCAAAAACCAAATAGTTTTTTATCGAGAACCCTCATAGACTTCCTGGAATCGTGTCGTAGCGGTATATCTTTTATCCGCCCCCTCAGGAGTCATGGCATAGTCATTGGGTTAACGATTAACGTGCAGGGTGCCTGCCTCACCAGAGGCTACTTCTGGTATTTACAGAAGTGTCCAGAAATAAAAAGTGGGTAGAAAAAACTGTTAAAAATAGTGAGTAGATCAAAAGAGTGAATTTTATTTACAAAGTCTAATCACTAAACTAAAAAACGTTGTGATATTAAGTAGTCGAGTTAATGAACTACTATATCGTATTCAAAAAAGGTGTCGACATGTTTCAGCTCTCGGGGCCCTACAGGGTCAGGGGAGCTTTCGTCAGGACAAGGACAAGAAACAAATTTACAAAGAAATACACACACTATTTGCGTGGTATTGGATGCTGATGGCATGGAATTTCCAAGCTGTATTCAAAGACAAAAAGAACACCAACAAATAGTGAGTTGGGTAGTGTGTGAGGTACGGCACTATCGGGCACACATTATGTACAAAGCATCACTAATGCTATTAACCGATTATTCTGGTTGTGGAAATAATCTCATACAAGGTTAAAAAAGTGGAGAAAGTTACAGGTACAAGTGAACTTAGGGGAGTGGGAACAGCCAAATCGCCGTCTAGTTTATCAATGTCTTAGAGACGGGTATCATGCAGAGGTCTTTACACGATGACAGGGTGGGAGTAGAGCATGGATTAGTGCACCATATTCATGTCTCTGCTATTGAAGAATCTAGCATACATCCAACAGTCAATGTTCGTCATACATGTATCCGAGGGATACCCAATCATACAGTTAAGTTTACCTTTATGATTGAGTTTTTTGGCATCAACAGGGACTCGGAGTCGCGCCAGGAGTTTCACTCTAGGGGAGACAACAGCGGGTCTCAGGTTTATTAGTAGAGGCGTTCTTACCTTGGTAGCTGTGTGGAAAATCAGGAAACGCCATTCTTACCCATGCGGCCCGGATTTCGTGCCTAGTGCTGACTCTGCCCCTGGTTCATGGTAGGTCAGAGCTCACGGCACTTATATGCTGGTGGTAGACACTAAAAAAGGACTACTCATCGAACATGTAATTGACATACCAAGATGGTGGCCTCACTGGTGGGGTATCTAGGTTTAATTAGCTGAACTGATGCCAGGGGATATGGTCATTCATACCTATTACATCAGTTCTCAAGCGGTCAACCCATCTCTGTTCCTTGTGAAACAAGACTTGTTCAGCATTGTGATCTTTGAAGTCGAGCATTTCCAAAACTGTCCATTTCAGGTCATCACACGTGTGACCGGCTTCTACAAAATGGGCACATAGTTTGGTCGTGTTCTTTTTCAGCCTCACATTGCTTCGGTGTTCTCCTATACGGAGTTTGACTTTGCGGCAGGTCATGCCGATGTATTGTTTTTGGCAGGGACATGTGATCATGTAAATCACATGTGAGGAGTTACAGTTCGTGTGACTCCTTTGGGTCCAGAGCAGATCATCATTTAATTGGAGGGTTTTTGTACAGGTGGTGAACTTGCAGACCCCGCATGTACCACAAGGGTAATGTCCGGTCACTGGAGTCATGTTAATATCTCTAATGTTGGACCTTGGCATAGGTTTCCTCGGTCTTGTATGGACCAGAACATCTTTTATATTTTTTGTTCTTCTGTTGGCAAACCTAGGTTTGGGCCAGTTTAGGTTGCCAGAGGTGAGTATTTGCCATTTCTTCTTGATGAGTTTTTGGACTTCATGGGTGGCTGGGCAATAGGTGGTTACGCAGGTTACAAGGTCTTTCACTGGCTCTTTGATTGTGCTTTGTAGTAGACAGTCTCTCGGCTGATATTTCGCACGTTTTGCGCACTTCTTTATTATTGCCGGAGTGTAATCCCTTTTCTTCAGTTTTCGGCTTAGTTCTGCTGCTTGTAGTTTATAATCAGTTATTTTGCTGCAGTTACGTTTATGTCTCAAGAATTGGCTGTACGGGAGATTGTCTCGTAACGGCCGCGGGTGGTAACTGTGGTAAGATAGTAAGCAGTTTTTGGCCGTGGGCTTGGTGTAGGTTTTGGTCTCAAGTTTGCCATTTTCAGAAAAAATGGTTAGATCCAGGAAGTCAATTGTATTTCTGCTGGATGTGAAGGTGAACTTCAGCCAAGGATCTCTGCCATTGAGCCAGTCCATGAAGTTGGTTAGATCTGATTGAGTGTCCCATAGTAGTATGACGTCGTCAATGTAACGTTTCCAATATTTGATATTGGGAAAGTAGGGATTGGTGTTGTTCAGGATGCAGTCCTCTTCCAAACGGCTCACATAGAGTCCTGCTACTGAGGGCGCAAATGCACTCCCCATGGAGGTCCCATGACATTGGAGGAATAATTGTCCATTATACTCAAAATAGTTCTCTTGTAATGAGAGTCTGCAACATTCAAGAATGAAGTGGCGTGGGGTCTTGTAGTTCCAATCTTCTTTGAAGAGGAGGTCCTCCAACATTTTGAGCGTGTCTTCTTGCGGTAGACTGGTGTAGAGGGATTCTACATCCAGTCCCACTAGTAGCATGTTATTTTGGTCATATTCCACATTTGATATTTGGCCCAATAAGTCTCGTGTATCCTTGAGATATGTGGGTGTTTTCTGGACCAGGGGTTTCAAGTACTCATCTGCGAACTTTGACAATGGCTCCAAAAGGGACCCTATTCCCGAGACTATCGGGCGTCCAGGAGGAGGGAATCTGTTTTTGTGGGTTTTAGGCAGGGAGTAAAAGAACGGAGTTTTGGGGTTCTTTGGTGTGAGGTATTCTGCCTCTTTTTTCGATATCCAGTCATTAGTCTCAGCCTCATGTACCATTATGGCTATGGTATTGGTCAATCTTTCTGTGGGATCGATGTCAAGGCGTTTGTAGAAAGTCTCATTCCTCAAGAGTGTTTGGCACTGTTCGTCATAGCCTTCTTTAGTGAGGATAACTACCCCACCCCCCTTGTCTGCGGGCTTGATGATGATCTCTTCGTTGTCTCTGAGCTCAGAGAGCGCCTTTTTCTCTCTCTTTGTCATATTTTGATAGACGTTTTCCTTGTAGTTCATTTCGTCTATCCCTTTCATCACGGCTTGTTCGAAAGCCTGGATCTCAATGGGTACTGCTGTAGTTGGTGGACTGAACTTGGATTTTCTCCTCAAGTTTGTGTCTCCGGTTATCCCTGGGTTTGTGGAGTCTTTAAAGAAAGCTTTCAATTTCAGCGTCCTGCAGAATTCTGAGACTTCACACTTGAGTTTGAACCGGTCTGTTGTAGGAGTGGGGACGAAACCTAAACCTTTGTTGAGGACATTTATCTGGTCCTCCGTCAGGGAAAGGGTAGTCAGATTCACAATCAGTGTGTCTTCTTGCTCGTGCTCGGTTGTGCTGACGCCATGCTCCTGGTTTGTACACTTGGCTGTTGGTCCTGCCACCTTAGACTTTTCTTTTTGCCTCTCGAAATGTTTTGGCCTCTCCCTAAAAAAGGCTGTGCCTGGTGTTGGTTCGCATTTCCTGGCATGTGTTGGTTGTCCATTTGGTGTTGCTGGTTACCATTGGGATGGAATGGATTCATCCAACCGGCAAAAGGAGGCATATACGGAGGGTAGTACGGCATTGGGTTGCCATGGTAGAAAGGTGGTCTTTGCCATCTATTACCGCGTCTCGGGCGTTGGAATCTGAAATTATTCCGACCCCTCCTTGGAGTCGATCCATCAGAGCTTGTGTCTGAGCCATCTGACGAAGTACCCCCGTTGGAATCTGCGTCAGATCCGTGATTCGTAACCACAAAGTCCTCTTTAGAATAAGGGTGCATTTTTTCTTGACTAAATTTTTTCAGTTCCTTTGCTAGTTTTTGAAGTTTATTTTGTGTCAAGTATTCTTGCATTTCTTCCATTTCTTTTGTGATTTCGTCCAGGCGTTTCTTGTACACTTGGGGATTTATATTCTTTTTTAGCTCATTTTCGCACTCTTCTATTTCTTGTAGAAGGGCATCAGACAGCCTTTTAGCTGTTTTCACTATTAAGACTAAATAGTCTAGTGTACATTTCCATGAGATGGAAGACCAATCACGACGGAACACTAGGTCGTGTAAAAAGATTCTGGGCGCATTGGTCACCCATAGACCTTTTGGTGCAGATTTAGATCTGAGGTATTCAGTCATTATGATCCCGTGTATAGCTGTCCGGATCTGCTCCCGCTTTTTGTTTGTTAGCGTTTCCCACTCGTCGGTTTGTGCTATGGTTTCAATGAATTCTTGGTTTTGTAATAGTGAGTTACCTGCCAGTATTTCATCGATGTCGCTCCCCGAGAAGCTTAAACCCATATTATTCTCCATTTTTAGAAAGTACAGAATCTAGTACAATACTGTGACTATTTCTGTAGTATTCCCTGCAGCTGTGCGCTGCTTAATACATTCGTAATCAACAAGGGAGGGAAGAGGAAACGGAGTCCATTCAGTTCCCCTACGTGAGTAACCCTCTGGTGAGGCAGGCACCCTGCACGTTAATCGTTAACCCAATGACTATGCCATGACTCCTGAGGGGGCGGATAAAAGATATACCGCTACGACACGATTCCAGGAAGTCTATGAGGGTTCTCGATAAAAAACTATTTGGTTTTTGCAGATACCAGTGTCCATTCTCCTTTTGATTACTAGTTACTCACGTAGGGGAACTGAATGGATACTACAGAAATAGTCACAGTATTGTACTAGATTCTGTACTTTCTAAAAATGGAGAATAATATGGGTTTAAGCTTCTCGGGGAGCGACATCGATGAAATACTGGCAGGTAACTCACTATTACAAAACCAAGAATTCATTGAAACCATAGCACAAACCGACGAGTGGGAAACGCTAACAAACAAAAAGCGAGAGCAGATCCGGACAGCTATACACGGGATCATAATGACTGAATACCTCAGATCTAAATCTGCACCAAAAGGTCTATGGGTGACCAATGCGCCCAGAATCTTTTTACACGACCTAGTGTTCCGTCGTGATTGGTCTTCCATCTCATGGAAATGTACACTAGACTATTTAGTCTTAATAGTGAAAACAGCTAAAAGGCTGTCTGATGCCCTTCTACAAGAAATAGAAGAGTGCGAAAATGAGCTAAAAAAGAATATAAATCCCCAAGTGTACAAGAAACGCCTGGACGAAATCACAAAAGAAATGGAAGAAATGCAAGAATACTTGACACAAAATAAACTTCAAAAACTAGCAAAGGAACTGAAAAAATTTAGTCAAGAAAAAATGCACCCTTATTCTAAAGAGGACTTTGTGGTTACGAATCACGGATCTGACGCAGATTCCAACGGGGGTACTTCGTCAGACGGCTCAGACACAAGCTCTGATGGATCGACTCCAAGGAGGGGTCGGAATAATTTCAGATTCCAACGCCCGAGACGCGGTAATAGATGGCAAAGACCACCTTTCTACCATGGCAACCCAATGCCGTACTACCCTCCGTATATGCCTCCTTTTGCCGGTTGGATGAATCCATTCCATCCCAATGGTAACCAGCAACACCAAATGGACAACCAACACATGCCAGGAAATGCGAACCAACACCAGGCACAGCCTTTTTTAGGGAGAGGCCAAAACATTTCGAGAGGCAAAAAGAAAAGTCTAAGGTGGCAGGACCAACAGCCAAGTGTACAAACCAGGAGCATGGCGTCAGCACAACCGAGCACGAGCAAGAAGACACACTGATTGTGAATCTGACTACCCTTTCCCTGACGGAGGACCAGATAAATGTCCTCAACAAAGGTTTAGGTTTCGTCCCCACTCCTACAACAGACCGGTTCAAACTCAAGTGTGAAGTCTCAGAATTCTGCAGGACGCTGAAATTGAAAGCTTTCTTTAAAGACTCCACAAACCCAGGGATAACCGGAGACACAAACTTGAGGAGAAAATCCAAGTTCAGTCCACCAACTACAGCAGTACCCATTGAGATCCAGGCTTTCGAACAAGCCGTGATGAAAGGGATAGACGAAATGAACTACAAGGAAAACGTCTATCAAAATATGACAAAGAGAGAGAAAAAGGCGCTCTCTGAGCTCAGAGACAACGAAGAGATCATCATCAAGCCCGCAGACAAGGGGGGTGGGGTAGTTATCCTCACTAAAGAAGGCTATGACGAACAGTGCCAAACACTCTTGAGGAATGAGACTTTCTACAAACGCCTTGACATCGATCCCACAGAAAGATTGACCAATACCATAGCCATAATGGTACATGAGGCTGAGACTAATGACTGGATATCGAAAAAAGAGGCAGAATACCTCACACCAAAGAACCCCAAAACTCCGTTCTTTTACTCCCTGCCTAAAACCCACAAAAACAGATTCCCTCCTCCTGGACGCCCGATAGTCTCGGGAATAGGGTCCCTTTTGGAGCCATTGTCAAAGTTCGCAGATGAGTACTTGAAACCCCTGGTCCAGAAAACACCCACATATCTCAAGGATACACGAGACTTATTGGGCCAAATATCAAATGTGGAATATGACCAAAATAACATGCTACTAGTGGGACTGGATGTAGAATCCCTCTACACCAGTCTACCGCAAGAAGACACGCTCAAAATGTTGGAGGACATCCTCTTCAAAGAAGATTGGAACTACAAGACCCCACGCCACTTCATTCTTGAATGTTGCAGACTCGCATTACAAGAGAACTATTTTGAGTATAATGGACAATTATTCCTCCAATGTCATGGGACCTCCATGGGGAGTGCATTTGCGCCCTCAGTAGCAGGACTCTATGTGAGCCGTTTGGAAGAGGACTGCATCCTGAACAACACCAATCCCTACTTTCCCAATATCAAATATTGGAAACGTTACATTGACGACGTCATACTACTATGGGACACTCAATCAGATCTAACCAACTTCATGGACTGGCTCAATGGCAGAGATCCTTGGCTGAAGTTCACCTTCACATCCAGCAGAAATACAATTGACTTCCTGGATCTAACCATTTTTTCTGAAAATGGCAAACTTGAGACCAAAACCTACACCAAGCCCACGGCCAAAAACTGCTTACTATCTTACCACAGTTACCACCCGCGGCCGTTACGAGACAATCTCCCGTACAGCCAATTCTTGAGACATAAACGTAACTGCAGCAAAATAACTGATTATAAACTACAAGCAGCAGAACTAAGCCGAAAACTGAAGAAAAGGGATTACACTCCGGCAATAATAAAGAAGTGCGCAAAACGTGCGAAATATCAGCCGAGAGACTGTCTACTACAAAGCACAATCAAAGAGCCAGTGAAAGACCTTGTAACCTGCGTAACCACCTATTGCCCAGCCACCCATGAAGTCCAAAAACTCATCAAGAAGAAATGGCAAATACTCACCTCTGGCAACCTAAACTGGCCCAAACCTAGGTTTGCCAACAGAAGAACAAAAAATATAAAAGATGTTCTGGTCCATACAAGACCGAGGAAACCTATGCCAAGGTCCAACATTAGAGATATTAACATGACTCCAGTGACCGGACATTACCCTTGTGGTACATGCGGGGTCTGCAAGTTCACCACCTGTACAAAAACCCTCCAATTAAATGATGATCTGCTCTGGACCCAAAGGAGTCACACGAACTGTAACTCCTCACATGTGATTTACATGATCACATGTCCCTGCCAAAAACAATACATCGGCATGACCTGCCGCAAAGTCAAACTCCGTATAGGAGAACACCGAAGCAATGTGAGGCTGAAAAAGAACACGACCAAACTATGTGCCCATTTTGTAGAAGCCGGTCACACGTGTGATGACCTGAAATGGACAGTTTTGGAAATGCTCGACTTCAAAGATCACAATGCTGAACAAGTCTTGTTTCACAAGGAACAGAGATGGGTTGACCGCTTGAGAACTGATGTAATAGGTATGAATGACCATATCCCCTGGCATCAGTTCAGCTAATTAAACCTAGATACCCCACCAGTGAGGCCACCATCTTGGTATGTCAATTACATGTTCGATGAGTAGTCCTTTTTTAGTGTCTACCACCAGCATATAAGTGCCGTGAGCTCTGACCTACCATGAACCAGGGGCAGAGTCAGCACTAGGCACGAAATCCGGGCCGCATGGGTAAGAATGGCGTTTCCTGATTTTCCACACAGCTACCAAGGTAAGAACGCCTCTACTAATAAACCTGAGACCCGCTGTTGTCTCCCCTAGAGTGAAACTCCTGGCGCGACTCCGAGTCCCTGTTGATGCCAAAAAACTCAATCATAAAGGTAAACTTAACTGTATGATTGGGTATCCCTCGGATACATGTATGACGAACATTGACTGTTGGATGTATGCTAGATTCTTCAATAGCAGAGACATGAATATGGTGCACTAATCCATGCTCTACTCCCACCCTGTCATCGTGTAAAGACCTCTGCATGATACCCGTCTCTAAGACATTGATAAACTAGACGGCGATTTGGCTGTTCCCACTCCCCTAAGTTCACTTGTACCTGTAACTTTCTCCACTTTTTTAACCTTGTATGAGATTATTTCCACAACCAGAATAATCGGTTAATAGCATTAGTGATGCTTTGTACATAATGTGTGCCCGATAGTGCCGTACCTCACACACTACCCAACTCACTATTTGTTGGTGTTCTTTTTGTCTTTGAATACAGCTTGGAAATTCCATGCCATCAGCATCCAATACCACGCAAATAGTGTGTGTATTTCTTTGTAAATTTGTTTCTTGTCCTTGTCCTGACGAAAGCTCCCCTGACCCTGTAGGGCCCCGAGAGCTGAAACATGTCGACACCTTTTTTGAATACGATATAGTAGTTCATTAACTCGACTACTTAATATCACAACGTTTTTTAGTTTAGTGATTAGACTTTGTAAATAAAATTCACTCTTTTGATCTACTCACTATTTTTAACAGTTTTTTCTACCCACTTTTTATTTCTGGACACTTCTGTAAATACCAGAAGTAGCCTCTGGTGAGGCAGGCACCCTGCACGTTAATCGTTAACCCAATGACTATGCCATGACTCCTGAGGGGGCGGATAAAAGATATACCGCTACGACACGATTCCAGGAAGTCTATGAGGGTTCTCGATAAAAAACTATTTGGTTTTTGCAGATACCAGTGTCCATTCTCCTTTTGATTACTAGTTACTCACGTAGGGGAACTGAATGGACTCCGTTTCCTCTTCCCTCCCTTGTTGATTACGAAAGTCTATGATTGGTGACCTTATGGGGATGATGAAGGGCAGGAGCAGTGATGGGGCAGGAGCAGTGATGGGGCAGGAGCAGTGATGGGGCAGGAGAGGCGACAGGGCAGGAGAGGAGACGTGGAAGGAGAGGCAATAGGGCAGGAGAGGTGACCGGGCAAAAGAAGTGACGGGCAGGTGACATGACAGGCAGGTGATGTGACGGGCAGGTGAGGTGATGGGCAGGAGAGGTGACGGGGCAGGAGAGGTGACGGGGCAGGAGAGGTGACGGGGCTTGAGCTAGAGCAGTAACCGGGTGTGAGCGGTGAAAGGACAGCAGCGGTGAAAGGACAGGAGAAGTGAACGGGGCAGGAGCAGTGAACGGGGCAGGAGCAGTGAACGGGGCAGGAGCAGTGAACGGGGCAGGAGCAGTGAACGGGGCAGCAGAAATGAACAGGGCAGCAGAAATGAACAGGGCAGCAGAAATGAACGGGGCAGGAGCAGTGAACGGGGCAGGAGCAGTGAACGGGGCAGGAGCAGTGATAGGGCAGGAGCAGCGACAGGGCAGGAGAAGCAACAGGGCAGGAGAGGAGACGTGGAAGGAGAGGCAACAGGGCAGGAGAGGTGACCGGGCACAAGAAGTGACGGGCAGGTGACATGACAGGCAGGTGATGTGACGGGTAGGTGATGTGACGGGCAGGTGAGGTGATGGGCAGGAGAGGTGACGGGGCAGGAGAGGTGACGGGGCAGGAGAGGTGACGGGGCAGGAGAGGTGACGGGGCAGGAGAGGTGACGGGGCAGGAGCAGTGAACAGGACAGGAGCAGTGAACAGGACAGGAGCAGTGAACAGGACAGGAGCGGTGAGCGGGGCAGGAGCGGTGAACAGGGCAGGAGCGGTGATCGGGGCAGGAGCGGTGAACAGGGCAGGAGCGGTGAACAGGGCAGGAGCGGTGAACAGGGCAGGAGCGGTGAACAGGGCAGGAGCGGTGACGGAGCATGAGCTAGAGCAGTAACCGGGTGTGAGCGGTGAAAGGACAGGAGACGTGAACGGGGCAGGAGCAGTGAACGGGGTAGCAGAAATGAACGAGGCAGCAGAAATGAACGGGGCTGGAGCAGTAAATGGGGCAGGAGCAGTAAACGGGGCAGGAGCAGTGAACGGGGCAGGAGCAGTGATAGGGCAGGAGAAGCGACAGGGCAGGAGAAGTGACAGGGCAGGAGAGTAGATGTGGAAGGAGAGGCAACAGGGCAGGAGAGGTGACCGGGCACAAGAAGTGACGGGCAGGTGACATGACAGGCAAATGATGGGATGGGCAGGTGAGGTGATGGGCAGGAGAGGTGACGGGGCAGGAGAGGTGACGGGGCAGGAGAGGTGACGGGGCAGGAGAGGTGACGGGCAGGAGAGGTGACGGGGCAGGAGAGGTGACGGGGCAGGAGAGGTGACTGGGCAGGAGAGGTGACTGGGCAGGAGAGGTGACGGGGCAGGAGAGGTGACGGGGCTGACGGGGCAGAAGAGGTGACGGGGCAGAAGAGGTGATGGGGCATGACCTAGTGCAGTAACCGGGTGTGAGCGGTGAAAAGACAGGAGCGGAGAAAGGACAGGAGCAATGAAAGGACAGGAGCAGTGAACGAGGCAGGAGCAGTGAACGAGGCAGGAGGTGCGAACGGGGCAGGAGCAGCAAACGGGGCAGGAGCAGTGATGGGGCAGGAGAGGTGACAGGGCAGGAGAGGAGACGTGGAAGGAGAGGCAACAGGGCAGGAGAGGTGACTGGGCAGGTGACATGACAGGCAGGTGACATGACAGGCAGGAGAGGTGACGGGGCAGGAGAGGTGACGGGGCAGGAGAGGTGACGGGGCAGGAGAGGTGACGAGGCAGGAGAGGTGACGGGGCAGGAGAGGTGACGGGGCAGGAGAGGTGACGAGGCAGGAGAGGTGACGGGGCATGAGCTAGAGCAGTAACCGGATGTGAGCGGTGAAAGGACAGGAGCGGTGAACTGGGCAGGAGCGGTGAACTGGGCAGGAGCGGTGAACTGGGCAGGAGCAGTGAACGGGGCAGGAGCAGTGAACGGGGCAGGAGCAGTGAACGGGGCAGGAGCAGTGAACGGGGCAGGAGCAGTGATGGGGCAGGAGAGGCGACAGGGCAGGAGAGGAGACGTGGAAGGAGAGGCAACAGGGCAGGAGAGGTGACCGGGCACAAGAAGTGACAGGCAGGTGACATGACAGGCAGGGGATGTGACGGGCAGGTGAGGTGATGGGCAGTAAAGGTGACGGGGCAGGAGAGGTGACGGGGCAGGAGAGGTGACGGGGCAGGAGAGGTGACGGGGCAGGAGAGGTGACGGGGCAGGAGAGGTGACGGGCAGGAGAGGTGACGGGCAGGAGAGGTGACGGGGCAGGAGCAGTGAACAGGGCAGGAGCAGTGAACAGGACAGGAGCAGTGAACAGGACAGGAGCAGTGAACAGGACAGGAGCAGTGAACAGGACAGGAGCAGTGAACGGGGCAGGAGCGGTGAGCGGGGCAGGAGCGGTGAGCGGGGCAGGAGCGGTGAGCGGGGCAGGAGCGGTGAACAGGGCAGGAGCGGTGAGCGGGGCAGGAGCGGTGAGCGGGGCAGGAGCGGTGAGCGGGGCAGGAGCGGTGAACAGGGCAGGAGCGGTGAACAGGGCAGGAGCGGTGAACAGGGCAGGAGCGGTGAACAGGGCAGGAGCAGTGACGGGCAGGAGCAGTGACGGGCAGGAGAAGTGACAGGCCAGTAGAAGTGACAGGCCAGTAGAAGTGACGGGCCAGGAGAAGGGAGGGGTCGGGGGAATTGACGAAGCAGGAGTGTTGATCGAGCATGAGCAGGAGTACTGACTGGACAGGAGCAGTGAAAGGGCAGGAGTAGGCGTTTCCCAGGGCGACTGGAAGGGTAGGGGGCCAGTTTAGTTTGGGGGGACCGGTTTTGTACAAGTGCAGGAGTTTTAAAAACACTGCAAAGTTATTTATATATTCAGCAGGTTTCGGTCAACAATACAAGTGCCAAGATAACTTTGGTGATCAATGTACCTGCTGGAGGGAGATGGGAGCATGTTTTGTCTAGTGGCTATTTTACTCATCTAAGGTAGTGCAGAGGGGTAATATGCCTGCTGCAAAGAACATGTACCATGCATATTAAAGAGCAATATGTTATGTGTATAGTTCAGTGGGTACTGCTTTGTGTTCACTTCCCGAATGAAAGGACACTTGAATACATATGGCCTGGCAGTTCGGGCTCGACTGTTCACATTGGGCGCAGGATCAAGACTGATTTGCATATGGCTGGGTCCAAACTGGAATGGCATGGTGAGCAAAAAACGATGGATTTAAGCCCCGATCTCTGAACTGGGGTGAATGTATGACCTTGTTCTGCATTCTGTCCATCAATTGTTCTTTTTGCATTTGTCACCCCGAGTGGGACAGGTATGCTCAGACATGAGTCCTGTGCTCTCCATGCCAACCGGTCCTAGGATGCTTGTTTGCAGTCCAGGGAGGACCTGGCCTGGCAGTTCGGGCTACACTGTTCTCATTGGGCACAGGATCAAGACTGATTTGCATATGGCTGGGTCCAAACTGAAATCGCATGTGAGCAAAGAAACAATGGATTTAGGCCCATCTCTCTGCACTGGGGTGAATGTATGATATTGCTCTGCATTCTGTCCACCAGTTGTTCTTTTTGCTATATTATGATTGAGCAGCCAGCTGGCTGACATGAATATGAAGGAGCCTTTGTGGGTTTCCGTGAGTCTAGATTCTTCTGAAGAGTCCCTTTCTCTTCTGAGCCCTGCTTAACACATGTGTATAGGAGGAGCCCTGCATTCATGACCTCAATGTTTGAGACAAAAAATAATCATGGATTTCTGAACAATGAGAGTAAAAGCATTAAGGTAACATGTTGTTCCTGCTTATATTTCACATGCTTTACATAAACCTGTATTCCCTATGAGTGTTTGCTTTTTCCTGAATTAAACCTCAAAAAACATATCCATTCTTTTAATTAAATAACGTTATAAGCTGTAACTGGTCAGTGAAATGCTAAACGTACTAAAAATTGGTATGTTTTGCTATTTCTAGCCACACCCCTGACTCCGCCCACTGATTCAATCTTCGGTTGTTCCCGCCCCCTGATTCTCCACCCACAGTTCCCCTACTTTTTTTTCCCCACTTCGACCACTGACCTAGAGGGTGTAATGCTAGAGAACACTTAAGAACAGAGAACAGAAGGAAATTATGATGACAATGAGTATTGCCAAAGCTCTTTCCTATTACAATAAATAAATGATTCACTCTATCATATATTGTGTCAGAACGAGATGGACGAGTAGAAGAAAGATGTGATGTCTTTTGCAGATGAGATTTCTTCACTAACCAAGTTGAGAAAATCTGAAAAGCTATAGGCTGGAAAGAGTAAAAATAATGTATTTGACGCTCCTGGATTTGACAACATCTTTCTGGACTCTCACAGTAAATACAGAGCAAAGGAAAAACAGTATCAGCACCGAGTAGCTGATGTGAAGCACTGTTTTTGTGAAGACTTTACGCAAAACATTGTAAGTTCTGTGCCGTGTCATAAGACTGTGCGTGTGACGGGTTGTTTTTAGCTGTGAGGTATATGATCATAGGACCACAAACGAATTGTGCATGGACCATGAAACAACCTGCACGTGGTGATAATACTTGATGTCTACTGTACGAGTCTGGATTTGAACAGATGCACTGCAAGGGACAAAGAATGTAAAACTGAGAACCCAGGCTTGAGCCATCGTTGTCAATTAATATTCGATTTCACTTTATGCGGTTTCTTTGCTGGCACGTCTTATGTTAATTATTGGTCTGTGCTCATCTTATTAGCTTAAAAATATAAAAACTTTTTTTATTCTCTTGCAACAAAGCAACTAAGCAGAAGAACATAAGACATTAAGAACTTTGGAAATGTAGATCAGGCTCAGAGCGCCGACTTGAGGAGGTGATGACATATTTATAGAGAACAGGAATTTGGAAGCTTGTAAAGCAGAGGCAGCTGCGCCACAGTCGACAGCTGGCTTGGCGCAACGTTCGCTTTTTAACAGAAAGGAAATGACGACCCGAAATAGTCACAAGATTTAAACATGTTCAGTCAACAAGGTGGCCTGCAAGATGTACTCACCGTGAAAAGTCACTGTTAATGTCCCCCAGAATCTTCATTAGGTCAGGATGAACCGACGTCAGAGAGACACTAGGTGTTTTCCTCATGTGAATTGTACTCTTCTCCGCCAGATTCATGTGGTTGAAATAGATAAACTTAAACTGGGGCTCTTTTTCAGACCTACGACAGGGTGAGAAAAGTGTTAAATTAATTCTAGACATGTGGGGGGAAAAAAGCAGGCAAAAGAGTGTATAAACTTCCTGAAATTATGCTTTCAAGATTTGGACTCGATAATTCTGCGACTAAAATCACAGCTGTTCCCTGAAAGAGTGCGTAATTGTGGCAAGCAGCATTCCATGGCCAAAAATAAAAACATTAACAAATAGTAAAAAAAAAAAACTAAGCAAATCCGGACGACAAAACTTTGCTCATGCTCTTTTCCTATGACCGCCTAAAAGCAGGCAACAAAGAGAAAACCAAGCATTTACAATGCAATGGTCTCGGCATTATTAAAGTTAGAGCTATTGGCATTGGTCATGACATTTTTATTTATGTTTGTTTTGAAAACATAAATAAATGGCATTGTCATCTACAATGTCAATAGCTTAATCTCTCGCAAATGCGAGACCTATTGCATTTGCACCCACACACAGAGCCACACACACCCACACAGAGCCACCTACAAAAAAAGCGACCCTCAGAGCCCCACACACACACACCCTGCCCCCCACACACACACACACCGAACCCCACACATACACACACACACCGAGCCCCACGCACACACACACACACCCAGCCCCTCACACACCGAGCCCCACACACACACACACACACCGAGCCCCACACACACACACACACACCCAGCCCCACACACACACACACCATGACACAACACATGTACATTTAAAACACCTTTAAAATACTTCCATGAAAGTACTATATAAAAGGAAACAGGAGACAGTATATAAAATCAAGTTAGGCTGTGCCTAGCTGACAAGAGGGTAATGAAAATTCTACATCGACAGAACCATCAAGACAGACAAGACAGTGGCTTAATTAAATCAGTGATCATGTTACACCCAGAATGGTAAAATTAACCAAAGTCTACTTCAAATGGGGAATCCTCTGAACTTTGTCTCCTAAGTAAATGTAAATGTAAATGTGTTGTACTTGTATAGCGCACAGCTACCCCGGACCGGGGTCTCCCGGCGCTTGTACTCATACCGATCAGGAACCCTTCCTGGCTTTCCTTGTCAAGTGTCCATTCCTGGGCACCTCCATGGTGAAACCAGGCATCCCTTGCGCTGTTGGGGCCATTGTGGAGATTAAGCAAGCTATTGCCCAGAGTTGCAGCATGGGACCTCATGATTAGAATAGGCACTGAGGCGAGAATATCCGGTCAGAGGAATTTATGAGCCCGAGACACGCCGAGGCAGGAATCGAACCCTGGTCCCTGGCCAGAACTCTGCATCAAGGTCTGCCTCTCTAAACATTGAGCCACACTCCTCCATGGGACATGACTTCATGCGGTCCTGTGACCACATCACCCTGATACTGGTGGAACTCCACTTGCCCACACGATCTTCAAAACCAGCTGCACCCTCCACAAAGTAACCAGACTTGCATCTCTACCTATGTGGCTAACATGTTCACTATCTGTGGTCTCTCTTGGCACACCCGCCATATTAGTGGCATGCTTCATAAATATGTCTCTTTGAGAATGAAACATTCACCCTAGAACTCAAGAACCAGGTGTGAAATTCAGTCTTAGACTGTTCTCTCGTGGTGACACCCCTGTCTTTTAAGATTTACTACCCCCCCAGTCCCCTATTAGCCTGTGCGGGGTCCTCCTTTACTTTTTAACTTAACTCTCTTGGCACACTGACAGCTAAGACACCGTCAGACTGGAGGCAAAGAAGCGGAAAAAAGGGGAGAAAGTGTAAGAGGCTTTCTCCATCTGTGTTCACAGGATCGACCAATGACATCCCTGTATCCATTAGGTCTATGCCAACCCTGCTCCAATTCAGGAGTGGAGGACACGCCTCTTTAAAGACCACTACATCATGATGCAACTGCAGTCCACGTTCACGCTTAGAAACCAGCTGCCCTGCCAATCACAGGCTGGCTGTATCTTTGCCTTGGACATTGCTCGGGCTCTACTGCTTTTTGGCTGGGTTCAAGCTGTATAAATACCACATACATACTCCTTCGCCATCAACATACATACAATCCCCCTCAAGTGCCCTCTTTGACTTTCCATGATACACTCATACTTAACCTATGAGCAGTGGACTGGGAGCTAAAACCAGCCCTGGAGAATGAATACCCATCGGCACCTTATTGAACCAACTGAGTGTAGCAAATTGGTCCAAGAGGAATGAGCAGGAGGGTGTAAATTATATAAAATGTCTAGAAAAAAAACGTGCGTTTTCTCAGGGCTAGATCACAGAAGATGCCTCAATCCATCCTCCCCTGGTCTTCAGCCCCCTGGGGTTCTCCTTCTGTCCCATATGGCCAGGTGCAGCCCTGCCTCTGAGGTCACCGAATAGGGTTGGCCTGGCCACCTTGAATCACCAACGTTAACACAATCCCAATTCTAGCCTCCAAGGGGACCCAGGCTCCTAGATATCTCACTGTCCCACAGGCCTAAAACGTCTTACCTCTTTCCCTTCAAGAGCCTGGACTAATCCTGCCTTTCAGCCCAAGGCCAATGAATATTTGTGAGATATGAGACACTTGCACGAGAGGCTCAACAGATTGTGGGAGGGGGGGGGTCATTTTGCATTAGGCTACTTCTTTGAGAGGGAGACTCTTCTAGAGGACTACCATTCCATTCACCACTTATCAAAGCTTTTTTCTCAGTATCTGGAGCACAGAAGGGCAGCATCGCTGCTTATTAGTGTTATCTACCATTACCCCGCCTACATCTCTCTTAGAACGTATACCCGATAAAATGACATGAAAACTGATCTTGACACAAGTGAGACAGGGGTTCAGGGCAGTACTAAACAGAGCATGTGTGGTGGCGCAGTGTGTATGGGCTGTGGCAGAGAGCTGGCTGGGCAGAAAGACACAGTCGCAATCTGAACAGGGCGAGAGATGGTGTGGAGGCCTGAAGCACCAGTGACGTGCCTGAAAGGGGCTTGTCCAGGGCAAACCTGGCTAGAGTCTGCCTTGGGGTGTATTCATCACTCATTTTAGCGTCGTCTTACTACTCTGTATAGCTGTATATATATATATATATATATATCACACCTTTAACCACTGGGCGGCCGTGTTCTACAAGGCCCAGTTCACACGGTTACCTCTAGGGTTGCGGAATCCACCAAGCGGCTAGCCGATGCACACATTTACCGCACGGGTTGCACGACTCTGCGGGCACTGTACAAACAAAACTTTAACCCACGGTTTGTTGGACCCCGCAGACACCCGTGCATAGTCAGTCCAGGATAGCCGGACTTTGCAGGATCCGGTGTACAAAGTCAACATGCCATTAACCCTCGGTAGCCGGATTCCATAGGTGTACGCCTGTAAGGTTACCGGACTCTGCAGGGACCATGTCCACCTCTCATCCTTAGGCTGGCGGAATCTGCAGGGCAGTGTCCACCTCTCATCCTTTTGCTGCTGGAGGCCATGTCGGCGATTAGCCGGGCTTTCACACAGCCGTGCTCAGCGCTTCAAAGGCGGCTGGGGCGGAGGACTCGGCGACTTCTTCCGGCGGGGATCAGAGCGAAATGGCATAACAAAAGCGCCGCCATTCTCGCATTCGGGGGCGTGTTTTTGCAGTGACGTCGAGATTAAAGAACAAGATTACAAAAATTGCAAAAACGCCCCGAATCCGTTCAAGACAGGGCTTGAACTGAGTGACGCCCCTGTCCTCCAATGGCTGGCCTCCGTTTTGGAAGCCAGCCAATGGAGAAGAGGGGCGGGTTCAAGCCCCACTCTAGGAAAATCATAATATCCTGGCTGCGCGAACACTGCTGCGCAGTGTACAACGCTAGGCCGAGCCCTAAAGAAGTATATTGAACGAATGCTAAGCAAACATGGACAAACCCAATGCGCCTGGTCTTTGTAGAAGATTTGTACAATGTCAATGTGCCAAAGGAATGCAATGACATTACTGGGTCTGGCACTACAGTGGCAGGTGTCCAGGAGAGATTATGAAATAATACAGAACAAAAAAAATACTAAGAAATTGGCTTTGAATCCACCCCATTCAACTACTGCTTTCTTGAAATGTCATTCAAAGACAGCATGCATAGAATGCTGCAAACAGTAACCTTCAGTCTGCTTAGCCGTAAATGTTTGAAGCAGTTTGCGTCAGCCCACAATACAGCCATTTTGTAACTGTAGTGCCTATTTACACAAGGGCAGAAAAAAAGACCCCGTCCAACTGTTACCTAGAGCCTCACCCCCTGCTCAATGTTAGGATTCTGAAGGAGCTTGCTGGCAAGTATTCCATAGTGAAAACTAATCATGGCGATGGCAAATATATCTGGTTATTTCTCTGCCTGGCTTTATGATGGTGGTAGCTGTAGAGTGAGTATCAAAGCTAATGAGCAGTATTCGCCCTCTCTGCTTCTACTGGGAATTAGACTGGAAGAGAACTTGCTTTTGGAGAACTGGGAACAGAGCAAAGAGTAATGGCCAGATCACTTTCATGCAAATATAAAGGTCGGTATTTATCGGTATTTCGCTTCATCATTTTAGAGGCTTCACTAGACATGTAGAAAATAAATAGGCCACAAAGTTAGTTATAACAAGTATGGAGCCAGGTAATTCTAAAATGTAACACTTTGTTGCCATTATGATGCTCTAGAAGTGCACCCTTTGACGTATAGTTATCTCAACCCCTGTTCCTTTACCCAGTTCCCTGCTATCACCCCCAGTACTCTCGCTGAGCTCACTACTCGTATTAAATCAGGTTCTCCCAAGGACTGTTGTCCACCTCCCGTCCTTAGGGCAGTCTTCTCAGCTCTACCTGACAGCATTCTCCCCCTTTTGAACACTTCCCTAAGCACTGGTACGGTTCCCTCCGTGTTCAAGCAGGCCATACTAGTTCCCCTCCTAAAAAAAGCCGGAGCTGATCCCGCCAACTCTGCCAATTATAGGCCCATCTCCCTCTTGCCTTACACCTCTAAACTTCTGGAGGCCCATGTGACAACTTGCCTGTCTGCATTTATAGAGAGTTCTGGCTTCTTGGAACCTAACCAAGCCGGCTTCAGACCAGCTCACTCTACTGAGGCAGTTATTCTAAAAGTCATTGATACTCTCTGGGAGAATGCCGACAGAGGGTCCCCACAGGCATTGGTCCTCTTGAATCTCTCGGCCGCGTTCGACACGGTGGACCATGACATCCTTCTCCACCGTGTCGGACAGGCGGGCATCCAGGGCCCTGCACGGGAATGGATTAGGTCCTTCCTCTCGGGCAGAGTCCAAACAGTCCATCTAGGCCCCTTTACTGCAACCCAGGTACCCACCACCTGTGGAGTCCCTCAGGGATCCTCCCTCTCACCATTACTTTTTAATTTATACCTCCGACCGTTAATTCATTCACCAAGTAACTGGAACTGCACTGTCATCAATTATGCAGATGACATGCAGATTATTTTTCCATTGGACACCCTTGATGCTGCATCAAACTTCCAGGCAGTAATACTACACATCCAACAATGGATGATTTCCAACCAGCTCAAATTAAATCCGGAGAAAACGGAACTCATCCTGCCTGGCACTAGCTCGGCACACTGGGGGCCACAATTTTGGCCAAACGAGCTGGGCACTCCTCCCATTCCGTCGAGTGCGGTAAAAAGTCTGGGCGTTACTATTGACAGTGACCTCTCTCTTGAAACCCATGTTGTGCTATTATCTCAGCCAGCATGTTCCAGCTACGAAAAATCCGTAAAATTTCTCACCTGCTTTTCCATGAGACCTTGGTACAAATCGTCATTTCTCTTGTTCTCTGCCGCCTCGACTTCTCCAACTCTCTTCACTGGGGCCTACCCAGGTCCCTGCTCCATCTGGTGCAGAACCAGGCAGCAAGACTCATCTGCAAAGCCCCCAAATGGCAATCTGCAAGACCCCTTTTGTCCAAGCTGCACTGGCTGCCTATTGAACAAAGGGCTGCCTTCAAAATCGGCTGCCTAATCTACAAGGCCCGGCAGACCAAGTGTCCGGCCTTCCTGAAATCCCTCATCAACCCACACTGCCCGGCTCGTAACCTCCGCTCTGCCCATCTTCACCTGCTCACCATCCCGGCAGTCAAGTTAAAAAAACTGGGTGGCTGTAGATTCAGCTTCCTGGCACCCAAGCTGTGGAATTCTCTCCCCCTACAAATTAAAACTTCTGACACTCTGCTGAGTTTCCGAAAGAGCTTAAAGACCTGGCTCTTCTCGAACTCCCACTAGCTCTCAGTCTTACCCCAATCACAATCTCAGCGCCAGGAAACCTCTGGTGTTAGTGCGCTTTATAAATTCAGCTTAACATTAACATTAACATTACGTTTTAGAGAAAAACTGAAAAATGCACTACCAAATTAGCCATTTATCATTCTGTACTTTAATTTGAGATACTCATTAAATACCTAAAAGCATAAGTACTTCCCAATTTCTGTAAAAATAGTGCATACATGGTTGTATTATATTACATTTTCAGCATAAAAATGAAATGCTACTAAAGGATATGAGGTATATAAAATGCTACCTAGTTTACAGTATACAGTGAAATACTTTAAATGTATGTTAGCAAAGTACCCGGATATAACTGTAGAATCCTCTCATTAGAGGTAAGATGGGACGACAAGTGGCTTTATTCCTACCCCAAGTCAACATAAAGGAACCCAGGCATCATCGAATGATGGTTACAAATGATTCCACACAGCTTCCCATTTTACAAAACATAAAACAATTGTGCAGTCACCTCACACAGCAAAGAATAAAAAAAATCCCCCTTTTAAACTAATGAACACTTTATAGGAAAGAAATATAGTCAAGACTCCAGCCACCAACACAGACAGGAAAACTACATAAACTCTTGGAGATACTTGGGACGTGTGCAGGTTCTCTTTAGTCTGACACGTCCTTCCAACTGTACCCCTTCATACCCACCACAAGACGGTCACCCTTGCTTCCTCTTCTCACTGTCCTTCATCCAGACCAATCTAAACACATTTCACATATCTCCATCAGATGTCTTTATGTTACTCTTAAACAGCTTCACCACTTGCCGAAGCTCAGAATACTTCAACCATGGTCTTGAAAGAGATTGGCTGTGAACTCAACGACCCACCAAAACCTTCAAATCCTTGGCGGCACACCTGTCTTTTCCTTTCCTGCATCATCTATTCTGTGCTACACTCCATTTAACCCGGAAGCTGAAGTTCAGTTTTCTTTCATTGAATTATTCGAAGGGAGATCATCCCGCTGTAGTAGGAGGTTCCAAACGGTTGGCTTTCACCAACTGGAAACTCATTTTGATAGTTTTGTTAAAGCTCTCCAACATCCCACTGGTTTCTGTATTGTAGAGAGCTAATTGTATTGTAGAGAGCTAATTGTATTGTGCAATATCTCAAACCGACTCAGGAACTAATCCACTTCACTGAAACTGAACTGCACTCCTTTGTCCGTTAAGGCACTGTTGGGAACCCCTTCAAGTCTTCACAAAATCTCTTGGAAAGAAACCACACCCTTGGATGAAATATCACCCACACATGGAAACACTGGCCATTTCGAAAATAAGTTTACTGCGACAAGTAAGGTATGGAGCTCTCACAATGGCCAATGCTATCTATTGCCAGGGCCCATCTGGTAGATTCCTAAACACTATGGGAGCCGCCCTGACTTTGTGTATCCTGTCACTCTTCAGGCACTCACCACACTCCCTCTTCCTCTCTACCTGCAGATCTAGTCCTGGTCACCACAAAATATGAACAAATTCTAACCTTGCTTTTACTATGCCAAGAATTTGCCTGGACATGAACCAAATCTAAGAAGATCAATCCATTATGAACCAAGAATTATCTTTTAACCACCAAGAATACACAAATCTACCTCTACAAACACTTCTTATCCACCCATCCCTCCTTAATAAATACACCACATAACCCAAACATTTTTCCTGACCAACCTCCCTTCTCCAAACATCCTCTGATCCAGCATCCTTTGTACCACACGCTACTCCAACCATACTTCAACTTTATAAACCCCTCACCACCTTTTTGAATCTTCACAAACCATAAAAGACAAATCGGTAACACTGTTGCTGGTCCCCAAATGTATTCCTTTCCACATTTTTAGTCCTCTAATGCCAACATCCCTCTTTTTTGTTTCTGGTTAAGACTACAATCAAGCCTTTCCTTGAAAAAGGCTTCTGGTGTAACCTAATGCAGAAGTTAAATAATATTTGCATCGCCAGTCATTTATCAATACCAATTCAGTGGGATTTCTCAGAATTCTCTCGCCCATCTCCAACAACACTTCCTCACAGACCACACGCAGTCCCCCCATGAAATTTTTTATCTATGCCCCTGCAACATTTCTTGGAAGACCCCTTCTGATCACACTTGTTGATGTTTGCTGCTAAGATGATGCTCACTCCCGATAAGAAATGTTGATCCAGCTTCTTGATGACCGCTATAAAGTTATTCAAGGTTTGGTCACCAGCCCGCCTCAATTTTGGCAGGTTCTCCAAACCTCACGCAAGTGCATTAATAAAGCAAGCTTCATTTCTGCATTCAAACCTTTTGAACCACACAGTTATGACTTTGTAACCATCCATGTCTTCCTTAGCAAAAGAGAATAAAAGAAAAAGAACGAACACTCCATACCCTCCTAAATACCTTCTCTAAGAGTGTAACAGTGAAAATAAACTTGGAAAACCCACTCGTCTGTTTCTAGGATTGGCGTATCCCAAGTGCACTGGAGACACTTGCTGCAGATCGCTCACTAGAAGGACGAAACACTGACCTGGATCCTCTGATACCCTTCAATGCAGCTGCCATCAGACTCTACACTACTACAGAGAACTGTGCAAGAAAAACAAATGCCCCTACACAAATGTGACGACTTCAACAACTCAATAGTATTATGTTTGTTTGAGACTCACAATTGTGCTGGTTATGCTTTATTTTTACAGTAATAAACATTAGACTTCCAATTATAATGACAACCCAGAGCAAATTTTAAATGAGCTGTGGAGTTATTGCTTCACCTTTAGAACTGTGGTCTAAGCTGTTTCTGATAACAATTTGTTTTTAATTTCTATGATATGCCCAATTCTAGAATCTTTTTTTAAGAACTTGCAAACAACTCACCATAGAGATCATCAATATTCTTACCAGGATATTCTTATACAGGGTGCTAAATCTACTAAAGATTGCATGTTTTCTTAATTTCCATTCACCGGTTTAGAAAAGGGGATGTCTGAGGTTCACCTACAGTGTTAGTGGCGGATAACACTGTTCCCTCCACAGACAAAACATGTGTGACACATTCAATCAAAAGAGTCTAATTGTCTTCTGCACAATTATGTTATCTAATTCCATTAGTGCCAAGAGAGACGGTATCACTTTATCACGATACCACTGCATGAAACTTTAAGGCTGAGTTAATAAGATAAGCTTCAGTTGCTCTGACCCACAGTGACACAGAAAGCAAAGTATTTAATAATGTAGAATGCTGTCACGGTTTCAGGGCAGTGTTACCGCACCGAACTCCGGTGGGGCCTGTATAGTATTGCCCTAGCAGGTAGAGCAAGTGGCTGCACAGAAACAGCAAAGCTGTTATCCACCAAACTTTAAGACTTGGACCTCTTTATATAAGGCCCGCCACAAAGCCGAGCACAGCCGAAGGGCAAGATCAAGCCTGTTTTAAATGCGCTGAGAATAGAACACTTAACTTAAAAGTCAAGGCAAATATATTTTTGTTAGTTTTGAAATATATATATACACATTGCGTTTGACTGTATGGTTATAGATCGACCATTATGCATTACCAGCAGAACCCCCCACCAACCAATCACTAAAGTTCATTAAATTATCTTTTGTGTATGGATTTGGGAATAGCATTGGTGTTCAGAAGTTCTCGTCAATGATAGATTTCTGCACGTTCGCAGGTTAGAATATTTTATTCATCCACCCTCAAAATGTAGATCTTTTCTTCATCTCTTTCCTGGTGAAGCCTATAACCAGCAAAGTGGTACCATCAGGTTTACCCAGAGCCCTCTGCCTTGCCTTCCACCGCAGGTACTTCCCCAATGGACTATAGCATCTTTTAATATATTGAAATCCCACTCTATCCTGTGCCTCTGTTGATGCGCTGGTGCAACATACTAATTGTGAGAAATTGGCCTGGTATATGCTGTCCACTAATTAAAGTGGGCACCTTGCACCAGCCCAAACCACCCTTATGATGATTTAAGAGGTCAAAGATAACCTTAGAGGGGGCGTGGCCAAGCAGCATGGCCGACAGGACGTGAGCTCCTCTGGCTCCCGGCAAATCGGCCCAGAAATCCTGCCCAGACATCTTGTAGGGGCTCATAACGGGCGAAATTAGCCACTTCACGGCCCCCTGACACCTGGGGGCAACTCCTGGGGTGATATCAGGCATCTCGTGCCTAGTGACGCCGAGTAAACTTCCTGCACAGCGGAGTCCCGGCCTGGGAGCTGCCTGAGACCGGGGACTGAGGCCTGCGATCGGAGGAGGACGGCGCAGAGCGTTGAGGGCCCTGCGGAGTTCCGGGGGCTTAAGACCCGCATCGGCGGCGCCGAATTAACAGATCCTACCCTCGGCGAGTGTCCGAACAGGGCATCGCCACGGGAGTCCCGGCGTGTGCCGTGGGAGCCCACCCTGCCGGTTCCACGGCGGTTGTGGGCAGACCCTGAGAACCGCCCGTGATTGACTGAGACCCCCGGCCCTGCTCCTGGCTCCCGGGGGGTCGTACCTGCTGGGATCCTGCCCGACTGCGGGGACCCTCGGAGGGGGGCTTGTGTGTGCCCAGGGGGACCAGTTGAGGGGCAGTGGAGGCGGCCCGTCGCTGGGCAGGGCCCCGGATTCCGGCCGGCGCCTCCAGAGGGGTGGGGACCGAGGCCTCCTGACGACGGCGTTTGCGGCCAGAATGGGCCATCGAGCGGAGCCTGCAGGGGGCCTGCTATCCTCTTGGGCCCTCGGACGTGAGAGGCAGGTGGAGTGAGACTTTTGACAGGGAGGTGCTCGGGCAGCTCCTTGCGCTGGTCGGCGCTGGGGGGAAACAGCAACCCCGCATGGCCTGGAGGTCACGATAGGCCCAGCTGCACCGCGCCTGGATTATCCTGCAACCGACTGCCACTGGAGCCGGCCTGCAGCACGGGACCCGACATCGAACGGCGGCGGCAGGTAGGGGAGGCCTCAGAGAGTGTGGACATTTAGGGTGGAAGACTGGCGAGGCGGCTCCTTTGAACCAGACCCACTGCCACGGTCCTGGGAACTGAAGTGGGACCTGGCTGCTCACATTGACCCCCCCTGACCTAGTCGGATTGAGCACACAGACTGGGGGCATGCTCTTGAGGCGTTAAGATCAGCGGAAGTGGGGTCACAGCGCCAAGGATTGAGCCGCCGTAGAGTGGGACCGGCGACGTAAGCGCGGATCAGGGGCTTCCTGGCAAGGGGCAGCTAACTGATGGAAGGCAATTGTGTGGGGGCGATCAGTTCTGCTGGCCCTCTGAAGAACCTTGGCAGGGAGGGCACTCTCCTGCATGGACGGGCCCGCCACGGAGAAGACGCTTTGCGGGACCCAAGCGTGGTGCGGCCTATTTGCGGCCACAGGGTGCCTCCTCCCTACTGAAGCGGTGGTGAGTGGAGCAGCGGTGGAGCAGCAGTGGAGCACGGTTACAGAGCTTCTGATGTGGTGGCGATGGACAGAGAGGGATTTCCTGAGGTAAAGGAGCGATCCTGGACAGCCACTGACCCTCTGGAAGTGTAGTTGAAGCCGGTTGGCAAGTGGACCCACGATAAGTTATCCAGGAACCTGAGGACCGACGCTGGCCTTCAGGTAGTACAATCAATAACCGCTGCAGGCCCCGCCGCCAATTGGGGAGTTGGAAAGGACATACGGGGCATCTAAAATGCGAAAAGACAGGATGTCGCGCCCCACGCAACCAAACACTATAACACAATATACCACCCAAAGACTAACATCCCAGCGGATAGCACGGCAGTCGGGCCAAGATGAGGGGGCGGAGGCGCCCGGGGAGCCCTCCCGTGCATAACTACTGAAGGTGATCCAGGGTTCACACTCGGCACTGGAGCGCCAAATAGAGACAGTATCTATAGATGTCAATTTGTTGCGGACGGACTTATGAAAGGTGGCCGATAAAGTCTCCGACGTGGAGGGAAACATTGCACAGCTGCAAGGAGAGGTAGCATCCCTCAAACAAACAGTTGCACAACTCACAGTCACGACTGGAGACCTGGAGCGAAGAGCGGAAGATGCGGAAGGGAGGGCGCGCTGCAGCAACATCAGGGTCTTTGGCGTGCCGGAGCAGGCAGAGGCAGGAAATGCTGAACGCTTCCTAGAGAACTGGATTCGTACACAGCTGTGCCCGAGGGGCCTATCGGAGGTCTTTGTGATAGAGGGAGCCCACAGAGCGCTGATCCCGCCGCCACGACTGGGGCTCCTCCATGGGCCCTGATCGCCAAAATCCTTAATTACCGAGACAGAGATTGTATCCTCAAGGCGGCGAGGAAATCGGCGAACCTCATCTTTGAAAACAGCAGAATCTCTATCTACCCGGATAACACCCAGCAAGTCCAAGAGCAAAGGAAGTCCTTTCTGGGAGTCAAACAAACTCCGGGAGATGAACCTACAGTACATGTTGCTATACCCGGCCAAACTGAAGGTGCTGGCCCAGGGGAAGGCTCATTTCTTTGACTCCCCGGAAGAGGTCTGGGAATGGTTGGAGATCCGAGGGGACGACCTGCCGCCTGGCGAGCGGGGTGGCAATCGCAGGACGTGGGATACTCGAGCACCGAGGAGGCGTATGAACAGACGGCGACGACGATCCGAAACAGCTGAAAGTGAGGAGAGGCGCAGAGTATTGGTGGGAGCTGATGGAGCCTTGCATCTGGAACTGCCGGAAGCTGGCAATGGGACGGCGCCTTCGAAATCCACGGGGACTGAAGAGATATTGGTCCCGGACACCCTGCCGGTCACGGCAGAGGTCATGCCACTGACTGCTGCAGCGATCCCCGAGACTGCGGAGATCGTGACTCCTGAGACGGTGGACCCATCTTGAAGTAGCTGAGTGGTTGGGGACACGGAGTGTATGTTATGGGACAAGATCTCAAACCTCTGTGAGAGAGACTCAGGAAGGAATGGGGGTGCTGCATGACGTATGGAAGGGGGTAGGGGGGTTCCTTCTGTGCATGATATGAGAGTGGAGGAGGGAGTGGTCATGGCTAGGGGACGTGGGAGTACATATTGATCTATGCTAGACAGTATGAGCTTGGTAAAGATGTTTTGAATCTGGTCTTGCAGGGAGTCGGGTTGGGGGGAGGGGGTTTCTTGTTTTTGTTCTAGAGTGAATATTGCCTCGCTGGCTGTGCACGTCCTAGCACCAGCAGGGAAAGGGCATATTGGCATGTTTGGTTGTTGCTGGTATATTGTTCGTGGGAGGGGGGCTGGTTCGAAGGGAAGGTTCAAGGGGATAGTTTTAGGCATCGGTTGTATCACAGATCAGGCACCGGAGGGGACTTGCACTGGGAGCGTGAGGTTGTGGTGGGGTAGGTTATGTTTGACACGATGGGTTACAAGTTTATGATCTGGAAAGTGAGGGGGCTAGGCACATGCACTAAGATACAGGGTCCTTACCTTCCTCCGCAGACATGGAGTGTCAATCGCTTGTCTTCAGGAGACCCACCTGGTGGACGACTGGGCACAGAAGTTAGCCAAAAAATGGAGAGGACAAATGTTTCATGCGTCCTTCTCTACATATGCCAGGGGGGTCCTGATATGGGTGGCCCCGGGGGTACCGTTGGCTATGCAGTATATGGAAGCGGACATTAATGGTCGATACCTGCTCCTCCGGGCTAAACTGGACGGCAGGGATATTGTCATTCTAAACTCCTACGCACCCAACTCCGACGACCCGGCCTTCTTTAGGGCCTTACAAGACGTTTTGACCCACGACCTGGGGACCCCGACACTTTAGTTGGGGGACTTTAATTGCATACTGGACCCGGCCCTGGATAGGTCTCCGCCCCGGGAGGGTACGAAACCCCATATGACTGCGCAGCTCGGGAAGGTCATGGGAAGCATAGGGGCGGTAGATGTGTGGCGCCAACGGAATCTAACGCAGAAGGTATACACTTACTTCTCCCCCACGCACAACACCTACAGTCGCCTAGATAGAGTCTTGGTGGCCAATGCCGAGCTTAATATGTCAGTGGAGGTTACTCACCAGGCTCGTTTTTTGTCGGACCACTCACCGGTAGCTTGCATGGTTCACTGGGGACCGTCGATTGTTTGTCCACGTACTTGGAGGCTCCCGGGGGATATACTCAAATAAGAAAACCGCACGTGGGAGCGGCTATTGGGGACTATGTGGACCTTAACTGGGGACAGGTGGGCTTATCCGTGGCCATTAGATGGGAGGCCCTGAAGGCCGTGGTGAGGGGCGCTTGTATGGGGGTAACCTACGGAGTTCGGAAACAACTCCTCAGAGATCTCCGGACAGAAGAAGACGCCCTCCTGCAGGCTCAGCTTGTAACAGACCCCAGTGCCCCACAGCAGCGAGAGGACAGGCAACCGTGCTAGGCTGCATGACGTTCTAGATAGACCTGATAAATACACCCAGGGCCAATACAGGCGGCGCCTTCACAGGGAAGGCGATAAGTCGGGACGGCTCGTGACATGGATATTGAGGAGAGAGCAGGCCCCCGAGCGCATAGTCGCCATGGGGGACCTGACCGGCCAGGTGGTGTACTCGGAACAGGCCGTCCTTGGGGTGCTCCAATCCCATCTGCAGGAGGTCTACGCGGCAGACTCGGTCGTGTCGGAGATATCTTATCTCCCCTACTTGCAGGGCTTGCATATGCCGACCCTTTCAGATCTGGACAGGGAGGAACTGAACGCAAGCCTGACGTTAACTGAGGTCCGGGTGCCATTGGCCCGCTTACCGCGAGCAAAGTCGCCGGGTAGTGACGGATTCCTGTCGGAGTTTTATCAAGAATACCAAGATGTATTGGCTCCGCTCCTCCTGCAGGTCTTTCATGAAGCGTTTGAAAGCAGAGAGCTCCCACGCGGCATGGCCCAAGGGGAAGTATGCATGATCCTAAAACCAGGGGGGACAAGCATGACCCCTCCTCATATTGTCCGATTACCATGATAAATTCTGATATCAAAATTCTGACCAAGTTATTGGCCACAAGGCTGGCGCCCCACATGGAGCACTTAGTACACCAAGATCAATGTGGTTTTATTCCCGGGCGGAACACGGCTATGAATCTACGACGTTTGAATCATATCCAGCATGAGGTGCAAGGGAGGGAGGAACAGACGGTATTGGTCTCCATAGACCTGGCCAAGGCGTTTGATACAGTTGATTGGGGCTACTTGCAGGAGGTCCTTCGGAAGTTGGGCCTGGGGCCCAATTTCAGCCATTGGATTAGTATCCTATGTAGTTCCCCTCGTGCCAGGGTGCATCTGGGAGCCGCGAGATCGGAGGAGTGGCGGCTGGGACGGGGCACGAGACAAGGTTGCCCCCTCTCGCCGCTACTTTTCGCCCTCGCCATTGAGCCGTTTGCCGTCATGCTACGAACCGAGATGAGACAATGGGTTATTCAGGTGGGTGACACGTGCAACATATTGTCGCTATATGCGGATGATGCCTTGTTTTACCTGACATCCCCAAGGGAGGCGCTCCCGAGATTATTACATCACCTGGACCGTTTAGGTGTCGGGATTGAGACTCAACCAAAGTAAGTCCCTTATTTTCCCGCTCTCTGGATTTGAAGCGGTTCCCCAGGAGGACTTGCCAGAGCTGGGGCTGCGTTGGGAACAGACTAGTTTTCGATAACTAGGCATTCATGTGGCCTTGTCAGAGGAGCAGTCACTCGCCCGCAATATAGACCGGGTCATTACATCTCTCCAGCAATACGTGTCCTTCTGGAACACTCTCCCTCTGTCCCTAATGGGGCTTCTGGCCATATCCAAGATGGTGATGCTGCCAAGGACACTGTATGTCCTTCAGAACACATTGTGCCTGCTTCCCCCTAGGGTCTTTAGGACCCTCAACACGCTGCTTACATCCCTGATCTCGGCGAGTCGGCGAAGCAGAGAAGCCCTCCTTACTGTTGTGCGCTCCTTTGAGTAAGGGGGACTGGATGCCCCGCACTTTGATCTTTATTACTACGCAGCACAGATACTCCCGGCGTCACGATGGTTTGCAGACGCGGATTTATGGGAGACACGTTTACTTGCGGGAAGGGCGGCAGTGCAGGAGCTTCGGCTGGCACTGATGGAAGGGGCCGGAGCTGACGTCGAGCTACCCTACGTGGTCAGACACACAGCGAGCGTATGGCAACGTTTTATAGAAAGGGTCCTACGGTCGGCCCCCTTCCATAGGGATCTACCGATCTGGATACTGGCCCCTATAGTAGAGTTAGAACGTCAGATGTCCTTCCGGGAGTGGAGAGATGGGGGCTGTGAAGTCTTGGCAGATCTATATCCCTCAGAGGGCTTCGTGACCTATGAGCAGGCAGAGGAATCATTTGGCCTAAGTGGCGGACAATACTTACATTACCAGGGGTTGCGTTCTATTGTACGATCGGTTTGGCCGCAGTGTCCGGAGATTCCCCTGATGACCCATACCTTACAGATCATATTGTCCTGTGGCAGGGGACGTAGATTGATAACCTTGCTGTATTCAGCTATGAAGCGGGAGTCTGCCCCTCCGGTGCCCCCGGCATGGGCGGCGGACCTAGGGGCACCTCTGGATCAGAGGCAGCGGACGCGTATAGGGGCCTTGACGCGGCGGGTGTCCTATAATGCGCGCTTTAAACTTATCTATTTCAACTTCTTGCACCGCACCTACCTTACCCCGAAGTCGATGAGCCGCTTCTTGGAGAATGGAAGGGGCAATTGCCCCAGGTGCAGAGCAGTGGAAGCGGGGCTCTTACATCTGGCCTGGGAATGTCCGTTGGTGGGGAGTTTTTAGTCAGTGGTTGTAGCTCGTGTACAGGCTACCACAGGCCTCTGAATAGAGCTAACACCCATTGCCTGTTGGCATTGGGTCCGAAGCCAAAGAAACAGAAGATTCCATACAAGTTGCTGCAATTAATGCTAGTGCTGGCTAGGTGCAGGGTTGCCATCACATGGATGGGACAGAGGGCCCCAGATGTAGATGCATGGCTCAGGCATGTGAGGGAATGGACACTTGCAGAAGAAACACACATGCAACATACTAGGAAGGACGAGAAATTGCAGGAGGGCCTGATGGCGTGGCGAGTGATGTGCACAACAGGGTTGGCGGCAGAAGGGCACTCGTCACCCAGTGACTCTGAGGGGTCTAGTGGCGATTTATTCTCTGACCACGAGTCTGAGGGGGAGGGGGAAGGGGCCAACTGAGGGGTTATTCGAACAGTGCATGGAGCGGGCCTGGCCTGCTTTCCTCACACCGTTACATGTAATCTGCTTGTCACACTGCTTCACTGCATGAACTTGTGTGCTTAGCATTAATTAAATGAAAGGAGAACCACACAGTAGTTATAAAAATATGTATTTATTTATATAATACTCTCTAGTATCTTCTACACGAAGATCCAATACAAAGCATACAATACAAAGCAAAGAATACTGCAATAATGCAGCACAGAAACAATTGTAGGTAGCACAATACACAGTGGGCTCCCAGGGGAGACCAAACCATATACTAAAATAGTGGTATAACAACCACAACTCAAGTTGAGACAATGTCTAGATATTGTAGAATAGCTGGGACCCCAAGGAACCACCCAAGGACAGGTGCAGTGTGGAAACACCCCAGTGCCCCGTTCAATTCTATGGGAAGGCGCGGTTGCAGTTTTAAAGTTTAAGGACCCTTTCCGATGGACTACGAGGAAACCCCTTTGAAGTTAGGAGGTTGGAGAGCCACCCCACCTGTGGATACCATAGTACCAGAGTTACCTATCCCAGGGAAGCTGGAAGCATAGGCCTGAAGTGGTGTCACAAACCGCCGTCAATCGCAATGGAGGACTTCAACGTTGAACCGCAGCCGGGAACGAGGAAAGTCTCTGTTGGAATCCAAGAGTGGATTCTTGTTGCAAGGAACCTGAAAGCAGAGGGGACAGAGTCTGGGTCACTTAAGGGTGAACAGAGGCTCGGTAGACGAATGCCCACCGATGTGGGGTGCTTCAGGTGCGATGAGGGGTTCTTGACTCTGCTGCCAGAGGGACCAGGAGATGTCAAGGACGACCAGGAGCCGGATACGAGCTGTCCTACAAAGGATGTTAAGTGCTGAGAGGTCGGTGTCTGGCTGGAGCACCAACAAGCCTTGCCAGCTGCAACCCACACAGAATGGTCAAGAAGGTTACGGTTTAGACCAGCATAGTCCAAGAGACTCACCAAGCACTGGGGAGTCAGGGCACGTCTGGAGCAACCAGGGAAGCCCAACAGAATTAGAGTTGACCCTCAAGGGGACCCAAAGGCCGAAGGTACAGGAGTCGCGAGGGGACCTCAAGCAAGATCACAAAGTAGCAGCCCACGGAGCACTCGGTGTGAGGAGGCCGGAGTTCTTTGGAGGAAGTGATGCCAGAGGTCAGGGCTACTCGGAGCCCAATGCACTAGCTCGGGAGTCGCCAACAAGCTTATGCAATTGCAAGAGTACGCGGAGCACAGGGGTTCGTGTATTGCAGCCCCCACAAAGGATTCGGTCCTCAAACTTGGTGAGAGGGCAGCTCGAACCTTGACGGACTTGGAAACCCACCTCCTCTGTTGCTGGAGACGCTTGGTCTGGTTCCTGGCAAGCGGCCGAGTCACGTCCCGGAGGAACTATCTCCCTGAAATAGGAGACGTTGTCCCAGTCATCCCCTACGCCCCTCGGGAGCCCCGTGAGAAAAACGGACCTGCTGCTAACTGCCCGGAGGAACAATCTCCCTGAAACAGGAGACGTTGTCCCCGTTAACCCCTACGTCCCTCAGGATCTCTGTAAGAAAAACGGACCTGCTGCTAACTGCCCCCTACTCCGGCGAACTTTCCACTGGAACCTAAGATGGCGTGCATCGTTTTTAACTACAGATGTACCCTACTGATTGAATAGGAGAGAATCCCCATTAGAACCTAAGACGGGTGCATCTCCTAAACTACATGCGCATTGTATTGAATAGGAGAGTTTTTGCACTATCCTAATCTATACTCCAGGAATCTATGAGAGTAACGTGCCTTCCCCCCTGCCATTCAAGAATCCCTATGTAGTGTGACCTCTATTAGAGGAAACCCGCTATCATTTGTGGCCTCTTGCCCCACTCCCCTCCGCCCTGATGAAGGTGTAGCCCGACACACCGAAACGCGCGTCGGCGCTTGTTCCATCTCTGGAACCTACAAAAGTGGGACTGTATACCACCCTGTCTCTTATCCATCTTAAACATCGGTGGCAATTGTGTGAAGTGTAGTATGATTTTTTATGAATGTCTGTGTGAGTGTTGGTGAGAGTAACTACGTGAGTATGGGCCCTGTCTAGTATCTATGTTATTCCACTTAAGGAATGTGTTTTACTGTGTATTTATAACTTTAAATTGCCTAAGAAAATGAGAAAAAAAGAATGAATTTTCATAATGTACAATAAAAATATATTTTGATATAATTCCTCCTATTATGTGTCTTTGAAATATCCCTTTGGGATCAGAGTGATACATAAATTTTGGACCTATTTTAGGCCACCCTTAATATCCCCTCGGCAGGTTCCCTCTGCTCTTAAGCTTGAGTCCTCAGAAGCTCAGGTGCAGCAGACCGGTCAGTTGCGGTGAGGTGCCTGCGGTTGCAGGGAAGAGACTCCTTTTATTCAGTATTTTTCAACATCTATATGGCCCCACTTATAGAACTGATAGCATCATTCACCATCAATACCACATCATATGCAGATGTCACTCGGCTGATTGTAACAATAGATAAACACTCTACCAATGCTGAAGTATACTTTCAACATGTTTTACACTGTTGTAAAAAGTTGCAATGGTTACCTATACACAAAAGAGTGCTATTTAAGATACTTGTCATCACTTTTGTCTTCATGTATAGACTGTTCTAAAACCAATATATGGACACTAATGTAAACATATAAGGTTATCTAAGTTGTGTGTGTATAGAATGATTTGTTATTTTTAATTGAACGTAACCCAAATAAAAAAAGAAGGTAAATTCTCAAAATCACAAACCAATGTGTGAGGAAACAAACCCTTCTGAAACATGTTAGTGCACAGGTATAGGAGGTGTCAGGTGTGAAGGACTAGAAAGCGTTTTCATGTGCTAACTTCTTAGACAGGAGCGAATACAGACTAATAGGTTGATACTGAAGAATGTGAACAGTCATCACTTAAACTGAAGGGTCATGTCACTCCAGTAACTGTGTAACCAATCAGCTATAAGTACTTCATGCATGGCTTAAAGCTATAGCACAAACTGTAAAATGCAGACTCTAATCCAGGACATAAAACAACGGTCAATAGAATTAACACTAGTTTGTCACCATAAATAGTTTCTGCACGTACCTTTCATGATTTAACGGAGGGGTATAGATACCACACCGCAAGACTTAACATGGGTATGGGTGTTGGTCCTAGCTTCGAAGGTCACCAGGTGGAGTCACACGGGGCGGTCTTGTTGGTGTTGAGCTGCAGGTAGTCGATTCACATCCAGTCTGCTTCCATGGTCATACAGTTGGTTGAGTTGGTTCGGGTGGTGGTTGTCTTGTCCGTTAAGGAAAGGATGAGTTGGTGTCATCAGCGTAGGAGATGATGCTGATTTCTTGTGATTGGACGATGTTGGTGAGCGGTTTCGTGTATGGTGAAAAGGTGGGGTTAAGGGGGGATCCCTCTGGGACTCCGCATATCAATTTCTATGTGTCTGATGTGAATGGTGGAAACCTGACCCTTTTGGTTCTTCCTGCGAGGATGGAGTAGATCCATTTGAGAGTGTATGCCAATCTTGCGGAGTGTTCAGATAAGGGTATTATGGGAGACAATGCCGAAGGCAGTGGAGAGGTCGAGCCGGATGAAGGATGCTGTTTCTCCTCGGTCCAGGATGATTCATATGTCTGTGGTGCTGTTTCGGTGCTGTGGTTGTTTCTGAATCCTGATTGAGTGCTGTTTAGAAGATGATGAAGTTCGAGGTGGTTTAATTGTCTTCTCAATCACTTTGGCTGAATAGGGGGGCAGGGAGATAAGTTGAAAGTTGCTCAGTTGATTTGGGTCGGGTGTGGGCTTCATGAAAATGGCATGATTTCTGTAAGTCTCAATTCATACAGGAAAGTGGCGGGTATGATGGAGGTGTTGATGATGTGGATCAGGGTGATGCTGACTGGTGATGTTCCCAGTTTGTAGATGTAGTAGGGACATTGGTCCATGGAGGCTCTTGAGTGAATGGTTCATACGATTGCTGCTGTGTCGTTTTTGGTGAGGGTTTTCCATTCGGTAAGGTGGGCATCTTGGTTGGTGGTGGGTGGGTTAGCAACAAGTTCTCTGGAGCTGGGTTGGTGTGCGAAGTTGCTGTAGATGTTTGCAATTTTGATGTGGAAGCTGGTGCTGGTGTTGAAGGGAAGGAGTGATTGATACAGAGCTAATTTGAGCCGGTGCCTAATTGTTGGCACCAGCACTTATGACAGTTTGTATAATTTAGAGATGAGCAGAAAAGCAATTGTTTATTAATTCAGTATGCATTAAAAACAACTAATACCTGCCACCAAAGCTTTTTTATAGCTTTGGGGGTCTGAAACAGGCTGAATATTCACAGTTGTAGCAGTGTGCGGGTATGTAGTTCTGTAGGTACTGTCACTGGTAATGCTGGCAGTGGCAATGGGTTGTGCAAGCTACAGAGGCCTCCTGACTAGAGCCCTGGCACTTATTTTTTTCACAAATTAAGCACTGGATTGACAGCTGACAAGAATCAAATTACTTACCTGTAACTACAGTTCTCCAGCGTTCGTATCTTTCAAAGATTCACATGATTGAATTATTTGAAGTCATGAGGCTGGGAATCTCGGGTTGTTTAAAACCGCAATAAATATTATTAAAATGGCTGTGACCTAAGAACAGCCCTTGTTTAGTAACATATTCACATCACTGAAAAGCACCCAAAGTTAAGCCAATCAGGTAATTGTTACGACACTCACACTCCCTCTAGAGGCCACCAGTCCTCAGGTTTTCAAATTTCATATGTGGAAGCAACTAGCGAGCCTCTGAGTAGATAGGTGGGTGAGTTGCATGTGAATCTATGAAAGATGCCAAATCGGGAGAACTTTAGTTACAAGTAAGTAACTTGGGGCCAAACGTACTAAATACTAGTCGCAAACTACCAGTCGCAATTTGCGACTATATTTTGTGACCAAAGTGGTAATTTTGCGAACCGAGCAATTTACAAATAGGCTGGTTCACAAATTTATGATTTCTAGGAGGTCGTAATTTGACCTATCTCATGAATATTAATGAGGTATGTCACAAATTGCAACCTACTGGAAATAGCAGGAAACAAAGGGATGGTGCCCTGATGGGGTCAGGTTACCACCATGGTTGTGACTGCTTTTACATAAAGATTTTTTTTAATGCAAACCAGTTTCCTAAAAAGGAAATCTGGACACGTTAAAAAAAATGAAAGGTATAAGTTCATTTATTGTTATGGTCTCTAAAGCCCAATCAAGAATAAAAAAGTTCAGGATGCTGAAAATACAACAAGACTTGTGAACATGAAACAATGAATGACAGAGACTCACAAGGTAATAAAGAGTGTCACAAACATTACATTTCAATTTTGATGTTTGATAGAACCATTGGTATAAAAAGCACTGAAAGCAACATGAAAAAAAGATGTATACAATGAATGAACAAACCCAGATATTCTTCTGTTGATGTTGTACTGCTCACAGATTTCAGATGCCAGCATTGTTAGTTGGGGTCCAACTAGGCTGTCTAATTTGCGGCAGAATTCTGGAGATGGCAGCACTGAGGCTAGACAGCAAGTTAAAAAAAAGTAAAAAGTTAGTTTGAATCACACAACAGCGTAAGTATCAACTACAAAATGTAAAGATGAATGTACTCACACACATCATAATCTCAACTCCTCACATAAGTGCGAACCAAGAAGCACCATCCTAGCCAAGACTTTCCACATGAAAGTCCTGGAAGTCGAATGGGGCATCGCCGCCCATAATGAATCTCAAAACGTAGGCACGCCACATTCCATAGACAATTGTAATGGCACAAACACAAATTCCTTGTCTCTCTATGCTGTAGGACTGGTAGAAAGACCAGACCCCTTACAGAGACATCCACAGTGACAACACAAAACCAGATAGCAGTCAAGGTAATAGGAAGCTTGTGGAATATGAAAGTGAGCGCACACAACAACCACAAAGACTTAAACAGGACCAAGTCAAGAGCAATATTAAGCCAGATATTTATAGTGTCTTGAAGCCTGGCAGTTTCTGGGCACTCATCACACCTTAGTTGCTGAGACAATTTGGCAGGTAGGTTCAATAGTGTGTGGAGCAGAATACAAGCCCCTTGAACACAGCTGGCATTTCTTCAGATTGTATTTACATGTTCTAAATGCTTGGCCCAAAGAGCCCCAAAAGAAGGTACAGGCATTCAACCACAAACAGGAAATGTTCCACTAAACCCCTCAAGTTCTGAGGTATAGTACACAAAGGGAGAGCATCCAGCATGCACCCTGGGGCCAGATTATGGAATATACTAAAAGATAAGGTAGCACACCTTGAAAAAGACTGGACCTCTAGGGACACACCCAGGATCAGACAGCATAATTAAGCTAAAGAACATGATCATACAAAGAAGGGTTCATAGTGAGGATCATCAAAATGAGGCACTAAATAAATAAAATCACTTAGATATAATGGGTGGCAAAACCCTGCCTGGATTCGACACGTGTTCAAAACGCTAGGCAGTGCATATTTAAATACTTATTTAGTAATCGTTGCCACAGGAATAAAACAAAGGCAATAATGGGGAACCTTAGCAACACATTCAATTTTAAAATTGCACGGCATGTGGAACACAAATGCAGTCATAATTAAAAATGTGTATATGGGAGCTAGTAAGCCTACTAATTAGGCTCCTCAATTATTTGGTTTAAAAAAAGATGACTGTAAAACGATGCATGTTTCAATATACGCTTCAAGTGAATGTGTAGTCACCAAGAGCTGTCTATTCAACAAACTGATTTTGGAAGGTATATCCTAACTTGAAATGATATGCACCGCATAAACTCTTGCTCAAATACATCTTAAAAGAGTTCCCCAATATATTACTACTGCAGTTTCTCGCTAAGCATAAAAGGAAGTAATGATTGAGCTGGATTCGCTCTCTTTCTGGGACCATGACACACGAGTTTCAGACCTGATCCTTTGCGCATCTTGGTGGTATCAAAAACCGAACACTGGAATCTTCTGTTAAAAAAAACTGATATTCAAGGTACAACGTTAAGGTGTAATTTCAGGTTTCAGCACCGGCTGTTGATGCCAAGAATGATGATGTGGTCGTTTTGTGCTTGCATGTTGTGCTGTACAAACAGACCGATTTATCAACAACTATGTAGTAACTGAAATTGATACAAGGACTGAAAAAGCACTGTCCACTTGAGGCTGTCAAGAAGAAGGAACGTTCGAGAAAACAGGTGCAAACTCAAAATTGCTGTGGAGAAGCAGGGCAGTGGGACAGTGGAATCCGAAACACTCAAGATCCATTTGTAGCACACAGCTCATAAAATCCACAAGATTAAAGTATAATAAAATTGCGTGGCTTATGCTTACCGTCAACCATAAAACACACAACTGCACTCATAGCCTGTAAAATAGAAAAAAATGGAAAGGTTGTGTGTGGGCTTCAGTAAAATTTTTGTCATCCTGGTTAAAAAGCTGTTAGAAATCATGCTGGTCCAAGAAAATGCTTTGCATTTTTTGGCTGGATACATTTATTTAGAACTACAAAAACCAGATACACGTTAACTACTTCCAAAATGTACGAAAAAGCTAATGCACCATGCTTTGTATTTATTTTATTTGGTAAGCTAAGTGCATATCCACCTACAACATTACATTTTTCCAAGTTCAAAGGCAAGTTCTTGTTTTCAGACATACTATGGCATGATTTGAGGAGCCATTTTGTAAACATCACCAAAAAGCTGTCAACAGGCTAGCATTTTAGAAAGTCTCAACCCTAATTGGAAAAAACACCCTGTCTGTATTAAGTACAGATCCATCTAACAACAGGTGTCAGTCTACAGCTATCCTCCATCAAGAAGTGAAACACTTGGATGAGATCACCCTTGTCACCAGATACTCTACAACCCAGGGCATTGCTATTCATTACAGCGGGAAAAGGAAATGCACACCCGGTAGCTTCTAAGGCAAAGAAAACTTAAAAAGTAGATAAAATGTTAAAAAAATAGAAATACCACAATGACAATAGGAGGTACCGAATAAAAATGGAAGGATACAGAAAAGAAGGAAATCGACGACTAGCAACTGTATTGAAATCATTGTGTATAGAATCATAGATACTGCTTAAGCAATCAGGCCGGCCGTCTTGGTTACAGATTACCAGCCAAGTAAAGAATGGCCAATGAAAGATGGATATGGTACACAAGGCTGTCCTATTTGGTCTTAGTTTCCTAGGCCAGAAGGTTTCAGGCCACAAATGATGTTCTGCAAAGTATTACATGAAGGAAAGTGTCAAACTCCTCATCCCTAAAATCATCTGCATGCAAGCTGTTGTATTCTCATGTTATGTTATATTGTTCCCTTTCACCTTGTTCCTAGCTGCTCAGCCAGTGTGAGTGTTTAGTGGAATGTTGGTGTGATGGACATGAGTGGAATGCTTGGGTGCCTAGTGTGAGTGTTGCCAGTTGGAAGATGGGCTGAGCAACTAGCAGGCTGCTCCTGGTGGGGCTGTTACTACACATCATATGGACTAAATAAATAACTTTAAAAAGACAAAGCTCGGCTACGTCTACTTTGTCACCTCTTCGCATGGGACAAGACCAGTACACAAGCATTCCAGATACCAATACTATAGCCCTCTCCAGCTCCTTACATAGGAGACACATCTAAGTTTAGGGGCGTCTAGAGTGGGAGGGGGCAGTTAAGGACTTTTTCAACCTCCTCCAAAGCCCCAACACCCTTCGACTAATATAGAACAGTGGTCTCTACTATTTCACAGATGCGTCTGGGACTCCTGTGTGGGTCTACAATAACGACTATTCTGGTCTCTGTGATAAAAAAAAAGATCAGACAACTCTTTGAAGGAAGAGCATAGAAAATAGTTTACTCTTTTTTTCTCCTTATTCTGAGGTTTTGCCTGCACCTCTTTGCTGCTTTGACAGAAAAGGATACATTCGGGTCATTCAGAGTCAATGGTAAAGATGGCGATGGTTGCATTTTCCTGAAGGGAGAACAACAAGAGGATCATGTGGCAGAATGCTCTGGCTCCAAATATTCTCTGCAAAGGTTTGAGAGGGGCAGTGTTTGACTGTAAATCTAAAAGGGGCAAATGTTTATGTAGAAACTTAACATTTCAAGATGGGAACATTTCAAAGAATTATCCCTCTGATCAATCTTGAAGAATTCCTGCTTTCAATGGATGTGGAGGACGTATACTTGACAATTTGCAAAGAACACAGATGACTTCTGAAGGTTATAGTACCTCGTTCTATTTTCATTTCAATGTAAAATCTTTCCTTTCAGTCGGCCATTCCAAAGATGAATGTGGGTACCTTTCAATCCTATTCCTTGGATCACTGGTTGGCCCACGCAGACTCCTAGGATCAGGCAACCTTGCAAATGAAGTCTGTACACCTGACCTTCACTGACTTTGGGTGCTGTATCCAGAGTCTCAAGAGCACTTCATCTCAACCTTTGGACTTCGAAATCACAAGAATTTACCTCTGAGCTATCTCCTTACTTTAGTAATAGGCAGAGAAGCCACCGGCTGGATCTCCCAGCTTTTCAAACATCCCAGCATGGACATCACTTCTAGTTCAGGGGGCAAGGTCAAAATGACTGTGAAGTCACTGTTCATTGGTCATAAGTAGGCTAGAGACAAAGAGGGTACTGAAAAACGATTTTCTTTTTCTTTTCACTTCTCTTTTGTTTCAACACGAAGCGAAGCTGTTCATGTTTTCACAGGCAACACTGTACTTGGGACCACTGTTATGGCACAAGCCAGTCTGGTGGAGACTCGACTCACCGTTCAACCAACAGGTCACAACTTCAGAGCTCAGGATTCACAAGTCCTGGTGGATGGTTTCCAGCACTCCAGAACAGGGGATATCAACTGTGCATGATTACACCTGAGATTTGTTGACAGATGAATCCGTTTACAATTTGGTGCAACCTTGGAGAATCAGTCCACTCGGGTTTTATGATCAGAGACTGATAGCTCTCACTCTTCTCACCTGCATTCTACATTTTGGGGGCGCACTGTGGCAGTGCGATGAGGAATGTAACTATGAAAGCTTCTCCTACCCATAACGTGGGCACTTGCTCCCATAAGTTGACAGAGGCAGGTAATCTTTCAGAAGGTCTTTCGATTGGGAAGTTACTGCTTCCACGATCCATACCAAGGAAGTGAACAATGTGGTGGGGGCTGGGCTACATTTCCCCATAACTCTACTGTCTAAAATTGCCTGCGTGGTGTTAAGGGACCTGTCCAGGAGATTCAGTAATCTTATTCTGGACCGATGTGTACAATTGCCCAGGAGATGCTCAGTAGGCAGAATTTATCAGTTTGGGTACCAAGTCGCTACAGCTGGAGTATCTGAATTTCGGCAAAGGTTTGCTATCGTCAGGTCATCCTTCTAGGTATGGTTTACAGAGAGGGATGTCATACACCGGGACTGCAAGGGTCCTTCTGTAGTTTGGATTCAGCATCGGTTTGGCACCGACTCTGTGAATTGAGATGGAGACAGTCATAGCTTTCAGGGAACCGGGTGTGGGGTGTAGAGTAGAAACATTTGAGAGATTAATCAGACAGATACACTTAAATACAAAAAGACTTTGAAACATTTATCTTCAAACACTTACTGGGCTTTTCACTGAAGCGTCCAGTAGTAAGAACTCTCATCTTTGTGTGGGGCTTACCTGAACCCTTGCCTTTTGCATACTAAAAGGTAAAACTTTCACAAGTTCCTTGACAGGTGCTCTACACATTTTAGATGTTGCTCACCAACAGAAATCTATACTGTTTGTGACGGGGGTACAACTAAAGTGTTACTTCTTTTATCTTGCATAAGAAACATGTAAAAGATTATCTCATGACACTATAAGAGTTTGTTGACAGCTATAATTGTGGTGTTCTCCTTATGTACATTCATGTAGTATGTCATGTTGGCCCCACAACCAGAGTGTAAGAGGCGTGTGTGTGTATAGTGCTGGGGAAGATAAAGGGTGGGATATCACCAATTTGGATGGCCGTGAATGTATGTAAGCCCTAGGTTTGAATGGCATTAAGGTTAGAGACCTGCCATCTCCCATTCCTGTATATACCCTGTGTGTTTCTCTCTCACTATACCCCACTGCAACCATGGTAAAACAAAGTGTAAGTCTGATTTGATCCACATAACTTTAAAGGAGCAGAAGGGCTTCTTTGTGTTCACCTTCTGTGGAGGAAGACAGTTCTACCAGGTCAGCCTGTGGCTTCAGAGGTTAAAAATCATTTTATCAACGCGATCTGCGTGGGTGACTCGTACAAAGTCATTATGGTAGATCAAACAACATGCCCTCCGGTAATACTAAAATGTGAGAGACCAGACAAGGTTACCCGCATTTGCTGTTTTTGAAAGGAGTTATTATAGGCAATAATGCAGAACGGTCTGTCAACCGGTCTGAATCAATAGATCCTTCAGAAATCAATTTAAAGTACAAATTAATTGGAATACTCAACTGCAACAACAAAGTTTGTGTCCTCATGGTAGTGATCAAAGCTACCAAGATCCTGCATGCGGTATGTCTCAATTCTGCGATTTAATATTTTGAAATGTATCTCTTCTGTTTAATTACGTTAGCATTGACCAAGGCCACTGCATACCTTTGACAAACAGGAGTGCTCTCTGACACTGGCAAACATCATACTTGATTACTTGACATTTACTGGCAGCGAGTCTTATTTGAGTGTATGAAGCTATTTTAACCAATAGCACAGAAGAGAACAATGGGTGTCTCTATATAACTAGCAATACCACCGGGTATCAAACTAGCATTAGTAGTCTTTTAGTAAAATAGGCAGCAAATAAATAAAATTAAAGTGGAGGAGTCCACCGTTTTCCTTAGGAGAATGCAGTGGCACTTTCGAACGATGGAGTTGCTGAATACCAAGGCAGCTAGTCTTGATTTCACCTTGTGCCTGTTTCTTCCACCAAGTTTAATTTCGAGTCTCATTGTCACACTCCTGAAGGTTCATTTTACCCCACTCTATCTCCCTCAGTCACCGTTTATCTATTTTCCTCCTTCTGTCTCACGTTTCTGCCTTTCTCTCCTAGTGAAAGTCTGATGATGAAAAATAAGTACCAGACCCAAACGTTGGTGCTGATGCCCACCACTTGCAACTAAGCACGTAACCAATAGTCTGTAAAAGTATACGCTTCTTAAAGTGTTTACCTTGTAGACAATGAGATGGAGCTCCTCGTAAGATTCATCTGTATTCACAAATATTTTGGGAAATCTGAATTTTACCTCTGGGTCACTCAGGTCATAAGGCCCCGTCAAGAACCTGAAATTCAGAACACAATGAACAAAAGAGAATGTCTGTATAGTTGGAATGGGCAAGCTAAAAAGTTGATAATCAAATAGAAAATACAGACCCAATTCTAAACACGTCATAAATCAGATTAGTCAGGGCAAATGTTTACAGACTGGAGAGACCAAATGAGAAGTACAGTTTGTCCAATGCGTCTTATTCCTTGATTACTGTATTTCAAATTTGTTTTCACTCAATGTTATTCCCCATCTATGAAATACTAAGACAGAAAATGTGACTTTGCATTGGTTATCATTTTCAATGAAGTAACATACTTTCCACTGCTAGCTTTCGTCACCATGCAGGCCTCTTCTTAAGGCATGGGTGAACATTCTCTTTAAAATGCATCAACATGATATAAGTATTCGCCTACGGAAATTATTACCCCCTGCAATTTTGTTTGTGAACCATAACTAAAAGGGAAAAATTGGTAAGATGACACACCAGTGATGGAAAAACCCACCTATTCTTTTGATGTCTTCATATGTTTGTATGAATTGAGCAAGTAGTAGAGCGGGCAGGTAGCATTGGCCCACCCGAGTTCTTATCCCCATCTCCTGTGAAGCAAAATCCTTTAAAGACCTTTTCTATGAGTGGAGCGGCACAAACTTTTCCCCTTGCTGACTTGATCTCTGTTTAGGGAAAGTCTGTTCAACCCCGCGTCGGAGAGATTGACAGGTACTGAAGGGTCCTTTCAAGTTCGGGAAGACGCCAACGAGTCAGTTTCTCAACTCCATTGTTCAAGCAGCTCATCCATCCAGTCCAGAGAACAGTGCATTCTGGGCCCTGTAGTTTTTCAGGACTCTTGTTTGAGACCAGGGCAGCACGTGAACCGCGGAAGAGTTGGGATTGGCCATCCGGCCTCGCTGAAGCCTTGATCAAGAGAACCTCCTTGAAGGCAGGCTGAAGCTGCAGGAGCGCTATATGAGCACAAAATGCAACAAAGTGATACACGTTGGTTTTAAGGACAGATAATACGAGAACCCTGTAAGGGAGACACTGTAGCTGGACACCTTCCTCCTTGGAGTCTTCCTCCTTGGAGTCTTCCTACTCCCCCTGTCCACGTCCGTCACTCCCTGCCCAACGCCCCGACTTCCTGCATCCGGTTGACTTTTGCAAGGTGGAGCAATGGATTTCTTGATCTAGAGAGGCGCGAACCGCCTGGGACAGCTGTAAAAAGACAAATGTGTCCTTGCAAGAAGCCATAGTACGAAACATAGTGTGTAACAAAGTAATATTTAATTCTCAGTTCTGAGGGTGCATTAAGCTAATGTGGGTTGATAATACTGTGTGTGAATGAACTCACAACTTCCGCCAGCACGTTTACGACTAGGCGTTGCTCATTATACTGGGACACTGCTGAACGGACCCCACAAACTGCGCATAGCTCTCCCGCCGCCGCACCTTGCCTCATCGCGGCCGCCGAGTGGAGAAACTACGCTTCCCAGGGGCACTAGCGGCAGGAGCCGCCCACAACACTTCCCGCGCCCGGAGGCGCTGTAAAAACGCGCCCTGCTCCCACGTCGCGAGAAGCCCGGGACAAGGGCGGGGCCTTTGTGGCTGTACGGGGCTGTCCAGAGCTGGGCTGGGACCCCCCCCCTTTCATTTTGTTATCTGCCAATCCCACTTTGGACTCAGAAGTAAGAACTGCTGTGAACATTGTTTGCTTAAAATCTTGCTATAACACTGTATGTTCCTTACCTGAAAATGACCACGAAATCTAGCCTGGGTGGGAAATTGCTAGCGGGGGGATCATCCACTCCTTTCAAGGGACCCTAGATAACTACATCACCAGGGTCGTTTCAGTCGTTGAACACGAAATAGAGCAGGCTGAACGGCGTATATCCTCAGAGTGGCTCAATAAACGCTCCCTCCTCCCTCGGCCCCATCCAGAAAGCCCCTTCTCCATCCCTGCCTCATTCTGGGTCTGCTATATTAATGGACATTGGTATCCCGCGCCAACTCCAAGATCTATCCGAATGTCCGGCCACTTTGGGGGTTTGTAATTCTACCAATATCACAATCTATTCCCCTACTGATAGTTCGCTCGAAGAGCAACTCCCAGCAAGAACCATTAGTGCTGGAACACCAGTGTCATCTCTCCCCATCAAAAGAAAACGAGGCCGAAATAAACAAAAAGGTTCCCGAGCAAAAAATTCTAAACCCTCAATAACCATCAAAACTTCTAGTATTGACCCGCAAAGTAAAACTGAACAAAATCCCCTGCACACGTTTCTGCCAGACGATCTCATGAGAAATATAGAACATCTGATAAAATCCCTACTGTTGCCCCTCGTAGAGAGGGTTAAGCGAATAGCAGACCAACTTGAGTCAGTTCAAGCCACAGGGATCTCGAACATGAATTCACTTAGAGAACTGTCTACAACCAGGTATCCTTTAAACACTTCTGTACCTGTAGAAAAACTCAAACTTAGCGACTGTCCTTCTAGGGGTAAGTCCCAATCAACTACTCAAGTTATCCTTCCCTCTAGTCAACCTATTAACCCAGCTCCCCCTCCTCCAAACCCAGACAAACTCGAGAATCAGAGCAATCTAACAAAAGGGGACAGGCACTCGATAATTCTGGGGGGAAGCGAATGGCGGCCAAAAACCCCAGAAGGAACGTGCAGCACGTAAACCTCCCGCCTGAAGCAGGACCTTACGTAATAGTACTAACTGGGGTTTCAGAGCTGAAGCCAGGACAATCTGAAAACTACCAGACCCTGAAAAACAAGGTCACGTATTGCTTAAGTGTTAACAGGCCATTACCGGCAAGTATCGATGGTAAAATTTTAAATGTTAGGAGGCTACCATGGTTGGGACAAAGACCCAAGGATGTACAAGGGGACAGTGTAATTATAAATTTTAAAGACTATAGGGCTACAAACTTCATCAGAGACTGGTATAGCGATAGCTATGAGGGAGGCATATCTACTAGATCACTAAGCTATTTCTACCCAAGAGCCCTGGTTGAAATTCAAAACCCAATGAACCCCAAGAGCAACTTGGGCCCAAACTTCAATATTGCTACTTCCAATCGCTTTGTGGCTCTTTCGAGCCTAGAGGGGGTAGACTGACTCGCAAATAAGTACAACACGATCCAAAAGGACCATGTAGCCGTAATGAATTCAGGTATTGATAACGTAGACGTTCCCATTTTGGAAGTTCTTTCTTATAATCCTTCACCAGAGAGCATCCCTAAATTACAGAATCGGGACCGATGCCCAGCGGCAGATGGTTCCCGCAATCCATCGCATAATCCTTTCTTTCCTGACCTGCCCTTCCTAACTGAAGTCTTTCAAACTCCTTCTTCCCCCTCTATTGATCCAATTTGTTCCTTAACTTAAGCCTGTCCATGATCTATTGGAATGTAGCAGGGTTGCGCACAAAAATCGACCAAGATTGCTGGCTCAAAACAATTCGTAAAGAACAAGTTACTTACCTTCGGTAACGCTTTTTCTGGTAGAAACTATATCTGCCTGTGGATTCCTCACCTTGTGAATATCCCCCTTGCGTCAGCAACATTCGGAAATTCTTTTCGTAGCCTCGCGCCGACGTGGATAGGACGTCACAGAGACACGGCTCCGCTCGCGACTCCGCTGACGTCACCGACGCCTATAATAGGCCCACGCCGGCGTGATGACATCAGTTCCGCCTTTTTTCCGTGCCATCGAGGCACACGGACGGACCAATGACAGTAGATATATACAAAGTATACACAGTACACAATAGTCAAGGCAAAACACACAGTGCTAAGCAAATGCAGGAAAGCAAATGCAGGAAAGCAATTGAAACATTTCCTTGACATCAAAATAAATATACATTACAGTACAATAACTCTGGCATAGAAGAGTGGACAACGGGGAGGCGGGTGGGTCAGTGAGGAATCCACAGGCAGATATAGTATCTACCGGAAAAAGCGTTACCGAAGGTAAGTAACTTGTTCTTCTGATAGATACATCTGCCGTGTGGATTCCTCACCTTGTGAATAGAGTCCCACAGCAGTCCCCACTCCCGGAGGAGGGTGTCCACTCTTCTAAACCAGGAAATCCTGAAGGACAGAGCGCGCAAAGTGACCGTCCCTCCTCACTTCGGAATCCAAGCAGTAATGCTTCGCGAAAGTGTGGAGGGAAGACCAGGTCGCCGCTCTACAAATGTCCTCCACAGGAACACCTCTAGCCAAAGCTGAGGTTGACGACTTAGCTCTAGTTGAATGAGCCCCAATACCCTCTGGAGGTTCCTTACCGGCCAAAGAGTAGCAGATCTTAATACACAGAACAATCCATCTTGATAAAGTCCTTTTATGGACCGCTCTTCCCTTCTTGCAGCCAGCAAAGCCAATGAAGAGTTGATCATCCAAGCGACAGTCTTTAGTTCTGTCTAAATAAAAAGACACCGCCCTCTTAGGGTCCAGACGGTGTAACCTCTCCTCCTCCTTGGAAGGGTGCGGGGGAGGATAAAAGGTAGGGAGGGTAATGGATTGACCAAGGTGGAAAGGAGTCACCACCTTAGGAAGAAAAGCAGCCCTGGTCCTTAGAACCATCCGATCAGCATGTATGGTCAGGAACGGGGGCTTGGAACTAAGAGCTTGAAGCTCACTCACCCTCCTTGCCGAGGTAATTGCAACTAGGAAAACTGCCTTAAAGGTTAAAAGCCTCATAGGACATTTATGAAGAGGCTCAAAGGGAGAGCCCATCAGAAAAGTCAAGACAAGATTCAAGTCCCACTGAGGTACAATAAAAGGAGAAGGAGGGAACTTGTTTACAAGACCCTTCAAAAATCTCAAAACTACAGAAGACTTAAAAAGAGAGGGCTGATCAGGCAAACAAATAAAAGCCGACAGTGCCGAAAGATAGCCCTTAACCGTGGCAACTGCAAGCCCCTGTTGCGCCAAAGAAAGAGCAAACCGGAGCACATCTGATAAATGGGCTCTCAACGGGTCAATATCATTCTCACCACACCAAATAACAAACCTAGACCATCTATATGAATAGACAGACTTAGTGGAGTCACGTCTGGCAGACAAAATTACATCCACCACGTCAGGCGTGAGAGAATAGGAAATCAGGTTGCCCCGTTCAATCTCCAGGCATGAAGGTGCAATGTTTGGAGGTGGGGGTGTAGAACCTGCCCCTCCACTTGTGAGAGGAGGTCTGCCCTGAGAGGGAGACGGAGCGGCGGGTGAGAGGAGAGGTGGAGTAGATCTGTATACCACACCCTTCTTGGCCAATCCGGGGCGACCAATATAACTTGGGCCCGGTCTTGGCGAATTTTCCTCAGAACCCGAGGAATCAAGGGTATGGGAGGAAACGCGTAAAGGAGTTGATTTCCCCAACTCAACTGAAACGCGTCCCCCAAGGCTCCTTGCATCGGATACTGGAGACTGCAGAAAGACGGGCAGTGAGCATTCTCGCGAGTGGCAAACAGGTCCACCCGAGGAGTCCCCCACGTCCGAAAGACGTGACGAACCACCTCCAGGTGAAGCCTCCACTCGTGGTCGGCAGAGAACTGCCGGCTGAGACTGTCTGCACGCACGTTCAGAACTCCGGCCAGATGATTTGCCATCAGACAAATCTGGTGGTCCTGAACCCAGGACCAGAGACGCAGAGCCTCTCTGCAGAGACACTGCGACCCCACTCCTCCCTGCTTGTTGATGTACCACATCGTGGTCGTGTTGTCCGTCAGGACTTGGATCGACCGACCGCGAAGGGAAGGGAGGAAGGCCTTGAGCGCCAAACGTATCGCCCGCAACTCTCGAAGGTTGATGTGAAGCAACCTTTCCTCTGGAGACCAAAGACCCTTGACCTCCAGATCCCCCAGATGAGCACCCCACCCTAGAGTGGATGCATCCGCTATCACCGTGGCCACCGATGGAGGTAGATGGAAAGGCTTTCCTTGCGACAGGTTGCCTTCCACGCTCCACCAAGACAGATCCGCCGCAGTTTCTCTGGAGATCTTCACCGACTCCCCGAGATCTCCGTTGTGCTGATACCACTGCCTGCGGAGACACCACTGGAGTGCCCTCATGTGCCAGCGTGCATGGCTGACCAACAGAATGCAAGAAGCCATCAGACCGAGCAGGCGAAGGACCTTCAGGACTGGAACGACCGCTCCATTGTAAAATAAAGGAATCATTTCCTGAATGTCGCGAATCCTTTGAGGAGGAGGGAATGCACGACAAACAGTAGTGTCCAGTACGGCACCTATGAACAGGTTGCGCTGGGAGGGCACCAGGTGAGACTTGGGTACATTTATCGAAAAACCCAACCTGAACAACAACTGAGTTGTCTCTTGCAGATGATGGAGCACCTTCTCTGACGACTCCGCTTTGATCAGCCAAAAGTCCAAATAAGGGAATACAGGTATCCCCAACCTCCTGAGATGAGCTGCCACCACCGCCATCACCTTGGTGAAGACTTGAGGCGCAGTAGTAAGACCAAACGGAAGGACCGCAAACTGGTAGTGCTGCGACCCAACCGTGAAACGGAGATACTTCCTGTGCGACTTCAGGATGGGTATGTGGAAATACGCGTCCTGCAAGTCGAGCAACACCATCCAGTCTCCTTCCATCAACGCTTGAAGAACCTGAACAAGGGTGAGCATCTTGAATTGCTCCTGCTTCAGATAGAGATTCAAGATCCTGAGATCCAGGATTGGACGAAGCCTGCCATCCTTTTTGGGGATCAGGAAATACCGGGAGTAGCATCCCTGACCCCTTTCCTGCTCTGGGACCACCTCTATCGCACCTTTTCGTAACAGAGTTAGAACCTCCTCCTGCAGAAGAGACAGATGTTCCTCGTGCAAAAACCTTGACAAGGAGGGTAAACAGGGGGGAATTCCCAAAAGGGAAGGGCATACCCATTTTCTACAAGATTGAGAACCCAAAGATCTGTCGTAACCAATTCCCAATCCTGTAGAAAATGGGTAAGCCGACCCCCAACCGGACCCACATGATCCTGAATAGCGGATCTAGGGCTGCTTTTCTGCGGCAGGGGGGTTGGAAGAGGTGGAGAAAGAGGAGGGCTGACGTCCACGAGGACGCGCTCTTTGCTTTTCCCTGTACGATCTGTACACTGAATTTTGCTGCTGCTGCTGTTGCTGCTGCTGCTGTTGGCCTTGCCGGAAATTCCGAAAGGAGCGACCAAAGCCCCATAACCTTCTGTTGGAAGAAGTGCCTCTGATCTGGAGACCCAAAGACTTAGCTGTTACTCTGCAATCCTTGAATCTCTCAAGAGCCGCATCCGCCTTCTTCCCAAAGAGACCTGATCCATCAAAAGGAAGATCAAGCAAAGTCGCCTGAACATCAGCCGAAAAGTCCGATGACTTCAGCCAGGCTGACCTCCTAGTGGCGACAGCAGTGCCCATAATACGAGCCACTGAGTCTGCAGTGTCCAGACCACTTTGAATAACCTGGCGGGCTGCCGCCTGAGTGTCAGAAATCACCTCCTCAAAATCTTTCCGGTTGGCGTCAGGAATTTTTGGAGCCAGGATACGCAAAGAGTCCATCAGGGCATGCACATACCTTCCCATAAGACATGTGGCATTAGTTGACTTCAACGCCATACTAGCCGATGAAAAGGTCTTTTTTGCAACCTGGTCCTGTTTCTTTGCTTCCTTCTCACAAGGAACCTGAGGAAAGGCACTAAGACTCTTCTTTGAACAGGCAGCCTGAATGACCAGGCTCTCTGGCGAAGGATGAGAAGACAGAAAAGCCGGGTCCTCAGGAGCAGCCCTGTACCTCCTCGCAACATTCTTAGAAACCGCAGGAGCCGACAAAGGTTTCTTCCACACCTCCATTATAGGATCTGTCAAAGCATCATTGAATGGAAGTAAAGGCTCAACCACAGAATTCGGTGAATGCAAGACCTCAGTGAGGATATTAGACTTGAACTCCACTGTAGGCAGAGTCAATTGAAGAAGCTTAGCAGCCTTCCTCATAACCAGATGGTAAGGCTGGATATCCTTAGAAGGAGCACCTGAGCCTGAGGGCAACTCCCACTCAGGAGAGAAATCAAGAGTCCCTGAATCCGCCAAGTCCTCAAAACAGCTCTCTTCTAATTCACCTTCTTCAACAATCCATGTATCTCTGCTCTTCCAAAAGGCGTTGAGCTTCCCTTCTGGATCTCTCCTTTACACGCCTCGCAGCCGGATCCAACTGCGGCTCCGACGGATTCGGGGCCGGCGCCGGTATCGAATCCGACGGCACAGAAGAATGACCTCGAGGAAGATCAGGAGCAGGCGACGCTGGAATCGGCGTCGACGACTTCGGCGGAGCCGGGAACTGCCAATGCGGCGTCGGAGCCGGCATGTAAGGCATAAACGGAGCCGGAGGATAGGAGTGAGGAACTCCCAGGCTGAATGCCAATGGACCCATGGGACCCGAAGGTGCACCAGAGGGGTACCACGCCCTTGAGAAGACGCCATACATAGCGTTAAAAAACGCTGAAGGGTCCTGGCCTGGAGCAGGAAAGGGCGGCTGAAAACCATCAGGCCGGTCCTGTGGAGGGATCGGATTCGGCTCATCAACAGGCGCAGAATCCACAACCTCCCGAGTCTCTTCCTCTTCACGGGCCGGGGACGGCGCCGGAGACGGATTCGGAACCGGAGAAGTATTCGGAGCCGGAGTGGGAGACCGCCCATGCGACTCGGAAGGTGAGGCCTCACCTTCATGCTCAGAGACTTCGAGAGTAACCACCTTCGAACGTACCTTCTTCGGTGACCTCGACCTCGACCCCGACTCCTTACCAGACCGACGTCGGGACTCATGTCTCCTCTTCTTGTGCTTCTTCTTCGACTTCGAAACATGATCCGACGCCGACTTCGAAGACGACCTCTCTCGAGAAGCAGATCTCGACCTCGCCCTGGACTTCGACCTCGCCTTTCGAGAACGAGACCTCGACGACTTCTCCTTTCCAGCTTTCACCTTAGCAACCAGAAGTTTGGCTTCTCTCTCCCTCAGGGCCTTCGGATTCATCTTCCGACATGAAGAACAATCCTCCACATCATGGTCGGAACTTAAACACCAGATGCAGTCTTCATGGGGGTCGGTAATGGACATCATTTTACCGCACTCCCTGCAGGGTTTGAAGCCGGTCTTCTTGGATGACATCGTCGAAGAGACAGGATACAGAGAAGCAGAAATATGAAACAAAATGGCAACAATGTACCAGTAGGCTACAGAGATTCCCGATAACTGTTAGCGTCGACGACGCGGAAAAAAGGGAACTGATGTCATCACGCCGGCGTGGGCCTATTATAGGCGTCGGTGACGTCAGCGGAGTCGCGAGCGGAGTCGTGTCTCTGTGACGTCCTATCCACGTCGGCGCGAGGCTACGAAAAGAATTTCCGAATGTTGCTGACGCAAGGGGGATATTCACAAGGTGAGGAATCCACACGGCAGATGTATCTATCAGAACATAACATACTATGTTTCCAGGAGACATGGTTGATTTCTCCCATTCATTTATGGGGTTATAAGACGTTTCATTCAAGTGCTCGTCCTTCTCCTTCAGGTAGACCTAAAGGAGGTCTAATTATCTATCTAACGACCTTCCACTTAAGGAAATATCTGAACTGAAGATAGCCGAGAATTACCAAATTCTTAGAATAACGGTGACAAAATGGTCCTCCTATTTTCTGGTTAACTTCTACAACAATTTGTCTCTACCTGAATCCGTAACTGTTTTAAATGAAATATTAGTCTTTTTAATGGAGCAACGGTCAAGATACCCAGTATCTTTTTTTAATTTGATTTGGGGCGGTGATTTTAATATTCCTTTGTGTGTTAATTATGAAAATGTTAAGTGTGGTATTACAGACGAATGCAGGTGCCCTTTAGCCCATTATACTCATTCTAACCCCAGGAATTGTTTAAATGAACATCTTTTCTCCTTAGATTTGGGTTTTGCAAATGACCTAGTAGCCCCTCCTATAGCCTTTTCCCCTACATTCCATGGGAGGGGTCATTCGAGTGTTATAGATTTCATATTATGCACACATAACATGCGAGGCACACCTGTCTAACTTTGCAACGGGAGTGGATATTAGTAGCGATCACTATCCTAACAGCCTTACTGTTACAGTTCAGTGCACCTCTCAACAACCTAGGATTCCCAGTCTGCTTAACCAACAAACTTTGTCCATAGCCAAGTTGAACGGCTATACAGTTAAATGGTCGAAAGTAGACCCGAATGTACTCTCAGCTAATATAATAAAAAGAGCACACCCCTTATTGGAAACATGCTTAGACCTAGAGTCCCCTAAGGATCTGATTTTAACCAGTTTTGCTGAGATCACCAAAATTATTAGAGAGGAATTATCCCGTAAACAAAATTCTAATAAATCTCAAGTGAAAGGCTGGTTTAATCCCCAATGTCGTAGGGCTCTCTCAACTTTAAAGGAGGCCCTACGCAACCCAATAAGAGACCCACTTGAAGTCAGAAAATTAAGGAAAGAATATAACTTGGCCATTAAGAACTGCAGACGGGAAATAAAGAAGGATCTCTGGGAACAGCTCCACGAGAGCTGTCGTACCAATGACTGCTCAGCTTTCTGGCGAGTGGTCAAATCCCCTTTTCTCTCAGACTCAAGCTCTGCACCCAGGTTAGAAGTGTCAGTAACTGCAGAGAGCTGGGTTAACCATTTCTCGAAAATTTTCTCTCCAGATAATTTAACTCAGAATGACAATGGGAAAGGTAGGGCAGGCGTCCCCCACACCACCAGTATCTACCCCATCCAGTTAGCATTTGGGCATAATGAAATCATCACCGCCTTGTCAGCTTCTAAATCTGGCAAGGCTCCCGGCCCGGACGGGGTACCGTTAGACGTCTTTACCCATAATCAGGAATTATGGTCACCGATTTTGACCAGTGTTCTTGAAGCTGCCACATCACTGGGGTTAATTGACTCATGGTCTACCTCAACCTTGCTCTCCATTTTTAAAAAGGGAGATCGTAATAACCATGCATGCTACAGTCCCATATCACTCCTCGATTCCCTTGGCAAAGTGGCCGGCCGGCTGGTCCTTGAGCGCCTACAGGACTGGGCCACTGCTGCTAATATCATGACAGATTTGCAAAATGGGTTCCGGGAGGGACTGGGAACCGTAGAGCAGGTGCTAAACCTCTCCCTTTTTATTGGTAAATACGCTGGGGCAAAGAATGGCAGTCTACACCTAGTGTATGTAGATCTATCTGCAGTGTTCAACTGCGTGTCTCATTCCAAATTGTGGTCAATTCTTGCCGAATTGGGTGTCGACCCACCTTTGGTCACATTTCTACGAGAACTCTACTCAGACGCCTTGGCGAGAGTGAGATACGGAGTGCACGGCGAACTTACTCCATCATTTGCCGTCACCAGGGGAGTTAGACAGGGCTGTCTCCTGGCTCCCTTCCTTTTTAACCTTTACACCAATGGCCTTGAGTTAGCCATGTTGGAAGGGAGCCAGGACCTACCAACAATTGACCATCGCCCCATTCCCGCACTACTGTATGCGGACGATTCGGTGATCATGGCAAGAACCCCAAACCAGCTGCAGCATCTTCTTAATAATTACTGTAATTTTATGTCATCTCTGGACCTGATGGTCAACATTAAAAAGACCTTTGTAATGCACATTGGTAAGCAAGTAAAGAAGCCTAAACCGATCTTTATCACTAAAGATAAGTTGGAAAGCACAATACGTACCCTTATCTAGGTATTTTATTTGACAACAAAATGTCCTGGAAGCAGGCCATGTGCAGTAGGAAATTAATGTTTCTACGCGCAACAACTGCCCTGGTTACTTTTGCACGTAAACTTGGAAAGCCTCCTCCCGAAGAACTTCTGAAAATATACTATGCCAAATGCCACAGTGTGGCAGTTTATGGCATGGGGGTGTGGGGCTACGCTGCCGCAGAAGCTCTTAAGGTGGTAGAGAATGGCTTTATTAGGTACATGCTGGCAACCCCAAAAGGCGCTCCAATCTACGGTAGCCATATCGAGCTGGGTATGGATTACATCACGGATAATATCAAAATCCAGCCCATGCTCTTATGGCACAGAGTTTGGACCACGGAGCAGTGTAATTTGACCCGCTCACTCATTATGGACTGCCTGGGCCTGGCCAACTGGACAAAAATCCCCTGGCTGGCCTATGTGAGTAACTTTTTTAAGGATATAAACATGACCATGTATTTCTTTGAGCCCTCAACCCTGTCAAGCATTTCAAGGAAAAACCTAAAAATGGTATGCTTATCACATATGAGGGAGCTCCGCATATCTAAAGAAATTACCAAGATTTCCAATATCCAGATCCTAAGTGTTCAATCTGCCTTAGGCATTCAACCCTACTTGAAATATCACCTAAATGCATATGAAAAATATCTGTTCACCCGGTTTCGTTTTAATATTTTCTTTCGTATTGTTTCCTTTCCGAAAAAGCAAGATTGGTCAAAATCTATTACTAAGTGCCCATGTGATGATATTTCGGATCAATCCACAATCCATGTTACGCTATTTTGCAGATTTTATGAATTACCCCAAAAGCGTTGGATTATCCCTCTATTGTCATCTATGGGTTTGAGATCCTGTCATCCCGCTTTTCTTGTTCTACAATACCTAGACTCTGAATTTATTGCCAAATGCGTAGCTGGTTTTCTTAAAACATGTATAAAATATTGGTGTAAATATGACTAAATTGTCTTTTAATGCACTCACACTTTACCAACAGTCTGTATAATAACCCCGTATGATTTTAACCTTATAATGTATCCCTTTCTTATGAAAACTCTGTATTTTGGTACTACCCTTTCCGCCGTCCAATTTTTATATATTGTTTGTTTTAATGTACTTTTTATGGTTCCTAAAAAATTACGGAAACCGATTAAAATATATATGACTGACTGACCTTTTCTATGATCAACTAGCAAATCGAAGAGTGGGGCAAAAGGTAGATAGTGTAGGTGCTACTCTTGTTCGACAATGCTTTACACAAAAGAAGTTATTGGCAGCTCCTGCTTATAAGAGAATTATGCGCATCCTCTGTTAAACATTCCCACACCACAATGGAACTCAGACCATGAAGGAAGGATCTCAGTAATCAACTTTAACAGTTACAATACAGCATTTTAATGCCAAAGAGCAAACATTAATGCATGTGGTTCCACTCAAAATGTTAACGCAGCACCACAACACTCAGCACTTCGATGCATCACTGACATATTGAATTCACTACACAGAATTATCATAGAGTAGTTTACCATGCAATCTTTGATGGAATCCCTCAGACCTTTAATGTAGTACTCAATATTTTATGCACCAGTCAGTACTTTAACACAGCAGTGCAACAATTAAGGTCTTTAAGTCTAAATCATTTTTATTGATAGTCAAACCCCTGTATTTAGGATTACTCCAGGGCCGGCTCTAGCACTGGTGGCCCCCAGTGCGACAATCATTTTTGGAACCCCACCCCCATGAGCTCCTCCTCGGATTCTCTTACTACCACTGGGCAAAAGTGCCCCTCATCTCTCCAATCATAAGTTATTGCTAAACACAGCGCTCTCCCTGAGGTCAGCACCCACCTCCAGAGGTCTGCGCCCGCTGCGGCCGCACCAGTCGCACTGGACTAAAGCTTGCCCTGGATCACACCTCCTAGATAAACTTAAGGGAACAGATTCCCACTGTAGACAGAAGTTGATTATTAAACCAGTATGCCATTCCAATACGTTCTCAACAAATGAAAGTGACTTTTATCAGTTTACATCTACATTGTTTACTCCATTGCTTATATTACTGTTGCCATTTCACCAATTTTAGAGCTGTTGTCAGAATGCAGTGAATTAGAGCACATCAGCAGCCACATACTTTTAGTTGGTTCCTTCTCAGCTGTAGAATCCTCAGACCCTAGGCTAGTTACGGTTTTCTTGGAGGGTGTGAGACTGGGCTTTAATATGCAACACTCCCTCCACCGTTCTGCTTCCGCTTCTATGACTCAGTAGTACAACCTGGTGTGAGAGATCAGCTAGTCTATTCATTGTGTATTCTTACTTGATGTAGATATTGGGTTTTTGACCTTCCTCCCACCCTTTTGTAAAGCGCTCTGATAACCTTTGGGTTCTTGTTCGCGCTATATAAAACTTTATAAATAAATAAAAAAATATCAGTGGATTCATCCTGGTTTTGAGCACCTAATGTCTCTGTAGAGATTGCCTGGAGGCAATGGAACACAAAGTCATGCCATCACACCTTCAACAAGCATTTGCAATGCAATAGGTCTCGCATTTGCGAGAGTTTAAGCTATTGGCATTGTAAATGATAATGCCTTTCATTTACGTTTGAAAAACCAACACATAAATAAAAGGCATTGTCATTTACAATGCCAAGAGCTCAAACTGTTCCAAATGCGAGACCTATTGCATTGCAAATTCTTGTTAGGTGTGTTATTAGGGGTTCCTCGCACCCACATTACCAAGAATATTAAAATCTGTGTATAGTATAGTACACTAAATTGGTAAAGGATTAGGTATAGGGATGAGGCAGTTGGGAAGATGGATAACTTTTTGGGACAATGGGAGAAAGTTTCATGGCTGTAAAAAAATATCTGCTGTTAGTGTCAAAACGTTTTCTGAAAGAACAAAAAAGTAATTACTTTGGTATAAACCACTTTCCAGATGTGGCCGTCCTCCCGCTCCACATGAAATGGTTTAAAAAGTTGTATGCTGCTACATTGCCATCCTCTACTTCCCTAAAAAGCCTCACACTACCTCTCATAAAAGCTTTTGATTTCCCACCCTCACTACTCTAAGAGTCAAGCGCATAAAGATTCTACTTGATCCAGTCTCCAGAGCCGTAGAACATTGGACTCCAGGACAACAGTCCACGGATGCTACTAGGTATCCTATGTCTGCCTGCGACCATCCCCTAAAAATAAGTCAAATGTTTAAATAAAATCAAGGAGTGCAAGTACCACTCTCATCTAAATAAAATCAAATGCAACATTGCTTTGTAACATTTTTCACTGTGGCTTTACATGTCAGATTCATCACCTTACAACTTCCAATAAAAGGAAAAAGCTCAAGCATCACAGATCAACATAAAAAGTGAGGTACATTAAGTTCTCATATTATCATTAATTTTCTAAGGACAATTGCAGCAAGAAATCACCTGCTTATGATAAGGACTGACTGACTAAAGTATACAAAAAAAATTCTGGATGGAATACTTGAATGAATCTCAGACACTGGTTATTACTGGTTGCTGCATCCAAATTCATCTTTTTTTAAAACAATCGGTTTCGCCCTACTTAGGTAGGCTGGTTCAAGTGATATAGTGTGCACGGGACCCACGTCTGGTCATACACGGCCTACTTTTGACGACACACTAAAGTATACAAAAAAGTAATTGATGGACTGCGATACCAAAATGGGTGGGCAGGCCTAGTCTGCAGAAAAAAGACCAAATAAACATGACCGCCAGCAAGAAGTGTGGGACCAGGAATCTTATCCGTGTCATATACTTGTTATCCAGCCGATCCGGTATTTTAGTGTTTTTTATCTGAATACATCACTTAAAAAATAATTTTCCAACTTCAATATGTTGTGTTATTCTGGGATTCTTCGAGTTGTTCTGGAATTATATCTAGACGACAGGCGCTAGGCAATGGGGGGGTGACTTGTAGGGTGCTTCTTTTGCGTTTTAGGCCTGGTAATCACTACTTCCGTCATGAGAGATGGAGAGATTTGCCAAAGATCACATAACTTAACTAATTTGGCAGGAAACATTCGAGTTTAGGTTCCTAAGTCTCGATCCACAGAAGACCGTCCTAGGATGAAACAATGCGAAAAATAAAGTGAGGATGTGGTCTTACTGCCAGAGCCTACCAACTTTGGAACAAGGTTTGGGCCTTAGTATCGACACATCTTCCTGTGATTAATTACAAATCACGTAATCACCCTGGGCTTAGCAATTATGAACGCAACCTTATATAATGTAACTGGTACTAACTTTTGTAACATGCTCCAGTTTCTTCAGGTCCAGTTCGCGCTGTATAAAAATAAACAAACTAGAAGTCCTCTTACCTGTACTCCTCGGTACTTTCCTCCACAGGCACCACGGTGTGCGCCCGGTGTTCCCCGGACTCTCGGCACACCAGACAGAGGGCCCGCTGCTCCTGTTGGCAGTAGAGCCGCAGCAGTTCGCGCCAGCTGCTCCATGAGCTCGGACATGTTAGCGAAGTGTCAGTTAGACCGCAGTTTCTTCCAGCAGGACACCCTGCTACACTGCGGGCAGGGGAAGTTGCACTGCCGTTCCTGCCAGGTCTGGTTGATGCAGGATCAGCAGAAGCTGTGGCCACACTCCACCGACAACGGGTCCCGGAAGGGGTCCAGGCAGACTGGACATGTAGCCTCCTCCTGCAGGCTGTGCAAGGGGTCCGGGATGGCGTTGGAAGCCATGGCAAACAGAGCTCAAACGAAACTGTAAGCAAGGCATGGTTCGCTCAGCTCTACCGCCACCAGAGTGTAAACAATGACACGAGCAAGAACGTCAGACGCAGCACGCAGATCACCCACTAATCCACAACCAATGTGTTGGCCATCTTGGAATCCCCCAAAGTTAGTGTTTATAGGAGAGGAATCCAAAGAACACCTTTGCTATGAGCTTGCTAGCTTTGTAGTACATAAAAGAAAGAGAATAATCGACGGCATGTAAATAAGAAGCGATTCAGCTAAAATATGCATAGCGAATATTGTTACATACACGTCTGAAGTAATTACTATTTTCAATGAGAAAACACTAGTAGAATTGAGAAAACATTTGATTATTTTTCGATCAGTAAAACAACAAGAAGCGTCTGCTATTGTTGAAGCCGGCTTCTCGCGAGTGCTGTGTGGGGCAGAATGTAAAATGAGCAGAAGGCATTTGCAAAGCTAAAGCGCACATGGCACGCAGCAAATAAAAACAAGAAGCAGCCACCATTGTTGAAGCTGGTGCTCAAAGTGCAGTGTGGGGCAGGATGTAGTAGAAAGTGAAAGCGTGCCATGCACGCGTTGTGCTGAAACGCCATGAGAAGAAAGTTGAAGTGAGACATGCGCATACACCTTACGCGTGCACATCTCCGGTCTGGGCAGGCACGGCAAACAGGAGACAGGGAGGGTACAAACATGCCTCCCTTCCAATTAAAAGGGCGCATTTTTGACGTGTGCCAATCAGAAGCACAGGTGGAGTTTCCACCCCGCTTCCGAAGCAAAACCGACGACAATAGTCTCGCAAGCGAGCAGCACATGCGCTGCATCGCTAGGCGAGACCTAAAAAGAAGGTTGCCAAAGAAAGTGAGGAGATTCAGTGTATACTGCTGCTGTTAATCTCTCACCTCTCTGCCTCATTCCTGCTGCACGGCGTACTCATCTGAAATTATCGAGAACAACAATCCACACCTATGCTGCAGTCCTAAATGATCAGCATTACAACCTTTGACCATCTTCAGTGTCTCCTGCAGGACCACACAGTCTCTGAATGCAAGAAGCACTTCATCAACGCTCAATGTTTTTAAGTCACCATCTTGTCTTTCGCTGACTTGTCAGGGGTGGGGGACTGAGGTTGCTTTGATAGTCTGCAGTGGACTATGGGTATGGTGAACTAATTTTGAGCATCGGTAAACACCCTACATGCTACTCATGTAGGCAAGCGCTTTAGTGGCCCACAAAAGGTAGTAAGAACTTTATAAATGCTGCAATACAACACAATTCAAACGATTTGACATTTGTAACCAACTTTAAATAAGGAGGCGGTGTCCCCCACCAGCCTCTATATTGAGCGCTAACTAATGGGGCAATTACAAACTACAGTTTTGAATGAAATATGCTACCTGTCTGTGGTGGAGAAAAGAGACCAAAATTAACAAAATCCATCCTGTTTGCTTTCCAGTGTTTGTCCCATAGTAACATACAGTAACAATCTATGGAAATGCAGCCTGCAAGATTCAATCTTTGTCCCGGTCTCATAAGTAACATCTGCTAACGGCCTATGATAATTCACAATATAATACTTTAACACTTTTAATACTAGGATTGTTCTAGTGCTTCATGCCAGACCGGTGTTGTTTTTGAGAGCTGTAAAGAACAGCTGCTCTTATTATCCAATTTGATGGTATACTCACTTCACCAACCTCAGATGGATGTACGCCTGACTGAGATTTAAACTTGTGATCTTCATATTTAAGCAGATGCTCCCTGGAGCGGGTAACTCATTGCGCTATCTTGCAAGGAATATTTTCTTTACTTGCATGACTATGGAAATGCATATTGTCAAATATGGATAATAAACATCATATCTTTCATATATTGAGAAATATCGGCAAGACCTTTCTGCAAATATCGTCCTTCCGGTTGGCCAGATATTCTTCATTTTAATCTCTTGCCTTTAGCCTGTTACCATGTATATTGAACAAGCATTGTCAGTTGGGTTTCGTTGGATAGAACGTACAGCTTCTTGTAACTTTGCCTTTCGACCTTTGAGTGTTAAGTAGTGTAACACGAGGTCAGGTATTCTGCAGCACTGCTTTTGTTCTTTTGATCCCTTATAAGATAATGTTCTGTGTTTCCAGGTAGTCACAGCTTTGTTTCCTTGCTTAAATTTTGATTTGCTGCCTTGTGCTGTTCTTTCACACGCCAGCAAGTATTCTTCAACTTTGTTTGACACTGAAGTTTCTGGTCACAATTACCGGGTCTGCAAATACTGGATCGTGTATTCCTGGAGCTGCAAGAAGTGACTGCACGCGGTCCCGCCGCTGCCCTCCTCCAGCACAATGGACGGATTTTGAATACCTACAATGGTAATTGTATGAGGATTCACAACCATTATATTCCCCACAAAGGGGTAAAAAATGGATCCAGAAATTCTGGATTGTGTATTATTCCCCATTTAGCGCATATAACTTTTAAAGTCTAGATTTAGGCGCAGGTATACTAGCTGGATTCGGAAATTGCAGACCTTGGATATCCCTTCAGCTTAATCTGGGAACTCATAAGGAGGACCAATGTGCCTGGTCCTTTGGTGCTTTAAACGGACTGTTTTTACACAGGAGACCTTGAAAATCTTAATATTCACTCCCTCTGTGATTTTTAATGGCAAGCCATTGAAGAAGAGTCTCATTCTTTCATGAGAAAAAAAGTTTACTTTTCAAGGTGGTTACAAAGGAAGCCTTCGCCAGCTTAATAGTGTGTATATGCTCGTCTTTTTCTCTCGGCAACAGTCACTCACTTGCAATATGGTCATTATCTGACTACTTTTGGGGTGGCGGAGACTGTGTTTACCTATTCATCTCCAATCCATGCTGAATCTGTGTATAGCCCTTTTACGGTTTGTTTAGGGCTAGCAGAGAAAAGTAGATGAGAGATATGTATTGAACTTTCTCTTAATTTTCAAATCACGTAGGTCCAGATTGGTAATTGAAACAGATAAACTACAGTTGCAGGCGATATATATAAAAACAAAGTATTGTTCTTGTTAGCATGATAATTAATAAAGGGCCAACTCCCAGACCATGCAATGTTTAGGGTACATCTTACAAACCATTCACCATTCCACAGATGTTTTACTGTACTTTAAACTACTTACCACAATATATAACTTGCTATTTGAATGGGAGTAGAGATCGAAGTGGGACCTTTTCATTGCTGGTTGGCTGTGTGGGTAGAGAAGGGTTTAGCATGGTAATGGAACTCGGCAAAAGGGAGTGGTACTGAATCACCAAAGCTTGCCACAGCACTACTCACACCTTGTATGCAGCATCACAGAACTCAAGGATGTTAGTGCAACTAAACAGCGCTCTGAAATGTAATGATGCATGTCTGTACTCCATAATAATGCATCATTTAGATACACAATGAACAATTTTAACACATCTTGGTTAGGACTCACAATGGACCCAGGTCACCTGTTACTAGGACAAAGGTTCCCATTGAATCTAGCATCCCCCGACGATTAGGGCTTTTCCTCCTATTTAAGTAAGACTCTTATGGCATCCACATAAAGGGAGACAAGTTAAGGGCTGCCTGTTTGGTCCTGGAAAGAGGCTAAGCTCAGAAACTCTGCCTCCTCACTTCTAGGCCACCAGGTATGCAGCCACTGGTCAATAAAGTGGATAACTGCTATTGGGCTCCAGGGAATTAGTACGTCTCAATACAAACCACAATATATAGCATCACAAGGTGAGAATTGCTGTGACTGGGTTCTTTGGGATAGTAATCAATGTCTTACCTATCTAACCAAAATAAGGAGGACAGTAACCAGTGGTCTCAAGCTTATACAATCTGCATCAGCCTAGGATACCACAAACCAATTCACTATCCATCCCTCATCTTCAACAGGATAGGCAACTATTGAATGAATGGTCCTGTAGAGCCTTGCTGGTATTTGGAGGGCAAAGATACACGCTTATAGCAACCCACCTAACTAGCCACTTAACACTAACCAGACAAGGCTGTAAACATTGGAGAGATCTTATACACATTGCTGATTACTAGAGTACTCCAACATGGTCCACCCTGCAGGTTCCAAAATCACACCCCTTTGGCATCAATACCCTGTTATGAGGAAAGGGTACCTGTAACAGTGTATCTTGGCAAATCTTAAATGATATGTCATAATGCCAGCACCATAAAAGAGGACTGTAATGTAGTCTACTGAATCAGATCTCTGATAACCACTCAATCCTTCTCCACATCGGTTACCTCCCATAGATACACAAGATTGATGATTGGACAACTTCTGTCACTGCCAGAACAGGAAAATAGATTGAGAACATACAAGAAAAACTACCAACATAATAAAGGGACCTGAAGAGCTAATCAGTGCTGCTAGCATACCAAAAACTATATATAACAAGCATTGGAAATGCAATAGGGCTCGCATTAGGAAAGTTTGAGCTATTGGTCTTATAAATGATTTTTTTTTTATTTATGTGTTATTTTTTAAAATAGCTAAATTAATAACTTTGTCATTTACAATGCCAATAGTTCTAACTTTCGCAAACACCTATAGCATTTGTAATGCAACATGTTTTGTATTTACGTGACTTAGATGTATTGATATTACAAATAACAATGGCTTTTAATTTTTTAAAATAATTAATACTTAAATAATTTATTTAATTTGTAATGACAATAGCTTAAACTTTTGTGAAGATTATGTTCTGTGTTTTTTATTGTGACGAAAATCCAAGAACAGAAGTGAAATATTAACATCTTTTTGTGATTTGTAATAAAGCAAGAAAGCTTGAAAACCGCTTGAAACATTGAAAGAACATATTTGAACCAGTGATGCTGTGGTTGCGCTGAGTGATGCTGTGGTTACGCTGAGTGATGCTGTGGTTGCGCTGAGTGATGCTGTGGTGGTACTGAGTGATGCTGTGGTGCTGCTGAGTGATGCTGTGGTGCTGCTGAGTGATGCTGTGGTTGCGCTGAGTGATGCTGTGGTTGCGCTGAGTGATGCTGTGGTTGCGCTGAGTGATGCTGTGGTTGCGCTGAGTGATGCTGTGGTTGCGCTGAGTGGTGTGTGCATCGGTGGAGCTTAGTGGGTGCATTGGTGGAGCTGTGTGGTGGGTGCATTGGTGGAGCTTAGTTAGAGCATCGGTGGAGCTGTGTGGTGGGTGCATCGGTGGAGCTGTGTGGTGGGTGCCTCGGCGGAGCTGTGTGGTGGGTGCCTCGGTGGAGCTGTGTGGTGGGTGCATCAGTAACGCTGTGTGGTGGGTGCATTGGTGGAGCTTAGTGGGTGCAGCGGTGGAGCTGTGTGGTGGGTGCATCGGTGGAGCTTAGTGGGTGCATCGGTGGAGCTTAGTGGGTGCATCGGTGGAGCTGTGTGGTGGGTGCATCGGTGGAGCTGTGTGGTGGGTGCATCGGTGGAGCTGTGCGGTGGGTGCATCGGCGGCGCTGTGCGATGGGTGCATCGGTGGAGCTGGGTGGTGGGTGCCTCGGTGGAGCTGGGTGGTGGGTGCCTCGGTGGAGCTGGGTGATGGGTGCATCGTTGGAGCTGGGTGATGGGTGCATCGGTGGAGCTGGGTGATGGGTGCATCGGTGGAGCTGGGTGATGGGTGCATCGGTGGAGCTGGGTGGTGGGTGCATCTGTGGAGCTGGGTGGTGGGTGCAATGTTGGAGCTGTGTGGTGGGTGCTTCGGTGGAGCTGTGTGGTGGGTGCTTCGGTGGAGCTGTGTGGTGGGTGCCTCGGTGGAGCTGTGTGGTGGGTGCATCGGTGGAGCTGTGTGGTGGGTGCATCGGTGGAGCTGTGTCGGTGGAGGTGGGTGCATCGGTGGAGCTGGGTGGTGGGTGCCTCGGTGGAGCTGGGTGGTGGGTGCATCGGTGGAGCTGGGTGGTGGGTGCATCGGTGGAGCTGTGTGGTGGGTGCATCGGTGGAGCTGTATGGTGGGTGCCTCGGTGGAGCTGTGTGGTGGGTGTATCGGTGGAGCTGTGTCAGTGGAGCTGGGTGGTGGGTGCATCGGTGGAGCTGGGTGGTGGGTGCCTCGGTGGAGCTGGGTGGTGGGTGCCTCGGTGGAGCTGGGTGGTGGGTGCCTCGGTGGAGCTGGGTGGTGGGTGCCTCGGTGGAGCTGGGTGGTGGGTGCCTCGGTGGAGCTGGGTGATGGGTGCGTCGGTGGAGCTGTGTGGTGGCTGCATCGGTGGAGCTGTGTGGTGGGTGCATCGGTGAAGCAGTGTGGTGGGTCGTTCGGTGGAGCTGTGTGGTGGGTGCCTCGGTGGAGCTGTGTGGTGGGTGCATCGGTGAAGCAGTGTGGTGGGTCGTTCGGTGGAGCTGTGTGGTGGGTGCCTCGGTGGAGCTGTGTGGTGGGTGCATCGGTGGAGCTGTGTGGTGGGTGCATCGGTGGAGCTGTGCGGTGGGTGCATCGGCGGCGCTGTGCGATGGGTGCATCGGTGGAGCTGGGTGGTGGGTGCCTCGGTGGAGCTGGGTGGTGGGTGCCTCGGTGGAGCTGTGTGGTGGGTGCATCAGTGGAGCTGTGTGGTGGGTGCATCGGTGGAGCTGTGTGGTGGGTGCATCGGTGGAGCTGTGTGGTGGGTGCATCGATGGAGCTGTGTGGTGGGTGCATCAGTGGAGCTGTGTGGTGGGTGCCTCGGAGGAGCTGTATGGTGGGTGCCTCGGTAGAGCTGTATGGTGGGTGCCTCGGTGGAGCTGTGTGGTGGGTGCATCGGTGGAGCTGGGTGGTGGGTGCCTTGGTGGAGCTGTATGGTGAGTGCCTCGGTGGAGCGGTGTGGTGGGTGCATCGGTGGAGCTGTGTGGTGGGTGCATCGGTGGAGCTGTGTCGGTGGAGGTGGGTGCATCGGTGGAGCTGGGTGGTGGGTGCATCGGTGGAGCTGTGTCGGTGGAGCTGTGTGGTGGCTGCATCGGTGGAGCTGTGTGGTGGGTGCCTCGGTGAAGCTCTGTGGTGGGTGCATCGGTAACGCTGTGTGGTGAGTGCATTGGTGGAGCTTAGTGGGTGCATCGGTGGAGCTGTGTGGTGGGTGCATCGGTGGAGCTGTGTGGTGGGTGCATCGGTGGAGCTGTGTGGTGGGTGCATCTGTGGAGCTGTGTGGTGGGTGCATCTGTGGAGCTGTGTGGTGGGTGCATCGGTGGAGCTGTGTGGTGGGTGCATCAGCGGAGCTGTGTGGTGGGTGCATCGGTGGAGCTGGGTGGTGGGTGCATCGGTGAAGCTGTGTGGTGGGTGCATCGGTGGAGCTGTGTGGTGGGTGCCTCGGAGGAGCTGTATGGTGGGTGCCTCGGTGTAGCTGTATGGTGGGTGCCTCGGTGGAGCTGGGTGGTGGGTGCATCGGTGGAGCTGGGTGGTGGGTGCATCGGTGGAGCTGTGTGGTGGGTGCATCGGTGGAGCTGTGTGGTGGGTGCATCGGTGGAGCTGTGTGGTGGGTGCATCGGTGGAGCTGTGTCGGTGGAGGTGGGTGCATCGGTGGAGCTGGGTGGTGGGTGCATCGGTGGAGCTGTGTCGGTGGAGCTGTGTGGTGGCTGCATCGGTAGAGCTGTGTGGTGGGTGCCTCGGTGGAGCTCTGTGGTGGGTGCATCGGTAACGCTGTGTGGTGGGTGCATCGTTGGAGCTGTGTGGTGGGTGCATCGGTGGAGCTGTGTGGTGGGTGCATCGGTGGAGCTGTGTGGTGGGTGCATCGGTGGAGCTGTGTGGTGGGTGCCTCGGAGGAGCTGTATGGTGGGTGCCTCGTGGAGCTGTATGGTGGGTGCCTCGGTGGAGCTGTGTGGTGGGTGCATCGGTGGAGCTGTGTGGTGGGTGCTTCGGTGGAGCTGTGTGGTGGGTGCTTCGGTGGAGCTGTGTGGTGGGTGCCTCGGTGGAGCTGTGTGGTGGGTGCATCGGTGGAGCTGTGTGGTGGGTGCATCGGTGGAGCTGTGTCGGTGGAGCTGGGTGGTGGGTGCATCGGTGGAGCTGGGTGGTGGGTGCCTCGGTGGAGCTGGGTGGTGGGTGCCTCGGTGGAGCTGTGTGGTGGGTGCATCGTTGGAGCTGGGTGATGGGTGCATCGGTGGAGCTGTGTCGGTGGAGCTGTGTGGTGGCTGCATCGGTGGAGCTGTGTGGTGGGTGCATTGGTGAAGCAGTGTGGTGGGTGCCTCGGTGGAGCTGTGTGGTGGGTGCATTGGTGGAGCTGTGTGGTGGGTGCATCAGCGGAGCTGTGTGGTGGGTGCATCGGTGGAGCTGTGTGGTGGGTGCATCGGTGGAGCTGTGTGGTGGGTGCATTGGTTGAGCTTAGTGGGTGCATCGGTGGAGCTGTGTGGTGGGTGCATCGGTGGAGCTGTGTGGTGGGTGCATCGGTGGAGCTGTGTGGTGGGTGCATCTGTGGAGCTGTGTGGTGGGTGCATCGGTGGAGCTGTGAGGTGGGTGCATCAGCGGAGCTGTGTGGTGGGTGCATCAGTGGAGCTGGGTGGTGGGTGCATCGGTGAAGCTGTGTGGTGGGTGCATCGGTGGAGCTGTGTGGTGGGTGCCTCGGAGGAGCTGTATGGTGGGTGCCTCGGTGGAGCTGTGTGGTGGGTGCCTCGGTGGAGCTATGTGGTGGGTGCATCGGTGGAGCTGTGTGGTGGGTGCATCGGTGGAGCTGTGTGGTGGGTGCATACCAACCAACGCTGCAGCCATCAGACATAAGCAAAATGTTTCAACACTGTTGCGGACCCAGCGGCGATACATTTTTAAGACCCATTAATTGTATGGCATCAAGCCCCTCATTGAAGGCCTAAAACAGCCAGCACACTGGAAAAGTTTCAACCCACCCTGGAACACCAGAAGTGACAGGCATACTCAGTAGACAGTTCCACTAACTAGCCTTTGACCGACACAAGATTAGTCGGTGCAGGGTATTGTCTCACGACAGGGAAGCCAGAGAGGTCATTTGTGGGGTGGGTGGGGTCACAAGTGCTTGCATAAGCAGACTGGGGCTACAGGATAACTTTCTTTTCAAAGGTCACTAGGCACCCCGGCCTACCAGCAATCAGCTAGAAGCATAGCGAGGTCCGCAACATGGCGATTGTGTTAGAAGAAGCTCTATGCCTCAGAGTGCTGTGTATTAACCAGGACAGCAGAGAGAAAGAAACAGGATCCCACGGCTCTCCTTAGCCTGGGGTTAGAGGTGTAGCCCCTTCCAAGACCGAGAATCACCCTCTGCTCACTTTACCACACACACACCGCTAGAGAAAAAGCTCGGACTGTGTCGACGACTGCTACAGTGTTCCCCAACCACCGAACTGAACGTAGACCACAAAAAAGGCACTGCCCTACTTGCTGACCCATGGCCTTATCCCACCCGCTCCGGATACTGTAAGGAAATAAAAAGGGGAGGATTTCTCTGTACCGATGGTAAGCTATTTGGGATGAACTGCCTACACTTTTTTGCGCAAGAGCAACAATACGATACTGTCCAATATCGCCCTGCGGGAGACATGGCCAGCAGCACTGGCAGGCAAAAGCCCATTCCTTTCAGCACAGAAACACCACAAGCTGCTGAAGCTGCGAAGCAAAGGGGAATCGAAAATGAAATGTGACATACCTTGTATGGTAGGGAAGCTGAATCACAAATGTTGGGAGGAGAATTTAATTTTAAAACTCGGACAGAGTACGCCATCTATGCTAAAGTGAGTCGATATTTTGGTTAACAAAACAGTGGTGCCGATAATAGTTTAATGTAAAAGCAATCAGAACCGTGGGCTCATTTTTCACACAAATATTTATTTCAACATTTCAAGCTTAACTCACCTGACCAGAGACAGCAGCAAAATGTGAGTCAAGTGATGCATTTACCGTAATTTATCAGGACGGACTTTGAAAGAAACAAGTTAAACAAGTTTTAAAAGGAGACACGGCCTCCGGCCGTGAAACTGAAAGTACGGCCGGCCGGCCGTGAATAATTAGGGGGTGAGAAATGCGCTGGGAGGGCTGCCTTTGATGTGCTAATGCGAGGCAGGCAGGCAGGCGGCTGGTGGCATTGTGCACGCGCTTTTTAGGGCTTGCGCTTGCGCAATCACCTAAAAAGCACATGCACTTCATGCAATCGCCAGTGGAATCGCCAGTGGTGGTTAACCTCTGGATAAGCCACATTAGAACTTCGCCAGCTATGCGCATAGCAGGCGAGCCCTAAAAAAAGAGTGTGTACCTCATACACTTACTCATATATAACACCGTCAAGCGCTGCATCCCATTACAAAATTCCAGCATCTCAGTGGTCTTCACACACAACATGTAAACACTGCATGCATAGGCTAAATATTAAGACAACACTCTTGCAGCCATATACCCTACACATTGGAGCATGCTGCTCAAGAGGGCAAGGGTGTCACCACTCCGCCTAAAGTAGTAAACAATATATAAATACTACAATAAAATAAAATTTTGGCTAAATAAATGCTCAAGAGGCAGTTCAAAACATGTAACAGAAAATACATTTTAGAAAATAACTCTGTAAATGTAGAAGGATTGAAGCGTGGGAAGAATTATATTTATGGTTCAGTTATCACTCCAAACGTACCTTCCATAGTGCTGCAAATTTCCAGGCATTTCTGCACGGATTGGAGAGTCTCGACCTGCTAACTGCATAAAAAAGACAAAGTATAGAGAAATTAGAATGTCATTAAAGAAAACATTGTGAAGGAAAACAGCTAAATTCTAACATAGGTACATGTGATAAGCTGAAACTTCAGGCTGAATGTCCAATTCTACTAGAAGAACCAATAAAATGCTGTCTGCACTATGGCCAATCTAGGGCAAAGTTTGACCAACATATCCTACACTGAGTGTAGAGTATGGCAAACATAGCAACTCTAAGCTCACTGTATGACCATCATAACATACTCTAAAATTAGTTTCCAGTTTCACCAATATACCATACCACAACATACCTCAATTTAGTGTACAGCATGAACATTTAAGTGTAATGCATGGTCAGCACAGATCAGTCCAATGTGATTTACTTATGCCCACGCAGTACACAATATAGCATGGCTGCCCAGACTCCCGAAAACAGAGAGAGGATAAAATAACCAAGTGGTTCATGCGAGAAATGATAACACAAATGTATGTGTTCACTCAACTGCCATATGGCTAAATCCACTGCCAGTGGCATATAGGATTCTGTAATGGAAGACCTCAACAGGGATACTGGGGTGTCTTCCATGCAGTACACACCAGCTTATGTTGATCTTTAGGTAAACAACCAAAGAGTGTGGCATTATGTCAGCACAAGCTCCACTTTCCGATCTGGTGTTGGATGTGCAAACCTTGAAATCCACTGCCTTAAGAGCACTTTCCGTGTCTAATCTCCCTCTCTTGCCATCTCTTTTAATCTGGTCACAATTTCTCGGTATCTCTACATACCACCTTTTATTCTTGTCAAGCTATCGTAGTATGACCCTCTCCAGCAAAGTCTCTTCACTCTCTCAATTAATCTTGTTCTCCTCCCAACCAGCTCTACTTCTTCTACGTTTCTGCGTCTGACTCTCTGCTTCTACATACACCTCCCCACATCTAACCTTCATTATTCAACAGAGCCTGGGTCACTCGCTGGCAGAAAAATGTAAAGTATGAAAAACATCAGATGAAACAAAGAACATTCCTCTACCTGTCTAAGTCCCCTTCTATCCCTATGTAATTTTCTTCAACACCCTCCAGTCTGTGTTCTGTACCCACCACTGACCCTCAGCGTCTGTCTCGTTCTCATCTGCGAATACATTTCCACTGAGCAAAATGACTGATCCATTGAAGTGAAGGATGGCTGGATCTCCAGAATGAAGTGTTAGTGGACACGCTTAGTCCAACGCATGCAGTGCGGCTGCTGTGCGCTTCCATCCTCCTTCCTGGTGCTTCTAGAGATGGCTTCCACCAGTGGTGAAGGTTGCTTTGCAGAAGCCATGAACATGGCTGATGTTCTATCTGCCCTTGCGGCCATCTGCATTTGAGGTATCATGCAAGGTAGGATGGTGTGAAAGCAAGGAGCAAAGCACAATACTTTGCTGGGAGAACCATCAGATTCTTTCATCCCATTTCTCTCTCCACTTACAGACATAACACTCACATTGACAAAAACACTGACGAACATATTAGCTATCAAAACTCAACAAACCATTGAATGCAAGTGCACCATCACACAATATCATTAAAACACACAGGGAAGCCTGCATTGATGCAGCGCCTGCTGTTTGTGTGTGGGTGTAAGTGTTCACTGCTTTTCCTGTTGCAGTTAATTTTCTGTATATATTAGGGAAGCTTGCATTGGTGCCACCTGTCTTGTGCTTGTTCTTTGTGTTAGGGAAGTCTGCAGTGACTACCCATGGTGTAGTTCTGATGTGTATTAATTATATGTGGTAAAACCTTATGTGTTTTCCCCCCGTACAAAATCCAAAATTATCTTTATTGCCAATACTTAATTGTGGAGTGCTTGTATTCGGTGAAAATAGTATACACAACTTTTACTCTCTGCCATTACTTGCTCTTGAATTCATTCTAATGTTAGCCTTTAAAACTCGACAAGCCTCTTGAAAATAACACATCCTAAGTTTAGAAAATAAATTAACTGAAATATACTTAGGAGCCATCCTTACCTCAGGTTCAATGTACCTCGGGAAAAGTGACGTTGTGAGATATTTGTACAAAATTCTCATGTCGTCTTGTTCCAAACCACTCCTGGAAAAAATAGGAGAATAGTTAAAAATGTATATGTCACATTTCAGGATATAACAAATGATTCCACTATATAATGGCATGGTGACACAAAGTCAGTGCTCCAAAGCAAGAAACCATCCTTCTGGGATATACACTAAAGAGTGCCCTGGATTTGGTGGTTGTAATTTCACACCTCCAGACTTACCAGTGCCTGGGATATCAGTAACTCTGGGGTGCACAGTTACCATAGACTACAGGTTGAACCCCAAGGTTACCCAAGAAATGGGGATTTACCAGGCAAATCAGTTTGCTCTCCTCTATTAGTCCTCATTTTACCCCACCTGGGATTTGGCTTCCTCTAGCAGCTGAAGTCCCTGCAGTGAAATTTACTGGATCGGCGATAACTCGCAGACTATGTTATTCTGAGGGAGCAGGTAATGGGAGTTACCATGTTCTTCAGATTTAAAAGGGACAATCATTAAACGATCCAAAACGGCATGGTGGCGCTGAATGAAAATAAGCACCATAAGCTGAACACTGTGCAGTGTTTGTTGTGCTACATTCAATGTATTATGAAGCTACTCCTTCAGGTGCCTTTTGCACAATACTTTGATCACCTTCATTTATAGAAAATTAGACAAATACCTAAATCCACTGCTGTGGACATTTGCAACAGCTGTATACAAACATTGTTATTCTAGAAAAGGGTGTAGGTGTATTTTCAATGCAAAAATCCCACCCACGCCATTAATCTATATTACCTATATCTATATTAATTGCGATTTGCACTGTTGTGTACAGAGATGATCATTGACAGAATCCATCATTGTTTACTGACTAAATTATTCAATAAAATGATTGGTACAGGTTGTGGTCCTGTGAGCAACAACTCATGTCTGTCCTCATTGCTCTAAGGCAGAAATGGATTGTGGTTCCCTGTGATACCCAGAAGCAAGACTCCAAAATGCTTTACCTGCCTCAAACAAGAGGATCAACAGTTATCTTTTTGTAAAGTGAGGAAGGAAAATAGAAGTTTTTATTCGTTTAACAACACTTGAATAATTTTCACATGCCACCAACTTTTTGATCCAAAACCATCATATTTAAAACAAACACAAAGCGTCAGCATTAACCCTCTTACAAAGCTACAATCCAACAATACTCTAACCCATGTTCTCTGTTCCTTCCAACACATTTTAACAGTGAATTTATGGACCTGGTGAAAGCAAGCAGGCCTGCTGGCAGCCCTTCTGAATTGTGTCCACAGCAAACCTTCAAGACAATTCTTCTAACAACCTCTGCTACCACTCCAGTAAGGAGAATCATCAACAACTCCTTATCTACCGGAATATTTCCAGAAGACCTCAAAAAGTCATACATACGTCGATTACTGAGGAAAACAATCTTGGACCAGCTGAAGCCTGACAACTACAGACCGATTTCAAATCGACCTTTACTGGGCAAACTGATAGAAAGAGCAGCTTTTGCCCAGATGTCACAATTTATTGAAGAGAATCCCATACCTTCAGACTTCCAAACAGGATTTTGTCCATGAAGAGGCACAGAATCTGCCCTCCTTACCATCTGGGATGACCTTAAAAACACAGCTGACTGCAACGGGGTTGCTGCACTACTTCTCTTGGACCTCTCAGCTGCTTTTGACATGGTTGACTCGGATACAAAGACTCTATGAAGCCAGCATTGAGGGGACTGCTCTAGACTGGATCGTGTCCTACCTTTGCACCAGAACTAATGTCATCCATACCCCACCTTTCTCGTCCAAATCGTACTTCACAAAAGCAGGGGGTCCCTCAAGGTTCTATAATCTCGCCCATGCTTTCAACTTCTACATGAAGTCTTTAACTGCAGAGATCAATTTCACCTCACATGCTATACTATGCAGATGACATGCAAACACTCCTTCAACTGCAATGCCCCAAAGACATTGGAAACTCGCCAATTTTCAGTTGTCTCAGAGCTGTGGATCAATGGATGACGTGCAGCCATCTCAAACTGAAGGCTTCCAAAATAGAAATACTCACAAGGGGCAATTGAAAAAATGATGATCCGCTCACCATGTGGCCTGATGATCAGGGAACACTGCCTAAAATATCAAAGTAAGTAAGAAACCTTGGAATGCCCAAGTGGACAAACTAGCAAGAACAAGCTTTATTACTATAAAAACTCTGCGACTAATCATCCCCAATTTGGGATTTTCACTCAAGGTCCAGGCTACCATCTCCCTTGTTTTGTCCAAACTCGATTACGCCAACAGCCTCTACCAGGGATCACCATTAACAACCATGAAAAGACTACAACAGATTCAGATTTCGGCTGCAAGACTACACTTACGTATAAAACTGTAAGACCACATCTCTCCTGCCTTGAAAGCCCTGCATTGGTTACCAGTTGCCTGAAGATCCACATGCAAACTGCTTTGTATCACCCACAAAGCGATACATGGACCGGGACCGCTCTTCATTAGGAATAAAATCAGCAAACACATTCAACAAAGGAATCTCTGCTCTAGAGTGGCACCTCGCCTCAAAATCCCAAGATACAAGAAAAAAACCAGTGGGTGGCACATCATTCTCTGTTCAAGCAGCCAAACTATGGAACTCTTTACCCCTCAACATAAGATCCACCGATAACCACCTTATCTTCAGAAAACTACCCAAGAATTGGCTCTTCCCCCACATAACCACCATATGTAAACAGATAGAAATATACAGCATATCTCTCAGTATATAAGGATGTATTTGTACTATAGATCTGTACCTATATATGTGTATTGCTTTGTATAAACATGTAGAATACTTATGTTTAAAAATATTATATATAGATATTCATTAGTTATGCTTAACAAATGTACATATTACTGATAGTTATATTATTCTATGTTTTAACATGTATATAAGTGACTGTATAAATAAGGAAATCCTTTTTTCATAACTATTTATCTACAATTGCTTCACTATTGATCTAAAAAAAATATATATATAAAAATAAAACTAATTGAAAGTACAACACTTGAAAGCCAGTTTATTTAATGCATCTTTAATCTACATATACTACCTTTCTTTATGCATCTATATACCTTCCATGCACTTATGGATCTATATCTTTATTACTTTTTTATCTATACATGTATTACTTTTACTTATGTATTACTTTTCTTCTAATTCAGCATATCCAATGCACTACTCTAGTTTTCACCCTATACCGCTCTCAATATATCCTCTAGCTCAACTCTGACTCATCTCAAACCTCTTTCTACCACTCTTTCCAATGCACTAGCCTTATTCTCACCCTATATCTCTATCAATATAGTCATTACCTCCACTATCTCATTCATCCCAACCCCCATACCACTAATATGATCCCACAAATAACCCTTTTGAGACTCTTCCCTACTCCACCCCTCCTTGCATCATCTCATACCTCTATTTACTATTCCGACCCCCCCCCCACAAAAAGCCTTTCTAAACCCTACCTCTGACTACTCACCCTCCACCTCCCTATCACTCATCTCAAGCCTCCTCCTACTGCTATGAGCTCCAAAACAAAGAAATTTTAAAAAAGTCAAAATCCTTCCCTTCTATCCCTCCACTATCCTTTTCAATCCCAAATAACAGCCTGACATGTCCACCACTCAAATTAATTTCATACTTCACTATACTGATTCACAACTAATCCTTTGTGGGGTCCGAAGTAGCGTGCTATTCACTGAAAAGCGTTTCAACATCTCATCAGGGGTAGCAAGTGCTATGTAAATGCAAACCTTTTTCTTTTCTCTATCCCTCCACTATCCTTCTCAATCCAAATAACTGGCTAACATATCCACCACTCAAATTACTTTCATATTTTCACTATACTAATTCATCACTAATCCTTTAGGGGTTCCAGAGTAGCATGCTACTCTCTGAAAAGGAGCTTTGACGCCTCGTATGGGGTAGTAAGCGCTAATTACAATACAATTACAATCAAGTACTTTTTTTAATGAAACATTTGTATGGTTTTATGGCATCTTAAACATATTATTGTATATTTTTAGATCTTATCCTGTGTAATTTCGAATGTAATTTTATATGAATGTTTTTGAGGTATTTGTGCTTTTATGATTGGAATAAAAACAATCAAATAAAGCTTTCCTTGACTTGACAATCAAGTAATACATTGAATTCTGGGAAATATCGGCAAAGGTCAGTTTCCAACAACTGTCAATTGCTGCTTGCACCCATGGCCGGGTGCTCACCATCGTTTGGCGCTCATTCCTGTGCTATTTTGAGAAACACTAAAAAGAGCTTAAGACCTTTCTGTTCAGACAGACATTTGGACTAGAGACCAACTTGTACCTCAACTTGTTTGTTTCAAAGGTTACTGTATCTATCTTCCTCTATTACAGCGCTCAGAAGCAATCCCGGATGTTTTGACCAGCATTGTTGCCTGTATCCAGTGCCCCGTTTTTTCTTCGTGTTCTGCATTTGTGCCTGTCTCCTTCCTGTGTGCCCGCCTACCTCGCCGCCCTCCGCTCTCCCTCCCCGCTCCCGCTTCCCGCCACCGCCATCAGCCCCGCCCCTTTTCTCTTCTGTTCCCTCCCCGCTCCCGCCTCCCAGCTGCTCCGCCCACCCGCGCACTTGGCCTTTAAATGGCGACCGTGCGACGCAGGTGAGTGTGACCCACTTGTGGGACACCCCCGCGCCGCACGGCCACCAGCTGCTGCGTGTGCTCCTGTGCCTGCCCTCTGCCTCAGCGCCGGCCTCGCTGCCGCCTTGAGCGATCTCCTTTTGTTTTTGCCGATTTCTGACCGGAATTTGTGCTTGTTTTTATTGTTGCCGTAAGATCGTGTGTCAACTGTTTTTGCCTCTGTTTTGACCAGCATTGTTGCCTGTACCCAGTGCCCCGTTTTTTCTTCGTGTTCTGCATTTGTGCCTGTCTCCTTCCTGTGTGCCCGCCTACCTCGCCGCCCTCCGCTCTCCCTCCCCGCTCCCGCTTCCCGCCACCGCCATCAGCCCCGCCCCTTTTCTCTTCTGTTCCCTCCCCGCTCCCGCCTCCCAGCTGCTCCGCCCACCCGCGCACTTCGCCTTTAAATGGCGACCGTGCGAACGCGCAGCGGTCACGCGCAGCGGGCGCGCCGATTGTGCGCCGAAGGCGCGCCAAAGGTAAGCCCGTCTGCGCCCGTCCGCGACCAGATCGCGACCAGCGCCAGGACCCCTGGCCCCCGAAGACCCCGACCTACCCGCCTGACGTACTCTGCCGCCACCCTCATCGCTCTCAACACCGGCCGACTCCCGGAATGCCATCAAGCCACTCCAAGACGTACCCACGGACCTTTCAGCTGCCACGCCTGCAAGTTCTCCTGCATCCGGACCAGCCTCGCACCAGCACCCACCAAGTCGAACACCAGCAGCACCCACCTCAAGTGCATCCTGCTCAACACCCGCTCCGTCCACAGACACGCCATCGAACTCTGGAACCTTCTAGACGCCACAGCCCCTGACGTTGCCTTCCTCACGGAGACCTGGATGAACGCCTCTTCAGCTCCCAACATCGCCATCGCTATCCCAGAGGGCTACAAGATCGTCCGGAGGGACCGAAACGCCAACCAGATGGGAGGAGGAATCGCCATCATCCACAGGAACACCATCCGTCTCACGACCAGCACCGACAACACCCTGACCAGCGCCGAACACCTGCATTTCCAGATCCACACCAACCCGAACACCACCCTCAGAGGCACCCTGATCTACCGACCCCCTGGACCACGCACACAATTCAGCGAGGACATCGCCGACTTCGTCAGCCCGCATGCCCTCCCCTCCGCTGACTACATCCTCCTGGGAGACCTCAACTTCCACCTAGAGAACAACAACGACCGCAACACCAGCACCCTGCTCGACAACCTCGCCAACTTGGGACTCAAGCAACTGGTGTCCACCCCCACCCACCTCGCAGGACACACTCTCGACGCAGTCTTCTCTTCCAGCACAGACATCGACATCAGCCACGCCACTGAGCTCCAATGGACGGACCACAGCTGCGTCCACTTCACCTTCAAGAGAACGACGACCCACCACCACCAACAACAGGCCGCCCGCAGAAGCTGGAACAAGATCACAGCAGACCAGCTCGCCACCTCCCTGAGCCGGCACCCTCCTGCCAGCTCAGCGAACCCCAGCCAGGCCGCCGACAACCTCACGAACTGGATCAGCAACTGCGCGGACGAACTCGCCCCACTGAGGACCCCGCCTAGCAGACCCGGCAGCAAGAAGGCGCCATGGTTCACCGACGAACTCAAGAGCTCCAAGAAGAACTGCCGAGCCCTCGAGAAAGTCTGGAGAAAGGAACCGACACCGGACAACAGGACCTCCTTCAAACTTGCCACCCGGAAACACCACCAGCTGATCCGCGCCGCCAAGAAAACAGCATTCAAGGACCGGTTGGACAACAACGCACACAACTGCAAGGAACTCTTCAACATCGTGAAAGAGCTCTCCAACCCCAGCGCAGGAAACAACGACATCACCCCATCGCAAGACCTCTGCAACTCCCTCGCTTCATACTTCCACAACAAGATCGCGGACATACACAACAGCTTCTACAACCAACCAACGCACACCATGACCGACCTACCACCCCCCACCACCACCCTCCACGCCTGGACCCCGATCAGCACCGAAGACACCATGCGCACGATGAACTCCATCCACTCCGGATCACCGACCGACCCCTGCCCTCACCACGTCTTCAACATGGCCGACGCTGTCATCGCACCCCACCTGCGAGACATCATCAACACATCCTTCGACACCACCATCTTCCCTGAGAGCTGGAAACACGCCGAACTCAGCGCTCTACTCAAGAAACCAACAGCGGACCCCACCGACCTCAAGAACTACCGCCCCATCTCGCTCCTCCCGTTTCCAGCCAAAGTCATCGAGAAGACCATCAACAAGCAGATGGCCGCCTTCCTCGAGACGAACGGATCCCTCGACCCCTCACAGTCCGGCTTCCGTGCCAATCACAGCACCGAGACCGCCCTCATCGCCGCCACCGATGACATCCGAGCCCTGATGGACAATGGAGAAACAGCGGCCCTCATCCTCCTAGACCTCTCCGCGGCATTCAACACGGTCTGCCACCGCACCCCAGTACGGCGCCTCAGCAACATCGGAATCCAGGACAAGGCGCTGGAATGGATCATCTCCTTCCTCAACGGAAGAACACAGAGAGTCCGCCTACCTTCGTTCAAGTCAGAGGCCTCCGAAGTCATCTGCGGCGTCCCTCAAGGATCATCTCTGAGCCCCACCCTCTTCAACGTCTACATGAGCCCCCTCGCGGCCATCGTACGCAAACACAACCTCAGCATAATCTCCTACGCCGACGACACCCAGCTGATCCTCTCCCTGACCAACGACCCCACCGCCGCCAGAGCCAACCTGCACGAAGGGATGAAAGAGGTAGCCGAGTGGATGACGACCAGCCGCCTGAAACTGAACTCGGACAAGACGGAGGTCCTCATCCTGGGCCCCTCACCCTCCGCCTGGGACGACTCCTGGTGGCCTCCCGCCCTGGGCACCGCACCCAAACCGACAGACCATGCACGCAACCTGGGCTTCATCCTGGACTCCTCCCTCTCCATGACCAGGCAAGTCAACAACGTCTCCTCGGCGTGCTTCAACATCCTACGCATGCTACGGAAGATCTTCTGGTGGATCCCCACCGAGACCAGGAAGACCGTCACCCAGGCCCTCGTCACCAGCCGACTGGACTACGGCAACGCCCTCTACGCCGGTACCACCGCCAAGCTCCAGAAGAGACTCCAGCGGATCCAGAACGCCTCAGCCAGACTCATCCTCGACATCCCACGAACCAGCCACATCTCCGGACATCTGAGAGACCTTCACTGGCTCCCCGTCAACAAAAGAATCACCTTCCGCCTCCTCACCCACGCACACAAAGCCCTACACGACCAAGGCCCGAGCTACCTCAACAGCCGAGTCAACTTCTACGCTCCCAAACGCCACCTCCGATCAGCCAACCACGCCCTCGCCGCCGTCCCCCGCATCCGAAGAGCGACTACAGGAGGAAGGTCCTTCTCCTACCTGGCCGCCAAGACCTGGAACTCCCTCCCGACCGACCTGCGCCTGACCCAAGACCACCTCTCCTTCAGGAAGAAGCTGAAGACCTGGCTGTTCGAGCAGTAGCGGCACCTCCCCACCCCCCCCCCCCCCCCCCCAGCGCCTTGAGACCCTACGGGTATGTAGCGCGCTTTATAAGTGTCACTGATTGATTGATTGATTGATGAGTGTGAACTCTGTACATAAACAATCAAATAAATAAAAATCCCATTGTAAAGCATGCACAGTCAATACCTGTATATACATTTAAGATTTTACAGCCATGTCTGACTATTTCACAAGAAGATACAGCCACTGCACACGTCCACAAACAGTGGTGTTGAAAGTCACAATTATTACAACCCTGGTGCATGGACAAAATTAAACATGTATGGTGTTTGTATTCGTAAAAATAAATAATGCAGTTGGTACGAATTTCGAATGAAGGAAGGAGTAGATAAAGAAAAAGAACAGACATTCCTGTAGTGACTACTTTGCCCAGTAAGAAAAAATGGTGCCTCAAATAACTATCTTTAGAGCAGTGATACTCCAAGTACGGCCTGGGGTCCTGACCTTTACATGCAGCCTCCTGGTCAAAAGCATTGTGGGGCTGGTGTTTACCTTATTTAGCACCATCATTCAGAACGATGTTAAATAAACTGGCAAGCATTTATTTACATGTTACCTGCAGTTAAAGAAAGGACAGTAACTGAGGTGTCCAGAACCGCTTTGAAACGCCTTCATTTTTAAAGACAATCTTAGAACAAACGTTTAAAAATAAGATAAAGCCTCTTCAAAATTTCAAAAAGTGTATTTTAACATGTAGAAGAAGCCTTCCACATTAGTAAATCAGATCAATTTGCTGCTTTGAAATCTTTTTTTATTATAGTTTTTAAACATATTTAGAATCATTGTTGCTTTCACCCACCCAGACAACAATGCCAATAGTGAACTAAGTAGAAATCAGTTGTCATGTGCATCCAATTGGTGGCCTTGGTTGCGATGAAACATGGACACTATTATGATGTAATAAATACAACTCAAGAGAAGGTTTTGTATTGAATAAGTCCCGAACTCAAGCATTTTGAGGATCTCTTATAAGTAATAATGAAGAAAAAGGAGACATGGAAAAATATAATTGCCAAAGATCACACAAAAGGGTCAAGGGGGAAAGCCGGGATTGATCCCAGGTTTTCGGATTTAAAATTCTACAATTCAGCCACTAGATGTACATACTTTGCTTCCCATACACCCACCTTACATATGTTCCTCACCCCAACCTACACCTTGCTGGCATCAGTGCGGCCCTTAGTCTCTTCATAGACCATACTTTGTGTCCCCAGGAGAAATGTTTGCTAGTGTCCATGCTTTAGACCATGCAACAGTGACATCATCTTCCATCCTGGCATAACTACCTTACTACTTGAAGACAAATGGGGCTTCTGTGATGCCCATATTCCTGTGATGGACAGTGGCACAAACAAGTCAAAGATCCAAAAAGCATCAGACTGATACTTTATATTGCGTCAAACTCAGGTCCTTGAGAACAGTCCCTATGTATGGTGTTCCACATGCATTTACACGCAATAAATCTCTTGAAAACCATTTACATAGCTGCTATCCAGAAATTCTGGGACGATACAGGCACTCTTGGGCCTATGTTGGACACCTATCATCGATATGGACAAACAGCTAAGAATCAAAATGCGTGCTTTTAAGTGTTGGAGCATAATCCCACTGTGCTCCAGAAGGGCAGATCCCCTTACTGTGCAAATATTCTGTGGGATGGAGAGCAGGAGCCCTTAGTGAATACTAATGAGCACTAAGCAAACGTTTCCCCTCCCCTCTGCACTGCTGTGCAAGGTAGTTATTCAATATTATCAGACGAGGTGGAACTGGTCATGAGGATCCTGGTGGTAGGACTGTAGTAGGCAGTGATACTGATGGATCTTTTGATGGTGGTACTGGTGGTGTTGGAACTGGTGGTACTGACAGTGCTGGTGATGATAGTAGTATTATTGAGGGTGGCTCTGATGGTGGTGCCGGCGGTAGTAATGATCATACTACTGGTGGTGGAACTAACAATGATGGTAATATTAGTCGCTATAGTATGACGGTGGTACAGTGGCACAGGTGGTGGTGGTACTGATGGTGGTGATACTGGTGGAACAGGTACTGTTAGAGGCAACTGATGATGGTGGTAATTCTGGTACTGGTGGTGGTAACATTGGTGGTACTAAACCCCAATATTCGTAGTGCTTTTTAAAGGTCTCTTTCTGATGATCACATAAAGCAAGTGACCGCTGTGCTCTCAGGCCGTGAAAGCGGACTTGCTCTTCAAAGAAGGACATTTTTAATTTATATAAAGCAGCATATCTGTCCCTGCAGTCTCTGGAGTCAAGTTTTATAGCAAAGTATATTGCAAATTTCCTAAAAACCTGTATCACCTATCGTCGTAATCTCGAGTAAATCAATGTTTATGTTTTTATTAACTATGATAGTTTTTACTTATGTAAATAGCTCTCTTTTTTAAAAATGTATAAAAAAATGTTTTTAGCTGTTTCTGTACTTTTTATGGTTGCAAAAACAAATGGCAATCGAATAAAAGATTTTGAAACGAATTTATATAAATGGAGAGGTTATTGGACGTCTAGATACCATTAAAAAACCTTAAAAATGCATGTATCTTCATCCTCTGTTTAAAACTTAAAACCTCGAACGCAAAGAGGGCCTTTCTGGCCCATTAGAGTCAGTAATCCGGCCGGTCGCGTTTGAGGGGGGTTCCGGACTCGAACCCTCGCGCCGCCAGGCTGCTGACCGGCCAGCCTCGAGGACGGAAGCGCCGGCGGGCTATTCCCGAATGAAATCGTACGCCAGGAGCAGCTGTGGCGCGTCAGTAAAAAGCCTAAAATCGAACACAGCTGAGGGGCCGTGGGGCCGTTTCGAATTACTTTGATTTTGCAAGCTCAAACTCCAAGCCGCCTCCTTCTTTCTGATCAAAGCGGAGTATGCGGGTTTGCGGACTGAATCCAAGACTCTTCTGGAAAGCATTTTACACACAACTTCACGTGCCTTTCCATGGTGGAGCCATCATCCGCCTAATCACCGAGCAGGGACGTTTTTTAACCGCATGTAGGCTACGCTCAGGATATAAAACTAACAGTGGCACTTTCAAATGCAAACGTTTACTGGGCTGTACATCCATTTAAGGAAGCAGCAAAACTACTCCCGACAGCGGGTTGGTGGATGGGCACGTCACCCGCAGGGGGACACTAGAGGAGACAGCCCCTTTAGTGTTTCCTCACTGCCCAGGTTAGTATTTTTTTCTTGCAGCAGGCCACGGTGAGTGCGTGATCTCGCCTCCCACCTGAACCCTGGCATGATGTCACTTCCGAGAGGGCAGCAGGGTATGTAGGTGGGCGCCACACCTGGATATTCTTCTTTTGGTGGCCAGCAGCAGAGGAATGCATAACAGGATATGAGTACATTTGTGACAGTTTCCCCACAAAAAAAGTGTGTGGTCTGTTTTGCTGATGATGCAATTGAATGTTGCCACAAAAGTATGTGCGTAGACACGTGTCAGATGACAGAAGGGCTGGGGGTAGAAACGATAGGGGCTTGGCTAATCTCGCAAAGCTGTTTCTAACCCGAGCAAACCCTGAACAGCAGGCGTTTTATTCTTTCGTTCTCCAACACACACATACAAACGCACAACAGACACCCTGAGATCAATAGAGAGCATAGAGAAGAAGGACTGCCTTTAATTAAACTCAACATTCATGGGATGTGTTCCAATCCTATTACAGTGGGTGAAAAGTGTGCGGCTCTCTCGTGCTTCTGGTCCCTGCTCCATGAGAACAATCTTTCACCAATATATGCTCCTGCCACAGAGCTTCAGATCGCCTTTGGTATAGTTTAACTCGATTTGAGAGGGAGATTTCTTTGACAGCAGAAGATACTTCATTCATCGACTAAATACGAGGGCCAGTTTTTTTTTTGCATGCGCAGGTTTGACTTAAAAGTAAAAAACAAAATTCGTAGGACAGACGCAAGATTAATGTACGCAGAAGTCACAAAAATAGGTAGTTGAGCAAAATACACAAATGAGTGCAGATGTATGTGATTTAGGCAGGGCTTTAAGTGGAAAAAAAACCTGGGGTGCTCTAAAAGGGGCGTGGCAAATTTCTTAAAGGGGTGTGGCCTGAGTAGGGGCATGGTCTAAATCAAGATAACTACCATTGTGTGCTTAAGAAAATCATCAAGTCGCATCCAGCAAAGGATAATAAAATAGGCAAAAAAGTATATTTATTAAGTATAAGCCATAAAATACCAAACACTTAAAAAAAACATTTGCTATTTCCAAACTTAGAATTTAAAAAACATCTTCACTAAAGGATGTGTTATTAAATTCTGAGTTCAGGCAGAGGCGCAACTAGAGCCAAATTTCAGGGGGGGGCTAAGAATTTTTTTTGAGGGGGGGGCTGAATCTTTAAGCAATCGTCAGAGTGGAGCTGCAGGGGCTCTTAGAAGGGGTGAGACAACAACAATTCTTCATTAATATGCAAATGGTCTTTTAAAGACCTGTGAAGTGCTCAGTTGCGGCTGTGTGTGTGCCCGGGAAGCGTCTCATCCCGGGCTGCCACACATGATGGGGGGGGGGGGGGGGGGGGGGGGGGGGCGGCTGAGTCCAATGGGTGTTGCGCGCCTGAGTTCAGGGATACCAGATTCCATATGTCTATCTTGCGGTTATGGAAAGATATGCAGGTAAACATGTTACACAGCATTCCCCATGTTATCCTATTGGCAAGATAGCCTTTCAATAGTGAAATACTGCCAATTTCGTTTTTCACTATCAAGACATGTTACCGACACTAGTAACACCAAACAAAGAACGGGATGTCTGCTCACCCTAACGCTGATCTTTGAGGCCCGAAAATAGAGCCCTCTAGAGCCCACTTTCGAGGCCCTCCAAAAAAAACTGGGAGGGCTCAGCCCCGCACAGACCCCCCCACTTAAAGCCCTGGATTTAGGCAAATCATTATTGAACAAGTTACTTTCGGTAATGGCCTTTCAGTATAGACTAGCCACAGATTTCTCACATTTTTAATGTTTCCATAAGCGTCATAATGGATCTGGAAAATTTCAAGCAGTACCCATGCGCACCAGTAGATGGTGCTGTGTGGCTCCGCACTGATGCCGTTCTGTACTGGAAATAATGTGCGGGGTCTATAGAGGTGCCACTACTGTGTGCAGACTTCAGTTGCTGTCAATTATTATTATTTAAAGAGTGTCTTTATTACCCACATGCAGTGCCCTAAAGCAAGTTAGTGTGACTAGTGTGTATATTGCTAGACGTGGGATCTTATTAATGGATAGAGTCCAATCACAGAACTGGGAAGGTCGGTGAGGAATCAGCAACTATAATATATTGCAGAAAGAGTGTTAGGGAAGGTAAGTACCTTGTTCTTCTGATAGAGACTTCTAGCCGCAGCTTTCAAAGCAGTACCTATTTGGAGGTCGGTCTGTGAATGGACTCACACCAGAAAGTCCTACAGGACAGACTGGCTGAAATGCACCTATCAGCGAACCTGACTGTCCATACTTTAGTGCTTTGTGACAGTATGGAAGGATGCCCATGTAGCTGCCTGGTAAATGTCCAGGACAGGGACTCCGTGTGCCAAAACAGTGGTAGCAGCTTTGGCCCTGGTAGAATGAGCACTGAATCCTTCTGTAGACTGTTTTTAGGGCACGTGTAGCAGATCTTAATACAGAGAACGATCCATTGGGAGATGGTTCTCTTCTGCACAGCCTTGCCTTTTTTCACTCCAGAGAACCCCACAAAGAGCTGGTAATCCAAATGGTGTTCTTTAGTACGTACGATCTATGTAAAACCTCAGCACTCTCTTGGGGTCGAAACGGTGGAGTCCCTCCCTCTCCTTAGAAGGGTGAGGCGGAGCACAGAAAGTCAACAAGGTAATGTTTTGAATAATGTGGAATGGCATCACAACTTTAGGCAAGAAAAATGCCCAGGCCCACAAAACCTGCTTGTCTGGGAAAAAGATGATGTAGGGCAGGGTTGACAGAGAGCTTAAAGGTCACTCACACACCACGCCGATGATATGGTGCAAGGAACACTGTCTAGAGGATACAAATTATGGACAACTATGAAGTGGCTCGATGGGAGTGCACGTAAGAAACACGAAGACCACTGTGGCATGATAAAGGGAAAGGGAGAAAACAAATGTTGTAAACCTTTAGAAAGCGCATAACAATTGAAGATTGAAACCATAAAGTACCCGTTACCAGTGCCCATAGCAAAGCCTTGCCAAACAAGGGACAAAACAAACAAAAAGTCCAATAACTTTGCCTGGAGGGGTCTGTCTGTCTAGTACCTCACCAAACCACAAATTGTCCCAACAGCTGGTGTATATAGTTTCTGTCGAAGGACTTCTGCCTGCTAAGATGACATCAACCACCTCAATAGGAAGGTAGAAGGTGTTCAGCTGTCGCAGCTGAATCTCCAAGCATGAAGGTGATTAAGAAGGCCTGGGTGATGGGCCCTGCCCAGCTGCTGCGAGAGCAGACCCTGCCACAGGGGCAGCTTGATTGGAGGACAGAATCTTAAGGTCAGAAGTTCTGGATGACATACTATTTGGGCCCAATCCACAGTCACTAGAGTGATTTGGGCCTGGTAGGTCCTGATCTGATTGAAAACTTGCAAGAGGAGTGGTATTAGCAGAAATGTATACCCGAGTCTGGAATTCCACTTGGAAAAAAAGCTTCTCCGAGTGAGACACACCTTGAAAATGCATAGAAGTGCTGACATTGACCTTTCCCGGCTGTGGTATACAGATCAAGCCCAGGTTCTCCATAATCGCAGAAGAGACCTTATGCCACCTCTGAGTGTAACTGCCACTCAGGATGCGCTAGACACAGACGGTTGAGCTCTTCTATCCTGGCATCCAATGATCCTGCCAGGCCTCCTGGCATAGGGTCCAGACCCTGTTTGTTGCAGTACCACATAATGGTGGTGTTGTCCATAAGCACCTGTATGAGCCTCCCGTTGACAGATAAAGCAAAGTGTTCAACATCAATGGAGATGGCCCTCAGCTACAGATGGTCGATATGGAGTCAAGACCCCGCCATAGACCAGAGGTATCTGATCATCTCCTCTCTCAGATGATCAACCCAAACGCGATGCATCGGTCACCACTCTCTGCTCTAGGTGGTGAAGGGAGAGGCCTGCCGATGACCCAGTAACCACGACTGCAGGTCAGTGGTCATAGTGGGGAAAAAAAAGTAGGGGAACAGTGAGAGGAGAATCAGTGGGCAGGAATAACCCAAGCATTGGATTAGTGGGAGGATGCAGAGGTGTGGCCAGAATGCACTAAACATCGCAATTTTAGGTTTTGACTGGCGATGCGCACGTAGTGCGCATGCGCCAAAAACCTTATGAGTTGTGTGTGGGGTCGAGTATACGCCCCCTCCTCCCATTGGCTAGCTCCATAAATGGAGGCTAGCCATTGGGAGAAGGCTCTGTCCGTCAATCTCGGACCAGATTCGGGGGCGTTCCCGAGAATTTTTGGCTTTTGGCTACGTCAGCTGAAAGCCTGTTCTCGGGAACGCCCCCGAATCTGGTCCGGCATTGAAGGCACCCGGAAGAAGTCCAGGTGAGTGCTTGCTTTTTTTTTTGCTTTTTACCGCTGCCTCGGCTCCCGTTCCCGCCCCCCTACGGCTGCCTCGCTCTCCGTGTCTCCCCGGCCCCGTTCCCGCCCCTCTACCGCTGCCTCGGCTCCCGTTCCCGCCCCCCTACCGCTGCCTCGCTCTCCGTGTCTCCCCGGCCCCGTTCCCGCCCCCCTACCGCTGCCTCGGCTCCCGTTCCCGCCCCCCTACCGCTGCCTCGCTCTCTGTGTCTCCCCGGCCCTGTTCCCGCCCCCAACCGCTGCCTCGGCTCCCGTTCCCGCCCCCCTACCGCTGCCTCGCTCTCCGTGTCTCCCCGGCCCCGTTCCCGCCCCCCTACCGCTGCCTCGGCTCCCAGTTCCCGCCCCCCTACAGGAGCCCTCCAGCACTGCACGCACGGTTGAAAGCGGGTCTGGAGTGAGAAAGGAAGCACCTTTTAAAAAGAAGAAAAGGAAAACGCCGAAGAACGACGCCACTGCTGGAAGTACCAATAATGCCTTTGAGCCAGACAGCTATCACGGAAATGAATGACGTGGGACGGGTATCTTGTCAACCCGGCACTCTCTAAAATGGCTGAGCAGCGCCAAGAACACATGTTATATTCAAGGAGAAATAAACGGCTGATGCTGAAGTAGGTAACAATGACGTCTGAATCCGTGTAGGTGAACATGCATTTTCTCGAATATCCGTGGCAACTCATTTTGCACTCATGGTGGCAAGGGCATGAGTTGTCGACAGCTTGCTCTTTGTTGACTTTAAGGCCCTTCTCTCTCTATGCAGTAGTTACTCGTCACACACATACACACACACACATACACACCCCCCCCCCCCCCCCCCCCAAGTCCAGGGTCCAGCTGCTGGTGGGCCCGGCCTTGACGTATGGCCTCTGCAGCCATGATTCACACCGCATCAAATCATGCTGTGCTGCTTGCTTGAATAAGGTGAAGTAGCACAGCAGGAGAGTCTATATAAGCGAACTTCGGTCCCGGGTTCTGAAAGGGCCTGTTGAAATGTGAGCCTGCACAACAATGTGATTAATGTACAGGTTCACCGACACTCCCTTATTTTTTTTTGTTGTTTTACACGAAAGTGCCTGGCTAGTCCTTCAAAAACCAGGACTGTCCCGGCAAAAGCGAGACCTGTGGTCACCCTATTTCCAATCAGTATTTTTATACGCTGTCGGCCACCTACACTGTAGTAACGTGCGAATACATCCCGGTATACATTTATTTTGCAAAAAGTATCAAGTTGTTCTTTGTGCTCAATTATTACGTTTGCGGTGCACAGTAAATAATATTGTGCAGAATGTTTTTTGCATAATGTCGCCCAACATTTTACCTCCATTGCACAGTTCTGAATATGTATTTTCCCCCAGAAAGGGCCTGCAGAAAATTCCCCACCACAAAATCGTGAACGAGCGTTATTTTCCTCTCTTCTTACAACGGGCACGTACTGAAAAACTCACTTGTGCCAGAGTTTTCACAAGGCGATGTACTCGGAAAAGGTTTTAATCCCACACCATCGGCATGCTATTTATCGACCACTGAAGGATGAAAAGCCGAGTTAACATGCCAAGAGAAGTCCAGGTGAGTGCTTGCTTTTTTTTTTTGCTTTTTTTTTTTGCCCGTTCCCACCCCCTCTCCCGCTCTCCGTGTCTCCGGAGCCTGTTCCCGCCCCCTACCGCTGCCTCGCTCTCCGTGTCTACCCGGCCCCGTTCCCGCCCCCCTACCGCTGCCTCGGCTCCCGTTCCCGCCCCCCTACCGCTGCCTCGCTCTCCGTGTCTCCCCGGCCCCGTTCCCGCCCCCCTACCGCTGCCTTGGCTCTCGTTCCCGCCCCCCTACCGCTGCCTCGCTCTCTGTGTCTCCCCGGCCCCGTTCCCGCCCCCCTACCGCTGCCTCGGCTCCTGTTCCCGCCCCCCCTACCGCTGCCTCGGCTCCCGTTCCCGCCCCCCTACCGCTGCATCGGCTGCCGGAGTTGCAGGAGAGCCCCACTGGCTGAAAGAAGATGCTAGGTTTAGCTTTTTTTCTAATGTCTTTTCTTTTATTGAGCCATGGGGAGGGGTAGGGGGGAGGTGGAGAGGGTAAAGGAATAAGCCCTTTCAGTGCAATGCAGTTCTCTCCAGTCATCCATCATATCTACGCTATCCATCAAGTCAGCCAACTACATTCGAAAATATGTGCTCTGTCCCTGTTCATTGAGGATATCCATTTTACCCGTCATTACACAGTTACCATTGCTTGTCCGTTTCATAGGGCTCTTGCTTATGAAACATCTATCAGAAGTAATCTTCCTGGTCCATGTTTATCACTTCTAGAACAAATAGATAGCCACCCCTCTGTTGACGGTAGAAGACACAGAATATCACTGTCCACCCCATTTCTCTGCTAGCTTGGAATACTCCATGTGCATTTTAATGTGTTTCCTGCAGGAACTCGATTCCTACCCTGTTCTGTTTAAGGAAAGCAAAACAAGTGATGGGTCGACTTCATGAAATAATGTCAGCCACCAGTAATCGTGTGCCCCTGTTGCCTGCGTGTGCCTCCGTGTGCCCCTGTTGCCTGCTTGTACCTCCGTGTGCCCCTGTTGCCTGCTTGTGCCTCCGTGTGCCCCTGTTGCCTGCTTGTGCCTCTGTGTGCCCCTGTTGCCTGCTTGTGCCTCTGTGTGCCCCTGTTGCCTGCTTGTGCCTCCGTGTGCCCCTGTTGCCTGCTTGTGCCTCCGTGTGCCCCTGTTGCCTGCTTGTGCCTCCGTGTGCCCCGTTGCCTGCTTGTGCCTCAGTGTGCCCCCGTTGCCTGCTCGTGCCTCCGTGTGCCCCTGTTGCCTGCTTGTGCCTCCGTGTGCCCCCGTTGCCTGCTCGTGCCTCCGTGTGCCCCCGTTGCCTGCTTGTGCCTCCGTGTGCCCCTGTTGCCTGCTTGTGCCTCCGTGTGCCCCTGTTGCCTGCTTGTGCTGTGTGGGTGTGTGTGGAGGGCTCTGTGTGGCTGTGTGTGTGGGAAGCTTTGTGTGGCTGTGTGTGTGGGAAGCTTTGTGTGGCTGTGTGTGTAGGAAGCTTTGTGTGGCTGTGCGTGGGGGGGCTTTGTGTGGCTGTGTGTGTGGGGGCTCTGTGTGGCTGTGTGTGTGGGGGGCTCTGTGTGTGTGTGGGGGGGCTCTGTGTGTTTGTGTGTGTCATTTGCGAGAGAAAGCTAGTGGCATTGTAAATGACAATGCCATTTATTTATGTTAAAAAACATAAATAAAAATAATGTCAAGAGCAATGCCAATAGCTCTAACTTTAACAAAGGCAAAACCATTGCATTGTAAATGCTTGTTAGTATTTGTTTGGCATGTCACTAACCAGTTACAGCTTATAATGTTATTCAATCCAACCAATGGATACGCATGACTTTAAAATACATTCACAAAGTGGGACATGTTCCCAATCACAGAATGTCCCAAGCCATGCAGTTTCTGTCATACTCACTTCGCCTCCCTTTTTCCACCAGATCAGTTCCAACACGAATAGCAAAATATCCTAGTTTGCAAATGTTTTCTATAAATTATGGCTCTGCCATAGTTGACAACACAACATCTGATATATAATCTGACAATTTTAACTAATACATTGTTTGTAGCTCAAACGGACAAAAAGTTACCAAAAAATGTGACTTATATTGCTCCGAAGTAGATAGCCCTTTACAAAGGATGACTGATCGCCTTTCTCACTGCTGTATTTGTATGCTGTATTTGGACAGAGAGCGTAGACGTTTCGAATCGACTGACCCAAGGAGGGGAGAGTTTGACCTCCGCTGTAAGTCTTCTTCAGGACACGGTGGGGCAACCTACTCCTGGTGCCATCCAGGAAACACAGGTATATCGAAATTCTTGATGTGCTGGTGTATCCAGTCACACGGCCAAGGAACTGATAGTGGGGGCAGTGCCAGAAGTCGGCAACTGCATAAGAGCCGAAGCTTGCTAGCCCCTTAGATGGGGTACACTCCAATAAACTCCAAGATGTGGGCCACAATGTGCGCCCGTATATAGGGAGAATTGAATCACGATTCCTTACTAAAGGAGACAATGCACTCAGAGGTACAACTGGACACCTTCAGGAAATTCCAGGACTGCATCATGTTGGAGGGTAGGGAACTGATCAACAGATCGCTCCAGTCGTCAGCAATCCCTAAATCTTGGAAACATGCCAAGGTTGTTCCTTTACTGAAAAAGCCATCACTGGATGCTTCTCTACCGGAGAATTTCCGGCCACTTTCCCTGCTTCTCTATTTGGCAAAGGTCATGGAATCCCACATTAATATCATCGTGACCAAGTATTTGGAAGCCAATGAGATTTTGGACAGGTCACAAAACGGGTTCTGGCATAAGCATAGTACAGAATCCGCCTTACTGGCAGTCACAGAGCAGCTGAGGGCATCGCTGGACGAGGGCAACACCTCAGTACTGATCTTACTCAATCTGAGTGCGGCCTTCAACACTTTTTGCTCCAGCGACTCAGGGAGATCGGAGTCAGTGCTAAGGCCTGGGCCTGGTTTGCGTCTTTCCTATCTGATCACTCTTTTCAGATCCACGCCCCTCCCTACATGTCCAGTACTTATACCCTCAGCAGTGGTGTCTCCCAAGGCTCTGCTCTGAGCCCCACGCTGTTTAACGTGTACGTCTGCCCTTTGGCCCTCCTGGCCAAAGCCCGGAAGATCAATATGATATCATACGCGGACAACATGCAACTGTTATTCACTTTCACCAATAACCCAGCCCAAGACTAACCGAAATTTCACGAAGATGTCTTGGCCATCCCTGATTAGATGGTGGTAAACTACCTCCAACTTAATTCTCCAAAAACGGAGGTGCTTCTGGTTGGCCAGGATCCCCATAAATGGGACAACCAGTGACGGCCCGCTGCACGGGTCACTCCACCCCAACCGAAACCGCAGTTAAGAATCTAGGGGTCCTAATGGACAACTCCCTCTCGTTCGAGCTCCACGCCAAAAAAGTGGCAGGTAGATGCTTTGGCGCCCTACGCGGTCTGAACCCCATTCTGTTTTTTTTTTTACGCTTCTACCCGACATATGATCATTCAATCAGTATTTTGCAGTGTATGTGGTGAAGTTGCTTCTGAAGACCGTTGTCTTAAAACTTACGCTCTGTGGCATTACATGTCCTTGAAGCCACAAGGACGTTCTGATTGTGCCGCCAATCAGTCCTCCGGGGCCTGGCAGTCGGAGGGACTCTGTGTAGGACTGCAGCCGGGCCTGTGGCTCGGGCTGAGGCCTGCAGCGTGAGCCTGGGAACCTTTCATGACAGCAGCGTTAGCCAGAGACCCGGAGTATAAGAGGCAGCAGCGCCAGCATCATGTACAGCACAGGCGTAGCCTGACGCAGGTATGGACAGAGAGCGCAGTCAGTCACCAATAGGAACTGTGATGGCTGAAACAGTCTGGTACATTATGCAGACGTTAGTATATTGATGCGGCCGAAACAGATATGAACTGTTAATGTATAACTAGAGCTTTGCAGAGAAATCAGCCGAAAGGCGAGCCTTCGGTATGAAAAGAGTCCTATTCTGCCGCAAGTAGGAACACAGCACCTAATCTGACTCGAATGCAAATTGTTAGCAAAGATTTTGTTTCACATATAGATCTGACCGTAAAAAGACACAGTGATCACTTGGTCCTAGTGCGAATCTTGAAAAACTGGAGTCTGACGTGTTTTCAGACATTTCGCATTATGACAGATTCAGGCGCAGACTAAAAGAAGAGTCAGAAAAAGATCCGCTAATGGATACACAGTAGAGGCAAAACTCGTCACAAATATGGCTTCTAAAACAGAAACCACACTAGGGGTATCTATAAACATATAACAGTCAAAGCACACACAAGATATTGCACCGGAACGACAGCGGAGAAGGCCAGCTGAGCCTGTAACAGGTAAACTACGAGAAAATAGAACCCGAGTCCTGCTGCAATAAGATGATCAGATCAGGGGGGAGGCCAGATCCTTTATGCACGATCTATATAAGTAAGACACCGATTATAGTCCGAATGCTGTTAAAATATGGCTGAACCTGAGAGATCTCCCTCGTCTGTCCGAGATAGACAGGACATATTTATCAACTAGTATCTCAGAGGGGGAGATCAGGGAACAACTCAAAAAGATGAGAAGGGGTAAAGCTGCGGGGCCAGATGGGCTCCCTGTTGAGATATATTTGGGCCTATCAGATAGGGTAGTACCGGTCCTAAAAACTCTTTTTAATAAAATATATTTACACAAGGAAGCTATCCCCCCTTCATGGTCGGAAGCAACAGTGTCCTTGATCCTTAAGCAAGATAATGATCCCCAAAAAATTGAGGCATATAGGCCTATTTCATTGCTCATATCAGATCTTAAGATTTTCTCTGGGATTCTGGCTGCTAGGATGGCAAAAATTATTAAAACTATTATACATCCCGATCAGAGGGGGTTCATACCGGGAAGGCAGCTCAATGAGCTTACCTTTCAAGCTATACGGGCAATTGACGTTGCAATTGAAAAAAGGTTGCCATTAACCCTTGTTGCAATCGATGCCACTAAGGCGTTTGACCAGGTCAGCTGGAATTATCTTTGGGAAACCATGCGTAGTTTTGGTTTTCCTATGAATTTTATTGAGGCTGTCAAATCTCTCTATTCGAACCCACGAGCAAAAGTTTTAGTCAATGGTATTCTGTCGGAATGGTTTGATATTTCAAGAGGCACTAGACAGGGCTGCCCCCGGTCACCCTTATGGTTTAATTTATATATTGACCCCTTTGTTTGCTCCCTTAGAGAAGACCCTCTTATTTTGCCGTTTAAGATCGCCGACTTGGAACTTAAGTTTGCCCTTTATGCGGATGACCTTTTAATGTATACATCTGACCATGTAAAAGCCATACCTAGACTGTTCGAGTTAGCTGGGGAATTCGGTAAGGTCTCTGGTTACAAAATTAATAGAGAAAAACCGGAAATAATGAGTTGGAATTGCGCAAATTCAATACCAGGGGCAAAAAATCGGATGAGATACCTGGGGATCCACTTAGCGCAGAAGCTGATAGATACATCTAAGATCAGTTGGGAGAAGGTTGCTAAGGAGGTGGGCTGCCTATTATCACGCTGGGCGAATCTACCACTAAATATATACGGGAGGGTGATAATTTTGCCTAAATTAACTTTTTTGTTTAATTCAATCCCACTTTCCTTTAATGTTAGAGATCTTGCCACCCTTCAAGGTTGAATCTGGTAATTTATTTGGGCCACAAAACCCCCGAGAATAGCGTGGAGGAAGCTTAGGAGAGGACTAAACTGGGAGGATTGGTCCTACCGGACCTGCTCTCCTATTGCCATGCTTTTCATTAAAAAAAATGTATAATGTTAGCCAACATGGTTGATTCTTCCTCCATAGGCCGTTTGTTTCGGGCATTGCTGCATGATGTTCCGCAGGGACAGGAGTTTTTCCTCTATAGATTTGGGGACCCCAAGTTTTACAAAAAAGTCCGACTCAAGGTCCTATTGGCTGCCCAAAAAAATATTACACATCACTGGCCCCAATCTGGGACTCTCCAGGCATCCCGGAATGCCTTCAGGACCAATTGTCACAGCCACTTAGGTTAGCAGGTATCAGACTGTGGGGAGAGCTTCAGGAGGATTTACAACTTATCCGCTGGGACTTAATGTCCAGAATAACCAGTGGGACACTGACGAGGTTTAAGTTTTACCAGTTGTCTGCATGGTGGGCATCACAGTCGTGGAGCAATGAAGATTTGAGTACAACTGTGGACTCTATATCTAGAACAGGACCATGGAAACATTAGGTGGCTTTTTGGTAAAGGGCACTTATAGTTACAGGGGACTGCCTAGACTTAGAGCTGGTCAGATGCTGGGGCAGTGTTTTCTCCGGAAATGGGGAAGATCTACAGAAACTCTGGTGCGACTCCTTTTCTATGTTACAGGCTGTGGTTAAACCAGCTAATCTCAGGAGGAACCATTTATACACCGCTTATAGAGTGTATTGGACCCCAGGTAAACTGTTTAAGATATCTGCAACAATCTACCATTGCCCCAAATGCAAGTATCCAGCTGCTGACGACTTGCATATATTTTGGATTGCCCGGAGATCGGCCCCTTCTGGACTGAGGTATGTGGTTTCTTGGAGGATGTAATGTGCATGCAGATTGAAGTAAGTGCAAGGCTAATCTTTTTCGGTCTTTTGCCGGACTATGGTATGAATGCTCGGGCCTCGAAGTTTGCATTGTATGTAGTAATTATTGCAAGGAAGGAAATCTGTAGAGTTTGGAAGCTTGAGGCGTCCCCTTACTTTGCGGACTGTCTAAAGAACATCATCATGACTAGTCAATCGGATATGGCCTGTGATGACTCCAGGGCCAATAAAATCTGGGCAGCTCTAGAGATTGAGAGAGAAGTAAGATCAGTCCTATGATTATGCCGGAGGTCGGTCTGTCAGTCCGGTCCTCCCTAGTAACAGATGGTCTCTCAGGTGTTGCGAACGGGAGTAGGACTAGGATACAGCCGTACCTCTGGGAAGACTATCTCTCCTTCAGGCCCATCACTAGGGCGGTCTCTAATAAAGGCTTGTATGAAGGGAGTGGAGATATTCCATCAAGAGCGTTTTCCGATGGCATGTATGAGAACACAAAAAAAATATGGCTTCTAAAACAGAGACAACACTAGGGGTATCTATAAACATATATAACAGTCAAAGCATACACACAGAATTGCACTGGAACAACAGCGGAGAAGGCCAGCTGAGCCTGTAACAGGTAAACTACTAGAAAATAGAACCCGGTATAGGTATAAACTCTGGATGTGGCGCCCAGGGTTTGCACCTTGACAACAAAGATTAAAGTTCGGCATACATGATGGGGGAACCCAGACAGATGACATGTCTAGTTATAAACGCAGAACATAGATCGTTCCAAACTCTGAAAGCACGGGCAGCTCTGGTTAGGTTTTTTTTATGAACGAGAACATGGAAATAGCAGGATGCACGTGTGAAAACAGTAAGATCCCGGTACAAGTATCAACATAGAGCACAGACAGAGTTTGGCACAGGTGTGAACCCAGATAGTTTTTGTCCTCAGTAGTCCTGTGCCATATATATTTCCTCCAGTACACTAGAGACTGAGTCAGCTCGCTGGCCACAGAAACTGCTGCAGAGGGCAGATTAGCCCATCAAGTTGTACGTGTGTCTTTAATGCTTCAAAGATTGCTCAGCCGATTTTTTTTCTAATAAGTGAAGAAAGGTTAAATGTTTTTTTGTTCTCGAACAGAAAGAATATTTCTTATTTGAGCTGATGCTGCTTCTCAGGCACATTCTTTGATTGTGATTTTAATACAGGGTGCTGCAATGTAAACTCCGTAGATGCAAAATTTAATGGCACAATTAAACAACCCTTTTGCCAGCTATAACTGATTATACTTAAGTCCGTTGAAAACATCGTTTACAGAGGGCTAGTTGAAGTGGTTGGTCAGGCTATAGTGTGAATGTATGCCCTGAAAAAGTTGGAATCAGTTTGTGAAAACACTATGCCCACTAGGCACTTTTCTGTGGATGGTAACTGCTTCAGGCTCTACAGTTCTACCTCACCTGGTGCTTCCACGCCACTATAAATTTGGGTTGGATGTAACTTAGATAATTTTCTGTTGCATAATTATGTAAAAATTACAGCAAAATTGCGGAAGATTAACTGGAAATGCTCGAGGTGTGTAACCCAGTATTTAGTACTATTATCTTGGTGCAAAATGAATCTCACACAGAGAATGGACCCGAGGATGTATTCTGCGCTGAGTAAATCGCGCTAAATGCAACAGAACGTGAACAGTAACATCCAGCAGCATCTTGCACTCGCTATATACATTTTTCCTCTGGTAGGCTATTTCTGCCAAATTACTCATCATTTCAAAGAAGTAGAGCAAAATTACTCCGGCGTAATTATGCGCCTGCCAAAAACTTCCCATCTCCGCCACTTCCCCTATTGCCTCAAACGCAGTGTCTCCGTATTGTTGAGGAAGGGATGTCTTGGAATTCGTGAAAAAACAGCTTTTTAAAACGGGAACAGAGATGCTTTTGTTTTTTCCGACAATATGACTGACAACGTGATATGCAAAAAGAAATAATATGCTTGAAGAAAATTGCTTGAATTAAAATATGCAGTGTTCATCGGTTTTACGGTCCTGGCATTCCCCACTGGCCCTATTCACCACAGTAACAACACAGGAATGGGGTTTTCATAGGCCATTGTACAGCAAAAAAATGTACAGCACCAGACTTCATCCTCAGCTTTCTCATGGGAACGCGGAAAGCAAACTCAACTGGTGGGTGCGCCCTTGGCACTGCGAAGTTGAAGAGATCACCTTGGGATCTCCGTTCATTGCGATTTCTCTTGGTTTTGATTCAGGCGCCCTCCGTCTTGAACATATAGAGGTGTAAAACAACCAAAAATAGCTGCCAATTTTTAAATGTGGGTAGTGTGACATTGCTGTGCCTGCAGAGAGCTGTGTCGCTCTGTGTGTGTGGCTCTGTGTGTGTGTCTGTGTGTGTATGGCTCTCTGTGTGTGTTAGTGTGCAAATACAATAGGTCTCGCATTTTCGAGAGATTAAGCTATTGGCATTGTAAAGGACAATGCCATTTATTTATCGGTTTTCAAAACCAACACATAAATAAAAAGTTTGTCATTTACAATGCCAATAGCTCTAACTTTTGCAAAGGCGAGACCGTTGCATTGTAAATGCTTGTTAATACTTATTGTGTCACCATAAATGGGACAGGTATGCCCAGATGTGGGTCCGATGCACACTGTCACTGGAGCCAAGCTGTACTCTGCTGAGGTCTCTAAAACTAGGGGGAAACCAGTCCTGGCGTGCTTGTGTTCCAGTTCATGACGGACCTAGCATGGCCGTTCAGGCTGGATTGTTCCTATTGAAGCAGGGTTAGGGCCGATTTGCATAATGCTAGGTCCAAACTGGGGTGGCATGGTGTGCAAAATAACAATAGATTGGGATTTGGCCCAGAGTGATTACCAGTGGCTGAGATTATGTCAAGCATTCCATTCATCACTGTTTTATATACTTGGAACAATCATGGCAGGTATAACAACTATGACGCTTATTTAAAGAAGTGGTTATGGGTTGTCCTCTATCCTTAAACTCAGAAGTGCACAGAATTTGTCTTGAGTTTGTTGCTCGTTGGTAGCCCATCTGGGGTTATGGGGAAATACAATCATTTAAGGAAGGATTGCTGGTTAGAAGATGCCAATGTTTCTTTAGCACTATGCAAATTAATGACCATTGTGTAATTGTGTGAGAAACATCAAGTTACCTCTATAGGAGGGATTATTCCTTTTGGTGTTATTCATGACTAACGATCTCTGTGGGGGTTCAGAAATGTTTTTCATGGTCTGGTGCAGAGGATACATACTATAACCCCTGTGTTGGAGCCTGTCCATCAGTTCATTTGAGTTCTCTTGCAAATTGATTTCTTAAGAACAGTTCCTTCATATTCGAAGTATTTCAGGCTTTGGGATATCTGTATAGTTGCTGATGTGTGACAGCTTTCTGCATGTAGTATGAAATTTGCGATTTACTATTATCAAGATAGGCAGTGATATCCAGTAAATTGATTTTGGAGATTGAAAATTCAGACGTTTTAATGTTCCATGCATTTGTATTGATGAGTTTCAAATACTTTTTTTGTTTCCTTATGCCTCCTACCCAAATGCACAAAATATCACAAATATATTGTCCCCAATATATAATGTGTGGTGTGTAAACTTTGAATTGGCCATCCCATTTCAACTTCACCCTCAAAGATAGAGGCATACAGAGGCGCAAAACATCTAGAGAAGGCGACCTTGCATTCCATAGATCCTAACAACTTTCAAGCAATTAAAATGATTCCCTTCTTTTCCAAGGTTCTTGAGAAGCAGTCATCCAACCAATTGCAGGCCTCTGTAAAGTTCATCCCTCACAAGCTGGACTGAAGGTCAGCTAAAGCATTAAGTTAGTTGTGATAATGGTCTTGGAAGAACTTCGACATGCAATGGATACTTATATCTTAGTCCTGTAGGACCTCTCAGCAGCTTTTATGCACCACTGACCAGGCTATCCTCATCTCCAGGCTAAAAAATATACAGGCTGTGATGAGCAGGCAGCGAACTGGTTCCAGTCTTTTCTTACATCCCATTCCCAGTACATATTCCTCATCATTTTCAAATATCAAAGAGCCCGATTTATATGGTGGAAGAGAGGGAACTCCTTCACAACTGTAGCAACATTCCTTCCCTGGCAACATAAGGGTCCACATGCCTGATATAAATTCGTGCAGACCATGGTCTGACAGCAGGTGGAGACTACTCAGTCTCAACTGTGTAAAACTCCTCCGGCTGCCCAAAAGAGTAAGTGCTGTCCGAGGTTTGGCTTTAGGTCTGCCCACCTAATTTAGAAGGGTGGAAATACAGCCGTTTTTCATTGCTCATCACTGCTGGGAAAAATCTGTCGATAAGGGGCACTGAAAAGTGCTCAGTGTCCCCCTGTTTCCAGGGGAGGAAACTCCCATGGCGATGGGGGAATTGTGTTTTTTTTTTAAACTTATTTTCAAAAACAAAATCCCACTTTGGCATTTTCTTTTTGAAAATATTAATAAATTTTTTTAAAAATTACATACAGCTTCATCATGTTTGAGTGGTCTGGCAAAGTTACAATGGATTGGCAGGAACTGCCGTGATGGTGGTTCTGGTCAATGCTTTAAATGCTAACTGCGCTGGTGAACATTTCATAATTTGGTAGGTGGGGAATCTGTCAGGCTGACAGAGTAATTCACTCCATAGCCCTGTTGGAGTGTACTCCGTATGCCAAAATATAAATTGGACCCCAAGTCATCAACCTATAGAGTTAATCAGGGGTCCAACTGCCCTTCTCTTTAACTACTACAGAGCCCCCCATTAGCTTTTCGACTATGCCATCTAAATATGCAATTCTTCATGTAAACCAAGGACATGAAACTCCTTTTCAAACTACAGAATTCCAAGCAGCCTTCTGTAAAAACAACAACACAGAACCCTAATATTGCATATGTACTCACCAACGTCTGACCCTGGATGTCGAGAAACTTTGTAAAAATAAAATTCAACAAAATAGAGATTCTCATCCCAAAAGCGGCAACCCAGAACACACAACTTTAGGTTGGTTGGCAAGATGCAATGGGTGTTGTTATAGGGCCTTGCTACAGGGCCTGTCAAATTATTTTGTAACCTTAACATACTCTAAAAGACACCGATCTGTGCCTAGCACCACAGATTTCCAAAGTATCCAACTTGTTTTGCCAATTAAAGATGGTGCAGCAGATCTTGCTGTACATATCGGCACTTACCACAAAATCAACTATAAAAGCGCATTCGCCGGTTTCAAAATGTGGCTGCCCGACTCATTTCCAGCAGCCCCAAACACTGTAGAATAACTACTCATCCATAACTAACTGCATTAACTAACTGCACTTGGTCTCCATTAGGAAGCAAATCCTTTTTAAGGCCATGGTTGTGTACTTCAGTGCTAAACCCCCCAATTTATCACCAACAAATTCTCCATCTACTAACTGACAAGGACCCTAAGATCTAGAGGTCAATTGTAATAAGCAACCCAAAAAGTCATAACAAATCTTTTGGGGAGAGAGATTTCTTTTTTGCTGCTGCTAGGGAATAGAATAAGCTCTCAATGACATTCAAACCTCCACCTATGTACTACTCTGTTGAAGGTGTCTGAAAACCTACATCGTCAGTCTGTAACGTTGGTCTTCCTTTTACTCCCACACTGTTCAACTTTTTAGGCCCTCTAGCGCCAAGAAGCTGCGGCGTATGTGCATTTTTACAAATAATAAATATAATATAATACAATGCAATGGATCCTTAAGTGAAACCTTTATTGATGAACAACAACCAGAAACACAACCTTTTTTAAAATAGGTTTATTTGCTACAATATGGAAGGACTATGTTGGTATAAAATCAAATGTTAATTGACCAAACTATAGTCCATCAAAAACTCTATTGAATACCTGATGCTGGTCAGGAAGTGATACTGGAGATATAATACAGAAACACATTATCAACCTGAAAGGAACAACAAATCCCCATTGCAATGGCACTCTAGCTCAACGAATTGTTGCTGTTCTATACTGACTGCAGTACAATACATCAGTCTTAAATGATTATCACATACTTAATTCCAAGGGCCAATGAAATGATAAACAATCTTGACACAAACATCCATTACCTTGGACCAAAGTAAATAATAGTGGTACATACCTTTAGCTCCATGTGATATAAAAAAACATTATTTGACTTCCACTGGTTACTTCATTGTATCACTATTTGAACACCACAGTATCCCGACACCTTCCAATGACTTTTGGACCACTTCTTGTATCCTAATCAGAAGTATGCTACAAATGTACCACTTTTTCAGCCTACCTCTGATTAATTCCTGCGGATACACAATGCCAACCTGGCCACCATTTTAAAGAAACATGATCTATGAGCAATAATAAGTTACCACTGGAGGGTGACGGGGCATGCTTTAAAAGGATAAAAAGCAAGGCTCTCCTTGGTATTACTGTCTTCATTTTAAAGTACAACTCAAAACAGTTATGCCTTGTAAGAGATTTAATCAACAAGCCATACAATATGCAACTTGCCTTTTGCTTACTGCTAATTGTGCCACATTCACATTTAACTATCAAAGTCTTCTTCAAATTAAGCAATACTCTTTACAACAAAAACTGGCTAAATTATTTGAAAATCATATTGAAAACCAGTCAAAGAGTGCTGCAATCCCACATCAGATGTAACCATGTCCTTTCACCAGTTCTGCACCGAACTGAAACATCACAGATATCTGAAGACTTTTTATTTCACCTCTTGGTCATTAGAAAGCCTTTGTATGTAGAAAACAACTGGATTCTTCCAAACGATGTCACCATCAGGGTTATAAATAGTCTTATGGATCCTAGACTCCATAAATATAAGATCAGCAGAGCACATAACATATATATGTATCCCTTTTCGTGTACTCTCCAAAATATCTTTTAAAAATGATCCTCTGGTATAGCAGGTTTCAAGTCTTTATTTCGATTTAATAAATCATAAAAGACACATTATAGTACATTTATAAAAGCTATAACTTAAAAAAACTTTTTACAAGGAAAAGAATACAATACATTAGTAAACAAGGACTACATACAAGTAAAGCAAGCCAAATAAACCATACGATAATAAACCTTAGATAAGTTGATCATCAGGAAATTTAAAAAGAGTATTAAACATCTTAAGTAAGAAACCTGATAAAAACATAAAGGTTAGCAATTACATAGGAAACCATGACAATCAGTGGGGCACCATTTCATACATAAAGTGCAAGAAGTGCGATCAGTGCAATCGTATGTTTATGCAGTAGACAGGGTATGCCACCTTATGAGGCAGTATTGGCGGGCTCTAACACCTATGGCATATGTTTTGACCTGATGATCCAGGCCCACCCCAGATATTTGGCTAGGCTCACTACGAAGACCTCAGAGGTGATAGTCTTTAGCGCCCAAATGGCCTCTGCAGATTTTCTAAATGGTAAACGCTGAAACAGTGGTTTTAACCATTTGTTTCGCGGCGCCAAGTAGCTAGGGCAGGCAAAAAGAAAATGGCCCTCTGATTCCTTCTGCCCCGAGCAGCCTTTACAGAGATCTGATACACCAGTGGTCCATTTATTTACAAAGGTGTTCAATGGCAAAGCACCTACCCTGAACTGGTGGTAGAGTTTCTTGTCCAGCGGTTTATTAATAACATCCCAGTAGGGCTCACGGGACAGGTCTAACTTAAAAGTAAGGAACCTGCCCGTGAGGCTGGTAAGGCTGGAGATCGAAACTCGATTTTGACGAAGGGATGCCCAGTACAATGCTTTAAACTCTTGTTTGGAGGGAAAGGCATTAGTGGATGGAGCTGTCCAGAGTTGTTCTAGACCCATATCTACCAGGATGTTTTTTACAGCTTGGAGCCATGGGATTTTTCCAGAGCCACCTATTGACCTGACTTCTGCTAGTTCTTTCGCAAATAGAGACAGGTCAGGGGAGGTCCATATTCGCCTCCACAGGGCCACCAATCTGAATCTGGCCATCTCATTGATCGGAAGGCACCCCAGATCGAAGCAGAGTGGAATAGATGGAGACGACTGTGGTAGACCTACCAGGTTCCGTAGAAACTTGCATTGGGTTTTAAAGAGATTTAAGAGGTCCATATAGCCCCAAAGATCTGGGCCATATAAGATTGCAGTGCTGATTTTGGCGTCATAGATCTTGAGAGCTGGGGTGACCCGCTTAGTGATGGATCTCTTTTGCTCCTTTATTAGACAGCCAGTTAGCCGTGCTAACTTAAGATGTTGTACGCCAACTTGATCTTTCCATCTCAAGCGGCTGTCTAAGGTAACCCCCAGGTAAGTCATGGTCTCAACTTGCTCAAGGTTGACTCCACTCAAACTCACGGAGCTCCGGACAGGATGGTTTCTCGAGAAAACCATAAACTTTGTTTTGCCCACGTTCACCGCAAGATTGTTAATGGCACAGAACTCCTCAAAGTGGTCCAGCGCCCGCTGTAGACCGCTGCGTGTTCTGGAGAGGAGTAGGGTGTCATCGGCGAAGATGAGCAATGGGAATCTTGTCCCAGCCAGCATTGGGGCATCAGTGGGGGTATCCGAAAAAAAATTCCCCACTTGGTCAATGAACAGGAGGAAGAGTGTTGGTGCCAGTACGCACCCCTGACGGACACCTCTAGTTACGGGAAATGTTTCCGTCACTTGCCCCTGGCCTCCCCACCTCACCCTCGCATAATTATCCTCATGGAGTTTAATTATGAGGTCGAGTAGTTCTGATGGTAAACGCAAGTTTCTCATAACTCCCCACAGTTTGTCCCTTGGCACTAGATTGAAGGCGGACTTCAGATCAATGAATGCTGCGAAGATGGTACCGCCACCGAGCAAGACCACTTTCCAGTAGATCAGACAGAGTCTGAACACCTGGTCGATGGTGCTTATACCTGATCTGAAGCCCGCCTGCATGGGAGATAATATGTCCTCAGATTCAATCCAGTCCTGAACCCGTCCCAAGACCATACATGCAATGATTTTTTGTATGGAGTCAATGAGACTGATCGGGCGGTAGTTCCCTGGATTGGACCTGTCGCCTTTTTTAAATATTGGAATTATCTCGGCTCCCTTCCATGATTTTGGGATACTGGCTCCTTTAGCTAATGAGTTAGCAATCATGGTTATATAGGGAAGCCACAAGGCTGGGTTTGATTTAAACAGGTCCGCTGGGATGAGATCCATACCGGGAGCTTTCCCTCGCAGGGTCAAGCCTAGAGCAAGCTCGGCCTCTGATTCTGAAAAAATAAGTTTCTCCCCGTGAGTGTGTAACGGGGATGCCTTTCCCAAGATTGGTAGGGGTTTGGGATTTTCAACTCTGAATTGGGCAGAATAAAAGGTTACCCACTCTTCTGGAGGTACATGATTTGCCGGGGTACACGAGTCAGGATCCTTCCCCCACTTTACTAAATCCCAGAACTTTTTTGGATTGTTCGAAGTGGAGGCATCCAAAAGATCCGACCAGAACCTGTCTTCCCACTCCCGTTTAGCTTCCCACTGGGTTTTTCTGTAACACAACCTAGCTGCTTTGACTGCGCCCATATCACGAGATTTGATGATTTTAATAAGATCAGTATTGGCTTCCTTAAATTTTTTGTTATACCATTTCTGGTGGCGGGAGGTGGCTTTGGTGGGAGCACTCCGACAGGGGAGAGAGAGTAGGGACTTTAAATGGTCGAAACAACTAATGTGGAGATTAATAACATTATTTGCCAATTCCGGACTACCCCCCAACAGGTCAATTTTTAACATTTCATTACACACATTTTTAACCACTGTATTAACATTGACCCATAAGGATTCGTCCTCCACAACCCTGGACCATTTCAGCCTCCTCCTATCGTTAGTTATCAAAACATCCCCTGTCTGTAAAATGGTAGGCTCCACCAGACTCTTTATACCTGGCAGTTTCAATAGGAGCGACAGGGGGTTATGGTCACTTTCTGGGCGCGGTATTACTTCCATGTCCACTAGTAGGGGCCAATATTCCAGTTTTAACAGAACATAGTCAATACGGCTCCGCCTTAGACCGTTGTCAAAGGTACAGTTGGCTCCTTTATCCGAGCTTGTGCGGCCATTGCAAGCCCGGAGTCCCCTGTTTAGGCAAAGAGCCATCCAGTTCACTGCCGCCTCGGTCGCTTTAACCGTTTTATTGACCATCAAATCAGGAATGTCCCAAGCGGCGTCCTCGGCCGAACCCCAACTATCCCCTATGTCATACAATGGCTCAATGGTGCAATTTAAGTCTCCTGCTAAGAGGGTAACATTCCCACTACCCATTTCAGCAAGCTTGTGGTCTAAGACATTCAAACCTGGGGACTGCGGCCACCAGGCATGCCTCTGGCGTATATGTTGAACATAATCAGATCCCGTTGGCTGGCCTTGCTCAACTTAATTATAAGGAGATCCGGGGTCTGAACAGGTAGCTCTATTGGATGAAGTCCCAATGACTGCTTTACCCATATCAATAAGCCACCTGAAGCACGTCCTTTACCCCCTCTAATCGCAGGTTTAAAGAAATTAACATAGCCCAACCTGAAGACTGGTTCGGGTGCCCAAAAATCTTGGAGTAGGATGATGTCAAATTTGTCCACAAACTCCGTCCAATCTTCAGAGAGCATACGGGCCTTAATCCCTGCGATATTCCAGGATAATATTTTCAGATTATCAAGGACAGAGACCGCAGGGGGGGGTGGCAGGGCTGAAACTGCAGGAAGTACCTGGTTGCTCCCTCTAACCCTCCTGTTCTCCATGAACCTAAGGTTATCCATAGAATCCCCACTCATCATAGCCTCTGAATCGTCTTTGGATGCTGGTAAAGTAGTCTCCCTTGTGGCTAGGCCTCCCATAACTGGATCTAGATTATCAATTGGATGCGGGGTCCCCCTATTCCACCTTGTCGGCTCGTGACCAACTACTTCAACAGGGGGAGTCTCACAGGATGTTATATGATGTCAATCTATAGCCTCAAGGTCGGAAAGGGGACCAAAGTGGTTGAAGAGAAATGGGCGTTGGTGGGCAAGAGGTGTTATTTCCAAGGGATATCTTGTAGCTGGGGGTTGACCAAAGTTGGAATATGATTGAATGGGTCTTTGCCTATGGGGATAGAAATACGATAGGCCCAGTGTTTGGACATCCCCCTGTCTAGCAAACCTAGCTTCTCTTCAAATAGTATCTACCACCCATGGGTCCTTAAACGAGATTAAAATGCAATCTCCCTCCAGATCCTTAGTACCATGGCCCACCCAGTCCACTCTCCTTACAAATAGTATTTCAGTAGGTGAGGAGGGGGGTAAAGGTTGGTTTTTATTTAACCAGAAGATCACTTTATTGCGGAGGTCCCCATACGACTCCTTACTACCAGGTTTTAATGGAGCAACACCTGTTAAAACTATTGTGTGGCGTGTTGCCTCCACCGGTAGATCAGCGTGTGGGGTGGTAAACCTACTATGCCTCTCTGCCCTTTGGTTGGTGTTACTGCGCTGGCCAGCTATATCTCCGTGTGGTGGGAGACGGGGGGGGCAGGATTGGGTTTTACTTGTGGGGTTGGCCTAGTACTTTGGGGCCTACGAGAATTGTGTTTTTCAGTGACCTTCATCTTAGATGCCTGTGTTAGGGTACTCGCAGATGACTTAGGGGATGTAGCTTTTGGCCCCCCCCCCCTATGGTCATATTGGTGTCTAACCCTGATGTTATGTTATGGGCAGCCTTGCCAATAGGGATATTATTTGTGCCTGAGGTCTTCGGGGCCATTTGTGTTTTAATAACTCCTATTGGAGTGGTGCCGGTTAATTTTTGTAACATGGCCTGATTTGAGTTCACTACAGCCTCCATGCTGTCTATTTTCGAGGTCATTAACCTGGTCCGTTCCAGGACGGGTAGTAGTAGGGTTTTAAACATGGCCTCCATTTTTACTAACAAGATTTCATCGCTGTTAAGGCACATAGGGCAGGGGTTCGAGGAGCCCAAGGTGGTAAGGGAGGGGCACAACACATTGGGAAATACAGAGGGAATTTGGGTGTCTAAAGGATGCTCAGGGCCCTGGCTCCCTTTGTCTGTAGTATCTTTTGTTTTTGGGATCTTACGTTCTCTCCCCCCGAGAGTCTTGAGTCTTGTTTTCTCTTTCTAGAAGTGATGTCTGTACTTGGGGGATCTGTGGTAACAACGGTGTTAGAGACGTTAAGGGGTAAATAGCCAGATATCTGACTAGGTTCGGGTCCCACGCTAGCCTGTGAATCATCCCCCTGGCTAGCTTGTGAGTCATCTATGATGTACGCATCTTCCTCCAGAATGCGAACAGTTGGGCTCTCCCCCACGCTATCTAGATGAACAATAGCATCCGTGGTAATAGATTGTACACAATTGAAAGCAGCATGTGCTACGGGGCTGGTGGTGGTAGCTAGTCCACCCAGCGATGAGCGCTTTCCGCTAATAAGGTCAAGCGAGAGTCTTTTTTCCACCATTGCAATTTCCTTCTCCAATATCCCCGTGGCCCGTGTGATGAAAGCGTCTAGTGGGCCTGATACGACTCCCTTGGTGGTTTGGATTTGGACTGTGCGTTCTTTACCTGACCTTAAAGGCATGGTGGGATATAGGTTGTATACAAAACAACAATATTACTTTAGTCCGTCCCCGCAGTACCAAGTAGCAAGAGATTGTAAGGTAAGGTAGACCGCCTACCTTAAGTACTTCAAAACGGCCAGGGGGGGTGGGCCCGGGCCGGACTCTGCCGTACTCGAACGGCCTCAAACGGCCCGCTCTTTGCCCGGTCCTCGCCCGGGCGCTCCCGCGCGCTACAGCGCAGCGGTTACTCTATCCTGTAAAGTAGGGCTAGGACAGGGCGGGGGGCGTGGCCGGCAGGAAGAGCGGCCACAGATGTAGCACGCAGGGACTCCTGGGCAATGGAGTCCCTGCTAGCCTGCTCGCAGCCCTGCCGGTATGTAAAGGGGATCAAAGATGTACAGCACCCCTCTCGACGCCCCACAGAGTCTACAGGCGTAGCGGGACCCGCGCAGCGGGTCCGGCAAGTTGTGAAGTCTTCCCGGTACATGGAATCCCAGAGGTGACAAGCAGCAAAAATGAGGGAGCCTCCACGCAGTGCAGCAAATCCGGTAGGCAAAGTATCCCGCTGGATGGTAGGAACAGAGCACCTTTTACCAACAGTCAGGGGGCGTGGCCGGCAGGGAGAGCGGCCACAGGTGTAGCACGCAGGGACTCCTGGGCAATGGAGTCCCTGCTAGCTTGCTCGCAGCCCTGCCGGTATGTAAAGGGGATCAAAGATGTACAGCACCCCTCTCAACGCCCCACAGAGTCTACAGGCGTAGCGGGACCCGCGCAGAGGGTCCGGCAAGTTGTGAAGTCTTCCCGGTACACTGAATCCCAGAGGTGACAAGCAGCAAAAATGAGGGAGCCTCCACGCAGTGCAGCAAATCCGGTAGGCAAAGTATCCCGCTGGATGGTAGGAACAGAGCACCTTTTACCAACAGTCAGGGGGCGTGGCCGGCAGGGAGAGCGGCCGCAGGTGTAGCAGGCAGGGACTCCTGGGCAATGGAGTCCCTGCTAGCTTGCTCGTAGCCCTGCCGGTATGTAAAGGGGATCAAAGATGTACAGCACCCCTCTCGACGCCCCACAGTCTACAGGCGTAGCGGGACCCGCGCAGCAGGTCCGGCAAGTTGTGAAGTCTTCCCGGTACACGGAATCCCAGAGGTGACAAGCAGCAAAAATGAGGGACCCTCCACGCAGTGCAGCAAATCCGGTAGGCAAAGTATCCCTCTGGTATAGCAATTTTATCCCTCAAATAAGGGATCTTAGAAGTACAAAAGTAGCTGATCAGCAGTGTGTATAAATAGGATCTCTAGGAAGAACAGCATTTTTCTGCTCGAGATCTGAAAAAGCATTAAACTCTCAAATAGGTGGGAACTTCTTTAGAGTCTTCATTTCAATATTCACCCTTTAGAAAAATCCCAGACAAGAGATCGGGATAGAAAACAGGTGGTTTTAACTGTACAAGTCTTTAATTTCAAGAAAGTTATTTTCGAATATAGACATTCTACAAAGCTCTTTAATGAAATTTTGTTTTAAATGGTTGGAACTGTTAAATGTAAGAACACCAAATGCAGCACAGTGTTCAGTCACAGCATTAAGAAAACAGTTTTATATGAAACCATGAATGACAAGTCTATAAGTCTCCTGAAATGTTGGCCAACATAAGTCATGTATTGGTGCTCATTATCTGGTAGAACACCTGTCCCTTATTGGGTGTTCAGGACAGCTATATTAATGTAGTCTTCCAATAAGATATATGGGCCCATAATTAACATTTGATTTACTTTTGCAAAGGATTTTTTTGTTATTTGACTATAGAAGCATGTTTAGTAAAAAGGAAATATAACCTTTATTTGACAATAATCTGGCTAACCACGCACCATCTTTTCCACTGGCAGAATGTAGTGTATTGTGCACAATGTTCCGTTTCCCAAAGGCCCAGATCCTAAAGTACGTGCTTGGAGCATTCATGTAGTTACCTCAAAAAGAGAAGGTTAGGTTCTCTTCACTTGTATGCAATAAAATAAGTCTGGTTTTTACTAATAAATAGTGTAATGTGAAGTGTTCATATGTTGTTTGGAAAAGTCAACCTCGTTCATTAAATCTTTTTCTCCAAATTCAGATGCTAAACAATGCAACACAGAATAAAAAATACGGTGATACATTATAAATATGTCAAAACCATACACGTGAGCATATATCAGAGAGGAAGGAAAACAGCCCTCAATTAAAAAAGAGTGATTTTCAACTTTATCACCACATCTTATTGTAAAACCTCATAGTGTCAACCCAACCTATCCCAAACAAAAACACCAGTCCAACATATTCAATTAAAAAATAGGGTTACATAGGGGTTGTCAAAATACTTACATATATTTTAGTTAAATATGTGGCACAGAAAAGAAAAAGTCAGTTGAACTCTAGCATCTTCTTTAACCCCTTCTGCGCTCATGACAAGCTCAGCTCGTCATGAGTTACGCCTCTCGTACACTCATGACGAGCTGAGCTCGTCATGTAACGCAGGTTTTTCAAAAACCCCGCGCACAGCGGGAAAACCGCTAGCGTGCATGTGGTTAAAGTTCGATATTGTGCCTTTAGTATGTCACAAATAGTTCAGTTCAAATAGCCTAGCCCCCTGTTCACAGTGTCGATGCCTTTCAACTCCAAGGATTTTGGGTCTTCTCAGATCGAGGATTTCATGCATCTTCTTTGGTCCTCACAGTGGTTTACCATTGATTTCAGTTGTATACTTCGTTGGCTTTCCATAGGAACAGACCAGCCACTGGTAGGCCCAAATAAGATACACGGTTAATCAGTTGTTGCCACAACTGTCAAACAAACTAGACGCTAGTGTTGTGCTTTTTGTCATCACTGTTTACAGGGTCCAACCCGCCCTGGCATTATGTATGGGCCCCAAACACTTTCTAATACGTCCTATCCACTTTTTGAAAAAATTAAGAAGAGAACAACACTTTCAGAAATATCAATCACTTTTTATTTCTTTCAGACACAGACACAAAGGAAGGCAGAAGCTTTTATCTCAGCCTAAAAATGAAAATAATTTTCTGTTGCACCACTCTTCAAAAGAACAATACAAAAACATATGCATATCTACTAGTACCAGCTGCAGGGATTGCTGCACTAAGTGTGTGGTCTACTTCTGTAGAGTCAGGTTAGCGCCAAAAATCTGCCGTAAAATTAACTGAATTCACAAACTACCCTGGACCTTTGTGTGCAACAAACACAGAGTATTATGGAAACATAGAACTGATCATGAGTCACATGACTGTCCTTAGATTCTGGTTTCTCAAATGCGTGCGTTAGGGGTGACTTTCGCCTACCTTTTGTTTTTTAAATGCTTATTACTTTAAGGGTCTTTGGTTTTTTAGTTACTTTGTACGACATTTATAGTGTGCACTTCACTTTTTATATTTCAATACTGGATCTATGTATGATCATGAAGTTGACATTGCTCACCTAATAAATAGTTTGACACACTAAGTCTAAAACAATATAAAATGTTAAATAAAATGTGAACCTTGATGTACGTTAATCTACAGAGTCCAGTTGTCATTTCAGCCAACCTGAATCACCACATCATTGACTAGCGCATGAGGAACACTAGCTACAATTTAGGATAGCACTATACCCAGATAAGATAAGGTAATAGCTATACCCAAGTAATAGCTATACCCAGGTGATTTACCTCTGTCAGCAGATCCCGTAAGATAAGGATTAGCACGCTATTACAGCACAGCTTCTAGGCTTGGATGATTTGACTGAATAGGGGGAAGTGTAGAAAAAGGAAGGCTTCCATCTTTGTCGTACAGATACAGAGATTTTCCTTCTGAAGATCAAAAAAAGAGTGAATCATGCACTCTAGTCGTCCAACATTGGAGCCTATGCCATGAAGGAGGACATCCTAAACAACTGTTGGGTCAGAAAACACTGGTTAGGGGACTAATAGTGCTAATCAATTCCGATGAGGAGCACTTTTGTCTTCTTTCTGTACTGAGAGCCACATTACATGCTTTAAATACATAAGTGCTTCAGTCAATGGGTTAAAATAAGAGATCGTCCCCTCTATATTAAGGCATTTTAAACTGGGGGGGATCAACTCCTGTTTCAGCTTCACTTGTGAGGATGAGGTAGGACAAAGAGTGGAACATGGTTTTGATTTAACTTTAAAATTCCTACCACAGTTGAAGGCATAGGTGCTTACCAGATAAGTTGGTCATTGTATAAAAAAGCTGTATATTTGACAATGTCCAAACTTTCTTCCATTCTGTTTATAAAAGACTGGATTTTCAGGTAGGTCATTTTGTCCAACGGGAAGAAGCTGATGCCGCCGAAAATGTCTAGCAGATCACATGACTGTAGGTGCAATGTTTGTAGGTACTGTAGGAATCAAAGAAAATGGTACAGAAATCATTGGAAGTTGCAGAGATATAAATATCTATTATCACCTACCTGTCACTATAGTGTTCAGTAAGGGCATATAAACACTACTTTGACATATTAAATAAAAATGCAATTCAGAGTCATAGGTCATACATTTGCTAGCATAAGAGAGATCACAAAAAAAAAAAGAAAGAAGCATTAGATGCACAACTGGCTACGGCACGACTGCAATGCCTGTCAAGTGCAGACATTGACTGACAATCTTTCATTATAATGTTTTTAGGTTTAAAGTATTTTATTGAAGCAGGGTGGGGTAGGACACAAAGGGGCAAGGAACAAGTAAACCACAGGAATCGCACATCAATGCGCATCGTACAGCAAGTACAGTAATGCAGTTACAAGTTTGCAAGAGGCCCCATCCGACTCGGGAGCATAGCTTTCGCACCTGTGGTCACATACAAACAACGAGGGGGGGGGGGAGAAAGGGAGGGAGGGACGGGATGGGGGGGGGGGGGAGGAAAGAAAATCAGGGGGGGGGGGACCAAGAGAGAACGGAAGAAAAAAGGAAAAGAAAAAAAAAGGGGAGGGGGGGGGGGGGGGTTTAGGGGAAGAGGGGAAGGGAAAAAGGGGAGGGGTGAAGGGAGGAGAAGCAACCCCGCTCCAAAAACCTACCTAACCAAACTGAACCCCCAACTACCTAACCCTAACCCACCCCCTGTACCGTGCCAATATCTACAGTCTCCGCTACATGCAACTCTCCGAAAATCCCCGCTATACAGTACCGACCCCACCCAATCAAGCAGGCGGGTCCGGTGGCGGCGTCAGCCTTAACAACCTAAGGTATCTAGGGCAGGTGATCTCCCGAAACTCGGAACATAACAGGCTGTGAAAGGGCTCCCACAGTTCCTCAAAGGTATCAGTATCCCCCAGGGCTACTAAGGACATCTTCTCCATTCCAAGGACATGCCATAATCTGTGCAGCCAACCAACTACAGAGGGAAGTGTGGTAGTGCGCCAGTGTATGAGAATATTCTGCACCGCTGACCCCAGCGCAATTGCGATCTGTCTACCTCTCTTAGATCTAAGGGGATACATCAGCCCGTTCGACAACCCTAGCAGAACATAGGCCGGGAATCTAGGCAGTTCTATCCCAAAGCATTTGTCTACCTCGCCCAAGACCTCTTCCCAGTAAGGAGCCAGCAGGGGACATTCCCATAGTATGTGCGTTAGTGTACCAGTATTGCCAGAGTTGCGCCAGCACGTCCCTGGTATTGCCCTGTCCATCTCGTGCAGTTTCTCCGGAGTACGGTACCAGTAGGTCGAGATTTTAGTGAAGGTCTCCGTAAGACCCGTGTGGTAGGCCGAGTGACGTGCGCGGAAGGAGATGTGTTCCCATTCTTTATGGCTCAACACGCGCCCGAGCTCACGCTCCCAACGTTACCGACCGGGGTTGTGAATATGAAAGGAGGGGGGCTGCAGCATTTTATACAGGTCTGAGATCAGTTTAGCGTCCGACGTGCGAGTAATTAACCAACGCTCATACGCCGTGATTTCCCGGTGTGCCGCGTCGCGCACTTGGGGTTGTAATGCCCAGTGGCGCGCCTGCATGTATCGCATGCGCTCCGTTTCCGGGAGGCCATAATCCCTCCTCAGGTCCGGGAAGGGGACAACTCCCTCAGGGCAGTACAAGTGATACAGAGTGCAGCAGCGGGCCACCCGCCAGCGCTCATAAGCGCCCTGCTCCATCCCGGGCCCGAAGTCCGGGTTGCCAATGAGCGGCGTAAAGGGAGAGGGGAAGGTGGTAAGCTCGCACCTGGCAGCCACCGAGTCCCACGTCCGGAGCGGGACCCGCGTTACCAGAGACGCATAGAGATTGGGGGGGTCGATGGGCCCGCTTCAAGAATGGTACTTCCTGCAGCGTCCTACCCGCCACCGCCTGGTCCTGGAACAGCCAGTGCTTATCAGACTCCCACCGGCTCCATTCCACTAGATAGCGGAGCTGAGCGGCCTGGAAATATTTCCGCAAGTCCGGTATCCCCAGCCCCCCGGATTCCGGTGACAGCATAGCGATGCTTCTCTTGATCCTCGGCCTGCGGCCCTGCCACACGAACCGCGCAATGGCAGTCTGTGTCTCCGCAAGCCACCCCGCAGGGGGCTGGAGCGGCAACGCTCTGAAGAGGTAGAGCACCTGAGGCAGGAGGGTCATCTTCACCGCGGCCACCCTACCCAGTACCGACAGCGTGCCCCTATCCCACCGGCTCAATTCCTCCCTGATTTTCGCGCCCAGAGCCGCGTAATTGGCCGTGACCATCTCCGGGAGGGAGGGCGCCAATAGGACCCCCAAGTACGGGATCCGGTCCCTGGACCAGCTCAGAGGGTAAAGCCTCTGTAGTTCCGCTCTAGTGGTGTTAGTAAGCGAAATGTCAAGGGCGGCCGACTTCCCCAGGTTCACCTTGAAGCCCGCCACGTCGGCGAATACGTTCAGTTCCTCTACACAGGCCGGCAGCGATCTCCGCGGGTCATCCAGCGTCAGAATGACATCATCCGCGTACAGGCTGATCGCGTGATGGAATTCACCCATCTTGACACCGACAATGTCGGGGTTCTGCCTAACCCTCTGAGCAAAAGGCTCCATGTACAGGGCAAAGAGCAGAGGGGAGAGAGGGCACCCCTGTCTCGTACCCCGCTCAATGGGGAAGGGTCGAGAGCTGCCGCCGTTCACCCGGACTACCGCAGAGGGGAACCGGTAACAATTGAAGATCAAATGACGGAACTTCTCCCCAATCCCAAATTTGCTCAGGACCTTCTCTAGGTAGGGCCAGTGCACCCTGTCGAAAGCCTTCTCCGCGTCTATGGACAGGAGCATCCTCTCCCCAGGGATCCTGGAAGCCTTCTCGAGGATGTGCGTCACCCTCTTTGTGTTATCTACTGTTTGCCTACCGGGCACAAAGCCCGCTTGGTCCGAGTCAACCATGCCCGGGAGGTGCAACGCTAGGCGTGCAGCTAATATACTGGTGAACACTTTCAAATCTGTGTTCAGCAGCGAAATGGGACGGTAGGACCCACAGGCGGTCCTGTCCTTACCCGGCTTCGGAATCACGGAAACCGTGGCCTGGAGAAATTCAGAGGGGATGGCTCCCGGCTCTGCGAAGGAGTTAAAAAGGCGGGTCAGTAGAGGCGCCAGTTCCTGACAGAAGGTTTTATAGAACAGCGGGATAAAGCCATCCGGACCCGGGGCCTTGCCCATTTTAAGCCGGGATATCGCCGTGATCACCTCCTCGATACGGATATCACGCTCCAGATACTGAGCCTGCTCCTGAGACAACGACGGGAGCGGGACCGAGTCCAGATAGGCCATCTCAGCCCGGGCCGAAGGGACCTCCCCGGTGTAGAGGTCTGCATAAAAGCTGCGAAAGAAGTCTGCTATTTGCTCATCAGCCGTGACCCTACCACCGGTCGGGTCCACCAGTTCCTTCACTCGGTGCTGCTGGTGTTGCACCCTAAGTTTGTTAGCCAGGAGCCGCCCACACCGATCGCCCCCTGTATAATATTTGTGTTTCAGGCGAAGCATCGCATACTCCGCCCGGTCCGTGTCAAGGGCCGCCAGGAGTTTCCGTGCCGCCTTCAGCTGCCTCCACACCCTGGGGGCCCCTGTCCTGTGATGAACCTGCTCCAGCTCCCTCACCTGCCGGGTGAGCTCATCTCTCTTGAGCTGTCGGTCCCTATTCTCGGCCGAGGAAATCGCTATAAATTCGCCTCGGAGCACCGCCTTCAGGGCTGCCCACTGTGTCGCACGAGAAGTATCCCCAGTATCATTCATGGTCTGAAAGTCCAAAATGGCCGCCCGGATCTGATCCACCACCGACCGCCTGTGCAAAAGCGTGTCCCGGAGCCGCCAGACCCCTCTCGGCTGAACCACCGGGGGCAGAGTGAAAGCGCCCTCCACCGGGGCGTGGTCAGAAAGAGAGAGGACCCCCATGTCCACACTCGAAGCCAAAGGGAGCATTGGGCCCGACACAAGGAGATGATCTAATCGCGCATAAGATCTATGGGCATGTGAGAAGTAAGAGTATGCGCGGGTGGCGGGGTGGAGGTGGCGCCACATGTCATGCAGATCCAGCTCCTCAAGTCGAGTTCGAATCGAGCCCGAAAGCTCACCCAACTGGTGGCGCCGCTGCACAGACCTGTCCATCGCCGCGTCGAAAACCAGGTTCAAATCACCCCCCAACACTATGTGCCTATCAGAGGTGGATGCTACGTCCTCCAAAGCCCTGTGTAAGAATTGGTCCTGGCGATCATTGGGGCAGTAGATGGTGCCAACAGTCAGTGCTAAACCACCCATCTTGATCCTGTACCCTAGAAGTCTCCCTTTCTGTTCCGCTACCTTACACACGACCTCTCCCCTGAACCCCCTAGAAAACAAGATCGCCACCCCTGCCGTCTTGGAGGCGCTAGAGGAGAACAGCTGCGTGGGGAACTTAGGGGTACGCATCCTCGAGCAGTCCTTAGCCAGCAAATGGGTCTCCTGCAACAGACAGATATCCGCTTGTGAGTTTTCTAACAAGGATAACACTGCCCGCCTCTTAACCGGATTATTCAGCCCTTTCACATTGAGAGTAAGCACCTTAAGAGCCATCAAGGAGGGGGATCAATGGAGCACATGTCAAGAGGCAAAGCCCCGCAGGCAAACACAGAAGGCACCACTCGAGGCCTCAAAACAGAGCAACTTTGAACCGTCCACTGGCACAGTACAGTCCCCGAACCCCAACACCCCACAACCAGAAAACCCCCCCTTGTCCCCACACAACCAAATCTACACCACCCCCCGCAACTGACCCCCCCTCTAGGCCCCAGATTCAAAACATCTGCCCGCCTGTCCCAACCCCGTTCCCTGCTACTCAAACTTTCCAAAAAAGACATTGTCCCAGTCCGGCCCGTAATGGGCAAGGCCGTGGTAAATCAGTCTAGTGGACGTCCAGCCACCTCCTCCAGCACTCGCCATTCCTCCCAGCCCACCCCCCGGATCCCCGCACCTGCAATAGGAATAAGCTAGAGTAGACTCCCCCCGGAGTGAGTTCAGGCCGTCCGGGCCACTTCGCCGTTCGCCGCCACTCTGGAGGCCTCCTGGATGGCGGCCGCCATGTCCGCCCTGATCATGGGCGAGCCCGGACGCTCCGACGGAGGAGAGGTCCCCCCTCCAGCTTGCTGCCATCCGTCACGAGTGCTTCGCCTCCGCCGCGGAGCCGGGGTGTCCGTATCCGATGCTGTGAGGCCCAACACCGCGCAGACATCCTGGAGGGACCGAAGCTGATGCAAAACACCGTTCCATCGAAATATCAGACGGAAGGGGTGCCCCCAAGAATACTGTGTCCCTTGCTCCCGGAGGAAGTCAGTGGCGATCTTGAATGATTTCCTCTTCTGCAGCGTGACTGTAGATAAGTCCTGAAACAGAGTCACAGGGTGGTCCCGGAATCGGAAAGATTGCTGCCCTCGTGCTTCTCGGAGGATCCGCTCCTTCAAGGGAAAGTCCGGGAGGAAGGCCAGAATGTCCGGAGCGGGCGCCGTAGCTCTGCGGGGGCGGCCCACCCGATGTGCTCGGTCTATGCGGATCCGAAAGTCCTCCGACTCTCCCAGGATCGCACGAAAGAGGGCCACCAGATATGCAGTCACGTCTTCACCCTCCTCACCGGACGGCACACCGCGGACCCGTATGTTGTTCCGCCTGGACCGATTTTCAAGGTCCTCGGCGTGGGCCTGTAGCTCAATCTGTTGCTCCCGCAGTCGCAGGACCTCCTGCTGCAGATGGGTAATCTCCTCATCCCTGGAGTGACCCGCTTCCTCCACTGTGTTCACACGTTCCCCCAGGGAGTCCATCTCTCTCCTTACTTCGCGGACCTCCCCGGCCACCTCACGCTTGAGCGTTTGGAAGTCCTCCCGAAGGGAGCTAAAGAGCGATTCGAGAAATGATCTCGTCACCGGGGGTTCTCCGCCATCTGCTCCCCTGGTCGGGGCTGGGGAGGTCGTGGCGGGTTGGGTTCCACCGCTGCGTAGGGCGCCGCGTCCCAGCATGTCCGGCAAGGTTCGTTCGCCCCGTCGCTGTCCTCTAGCGTTCGACATTGCAGCTGAGTAGAGGACGTTGAGGCTTACTGTCCAGCAAAGAAAGCAGCTATATGCCGGCCGGGGGCAGCGCCACACAAAGAGCACCAGAAAGGCCGAGCTGCCCGGCCGGAGACCACAAAATGGCCGCTCTGTAATGTCGAGGGGCCAACGCCCAAGATGGAGAACCCCCCTTCGTCTCTGATCCGGGACCCAAAAATCCAGCCAGTGGGCAAAGTCACGGTGCGATGGTCGCCGGGGCCCGTAGCCTCAGGGGGAGATCCGCCCCGGGAGCCCCGTTCCTCTGCTCCGCTCAGACAACTGGCCAGAGCGGCCTCTCCCAGCGGGCCTCTTCAATCCACGGGCTGGCGTAGTGAGGCGATGTCGACTCCGCCTCCGCTCTTCACCTCCGCTCTGCTCCGCTCCGTACAACCGCCGTCGGACAACTCCGAGCCGTTCGCGAAGCCGCTGCTGACTCCCACTCCGACAGTTCATGCACCGCTGCGGGCTTCACACACAGACGGCTGGGCGCTCCGTCATGCTCCGAGGTTCGGGAGACTCGCGGCTTCCGGCTCGCACACGGGCCATTCAGCGGGACTCTAACCGGGCTTCACCGGTCAGGATCTCACCCCCGACGGCGCAAACCGGGCTCAGCAGTCGCTCCACACCTCCACCGTGGGCACCAGGCTCAGTCGCCGCGTGATCCGGGGGGGGGGGAATCAGCGGTTACAAGCGGTGCAGGGATTCAGGGGTCCGGGAGCTCTCGGCAAGTGCGACCTCTCAGCCCGCCATCTTGGCCACCCATTATAATGTTTTAAGCCAAACTGAGAGTTGTTTGGGATAGTTTTTTTTACTGCAGCTGGAAAACACTAATATCTTGTGTGAGGGACTGAGTTTGATAAATTCTTCCATTTCTGATTTTGTTTTTACATTGGAATGACTCCTAACATATGGATTGTGTATTTAGTGAACCAAATCAGCATTTATGGCATTTTTCCTTGGTGTTGTACCTCAAACTATTTTGCCCAGTTTTGTCGGCCAAACCCATCTGGGAAACCTGCATAAGTGTGATAATGATCTCACTACTCGTACTTCCGATCCCTTTGCACAGGAATAGGTATTCTAATCTTATATATTGACTCATTTATCCAAAACCATCAATCTCGAAGATTACTATACCATGTACTATCACTGTAACACCAACAACATTTACACAATGAAACTAAATGGAATATATTATTAAATCTATTATGAATTACATGTTAAATGTTGCAAAAACAATGGAATGCCAAAAAAGTATGAAGCAAATAAAACTCAGTCCCCCAACCTTAACATAAAGTACATCATAATTCACAATAATGAGTTCAGTATACAGATATGGGGAGGGGAGCATATTAATAATCACAAAATAAATAATACTGCATACTACACTACTGCCATGTTTTAGTACAGAAAAATAACGAATGTAAGCCACAATAATGTTTACGTTGTGGATTTATAAGAGGATTATTTCCAACACAGTTTATATTTTCCCTAAGAGTAATTTTATTTAGGTGTGTACCTTATACCCATGTTTTAATCTGGCTACATTTTAAATTAAATACATTTCTTATTTCTGTGACATAATTTACATGAATAATTATAACAAGATGTCTTACACGCCAGTTATATTTTTGTTTAATGATTTCCTTCATTTACTATTTTGTGTTTAGCTAACAATTTTTGTACCTCACCTCTAAGAGCATTCGTGATAGATATACTATTTTCCTGAATAAATGATTGTGTTACATCATGACTAATGTGTAGGTGGTAGATAATGGTAAACAACAGTGACATTTTTGCATGAAACCACAACTTTTTAAATGCATTTTTAAGACGCCTACAACCATATATGTAGTTTTAACCACATAACACAGATGACTAAACGTCAGCCTCCAGGTCTCATCTAAAAAACAAGCACAAAAAAAATCCAGGTAGGCCTTATTATCTCTGTTCAATGGGATTCAAGTCAAGTCAAGTCAAAACAATCTTTATTCGATTACATTTAAAATCATAAAAGCGACAAAACAGCATATATTTACAAGTTAATTACAATTTGATAAGATTCATGAAAGTTACAAAGCAAACAATTTAATAAAATACATGGGGGTTAAAAAAGCAAACAATCAGGGGTTCAAATCTGTCAAGGTGTCCACTGTACATACATATGAGGGTTCATGTCAGTATAAATCATACACAGTACAAAAAGTTAGAAATGGTTAAAAGATCAATAGCAGGAAAACAGGGTGATAAAAATCACCCTTCCAATTGTCTCGGGGATAGCATCCTGGTCCTTGTACGCATGGCAGCGACCAGGAAGCTAGCAACCCCGAGAATTGTCCTGGTACTACCTAATAACTGGAGATAAAGTAAAGCAGGCCGTACCTGGACGAAACCTGCATCTCTTAAAATGGGTGCCAAGAACCTCGATCTACTCACTTTGTAGTGGCTACAAAACATAACAAAATGCATGAGGGTTTGCTCAGAAAAGTTATCGCAGCTACACGGGGTAGACTCATCAGGAACACCCCACACAGGAAAATCACCCAGGGAGTATTGGATTAGATTGAACCTAAATCTGATAAGCAAGTGACGATGGAATGGTCTGCTCAAGATTTTTAGATAAGGTTCAATTTGGGGCGAGGTCAGGAGTAGAAAGTTAGCTCTGACTCTTGGTTTAATTAATTCTTTCTCCTCCCGTGTTTGAACTGCCCTCCTCATAAAGTTTTCTTTAATCCATTTCAAGTCTTCCTTGAGTATAGTGTTTGGGTGGCTGAACAGATTTGGTCTGCCGAGTCTGCCCATCTCCCCCTTTATGTATTCCAACCACTGGATTTTTGAGGCGTTATCCAAGGACATGCAGTCCCTGAGAATTGTGTGGTTCAGAGTGATGTCCTTGTTCAGCCAAGTTTTGGTCCAACACACGAGGGGCGCTAGTTGAAGCGAGCCAGTGAGATAACCCTGCCCTAATTCAGTGTGTATTGATAGGACTGGTGTGGATTGTGGAACGCCCAATAAGGACCTAAGAAAGTGATTTTCTGCTGTTTGTAGTTTGCCACAGTTTGAGTGGCCCCACAGTGGGGCTCCGTAGGAAGCTATAGATAAACATTTGGTTCTGTAAACCTTCAATAATGCCTCCTTTGGTCGAGACCCAAGACGCTTGGCAAAACTCAAAAGTGCAGAGGTGGATCTGGTGACAGCTAAAGATTTCGCATCCACCTGTGGGGTCCAAGAGCCCTTCTCTTCGAATATCACACCCAGGTAAGTAAACACTGGTACCCTCGAGATCCCCTCTCCACAGCAGCTAATGGGATTATTAGCTTTTACAAAAATATGTGTGAGATGTGACAAGAAAGAAAGTGAAATGATAATGTTACTAAAAGTTGCTAAAGTGTGATAAAATAGTAAAACTATGACCTTGAGGACGTGATGAAAATAAAGATGCTGGGTTTGACCAGCTAAATTATTCCTCTAGAGTCTGTCCATTTGAACTCAGCACTCAAGTAAAAGGCTAGTGCACAAGAGGAACAAGGACGCTTACTGCTTTAAAAAAAAAGAAATAACTTTTTCCACATGGAATGCAACACAAGGATGGTGAACTGCAGTTCAATATTAGGCACACCTGTGCATGTATCCACTCACAAGAAGATAATAGCACCCGCCTATTTAGCAAATCATTTTGCGATCCCACAAGACTGGGTATTTCACGTGACCTATTAGTACCTAGACTGCACTGTAAAGCTAAGACAAGTTGCAAAAACTAGGGAAACAATTTGAAACCACTTTTTACAATCTGTCTCTTAGTACATAGTACCCTAACTTCGCAATCTATTATAACAATTACAGAATCATTTTCAAATGAAAGGAATAAGAGGAAGGGTTCTTTAAAAACGGGAAGTAGTTAAACACTGTACCTTGTAGTTCACGCCCACTTAGACATCTTGTTGCTCTTAAAGCAACCTAAAAAGAAAATCCTAAAAGGATATAAAATCCCAGCCATGAACAATATAATATTTACAGAGTAAGAACAATAAGTAAACCCAAAGTAGATATCACACTATAAAGATACATTTTAAACCCTGTCCTGCTTTATTCATAATTCTTGTAAGAAAATAAAATCATATTGTGTACCAAGCAAGTAAATATATGAGTTAAAAGTTATAAGAAGAGTACACACACACTATATATAGTTACCGAAACTTGAGACACCCCGCTGGATACGAATAAACATTTGGATCTTTTTGCCTTTAAAGGTAAGTCTTTACGGGCAAATATCAGGATGATGTTGCTTCTATTAATCATCAGTGAATGCTTCAGAGTAAGACAACTATGATCCTAGTATCACTGTATGAGAAGTTTGTGATCTGATTTGGAAGCAAGATTGCAGAATTATCCAGACATGTTCTAATTGTTACCTTCTTAATTTTGTGTCTACCATCACAATCACTTGGAAGAAAGCAACAAGATAGGTACTTGGAATTAATAATATCTCAGGGAGGTATCACAAACAGCTGCAAATAAATGCAGCTGGGAGAGCATTTCTCACTTGGTGCCTCTACTTGCTCTCACTGTTTAGACTATCCATGCTCACTACCTTGTTGCACTAGTTGGATGATGCTAACACACCCTCCACACCCAAATGCAAACATCTTAATTAATTTCATTACACTATCAAGGGTGTTTACATCACAAAAAGTCTGGGTAGCCTTTGTGTCTTAGAAAAATCTCTCACATCTTCATTTATTCTAGATCAGCTTCACAAAAGAATTCTAGGGTGAATGGTTTCCCATTTCACTGGAACGCACAAGCACTCCTTCCCTGGCAGGAGTCCTGAAGTGGTGTGGAAAACGACACAACCAAGCAAATTATAATGTTGAGTGACTATTGCATCCTAGAATTTAATTTTATCCACAGCTTTGCCAATGCGCATACATTCTGCTATACATTTTCCTATGGCTACTTCAGTTCCGTTAATTGTACCACCTTACTTCCTATTTTCTGCACCAAAGTTTATTTGGATTCTGTGTGCCCTGTCATTTAGGATTCAAAAAAAGTGTCACATTTAGTTAGACGACACCAACTTCAAGCTGAACAGAAGGAAGTCAATGCAGCAGGACCAAAAGAGTAAATACTGTTTTTTCTCACCCGATGGAAGAATTTTTCTAATCTGTTCTTCAGGACTTCGACTCCTCCATATTCCATAGTTTTCTGAAACGTCCCATTGAATAGCTCAAGAAAAACAAGAGGAAATGAAGTTACGAGATGGTGCCATAAAATTGTTGTTCAATCCAAACGGTCTTAATAGTAGACACAAGACTGAATCGTATCCTTTCATGCATTGAAGCTCATATGGAGCACACGCAGGGTACCCAAAGATTATGGTACTCCGAGTAATGTCCCACCATCAACATAGTTTAGAAAAAAAAAAAAAGAATAATACACTTCAGTAAATACTTTTGAGAAGCAGAATATCTGACCTTATTCATACCTGAAATCTTGCCAATTGACCATACGTTTCTCCACCTCACCTACAGCAGCACAGCTAAATAGCGCTCTCACCACATGCTCGATCCCAAACCCCACCCCAGCGGTTCCATTAACTAGGTTTTGGACTCTGGATAAGGGCCTAGCTCCAGCTCCTTTATTTTCCATCACCTTTATCTGCTACAGTAAATAAACATCTGTAATTAACATGATACAAAGGGGAGAGGGCTGATCAGCACAACCTTTCCCTTCTTGAAAGCCTCCTTGACCTAAGACTCTTTATTTTGCACACACAACAAGGTCACACACTAAGTGTGGCTTGGCTTGGGAGAGATGCGTTATTGGAATATAAACTTTTAGTTGTCACAAATTTCTAAACTCCTCTTGGGAGAAGCCTGTGTTTGTGGGAGGAAATACGAAGGTCAAGAAATCTCAAAGATTGTGGGGAGGTAAGGAACTACCAAAGAGAATGGGAGCAGACGTGGCTGCACTGGCGATGACAAACATCACTACATGGGAGTTTGTGGGAGGCAGTAGGGAACAACAGCATTGAATGGTGGAAAATGACATGGTAGTGGTCTGGTTCAAAGTTATGCTATCAGGACAGCAATATTTTGGAACTGGCTCTGTTTTGCTTCTCAGCATCTATTTCATTATATTCTGTGCCAGCAGTTCTGATGGCTTCATTGCCACCACTGATAAATTTTCAGTTTCTAGGTACTTTTTGACAGGAGGGCCCAACGACTTGAACAGATTCGTTTTGGGTATTGGTCTACAATATTCATGTGTAATTACATTCTTCCATTTACAGACAGTGGGTGTCTACTGAAGAGCGATTTTGATGGAAATCTAGAAGAATCATGGAGACCAAAACAGGTACAGGAGCGAGTAGTGTAGAAAATGAAATCAGACTTCACAATTTTGAAATTGTCAGCAGGCAGTAAGATTAGTCTTCTTAAAAGACCTCGAAATCATGAGTTATAACAACTAAGCTAATAACTGGTAACTTCGGTTTGGGACTACTAGTTAAGTGCTCCTTCCATAACTGGTGTATCGTGTGCATCTGCTGTAGAAACCACTCTGTAATACGTTATATGTTTTTTAAAGTGCTCCTTTATCTAAAAGGGTATCCTGGAGCTGTAAAAGTAAGATCCTCATGCTAACCTGTAAAATTTGGGGAACTGAAAAAGCCAAGTCTTAGGTTTCTTCCTAAGTAAGAGAAGGAATGGATGTTAAATCTGCATGAGGGAGTTCTATCACAAGCTACATTTTATTTTATAAACGTTATAAACGGCATAATCAGCAGATTGCACCCTCTGGTTTTGGGATACGCTTCGGCTGATAGAGAAAAAACTGCCTCTCAGAAATAGGATGCCCATTTTGTGGAACACTTAGAATATACAGCTGTAAAAACAGTGTGCCTCTGAATCAGAAGTCAATGGAGATTTCCACATTGTGTGGCAACCTAATTGATGTGCAGGCAACTTAAGAATGGTACAAGATGCCACATTCTGAACAATATGTAGGGATTAGTAAAGTAGTTAGGCAGAGCAGATAAAGGTTAACAAGTGGCAGTTGTACGATGTATCCGCATAGAGAAAGAGAGCTTGTGATCAAAGTAAATATCAACTTTTTTGCAAAAACTGAAGGGGCAGGAGTAGAACCTAACTCAGCAGGCCACGAAAAATCAAGATCTTGGTAGCACAAAGTTTTAGAAACTTAACAGGTTTATTTATTCTGACCTGTATTACCAAAGGCTTAAACTTCATTCAACTTGTATACACAATTTATCAGATAGGCAGCCCACACTGAGCACACAGAAGTGTTCGGCTTTGCTCTAGCTTTCTGTATGCTTAGTTGCTGGGTTGCATCTGTGAACTGCAAACTTTCAAAATAAATATTCAGCGACCCAATAGTTCAGCCAGTCTTCTGGCACCTCCTGAAACTTCACCTGATGGCTCATGCTTTTATACCACCACATTATTAATGGTGTGGTTATTCAAATATGTTAGCAATTTTTATTTATCTAAATCACACTGCCATTCTGGAATATGAAATGGAGACTAACATGGTTTCCTTCTTATATTCATCCACCAAGTTTACTCCCAAGGATTAGTCCAGGAATGTCTGCTGCAGATTCTATGAAATGATACCCCTTTTGTTACACATCCTTAGCTCTTCCAGCTCGGCCACCAATGGAAGCCAATGATAAGCCAATACACAAAAGTCAAAGGGTCTTGAAGAACATCAACAAGTCGCGAGCTGCCCAAGCCACATCCAAAACTGGAATCCTGCAAGCCAAAATTCAGCTCACCTCTTACCGTAACTAGGAGGCTTGGTGGATCCCAACATTTTAAAACACATTCTACTGGTGCTAACCCATTCAGCAGACTGAGTGCTTCTTCTTCTTTGCTTACCATGCTTATAAATCACTTAGAAGAGGTCTTAAGGTACCTTTTAGGTCTTCATAAAAATATTATATCTTTGTAAAGAACACATGTAGTTAGAGGGTTTCGAGTGATGAATATCAACCTATTCGCTACTAGAAATGTGACAAAAGAAATTCTTAAAGATATTTGTTAGATTAATGAGGCTATCCATGTTCTACATGGCTGACCACCGAGTGTTATAGGCAACATAAATATGGTTCTGCCACCCCTTCTTCTGAGAGAATGGCGCACTAAACAAATGTCTATTGATGGAGATACATTTCAGGATATCAGAGTCTGTTTTAGGAGATAAATACTGGATATGAAAATAATCAAGAAAGTGGAGTGGCACTTGTTGATGAAAGGCCTTGTGTAAATGTGTTGTACTTTAGGAAAGAGTTGAAGACTCACCTCTTTAAAAAACATGACATCCCAATGTATTAATTGACTGCAACTCTGCTAGCTATCCTATTAATTACTAACTTTAAGGTTATCTTAGACCATGTGCAGCGCTGCCTTTTGCCTAGGTTCGCAATATAGAAATATAATATACATATATACCTGAAAAGGATGTTTATTCTTTTATTTTGTGAGCTTCCAGCATTATAGGGTTCTGTTTATTAAGGTTTGTCGCTTTAATAAGCCCACTTCTCTTTAACAATCAGTTTTTTTAAATTGTTTCATCAAGTGTGTGACTTGTCTGAAGTCAATGAACAACTGCAAAATGTAGAAGTAATTCTGAGAAGTGGGTGAAACAGCAAAAAAGAGGTGCAAACAAGCCATAGAGAAGATTGCAAAAAACATCCTTTTTAGCCAAATTGCTCGGAATATAATATCACAGGTTCCCAGTCCCAATCTAGAGCAAGACAGTATTCACTAAATATATTATTACCTTGTACATGTTGTAGCATTGTTGGAGGACTGAACTGTACACTTTATCCTGAAAACAATGAGCAGCAACAGTTTGTTAATCTTCAATGATCATCTTTCTGTAACTAAGTACACCGATAGTTATTGTCTTTATAGAGAGAAAACACAGCATATTATGCACTAAAGATGATGTATTTACAAAGTTAGTGAAACAGACTTTCTAAAATGTAAAGAACTAAATCAGAATGCACACGTTTTATCATTCATATTTGCTATTACAAATTGCTTCGTGTAGCTTATGATTCTATTAGAGTTGCAAGGCAAAGGGAGCGGACAAGAAACATTCCTCCCTAATGTCACAATGTCTCACTGTCCGTGGCATTGTGAACCTGGTCATGGTAAGAGGCATGAGTTGCAACAAAGGCTTTGAGTGAGAATCCTGGAATTGAGGTTTACTGTTCCACGCATCTCTCTTTCCCTAAGGAGCAGCCAGCATATTTCTGCACTATTAATATGTGTGCGGCAGAGATTTTGTGACTTATTTAGCGAAAAGTCCTTCTGCACTGCAAGGAATTTGAAAATGGATCCCATGGCAAACTGTTTGATTGGTCGCAAACTAAGTTATAAAACTGTGCTGTGACCATCCTCTTTGAGTAGAAGGTCCAGCATGTTACTTCTGACTTATTGCTGACTAAAAAACTTAGGACAACAATTTATAGATCCACCAAGTACCTGAGATACACCATGATAGATTTTTTCTACATGGCATCCAAAGGTTTACTTGCCTACATGCACACATTTTATGCAGTGAAGACCAGAATCCTACTTTCAATATTTCTAAGCATTTCTAGTGGTTCAATCAGTGAATTATGGCATTTATATTATACATACCACTTACAAGAGGGCTTTGCGCTAAAGCAGTTGCCTTAGAGTATGTGTGTTTTAATAAAAACAGAGAGAACTCACAGGATGAATGATCAAGTTCGGTAACAAGTTCCACAATGCTGGCCACACGCCTGAGAAATCTCAACTACCCGTGTATTTCAAATGGAAATGCATAGCAGGTTTTTAGCTTGAGTGCAGAGCTTGTGTGCTGGTTGGTAAAGTGCAAAGTAGTTGGACAGGTTAAAAGAAACACAGTAAAATGCTGAAATGCACAGAGGTGTTGGGAACAACACACTGTCAACAAGCTCCGGACAACTATAAGTCATAGCCAAGGTCCTTAAGCATAATATACTTAATTTCTTGACATCCTAAAAACTTCATACATCAAATATATTCTGGACTGCTACTTATGACACCAATTTTGATTTTGTGGAATGTGTCTTCTTTTTCAGTACTTTATCAGAATCTCCCTTGGCCCTGTTTTTAACAATGTATATGTAACTTTTACATTGTTCCCATCCACCCAGCATAATCTTTTGTGGATGTGCATTTGACAGCATATTCTGGCTCTAACTGGCTTAGTTGTGCAAATCAGTCTAGATTTTTCAGGAACCAGGCTCTTACATTGAGCAATGGAAGTGAAGGATTAAGAATCCTCCCATCTTGCTGAACCAAGAGATAATGGCACGTGAAGAAGTAGAGCACAAAACAAAGTGTGGTCTGAAATCCAATCCTGCCTCAGCCAGAATGGGACTATAAGGCTCACCTCCAATTTGCTGGAAGATTTCACCTTCCTATTCTGTGGATCAGTGAAGTCAAGGATAATATATGCCCCAACAATCCAGGTAAAGGACATTCCAGAAGAATTCTCTTTTGCAGCTAGATCAGACACAACCGAAGACACCTTGTGTTTTTTTGTTTTTTTTTAATTAGAGTTTTATATAGCACAAACTAGACCCGAGACATCGGGTATCAGAGCGCTTTTCACAGCACCAGTTTCGTTACAGAAGGACACATTCATTTTTGTTAGGCACGGGGAGATTAAGTGATTTGCCCAGAATCACAGGATGTTGAGCGCCATTGCCGAGACTCAAACCCGGTTCCCCAGCTTCGAGGGCGACTGCTCTGAAATCAAACCATTCTGAGGAAAACCCCATTTGGTAAGTATTGACCAAAAGTTTGTCTGTTCTTTCTCGCACCCTTCAGGAATGTGGTATGATCCACTCAAGATGCCTGCTTCACTGTTGAGTTTTCCTTTCTGGTGAAAGCTAACAGGAAAAATGTTGTTGTTGATAACCGAGTCACACATTGGAATAAATGATCTGAGCCATAGGAATATGTATTTAACTGCAGGCAATTTACTTGGAGTGTCCTTTTCCAGGCTAAACATAGTCAATCATCATTGAAACCTGAGTGGCTGTATGTTAGAATGCTTGAATTTTAAGGAAATATTCCTGCCAAAGTCCATAGCATTTTCTGAGATAATGATTTTTTTGCTTCAAAGGATTAAAAGGTGCTACACAGCTTTCATTTCCAAATGGGCAAGAGGGAATTAAAAAAATGCAAGAGCCCATAAGGCGTAATAGCCTCTGATACTGGCATGTCACTGTGCGAGTCCTCAACTAGAGGTGGACCATTGTTTGTTTCAAAGTGTTAACTCTCTAGGAAGGCCTTAAGGTACTTCCAGAAAAATATTACAGATCGCGCTAAAAAGAATTATCTTTTTGGTAACTATCTGCGATTTGCTGATGTTGGGACAGAACTCTAAGTTACAGTTGATGCACAGCAATTGAACGTCTTTTACGAGTATTACCCGGTATCAGAAGGCTTGTGGCAGAATTCTCTACTAGATATTGAGTTCTCCTACTGGAGAATAAAGGATGAAATCATATAGAAAACGTCTGTAAATAGCCAACGGTTGAGGACAACTGGAAGGCACCTTAATGTCAGCAAATACTTCAGATGGAGAATTAGTGCTACTGTCCCTGCTTTCCTAATGATAATAGGAAATTAGGGAGTGGTCTACAGGCTCAAGGAGAATCCTTCCCAATGCAATGCCTCAAAAAATAAAGCTAAAGTGATCTTTTGAAACTGGTTAGGATCATACAGATCTAAAATACGTCTGAGGTCCATGCTACTTTTGAGGACAATGAAGAACCTGAAGTAAAACCTCTAAAAGCTTTGACAAGTCACAGACTCTATTGAACCAGTACCAACTTGCTAGCTTCCAGGAACAGACAGAACTAAATCTCCTGTAGAGGTCCAAAGGTGCTTTCTGAAATTTTAGAAGACAAAAACAAAAGGAGGTTGGACTGGGGATTGATTTTTCAACATCGTGTTCAGCACCTATTGGTCTTGGGTGCCACAAGGCTAATCTATCTGAACAAATAAAAGTGAACCTTTCTCTGGGATGGCATGGTGCTTGATCAATGCTGTGAATAGCAGTTAAAACCCCTGTTTGAGTCAAAACGTGTATGTTCAGTGTGATCCAAATGAAGTAGCAGCTTTCCTTCAAAAGCAGTATGGCTTTAACAGTTCTGTATATTTGTAAAGCAGATAAAAGACCATGAATATGCTATTTGAAATTAAGTTGAAGGATCTTTCTGTTACAATTCTCTAGGATTTCAACTGAGAAAAGAGCTAACAAGATTTTGCTATCAAAAGGCAAATTCATGACTCCATTCTGACTCGGTCCTAAATGTTTTCAGAAAAGATGAAGTGTTGCAATGCAAAATGAGTGGCAGTAATGAGCGGACATGTAGCTTTGTCAGTAGAGGGTTATTCCAAGATAGATAAACGCATGACCGCACTAGGAGAAGACATAACTTGCAGCTCAGCCCTGGTGATAATGGCCAACTGTATGCCAAGGAACCCTCGTTACCTTAGTATTATATGAAATCACTTGATGTCCAGATAGGCAAGACACCACCTGAATTCCTGAGCCAAGGGGGTCTACACATGCAGACTGAGCCAGCTGTGAGTAGCCGCAGTGTCTGTCACAACATTCCTGACTTCATGCTGCTGCAGTGCTGCAAAGCAACTTCCTGGTCATCAGAAGTCCAGAAGAGAAACCTCGGAATTTCACAAAAATCTTGCTTTTTTCCCATTTTCTTGTTTATAAGTAGATATGACTGAAACCAAATGTATCTGTCTTAAGAAAACAAAGACATATCATTTGCTCTTCTTTCCTTGATTCTCCAAAGCCATTGCTTCCTTAATATAACCAAAAGATAGACGGGGAAGTAGAATTTATAAGTTTTCTTGAAGTCTGCAATAACTGTCACAAATTGAGCATGCAAGTTTCTCATTACAATGAGTCGGCCATGCTTTGAATTCCAATGTTTCAATCTAAACTTTTGAAACTGCTGGTTCGGAGAGCAATCTTCCCCGGTAGAAACAGAATTGTAAATTAAAGATTGTTACATAGGCAGAAATAAACGTGATAATTCAATTACAAAGTTGTTTAGCAAGATTTGGCTAATTCTGCAAATGGGTGCAAGCAACTCTTACTGTGGTATCAATAGGGGAATGGTATCAATAGGGGGAGCCGAAACAAATGCTTGGCTTGTTTTGAATCCCAATAACCTAACCGAGAAGGGCACTGTTCTGAAACAAAAGCCAGCCAAGCTATGCCCTTAACATGGACAAAATTAGGGTCCCCAGCAACCTTGGCAGGATTTCGGCACAGAAATTAGAGGATCTTACCAATTTGGAATTCCCAACAAGAGGCCTTTTGCAGATCAGTCACTGAGAAAAAATAGGACACTGAACACATTTCCTTAAAGCCGGAATTTGTTTCATCTATACAGACTTATTGAAAACGGAAAGAATATTTGCTCTTCTAGAAGTTGAAACAGGAGCTAGAATCCAAACAAACATGGTGCGTAAGAAGCCATTCTCTGCATCCTGCCAACATTTGGTAACTGCAGGAACAGGGCTGGGATGATTGGCTAGCAGCAGGTGACTAGTGGATGTGCGTGTGTGTGTGTGTGGGGGGGAGGTCCATATATATAGTTTTCTTTCTGTCTTAAAGGACTATTCTTGTCCTGCCTGTATTAGAAGCGCCGACAGATCAGTAGAGTACTTATTCCTCTTCTTTATAACTAATTCTAGCTACTCTGTTTGGCTGAACCTCAAGAAGGAAGGGCAACTGCAATGCTCCACAAAAGTCACTACAGCCTACATAAGGCCATTTTTCACTGAAAAATCAGTGGTAAACCTCAAGGTTTAACCACTTTACCATCTCAATATACAATACAACTACCACAGCTATTTTTCTCTAATTGGTTCATATGTATTATTCTTGTCTTCTTAATTTATATTGTTATCTTGAGCAAATGGTATTTTATTGTAATAAATAAATATGATCCCTTCAAATGTAATGGGGTCTTACCAGTAACTCGTCCTCCTGATATTCCGCTGCAGGTTTTCCATCCTTGGTTTTTTCTACAATAGGATTCTGTACAACCTGGATGTGTAAAAGAGTAAATGACCATGGGACTTACTGAGATAACAGAACAATAAAATATCTATACAAATTATTAATAGGACACTTAAGTGAATGTAAAAACAAAAAACCCAAAAAAATCATCATCATGTTTTATGTAGCTTCTTCCTGCTTCCACTTGTGTGGGAACATAGATCTCATCTTTCCAAACACCACTATTGGTAATTCTTTGAATTCTTGATTTATTTGTTGAGTTACAGCTACATTTCACAGGACTAAGATAGAACCAGAACATAGTCATACAAAGAGGTTATGCTTTTAGAGTCCTATAAAGGTTTAAAGGGCTAATTAATGCTTCTTAGAGCACTTAAGCCTGTACACCGATCTTGTCTAAAAATAAAAAAAACTATAGACTGTCTTAGAATATTACACTATACAAACAAGCATCATGAGGTCTACCTATAATGTGCTAACACAAGCAACCCGAGGCATAAGCAAATAAGCACAGTCTACTTATGCATTAGCACGGTTACCTGCTGCGTGACACCACAAGTGTGTTCAAAAATTAAAGTAAGGTCTACTGGCTTAAACAATGTTGGTCTCTTTTTCTCAAGGCAACACAAAGTGCAAAGGGTGAGCTGCACAGGCTCAAGCTATGCCTAAATTATGAGGCTCAACTAGACTGTAACTGGTGTTGCGTGTGGTCCTTTCATAAGGTAACCAATGTAGCAGTTTGGGTTACACTGTTCCTAATGGGCCAAGGATGATTTGCACATGCATTGTCACTTTTATAATGGCACAGCGAGCAAAAAATGGACTAGAATGCAGCCCAGAGTAATCAACAGGGGCTGGGATAAATTCAATCATTCCTCTCATCATTTATTTAGTTTTTAGGTCTCGCACCTGGCGACGCAGCGCGATGGCTGTCACCAGCGAGACCTATAGTCGTCAACTCAGCTTTCAAGGGCTCTGAAGGGAGATAGGAGATGGGTACGCGCAGACTGGAAATGTGAACGCGTGCGTGAACACGCACATTCAGTCACGCACCGTGCACATCTCCTGTCTCCCTTCCGTCCTCAGGACTTTCACTTTCCATTCACCCGGCACGTTCTATAATTAAAATGAAACGTTGCCCCCCCCCCGATGGAGTGGCCCGCAACAGCGGGACCGCTCAGGATAGGCACTCGCTAGTGCCAGCATGCAGCCCAACTCATCGGGCTGCTGTGCAGAGACTCTTCCCGGCGTCCTGTGCGAGGTTCCTTTTTTTTTTTTTTTAATATTTTTATTAAGATACTTTGCAATTATATACAAGGCACGGCATCATTAATACAGAGAGAGCGAAGGAAAAAGTAAATGCAGGACATTTAAGAAAAAATAAAAACAATCAATAAACCATCAACAGGCGAGGTAGAGAAGGCAACATACAGTTTAGAACACAGAAGTAGGATAACTTGAATCATAGTATTCTTCCAGATTGTGTAACCTAAATAATATAGTTGCACCGAGTTATCATTTCCTAATCTTTAGACAGGCCTCAATTTTATTTTATTATTCATCATTCCATCGTATTATAGGATCCCATATTATCTTACCTAGCTTCCTTCCCCTTTTTCCCTTCCTTGCATATATCTCTTTCTCCACTTTGTATGTTATTAATAACTTAGCCAGCCATTTGTGAAAAGTAGGTGGTATGGGGTCTATCCATGCAGAGGCTATACATAATCTCATAACAGACATTGCAACAAACAAAAATTCCCTCCCACAAAAAGGCCGTACATCCTCGACATTGACTCCTAGTAGAATGGTTCCAGGGGTTAATACCATTTCAGTTCCTAGGATTTTGTTTATGAAACATTCGATTTCTTTTTTTAGTAAATCTAGATGAGGGCATAAAGCAAATACATGTTGTAAATCAGCATCCATACTTCCACACCTATAGCACGTAATGCCCGATGTACCTCCCCATTGTGCTATTTTAGCGGGTGTATAATACAAATGATAAAGTGTTTTGTAATGTTGCGCCTGTAATGGTGCTGAACATAACAATGAATTACCCTTTTCTAAAGAGATACCAAAACTTTCAAAGCTGATTTTAAGATTGTCCTTCCATTTTTCGCTCCATTTTTGGTGATCATCTTGTTTTGCTTTAATCAGTTCAGCATATTATCTTTTGATTGTGCAATCTTGCCCCCCTTGAATTATCTCCATAATTGCGTTACGCCTAAATCCCAGAACGCCTCCTTTTTTGTTTAGGAGAAAGCTCCTAATTTGGAGATATTTAAAGAATTGCCTAGTTTCTAGGTTAAATCTACCTTGTAAATCTTTAAATTGGAAAACCCCCTGGTCCCCCTTAATATCCCCTATAGTTCTAATTCCCCTGTTTTCCCACTCTGCAAATATAGGTCCCGAGAAGATATCTTGTGGGAGGGTTGGGTTATGTGAGAGTCTCGTATATGAATTATAATTTCCTAGGCCGATTTTTTTAGCGAAACTTTTCCAGATTTCATATGCTGCTATTATCGTCTTAAACTTTGTCCTCTTATAATAGCTAGCCTCTGTGAATTTCAGCAGAGCATCCTTCGCTTCCATTCCCAGAGTTAGTCCATAGATTGCCAATGATCCAAATTTGCTCCACTCCTCTGATCCTTCCCCTCCCAGCAAACCAGTCATGTTCTGTAGAGCCGCCGCCCAATAATAAGATTTTAAGTCTGGAACTCCCCAGCCACCCCTTTCTCTCGGCAATGTCATAAATCTGAGGGCTCTTCTCGTTTTCCCCTTTGCCCAAATGAATCTATTTAGTATACTCTCAAGTTTTTTAAATATTTTGCCATCAAAAAATAAAGGTATTGCTCTAAATAAATATAAAAATTTTGGAAGAATCATCATTTTTACTATATTAGACCTTCCCACTATTGACAGGTGCAACTTGTCCCATCTATCCAGGTCTTTCTCCACTTTCTTGATTAAAGGGTTAATATTCCTCTCTACTAAGATATCCAAATCTGACATTATGATAACCCCTAGATACGTGCCTTCTTGGACCACTCGATTGTCTATACATGGGGTATATGAATTTTTTATTATGTGTTTTTGATGTGTTTAGTTTATACCCCGATATCTTTCCAAATTTCAGCGCCTCAAGTTCAAGATGTTCTATGGTTTCAGATGGATTTGGAGAGATTACAGCAATGTCATCTGCGTAAGCTAAGATTTTACACTGCCCAATGACTGTTGTTACCGGACCTGTGCGAGGTTCCAATGCGACGCTCTGCAGGCTCCCTCAGCATACAGGAGCCCTGCAGAAACACACCCCGCAACTCCACTAAACTCAGGTCCCCTCTGGGACCCGGGACTTCTCAAAACTTTTCACCGCTACAGCAGGGCTCTCCCTTCCTCAAGGGAGCCCAGCTTGAACGAGCCACACCAGCCTCTTCCGGCTGCATCACAGGCCCCGCCCATGTCACGGCAAGGATGCCCGACTTCCTGCTTTTGCCCCCGGGCCGCAACGGTGATTTTGTGCTTAGTCATTGGTTACTCGAAAATCTGGTATGGATCTAGGTCTCCGGTGAAAAAGGAAATACTGGATATCATTGTGATCGCATGTGAACGCTTCACTTTTCCCAATGGCGAGTGGCATGGACTATTCCTAAAATTATTCCGTAAGGGAAACTACCAAAGTCTTCGCTGGTTGCAGTAACTGGTCACACACTGGATAAAGTTAAGCATCTGTTGCTGTTGCTATGCGTAGCACTTTCAGGCTGACCGCTGCCTGTGGCTTCCCCACTCAATTATTTTCTCCCCCCACCTGCTTCACCCTGCTCCTCTGGGTCCCCAAATTGTGGTCCTTTAAGAAAAATATTTTCAATTTTTTTGGGGTGATCCTGGCACTTGCCGTTTGCTGCCAGTATGTTGGTGCTCAGTTTTCACAAAGCTCTTTCTTACACTTTTAATTTCAGCTGCAATCTGGGAATGCCAAAAAAAAAGTATTATTTTTGGCCAATGCTGTATAACATCTAAAAAAAATCATTTTATTTTGCTAATGCTGAACCGCATCATTAGAAAGCATTGGTAAAGGCAAGAAGTTGAGAAGGCGCAACCTTTTTCAATGATTTTTTTGAAGTGGAACACCGGTGGGCATCCGGTGATGAATCCAACTTTTAAATGCGTGAAACTTTCCATTTTAGAGAGCATCGAAGGCTTTTCTCTCACCTTGCTCTTGTTTGATAAATATTAATCAACATTTTACGTTTTACCTGCCCTTCTCCACTTCTGTTCCATAATTGCATAGTCTGCTAATGAAGCAACTTCATGCGCAGCTCCGAAAAAGGTTTAAATGTTAGAAGTGATAATTTTAACCTGATGTCTCAGAAAGGCCCTACACAGGTCAGCATGTCGTTTTTATTGCGAAAGAAAAGATTGGCATTTACATTTATATGTATTGTATTCTTTAGAAACAATTTCAAGTTGATTATATTAAATCGTTGCTGTGGATGAATTTAGGTTTGGTTTTGCATTGTAATAAAAAAAGACAAACACTAGATTTGTTTTCCAATAAAGTGCTAAACTTGTAAAAACCACATGATCTCAAAGCAGAATTAGGAAACGTGGATGAATTTAGGTTTGGTTTTGCATTGTAATAAAAAAAGACAAACGCTAGATTTGTTTTCCAATAAAGTGCTAAACTTGTAAAAAACCACATGATCTCCAAAGCAGAATTAGGAAACGTGTCAGCGTTCTCTGTCAGTGAATTGCTTTCGAAGAACAATTGACGCATTTTGAGTAGGCATGTGTGTCGTAGATGTCTTTGTGTACCACACAAGGAAGCTTCTGTAGCGTGCCAGATTTTGTCATGGCTTACTATGAAAGCTCCACATAGTGTGTTTTTAAATGGAGAGCAACAAATTATGAATCCGTGAATTGGCTGTTAGTATGCAAAAAACTTATCTGAGCACACTGGTGCAAAAGCATTTTTAGCAAAGGATGAAATTAAGAAGAAAATGGGACGAAAACTGATAATTCATTATAAACGACTTGAATGAGAACTGCGTAACGGATAGATGTCTTTTAGCCTATTTGGCCAACCACTATGTTTACGAGCATCCTGGGAAGCAAATTTGTAAAATGCTCGTTTGCATTGACCCTCCCACGCCCAATACTTAAAAGCTCATGTGTCATGGAGGATGTCAATATATCGCGATGCATGTGCACTCATATGCGCCTATGGAAGGCATCTTGGAATGCTGAAGAAACTCATTTCAAGATGGCTGGCTTGACATGCAAGTACAGTGTGACCCATGCACATGTATATATCAATAATAAGGGCAGGCAAAGGATGAACAGTAGCAGGGATAGCCACAACTGTCAACAAGCATTTGCAACGCAACAGGTCTTGGAACTGCGAGTTTTGGTGCTATTGGTATGGTAAATGGTATTGTAAATGGCAATGCCTTTTATTTACGTGTTAGTTTTTAAAACCTAAATAAAAGGCATTGTCATTTACAATGCCAATAGGTTAAACTCTTGCAAATGCGAGGCCTATTGCATTGCAAATGCTTGTTTCAGTGGTTACAGCTGTGGTCACTGCTGTTGTCCTGTCTAGCTGGCAGCAGTTGTTGAGATTGTTGACCTTGTGGTGGCACTTGTTGCACTACTGTTGGCCTTAATGTTGTAGCAGCAGATGCGGGCTGTGCTGTGGCAACAATTGTCGTCAATGTGGTTGTGCCTGGATTAATAGCAGCTAGTATTGCGGTTACTATTGTCACTACGTGGTCCCAGCTGTTGGAGCAGCAATCACTGTTGCGGTGAAAGCTGCTGCTGCTGCTGTGGTCCCTGTTTGTGCAACAGATGTGATTGCTTCTGTGGTTCCTGCTGAGATTATAGCAGTGGTTGCTGCTGTGATCCATGTTTGGGGCAGCTGCTGTCTCTGCTTTGCCTACATCAGTGGCCACTGTCGGTTACAGTCATCATTGCTGCTGTTAACCCTCAAATGGCAGCAGCTTTAGTTTATACTATGGTCCCAACTGTGGTGCCGCTGTGGAGGAGACAGTGGTCACTGTTGGGGATCTTGCTATGCTTGCAACTGTTGCAGCAGTTGTTGAAAATATGGTGGAGGTCCCTACAGTGGTGGCTGCCATTGTTGCTACTGCAGTGACAACTCTGGTTTGTGAAGTGGTCCTTGCTGTTGTCCCTGTTCTGATCCCAGCAATGAAGGCAGCTATGGTCACTGCTGGGGTCGCTCCTGGGATTTGCTACTGTTACTGCTGCTGTGGTCAATGTCAGTGGTTCTTAACTTGAGGTGTGGGGACTCTTGCCAGTCTGCGACGCCCACTCAGGGTGTCCGCAACTGTTCTACTAAATGTAATATCATTACAATACATTAAAACTAATAAAGTAAACACAAATATACTGACAAAATAGTTTTTCTTTATATTTGATTGTGAATTAAACAAAACATTTTAATATTTGAGAATTTGTTTGGCGTATACTTTTTGTATTTTTGTGTATTGTTTTGAGGTTCAAATCATAGACGTTGTTTAGGCAGGGTGGCCCTGGCTTTCAATGAAAACTCTGTAGGGAGTCCCTGGATTCCAGTAATGATTCAGTGGGGACCCACAGTCGAAAGATTAAGAAACGCTGGTCTAGGTTTTGTTAAAACACTATAGATGTAATTTATTTCTAGACTTTTGAGTTACACTGTGTCATGCTGATGTTTCATGTCGTGTTTATGATCAAATCAGCTTCACTCACCCTTTCATCAAGTAAATGTAGATAACAGTTTGTTATTTTAATGGTGAAGTAATCTGATTGCCACTTCACTATACAGAAAGAGAGAACATGCCGCATATGTAATAACTGGAATGTTTTCTTCAGTGAAAGAATTACACAGATCAGTCATTTCCAAACAGGGATATGACACCTTGGATACCATACATGGCAACTGATGTTTGGTGCACCTTATACTTTGCAAAGATTGCACAAAATGTGGGGTGAACCAATTTTGTAAGACCAATTCTTCTACTGAAAAGCTTTTTATAGTTTCTTTACGTAAGTGTGACCAGAACTGGTGCTAGGCATTGTGTCCTCCACAGCAGCAGTGGAGGTATTATGCCCTAGCCTCATTCCTCTTGAAGCTTGTGTGATCATGCATCTACTAAAAATATGTCCCTGTCATCCATTGGCACCCTATGAGGAGCCGAGAAAAGTCTTGCTACAGGGCTGACCGAAGGGTTATTTTCCCTCATCAGCAGATTATAGAAATCGCACAAAAAGTCAATTAGTTAAAGCCACAGGCTCTCCTTTAATTAGAATGACTGCAAGGAGCAGAAGCTGTTTACCTTTACTCCTTGAAAGAAGAGGTATATCAACTGACCATCTCCGAAGCAGGCACGATTTATTTCAATTTGGAACATAAGGCAATAGGACACTGGTGAGAAGTCTATCAGTATCCAGGACTTGTAATCCAAGCTCACATCTTATCAGATGAGCTGGTGTTGAAGAGCTGACTGACTGCTAGAACATTTCATACCAACACGTTCTTTGTATCAGGAGATGAACTCTGAAGAAACATCATCAAAAAACAGTATCTTCACGGAGACTGCCAGTGACTAAAAAAGAGCCACAGGCATTTGTTTTGGAACACGGTGGAACATAGCCAGACCAGAAAGCCAAAGGCTGGGTTGAGGAGATCTTAAAAATGCAGGGAAAAAAAATGGCAAGTTATAAAGCAACAGGAAAATAAATCGATAAATAGGGCGCAGAAGAACCCTCAGAGCCTGGGCCCCGGTGCTCCTGCTGCATCATTAGCACCTATGACTCAGAGAGTAACCACAATTAGCGCCAGATGAACTTCAGAAATGAAAGTCTGCGTTTCGTTAAAAAAAATCACCTTTGCCTTAATACAGTCCCAGTTTTTGTTACATTGCCAATTAAAGGTAGGATGGGAAAAAGAGCCTCCATTATTTTCCTTCTTTAATTATTACAGCACAAGAAAGTACTACTATGAAGGCTTACTTGCCCTTGACCTTCATGCAACATAGAAACAAAAAGAGGACTGTTGAAGGCAAGACAGTCTTCATTATAGACAGTCTTTCATTTAATTTAATTTTTAAACCAAATCTCAGACACGGATAGCTGTAAAACATATTGACAGTATTCTGCAGACAGCACTTAAAAAAACAATCTGAAGAGGTCTCCTCCCAACCATCAACCACAAAGCTAGACTTGCATATGTGGTGGAAGTGCACAAGATATTACTAATGTATCCCTTCCCATGCGACCAGTGCTGGCTGTGTTGGGCATGAAGGTTGATGAGGGACTATCACCACTCTTCCCCATGTGGCCAAACTCCTCACTCTGCTAGTGCTGGTGGCATGTTTGATAATAGCACAGCATTGGCGAGCGTCAACTCCACTCACCATGGGCATGTGGTGGGCTAAAGTCTGGAACATCCATGCAATGGAACGACTAACTGCATTAGTACGGGCCACCATGCTGAAATACAAAAAGATTTGAACCTCCGTCTATACGTTTATCAAACACTGCTGAGAAATCCCTTGCCCCCAGATCTTATGCATTTGGGGGAGCGCAGGTCACGGGAGCGATGACCTGAGTGGCAATTGAAGGGAAGGCAGAATCAAAGAATCAAGCTCGGTCTCCTTCCCACACAAAGATTCCTTTCAATTGCCACTCAAGTCATCGCCCCCGTGACCTGCGCTCCCCCCAAATGCATAAGATCTGGGGGCAAGGGATTTCTCAGCAGTGTTTGATATACATATAGACGGAGGTTCAAACCTTTTGGTATTTCAGCATGGAGGCCCGTACTAATGCAGTTAGTCGTTCCATTGCATGGATGTTCCAGACTTTAGCCCACCACATGCCCATGGTGAGTGGAGTTGACGCTCGCCAATGCTGTGCTATTATTAAACATGCCACCAGCACTAGCAGAGTGAGGAGTTTGGCCACATGGGGAAGAGTGGTGATAGTCCCTCATCAACCTTCATGCCCAACACAGCCAGTAATGATCGCATGGGAAGGGATACATTAGTAATATCTCGTACAACCTCCATCAACGACTCCAAAACTGCTGTGTATACATGCACTTCCACCACATATGCAAGTACGTCCCCTTCGCTCTACATCCCCTCCAACATGTATCAGTGGCAATCACCATGGCTTTTAACTGAACTGGCATCAAGTACCAATGGAGCATTATTTTTACAGGCATGTATTCTATGTTGCAGGAAGAGAGAGAAGTCTGTGTCTCCATGTGAGAATCCAATATTCTCCTGTCAGTTATAGGCCAAGGTCGACAGCCAATTTTTGAATGTACGAAAACTGTAGCGTAGGGGTGGGATTGTGTAGCGCTCTGTACAAACAGGATAACACTTTTGTGATGTCCCCTTCTATGAACATATCTAGAATTTGGTGGTGTCACCTGCCCAGAATAAGGGGCCATGTGGCTGTCACACCCAGTGTAGTAGCCGAGTAATCTGATAAACGTCTTTAGAACTTAACAAAAATTCACTGACGCACTGGTCACGGGTCTTAATGGTCCCTTTTGTGTAGAACTGCCCTAGGCATAATGGTTCCCCTCTCCCCCATGTCTGATAGTGTTGGTCTGTAATTCCAGGCTGGAAGTCCAGGTTACCGGCAATCAGGGTCAATGGGGAGGCATAGCCGGTTACCCTTTGACCTTTCCATCAGTGGTGTAGGGTTGTCTTCGTGGTCCACCTCGAAAGTCAAGCCCCGCGACTCGCAGAGGCAGCCAAAGCAAGTCGTGCAAGGGTACTGAACTGCACTCCTGCTCCTTCCTGCATCAGGGCTTACCCGCATCTGATGAGCCCCAAACCATTGCTGGGCTAATGTGGGCTGCAAAGAAGTAATGTTCAATAGCAGGTACTCGCAATCCCTCCTCCTCTGGATCCCTCAACAAGGACCTGGCCACCTGGGGCTGCTTCCCTCCCCATATGAAGGCCCACATCTTCTAGGTTAACTATTTTAGGGTTTCCAGGGAACCAGCAGCAGAAGAGAATGGAAGAGATACAGCAACCTAGGGAGCAAGTTCATCTTCACACAGTTAATCCTACTTGCGTAAGAAATCTCAAGTTTGTACAATCAATAGAAGTCCATAAACAAAATGCCCAAGAATGATGGGACATTGCTGAAGAATACTTCATGTATGGTGGGGGGGATCACAAGAAAGTACTAATCCCTCTTGGAGACTACTGCAGTCCCTATTTCAGCACAATTTCCCGAAGTATATGGCACCCCCCTCCTCCCCGGGTGGGCTATGGTCCTGTGGTACAAAGGTTCCACTGTGAGGGAAAAGATCAGCGGTGAAAGGGGGCAGTCTTGTCGGGTGCCCCTTGTCAGAAGGATCGAGTTGGGTAGGTGAGAATGTATTTAAATCTTTTTCAAGGGGCGGGCATAATTAACCAGTATAAGCTATTTCATTTGAGGTCCCATTATTATCTTTTCATGAGTCTTCGCAAGGAATGACCAGTCAAACAGTTGAAGGCCTTCTCCACATCAAGGGAGAGCAGGAGTTCCTACATTCCAGTAGCCTGTGCTTCATCTACCACGTTGAGGGCCAATCTAATGTTATCACCTGTTTGTCTGCTCGTAACAAAGCACGCCTGGCATGGAGATACCAGCCGCAGCCATACCTCGCCCAGTTGATGGGCCAGGATGTTTGGCTTTACATCACTACTCAACAATGCAATAGGGTGGTAGGACCCACACAACCAGGGATCTTTTTACGGCTTCGGAATAAGTATGAGAAGGGATTCCATCATCGAGGTTGACACCTCTAGGGTATCCAAACTGAGTTAAAACCTTTTGTGAGGTGTGGGCCAATAGACCAGCAAAGGCCTTATAAAAGAGATTGGAAACCCGTCCGGGCCAAGGGCCCTGTTATTTGGCAGGGATTTTATAGCTAGCAGTACTTCCTCCTTCGATATCTCCTTCTTCAAATCTTTACTGGCCACCTCATCCAAGTCAGCCGGTTAATCACTGCTAGGTATTTGGCCTGGGCCTCCAGGGAATGAAACTCACAATTGTATAATTCAGCATAATACTATGTGAATGTGTCCTGGATCCCTTGCCACTTATTATAGGGAAACCTTCATGATCTAGCACAGTCTGGATGCGAATCCGCAACCTGTGGGTGCCTTTCATTTCTAAACAAGTAAAAGAAAGAAAAATATCCATCCCTGGCAGCACTAGCGAGAAGGCCAGGTGATAGAATAGAAGGCAAGGGTAACAAGCATTGGAAATTAAATACGTCTCGCATTTTTTTGACCTAGAGCTATTGGCATAGCTCAACAGCTACAGGACTGAAATTGCCACTTTGCAGGTGCCGAACACAGCATTGCTCCGTGAAACGTCCTAAAAGCCTAAAACGATGTCAATAGCTTACAAAATAAAAAGGCAGATCAGGATGACCAGGAGGAACTGCAGAGGTATTGAGATGGCCAACGCAAGCAAACAATGAGTGAAATCACCTGGGTGTAACCCAAGCAGCAAAGGCGGGAGAATCAGACCCAATGCACCAATAAAAAAACCTGTATTTCTAAATGGCACAACAACGAACAAATGGCAATTCATGGGCAATAGCCGATAGAGGAGATAACCGGTCTTGTAGACAGCGCATGCACACTGCCTAGGCTCGACCTAAAAAAGGGAAGAGAATTGGGCAGGAAAGAGGAATGAGAGGAGCTGGCAGGCTGGAGAAAGAAAGATAGAGGAAGGGGCGGGAGGGAAGCCAGCAGGAGCAGACACAAGCAAACAAAATTGTTGCTGCAAAGCAATCTCTCATACAATTCAATGCCAGCACTCCTTTGAAGGTAGAAACATACCCCCTAACAGCTAATAGCATCAGGTGAGAATAAAATACTTTTAGGCGCTGAGGCAAGATATGATTGACAAAGTGTTAAGCCAATGGTTAAAAGAGGTGGTTATAAAAATGGAAAAAGGGAATAGATGAAATGGGTGGAACCAATGCAAAGATAATACATCTGTTTCACAGGTATGCAGTCAAAAGCCAGACTTCAAAACAGATTGAGTCTCTTACAATCCTTGGAATACAATGTAGAATATTCTTGCTTATCAGATTAGACTAACTCCCTTTCCTACCCCTACAGCACAATAAAATGCATGCCTCAATGTTGCAGGAGTATGCTGCAAACAAAAGCTACACTTCTTACATCTTTGGAGAGCAACAACTGGTAGATAAAACTCAAACATTAAACTGATGCTTCAGACTGCGTCCAAATAAACTGTGTTTGCGTGCCAGGCTTGCTTGGTTCTCAGTGGAGTTACAGCAAGTCTTTACAGTGAGCAATACATTCCAAAGTATCCAAGCCAATAGCCTGAACTGCTACTACCTAACAACATATCTTTCGCTGGACAGTCAAATTTCTGTGGATGGCAGCAACTATATTCACAGAATCAAGTGACAAATAGTGCTGTTGGTTAAAAACAATAGACCAAGATTTCCAAAGCAATCCTTATTCATTGTGACAGACAAATTGATGTGGCAGACAGCTAAATTAGCAAGTTGGTGTAAGAATTCTTTGGGTACATCAGCAAAGAGGTTTGACCCATGAACGCCACGGTCTAAGATAAGTTAGATTAGTGAATGAGCCTACCTAAACTGCAACTGGACACAGACAAGGGTGGTCAGGGTGCCCCAGACTTCCGTGCCTACTGCTATGCGAGCCAATTACAATGGCTGTCGTATTGGCTGGCAGGGCGTAACCTGCATGAAATTGATTACACACCCTCTGACATCGACCAATGGGAGTTACCTACACTACTGCTACCGTGGGCTACTATACCCACAGGTGCCCGTCACTTCTTCGTACTGCGCTCATGTACTGGAATAAAACCCTCCACTACACAAGTTGCCCTCCATACTCCGATAACACGCCGCTCTTGGGCATCCCAACTCCTACTGGCTGACTCACCAAACAGCGAATCCTTGCTTGGTCTGAGGGTGGAGTCTCTACAGTAGATGCATTATTCGACGACGGCACCCTCATGGACCAAGGGAACTTCACAAGGCACAACGGGGTCAAGAGCACACTGTACCTCACGCACGCCGCAGTCCTCCAATATGTGAGAAAACACTGGGCCCCGCACAGGATGGCACCCGCGCAACACGAGTTGGTCCATATGACCTACCTAATGGGGGAAGGCCACCACCTCACTAAATGGCTGTATAGAGGCATAAAAACACACACTGGAATCCCCCTGAGGGACTTACGCAATAGATGGTCCGCAGATCATGATACAGAGCTGACAGACAAGAAATGGAGCATGATTCTAGAGTACCCCAAAAAATCCCACAAAATGCCACATTTAAGTTTATCCAGTACATGGTACTACAAAGGGCATATCTCACCAGCACCGTTTGCAGCACATGTTTCCAGCCACGCAACACCACTGCCCCAGATGTCGGCTAGAGGAAGCCAACCTGCTCCACATGTTATGGCTGTGCCCAGTGATTGTTAATTACTGGTCAGAAGTGATCACAACTGTTACTTCGGCGACTGGGATTCCTGTGCTGAGTACGGTGGTAACTTTCTGTTACGACTGACCTGGGGCCCCCTAGGCGCAGAAAGTACAGCTTCAGTTTGTAGACCAAGCCCTGCTCATGGCCAAACGCTCCATCACGATGCGGAGGAAGTCAGTTAAACCCCCAACACTCCATGGGTGGCACAGGGAGGTGATGAGATGGGATAGTGCGGACAGCCCGGCAATCCGGCGAGAGGAAGCCCGCGGACTACGCAAAAAGGTAATTTCTATGGATTGGGATATCATACTGGAAGCTTTCAAGACCCTAGCACCAGCACCAGGCCCTGTAGTGCAGGACCAGTAGGAGTTCCTGCTAACCCAGGCCCTTCCAAGTATGCAATGTAATCCTACGCAGGGTCTACTGACCTCGCAATGTAGATATGCTTGTTCAAATGTGTAAAGAGAGGATGGGAGCAACCATTGGAGCGCTCCGTCAATATGTTGAGATGGGGGTAGGGCCAGATGCAGTTGGGGAAGGGTGGGAGGGACGGGTTAGTTTACTTACTCCATTTCAGTTACCCTCTCCCCAAATCCTCAATTCTTCCCGCAATACAGTAGAACTCGGACCACTTAGTATTACATATGAACAACACCGATTATCAAGAGATGACCAATAGGACTATGTAATGCTGTAAAATACGTATGATGACACAACCTGTAACCCACAGTGGCGTTCCTAAATCAGAATGTATTGTGAAAACTGATGTACCTATTCTAAAGGTCTGTTTTCTAATGGATGTGAATTGTTAAAAAAAAAAACTAATATAATAGGTTTAAAAAAAAATAAGATTAGTGATGTCCCTTGGTCTGTCAAGTGCACACCTGACCATGTAACTTTATTAAGTAATCTACAATATCCAAACTGATTTTTTTTGTTTTTCCTACTACCAAGCCAACAGTAGCTCGGGAACCACCTCAGTTCGTTACCCTATGAATTGCTAGTTGAGCTTGTTTCTCTTTCGCCCGATAATCATAGCAGGATATTTTATTGCCAATCATACTTGAATTACCTAGCTCAAAGTCTGCGGCTGCCCGAGGCCACCGCAGGGGGCCACTCAGGAGGGCGGCCCTGTAGTGTAATCGGGCTTCTCCCCCCTCCCTTACCCCCCCTCCCCTTGAAGGGGGCAGGATCTGGGGAGGAGTCCCCTCCGAGGTCGCGGGTGTCCGCGTCATGTCCGGTGCACCAGGCAGGGTGAGGGGTACATATGTGCCCCTCGCCATGTTTTCAGCCTCTTTGCTGCGCCTGACACGTCGCGGACGCCTCAGGAGCTGAACACGCTGTCTCCCACCCTACCACTTACCCGGCATGTTGGCATAGGGAGGATTGGCAAGAACTTTGTAATTTTCTAATTTTCGTTGCAGGCGGGGTTACAGGGCGATCTGGAAGCAAATGGGTACAGAAGGGTACCTCTGCGCGGCATATAGGGGTGCCAGAGCCTAACCTCTGGAGCCTCATGGGAGGTTCCGGGAATCTGTGTCGGCGCCCCGTTAGTCCTTCGGGCGGTTGTGGGCCTGAGCAACCGGGGGCTTGCCTAGGTATGCACCGCCCTGAAAGGGGTGTGAGTATAGAACGTGCAGTACAAAGGTGGTTCGCCACGGTGCTGCTTGGCTCGTCAGGCGGGCAGATGGCGAGAAGGCTGCCTGCCCTTGGATCCTCCGTAAGCTAACCCACCAGATTACATAATGTTGTATGTAATAAACCTGCAGCAGTTTTTCCCAAGTCTAAAACTTGTGTGGTGTGTAATTATTTGCGGGATGCATGATAAGGGGAGGGGAGGAAAAGTTGCCATGATGGTACTATGCCAAGCGCACACTTGGACATAGATTTCATGAACAAATAAACGGACTCCTTCCTTTTAACAATTATCATGATAACAGAAGCACAGCAACTACCCACTGTGCTACTTTACCCCCCAAAATCACTAAGTGATATTAGTCACATTGTGCCCAATAATTTTCAAAGAAAGCAACTTTATTACAAAATAAACACGATTCACTGAGCACCAAGGGAAAGCTAGATTAGCAATCCCGATCGTAGCATGGTCTAGAGAATCGGCACTCCTGATTGCACACACGGTCTGACTATCCGACGTGACCGGCTGCCTAATCCATGCCGCACGCTGCAATTGGGTCAGTATCCTGACGGAGCCAGACGAAAGTGGTCCTCCTCGCAGCTACACATTTATTTGGTAACTGACCAGTTGACATTTACTGTCCTTACTTCCTTGATGATCTCAACCTAAAAGTAACAACAATCTTCACCTGTGGTAAGCGTCTCCTACATGTTTGGATACTGATAGCGTTTAGTCTCCAACTACTAGTACAAACTTACCAGTCCACTCACTTAATCCTATCCTCTTTAATTCCCCAGCATTACTATACCAATTAGGATCCCTCATTTATACCTAAGACTTGTAAATGGATACACGCTGAAAAGACTGTTAGATCACCTCCCACTTACAGGGGTGAGTTTATTTACCTTAGGAATGCAGGACAGTTTCCCAAATGGGTTTTAACCACCGCAGTTAACTGCCCTATGTGTCATTTTGGGGTCCTCCCAAATAGTGCCAGGCTGGGCCCCATGTAAGCAATTTCCCTCCCTACAACTCATTTTGAGTCTCTTTTTTATGGATGTGCGCCTCATTGCTCTGACAGAGTACCGTTCAAAATCCAGGTAATCTAGTATGCCTTTTTTGCCATTTCTCAATGTTATCCCATTCTTATTTTATCTAGACCACTGATCCCCTTTCCTAAATTGTCTGATTTCAGGTGTTTCTCATTGTTAGGTCCTGATGAGACCTCCTACCCTATGAGAGGTAGAAACACTGTCAACATGCTTGTAAAATAAACCAATGTACTCAGCCTTCATCATTGTCACAGAAGGCTGTAATAATTATTGTATATTGATCAGATGGTCGTTTTCTGTATTTTGGAAACCTCAGTGTATGTCACAACCTGTCACTTGTATATACATGGTCCGATTTCCCTTGGGACACCATACACCTCCTTTCTATTTTTACATGAATTTTCATTATAAGTAAGAATGCATTTTATTCGTTGGGCTTTTTGGGTGTTTTTCTGAGCTTGTGCATCTTTTTCCCTAATTATTGCTACTGTGCTAATTAAAATATGATTATTATAAGTATTATTGTTACGGTCTCATTTTCTCCACAGGTACCATAGTTTTTTTTATATATAACATATACCCTGGTTCTTTGTGAGTAAGGTGACCCTTGCTTGCTTCTCCTGAAAGCGATGCTTTAATGATGCGGCATTGTTGAAAGTTATGCCTGCTTTAATGCAATTTGGCACCAAAAAACATTAGAAGGTCCCACATATGCTCAAGAGTCCTACTTTTGATTTTGACTGTGTGCCTTGCGCATGAGGAAGAATGTGACTGTTGGATAGAAGGTTAGGTGTGGTTCCCCAGACCATTGAAAAAGACATCTTGAGGCCCCCATAAATGAGGGCAGATTAGTTCAATAACAGTTAACCTGCATCAGTGGCGGATGGCGTGTTAGGTCTCCATGCATATGCACCCTTGCTGGCGATGCCTTTGGTCTGTAGGGAATTTCTTATGAGACAGACTACTCTACATTGCCAAGTGTCTGGATAGGTCTAAATTCAGCCTGGTTGTACTTGTCAGAAATGGTGGTCTGTAGCTGGCAGTGGTATACACCCTGTCCAAATAGGGACCCTTGCTTCGAGTCAGAGTAAGGGGATTACACAGCTAAGATAACCCCGGCTCACCCCCTTGGAAATTTGGCACGAGCAGACAGGCTTATCTCAGAGGCAATGTGTAAGGTATTTGTACAAAACACACCCAGTAACAGTGATAACACTAGAAAATGGACACCACACCAGTTTAGAAAAATTGACAATATGTATCAAATTAAAATAAGACCAAAAAGGCAAAGATCCATCATACACAAGGAAAGATATGATTTTCAAAGAATATCCCAAAAATACAGTTCCTTGAAGTCGTTAGCACTTACCGGGGCTATCACGGCATTGTAGAGGGCCAGCTACAGCGTCGGGAAAGACCCCCCCAAACAGTACCTTGGAAACTGAAGAGGCCTTGGAGACCTTGTGGTGAATTGTGGTGCTGCTGGCGTCGTGCCGTGGGTCGGTACAGAAGTCAGTGAGTCATCAGTCACACGTGTTGCAGATCGAACTCCATGAGATCGAAGTCAGGAGCAATGACGTCAGCAATGCCGGGGATGCGGTGTCATCGCGGTCGGTGCATCATGCAATTCACAATGCGGAGTCCGTGGCTTTGGTGCAGGCATCGGCGTGGCGTCTGTGCGGAGCGATGGTGTCGCAGTCGATGATGCTGTCGTCGGCATCCCATGGCTGTGGTGTCGTCGAGGGTGGTGCTGCAAGGCGTTGACCACAGCTGTGTGCAGAGAGGGGTGTTGGTGACGGCGCTTAGGCAGTATTGGTAAGGCGAATGTTGCGTTGCTGTTGAATTCGATGCAACAAGGCGGTGCCCCTGGCCACTCTGCCTGCACCTGCGTCAAGTTCAACGAGATGCTACATCATCTGTGAGACCAGGGCTGTGGTGTCGTCGAGATCAGTGCTGAGTTACTCAGCGAGTGGTGATCAAAGCATCGGTGCAGGCAGTGGCATTGTTGATGGCATATGAAATGCTTTTTTTGCCATTACAGCTCAGCAAACACCTCCAGCGGCTCAGAACTGGCATAGGCACCTCTTGGCAGGTTCAGAACTCCCAAAAATGGAGTCCAGGCACTGTAGGTGAAGTCTTTGATGACCCTTTCAACAGGAGGCAAGCGAACACAAGCCCTTTGAGAAACTTGGAAAGCAGGCTCAACACAAAAAAGTCCAGTCCTTTCAGTGCCCAAGAGAGAAGCAGCAACCACAGGCCAACCCAGCAAATCAACACACAGCAAAGGGGCAATACTTCTCTTGACAGCTCTTCTTCTTGGCAGAGTCCTCAGTCCAGAAGTATTCTAAGGTTCTGAGGTCAGAGCCCCAATACTTATACTACTTTCATCCTTTGAAGTATGCAGGCTTCAAAGAAAGTCCCTCCTGCTTAGTCTAACCAGTTCTGCCCTCCCCAGGTCCAGCCACACTACAGGGGGGTGGAGACATTATTGTGAAAGGCAGGCACAGCTCTATTCAGTTGTAAGTGACAACTTCTCCCACCACTCTAGCTCGAGAAGACCCATCAGCCTGGTGATGTGCCATCAGGATATGCAGGATACACCTCAGCTTAATTTTGTGTGACCTAAACCAGACATTGATTCCACAGGCAGGCAGAGGCACAGAAAGGTATAACAAGAACATGCCCACTTTCTAAAAGTGGCATTTTCAACCACACAATGTAAAAAAACACCTTCACTAAAAGATTTATTTTTAAATCCTGAGCTCAGGGAGCCCAAATTCCAAATCTACACTTGAACAATGTTACAAGGCAATTCTAATGATAGCCTATGGGAGAAGTAGTTCTTACAATAGTGAGAAAAGAAATGGCCAGTATTTCACCATCAGGACATGCAAAACATACCAGAATATGTCCTACCTTTCACATACACTGCACCCTGCCCCTCGGGGTACATTGGCCTACCTTAGGAGTGGCTTATATGTAGTAAAAGGGAAGTTTAGGCCTGGCAAATGGGTACAATTGCCAGGTCGATATAGCAGTTTAAAATAGCACTTGCAGGCACTGCAGGAACAGGCCTGAAACGGTTTTTAAGGCTACCCATGTGGGTGACACAACCAGTGCTGCAGGCCCTCTAGTACCATTTGATTTACAGGCCCTGGGCACACACAGTACACTTTATTAGGGACTTACTAGTCAATCAAATATGTCAATCATAGAAAACCAATCAGAATCACAATTTACACAGAGAGAATGTGCACTTTAGCACTGATTAGCAGTGGTAAAGTGCCCAGAGTCCTAAAGCCAACAAGAACAGGTCATGAAAAATAGGCAGCAAAAGGTTTGGGGATAAACCTGTAAAAACGGCCAGGTCCAACACTACTGTGCCATTCTTTACTTGATGGAGTCCACAGCATGATAGGCCAAGACTTGGGGGTTGAAGGAGTTCTGTTTAACAGATTGCAATGCTCTGGCAAACACTTTTCATAAGTAGATTGACAAATATCTTGGTCTTCTACCACTAGTCACCTTGCAAGCCATTATCGAATAGAATCCTGAGTTAAATAAGAAGAATGTAAAGAAATAACAGAGAAGGAGGTGTGGCAGGTGAGAGGGTGAATTGGAGGAGGAATGGGAAATGGTCAAGTTAGACATGTGTTAAACATTCATCCTTTTCAAGTTGAATTCAAAATATTTACATCCTTAAAATTCTGGGAGTAACAGAAGATCAATATAGGACGTAACAGAAGATCACTGTAGGACGTCCTACAAATCCAGTGACACCATTGAATGTCCTGGGTCCAGAGCTGGAAGTATCTGAGACATAGTGGGCATTCTGAACTTATCCTTCCTTAAAAAAGCATTCAGCAGGTGGAGGTCCAATATAGGTTTGAGGCCTCTGTCTTTCATCATCTCAGGAGTCGGATACCTGATCGGTAGCCAGTGGGAGATGGATTTCCTGCATCAGAAATGCAGAGTACTCCTCTGGATATAGGAAAAAGGCTGGGTAGAGAGGAAATGAAGGGCAGGCCGTAGTCCCTTTGAAACATTTCTAAGACCCACCTGTTTGACAGGAAGGATTTCCAGCTAGGGAGGAAAGGCTGCTGCAGGGAGGAAGATTTTGAGGAATGCGGACCCTGGTTGTTTGAACAGTGCCTATCTCTGCCATAGTCCTGAAAAAACTGGGCTGGCAGCTGCAGTAGGGGTTGGGAGTGCTAGAACCATCTGGTAGCTAAATCATTAGAACAGCCTCGGAATTTTCTGTATTGATGGGGAAATTGCTTAGCTTATGTCCCTACCCCCAGATAATGTGCTGTGACATGACTATTCTTGAAGTGTTCTGGCACCAAATGTTACTTTTCTCTGAAGAGTGTAGAGCCATCAAAGGATTTGCCTATTATGGATTCCTGTAGGTCTCTAGAAACTCCAACTGAACTCATCGAGGCACGCCACTGGTGTCAATAGCCCTCCCAATGGTGGAGCATTGATGGGCAGTGAGGCCTACATCAACAGAGCTGTCGGTGTAAAGCTGGTGGTGTCATCGAAGTGGCTGAATGTCTTCTTTTCTTCACCACCGGCAAAGCAGTCATAGACCTGCTAGATTTTGTGAGATTTTTTCTTGAGGCTGATATGATGTGGAAGCCGATCCTCCAAAGAAGGTTGTTCTTCTTAGGTTGCCAGTGCTCAGTCTTAATTTCTTCTGCTTCTTAGTGCGAGTGGCTTGGATTGCGTCATCCATACAGGAGAAGGTATCCATGGCCTTAGATGTTTTTTCCAAGACATTTCTACAAATTATAGGGCTGTTATCATCGTGCAGGCAAAAGATGAATCTCGTTTGAGGATTATCTTTGTAAATGATCACCTTCCCACAGGATACGAAGAGGCTTCTTCTTTGAGGTTTACACTTGGAGAAAAATATCTTTCTCACCTAATCAGAATGTAATGGTGTATAACTCAACAAAGACAGAAAAAAGTTTTAGAAAAGGAATATGGAGGATAAAGCAGAAGTATCTGTCTGAAAGGAGAGGAAATCCCTGGGACTCACTTTCCACACAACGAGCAATAGAAATCTGAAGTGAGATGACTTTTGGGAGGGGGAAGGTTAGGGTACTCTCTCCCCACTGATTGGACTTCAGCTTTTTTGTACTGATGTTACTTGTCTAGTACTACGCACTGTCTTAAGACGTGCAAGATTGGTTTAGTAAGGTTACGTGTGGGACTCTCACTTCAGCAAACGGGAAATGATTAAATTATGTGAATCTATGAAAGATTCAAGCTGGAAAATCATTACTGTTGTGATAAGACGAAAACACTCCTCCAGAAGGCCATGCCCCATGATTCTAGCACCTGCCGGGGTAACTGTAGTCACATTGACCGCACTCGAGTACAGAAGAAAGAAAATATATACCTCAACAAGGTACAGTGGTCAATCCGCCAACATCGAACTGGCAGAGCATTAAAAATGTGTTTTCCTATTAGGATTCCGAATCATTGTGACTTTTAGCCTGTCCAGCACGTTTGCAATAAATAGGATATGCTATTATTAAACAAGCCCTGGCCCTCTGTGGATCATATGAATTGTACTATTGAATAGTAGAAAATCTACACCTTCTCTTCTTATGGAAAAGAAATGCTTTCAAAGAGCAGAACATAACGGCAGGGCTTTGTAGCGCTATACATGCTTTCAAGAGCTACAAAATGCAGCATAATTGCATGTGGCTTGAGATAACTGCTATGGGAGGGTCTAATGTAGTTCACAGTACTTTTAATTCTGTAACTTGACCGGGGAGTAGTTAAAAAAAAAAAAAGGTAAGTCCTTATTGTGGCCCACATAGAACCTAAAAAGATAACATAAAATAACAAGCATTGAAAATGCAATAGGTCTCGCCTTTGATTAAGTTAAAGCCATTTGCTTTGCTAATGGTATTGTATAGCAAAGCAAATGGCTTTAACTTAATGAAAGGCGCGACCTATTGCATTTTTAATGCTGGTTTATCTTATGGAACGAATACCCACGGACAAAGCCAATTGTCCTGGATTGTTGTAGGTGTAATGTTACTTGTATTATATATTTAGATGCAATGATAGAAGCAGCAAAATACCAGTGGGGCGGCACACTATGCCAAGCACAGATTTTTAGCTTAGGTGTTTTTAAGTCACGCCCTTAATAATATAAACCACGCCCCTTTTAGGAGACCCCCTTACCCAGTTTTTATCCCAGTTAGCAGCTAACGCCAGGGGAGGCACATTAAAGAGAACAAGCATGGCCGAAGCGGACCGCGCTTGTTTGGGTAAATAATTAATTAAATACACAGGCGTGTCCGAAGTGGACCGCGCTTGTGCAATCAAATACAGAAACGTAGCCATAACGGACCGCGCTTGTGCGATTAAATAATATCCATGCGTGACTCCGATTTGTGCGTGATAAGCTACCGATGGCCATGTTGCAAGGTGCTGTTTAGCAGATGTTACTGAATCTTTTGTAGCTGGTGCCAGTGCTTCTAGGCGCTGTATTGCAAGAGTAGAAACGAACCTTTACTTTTAAGAAGTTTTGGACTGTTTTTTTCTGGGTATCTCGAAAATGTGCACAGCAGTCGCACACTTACAATAAGAGTAGAGTCACGCAGGTTACAGATAGTCCTAACGGTAGAGTCACGCAGTTTACATATAGTCCCAACGCAGAGTCACGCAGGTTACATATAGCCCCAACGCAGAGTCACGCAGATTGCAGGCACCTGAGGGATCCAACAGCGAGAGAAGTAGGATATTGAGGACAAAGGGATCCCAGATGGGCTTCAGATCTCCTCGGTGAACTCGGATGTGCCAGTGAGCTCAGGTGTCCAAGAGGCAGCTGATGCAGCTTGAATCATGGGCCGTCTGCAGGCAGGGACTCGCCGCCCCTCCCCGCCCAGTCACCGGAACATGTGTTGCTCTCAACTTCTAAAGGTTTTCCAAAACACTTCTTCTATCGCAGGTGAATCCCGGGAGGTTGGAGGGGCTCAAAACCTCCTAACAGCTGTTAAAATGTTCGCCCCACGAGTCACACCTGTGCGTGTTAGCACTCAGCGTGTTCCATTCAGGGAATTGTAGTTTCACTTGCAGCATTTGCTAAAATAAATCCGTAAGTATTGGCTAATATGCCATGGATGGTTTAAGGTGTCCCATGGCGGTGGGGCTACCTTAGCAGATCTTTAGCAGACGAGGGATGGCTGTGCTACTTCTTTCACACTTCAGCTGGTTTCCTCGTGTGGGTCTGCCGTCCACCCCTCCTCCAGAGGCACAGAGCGGGAAGACGCTGCCTTCACCCCTCACTTTCGGGAGCTGGTGGAACCACATTCCTGCACTTCACCGCACCTGCTGTGCCCCAAAAAAAGTGTCCCGGGATGGGTGGATAAGTGGTCAGGGCGGTGAGACATTGCCACCTCCTGCTGTGCAAACCTGTCCCTGAAGGCAAGGGCGCTGCCTACCCATCTACGACCTCTAAGTGCAAGACTGCCTCTCCCAGCCCAAGACACAGATGCATTAATTCCGAACACGTTGGTTTAGGTAAACAATTTATCAAAAACATCACCGGCTGACTTTTTTTTAAGGCGCTATTTGCAATTTCACAGTGAAATTACAGTGACTACTTTTGGCCAAACGGGTAACGCCTCTTGCCTTGTTTCAGTTGCTTAATTTTTAATTAAATAATTAATTAAATACACAAACGTGGCTGAAACGGACCGTGCTTGTGCGATTAAATAATATAAAACAATGAGGGGTAGGGGGCTGAAGCAGGAGAGGCTGTCCGAGCGGCCATTACGAGCATGCGGCCGGCGCTGTAAATGAAAAGTCCTTACTGTCCTTTATAGGAGAGCGTGTAAATCCGCCTTTAAAAAATCCAGTCCCGGTGGGTGGGGCCAAAAGTGAACAGGGTGGAAACCAGGAGGGACTAAAAAGCCTCCTGAACAGTCAGTACACCCCGTTTAGCATAATTGGTGACGTCAAATGACGAACACCAATGAAAATTACGGCCGGAGACGAAAGTTAACTGCGTAAACCGTATTGATTCCAAGAAGGCTTGCATGGCGAGAACAGCGCATGCGCGCTGCTAAAACCAGGCGAGACCTAAAAAGCGATAAGGAAAACATTTTAATATAGCAATGGTAAATACCAGATTACATCAAAATATTGGAAATGCTTCAGGAAAAAAAAAATATCACAGAGTTACTTAGGGAAAATTAAGTCTAAAAACTGTTGTCCTGATTGCAGCAGAGATGCTAATATCGTTTTGTGCACAAACTCCCATTTGCTTTCAAAATAGGATTACAAGCCAGATCCATATTGGCATGACACAAGAGTTTGTAACTCCTGTGAGCAAACAGTGCAAAATATCAGTTTGGGCAACTCAGAAAGGGTAAATTAATGAGTAATTTGCATGTAATGTCTCATCCTGAGGAATCGAATATGGAACTGGGTACAAAGTGCACACCCGCTATTTAATGAGAGCACATTTTGCAACACCATTCTGTACAACAGCTAGAATCAGCCCCAAGTGTTTCAAACCCAGTGTGTCAGGGTGAGGGGCATACTTACCTTTGACAATGCACGCTGGCCCCATTTGAAGTGCTACTCTGAAGCACCTTAACTTGCATATCTTCAGGAGCAGAAGATGATGGGGAGTGTGGGAGCTGTCTGGACAATAGCCTCACATCTCCACATTATGCTAAGCACTCTAGTAAAGACAAAAAGGAATCCATACCTTATGGAACCACCGGATGCTCACAAGACTTGTCAATAGTGGAGGTCATCTTGAATGCCTACAATAAACGTTCCTCAAGGTTCAGAGCGTCTTTCATAGACAATCGTGATAGATATTTGCTGCAGCTGGAACTTGCTGTTTAAAGCTAGAATACTTGTAAACTGTTAATCTGAGAAGTCAACTAAAGGCATCATTGATACTAGAGAGTATTCACGCACCAAACTTTCAAATGTTATAGAGACTTGCACTTTGTTTTTTTCACTAGGAGCGATCTGTTGGGATTACAAACTAAATTTTGCAATTTGTAGTTTCATGAGTCCTCTGTAAGGATATCAAATTCTATTTCGCACTTTGCTTTACACCGGGAGTCATCTCTTAGTATTACAAACTCATTGCACTAGATTATTCTCAGAAGCAGTGTTCTGATTGGATTTTGAATTCATTAACTTGTCCAAAGTGTTCTCTTAAAAAACGTCAACAGAATCACATAGGCACATAGCTGTTTTTGTGAGACAAGTACATTATTAACCTGGTACAACGAACACACGTAGAACCACAAAAAGTTATTTCACAACATTGAAGCTCAGAAAGAATACTGAGTTTCATTTCATTACAGAAAGTGTAAAATACTGAGCGCGTCAACAGATATCAATGCTCCTACAGAGACGATTAAGCCCAGCGGAGGAAACTGGCAGTGTGCTGATATTGAGTGTCTGTGTTGCTCTTTCATTTTGTACTCCTCTTTCCCTGGCTCTCCCGCTAATCAGCACAGTGAAGTGTGGATGCTACTATCACTCACGATGAATCCAGATTGCAAAACTGACAAAGTGGAGAACTAGGGAACATTGAATAAGCTTGTGGGAATTGACCCAACAATACCGTTTGTGTGAACTTGCATATCTACAAGTTTAAACCACCAATAACCAGATAGAGCTAGAATTTTCTAAGATATTATACTCACTTGTTGAGTTAATCTAATGGGAAAAGAGCCTGACCCAGTACCTTCAAGTCACAGTTAAGAATCAGCAGCAGAGAGAACACAGTTTTTCTTCCCTCCAAGGATGTTAAAATAATCTAATGGATTTGGGCAAATACCGTGAATATTATTCATAAACCTGCAGACAATCATTTATGATACGCCTTATATGAATGGCCATAATTATAGATCTCATTGTTAACATTTATAATGCGTCTCATTCTTGCTCTTCAACACGTGATAAACTACATTTTAAAAGAAAAAAAGGCTTACATAGTAGTTTCTTTTGATATACAGTAACATTTACAGTCCTTTACATAAAATACCTAAAATCTACTATTTCAGAATTTTCCCGCTCAAGATGTCTAACCTTGGACCAAATTCAACAAAACTGTTTTTTTAAATTAATAAACAACATGATGTAAAGCATCAGGGAAGACCAATCCAAAGGCGGGAATCTACATATCATAAAGGCAACGTTCATCTTTCATCACATTTCACAATAACAAATAGTAATATGGTTGGTATTGTAGCAAAAAAAGAAAGGGACTCTGCAGTGACAAGGTGCAGTGTAAACAGTAACAAAGCAAAGTTAATATGAATGCCAATGAAGTAACTGCAAACATAACAAAACTGAAGACAGGTGGTGATGTGTGCAAATGGTGTCTACTTCATTTCCTTAAGTTATTATACATTCCTGACATGGAAGATAAACACGTGGCAAAATAAAATTATCAATCACTCATTTTAACTGATGTTCCTAGGCCTCATACACATTTATGTGATTTATATCATGAACCACAGTACCATAACCATCCAAAAACTGGCTTCAGGCTCATGGAAGAACTGCCGATTTTTTTGTGTATGCAAGGACTGTGCCGGCTTCAATGGGCTGAAAGTCCTAAAGAAGTACAAAAAGGGAACAAAATTAACTTATTTACAAAGAAACCATGAGATTGCCACCAAAATATATAGTCTGAAATTTGTTTTCAATGTCCTACCTAGTGAACTGTATTATTGCTTCACATAAGCCAACATTTCGTATTTTTTCATTCTTTTCAACCTCGTTTGGATGATAGAATAGAATTTTCTTCTCCTCCTAATAATATAAAAGATCAAGTAAGGCACACAGGATGCATCTTTTTTCCAAACATGGTTACACTGCAAACCAAAATGTAATCTAAATGAGTGGAGTCTGCCATATGTTTTGCACTTTCACGTCACGGATCTCGATTTCAGTGCGATTAAGTTCAGCACAGTTTCATCCAAAGGAGAACACTATTAAATTAAGATTTGGATTATTGAGTATCTTGCATTTACAAGAGCATATTAAGGCACAACTGAGACGGTTTTCCAAATTCTGTAAATATATATTTCATCTAGATACTTGAATAGCTATGTCCTTCTCCTAGGAGTCCCCTTCCAATTGTGGCATTCAAAAATTATAGTTATTGAAAGAACTTGCAAATATTTATTTTGCCTTGCCTTTGCTATTGCTTAGCGTAACTCCCCAAGCTAACTCTCTCCACCTTTCCATTCCAGTAACAACTCCAATGTTAGCTCTTCCTGTCTGTGTACTTATAATTCTTGTCAACATGATATTACACAAGCAGACTAACCTGTAGCTAGGCATCAATATCACCAAAGAATCCCATCACGGACTTGGAACATCCTAAGATCTTTGGCTAAATCCTTCCGCCCATACTAGGGCCCTCTGACAAAGACACCTACACCATCCCAACTATGGAAGGGGTAACATTCCCCCACCAATCCAACATGGACTACAATCACAAACATGCATTGGGAGAAGTCGGAATACCCACACGCCAACGGCATCGGCCAATGGGAAAAGCCACATTTTGGAAGGCATGCAGTAGAGAATGACAGGGAAGGGAATCAAGAAGACAATTCTGGAGTAAGATACCAGATAAATTAGGACAATCATACAATTCTTAAATCAAAAACACACAAAAGGAGAAGGAATAAGGCTTGTGCTCAGTGGTTTGGTTGACAGTGGATCCTAGATCCTTTCCCTTAAGGGCACACTCCACTCGGAGGAACTGTTAAGATTCATACACTCCACAGCAAGAACATTCTATCTAAATGGTACATGTCACTGCACAAAAACCTTCTAATATACCAAAGTAAATTACTCCTGAGAAATGCATCATTAATTCCGATGTCATGTAAGAGTTTTTCAGAGCAATGCTATAGAAGAAGCACGTTTTTTTCTGTCACATTTCTTTGGTCTGAAAATTATGCTTGAACGGTTATCATATTCGAGATGCAGCTATAGCACAGGAAATATTATTTTGACCCTTGAGGCTTTTAGTATTAGGGCCTTTTCTTTCTTAGATCAACACCTGCAAATTTAAACTCAAGCAGCCACCTTCTGAAGAAACAGGGTGACAGGAAAAAAACAAGCATTTGCAATGCAATAGGTCTCGCATTTACGCTAGTTTGAGATATTGACATTGTAAATGAAAATGCCTTTTTTTTGTTTTTGTTTTTTAACACATACATAAAATGCATTGTCATTTATATTACCAATAGCTCAAACTCGCGTAAATGCGAGACATAGTGCATTGCAAATGCTTGTTAAATTTTGGAGCCATTTCACAGGGGAACAAAAAATAAAGGAAAGGGGGAAAGAGAGGGCGAGAACTATTTCTTGAAATCACAGTTTTCAGTGAGTAAGTGAGGAAGAGCTAGTCATAAAGAGAGGGAATACGCAGAAGAAAGAGAGGGGCAGCTACCAGCAGCAGAGCAGAAGAGAACACTGCCCGTGCCTCCTTTTCTGCCCACCACGCCGTCCCGAACTGCAAGGAATGCCGAGCCTTCCCTGCAAAGTTAGAGTCTGGCGGGAGGCTCAAACATCCATTTATTATGGGAAAACCACTCAATTTCCCTGTGTCTAAAAATGAATGTCAGTTTGTAATGCAACTGGTGCTCACGAAAAGCGCTTTGATACCTTCGAGTCAAGTACATGCTATATAAAACTGCAAAAAAGTGTAGTCCACCTTATTTTCTATTTCTGGGTAACTCCTGGCACCTGGCTTCCACAAGGCTCGCGGCGCTCCGCCCACACACTCCCGTTTAAGCACACACTTGGGATAGCGCGCCCTGTCTGTGATTGGTCCTTGCCTGCCCCTGGGGGGGGGCGGTCTCTGTGGACACCAGGTCGTCTTAAGTGGCTCACACTGTGAGAAACGGTTTGCTGCTGCTTGGTTCGTGCAACGCTGAAAGCAGAGGAGCCGCGAGCATGGTGAGGGGCGCAATGTCTATGCAAATGGGGAGTGAAGGACAAGGCCCCCGTGTGCCTGGCTGGAAGGTTTTGCTCCTATTCCTGGCTGTGATAGCACGCTCCCGTGCGTTTGGTTGGCCAGGTCGTGGTGTGGTGAGCATGGTGCTTCGCACGAAGGCTGCATAAGTGGGCCCATGGGTGTAGGGACTGGGGGACTTTTAAAACAAGCATGCCGACAGGCGCCTCTTACCGCTAAATTATAGGAAGTCTCCCGGACAGGACCACTTAACTGTAATTCACGTGCAGCACGTCTTCCGGAGAGGAGCACTCAAATCTAATTAACGCGCACAACCTGCTCATGGGAAGCGCGTTCACACACCAGAATCTGCGCGTGCCCCGGTCTGTTCATGGGAAGCACGTTCACACACCAGAATCTGCGCGTGCCCCATCTGTCTCCCTTGGGAGGCAGCACGCTGACAATAAGTCTCGCTGGCAAGACCTAAAAACACCGACATTGTTACAGCCAACTAAACATAAATTGGGGAAATGAAACCTCCCCAAAAATATTTTCATTTGCAATGGTTTTAAAAATATGTTGTAATTTGCACTTTTGTTTGCTTCTACTGCTGAGGTGCACATGCTGATTGGTGGTGTGCAAGTTGTTTCACGAGCCGTTGCGCAGAGACATTAACTGTAGCTGCTGCAAAGCCAGCTCATACTTCGTGCCCGGATGCTACACACAGAGTCATGGAGACATGCCCAGCTCCCTCACACACGGACCATGGTGGTCCTGTCCAGCTATAGCAGCTTCCAGAGCATTCAGAGCGGTTGATTTCAGTGATAGACCAGTGGAGCTTTGCAATGCAGAAAGACCAGAGAGGTGTGAGGTGATGTCGTTTTGGCTGCAACAGAAAGGAGCAAGGGAGAACAAGGGACGTCCAAGTACGGTGTAGGTGTGAGGCTACACAAGTTAACAGGCTTTAATCACATTAAGCCCAGTGCTTGTGCTACTCCAGCACCGCCAGCATATAGGTGGAAGCTTAAGAATTAGTGCAAGTCAACAAGCTTGAAGCAATTTTCAAGGTTGCTCCTGTCCACAAACTGTAGTCCAAACCAGACCAAAAAAAAAAAAAAAAGTACAAAGACCCTCAAATACAATTCCTAAGAGTTCCTTCTAAACTGCAGTTTACCTGTCATCATACCAGAGGACACGGGGCGTGGCTTGGACGCCGATCGGGATGGCGGCGTGAGCTCGCAGCTCCGCGCGGAATCCCGCTAATTCTCCTGTTTTCGGGACCCTAGGCGACCCGAAGACGACGTTCCTGCCCTCTGATGTGTATGGGGACAGCTGGGCGCAATCGGAGAGTCGCTGGGGGACTGCTGGCCCCGAGAAGATCGAGTGAAGAGGCGGCCGAGGTGTTGCTGAGGGTGAGAAGAAAATGGCGGCGAGGAGGTCGGACGGTCCCGAACTTCGGCCCTGAACCAAGTTGTCGCCGAGTGGCACGAGATCCTGCACTTGGCTGCCCGAGGCACTAGGATTGGCGGTGCTGTGTCCTGAGACCAGGGGACGCTGACCTGATTCACCCAGGAGCCAGGGGACCCTCGTTGGCCACCGCTCTGAGACTTATCCTTCCCCCCTCAGGCCGGAGGGGGGTGGCGGAATGGAGCCCGTCCACCTGGCCATTGTTCCTGAGAACGTCGGCGGGGACATTGCGCTGCCTGGTGCCCGGTGACCGGCACGGACCCACGGGCGTAATCGCAAAACGGGCGACAGGACTTGTGACGCAGCACCCTGGCATGGCGGCGATCGGAGGGCCGATGCCCGGGAGTCGCAAGGGGGACTCGGCGACATCAACTCAGCTGAGTGAGAGTCCCTCCCCGGAGCTTGACCAGGAACAGCGGCTGAACCGGCGTTTGGATGCCATCCTTGATGCGATCACCTCCACTAAGGAAGCATTGCACAATGACATTGCCCAAGTGGCCACGGGCCTGGGGCTGCTACGCGCGGATCACGCGAAGCTGGCAGACAGGGTCAAGGACCATGACCAGCTGTTGCTGGACCTGAAGCCATCGGTGGTGACCGCGGAGCACAGGATCACGGACATTTTGGCCCGACTGGACTCACTGGAACGGAGGGCGGAGGATGCAGAAGGCCGCAATAGACGGAACAACGTGCGGGTCGTAGGCCTGCCGGAACGGATTGAGGGGGAGGATGCGGTGGCCTACATGGAGAACTGGTTCCGCACTGTGGTGGCACCGGAGGGGCTTACTCCTTTTTTCACTCTGGAGCGAGCTCACCGGGTGCCTGCTCGCCACCCGGGGCTTGGCCGCCCCCCCCGGCCGATGGTGGTGCGGCTCCTCCACTACAAGGACCGGGATCTTCTCATCCAGCGGGCCAGGATGTCAGGCCCATATGGGGTGGAGAACAGTAAGGTAACGATCTTTCCGGATTACACTCAAGCGGTCCAGAAGAACAGGGCATCGTTCCTTGCTGTGAAGAAGGAGCTCAGGGAGGAAGGCATCCAGTACTCCTTGCTCTACCCAGCCAAGTTGCGGATCATTATGGACGGTACTACGCACTTCTTCCAGACTCCGGACGAAGTTTGGCAATGGCTCGAGTCATATAGAGCGGGGACGGACAAATCACACCAAAGTAGGCGAGACCAACCCAAGCAGCCCCGGGTGAGGCAGTCACAACGCATCAGATCCCGCAACAGGCGCCAGCGGGAGAAACGGGAGGCTCAAATGGCGGCGGAGAAGAGGGATGCGCTCGCAGCGACGGCGGCCATTACAGGATCGCAACAGAACAGTGAACGGGCAGAAACGGACTCGGGAGGGGAAGGCAGCAGAACAGGAGAGGAACTTTCAGAAGCGGAAAGTTCGAAGGGGCCGATAGTGACCCCACAGACATCGGATGGTATTTTCTGCGGCTGAGGTAGAACTGGGACTAGATCGGGACTTCATGGTAGGGTGATATCCTGTTGATGGAGGGCGGGTTGCCGGGAGGGGGAGCTGTGTGCGTTGGAGGGGGATGAAGGTGCGGGGTGCGGGCTCCGCTAGCTGGGGTCGGCGGCGACTCACCCCCCTTGGGCCCTTAAGGTCGACTGTGGTGGAGACCACAGAGTAAGAGTGTGAGAAGTTGGTTCAAGGTTTGGATGGGGGCGGCCACTGGGTTTGTGTGCTCTGTCCTGGGGAGTGGGGTTTGGGAAGTGTTTCAGTTTTGGGAATGTTCGGGGGGGGCAACTGCAATGGGGGGGCCATGGACCTTTGTGTTTTGATTCGGACTGTACGAAGTTGGAATGGGGACATTACCTAACTTGAAATGCCTAACGTGGAATGTCCGGGGGCTGCGGACCATGGTGAAACGTCACAAAGTACATGCATATCTGGTACGCAGGGGGGTTCAGATTGCTATGCTCCAGGAGACTCATCTCACCAAAAAAGAGTGCGCTGCCTGGCAGAAAAGATGGCGGGGGCAGGTGTTTGGCACCACTTACTCAGCGTATGCCAGGGGGGTGTTGATCTGGGTGAGGGCGGGGATACCCTTTCAGGTGCTGAATCAAGTAGTAGATCCGGATGGCAGGTATGTGGTGGTGGAGGGGAGGTTATATGGACGGGATGTGGTTCTCTGCTGTGTCTATGCACCGAACACTGACCAGGGCCGATACTTTGATAGTCTCTCGGGGTCCTTGGCCTCTTTCCTGGCGGGTCCGATAGTGTTAGGGGGGGACTTCAACTCAATTACGGATGTTGCTCTGGATAGGTCCCATCCCCCCCTAGTGGACTCTCCGGTGCGCAGGCTGGCCGCGCACAGGAAGGACTGGCAGGAACGATGGGGGTTGCTGGATGTCTGGAGGGAGCGGCACAGGGGAGCCAGGGATTATTCCTTTTATTCCGCTCTCCATGATCTACATGTCAGGATCGATTCGGTGCTTTGCGGGGTCTCCCTGGCCCCATTGATTACCCATGCGGAGTACCTGGCTAGGACTATATCCGATCATAACCCCCTATTAGTGCACATTCAGTGGCAGAGAGAGCGCTCAGTGATACCAACATGGCGGCTTCGGCCGGAGACGCTAGAGGACTCTGTGTTCAGCGATGCGGTTCGGCAAGGCATAGATAGTTATTTCGGAGTGAATGAGGGCACGGCTGCGAGTAGGTCTATTGAATGGGATGCGATGAAAGTGGTGGTGAGAGGGGTGTGTTTGGGTAGGTTCTCGAATGCTCGTGCGACTGTGCTGAATGACCTAATGAAAGCGGAAGAAACTTTGAGGGACTTGGAGCGCCGCAGGCCGGCTAGGCCAGGTCTACAGGCCCAGTTGTTGGAGGCGAAGGAAGTGGTTGCCACCGAGACGGAACGTTTGAGGTGCTATGACTATAGGCAGTACATCATCAGGGCACACGCAGAAAGGGACAAGGTGGGTACCCTCTTGGCCAGATTAGCTAACCCGGAACTTAGGGGCTGCCCGATTCTCGGCATTAATAATGCGCAGGGAGAGATGGTGTACTCCCAGGCAGCGGTGCTGGAACGATTTAGGGGGTATTATGAGGAACTGTACAGGAGTCAGCTGGGAGTGGGGGTTCAGGACATCGCGGAATACCTGGGGGAGAGGCAGCTCCCGGTTCTGGACGAGGAAGATGTGAGGGAGCTGGGTAGCCCGATCACGCTCACGGAAATACGGGCGGCCATCAAACATATGGCCCGCAACAAGACGCCCGGGGTGGACGGACTGCCAATTGAATTCTATCAACAATATGTGGACAGCTTGGCGCCCAGGCTGCTGGTGGTGTACACGGAAGCCTTCGAGACGGGGGCATTGCCTGGGTCCATGCGGGAGGCCTTGATTGTACCGCTCCTCAAACCTGGCCGGGATGCCGCGGATGTGAGGTCTTATCGCCCGCTGTCCATGCTGACGGTGGATTATAAGATCCTGAGCCGAATCCTGGCCACCAGGCTGGCCCCGCACATGACGGGTCTGGTACACAGGGATCAGGCCGGGTTTATACCCACGAGGAGCACGGCGCTGAATATCCGCCGCCTGGTGGGAAGGACGCCATCTTGGACAGGGAGGGAGCACCGGCGGTTCTGTCCGTGGACATCGAGAAGGCCTTTGATAGCTTGGAATGGCCTTTCCTGGATGGAGTGCTAGAGAGGTTGGCATGGGCGAGGGGTTTCGGAGGTGGACGAGGGTCTTATATACCTCGGCGACGGCGAGAGTACGATTGGGTAGCCTGGTGTCTGCGGCGTATCCAGTGGGCAGGGGAACACGACAGGGATGTTCTCTCTCCCCCCTATTGTTTGCCCTGGCGATGGAACCCTTGGCGGTCCAAGCGAGGTCAGGTGACCGATACGCGGGGATAGTTAGTGACGGGCAGTGGCATTATATATCGCTATACGCGGACGACTTGCTCCTGTACCTAGCTGACACCTCGGGGGCATTGGTTGGAGCGATGGACCTGCTGTCTGAGTTCGGCCGGCTGTCGGGCCTTAAGGTCAATTGGGCGAAGACTTGTGTGTTTCCGCTGCGAGCGGGATCGCCAGCCCCTAGCAGCGATTTGGGTGTAGTATGGGAACCCACTTGCATCACCTATTTGGGTGTCCGCATTTACCACGCGGCTGCGGACCTATTGGAGGGCAACATCGGCCGCTGTGTCCGGGCGCTGCGGGGCAGCTTGTCTTTCTGGTCAACCCTCCCGCTGTCGGTCCTGGGCAGGATAGCACTGTTGAAAATGGTGGCGCTCCCCCGCTTCCTCTATTATTTCCGAACGCTGCCTGTCTGGATTCCCCAGGGGGTGTTTAGAGAACTGCGGTCAATGATAATTGGCTTTCTTTGGGGGCATGGCCGCCGTAGAGTAGCCCTGAGCACGCTACTTCGCCCCAAGCTGGAAGGGGGCATGGCTGTGCCCGACCTTGAGCTGTATTATCTTGCAGCGCAGTTGCAGGTCCTTACACAGAACGTAGCCAGGGTGTTCCGGGGCCCGGAGGAGGACCGGGATCGGGGAATGCAACGCCACGTGCTGTCCTACATCATTATGCAGCAGCGGCTCGAGTTACGGGCCCTCACCATGGAAGAGCGGACGCTCCGGCTGTGCTGGCAACGGAGCCTTCGGAGAGCGAGGGCATCGCGGCCCTATGCCCCGGAGATCCCGATTGGGATGTTGACGGCATTGCCGCACGGAGGAGATTGGTCCCCGTTGCTGGATTGGGAGGAGGCGGGACTGCAGGTGGTGGGCGACTTGTACATAGATGGGGCTTTGGCGCCGTTCGAAGTGCTCCGGGACCAGTTCGGGCTGCCCGCTGGGGGCTTTCTCCTACACGCGGCAGTAGTTGCTGCCATACAAAAGCATTGGAAAGAGGGGCTCCTGGAACCCACGACGACTATGGCGTGCCAATATGTGGTGATGGCGGCTGGCACGTTCAAAGCTGTGACGTGCCTCCATAATAGGATGCTGAACGAGGGGTTGGAACCACTCCAAGGGCTCAAGGCTAAATGGGAGGTGAGCATCGGCCGGCCCATACCGGATACGGCATGGGGTCACATCCTGCGACGCACGTGGAAGGGCACTAGAAACGCGCGTTTTCAGCAGGTGCATTTCTATGTGCTCCATAGGGCCTATTTAACTCCTGAGAAACTACAGCGGTACTTTCAGGTGCCGGATGCCTGTTGCCCGCGGTGTTCGTCCCAGGGAGCGGACATGGACCACTTGTTTTGGGGGTGCCCACAACTGGGGACCTATTGGGCGGAGGTAGGGGAACTTCTGAATGAAGTGACTGACAGGGAGGTGGAATTCGACATGGCGGCGTGCCTATTGCTCTGGTTCCCGCACACTAAGCACACCAGGGTGACGAGCAAATTCATAGACCTGGGCCTGATATTGGCACAGAGGGAAATATCGTGGCATTGGAAGTCCAGGGGGGGACCATCACTGCGTAGATGGAAGAATGAGCTGCTGCGGTGGTCTGACTGCGAGAGTGTGCTCCGGATGAAGCAAGCTGTAAAGTTGGGAAATGAGAAGGCACTGGATGCGGCGCGTGCATGGGAGTTAGTGGTACAGGCTATGCGTGATTCTTTGGTAGAGGATGAGGATGGCGAGACCTAAGCCGCTGGACACCGCGGGGCGAACACAGAAGTATAGCATCACGCACTGTAATGGACCCATCCAATTCGACAGGACGAGGCACACACCTTAGCAGTTGCACGGGGGGGGCTTTGGGGGGGTTGGTTGTTGGGTGTTTGGGGAGGGCCGGAAGCCATTAGATGGTCACCTGCTAGGGCCTTGGATCTACTGGGACGGTGGTTACTATGTGGAGGGTAGAATGGCTGGGTGGTGTGGCCAGGTGCGACGACCCATGGCGCCTAGGGCAGGTCCCGACAAGGGCGACATCACTGACTATCACTGGGATGGCTGACGGGAATGTTGTTGTGGGTGGGGGGGTAAAAGCAGATACGCAAAACGATCTTTCAACCAGGGTCCTTATGGGACGTGCACTGTGATGTGTTCCTCTTGAGCGATATAATATGCCGCCCGGCCTCCGGGATGCGGGCTGAATGGCTGTGTACGACTGGGAATTCTTATTGGACGGGGGGATCTCACAAGTGTACTGGCTGCTTAATTGTATCCTGTGGTTTATAACTCTGCAATAAAAATATATTTAAAAAAAAAAAAATCATACCAGAGGACACTTTAAGGGTTCACACAGACGCATAAGAAGTCCACTTGCACTGACAAGAGTGAAATAGCACAAGTTGCGTATTATCATCATCAAATGCAAGAAATGTCTTTGCTAGTAGGGCCACAAGGGCAACTGCTCAGCCATCTTTGCATTCACTCTATTGCCTAGAGGTTGTTGGTTGGCCATGAAAGACTCTAGGGCGGAATAAACATTGAGGGCATGATGTTAGGAAGGGTTTGCGAGCAGCCACAAAGGGCATTGTGAAAAAGATTAATTCTCATAAAATACACCAGAAAACACACTAGAACTGGGCTTCCATAGTGCCATGGAGTCAGTGACCACAGCATTCAGTCTAGTTTTTGACCACGACATAGCTACCTCACATGAAAAGAACACTAAGTGATATGTAGCCAGAACATGATTCGCAACTGAGAATGGAAGGAGAACCTAAAAGAACCCCCCCCACTGTGGGAGATGAACCTCCTTTCAGATATTTTGTGCCAAGTGACCAAAGAATACAGTTACTGCTGCACAAAAGAAGGATGGAGGCTGAAGGAAGAAGGGCTTTGGGAGATCAGTATGCTATCCAATGTGTGTCATGTCAATGCTCCAATAAACCTGAGCAAGTGGCTGTGTCTAATTTGACCTCGCAAATACAGCTATTAGGTCCCAGATCATGTAAGCAGAGCACTGAGAATGTAGCAGAGACAACCCTGGATTTGTTCATAGAGAGCAGATAGAGCTCTGCCAAACCTACACTTGCAGTACCCACTTTCATGTGACCGATTCACTGAACAAGTAGCTGACAACAGCGAGAACCTAATCGAGCTAATAAATACTGTGCATATTTCAAGTAGGGTAAGCTAAGTGTATTTGATAGCCTTATAGAAGACCATGGATCCGAGACTTCCTGGATCAAAAAGTCACTCCAATAGGAGTACAAGAACTGCACCTGTGCTGGAAAAACAAGTTGACAATCTGATCAACACAGACATTCCTGACCAAATTGATCACACAAACTAAATCCAAAAATACTTCTGAGCCACCCAGTGTAGCATTTCCCATAAGAAACTCTGGCATGCTTCTGGCACAATACATAGCCGTTTAAACAGCCCTACTGAAATTCTGCACAGAGTTGAAAGCACTATAACGCACAAAAGAGAAGACGGGAATTTTGATCTTTTTATTGTAGAAAGGTACAGGAAAACTAAATTACTACTATTTTCTTGTGTTCGTCTTCTCTTGATAGGTCTTACCAGTGAACTGGTGCAGACCATGGCACATTAAGTGCCTGTGATGTAAAAGATAGGTAAACACAGAGCCAAAACGCCTTTGAAAATGCGAGTCTGTCAAATATGCGTAAATTCAAGGATTGATTATAAATATTTGGTGTCACAAAAACAGTCAGTGGAATTGAAGTGTTGCAGCTTTGAAAAACCAAACGAACTGTCAGAATCGTGTACCCAAGGTTTGAAACATGAATGACTTGTGTAGACAAAGTATCCAAGTACTGTCATTAGTCAAACTATAGAAATTGCTCTTAAAATATTATGGTCATGTTACTCGTTCGGAAACAGGTTACCTCTAATATACAAGTCCAGTCAGAATACATCACAACAAATATAGGGTGAATACAGATCAAATGATAGTAATGTACATATATTTAAAAAGCAGGTACACAATTTTACAGAAAATCTGTAATAAAAATCAATAAGGCATAAATCAGAACTCAAACAGCTTTTGTAAGGTATCTTCAGAATCATTATATAATGACTAATGAGGGGACCACATTTACAGATCCATTGGGCAGCAAGGGAAATCACGCCATAAGAAACCCTTCAACTATTTACAACACTAAGACTTCCTAGCCAGGGCCTTTATTAAGCACAACTTCTACTGTTTTCAAGTTATTTGTCCACTTGCGTTCTCACAAGCATTGGTCTGTAACTAAACTGCTGCTTCTAGGGGCCAGAATAACCTACTTGATTACCTGCTAACGCAAGAACCTCATTATGTTTTTGAAATCCGAATGTTGGACCAGTCGAGCATTATGTCTACCATGCCATTTCCTGTGCTTGTCCAGTATAATCAAGTTATTTGATTCACGAAAAGTAGCCTTTCAAAAATCTGTCATTTCTGAGGAACCTTATACACTGTGAGGATGCTGAAAAGCACAAGTCTGTAAAATGTTAACGGTCAATAAATAACTAAATTTTTATAACAACATTATCTGCAATTAAAATACAGTATGTAGTCACAGAGAGTTCATCACTATAAATTCAGAAGGTCCTTTCCCCCATTTCTAAAGGATGAAAATCCTACGACAAGCATTTCTATCAAATTAAATGGTTATTGCATCTGTTTTTGGAAGTGGCTCATGTGGCACCACAGATAAATTAGCTTAAATACTGCACTGGTGTGTATGCTTCAACATTTGTAAATTTCAAAACTCTCTGGTCAGTGCCAGTTAACAAAATTACTTTTGGAAGCTCAACAGCTTGCAATTTCAGAGGTCTTGCTAAATTGTCAACACTGTAAAAGAAACCAAATTTATTTTACTTCATGTGGCAGGGTGCATTTATTCAAACTGCTATTCCACAGAAGAGGCAAACTTTGTACAAGGTATGTGAACAATGGATAAGACTTCCCTGGAAATCTGTAAACAGAGCTTTATTTACAATCCCTCCCTAGTCTATACCTAAAACCGAATACAAAAAAACATGCAATTAAATGGTGAGAACTCAAAGAAATATTTAGAGATGGAAGCATATCGGAGTGGAACAAAAGGCAGCAAAGTATAAGAAGTGATCATCTAGACAAATGCTTATACTAACCTTCTTCATTAAAACTTTTCAAATGTTTTGCTAACTTCTTATGTTAGTTTATATGTAAAATGTGACACGCTTTGACCTACTTCATAATTCTACTAATAAGCAAAGAATTGTGATGGTACTGTAGGTAGTCAGGAATCGACAAACTAAAATACATTTCAAAGAGGCCAATGCATAAGCTGTCGCTAAGATCAGAATATGCTCTCATGACCTTTTTTTTATCTGAATATATATTTACTGTGATCATTTAAGCAGTACTGACTGCCCCTGCCAGCATTATTAGGAGTTAACTGTCGATCCCCCTTCCATCACCATACAGTGAGCTTCTGATTCAGACAAGCTGCATAAGGAGGGGAATGTTCTACAAACACACTATAATGCCAAAACTAATTGAGTGACAGCACATGAACCCCTGCTCTTCTCAACCACAATCTCCATCCCCGTTTCAGGCTCTCTTCCCAGTACCTGCCTTCCACACCCCTCGATCTATGTCCAAAGACCACTTTGTGCCACTATCCCCTCTACCAACCATGCTGCACTGCTTACTTAAGATTAGTTTCTGTACGCGTTTCCTCTCATCTAACCCAGTCCTTCTCTCAAACCTCTCTATCTGCTCATCTTCGCTGCCTCACTCTTCCTTCTACCCATGCACCATTCTCTCTTACTGAACTAAGCTGATGGCTGAAGCCATTACAGGGTTTCAGTGTGGCCAAATAAAAGTAAATATTGCATTATTTTTGAACCCATTAAGCCAAGGTTTAATTTGTACTGCTTTACATTTCAGATCACTACGGTCTAGAGATTCAGCGTTTCACCAAAACAACAAGATGTGTGAGGATTTCCTTCCAGTTACATTTTGATTTTGATAGCTACACTGCTTGGCAAAAGTAGCTCAGTAGTGAAAGTATATGCGTTGGCGGGTATTTTTCCATCAAACAATCAAACGTAATGTGATTTTTCATTTCAGTTTTAGAACATCAACAAAACACCAACAGACAAGTGATTGTGTAGGAGGAAATCAGAACTCACCTCCCCTTCCTTCGGACCAAACGTTGGATTGTAAATAAAAAAATTCAGTAACGAAGGGGCTTTCTGTTTTTCTTGTGCTGCTGTTGCCATCCTAGGACTGAACAAAGACAATGGTGTTTCTAAAGATTCCATGCTAGGTAAAATTAAACCTATTTTACTTATTAATACACTCTATCAAATTATTTCAGATAATAAACCTTTAAAGTGACATGTTTCTAGATTACATTTTGTTTCCATCATGGTCATGTGTATCAGAGATAAGAACAAGCAACATGCAGGCTCATTCTTAAGTGTGAGTAAACTAAACTGTTGCAAAACATAGGCTTGTTCTTAGATAATACAAATTTCCTTGGCTGCAGACCACACGTGGAAGAGGACAGTATAAGGGGACTTGTAATAGCAATCATCATCACACGTTTTCAGGAGTAGTCTTAGATAGATGGGGCACAAAGTGATTACGCTCACAAAAAGCGCATAGTCTGATCTGTGGACTATACTTACCAGATAGCTAACCATGAATCTGTGTTTTTCTTTTTTTAGGTTTAAAGTATTTTATTGAGGCATAAAAAAAACACGGGGAGGGGAGCAGGAAGTCAGGTAAACATACAATACCAGAAGCAAAACGTTGCAGCGAGTCAGAAGGAAAAGAGGGAGGCAGGATGCCCCAGAGGGTAACAAGGCAAAGACATAAGGCAATAAGGCATTGTGTACGATCCCCCTGTAGGCCCCCACTCCCTAGGCAAGGCCAAGCCAAAATAACACTCCGCGACACAGTGAAAGAGAAGCATACCGTTCCACCAGCCCCTCGACCCCAGAAAGGAAGGAGAAAGAAAAGCAAAGAAGGAAAGAAGAGAAAACAATACCCCAACATCCCCGTCCGAAAGTCAGCATTAGAAGCATATAACTCCACTTCCCACCCCCGACCCTCGGCCCCCAATCCGCACATTCACTCCGCCGCTGGCGCCGGCGGCGTCAGCCTAAGGAGGCGCAGGTACCGTGGACACGTAAGCTCGCGAAATTCCGTGGACAGCAGTGCCAAAAAGGGATGCCAGAGCTCCTCAAACTGGTCAACATTCCCAGCCACCGTTAGCGATATCTTCTCCATGCCCAGTACCTGCCAGAGCCTATGCAACCAACCAGTGATAGAGGGGGCAGTGGGGGTGCGCCAAAGTACCAATATGTTCTGGACGGCGGAGCCTAGTGCAATCGCAATCTGCCTGCCCCTGCGGGATTTCAGCGGGTACATCAAATCATTGGGGAGGCCAAGCAAGACATACGCGGGGAAGCGCGGAAGCTCGATCTCAAAATGCCTGTCCACCTCATCTAAGACTTCCTTCCAGTAGGCCGACAGCACCGGGCACTCCCAGAGAATGTGCGTGAGGGTGCCCTCCTGTCCGCAGCCGCGCCAGCAACCCTTATCGCCTATTTTGCGCATCTTGTAGAGCCGCTCCGGGGTGTAGTACCAATAGGTGGACACTTTAGTGAAGGTTTCCGTCAGCCCAGTGTGGTACGCAGAGTGCCTCGCCCGATATGCAATCTTGTCCCACTCCTTGTGGCTCAGGGTCCTACCCAGTTCCCTGTGCCAGCGCTCCCTCCCTGGGTTATGGTAATGAAACGGCGGGGGTTGGAGAAACTTATACAAATCAGTGATGAGCTTGGCGTCCGAGGCCCGGGTTACCAACCATCGCTCAAAGGGCGTAATCGAACGGGCGGCGACGTCACGCACTGGGGGTTGAAGAGCCCAGTGGCGGACTTGCATGTAACGCAGTCTGTCCCCCTCCGTCAGGCCAAACTCCTGTCGGAGCTGCTGGAAGGGGAGCACGCCCTCCGGCCCGTAGATCTGGAAAAGCGCCCTGCATCCCGCGCTCACCCAGTGGGAAAAGGCCCCCGGCTCCAGACCCGGAGTGAAGTCCGGGTTGCCAGCAATGGGAGTGAACGGCGATGGAAAAGTGGTGAGCTCCCGAAGCTCACACACCGCGTCCCACACTCTTAGCAGGACCCGGGTGATAAAGGAAGCGTAGAGATTAGGTGGGCGATGGATGCGCCGCAGGAACGGGACCTCCTGGAGGGTACGGCCTGCAACTGCCTGGTCTTGAAAGAGCCAGTGTTTGTCCGATTCCCACCGGCTCCACTCCACCAAGTACCGGAGCTGCGCCGCCTGAAAGTACTTCCGGAGGTCCGGGACTCCGAGACCTCCCGCCTCCGGGGCAAGCATGGAGAGGACCCGCTTCATCCGAGGCTTACGGCTCTGCCACACAAAGCGGGAGATGTCTGCCTGCGCCTGCCGTATCCAACCCACGGGGGGCTGAAGAGGCAGAGCGCGAAAAAGATACAGGATCTGGGGTAGTATTGTCATCTTCACCGCCGCAATACGGCCCAGCCACGAGAGTAGGCCCTTGTTCCATCGGCCGAGTTCCTCTTTGATCTTTTTGCCCAGAGAGGAATAGTTAGCCGCGACCATATCAGGCAGGGAGGGAGCAAGCAAAATGCCCAGGTAAGTCACCGTGGAGGAGGACCACTGCATAGGGAAGAGACTTTGAAGGTCCCGCCTGGTGTCGGCAGAGAGCGACACATCCAGCGCAGCCGACTTGGCCATGTTCATTTTAAAGCCCGCGACGCGGCCAAAAGCGTTCAGCTCCTGGACGCAGGCAGGGAGTGACCGCCTGGGGTCATCTAGGGTCAGCAAGACATCGTCCGCGTATAAGCTGACAGTGTGTGTGTATTGCCCCATCCTCACCCCAATAGCGTCCGGGTTGTCGCGGATCCTCTGCGCAAACGGCTCCATATAAAGGGCAAAGAGGAGCGGCGAGAGGGGGCAACCCTGTCTCGTGCCGCGCTCAATGGCGAAGCTGCTGGAGCTGTGTCCATTGACACGCACTGACGCCGACGGTCGCCTATAGCAGTTAAAGACCATAGTGCGGAACTTCTCGCCGATCCCCAGTTTCCCAAGAACCAGCTCGAGATATGGCCAATGAACCCTATCAAAGGCCTTCTCCGCGTCGACCGATAGCAGCATCCGCTCCCCCGGGACGCGTGAGGCCTTTTCCAGCACGTGCGTCACCCTCTTCGTGTTGTCGACCGTCTGCCTGCCGGGTACAAAACCGGCCTGATCCGCCTCCACCAAACCTGGTAGGTGTAGACCCAGTCTGGCCGCCAAGATTCCGGTATAAAGCTTGAGGTCCACATTTAGGAGCGAAATGGGCCGGTACGAGCCGCACAAGGTCCGGTCCTTCCCCGGCTTGGGGATAACCGACACAGTCGCCGAGAGGAGGTCCGGTGGGATGGCACCCGGTTCGGAGAAGGAATTGAACAAGCGGGCCAGGAGAGGAGCAACAGTGGGACAGAAGGTCTTGTAGAACAAGGCCGTGTAGCCATCCGGGCCCGGGGCTCTACCATGCTTCAGCCGTGCGATCGCGGAGATGACCTCCTCCACGTGAATGTCCCTCTCTAGGTGGTCCGCCTGGGAGGGGTCCAAGGCCGGGAGGGTCACGGAATCCAAATAGGCCTCAGCCTCTCCCGGTGGGGAAGGCTCTGAAGCGTACAGTGCCTCGTAAAAAGAACGAAAGGTATCTGCCACCTCCGCGTCACCGGAAACCGGGATCCCACCCACTCCCACCAGCTCCTTCACCACATTGCGTTGCTGCGCAGCCCTGAGCCTATGGGCCAGGAGCTTACCGCACCTGTCCCCGCCGGTGTAAAAGGCATGTTTCAGGCGCAGCGCTGCTTACTCCGCCCGATCCAGATCCAACGCAGAGAGGAGTTTCCGTGCCGCCTTCAGTTGCTTCCAAACACGAGGAGCCCCCGTTCGGCGGTGGACCTGCTCAAGCTCCCTAACCTGAGCTGTCAGTTCCTCCCTCTTGCGCTGGCGTTCCTTGTTTTCCGCCGAGGAAATGGAGATAAACTCTCCCCTGACGACTGTTTTCAAAGCCGCCCACTGCGTAGCCAGGGACGTGTCAGAGTTGTTATTGTGGGTCAAGTAGTCCTGGATGACCTCCTCCACCCGTTTCACTACCGATTTCTTATGGAGAAGCGTGTCCCGGAGCCGCCACATCCCTCTGGAGGGGGGGGCCGCCGGCCACGCAAAGACTCCGGAAACCGGCGCATGATCGGACAGGGACAAGACCCCGATGTCCGCCGACATGGCGGCCGAGCGAAGCGGGCCGCTCACCAAAAGATAATCCAACCGCGAATAAGTGCGGTGTGCGTGGGAGAAATATGAGTAGTCCCTATCGGTGGGGTGCATGGTGCGCCAGAGGTCATGCAGGTCCATCTCCGCAATCTGGTCCTGTACCGCCTTAGAAAGCTCCCCTGTCTGCGGAAAGCGCTGGGCAGACCTATCTAGTGTGGAGTCGAAGACCATATTCAGGTCTCCCCCCAAGATGATATGGCGATCGGGCGAGGCAGTAACGTCCACTAACACCGATTCCAGGAAACGATCCTGGTGGTCGTTTGGGCTGTAAACCGAACCAACCGTAAAGGCAACACCACCCAAGCGCAAGCGATACACTAAAAGCCTCCCCTTCTGCTCAGCATGTTTATACAACACCTCCCCCCTAAAGGAGCTGGCTAGAAGAATGGCCACCCCGGCGGTCTTAGTCGCAGCAGAGGAAAAGAGTTGCGTGGGGAACTTAGCAGAGCGCAACCTATGGCAATCCCTGGAAAGTAAATGGGTCTCCTGCAGGAGGCAGATATCCGCCCGCGACCCCTCCAACAGGGAAAGGATCGCCCTACGCTTCACTGGGTTATTCAGACCCTTAACATTAAGGGTCACAACTTTCAGGGGTGGCATCGCCTCCGGGGAAACAACGCGCTATGCCGCAGGCGGGGGATCAGCGGAGGGGGCGCGCAGGGTAGGGGTGCAGGGAAGGCCAAAAGCGGCATCGTACACATTGGGACAATTTCGGACGGGACCCCCCCCACAACAAACCAACAGTGAAACCCCCCCAAAACCCCCTTATGGCAACCAGCCAAAACAAAAAGCAGAAAACAACACCCCATAGTCTCAGTCTAGCCCAAATGGGCGAGTCTGCAGAAAACAGTCAAGTGGACGTCCAGCCACACACCACCCCCCTCGCCCCCCCAGCCCAGCATCGTCAAAGCTAAGAGCCTCTCCCCCCGGAGAAAAATTAGGCCGTTAAGGCCACACCAGTAGATTCAGGCAAGTTCCTGGCCGCAGTCCTCAGGGCCTCCGCCATTTCAGATCTGATGGTGGGCGAGTCTGGACGACTCGCTGGCGCTGACGATGGGCGCCTTCTCGACCTCCGTCTGCCCCGCCGCTCGGGGCGCCGCCATGCGGGTGTAGCCCCTTCCTCCTCCGTAGCAGTAAGACCCAGCACTCCGCAGACATCCTGTAAGGAGCGCAGCTGATGCAGTACCCCATTCCATCGAAAGATAAGACGGAAGGGGTGACCCCAGGAATAGGCTGTCTCGTGCTCTCGCAGAAAGTCCGTGGCGATGCGGAAGGACCTGCGCTTCTGTAGTGTGATGGCGGACAGTGAGGTTCCGTGACGATTGTAAGTGGTGTTTTTGACTCGCACGAATATGGTCGAGTCTAGTATCTATGAACCGCAAATGACGAGTTTTGTAAGTGTGCGCAGTTTCGCTGTGCTAACTTAAACCGTTCGTTTGTTATGTGGGTTTGTCATCTGTACCCACGGGTTCCATCTTAGATACGGCATCCATTTTGTCTCTTGCCCTCAAGTAGCCAGCGAACGGACGCTGTCCGCTTCGCGACCCTGGGACTCCCAAGATATGGCGGAAGACGCATGTTCTTTGTAAGTGTCTTTATGACGAGGGGGATGCTACTGTAAGGCAGATGGCGCCGCTCGAGGCTCATCTTGCCGCACGGGCTTATTGTCTCAGTCGTGCATCTCATTAGGCACGTCCCTTTGATGCCTGTATCTCGTGCTTCTCGACACTCCCCTTTTACACCCTTTCCGATCTCCCTACTGTCTCCGTCTTCCTCTGCACCTGTCTTCGTTCCTATTTCGATCTACTTTACTGCTGATTGGAATTTGCTAATGGTGGGAAGATGGGTTTTTACAGTTGGGAATCGCCAAATGTTTCCGCACTTATGTTCCGGATCTTGTGTGTTTCAAAGTGATCTAAGCGACCCCTCTGAGAGCGACTTGTGGGAACCAGGTTGTAAACTATTGTGTATCATGTTATCCTATGGGTAAAAACTGTATAAAAGGAGCGATCCACAAATACAATTTGAAGCAGTCTCCCCGAACTACACTCGATGTACTTCCTGTGACTTCTGTGTTCCCTGCAGTAAATAAACCTTGACTCTTTGACGCCGAAGGAAGTGTCCCGTGTCTCTGTGACTTGTACGCCGGAGCAGGTTACCCACGAAGGTTTCAGGTGTTGTGCCCTGGCACCGCTGGGTCCAAAGAACCCAGTCCTTCAGTTGGCGCCCAACGTGGGGCTGCATCAGTGGTACCGGTCCAAGCCCGACGATCGTGAGGAACTTCGTGTGAAATCTCCGAGGGAAGGTGCACCCCGCTTCATCGATCCTGTTGTCGAAATAAGTGGCCCGAAGACTTTTCCCGCGAAGATTCCCGCCTCCTAACGGCTGCGACGGACTGCTGCCCTGACTGTAGACCTGTTTTGGCGCCTGGCGTAGACCTTGGTATAGCGAGACGATTGACGGGCCTTCCTGAGGACGCCATTGATCTTTGAGTTAAGTATTTGTGGGTCGCTCCCAGAGTTCTTGGTTGTAGACACTTTAGCGAGTGTCTTTGTTGTAAACACTTTAGCGAGTGTTTTTGTTGTAGACACTTTAGCGGGTGTCTTTGTTGTACACGCTGTGTGAGTGTTTTTGTCGGTGACACTTTGCTAGCGTACTTTGTTGTTGTTGTATTTGTTTGACGACTGCAGCCGCCAAAGACCGAGGGTTTAGTTCTTTGCTGGGACTTGGTAAATCCCGAAATCCCGTAACCCTTGAAGTTTGTGAAACTCGGCTAGTGTGCAAGATGCCTGGTCGCAGTACTTTGTTCAGTTGCTTTAGACCTTGTGGTGCGGATTCCCTGCTGGAGGACTCGTGTCCGATACCTCCGGTTGGAACTCCTACATATGACTTATATAGCAAACATGGGCTAGGCCCGATTGCTTTTAACGATTATTGGATCAAATATACAAAGAAAGACGGCGATCTTCGTTGGCCACCTCACGGTAGCTTCGAAGCGTCGATCTTAGATAATTTGGAAATAACGTTGTTCGAACGTAAATCAAGGCCGGCCATGTTTGATGCCTTTCGGTTCTGGCGCAAAGAAGCCCGACAGAAAGAGATCAGACAAAATAAACGTAGTCAGCGAGATACTGTTGCTACTATAGTGAAGAAAGCTGAGCAGTTTCAGCGTGATAAGGAGGATAAGGATAAGGAAGTGTTTGAGAGATTACAGCGTATGTCCATAGACAAATGCTATCCTGTTTTGCCTACGGAGTCGGATAAGAAGGAAGAGGCAGTTGAGGATTCTTTAATGTCCTATCTTATGAAGTCGCCACCTCCGTACGTACAGGGTACCGCAGCTCCTGTGGTCCCTGCCGTACCTGTTCTTCCACCTGTAATTCCTCCACCAGTTCCTCAACCTGCACCTGCTCTTCCGACTGTTCCTGCTCCTTTGCCTATTTCTATTCCTACTGCTCCTCCGCTTCCACATACTCCTGTTCCCGCTACTGCTCACGCTACTGCTCCTGTGTTGTTAACCCCTGTTGCTGCTAACGTCTCTACTCCTTCTCTTGTTAGTCCTGTGTCTTACTCTTCTCCCTCTACTCGTAATCGTGATTCTCCCCTTGCGACAAACTTCTTTCAGTCGCTCGGACCTGTTTTTGGGTCTGCAGGTTCTGATGGTCCACAGAGACGTAGCCAGCTTCCTGGTAATAGAGAACGTGTTGCGCTATACAATATGGCGATGGGTTGGATGATAAACCCTGTTAGAAATCCACCTCGTGTTGTCCTCGAAACGTTTGATCAATTCAACATACCTACTCAGAGATATGTGTTTGATGAAATGTGCAAGTTCTTACATGATCAGATAGCGGCCAATGCGCCTGACGAGGTGCTGACCGCCCTGTCTGAACTCCGGCTTCAGTTCGCAACTGGACTGATAGTCGACACTAATGTCCGACGTGCTATTGAGCGGTTGCTATCTCTTCGTCCCGCTCCTATTCCTCATGCATTGTTCGTTGAGGACATTGAACAACGAGATGGGTCTGGCCAATATCCTATGCGTGAAGTTCCGCCAGTTTGGGTACCCGCTGATAATACTAATGCTAATGCTCCAATACCAGCACATTTCCAGAGAGTGTGGATACACCTCCCTTGGAAACGATCGGAAGTGCTTCAGGTGAAACAAACTTTGCCTGATCCTCGCAAAAATCCTGCGGGGTATTACAAAGAATTATCGCAGCTCGTAGACGCTACGATAATGAATCTGGCCGATATCGACATGTTGTTTGGGAATGTCGTACCGCAACCGGTATGGGCCAAGATTCGTCACCAAGATCACGCGAATGAATTAGGTGGTGATTGGGCTGCCATTACAGCGGCAGACGCTGGACAAGTGGCTGCTACTAAACCCGATCAGTTGATTGAACTTCTTCCCCAGCGAATCATTACATTAATGAAAACGCTTATGCCAGCTATGAGGGTAAATTGGGACAAGTTGTCAGCCTGTAAGCAGAAGAAAGATGAGAGTGTTTCAGACTTCTTTACGAGGTTCGAGGAAACATTCGTCGATCATAGTGGGCAGGATATGGGTACTGAGGGTGGACAGAGGTTGTTTGTGGATAAATTCGTATCGAACTTATTGCCCGACTTGAGCCATAAATTGAAAAATTCAGAAAGTTCATGGGCCGTTTCTACCTCAGCTCAGATATTGGCTACGGCACAATATTACGAAAATAGAGAAAAAGAGGAAAATGACCGTGCCGATAAAAAGACGAAAGAGCTGAAAACTAAAGTGTTGTTACAACAAGCATATCCGCCGCGTTCTAATCAGAATGCGCCTCAGCAGAATAGATCGCAGTCGCAATCGAATCAATCGCAGCCGCGTAATGATTCATCTTTTCAGAGATCTTCATTAGGGTACAATCAATGTGCTTATTGTAGACAGGAGGGACACATTAAATTCAATTGTCCTGCTTTAAATGACCGTAGTGGTGGTAATTCGTCTAGAGGAGGTCGTGGTGGTGCACAGCACGCATCACGTGGTAGAGGTCGTGGTGCTCAGAATGATCGCTCTGACCATTCATCAAATTCTAATAACTGTTTCGATCAACGTGGATCATCGCAAGGACGATCTGCGCAGTACAATGTAGACGATTATTACGTCGATCAGGGACCTGACGATAGTAATTACTAGGACAGCCAAAGACAAGGAGAGGGAGTGGTATCAGTTCCGGTTGATCAGAGAGGGCCTTACGTCGCAGTTGCTACATCGGGCGTCGTTGAGCCTTTTCTGTTGGACACTGGTGCAGCGAAAAGTTCTATCATGCATTCGAAACTCCCTGGCGCACCTTTGTCTGGCTTAACAAATGTTTCCGTTGGATTCTCTGGCGCCCCCGTTAGCAATCCAGTTTCGCGCCCTTTGCCCCTTAAAATTGGGCCACGTGAGCTCGAAGCTCCATTGATTTTGTCTACTGGTTGTGGCGAAAATCTTTTGGGTCTGGATTTGCTTAAACGCTTGTATGCGACTTTGTATTGTTCTCCTGCGGGTGTAAAGCTTACGTTAGGAGAGAGGGTAGTCTCTCCCATGTACTTGTCCCTCGATAAGCTTCCACCGGAATTGAGTTCTCTTCCTGCATCTTTGTGGGCGACGGGTCCAAATGACGTGGGCCTACTTGATATCTCCCCTTATGTTGTTCAGTTGAAATCGAATGTGCGATTGCCACGTATTCCCCAATATCGTATCTCCCTTGATGGTGAACGAGCTTTGTTAGCGATCATCTATGATTTGATCGAGAAAGATGTCATTGAAGAAACTCGGGGAAACGTGTGCAATAGTCCTGTACTGCCCATTCTTAAACGTACTGATCCTACCAAACCGCCTGTTTATCGTTTTGTTATCGATTTACGGGAGGTGAATAAAATTGTGGTTCCTCAATTCCCTGTTGTGCCTGACATTACGGCGCTACTGACTCTGATTCCAGCTACAGCTTCATGGTTTTCGGTGATTGATTTGAAAAATGCGTTTTTCAGCATCCCGATTGCCGAAGAGAGCAGGGACCTTTTCGGTTTCTCTCTTGGTGGACGTAGCTTCCGGTTCAAACGCGCTCCTCAGGGCTACTGTGAAAGTCCATCGATTTACAGTCAAGCTTTGAAGGGTCAACTAGATGCGTTTAGGTTGCCGGTTGGTGCGGCTTTAATCCAATACGTCGACGACTTATTGGTGGCTGCTGATACTCAGGACATTTGCAAAATTGCTACAGTGTCGTTGCTGCAACATCTCTGTGAGTTAAATCACAAGGTGTCACCTTCTAAACTCCAATATTGTTGTCAAGAAGTAACCTACCTAGGTCACTTATTGTCAAAGGAGGGAAGGAGATTGACCCCAGAGAGAATTGCAGCGATTGCGCGCATGGCTGTGCCACAAACCCAAAGAGATGTGCGTGCCTTTCTAGGTATCACATCGTACTGCAGGCAGTGGATTCCTAATTTTTCATTGCTGGCGAAACCATTGGTGGCTCTTACGTGCAAGGATGTTTCGACTCCTTTACCATGGACGGAAGAATGTCAGAAAAGTTTTTCTGAATTACGTGATTCATTGTGTTCGGCTCCTGTGTTAGGTACCCCTGATTACAGTAAACCGTTCACGTTATATGTTCACGAGAGGGAAGGTTGTGCTTTAAGCGTCTTAACGCAACCTTTTGGTGGTAAGCAACGTCCATGTGCATATTTTTCCTCGACCTTAGGCCCAGTAGCTAGAGCATTGCCGAGTTGTTTGAGAGCAACTGCGGCAGCTGCGGTCTCCATCCGACAATCAGCAGGATTGGTCATGGATAATATGCTTACGGTGATGGTTCCGCATGCAGTCGATACTCTTTTGAACCGTACGAAAACTCAGCACTTGACGAGTGCGAGGTTATCTGGGTACGAATTGACGCTCTTGGCAAGCCACATTCAGATAAAACGTTGTAATGTCCTAAATCCGGCAACTTTGTTACCAATTAGTGCAGAGTCAGATGCAGTAACAGAACATGACTGTTACTTGCGGACAGAGGAGGAAACAAAAGGTCGTGTGGACCTTAAAAACACCCCATTGGAAGACCCGGATGGCATCCTGTATGTGGATGGGTCATGTTTTAAATTGCCGAATGGTGATGTGACTACTGCTTATGCTGTGGTGACATTGAATACTGTTGTTGAGACTGCGAGATTGAGTCAGAATTCTGCCCAAGCTGCAGAGCTGATCGCTCTTACTAGAGCATGTGTATTAGCAAAAGGTAAACGTGTGAATGTGTACACCGATAGTCAGTATGCTTTCGGTGTAGCGCATAGTTTCGGACGATTGTGGCGAGAACGTGGTTTCTTGACGTCACATGGCACGAAAATACAGCATGGCCAGCTTGTGAACGATCTTTTGGATGCATTGACTTTGCCTGCTCAAGTTGCAATTGTTAAATGTAGTGCGCATCGTAAAGTGACGGATGATGTTGGTCGTGGTAATGCGTTTGCAGATGAGATTGCTAAGGAGACTGCCCGGAACCTTAGCACTCGAATGTATGTGACGAATTCGGTTAGGTGGCCTACAGAATCAAGTATGTGTGAGAATACTATAGAGAGTGTGAAAGCAATTCAGAATGAGGCCACCGACACTGAAAAGATGAAGTGGAAAGAAAGTACGGGAAGGTTGGATGTGAATGGTTGCTGGATTGATTTGTCAGATCAGAAAAGATGGATGTTGCCTGATGCGTATGTACTGGCCGTTGTGCAAATGGCACATGGGTTAGCACATATTAGCGCGAAAGGTATTTGCAAGTTGTTGGCTGATGTGTGGAAGAATGATGGAATTACTAAGTGTGCTGAACGTTTGGTGAAGAATTGTATGGTGTGTATAATGTACAATCCTGGCAAAGGAACCCCAACTCCCCCTGGCAGTTTTGCTCCTCCTTTGTATCCCTTTGAGGTGATCCAATTGGACTTCATCCATATGGAGCGATGCAATAACCTGAAATACGTTTTGGTTGTGGTTTGCGCATTCTCCCGATGGATCGAGGCCTATCCCCTCAAAGACAATACTGCTTTGTCTACTGCGAAAATCCTACTGAAGGAATACTTTCCTCGGTATGGAATGCCTAGAGTCGTGTGGTCAGATAACGGAAGTGAGTTTGTTGGAAGTGTGATGAAGAGTGTGTGTAAGGGCCTTGGAATAAATCAGAAATTCCATAGCGCCAATCATCCCCAGTCAGCTGGATTGGTTGAAGGGTACAATGGCACCCTTAAACTAAAATTAGCGAAGATTCAAGCTACGACTGGACTTTCGTGGCCTGATGCTTTGCCTCTAGCATTACTGTCAACTAGGGCGACTGTACACTCCCGAATAGGGCTCAGTCCCTATGAAATAGTGTTCGGCCGTCCTGCGAATGTGTGGGGGGTTCCTAGGCCAGGAATATTCTCTGATCTTGAGTTTCCGATGTTGATTGATTACTTACATGACTTGACTGCTAAACTGAGGTTAATTCATCAACAGGTTTACGACGCCTTGCCGACGCAGACGGAGGGTCCAGGCCACCAGCTCCAGCCCGGAGATTGGGTGGTTACCCGAAATTTTTCACGAAAAAACAATCTGGACCCTCGCTTCACCGGACCTTACCAGGTGCTCCTGGCCACGAGGACTGCCGTTCGTCTTGAGGGGCGGAAAAATTGGGTACATGCTACCCATTGTAAGCGAGTCCCTATTCCTTTGTCGGCAGACCCGTGGGTAAGGAAAGACATTGCGTCAACAGAAACAGAAACATTGCCGGCGTTTGTACCTTTTAGCGACGCACAGCTTGTTGGAGAACCCTCAGCGCAGCAGAAAGCCACTGTTGAACATTTGTCAGCAAGAGACTCAAGACCAGACCAACGAACTGATCAGCAGGACGCTGTCTCTTCGACAGATCCTTTGTTCGACGTGCAGACACGTCCCGGGAAACATCGATATTCTTTGCGATCTCACACTAAGGACAAATAAAAATTTGCTTGCTTTGCTGAAATTGATAACTGCAATATCTTCGTTTCCCATGATCAACTTTGAACATTCGTATCATTGAAAATTGTTTTGTATATATATATATATCAAGCTTCTTCCTTGTATCTTTTTCTTCCACAGCTGAGAAATATTGTGCTAATATATACATATTGTGTATTGAGGGCCGTAGGGCCGCGCGCGTACTTCCTTCTGGACAGTAGGTCTTGACACTAGGTTAAAGACCGTCGGTTCCTAGGAACTCCTGGGGATTGACTATTGCTGCACAGAACGAAGTGCGTCAAGAAACGTTGCGGACGGTCGTAGGGAAATGGCATTTTCGAAGCTGAATGATTTGGAAGGAGCTCAGGCATATAGAGTCAAGCTGCAGAAACTAAGTCGTACGAAATGTTTTGTATCCCAGTTGTTTGTTTTGTTTTTAACTGCTTCTGCATTTTTGGCGGGTGGGGTGTATTACACTATGTCTTACTTCTTACTTCCTACCCCTACTCCTACTCCTTACCCTAACATTACTTCTACTGCTTCTCCTCATTCCTTTCATATGTTACCAGAACACGAACAGGCTAGACGTGTAGAATTCCGCAACAATTCCTTTATCCAGCTCCTCCATCAGCATCAGTTAGTGGTTAACACTACTAATTGTTGGGTGTGTGGGTTGATGCCACATACTACGGGTAAGGGAATTCCATATCTGGTGTTACCGTATAGTTCCCAAGGGTCAGCTCGAGCATTCCAAACAATGCTTCGAAGCGCACTAGGTTTCCACCCCTCTCCAGAACGTTCCCCCAAACCGGGTCCTACCTCGTGGCAGTGGGTGGTATCGATGATAATACAGGATTTGGAAGATGAGATCTATGATGCTTTTCTCATCCCTAAGGCAGAGGTACAAGCCTATAGGGCACCGGATAGAGGGGAATATAGTACGTTCACTAATGAAAAGCAGCTTAAAAGCTCGCCTCCGATATGGGTCGTACCCCACACTGGTAATTTTTGTATCGTGGGTCGTGGTTCGCAAGCCTCACTTGGAGTAAGTGCTTGCACTGAAAGTTACGTTCTGTCAATGTCCCCGATCCCTGTGCTTCTGGCTGCCAAGGGTACGTACTTCATCTGTCATGATCGTGCATACACATGGTTGCCCGCAGACTTCATGGGCTCATGTTTTGTTGCAAATCTGTTGCCTCCGACGTTTACTGTAGATGCCGATTATCATAAGACTAGAGTTGTACGAGGCGTAATTAGCGAAGAGGATACTGCCGGTCAAGAGGCAGGAGACTTTTTCAAGGGTTTCCTCCCGTTTTGGGGACCTATGGTTAATAGTAGGAACCTGAGACATTTGACTCGAGTGGTAGAATCGACAGCTAACATTACTGCCAGTGCCCTTGGTAATATCACCACAGAACTTCAGGCGGAGAGACTTATGACATTACAAAACCGTATGGTTTTAGATGTTGTCTTAGCAGATCGCGGTGGGGTATGTAAAGTGATCCATTCGAGCTGTTGCATTTTCATTCCAGATAATGCTCCTACTGTCTATCAAGCCATCTCGAAGTTGCACAAGATCTCCGAATCCATACACGTGGATGTAGGGGATTGGACGCTACTTGGTTGGTTTTGGGGCCTGGTGTCGACTTGGGGTTGGAAGATTCTGACGATCATCGGGGTTGTGGTAGTGTTCCTGTTCACGTGTTGCCTTTGTGTGCAGTGTGGTCCTGCCTTATGTGGCCTCTGTGCTACAACGTGTATGAGACAACCATCTGTTACCAAGGGGACTCGGTTGGACAGAGCTATGCTACAACGACATCTTGATGGTCTGATGAATATCAAATATGATTCCGACTAGTGCTTGCCTACATGAGGGCAAAAGGAGCGTCTGAGGTTCCGTGACGATTGTAAGTGGTGTTTTTGACTCGCACGAATATGGTCGAGTCTAGTATCTATGAACCGCAAATGACGAGTTTTGTAAGTGTGCGCAGTTTCGCTGTGCTAACTTAAACCGTTCGTTTGTTATGTGGGTTTGTCATCTGTACCCACGGGTTCCATCTTAGATACGGCATCCATTTTGTCTCTTGCCCTCAAGTAGCCAGCGAACGGACGCTGTCCGCTTCGCGACCCTGGGACTCCCAAGATATGGCGGAAGACGCATGTTCTTTGTAAGTGTCTTTATGACGAGGGGGATGCTACTGTAAGGCAGATGGCGCCGCTCGAGGCTCATCTTGCCGCACGGGCTTATTGTCTCAGTCGTGCATCTCATTAGGCACGTCCCTTTGATGCCTGTATCTCGTGCTTCTCGACACTCCCCTTTTACACCCTTTCCGATCTCCCTACTGTCTCCGTCTTCCTCTGCACCTGTCTTCGTTCCTATTTCGATCTACTTTACTGCTGATTGGAATTTGCTAATGGTGGGAAGATGGGTTTTTACAGTTGGGAATCGCCAAATGTTTCCGCACTTATGTTCCGGATCTTGTGTGTTTCAAAGTGATCTAAGCGACCCCTCTGAGAGCGACTTGTGGGAACCAGGTTGTAAACTATTGTGTATCATGTTATCCTATGGGTAAAAACTGTATAAAAGGAGCGATCCACAAATACAATTTGAAGCAGTCTCCCCGAACTACACTCGATGTACTTCCTGTGACTTCTGTGTTCCCTGCAGTAAATAAACCTTGACTCTTTGACGCCGAAGGAAGTGTCCCGTGTCTCTGTGACTTGTACGCCGGAGCAGGTTACCCACGAAGGTTTCAGGTGTTGTGCCCTGGCACCGCTGGGTCCAAAGAACCCAGTCCTTCAACAGGTCCTGATAGAGCGCCACAGGTCTATCTCGGAAGGTCAGTGGCTACTTCCTGCGGGCCTCCGTCATGATGCGCTCCTTTAGGGGGAAATCCGGCAAGAATGCCAGGATATCAGGCGGGGGTGCCGATGACTGGCGTTGGCGGCCCACCCTATGTGCTCTGTCAATGCGGATCGGGAAATCCGCTCCTTCCCCCAAGATGTCGCGGAACAGGTCCTGCAGATAAGCCACCAGGTCCGCACCTTCATCCGCGGATGGAACACCCCGCACCCGGATGTTGTTCCGCCTGGACCTTTTCTCGAGGTCCTCCGAGTGGGCCTGGAGCTCAACACATTGCTCCCGGAGGCGGAGGACATCCTGCTGGAGATGGGTTATCTCCTCATCGCGGCGTTGAGCCGCCGTCTCCACAGTATCGACCCGCTCGCCCAGGCCTTCGACTTCCCTGCGCACCTCCCGGACCTCTCCAGCCACTTCGGTCTTAAGAGTTTGAAATTCCTCCTTGAGGGAGCTGAATAGGTCCTCCATGAAGGACCGCGTGACCGGCGGCTCGCCCACAGTTGCGTCCGTTGATGCCCGGGAGGCCCCCGGGGACGGCTGCGTCCTGTCGCGTAGTTGCTGGGACCTGCCGAGCATTTCCGGCAAAGTGCGGTCTCCTCGCGCTGCGCCACGTCTTCCAGTCATCTTGGGGCCCGGCAAAGCCCAGGGTCAGTTGCTGTAGGCGAGCTCCGCCGTTCGCGGGCACCAGATGTGAGGCCTTCGCCGAAGACAGGGGTAGTGCGTCACAGGCGACAAAATGGCGGTCTGGGCCTGGGCAAGACGGCCCCTGGGCCAGTAGGACAGGCAGCAACGTCCGAAGTGTAGGCCCCCTGCTTTGTGCTCCCAGGGAGGGCAGCAGATGAGTCGGTGCCAGGACCAGCCGAGGCTCCCGTGTGAGAATGGCGCGGGCAGGGATCACTGGGCTCAGCCACACAAAGACAAGATGGCGGGAGGGTGGGACCCAAGAAGGCAGCCCGGGCCAGCAAGTCCGTGGGCGACTCTCAAATGGTAACGGGTCGGGAGAGCATGAAACCAATGCCTCCCTCCACCACCAGTTGATTTGCCCGGCTCGGGCACTGCTCGAACTCCGCCATCCAGCGCCTCCAGGCGCGGAATTCGCAAGTCGTCACCCTTCGAGGCCCCGGGTAGGGGGGAGACCGCCGGTGCAGGGCTAAGGTCCGTCGTCCAGCAATGGTGCCCGCCGCCAGGGCACCGGCCAGGAAGCCACCTCACTCCGCGGAGTCCGTCTAGTCCGCTCCCTCGGGATCACAGGCTTTCCGCTGTTCAGCACTCGGGCCAGCCGAGGCGCGCGGACAGCGCCGCACTACGCTCCGCCTCCAGGCTCTTCTCCTCGGGGCGACCCGGGCTCTACTCCTCGGAGCGATCTCAGAATAAACTTCTCGGGAACTTCCCCCGGGGCCATAGAAGCCAAAGTGGCACCAAAATGTGCCCCACGAACTCCGGCACAGTCCTCTCACCCGCGATGCAGCCGCGGGGGGAAGAGAAGCGCAGAAATCGGGGCTCAGGCGGAGCTGGGCCGGAGGAGCTACGGGAGGAAGCGTCCGCTCACCCCGCCATCTTGGCCACGCCCCCCGTTTTTCTTTTTTTAACAAATTTGTATTGAACTAGAAAAAATTAACAGCAGCACTTTCAATTGTACAATACATATCAAGGCACTTAAATCACATTTTATCTAATCAAACGGGACATTAAGTGCCAAGAATGACAAAAGCAAATAATGTAAAATATGTTGGAAATCACCACTGCAAGTCAAAATATGTGCATGTTAACGAAAAGTCAAGTGATCATTGAAATGGCATTCACCAAGAGAGGTAAAATAGGCATAGAAAGGTAAACAAATTAAAAGTAAGCAAACAAACACCCAGACCCACCTTCCCTCTCCTGCGGCATGTATCCCCCTCACTTCCTCCTCCCCGCCCCAATGAGAAGATAAGGAATCAGTTAATGGTAACAAAAAGAGTAATGTGTCAGAAAGCACAGCATGGTAGGAGCGAAACCCAATAACGGAATATGGTAATAATTCAGGGGAGCCGCAATCACAGCTGGGTCTTCAATACCAGACCATGGAGAACCTAACCGGAAGAGCGCAGTCAAGGGGATATTTAGTCAGAGGTCTCATCTGCGCCCTCAGCTTCATCTCCTCGTGCCAGAACTACATCCCATGCCCTCACTTGTTCAAAGGGGCGTGCTTCACGAAGTAGAGCAATACCTCCCAAGGTGGTCCATCGTATAACGTCTGCCTGCCAACTTTCAATCCGCAGGCCCTCAGTGTTTTACCATAGCATAGTGATTTTAAGCTTAGCCAACACCAATGCTAGGGCAATAAAGCGGCTAGTGACTCTATATTTAGCAGGGCAAGGGTAGATGCCCAGGAGACAAAAACAGGGTGGGGAGGTGGGGTGGAGCCATAGCACGGTCAGTGGCCACTGCTAATCCGCTAATGGAAGGTTAGGTGAGGGAATCCCCATAGCATATGGAAGATGTCCGCCGAAGCAGTGCGGGCGGTCGGGTGACGTCTGGGGAAAATATATACAAAGCTTCAAAGGAGGAGGAATATTCGGTAGAGGACACTGAAATGGATTAGCTGAACCCCTTCGATGCTGATGACGGCCCCCAGCCATCATGCATTACGGTGGGCGTGTGCTGATGGCGGCTGGGGGCCGTCATGAACCCGCCCACTACGGAAAACGCCGCACAGGCGCAGAATCGCGGCCGCGTCCAAGGGGTTAAAGTGAGCATTGCAGGACATTTTGGGTGCCACTTCACACATACTGGCCCAATCTCCATCTGAAATGGGGTCTTCCAGGTCTTCCTCCCAATGATCCACAGCACCGCAAGGGGGGGAACAAGCATCATCTGTCGGGGCCACATAGGCCCAAGACAAGGTGACAGACATTGAAGGTGTCACAAAGAAAGCAGCAGCTAGGGAGGGGTTTGGGTACTACTCCGCTCTGGCCCCAAATCGTATGTATAGCGGCTGTCAAGGTACCATATGGTAGAAATTGTCTCACTGGAATATTATAGTCCGTACATAAGTCATCAAATGGGCACAGCACGCCATCAGCATACAACAAACCCACTGTGTCCCACCCCATTATCTCCCACTCCCTATGATTGTGTGAGCAACACCCGTTGCGCCAAGTTCAGGGAATATGGCGATTGCATGCGCAACCTAGTAAGAACGCGCATCCAACATACCAGGAGGACTGTTAAGTCATTACAACCTATATGGATGGCTCGTCTCGAGTTAAGCATCATTGTGCAAAGCTTCTTTGAAATAGGGGGTTCTGGTAAGCATAACAATCCTGCGGCGTCCCGTCAACCAGACCGTGCAACACTGCAGTTGGGCTCCTAAGTAGTATAGATAAATGTTAGGGGCAATCATCCCCCCCCACATCCATTGTCACGTGCTGCAATTTAGTTAAGGCCACATGTCGCTGACCCTTGTTCTAAATAAGGTCAATAAGGGTAGAGTCTAGCTCCCAGAATGTGGTCTGCTGAATCACCACCAGAGGGAGCACTGTGAAGAAATATAGGAGGCGAGGTAACGCCACCATCGTAGCCACCGCTATGCTGCCCTCCACAGATAAGGGTAAGGTTTTCGAGAACCCCATGCTCCGACGCATAGCAGTGACTGTTCTACCTACAGTGCCCTCTGGGAGATCAGGTAGACTCACACCCCTAAATAGTGGCCTACAGTCGGCTCCCAACATATTCCTCTCAAATCCGGGGGCGCCTGCCCATTGTCGCGCATCAAGAACAGGTTGGTGTGCAGCCAATTCACCTTGAGGCCAGAGGCCTCTCAAAAGACCAAATGGAGACAAGCTGCACTCGCTGGCTCTGTGTACAGATTGTGAAGGAAGAGTACCATGTCATCTGCATAGAGGGAGATAAAATGTGTTGTCCCACAGACATGAACACCCAAAAAGGGCAGGCCACTGCGTGCCCTACACATCAACAGCTCTACAGCGAGTGCAAAAAGCAACGGGGATAGTGGGAAGCCCTGTCAGGTACCCTGGCCTACCCTACATTGGTCAGAGTTTGTGCGTCCAGTGCGTATCCTGGCCACAGGAACCATATATAATAAAATGATCCATGCCACAAACCAAGGCCCAAGTGCATCTGAAGCATGACAGCACGGAGATAGCTTCAATCGAAGCTATACTATGTCCAAAACATGAACCCCACTCATCCCAGGAGTTTAGTGCTCTCTCTGAGATTTGCCAGAAACCGCCTGATCTTGAGGGTCGTACAACGACCAGAAATAAACTCGGACTGTTCGGGTGGATCAACCTAGCCATGTGAGGAAGAAGGCAGTGTGCAAGCACACCGCTAAGAATGTTGTAATCCACGTTTTGCATGGACAAGGGTCGATATGCAGGCAAGTCAGTCGCAGATTTCCTTGGTTTAAGAAGAGGGACAATAAGGACTGCACACAACGTGGGAGGCGGATCCCGGACAGTGAGAGTGAGCTTGTACAACTCTGCTAGGCGGACGCCAAGAATATCAAGGTATGTGGCTTAAAACTCCACCGGTAGGCCATCTGTTCCTGAGACCTTCCCTTAGGCCATGCGTTGGATCTCAGCCCTGATCTCCCATATCAGTGATGTCTCCCCCAAATGCCTCCACTTCCTCTCGGGTCAGCTCACTTTCGGGCAGTGCAGCAAGCCATTCAGTAACTGTGTAATCTCGTGGAGTTGGATGAGCAGCATATAAACTTGAGTGTACAGGCGAGTATTTTTTGGGGTGAGCAATTCCACGATCGGCAACACACAACGGTAGGGGTTGGCCAACCAGGCCAGCAATGGGTCAGATCTGTCCCCCTCAGTGTGTGTCATGACCATATAAACCTTGTGATCGAAGTAGCCGAGGCACTCTACATGCTCCACCACTCTCTCCTGAGGATCCAGCAGTTCTTGCTGCTGTTCGGGTGGTCTGGGCACCGGTGCTTCTAAATCCCTAAGTGTTTGTTATGCTCTAACAATATCATGGAAGAGGGACTTCCGGATTCCTGCAAATTCAGACAAGCAGCACTCCCTGATGACCACTTTATAAGTGAGGAGGTAACAGTATCAGCATAACATCAAAGTAGTTTTGGGTTCCGTCGCGGATCAAATCACGAAACATGGGGTCCTCTAAGCTCACTGCCTTCAGCCGCCAGCTAGGAATGACGTGTTCCTCCCCATTGGAGTGACATCAATAGGGGGTTGTGATCGGAGATAGTGTGGGTGGGATATTCAATGGAGAATATAGCCCGGGCATGTCTGGGGAGCGAAGAAAGATGGACAGCCTAAGGTGCTGGCTGAATAGAGATGTGTATCCAGCAGGTATCGCTCTATAGTATTAGAAAGAGAACTCTGATGTGAGAGTGTAATCTGCAGGTCAGTGTTATGAATCTTGGTCACCTTGCTCCATCGGTTAATGTGTTTATTGTGGAGGTCCTCGTGTAGCCTACAGTCCAGAAGTTTCAAAACTTGTAAAATTATGCACCAGTAAAAAATATCTATATTTAACCTGCATGTTATTAGTTTAAATCCTTGCAGGGCGACTTCAAATCTTGTGTCTTTGAAGGTTGATAATATGAACACCATTGAACTGGGTAGTAATTAACACCTTTTGTTAAGTGTCAAAAAACAACTGAATTTTTATTGTTTGCTATATAAAATAGGATTATCATTTTAATTATATATGGACTTAAATGAAAAATAAGCATAGTTCAAACAGTCCCATTAGCACTGCCACCAGTTTAACACAATATATAATGTAGTCAGTAGTCATTTTACATTGTTTGCCACAGTTTAAGACAGAATGCAACATATTTTGAAATGCATTCTATTATGCTTTTTTGTTCTTCTAGTGTCATCAAATAGTGGGGGCGTGGCTAACAGCCGAGCATGCCGGATGCGAACTAAGTGAGCTCCGTTAGCAAAAACGCCTACAATACTGTCAATTATCCTGATTCTGGTTCGAAATACCACCCTCGGTACCTCTGACACGCAACGAAGCTGGAGACGGAGCGAGAGGTCCGGGAGAGCACCCGGGTTCTACTGAGAACGGTTTGTCACTGGAGACGCGGTGAGGCCTGAGACGCGAGGGAGAGACGCGTCCCACAGTACTGCTGCATCGGACCGGAAGTGGTTGCCGGACGGCGCGACTAATCGAGCCCGGCCGAGTGTCGTGGAGTAGAAGCCGGACCACTACCCATTGCCTGAAACTCCCCCCTGCAGAGTTAACGGGACTGCTGACGGAGATAACTGGGGCCGGCTCTCGGGAGCAGCGGAGAAGGGGATCACGGCGCACGTACGACCGCTGCAAAAGGCGCCGCGGAGGGCGAACGGTGGCATTGGCTGCCCTGGTGACTTCACGGGACCTGAGATTGGCGGACTCCACGCCGGAGACCTGTGGGGTCGGCTTCAAGACGCCACTACCAGTTTAGCCGGGAGTCAGAAGACGAGGCCCGCCGGACACATCCTGAGCAAGGCGAATCGGAGGAGGAGACCCGACTCACGAGGGCAGGGGCAGAAGGAGGACTTGTGTGGCCGATAAGCTCCGACACGCCACACAGCAGGAGCACCGTGGCAGTCCATACTGGCTCAGTGACCCAAGGAAAGACGGAGGAGGTGTTGTGACCCCCCCCCCCCAGGCATGGAGCAACCCAGCACCGAATACTGAGAGAGGCAGGGACGGAACCAGTAGGTTGGCGGAGCTGGTGGCTGAGCGCAGAAGGCAAACATAGTGTGGGAGCGCTGAGGAGACCGGCAAGTGCAACGCCGCCGACGCCCCAGGTCGGAGTGGACACAGATTGTGGAACCTGGTAATAAGCGGGGCCCCTACAGAAGGAAGTGCACCAGGCAAAGAACCGCTGGGGCCCGATACGGTCCAGAAACACACTGGTTGCCACGTTACACGGGGGATCAGGTTGAACCACGGCCCGCCGACGCACTCCCCCTGCGGGTCTCGGGCGACCCTGTGAAGGTGGATTCAGGGCGCACTATACTGGAACCTAGGGTCATTAAATTGCCAACGAAAGTGGAGGAGAACAGTAACTGAGACTCGCCATAGACCGGAGCGCACCTCATGGTAAATAACATTCAGGCGCTACGGTAGCAGCCGCAGTCTCTTATTCCCAGATCCACAGCAAAACGGGGTCGGATTGGGCGAACACATACTAGATCCCACTGGTGACGGACATACCATTTACTCGCACCAGCGGCGTGCCAGGTCCCTATTGGGAATAAGACTGCCCTACACATTAGTCAAGCGTCACCGGAAAGGTTGGTGGAGGACGCCCAGAAGTAGCCCGTGTGGTAAAAACTGAAGGTAGCAATGGGCCGAAACAGACTACGACAGCCGGACCCGGTCTCCAATGGGGCGGCGCGCTTCACCGGATCGGCCGACCATATAGTGTCCACAAACGAAGAGATAATCCCTCCAACCGGGTTAAGTGAACAGGATGCGAAGCAGGACCTTATCCTGACTGAAATTAGAGCATCTAGGGAGGCGCTAGAAGCTAGAATCGACACGATGTCGACGAGCCTCTCCCTACTGAAAGACAACCATAAAAAATTGGCGGAAAAAGTTGCGGAGAATAAACTTGCCCTGACCGACCTCATTCCACAACAGACAGAACATTCCACGCGCCTGGAGGTCTTGGAGAAGCAGCTTAAGGGTTTAAGAGACAGAGTGGACGATGCAGAGGCGCAACAACATCCGCATCCTAGGCGTACTGGAACGAAGCGAAGGGGCCAATCCGACCACGTTCGTAGAGGACTGGCTGAAGACAATAGTGGACCCTGCGGCCCTCACCCAGATGTATAGTGTCGAAAGAGCGCACAGAGTGCCACCAAGACCGCCGAGGCCAGGAGCGCCGCCAAGGCCGTTAATAGCACGCCTCCTACACTTCAAAGATAGGGATATGATTTTGAAAGCAGCAAGAGAGACCGGGGTGATAAAATACGACAAACAAACGATTTCGATATACCCGGACTTTACGTAAGCAGTGCAGAAAGCCAGAGCGTCATTCTGGGGAGTGAAACGTGCGCTGAGAGAGCGCAACGTGAAATATGCACTATTTTTCCCAGCAAGACTTAAAATTATCCATGATGGTAAGTCCCATTTTTTCGATGACCCTGAAGAAGCGTCTGAATGGATTGAGGTGGCACTACCAACGCCCAGGTCGAGGAACAATTCCGCGGACATGCGGCACCGAAAGAAGTCCACACAAGGGGGCAACGACTCGGTCCAGGATGGGGAGCCAGAGGCGCGATCTGCGCAGGATGGGAATATACGGGCGGATGGAGGTGGGAACCCGGCGGCCTTGGTGAAGCTTACGGCCACTGCACTGGCAGAACACGACATGAACCTTGATACGGTGTCGAACAGCCAAGACAGTTCAAGTACAATAGCATCGGACACGGACGCTAGTTTGCACCGGTCTCCACGCATAACAGCGCAGATGGCAGAGGACATGTGAAAAACGGCGATGCAGAGGCGAAGCGGTGATGTATATGTGACATTGTGAGCTGTTGTGGAGGGTGGGAAAAGAAAACAGAGGGGGGGAAATGTTGATAATGGGGAAATTCCACGGAGGACCTTGACTGTTAACAGTAGAGAAGAGAGCGGCCGAGCACACGCCCCCCAGGCGAAGGCATGACTGCACTCAGTTTATACCCCTGTTGGGTAGTAATGTTTGGTCCCGGCCAGTTGTGGGGTGGGGACCTCAAGGTTGGGGAGTTGCGCACAGGTATGGCACATGTCATGTACAATTTGTTGACACAAGCACGAGGGCCGGGGGCAATGTCTGAGAAAAAAAGAGTTTCCAAGTAATGTCATTACCTAACAATTACCAGTTCTGCACCTGGAATGTAAGAGGTCTGGGGTCGATCCACAAAAGGCACAGAGTGAGGGCACAACTGAATAGGAGACAAACACAGATAGCGTATCTACAAGAAACACACCTGAATAGGGCGGAGGGGGAGAAACTAGCCCGCAAATGGAAAGGCCAGCTGTACCCCACAGAATACTCAGCATTCTCGAGGGGAGCGGCAATCTGGATTAGGAATAATATCCCGTTCACACCAGTGGAAAAAAGGATAGACAGAGATGGGCGTTATGTGTTTGTGCGGGGTACGCTAGATGGTACTAGTGTGGTGTTGGGCTATGTGTACGCCCCCAATACAGAGCAATCGAGATTCTTCGAGAACATTAGCGGTGTGCTATCGGACTGGGTGGGACATCATTGGGTAATAGGAGGGGACTGCAACGCGGTTCTAGACACTGCACTAGACAGGTCGCACCAACTGCTGAATGCCACGGATAGTAAGAAGCAAGCAGCAGCATTGTCGCAATGGGCAAGCGGGTGGGAACTAGATGGTGCATGGAGGACCCTCCACACAAACGACAGGGAATACACATTTTACTCCCCACCGCACAGGTTGCACACTAGGATAGACCGCATATTTTGCTCCAGGGCACTACGAGGGCGATCACCTCAGTATCGCACATGGGAAAGACACTGTCAGACCATAACCCGGTAGAATTGTCTTTGCAATGGGGGAGGATACCCACTCCAATCCCGACATGGCGCCTATCACCGGGTCTTCTGGAAGACGCAGTGTTCAAATCCTCACTGCTAGATGCATGCACGACATACTTCACAGAGAACGAAAACACCGCCAGCAGCAGGCAAATAGAATGGGACGTCTTCAAGGCAGCTTTGCGCGGTGTAGCAATGGGCACTAAAGTGGGAATGAAGCGCCTAGTACTGGAGAAGTTAAGAGCAGTGGAGGGGAGCCTAGCGGCACTTGAGGGCGAAGCGGCAGGCACTGACGGAAACCTCACGCAGTTACAGGAAGCTCACATCCAGCACGCTGAATTGTTGGAAGAGCTAAGGTTAATAGATTATAGAGAATACACGAATAGAGTACATACGCAGGCTGACAAAGCTGGTGCGCTGCTGGCGCGCACGACACGCAATGCTCCGGACAACTTCCCTATCACCAAGGTGTATGACCGGAATGGTGATTTAGTGCAGACCCAATTAGAGATAAATGAGACGTTCCGGAAATACTATGCAGACCTGTACGGCCCGCACGCGTCACTCTCGGAACCGGAACTTGATTCCTTCTTGACTGACATTTGTATTCCCCAACTGACAGATGCACAACAACAGATACTTGCTAAACCCATCACCCTGGCGGAAGTTAGGCAGTCCATAAAAGCACTACCGAGGAATAAGGCACCGGGCTCGGATGGGCTACCGGCGGAATTCTATTTGACATACATTGAGGTCCTGGCCCCCGCCTTCTAACGCTCTACAAAGAGGCGGTGGAAGGGGGCGAACTCCCTGCGTCGACGCTTCAGGCACTGATAGTATCATTGTTGAAACCAGGTAGAGATGCGCTGTGCTTAGAGAATTACAGACCCCTATCGCTCCTCAACACGGATTATAAAATATTAAGTAAAATCTTGGCAACTCGACTGTCACAATATATTCCTGAACTAATACATCCGGACCAGTGCGGATTTGTACAAGGTAGGAGCACTGCACTGAACCTGAGGAGACTGAACCAAATGATGGCCGGAGGGGAGGAAGGGGAGAATAATGAAGGGTGTATATCACTAGACCTTAAACAGGCATTTGACTCCCTGAGATGGGATTATATGCTGGCGGTGTTGGGCAAATTCGGGGTTCCACAAGCATACACAAAATGGATCGCCCTATTATATCACATACCCACAGCACGAGTCAGGACTGATAGATGCATCTCAGCCCAACTTGACATTGCTAAGGTAACGCGACAAGGATGTCCATTATCGCCCTTACTATTTATAATAGCCCTAGAACCCCTGATGTTAAAAGTCCGCACCATGGCGGATACTATGGGGATAACCCGACTTAATACCCACCATATCATCTCTGCATACGCAGACGACATTTTATTGTTCCTGCGAAACATGACAGACCCATTGGAACCGATATCGGAGGTGTTTGAAGCGTTCAGAGAGATATCGGGTCTCCAGATTAACACGTCTAAATCGTACGGGTATAGTTTTCGCAGACCCATGATGGATACCCACATACAATTCGTCCCCTACCGATTCCAAAAAGCTCCGGTAACATTCAAATACCTAGGTATACAAATTTATAGAGATGAACAGGATCTATTCGAGGGTAACCTGGGTAGAGCCCTTAATGCGCTAAAACCACAAATCCGCTTTTGGGACACCTTACCATTGTCTGTCGCAGGCAGAGTGGCGATCTCGAAAATGGTGGTCCTGCCCAGACTGATATACACCTTCACGAATGTGTCAGTACTAGTACCCAGGGCCTTCTTTAAGCAGGTGAATACACTGGTGACGGAATTGGTCTGGGGTACGGGCAGGAGAAGCATAAGTCTAGCCAAACTGCAACTGCCGACGGACGGCGGAGGGTTGGGAGTGCCGGATATGATACATATGGATACGCCTGCCAGCTCCAGTGGCTGGCTTACTGGCTGGCAGGTCGCAACTTGCACGAATTGACCATGTCAGAGGCAGAGAGGAGCAGGGGTCACATACACAGATTGTTGCTCCCCAAGGAGAAAATGCCACCGTCGCCCCCCCCCCTTGCTTAAACTTGCAATACAGCAGTGGAGAGCAGCGTTAAGGTACATTGGCAATCAACAGGCTTATGCACCCACGATACCTCTACTGGGCATACCCTTAGGAACAGGATCACTCACAGAACGTAGGCTGAGTCCATGGCACGAGGCTGGGGTGATGCAGGTAGGGGACTTCTTTTCGGAGGGTAGACTTCTGACACATGCGGACTTTCTACAAATTCACCAGGCACCAAGGTCGATGTTTATATTACATGCACAAGTCACGCACTACATTTCCACACACTGGGCGAGAGATGGCATGGAACCGGAAGCGACGGTCCTACTCACTATGCAATACCTAATGGGGTCGGGCAGCCACTTGACAAAGTGGATCGCTAAGGGTATTAGAACAAGTAAAAATACCCCGCTGCACTGCCTTCGTACACGCTGGGAGGGAGATACAGGCGGAGACATTAATGATAAAGACTGGGCGAGGATACTACAACTCCCCAAGAAAGTGTCACGAAACCCTAAGTTCAAATTTATTCAACTCATGATCGTACATAGAGCGTACCTAACGCCACACAGGATACAGGCGATGTTCCCTGAGGCGTCCAATCAATGCCCCAGATGCCACCGTGATGATGCGGGTATGCTACACATGTTCTGGGACTGCCCCAAGTTGGGAGGTTACTGGGCCACAATTCACCACATCCTAAGGGAGGTTGCCCCGGATAGACCCTATGAGTCGGTACTATACACCATACTGGGGCTGGGACACAAAGAGAAGAAGAGGAGTGTGGCCACCAGATTCGTAGACCTAGCACTGATACTAGCGAAGAGGATGATAGCAATGAAATGGAAGTCAGTGAAACCAACGAGTGTGGTATCTTGGAGTAATGAGGTGGTGAGATGGGGTAAGGCGGAGGGCCAGGAGCTACAAAGGGAGGAGCGAAGAGGTCTACGCAAACTACCGATTTCCGTAGACTGGGGCATGGTGATGGTAGAATTTGAAAGGGGTACGGAGATGCACATCCAGTGAATGCATGTATTGATGGTGAATGTGATGGAGGATGGTGGGTGCACGAGGGGACCCAAACGCGGAAGGTAGAGCATACGACGCAGGAAACCACATACATGGAGTACAGGTTGCAGGCTTGGGACTGGTGGTATTTTACAGTACCATTGTACAGAAGTGATGGCGGGACAAATGGACATTATGTCACGGACTACTGCAGAATGGACATTGCTCATAAATACAACGCCCTATGTTACATGGAAGTGCCGGGGGGGAGGGAGAGGGGGTTTAATTACCGCAAAGTTATGAAAAGGAATATACGATAGTAATCATGAGATCAAGAAGAGGGACACTGATAAAGAGGGAAAAAGAGAAAAATGATAGTGTTGTTGGTAAAATTGTAATGGAGGTGTGAATTATTATGCGAATAACTGTAGAAGACAGGTATATACGCTTAAGTATGCCCTTAATATGACAATAAACATATTTTCAAAAAAAATAGTGTCATCAAATAGTAGTCTTCACTTTAAAAAACATTTTTAACCTTTTTTCAAAGAGACGGAGAAGTTTGAATAATTACATTTCTAATTAGTTTTCTCTTAATCAACTTGTGAAGGGATCCTTCTGAGTGCATCATTGTTACCCATTGCATCCCAGAGGAAATGTGTGACATTCACGTGCTCCATTTGACTTCTGAAGCTTCCTTCTGAAGGGTACACAACTCTGACAAACACACTACTTGTTCTCCTTCATATATGGCAACAATAGAGAGTTAGTTGTCCCATTTTCACATATCTCTTAGAGATAGCTTTTAGCCCTTTGGGGAAAATATCAATCCTTATACTGGGCTTCAAGTTTGCTTGCCAGTGGTTAGCTTTCTTGTCAGTCCTATTTGTTTGCTTCTCATTCAATGGATTTCCTTTCTTTTCTTGTGTTTCTCCATCCCTTGGAGCATAGTTTCTTTACCATCATTTGACTGGATGATTTGTGCCCAACTGCTTATAGTCAAGAATTACTGTTGCTTTTTTTTAATCCAGCACTCATGACATGTGTTCATATTCTCTCTGGTGTGCTGCCAGCCCGCCCCCATCCAAATCTAAATCCTTAGCTCTCTATGCTGCTCCTGTCTAATTTTCTTTTGCGACAATCCTTTCTTTAGCTCTCACCTGCGACAGCACATTTTTATTTATTTATTTATAACTTTTATATAGCGCAAACAAGATCCCGAGGGATATCAGAGCGCTTTACAATAGGATGGGAGGAAGGACATAGAAGCAAAATCGACATCAAGCAGTAGTAAAAACACAGGAATGATTGCATATTCAGGGACAGTTGCACTAAAAAAACATAACAAATGATAGTCCAATGGAAGTAAGAGCGATGTCTGCAATCAGGTGCGCCTAGCCCAATTAGGGTAAGAATGTATTCATAAAGAATTTTTTGGCTTCCAATTTGAATGCCGTTGTTGAAGAGATTCGGCGTACTTCAGGTGGAAGAGAGTTCCATAGCTTTGGGGCAGAGCCGGAAAAGGCTCTGTGACAAGTTCTCTTTTTCCTAAAGATGAGGGGTTTCAAGAGGAAAGTCTTGGCGCTTCAAGGATCTTACACCACAACAAGAGAGCTCCAGTTTTTGCGCCAGGTACATGGCAGTATTGAAGTGAAGGGCTTTGTGCGCCAGAACGACAATCTTTAACTGAATACATGCTTCATAAGGCAACCATTTGAGAGAGTTTAGGACTGGGGAAATGTGCTCGTTTCGCTTAGTGCCTGTAACCAGTCTAGCCGCTGTATTCAGTGATGCTCTTAGTGGAGCCAGGGAGTGTTTGGGAAGGTATTTAAAAACGTATTAACCTGAACGATTTTTCTCTGATGCCTAATCATATATGAAGATACCTGCTATTTTTATAAATTGGTGTTGATCTCTTTCTTGAGAAGTGTGTTTCATTTATTTAGTGCCCATTGTGTAGAGTTTGATACCTTGCACTCCTCTGTGATAATCCTAAGGCCTCGATGACACTACCCCCTAACATAGCACTGTGGGATTGCCACAGCAAGCCCCTGCCCTCTCATAAGGGCAATCCTGGACTCTTCACACAATATACCTCATTTGGATATCCATACTAATAATATAAAGAGAGAGACCAAACCGTTGAGGCGGGTAAGCTCCAGAACCACAGCGCCACCCGGAACACCGCATGCAGCATTGGAAAGGTGAGGCAAAGCAGATGGACATAGGCTATACACCAGCGCAACATTTACTTAGGAAGGGACAAAGCATGTTGTGGGACAAAGTAGTCCGTTGGAAGTAGCACCAGCTCTGAGGTGGGCGTGTGCGTTTAGCATTGTGGTGGGCGTGTGCGTTCAGCATTGTAAAGCGCGAGACGCCACCTGAGAATAGCGTTCTATCACAGCATTGTAAAAGCGTGAGAATATCCTTCTATCACAGCATTGTGAAAGCGTAAGAATAGCGTTCTATCACAGGCATTGTGGTGGAGCGTGAGACGCCGCCTGAGAATAGCGTTCTATCGCAGCATTGTAAAAGCGTGAGAATAGCGTTCTATCACAGCATTGTGAAAGTGTGAGAATAGTGTTCTATCACAGCATTGTGAAAGCGTGAGAATAGCGTTCTCTCACAGCATTGTAAAGTGTGAGAATAACGTTCTATCACAGCATTGTGAAAGCGTGAGAATAGCGTTCTATCACAGCATTGTAAAGCATGAGAATAGCGTTCAATCACAGCATTGTGAAAGCGTGAGAATAGCTTTCTATCACAGCATTGTAAAGCGTGAGAATAGCGTTCTATCACGTACAAATGTGTGGCTTCTGAGTACGCCGTCGGATGACGTTGACACGGTGTGTGGCGTCTCAGTGCACCAGGTGTGTGGCGTCTTAGTGCACCATGCCGTGTTTCAGAAGTGTGTTAACGTACGAAGGAACCCGGGCACATTGGGCAGGCCAGGGCGGCTGTGGCGCGCAAAGGACAGAGAACCTCAGAGCACACGCTCACCTCCTGTGCAAAGGACTGAGAACTTCACAGCGGGCACACACGCTGAACGTCAGCACCTTAATCAGCGGATGCAGAGGCACATGAGCATAGCTGGGGTGCTATTGCACATTTAAAGGAGAAATTTGGGACACGTACAGCATCGTGGTGCCGCTTTTGGACACTGTGAGGCCAAAGGGACTTGACAGCAGCCACACAGGCTGAACCTTGGCGCAGTCATCAGCGGATGCAGAGGCATATATCGCTGGGGCGCTTTCAGGCACTGGCTGGACAAACGGAGACACATGTTCTGCTGCAAGGTACCCCCAGCAATAGCGTGTCTGCAAGGATCGACAACACAGGTAAAAAACATTTTCTAAATTAGCGTAAGAAAGCGTGTTAGTCTTGAGAACAACTACATCATTTAGGACCTACTGATCCTACAACCTTAACTACTGCTGGCTCCAAAACAGACTAACTCTGGGGTCACAAACTTTTCAGCCATTTATGTACATAGTCAGTACCACACAGGTTCTGGTTAAGGTATGCCACAGGTAGGCACTTACCAGGGATTGTGATTGGCCGCAGAAGGGGAGGCAATCAACTACATCATTTAGGCCTGACTGACCCTACAGCCTTAACTACTGCTCACTCCAAAACGGACTTTATTTCTGGGGGCACAAACGTTTCAGCCATTTATGTACAGTCAGTACCACACAGGTTCTGATTAAGGTATGCCACAGGTAGCCACTTACCAGGGATTGTGATTTGCCGCAAAGGGGGACTCAATTTGCACTATCTAATCAGTGTCACACAGCTACTCATAACAACTGCCACAAGTAAACGGCACTAACCATTACTAAGCACATGCAATGCCAAAGTGCGCGCAATAGGTGAACATTCAAGTATCACCATTGGGCAACTTCCTGCCTCTACTCATACTCATTACGCGACCTTACATGCAAGCTGGGACACACCATACCACCCTGCCAGTCATTATAATACTAATTAACCAGACTACTCCTGGAACAACCAAACATGGTGAAGAGGAAGACACAACTTGCCAGAGCAACCTCAAAAACACGGGCACAAAAAATACTACGGCTACACAAAAGCCAAGACAACAAAGAGCAAATGTTAGCTTGCATATCTGCTCCATCCACGTCTGCTTTATGGAGTGAACCAACTGTGTGCCGTTCAGTGCGGCTTGCTAACAAGAGTCCGCGCATCGCCACCTCCACTGCTACAGAGACTAACTCACACAAGCTACTAACAGACATACCTGCCACTTTGCGTGACGTTAACGAGCACAACACATAGATGTAACACCCAGTATTAGAGGGACACCAGTACTATGTAACCTCCAACAACCACCAAACACTGTAAGATAACACCCGCACATTGGACACACTGTAAGTTCCGCCTTCCAATACAACCGAGTTTGTGACTACATCAACCATACAGATATCAACATTGGCAACATGGACAATGTATGTAGAAAGTGCTACGCCCTTAAATGGAAGGCTGAACCTCAAGGACTCTGCTGCTCCTCTGGGAAAGTCAATATTATCACCATTCAAGAACCGCCACTGCTCATTAGACAACTACTCAATGGGACTCATCCACTTTCAAATCTATTTTTAAATAATACACGGCGTTACAATACTCTCTTCCAAATGACATCCTTTGGGGCTAATGAAGTGAGGGAAGGGAATTTTATGCCTACCTTTAAAATTCATGGCCAGTTATACCACTTAATTGGCAGTCTACTTCCACAGGAAGGCAAACCTGCTCAATTTCTGCAAATTTATTTCCTATCTCACCAACATCAACTAGACACATGGTCACACATGGTGCCACATTTAAACATACAGCTTATTGAACTACTACAGGACACATTACATACACATAACAGTTACATTCAGTCCATAAAGTACAACTATGAGATGAATATACATAATAAGGACTTGCACCTCATCATCCAAGCAGATCAACGTCCACCAAATACACATCAAGGGAAGTATAATGCACCAACCACGGATGAGGTTGCTGTTCTTTTAGTAAACGAGAACAAAGGTCCCTGCGACATTATATTACATACTCGGGACGGCCTATTACGTAGAATTTCTGAATTACATAGATCATATGACACTTTACAATACCCCATTCTATTCCCAAGAGGGGAGGATGGGTATTGTCTAAATATACCCCAAAACCATTCGGCTACTCACAAAATGGTGACATGCATGCAGTACTATGCCTATACACTTATGGTTAGATCCGGAAGTTTAATACGTTGCATTGGTTCCGCAATCTGTTTAATCAATACATTGTGGATATGATGGCAAAGATGATAACGGAAAGACTTGATTTTATCCATCGTAATCAAAGACAACTACGCGCAGATAACTACATCCATTTAAAGGATACGGTTAATCAGGATCAGAAAGTCAATGCCCTAGATACAGGACAACACGTTATATTACCCTCTACCTTCACTGGCTCACCCAGGTACATGCACGAAAAAACACAGGATGCCATGACATATGTCAGACAGTATCGGAGACCAGATTTGTTTATCACCTTCACATGCAATCCAGAATGGCCAGAAATTAAACATCACTTATTCCCAAATCAAAGATCCTACGATAGGCATGACACCGTAGCGCTTGTGTTCAATTTAAAGGTGAAAGCACTAATGAAGCTGCTGAACCAAAAAGCTATTTTTGGTACAACTAAAGCTTACATCTTTACGATAGAATGGCAAAAAAGAGGACTACCTCACGTACACATTTTATTGTGGCTTGAACGTAAAATACAGCCTGACTAAGTAGATCGCATCATATCAGCCGAGCTGCCTGATCCTGTTACGGATCAACTACTATTCCAAATTGTCAAGAAAAACATGCTCCATGGGCCATGTGGGGAACACAACATTCATTCACCCTGTATGAAGAACGGTATTTGTACTAAGAAATACCCAAGGGGTCTCACTGATGAGACAGAAACTGGTGTTAATGGTTATCCCGTTTACCGTTGAAGAAGCCCTGATCATGGTGGGAATACTGCCACAATCACAGTCAGAGGAGAGGAGGTAATTGTAAATAATAGGTGGGTTGTTCCATATTCCCCGGTACTGTGCCGCTCTTTTAATGCACACATTAATATTGAATACTGCCAATCCGTAAAAGCTATAAAATAAATATGCAAATATATCAACAAAGGCTCTGATCAGGCAACTACTACTATACAAAACAAACAATGAGATTGAAACATATGTAAATGGCTGTTATATTAGCACGTCCGAGGCCGTGTGGAGGCTTCTTGAGTTTCACATTCATGAAAGGCATCCCACTGTCACACATTTGGCCGTACATCTACCGAATGGACAAAGAGTGTATTTTAATGACACAAACCTTAGGCACATTGCACAAAACCCTACGGCAACAATCCTTACCGCGTTCTTCAAATTATGTGGGTCTGACAATTTTGTAACAACCTTGCTATACCACGAAGTTCCACAGTACTACACATGGGCTCATTCAACCTTTACACGTCGGACACGCGGCCAGGAGGTACTAGGTCACCCTGTGGTTAGGAAAGACTCAGCTCTTGGTAGGATGTACAGTATTCACCCAAACCAATCAGAACGCTTCCATTTAAGGATTCTTTTCCAACATGTACATGGCCCTACTAATTTTCAGAGTCTTTTGACTGTTAAAAGGCAACTAATGCCAACCTATCAGGCGGCCTGTAAACAACTCGGTCTTATAGAAGACGACAAACATTGGAACCATACGTTAGCAGATGCCACACTTTCAGAATCTCCATCTAAACTCAGGGAATTGTTTGTCACAATTTTGCTATTTTGTCTATGCGTAAGACTCACTATATCTATTAAGCGAGAAGTCCATACAAGATTTCTGCCTGCCGCCAGCGGTCAGGACAAACCAAACAGGATACCACAATATAGCTAACGGACATAATATAACTGCACTACATGACTACCTTGCTCAACACTTGCCGAACTTAGTTCCCGATCAACTACTCGCCTACAACACCATAGTTGATAGTGTTGAAAACAACCAAGGCAAACTAATGTTGATAGACGCCCCAGGTGGGACAGGAAAAACGTACTTAATAAACCTCATACTAGCCAAAATGAGATCTTCAGGAAAATTGGCTCTTGTTGTAGCTTCTTCTGAAATAGCTGCCACTTTGCTAACTGGTGGCAAAACCGCACATTCTACATTTAAACTACCTTTAACTGTTTCCCTTGAAAAGGATTCTATATGCTCTATTCGGAAAAACTGACCTTTAGGGACACTGCTTCAAAATGTGTCTCTTATCATGTGGGACGAATGTACAATGACACACCGCTCACATATAGAGGCAGTTGACATAACTCTAAAAGACATTAGAAATTCCTCCAACATTGTGGGAGTCGTAACTTTTGTGTTTGCTGGTGACTTTCGCCAAACTCTTCCTGTGATGCCTAGAGGAACGCGTGCCGATATACTAAAAGCATGCTTAAAAGCATCACACTTATGGAACTCTGTACAGTCTATAACCTTACGCACTAACATGAGAACACATTTAGGAGGTGGAGATACACTATTTGCTGATCTTCTACTACAAGTGGGTAATAGAGAAATAGCTGACACAAATGGCATTATCAAAATACATGACTCAGGTAAGCCTCTCTGTACATTACATGACCTCATACAACATGTTTACCCAGACATTCAGCATCTTCTATGCAAAGATTACACATGGATTTGCGAAAGATCTATAGTTGCGCCCTGAAACTCTGCAGTACATCATATCAATGAACACATCCTACAACTATTCCCGGGCGAAACCAAATTATATAAATCCATTGATACAGTATTAGATACACAAGACACTGTGCATTATCCGCAAGAATTCCTCAACTCACTTGACCCTTCCGGACCTCCCCCTTATACACTCCAAATTAAAGTTTGTGTTCCTATCATGTTATTAAGAAACCTGCATTCACCTAATCTCTGCAATGGGACGTGCCTCCAAGTTAAAAGTCTTTTACCATATGTCATTGAGACTACTATTCTCACTGGCCCTGCTGCAGGACAGTTAGCTCATATTCCCCGAATACCCATGATCCCTACTGATCTACCATTTCAATTTAAACGCTTACAGTTCCCTATTAACATTGCTTTTGCATCCACCATAAACAAATCACAAGGTCAGACATACAAAGTCATTGGGATAGACTTACGAGAGGACTGCTTCACTCATGGACAGTTATATGTCGCCCTCTCTAGGTCCGGGAAAACCGAAAACCAATTTATTCTAAATCCCGATTCTCATGAAATAAGAAATGTGGTATACCATGAGGTTTTGAAATAAATTATTCTTACCTACTCGAACCATTGCAGACATTCTTTTTTATACCCGGACAACGTCGGGACGGGCCGCTCGTATCAGATAAAGAGCCAGCTTTGTACACATAAGATCACAGAGAGGACAACCTCCTGCCACAGCCACCATAGGAAATCAATGTGACACTTACAGCATTTGTAATGCAATATGTTTTGTATTTATGTGACTTAGATGTATTTAGTTTAATAATTAATACTTCAATAAAAGTTATTGTAATTTATAATGGCAATAGCTTAAACTTTTGTAAAATAACTTTTGTGAAGATTATGTTCAGTGTATTTTATAGTGACGAAAATCCGAGAACAGAAGTGAAATATTAACATCTTTTTGTGACATTTGTAATAAAGCTTGAAACATTGAGAGAACAGATTTTAACCAGTTGTTGTTGAGTGGTGGCGACACAGTGATGCTGTGAGGGCAACAGAGTGAGGGCGACAGAGTGAGGGAGATAGAGTGAGGGCGATAGATAGAGTGAGGGAGATAGAGTGAGGGTGATAGATGGATAGAGAGATAGAGTGGGGCTGAAGCCATTTGAGCCCAATGGGGGTTGCATGCCTGGTTACAGCAGATGTGGGGGGGCGCACATGGCACAAACACTTACCAACAGACCAGCAGTACTTCGATTTCCTTTGGCAACAGCCATAAACATTAGATGCTTTGACCCGGCCCCCATAAATCCACCAGTAGAAGTCAAGAAGGCAGACAAGGTAAACCAAGCAATGGGGGATGGAGGGGCTGCAAACAACGTGCTGGAGAAGCAGTCTTCCATAAACACAATTACTAGCTACATCTCTAAAACAAGAGAGAAGAGAAAAGAAAAGGGTCGGAGTGCAGAAGGAAAGAGGAAGACAGGAAGAAAGAAAGATGGTGAAAACCCCGGAGTAATAAAACTGAAACGAGAGAGGAAAATGGATGGAAGCTAAAAAGCCAAGAACTTGGGACAAGCGAAGCAGAGGGCCAAAGGAGGGTGGAAATTGCTAAAAGGAGGGAAGAAGTGACAAATGCACAAGAGATACAAGAAAAAGTAATGAGGGGGAAGAACAAAGGTTGTGAGGGTTAAAGTGAAAGCTAGGAGTCAAAAGCGAAATACGTGTGTAGGAGTTGAGGCTGCTTTGCAGAGACGAACATAAGGAAAATGTGGAAGTGAAATGGCAAGGACTAAGGGTTTTAACAAGAGGAGTGGGTGTGCTTGAGGGTGCTGTTGTAATGGGCAGGCCAGGTAATGGTAGAGGTGCGCATCTGTATTAGTAAAAGCTGATATACTTATTAAACGCAGACTGTAGGATGTTCAGACGTATACTTGCAACAAAAAAAAATGCATGGTGAGCATTTTTCCCTCAGTAATGTGTGTAGACCAGCAAGGCTTTACTGGGCAGGCAGTTTAGTGAGCTCGTTTAGTGAACACGTATAGGCTGCATCGACTTTGCTGTCTAACAACTAAAACACACTTGGTATCATACTGGGTATTATTTTTGCATGGAAGGTTTTGTTTGCCTCTTGCATTTGGTTTTAAAAGTTTCATATTTGTGGTTGTTTGGTTGCAAGTTTTTTACTAGGGAAAACGAATACTTCGATGTTTCTGTTGCTTCAACGTGTTATGGTTATTTAAATGTGAAGCAATGATCCTGTGTCGAATACTTAATTTGCATATTTTTTGCCTTGAAGCCTGCACATTGAAAAGAAGCGTACCGTTTTTATTCATGTTTTTCTTTAGCATTTCACAAAGAATGTATCTGAATGCAAGTTAAACGTATAAACCAATTGCCGATGGTTTTCTTTTACTTTTACTCTCGCTTACTTCCAAACTTTGACACAAACACATACCCAAGCTCAAACGACCACTGGTTGCGGTGGGAACCCAGCGCCGCAACTGACAAATAGGTATACCGAAGAGCAGCCTGCTGAGAAGTGGCATCAAAGGGGTGTATGTGACCTACTACCCATGCAGACCACCTTCTTACATAACTGTTGGTGCACAGGGGTCTGTATAGTACATTGCGGCACAACAAGACTGCATGGACTTGCTTGAAGCACAGAATTGTGTAGCTGAGTCGTGTCTGCATTTCCTTCAAGACATTAGAATTGAAAGTGAACCAAACGCGTGTGTAAATATAAGTATGACACAACGATTAAAATTCAGGAACACACCATCAAAGTGCCCTTTCAACTGTTTTAACTAGTGTTCGTTCAGAGACTGAGCTTCAGAAAAATCTCAAGGTACATGAAGGGCATGAATGAGGGAGGGAGGAGGAACAATGGCGGAAGCGTCTGCAGATTGCTTTAATTAACAGAGCGCCCCTTCACTCTGAGTCCGAGCAACGGTGGAGGGGGGGCGGAGCATATTTACCATATATAATGGCCTAGCATATTTACCATATATAATGGCCTATCAAATATTTTTTATTCACAATGTAAGGTTTTTTAAATATAAATAAAAGAAATACCTGATATGCACACAAGACTTCCATGTATGTAATTTTTAGTTTAACCGGCTTCTGACCCGCGCCTCGGGAGGTTAATAGATCCTTGCTCTCCCTCCTCCCCCTCATTCATGGCGGGCTGCCAGTCTGAAAGCCGTAAAGGCGGGTGTTGGTTGGGTAGCTGCAGGAGCACCAACTACAACTGGGAGAGAGGCTGCCGCCCGTGTGTGCTGCGGAGGCAGAGCGACGAGGAAGGGAAGGTGAGGGTTGTCCCCATATGGAAAGGAAGAAAATCAAAACACACCATGAAGCTGACAGCGCGTCTGCTAAAAAAAAAAAATGTGTGGTGAAAACGAGGCCTGACACGCAAACAGGATTTCCGGCCGGTGGAAAGGAGAGGCCTGACACGCAGGAAATGTCCTGAAGGGGGCGGAGTAAGGAGCGGGCTGCGGAGTCTGGACAGGACGAGAGGAGCCGGTGAGGGGCGGCGTCGGGGCACATTGACGGTGCCCGCCCCCCCCCCCCGTGATGGAAGCCCTGCGTTTCCCCGGTGAGCGGGGTTGGGAGTGTGTGTGTGCGCGTGTGTGTGTATGTAGGGGGGGGGGGCGCTTGTATGTACCTGCGTGTGTTGTACCTGTGTGTGTGCCTGCCTGCGTGTTTGTGGGGGGGGTGGCAGCGTGTTTAGGTGTGCCTGTGTGGTGTGTGAGCAGGGGTGTGGGGGCTGGCTGTGCGCGCATGATTGACTGTGTGTGATTGAGAGTGAATGGCAGGCAGGGGATGTGCACGACGCCGGCTGGGCGTGCGCGCCCACAAGGTGAAATCGCCGATGGGAAGCTCGTGCACATCCCCTGTCTCACATTCATCGGAACACGCCAACAAAAGATGTCTTCGCAGACAGCAGGCTTCACCTGCTTTTACGTCTGCTCAACCTAAAAAGGACCTGCAGAGCTAATCAGAGCTGTCACATAACCTATAATATAAAAATACACGTCTGTCTCTCACACATATTCATTCAGCACACAGCTAAGCACTGCAACCCATAACATGATAACCACATGTATGACATTTATACACTCCCTCCATAGGTTCAAAGCCAAGACCTTCCTCTACCAACCACACACCCACTTGTTGTAGCATGCTACCCATGAAGACAAGCTCTTCAGCATCCCACGCGGGGGTAGTAAGCACTACACCAATACAATAACACAATATTACAACATACAGTACAAAATGCAAGCTCACCACACTTGAGTCCCATTATACTTCTCATCATCAGCAGGATTGATTGGGTCATGTCCAAAATCAAAGAAAAGGGTAAAGACGTGCTAAATGATGACCCCCACTTTGTGAAGGCGCTAGTGTCACCACTGTCTCACCACAGGAACACCATTCTTCCTGCACATATTTTCCAGCCCCACAAGTGTGCCACATGCAAAACACATGCACACAATCCCACCCCTCACACCACACAACGGGGACGCCCATTTTCTGCCTCGCCACATTGCTGCCACAGTGGCCTGCTGCTGTCACCGTCATCATCAGCGCCAGGAGGCGCTTTAAAAACCACTGCTGGCTCCCGCAACGCGGGCAACCGTTTTCTGCCTCGCCGCATTGCTGCCTCACCGGGAAAGCTCCTAAGCGGCCTGCTGCCACCAACATCATCATCCGCGCCAAGAGGCGCTTAAAAAACATTGCGGGCTCCCCTAGTGAGGGACGCCCGTTTTCATACGCTCTTGCTTGCGAGAGATATTGTATACAACAGTCTTGCTGTCCATCCATTGCTTAACATTTGTTGGCTTCATTGCCACTCTTAATGGCTGCCTTTTAATTAGCTAGCCAGTGCAGGTTACACGTCTTCTTTCAGCTGGAAGGTGGACCAAGTACTGATTGCTTCAGCTTGATTGCCTTCTTTCTGCTGTTCACGTGGATATTGAGGCACTAATTTGATTTTTTCTTCTTCCCTGTCATCCTTGTGGAACCTCTTGTAGCTATGTATTACCTTGCCACACACACTTCAAAACCGCCATTTTTTCCTTTGAAATGGATGTTTGGAACAACAGATGTTATCTGCTTTTATTGTGAAAACAGATTTTATCTGCTTTTAAATGTATTTTCACTAAGACATGGGCACAGTTATTTTCTTTATGTAATATGACATTTTGCAAAAAATTGTATTTTTTGTTTTCAAGCATAGGGAGATTAATTGATTTGCTCACAATCACATGGGTGTTATACCGACCCTAATAAGCATTGGCAAAGCCAATAGGTCTCGCCTTAAGACTATTGGCTCTGCCATTGCCTTTTGTTAATGCTGTACTGCATGGGCATTGCCAACTTTGGAAAATATTTGTAGTGATGCTGTATAGCAGTATGACTACTGTGCAGCATGGCTAAATATAATAATTAAAAAAAGACTAAGATGCATCCAGCTCTAATGTACTTTAAAAATAAAAAAAGTGAATTAGCCCTGGCTGGGTCATAGCGCTTTTTCAAATGTTTTAGCCTCACTGTAAAGCATCTGCTCTGCTGTACAGCACTGCAACAAAACATTGCCAAAGCCAATAGCTCTCTTAGGCGAGACCTACTGGTTTTGCCAATGCTGGTTTCATTCACTTTCCTTTATTTTGGCTCATTTGAACCATAAAAGGTATAAGAAAAAAACAGTGTTTTAAAAAATGAAATAAAACCATACAGATTCACTAAAAAGGAAGAAGACATATACAATTACAATACAGTTTCAATAAAAGCTTAAAATCCTCTATACAGTTCTTTGGCATGGATAAAATCCAATAAAATTAATATGAATGCTAAAACCCTAGGAATAAAATTCTATAAAATCTAAGTCCAAGTCAGACCGATTCTATATACAATCAATGTAATGAGAGCTTTAACAATGGAAAAAGAGCCCAGACTCGTAAATCCAAAAACAACTCAGACTGTGCAAAGTGGCCGCTGGGCAAAGAGAGATCTTGCATCTTGTTTCCATTTGGTTTTAATGCATTCGTTCGAATGCACCATATTAAGGGAAAGTAGCTTGAGATTAATAAAAAAAAAATACAATCTCTAGTATTTGTTTTGCATATTCTCATGGTATTTGATCGATCAGTAAAGCCAAGAAGTCGGTATAGAGGAACGATCCAATATGATCATTGGTTTGCATAAGCTTTACAAAATAATAAGGCACGCTCGTCATTTTAAACTACCTGGCAGCCCATTTGACAAATGTTGGATGAGTTTTAATTTTTATTCCAAAAACAAGTAAAGGGGGCCAATGGCAGAATCCCCAATCTAAATTTTATGTAAAGTGCACGTGAAGATGGGTTGGTGACAAACTTCATAAATGACTCAAAGTCTGGTACACATTTGAACAACAGGTAGGAATCTACAAGGCTGCCAGAAGAAAGAGCCGAGATTTTGGCTCCTAGGACAAAGTCCCAGTAACACATTTTTACCTTTTCACATGCATCTCGCAACAATGCAGTAAGATGTAACCAATAATGATTCAAGCCAAGCCTTAGTAACCAAGTGTTTAAAGTGTAGTAGCCAGGGAATTTTGCTATCTGATTGGCCAGATAATAAATCCCTGACCCAATACCAATAGGGAGCCAAATCCTCAGTTTCGCAAGCCTAATCCAGTATTGGATGGGCCTCAATGCAGCAATGTCTGAAACTGATCTAAGGTTTAGATCAAATCTTATTGGCAGGGCTGAGGCACTAGTGGGAAGTCTCAGAAGAAAAATTATGAAGGTATTTTTTAAGAATGTCAAGGTTGCAATGATCCCACAAATCTGCCCTATACAAGGCTGCTACACAGGCTTGGATCTTATAGATCTCAAAAGGGGGTGAGATAGCAAAAGCACATGCCCTCATAGCCAAGCTTATGATGGATCCAGTTCTTTGTCTTAGTGCCAATAGATTTTTCTCTATCTGGGGTAACCATCTGTGGGAGTCATTCATTCTCGCACCCAAACAGTCAAAATTCATAAACCCTGGCAAGCGTCTTGCCCTCTAGAGATACTTTGCCCTTTTTTTGTGGGCACTAAAAACCATGTATTTTGTTTTATTGCTATTAATTTCTAGTCCATGGGCCTTGCAAAAAAAGACAACATTTTCCCAAAAGAATAGATAAGGCCTGTACAGTTTTGGAGAGGAGCAAAGTGTCGTCTGCTGAAAGAAGGCTCCGTATTTTGTGCAAACCATTTTCACTGTCTAAAAGATAGAAGATACATCCATTTATGTATAAGAGAAAAGGCGAAGGGGCCAGGACGCACCCTTGGTGGACGCCTCATATAACGGGAATAGCCTGCATCAGTTACCCAGCTGCCCATCACCTAACCCTTTCAAATTTTCAGTGAACAGGGTCCTTATCAGAGACAGCAAACTCATGGGGACCACTACCCTTCCCAGAACCTCCTAAAGTTTTGCCCTTGGGACTACATCACACGCGGCGTAGATGTCCACGAAAGCTACAAATAACGACCCCCGGTCTATATCTACTGTCTTACTTTTTATAGAGAGAAACAGAAAGAGGTGATCAACTTTACTTATGTTGGGTCTAAATCCAGTCTGGAAATGTGATAGCACTCGTCACAAGGATATCCAACCCCGCTGTCTAGTTAAAATTTGCATGCTGTGAATTTTTGGTATATATCAAGTTTATAGGACTGTAGTTTTCAGGGGCCAATTTATCTCCCTTTTTAAATATTTGGATAAATTCTGCTCCTTTTCAGAAACTCGGGATAGCCGCTCCTGCCATTAAAGCATTCAACAGAGAATTTACATAGGGACCTCAGATCTGAGGCTCAAATCTAAATAAATCAGCTTGAATTCTGTCTTTGCCAGGGGCTTTCCCAGGTCTCAGGACCTGGATTGCAGCGTAAGTTTCCTCTAGGGAAAATTACACTAAATCTTCAATGGAGGCAGATGTTAAAGCACCTAGTTTACCTTCATATGGTCCATATTTATCTGCAAAGAGAACTGAAAAGACTTGACCCAGTCCCCCAGGGGTATATGACAGTCAGGGCAGACTGAGTCAAGGTTCAAAAACACTTTATTTGAATAACGTCGTATCCACAAAAGCGGACTTAGTCTCTACGCCCATTGTGTGTAACCAAATGGCAAAAATTCTTCGTGTCCTTGTGTTTTGATGCATCCAACAGGGCTTCCCAAATTCTAACCCCCCCACTGGGCTTTGATAATTTTAATAGCCCTAGCGTATTTCCATCTTGCTTCAATAATCTCTTTTCTTTGATTGGTTTTTAGGGCATTCACCAAATCCTTTTTTACTTTTATACAAGAATTATTGAACCATTAATTTATTCTCAGTTTTCGGGGAGCTCTATGGGTATTTAAATCTTTCACAAACATTTTCCTAACTTGGGGAAGAAACTTTCATAAAGGGTCACAGCCTGGGAGGGGTCAGGGTTTGATGTGCTAAAACTCGTAATTCGTCAGAGACAATTCTTAAATCTTGTTTGGCCTCTTCCGATTTGGATACAACCTCAGATTGCGTTTGTTGTTAGTTAACACAGTAGGGTTATATGCTGCAAATGTATCTGGACACTCCATGGCCCCTATACGGGTCATTTTCCAATCAGGAAGTGAACTCCATCACAGCGGTCTAGGACTACCATATCTACTATTTCATGCCATATCCGTACATACATTAAGATAAAATCAATATTACTTAACAGCTACCCCTCTCAAACGTTGATTTGGCCCTAGTGTCTGAAATAAATTGGCCATTACACGGCCTCAGGCCATAGGAAACCATTTTATGTATAATCTGGAGGGCAACAGAACTCATTCTGGGAGCATTCCTAAGGGAAGAGTAGGGGGGAATTCCCAAATATTCATTAATCTTCTTCCCTGATTAATTCCAGGAATGGGGCATAGAGCTCAAAACACGTGTTGAAGTCCCCTGCGATAATTACATAGTGGCTACAACTAAAATCTACTAAAAGAGCATTCAAAATTCTTCAGGTTTGGGAAAAATTCTTCCTACGTAGACATGGAAGAGCTTCCCATGGGCAAAATCCCAGCTGGATAGTCCTCTCAACTAGCGAGAGCTGGTGGGTATTTGTAGCAGAGAGAGAGATAGAAGGAGTTAACAGTCAGTCAATCACTGCCAAGCTGCTCTCCTGAAAACTAAGAGTTGCTCTCATACTTCTGCTCAGAGACACTTCATGTCACAATGAAACCACTACTTTCCCCCCTTCCTTGGACTCAACCAATCCTGAGGCCAAAGGTTTTAACTTAAAACACATTTCTGAGCCATTTGGGGGAGGAGTGCACTGGTCTAATAAAATCAGACCTTCAACGAGTTCAGGGGAGATTAAACTTATATCAATAGAGTCTCAAGGTCCGAAAGGCGCTGTAAAGCGTTTTACATACATTATATCTGAATAGACAATCAAATGACATTGCCAGATGTGTTTAATCTAGTGAACAGCCTTGTTTTTCAATGAGTCGCTACATTCAATGGAACCAGGTCATAGCTTCCGGACTCTTACCATAATGTCTGAATGGTCTGTTCTAGGGAGAAAGCTCTGCATTATACTTTTACAAACTAAACCGGGGAAGATGAAAGATCATAATTACAAGTCCCATTGGCTGAACCACTTGACCGCAACAGAATAGAATGATTAGGGGGGGGCTTGGACATTCTCCGACATCCAAACAGCAGATGGAAATAGGGCAGCTCCAATATCAGAACATCGACCCAAGCGCCCATGTTGATTTCAGTGATTGCTTTGAAGTACTGTTCGAAAGGTGAAAAACTGTTCTTCAGGAGTGGCTAATGGTCTCTTCATACCCCCAGTCAATGCAGAGCTGGTAAACTGACTGACTGACTGAAATTCTTATAAAGTGCACGAATGCCGCAGCGTCTTGGTGCTGAGAGTACTAATAAGCACAATGGGGCAGATTTAGGACTGGGTGAAGAGCCAGGTTTTTAAGGACTTTCTAAAGCTCATTTTAGATTTTTGTGCACGCAACAGGGGGGGCAATGAATTCCACAATTTTGCAGCTTGATGGGAGAAGGATTTGCCACCCCATCGAGATCTGTTTATTCTGGGCTGGCACACTAGGTCTTAATTGGTTGACCTCATGGTTCTGGAGGATACATAACGAGGTAGAAGTTTGATGAAATCATCTGGTCCTTTACCATACAATGACCTGTGTACCAAACAGAGGGCCTTAAACTGAATGCGGCGCCTAACCGGGAGCCAGTGAAGCTCCCGAATGGCTTTAGAAGTGGGGTGCCGCTTGGGGAGATTAAGCAGTACTCTAGCCGCTGCATTTTGGATTGCCTGCAGCTTGGTCAGTTGTTTCTCTCCTGCTCCCAGGTAGAGGGAGTTACAGTAATCTACCCGGGACATAACCAGGGCTCCCATCACCGTCTTTCTTAATGCAGTTGGAATGTAAGGCAGGATATTTCTAAGCACCTTAATGCTATAGAAGCAGGTAGATGTCACCTGGTTGATCTGAGCCTTGCCCGATAGATCCTTGTCGAATAGGAAACCAAGGTTCCTGACCTTATCAACTGGGGCAGGGCAAGACCCTGCCTCAGGAGGCCACCATAGATCATTCCAGATGGACGGCATATGGCCGAATTCAATGATTTCGGTTTTGTCCGTGTTTAATCTAAGAAAGTTGTGGCTCATCCACTATCTCACCCCAGCTAGGCAGCTCCTAAAGCGCTCTGCTATGGTTTCAGTAGGTTGAGAGATTGACACTACAATTTGAGTGTCATCGGCGTAAGACACCAAATGTAGGCCATAGGATCTATCAGCGCTGCTAGGGGAGTAACATACAGGTTAAACAGCGTGGGTGACAATGCTGAGCCCTGCGGGACTCCACCTGGAAGAGAATTCGGCTGATTGTAGCCAGTTCCAAAGTACCTGTTGCGTTTGTGTGTCTAAAAAGGAGGTGACAAGAGTCAAAGCATTACCGGTGAGGCCTAGAGTAACTAGTCTTTTTAGCAGGACGGAGTGATTTACAGTGTCGAAGGCCGCTGTCAAATCTAATAAGATCAGGGCCGTCCGACCACCCTCGTCCATAGTCTTACGTATTTTTTCTGTGGCCATAATGAGAGCTGATTCAGTGGAATGATATGGTCTGAAACCATGTTGTGAGGGATCTAACAGTTTCTTTTCATCTATGTATTTCAGGATTTCTTGATTCATGGCCTTTTCCAGGATTTTTGCAGGTAGTGGCAGACAGGAAATGGGGCGGTAGTGTTTAGGCACGGAGGGATCCAGATTCTCCTTCTTAATGATAGGTCTAATACAGGCCTTCTTCCAACTGCTGGGGAATTCACCAGTATCAATAATCTTATTGAGTAAGGGAGTTAGCACATTCACAATGCTCTCTGGAACCGCTCTTCATCTCTATGAAGCAGCTGTAGCAAGGGCTTTAATGTCTCTGGCAAATTGCTGAGAATCTTGACCATGCCAAGTAGAATTTGCTTCAGATTTGAGACTTCATCCCTGGGAGCAGAACTTAAACCAATTGCTTCATTAAATGGGTCCCAGGTAGAAGAAATAGGTAGAGAAGGTGCAGGAATAATCTGCAAGTGAGAAGCTGGGGTGGAATACTCCTGTAGGTGGGCATACCTATTAGATCATTAAATATTAATGTAAACTTGAGAATCCCCTTTAGAATCGGAGATGGAAGCAGAATTTTTGTGAGAGCCCAGTATAGGAGGTTGCGTCGGGTTAGGATGGATGGCAGATAAAGTTGGATTTCTCCCATCACTGTTCTTCATCTATACTACTATTATAAAGGAAGAACTTTGAACCTTTGAGGCGGGTAAACTCGGGAACCACAGCGCCAATCCACACACCTGATACATTGTTGTAATTATCAGGGTATGCAGATGGACATAGGCTATATAAATTTAAAAAATATAAGTTATTAAAAAAATGTACGAGAAAAAAAAAGTAGTCCAATGGAAGTAGCGCCGGCCACGACGTGCGTGCTGACATCAGGAGCGCGGGGAGGAGCGGTGTCCAGGAGCGCGAGGAGGAGCAGCGGACATGAGCGCTGGGAGGAGCGGCGGACAGGCGGGGATGAGCAGTGGACAGGCTGGGAGGAGCGGAGAGAAGCGGCGGGCAGGCGGGGAGGAGCGGTGAGGAGCGGCGGACCGGTGAACTCAGGAGCACGGGGAGTTGCGGCGGATGAGGTAAGGCTCCGGGAGACCCACGGACAGTGTCGGGGCGGGCGGGGGCCCTGAAGCCAAGGTCGGGACGGGCTGCTACTCCGGGGGACCCATGGACAATGTCGGGGCCGGCGGGGGCAGGGGCCGGCGGGGGCCCTGAAGCCTAATTGCTCCCAGACAAGGTCGGGACGGGCTGCTAGTTTTGAATAAATCAGGAACCCGCCCGTCCCCCGCTTTAGTGACTTTGCTCCATTCATGTCTTAAGTTTTTAAAATAGTATCCATCTCTTCAGTTAAATTACCAATCTCTTTTGTTCCGCAGTTCACAGCTGCATGTCTTGACTGTTTAGGACGTTTTGGTTGGGCAGCCGTACTCACAGGACTAATTTGTGCCTTCCGTTTACCCATTCTCATACAACAGTAAGGGAGTGCAATATGTGGATGCTACAGTACCTTCAGATTCCAAATGTGCTGGACCTGTAGTATCCAGGGCCAAGAGCTAAGGGGGTGGCCCTGCCCTGTCCACTCCTGGTCCAGGCAGGGCCCGGGAGCATCCCACGCGGTGGTAGATGAGGGCTGATTTTATGCGCCTGATGAGCAACAGGTCAGAGCCCAGCCTCCTGACAAAGTGAGAGCAGTATGGGACCTGGAGTCCCCAGTGAGCGCCTCCCTTCACCATTCATTACTTAATACTCTTTCTGCTGCCACCCCTGGAAACCAATTTTTAGGATTCTAGAGCATGTATTTTCCCCCTATGTACAGCACCTATCTGAAGTAGTTGAAATGAGGAGAGTGATTGTTTGCCAAGAAGATTGGAATTCGCCACCTTGGAATGGTAAAATAAAAGTTCAATAAGAAATCAATGGCCTGTTAGGTCTTGCATAGACAGCCCATGCGCTGTCTCTTTGAGACATTTTGTTTACAGTTAGAAGGCTTACAGCCCACCCATTGCTTCTTATTTTTTTAGCTGAATGTCGAGTTTGAAACACTAGCTTTTATGTGGTCATCGCCTGTTACCTTGCCCAAACAAAGCAAACACAAGTGCATGGACGGAGCACTGAAACTTTTCAGACACTCACCGGTCATCATCTCCTTGTGTTTGCAGGGTATGTCCAGTCGTGGGTCCCTTGCTCACTTTGCCTCTGGATTCAAGCTAGCATGGCTGATGAGGGGTGTTACTCCGAAACCGATCCCAGGATGCTTGTTTTCGGTCCAGGGAAGACCGGGTTAGTCAGTTCTGGCTGGACTGTTCCCATGAGGCATGGGCTCAAGACTTATCTGAATATAGCTGGGTCTGAACTGCGGTGGTGAAGTGAGCTAAAGAACGATGATGGATTCAACCCAGATCTGTGATTAGGGGTTAGTGCCTGAAAAGTTTCAGGACTCCGTCCATCATCGCCTTGTGTTAGCGCTATTTTAATTATTAGCCATGGATCGTTAACGGAGCTTGAGAACACATTTAAAAGTGCTTTATATTAACATTGGCTATTTAAAGTATGTACAGATAAGGGCTAAAAAAAATGCCTTTAGCTGATTTTGCTTAGTTTTGTACCCGCTGGGACAACATAATACAAGTGGTGCCGATAAAAAAAAAACAGTCAGGTGGTAACTCTAGCCATGACCCCTCCCTGGCAATACTCTGTCACAGGTTGTCTATAATGTCTTACATTGCACCTCTTGTGGCTGCTCCGGCCGATGTCCTGTCTCTTTTAACTGGGTAAACTGAAATGCGGTTAGCACAGATATGTGATTGGGGCAACAGGACACAGTACCTTTAGTGTAGGTTTCTGAAAAATAGAATTCTTAACGTAACTGCACTTGCACTGTCCTTACATGCTCATCACTTGGAATCCACTTCTTGAAAGTAGGTATTCTCTATAAACCATGCAGTGATACAACAAACTCTTGATCTGTCCGCTTTACTTGTTTTGAGGGTCACTACTGGGTAATGTGCCAATGGGCTACAGAGCTCTTTCTTGTGACTGAAGCAATTTCACAAGCTATTTTATGTTCCAACCATTGGCTTGAACTCGAGTGGCGAAGCAAGCTAAAGAACGATGATAGATTCAACCCAGATCTGTGAGTTGGGGTGAGTGTCCGAAAAGTTTTAGCGCTCCGTTCATCATCTCCTTGTGTTTGCTTTGTTTCCCCTAAGTTGGCAAGGTATGCCCAGACATGGGTCACTTGCTCTCTTTGCCACTGGATTCAAGCTAGCCTGGCTGATGAGGGGCGTTACACCAAGATACGGTCCCAAGATGCTTGTATCCGGTCCAGGGAAGACGTGGCTTGGCAGTTCGGGCTGGACTCTTCCCATGAGGCACAAGGTCAAGACTGCTTTGCATATAGCTGGGTCTGAACTTGAAATGAGGTATCCTCTATAAACCATGCAGTGGTACATCAAACTCTTGGTCTGGCTTTTTACTGGTTTTGAGGGTCACTACTGGGTAATGTGCCAATGGGCTACAAAGCTCTTTCTTGTGAATGAAGCCATTTCACAAGCTATTTTATGTTGCACCCATTGGCTTGATCCAGGTAACATGCGAAGGTTCGTGAACATACTGTTGCAAGCTTTTTTACAACAAGGTCTGAGATTTGTTGGGCACACCACTCCGGCAAAGAAGCACACCTCTTGCTAGTCGAGGCGCTATGTTTCACGACTATGGAGTACTTCAAAGAAGGGAGGATGAAATGGAAGCTTCAAGCAGTGGAGGTTAAAGTTTGGCTATTAGTCACAGAGTGTCAGAAAGTTATATTTGTTATTGCTTAAGTGAAGACCTCGAGTTCGGCTGAGACACTACGAGGAGGTTTTGTTCAGTGAGAAACAAATGCATTTATTATTTTTAATGATTTGTCGAGACCAGGAAGAGTGGTGCAATTTTAAACATTAGATTCGCTTGCACGTATTGGCGGATGGAATATTAAAGCATGTTCAATTGTCATTTTCAGTTTTCCCTGACGAAGGGCCTTAGAGGTCCGAAATGCATCGGATGTTAATAAACTGCTACTGATGAATCAGGCTGTAGTCGTGTTCTTGAAGAACGGTTCGGATGGCCCAGCAGGAGCATTAGAAACTTGGGAAATGGCGGTTCCTTGCATGCGGATCAGAATTATTTCAAGCAAAAAAGTGGATTATGAATCCAGTGCAAAATGCGTTGAAAAAACTTTGAAGTCATAAATATGATGAATTATTTTTGAAAATGTAATTCAAAAGGCTGTACCAATGGTTAGGGGAAGAAAGTTGTCCCAAATTGTTGTTGTGTACTACAGAGCAGCACCATTGTTAACTTCATCCTACCTACTCAAAATGCATGTATGATGAACGATGGCGCTTTCATCATTTGTACTTTCCACCTGGCAGAAAGCTTTCCATTGTTTTGGCTGGCCAATGTGAGTGAGTATAGAGGTCACCCAAGGACCCATTGCTTCTGGATGTGATAGATCACACAACTGAGCAGAATTAACCGATGAGGAAGGAGATGTGGTCTAGCGGTTGCGTTAACACCAACTATTACTTTAAAGCACTAACAGGAAGTGTCATACATGGTTTGTGCAAAAGACATGGTAACACAAAATTTAAAACTCTAGTTTTGAGACAGACACCTTTTTGCACATAGCAAATCAAAACAAATATTTTTGGCAGTCCTCTTGCACAAATTGTGTGATCCTCTGCATGTAAATTCACTTTCCATCATAATGGTTCATTTCATGCCAAATGGTAGTATATTTATAATGGCTACACACAAGCATTAATCAAAATATAAGTTAATATAATTAATGGTAACATCAATTATAGACAATTCTTCTACAAAAGTTAAACCCTACCTGCTGACAGAAACATAAAACTTTAACATAATAATTATTTCCACATTGTACATTACAGGTTGAATTCTTTATATATGCCTAAATAGGAATAGGTGCTACAATTCCCCACTTCAATTGTAATTATTGTATGGCCCTGAGAGGAATGAAAGGTTAAGCTGCTACTCCCAGAATTTGAATAAGTGATTTGCAGCTCCGATATGGGTTTGAAGTAACTAGGACATGTTTACACGAACACACATTACACAATAGAACTATTAGATGTGTCCAAAATTCACAATCTACTTTCATGTATTTGTGCAAATTTCTGCTAAAATTATGCAGTTACACAAAATTACATGTTATTTAGCGATGCCGCACAGTCTGAGGATGCTGTATTGCATGTCTAAAAACCGTTGGCAGAGCCAATAAGCCCCAAAGGCAAGACCTACTGGCTTTGCCAATGCTTGTTTTTGCTGATGTTGTTCCTTATCAGCAAGTAAGCATTTTGTTTGTTTTTCATTTTGCCAATGTGGAGCATCATCGGCAAAAACATTGGTAAAGCAAAATGTTAAGATAATGAATTAAAAAGGTGAGACATTTTGATGTTGCCAATGATTGTTAATATTTATATGCTGCCACTAGCTGAGCTACGTCAAATGGATTTTCATATATTAATTCTAGGGACGCCAAGTGAGAGCCTGAATTGAAGAAAAATATAGAAAATAGAATCTCGGACTGTTTAGTTCAAATTCGGTGATAGGTGCATAAGACTAATCATTCTTTTAACAAGATACAAGCAAAGGAAATGGTGGTAGTGTTCCCCTAAAGGAGGGAAAACGTCCGCACATAAAGTACTATTCTTCTCAGTGTAATTCTTTAAGGCGTATAGTTAAAAACGAGATAATTATTAAGTTGTCTGCAAACGGTGCTTTTGTGGCCTGATACACACCCACCACCAGGGATGTCAAATAAGGCATGAATGCCTAAATCACACGAAAAAAAGATAACAAGCCACTTCAGCACTCCTGTTTGTGTTCAATTAGTATATACCATAGAAAATCATCTGGCTATATTCAGAGTCCAAACCCGTTATATTGTCTAAAGTTAATCCATAATCCTAGTTTGTATAATGTCCGTATTTGTATTCATACAACTCCAAATTCAGAGATCCAAGTTAGGTTGTATTCCTCAAAAGATTCTTTTATTAAATACCAATAATTTTATAACAACTTCACAGCTCACACCGCCGACACGTGTTTCGTCTCACAGAGACATTTTCAAGGCAAAGAAAAGGAGATGTGCGGACGACTGATGCCAAGCGACCACGGTATTGCGGCGGGAATGTATCACCCGGTAGTGTCTCCTCACAATAGATAGAAAGGAAGGTTTTGTTAACCTATCCCCTATCAGTAAACAAATGGCTGTTATGTCAGTTCCTCTAATGTTCAATAGAGTTGCCGTTGGCGCAAAAGATCAAAGTTCAGTATATCGAATATATCCTGAACCTAACCGCCAATATCACTCAAAATGTACGCACCCGTATTTGTAGTTTAGTCAAACAGAGCTTGGCGGGTAGTCTCTCCTGGTAATACGAACGAATTTGTGGTAAACAAGACCCTGATAAGCCTCTAACAAGTCGAATGTCGGCCGACTCCGTAACTGTCGTCAAAACTGTTCCTTATGATGCCTGGAAACATATGCCTGAGGCTATGATGAACCTAAGGGAAGGCAAGGTACATGACTTTTTTAATTTAAACAAACCATAAATATTAATAGGGACTTGTTTTTGTAGGGTCCTTTTCAGCATAATTCCACTTGCTTCATCTTGCAGCACACGCTCTAGTAATACACTGGGTACCAGTCGTGCTTGGCGCCTTTTGCCCCCCAATTCTACACTCCTCAGTGTTGACCAGGTATGTATGTGCCACATTGCTAAACACTCATACCTGGTCGCAAAATCGCATAGGTCCTTGGCTTTGGAAATAATCACTAAATCATTCAGACTAGGAATAAAACACTCCGGCTCTGATTTATAGAAACACTACAAATGACTATTTTCAAAATGATTCACCCCCCCTCTCTGAGTCCTCTGCTCCCAGTCATCCAGCTGGAGTACAACAGGACTGTAGTCCGGGCCTCGTCTGTGAACACAACTGGTGGTTCATGCTTGGAAGAAGAGGCTTCCCGGGGACGGATGCCCCTGAAGCAGTGCTCCGGGGCCCAGGTCTGTGCACTATGCAGCTGCAGCCCGGCTCTCCCTGTGCATTCTGGGACTTGTAGTCCCGTTCGCCTCAGTACAGCTCCCCGGGGCTCTGCACAGACACAGACAACGCGTCATATCCGGGCCTCCCTCTCCGGGTTCACGCCGCAGATGGTGTAGCCAATCAGCAGTCTGGACTCCGTCGCTTCCGGGTCACGGGCGGCAGAGCAGCCACAGGGACACTTCTGACGGGGCCCGTCACTGCACCGGAAGTGCTTCAGAGGATCTTCAAGGAGACCGGAAGCAAATCCGCAAGACACCCGGACAGATCATGGCGCCGCTGCCCGGTGAGGGGAGGAGGGTTGAGGGGGCTGAGAGTCTGGACAGAGTAGACAATGAGAGGGCAGGGAGGGAGGACAAGGGCAGGGCGACAAATTGTAAAAAAAAAAAAAACAAGCATTGGCAGTGCCACGAGCTCTGGCTTTAAAGGAGTGGGGCATAGTAATGTAAAGCATTGCAAGTAGACAGTGTGAGGCTGGACAGGTATTGATGTGGAAACAGAACTGTGGAATAATAATGCTGCAGGCCTCAAGGTGAGGCGAAAGTTACACTGGCAAGCCTGAGAAAAAGAACAGAACGTACCTAGTGATCCAGGACACTTGATTAGCATCATAATGTCCTGTTTGTGCCGCTGAAATGTCAAGCTCAAGCATCTGTATAAATAAACAAGGGCTCCGCCATGACGCCGATTTTCTGTTTTTCTGCCGTCCCACTTGGACGGCCTCGGCCTGCTGGCGTAAAAGGTTTAATATCTTCTTTATGGGGCCATCTGTTTCGCCCCAATAACAAACTTTTTACGCCAGAAGTAAGTCAGGGCAGCCAGTCCAAGTGGGACGGCCCTAAAAAAGAAAAGAGTACGTCACTGTAAGCTCTTTTCCAATGGCTGGCCGCCGTTTAGCATGAACGGTGAAGCCAGCCAATGGAAAAGAGGGGCGGGGCTTAAACTCTGCTAGTGAAAGCTACCCAAAAACATAAAATCTCGCCAGCGAGACTACGCATGTGCTCAGCCTATGCTAGCAGAGACCTTCAAAATCTGCGTTATCACTCTAGGAATTATTTAGGGAATACATAAAACATGAATGCATGAGTTCAGCACAACCAAGTATCAATTAAAATGTTCTCACCACACTACTGTCAGCCTTTGTTACTGCAACTTGAGTGCAAGGGGGACTTCAATCCGTGACGACCTATGCCAGGTCTGGTGGCCATGAGGCACAATTCATGCCAATCACAGCTCGAGTACTGCATGAGGACAGAAGAGAAAGTACAAGATATTTTATATGAAGGAGAAGTAACCACTGGAAAAGTAAAAGGTTACTTACCTGTGACCACTGACTTGCAGAGTGTTAGGTTTAATTACATGTGATGTGTACAACGCTGCCTTCCAGTGCTGGATCTAGAATATTACAATCTATTTTTGTATTTGAAGCCTTTTACTTTAAGGTAAAGTGACAGAAAGGCGCAATACGGTGGAGCTAGGAAACAGATGCCACTGTTACGTAATTAGAAATCATACTGATCTATATCATTGCTTGGTACTAGATACTAACTAATAAAGTCTCACATTTTAGAAAAACGCCCTGAAGTACACTTGCGCAAGATCATGGGTAGTAAAAACATAACACTATTTTTCAATTAACTCACATGACTTTATAACTGCAAAACTATAAGTGGTTAGATGACTACAATAGGAAAAATATGTTCTCAGGTCAAATAGGACAAAAACAAGGTCAAGACCGGTTTACCAATAATCAATCATTAAGGTGGCCAGAAAAATGAATGGACAAATCTGCTAAAAACCAATCTATACCAATACCTCAATTCTAGAATTTAGATCAGCTGCTATAGCTAATGTATTATTACGTCTCACGAGGATGAGCTAGGACAAGCAAATGAGTGACTTCACCCTGCAGATGAGTGACAAACGGGTGAGCTAATATAGCAGTCCTCGCAAATTTGCTGGCCAACTGGATCCTTTGATTATGCATAAACCAACATTTCCTCTCTACAAGGGTCCGTGCCCTGAAATTCACCCTGCAAAGTCCCATATCTGACACGCAACTCATTATGTAATATTCAAAGTTGATATAATAAAATTCTGAGGATGATTTCCTCTAGCCTAAAGACACCCGCATGAAGAGAAAACTGACTGCTATTTATCTTACAATCTTACAATTGGCAAGATGCCTCTTTGCTAGAACAACATGGAAGCCATTTGCGGATTTTGAGTCCATTTAAACAGAACACTTTTTTTGGGAACACTCCGATACGCTTTAGACAAATCCAGCAGGAAAAAAATAAACAGTCAAAGGTAGCATCTTTTTACCTTCCTACACAGTGTGAAATAATCCTCAGTTAAATGAAATGATTAATGTGCTACAGCAGTGGATCTTAACCTATGATCACGAGACCCCTGGGGGTTCACAAAGCCTACTGAGAGGGTCTGCACCTGTTTATAAAATAAAATATTACCTGATTAATGGTGTACATACAAAAAAAAAAGAAAAATCTACAACTGAAAATTTTAAAACGTCCTGTAAATGTGAAGGAATTTGAAATTGGACACGAAAAATTAAGTTGGTATACTCATATTAGTTTATGGGAGGAGTGCAAGTGAATTAAACACAATATAGCATGGATGATCTGCTGCCTCAAATCAATTTAGAAAACTCTGACCTTCCCATAAGAAATGTGTATGTTAGATTTGTGAGTTAAATAAAATATTTATTAATTTGTGCATTTGTAGGATGAATGTTTCTTTGCATAATTTTGTGCATTGTTTAACGGTTCAAATCCTCGACATTTCTTAGCACGGGGTGCTCGAATTTCCTATAATGATTCCGTTGGGCACTGAATTTCAGTACTGATTAAATAGGGGTCCACAGAAATCAAAAAGGATAAGAACCACTGCGCTTGGGTATTTGCAACAAGAACCTGAATTTCTCAAATGCTTCTTGTTCTCTATCTGTACACAGTTAACCTAGAAATAAGACTGCTGTAGAAAAATGACAAGGGCATGGTTGGTAGAGAGAGTTGGAACTCAACAAAAAATATCTTTTGCTAAGAATTACTCTGTTAATGGCTAGATTTATCTTCGACTTCCTTATAGCTGCAAGAAATATATGACTTACAACCGCTGCCTGGCAGTCTCTTTTTGCTACTGAAGACGCAAGAACTCTCAGAATCATTTAGCTTCTTACTAAGGGAGCTGTTTAGGGACCGGCACAAACAATGGGCACTAAAACTCTATGGCGCAAATAACACTTGTGCTAGTGTTTTTTGGGTTGTGCAACAGATTTAGAAATCAGTGGAAGAAAAGGGCAATAATATGTGCACAGCATGTTGGGTGTTCACTTTATGAATGTTATTTCTTCATTTTACAAGAATTGCACTTGCATTTACCACCAGCTAAGAGTGCAGTGCAAACGCAAGCTATGAGCAATACCACATTGCACCCAGCTGTAAACTGCCACTTGTACGTGCACCAGTTTTACAGCCAGATTCTAAACGAGACCATAACTGCCATGTCTTGTATTGGCATGGGTAGCACGACTCTCAATACAGCCAAGATCCCAGGGAATTATGTTAATTTCGAACATGGAACAAAACACATGGGGTTAAAAGTCGACTCAATAGCCTTTATTAAGGTGGTATCAATATGCTCTTTGACCCCGGTCAGGCACCGGGATATGTTTGGAACAACTGACACATGTTGGAAGGGATACCAGACAAGGGTTTCTATGACTTATATTTGGGTCTTGGCCCAAGGCCCATAAATTCTGTGTGGTCCTGGTGAATCTCATAAAAGAAATCATTTATTTCCCTCCCGCTGGACACTGAGGTGCTCCTGTGAGGTTATCTGGGGAGGATAGGATATGCTCAATGTGCTCACCTATGGGATGCCTCCTTACCCAATATCTCCTAGCAGGAATACCAACTATGGCCCATTACTGGAAGCAGTAGACTCCTGCACTTCTGGGTTTGTGGTGGACACAGGTCTGGCATATCTACTTGATTGAAAGATTGACTGAAGTACAAGGCAACAAAATGATGAAATAAGAATATGCAAAACACAGAACTCTCTAGCTCCTCCTTAGTCAGAAATCTGATACACAATGCTATTACAGAACCTGAGCCTAAGCGCTACGGTTTCTTCAATGCTGGTGTCTACAAAAATAACAATTTGATGAATACTTTTCACAAGCCTCAGGCCTCCAGTCTAGGTACAGAGTCTGTGCTTTAATCAGTCAAAAGAACACACCTATTTTAAGCCTTTATCTTACAACTACTTGAGAGCTACCAGGTTCGGTTGTTACACCTCAAAGGTACCAGAAATAGAAATAATGTTGTCAGTGCTGACTAAGGTATTTGCTACTGTGCAAAGTGTTTAGGAGTTTTTGCAAAGTTTCAATATGTTCTTTATTAAACGTCTTCTGACCCAAATACAAACATGCCTCCCAAAAACATGGATGTTCCCGCCCCCTAAAGCTGACAAGCAAACCATCCCTCAACTAGGTGTTGCAAGTACAGTATCTGGTATTCGATGGAGGGGATACGAGTCAAGGGACAGCACTAGACCGAACGATTTCTATTGGGTAACTAAGGGTGGTTTTGGAGCCCGTCCACCACAATACCTTCAAGGGGGATAAGGTATTTAAATAGCTGTTTAAACTTTCAGACAGAGTCGCAGATGGATTTTTTTTTACCGCAAAGGGCAACTACAGGTCCAGGGGCTCTGACTCTCACATCCAACACAAAGCTGGAGATAAGAGGTGTGGAGCTCAAGCGTTAAAATATTGGGAACTGTTTCATGGATTTACACACAGTCAATGGTTACTGAATCAGGGCAGTAGATGGAACAAAGGTGTGGTAGGTTTTGAGATTACTGGGGTCAACTCCAGGCTCACTTATTCTTCCCTGAAGCAAAGTTGGGAGTCAGGGGCAAAATAAGCTTACCAACCATGACGAGACAAACAACTCTTCTTCTGGGCCAGAAGTAAGGAAGAGAGATGTTCTTCATTTTTCCATCTTGCTTAGTAGCGGAATGACTCTACGTCTTGGAGCGGCAAGCCCTGACGATGGCTCCAACAGGTCATCACAGGCATCTGGCTGACAAATCTAAACAGTTCATGGTGTCTTGATGCTGCTGTCAATAAGCCTCGTGCACTCTTCAGCACTGTGAACTATTTTCTTTCCCCAAGGCCTATGCAAAATTATTTTACACCATCTGCTCACCTGTACGAGGAGCTCGCGGATTTATTTTCCATCAAAATAATTTATGGCCAGTTCCCCATTCAGTGTATGTCTGAAGTTACCTCTGATAGGGTGCTTTCCACTGACCCAGTGCTGAAGTGCTGAGGGACTTTGAATCTATCTCACTTGACGAATCGTCTATATTGCTGGCTAATGGTAAGTCCGGCTTGCCCCAGGACTGTAGCCCTCCTGATATTCTGAAGTCAGTTTTGCGAGTGGCAACCCCATTCTTAATTGCTGAACACCTCCCTGGATTCAGCTACTGTCCCGAAGAGGTGGAAACAGGCCACCCTGCTACCTCTGCTAAAAATGTTTTTTTAATGAATATCCTAAGTCACGCTGCAATTTTAGACCAATCTCCCTTCTTCCTGCAGCAGTCAAGATGTTGAAGAAGGCTGTCAATAAACAACAATGCCTGTTCCTGTTGCCTGTTCCTAACTCATCAATGACACTCAGTCTGGGTTTTGGCCAGAGTATAGCACTGAATCCGCCCTTCTGGAGGTTTCAGGATTTAACAAGCTCAACATTGATCAGGGTGCTTCAACTATGGTTGTTCTCTTAGATTTGTTCTCAGCATTTGACTGGGTGTCGCACCTCATCCTGTTAAACAAACTGGTGAAGACTGGAATACAACGGAACGCACTGTCCTGCCTTAAATCCTACTTGGAGGATAGATCTCAGGCAGTGTTTCTTGCTCCCTTTATTTCAGACTCCCAAGTATGGCGTGCCTCAGGGCTCAGCCTTGAGCCCCAATCTTTTTTTATGTCTATTTGTAGCCCCTGGCTAAGTTGGTTGAATCCTGGGGTCTAAAGGTGATTTCGTACGCTGATGACACTCAGCTTCTTCTGTACTTCCAGGACGAGGCTTCTGATGCCTGAATTACTTCAATAACTGCTTAAAAGCAGTAGGCGAATGAAAAGTGGCTTCACACTCCATTCCGTTCAAATGGAAATCCTATTTTTCAGCACAAGCAAGATCCTTGACTCTCTCGACATGTGGCTGTTGGAGTTGAAGATACCTCCCACTCCCTCTTCCTATGTAAGAAATCAGGGTGTTAAATTCGATTCAGCTTTGTCTTTTGAACTCCAGGGCAAAGCGGTCTTGGCTAGCTGCTTGATACTTAAAGTCCCTGAGAAGGATGTTGCATATGGTTCCTCTGGAGTCCCGAAAGACCATTGTCCATGCCCAAGTTACCTCGAAATTGTACTACGCCAACAGTATTTATCTGGGCATGCCAGTTTAGCTACTGCAATTGTTGCAGATTATCTCAAATGCAGCTGTGCACCTTATTCTTAAGATCCCTCTACGCCTGTTGGTTTCTGCTCATCTCCGCCATCTGCACAGGCTTCCCTAATCAGTTGCATCAAATTTAAGGTTTTAATCTTTGCTTACAGAGATTAGGAACATAAGGGACCTCTGTGTTTGAGATGTAAACTTAAGACCTGCTGTAAGGGTATGATCCCTGAGATCTAACTCACTGAAGCTCCTGCATGTCTTGAGGATCCATAAGACTAGGAGCAGTGGGTGTTCCTTTACTTTTCTTACGGCAACACTTTGAAATTCACTTACAACAACTCTTTGTTGTGCACCTTCAGAAACGTTATTTAGGAAAGGTCTGAAGACACATCTGTTTGATGCTTAGGCCGATGCACAAGTCTGCTAGCCAGTTTATTTTGGTGGACCTGTTGCTAGCGCCAGGAATCTCCTTTGGGAGTAGCCACAAGCTTTGAAAATGCCATTGTATTTTATTGTAAACTCCTTCATACTGCTAGGCTGTCATCTCCAGGGTGCTGGCCAATGATCCCTCTCAAAGCAGGCCGGGCATACCTTCTTGCAAGGAACTTTCAACAGAGTTTCTATAGAGTTGGTGTTGTTATTTGACAGACACATTTCTGGTTCATCCTTAGAAGAATCTCAATCATGATAAAGCAGAGACTTTGCCTTCAGGTGTTAAATACTGCTACCACACTAGTAATTACCTGCGCCCTTTACATTTGACATCAGAGCAGAACATCCTCTCTGCTTGGGCTGTGCTTGCCAGGATTATGCGAGTGAGGTACTAGTCTTAACTTAGCTTTCATGTTTACTTCTGGCAAAGGATGAGTCATTGAGGCCTCAGTGGGTTCTATCCTTCCAGCAGTTATTAACTGTTATGATGTCAACTGCCCTCACTATGACATAGCACATGGAGTATGGCTTGTGACATGTTTTACCCTCGGAAATCTGTAAAAGAATGTAATCCTGGGTATTGTACTGTCGGAGCCACCCGGCCCGTCCAGACACGCACGCACGCACGCATACAGCCCGGGGGCGGAGTAGCCCTCGGGTATAAATAAACGGGCGTAAGACCGCACGTGGTCTTTGCCCCTAACCAGCAGGCAGTCTCTGTGTCCCTTATTGCACAGCAGTGAGTTAGGCCCCACTACGAGGCCTAGGTTGACATTGCCCCTCAGCAGACACCACATTGGCGACGAGGCGGGTCCCCACCCACGCCTCGCCACACCGCTGTACCTGCTGCCGCCCCACGGGGCTGCCAGGGCCGCGCTCGCGCAGCCTGCGCTGGAGCCAGCGGCCGCCGCCATCGTCCTTGGTGGGTGCCACCCCGTGTGGGAGCTCGCTCCGTCCCCGTGGAGCCCGGAGTGTTTTCGCGCCTGTCGCGGCGCAGGAGGTGAGACGCGTGTTCAGAGGGGTGCAGCGCCTGGGGGCTGGAGCACACGGCTGGGCCCCGCGACGTTCGCTGTCCTGCGCTGCACCAGGCATACCACCGCAGGGGAGGGGAAGCGCGCCGCTCCTATCGGAGGGACTGGCTCGGCCCTCACCGCGCCCCCTGCCGACTCTCACGCATCTCGCGGAGGCGGAAAACGGAGGAAGCCCAGTGATTGCTCACGCATCTCGCGGAGCACGGAGCTCAACTGCCCCGAGTCTGGGGAGGCCCGGATTGCCTTTACGCCCTGCTGATAGGCGGCCAGCTGCAGACTGTGTTCACACCCCAGGAAGATCAGGAGGCTCGCCAGGGGGGAGGATCTGCTGCTACCCTGCTCACGCTTCCTGCTGTGCCATCTGCAATTGCTGGCCAGAAGCATTTGCGGACCTCAGACCTGACCTACCCAAGGAATGAGTGTGCAAGTCTCCGGAGGGGCGGCGGCCGCAGGGCCCGCCCCGCGGGTCCCTACCCCGCCACCAGGGCCACTACCCAACGCAGGACAGGTGCAAGGCGGTCTACCACTCCAGAACCCTGCCCCGAATGTCGCGCCTGCGGCGCCAGGCCATGCCATGGCGGCACCGATCCCGCCATTTAGCGAGTTGGCAGAACCCTCCACAGCAGCGGCGCGTTGGCGCTTATGGTTGGGTCGCCTGGAACACTACTTCGTCGGCGCAAGAGAGACCGACGACAAAGTTAAACGCTCGCTCCTGCTATGCTACGGCGGAGACGAGCTATACGAACTCTTCGAGACCCTGCCGAACAGAGGCGATGGCGATGACTACAATGCGGCCGTCACGGCCCTTAACCACCACTTTGACCCCCGTGTGAACCCGGATTTTGAATGGTTCAAACTGCGCCAGGCCCGTCAGGCTGAAGGGGAGCCGATCGATGCCTTCTATGCTCGGCTACGCAAACTGGCCACGGCGTGCGAGTTGCCGGATCGGACGCTGGAGATCAGGGCGCAACTGATCCAAGGATGCAGGTCTGTCCAGCTGCGACGGCTGATTTTGCGCCAGCCCCGGATCAGCTTGGATGAAATCTTGGTACTGGCCAGGTCCCATGAGCTCTCCAACGCGCGGGCAGAGGCGATGCAGGCCGCGCTCGACGGCCCGGTGGTCCCGGCGAAACAGGTGTCGGTTAAAGAGGAGCACGTGGATGTGGTGCGCAGACGTGCCCCGCCTTCAGCGCCGCGGAACCAGGCCTCAGCCGCCCCCCGGTCGGCGTGTGGAAACTGCGGGATGGAACATCCCCCGAACGGAAGGTGCTTTGCACGGGGCAAGTCGTGTTCCAATTGCGGAAAGTTGAACCATTTTGCGAAGGTGTGCCGCAGCAGCCGCCGAGCTGGCTCCGGCGGACGGAACATCACGCAGGCCGTGCGTCAAGTCTCCCTGGAAGACCCGGGCCCATGCGCGGACGCGCATCAGACGGCCTTCCGGCTGGACGAAGAGGACGATGACGATGTCTTTTTCGTCTCCTTTGTGGGGAGAGATGGATCCAGAAGAAGGCCACCACCAATGTGCGAAGTTGATATCGCAGGGTCCCGGGTAAAGGCGCTGATCGACACAGGAGCGTCGGTAAATGTCATGGACAGCACCCAATATGAACAGCTTGATCCTCGTCCGCCGCTGCTGCCTTCGAGAGCGAGGATTTATACATATGACAGTGACGAGCCGTTACCACTGAGAGGAGTGATCGATGTGGAGGTATCATGCAACGACCAAAAGGTGACCACCAAGTTCCACGTCACGGGGGGCAGAAGAGGCACGCTGCTAAGTTGCCACACAGCGGAGGATCTCCAACTTGTGTTCTTCGCCAACCAAGTGCACGAGAGACACGCCGATGCCCTGTTGAGGGACTTTCCGACACTATTCCAAGGACTGGGTCGACTTAAAGGAAAGGTCTTCAGACTACACATCGACCCCACCGTCAAACCAACTGCACTCAGACATCGGAGGGTGCCGTTTCACCTGCGGCCGCAGGTGGAGGACGAACTGATCAAACTTGAGAAACTAGGGGTGATTGAAAAAGTGTCGGGCCCTACCCCCTGGGTGTCACCTCTGGTGGTCGCACCGAAGCCAAAACAGCCGGGCGCCATCAGGCTGTGTGTGGACATGCGCCTCCCGAATTTGGCCATCAAACGGGAGCGGCACCTAACGCCAACGATGGATGACATTGTGGCCGACTTAAATGGGGCCAAATGGTTTTCAAAGTTGGACCTTAATGCAGGCTACCACCAGCTTGAGCTCCATCAAGACAGTCGCAACATCACGACTTTCTCGACCCATGTTGGCTTACGCAGATTCAAGCGCCTAAGTTTCGGGGTGTCCTCTGCAGCGGAGGTCTTTCAAAATGCGATTAGAGAGACACTGTCGGGGCTGACAGGCGTCATTAACCTAAGCGACGACATTTTGGTCTTCTCAAAAACCCTAGAAGAGCACCACGGACACCTGCGAGCTGCACTTCAACGCCTTGCGGATCACGGATTGACCCTGCACAGGGAGAAATGTTCTTTCTACAACGAATCAGTCGAATTCTTTGGATACATCTTCTCGCGTGAGGGACTGCGAGTGGACCCCAAAAAGGCAGAGGCCATCCGGTCAGCACCCAAACCAACATCTGCAACGGAAGTCCGCAGTTTCTTAGGGATGGCCACTTACTGTGGCCGTTTCATCCCTAATCTGGCGTCCCTTTCGGAACCACTGAGAGTACTTACCAAGTCAGGCAGGCCATGGACATGGTCGAGGAAGGAAGACGAGGCCTTTCGGGCGGTGAAGGAGGCCCTAGTGGATGACAAGGTCATGGCATACTTCAGACCGCATCGCCAAACTGAAGTCGTGGTGGACGCCAGCCCGGTGGGGTTGGGGGCAGTCCTACTACAAAAGGCGGAAGATCACACGTGGGTCCCCACAGCCTACGCAAGCAGGGCACTGACTGCTACAGAGATGCGCTACGCACAGATCGAACGCGAAGCACTGGCCATCAAGTGGGCGTGCCAGTACTTCCATCTCTATTTGTTTGGCCACGAATTCACCGTGGTCACCGACCACAAGCCGTTGGTTCCGCTGTTCGCGGGGACCGCCAGGCTCGCGCCTCCCAGGATTGAGAGGTGGGCTGTCCAACTCCAAACGTACCGTTTCAAGGTCATCTTCCGGCCAGGAGTCAACAACCCGGCAGATTTCCTGTCCCGTCACCCGTGTCAGGAATCTGCGAGACGGGAACACGAGGACCTCGAGGAAGTGGAGGAATTTGTGAAGGTTCTGTCGCAGGAAGCCTGCCCCAAAGCGCTCTCTCTGGAAGAAATCGGGGCCGCCACTGACAGAGATGAATGCCTGCGGAAGGTGAAGCACACCCTAGAGGACAGGAGTTGGAAAACCTTTCTACAGGGAGCTGGAGCCCTCACGACCGAGGAGCAGACTTTTCGCCAACACATGTGGCGAGCGCAAAGCGAGCTGAGCACAGGACCCCATGGCGTGGTTCTGCGCGGTGACACGATTGTCATTCCCACCAGTCTGCAGAAGGAAGTAGTTCGACTAGCTCATCAAGGGCATCAAGGCGTAGCAAAGACAAAGGCTCGGCTGAGGGGGAGAGTATGGTTCCCGGGAATGGACAACGCGGTGGAGCAGGAAATCCGGAACTGCCACTCTTGCGTCATCACGGGCAGGGAGCCTACTCCACACCCTATCATCACTGAAGAACTATGTGACACCCCGTGGTCCAAAATAAGCATTGATTTTGGATCCTTCCCGGATGGGCGACAAGCCATGGTGCTGATAGACTCGTGCTCAAGGTTCCCTGTGGTGGAAGTGCTCCCGTCCACGGCATTCAGTCATGTGAAACCCGCTCTGGATCGGGTTTTCGCCATGTTTGGGTATCCCGATGAAGTACGCTCTGACAATGGGCCGCCGTTCCAAGGCGCCGAGTTCCAGATGTATCTGGCAAGGAGAGGAATCCGGCACAGGAAGATCACCCCGCAATGGCCGCAGGCAAACGGAGAGGTGGAGCGGTTTATGCGGACCATGAATCGGGCGCTCCGGATTGGCGTGGAGAAAAGTGAAGTGCCGGAAGAATGTCTGTCACAGTTTTTGAATGCATATCGGCTAACACCCCACTGCACTACCAAGTGCGCCCCTGCACACGTCATGTTTAAGAGACCACCACGAGACTGTATACCCGTGAGCCCAGCATGGCAGGCACCCGAGTTAGACCACGAGGAGGCCCAAGACCGGCGAAGAAAGACGAATGAAAGAGTGAGTCGAGCGCGGGGAGCAGGAGTCAGACCACTCGCAGTTGGTGATCAGGTAGTCCTCAAGACTCGTCACCCCCAGTGGAAATACCAAACCGCGTTCGAGCCGGAGATATGGGAAGTCGTGAACATTCACGGTACCATGGTGTCCGCATCACGAGGAACCCGAGTTGTAACAAGAAACATATCCTGGTTCAAGAGAGTGACTCCCAACGAAACCACGCCCGAGCAAAGGTGGGAAGGTTGGGAGAGTGGAGAAGACCCGCTGGTCACTGCGGAGGAAGCCCAGGTGCCCCGAGAGAGAGGGCCGGAGCTAAGTCAAGGAAGTGCAGGTGGAATCACCGTACCCCCAACAATGGAGAACGTCGCTACAAGAGAATCTGAGGAGCCAAGGGCCGGCTTACAACGAAGCCAACGGTACAACCTGAGACCAAACCCAAACCCCAGTCAAAGACTCAGGGACTATGCCTGGAGAGTACGCTGTGGAAAAGACTCTGAGTGAGGCTGGACTGAACATCTGTGAGTTTGGAGGGATGTACTGTCGGAGCCACCCGGCCCGTCCAGACACGCACGCACGCACGCATACAGCCCGGGGGCGGAGTAGCCCTCGGGTATAAATAAACGGGCGTAAGACCGCACGTGGTCTTTGCCCCTAACCAGCAGGCAGTCTCTGTGTCCCTTATTGCACAGCAGTGAGTTAGGCCCCACTACGAGGCCTAGGTTGACATTGCCCCTCAGCAGACACCACAGGTATCATGCATGCAGAATGCACTACTCGCAGTGTTTTCGTTTATTTTATTTTGTATTCATAAGAAGCATTCTTTATTTATTTGTCCTTGTTATTTATACAAAACGGATGTTTGGCAGTCTTAGAACTGCAACAGGCGCTCCCAAACACGTTGCACAAACTCAGAACTTGTTTTGGAGCACTCGAGGCAACTGTCACCAGCACTAGTAAACTGCCGTCGGTTCAGCTGCTACGCGTGCTTCAAAACACGTGAGCAGAGAACTATAAAAGAGAGAGAAGCAATGCCTAGCCTCTCAGCAGATTGTTCACTTGCCTGTGCTCTTGCGTCTCAGCTGCAAGATTTTCGGACGTCTGCTTTTCCGGCTGCAGCGGGTCCTGTCTTCATTCTCCGTTCATACTGCTCCAGGCGACCTGCAGTTTCCGGTAACTGCCTGACTTCCGGAGGAGTTTCTTCTTCCGATCTCGGCTCTCCCAGCTTCCGGTTCCTGCATTAGCAATGCAGTAGCAATGCAGACTGTTCATTTGCCTGTGCTCTTGCGTCTCAGCTGCAAGATTTTCGGACGTCTGCTTTTCCAGTGTACTATCAATAGACCCACCCCATCTGTCTTTACACCCCCCGCGTTTCCACGCATGCGCAAATTAATGCGCATGCGTGGAAACCCCATGTCTTGGCTGCGTGTATTTTTAAGCTCCCCACTCTCCTGGCCGTTTAGTGCGCATGCGTGTGATTGCACGCATGCGTTTTCAAGATCCAGCGGCGAACACTACTCCTGCTTGAGCAGCGTAACCACAACTGCCAGGGTTTCAAGTTGCTGTGCGTGACATTTTTATCATTTAAGTGTCATTATCAATCCTCATGTTTTAAAAAATGAGCAACAGGTTAATGAAATAGTAAATAAGGTCGTATTGAACACCGACCCCATGTCCCATTCAAGCTTTTCTCACTGCGTTATAAACAAGCCACAGTTGAAACTTCAGGTATATTTAAAATGTTCTCTCATTGCAGAAACGCAATTATTCCCCAGGATACCTGCTAGGTTACTGTGTCCTGTATAATGGTCCAGTTTGTTGAACATTGTGTTAGTTATTACTTTAAATACGTTAGTTTTTAAGCTGCCCATAGATGATAAGGCATCCATCAAAAAGTATGTCTTTCTTTTAAAATTAATCGATAGCTCTCCAGGCCACCAACTGGTTCTTTTGGATTGGAGGCATTCTTATCTCAAAAAAAAAGTTCCACTGGTGTCATGGAAAACGACCAACCACACCAAACAACAGCTAATTCTAGCCAACTACTGACCAAAATCTCTCCTTCCTGCCTTTTCTACAGTGCTGGAAAAAACATGCCAATTCCATCATCTCAGACTACCTTGAAAATAACAAACTGCTGCATTCCAGTCAGTCTGGTTTCAGAACTAGCTGCAGCACAGAAACAGCACTGCTGGAGGTTACTGAGCACATTAAAGAGAAGGTGAGTTACGGAGGAAGGGCTGTCTTGTTTATGTTGGATCTGTCATCAGCCTTCAATATTGTCCCCCTGACAGACTACTAAAGAGGCTACAGAGCATTAGAATTGGTAGTATGGCTCTAAAGCGCCTAACTTCATTTCTGGATAATAGAAGCCAGGAAGTGTGGATTCCTCTGTGCACTTCCGCCATCCAGAATCTGACGGTGGGGGTCCCACAGGGCTCAGCTTTGAGCCCTACACTTTTTAATGTCTTTATCCATGAAACCCCAAATTCAAGCAGTAGTAGGCACTTGTTTTAGGCTGCTACAAACCCTGAGGACATTTCTACCCCTTTTGTCATCTGACATAAGGAAAATAGTGATCCAAGCCTTAATCACCTCAAGACTTAATTATGGAAATGTCCTATACTAGGGTCTGCCGGACTATATTCTGAACTGCCTGCAAGTGGTTCAAAATGCAGCGGCGAGACAAATGCTTAATCTGGCTCCCCGAACCCATATGTCCCAACATCTCAGGGCTCTACACTGGCTGCCAGTAACAAAAGAGGATCACATTTAAGACACTGGTCATGGTACCTAAAGCCCTATATGGCAACGGAGCCAGTTACATCAGGAAAATAATATTGTTCTACACCCCTTCCAGAACTCTGTGGTGGTCATCTGGCTATCATTCCCAGGGTCTGCCAGGTCAGAATCTAGGTTACTGTGTCCTGTATAATGGTCCAGTTTGTTGAACATTGTGTTAGTTATTACTTTAAATACGTTAGTTTTTAAGCTGCCCATAGATGATAAGGCATCCATCAAAAAGTATGGCTTTCTTTTAAAATTAATCGATAGCTCTCCAGGCCACCAACTGGCTCTTTTGGATTGGAGGCATTCTTATCTCAGAAAAAAAGTTCCACTGGTGTCATGGAAAACGACTTACCACACCAAACAACAGCTAATTCTAGCCAACTACTGACCAAAATCTCTCCTTCCTGCCTTTTCTACAGTGCTGGAAAAAACATGCCAATTCCATCATCTCAGACTACCTTGAAAATAACAAACTGCTGCATTCCAGTCAGTCTGGTTTCAGAACTAGCTGCAGCACAGAAACAGCACTGCTGGAGGTTACTGAGCACATTAAAGAGAAGGTGAATTACGGAGGAAGGGCTGTCTTGTTTATGTTGGATCTGTCAATGTAGTGTTGCGGACAGTTGGGGTGTACCACTGCCGCACACGCCCCCTCCCACTACTACTAGGTGTTATACCCCTGGAGCGTAAAGGGGCGTTGGTTTGTTCCAAGCGTGTACGTGAGTACGCGAGTTATGCAATAAAGGCCCGGGGCTCCGGGCGTGGCCAAGTTAGTTTGCCGCCACCAACTACACCACACGTGTCCTGCGTCTTGTCTATCTAGGCCCCAGACTAGGACACTACACTGGCGACGAGGTGGTCCACGATCCACCACACCACGTGCCCTGCTGCACCACGACGCCGCACTGACCTGTTCACAGCGTTCTGCCCTGCGCTCCCGAGCGCCGACGGCCTGCTGTGGCCTGACTCGCACCGCTCCCCGGTGCCCAGTGACGTCTATAGCCCGCCTCCAGTCTCCCCATCGGCGGTGTCCCGGCCATCATGGCCACTGTGCCGCATCTCGAGCCGTTTGCGGTCACAGGCCCCCCCCCTCGCAAGCTACCCGTTGGAAAAAGTGGGTGGAGGGGCTGGAAAACTATTTCATTGCTGCTGACACTGCTGTGGGGCGCTGCCGCGCCATGCTGTTGCATTTGGGAGGTGAAGCTATCTACGACATCTCCAAGGACATCACAGAAGGCGACCCGCCACACACCTACGCCACCCTCCGCGACGCCATCACCAGGTATTTTGAGCCGTTTGCCAGCGCGGACTATGAACGCTTTCTGCTGCGCCAAGCGCGCCAACTCCCTGAGGAGTCCGTCGACGTTTTCTACGCTCGACTCAAGAAACTAGCCAGCACGTGCACCCTCCCCGATGCGGAGGATGAAATTTGCGCCCAATTCATACAGGGATGCGCCTCACTAAAGCTACGGGAGAGAGTGCTTAAATCAGATGCGATGTCCATGCGCGACATCCTGGCCCTAGGGCAGTCCAAAGAACTTTCCAAAGCCCGTGCCGCCCATATGGAGCCGAAATCATTGGTCACAGTCAAGACAGAACCCGTATGTGCCATCAACTGGCACCCAACGAACAACCGAGCGAAGACCCCCAAGAAAGGGCGCCCGAAACAAGGACAATCCACCCACGACCAGGCCTGCATATGGTGCGGAGGCCCCACCCCCCACAAAGGTGCCTGCCCGGCGCAAGGCAAAATCTGCAGCGCGTGTGGAAAAGCAAATCATTTTGCAAGTGTCTGTTCATCGTCCCAAAGGAAAAAGCAGAGTGGCCCACCCAGGAGGGTGCGACAGGTGGCACCACACCAGGACACGTCGACCAGCAGCGACATGGACGACGACGGGGATGATGCAGCGTCAGTCCACTTAGTGCGCATGCTCAATACACTGGCAGCAGCGTCTTCGACCGAACCGATGTGCTCCGTCCAAGTGCATTGCCAAGCGATCCAAGCCCTCATCGACACAGGCGCCACGATAAACCTCATGGCCGCCAGCGTATACCAAAGCCTCGAAGATGCCCCCGCACTCCACCCCACCAGAGTGCAAGTGTTTGCCTACGGAACCCGGCGCCCACTGCGCCTGTGCGGAGTGTTCCGGACGACTGTGTCCCACGATTCGACGCAATTACAAACGAAGATCTACGTGTCCCAGGAGGGATCAGGATTCCTTCTCGGTTGTAAGACCGCACGGGAGCTGGGACTCATACATTTTGCCCTAACAGTGCAAGCCTAAGGACTAGACCATCTGGTTGCGGAACATTCCTCGCTGTTCGAGGGCATCATGTGCCTACGTGGCCCCCCTGTCCGACTCCACATCGACCAGTCGGTTGCCCCAGTAGCCCTCCGGCACAGGCGGATCGCTTTCCACCTCCGGCCCAAGGTCGAAGCTGAGCTGAAGATGTTGGAACAAGCAGGCATCATCGAACGTGTCACAGGACCCACACCGTGGGTATCGCCCATAGTCGTGGCCAAAAAGCCGAAGCAACCCGACGCAGTAAGAATATGCGTAGATATGCGCATCCCCAACCTAGCAATCAAGAGAGAGCGCCACCTGACACCGACCATTGATGACATCATCGGGGAACTCGCAGGGTCCAAGTGGTTCTCCAAAATGGACCTGCGGTCCCTCTCCACCCAGACTCGCGCTCAATCACAACTTTCTCCACCCACGCAGGACTGTGGAGATATACCAGGTTAAACTTCGGCATCTCAAGCGCGGCGGAGGTTTTTCAAAATATCGTCCACAACGTCCTCCAAGGCCTTGACGGCGTGCTCAACGTGAGCGACGATATCCTAGTACACGCCCCAACCCTGGAAGAGCACATCAGACGAGTCCAAGCAGTGTTCAACCGGCTAAAAGAGAGAGGACTAACCCTCCACAAAGACAAATGCGAATTTCTACGCAGACACATCAGTTTTTTTGGATACAAATTCTCCGACCAAGGAGTAGGCCCGACCCGGAAAAAGTCAAAGATATACACAACGCTCCAGCCCCCACGTCTGTGACAGCCGTCTGTCCGGACATACTGCGGGCGCTTCATCAAAGACCTGTCAGATCTAACAGGGCCCCTCCGCGACCTAACCAAGTCGAACGCCACCTGGAAGTGGGGCCGGAGCAGCAGGAGTCGTTCATGAACACCAAAGCGGCCCTGTCGGCAGACACGACTTTAGCCTACTTCAATCCACAACACGAGTCCCAACTGTTAGTGGATGCCAGCCCCACGGGCCTTGGAGCGGTCCTGTTGCAGCGTCAGTCATGCGGAGAGTGGGCCCCAGTGGCCTACGCCAGCCGCACGCTGACACCCACCGAACAGCGCTACTCACAAATTGAACGAGAAGCAATCGCCATTCTATGGTGGTGCCGCCATTTCCATATCTACCTCTATGGACATCCTTTCTCAGTAATCACCGATCATAAGCCCCTGGTACCCCTTTTCCAAGGATCGTCATCTCGACCACCACCGAGAATCGAAAAGTGGGTGCTTCAGTTGCAGGAGTTCCAATTCACGGTGGAATACAGGCCTGGCACACGAAACCCAGCGGACTATCTTTCAAAACACGCCCGTCCAGTCACAGACGCAGAAGCAGCAGCCACGGAAGAGTACGTCCGGCTCATTGTCGAACGGTCGAAGCCGCGTCCAATGTCCCTGGAGGAGGTAGCGAGAGCCACCAAAGACGATGACTGCCTCCAGATCGCGATCCATGCCCTAAAATCCGGCGACTGGAAGGCACTGCAAAGCCTGGCGTCCTTCCGCACTCAAGACGCCCAAGCAGTCCTTAAGGCCCTGTACCAAGTCAAGAACGAATTATCAGTATCTACCGAAGGATGTCTCCTGAGAGGCCCACGCCTCGTGTTGCCCAGCAGCCTCACCCAGCAAGCCGCCCTGCTGGCACATGGATCACACCAAGGGATTGTCAAGTCAAAAAACAGACTCCGAAGCAAATTGTGGTTCCCTGGACTCGACAGAGCCGTCGAGGAAGTAGTTCACAGCTGTCGAGTATGCCTGGCGACCAGCCTACCAAATCCTCCAGCACCGGTGATCACCGAAGACGGACCAACATCCCCGTGGGTACGGGTAAGCGCAGACTTTGGTAGCCTCCCGGGAGGCAAGTACATGCTTGTCGTGGTGGACGACTTCTCCCGCTACCCCGAGGTAGAAATTGTAACATCGACAGCAGCAGTGGAGGTGATCCCGAAGTTCGAAAAGATCATCGCCACCCATGGGATTATGAAAGAAGTCCGCACAGACAATGGACCCCCGTTCAATGGCAGCGAGTTCACAGAATACCTGCAGAGCCACAGCATCAAACACAAACGGATAACACCAAGATGGCCGCAGGCGAACGGGGAGGTCGAAAGGCTAATGAGAACTTTGAATAAAGTCATTCAAATTGCAGTCGCCGATGGTCACGGTCTAGAGCTAGCAATCTACCAATTTCTCCGAGAATATCGCCAGACCCCACACTGCACCACCGGAATCGCCCCAAACCGCCTATCCTTTAACCGAGCCATTGTGGACACCCTCCCACACCATCCCAGGTGGGAGACGGCCCCAAATCCCGGCAACCGGTCCATGGAACAACGCACCAAAAACAACCAGGGAGCATCCCGAAGGCGGAGAGCCGCAGACAGCCCCATTCAAGTGGGTGACGCCGTTCTGGTGAAAGACCGCCATCCCGGCGGGAAGTTCCGCCTGCCGTTCGAACTGGACCCCTGGAGAGTTACCGAAGTGCACGGAACAATGGTCACAGCCGTCAGGAACGGAGAGGTGGTCACGAGAAATGTTTCGTTTTTCAAACAAGTACCTGAAAGAGGAGGAGACCTGGAACCGGACGACTGGCACCTAAATCACCCGGAACCGGACGTTTGGCACCAAAGCCCACCGCACAGACCATCGGAACCAACAGAGTCAAGCACCCCGGCACGACGATCCAAAGACGTCACCCCGAGCAATGGGGACCCAGCGGGACCGGCGGAAACCCCCAGCAGGGCCGGCACCAGCGAAGCAGAAGAACATTCCCCAGCCGCAGCCGAAGGCCGCAGCCAATCGAGGTACAATCTACGTCCCTGCCCCAAGCCTTCCCAGAGGTACCGAGACTTTGTGGCCCGGTGCTGGCGTTGAGATGATCTAGACGAGGGACCCCGCCGAGATCGAAGTAAGACTGTTAAATTTTGTGCTTTGGTATTTTGGATTTGTCAATTATTTCAGAGACTGCACCATAGACTGTCTAGCGAACTTTGGTGAACTTTGCAACCTGTATGGACAGCAGTCCCGCCCTTCGGAGACATGTGTGTGTTTTCTTTCTGCCATTTTTGTTTCATCCCTAGGTAAAGGAGGAATGTAGTGTTGCGGACAGTTGGGGTGTACCACTGCCGCACACGCCCCCTCCCACTACTACTAGGTGTTATACCCCTGGAGGGTAAAGGGGCGTTGGTTTGTTCCAAGCGTGTACGTGAGTACGCGAGTTATGCAATAAAAGGCCCGGGGCTCCGGGCGTGGCCAAGTTAGTTTGCCGCCACCAACTACACCACACGTGTCCTGCGTCTTGTCTATCTAGGCCCCAGACTAGGACACTACAGTCATCAGCCTTCGATATTGTCCCCCTGACAGACTACTAAAGATGCTACAGAGCATTAGAATTGGTAGTATGGCTCTAAAGCGCCTAACTTCATTTCTGGATAATAGAAGCCAGGAAGTGTGGATTCCTCTGTGCACTTCCGCCATCCAGAATCTGACGGTGGGGGTCCCACAGGGCTCAGCTTTGAGCCCTACACTTTTTAATGTCTTTATCCATGAAACCCCAAATTCAAGCAGTAGTAGGCACTTGTTTTAGGCTGCTACAAACCCTGAGGACATTTCTACCCCTTTTGTCATCTGACATAAGGAAAATAGTGATCCAGGCCCTAATCACCTCAAGACTTAATTATGGAAATGTCCTATACTAGGGTCTGCCGGACTATATTCTGAACTGCCTGCAAGTGGTTCAAAATGCAGTGGCGAGACAAATGCTTAATCTGGCTCCCCGAACCCATATGTCCCAACATCTCAGGGCTCTACACTGGCTGCCAGTAACAAAAGAGGATCAAATTTAAGACACTGGTCATGGTACCTAAAGCCCTATATGGCAACGGAGCCAGTTACATCAGGAAAATAATATTGTTCTACACCCCTTCCAGAACTCTGTGGTGGTCATCTGGCTATCATTCCCAGGGTCTGCCAGGTCAGAATCTAGGTTACTGTGTCCTATATAATGGTCCAGTTTGTTGAACATTGTGTTAGTTATTACTTTAAATACGTTAGTTTTTAAGCTGCCCATAGATGATAAGGCATCCATCAAAAAGTATGTCCTTCTTTTAAAATTAATCCATAGCTCTCCAGGCCACCAACTGGTTCTTTTGGATTGGAGGCATTCTTATCTCAAAAAAAAAGTTCCACTGGTGTCATGGAAAACGACTTACCACACCAAACAACAGCTAATTCTAGCCAACTACTGACCAAAATCTCTCCTTCCTGGCTTTTCTACAGTGCTGGAAAAAACATGCCAATTCCATCATCTCAGACTACCTTGAAAATAACAAACTGCTGCATTCCAGTCAGTCTGGTTTCAGAACTAGCTGCAGCACAGAAACAGCACTGCTGGAGGTTACTGAGCACATTAAAGAGAAGGTGAATTACGGAGGAAGGGCTGTCTTGTTTATGTTGGATCTGTCATCAGCCTTCGATATTGTCCCCCTGACAGACTACTAAAGAGGCTACAGAGCATTAGAATTGGTAGTATGGCTCTAAAGCGCCTAACTTCATTTCTGGATAATAGAAGCCAGGAAGTGTGGATTCCTCTGTGCACTTCCGCCATCCATAATCTGACGGTGGGGGTTCCACAGGGCTCAGCTTTGAGCCCTACACTTTTTAATGTCTTTATCCATGAAACCCCAAATTCAAGCAGTAGTAGGCACTTGGTTTAGGCTGCTACAAACCCTGAGGACATTTAAGGAAAATAGTGATCCAGGCCCTAATCACCTCAAAACTTAATTATGGAAATGTCCTATACTAGGGTCTGCCGGACTATATTCTGAACTGCCTGCAAGTGGTTCAAAATGCAGCGGCGAGACAAATGCTTAATCTGGCTCCCCGAACCCATATGTCCCAACATCTCAGGGCTCTACACTGGCTGCCAGTAACAAAAGAGGATCAAATTTAAGACACTGGTCATGGTACCTAAAGCCCTATATGGCAACGGAGCCAGTTACATCAGGAAAATAATATTGTTCTACACCCCTTCCAGAACTCTGTGGTGGTCATCTGGCTATCATTCCCAGGGTCTGCCAGGTCAGAATCTAGGTTACTGTGCCCTGTATAATGGTCCAGTTTGTTGAACATTGTGTTAGTTATTACTTTAAATACGTTAGTTTTTAAGCTGCCCATAGATGATAAGGCATCCATCAAAAAGTATGTCTTTCTTTTAAAATTAATCGATAGCTCTCCAGGCCACCAACTGGTTCTTTTGGATTGGAGGCATTCTTATCTCAAAAAAAAGTTCCACTGGTGTCATGGAAAACGACTTACCACACCAAACAACAGCTAATTCTAGCCAACTACTGACCAAAATCTCTCCTTTCTGCCTTTTCTACAGTGCTGGAAAAAACATGCCAATTCCATCATCTCAGACTACCTTGAAAATAACAAACTGCTGCATTCCAGTCAGTCTGGTTTCAGAACTAGCTGCAGCACAGAAACAGCACTGCTGGAGGTTACTGAGCACATTAAAGAGAAGGTGAATTACGGAGGGCGGGCTGTCTTGTTTATGTTGGATCTGTCATCAGCCTTCGATATTGTCCCCCTGACAGACTACTAAAGAGGCTACAGAGCATTAGAATTGGTAGTATGGCTCTAAAGCGCCTAACTTCATTTCTGGATAATAGAAGCCAGGAAGTGTGGATTCCTCTGTGCACTTCCGCCATCCAGAATCTGACGGTGGGGGTCCCACAGGGCTCAGCTTTGAGCCCTACACTTTTTAATGTCTTTATCCATGAAACCCCAAATTCAAGCAGTAGTAGGCACTTGTTTTAGGCTGCTACAAACCCTGAGGACGTTTCTACCCCTTTTGTCATCTGACATAAGGAAAATAGTGATCCAGGCCCTAATCACCTCAAGACTTAATTATGGAAATGTCCTATACTAGGGTCTGCCGGACTATATTCTGAACTGCCTGCAAGTGGTTCAAAATGCAGCGGCGAGACAAATGCTTAATCTGGCTCCCCGAACCCATATGTCCCAACATCTCAGGGCTCTACACTGGCTGCCAGTAACAAAAGAGGATCACATTTAAGACACTGGTCATGGTACCTAAAGCCCTATATGGCAACGGAGCCAGTTACATCAGGAAAATAATATTGTTCTACACCCCTTCCAGAACTCTGTGGTGGTCATCTGGCTATCATTCCCAGGGTCTGCCAGGTCAGAATCTAGGTTACTGTGTCCTGTATAATGGTCCAGTTTGTTGAACATTGTGTTAGTTATTACTTTAAATACGTTAGTTTTTAAGCTGCCCATAGATGATAAGGCATCCATCAAAAAGTATGTCTTTCTTTTAAAATTAATTGATAGCTCTCCAGGCCACCAACTGGTTCTTTTGGATTGGAGGCATTCTTATCTAAAAAAAAAGTTCCACTGGTGTCATGGAAAACGACTTACCACACCAAACAACAGCTAATTCTAGCCAACTACTGACCAAAATCTCTCCTTCCTGCCTTTTCTACAGTGCTGGAAAAAACATGCCCATTCCATCATCTCAGACTACCTTGAAAATAACAAACTGCTGCATTCCAGTCAGTCTGGTTTCAGAACTAGCTGCAGCACAGAAACAGCACTGCTGGAGGTTACTGAGCACATTAAATAGAAGGTGAATTACGGACGAAGGGCTGTCTTGTTTATGTGGATCTGTCATCAGCCTTCGATATTGTCCCCCTGACAGACTACTAAAGAGGCTACAGAGCATTAGAATTGGTAGTATGGCTCTAAAGCGCCTAACTTCATTTCTGGATAATAGAAGCCAGGAAGTGTGGATTCCTCTGTGCACTTCCGCCATCCAGAATCTGACGGTGGGGGTCCCACAGGGCTCAGCTTTGAGCCCTACACTTTTTAATGTCTTTATCCATGAAACCCCAAATTCAAGCAGTAGTAGGCACTTCTTTTAGGCTGCTACAAACCCTGAGGACATTTCTACCCCTTTTGTCATCTGACATAAGGAAAATAGTGATCCAGGCCCTAATCACCTCAAGACTTAATTATGGAAATGTCCTATACTAGGGTCTGCCAGACTATATTCTGAACTGCCTGCAAGTGGTTCAAAATGCAGCGGCGAGACAAATGCTTAATCTGGCTCCCCGAACCCATATGTCCCAACATCTCAGGGCTCTACACTGGCTGCCAGTAACAAAAGAGGATCAAATTTAAGACACTGGTCATGGTACCTAAAGCCCTATATGGCAACGGAGCCAGTTACATCAGGAAAATAATATTGTTCTACACCCCTTCCAGAACTCTGTGGTGGTCATCTGGCTGTCATTCCCAGGGTCTGCCAGGTCAGAATCTGAGGCAAATTCTTTGTGTTCCTGGGGGCCCAAGCTTGGAACCAACTCCCTCTGGCTCATCTGAGGCACATTCTTTGTGTTCCTGGGGGCCCAAGCTTGGAACCAACTTCCTCTACTCTTAGAGCCACAGCGGAATTTTCCTCTTTCAGGAAGCAACAAAAAACCCTGGCTATTCTGCAATTAGGTGTTCCCTAGGTATTAGTGGGGAGATTCCTGACAGCTCCGGGACACTCTACGGAGTAGCTGTGTGCTTTATAAATGCTGTTTCATTCATACCTTTAAATATACTCATACTCCAATATTAACCATACCTAGGGTTTGGCCTCCTGAACTGGTCATGTAGTTGCTACGTAGGAAATATCTGACTGCTAGCTGTTTACACTTGGAGATATAGTAGCTGTCTTAAATGGGGTATTTGCTGTACATAGCGAGGCTAAACAAGAAATAAAGAGCAGCTGGCGACCCAGGGCAGGGGAGAGTCATCAAGAAATACAGATTAAAAGATTTAGGCAGCTCGGACTGGGCAGGAAAACTCAATAATGCTGCCGGCCGATGTTAATATGGTCTCTCCTAGGCCGAGATGTCAAACAGGTTAATATTAAAATAAGTGTCAATAACTATCCGCACGTGCATTAATAACCAATAACTGTTCGTTTGTTTACTCCAAGTAAGGATTATTTTAAATGGCATAACCCGCATTGACACACATTTGGACAAACCGCTGCAATCATTTTAAACCTTTTTTTTTAAACCTTTATTAGAACAAACCCATACAGCATTGCACATACAGATTGGTCACTTGAATACGAGGCACAATTTAATAAATTAAAATAGATGAGATCACACTTCACAGCGGGCATGACACATTAGAGTCTCAGGTACGGCCTAACATACGATGCAACAAACAATGTACAGCAGGGCCAAGGTACAAAAGGGGGAGTAACACAGCGAATAGGGTCCCAGTGCATTATAGTGTACAGTGTACGGTATCAGTAGACATCAATAACTCACATCAGTCAGTGACAATTCTAGTAATGCATATAGTGTTAGAGGTACAGAAGATGATAGCATCTTGGAGCCCCCCAAGCGTCAGAAATCAGCACCCGGTGATCACCTCTCATGGCACTCCGGTGCAGGCAGTGCTCAGCGTAATCAAGCACACCTCTCCATAGCATCAGCACGCATCCATCAGGGAGGGCTACACTCACACCACGCCACCCTGGCTATCACTTTCCGAGTCTGCCTGTTGCGTGGCCTTGGACAGCCAGTAAGTCTGCAGTGGGCTTCAGAAGTCCCTCGGTCTACATCGCACAGGCATCAAGTCAGCATATACAATCATTTTAAACCTTGCATTCAAAATGATCGCTCCTCAAAATGACCCTGGCTACTGCTTCGTAATGATCTTCTCCATCCAGTGCCAGTGAAACTTGAACCAGAAGGGCCAGCTACAGAGGAAGACCTGAGCCCACAGCCCCTGTCCAGAGCCCACCAGACCTCTTGTGGTGCCCCCACCCCGAGCTAAGAACTGTAGAGCGCCGCCAGACCCTGGCAGTCCAGAGATTTTCCATAAATTCCCAACTTTCCTACCTACTGATAGAGAAGTAAAACGTATGGGATATTTTGAACGAGAGGGTGATAGCCTTGGAGCCTGCTATCCTGAGATCAACTCTGACATCGCACTGACTGAGCAGGGCCCTGATCACGCCTCCCTACTAGTAACTACTGCAAACTACACAAAGAATCTGGAGTCAATGCTTGGCATGCTTTCCTTGAAAGCACAGGACTAGCCCCATTAAGCAACACCAACCAATGGATTAACCAACAACCTTGTGTTTCCAGAGCAGGGTGCTGCATATGGAGTTACTGGCTGTCAAATAGAGTCCCCACGATGGAGAAATTGAGTAGGGATATAATGGAGAGGGTGGTGCCAGGGGATGTAAGACTGTCTTTTTAGGTCTCAGGTATCAAGAGAGAGGGTACCCCACTATCTCCAGGGAACAGGGTACAGTGACAACAAGTCAAATCGGAATCCCTTGGTACACACTCACTGTCCTTTCATACCACTTTGGGTTAACATTCACACTCTATCAGGGAATACTGGTACAGTACACTAAGTAAACTAAATATTAATTTCCACAACAAAATTGGAACGTTCACAGTCTAATTTTAATAAAAAACATGTACATAAAAAAGTTTAGCGCTTTACAACACAGTTTAAAAATTTTTCAAAGAAGGTTTTCTTTGAAAAAAGTGAAATACAACATTTAATTATAACATTTCATTGCACATATTGTCAAAATCAAATTAAAAAGCAAAGAGAGATACATAAATACCATTTCATTAAATCAAAGATTACACATGAAAACAATTATCAAAAAAACCTATTAGTAAAAGAAACCCCTTCTATTAACTGTGGCCTCTTGCTATCTTTGCCACTACTGGTAAATGGATCCAAAGGCCTATTGTTTTTGTACACATGTAAACAACAGTAACAATAGTGCATGTATATCGGTTGTTCACTAGACCTAGTTGGATTCACTGTGTTAAAGAATGCGTCGACGCGTTTCGGTGCAGAAGAAAAGATGTTGTGGCACCTTCTTCAGGACTTCCGTTTTTGGGGTTATTCGCTTCAATGCGTGGTGACTTGTACCCTCTCTGCAGATATACGGGGAAAAAGGTAGGATATCACTTACTTCGTACAAGATGTGTGGACATCACATGATCTTACACACTTCTCTACGCATGCTATGCATTAACATCTTCTTTAAATATATCCACTACCTCTTGCGTCTCATAAGGTGCAACTTTTACGGTCCTACTATTTTGACCCACTTGGAAAATTCTATCTATTTTTCCAACAATATACATCCCACTGATTTTTACTTCATGTTCTAGATTTCTCATTACATTAATCACAATTCGCATCACTTGTCCCTCCGTATCCATTTTGCTGTGGAGATGTCTAGGGGGGAAGGGGGCAGCTCATAGCAGACACTCACATGCGGGATATTGCAGACAGAACTCATTCTTACCCCTTATTGATATGGGAAAGTATCCGAATCGGTATATTTGTAGTACTCGGAATACTTCTTCTATTTTCAATTCAGGAAAGTGGATGATCCTATGGGGGATATCGGGATGTGTTAAAATACACGATCTACTTGTTTATTCTAGTTCCAAAAGTAATAGCTTATCAAACCATTTACCTCTTTCACATATCATGTGCCCCCAATATGGGGTGTCTTCTCTGTTTTTCAACTCTTTGTGGCACTTAGCTGCATATCTCTATGGATACAAATTGGTATAAGAGTTTTTGTTTCCCCTCTATTCAAGTGAGTTAAAGGATCTATTTATTTGTTCTTACTGTGGTCCTTAATTCCCATCTTACCTTTAAAATTTATAAAACTTTTCTTGGACGGGCATAGATCTATGTTTCTCCTTCCAGGAACTGGATACGTTCTATATGGATAAACACATATGTCGATATGTTTTTATATATGCCGAGTTGGATTACTTCATTTTAAAAGCTACTTTTACTCTTAGCAAGTTTAGTACATTTATTTCCTCCCATGTCTTTTCTCTTTGGTGCTAATCGCCTTATCGTACTTAGTTTACTCAAAGTAAAACTATTTGTCTTATAGCTTTCTGGCGGTCTCCTACCTACAAGATTAGAGAGGCCCTGACTCTATACATTTTTACATGGTTCCCCTCCTGTCGTATTTTTGGGGAAGACAATATATGTTAATTCCCCCTGTGAGCTAATTACTGATACATGTTGTAGCGTAAGATTTGACATCTTATCCTGTCTTTTAAATTGTAAGTTATACCCCCAATTGGCTGAAAGAACACATTTTGTCATAGGAAGAATGACAGATAGATCTAAATGCATAGCGGGGAGCCCTACTCGGTTGCCTGGTCTCTTAGCTCGAACTCTTCCCTGTAATGTTGGAGCTATCCCACCCGGGTTTTCCTGCATCTCGAAATACGAGCTATTCTAATCCTCTCTTACCTCGTTTTTATCGGAGTCGCGTCTCTGCCTCGTCTCGACACCTACACAGGTACCGGACGTAGCCCGCCTTTTATATACGTTGGTTCCACCTCCGATTAGTTTCACCTGTGGGGCGTACCTATGGGACATTGCTCGCAAAAAAGGAAGCGCCATCTTGGGATGGTGTTAATCTAGTAATACCGTGTATATCGTGCGGGTTTGCGTGATTTTAAGGAGGACCGCTTACTTTGTCGCAATACATGTGTCACTGACCGAGCACTTCAGTATGTGTAGACAACAACGGTCGAGCCGTCGGTTTCCGGGGCAGTATTATGCCTTTGCTTGTACTTTGTTCGCTTTTGTAACCTGCACACACGTCACTTTCTCCTCCTGTGCACCGTTTGCTCCTCATGTATTTTGTTTGCTCACGATTGTCACTTTTGTCTCATGTAATGTAACGTTTGCTTTTGTAACATGCTGGCGTGTCCTCTTCTCCTCATGCTTCAGTTCTGTTCCTATTGTGAAGTGTTGGTGGAGTGAGCCCTGCACCCCAGGTCTGTAGGAGGCATAGAATGGGTCTCGGGCGTTTCGGGACGCAGGACTGTGGCTCCAGCTGCATCCACCGCCTGAGGTCTGTGTGAACATACTTCAGGCCTCGTCTTGTAAACACTCCGTTCCTGAGACTCATCGGATTTTAGTGAAGACCTGGTGCAGGTGACTTCTGCCTGTGTTACCCTCTGTGGCCCCATAGGAGCCCTGCCTCGCCACAGCTGCTGCTACAGCAGCCATCCTCTCAGCGGCGGAGCGAGGGGGGGGGGGGCGCGCTGCACTCCAGGTCCGTTGCGGCCGCATTTATCATTTATTTGGTGACACTCCCAAATAAATGATAAATGCCGCCGCAACCAGTGTTGCCAGATTGGGTTATTTTTTTCCCCGCACACATGGGAATAATGTCACGAGAGAAAAACGCATAAATAAAATCAATAAACCGAAGCACGCATGCGCACAGTGAGTGACACTCGGAGGGTGCGCAGCCAGACGGGGAAGCACGAATAGACAGGCAGAACCTGCATGAATCGACACCCCTCTGACGTAGGGGGTGTACAAAACGACGGGGGTGGAAATATAGTTAGAACACCGGCTGCAGCGGGTCCTGTCTTCATTCTCCGTTCATACTGCTCCAGGCGACCTGCAGTTTCCGGTAACTGCATGACTTCCGGAGGAGTTTCTTCTTCCGATCTCGGCTCTCCCAGCTTCCGGTTGCAGTTTTTGTCACTTTTATCCTTTCTTAGTTTACTATGTATATTGTGCAATATTCTTAAGATAACCATGTGTTATTTATGTATATAAATGTTTTCTACACCAAAATAAAAATACCTATATATTTGCTAAAAACCAACCCTCTCTTGCAAATATTTGAATTGCATTAATTTTGTAATGTGTAGTGCCAACTCCTAGGTTTATCACCCCACATATATTGGGATCCCGGCTTCGGGACCACCTTATCAATTGGCGGGGTACGTCCTTTGTTCTTTGTCCACTGTAACAGACATGCTAACCCTCCCGATTCAGGCGTGAGACTACCGATTTGAAGGCTAGTCTCCCGCCTCCCGATTCCTACAAGCAAAAACCTGATTCCTCTGGGGTTTCAGCTGACAGGGCTTGGTATTGTGTAAAGTCCTAATTCTCCAGCAAAGAGTGGCGATGCAGGGGCTCTCGAAGGGGGGAGAAACCAACAAAGCGTCATTAACAAGGGAATCGTCTTTTAAAGACCTGCGAAATACTGAGAGGGGGGGGTGAGGTGAGGGGGAGCAGTTTCAGCCCGGGTTGCCACAGGGGTGTGGGGGGTTCATGCACTGTCAACAACCTGCCAGGCCAGTGCCCAACACTTGCATCACCCTCTCTGCCTGCCATTATGCTCCATGCTTCTGAAAGGTAAGAAAAAAAGTGCATTTGCGTTTCAAATGTCCGATCCTACAGCAGCACACTTCCAAAGCCCATACATGCCAGTAACCCGATTCAAAGCCCCATTCTACCGACTTTTAGGTCTCGCTCTCGAGACCTATTGTTGTCAAGGGAGACAGACCGGGGCACGCGCGGCGATTCAGACCGTGGACGCACACGTACAGGCACACACGCGCGCGCACATCTACTGTCCCGCAGGCAAACTAGCATTCAGTTTCACTGCTTACAGTGAGCCAAGAGATGGCATGCTGTTCACACACACACACACACATACACACAGACACACACAGACACACAGACACACACACGCACACAGACACACACACACACACAGGCACACACACGCACACACACACACACACATCCCCGCCCTCTCTGCCCCCCCCCCACTCACCGGGCTATTTCCGTGTGTCCCTCTCCCTTCGCAGCAGGTCAGTCTCGGCAGCAGGCAAACTCGGAGGTCGGGCGTGTCTTCTCCGGCGATAGCTTGCGCCGCTACTGCTGATGTTCACGCTCACGGCGACTGCGTGTCGTCTCGTGCGCTCCCACCACGCTGTTTCGCGCCCGACGATCCTCAGCTTGTCATGCAAGGTGCAAACGAGTTAAAAAAAAGTGATAAAAGATACTGATAAATCAACTTTTATTGCTAAACCCCAATTTGGTGAAATAGTCATTGAATTGTGTGAGAACAATCTACGCAATTGCTTTTTAGCTGGTAGCACGTTATATTCCAGGAGTATTTAACACTTCTTTTACAGTTCTATTTATGTCCTCAATCCTTGCATTCAAGCACAGTTTTCAAGAAAATGTCAGACTGACTCAAGGTGCCCCGTGATGGTGGGGGGTTTGGGGGCGGAAGCTGCAGCTATGTCACTGCGTTACCTCTGCTGTGCTGTTTACATTAAGCCGTCTCTTCTTCGAGAAAAGTGGGCAGGAAGTGACCCTGGTGGCACGTGCAGCGGAATGTGCCATTGAAGGCAGTTTCTGGGGTTGGCTTCTCTCCATGTTTTCCCCACCCACAAGCACCTGGGCCAGCGCTACCAAAAGCCAGGAGCAGGGGTTTTCACACTGTAGTGCTGATATGAAGAGATGCCAATGGGTGGCGAGGCTCTAGCCCAGAGGAACACAATGTTATGCTGGGGAATACACAAAGCTTCACACTGGTAAACAGTGCTGTGACGCGGTGAAAGAAAACAGAAGGAACAGAAGCCACTCTGTAATGGGCGAGCATAATGTCTTTTGGATGTTGCATTCTGGCTGGGAGTAGGTGTCAATGGGGCCTCAGAATAACTCCCAGCTCCTCGCCCTCTCAAATCTGACTAAGGATCACTTTGTATTCATTTTTAGGGCTACTTCTGCGCAATCAAGAGAATAAACTTATCCTGTAGACAAAATTAAAATGGGCCCAGGGTTTGATTCTGAGTATTGTTAGGTTCTCAGATGTGCAATATTGAATGACCAATCATTACGTCTTTGTATGTCTCTCCCTTTATTTCTGTGAATTTTAATGTTTTTTAGATATCTGTGTTGAGGAATTTTGTAAATCAATGTACTTTTTGACCATTCGTGTGTATACATTTGTGTAGATTAAATTGTGTATTTTTAAATTGTGGGCATAACATAGTGCTACTGTTTTTAATGTGAACATTTGTGAATAAGACCGTTGGTCCTTTTATATACAAAAAAAGAATACACTTTTCTCAAGATAGAATTTGTGTGTGGGTATACAATAGTGTGCAGGGCACAGTTTTCATACAGATTTTTCCTTATGAGCAGAGAGTGTATTCAAATGAAGTAAGTCTACCAAGGGAAAGTTTTTCTATTCATTTTTGGGGTGACAAGTCTGCCAAAAGCATGTTCGCAATCATGTATTCGACTGTGTGTTTAAAAGGGGTAATTGCAATTTTTGAAATGGTAAACATGTTGCTGGCTGACAAGTGGTCTCATTTCCCATGCAGGCCCTTCCTCCTGTTGCGGTATTTTTACCCAACAGTGCTCTGCCTTTTGGGACTTGTAGTTTTGCTTTAAACTTTGTAATTATGGGTTCAAAACACCAGCGTTCAAGGCGCTCTTGGCTAAAGAGCCAGGACTGACTGAGGGACTAGGGCGTCTCTGTCAAGACGAGATCAATTGCCAGCTAGACAGTGTGATGTGAAACTTTAAATGCAAAGACAAACACCAATTGTCAATTTTTCTTTGTTGCCCTCTAAAGGCCCTCACACGTTTTGGCTTCTTTCACTATGGTGTATTTTTAATGTCATATAAGTGAGATATATATACATATTTAAGGACTGTTAAAATGCTTCTCTCCCCGCTTGGTTGAGTGGTTTGACCCCCCACCCCCTCCTCTTTGGTTCTCTCTTCCTTTTCTTTCTCCTTTTCCATTGTTTAATGTGAGCTATGTGCCCCTAGTGTCGCTCAATTTGATCTAATAGGTTATTTAGTGCATGAGCAGGTGAGCAGGCTATCCTTCCGGTTGCATTATATAAATCACCTAATGCTGTTGGCTGGGAAAAACCTCCATAAGACCTTATTGATGTCTAATGCCTCCCCTGTGTCTTTCTTGAACTCTGAGAGAAGTTATGTAATCGTGACAGGATCAGTAGCATATTTTTGCTTCACGCTTTACTTCCTTTCTCTTCCCTGATTGGGTGGGCTAGGGTGTGAAGGAACTAAGGGGCATATTATAAAGGAACAGCATTAAAATTATCGCCACTTTAGCGGCAGAAAACTTCAGCTAAAGCGGCGATAATGGGCTTGATAATATGACCGTGAGAATTCTAATAGAAGTCAATGTTCTGGTGTGAACATGGGCTTCTATTGGAATTCTCAAGGGCATATTATCAAGCCCATTATCGCCGCTTTAGCGGCAGAAAACTGCAGCTAAAGCGGCGATAATTTTAACCCCGTTCCCTGATTATAGGCCCCTAACTCCTTTATTTCCGTTTTATTTGAAATGCTCTGACACGCAAATTGAGTGACAATGTTCTTTTTTATATCTTTTTGGTGGGGCTACATATGCTTCACTTGTGTGTTACATTTTCAATAAACAGATTTGAAACAAAATGCTTCTCTACCTCCCAATCGTACTAGAAATGTGTGGCTCGCTTGCTACATGTATTTATTGTGATACCTGAAAAACACTACAGCGTATCCGTTTAGACTATTAGAGAGTGTGTCCTCTCATAACATACTAAAATTCTTTCGTTTTCTCGCAGTATTTTATAGAACAAATATGAGAAAATATGTGTATTCACTGATTCCTGGTGTAATGATTTTATACATGGGAGGCGTGGGATGAAAATTTGTGAACACCCTTGTCTCAGAGGCTTCTGAGTGAAGACGTACATGATTAAGGAGAAGCCTTTGTTGTGACTCTTCCTCACAGAAACAATAACAAGCATTTGCAATGCAATAGGTCTCGCATTTACTTGAGTTTGAGCTATTGGCATTGTAAATGACAATTACTTTTAATTATGCTTTGGTTTTTAAAATGTAAATAAAAGGCATTGTCATTTACAATGCCATTAGCTTAAACTTGCTTGAATGTGAGACCTATTGCATTGCAAATGCTTGTGTTTATTACTCATTAAAAACATTAACTCCCATCCCCGTAAGGCTGATTTTATTGTTTAATGCTCAGTTCTTTGGCCAGGTTATGGGATGTTTTTAATGTTAGTTTTTTTTGTATCCTGTTGTGTGACCAAAGATCTGTTCCCATTGGCGTTAACTCCTAAAGATAGGATATTCCTTCGCTCACAATGAAGGGGGGATCCTTAAAGAGTCGCGCCAGGGAGGCAAGACTCGAGCCTTGTGATATATGGCCCCAGAGGGCTCCCTGCTCCAGGTGACAAGAAAATGACAGGCTTGTGTGAAGCCAGCATGACTTCCTGCTCTCTGCTGGTACAACCAGGAGCGTAGGGGAGAGAGGGAAGCGCGGCCATAAAACGGGTCCGAGGAGTTGTGCCCAGCAGGGCAGGTGATCGCAATGATTGATGGGGTCTGTCCGGGTCACCTCCAATGTTTGTTGCACTCTGGCGTCCGGTTGTAAAATCTTATTGCCCTCCTTAATGATGCTGAGGGGGAGAGCAGGCGCGCAGACCCATTGACGGGACAGACAAACACCTCAGCATCCTTGCAGCTCCTTTCAAAGCCTTTAGTCCATGAATAGACCTGCTCTGGGTCCTCCTATCAGCCGGAAATAATGAAGGCTCACGGGCTGGCTAGTCAACAGTGCGTGTCTCACACTGAACAAGCACACACCGACACAGGGCGTGTGGGGCTGCCTGCAAAGAAACCGTTCTTCCAGCAGGCACACCCCTTCAAAAGGCACGTATCAGTGTCTAGTGTATGTATGTAAAGCAATGGATGGGAAACCGGTGAGAAACCGCACCTTCACCTGCGCGCCTTCTTTACATTGCATTAATATATAGCGCTTCCTACCCCTGACGAGGCGTCGATTAGTGAAGTTTGGCTCCTAAACAGGAACTCGGGCAGCAGTACCACTCCCCTCGACCCCCCATTCTTCCATTGCTTTACCCTGTCACCCATCAGAGCGCAGTATTTCAAAGAGCTTGTGCCGAATACTTTGGTATTCAATACTAACAATGGGTCCCAGGGGGACTTGGCATGAGCCGGTGTCCCCCTGGGATGATTTGCGCGATGGGATATCCCGCGCACTGCGATTGGCTGTTGGGGGGCGTAGGGGAGGGGTTGTTCAGGCGCAGGGCGGGAGCGGGAGGGCGACGTCACTCGGCTGGAGCGAGGGAGCGGTGGCGTCGTGTTTTGACAGCTGAGAGAAATTCCTGTCAGCGCTTTTGCAATTTATAGCGCTGTAACTGTATTTTTGCTTTATCGGAGGAGGAGCGGGGCGGCCATGTCAGCTGAGGACATTGCCAGAGAAGTGGTGAGGGCGCTGGTGGGGGTAGGGCGCACAGACTTACTGCGTCCTGGAGCCACTATTGAAGGTGCTGAGGAGGCGAAGAGACCGAGGCGCTTGGCGGCGGAAGGGGTGAGTCGTGCTGTGGCAGCATGTATGCCCCTGTCCAGTCGTCCTGTGGAGACTGTTTGTGAGTCCACAATGACTACTTTTAAGCCTCGCCACGCGCGCTCCTCAGGGAGGGGAGCTCGTGGCAGGAAGGCTACGCAGCACTCTGCATCTGCGCCAGGTGTGCTGAGGGGAAGTCAGATGCTCCTTGTACCACAGGCAAAGAAGAGAGTGGGAAAAAGAAGCGAAAGAACCTGTAATAGTGGCGAATTCAGTCAGGAGCATTTTGCACTGTGTGAAGGGGCAATGTTTGAAAGTTATGCCATAGGAGTCAGAGCGCCTGTACAGTCACCAGGAGTATTACTTATACAGCAGGAGGCAGCATTTTCAGGAGGTTTGCCCCCAGTGAGATATGCCACAGGTCAGGATACCGCCAGAATTGACATAGCGCCTGAGACTTGGTCTGGGGTCCCTGTGACTGCGCTAGTAGATTACCCAACAGACAGTGATGAAGCAGAGGAAGGTCATGAGACTATTTCTGGGGCTGAAATCTCTGGTCAGGGTGAGGCAGCCTTGACGGCACATCGCATGCAGGTTCAGGAGCGCGCAGATTTTCAGAAGGTTCTGCTGCCTCAATCTAGAGGGCCCCCGAAGGTGAATTTTGGCGCAGACTAGAGGCAAGAGCAGGACAACGTGGACATGTCGGTATATGACTTTCAGACAGCTGAAGGAGCTTGTTGGGACAGTGTTGGTGAAACAAGTCCTGTGTGGGTGGGGGATAGTTGCGAGAGTGGGACTCATTCCATGGACAGCGATGTGGTGGCGGTCTTTCCGGAACCCAGGCCACCGCCGCGTCTTCCACAGGTGGAGTTTGAATCAGATATGGGTCCACAGCAGGGGCAGTGGGTATGGGTGAAACACGCTGAATTGCCTCAGAAGCCTTTCTCTGGAGTACATAAGGATCGGTTTAAGGGTAAGTTGAAGGCGGTTCCTAGCTCGAGCGGCGGGAACTTGGTAGCGGACTATGGCTACAGGTCTGTTGCTCAGAGTTCTGTTCCTTTTATGGCAAAGCAAAGTGCGGCTTTGGGTACTTCACAGCATACCCGAAGCGAATCTGGTGCGGATTTTGGTTTATCGGCCGGGCGCTCGCAGCAGAGGCCTGTGTCCAATTGGGTAAGATATGATGGGGGCATTGGGGTTGGCTCAATGCCAAGCATAGGTTTGGGTGATAATATGGTACATGATGATGTCATTGGTGATGATGAAGGTATTGATAAAGAAAATGTGGATACTTAAAGGGGATGGGGTTTGAGGGAGGCAGCTCCTGGCTTGGGTGGGCAAGATGTTGGGGTGAGGGGGGGAGGTCATCTCACTTCTTCAAGTGTGTTTCAGAGAACTGGAGCGGTTTTCTCTTCAGATCGGGGACGGCGTGGCGAACATCATCAGCGTGATGGTCTGAAGGAATTCCAACAAAGGGCTACACAGCTGCCATCAGGTAAGGAAGACTGGTGGGCTGCATGGACACGGCCTTTGGTGAGCGGCCCACGTGTGGGGCCTGGGGAGGGTGGTACTGAAAGGATTGCAAAGGCTCAAGGAGAGTTGTGCACGGTACCACAAGGTACACCGCAGTCAATGTTGGGGTCTAGGGGTCAGAAAGAAAGGGATGGGGGGGGTAAGCCCTGTTTCGTCTTTAAGTAGTTCTTTGCAGAGTGAGAGTCAGGGGTGTGGTTGTACAAAATTACCTTATATGGGTGTGGCCATGCCCTTAGGCACGCACTTATCACAAAGGACGAGACAAAGAATTTGGAGTCATGACTATGTGGATATTTTCCGACTTTTACATAGAGATCTGCAGGCTAGAGAGGGATCAAAGGAGGAAGAGCTGGAGTTGTCCCGCCGCCCAAAGGTGCCTAAAACGATAGAAAACTGGACGGCTGCTTTCATAATATATGCAAGTGTTTATTGTGAGCGCTATCCAGAGAGGGCGGTGGCATTGTTCAAGTACATAGACATCATCAGGAGGGCACATTTGCAGGCGGGAGGCTATGCCTGGTTGAATTACGATGAAGAGTTTAGGGCAAGAGTGAGTCTGTTTAACGACAAACCATGGGGGGAGGTGGACCAGGAGTTGTGGCTCCAATGGATGTCAGGGCACCCGACATCAAACACGATCCATATGGCCAGTGGCCTCCCCATAACATATCAGCCCTTTCTTCAGTGTCCCGCTCCACTGGGGGCGGGTGGTTTGGGAAGAGGACAGTTGCCTACCACGGGAGCGTGTTGGGGATTCAATCGGGGCTCCTGTGTGCGACAATATTGCAAATTCAAACATGAATGTGCTCAGTGCGGGGGTAGACACGCTATTTTCCAGTGCTTTCCCAATCAACACCAAGGGGACCATGGGAGGGGGCAGAGAGGACGAGGCACCCTTCCACCTCTTATATCAAAAGGCTCCTACCCCAATTAGGCTTTGAGCTATGCTGCACTGTCTGGAGGCCTACCCGGATAATGCAGCAGCAGTTTTAATTGCTCTGGGGTTTTCGGTTAGGTTTTCGCATTGGGTACCAAGGTCCTCGTGTACAGCGTTGGGCTGAAAACTTAAAATCAGCAAAGGAGTTACCTCATGTGGTCCGAGCTAAACTGGATAAAGAATTGGATCTGGGTAGAATAGTGGGTCCTTTTTCGCATTGTCCCCTGCCTAATTTGATGGTCTCGCCTTTGGGAGTTATTCCAAAGAAAGCCCAAGGTGAGTTCCGGCCAAGACAGATGGTGAATAAGCCGGAAGGTCAGTCAGTAAACTACTTCATCTCGGCGGATAACACGGCGGTGTCATATGCCTCAGTCGATGATGCTTTGCGGATGGTTCACCTGGCTGGTATGGGAGCGCAACTTCCAAAATGTGATATTCAGGCGGCTTTTCGGTTGTTACCCATCCACCCCATGGATTTTGAAGTATTGGGCATGTATTTTGAAGAAGCATTTTATGTAGATCATGTGTTGCCAATGGGATGTTCTATTTCGTGTTCGCTTTTTGAGACTTTTAGCAAGTTTTTGGAATGGTGTGTAATACAGAAATCTGGGCATGCAGCAGTTTGTCACTACTTGGATGACTTTTTGTTTATTGGACAGGCAGGAAGCGAACAATGCAACAAAGTTTTTGCTTGTTTTCAGGAGATGGCAGGTGAATTTGGAGTACCATTGGCTGCAGAAAAAACGGAAGGTCCGACGACGAAGTTAGTCTTCCTAGGTATAGAGATCGATACTGCAGCAATGGTAGCTCGTTTGCCCTTGGCTAAGGTGCAAGAGATTAGGGTCTTTTTGCAGGAAATTATTGGTGAAAAGAGGTTGCAACTCAGTCAGGTCCAGCGGCTGCTGGGGTACCTTAATTTTGCCTGCAGAGGGGAGAGATCGGGCAGAACTTTCTGCAGACGCCTCGCTTTTGCTATGTCGGGGGCTTCCTTGCCGCATCATCACATAAGACTGACGAACAAAGTTAAAGAGGATTTGGTCATTTGGTTGAGGTTTTCGGATGAGTTCCATGGTGTGTCTATCAACTTTGTGGATGAAGACACGGTGTGGCAGGTCCAGATTTTCTCGGATGTTTCGGGAGCCCAAGGCTTTGGGTTATTCTGGAAAGGGCACTGGTGTGCTGAGCTTTGGCCGGCCCGTTGGCTAGAACAGGGCCGTAGTATCGCCTTCCTGGAATTTTTCCCGCTTTTGGTAGCATTGCAGGTGTGGGGAGAGGAGTTCAGGGATCGCTGTGTACTGTTCCATATCGACAATATGGCAGTGGTAAGTCTGGTTAATGGGCAGCGAGCGAGAGATGTGAGGGTTCTGCATTTGTTACGAGCATTTATGTTGCAAATCCTTAAGCTGAACATTGTCTTTAAGGCCAAGCATATTCCTGGGGTGAACAACTCAATTGCCTATGCTCTGTCTCGTTGCAATTGGCAGAAATTCCGGGAGTTGGCACCAAGAGCGGACAGATACAAGACGGTGATCCCTTCGACCATTTGGGACCTGGGGGAGTGAGGATTGCGGAGCTGGTGGAACATTCCATAGCTAAGTCCACGAGAAGGAGCTACCAGCACGCGTGGTCTGAATTTTTACTTTATGCTTCGGATCTTGATCAGGATGGCAAAGCAGTTGGAAGTGAACAGTTTATGTTAGATTTTGTATTACATTTGATGGACAAGGGTTTGTCGCATACAACTATTTCGGGTAAACTTGCAGGCATTTCATTTTATAGCCAGTTATTGTTGGGCAAGGCAGTACAGATTGGGTTTGTTTTGTGGAGGATGCTGAATGGGTTTGGGAGAAGCAAAGTTCAGGTTAAATCTTTGAGGGAACCTATTACATTTGAACTGTTAAGACGGATTTTAGGAGTCCTGCCTAGTTGTTGTTATAACAAATGGGAATTAGTAAGGTTCAGGTTATGCATGGTCTGGCTTTTCTTTGGTGCTTTCCGCATTTCGGAACTAATTGGGTTAAGGCACCAATCTGGGATCCAGACATCAGATATCAAAAACCTGGATGGGAACATTTTACAGATCAGGCTGAGACAGTCAAAGACTAACCAAACAGGGGTTGGGACTTGGATAAAATTGGGAGGAAGTGGGGTGGTGGATTGTTGTCCATTTGAGGAGTGGGGGTCATTTCTAAAGTCAAAGGTTTTTCGTTCTGGAACAATTTTTTGCCACAATCAGGGGGACCAGTTGACTTGTTTTCAGTTTTTGTCAGTACTGAGGAAAACTCTTTCAATGGTGGGGGAAAATCCAAAAAGCTTCGGAACCCATTCCTTTAGAATAGGTGCTGCTACGGAGGCTGCCAGATTGGGTTGGGGGAAGGAGGAGATTCAACGCATTGGACGATGGAAATCTAACTGTTGTTACAGATATGTACGGTTGTGAAATACATTCGCCCTTCCATGTGGTATTTTAGTTAATGTTGGTTTTTTGTATCACAGGTCGAGTGTTGGATTTCCCTCGGAAAAAGAGGACTTGGATTGTGGGACATTCGATAGTTAAATGGTCATCATTTTTTCCCGAACAGTAAATCTGTGGAAGGGGCTTGGGTTTGTATGGGAAGGAACATGAGGTGTTGTGGAAAGGGGTGGGGGGGGATGAAATGGAATGACCTATTTCCCTTTCTGTCTAAATTGGCCACGGCTTGGGGAATTCCAGATCTACTAATAATACACCTTGGAGAAAACGATTTGGTGGAATTATCAGGCCTAACCCTGATAAAGCAAATGAAGCTGGATCTGGCGGTGATTAAAAATAATTGGGTGGGAACAATGGTTGTTTGGACTGAATTTGTTTATAGACACCAATGAAGAGGGGCCCGAGTACATTCGGCGGTGGAAAAAACCCGCCGCAAGTTGAACAGAGCGTTACAAATGTTCTGCACAGCAATGAGCATAACTGTTCTGGCGCATGAGCATTTTTCAAGCGAAATGCTTCACTTATTCAGAGGAGATGGTGTGCATTTGTCGCAGATGGGGCAAGCATACTATCTTATGGAACTGCAGGATGCATTGGCCAAATTGTGGTGTGTGGATCTATGGTGTTCACATAAGGACGTTTAAAAAAAAAAAAAAGTACAACATTTTGCTATGACAGAAGTTGGGTGGGGCAGGAAAATACTGGGGTTTTTCCTGGGTGGCGTGTTCTTAGGGGACAGGATAGTCTAGAGCGGATTTATCCTTTCTCTCTGGGTGGTTGGGAGGGTAGGTGGGAAGGGAAAGGAAAAGTTGGAAGGAAAAACATAGTATTGGTATTAAAACAGTTTTGGATTGTTGGCAAAGAATAAAATTATTTGGGGAATGGTGATGTAAAACCAATTGGGGAAAAAGGTTTGGGAAAATTATACAAGGTGTTTGTTTAATAAAGGTAATGTTTCGGAGTCTGTCTTTGGCTGTCCTAATAATAAAAGTGACCTTTTATGCTATATAGCAGAGTTGTGTGGAGTGTCCTTATTTGCGCGAGGGGAATTGATTCAGTTAAGGACTGTGCAGAGGCTGGAATCCAAATACATAGAAAAAGATTCCCTCATGACCTAAATTACTTTGTACTAGACAATTCTCATATTTTCATCAAAAAGCTTTTAACACAAGGTGACAACATAACATTTTATCATATTTTTAAGTTTTATTTCTTTTTTCAAAGGATTATATTTTCACAATATTACTTAATTTCATAACAATTATTTTATCAAAGAAGACATGTAAATCATCAGTAGGTAAAAAGATCCCATACAGAGAAAAGAAACATCCAAATATACTCTCACAAAACTCTCTGAAGCCTTGCTGTTTATTGACACTTGGCTGGAAGAGCACGTGGAAGGAGCACGCACCCCCCAAAGCTAGGTTTCGAGACACCCCGTATCCCGCGCCGCCCCAGGCCTGCAGGGCATCTGCATCACTTCACCAGCAATTAGGCCGCAGCTGTGAAGAGTGCAGCCTAATTCTCACCTGCCCTCGCAGTCACCAGAGTGAAGTTTAATTTTACTCGCCGATATGCATCCCGCTTTGGATCGTCACAGTCATCGCCCTCGGCCTCCTTGCTCATTTGTGGGAAATCAGAGCCCAGTCGATATCTGTGGTCAGCAGCCCGACTCTAGAAACCCTGAGGCTGCAGAGAAACAGTCATTCAGTCCCAGGAGGCCTTGGAGGGTGCAGGGGGCAGTTAAACGTAGCACCGCTGGGCCTGCATGGACAGAGTTGGACCCCGGGGAGAAGTCTATAGAGGACACTGGGATTGTAAGCGAGGGACTGCCTGCCAAGTACACTACACTGGCCTAAACCATGTGCCAAGGACGAACAGTGTCATTAGCCGTTTCAACGCCACTTTCCAGTCAGGTAAGCCAGAAATCTGACTGCAATAAGATTTACGATACTCTTTATAAAGTTTTGGGTTATTTCACTGCAGATTACGATATGTACATAAAATAAACAAAGCACAACGAATAGTACTTTTTCAAATTATTGTTATGTGCCCAATTCGTAGTAAGAAGGCTTGCTTGTAAAATTAGTTTGAATGTGATTTCTCCATTTAAAGTCACATTACAAGTTAACTTCTTTATAGAATTTATTGTGAGGAGGAAAGTCGCGCCTGCTTCACCAAATTGCTCCTCTTGCCTCGCTGCTAAGAACTAAGGGCCAGATGTAGGTAGCCCTTTACCGATCGGAATCGGCCGAAAATACCGATTTTCGGCGGTTTCCGATCGGTAAAGGGCTATCGAGATGTAGGGGCACATTTTCGGTAATTTTACCGAATCGGTATCATTACCGAATCGGTAAATTTACCGATTCGGTAATATGTACCGAATCGGTAAAATTACCGAAAATGCAATGTAGGTAGGCAATTTACCTTTGGCACATGGCTTACAGAATCGGTATTTTACCATGGAATACAAATCCATGGTAAAATACCGATTCCTGTGTACATGCACATCTGCGCATGTACACATGTGCCATGTGACAGACAGACGTGCCCTTAGGGCATGTCTGTGTGCCACATTGCACACATGCCCGTTTTGGGGGTGCTAGAGGGTGTCAAAGTGACACCCCCTGCTCCCTTGACAAATTCGGTATTTACCGATTCAGTAAATACCGATTCTGTATTTGAATTGAATCCTATGGGCTTCAAAGGCACATAGGATTCAATAGCAAATACCGATTCGGTATTTACCGAATCGGTAAATACAGAATTTGTAAGGAATCGGTAACGATTCCAGATGTTGGGACCTACATCCCATTTACCGATTTTGAAATACCGAATCGGTAGCATTCGGTATTTCAAAATCGGTAAATGGGATTTACCTACATCGGGCCCTAGGTGTCTCGAGAGTGTCAATGACTTTTAGTGTCAGTTGCTGCTGGTTAATGAATGCATTTGCGCCCGTCACTAAAGTTTAGCAGAGGCGAGCAAGTGGCTGGCTGCTGGCGGCACTGTGCAGCTTGTGTGATCTGGTGCAGTTTAGGCCGGGCCTCTGTGTCTGGCTGACCTTCTGAGCCTTGCAGCCATGAGCTGTAAAACAGGAAACAATTTCGGAGTTTTTGAAATACAGCCAGCCTAAGCTGTGACCTATAATGTAACTTAGTGACGGTGTGTCTTAACCTCGTTGACACGGGCTCTCCGATACTTAATGTCAGGTGCCTTATACAGCTCTGGGCGGCTCGAGTTACTCATTTGACTTAGTCTGACTCTAATTAGACAGCAGCTGATGATTAGATCAGACCGTGTTCATAGCTGCCAAAGTTCCAGATTGCTGTGTGACATTTTCATAATTTCAGTTTACTTGGGGCCTTTAACATCTTCTTGGAGTGGAAACTCGATTGTCAGAGAGCGGCCTCGAGTTCAAAGTGCTGTAATGCATTATCATGCCATTATTATTGATTGCCAATACCAGGGTAGGAGCCAGGGGACCCAGTTGGCGCGGGGTGGCTTCAAGGAAGGATGGTCTGATGCACCGTTATGAATGATCAGATTAATAAGATCATATTCAGACCAGCTGCAGTGCCAACCTGCCCTCTTTAATTTATAACAGCAGTCTGTCTCCAGGCAGTGCCCTTCCATTTCTGGTGCTTTTCAGCAGTTTTAAGTTCTTCTTAGACTTTCCTGTTGCTCAAATGGATGCAATTTCTGCTCTTTATATGTAACCCTTGTCTTCCTTGCTTGATTTTGCTTGCGATAAAGTGTCACTCATAGTCGTTGAAAATGTCACTCACAGCAATCTGAAACCTTGGCAGCTATGGAGTCCTTATGCTTCTTGACTGTGGCGTGGGCTATAGGAGGGGAAGAGCAGAAGGATGGCAGACGTGTTAATGTCGGATGGCTCTGACCTATGAGCTGGCTGTCCTCATGTTGTCCTATTAAATATACCAGGTGGACATGCAGGGAACGTCATGTTTCCTTTGGTGAGAAACATACCCGTGCCGGTGGTGCATAGAGGACATCATGCATCAGGGTGGCAGATTAGACATTTTTGGAGGGAATGGTGACAGCCCTTGTATGGTATGTGCCTCTAATCTATGAACGGCTCTTTCAAACTTTAAAAACACCCATGGTGTGTTGCCATCCCCTTTACTAGTGATAGGTGCACTGCGATGCATGCATGGTCTTCCGGTTTTGCCAGGCATACCTCCTATTATCGTACTTCTTGGGATCCCATTTCTTAACTTGGGAAGGGGATTACGCTTCCTCCGGTCTCTTCGGGTGATCGTCAGTGTGGCTTGAAATACGCAAAGTGTCCCGTATCAGCACTTCTCTCCTTTTTTTTGCCGATGGCTTCTCCGGTTCAGCCGTCCTACTTATATTTCCACTTTTACGTCGGGCGTTGCGTCACTACCGCTGTGTTTTTCTGTGAGCCTACTTGCCTGACTATGTCTGCTAAACGGCCATCTTGGAACAGGCAGGTTATACAGTAAAGCATCGGTTCGATCCTCCTATCTACATGGAGAATGTGTTAAAGGGCCCTGGATCTGCAGTATTTTCGAAACGCCAATCACCTTAGCAAATTGGAAAACTGTGGTTGGGATGTATGTTAAAGCTTGTTGTTCTGTTTTTAGGTTTCGCCTGGCGTCTGCTGCGCAGCAGCGTTCGCGCAGGCGAAAACTTTTGTGAAGAGTATGGTGCCTTTGTCACGCCTTTCACTTCCATTGGCTAGCTCCATAAATGGAGGCTAGCCATTGGAAGTGAGATCTGTCTGTCATGGTTCGAGGCGTCATGCGGCTGTGGGCGTGTTTCTTTTTTTTTTTTTGTCCCGTGATGTTTTCGTCTTTTTGAAAGTGCCTTTAGCCGGAGTGGTCGGCGAGATTTACGTTGCCAGGAAGTTGTTTTTATTTTTGATCAGGTAAGCAGCATTTTGTTTATAATTTGGCTCCGTGTTGTGAATGTTTGTGTTTGCACTGTATGCTTGTAACAGATATTTTTTTTATTTGACATTTATTTTGGCTCGTCTTTCACTCGTCTCGTGTATCCTGTCTTATGTCGTCTCCCCTTTGTGTGTCTCGTTGCTGTGTTTGTGCATGTATCCTGTCTCGTCTATCCCGTCTCATGTTGTCTGTTTGTTTGTTTTACGTTTTTAGGTTTCGCCTCCGTGTGCCTGTTAACCCGCCCCCCCTCCCGCTGTCCATGAGCCCGTTCACCCGCCCACCTCCCGCTGTCCGTGGGCCCGTCCTACCCCAATGAAAAGGTAGCAAATGCGTCCACTTCGCATTGAAGCGGGAAGCAGGGAAGAAAGGGAGTTGTTTGACTTGGTGTCTGTTGTGGCAGCTGCTGGCTACCATCAGCCTCGCAGAGCTGAAGTTGCAAGCGTCCATGTTGTCTGTTTGTTTGTTTTACGTTTTTAGGTTTCGCCTCCGTGTGCCTGTTAACCCGCCCCCCCTCCCCCTGTCCTTGAGCCCGTTCACCCGCCCCCTCCCGCTGTACGTGGGCCCGTCCTACCCCAATGAAAAAGTAGCGAATGCGTCCACTTCACATTGAAGCGGGAAGCGGGGAAGGAAGGGAGTTGTTTGACTTGGTGTTTGTTGTGGCAGCTGCTGGCTACCATCAGCCCCGCAGAGCTGCAGTTGCAAGCGTGAGACCCGTTGACGAAGGGGCACTGGGCCTCTCTTCCGGTAGTCCTCGCTTGGTACAGTGATGGTGCTCACAAGACGCTCAGATGCAATAGCATCTTTCTGCCTGGCTGGTCTCCCTCCCTCGCCGAGCAGTGCCTAGATTCCGTTCTGCACGACTGATTAGCTGACCACCAGCCAATACGAAGGAGCTCCTGCAAATAGTATCCAATAGCGCACAGTTCAGGAAGGGTGCACATCAGAGCAGCCGAGCACACCAGCAGGGGCTTATTTACGCCAGGACCCGTGGGCATGACGGGTCAACTTCACCTCCATTAGTGCCAATGTTTTATTACAATTGTATGTGAGGGGCCCATTTTCTTCCTTAAACTAGTGCCCATGAAGCTCTTTCTACATCACTGCCCACACACCCTTGTTGACAGTCTGCCAGCCCTTCTTTCCATTTCATGGATTGCCACTTCCGGAAGCCCCACCGTCCATGATGCCTCCATCAAGCCAGTGGCCCGGGTAGAACAGTGACCCTGCAGACAGAGGCTCCATGTTCAAGTGCCACCTGACCACATGGCCCAGTCTCAATCCGTGTACACAGACCACCAGGATCGGACTGGCCCGATTGGCTGGTCTGACAGATCAGTATAAGGGCGTTTTTTTTTTTTAGAAGTTTGTAGGCCTATTTATGGCATGATGGGTACGTTTTTAGCGATGATCCCCTGCTATTACAACACACATTGGCCGCAGACAACACAGATGCATGCATGGAGCCTCCCATACTTTTTTAAAGAACAGCCCAACGTTGCTTTCCTTCAATTTGTGATTTTGTGTACACACTTCTTATATTCTTTCCATGAGACAGTCGAAAGCATTTAAAGTGATTTTCAGTCCGTAGAATAGACTGCACTTTTTTTGTAATATTCAGGTTAGCACTGTTGTGGTTCTGCTACAGTAGTTTGTAAAAAGAGGTTGTACATTTTGTATATTGCCTATTCCTTCTGCATTTTCATTTGTTATACTTTTTAGGTTTCGCCTGGCGTGTGTGTGTGTGGGGGGCTCTGGCTGTGTGTGTGGGGGGGGGGTCTCTGGGTGTGTGTGTGTGTGTGGGGCTCTGGGTGGGTGTGTGTGTGGGGCTCTGGGTGTGTGTGTGTGGGGGGGGCTCTGGGTGTGTGTGGGGCTCTGGGTGTGTGTGTGGCTCTGTGTGTGTGTGTGTGGCTCTGGGTGTGTGTGTGGTAGTAATTGCTGTCTGCTGAGCTCGTCCGTAGGGTACAATAGGTCTCACATTGCGAGAGATTAAGCTAATGGCAATGTAAATGACAAAACCAACACATAAATACAAATTTTGTCATTTACAATGCCAATAGCTCTAACTTTTCCAAAGGCGAAACCATTGCATTGTAAATGCTTGTTCAAAGTGGAATGGATATTCAGTACTGGGTGCTGAGGGTGAATGTTGGAATCCATACTGATTTTTTCAGAACATTTCTGGACATCATATTATATGGCTGATTTCACTTATTTCATTCAAACCATTGTCAAACGTATTTAGGTACATGATAGTTTTTGCCTCGAATCTTGCCAAGAGTGTATCAATATTGTTGCCCCTTGCGTGTTTTAGTACAGACCCTTCTACCGTGCTCGCACATACAGAGCAATTCCCACATCGTCTATGACCTTTGATGGGAGGCAGTGAGAATAGATTTCGGATTGATTGACTGTTCTTTTTCTTCATCGTGTCTGCTCTTACCAGTCTGTCCCTTATGCTTCTGTTTTTCCTAAGCGCAAAGATAGGGACAGCAGCAAGTGGTTCCAGTGATTTCACTGTATTCCAATTTTTCCTTATGATTTTTTTTTATTTCGTTGGTACTGCCAGAAAATGTGGTCACACATACTAAGGGGGAAACAGCTTTTTAGGGCTCGCCTGGCATTGCAGCTCGAAGTGCTGCCGCTAGTGAGCCATATTGTCATCCTGTTGCCTCCCCAAGTGGTACAGACCGGTGCACGAGCAGACACCTGTCTGTGAACACGCGAGAAGCAGGGAACGCCAACGTGCACTCTCACGGCATCACGCTCCTGCCCTCCCGCGTCTCTTCCAATGCGCGCTCCAAGCCGACTTGTTCAGTATTAGTTCAGTCTCGCGACTCATGCTGATCAACAAATATTAACTAACGAATCGTCACATCATATCAACGACTATCTTGAAAGTTAATTAAGCTCGGCAGTCTCCTGCATTGTTACAACCCCCGCCCCCCTTGTGATGTTGTCTTCCCGTTGCTCGCGACTCCCCCTCCACCCCCTCCACCCCCCCCACCCCCAGAGCCCGGCCTCACGCTGCCTTCTACTGCTGCAGGGCTCTTGCGCCTCGTTCTCACAGGAGACCTGGGGGTGTGCAGAGCCAGGGTGACCGTGTGGCCCTTTGTTAAATTATCCGGGGCGATGCATGCCACACTTTATCTTTTGTTTTTGGGCTTCAAATAATGATGACTGCATCTTTGTTTTCTTATGTGCGAGTCGAATTGCTTTTTTTTGCCAGCGTGTTGCACCCCGCGCTTTGTTATGTTCAGGGGCTTATTTAAAATAAAAAATCGGCACAACTGCCACCGCACTTTGGGCACGATGTAGGTAAAATTGATTTACCGATTTTTAATTACCGAATTTTACCAATTCGGTAATTGAAAATCGGTAAATCAATGTGGTGGACATGTAGGTATTTCCAGATGTGTAAATACCGAATCTGTCACATTCGGTATTTACTGATTCTGTAAATACAGAATCGGTATTTCCCATTGATTCCTATGGGCTTAAAGCCCATAGGAATCAATGGGAAATACCGATTCTGTATTTACAGAATCAATAAATACCGATTTTTGCAAGGGTGCAGGGGGTGTCACTTTGACACCCTCTGGCACCCCACAAATAGGCATGTGCGCCATGTGGCACACAGACATGCCCTAAGGGCATTTCTGTCTGTCACATGGCTAGGTGTGCATGCACACATGTGCATGCACACCTGAAATCGGTATTTTACCACAGAATAGGATTGTGTGGTAAAATACCGATTTTGTAGGGCCTTTGGGACTCAGAAGAGTCCCACCTACATCTGAGATTTACCGAATCGGTAAAAATACTGATTCGGTATTTTACAGAATCGGTAACTTTACCGTTTCGGTAAAGTTACTGATTCTGTAATATTGTGCCCCTACATGCCAAATCTTGTTTACCGGTTGGTAACGGCCGAAAATACCGATTTTCGGCTGTTACCGACCGACCTACATCTGGCCCTTTATCTTCATCAGCTGCGTGCCTTTGGTGCCTGTTAACATTCTTACCAAAAACAGGCTCCCTTAGAGCCAGCCCTTTACTGGTAAGCATGGCACCTAATTCACGGCTTGTATCCCCTTTGTAACCCGTACCAACGCACTAATAAAATGGCATTGCCGCGCTACACCAGACCTACTCCCACTGGCGGTAGGATTCCCTTACCAAGGCTTTACTGATGCTTTGTCTAAGAAGCCTGTTTTATCTTGGAGCCCGCCCGTATTTACCTCTCACTCTTTCGACCCATCGCAGGACTCCCTCCCTTTCCCCACTACTCCGTCTACATATATAACACTATTACACAAATAGCAGGCAGGGGAGGTGTTTCCAGGACCGCCAGCTCGTTTACTTTAGATTGCAACGATTGGCAAGCACAGAAGTAGAAGTAAGTACAAACATAGTTTGTTTTCTTATGTGCTAGTGCAACTGCTTTTTTTTTGCCCCCGCGTAGTAGACCTTGCAGATGTTGTGCACTGACTTTCAATTCTATGGCAGGACGGAGGCTCGGATTATGCTTTCTCTATTTCTTTACTGAAGATACAGCAGCCATTCAGTACACAGTAAAGAAGAAAACTACAATACCCATGAATACACAGTCAGTATAAATAGGGTCACAGAGGTCATAACTTCCTCTTTCTTTGCTGCTTCGCAGCCAGTTAAGTGCATTTACTATTACTATTTCTATTGCCTTTGCGCTACTGTTGTGGGTTTATTTACTCTTTGTGCTCTGCTTTATTGATATTGCCTTGTGTACCTTGTTGTCTTCAACGCTTGCCATTTTCGGCTGTGCTCCGCTTCGCGGTTTATTTTCGTATTTTCAGTCGGCTTCCAGCCGCGGTGTTTGGAGAGCGTGTGTCACCTCTCATTGTAGACGCGCTGTGTCGGCGTCTTCTTTTGCCTGTGGAGCGGAAGATTCAGGGTCTGGAGAGACGCGCGTTTCTCGCGCGTCCCTTCCTATCGGCAAGTCGCCGTTCGCGCATGCGCAACGCGTTTGTTTACCTTTGGTGAGGACGCGCATTCCGAAGAGCGCTCGTCCCTCACGGAGGTATTTCAAGTATTTCAATTGCTGTGCCCTGCCGCACCTTGCCGTTTGAGCCCCGTTAACGCCCTTTTTCCAAATATTTAAAGGGTTGTATAAATGGTTGCATAGGCTCTGCCTAGAGTGGCATAACTTTGTTTTCTCTGCAAGCCCTCCCTCCACATTATTTTTTCTGGTCTGTCAGGTTGTTCCTGTACCATTGGCTTGCTTTTGGGGTACCACTCCCCCAACTTTGGCTTTGGCCATTTGAAAAAATTTGAAATCTTTGGATTTTCTTTAAAACTTCTTTCAGTGGGCACTGTTAGACAATATTTCGTCATGGCTGAGTATTATAATGATGAAGAGTATGAATATTATAGTCAGGAGGAACCCTCAGCTTCCATGGACGACTTCATGCGTCAAGCCTTATTCCAGGCGATTGCGCCTTTGAAGCGCCATTTATCGGAGTATGCTGCGCAACAGGATTCGTTGCCTCCTTCCTCAGGCCGCAGTAAGAAGTCCCCCAAAAACCCTCATCGTGCCGACTTTGTGAAGTTGGCTAAGAATTTGTCTACTGCGCCTGCGGCTAAAAAACGTCCTGCTCAGGTTCATAATTCTCCTTCTTCTCACTCAGATAATGGATCTTCTTCTTCAACTTCGTCCTCAGTGCCTGCAAGGCTGCCTCCTTCCAAGAAGGCTAGAAAATAACATTTTGTGGACGACCCTTCAATACCCCAAGTATTGACTTTTGAACCATCGGATATTGTTCATCCAAACTCCTGCTCTTGGCTACCCTCTCCTGAGGTAGCGGTTTATGTCCAGGACCACATTCGCACCTCTTTTGAGAAGGATGTGCGGGCGCGATTGCGCTCTGAGTGTCCACGACCAGATCTCCCCAATAAACTGGCTGTCACTCCTGAGGTGGGTCCAACCATGATCACCTACATGAAAAAGTACTCAAAGGATCCCACTAAAGGTTTGGATCGCTCTTGGCGCTCCTGTCAAGATAAACTTTTGGATCTGTTGGGGCCTCTCACTAAGATTCTTGATCTGGCTTACTGAGCTAAGGAGTCTGGAGCTATGATTGACCCCGACGAACTGGTGGGGTGGTCCCAATGCTCAGTTTGCATTTTAGGTAATGCGAATTGCGCCTTGTCTTCAGAACACCGTCGTTCTATTCTCATGAAGCTGGACCCCAGGCTGACTGATTTGGCGTCTTCGGAATCGGGTTCCCAGGCGCAAGGCTTACTTTTGGGAGCTCCTTTCCTTAAGGAATTGATGAAATTTGTCTCAACCTTCAGTGGATTGGATAAGGCCCAAGCCAATCTTCGTAGAGCCTTTCGTCCACTTTTTGGAAGGGCCGGACGAAGGGGACGTTCGTCTGGCCGTGGCGCGGATCAGGCCTCCCAGCGAGGCAATAAGTCCCAGAAAGGTAATCAATCGTACTCCAATTCCAAGTCCAGTTTCTACCCCTCCAAGAAGGGCAGAGGTAACTACGGCAAAGGTGGAAACAACGGCCCAAGGAGGACGTCAAGATTCCGCCTCAGGTGAGCTTGATTCTCGCTTCCAATGTGGTTTTGGGGGGCAGAGTGCAATTTTTTCTCCACAATTGGCAATTGCTCTCGAACGATACCTGGGTGCTGGAGACGGTTCAGGGGTACAAGATAGAGTTTTACACTCGCCCTCACCAGCTTCTTCGGCCTCCACCTCTTGTTTTTTCCAAACAAGATCAGAGGTTTATCTCCGCAGAGATTGCCTCCCTTCTGACCAAAGGGGCCATCGTGTCCAAGACTCCTCATCCCCGAGGCTTCGTCAGCAATGTTTTTCTCGTCGAGAAAAAAGGGGGTGGGTCTCGCCTGGTTCTCAATTTAAAGGATTTCAACGGCGGAGTTGTATACCGCCATTTCAAGATGAAGGGCATCCATCTTCTACGGGACCTGCTTCAGGAAGGGGACTGAATGGTTCGTCTAGATCTCAAAGATGCCTATCTCTCGGTGCCAATTTATACCCCACATCGCCGTTATCTTCAATTTCAATGGCTCGGCAATTGGTACGAGTACAAGGTCCTTCCTTTCGACCTTTCTTCAGCTCTGTGGTGTTTCACGAAGCTTCTTCGCCCTGTGATGGAATCTCTGAGATCTCGCGGAGTTCGTCTCATAGTTTACCTGGACGATGTCCTTCTCTTGGCGCAGTGTCCGCTCCTTCTTCGTATTCATTTACAATGGTCCATAGATCTTTTACAATCTTTGGGTTTCCTGGTGAGCCCTCTTAAATCCGACTTTGCTCCATCTCAGTCGATGGATTTCCTGGGCTTTCGGATAGACTCTGTCTCCAGCCAACTTCTTCTGCCCGGGCAGAAGATCAGGTCCATCAAGAGGGACTTGCGCTTGCTTCTGGCCAAGCAGACTGTTTCCTTGTGCTCCGTGGCTCGCATTGTGGGCCTCCTGTCCTCTTCGATCCAAGCGATCTTCCCGGGGCCACTGCATTATCGAGCGCTTCAGCGTCTCAAGATCAGACATCTTCAGAAGGGTCTGAGTTATTCCGATCATGTTCCCCTTTCGGAAGATGCCTGAGCGGAGATGTTGTGGTGGCTGGAGCACATGGAGGCATGGAACGGCCGGGCGCTGTTCGGGAAGACTCCCGATGTTGTGATCGAGTCCGATGCCAGCCTCTGGGGTTGGGGGGCCCGGTGCGGTTCAGTGACGACGGGGGGTCGCTGGTCTCTGGATGAACTCTCCTTGCACATCAATTGCCTGGAACTTCTGGCGGGTTCTTTCGCCATTCGGTGTCTATCCCCTCAACAGGGGAATTGCTGCATTCTTCTCAGAATGGACAATGTTTCGGCAGTTCGTTATGTGAACAAACCGGGGGGTACCAAGTCCCACCTCTTGTCAGAGATTGCAAAGGATTTTTGGCACCTGTGTCTGCAGCGCAGGATCACAGTTATTGCAGAATATCTGCCGGGTTCTTGCAATCAGATTGCGGATTGGAACTCTCGCCATCTTCGCGACTTCAGCGATTGGAGGCTTCATCCTCGGGTCTTTCTGAGGTTGACTCACATTTGGGGGTCCTGTCAGTTGGACCTGTTTGCCTCCTGTCTCCACGCCCAGCTTCCCCAATTTTTCAGCTGGCGTCCGGATCCGGATGCCCTGGCGACGGATGCGTTTCTCCAGCCTTGGCCTCCTCTCCTATGCTACGCGTTTCCTCCGTTCATTATGATTCCTCGAGTTCTGGCCCGGGCGCGTCAGTTCTCTTCGGAACTTGTTCTGATCACCCCTCTATGGAGGGCCCAGCCGTGGTTTCCAGTTCTTCTGGAGATGAGCTGCTCGATGCCGCTCCTTCTTCTGCACAGGTGGAACCTGCTTTTGGATCCTCTTCGCAATCCTCACCCTCTTGTGTTGTCGGGCCAGCTCCTGTTGGTGGCTTGGAGGATTTTGGGGGACGCTGGCAAGTCCCTGGCTTATCGGGAGACGCTACACGATTTATCAATGAGGCTTGGGCCCCCAACACACGCAAGCGTTATGCGTCCAGTTGGAAACGCTGGTGTGCTTGGTGCTAACAGCAGTCGATGGATCCCGTATCAGCAGATCTCGCTTTGATTAGCAATTTCTTGGCTTCTATGGCATCTTCTGGTCTGGCTTACTGGACTGTGAATAACTTTCGTTCTGCCATTTCGGCAGGTCATCTTCCTATTGATGGCAAACCAGCGGGAGAACATCCCTTGATTTCTAAACTGCTGAAAGGCATTAGGATGGTTAAACCTCCTTGTCCCAAGTACATTGCTTTGTGGGATGTGTCTGTTGTACTGCGTTTTCTTTCTTCTTGGCCTTCCAATTCCTTCTTGACCCGTAAACAACTTTCAGCCAAGCTGACTATGCTTTTGTGTTTAGTATCCTGCAAACGGGTTTCTGATGTGCGGGCTTTGGACCTCGCTGGTCGCACATTCTCTCCTGAGGGCGTTACTTTTGTTATTTCTAAGCAGACGAAATGTAATACCTCCTCCGTTTCTTATCCTTCTTTTCCTCACAATCCTCAATTGTGTGTGGTCCAGTGTATCAAGGATTACGAGGTAAGCACTGCATCTTTTCGACATGATTTGCAGGGTCAGCTTCTTATTGCTTTGCAAAAGCCTTTCAATCCTGTTACTCCTGCTACGCTAGCACGTTGGTTGCGTTGGCTCATGCAGGAAGCGGGCATTGATACTTCCCTGTTTGGTGCTCATTCTGCAAGGGGTGCTATGGCTTTGTAACGATTGTCGGGGGGGAATGGTTGGATACGTTGTAGGAATGAGGCAAGGTCAAAACAAATATCCTGTGCAATAGTTGGGGGTTTATTAGTACAGTCTCACAGGGCTGACAAGAACCGAAAAGTCTCAAAGGGTTAACAATAACGTAAGTCTATCAGTGGCTCCTTTCTTCTTCCTGTATAGGACTCCCCGGGTTGGGTCTGGGGGAATGTCTTCTTCCTTGCGGAGCCGTTTCCCCAAAAGAGAAAGAAAGAAAGAAACGCCGGGTTATTGGCGTGACTGGTACCATTCAGATACAGGAGGGGGGAAAAGGGCGTGAAGGGGATCACCAGGGACCACCACCGTTCGGTGCTCGTTTAGATCCGTGAAAGTGATAGTGCTTTCGGAGACACTCCCATCTTGTGAGCACCCAGCCGCCCTCTACCCGCTCCCTCCCTCTGTGACAAACACTCCCCGTATGCGTGCTCATACCTTGCGGAGCCACACTTCTCCAGGTGAAGTGTGGCTGGGCGGAGCGTGGTTCCGTTGGCCTCCTGGCTTGTCCTGCGATGGTCTGTTGGCTGGTCCTGCTTCAGGCTCGGGTAAGGGCAATCCAGCTCCGGCGTCCTCCCGTGTAACGGCGAACGCTTCCTCCTCTGCTCCGGCGTTCGCGCTGTTCCGCTCCAACTCTCGCGCTATCAGCGCCGTTGAGGTCACGGATAGGCCAGCCGGGGATGACGTCGTAGACGTTCCTCTCGCTTCCGGGTAACCCCAAGTGGCCGCTGAGGGGGCGTGGTTGTCCTGCACTCGCCGAGGTGGAAAGGAAGAGGGACAGTGGTCAGCTTTGGACTCGTGGCAGGTAGGGACCCCCTGACAGGCTTCAAAAGCTTTTTCTATGGGTGCCAGTCTTCATGACATCATGAGGGCTGCGGATTGGTCCTCTGAATCTGTGTTCAAGACTTTTTATTTCAAACCAATTGTTGATGTTGCATCTGTCGTGGTGGATAAGCTTTAAACAAGCATAATCGGAGCCTCCGTCCTGCCATAGATTTAAAAATTTGCTAACATTCGTGCCACGAATTTTCAATTCTATTAAGGACAGGAGGCGAGGATTATCCCACCCTGGTTATTCTGATTGATACTTGCATTGTTCTATACAGTTATGATATAACTTGTTTCTGTATTTATGATGTTATGTTTTATGCAATGTATCCTGCCCTTTCATGGTTTTTTCCTTCATTGAGTTGTGGGTGTAGATATTACGACTATGTTTTGTTATTTCAGGTTCCGACCTCAAATGAGCTTTGGATCCGGCGTCTTCGATTGCTGCTTTGGTTCGTCCCTCTGGTCCTTGGATTTGCCTGTTTTCTTGACCTGTGGATGACCTGCGGCCAGATGTTCTTTATGGATCCTTGGTTTTTTCTCCTACGTTTCTGACTTTCATTATGACTTACCTGTTATTTACAAAGAAAGAGGAAGTTATGACCTCTGTGACCCTATTTATACTGACTGTGTATTCATGGGTATTGTAGTTTTCTTCTTTACTGTGTACTGATTGGCTGCTGTATGTTCAGTAAAGAAATAGAGAAAGCATAATCCTCGCCTCCTGTCCTTAATAGAATTGAAAATTCTTGGCACGAATGTTAGCAAATTTTTTATTCAAACAGCTTCAAGTTCAGGAAAACTCTGTGTTTCAGTTGATGCGTAATTCTCCAGTTTTGGAAGCAGATTTTCCCTTAAACTAAAGTCTAAATAATAAATAAATTTTGCCGATTTAAGATTTACTTGAAAATTAGCTGTGCTGTTCTGAAGAACGTGACATTGCTCAACATCTTTAAGAAACGATGACGAAACAGAGTGATTCTGACAATTAAAAATTCTCAGGATCCAAGGCTGAATGCGGATATGTTTTCTAAAATGTTCCGCAGAGTGCGAGGGGACATAATTTCCATGATGATGGTTTCAGGTTTTAAAACTGAAGCATCCAAACCGCTCATGTCTTGTCAACACATCACCATTTATCTTTGGTAAACAGAAGCTATTACTTTTCTCTTAAGCCTCCAACTTCGAGTTACCTGGTGCGCCTTCAACTATATGTGTTTTCTTAACATTTCCGTCTGTATCGATCCATATTTATTTTTGGGCCATTTTATGCGTATTTATCCGTATTTATTTTGTGTTTTGTTTATAAATGAAGTTGTAAAACTGTAATTTCCATACTTATTTAACCGATAAACGCGCCTCATACTTAGATGTTTGCGGTGGTTTAACTATTTAAGCTGCCAAATAGGATGCGAATCCGGGCAAATCTCAGGGTCAAATTGCACATTGATTAATTACCGCCCATGCTGAGGTCTATCACTACGGTGTGCACGGTTGGCACACAGTTCAGAGGTCTGCACCTCGGAATAGGCATAACACGCAAATGTTGCAACGTTTTACCCATCAACGAGGTGTGAAATTGACATAATTGTAATGTATATGACATAAGGTGTAATTGAGATGTCTATTTTGGTAGGGTGATAAAATATGACAGGTACATTTAATTGGGTATGAATGAAAGCGCAGTACGGGCAGGAATTTGGAGCCAATCGGAGAAGGGCTTACCTGAAGTGCGCGTCGAGCACTTGATTTGCTGGGGAATATGTCTGTTCTGATATTGTGCTAGGAGAAGTGAGTAGAGATGTGTTTAAGGCTGGCAGAGTCTGCAGTCGGACGCAGCAAATAGATATGCAATCAAGGTATATTTGAATTAGGAAATCAGAGCTTACCAAGATGTGAAAACGTTCACAGTTTATTTATTTAAGCATGCGTTCGTTTCTCTGATTTGTATAGCGCTAAACTGTCACAAAAAAACGCGCTGTAGCGCCAAGTCTCTCAAAAGCCAGTATTTTGCTTTTTCAGAGCTTCGAAGCCTAGTTAACGGTTGTTTAATAAATGGCTCTGGAACATCACAGGGTGCAGGTGTGTCTCTAGGGAAGATTCTTTGCCATGCTTTACCGGTGCTGTACTGTTCTTCGTGGGGACCCTGTTCTCTAATAACAAGCATTAAAAATGCATTAAATCTGGCCTTTTATTAAGTTAAAGCCATTTGCTTTGCTATACAATACCATTAGCAAAGCAAATGGCTTTAACTTAATCAAAGACGAGACCTATTGCATTTTCAATGATTGTTTTTTTTAAATCTCCCACTTTGCTCTCCTGAAATGTTGGCATGTATGTTGTAATGACAATGCCTTTTATTTATCTGTTTTTAAAACAACGCATAAATAAAAGGCATTATCCTTTACAATGCCAGTAGCCCAAACTCTCATAAATGCCAGTCCTATTTCATGCAAATGCTTGTCTAGTTTGCCTGCAGAGTAGATGCAGGAGGATTTTTTTTAAATCAATTTCACTGTGCTGTTCATCTAAAAAAAAAGATACTATTTCACATGGTTCGCTTTTGGCAAATCAATCTGTTTAACTCTGACAAAAAAGCAACTTTTACAGCAAACGACGCACACTCACAACTACACACCACACTGTATACACACAGGCACCTCACGCTCAGAAGCATAACCACGTACCATGCTGACTGCATTAATACACACAAACACACGTTACCAAGTGTCAACACACAGCACATGCCTAGAGCTTACACACAAACACATATAAAGCAAAAACACACACAGAGAGCCCACACTATTGGTACCAATACCACAAAAAATACTCAAGACCAGCATCAGCAACATGAAGAAAATACAAAGACACACATGGAGACACAAATGCACACAGCCACAGAGATAAAGCCCACAGCATTGTTGCAGCAATTTTTTTAGGTCCCTTTCTGTGGAGGCAATATTACCATATTCCAAGCTGTGATCAAGGCGGCCTGAGGCACTAATTGGAAATGTTTCCCACATAATTTACGAAAAATTTGCAGGTGTAAGTGATAGAAGCTAGTCATAAGATTTTAAACCTTTTATGTTTTATGCATGAGAAATGTACTTGAAAAGGACATCAGATCCTCTAAGATGTCCTGGGATGTGGGCATTATGGGGGTGGCCGACCGTCAGGGATGCTCACACACGCGGGGTTTTTGGGCTGGGTGGTGCGGTCCGGGCTCAATTGTTCTCTGGTTGGGTCCTTTTGGGCTCTCTGCGTGGGCTTAAAACTGGCCATTTCCTAAACCGTGTCACCATTTTGGAAGGTGACATGGCGGCCATTTTCTGTCAGCATAGGGAACAGATTTTTTCCCTAGTTAGGCAGGAAAGTTAGGCAGGTGCAGACATGTCATGTAACAACAGGTACAGGAAGCCATGAAGCTCCTGGCGAGGCAGGCCGCATGGACCTCGTCCGAGGTCATGAGGAGCCCTCGGCCCGACCGCCGTGCTGCACTGTGGGGGGGTGTGACCGCCGCAAACCTGGCTTGTTCCCCGCTGTGGGGAGGCCCAAAAAAGACAACTCTGGAGGTATATGGCGGGGTTCGCAGAGCCAAGGCAGCTCCCGCGAAGATGGCAAAGAGGGGTGGGAGCGCCACGAGGCGCCCACCCCTGACATTCTTGGAGGGAAAGGCAGGGGCGGCACGCGCAAATAAGCGCCATTAGGGCCACGCAACTGTTTGCGCTGCAGGTGCCACAAGTGAGATGGGGACTTGTTGGGCGCTTAGTGGACAAGGGCCAGTGGGGGGGATGATGAGCTGGGGGAGCCATGGGAGGTCAGGTGGGAAGGCCCAGAATGAGTTACAGGCAGTTACAGGATTTGGGGAGGCGGGTCTGGTGAAGAAAAGGTGTAGGGGCAGGCAAGAGGACCCAAAGGGGGGAGGTTGGGGGGCCCCAGCTGGTTAGTGGGGATGAGTAAGAGAAGAGGGGGCCAGGTACAGGGCGGTTGCGGCTCTGGACATCAGAGGGTGATTGGACAGGGCCCCCTGTGGATGAGGGACAAGTGGTCAGTGGAAGGGGGGTGGGTGCAAAGGGGTCCGGGGGGGGGCGGAGGGATGCCTGGGGGGGGGGAGGATGGATGACACGGTTTCCAGATGGGCGGAGAGAAGGCTAACTTCGCTGCTAGAGTGGAGCGAGGGGGAGGAGGAAGGTCTGGAAAGAGTGGGTGGGAGACCACCGCCGGTCCGAGTATATGGGTGTAAGGGGGTCAGAAGGGGGGGTTGGCCTGGCAAAAAGGGAGGGAAACTAGGCTGGCCGGGCAGGAGTGGGGTCAGATTGGGGGGCGTTGGGGAACGCAGGGGGGTACAGCAGGCACCCTTTGGGGTCTCCGGTATGGAGGAGTATTGACAGATTTGCCCGATCCAGGGGCAGGTAGGGACAGATAGAGACACTAACCATGGCATGCCGGTCCTTCCATTTTCTTCGCAGGATCAGCGAGCGCGGGATGTGCAATCTGCATGTGAGTCACATGCGGCTCCTCGATACTGGGAGGAAGTGAAGGCAGGGTCCAGGGAGGCCAGCTGTAGCACAGTGAAGGACCATAACAGCAAAGATGACAGGAGGTCTGAGAGGGTGACGACTGGGTGACAGCTCAGTGGGGCGGAGGTGCCCACTAGGGCGGCGGTGATGGTGTACGGGCAAAACGGAATGCTGCGGCGGGCAGCGCTTTTGAACACTTGGTACCAGACAGGGTAGTACAAAGAGAAATGATCACTTCTGGGCCACAGCCCGGATGGGCAAAGGTGCCCTCCAGGGCAGCGGTGATGGAGTGGTCGCAAATAAGGAAAGCTGAAGCGGAAAGCACGATAGACAGATTGTTGCATGAGGCAAGGTACACATGGGTAACAAGAGTAGAAGAAGAGGGGGAGTAGGAGGACATCCCATTAGATTATGAGGAGAATAGAGTAGAGGAGGGGGAAATAGTGAAAGAAGAAAGGATGGGGGAGAAGTCATCTTGTGCCTAGTGTGTTACAGGATGCCGGACAAGATGCGGAGTGCACGGCTGCGCCTCAGACAACTCAACCCTCTGTGACACTGGTTAGGCGGTTGGATCCGGTGAGAACACCTACCTTGACGCCAGGTAAGAAAGGGGGGCGGGGTAGCATTGCTAGCCCAAAATGGAGGGTTTCCATGGGGATGGATGCCAGAGGTGAGGAAGGGGACAGCGAGATAAAATTATGCAAGGGAAGATACGTTAGGGACACAGCGGCGGGTACAGAGGGGCAGAAGACAAGAAAGGAGGTAGAGAGGGGCTGGACAAGGGGGATGAAAGGCGACATAGTACAAAAGGAATAAAAGCGACTAAGGGTTCCGGTGGGGACAAAGGCGGCGGGGGGAATGGTCAGTTGACGGAGGATGAGGAAAGTAAAGAGATGAGATTGCCCACAATGCCGTACATGGGTGTAACAAAACCATTGGAGGCGCACCTCATGTTAGCCACAACAGAAACAATCTGGAAGCGCTAGTATGTAGACATGTTGAAGCTCATCCACAGGGAATTGCGATCCAAGGAGGGGTCGAAGCAGGATGAGCTAGAGTTATCACGCCGGCCCAGGGTGCCCTTGACAATAGAGAACTGGACGGCAGACTTTTTAATTTTCGCAAGTGTTTACTGCAAGAAATATCCGGATAGATCTGTGGCCTTGTTTAAATATATGGATGTAGTTAGAAGGGCACAACCGACGTACAGGGGTTATGTGTGGTCCCACTACGATGGGGAGTTACACACCAGGCTAGCATGGGACCTGAGACAAAATGGGGGAAGATTTACACAGATCTGTACCAACAGACAATGGGGGCAATTAAATTTGGGAAGACAACGTACACGGCCAGTCATTTGCCGTTAGTCTATCGCCCCTTTTAAAGTCGTCCCACCCGGGGGGAGGGGGGTGGGAGAGATACACTCCAAAGCTGGCAGGGGGAGGTACAGGGCCTGTTGGGATTATAACAAAGGTACCTGTGCCCAGGATTATTGCAGATTTTGGCATGAATGCTCGAAATGCGCTGGAAGACATTCATTGGCCCAGTGTTTCAGGCCAGAGTATGCAGGGTAGGGCCAGGCAGGAGGGCAGGGGCTGCCACACCAGAATGCAAATGGCAGACAGCAGGGGATGGGATTCAGGGGAGGCCGAGGGGCACAGGGTTATATGGGAAAAGGCTCATATACCCATTAGGCTGGATTGCTTAGAGGCCTGGTTAGCACATTACCCACGAGAACAGTAAGTGCGAATTCTGAGCGCCTGTTTAAGGGGCGGTTTTACATTGGGGTGGAGGGACCGAGGTCAGCAAGATGGGCAGAGAACCTGAAGTCAGTGGCAGCTCACAAAGCAACATTGCAAAAAGAGGTACAGGAAGGGGGCATGGAGGGGCCATATGCAGTTAGCCCGCTAAAGGATTTGATTATTTCTCCTGTTGTGGTGGTGCCGAAAGAGGAGAGGGGCCAGTATTGTCTAATTCAGCACTTGTCATGGCCTCAAGGGGGGTCATTAAACGATTTCCTTCTGGATGACTTGACATCAGTGTCGTACTCCTCAGTGGATGTAGCCAGGGCCCTGATGGTGAAGGTAGGCACAGGGGGCGAGATGGCAAAATGTGACATTAAGGCCACCTTCCGGCTGTTGCCAGTACATTCAGAGGATTTCCAGTTGCTGGGAATTCAGGTGGATGGGAACAACTTTGTGGATAAGGCCTTACCCATGGGTGGGGTGTTCAATATGTGCGCTTTTCGTGAAGTTCAGTTAATTTTTGCAGTGGGGTTTCTCTTGGAAAACTGGAAAAGAGACAGTGACACACTACCTTGATGACTTTTTCCTGGTGGGCCTGCCTGGTTCGATGGACTGCCAGCAGCAACTGAACAGTTTCCAGAAGATCATGGGGACACTGGGTGTCCCGCTAGCACCGGAGAAGACACAAGGTCAATGCACAGTGTTGTCATTTCTGGGGATTGAACTAGACTCTGTGGCCATGGAGGCCAGGTTGCCCGAGGATAAAAAACTGCACACGAGGTTGTTGATTGATGACATGCTGGCTAAAAAGAAAGTGACTGTGACAATGGTACATGTGTTACTTGGGCATTTGAACTTGACATGCAGGGTAGTGAGAGCGGGACAGACATTTTGCAGGAGAATGAGCAGGTCACTGGCAGGCCTCTCGTTGCCACACCACCACATGCATCTGTCAGCAGAGATAAAGGAAGAATTAAGGATGTGGTGCAAGTTCCTTAGAGAATTCAATGGGATACCCATGTCCGCTCCAGAGGAGTGGGAATGGTATGCTCAGATATTCACAGACACCACCGTAGCATGCAGGTTCGGTCTGTACTGGCAGGGAAAATGGTGTACCGAAGAGTGGCCGCAGCATTGGAATTGTGGGGGCAGGAGCATTGCTTTCCTAGAATTGTTTCCCCTAGTAGTGGTGGTCACGCTGTGGGGGCAGAGGCTAGCGCACAAAAGGGTCACTTTCAGGGTAGACAACATGGCGGTGGTGCAGGTGGTCAAAAGGCAGTCAGCAAGGGATGAGCAATTCTTGAAGTTACTGAGAGTATTCATGTTAAGTTGCTTAAAGTACGACATTCAGTTCAGGGCACAGCACGTCCCAGGTGTAGACCATGACATTGCGGATGCTTTGTCTTGTTTGCAGTGGGAGTGGTTCCATGGGCTGGTCACGGAGGCGGAAATGCACAAGACACCGGTGCCTGAAGGAATGTGGTCCATAGGAGAAAAGGGATGCTGCAACTGGTGGTAGGGTTGTTAGCACTTTCCACGAGGAGGGCTCACGGACTCGCGTGACAGTAATTCCTGCATGGAGGTGTGAAGAGGAGGCCTAGGACATGGGCTAAGGAAGAGATTGACTTTCAATTCATTTTGGACTTGATTGAAAAGGGTTTGTCGAAGGTTACCATAGCGGCACAGCTGGCAGGGATAGCGTTCATGGGCAAGTCAGTGTGGGGATATGACACAATGGCAGGCGAGCTGGGGAAGCAATTGCTAGAGGGTTGGGCCAAAGAGACAGGTAGGGGATATCAGGTCAGGCTACCGGTGACTATGGTGCTGTTGGTCAGAATGATAGAAATGTTGCCAAGTATATGCAGCAGCCGGCAGGAGGCAGTCTTATTTGCGGCTTTAATGTCTTGGTTGTACTGTGGAGCATTCCGAGTTTCGGATTTGCTGGGAAGGAAAGTGGCACCAGGTTTGCAATGGAAGGATGTACAGGGATGCGAAAAGGGGAGCGAAGCAGTCTTTGTCTTCCTCAGGCACTTGAAGACGGATCAAAGGGGGGTGGGGAAGTCAGTGGTGCTTTGGGTAGTGAGAATCCTCTGATATGCCCGGTGCAATGGGGGTGCGTTTTGTGGGGAGGAACAAGGAGGGAGGTGGGGGACGTTTTTCACAGAACCTCGGGAAGGGAAGTGTCAGAGGCGCAGCTGCTATGGGTCATGAGGTTTGCTTTAAAATCCCTAGGGAAGGTGCCAGAGGCTTTTTGAACTCATACATTCTGGATAGGGGTGAGTTCTGACGCAGCGAAGTAGGGTTGGGGCTCAGAGAGGCTGAAGCAGTTGGGATGTTGGTCATCAGACTGTTATAAACGCTATGTCAAAACTGGGAGTGAAGGGGTTGGGATGAATAGGGATATGTGATCTTTTCTCAAGCACGTGTCTTTTTAGGTGCAGTAGCAGGGCCGGAGTCAGAGGCGCTATCAATCTGGATAGTCGGGCACTCTTTCGTAAGGTGGGTGGAAAGACACAAACAGGAAAATGTAATTTGGCACAGTGAAGGGGGCCTGCGTTGGCACAAGATTTTTCCCCTTTTAAATAATTTACTTGGGGAAGAATGATCTAGTTGTGTGTAAGGGTTTGTTTCTTCTGAAACAGATGAAACAGGATGTGAAGGAGATTAAGAAGCAGTGGTCAGGGTGTTGCTTGGTGTGGAGTGAATTTATTCCCAGAAGGCATTGGAGGGGGGCAGAGAGGCCTGTTGCCATTGATAGGGCAGGAAAAAGGTAAACAGAGAAATTAGGGTTTTTTGCAGAGAGGCTGTCTTGGCAGGACGGAGCACCCAGAGCTACAGTATTCGGCGGTGTATTATTTTAGGGACAATGGGGTACATTTGTCTCGCTTCAGGATGGAGCTGTACTTGATACAAATTAAAGACGCCATAGATGTGGCCCTGGATATACGACGGTACCCTAGAAGCAGCCTGGGGGTTGGGGGGATCAGAAAAGTCATAGGAACTGTTTCGGAGTGGCATCGGTAGCTGGTTCTTACAATTTTACTGTTTAATTTTTATGGTTGGTGACAAGCAGGCAATGAGGTTAGGATAGGATATACTTAGTAGATAGATCTTTAGACAGGTAGGGGAGAGGTTAAAGATTTAAAGGGTTAACAGTTATTGATCGAGTAGATAGATCTTTAGATAGGTTGAGAAGAGGTTACAAAGTTTTAAAGGAGTGAAAGTTATTGATCAAGTTGGGGTATGTTAAAGAAATTGCAATTGTGTTTGGGGGCCTCCTACAGCTAGTTTTGAAATTCCACGTAAGAAAATGCCTGTCTGCAGACTACAAGTGTAATCACTAAGCATGGGCGCATTTTGCGAATTCGCGATCGGCGAATTTGCGGATTTGCGAATTCGCGATCCGCAAAATTTGTGAATTTGTGCGAATTTGCGGATTTTTGTTTTTTTGCGTGTTCGCAGGGTTTTTTGCGTGTTCGCGGGGTTTTTTGCTTTTTGCGCCTTCGCGAGCCGTTTGCATAACGAAGTTACCCATGCAGTCGTTTATGGGAGATGGAGAGAGAGATAGATAGATAGAAAGAAAGAGAGAGAAAGAGAGGGAAAGAGAGAGGGAGAGAGAGAACGAGAGAAAGAAAGAGAGGCCGGATCTCTGAAGGTCCAGATTCCTGAGTTGCCCCTACAGAACATACAGCTTTTTATTTTTAGCAAAATGCATATGAAAATTGTGCTATAAAGGTCTCTTTTAGTTTAACCCCTCCTGACAACTCAAAATGGGTGTATTTGCCATCCTGTCCCTTCTTCTTGTTTTTTATATCTGTAAGTGCTTCCTGATGAGGTTTAATTCCTTGGACAGGTGCCTCGTTGCCTACTTGTAACTATTCTCTGACCCTGCTTCAAGGGTCAGAGCATAGTCAGAGAATAGTTGCAAGTAGGCAACGAGGCGCCAGAAAGAAATTAGCAGCAGGTGTCCAAGTTGAAGTTAATTTGTTTGTAACCCTTTTGTAAAAGGTTACAAAGAAATTAGGTTCAACTTTTGCACCTGCTGCTGTAACCCTTGCTTGGCTGAAAATTCGTCCCCGCTGATTCGCGGATTTTATCGCGATTTCGCCCGCGAAACGGATTGTACGCCCACCCTTAGTAATCACATCTTACCCGTAAAAACCTATTTGTATTAAATGCATTTCACAGTAAACTGCTAAGGCGTACTACATTTTGGATAACTTTTTGTTATGAACAGATGAGGTTCATGACATCTAACACACCATACTTCCCCAAGTAACCAATCAGCCAATAGCCTTGATCATTGGCTTGTCACTATAAACATGTAAGGACAACTGAATTCTGCATAAGATTTCCAACACGTCAACCCTCAGGCATACAGTCAGAAAATGATACACAGAAAATTGCAGTTGGCAAAACAATATCCCAGTACTACTAAGATGTTAGACAAGAATAATCAAAGTGTACTTCTTCTACCCACAATGTTTGCCAGAGAGGAAAACAAAAGGGGGGGGGCAACACCGATACCCCTGCCTACTACAGTACTCTGTGAGAATCAATGTAATACAGTATCTCTATTGAGCCTAATAACCCTTAAAAACATTTTAGTATCATCATATAATTTTCACAATACACAGGTCAGGCCTACTGAGTTTTATGTAATTTTTCATAATAAAAATAATATACTTATGTGGCTAAGGCACTAGCAGCTAGGCTGCAACTGTTCCTTACAACGCTGATACACCCGGATCAATCGGGATTCATGCCGTGCCGCAACACAGCACTTAACCTGAGGCGATTATGCAGTGTTATGGTACGCATACCCTCTATTAAGGAGGACGCTGTCATCCTTTCTTTAGATGCACACATGGAATTCGACCTTCTCGAGTGGCCCTTTCTCTTCGCAGTCCTCAGGCATCTGGATTTTGGCCCCAAGTTTTGCACATGGGTTCAGCTGCTGTACACAAAGCCCCTAGCACAGGTGGTAGTCAGTGGTCATATCTCAGCGGCTTTCCCACTGGGAAGGGGAACAAGGCAGGGATGCTCCCTGTCACAGCTCCTGTTCGCAATGGTGCTGAAGCCTGTGGCGGCATGGATACGACAGGACCCGGTCATCTGAGGGCTAAAGTGGACAATGGGATGGGAAGATCGTATTTTGCTGTACACGGATAATGTCTTACTAAGCATGGCATCCCCTGCACATCCCATCAATTGCTTACTGGACATCTGCGCAGCATATGGAAAAGTCTCAGGTTACACCATGAATTGGGCAAAATCACTCCTATATGTGCTTAGTAGCCCCCCTCCAGGGCTCCCATGGAACCGTGAAATGCAGATTGCTGTTGAGAAATTTAAATACTTAGGATTATTTATTACACCCCAGCCCACGCAGTTTATTGAGGAAAACCTCATGGAACCCCTAAGAAGATTTCGCTGTGATGTTGAACACTGGCGATCACTACCATTGACACTACTGGGAGAGCAGCCCTCTTTAAAATGATGGTACTCCTCAAATTCCTATACACCTTCCAAAATACCCCATATTCTGTTCCCCTCGCATACTTTAAAGCAGTTGAAGCCGAAGTGAGCAAAAATTTGTGGGATGGAAAGCCTGCCGGGATAGCCATGTATGAACTGGTGAAGGGATGGTATGATGGCAGAATTGTCCAAATCTAAAAGTGTACCATTGGGCCTCACAGCTCATGGTAATAAATAAATAGCTTCATGCCCCCCTGGAGGAACCAGGGAACCAGCGTTCCGCATGAATAGGCATGTTCTCGACGCTGAGGGCGTTATGGGGGTACTGTACAATAAATCAAGGAAAAATACTCTCACAGGTCCAACAGCACATACTGTCTGATTCTGTTTCACCATACTCCGAGCACTAGGATGGGAAGGGGTTCTGACACAGGCCGCGCCAAACCCGACAGCTGGGCAGACTTCACAACACCAAGGGGTTTAGACAGTGGGACCTCATAGGTATTTCCAAGATAGGAGATATGTGGAAAAAGGGTGAAGTCATTGCCTTCTCGCAACTCCAACAAACGCACCAAACTTTCCGATACATGCAGACCAGAACGCACTCATGGGGATTATCCCACCAGGAAGCAACTAACAGAGGCCTCACCATTAGAAGACAGGCTTCTAACAGATTACCTGAGTAGAAAAGCTATTTCCCAAACTTACCGTAAAATAATAAACAATCAACTGGATCCCACAAAACCGGTAGGGAGCTCTGGCAGACTGACATAGGGGACCTGGATTAGATGGATTGGGAGGAAGCAGTCTCATCCCCGAGAGAGGTTGTGAGCTCCTCTAAGTTAAAATTAGTACAACTAAAAATCCTCCACCGAATCTTCTGCACACGAATAATCATGTATCGATAGACACACAGCTCTGCCTGCAACAGTGTGGATTACCATGCACATTCTATAACATACTATGGGAATGCCCAGGAATTACAGTTTACTGGGAGGCAGTCATGCGCACGATTTCGCAGGTCAGTAAGGCTACTGTCTTGCCAGAACTGAGGAGATGTCTCCTCAATATCTGGGAGCCCACAGATCTGAACCACAGGGATCAAGACTGGGCGATGCTAAGTATGATGATAGAGAAACAAAATTTAACTCAACACTTGGGAAAGGGACTGACTCCCACATATCGCCAATGGTACTGTGAAATGGATAGTGCAATGATAGCAGAGAAAGCAGTGTATGTACACAGAGGGTGCCCCAAGAAATGGACACAGGTGTGGGGAAAATGAAATACCTTTTATGGCAACATATGTGAAACCTCCCCCGGAGGAGTTGATGTCAGATGTGTGGTGTCTTTCTAGTTGCCTGGTTCCATGGTAACGGGATGATGCATTGCTGCTAGATTCTAGAATGGGTGGTTGGAAGTTAGTTGAAGGGAGAGACTGACATGGAGAAGATGTACCTGCGTGTTATCCAATAAAGACTACTTTTATTCCTACACCTTGATTATGACATCTTTACATTTTGGCGACTGAGGATGGGATACGAAGATAACAAGCAGAAGAACGTGGACAGGCAATTTTTAATAATTTCTTTTCCTTATTTGGGATTATTTTACATGGACACATTTGCCTTCATTCGTTCATTCGTCTTCTCTAGTCAAGGAATTTAAGAAACCTTCTCCTTAAATTTTAAACCGCGTTGAAGTCAGAACTCCTAGCCTTGATTTCCTCAAGTAAGTAGGAACGTTTAAATAGTGCGTGGGAGTGCTTAAAACATAACAGACTTACAAGCGAAGCGTTTAATATAAGAAGCGCATGGCATTTGGATTGCATCTGATTTTTAATGAATATATCTGACATAATATACAGTGAACCTCGTGTAGCTTTTTGATTTTTAAATAGAAATTTTTGTGGATAAGTCGGATATTTGAGCAATAATTTGTTGAACATTCCTGAATGAAACGTGGAGAGCAAAAAGAGCTGGATGGTGCTGCATTAAGAACCTTGTGATCGGAAAAGGATTAAGTGGTTCTTTTCATTTCTTCTGATATATCCGTAATAGTGTACAGTATTCAACTTAAAGTGTCACTTTTAACATCCTTGAATGAATCTTGGAGCATGGCAAATGAAGTGGATGCTGCTTTAATTAAAACCTGGTGATCGAGATAAGGATCCAACGGGTTATTTGCAATGGTACGTGTGCAGCGTTCGTTTACTTGGTGCATTCTTCAAATGGAGCGAGTCTTCTCTTGCTGGGCTCCGCGCAGAGAACGCCGTGGACCCAACTCTATCCCCGAACTGTCACGTCCTTCTCTGCGCGTTCAGAGACGACAGACAGAAGTGAACCTCACGCAGCGTGGGACGTCATCACGTGACGTGGGTCACGCAACGTGCCACCATTATTTTTTTTTATCCGATTCATCGTGTCGTCTGAGTAGCTCTCGTTTCATGGACTTTAAAGGTACTATGTTTTTTTAAGGAAAAAAGAGGAAAGGAACAAAAGTATATTCTTTATTGCAACTTTGGTGATGTGCACACCTTGCAACGACAGCACATCATTCATTTTTATTATAATTTCGCATCATATCTGACTGGTTATTGCAACTTCGGTGATGTGCACACCTAGTGGGAATAGTACATCATATTAAACAGTTATACTACTTGGTGTTTGAATCCAATATTGGCTATTGTTAACCTGGTATTCCAGTTTTTAAAATTATGTGGCTTCACACTTTAAATAGTTTAACATGATGATACGGACGGAATTCATCAATTCTACTTCTTTTTGTGTTAGTTTGTTATTTTAACAACTATTGAACTGTTGAAATAGTGATGTGCACACTTAAAAAATTACAGGTTGTTATTATTTTAGATGAGTTTAACACGGTGATGCAGGTGGAATTTATTCATTTTAATGAATTTTAACACAGTGATGTGCACACTTTAAAAATTGCTGGTTGTTATTATATTTTATAATAGTTTAACAAGGTAAGCTGGATAAATATTATCCATTTTAACGCATTTTAGCACAGTAATGGGCACACCTCAAAACTGGAAGTCGTTATTATATTTTGAATAGTTTAGCACAGTGATGCGAATGGAATTCATCCATTTTAATGCATTTTTACATGGAATGTGCACATTTTGAAAATTGCAGGTCGTTATATTTTAAATAGTTTAAAACGGTGACGCGGATAAAATTCATCCATTTCAATGCATTTTAACACGGTAATGTGTACACTTTAAAAATTGAAGGTCGTTATTATTTTCAGATAAGTTTGACACGGTGATACGGATGAAGTTCATTCTTTTTAATGCCTGTAACAGTGATTGGCACTCTTTAAAAATTCTTTAAAAAGTCGTTGTTATATTTTAAAATAGTTTAAAAATTGCAGGAGAATATTGATGGTACTCACATCATCTTTACTGCATATTTAGGAATTCATTATATTTATATTTGATGAATTTTAACACAGTGACGTTCATACCTCAACTGTAGCTCTTCAAACTTGGTGGATTTTTTTTTACAGTGGATAAGTGATATAAGAGTAACGCTGCGATATTTATCAGAAAATTGTTGCTAGTGTCCTCTAAAAATATGTCTGATAAGATTCCTATCTGCAATGGGTGTGGGCACAGTGGGCATTATACAAATTATAGAAAATGTCCATCCTTAAAATCTAAATGCAATTACTGCAGTAATGTTGGCAATTTTACCAAGGCTTGTAAGGTTAAGTCTATCAATGGGGTAGGTTCTGTTAAATGTATTGAAGGATCTAATGATGCTAACGTTTATAACTCTGATTCTTCCAGTGATGATTATTTTGACACAGATATTTTGGTGTTGAATGTAAGTCCTAGATCAAAGATGGGGCCCACTTGTAACATTGTTATAGGGGGAGTACAGATTAACATTATACTCGATTCAGGCACACCCAACACAATTACCAATATTAAGGTTTGGAAGGAGCTATTTGCTGATACTTTAAGGAAAGAGTTGCTGCCTCCTGATATTCAACTTGTTAGCTTTACTGGGGAAAGGATTCCAATGGTTGGGTTCATAGAGGTAATTTTTGAATTTGAAGGTAGGAAGTGTATTGGGAAACTCTGTATCGCCTTGGTTGTCCACTCAATCTTGGGTTGGGTTGATCAAGACAATTTGAATATTGTTTATAAATGGAAAAATGAGCTTAAATTATGACTTTGAACACGTATTATAAGTTTGAACGTAGTCATCATACATGAAAATATTGAGAATAGTCATGTGTTACATCTAATAAGGAATGGGATGTAGGACGATTTAAATGTGATGGTTTGAGGGGGTAGATGTGGGTTTACCATTGTGTAGTTCATTAACTGAATTGTTTTGATTTGTTAATGAATTGTTTTGAATTGTTAATTTATGTAAAGTGTATTGCTTTAATTTTGTTGTTAAAGTAAAGAGGGAAGATGTGGTGTCTTGCGTAATGCATCTTTCTAGTTGCCTGGTTCGATGGTAACGGGATGATGCATTGCTGCTAGATTCTAGAATGGGTGGTTGGAAGTTAGTTGAAGGGAGAGACTGACATGGAGAAGATGTACCTGCTTGTTATCCAATAAAGACTACTTTTATTCCTACACCTTGATTATGACATCTTTACAAGATGTCAGTGAATAAATGAACGGGGCCAAAGATAAAGTGATGTTTGTAACAATGTGCTGTAGCTATGTTGGCAATGACCAGGAGGGGAAAATCCCAACGAATAGTAAGGACATCTTCAACACGTAATGTATGACCTGGTAGTAGACCGTGTCTGTACTAGTTAACATGAATGGTATGTAATGCATATTGACAATTATAAAATGGCAATACAAATGTTTTAAAAAGAAATAATAATAATATACTTATGGCCTCTGTCATAATTTTTCCAGTGAACTAATAGCACCAATAGCCTTCAACACTGGTCACCACAGCAAATCAGGCCTACTCTGTTTTGCATAAGCATTCCCACAAGTCAACTATCAGTACAGTGATAAAACAACAAATATGTGCAACTTGACAGCTAAAATGGCATAAAAAAGATTCATAAAGTGGAATTCTTCTACCTTGAGGGGTTGTCACTTGGTAACTTGCACCATAACCCTTGCTTACCTCAGTGATCCGTGAGAGTCCCTTAAACAAAATAGCTGCCTTCAACCGTTGACTAGATTATTGAGACCCCCCTGTTGAGTAGAAAGTAATCCAGGAGACAAGATGAATTTGAAGGTATTTATTGAGTTCCAGATAAAAAAGGCCAGCACAGGTGGAGAAGTGTGGCTCAATGGTTAGAGCGGCAGACCCTGATGCAGAGGTCTAGCCCGGGACCAGGGTTCAATTCCCCGCCTCGGCGGGTCTTGGGCTCAAAATTCCACGGACCTGATAATTCTCGTCTCGGTGCCTATTCCAATCATGGAGTCCCACTCTGCAACTCTGGGCAATAGCTTGTTTAATCTCCACAACGGCCCCCACAACGCTAAGGATGCCTGGCCTCCACCTTGGGGGTGCCCAGGAGTGGACGCCTCACAGGGAAAGCCAGGATGGGTTCCACAGCGGTATTCGTACAAGCTCCTTGAGACCCTTGCGGGTGAGTAGTGCGCTATACAAGTATCAATTTACATTTACATTTACACAGCATAAATAGCTCCGCACAACTGCACTGAAAACGAGAACTCCTCAACTGATCACTGATGACACTATGGTGTCATCAGTGATGTAACAGAGGGAGCAAGCTACAATATGCAACATTAGAACATAGGCAAGAATAAAATAACACAACATATCTTCTCCCTTTAACATTATCAAAACTGACAGTAATATAACACAATCTTCTCCTTTAATACTAAAAACAAACAAAAACAACAACAAAACTATTACTCAGTAAAATAATCGTTAAGATAAAGTGGTGGTTTTACAATTCTACTAAACTTGTTGACTAAAGAGTATTTACCTGTGAAAGTAGAACCAGATACAGATACGATACATCTTCTTGTGCAACCAAGTCTGAAGAAGCTTCTTGTACAGAAACAGAAGAATTCTCATTCTCAACTAGTGCAGAATTGAAAATATTCTCACCCTGAGCTGCAACTGAAGGATATTCAAGCTGTACGGAATCAGAAATATTCTCATCCTCAACCTGTACAGAACTGGAAGGACTCTCAACTTGCAAAGAATTAGACGAATTCTCAGCTTGCGCACAATCAGAATCCAATCAATGAAAACTCCTTTCCTGTTGACTTTCTACCCACTTGTCTAATTTCTCATTGAATACAATTCTTCCCAGATGCCAAACTTTACCATCTGATAACCTGACAGAATTCTTAAAAATTGCAGTCACTCTAAATGGTTTAGAAAATTTACTTTGATCTTTCATCCCTTTGAAAGGTAACTTGATTCGCACTAAATCACCAACCTCTAAAACAATTCTTTTAACATTGTGCTTAGAGTCATAATATTTCTTATGGTTTTCTTGATGTAACAAACTGTTGTTTTTAACTTGTTCAGGTGACCACTCTAACAATCTGGAATGCATCAACCAACATTGGTTATCTTTGGTAAATGGTACACGCCCCTTCATGAAAGTAAAATGACTGTACACAGTAACAGTAGGAGTCACACGATATATCCAAACGATTTTCTTAACTCCTACTTTCCAATCTTGACCTCTAAGATTGGCTAATTAAATGGAATCTTTGATAACTCTATTAAATCTCTCTACTTCACCATTCCCGCTTGGATGATATACTGAAGTAACTTTGTGTACAAATGCCATTATGTAAAAAAAAAATCTTCAATACGATGGCGCTTGAATTGTATCCCATTATCTGTTATAAAAACCTTTGGAAGCCCTTCTCTCTGGAGCAATTCAACCATAAACTCAAGAACACTTGGAGAATCAGCTCTATCCACTACCTTAATTTCCGGCCATTTTGAGAAATAATCTGTGGCCACCAAAATATACAGACTGTTCTCATTTTTAATAATGAGCCCATTAATGTCCAAACCTAAGGTTTCCCAAGGCATTTCGGACACAAAATAGGACACATAGGAGGAGTGGTAACTTTTTGAGATTTGTCTGAATTAAGACATGAAGAACTTTCTCTCACTACTCTTTCCGCTTCAGTGCCTACCCCCGGCCACCAATACAATTCTCTGATATATTTCTTTGCTTTAACAATTCCAAGGTGTCCTTCGTGACACAACTGAATAACTTTCATTCTTAATTCTTTGGGTAGAATTATTTTTTCACTCCGTAAAACATTACAGTCCATTAATGATAATTCATCACGTACTTCCCAATATTGTTTCAATTCCTCGCACAACAACTTTTATTAGGCCAACCCTCAACAATACATCCTTTGACTTTTGCAAGAAGCTCATCTTTACTCATAGACTCTTCCCATTCCTGAGGACTTAACGTGATACTATATTTATTTATATTTATTCCAGCTACCTGAAAATCATCCCAAATTTTAGTGGAAGACTCTAATGGTTGAGGTAATCTACTCAAACAATCAGCTACTTGGTTCTTGCTCCTGGGATATAACATACAGAGTATGGGTAATCCAATAGATGAACTGACATTCTGGCTATTCTAGGAGTAGCATTAAGTAACCCATCTGGTGAAATAACTTTTACTAGAGGTTTATGGTCACACCTGATTTCAACATGAAAACCCCAATTAAAACTCCTAAAATGTTCAAGTCCCCATACAACAGCTAACGTCTCTCTTTCAATTACAGAGTATCTTTCTTCAGCTGGGAATAGAGTTCTTGAGGCATATGCTACTGCTTTTTCTTTTCCACTTTCCTCCTTTTGTGATAACACTGCACCTAATCCTTTCTGGCTTGCATCAGTAGTAATGATACAAGGTAAACAGGGATCAAAACCTACTAATTCCTTAGCACCACATTGTTCATTTTTAAGTTTAGAGAAATCTTGTTGTAGAATATCTGACCACACAAATGCAGATTTATTTTTTAACAATTGTCGCATATTGAAAGTTTCTTCTGAAAAATTTCTAATAAACTTACTATAAATCTCAATTAGTCCAAGAAAGGACCTCAGCTCATCTTTGTTTGAAGGTGACAGAGCATTCCTTATAGCACTCATTAGATTCAATTTGGGTTTTATGCCCTTCGCCGAAATTTCATGTCCCAAATAATCTAAGGAGTCAACCCCAAATTTACACTTCGAAAGTTCTGCAGTACGTCCCTTTTCTTTTAAAACATTCAAAACACAGTGAATTCTCTCATCATGTACACATTTCGTCTCACCCATAATAAGGATGTCATCCTTAAAAAATAGGACACCAGGTAAATCGTGAAACAGTTTAAACATAAGTGTTTGAAAAACTGCAGCCGCTGACGCTAGGCCAAATGGCATGCGCAAAAAACAATAACACCCTTAATGAGTCATAATAGGAGTCAAACTTTTACTATCTTCGTGTAGCATGATTTGATGTTAGGCCGACGTTAAGTCGACAACAGAGAACCATTTCATGTCTTTGGTAAGGGAAATTCATTCATTTATTTTGGCTAAAGGAAACCTCTCAACTACAATATTATTATTCAGAGACCTCAAATCGATGCATAGAAGGACTTTTCCGTTGGCCTTCTGAGCCACAACTAAGGGAGCAATCCAATTAGAAGCTTCAACTTCTTCAATGATGCCATCGTCTAAAAGACGTTTTAATTATTTAGTAACTTCTTCTCTAGCTGCCCAAGGAATGTTCCGAGACTTGTGGACTGTAGGCTTGGCATCATCTATGAGTATAATTTTATTAACATAGCCATTTAGTTGATCCACTTTATTAGAAAAAACTTCAGGAAACTCTTTTTTTAACTTGAGATGGTAATCTTCACCACAGTCTAAAACCATTACCTGTTCCACTCCATTAGGGTTCAAAATGATGTTTAAATTTCTTTGGTCAATCCACCCTAAAACAGTAGGACCACCTAAAGCAATATACAATTTCCCAACAGAAGAACTACCTTTAAATTCAAAGGTAAGTTCTCTATAACCAGTTAAATCTATTTTTGCTCCTGTAAAACTCTCTGGAGAAACATCAGGAGGAGATAAGGCAGAACCTAACACATTAACAAAATCTCTCTCCCATTGTACTTTGTCAATAATTATGTACGTAGAGCCTGAATCCGCCACAATAAGTATTTCAACTCCACCAATACATATGGAACTAACAGGTTTAGATTTACAGTGTATGTTTAAGGTGTTAACACTGTCAGACACCCCTAGAACACAATCAACATTCTTAGTTGGATTTTCGTCACAAGATAATAAGGAAGATAAATCATTATATTCGTCTTAAAGTAATGTAACTTTTTTCTTTTTGTTTATGTTACGCCGACACACTTTGGTAAAATAACCTCTAACACCACATTGAAGACATTTTTGGTTTATAGCTGGACAATTTTTAAAATTAGCTAAATGAGTTTTGCTTCCACATCTGTAACATTTTAACTCTTTGTTGGTAATATCTCTATTGTGGGTAGGAAAATTGACAATCTTGGATTTGGAAGTAATTTTTCTCACAGTAAGCTTGTCAGTTTCCTTAGGTGATTCAAAAATAGCTTTAGCACATTTATTAGTAATTTCTGCTTTTTTAAACAAAAGCAACAACATCAGACAAAGATGCTTCACCATGTATCCAAAGGCGTTCTTGAACATGTTCATTGTTAACATACATTATGATTTGGTCTCAGATTAATTCTTCCTCTAACAAACCAATTCTGCAAGTTAAAGCTAATTTCTTTAAGTCTGAAACAAAATCCTCAACCGATTCTTGCTTCCCTTGTCTTCTTCCAAATTATTTGTGCCGATCAATGGCTATACACACAAAAGTGGAATAGTAAGTATCTAGGTCTTCTAATGCATGAAGAAAAACATTAGAATCATCAGTAGGATGAGTTTTTTTTGTGCATAGAATTGTATACTTTTAATCCTTGATGACCAAGTGAGTGGAGTAAAATTTCCTTCTTCCTAGCTTGCGTCAAATCATCTTCATCATCTTCTAATGCATCCACATAATTTTAAAAATATTCTCTCCACTCTAGCCATTTGATCGGTGGATCTCCTTTAGTAGCGAGAAATGGCTGTGGAGGAGTTAGAGAGAAGGTTTGAGCAGCACACATGGTGAAAAAAGTAACCTATATGTAGGTAAATTTAAGTAACAGTATTAAATGTAGCAAACACATGAGAAATATGCCTGTCATAACAAAAAGCAGGCTGAAATTGACGATGTACAATAATAACAATCTTGAATAAAGTAAATGGTAAAGGTGTGCGTGTCACCATAGGAAGGTTTGCCTCCAAAGTGCTGTAAGGAGCAAAATAAAGTGGTCTACCTGTCTCCGTAGATGACAGGCGAACAGTAAAGCCATATAAATAATTACTAAATCAGCAAAAAAATGAATTATCAAAAATATGACCAGAAAGTACCTTTAAAATTGAAAACTTCCCGTTATGGATTTGAAGAGGAGTTCCTAACTTGAGCTCCGATGTGGTTGCCTCAAAAGTGATACTCACCCAGCTTTGTGTGGGTGAATATCACTTTTGAGGCAAATTCTCAATGTGATTAAGCTAGTATGCTTTTCTTGAATGCATAATGTAAATTATTTATGCAGTTGTGTCTGTGTTGTCTTCGCGTGTGTGCACTATGGTGTTGATGTGATGCCTGTGTGCCTTCAACATTTTGTCTCTTTGGTCTTTTTAATAGGAAGAAGATTTATTACTTCCCCTCGAGTGGACGCTTAAGTATTCTAAGTTTTATATGGATGTAACTTTTCAAGTGCATGTTTGTCCTTCTTTTTACTATGACGTCTTGTCTGCAGTTGCAGTAGCAAGATTAGCCATACAAGGTCCTGAAGAAAGCCGGGTTAGATGCCCTGAAGGCTGAAACATGTCGACCACACTATGACCACACTATTCAGCGCTAGAGGGTAGTCTTACTACCCAGCGTGCTTTTAATCCTTGACACTCGGACTTCGGGTACAAAGATTATTCTTTGAAGTTTGGGTAGCCAATTTTACATTATCTTTTGAGCACTGCACTCTTCCTTTTAGTTTTCATCACCCTTAGGATGCATACAATGATCATATCTTCATGATACCTTTTCCCGTACCGACACTATTTGGTTGGACCTGGGATGGCATGATCATCAAATTCCCACATGACGAAATCTCCACCACATGGGTGGTCTGATGGGAATCTTATCAGCCCCCTGTCGCCAAGAAGTCTCATGATGGGCACCCGTGTTTCACGTCTCACCCTTGGTGTCGCACTTGAGATACCACAGACACACACTTCCCTTTGACTTGATCTGCTCTTGTTTGTTTTGTATATGTTACAAAGAATGTCAATAACAAAGGGGGAGAGAGAGAGATTAAATCGAAATGGATTAGTTCTCCCTGGACATATGTAAATAAACAAATAGAATCCACTCCTTGTGTTGTGGGTTTGGTCTCCGCAGTGGGGAGCACCCTTTATGTTTTTAGGTCCCCTCACACACCAACGGGCCCCTTGGTGTCATGCTTCATCATTGGGGTCATCGTACCCCTCTACGGGGTACGGCGTGCTGCAACCTACGGGTACGTGGGAGCACTTGGTGAACTATGTGTGGTGTAGGTGAGGGGTTGTTTTTATGTGAGTGTATGGTGGAGTTTTAAAACTAAGTGAAGGATAAAAGGGACCTGGCTCGTGGGGTGACTAAAAATTATTTAATAAGCCCCGGGTTGGTGCTATTAAAATGAAAAAGTGGGAGGTTGTGCTGCAGTCAATGTGCATTACCTCCTTTCTGTGTGTGTCGACATGTTTCGGTGTAAAAACACCTTCTTCAGGACGGGGTACACAAATCCCCACCTTACTCACGTTTCTCAAACTCGTATTAGGATTTCCAATAAAAGTGAGAAATATAGTGCAGGGTAAGACAATGTACCTAGCAAAAAAACGTTGTTCGTTAGTCAACCTGTAAAACAAAAGAAGATAAAGAATTTTTCTGGTGATCTACTTTTGTACATCCATAGGCAAAATGGCCAGTGGTTGCAGGGATACAATCGTGGTTACGACTATTACTATAGGTGCCAATTGTGCCTATAGTGGGATAAAAGGAAAATACTAACCAGACTCACTGACAGAAAACATAAAACACACACTTTCGTATTGTAGTTATGGTGTTTAGCTAGATTTGAGAGTAAAACACCATTTGTGGTTGAACAGTATGAGAGAAGTTGTAACATGCCCCTGTAAAAGGAAATGTTTCATGCTTTTAAGTTTTTACCAACATACTGTTAGAATTGGATGAAAAAGGCTTCACGAGTCCAACGAACGGATCTGGTGTGCTATTTAGCACCTGTATGGAAAAAAAGGATATTCAGATACCCATAGTACTTACATTCATGTCGTGTAGACACTGACTGTGCTTTTTTACCCCATGTTTACTCACGATTTCAGCAAGGAAATTCCTCCCGATCGATCCCTTCGTGGCTCCGGTGATAATGCCAGAAGAGTCGGTAGGTCGGGTTTTTTATATTCCTCCCAGTTGTTGGGTTAATTGCGCGGTTAGTTAATTGGTGTTTCCTTATGCTCATATAAGGATATTCGCCGGTTCTGCTCGCGACTCGTTGAGTAAGTGTATTCAGATGGCGCCCGCGCACTTGTGCGTGTTAGTTTCATTATTTTGTGCGCATGCGTATTCAAAGCGGTTGCCTCTTTTTCATGATTGAAGCTTGGCAGGGTAGTGTTACCGGAGAACGCATGCTTTTGGGGACATGCTTGACACAATGCTGTTACTGTTCGCTTTGTAGTGTGCCTACGATGTTTGGAGACATAGACAAAAGGGAGACTAGTCTAGGTTAACTGACCCCAGGGAATACTGTCATTGAGGCCAGTGGTACTGGTCCCAAGTCTGAAAACCCATCTTTGTTCCTTCTCAAAGAGTCCTTGCTCCGATGGCAGTTGTTCCACTACTGTCCACTTAATATCGTTGACACAGTGTTGATTTTCCAAGAAATGCGTGGCCATTTTCGTTGTGGTCTTTTTACACCGTACATTACTCTTGTGCTCCCCAATTCGTATTTTTACAGGTCTTTCGGTCATGCCAATGTACTCCAAATTACAAGGGCAGGTAATCATATAGATTACATTCCTGCTGTTGCAGTTCGTTAGTTTCCGCTGTTCCCACTTGGTACCGTTTGCAAAGGTCAAATGTTTACTTTTCTGAGTGAGGTGGCAACTTGCACAGTTACCACATGGGTAATGACCTCCTATACCATGTTGAGGGGGTTGTGTTTGAAGTTGTTTCGGGCGTGTATGCACCAGCATGTCCTTGAGATTTTGCCTCGTTTGTGGGCAAATAGTGGTTTTTCAATGTCTAGACTCCCACTTGTCAGGATGCGCCAATGTTTATTTAGGAGTTTTGACACTTCATTGGTTTGGGAGCTGTAAGTTGTCACACAGATTGGTCTGGTCGCTGCCTGGTTGGTCCGGATTTTGTCTTCTAGTAAAGCTTCCCGGTGATTGTTTCTCGCCCTCTTCATGGCGTTGTTGATGATCCTCTCCAGGTACTTTCTTTCTTTTAATTTGTCTTTTAAGTCCTTTGCTTGTGCCCTGTAATCCTGGATTTCCGTACAGTTCCGTCTCAACCGCAGGAATTGTCCATATGGTAAATTGGTTCGTAAATGTCGTGGATGGAAATTGTCATAACGGAGGAGGCAGATCCTTGCCGTTGGTTTGAAATGGGTATTGATATGTAGTTTTCCATCCTTCGGAAAAATTTTAAGGTCAAGGAACACCAATTTCTCCTTAGAAACCGTGGGTGAATTTTAGGAAGCGGTTCTGCTGATTCAGCCATTCCATGAACTCTGACACGGATTCTTGATTACCCTGCCAGATCACAAGCACATCGTCGATGTACCTTCTCCACGTGTTTATGTGATGTTTATATGGGTTGTTGCTGTGTAGGATTTTGGTACTTTCCAGATGGTGTACGTACAGACCCGCCAGGCTTGGCGCGAAAGTGCTGCCCATGCTAGTACCATGGCGTTGGAGGTAGAGGGTCCCCTCAAACTCAAAGAAGTTCTTGGTTAATGCCAGCGTGATGCATTACATTATCACGTCTCTGGGGGTCTGGTATTTTCAATGAGCGCTGTACAGAACCTCCTCAATGATCGCTATAGTCTCATCATGAGGGAGGCTCGTGTACAGACTTTCAACATCTAGACTGAGCAATAATTGGTTAATGGATTGAAAGTGAGGTCTTGTAAAAGTTGTAGGACAGATTTGGTGTCCTTGAGATAAGTATTTGTGCCCTGTACTAAGGGGCGTAGAAAGGCATCCGCAAATTTTGACAAGGGCTCCAGGATTGAGCCTATCCCTGAGACGATTGGTCTGCCTGGCGGGTTTTCCAGGTTTTTGTGAACTTTCGGGATGCAGTAGAAATAGGGGATCCTTGGTGTTTTCTGGACTAGAAATTCAGCCTCCTTTTTCGATATCCAATTGTGTGCAAGGGCTTCTTCTACCATGCCTCCGATGGTGATCCTGATTGATTCTGTTGGATCTTGGGGTAGGATGGTATAATTACGTTGGTCCGATAGTAACCTGAGGCATTCTTTTTGGTATGCTGCTGTGGTTTGGATTACTATCGCTCCCCCTTTGTCAGCGGGCTTGATAGTTATGTCATGATTGTTGGCCAGCTCACGAATGGCTTCGTATTCATGGCGGTTGGTGTTGTGAAAGACTTGGTGATTCTCTTTATCCAATGCCTTTAGTTCCGTCATCACAGCCTTCTCTTGCAACTTGTCTAGCAAAGGGGAGGTCCCGTCTGGAATAACAGAGCTTCCTGACCAGGGTGGGGATAAGATTGTGGAAGTTGACCGGATTGTTTGCACTAATAGATATGCCACGCTGGAAGGGGAGTCTAGAGAGCTGTGTGAGGTATTGCAACAAGATACTAGTTCAAGGAAGATAATCCCAGAGAACACCGTAGATTGTCCCAGCTGCCAGAAATTTAAAGGGAGTATTTTAAAGAAAATGGGATCCCTAGGAGCGGAATTAGCACAAATAAAGAAAATGCTGACAGATCTAATCAATCAAGCGGTAAAGCAGGTTGTAAGTGTCCCCCAGTCATTAGCTCTAGCTACAACCACAAAAACAGCTAATGCACTATCAACACCAGCAATTGGCCCCAAAACTACTGGATTGAGGGGCGCCCAATGTGCTCAACAAGCAGTGGTGATACCCAAATTGACAAAATATGTCACCAAGCAAGTTGCCCCATCAACAGGCCTTATCACAGCAAGAGGGCAGGCTCTTAAAAATACACCACAAATTGAGGCCAATAGGGCGGCAAGGGGGCGAAATAGCATTCCCAACACCTATGTAGAGGCAGTTAAGCAACAGGGCCTAACGAGCGGAACAAAGACTGACCTGGGGGGTTAAAAAAAAACGGGGGGCTAAAAGACCTAATGCCCAGAGCACTACATCCTACATACCCAGAAACACTACCATCTACATGACAGGAGTACCAAAGCTTAACCCTAATGTATATGAGAGCAGGGATTCTATCTGCAACAAAGCTATTCACTGGCTGCGCCATGTGAGAGGGTGCAGGTCAGTCATCAGGGAAGATATGGTTAAAGTTACAAGACTGTCCCTGTTTAGCTCTGTTACAGATTGTATTGAAATTCAATTGGATAATATGGCACTGGCAGAAAATTTAGTGACCCTGGAGTACTGAACTTCACCCCCGGCGTATTCAAATATACAAATTAGACAGTCTCCATTATGGTCAAAAGCCAGCTCTTATGATGACTCAGACCTCAATAAAATTGACTGACTAGGGAAAGGCACACAATCACACAATGTATTACATACATATCCAATAGGAAAAACCGAGTACCGGCCTAAGATCATTGCAAGTGACATTGAGCCAGGGGAGGAGACGCTACCTAGTAAAGAATTCTCAGGGCTGATAGGAAAGAACAGAGGCCCAGAGTATACCTTACAAAGCATAACGAAAGAGGGTTGTGAGTTCCAAGTCTCTGCCAATGGCATAGTTGAGAACTTAAAAATAATTAATCTGGTCTCTTGGAACATAGCGGGTCTCTCAAAAAAACTGGATAGCCCAGAATGGAACCAATTCATTGAGAGGTTTGAGATTTGCTTGTTCCATGAGACCTGGAGTTTGATCCCACTTTATAAAAACGGCTATGCTACCTATTTTATTCCGGCAACCACTGTAGGGAGAGGCCGCCCATCAGGCGGTCTCCATATATGGATTAGTGTGGCATTAAATTGGACTGTTTTGGTGCATAAATTACCAACAGATGATATATTACACATCTGCCTTAAAGGCCCTCACACTGTAACAACTATAGAATTGTTTTGTGTATATGCTAGAGGCACTCCGGGTGGCCAATCTTCCTCGACGATAGCAGTACTTGATTCCGCTCTAGCAGGTGTTCCCCCATTGTCTAATATTATTGTAGGTAGAGACTTGAATTGCACATATGAACCCTTAGCTGAAGAAGATTTGGTGGGATCCAGTGCAGAGGATTTAAGACAGTCTATTCCCTTATTAAATCTGGAACCCATTAAGAAATGGTCTCCAAGAGTGATACAACTAAACGCTCTAACATTAGAACACAATTTACGCGCTCTAAATGGGAGGACTTTCTCTGATGCAAAGGGGGCAATGACGTATAACAGACTTAGTTGCCCGTCGCGCATCGATTATATCTTACTGGACACCAGATCTTGGGGAATACTAGTGGACATGGAGGTTATAAAATCTCAGGATAGTGATCATAACCCACTCTGTATGAAAATTAAAGGGGGGAATGAGGTTATAGCGACAAATGGCCCATTAATGATTGCTAAAGAAGTGATCCCTTCGCATTGCAATCGCAAGCTAAAATGGAACAGAGTTATGTGCCAAGAGGACAACTGACCAGTATCAAGGAGTTTGTTCAAATAGAAACCAGATCTCTGGCGACCTCCACTTCTCTGCAGGCGATTGACCCAAGTTTTAATCTAGTTGACTCCTATAAAAAGTTAATAGAGAAGATTGGTGCCTTCTTCACCATGGGGGAGACCAGAGGGCCCACAAAGAACACATTTTACAATAAGGGAACCCCCTGGTACACGGCAGGCTGCAGGGCAAAGAGGAAGGCCATTTCGTCTTCTATTAGGAGGAAAGATCCAATAGCAGTGAAGTTAGCCCGAAAGGACTATCAAATCAGTATCAAATTGGCCAAAAAGGAGTAGGAGGAAGAGCATTGGCAGCAACTTAAAAAAGCTGCTGGCTTGAAAGATTCAACCACTTTCTGGAACTTGGTAAACAAATTCGAGAGAAGGGGTGTAGAGCCCATACCGAACCACATTACCGAAGACCAGTGGCACACCCATTTTGCAAAATTGTACTGCGATCCAGCAATTTCGGGGCATCACCTAGTCCCACCAACCACAATTATATCAGAGATCCATAGCAATGCTGAAACCTTTCACTCCAGGGAAGTACACGACGCCATTGTAAACATATCTCCTGGTAAGGCAGCAGGCCCGGATGGGCTTCCTGGCGACTTATTATTGTATGCAGACCGAATTATGGTCAGACTTCATCGCCCTCCTAATGAATTTGATTCTCCAGGGACATCCTGTCCCTGAGACATGGAAGGGTGCTGAGGTAGTGACCATATACAAGAAAGGCTTCAGGGAGGACCCTGCCAACTACAGACCAATAAGTCTAATTGACACTATTCAGAAAGTAGTTGGCAGGGTCATTGTTACCAGAATAGGGTCCTGGATAGAGGAAGGCAATATTCTTACCCATTTTCAGGCAGGCTTTAGACGAAATGTAGGAACAATAGATCAGGTCTTCAGGTTGTATGCTCTTTATTGGAAGTCGGTGTGTGTTGCAAAGGGTAGTCTATATCTGGCCTTCATAGATTTAAAAATGGCATTTGATTTGGTCCCCCGAGACAAACTCTGGAAGGTGCTGCTGGATATGGGGTTCCCGAGTTATCTTTTGGAGTTGATTGTAAGGCTCCATCAGGGAAACTACGCCAGAATTAGGTGGGGGGCCCAGGGACAATTAACTGGGAGGGTGCCTGTACAGAGGGGAGTTGGATGTGCGATGGCTCCGACATTGTTCTCCCTCTTTATCAATGGGGTGGTAGACCATTTGAGGGAGGACTCTGCGGATGCCCCTGCCCTGGCGGGTGAGAAAACACCTACCCTCCTCTTTGCAGATGACACTCTCTTACTGTCCAAAACCCCTTCGGGTCTCCAGAAGCTACTAGACAGATTCAGTTTATTTTGTGCCGAGACGGGGCTCACTGTAAATACAGCCAAAACCAAATTGATGGTGCTGTCCGCAGGGAAAAAAGCCAGGAGAATAAGTATAACTCTGATTGGGTCCCCACTAGAGGTGGTGGAGGAGTTTGACTACTTGGGTGTCAGGATTAATAACAGAATGAAATGGGACTCCCATGTGGCCAAAATGCTCTTAAATCTCAAAAGAGCTTCAGGAGCAATCCTGAGAAATCAGCGTCTGTCCACCAGCAGACCGGTAGCTCCAGCTCTGGCAGTCTATGACGGCAAGGCCTTGGCCTCTGCTGTCTATGGCTCGGAGCTGTGGGGATGTGAGAACACCACGGACCTGGTAAGAGCGGAGAACAAGTTTATGAGGGATTTAGTTGCCCTTCCGCCCTCCACCCCTGTTAAACCCCTTTTTACAGACATGGGTAAGCACTCAATTGCAGACGTAGTGCGCCTCCGTTCTTTGCTGTTCTGGGTGCGCCTACGAAAGACACCAGAACTGGCAAACTATGCCTTGGTGTTGGATGAGATGATTAACTTGAATAGTTCAAATAAGATCCACTGGCTAAACAAACTGAAGCAGTTGGTTTTGAATCTAGGTTTGGGAGAATTTTGGATCTCCCAATCCCCTCCCCATAACCAAATTATTTAAAAAATCTATTGGGAATGGGTACAGGAGGAGGACTTAAAAAGTACAAAGTGGGGGGCTCTAACTACAAAATTTATGGAACACAAACCCACTAAGAAGTTCAAACCCTTCCTAGATTTCATCCAAATCCCAAGAGATAGGTCTCTCTTCCTGAAAATGAGATATGGGGTACTCCCTCTGAATAAATTCATGGAGGGATGGAATGGATTGAGGACTCATTCCCATACCTGCCCTTGGTGCCCATGTATGAGCGAATCTCTACCCCATTTCTTGTTCGCTTGTATAGCATATAAAAAACCCAGAACAAGATGGTTAAAACCTGTGTATAGAGAGTTGGGAGTGAGAGACTTTAGGATTGCTCTGCGTATTCTCTCATCAGACACTACATCTCTGTTTGTCGTATGTGGGATTGCTAAGTATCTAACAAACGCATGGTTCATACGAACAAGGCTGCTAAACACTGTCAAAAGCTAGACCATGGCACCCAACTTGGTACTTAAATCCACTACTGTATATGTATCACATGACTTTCCTTATATAACTATGTGATTTAAATGTAAACATCCTTTTATCCTTTTAAATCATGAAATGAAACGAATATGATATCCTTAAATATGTGTTTTTATGTTTGAATTGTTTGTACTTTTATGATATGTATATATCGAATAAAGTATTACAACATTATAAGTTTGCAGAATGGTTTAATTTGTTTTTATTTAACGAAAAGTGCCATTCATGTAAGAAATGAGGAAGGTTATACATTTTTTTTATTTTACTTTCTCTATCCCGTCGTCAGTCCACTTCGTCCCACCCCACCTCTGTTACCTGTGCCAGCCGTCCCTGGTTTTAACCAACCTTTCCTTTCCGGGCAAACATTTGCTTCCTGCTCGCTGGGTGACCATTCACTTCCGGTGTAACTATTAATTTCCCTCGGGGCAAGTGTCTGCTTCCAGCCCATGAATGGATCGATATCCTGGGTGAAAGCCTCCACCCTTCCTTGCAATGTGACCTGGTTGCCTGCCAATTCGTCTTCTGGGCCACAGGCTCTACCCTTGATTGTTTCCTTCCGGTTCAACGTATAAGGCGGTTGTGGTAGCCTGCCAGCACCCCCGAAGTCCTGTGCGTCACCTGTTTGCAGCCTGTCCCTCTGGCAATCTGCCAGGCCTCTAATACCAAAGGTCCTCCTGTAAGTCTCCCCTGCCTCTGTGACAGATTTTCCTTGATGTACCTAGCCTCTATTCCTGAAGGATCCCAGTGTCCCCCTCCACGGCCCTGTTACTTCCCAGCCTTACCTTTCTCCCTCTCATTACCCCTGCCCAGACTGGGTTCCGCTCCTTGGGGAGGCCTCCACTAAGGGTCATGGTCCAGCCATCTTCCCCACCCCTTCGGGAAGCGGGTGTCAAACCAAGAGGCATAGTGGTGGCACCCCCACCTGGTCACCTTTCCGGATCCTACAAACTCAGACCACACAGTTTCACAGTTATGGCTGAATTGAGGTTGCAGTTTATTGGACAGTTATTAACTTACAAGTGATCCTTTAACCACCATTTCTTTCTTCATCCAATGAGCCTGTGCCCAACTTCCCTTAGCCGCAAGCACTGTGCCCTACATTCAGTGCCAGCCAGTCAGCATAGGTGACCTATCACCATGGGTGTAACCCTTCCCTCCTATTCTGAGCAAATGTCCGTTTCCAGCCCAGCCGCATGACCCCCACCCTTCTGGCGTAATCCTCGCTTTGATTTCGGGCAAGCATCTGCTTCCAGCCCAATCGGTTGCCCTTTCACTTCCGGTGCAACCACTTTTCCTTCTGGGTAAGTGTCTGCTTCCAACCCAGCTGGGTGACCTATCAATTCCGTCGTAACCAACCTTCCCTTTCCGAGCAAGGATTTGCTTCAGGTCCGCCGGGTGACCATTCACTTCCGGTGTTACTATTAATTTCCGTTGGGGCAAGAGTCTGCTTCCAGCCCATGACTGGATCGATATCCTGGGGGAAAGTCTCAACCCTTCCTTGCAATGTTACCCGGTCACCTGCCCATTCCTCTTCCTGCAGACAGCCTCTTGTGGTAGCCTGCCAGCACCACCTGGGTCCTGACTGTCACCTGTTTGCGGCCTGTCCCTCTCTAGCTATCTGCAGTTTATCTTTAGGATCGCATTGTAAGCACCGCCGAGCCTTATTGGGATCTTCCCTTGCCAGCAAGCCCCCCCCTTAGGTGTGCCTCAATTCTTCCAATCTACCAACAACACCTCGTATTCAATGATGCTTTTATGTTCCATAGAAATACATCCACCCCACTATCCAACAGGTGCACCCCATCCAGGCTGCAGTTGTCTGGCTGTTGCTAATTAAGTAAGCTATGCTTAAGCCCACCCCCAACAAGAATTAGACCATGAGTCTCCTTCTTGACAACTCTATACCATACATGCCAACATTTCAGAAGAGCAAAGTGGGAGATAAAAAAAAATGGGAAGAATGTGGCCTTTAATCGGGTTACTGGCATGGATGGGCTTTGGGAGTGTACTGCTGCAGGATCGGACATTTGAAACGCAAATGCAAGTTTTTTTCTTACCTTTCAGAAGCATGGAGCCTGGCAGGTTGCTGACATTGTATGCTCCCCCTGCCCCCACCCCGCAACACGGGCTGAAACAGCTTCCCCTGCACACACACACAGCTGCCCCCCCCCCAGTACTTCACAGGTCTTTAAAAGACCATTCCCTTGTTAATGACGCTTTGTTTGTTTTTCACCCCTGCATCTCCACTCTTTGCTGGACGCATTAGCACTTTACACAATACCAAGCCCTGTCAGCTGAAACCCCCAAGGAATCGGGTTTTTGCTTGTAGGAATCGGGAGGCGAGAGACTAGCCTTCAAAGCGGTAGTCTCACGCCTGAATCGGGAGGGTTGGCATGTCTGCTATACCCCTTGAGATCGAGCCCCTGCCTAGGAACTCCTGGGAATGATTTCCGACCATACCACTTCCGTGGCATCCATGGTCCTGGCAAAGTGAGTGAGACGTTCCTGCTTCCCTGGACAGGTAAGAGTGCGCGATGACCCACAAGGTCAGAAAGGACCAACAATTTGAAGACGTAGCCCATCATAAGACCTTTATTACAGTTGAGTATGACCTTTCATATACATCATTGCGTCAAAGTGAGTATAAACGTTTTTCCACAAACTTGTACCCGAGTTCCCCATTATCTGACTGTTGTTAGAGAGTATCTATGCCCAGAACCCATTAGATCCCCATCTCACTATTTTTTTATTGTATTGGTAGACAGCCCTTCCTGGAATAGCACTGTGGCTGCTCAAATGCAAAATGAATGTGTGGGTAAAGTGGTGATCCTGGAGTCCTCCTATCTGAACCGCGGCCGCCAATATCTTTTCAAACTGATATATTGTCAAAGATGTACCATCCCTGTGAGTGAGGAGATATGCCCCACCTTGAACCTCTGCCCGCTCCTTGAGGTAATGTGCTAGGAGCCTAACTGGGCAATTAGGGTTGTACCCTTCCATCCTATTCAGTGTACTAAACTGTCGTCTGCCCATCGGATCTGTTTTAGATTGCCTAACTCGTAAGGCCACGTTGTGCAGGCCCAATCAGATGTCCTTAAAAAAAAGAGCCCTGCCACTTTTGTCACCCTTCGCTCCGGCTACTAGCTGGCTAATCCGGAATTCACCAAAAAGTCAAGTGAAAAAGCTGTACTAAACAACATAATCTCAAACTGTGAGTGGTACACTAAAGGCAGGTGGTCAATCAATACTTTAAGCGTTGGAAAATCAATTGGTGGCCTGGTATCCTGCCTTTTAATTTTGGATTTGGCTCATCCTTTCAAGGCTTCCCTGAGAACAAATCCTTTTGTAGTGTCCTCCAAACTCTTTGGCTTTGCATTATAAGCTATTGCCGCCAGGTTTTCTGAGACCTAAGACTTGGATTTCCTTGCACTCCTGGCCCACACCACAGATCCCTTGACCTGCACCACCAATACCTCAAACTCCTCTGCTGCCCCAGGCACCCTAACTGCAATGTCCGTAAAAGTCTCCATGCCCCTTGGGTACTGTTGCCGTGTTCCAACCACCGGAGCCTTCTCCGCCAAGCTCTGCATTTGCAGTTCTGGTGCATTAGTTCCCATAACTCCTTCTTGAATGAGACCATCTTCACTTCTGCCTCTGGCTACTCTGCCCGGAAGCTTTCCTACTGCAGACGAGAAAGAGCATCAGCTGTCTTGCATGCTTCACCCTAACATCAATATTGCAGTGGAGACATGTGCAGCAGATGCCTTAACAAGTACAGTACAGTGGGGCATGAAGCCTCTTGTACATTATTGGCATGGACAGCTGTCATACTGTCTGACCATATGACCATCTTCTTGTTGGCCAGGTGATCAGACCAAAGCATAAATGCCACCAGAACTTGAAAGAGCTCTAACACTGTGATATTCCTTATGAGGCCAGATTTGTGCCAAGTCATACCCAATATTGCCCCAAAGCCCCCCCCCCCCCCGGAAGCTGCAACTGCTCATTTGTTGTCCAAGGTGATGGCCACAATCTGCCTCCCTTGAAACCTAGAAAAGACAACCACATCCTCAGGTCCTATTTCAGCCTTGCCCTTAACAATACAGAATTTTGCTTTTAAGTGATGCCTGCTGTCACACATGCCAACCTTCTGAAAAATACTCTCCCCACCTGAATGACCCTTGATGCCAAATTGAGCTTACAAGCAGCTCTTGAATAGCTTTTAATGTTGATTTGTCCCTTGCTAGAACCTTCTTAATTGCTGCAGCAAAATCCTGAATTTTTTCATTGGGGAGGTGTGACACCCCTTCTGTGGAGTCCAGCTCGATCCCTAAAAATGTCAACCTCATTGTGGAACCCTCTGTCTTCCCTGCCACCAAGGGCATCCCTGATACCTTAGCAGTAACGTGGAAGGCCGCCAATGCCAGGGCGGAGTCAGAAGTTTTCCCTTAACCCACAAACACAAAATTGTCAAAGTAATGGAGCTCGCCACCCACCAGTTGTGCTCTGTTTGTTGACCACTCCAAGAACGAACTAAATGTCTTGAAATAGGAGCATGATACTGAGCATCCCATGGACATGCCATTGTCGTACTATAGTTTTCCTTTAAACTGGGACACCGACAAGTGGAAGCTTTCCGGATGTATGAGGCTGTGTTTGAATGGTTTCAGCGAAACAGCCTCAAATGTAACCCTGGAAAATCTGAGGTGCTTTTCTTCGGCTGTCAGGCAGACCCTAAGTGGCAGGATTGGTGGCCTGTGAACATGTCCCCGCCCACGTCCTCCTCGCAGGTTGCGAAGAATCTGGGGGTCAAAATTGATAACTGCCTGTCTCTTAAGTCCCAGATCCTTGGTCTGACGGGCACCTGCTTTGGTCTCCTTAAAATGCTGCGCAAGTTTCTTCCCCTGCTTCCGCTTGCGCATAGGAAAACCACTGTCCAGGCTTTCATCTGTTCTAGGCTGGACTACTCAAATGTCTTGTATTTGGGTCTTCCCGACTATCTCTTACAGAAACTTCAGGTGGTCCAGAATTCGGCGGCTCGGGCAGTCTTTGGTCTGCCGCGCGGCGCGAGAGCCTCGGACCTTTTACACTCCCTACACTGGCTCCCTATTCACAAGCGGATTGTTTTTAAAACACTCACGCTGGCGCATAAGGCTCTCCATGCTGTGGGAGCTGAATATATTCAGAAACGCCTGGCCTTTTACAAGCCTGTCAGATCCCTAAGATCGGAATCTCTTGGTCTGGCCAAGGTTCCTTCTGTTAGGAAAGCAAGGGTGGGGGGGCGCTCTTTTAAACACCTGGCTCCCAAGCTCTGGAATGCCCTCCCTTTGTCGCTTTGCGGTACCTCGAACCTGTTGGCCTTCAGAAAAGGCCTGAAGACATGGCTCTATGGACAGTGATCTGCTGTTTTCTTTACGTTCCTCCTTCTGCTTTCTGTTAGTCTGCTGTGGGTTTGAAAGCACCGGGACACTCCTTGGAGTAGCCGAGCGCTATATAAGACACCCATAACATTAACATTAACATGTACTGGCAACAACCTGAAATCAGATTCAGCATCAGCTTTAGCCATGAGGGCACCTACTCCTGCCTCCTTGACTAATTTGATAGCTTCATCAATTGAAGCATAGGAGACTAAACACAAATCCTGCATCAGCCAGTGGTTGACTGAATTCCCTTTGGTATATGAGAGGTGGTGGATCATTCAATATTTGCCCACCTTTTTTTGTGACAATCCCTAGTGAAGAGATGATAAAATTGCTTTGGGGAGGTGTGTTAAATGGGCCTGCTATTCTACCTAACTGTACCTCCTTTTTAGGTCCCGCCTGAGCCAGCGCATGCGCTACTCTGCAAGACTTTAAGTAAGGGCTTTTGAATTCTAAACACACACTTGTGCATGTGGTTTTTTTCCCCTAACTTGCAATTGGCTTGTGCATGTGTCTTTTTAAAAAGCGCAGCATGCAATTGGTGCAAGGTTGGTGATTGGCCCGCCTTGTTTGTTGGATGGTCTAGGGTCCTCGGGTGCGAGCTTCAACCTTATCTGTCTCCAATTATCGCTTTGGCTGTAATTGCAAACAGATGGTGCTCGCTTTTTTCTGTTTTCGACTGATTTTGTAACAAAGAAAGGCTTGCTTTTAGCTGCACAGTAGACCAATGTGCAACTTTGGAATGTGTTTATATTTATTCAAACATTGAATAAGGACTGATTTTGGAAGGAAGAAGGTTTGCTAATTAAGTCACTTTAGTAGTCCCACAAGGGTCCTCACTATCTTCCACATTGTTCAATCTTTTCATGGAACCTCTCACCGAAATTCTCCACGCGTCTAACATGCAATACCACATGTACGCCGATGACTCACAACTATACCTTAAGATCCACACTCTAGAAGACATCAAATCGCTCAACACAACTCTTGGAAAAACCCAGACCTGGCTGACAGAAACCAATCTAAAATTGAATTCCCTCAAAACCGAATTCCTCCTAATCGCTTCTCCCGCCGAAGTACCCATAATGCAAGACTGTATCAAACACCTCACTGCACTCATCTGCCAGCCTATCATTGTGGACTCCGCGAAATCACTGGGAATAACACTAGACAGAAACCTCAATATGTAAAAACACATCAGCGCCCGCAACAAAGGAGCAAACTTTCAGATAAATACGTTGAGAAAGCTGAAACCATTCCTGCCGGAAAAGGACTTCAAGCTGGCAGTACAAGCCCTAGTAATACCAAGAGTGGGCTAAGGGAGTGTCTCTCTCTGCGGCCTACCCAAAGCCACAACAACCCCCCTAAGAGCCTCAATCAATGCCGCAGTGAGGCTTATCACTGGATTGGAAAGAAGCTCCCACATATCCCCTAACCTAAACTCCCTCAACTGGCTATCTTTGGAAGCCAGAATTCATTTGAAAATAACATGTATGACTCATAAAGCCATTCATCACAATGCACCACGATATCTGGCACAGAAACTGGCGCCCTCATGTGGTGTCAGATCTTCAAAAAGTACCAAAAACTTGCTACTGAAGCTGCAAAGATACAAGAAGAAAATATACAAGTGAACCTTTTCAGGGATGGCGTCCAGAATCTGTAATGCTCTACCCCCAGAAATTAGACTTTACCCTCTACTGCATCTTGTAAAAAAGAAGTGAAATCGCTGCTCATGGTGAAATGCACTTGAGCCTGGATCACTGTTAATATACGACCCTACGTATCTTCGATGTGGAACTTTAGAATGCCTACGGTCTACCTAGATATCCCAGATACTGTAATTACATGATACGTGTTATTTTGTGATCGTTTTACTATGTACCATATAACTATGTACATACAAGACTATGTCTACCATTGACTCGCATTGAACTCGATGTCATGTACATGTACTAGGTAACAATTACACTTCCCTGTAAATCGCTCTGATACCCGCAAGGGTCTTGTTCGCGCTGTATAAAACTCTTGAATAAATAACTAAAACTGTTAGCTGGCAGAAGACCAACGGGCGAACTCTGTGATGTGTTTATTTTTTATTTAAACTTTCAAGCAACCCCTCATTTTCTGTTTTCGACTGACTGCTTGTGGAACGAAGAAAGCTTTGCTAATTATCTGTTAGCTGTGCAGAAGACGGGCAAACTCTGGGATGTGTTTATTTTTTATATCAATGAGGCTGATTTAAAACTGTCGAAATTTTTATCTTTTCTGATAGAAGCGGCTCAAGTGTGCATGCTTCACCTCCCATTTGACGGATAAGTTGTGTTTGTTGATTAATTATGAGGACTGGCCTTGTTAAAGTACTTGAAAAAAGAGATAAAAACGTGCCTTTTAAGACAAACTCGAGTGCTGGCAGCTGTGCTATGTGCTTCTGGGAGCAGCGTGGCACAGAACGATGCACTTTACAAAGACTTCCGGTTTATAGTTAGGTTAATTGTCTTTATTAGGTGAAATGCGCATTTCGACATACATATAGGAAGGCTGGTACAAGTCTCAGGATAAACATCGAAGCAAAGTGCACCCCATTTCAAATAGAAATTGCATTTAATAAAGCAGCAATACGGCTCCTCAGAGCCTACAGTGAAAGAGAAAGCAGACACAGACAGACAGACAAAAGCTTCATCAGTTGATCACGCCTCTGCGAGTTTCTCTCCGTGTGCAAAGGTGGTTTTAAATTTAAATGTGGAAGGGTCTCCTCCTCACTCAGTGACACATAATTACACGCCATATAATTACTCAATTCAACATAAATACACTCCACATAATACCACTCAGTGCCTCTTAATTATATGCTACATAATTACACTGCACTCAATGCAACATACACTCCAACTAATGCCACTCAGTGCCACATAATTACACACCACATAATTGTACTCTACTGAATGCAACATACACACCACACAATACCACTCAGTGCCACATAATGATATGCTACATCATTACACTGCACTCAATGCAACATACACTCCATATAATAGCACTCAGTGCCACATAATTACTCACCACATAATTACTCCTCTGAATACAACATACACTCCCCATAATACCACTCAGTGCCACATAATTACATGTCACATAATTACACTCTACTTAATGTAACATAAATACACTCCATTTATTACCACTCAGTGCCACATAATGATATGCTACATAATTACACTGCACTCAATGCAACATACACTACAAATAATACCACTTAGTGCCACATAATTACACTTTACTCAATGCAACATAAATACACTCCACATAATACCACTCAGTGGCACATAATTATATGCTACATAATTACACTGCACTCAATGCAACATACACTCCAAATAATACCACTCAGTGCCACATAATTATATGCTACATCATTACACTGCACTCAGTCCAACATACACTACATATAATACCACTCAGTGCCACATACTTACTCTACTGAATACAACATACACTCCCCATAATACCACTCAGTGCCACATAATTACACGTCAAGTATTACACTCTACTCAATGCAACATAAATACACTCCACATAAATGCACTCTATACCACATACCACCAACCAGCATAAATGCACTCCACACCATGACACAATTTCACTTAGCATAATTTCACTCAACACCACAGTTCCAGGCCACACAATTCAACTCCACACATTTCCAATACACACCGCATAATGACACACACAAAAAACATATTTCAACACAATCCACAACGTACCTCCAATCCACACCATATAGTGTCACCACCTTAGCACCAAGCATAATTCGCCACCACCATTTTGCATCAATGCACCACCTAAGCATCACGTCTGTCTTCCCTTGGAATCTGGCATCTGTTGATTCTCCCCTAGTGTCCGTCCGCTGCTCGCTAATTAAATTGCTGTTTTCCAACTTCCCCTCCCCCGTTATTTATGTCTCACTCCCCATAACAATAAAAATTGTAACAAACAAGCATGAGAACAGGCAGGAAGAAGTTGCCAGCAGTGTAAGTACAAAAAAAGTAGAAGACATTTTTTATGTTTAAATCTTTTTGTAATCAGGTTTCTCGGTTGTATATAATGTCGCCTTTGTTTGTATAGAGGTAACAAAATGCTTAACACTTTTTAGTATAACTTTCAACATAATGCACAGCAGCCACAATGCTCTACAACATAGCCAAACAAATCTGGCTAAACACATAGGGTCTCAAAAGTGAGACCTATTGGTTATGCCAATGCTTGTCTATTTTCTCTGCCACTGTGCCCGCAATTCCTCCGCTGTGTGAAGGTTCCTAGATGACCTTCCTAACAATGGGCCAGAGTAAGGAATTCTGAACCCCTCTTTAAAACCCCAAAACAGTAACTCCATCTCCTTGTCTTTCGGATAGTCATTTAAAAGTACCTCTAAGGTGTCAAACTGAATCAGGATGGGCCTTTCCGTAGTGAACCAAAGCTAGGGCTGTCCATTGAATAAGGATCCTTCAAAGGTGGTGATGGGTGGGGGGAGGGAAAGAGAGGGGGGGGTAGGGCAGGTCGGGCAGCTATTGGGTAAACTCCTTAGGGAATTGAAAGGAAAAAATTCACATTATCAATACAAAAATGGATAGATAGATGGGTATGTTAAAAATATTGTCATTAAACATTTGTGGTTTAAATGATATCAAGAAGAGACAAATGGGGGCAGTGGGCTTACAGATCATCGGTGCTAACATTGTATGCATGCAAGAAACCCACATTGAAGGGTCACAATCACACATGTTAAGATCATTAGGATACAATGTGATCGGCGCAACTACACAGGGTATTCGGGCCAGAGGGGTAGCATTGCTAGCCAAAGGTAGAGGGAATAATTTTTATCAGAACCAAATCGGATAAACTAGGCAGGTGGGTGATTACAGAAGTTCACGCAGGGCAATCTTCACCAATGACCATCTGCTCAATTTATGGGAATAATAGCGATGACCCCTCGGTAATTAATCATGTCTCTAACGAACTCACTAACTGGCCGCTACCTGTTATAATCTGTGGAGACCTTAATATAAATCTTTCACATGACTGGTCAATAAATGATGACTGGCATTACCGCGGACGAAAAACTAAGGTCTTTAGGGCAATCAAGGAATTATGTATCACCCATGGGTTAGTGGATGGGTGGCAGACCTTGAATAGTAATCCCAATGATCCAGGGTACACATTTTATTCAAATCCGCATCATACACGTGCCAGGCTGGATTACTTTTTAATCTCTAGTTCAGTAAAAACCTCCTCTAAATTAGAAAAGCTACCCCGTATCATGTCGGATCATAATCCTTTGCTACTTACAGTCGAGACAACATCATTGACACAGACACCACAAGTTTGGACATTTGAGAGATCTCTGCTCCTTGAGAACGAATATTGCAACCACATGAGAAGCTGGATATCTAACTTCTTAGCGGTGAATACCGGGAGCACAACAGTAGATTTTGTTTGGGATGCCCTAAAAGCAGGAATTAGGGGAGAAACTATACACTATTCACTCAGGACTAACAAGCGTGCAAGAGAATCTTTAAGATTGTTACATGAAACTTTAAAGGGGGTTGAGGAAGATCTTATAAGGGTAACAAGAGGCTCTTTTACCACAGAAGAGATAACTAATGTTCAAATTCAGGTTGCAATAGCCAAAGCAGCAATTACAAATGTATATACCATCAAAGCAGTTAAAAAAGCTACTGTTCACCGCGAAAAAATATATGAGGTTAGTGAATCAGTTGGTCAGCAATTAGCCTCCGGATGAGACAGCAGACCTCACAGAATGTTATACAGGAAATCCAGGACCCTATAGGTGGCAGGGTATCCAACTCAGGGAAGATTAGAGAAGCATTTTGGTGCTTTTATAGTGCTCTATATACAGAAGAGGGAGAAATAGATCAAGAGAAGATTACCTAATATTTAGATACAGATACTTGTAATAAATTTAACACAGAAGATCAGGAAAGCTTGGAAAAGGCCCCCGACATAGAGGAAATAGTAAAAACAGTAAAAGATCTCTCCCGTGGGAAGGCAACTGGACTAGATGCTATTCCATTTGAATTTTATATAGTATTCCTGGATCAGCTTCAAGAAATATTATTAAACTTATGCCTACACTTATTTAGAGGAGGGCAACCCCCTAACTCCTGGTCAAGGGCAAAAATTGTTATATTCCCCAAGAAAAATAAACCCCCGGACCAGTTGGGCTCTTACCGTCCCATTACTTTAATAAACGCAGATTCCAAAATATACTCTAAACTGCTTGCTAATCGTATCTCATTAATTATTCATAAAGTTATATCTAAATTTCAACATGTCTTTATCCCCGGGAGAGACACCACTAATCACACACGGAGGGTAATCAGCTTATTTGACAGTACCCAGGTGACAGGAGACCCGATGGCATTAATATTACTCGACGCCGAGAAGGCTTTTGACAGGTCTCCTGGTCATTCCTCTGGCAGGCTATGTCCCGGGTGGGATTCAAGCAGAAGTTTTCATCCAGGCAATTCAAAAACTCTACATTAGCCCTCGGGCTATGGTGATGGTCAACGGCTGCATCTCAAAAGAACTAATAATTTCGAGAGGAACAAGGCAGGGATGTCCGTGATCCCCGCTGCTGTTCGCTATTTACATTGATCCGTTTATCCGGAGATTGGAATGTAATAGGAATATAACCGCTATCTCGACACATGGATATTCAACAAAGACTCTTGCATATGCCGATGATATCGCCATTGTCACTGCTAATCCAAACTTGGCTATGCCTATCATTGAGTTAGAGGCTGTAAGAATTGGGAAGTTTCAGGGTATGCTCTGAACCAAGGGAAAACCCAAATAATTATCAATAACAAATGTGATATGGCAGATCCACGCATAACAGAATCAGCTACTTATCTAGGGGTCACTATTACATCTGAATTAGGGAACCTAGTCAACCTGAACCTAAAACCCTCACTAAATAAAATGCAAAAAGACCTCCGCCGTATCAATAATTTACATCTCCCTTTGATCGGACGGGCGAATGCATTAAAAATGGTCTACTTTCCAAAACTCTTGTACATATTTAGAGCCATTAATCTGGAAATTTTAGACCAGTGGTTTAAAACAATGGAGCGTATCTTCACAAACTTTGTCTGGTCGTACACACAGCCCCGCCGCTCCTACAAACTGCTGACGCTTCCCAAAGAAAGAGGAAGATTATCCCTTCCAAATCTTTTTTTTTAATTTTTTTAATTTTTGGTAAACCTTTATTAGTACTTAAATCAGTTACAATCGAAGCAATGCAGACCATCATGATCAGCCATCGGAACGGGAACGGATAAAACAAAGCAATTAGTCCATGGCAGTGCGAAGCTCCGCTCCGCAAATACTTGGTTGTAACCCAGGAAAGCACTCTTACCGGAAGGTAACAGGATTAAAGAAGGTTTCATTTTAAAATTAAATAAGAAAAGCAGGATCTGTGGCATTACACTTAAGACATAACAAATCAAGGGATATTCGAGAAGCAGGATGTTCATAGTCCGGATTACTGTCGGTAAGACATGGATGTTTCAATACAGTATCAGGATAGTCAAAATGCAAGCAGTTCTCCCACCGAACAGTTCCAGGCCGCGGTAGCAAAGCCTTCAAAATCACCCTCATCGTTCAAACTAAGAAGAGCATGCGGAGGACTATCACCACAGAGATCCCAAATAAGAGGAGAAAAGGAGAAAGTAAAGTCTAGCCAAGAGCAATAAAAATAAGGAAGGCCATAGAAACAAAGAAGAAAAAAGGAAAACAACAACACCCCTCCCCCATTCCCCCACCCTGCACCCCTGCATGTGGCTACGGCCTACCCCCCTAGCAGCGTGCCTGTCGCCCATTATGAACCCGAAATATAGATGAGAGAATAAGAGAAAAAAGAAGAAAGGGAATAACAAACTAAAGTTAAGAAGAAGAGAGGAAAAGAAAGAATAACTAACAACCCACAATAGGGAAAAATATGAGGGAGATTCCCAGTACGGGGACCCCGACCCCCCCCCCCACCCCGTCACACAACATTTCAATTGCTCAGAGAGTAGAGTCAGAACATTGGGAGCACCCACTTAAACAGGATATTATCAATCGCTACGCATTTCAAGTCTCACAGGGGAGTATAGATCTCTCCAAGTAGCAACAATGGCGCCCCGAGGCACTCGCCTCCCACGGGCCCCCAAGATCAATGGTACAAATTACACCAGTCATATGATGCCGGGCCGGGTCAGAAAAGTACAAACTGGAGCACCCAAGTCATTACAGGAGATACCAAAGCCTCTTCGACGTCGCACGGAGCGGTCCGCCCAACCGCCATCAACCGTCACCCACGGGGCCAGTTATCCTGTAGTTGATCCGCTACGAGCCACCAAGGAGTCTCCTAAGGGAGCATGTCCGCAGTGCAGCCACCATTAAATCGCATCCACTTCCGGCCGCAGCCACTCCGCAGGGAGCCGTGACATTTATCCCACAAGGAGTGACGGGCAAAGCTGGTGGCGGCTTACAGTTAAGCATTGGTCCAAAGGCAATCAGAACATCCACACGCCATTTCCAGAATATATTTCTTCGGCCCCTTAGGGGTATTCATGCGCCATCCCCCAGCATCCAATACACCCGGTCGCCGCCACAACTAGGTAGAACCCATCGAGTCGTCACTTTCTCAGGGAGCACCACCACGGCGCAGTACAGACAGGCTTCGGAGTCGCCGGCCCCCGCCAGATAGAGAATTGCGATTCGCCAGTGCCCCAACAATAAGTAACACAGGGTGTCATTCTCCCCCACCACTGAGTAGTGCATACGGGCCCCCCCAGCACGAGAAGTAACACAGTAGCATCGTGCCCCCGCCGGCACCAGTGAGCCGGAGCGTAAATCGCAGTTCAATGTGTGCGAGCAAGCAATGTACCTCCAGGGAAACAAAGAGCAGTTCCCATTGTCCGGCTGCCGATGAAATGTGCTGGGGGGGGGGGGGGGGGGGAGAAGCAATCAGCACAGAGGGACTGTGCATCGCGCCAATAGCGGGCTCCAGCGGTGTCGAGGGGTATATTGGCCTTCATGGTGGGAGACCGGCGCCCCACGGGTCCGTGTGGCCGCTGTTGTTGAGCCGGCGGCCGGGTGCAGTGCAGCGCGAGGTCCCGGCCGCCGGCATCGGGCGGGCCGCTCCGCGCGAAGGAGCACATCTCCGTCCATGGAGCGCAGATTTTCGCCAGAGTCGGACGCAGCAACTCGGCGTCCCCTCCGACGCGCAGAAGCTCCGTTCTCGCACGGGGCAGACGGGCAAATCAGGCGGTGAGGGGAGAAGGTCGGCGGAGCCGGGACCCCGTGCGGCCATCTTGGTCGCCGGCCCGGCTCCGCCCTCATCCCTTCCAAATCTTAAGGTATATTACTGGGCAACAGTTTTGTTATATAATCATGAGCTCTGTCATCTTGATGGGATAGGGACAGCGGTGGATAATGACGCCCCTTCAATTCACCAAATAATACTGGGCGATAAAAGCACTGACTATCTCTGGAGATATCTCTTCGATAGCTACCACAAATAAGTTAGATTAAAAACACTCATGGGAGCATTCAAGGTTTGGAAATCTGTGAGGAAAATGATGGGTTTGGGACGTTTATCTTTTTATACACCTATACAAAATAATCCCTCCCTACCAGAAATATTTAATGATGCCTACATCAATAGGTGGAATACAGCCGCAATCACCCATATAGGATGTTTTTTTTCCTCAGAGGGGCTATATTCTTTTGAATTCTTGAAAGATAAGTATAATTTGGAATGGAGAGACTTCTTCAAATATCTCCAAATAAGAGATTTTCTGTCACGACATACAAGGGGAGAGGGCACCCTGATTACAAACGCCATAGCCGACATTCTAAGCCACTCTCAGGAAAAATTCAGGATTGGGGGGTTAGATCAGTTATTATTGATGCATTTTACGGATGATATGCAGAAAATTACTCAGAAATGGCAAAGTAAAATCACCATTTCCACAGAAGAATTTGATTATGTATATGGGCTATCGCAAACCGTTCTTATGTCAACGAAACTACAAGCACAATTTTATAAAATATGTTTCTTTATGTATTATACTCCGGACAGAATCTCCAAATGGGGTAGTGGGAGAGGCACATGCTGCTTTCGATGTAATTTACAAAATGCGGACTGTGTACACATTTTTTCATCTTGTCCCTGTTTAACTCCTCTTAAGTCAAAAATTGAACATTTCCTCTCATTAATTCTAAAAATAGTGATTACCCTACCTGATCAAACAGTTGTCCTGGGCGTAACAAATCGTACCAACCAGAATATCGGTCATGAATTGATTTTTATCTCGATGGCCGTATTAAGAATTTCCATAGCATCAGCCTGGCTAGATCCTATGGCCCCCTCATATCAACAGTGGTTTTCAAGACTGTTAGCAATCTTTAACCTAGAAATGGCAATATATAAAACTAAAGGTAGGAAGCGTAGGATAAAAGGATTAAAAATCTGGTCACCTTTAATAGAATGGTCTCAATCTCAGGGACATATATAGTAACAATTGGGTTGTAAGGATTTAACTGTCACGTGTACCTATGTAACCTGATGTTCATCTGTCTTTGAATGATTATCTGATAATTCATTAGTTTACTTTTCACTTTTATTATATATATACTTTATGGCTTCCTTTTGTTCCATATATAACCTGCCCGACCGGAGGGGGGGGAGGGTGTTGTATTACGTGTTGTATCGTCTTGTCTGTTTGGTATTAAAAAAAAAAAGAGAAAATAAAAGTGCCTCTAAGGTGTCAAACTGAATCGGGATGGGCCTTTCCGTAGTGAACCAAAGCTAGGGCTGTCCATTGAATAAGGATCCCGGTGTAGGGCTGGCCTGGGATTTGCAAGAAAGAAAAAGTGTGGCAGCCCCGCACTGTGAGCATCCATGCTGGAATTTGCATGCCATACCCCGGGTGCAGTTGCCTGCATTGAAGAGGCCAATATTAGACAATAGGGTTACCCAGTAACATGCAGAACCTGGTGACTATATCATTAGGCGAGCAGTGGTTCTGCCAAAACACACTTTATACAATTCGACTTTTCTATCCCCTTGACCGTGAGATTACATTGAATGTTCACAGAAAAATAATATTTTTCACCTAAACACATGTATCATTGAAAAAATACAAACTAATCGTGTTATTGGCAGAAAACTACCGTTTTCTATGTTAAAAAAATCATGTGCTTTTTCAGAAACAAAACATTTCATGTGCAAAGTTTCAAAAACACTGGGCATATACACTCAGTGAAATGACCATAACCAAAGGAACATGAATATTACATCAACAATCATATATTACAATACATACATTGTTTACATCACAAACAATAACATAAAGACAGAGCATGACACAGTGATGTCTCATGATGACCTAAAGATATATTTCTTATGACTGTGATGGTCAAGATGGGCAAACGCTTCTTAAGTGAGCGTCGACGTTTCGACCCTTCTAAACTTGTGAGAGTTGAACAGCATCTAATAGGGTCTTCGTCAGGAAAAACAAATAGCCTGTGTATAGCATTAAGGGCTTGGAGAATATTCTTCCTGGGGCTCAGATAGGCTCCCAATGGAGTAGAGATGAATACAAATTGTTGGATGGTCGGGCACAACATGCTCAGGCACCACCTCTGGCGTCAAGCTCTCAGAGAGATCCAGTAATTCCAGCAAAATCAGGGGCAGCCTGCCTCCTTAATTGAGTCCATACATGTAACAGCTAACCAAAGATTGGTACTTCTCCGTCAGCAACAGCGCGGGGTCACCTCGTATTGTCCTGCATCTGTAACTTTTTAGTTGTACATTAGATAACCTCTATTTTTAAACAACATATTACCATTTGTTTTTGTAACAAAGACAACTAAAAAAATTGACGTGAATCGTGGTACACTTTTATTGGAGCAGACGCCCCATCTTTGCGATCTTCTAAGAGCTGCGGAGCCAACAAAACACTTGAGACCTGGATGTATTGTGTCTTTGATGGGATATGCAGAGGATCTATGAATCCCTGAGCACCAATAAAAAACAGGAGCATGTCTGATTGGTTTCAGACTCCACAGTCGAAAAAACAAGCCCTTATCCACTAGAAAAGAGGAGCCCGCCCTTTGGAGAATAACATTTTCACTTTCTTATTGCAAGCTTCCTTCTCTTCTCATCTCTTCTCTGAAACTCTGCCTGTAAAGTTTTCACATGAGTTTCATAGATGTTAGAGATTATTTTATTAGTATAAAAGGGAAGAACCCTGTCGCTTACTTAGTTAACTACTTGAGTCCTTTTCAATCTTTTTTTTTTTTTTTTAAATTTTTGAAAACCTTTATTCGTGCATGTAAAAAGAACAAATACGGGCCTACAACCATCAGGCCGGCCACGATACTTTTGAGCACTAATACAAACATTGTGGCCCCCGAGCGTCAACGGACAAAAATTTTGCGACAATTTGTGTATGTTACACTGAGGGGAACCATGACACCAGGGGGAAGGAGAAATTAAGGTTAATTTTAAAGTTTTTATAATTTTATCAGGGAAAAAGGCAGTGAAGAATAAGTCCAAGGAGATTCAAGTCCGCATACTATCTTCACATCACGGGAGAGCGGCAGTATTTCGGAAAACAACCGTGGAAATTTAAAATCTCAGGCAGTGAGGCGGTGCAAATCAACAGCAGGATATTCACACCAGTAAGTACGCACCCCTACAGCGCCGTCCCCATTCAGCCAACCCCAAGCCCGGACCCAGAATCAAACCAAGGAAAAAGCACAGAAAACAAAGAAAGAAATAAAGGCCCATAGAACCAATAAAGATACTAAATTACCCCCCCACCCTACACCAATGCGGAGGCTACGGCCTACCCCCCCCCCAGCATAGTGCCTGTCGCCCAGTAAACCCGAAATATAGAAGAGAAAGAAGAGCAAGAGAAGAATGAGAAAGAGAAAGAAAAACGTGAACACCTATGATATAGGGGGTGAGAAAAGAATGCCCTATTCTGATCTAAACTCCCAAAAAGAAGAAGGTGGGGAGGAGCCTACGTATCATCAGAGCACCCGGGACCCCCGGCCATCCACAGCTTCCACACACTAAACCTCCTACTCCAAAAGCAACAGTGCTGTAGTCAATTGCAACAATAGCATAGATGGAAAAAGTCATTTCGCCATGTGCGCTAACAGTACACACAAGCAGTCCCAATCCCCGGTCAGTCCACCCGGGAAGCCATTTTGTTATGAATCAGCCCAATCTCGGCCTGGTAGCGGGTGCAAAACAAGCCAGCTCCTATGAATAAAACATTAACACTTAGAACCCCGGTCCCGTACAGAACCGCCTCCCCATCAGCAAGAAACACAGAAGAACATACTAATCGCAATCGCAAGTGGGAAAAAGGCTAAAATTGCAACAATTAAGCATAGCAAAATACAGTACAGTCCGGGTCTCCGCCAGCCGGTCAAGCAAAATCGAGATGAGGGGCACCTTCAACCCTGGCCAGAACGACGAAATCTCTCCAGGCATGACCATCTCCGCGGACACTGTGCAGGCAGAACAAAGGAGCAAGATGGCCGCTCTCGACATGGGAGGGGCAGAAGTGAAGAAGACGAGTGGTCCCAGTCTCCAACAGCTGCAGCGGACAAAATGGCGAACCCCCCCTGCCGTGCATGATGACACACACTCCAGCAGCGCAGAAAAAAGGCTCCGAAGGCAATATCCTCGTAGGGGGCAAACAGCTGGAAGGGCGACAAACGGAGCTCTGGCAGCAGTTGTTCAGGCAGAGTCACAATTCTCGGAGCGAGGGGAGACTTTGTAACAATGGCATCGTCAGTAGGGAGACATGCAACATTGTAGCCAGGGACACCTCGATCTACCGCTCGTACATGCTGCAACATTGTATCCAGGGTAGAAACACACGTGGGCAGCAGGGAGATAGGCAGCCCCGGTCGCACAGTGGAAAAAGTAGCCTCTTCGATCTTTCTCCCCAGCTCTTGAGCATTGCGCCGCCATGTTGCCCGCAAGTCTGTAAGGGCATCAAGGATATCCCCACAAGTCAGAACACTCTGCAGCCCCTGCCGATCCGCTCTGCACTGTGGCACATTACGAGCAGCCTCCGGGTCTAGTGCAGGCAGGTCCACGCAAGCTGGGGAGAAGGGAGCAGCCGTCTGTTCATGCTGGAAGGCAGGCGCCATTATCATCTCCTCCTCGGAACCACCCTGGAGGGAGGGGGGCGGCTCGTTAGAAAGAACCTTCATCCCAACACTAAGGAGCACGCAGCTATCAGCGCAGGGGCCGTGCGTAGTGGGAGCTCCCCCGTCCCCTGGCAATCAGCAAGCAATCCCAAGCACCGGTGTCTCCACAGCCCGTCCTACCGGTTAAGGATAGCAGCGTCCAGCGGCGTCAATCGGCGCCGGGTTCAGGGGGAGCCCCGGTGGTCGGCTAAGTCCGCCAATTTCCATCAAAAACGGCCGGCGGAGGCCGCAAATGAACGTGACTGTCACCAGCGCGTTCGTGTCCCCATCTGAGCGCGGTGTAGGAAGGATACAGTCCAGGATTTTAATGTAAAGTCGGACGGCTCGGGGAGCCGGGCGCTCACACGTCCGTCCCGTCCGCCATCTTGGCTCCTCCCCCCGAGTCCTTTTCAATCTTGCGGTTTGTTTTAGAATAGGCTTTTTATAAAATGTAATCTCTTCAAGATGCAGAGATAAATAATTAAATGCATAATTATCTAAGTTTAATTCCATAGAAATTGGCATATGACCACATAGACCTTATCATATCAATGACCTTACCTTAAGCACAAAAGTGAACAAGTGATAAAGCACTGGTACATAAGCTATAGTCGTTTGTTTGCATCGCATGACCCAAGTAGGCTTACCTAACATTTCCCATTTTGGTTTTCGATTTCTTCTATATACAATGGCTAGGTCAGAGTGAGAGCCTATTGTACTAATAGTGGCCCTGTTTATCTGAATGGGAATTTGATAACTTGGCTTTCTATATTCCATACTACATCAACTGAAGGTACATTACTACTCATACGTGCAGATGTTCAAATTTGTGCATTACATTCTTCCATTAAACATAATCTCAGCAGGCGTCTGCAATAATAATTACAAATAGTTCCATAACCTGTCCAGAAGTTCTATAGTAGGTTGGTTCTAGAGTGCCTAGAGTAACAGCCAGGCAAACCAGTGACACATCTCATGAACATCAGATACAACTCTGCCAGCCTGTGGGATCTGAAAATCACCATCTGTGTCCAGTCTCAATCTAGCTAAGTACCAAGGAGATTGGATGTATTGTAAGCCCTGCAGTCACACACTGGTTGTGAAGAATGGGCCATGAAAGAAGAGTGACAGCAGTAGCATGAGCAGTAACCGTTGCTGACCCACCAAAGTGTTGGACGACAGGAGCCAGTGTGAACAAAAATGCTATTTAGGTGCATGATCAGTCAAAGAAAGTGAAGAACAGGGTATGTATACAGAGCTGAGACTATTAAGAGCCCCATCTGGGTGCGAGTATGCATGTATGCACATTTATGTGTGCCTGTGTGTGTGACATTGTGTCCCTCCACAATAAACACTATCGCTTTCTGAAAGCTTTGCCTGAGGTCAAGGATAACAGAAGTATAAGCTATCCCTCATCATAACGGGTTAATCTCTGGCACAATTGTGTTTGTTCATGTCTTAATAGTGTGTATGGCATACCCTTGATCATATTGGGCATTCTTGGTCTAGCTGTGGCATTCTGGAAGCCATCTTTGACCTATTAAGAGCATGACTGGCCAACTTGTAGCCATCCCTGACAATAGCAGCTGCCCCTCGCAATAAAATGGCAATGCCTGATAGTTAAAAGATAATTCAAGCTGAGTTGGGGTGACTTATTGCGGTGAGTATGTCCTTTGTACTGGAGGGCATGTGATGCTTTGGATTGTCGTTCATTATTTAGGGCGAGGCATTTAATATTAATTACATATTTATTCTGGTGTTTCTCGTGGTAACCTCACCTGTATTGTTTGGGTGGTCCTTATTGATAATCTTGCTAAGGTTGTGTCATATCTGGTCACTATTTTACAGTGATTAAATTTGCTAGTAGCTCGTGAGGACGTTCCTTCAGCAGAAATAGCTCTCACTACGGAAAAGGTTGGAGACGCCTGCTATACATGTACACAGTTCCTCTAAATTAAATGCTACTAGTGGCCCTGCAGCAGCGATTGTGCCACCCATTTACGTAGCCCTTTAAACATGTCTCAGGTCTATCATTGTAGCCTGGGTATGCATTTTTAATCTGTCATTTCGACCAGGCAAAATAAACCTGTTGCCAGGCCGAAACTTTGCTTTTTAATACAGTTAAGTAATTCTTAGGGTGAGTCCCGTACAGTCCAGAGGCCATGGTGCAGTGTATTTAAAAAGTTGAACATGTACTTTTAGTTTTACATGTCCTGGTAGTGAAACACTTTTATATTTATTTTTGACTACTCCAAGGCCTACCTCTCCCATGGGATAACATTGAAGTTACCTTATTACATTAAGTATGAAGTAAATTTGAATGGAACAAGTAACCAGTATTGTTACTAATTGTATGAAGGAACAAGTAACCAGTTCATGCTTGGTGTATTTGGAATTGTTATGAGAAATCCTCTCTTATGGTAAAGTTAGATTTTAAATTACAATTTTGCTAATGCAACTTTTAGAAAGTTGGCATTTTCCTGCCTTAGCCATTTAGTACCTGCAGCCTGTTACTGGGTCAAATGACTGGGTGGAGCTGACATTTGGGCTTTGTATGTTCCTCCTCTTCTAGACAGCCACAAACAATAGAGGTTTTAAGTATGTCTGGATGGGCCATCAATGGCAGGATGGTAGAACGGAGCTTGGCACAGCCCTACTTACACTTCAATAGACTGTGTTCTGCCTCCATGCAAATGGTTGCATTCTCCCTGTAGTCAGTCTGGAGCCAGGGCAGGGGAGGCAGGAAACGTGCACTTCAAAGAGAAACCTTTAGAAGCTTCTCCCACTTCAAAGGAGGCACCTGGTATAAATATTGGATCCCAGACACACTCTTCAGTACAGTTGTGTAACGAAACATGAGGGGCCCATTGCAAAGTACATGAAGGATGCTCCCACCCTCTGAACACAGTCAGGAGCTCTCATGCAAGGGACCCGCAATCTGTGCACAGTTCTGGAGGGTGGCCCCTGGAGCTCTGGGGCCTCCCACATTGCGTGGGCTGAGGGGCTATTGTTAGGCCACTGCTTCAGCACACTTCTGTACCTGTAGAGGCTCTGCCAGGATGGACTGCTAAAAGAAATGTAAATCTGCTGGACAGCTTCGCTGCTGAACTACTGCCTTGCTGGATTGCTGTCCTGTTGCCTTCCTGCCTGAGTCAGAGGGATTGGACTTTCACCTGAACCCAGAATCCCAGAGAGACTCTCTGGTTAAAATGATTGGATTTTTATCGTTTTGGTCTTGATTTACTTATTACATTTTGCTCTTTTTTTCTAAGTTGGTGTAGGATATTCCATGTGTTGTGTTTTCACTTATTACCGATTGAAGTGCAGTATAAATACTTTACACATTGCCTCTAAGTTAAACCTGACTGCTCTGTACCAAGTTTAAAGAGGGTTAATTAAGCACATGTTAATTTGGGGTTTACTTGTACCTCAACCCGACAAGGATTGTGGTTGCTGCTTGAGTAGGGTTGGCGTCCTACGGGCTCTAGAGAAGGAGGTAGGATGAGGTATCCCCCCATGAAGGAAACCCTATTCAGGAAATATGGCCTCACCCCAGAAAAGTACAGGCAGATGTTTAGCGACAGCCGAAAGCTGTCCCATCAGTCCTGGGTAGATTGTGTAGATTCCTTTTGTAAGGCACTGGATGGTTGGGTGAAGGGCAGGGATTTTAAGGATTACCAAGGGCTGTATAACTTGATTGCAGGAGAACACGAGTTCATTGTTTGTTTTGCAGATATACACCAACACCTTATTGATAGTAAGATCAATTACCCCAGGAATCTTGCTATGGAGACGGGCCACCTGCTTAGCTGGGTCCATAAGAAGGCACTTGGGAGTGACCTAAGAAGAGTGGTTTAGGTTCCCCCCAGCAGAGTGAGGAGAAGGTTAAAAATGACCTAGACATGTCCCATAGTAAGGGGGAGGATAGCGTTCCCATGCCCCTTCTGAGAAAGAGGGAGGTGGTTCTGGTGGTTGGTGGCCCAGGGTGCCCCATTTCCAACCCCACAGTTTTGATCGTTCTCAGCTAGGACACATGAAGGGGACGCTGTCTGTCTTGAGAAAATACCTACTGGTGGAACCTATACAGGGGTGGCCAATATGGCCTATGGGGTATGCACTCATCTGGAACAAACCTCTCCTGATACTACAGTAACATCAGTTATGGCCCAGTCACTACCTTATGATGCAGGTTGTTCATGTTTGTAACAGCCACACACTTGTTAAAAATAAACTAAATTAAATTAGGACTGGTGGCGCAGGAGAATGAAAGAAGTAAGGGGATGGATTTGTGTACAGTGTCCACCAAGTCATTGCAGAAGCACTGGGGCACTTAACAAAATTAAAAGAAATGCCTGGTGCAGGGGAAAGGAAAATAGGAATGGGCATGGTGTGCTGGCTCTTGTGTAGAGCTTGCAAGATTTCTCCATCAGTTACGCTATTGTTAGGAAGTAAACATACAAAAGAAGGCTTGGCACACATCAACATTGACTGAAGCCATTGATAACTCAGAACTGCTTTGGCCATAGGACCCAATGCACAGTTCAGCTTACAGCAGTGGTACAGAAGTGAAGAACTACAGAAGGATGGGTAAGCAGCAATGGTTGGTAGATGGCAGAACACATAGCCATACCATGGGCGGGGACCACTGTGTGTGCTCATCCTTTCCGAAATTGTATTTACAAGTAAATTGGAAAAATGCCATCGCTAAAAAGGCCTACCATAGTACTGTAGACTGGCATCAGAATCACACATTGCCATGTGGAGAAGTGTGGTTCACTGGTTAGAAGCGACAGACCCAGAAGCAGAAGTCGGCCCGGGACCAGGGTTCAATTCCCGTCGCGGCAGGGTCTTGGGTCAATGTCTGCGGACTCGATAATTCTCGCCTAGGTGCCTACGCTAACCATGGGTCCCACTCTGCAACTCTGGGCAATGGCTTGCTTAATCTCCACAACGGCCCCAGCAGCGCCGGGGATGCCTGGCTTCACCTTAGAGGAGCCCTCTCACAGGGAAAGCCAGGACGGGTTCCCCAGTGGTATACAGCGCCAGGACGCCACGTAACGAGGTAACAGTGCGCTTTACAAGTATACATACATTACATTACATTACAAAGTAGGCCATGGCAATGAAGGGAACTACTTTGTGTTTAGAGTTGCTCCTTGTGAAAAAGCAGATTGACAATACAAGTGAGCCAATGGCTGACGTGAGCCGACTGATAGCCATATATTGTATGCTGTAGTGGGCGGGACAAAAATGTGAAGGACAAGCAAATAGCCCAATGGATGAAGAGGGCTAGCTGAAAGCTCCTGTTAGTAAGAATATGATGTATATAATTTTACTAAAAACAAAATATCTAAAAAGACAGCATTCACTATCCACTTACAAATTAAAAATCATTCTCACTGTTAAACAGAAACATACAGCGCGTACAAAGATACTCATTCATACATGGCTGCTATTTACCTACTAGGATGCTACATTTGTGCAATTAACTTGTGATTTGTGTTTTGGGATGCATTTTTGTAAAGCTTAACAAAGAAGACTTTTTAACGAAAGTCTGTAAAGAAAGGTAAGAGCAGAGGCTGCATGAACCTCAAGGTCCTGATTTCAGAGTTCTCAGTCAACTATTCAATATTCTTAGCAGTGAGTGCTACTACACATACTTTATGATGCCACAGGAAGTGATGCCACTTTACCTTTGACATCATGCCATTGAAACTGACTGCAGTAAAATTCCAAAACAATGCTCAAAATGAATGTAAAAAATGAATTTCGGTTGGTCTGTAAATTAAATGTGGGACATAGAGCGCCTGGGCAGGCAAACAAATATTAGTTACATATTTGCAGCGTCTGGTATCACTTTACTGATTCTACGGCCTTGGCACGGATGGTTGGGGGGGAGAGAGAGAGGCAGTCACAATGTGGTAGGCCTGGTTAGCATGGTTGTGGGAGGAACAAACATCAGGAATAGGTGGAGAAGGGAGAAAATAAAGGTAGTGGTTTAGGGAGGTAAAAGTATCACAGCATAAGAAAAAAAGATAATATAAGGGATCATGGTGGTATGCAAAAAGAAAGGTAAATGAGGGATTCAATTGGTCTTCCTTCTACCATTAAAGAACACCATCTGCAGCCCGACTGAGGCAATACTGCACCACAAAAATGAGAAGACGCCAGATCCACCGTGGCATCGCTTGTTACCTTGTAAATAATCACACATCAGGAAGCATCAGACATGGGATCAGAAAGCCATCCAAGCTTCTAAGCTGCCAGGCAGGGTTAGTCTGTGGAAGACCAGATCCTGCCATGATCTACTAATCATGAGGGAAGATTTAACCTCTTGTGAGATGGCTCCTTGCAGACCAGCCAGCTGTCAAGAGCTATTCTGCTGTCAGAGAAACCCCAATCAGAAGCTCTAGTTCTCCTTCCCATCAGCCTGGTGCAAAGAGATCACAGATTGATCTCCAATCAGTGATTCTGATTTGCTTGAGATCTTTGCCCAAATAATGGATGAGGCTGGCTTGGAGTTGTTAGAGTGAATCAAATTCTTGTAACATTTGACAAAACACCCATTGCATTGAGTACATCTCAGATCTGTAATGGGAAGTTTCTGAGACTGGCCATATCTGAACCATAATCACATTTTCTGGATCCTTTTGAGGTTGGTTAGAATCACATTGTAATGTCAGCCATGTCACATAAAAGTCCTGGCCCTTAACCCATATCGATGTTGATTTTGCCTTCAAATCACTTAGGGGCTGATTACCATGCGGCCCGTAAATCGGAGCCTTCAGAGCCACATTGTAATCGGCCCTGCAGTTTACTTTCCGACCGCCTCATTATGATGGAGGCGGTCGGAAAGTAAACCGTCCGGAAGCCGGACAGTAATCTCAAGAACAGTCGTTTTCACCCTTGAGATTACGATGAACGGTTTCCGGCATGGTTTTAATGGTGGCCTGTCCGACATGGAAACCATTTCAGAAAGCGTGTTTGGGGGCCCCCAGCAGGACCCCCTTGTGCTTGCGGCCTCAGGTTGGGGCCGAGGGGGCACCTATGGTGCCCCCCTGTTGAGCCCTGCAGCTTGTGGCAGGCACCTTGAGGTGCCTGCCACGGGGTGTAGGGATGAACAACACCCCCATTTTCTCAAAGGGCGCTTGTGTTACGGCCTATGTACGGTCGTAACACGGGTTTCCATTGAGAAAAAGGAGCATGCGACCAAACAGTGTTCGGTCACATTGTAATACGGTGGTCGGGACCGCCGACCATACTGAAGTCCGCCCGACCTCGTAATCAGGCACTTAATTATTATCCCGTATAGCAACAACTAGGACAATCTAAGAAAATAGAGAGGGTTCAGAAATGCATTTGTTTGTAGAGAATAACACTAGCATTACATTTAAAAAAAGTGGACTCCAGGCTGTTCAGAAGATACACATTTTTATTTGATATGGTTGTGTCTGCTTAGATGCTTACAGTACTTGATCAATCAATTACTTGATATTAAAAAACATATTGATTGGTGTTTGGTGCTCGAATGGACAATAAACAGATCACAAACGTTTTAAAAAGTAAATTATTAAATGATATCTATGAATAAAAATCAATCAGGATCTTATCCATGTGTGGGCCTCTTCTCATGCAATCTAGTTGATCCCCTCTGGTGCCTCTCAGGCCTTTAAGAGCACACCATCTCCAGGAACTCTGCAAGAACAAGCGAGAAAGCCACAAAATCAAACACCTTTAAAAGAACATTTGGGGTAATAATATCAAAATTAAGCTCGCTTGACTAGAATTCTACATGTCCTGATGTAGGTTAGTGCTCTCTGGGGCTCCCTGGAGTTGTGAATTATTTGGTAAAGCCTGATTTAATTTTATTTTGGAATATCCATGGCTTTCCAATTTGCGCGCATGATTAAAGTGTGTTGTTTTCTAATTCCTCAAATAACTTAAGGGTGTAAGAATGATGATGTTCAATGAAGATTAATTTCTAAAAAAAAAAATATCCAACCCCTACAATATTGCCTTAACGACGATTTGTTGGTGTCCCAAAACAAATTAATTATAAGCTGTTTATTTAGGGCTCTAATCTGGCAGAAATGCTGGGATCCTCCCTATGACATATTGCTCTCATGAACTATATATGTAGTTTAGGCATTTATTATTGACTGATTCAATTAAACTTTAATAGCTTAATATATTCAGAAAAGACAAGCGGTGCCTAAAGGTAGTAGCTTGTTACAGGAATAAATGTCCAAATATTCTTTTCTCATTTGTATGCATTTATTAAGGTCATCAGGGTTTGTAAAAAAGTACAGCTGGCATGTGTTTCGCCCATATGCTGGCACGCCTAGGGGTTTCTCAAGGCAAGATTTATTATCCACGTTCCATTCGTGTCAGAGTAGTAAATTCAGGAAAAGCTTGAAAACAGTCTCTGCGGTCATTACAAGGCAAAGTGAAGTGTCTCATCATTTCAGTTTGCCTTGTAAGGATCAGGCCCAAAACCTGATGACCCTAATAAATGCATACAAATAAGCGAAGAATATTTGGACATTTGTTCCAGAAACAAGCTACAACTACCCTTAGGCACAGCCAGTCTTTTCTGAATCATTTCTCTGATTGCTTGGTGGACATTAGGGGCGCATCCACCTGACGGGCAGTCCTACTTTGGAGTACATAATAAAGGTCCTGTCTCGGTTACGTAAACCCCTTGAGCCTCACCCCTGCTCTATGAAAACAACTTAATATATTTTACACAACTTGAGCTCCCAGATATTGCAATAGATTGGCCATTAGGTCCTTCTAAGTGCCTGATTGTGTTAAGTGTTCTAACTGCACCAAATATTTCAAAATGTTGCTGTGTCATTAATAGGGGATACCTTACTGTTCTCTAGAGCTTTGGAGGGCTTAGACAAATTCACACAACCCTCAAGTTTACACAATTCAGTCATGTTTACAGAAGAAGGTTGTTCAAGGGGAACGCAAACGTATGTCCTTGTTCCTTGCATTTTTCAGAACCGGTCTGAGTTACCCGCAGTAACCTATAGGTCGTTTTGCAATGTAAAAGTGGTGCCAAAAGCTGGCTATCATTTTTTAGGCCTGGCTGTAGACATCTTTTGCTATTTTGACAGAGCTCATGACAACTATAACCCTGGGGCCTTGGGGCCAGCCATTGGCTTTCTAGATCTTTCCCGGCATTTGTCAGTGCATGTATTATACATGTTACCATCAGCCTCCCTTTTGTTGCAGGAACTATAGCAAACCCTCTTATTGGGAAGAGACCTAACACACCATCAGTATATGCTAATTGTAGATACTGCCTCTACATATTTGTTTATGCCTAAATATATACACCTGCTCCCCAGGAAATGCAGAGATATCCTCAGTGGTACCGTCTCCTCGACTTTCACCAGCAAATAGTTGTGTATCCCACATCCCAGCCATGGACCTACTTAGCCCCTGTACTCCTTTAATGGCTCAACCCCTGGTTATTTCTGTTACTGTGATTGTACATAATTTCAAATTACGTGCCTGAACATGTTTCCTCAGACGCTCAGAAACATGGCATTGAACAGACAGCGCAGAAAGAGTCAATACAAGATGAAAGGTGACATTTTTCCTGCCTAATTTGGAAGATAGCCTACCTTCAGCCCCAATTTTCCCATCCCCGTCATGGTCAGCACAGGACATGAAGGCCTTGGTCTCGTTGGAAGTTAGCGCTCTAGCTCCGGCGTCGAACCGTTGGAGGAAGTACCTGAAGAAACAAACAACAGACATCGGTTTTGAAAAATATGCAGCAGGTGGGGGCATCATTGTAACGCTCGACTCAGTCTGAATCCCTTCCCTCAGCTGGCGGGATTCTAGCCCCCTGCCGCCATATATATTAAAATAATTAGGATTTGCATGCTGTTTCTTTTGGTGACGGCGCAGTCTTGGTGCATTTTGACCTCTAAAATGATCCCTAGCACACCCTGGGGTGAGAGGTCAGCCAATGAACAGCTTTAGTTTGTGTGCACAAAATGCATTCCCACATTAAGAGACCCTAGGAAAATGTACCCTATTGTATTCTCTCAGTGGCCCAACCCCAGGGGAAGGAAATGTACTACTTTACACTACTATCATGCTTGTCTGGTGGTAATCCTAATTAGGCCGTAACCTTTGACCTTGTTTGTTATGATGACATCAGGCAGCATTCCACAATTCAACACGCTATACTGTTGATAAATTGCAATTCTATATAATTGCGTCCTCTGCTCACTGAAATCTTCTCTGACTGGAGAACAATGTAGTTTAGCTTAAGCCCTTCTAGTTTTAAATATTTATATATTGAGAATAATACCTTAGTATTATATCAGAGTATGTGTCTCTGCGTTTGCTCGGGTGGGGGTTGTGTGTTTGCGGCTGTGACTTTGTGGATGCGTGTAGTATACTTGTTTGGTTGTGTTTAGCTGTCTTTTTGTATTTGTATGTGTCTGGAAGTGCCCATATGTTTTTTGCATGTGACTGTATATGTTTGTGGGTGTGTGAAGTGCGTGGTTGTTTGTATCTGAGCGTGTGTCTTTATCTGTATGTGGATATGCTTTTCTGTGTGAGTGTGTTTTGTGTGTGACTGGATGTGGGCATGTCTAATGTATGTGGGTGTAGTGTGCAATTCTGCATTTTTTTAAACTCTGTGAACCACTAAGGCAAATGGATATCTACAAAAGACTTCTTGGAGTGTGCCCAGGTATTGGATTCCGAAAGATGGCTAGAGGGGTAGATTTTGGCCTCATGGTCTACTTTGAAAGGCCAGCCTCAGGCCAAGGGGCTGGCCTCTCTGAATACACAATCTGCCCTCAATGTCTTTTGTTCATTTGCACCACACATTGCCCCTGCCAGTTGGAAATGACAGTACAAACACAGCTACTAACCATCACACATAGCTGTTGTTGTGCTAATACCTAAATTAGCCAGACAGCGCCACCATGTGGCAGACTGTCATAAGCCCCAGTACTGGCAAATATGTGCTGGTGCTGAGCACCGGAAAAGACCGGCTCAAATTAAGCACTGTTCTCACCTCAGCTCTTCTTCCTCAACGTATCCGCTCTCATCATTGTCCATCACTTTGAAGATCTCCTTCACCTGGCAGGGGGTTTTCTTGGTCATGCCACAAGTGGTGAAGAATTTCTTGTGGTTGAAGGAGTCTGGTGCTGTAAGAAGAATAAAAATCGTAAGATCGTCGCTGTCTATCCATGCTACATGCACTTAAATTGTTAGAAAAGGAACTAGTAAAAGAATAAAAATTCATATTTAATATATTGCTTCCTATATAAGAAACGATAATACAGAGTCATTTTTATTTTTAAATTAATTGCTTTTGTCATTTAAAAAAAAAATTATATTTTGATAAATAAAAAAATAAAAAGGTAATTCAGTAACATCGTGTTGATGGCTTTCAAGCATCGAAGGCTAGACAATTGTGAACTGGCGTATTTCTTTTTCTAAAGCAAAAGTTATGCAGCTGTTAAAAACTTAATTCTGCTTTCGTATGCACTGGCATGTCCTGCCTGCCCACAGAACACTTTTAAAGAAAAACTTTTTTTTCTTCACTGGATATACACACAATAGAACACACATTGCTGAACACACTGATTTAACAAATTATGAACTTCTTTTGCTCTTATCTAAACAGCATAATTACAGCATGATTATTAAGACAATTTAAAACTACAAAAACAAACCTAAGATATACAAGGAGGACATAATACACCCTGCACACTCAAATCCCATAAAGCAGAATATAAGAGACTTGGGCCAGGAGTACTATTTGCTGGTTGCAAAATACATTTAGCAAGCAGTATTTTTGGGACCACAGATATTTTTGTGAATCGATCTATTTACAATTAGGTTATAAACTGAATTGGATTGAGACGCAGTATTCATTAGATAGGTCGCAAATTGCGTGAATGTCACCATCATAGGGATGGCTGCTCAGAAGGGTCAGCGTGCCACCATTTCTGTGATTGATTTTCAATAAAGTGAACTTTTCATTTTTGAATTTAGACAATTTTCCTTAAAGGAAACAGAACTGCATTTTTACTGAAAAGTTTCATTTTTTTCAAAGTTTGTTTGAGAGTTGGCAAAGGTCCATGGACCACTCAGTCCTAAACCAGTAAAACATATGGATAGGAATGGATATTTGGAAAAGAAGCCTAAATGCGCCCCTTCCAAATAGCAATTTCTTATTAATTTCTACACCCTTTTTAAGATTTGGAGAAAAGTCACTGACTCTTAAAATGGGGTTAATACATTGCAAAAGCATTTTAGCAGTGAGAAACTCCGAACAGGAGTGTTTGGGTCCATAAAAATACTTTGTAGAACTAGTTCTAGATTACACGATGGTACAATAGCGGAAGGTACATTTTCACTGACTTCCACACCAATCAACTGGTGCAAAAACAGCATTTGCCAATCAATCATAGCAAAGATCAGTGCAAAATTGTCATATAAGGTTGAAAACTTTATGTAATCCATCCACAAGTAGAGTGGTGTGGTTCACTGGTTAGAGGCGGCAGACCCGTAAGCAGAGAATGGCCCGGGACCAGGGTTCAATTCCCGACGCGGCAGGGTTGTGGAATAGGGTCAAAACGGACTCGATAATTCTTGCCTCGGTGCCCACTCTAACCAGGGAACACACTCGGCAACTCTGGGCATTAAGCTTGCCTCATCTCTACAACGGCCCCCCAGAGATGACGGGGATTCCTGGTTTCCCCTTGGAGATACCCAGAAAGGGACCATCTCACAGGGGAAAACCAGGACGGGTTCCCCAGTGGTCTTCAGCGCCAGGATACTCCATGGAGTCACAGTGCGCTTTACAAGTACACCCACATTTACAAGTGCTGACATTTTGCTCAGTGTTACATTTGATCTCTAGCACTGTAGATTCCCTAAAGTTCAGAAGCAATCATTGGTTCCCCGTGTGGCTGGTTTAGGTGAATGGATTGTGAAGCTATGCTGATTTACGCAGTGATAGCTGCTTGTGGTTGGCCTGGCCGCTGAACTCTTTGCGCATGCGTTATTCCTTACCTTGGCACTCCTTCAGTGCAGCAGCAATGTCAGCAGGGCTCAGAATGCTGGTGAGACTCATCCTGGATCTGAAACAAATGAGACAAAATATTTAAAAATTAAAAAGCGTAGAAGCATTTGCTAAAGTACATGCTGCGATAGAGATGCAAAGTTTACGCAGATCAATGTCCTGGTATTCTGCAAATCTGCAAACTTGTTTATTCATCTAGTCACCAACTCTGTCTTTGATTTTGCACTAAATTGCTCCTTTTTGTCTGTTTCATGTGTTGTTCTCCATTCCTTACTATGCTTCCCTCCTTTCTACTATTAGAACATAGATCAATACATTTATCACCATTTCTGGGAAGAGGATCAGCTTTATGTTACTCCTGAGCCTTCCTGGAGAGTCCTGTCTTATGAGTCACTTTGTTTGGGAGTCCCCACTCCTGTTCCGACACTAGTTCAGCGTTGCACGTCAGGCACCTGGGTACATTCAGCATGAGTGTTGTCAGAGTACACTCAGGCATGAGATGACGTTGCTAGAGTACACTCAGCCATGAGATGATGTGGCTAGAGTACACTCCCCTTGAGATGGTGTTTCTAGAGTACACTCACCCATGAGATGATGTTGCTAGAGTACACTCAGCCATGAGATGATGTGGCTAGAGTACACTCCCCTTGAGATGGTGTTTCTAGAGTACACTCACCCATGAGATGATGTTGCTAGAGTACATTCAGCCATGAGATGACGTTGCTAGAGTACACTCACCATGAGATGATGTTGCTAGAGTACACTCACCCATGAGATGATGTTGTTAGAGTACACTCAGCCATGAGATAATGCAGCTAGAGTACACTCACCCTTGAGATGATGTTGTTAGAGTACACTCAGTCATGATATGATGTTGCTAGAGTACACTCACCATGAGATGATGTTGCTAGAGTACACTCAGTCATGATATGATGTTGCTAGAGTACACTCACCATTAGATGATGTTGCTAGAGTACATTCAGCCATGAGATTACGTTGCTAGAGTACACTCAGCCATGAGATGATGCATCTAGAGTACACTCACCCTTGAGATGGTGTTGCTAGAGTACACTCTGTCATGATATGATGTTGCTAGAGTACACTCAGTCATGATATGATGTTGCTATAGTACACTCACCATGAGATGATGTTGCCAGAGTAGGTTCATCCATGAGATTACGTTGCTAGAGTACACTCAGCCATGAGATGATGTTGCTAGAGTACACTCACCCTTGATATGATGTTGCTAGAGTACACTCACCCTTGATATGATGTTGCTAGAGTACACTCAGCCATGAGATGATGTTGCTAGAGTACCCTTACCCATGAAATGATGTTGCTAGAGTACACTCAGCCATGAGATGATGTTGCTAGAGTACATTCAGCCATGAGATGACGTTGCTATAGTACACTCACCATGAGATGATGTTGCCAGAGTATGTTCATCCATGAGATTACGTTGCTAGAGTACACTCAGCCATGAGATGATGTTGCTAGAGTACATTCAGCCATGAGATTACGTTGCTAGAGTACACTCAGCCATGAGATGATGCATCTAGAGTACACTCACCCTTGAGATGGTGTTGCTAGAGTACACTCTGTCATGATATGATGTTGCTAGAGTACACTCAGTCATGATATGATGTTGCTATAGTACACTCACCATGAGATGATGTTGCCAGAGTAGGTTCATCCATGAGATTACGTTGCTAGAGTACACTCAGCCATGAGATGATGTTGCTAGAGTACACTCACCCTTGATATGATGTTGCTAGAGTACACTCACCCTTGATATGATGTTGCTAGAGTACACTCAGCCATGAGATGATGTTGCTAGAGTACCCTTACCCATGAAATGATGTTGCTAGAGTACACTCAGCCATGAGATGATGTTGCTAGAGTACATTCAGCCATGAGATGACGTTGCTATAGTACACTCGCCATGAGATGATGTTGCCAGAGTATGTTCATCCATGAGATTACGTTGCTAGAGTACACTCAGCCATGAGATGATGTTGCTAGAGTACACTCAGTCATGATATGATGTTGCTATAGTACACTCACCATGTGATGATGTTGCTAGAGTACCCTTACCCATGAGATGATGTTGCTAGAGTACACTCAGCCATGAGATGATGTTGCTAGAGTACACTCAGCCATGAGGTGATGTTGCTGGAGTACCCTTACCCATGAGGTGATGTTGCTAGAGTACACTCAGCCATGAGATGATGTTGCTAGAGTACACTCACCCTTGAAATGGTGTTGCTAGGCTACACTCACCTATAAAATGTAATGCTTGGCAAGTTTATGCCAGATAGTAGTAGAAACCTGATTTTGCCCCTGTTAATCCACACCTGCACACGACTCTCAACACGTCCTACCAGGGGCAGGAAGTCTGATCGACGGAAACTGACTATGGTGATTCAAGCACTACCATATTCCGCTACTAACTGAAGTTATATCACTGGTGCCCAGCTGTGTATTGGGGCTAGACCTCAATTTTCCACGCTCAAGCACCACTGGGAAGGTGCAGCGGCCACTTCCAGCCATGGAGGCCAATAGACAAAAATGTAGGTTCATCACATGCTACAAAATTGGGAATGGATCTTATAAACCCCCTTTGAGTGCAGTACCCAAACTTCGGGGGCTCTCTGTGTTGGGCACAGAAAGACATGCACATGCACATGCAGGGTGCCATTTTCGGGTCCAATCACTCCCCACTGCCTCAGTGCAGTGGCAAGCATTTCTGTCTGTAGGGGATAGATGATTGAAGTTTGCTTGGTGGCTGCCTAGTCTTGCCATGTCCTATAACCAGCCCAATGAACAGCACAAGCTGACTTGCTGTGGCAAATCATCCTAACACAAGCTACATTATGATGTCCAATGTCAGTCTTGGAGGGCTGGAAGGTTTTATTTGTGAGTAAATCTATATCCGGTATCAGAAAGTGGACTGGGGGTGGGGGGGAGGATTCAAGGGTTGGAAGCTCATTAAATTCTGTGAACACACATACACATGTGTGAGGATTCACAAACTTCCTTCCAATCCTTTCCCGCCACGGAAACGGTCAGAAATGTACTCCTGACAAGGGTAGGAGTAAACGCCTACACATGAGCCAAAGGCGCAAGGAAACATCCTAAACCTGACTGGCGGCAGGGGATCGAGCTTCTGCGAAGGAAAGAAAATGTTTCCTTTGGAGAAAAAAAACACAGCACAAAGAATGGTTTCGTTAAACTCCACTCCACAAGACTAAATGTTAAGGTAACCATTCTTGCCACCTGGATCATAACGCACCACACAACCTTCAGATAAGGAACGTTCTGGAATATCTCACACCTTACAGAAAGGACCAAAAATTCTGCAAGGAGCCAAAGCAGTTGTTCCTCCTTTGCTAGGTCTTAGTCTGAGGTGTGGTGACTGGGAGGTTTTCCCAGAGAGTGGTTCTCGCGCCTTTTAGGGGTGCTGTAATGCGCTGGTGGTAACAGTTGGTTGACACCGGCGCCATTGGTGTTTTGGGGACATCAAATTTTGACTCGGTAAAAAGGGAGAGAAAGGAAGGAAAGGGGAAAGGGTGAAGGAAGGGAGACAAAACCGTGACATGTAGGGAAAGCAGGGATGAAAAAGAGCCTGCAAAAGGGAGATAGAAAGACAAAAAGTGTGGGGCGATGGAAGAAAGAGGCATGAGGCGTAGTCAAGACTCGGGACACTTGAAAGTGGGTAAGTGTGGTATTTGGCTGCGCTTGCAACGGGCACCCAAAAAAACTCTGGGGCCCACACTTTTTGCTATTTCTTTTTTAATTTTTTTTTTACAAATTAAGCACTGGACAATTTCAACTGCCATGCTAGCCATGAAGACCGTGCTTTCTATCCCTCATCGAGGAGAACATTCCTATATAAGCAATCAAGTTACAATATTTGAGATTAGTGTATTCATCTCTGTTTTCAGTGGTCTCAAGGTGCTGTGAAGAGTTTAAAATCCTCATTATAACTGTTTGTAAGTGTTTGCGATCTTTGTTCTGTCTGAAGCCATAGGGTGTTAGTTTGTGTGTATTTCCATGCTTTCTAGTGGTGGAGTGTATTCTCGCTTTCTTTCTCTATGTGATCCCTATATGCCTGTTGCGAGCTTCTGGTTGTGAGTTGTCAACGTGGATGTATCTGCGACGGGAGGTGGTCTCTTTTTTCCATACTCAATGAAGTGTGCAGGATGTGGGGTGTGTTTTTCGGTCCTTGGCTTTATCATTGACATGTTTTGTGCATGTCACTGTCTATGGTTCCATTTTGCCTGTTGTTTTTCAGGTTCCTTGATGCTGCTGTCTGTGTTGCTGTATATTGTAGTGATTAGTGATCATGTGTTGTTTGTTGTGGTCTCACCTCATAGAGTAGACTCTAGCTCAGTGTTGCTCGTCAGGGACCTAGGTGTATTCAGCACGAGGGTGGACATACAATCACAGGACATATCAAATCAATAAACGCCACACATGGTTGACAATCAAACAATGTCATAGACTCAACAGCCCACACTCAATGAAAACTGATTCCCGCCACATCACCAACCACAAAATAATTCTACTGTCCAGAAAGAAAGGGCTCTTTGCAGACAACCCAACATCTTCAACATGGTTCCCCCAACAAATTCACCAGAGCAGACCACACCATCAGCCGACAGGAGCCGTGTCCTTACCTGTGTTTGTTTCTCTGGGGACCGCAGTGGTAGGAAGAAGAGCGAAGGACTTGTAAGGCATTCAAACTGTGGTACCTGTGTGCTGCGGAGCGGGTTTATATAGGATTCAAGAGGTGACAATGAGGGCTACTAGGGTTACCTTCAAGGGATCAGGTGCTCTCTCTGAAATGGATCCCGGCAGCTTGCTTAACTAATTAACCTCTTCTATTTATATCCCTGGGGGATATAGAAAAAGAATTGTAATTTCCAATAACTCTGCGTCGCGTGCCGCCAGGTGCGCGGCGTCACAGGATAGGACCCATCTCACCTTTGCATTGTCACATCCACGCTTTGTTTCTTTGATAGCAACAAAGAGAAGGTGCTATGGCGATTTATTGAAGGTGGTGGGGTTGGAGACATCTGGGATCTGATATTGATCTTTGTAGGGAACGTTTCTGTATTGCAACCATAGGCTTTCACATGAAAGTACAAGAATGTTTTCAGACAGATCCCCAAAGATCTGACATCCTGTTCAGACTTAATTCTTCGAGAACTTAAATCAAAAGAGAAGTAGTCCGAACATTCTGTGCGCCAATGTTTTTTTATTTTACTGACAGTGTCACCATGTATTATATAAACATTTATTAATGGTCATATTGTACGCTACACAAGTAAAACGTTTTTTTTTTTGCTCCGGGTACGTCACACTCATCCACCCCAAAAATGATATTTTTTAAAGAAGAGTTATTTATTAGATTTTTCTTTTTAACTTCATACATATGAAAATTAAGAGAACAATCGTAATTTCAAGAACAACGATGAATAATGATATTTAAATAAAACTTTAATCAAAAGGTGATTTGCATAATGAGCACTCAGAAGTTTAAAACACAAAGGGCCTCATTTGCAATGAGGCTGCACCATCTGCTTCATATGTACCAGGTAGCACTAAGCCACTTTCCGTAGCTTAATGCAGCCTTGTAAATATCGCTCCCTTTAACACAGTTTTCTGCGTTTAAAGGCGCGTGCAATGGGTGTTTCTGTAGGCGTTCCAGGCAACACCCATGGCTTTCTGACACTGTTCCAGATTTACGAGGAATCGTAACTCTGAGGCAGCGCCAAAAACATACTCCCTGCCTGGGGGAGGCGAAAGGGAGGCACAACGAGGAGAAATACCTTTATGTCTCTCCATTTTTCCTTTTTTATTGTGTGCTTCTGCAGCACACATAGAAAGAGAACAAGGCTCTTGTGATTGAGTTTGTGCAGGAAGGTTTCCCTTCCCACACAGAAACAATCTGCCCTGCAACACAGTACCCTTGCACCATGGCGCAAAGGTGCCTGCATTGGCGCACGGCAGCCCATTGTGTGCCAGCGCAAGGGAAAAGGACAGGAATGTGCTGTATCTTAGAGATATGGCATATTCCTGTCCTTTCCTTTTTCCGTAGGGCAGCGCAGCAGGAAGGCCTGCGGCGCTGCCCTATGGCAAAATCTTTTAAATAAGGCTCAAACAGGTAGATTCATCAAACATTTTTGCGAGCGCAAACGGTGCGAATCGCAAAAATCGGCCGTTTGCGCACGCAAAAATTGCATTTGGGATTCATCAATGGTTCATGCTCTCGCAATTTAAGAATTCGCAAATAATTGCGAGTTCTCAAATTGCGATTGCATTTAAGGAATCGCAATTTGCGATTCCTTATATGCAATGCATGAACCATTTTAAAATTGCGAATTGGCAATCCGGGGCCGCTATTCACAGCGAAGTCTAACTACGTGGTAAATAGCGAAAACTTAGAAAAATGCACTTTAGTGCATTTATCTAAGTTGCATGTTACACACACACATGTCCTTTGGACATGTGTGTGCGCAACATCAGTGTACATTTCCATTTCAGGGGTGCTACAGGGTGTCCTTTGGACACCCTGGCACCCATGAAATCGCATCCTTATTTGCGATTCGCTAATTGCTAATCGCAAATAAGGATTGACTCCCCATTCATTCCTATGGGCCTTTAGGCCCATAGGAATGAATGGGAAATCGCATCCTTATTTGCGATTAGCAATTTGCGAATCGCAAATAAGGAAACAGTAGAAATCGCAAAAAATATTGCGATTTTTACATGCATCCCGTTTTGCGAATCTGTAATAGCGATTCCTTAATAATCGCTAATACAGACTTGCAAAAGAGGACTTTGATGAATCTATATGAAAGTCTTTTGCATGAAAAGTGAAGAAGATTTTGCTTTCGGTGGGAAGTGTTAAAGTACATCAATATTGGCATGAGTCACCACTGGCTATCAATGGCTTTGTAACTATTCTCTTGGGTCAAGTTTAGTCTCGTGATCTTCAGGTAAAAAGTATCAAGCCTTGCCACAAACCATATGGCCACCCAGCTCACTAGACCACGTTTGTTTCATACACAGAATTACAATTAGGTTCTTTTGACAGTTTCTCTGCCTGCATCTTTAATATGGTGCAGGTGCAAAACCAACTCTACCCTCATTTGCAGGGAGGCCACACCTCCATGCAATAGCTGAAACTTTCGATTGTGACAATGCTGGCTGGCGTGCACTGGTGTTATCCATAGAGGCATCCTCAGCATCTTTTATAATACCAGAGTGCCTTGGGTGGCACAAGAAGTGGGAGGAAATGCCCATTGCATCTTGTGATGCATTTTCATAATGTATCCCCGGATGGACTTCCCATGTGTTTCCTGCATGGGCTATTGCAGTTTTCCCTATGTTAGCCTAACATTGTAGGCTTTTGCACAAGTTACTACATAAAGTCTCTTGCTTTTGTGCCACATTGTACTTTCACACGGAAACTGCATATGTTTCCATGTTCTGTTCTTTTCCTGGGATTTAGTCTGAACACCACAGACAAAGTCAAACAACAGTGCCCCTTGTTATTCTCTCTGGTCAGGCACTAGCACTTAGACATAACACGAGAATGCAGCTGCTGTTTATGAACACACATGTCTTGTCTTATAGCTGAGCACAAGAGTTTAAGTACACACAGAGCAAGGGTTTTGATACAAGATTACTATGTCAGCTGAGATGTAGAAGATCCATCTGTGTGTGCTAAGGTACGGGGTCCGCCATTAATCTCGGAGATCTTTGATATATAATCAACTAGCTTCAGTATAAGGGAGGGGGTTTAAGATATTATGTCTTATAACATGACAGGACTTTTTATGATATATGGTTTATTGACCATGCTAACAGTATTTTTAGTATGCATTTGTTTTCTAATTGTGGTACAAATACTGTATTTTAGGACACAGTAGTTTGAATAAATATTCTAAACTTCCTTCATGTATCTTGTTTATTTTATTGTGGATGAGTACAAGTGAGAGAGCAAAAGGGTGTGTCCGGTTACTGAGAACCCTGAGGGGGTTTAGAATGTTGTGTTGTTCTGGGGTGCTAATTCCCCTGCTTCTCTGGTAAGCTTAGGAGGGCAAAGGAGGCACTATAGCTTGTGGGACTCGTACACTTAGGTACTGAGGTGGTATGGTGACTCAGTCCCTACACGCCAATGTTCTATGATCCCAAGCATAATTCTGTTCCTGAGCAGAATCCCTGCAACATACTTTCCTGATTGAGTAAGTATAAGATAGGTTTTTCTCATGTAGGTCAATTAGAGGTCATCAGAGGTAGCTGCTTTGAAACCTTGCTTATTCTTTGGGTTCCTTGGTACTGCCTTTGCAATGCTGATCTCAAGTGGTCGTGAAAGGAGCAGCAACAACTGAAAGTAATCAGAGCTGTAAGTGTCCCATTTACTCTCTGTAGTTTACTCCTTTTACCCTTTTAACCGCTCAGCTGAAAATAAGCCACTGATGACCGGCTACAGTCATGAAGAGATCAAATCTGCGATGTAATCAGGATTCCAGTGGTGCATGATGTAACTTTGATCAATTTATTTCCATGTTTCTGCCTTTTATTGCATTGTCATGCTAGAGGTGTTTTCTAAAGTATGTTTTCTTATCTTCTGTCCTCATGCAAGTTCAATAACATCTCAAACAGCCTTTGTATTTTGGGTGTGTACATGTGTGTGTGGCTGTATGTAGCGATTGCATGACATACTACGACCCCAACCTCTGCCTTTTGAGCTCCTTTGTTTTGTTTAGGTTTCATGGTCCTTCCAGGGCTAAGGATGAGCCCTTGTTATTGACCAAGGCCTGTACTCATCGAATCTATATTGTTCCAGGCAAGGCCAGTGCCACCGCCATCTGGTTGTAGGGGCCAAATGCACATAATGCCCCTAACGAGCCAGTGCTTGTTTGCTTCATAGGTGCCAGGCTGAGTAGGAAACCATGCAAAACTACCCTTGTCATGGATTTGCTAAGAACAAAGCATCAATTCCCGTTCATTTGGGACTGGACCAAATCTATTTAACCAAAACAGAACGTATACCAGGCCCTTGGCCCCAGTACAACCGGAAATTCTTGACTTGTAGGACTTACGCATGAAGCTCCTCAAAGTCTGTGCCTTTGCTTAGACCAGTCTAGGATGCACACTTCCTAGTGCTTACAATAGTGAACTGAGTTATCTGGATGATGGTTGATTTTCTGTTTGTCTGGGGGCTGTGTTAGTGTTGCATGGACCGTCAATGCAGCACTGTATGCAGGGCCACTGGAATTATATGACTTTGCAGCCAAGACGTTTTCCACATAAAGTCATCTTGCCATACTCCAGCAAAGAAGTTTTTAAGATTTTTAAAGATATCACTGAGCCTACGGCAGTTATCCCTATTTCGGTGCCATCCGTCGAGCGCTGTGACGAATTGGCCTATTTCTTTCAGAAAAAATCATGGACTTTTACTCCTCCTTCTTGGACACCCGACCCGACAGATTCTTGTCCCAGTGAGCCTCTTTGGGACCCACAAGAGTGATCTCTCTGTTGTTTTTTAATCTCACCGTGTGCACTGTAAAGGATGTCTTAAATACTGTAAAATCAGTCTCATCCCTGGATCCTGCTCCTCTCCACATCGGCAGTCAAGGGTCGGATGGAATTGTTCCTGTACTGACAGAACTATTATATCTCTCCCTGTCCAGCGGGCAGATCCCTCACCAGTGGAAGCATGCAAATGTTAAGCCACTCTTAAAGAAGCCCAATCTTGACCCATCTAATCTTAGTAAATACAGGCCAATGTCCCTGTTACCTGGAGCTTATAAGTTGCTAGAAAAACATGTCAACAAAAATCTCTCCTCCTTCCGCGAATTGAAGGAACTCTATTACCTCACTCAGATGGGCTTCAGCCCGCTACACAGCACTGAAACAGCACTGTTGGCAGTGGTTGAGGAACTTAGGTGTCTCCTGGATCAGGTAGGATCTGCAGCCGTTATTCTGTTAGACCTCAGTGCAGTATTCGATACAGTGGATCACCTCACTCTAAAGTCGGTATCGTGGGCACAGCACTGGATTGGCTCTCATCCTTCCTGTAGGATCACTCTTTCCAGGTCCAGGATCAGTCCTGTTTCTCAGCCAGCCTCCCGTCCTGTTATGGAGTGCCTCAGGGCTCCTCTCTGAGCCCCCTTTGTTTAATCTTTATTTACATCCCCTTGTTGACATTGTACGATCTTATGGGCTGTGGTTGGTTTGTTATGCTGACGACAGAAAGTTGGTCACGTCACTCTCCCCTGACACTAGTTCCGGCCATATACCCCTCTCCCATATTGTTTGAGTAAACTGCCCCACCTACCCCCCCCCCCCCAAAATAAACAAAGAGCCTTGGAATATGGCTTGATTCTGGCCTTACTATGGATCATCAAGCCAAAAAACTCACCTCCAGTTGCTACGGCATCCTGGCATTGCTGCAGAAGGTTTTTAACCTCCTTTCCTTCGTCTCCAGACGAGTGATCATTCAGGCCCTTGTGATATCCTGTCTTGACTATGAGAATGCCCTGTTTCTAGGCTCACCCTGCTATGTTGTCAGAAGGCTGCAGATTGTGCAGAATGCTGCTGCACGTCTTCTGATGAACATCGCTAAACACCATTCGGCCACCAAGGCTCTGAGAGACTTACATTGGCTTCCAGTGAAATGCCGAATGCAGTTTAAGACCCTCTGCTTCATGCACAAGGCAATCAATAGAAAGGACCCCCTCCTTGTTAAGATCTTTAGCCTCCCCACATCTTCTTGGAAGAGTCCTCAGATCTTCGTTGGCCAACCTATTGAAGGTTACCAGGATTTGCAGATCCCCCTGGGTGATCCCCCTGAGGGACTGTATTTTTGGCCCCAAGAAGTTGGAATACTCTACCCCTGGGACTGTGCCTACTGGAGTGTGAACTTCCCTTCCGCAAAGCTTTGCAAACCTGGCATTTTGGCGTTTGAACTCCCCGTCAGTACCATTTTTCTCATCTACAGTGTCAATGGCGACGCTGGGAGGCCTTTGAGTAGCCACACTCTATACAAGATCACAAGAATAGAATACAATACTTGCCACAAGATCCCTCATCTGCTGCACAATTTACAGATTAAAAAAAAAAGATTTGACCTCAAATGAATCGAAAGTTGCAAACAAAGCTGCCAAACATGTTGTTGTGCAATCGAAGACCGTTTGCAAAGGTTGACTTGTCACTTTCAGTTTCTGATTGCTGTATTTAGGTGTTAAACGGATGCTAATGAGTTTAAACTTTTCCCATACACTGTTCATATGTACAGAAAGGATAAAAGAATAATGTAATACTGTGACAAGATGTGTCTCCTTACGTGGCATCATTTTGTCATTTTGGACGCTTAGTTGAGACAGCCCTGACACATAATTCGGCCCTTCCCTGCTGCATAATGCCAGTGGCCAAACCTATGAGCAACACTGCTTCTTGTTTTGTTGTTTATGTTTTACACATCTGAACCTACAATATTGGCTACCGTGCCAGTCGCATTGATTATCTATTAATAAATCTGGAATTGTGGCATGCCTTCATTGACATGTAAACAAATGAGAGAGCAGAAAAGGACCATAACCTCTTGATATTTGCACTTAAATTCTCCAATAATAGAAAGGGCTTAACACCCCCTGGACTGAGTACGACCAGAGAAGTGTTGCTTTCCAATGACAGGAGACAGGTTAGATATTAGTAATGGAAAATGAAAGATAATCAATATCAAATGGGAAACAAAAAGATTCCTCACGAACAAATTCCTACCTTCATAAGAAGTGCGATGGTCAGCTCTTAGCGCTTCGGACACACTCCAAGAATGGATCTCACAAATTTATTTTCGATTGCATTTGCTCCCCTTGCCTTATGCTCCCAACGACTATATTGGTCCTTTCCTGTGTACAATTTTTTGAATTTTGTATGTATATTCCCCATTTGACTCTCGTACTGATGTTACCTCATTCCCTCTACTTGTGAAGCGCTCTGATATCCTTTGGGATCAAGTTCGCGCTATATAAATCTTTATAAACAAATAAATAAATCGGCTAAGGTTGTGGACAAGCCAGATGTATTGTCATCAATAATGATAGACGTAACCTTGGCATTGGCAGAGATAGAGACAATGCCAACTACGAAGATGTAAACAAAATTATAACTGGGGATCAGAATAAACTATTTGATAAAATAAGAACGTATTTCCTCAAGCCGCTAAGTTGGTGCCACAAAATGTCCTGCAGTGCAGCACCACTGGTATAACAAGGAATGTAGGCAAGCCTATAAACTCCTTGCAGCAGCAATAAAAATAAGTCCCAAAATCCAGCCTGTTTCAATAAGCAAGGACATTGTATAAACTTTCCCAGTTGAGAGCAAAAAAAGTTTGAGCTGGACAACAATGGCAGGATCTAAAAATGGCCAACTCTAGGAAAAATCTACAATATTTTTGGCATCTGGTGAAGTGGGGAAGAGGGGGGCAAGTTTTGCTCCCGCAAAACCACGTAGCACCAGAAGCATGGATTGAGCATTTCGCAAAACAAAATGCAGGGGAGGAAGACCAAAAAAACTGAGCCCTTTCTAATTCCCCCACATAGGATAGATCTGGCCTTTGACCTTTCAGACGTCGGCGCTGCACTTAGTGCAGTCACGAGGAGAAGAGTCCCAGGTCCAGATAGCATCCCAACAGATCTATTCTTACAAGACAAGGACATCTAGTCAAGATACATATTATTATTAGCCAATGCAATAGCCTGCGGTGCTCCTATTTCAGAATCCTGGTGAGGAACCAAGATTATACCTATTTTTAAAAAAGGCGATAGACCCATACCTAGTAACTACAGGCCAATAAATCTAAATGATTCCATTCAGAAGGTGGTGGCTCGAATAGCACTGGCAAAATTTCATGAATGGATAGCTGTAAATGACATTCTAACACACTTACAGGCAAGCTTACGAGATCAGGTCAGTACCATTGACCAGGTATTTCGTTTTATACTGGTGTACTGTAGTGATAGCAAATGGTAGCATTTACGCTGCCTTGTAGATCTTAAGTTCGCCTTCGACCTGGTTCCGCAGAAGAAACTTTGGACGGTCCTTCTGAATTTAGCAATGCCTTTAGACCTGATATCCTTAATTGTTTGGCTGCATGAGGATAATTTTGCATAAGTCCGTTGGGGCGCCCAGGGCAACACTACAGATCGATTCCCAGTAAACAAGGGGGTTTGTCAAGGGTGTGTATGGCTCCAACATTATTCTCCCTATTCCTGAATGGAGTAGCAGAAATCTTAGCTAGCCATCCAACAGATGCCCCAGTCCTCGCAGGGACAACAATTCCCATTTTAATGTTCACAGATGATACGCTAATAATTCCCAAAACTTAGAGTGGATTGCAACGAGCACTCTCCCGAGTGAAGAATTCTGTAGACTGTGTGGGGCTAGTGTTCAATGCAAGCAAAACTAAATTTATAGTTTTTCACCAACACGGGCTAGCCAAGGGTAATGTGAGACTAAATGATGAGCCCCTTGAACAGACAGATGTCTTTAACTATTTCCCTATTTAGGAGTCCCTCTGGCCAAGAAATTGAATTGGAAGCCCCAGAATGAAACCATGGCTTTAAAACACCACCAACATGTAAATGGTCCTCCAATGATGATAGTAAATGACATATATGTGTAGACCAAACAGAAACGTACTCTCATGTTCTCTTTGTCTGCCCAGCATATGAGGCCCCACCAGAAGTAGCAATACTGCATTGAGAATAGAGAGCACAAACTCTTCGGTGCAGTAGGCAATGTCTGTTGCTAAATTCCTCGGATGGATGTGAGTAGTAGGTTCTAAGATGTAAATTTCCTTAGTGGCTATGGCTGAATGCTGTCAAAGAAGTTGGTATGGCCCAGATTAGCCAATAGGACTGAGAAGTGAACCTACCACTGTTGTATGTTGATCTATGAATTTTATAACAATGATTTTAAGCTATTTTTATGGATTTTATTATTTATATGCTTTTATGACATGTATAGTCGAAATAAAGCGTGAATTGAATTGAATTGAATATGGCAGATATATGGAGTGGGAGGGGTTGGAGGAGTCCTCGCCCATATCTGAGAAAAAAGGATTTTAATGTACTATAGCATTCAATGTCCCAAAGGGATATACGGCAATCTTCAGATCTCAGGCATTTTATGCATGCTGCTCCGTTCATCAGTACAGGATGTCAGGATAAGGTAGTTTAAAGGCCCTGGGAAAATCAGCAACCCATAGCTTCTGGGGAAAATATACCCTAATCACGATTTTGTAGAGGCTTCTCAGTCCATTATTAAGGTGGGTGCGGTGCTCCTGACCCTCAAGGGTGAGATTGAAAATTCATCTGAGGATGCATCTCCCAGGCCCAGTCAACATGGCGGTGGCACCGTCTGCAAAGTGCATTAATGCATTTCTAAATATTTCTTTAACAGTGGAAATCGTCAAGATGAATTTGACTCAGTTTATCATTGCTGACCCTGCTGTGGGAAGGAATGTAACTGCTGGAGGATATTTCATGCAACAAACTCACATTGGTGGCCATATCAACGACACGGATAGTTGCAGCCAGGCTTTCATTTTGGTTTCACCGGTTCAGTGTCAGCTTTGGTGAAAAGTCCTTCCTATTCCTTGTGGCATCACTAGGCCAAAATGTATTCAGCTTCCAGATCATGGAAGTGGTCATTCATGCACTGAAAAGAGAAAGTTAGCATACTTTCTCCCATAGAGCACACAAGCAATAAAAGGATGTGAGTCTGCTCATCGCAGGACATTGAATGAGTCACTGGCACCCATACAACAGCCCAGCTCAAACGCTTTCTGGTCATCCTGACTAGTCGTTGCCTTTCAAAAAGTTACCCGTTTGAGAAGATGCAAAGTTGGAGATCCAAGCCAGAGATTCTATGGTGTCAGGGTAGGATTCGTTTCAGATCAATGGGCTACGCAATCAAGTTCTTAGATTGTCCTCCTCTCCACCAGATCCTGGAGACCACACTTGAGAGGGAACAGAACTAAGCCCACTCCGGTTGGGATCCAGGCTGTGTTGGAAAAAAGGTGCCTCTTGTCTGGTTCCACAAAACAAGTTCAAATTCCATTTTAAAAAGTTTTATAGTTAACAAGTAATCTGCACAAACATCATAAATATTGGTTACAAACACACAAGTTAGCCTACTTTCACATCTAGTTTTTAGCTAAAATAAGTTTTGAAATATCACTGTCTTCTTAACAACTATTGGTAAATATATCAGTAATGATTTTAGCGTTACTGATGACAAGATTAATAAAATGGTCGAATCCTTATTACAGTACTTACGTTGTAAGGGCATGCGTTGTATTGACTGCTTTATAAAGGCATTGCTTTGAAACGGATGTTTCCCATTGGCAATTCCTGTTCAATACTAACGCCTCATATTTATTACGGTACAGATAGTGAGCCCATATGTTGCTTTCTTAGCCGTCTTCATGTTGTAAGTTCCAATTTTATTTATTCTATCGGTGTAAAAAGTGACTTCGAATCCTTATAGTTCTAATTTCTAATTTTAAGAAGTGCTTTACAATCAATTTTGCTACTATGGTAACATGGGGTCAGCCGGGTAATTTTCAGGATCTGGGTCTGTTTCCCAATATTTCTGCCGGGGTCTGTTTTAGAGAACAACATGTTACCTCTAAAGAGGCTAAGCTCAGGTCTTATAAAGTACAACAAATAAGTAATTAGTTAAACACCCTAAGATTCATTTGTAGTAACATCTATTTCTGTAATCAAGTGAGTGTGCCTGGCTTAGTGCGTGTGAAAGTAAAGTGATTCACATTGAAACTAAAATGCTTCTTTTGGTGCCTCAAACAAAATATATACAATAGACAAACAGTTCACTCAATGCATTGTTCATTCATCAGAGGCATCATTCAAGCAGTTAAGGCACGATGTAGTAGACGTTTTGACTTGTGCAGGATTAGTTTAGGCACCTGGCCTTCATCAGGACAGAACACATTGTTGGATATACCCTTCAATGTGCCATGACTGTGTGTGCATATGTCAGGCTGTGGGTAATTGCAGAGCCAGAAGGTACCCAAAACAAAGCAGTCACATGAATGATCTTCACTTGATAAACATGTATCCTAGGCCTAAGGACCTGAATGATACATGTGTGCTCTGGTTGCAAATGATGTGTTACAGGGTTACTCAGTCATGGCATGTCCCAATGTTTCTTTGTCCTTGGAACATTATCTATAGTGCAAAAAAGGAGGGTCATTCAGGAAGAGTCCTGGCGGTCTGGTGCTTTGCAGCCAGTCTGAGAAACCCTGAGGCTTGGGAAACCCTGAGGCTAGGTGGGCGATCGGGGGCACTGGGATGGGTAACAATTTGGGAGGATTGCGTGGGTTGGGTGCCAACCAGCCAGAAACACTGCAGCTGAGGATATCAGAGCAGTGGACAGGGTGGATGGCTACAGAATGGTGCCAGCCCTCACCCTGCCCTCTGTAGTCTATCTTCTTTTTTTAAATTACAAGTAGCTGCGTGTAGCTGCTCATAAAAAATATATACACAAGGTTGTGAGTTGTGACACGTTTCAGCCGTGCTGACCCCTAATTCTGTGGCAAATGTGACACCAGGTGCAAATTTTTTTAACACCGAATTGCACATTCTGAGTCAGGTGCGACTTGTACCTGTGCTTTTCCTAGGAACATTTCTCAAGGTATAAGCAGAAGATATTTGTTTTGGTAAAATTGTTCATAACAGGGGAAAGCAGGAAATAAAATGTAACCTTCAGTAGGACCTTGAAAACTCCCAATCGGGTGGTAAAACCGCAGGTGGAAATATCACCACTGTGTGGCAATCGTATTTTCCTAGGACAGTTTTAATTCATGAAAATTCCAACCAGGTTGATCAGCTCAGCCCATTTTATATCTGAAACAGTTCTTAAACAGCAGGTAATGTGTATGTGCATAATAATGTGTTTGCCTGGTGCTGGTGCAACATTGGCACTGAAAGGGTTACGCTTTTCACCCAGTTTGGGCTCATATAATTAATTCACCCCATCAGCCGGGGAAGCAGCCTTGCAGCTCACTACCCTTGCATAAACAGTGGTGTGCATTTGGAAAGCCGAGCCTTCCGGCCAGTAACACGAGCCGCCTTTCCTAATCCGGCCTTTATTCATCTGCGACGGGTCTTTCTCGAAACTCATGGCTGTCACTTGCATGTCGGTTGCCAGGAGCTGTGTCCTCTTCTCTGACCATCTGTTCGGTCCATGATTTCTCTCCATTCATGCTGGTTGCACAGCGATGTGTGTGGACGAAAGGCTGCCTAACGGATGGAATAAGAAGCTTCGAGAAGGATGGCATGATGGCTGCCGTCGACAGGTGTGGATTCTACCCGGGTATCCAGAAAAGAACATTCCAAAATAAGACATTATCAAAATTGACGTAGTCTTTAACAGTGCATTGTAGTTACATATTTTCTTGATAACATTTTTTTTTTAATAAAGCAGAAAATAACTATGATTGACTGAATTTAATAAAGTGTAAAAATATATATATACTTTTTTTATTAGATTTTGAAAAGTACTTTAATCAAAGTCACTTTTTACACCGACAGAATAAATAAAATTGGAATTTACAACATGATGACTGGGGGAAACATCTGTTACAACGCAATGCCTTTACAAAGCAGTCAATACAACGCATGCCCTTACAACGCATGCCATTAAAACGCATATCCCTCACTGACCAGCACCTTCCCTGAGGTAAGCACTCAGCAGTGTCAGAATAGTAATTTTCGTTGCAATGGAATATACATTGTAATGGTTTGCGTTATAATGGCATGTGTTGTAATGGAAGCTGCATTGAATTGATCGCGTTGTAAAGGTATGCATTGTAACAGTTTGCGTTGTAATGTCATACATTCATTACCGATACCACAAAGAGTGATATTTCCTGGGTGAGATATTTCTGCATAATTGTGAATTGGGAAGGACCCCATTGCTGCATGTTTTGCCTTTTGCAAGTGACTCCTCCCAAATCAAATATTCACCAGGTTTTTCCTTGTGGAATGGAAAGAGGGTGGAGTAGAGGCAGAATTGACAAGAGGTAGAAGATTGTAGACCTGGAAGCAAAAAGCACAAATTATTTAAAGTCAGAAAGGGTACATGGTGGGGTATATGAAGAAGAAGAAGTCAAACTACAGTGTGGACTAGTGGTAAGAAGTCAATAAAGAATGGGCACAAATAAACAAGAGTGGTTGTAAATAGTGGTCGCAAATTGCACACAAACGCTTTGTGACCTGGCATTAATTTGGCAAAGCGAGCTACGTATCAATAGGTGGCATCGCAAACTGTCTGGCTGCTGTGGGTTACAGAATGACCGGCTTAATGAATAAAAATTAGACATATTGCTATTTAAGGCCCCTCGTGATTAGCTACAAACACAAGGACGGTGGCCTGCAAGGAAAAATGGCCAATGTCTGTTAAAGAAACTGGCGCTCCTTTACCAGCAAACAAATGCCTTTTGGAACACACAGAAGAGGACCACTGCCCGCTTCCTCAGAGGTCACCCAACACTATTCCCAAAAGGGAAGTGTCCAACAGGGACAGCCACCTCTTTGCAAATCTGTTACCACCACATTTGAGGAGACAGGAGCTTGGCAAACCATTGATACATACCGTTCAGAATCAGAATTAGTAGGGGATGCCCCTTTCACGCCCCTTCCAAATCCCCATTCAAAATGGGTCAGTAAACCCATTTTGTGAGTCAGAAATGCTTTACTGACTCAGAAAGAAGCAGAATGCCATTTTCTGGTCACAAACTTGTGAATTAGCGAACAGCCGCAACATCTTTATGTACCTGTCCCTTAGTCAACAATGCTTAAAACTTCTCTTTACTCCTTCTAGGTACCCCTCCAGGGCACGGTTAATACACTGCTTTAAAAACTGTTAATGTAACCTTATACTGGCATGCATTGCACATGCCTCCTTTCTTAACTTATGTGCCTACAATGCAACGTGTTACTTTGAATTAAGTACAGCTTTGTAAAATTAACTATTATTAGTTCTATTTACCTGTGATGTCATGGAAAGTTGGAGGTGGTGAATGCAATATTTAGGAAAACTGAAAGCATTAGGTGAGAGGACACCTTTATTATAGAAATGTTGTTTTTGTCTTCATTTTACATCTTAGAATGACATGGAGTAAAAAAAAAGGACTCAATTTAAATTCTACTGTTATAAGAAGTTTACTCTCCTAGGAACGGTGAGCTAGAGAGGTTCATTAAAAAAAAAAGTTGAACTGGCTTCCCATGGGCAAATAAGTGCAGTGCTTAATTTGTAAAAGAATAAGTGCTGGGGCTTTTGAATGTCGGCAGTACACAAGGTTGCGTAGTCTTGATTCCATTGCATGCCTCTTTAATCCAGCACCAGACGTTCTCTTCCTCTTTGTCACACTCTTGCGGGGTCCTTACATTTGTCACATTTTTTCCGTCATTCTTTCTCCTTCTTCCCCCGTATGTGTTTCTCTCTCTCTTACACTGGGCCAAAGTCTACTGAGGAAAGATAAGCACCGGTCCCACAAAATGTGTGCTGGTCGGCACAATCTTCAACCACCGGCTCAAATTAAGCACTGCAAGTGTTTTATAATAAAGTTTCTTTAGCAGTAGAATGAAGCGTCCCCTGCTGTTGGCAGGTTGAGCTTAACGCTTAGCAACCAGGTACCTCAATGTTTGAAATCTAATCCGAAGAACCAAACTGATGCTAATCCTGTCAGAGATAGGTTTCAAAAGACTACAAGATCTGAAATTCAGAACGAAATTGATGTCACCGTGCAATGATACCAGCGTAAATCTAGAGTTACTCCTATTACTTATTTATATGTGACACTCTGCATCTGAAACACATCTCTCTTTCTCGCTCTTTCTTTCTCTACCGCAAACATTCACGAAGAAAACCACAAGGACCAACAAATTATTAAAGTAGATATATCCATAGCTTCAAAAACCTGTTACTTCTCAATAAGGAACGCAAACAATGATGGAAATAACATCATGCACATTTTCTGCATGGTTGGCTGCATTGTTTACCGTGCATATGAGTATGCAGAATCCATTACCACTATATTCAGAGTTTTTCTACTTAGAATGAGGCATAACATGCACAACTGGAGTTTGCTCAATGGAGGTTAAGTGATATTACAGTTAGGTGAAAAGGAACATTTTTTTTTCAAAGCACTGAAATTCAGCAGTTATAGTTAGCTGAAGTAACTATAACTCGTGCTCCTAACCTGCACAATGATGTCATCTCAGATGTATCAGTGATATTATCAATAATTTCATAGAACGTGTAATGATTGATATCCTATGTGAACTTATGAGTAGTGCATGGCAAGGGCACGAGTTATAGTTACTTCAGTTAACTATAAATGGTGAACGTCAGTAGTTTTTTTTAGTTTAAAACATTAAGTTTCACTGAACTAGAACTTTTGTTTTGTTCAGTGAATTTCTGAGTTTAAAAAAAAGTAAAGTACAGTATTCAAATGTCAAGTCAATTGTATTTTGAATAATGAATTAAAAACCATTGGATTACAGTTTTAAAAGAACCTTGCCTAATACATTCAATTGTAAAAAAACAATAAAACATTTGCTCAGACAAAGGAAAGTCAGCTTAAGTGCCCCACCATATAGACAACTATAAAAAGACATTTCTAACAAGCTCATCAAGAGTATGAGACAGAACACTCTAAAATCTTTTCCTAACATAAAATCAATTGCTTAAGGAACCCGCTGTTTGGACATATTGTTTCTAAGAATATAAGAACTCGCAGGCCTACTTTCCATGTATTTTACAAAGGCCAGATTTGAATTTTTATGAGTCCCTCATTTAAAACATTAAAGTGCAGTACCCTAATCCAAAGTAAGGTATTTTTACCAGACCAAACTATAATGTCACTGTAGCTTATGTATTTTTTCAGTGAATGTCTTAGTTTGTTTTAATGTAGCATAACATTATAAAAGATAGGCTTCGTCAAAGGGTCAAAAGTCCAAAATTTAAACGTAATGCCTATTAGCTTTATCATGAGGTCTGCACAGCAACATATTTAAAACAGACCTATGGACTTCGGCAATAAATCACCACAATATTTATCAATAACAAAAAATCAATGTATTCCCTTGTACATTAGTATGATTAATAATACTTACTATTACAAACATATTTTAAATAAAGCTTTTTTATTCAAACCAACGATAAACATGTGTTGAGTCTTTTTTCACACTCTTCAGGCCACAAAATGCAGACATAGGATCAATCAAAAGGGGCTGCTGCACCTCAACAGAAGAGTATACAGCTCCAGCTTGCTGTGCTTTACAACAAAATAAGAGGTCATGTATTAAATGACCCAGGAGACTTACAGTGTTTTTTCTAATGTTTTTATGGGACTGCTGCACTCCCTACATCCCCACAACATTAATAGAATGGTTGAAGTTTTCCCTTCCCCTTCTTGGAACACCACAAAGGAACCAAAAATATCTTTTACGGGCCCTAGCAGGGAATTAGGAAGTGCTCCACCGGCATAGGCAGTGAATATGAAATGAGCAGCTACTCCAATCATTTCGTATTCACTGCTGTTTTTTTTTTTTAATTGTTAATTTGTGGCTGTTCTGGTGCCAACAGCAGACACCACTAAATATGTATAAGTTCAGGGGTTGTGGCGGGTAAAAGTGCCCCGTTAGATCCCCTGCCAGCACTGTTCCTGGCTTCTGTCAGCAGCGGGCAACTTTCATTGTTATTCCGTGGATGCCTTGGTCCCACCCGGGGCACCCACAGCACTGCCACCTGTTGGGGGCCACAGGGGGAGGCCCATGGCCAAGTGGCCACCTGCTTGCTCCCCTGCCAGCATCTATCCTGACTCCATTGGTTTGCTCATGCCATGCGGGAGCAGGTCTTGTTTTTGCTCGAGCTAGGCGGGTTCAAAACTATGCTCACTATACATAAGAGTGTAGTCAGGGAATTAGATTTATGTTCCTTCAATGCACTCTGCCGGTTAAGGAACAAGACAGTGTCCTTAGGGATATAGTCCCCGGGACACTGTCTCTCTTCGGGCTCTGGGAAATGGGGTCCCCAGGGCAGTCCAATGGCTTGGGGAGGGGGAGCACCACACCACCTCCCCCCAAAAAGTGAAATCAGCCCCGGGCCTCACCTTGGGGTCTTAAAAAGGCTAGGCGAGGGGGCTCCACAAATAAATAAATGATCCAGTCATTCAGCAGCCAGGAGTGGTGCTGGACAAACACAGAGAACAGCTATTGGCAGGCCTGTGGACAGAATAGGTGCAGAGACTGTTCTCACTAGACCTAGTTGAGAGATACAGCATCTGCCATGGTGAGTGGTGCTAGTGAAGAAACTGCATCCCTAATGGTTGGGGAGCCTCACTTGGCACCCTGACGGAGGCCTGGAGCCCATGGTACCTCTGACTGGAGGTCTAAAGAGGAAGTGAAGTGCTGACTGTTGGGCAGAAAGAGGTGAAATGGTGAGTCTGGTATGTGAAACCTTTTTTTTATATATTTAGCCCCTCATGTGGCCAATGGGAGAGTTAGTACTGTGGCTAAGGCTGGCCCTGCAAACTCACATCCCGCTACAGATGGAGCATCCCCCCTTTATAGGGTGGAACAGATTCCCACTTTGCTGTGATATCTGAAGCTGCAGAACTATTCTACAGTCGAGACTTGGAACCTGCAACCCTTAGCTACCTCACTGCTGTAGTGGGAGTGTGTCAGCTGAACCCTGTTTTGCTGTTTGGAGTTTTGTTAGTGTTGTCCCATGGGAGAAGTCAGGAGTTCTGGACATAGTGCTGGTTCTTAGCACCTACGTCTTGGTCTATGTGGAGGACATTTTGCAGGGTGCCCCTTTTTCTATCTGTATGAAGGCAAAAATAGGCATCACTGCTGTTGTAAGTGGCATATTCTGGGAAATCATCTCACTGTTCAAAACTTGAGGTCACCCTGTGGAATGTCTGACAAAATGTTGATATCAAAAATATCGGCCTACAGAAATATCGCAACAAAAATGTCGATTACAAAAATATCGACATGCTATCTATAACAAGGTAAGTACAAAAATATCGAGAAAAAAAATATCAATGTCAAAAATATCGTAATTAAAAAATATCGTTTTTTAAATTAAAAAAAGATGTAATATAAATAAAATAATACTTATAAATGTAATAAACATAGTTAAAAATATGTTATAATATGTAAAATTAATAAATAATATACATAATTAAAAAAAATAGTAATATGCATATAATACGTGATATACAATTCCTTAATAATACATTTAAAAAATAATTTGAATAACTTATAAATAAAGAAAAATATTATAAATTACAAATAAATTTATACACATAAAGGGGCCAATTCCGATTTGGTAAAATGCCCTCCGAATAGCCATACGGAGCTTTTTTCCAGTACGAATCATATGCAGAACCGTACCTGTAAGTACGATGAAGTACGATGTGTACCCAAAGCAGTTCTCCGTACGAATCGTACCGAAGACCGTACAACTCACTAATCTGTATGAATCTCATTCCGAACGCGCAGTACGCGATGTCTGTACGGATCGAAGCTGCATTTTCCGACCCAGCAAGTACGAATCGTATGGACAACACTCCATCCTACTCTTTTTCTGCGGGACCTTAAGACGTCCGTAACAGCAGATTTCGCCTCGAAATGCATATGAAACGGACCCCCCCCCCGGGTACGGTGCGTACACCCCATGGCTGCAGGGGTATGGTGCATCCGGGTAAGGTACGTACACCCCTGGATTTCAGGGGTACGGTGCGTATGTCCCCGTGCGTACACCCCATGATCGTAGGGGTACGGTTCATACACCCCAAGGTCGTAGGTGTATGGTGCGTACACCCCGTGCGTACACCCCTTGATTTTAAGGGTACGGTGCGTATGTGATAGTGTTGCCCTCTGTACGATTTGCTCATACGCGACGTTTGCCGTACAAATTGCGTACTGATTCCCCGGTCCGGATCGTACTTGGCGGGTCGTACGGCATTTTTACAAATCGTACGGTTCAATGTGTGGGTCGATGTTGTACGGATTTACCCTTCATTTTCGTACGGTTCGCAATGATTCGGACGTATTTTCTCGCAACGGATCGTACTACGCGATTCGTACGGATTCGTATGATTCGTACGGGAACGGCTACGAATACGAATCGTCGTACGGATTCGTTTCCCGAATACGAATCGACCCTAAAATAATAATAAAAATACAAATTAATAAAAATGTAAAACAAATTTTAAAAAGTAAGTAAATGTTGGATAGCGTAGGTGTCACGGTCCAACGGCTCCTCCGGATCGAAAGATGCTATATGGGTTCCACCTCCAGCTTTCTCCGTGCTCTGGGAATAAATACCACCGAGCACGATAGTAAGCAGGCGAGGGATAAAAGGTCCGGGACTGGAAACGAGGGTAGACGAGGTTTCTGTAAAGACACAAAGAATACACAGTAAGAAGAGAACCCTATTCTTTCTGTTCCTCACTAGATCTCTCTCTGCTGACCTCTTTCCTACCTGATGCTTCTCAGGACCTCTCCCTTCTATATACGAGATACTTTCTCTCAACACCCGGATGCTTTTCTGGAAAATACAAGAACACACATGCAGGGTTACATTCACTTCCCTCCCGCAACACTGACTATGTATCTTGGCGTGGTGTTCCCATACATACCCGATGTTTTCCAGTCCCTTACTTTAAAAGGTTCTACTTTGGCGTAAATGTTATCGATAACAAGGCCACAAAGTTCAATAGGAAACAAGTATTATAAAAGTTTGACTGTTCTGGTTTGATACTAAGTACCTTCTTCACCAGCTAATACGGATGGAATTTCTTGAACCACACCCCATCAGTTTTGCGGATCTTACCAGTCACTGGATAGGAAGAAGGAAATAAATGTCCTTCCGAACATACCATGGCTCACCGACCATGAGAGGGGGCAATCCTGCGTCTCTCACGTCGGACGAACACGATCGGTTTCCAAAAACAGATCAACCCGCTTGTGTCACTCGAGAGGGTGCAAATCCAGCGTCTCTCCGAGAACCCAAAAATCCCACCACCAGAGAACAAACGATATTCAAATAGGGCCGCACTCGAGAGGGGGAAATCCGGCGTCTCTCCGAGTGCCAAAAGAAACGCGTTCTAACAAAGTTCCCGAAATCCCACGAGAGGGTGCAATCCTGCGTCTCTCGGTTCGGGTAGATTCGATTTCCAAGGATAAGTAACCCCGCAGCCGCGGGTTACGGAAAACACTCTTTAGAGCACTAGTAATCCAGAAGACAGTCCCAGAAGCTTCCAATCTCTGATCTCCGAAAAGACAAAATTACGTGCACCGCACTCCTGTTCTCACGGAGTTTTATGATCTCATTCCGAATCGATGCTCGCTGAGCTTTCTGGGAGTTGTAGTTTGACTATCACTGGGTAGGCACAGGTCGGATCCTGACAGTATGCCCCCCTCCACCGTGCCTCCTAGCGCCCGGCTTCCCTGGGTGTCTGCGATAGAATTCTCGAATGGCCCTAGGAGCATGAACCGCTGTACACGGTTCCCAGGAATCATCTTCAGGCTGGTAACCTTTCCACGAAATGAGAAACCACAGGGTACCCTGGCGGAATCTCGAGTCCAGAATCCTCCGGACCTCGTACTCCAACTGGTCATCCCTCAGAATAGGAGGAGCCGCTGACATCTTTGCCCTCCCTGCCGGCTTCAGCAAGCTACAATGGAATACTGGATGTATCCTCAAGTGCACCGGCAGTTTCAGTTTGTATGCCACTGGATTGATCTTCCGAAGTATGGTATAAGGCCCGATAAAACGAGGATGAAACACGCTGTGATAGCGGAATCGGATATTCTTAGTCGAGAGCCATACTCTGTCACCGGCCTTGTACTCTGGCCCATCCTGTCGATGTTTGTCCGCCCACGCCTTGTAAGTTGTTTTCGATTGATTCAAGGTCTTTCGAATGACTTTGTGGATTTTTGTCAATTCCTCCACATGCGCTGCCACAGAGGGATGATTCTGCACTTCACCCGGTATTACTATGGGCAAGGTCTTTGCATGAAACCCGTTGTTAGCCCTGAACGGTGTTTCCTTGATGGAGCTATGCCAGGAGTTATTATAGGACAGCTCCGCCAGCCACAACATAGAGACCCATGATTTTTCCGCCTCTTTTGCATAACACCTCAGATATTTCTTGAGCGTTTGATTCATCCTCTCAGTTTGTCCATCCGATTGAGGATGGAAGCTGGTGGACAAGGCATCCTCAACATGTAGGGCTTTGCACCACATGTGCCAAAATCGGGCGATGAACTGGGGTCCCCTGTCAGATACAATGACTTGAGGAATACCATGCAGACGCACCACTTGGGTCAACAGCAGATGTGCAGTTTGTTTGGCCGTTGGAAGATTGTGGCAAGGTATGAAATGCGCCATTTTAGTAAGGCTATCCACTACCACTAATATGGCGCTGCAGTTTTGATCTTTTGGCAGCCCGACTATGAAATCTACACTGATGGTATGCCAGGGATGGGAAGGTGTTGGAAGTGGCATGAGTTTCCCTTTCTGCCTACACTGCTCCCCCTTGGCCCTAGCACACACCTCACACTGTCCTACCCAGTTCTCCACATCTTTACCCATCCCCTCCCACCAAAAATGGCGTTGTACCAGGAGAAGAGGCTTCTTAATCCCTGAATGTCCTGCCACTACTGCATTGTGACACCAATTAAAGGCTTGTAACCTGAGGGAATGCGTGGGTAGATATAACTTTCCATTACATAAGGGCACCCCATGTGTCAAGGCTCGGTTGGGATTCTGATTCGCCCAAGTGGACCACTGTATTGGACTTTTCTGCTTCACCACTTGAGACACAAACTGCTCTACTGCATTCGCACACAACACTTTCTCAGAGGGTATGATGGCCTGTGCTTTTTGTATCGATGTCTCCTTTTCTGTCTGTCTTGACAGTGAGTCAGCCTTCTTATTGTCCGCCCCGGGACGGAACGTGACCACAAAGTCAAAACCCGCAAAAAACAACATCCATCTCATCTGCCTCTGTGATAAATGGCGAGCTGTTTTCATGTAGACCAAATTCCGGTGATCCGAATACACCGTGATGGAATGTCTCGCACCCCACAAATAATGCCTCCATTCCATGAAGGCCTTCTTTATGGCGAACAATTCCTTCTCCGCCTCGGTCGTCCATTCAAATGAAGTCCCCTTTCTTAGCAATCGAGTTATCGGAGCAGCTACGGCTGAGAATTGTGCTATGAATCTTCGGTAATAGTTTGAAAAACCTAAGAAACATTGCACTTCCTTCACACTCTTGGGAGTTGGCCACTGCTGAACTGCCTCCACCTTGCGATCTGCCATGCGGAAACCCAAGGGGCTCAATATAACTCCCAAAAACTCCACCTCATCTACTCCGAACTCGCACTTGCTAAGTTTGCAATACAAGCTGTTGTCCAGTAGCCTCTTCAGAACCAAAATGACGTGACTAGCATGTTGAGGAATAGACCTAGAATACACCAAGATGTCGTCGATGTATACGATGACAAACTGGTCTATATAATCCTTCAACACGTCATTTAAAAAGTACTGGAACGCCGCAGGGGCATTGCAAAGACCGAACGGCATTACTAGGTACTCAAATAACCCGTATCGAGTCTTGAAGGCCGTTTTCCACTCATCCCCACTGCGGATCCTCACCAGATGGTACGCACCCCGGAGGTCCAACCGAGTGTAAATGTTGGCCTCCCTTACTTGGTCCAACAGTACAGGGATGAGTGGCAACGGATAACGATTCTTAACTGTCTGCCTATTCAACAGGCGATAATCAATACAGGTACGCAACTCCCCGTTGGCTTTGGCTATGAAAAACAGAGGTGAGGCCGCCGGGGACCGCGAGGGACGAATAAACCCCATGGCACAAAACTCTCTCAAATACTCCTGCAGGTGTTTAGTTTCAGGCTCTGAAAGGGCGTATACTCTACATGAGGGTATTGCTGCGCCGTCCACCAGCTCAATACGACAGTCGTATTCACGGTGAGGCGGTAATGACGCAGCCTTGATTTCACTGAACACCTCACTATACTCTTCGTACTCCGATGGGAGGCTAACATCTTTTTCAACAGCTGTCGCTACTTGGTACCCCTGTGCTAGAGCAAGTAGATGATGGACCTTTTCCTTCATGCATGTAGTTTGGCATTCGGCCGACTGAAAGCTGATGGTTTTCCGTCTCCAATCCATAGTAGGATTGTGCAGACCTAACCAAGGCATGCCCAGGATAACCTCATATTGAGGTGCTTCGATGATATTCAGCACTATAGTTTCTACATGTTCCATAGGGTCTCCCGGGAGATGCAGCTCCACTTCCTCAGTGTGTTCTATTATAGGGCCGGACTTCAGCGGAGTGCCATCTACTGCCAGCACTCTTTCTGGTTTATGCATCGCCACCCTCACCAACCCCAAACGCGCTACCAACCCTTCATCTATGAAGTTTCCCGTGGCTCCAGAGTCCACCATACTATGTACGGGATGTAACTTTCCTCGCACTTGCAACAACATAGCCAGTACGATGTGTGCTTCCGTTGTCGTGGCAGACCCCCCCGCAAGCGACGGCAACCGCCACCCTTGTTCCTCTGGATTTTCTTCCAGCAACAGGGATGCACTCTCTGAGTCTCCCCTGGCAGCTGGAACAGCCTGAGTCCTTCCCATCGAATACGGACGGCCTTTCTTGGGCTTCACATAATGGCCCTTTTTTCCGCAATACATGCAGAGACCCAAGGTACGGCGGCTTTCCCTTTCTGCCCTCGATAAAGGAGCCCTAACAGCCCCCAGTTCCATAGGCTCGACTCCCCCCCCCTTCTCCGGGGGTATCCCACCTTCAACTTTCCTCTGACCCCCAGGAGGTTGATACCCTCGTCTCCGTTCACCCGCACGATCTGCTCGACGATGGTCAAGTCTCAGTGTCAAATTGATAAGATCGGTACAAGTAACAGGCTGAGGATCGATCTGCGCCAGAACATCCTTCAATTCGTCTGAAAGACCATGATAATATAAGGCCATTCTCTTCTCCTCTGGCCAGGCTGTTTCTGCAATCAGACGGTTGAAGGCGGTCATGCATGTAATTAAGTCATTACGACCTTGTTTCAAATCTAGAATGTCAGTGTCTGCACTTAGGGTTGTGGCTCTCCTATCGAATATCCTTTCAAATTCTCTCCGAAATGCACCCCAATCAGTTAGGAGAGGATCGTCATTCTTCACTAGGGGCCCTGCCCAATTTGCTGCATCCCCTGTTAGATACGAAATAGCAAAAGCTACTCTAGACATATTAGTGGGGAAAGACGCAGGGCGACATGAGAAATGTAACGTTATTTGCGTCAAAAAATTTTGTACAGACGTAGGACTACCAGAATATCGTTCCGGACTGGCCAACGGAATAGGCTGAGGGACTGTAACCTGAACCTGCTGCACACCTGCAGAAGCATTAAAGGGATTCCTGCCCTGTCTCTCTACCTGTTCCTTCAGAGCAGCAGCTTCTGCTCGTGAAGTAACTAATTCTTGTTGAACGAGCAACAAGGCGGCCATTACATCTTCCAAGGTAGCCATCACTACTCGATCAAGAGGAGACTATTTCGTGGGCACGTAATTCTGTCACGGTCCAACGGCTCCTCCGGATCGAAAGATGCTATATGGGTTCCACCTCCAGCTTTCTCCGTGCTCTGGGAATAAATACCACCGAGCACGATAGTAAGCAGGCGAGGGATAAAAGGTCCGGGACTGGAAACGAGGGTAGACGAGGTTTCTGTAAAGACACAAAGAATACACAGTAAGAAGAGAACCCTATTCTTTCTGTTCCTCACTAGATCTCTCTCTGCTGACCTCTTTCCTACCTGATGCTTCTCAGGACCTCTCCCTTCTATATACGAGATACTTTCTCTCAACACCCGGATGCTTTTCTGGAAAATACAAGAACACACATGCAGGGTTACATTCACTTCCCTCCCGCAACACTGACTATGTATCTTGGCGTGGTGTTCCCATACATACCCGATGTTTTCCAGTCCCTTACTTTAAAAGGTTCTACTTTGGCGTAAATGTTATCGATAACAAGGCCACAAAGTTCAATAGGAAACAAGTATTATAAAAGTTTGACTGTTCTGGTTTGATACTAAGTACCTTCTTCACCAGCTAATACGGATGGAATTTCTTGAACCACACCCCATCAGTTTTGCGGATCTTACCAGTCACTGGATAGGAAGAAGGAAATAAATGTCCTTCCGAACATACCATGGCTCACCGACCATGAGAGGGGGCAATCCTGCGTCTCTCACGTCGGACGAACACGATCGGTTTCCAAAAACAGATCAACCCGCTTGTGTCACTCGAGAGGGTGCAAATCCAGCGTCTCTCCGAGAACCCAAAAATCCCACCACCAGAGAACAAACGATATTCAAATCGGGCCGCACTCGAGAGGGGGAAATCCGGCGTCTCTCCGAGTGCCAAAAGAAACGCGTTCTAACAAAGTTCCCGAAATCCCACGAGAGGGTGCAATCCTGCGTCTCTCGGTTCGGGTAGATTCGATTTCCAAGGATAAGTAACCCCGCAGCCGCGGGTTACGGAAAACACTCTTTAGAGCACTAGTAATCCAGAAGACAGTCCCAGAAGCTTCCAATCTCTGATCTCCGAAAAGACAAAATTACGTGCACCGCACTCCTGTTCTCACGGAGTTTTATGATCTCATTCCGAATCGATGCTCGCTGAGCTTTCTGGGAGTTGTAGTTTGACTATCACTGGGTAGGCACAGGTCGGATCCTGACAGTAGGGGTAAAAATGACTATTCCCACTCCAGAAAGTGCAACAGTAGGGGAAGTGTTGGATAGCGTAGGGATAAAAATTACTATTCCAACTCCAGAGAGTGCAACAGTAGGGAAAGTGTTGGATACCGTAGGGGTAAAAATTACTATTCCCACTACAGAGAGTGCAACAGTAGGGAAAGCGTTGGATAGCATAGGGGTAAAAATTACTATTCCCAATCTAGAGAGTTCAACAGTAGGGAAAGCGTTGGATAGCGTAGGCATACTATTTACTATTCCCACTCCAGTGAGTGCAACAGTCGGGAAAGCATTGGTTACCGGGAAGGTAAAAATTACTATTCCCACTCCAGAGAGTGCAACAGTAGGGAAAGCGTTGGATAGCGTAGAGATAAAAATTACTATTCCCACTCCAGAGAGTGCAACAGTAGGGAAAGCGTAGGATAGCGTAGGGGTAAAAATTACTATTCCCACTCCAAAGAGTGCAGCAGTAGGGAAAGTGTTGGATGGCGTAGGGGTAAAAATTGCTATTCCCACTCCAGTGAGTGCAACAGTAGGGAAAGCGTTGGATAGCAGGAGGGTAAAAACTACTATTCCCACTCCAGTGAGTGCAACAGTAGGGAAAATAAATACTTCGTATATAAATAAAAATAAAATAAATATTAATACCAATTAAAAATTAATTAAAATAATTAAGACTATTAATTAATCAATTAAAAAATACAAATAAAAATCAATTATTAAAAATAATTACCTACTAAAACAAATTATTTACCAATTAACAATAAATTAATTAACAATTAAAAAATAATTAAAAACCAGATTAAAAAAAGAATTTAAAATTGAATTACTTACCATTAAATTACTTCCCACCCTATTCCCCTATACACCCACAACCCACTACAGAAAATAAATTAATAAAATTAACATAATTATCAATTAATAAATTAATTAAAATTAATTACCCATTATATTTAAATTATTTACCAATTAATAATAATTAACAATTAATTCAAAATAAATACAAATAAATAAATTAACATATTTAATTATTTATAATTAAATAACTTCCCACCCTATTTCGCTATAAACTCACAACCCGCTACAGAAAATAAATTACTAAAATTAACATATTTATCAATTAATCAATTAATTAAAATTAATTTCCAATTATATTTAAATTAATTACCAATTAATAATTAATTAACAATTAATTCAAAATAAATAACAATAAATAAATTAACATATTTAATTAAGTAGAGAAGTGTGGCTCAATTGTTAGAAGAGGCAGACCATGAAGCAGAAGTCAGACCCGGGACCAGGGTTCAATTCCCAACGCGGCAGGGTCTTGAGCCCAAAATGTCCACGGACTCGATAATTCTCGCTTCGTTGCCTGCTTGAATCACGGGTTCACACTCTGCAACTCTGGGCAATAGCTTGCTTAATCTCCACCATAGCCCCCCGTGGCGGGATGCCTGGCTTTCACCTTGGGGGTGCCCAGTATGGGTTATCTCACAGGGAAAAACCAGGACGGGTTCCCAAAGCAAGCGCTTAGAGACCGTTGGTGATAATGCGCTATATTAATATAAATGACAATGACAATGACAATTATAATTACATTACTTCCTACCCTATTCCCCTATAAACCCACAAACCGCTACAGAAAATAAATTACTAAAATTAACATAATTATCAATAATCAATTAATTAAAATTAATTACCAATTATATTTTAATTAATTACCAATTAATAATGAATTAACAATTAATTCAAAATAAATACCAATAAATAAATTAACATATTTAATTAATTATAATTAAATTAATTCCCACCCTATTCCCCTATAAACCCACAATCCGCTACAGAATTATATTACGCAAAAATTAAATGCCATAAAAAATTAATTAATATAAATAATAAAATAAATATACACTTTTCAAACATATACTAACATAAAAACACTTTAAAAATTGATATTAACTTACTTACCTCAAATTCGATATTTTTGTAGTCTATATTCTGTCCATTCTATATTTTTGTAGTCTATATTCTGTAAACCTTGATAAACCTTGGTAATACCAAGGTTTATCTGCGATAAAAATCGCCGCAGCTTGGCGATAATTTTTTCTCGCTAACCAAGCAATAGCGATAATTATTGCTATTGCTTGGTAATATGCTCCATTATTCCTTCACTCTCTATGCCGAAGCAGTGGGACTGCCTCTGTGACTATGCACCGTGGACACGGCTGCCCTTATAATAGAAAGCTCTGAACATATTATATTGAGATCCCCTCTCACTGTGGGTGTGCACATTGTCAGGATACGCTCCACGGGATCCGGATGGTGAATAGAAGGCCCACCTCCAAACGTCACAAACACTCTGACATAAAATATCAACAGAGGATTTGAGCCATTAGGCGAGGGGTAATTGTCAAAATAATAAACAGGGAAGGGAAGGAAGGGGTCAGCTGGGAAGGGATGTACCTGAAACGACAGAGCATACAAAGGTAAGAACACCAGACACCCAACACATGAAATAAACCACCACTTCCTCTTGCAACTAAGTACCTGTGAGAACAAACATAAACTCGGCAATGGGGTGGTCTCGAATTCCCCCTCTAAGGATATGTGCTTGAGCCCTAATGGAAACAGGCATAAGTTAGGAGAAACATCAATTGCATATACTCATACATATGAATTCATTAAGAGCTCCTATATACCTCAGTGGAAACACAAGCTATCCGAAATATGGAGTTCTGGGTGAATGTTGGGAAAAGAGTGTAACTGCACTCAAAAGAAATTATAAGGAGAAGCTGTTGTTGTTAGCCACACAGACACGGTAATGCGTGGGAAGCAAGAACCACAGCACTCCGCTCTGCGAGTAAAAGCACACCAGCCTCTGTTAGAAACACAGGTACTTGAAGGTAACGTTTCCTGAATTTTAGCAGTTAGAGTGAATGGTATCAAAGACTGCGACCCTGTGCCAGCATAATCATGATATGTATTCAAGTGTTCTCGCCACGGTAACACGCAGTAAAAAACACCGCCGTGCTCCGCAAGCTTCACTAATAGTTAGGAACCATAGACAATACAAGCGCTTGTTCTGGCTACACGGAGCAGCTACTACCACCGTGCACCACCTACTCGAAGTAGAAGAAGTAATCAACAAATAGAGAGACGGCAGCGTGTGGCTCCTCACACTACTACGCTCCGCTCTAATGTCCATAAGCCGACACGGACTAAATCCAAAAGCTCAGAGTCTGTCCCACGGAGGCGAACCTGCTCCTCCGCGCCTCTCAGTAAACAAAGCAGAAGCAACAAAACAAGCAAGCGCCGCAGTTCCGTCACTGCGCGCTGGAAATCACGGCAACGCGTGGGAGCCCCCACAACGCTCCGCTCAATGGCGATCACAAACAAGGCGGGGAGCCGCTCCTACCTGGAGGAAAGGAAGCAACGGACACAGAACCTTTCGGCTGGTAAAACGAGTTCCCCGGCTCCTTCTCTCTCCGCTCAATCCAAGCAGCAAAGCGGAATAACACGCAACAGGATGCGTGTCACAGGAACTCAAATAGGCTAACCGAGGCTTCTGGGAAATGTAGTTCGCTCAGCGCCCGTTTTATTTACTGCACCTCGTCATCCCCCAGACCCAGTAAGGCAGGCGCAAGTATGATTTCTGACAGTAGGTCCTCCTCTCAGCGCCTACTAGGCCCAGGCCGCGTAGGGAACCTCCGATGAAAGGACCGGATAGCATCAGGGGCATGGATGTTGGATACCGGTTCCCACGAGTCGTCTTCCACCGAATACCCTTTCCAGGATACCAGATACCACAACACACCCCTCCTGTACTTGGAATCCTTGATGCTCCGCACCACATATTCAAAGCCCCCATCACACAACACCGGAGGGGGAGCCCTGCGTTTGTCTGAAAATGCAGGTTTCAACAGGCTACAATGAAAAACAGGGTGTATGCGAAGGGAACCAGGCAGCTTCAATTTGTAAGCTACCGAATTGATCTGCTTTACCACTACATACGGTCCAATGAACCGGGGGTGAAAAATGCTACGGAGTTTGAATTTGATGTTCCTGGTTGACAGCCATACCTTGTCACCCACTGCATACGTTGGGCCCTGTTTTCTGTGTCTATCTTCATAGTTCTTGTACTCTCTCTTAGCCCTGGTCAAATGAATCTTTATTTTCCGGTGAATGGCTTGTACCTTCAAGGTTTATCAAATAAAGAAACAGACACTTGTAACACTAAGCCATTGGTTGTGTAAGTTTAGAGTGACCTCAAAAACCCAATGCACATGTGAATATTGCGGTATATATGGTTCATCCGCCCCGCATATGGGTTGATGGCAGTTATCATCGGTCACTCTAAATTTGTGATGTTGCCAGCCTCAACCTGAGGCACCTCTGGCGTATAGTGCAGTGTCCAGAGAAGCAGAAAAATAGGAAAAAGTGTGTCAAAAAAGGAAAAGGATAACCAGTACAGTGGGTTTAAAAACTGAAACGTCACCCTAAGTGATTTTATTCCATGGTGTGATTATTCAGATATTTAAAAAGCTAGTACTACTAGGTTGATCGAGTAACTAGATCATAGTAGTTGAGAAACATTAATTACACAAAACGTCGACATGTTTCTGCTCTGTCGGCCCACAGGGGTCTATAGAGCATTCGTCAGGACTAACTACAAAGGTAGACAAACAATGTTCAAATTACTCACACCTCTTTGTGTAGTATTGTTATAAAACCCTGTACGATTTGTAGGGTTGAAAATTCCTCCGTTTTCTGTGAAGAGAAGGGAGAGGACAACGAGAAAGGCACACTTTTTTATCACCTAGACCTATATTTAGGCTGGTACATCAAATAGAATAACATTTGTATTCAGGAACATTCATCTAAAATGCGGAGGGTTTAGAGGATGGTTCGAGCTTATAGCGCTGTTATTAGGAAAACGCGCACACTACGCGAGCATCTTCAGCATGGGAGAAATTAGGAATGCGCATTGGCCTCATCTGACTCGAGTGGAGCGAGTCAAATATGTTGCAAAGAGGTAGCTGTCACAAGCGCGTGTGGGGGCTCTTAGTACAAGCGCTTAGTAAAAAATAGTGCGAGTTAAGTTAGACGCTGCGCGAAGGCGTACCTTATTAACAGGGAATACTTGTTGGCGTCGGGGGGCCCTCGGGACTCAGAGCTGCATTCAGAAAAAATACAGCGAATTCAGTTAGTATTTCGTCGGTCACCTTACCGCAATTCAGTCGGCGATGCTGCACAACTCCGCCATTACCCGCGTGCACTGGTGCTCAGATCTTGTGCTGACTCTGCCCCCGGAAGTTAGTGAATCCGGAAGGGCAGGCGTTTTAAAAGGCATTGAGCGCTCACGTGTTGATGTGGGTGGATGATTTTTTATCAACAAAACTTTATTACTCGCAACATGAAGAATTTTGCAACACGAGGGATTTTGTGATTAAGAGGCAGTCTCTTATTTGATTGTTTGTACAGATTCGCTGGGTTCACATTTATATTAGCGCAATTAAGTAGGATGGTTTGCATAGACGGGGAGTTTGACGGCAGGTGTCAAAAAGTCTCTTGCAGTTGTAAGAGGTACTTCGTTTAGTAGTTACTGTACACTGGAATTGGAAATTTATCATTTGGAGAATTGATGCCAAGGAATAGAGTCATTAAGGCCATTTTCAAAAGTTCTGAGGCGTTCCACCCACCTCTGTTCCTTTTCGAATAAAATTCGTTCGCATCTCTGGGATTTATCGCTTAACATTTCAATCACTGACCAGTGAATGTCATCGCAGGAATGGCCTGCTTGCACAAAGTGATTACACAGCTTGGTGGTATTCTTTTTTAGTCTTATATTGCTGCGATGCTCGCCAATCCTTGTTTTTATTTTCCGACATGTCATCCCGATATAACGTTTTGCACAGGGGCAAGTCACTGTGTAGATGACATGGGTAGAATTACAGTTCGTGTGTTGACGTTGTTGCCACACCAAAGTGTCCGAAAGCTGTAGTGTTTTCGTGGCAGTTGTAGTTTTGCATGCTACGCACGAACCACAAGGGTAGTGTCCAGTTACTGGTGACATCGTTACATCCCTGGGCAGACTAACTTGTAGTTTTTTTGGTGGTGGACGGGTATGAACCAACACGTCTTTGATGTTTTTAGATCTCTTATTGGCAAACCTCGGTCTGGGCCAGTTAAATTGTCCGGTGTGAAGGATATGCCAATTTTTGGTAACCAGTTTTTTTACTGCATAAGATGCCTGGCTGAATGTTGTCACGCAGGTGGTTAGATCCGGTATTGGTTCTTTGACAAATGTTTGAAGTAGGCATTCTCTTGGTTGATTTGTCGCCCTTTTCTTACAGAGTTTGATAGTTCTCTCTGTATAGGATCTTTGTCTCAGCCTTTCACATAACTCATTGGCTTGAAGTCTGTAATCTGAGTTATTGCTGCAGTTCCTCTTCAATCGAAGAAACTGGCTGTAGGGAAGGTTGTCCCTTAGTGGTTTGGGGTGGAAGCTTTCATAGGACAGAATACTATTCTTGGCCGTAGGTTTTCTGTATGTTTTGGTGTGTAACTCATTATCCTTTACGAAAATGGTTATATCAAGGAAATCAAGACTGCTGTTGGTGGCTGTATGTGTAAATTTAAGCCAGGGGTCTCGGCTGTTAAGCCAGTTCATGAAAGTCTCCAGGTCCGACTTCGCGTCCCAAATCATAACAATATCATCAATGTATCTCTTCCAGTATAAAATACTGGAAGAGAAGGTGTTGTTTACATTGATAACATTTAGTTCTTCAAAGTGGCTCACATAGAGCCCAGCCACCGAGGGAGCGAAGGCGCTCCCCATGGAAGTTCCATGGATTTGGAGATACATATCGTCTCCGAAAGCGAAGAAGTTTTCTTTTAGTGCTAACTTACAGCACTCTAGGATGAAATGTCTTGGAATCCCAGTTTGTCGTGAATAGAACGTCTTCTAAAACTTGCATGGTGTCATTTTGTGGCAGGCTTGTGAAGAGGGCTTCAACATCTAGGCCCACAAGAAGCATAGTTTGTGGGTTGAAAGGTTTTTTGTCTATTTGTACCAGGAGGTCTCTGGTGTCCTTTAAGTATGCCGGTGTTTGTTGGACAATAGGCTTCAGGAATTCGTCTGCAAATTTGGAGAGTGGTTCCAATATTGAACCGATGCCCGAAACTATCGGACGTCCTGGCGGTGGGCTCCTATTTTTATGGGTTTTTGGCAGAGAATAAAAATAGGGGGTAGTTGGTTCCTTTGCCATCAAAAAGTCAGCCTCTTTCGGGCTGATCCAGCCTTTCGTCTCAGCTTCATTGACCATAATTGCAATGGTGTTCCTTAGTCTCTCAGTGGGATCTGAGTCTATTTTCAGATAAAATCTTGTGTCAGATAACAGAGCTAAGCACTGTGCATCATATCCTTCCTTGCTAAGGATAACAGTTCCACCCCCCTTGTCTGCTGGCTTGATCACTATATTTTCATTTGCTTTTAATGCTTCTAGGGCCAAGCGTTCATTTTTACTGAGGTTTTGGTAGGGTTTTTTGTATTGTAATTTATCTACTCCATTTAGGAGTGCCTGCTCGAACGTCTGTAGTTCTGGGTGTACAGTTGAGGCTGGTGGATTAAAAGTGGATTTATTCCTCAGTTTAGTGTCTCCTTGTTCTGTCGTGCCCATGTTGGAATTATGGTTAGAGAAAAAAGCCTTCAATTTCAATGTCCTGCAAAATTCAGCTAATTCACTCTTCAATTTAAAAGTGTCAAGCCTGGGGGTGGGAACAAAACCCAAACCCTTGTTAAGGATTTCGATCTGTTCCTGTGGTAGATCCAAACCCGATAGGTTGATTACGAGGGATTGGTCTTGCTGGTCGAGGGGTGCGATGCTGCCATGCTGCGTGTTTGTACATTCCTCTGTTGGTCTTGCCATCTGAGGGATTTTTTCTTGCCTCTTGGCTGGTTTTGGCCTCTTGATAAAAAATGAGGTTCTTGTTGATTGGCTATGCAAACCATCCTACTTAATTGCGCTAATATAAATGTGAACCCAGCGAATCTGTACAAACAATCAAATAAGAGACTGCCTCTTAATCACAAAATCCCTCGTGTTGCAAAATTCTTCATGTTGCGAGTAATAAAGTTTTGTTGATAAAAAATCATCCACCCACATCAACACGTGAGCGCTCAATGCCTTTTAAAACGCCTGCCCTTCCGGATTCACTAACTTCCGGGGGCAGAGTCAGCACAAGATCTGAGCACCAGTGCACGCGGGTAATGGCGGAGTTGTGCAGCATCGCCGACTGAATTGCGGTAAGGTGACCGACGAAATACTAACTGAATTCGCTGTATTTTTTCTGAATGCAGCTCTGAGTCCCGAGGGCCCCCCGACGCCAACAAGTATTCCCTGTTAATAAGGTACGCCTTCGCGCAGCGTCTAACTTAACTCGCACTATTTTTTACTAAGCGCTTGTACTAAGAGCCCCCACACGCGCTTGTGACAGCAAGACCAATCCCTCGTAATCAACCTATCGGGTTTGGATCTACCACAGGAACAGATCGAAATCCTTAACAAGGGTTTGGGTTTTGTTCCCACCCCCAGGCTTGACACTTTTAAATTGAAGAGTGAATTAGCTGAATTTTGCAGGACATTGAAATTGAAGGCTTTTTTCTCTAACCATAATTCCAACATGGGCACGACAGAACAAGGAGACACTAAACTGAGGAATAAATCCACTTTTAATCCACCAGCCTCAACTGTACACCCAGAACTACAGACGTTCGAGCAGGCACTCCTAAATGGAGTAGATAAATTACAATACAAAAAACCCTACCAAAACCTCAGTAAAAATGAACGCTTGGCCCTAGAAGCATTAAAAGCAAATGAAAATATAGTGATCAAGCCAGCAGACAAGGGGGGTGGAACTGTTATCCTTAGCAAGGAAGGATATGATGCACAGTGCTTAGCTCTGTTATCTGACACAAGATTTTATCTGAAAATAGACTCAGATCCCACTGAGAGACTAAGGAACACCATTGCAATTATGGTCAATGAAGCTGAGACGAAAGGCTGGATCAGCCCGAAAGAGGCTGACTTTTTGATGGCAAAGGAACCAACTACCCCCTATTTTTATTCTCTGCCAAAAACCCATAAAAATAGGAGCCCACCGCCAGGACGTCCGATAGTTTCGGGCATCGGTTCAATATTGGAACCACTCTCCAAATTTGCAGACGAATTCCTGAAGCCTATTGTCCAACAAACACCGGCATACTTAAAGGACACCAGAGACCTCCTGGTACAAATAGACAAAAAACCTTTCAACCCACAAACTATGCTTCTTGTGGGCCTAGATGTTGAAGCCCTCTTCACAAGCCTGCCACAAAATGACACCATGCAAGTTTTAGAAGACGTTCTATTCACGACAAACTGGGATTTTAAAACACCAAGACATTTCATCCTAGAGTGCTGTAAGTTAGCACTAAAAGAAAACTTCTTCGCTTTCGGAGACGATATGTATCTCCAAATCCATGGAACTTCCATGGGGAGCGCCTTCGCTCCCTCGGTGGCTGGGCTCTATGTGAGCCACTTTGAAGAACTAAATGTTATCAATGTAAACAACACCTTCTCTTCCAGTATTTTATACTGGAAGAGATACATTGATGATATTGTTATGATTTGGGACGCGAAGTCGGACCTGGAGACTTTCATGAACTGGCTTAACAGCCGAGACCCCTGGCTTAAATTTACACATACAGCCACCAACAGCAGTCTTGATTTCCTTGATATAACCATTTTCGTAAAGGATAATGAGTTACACACCAAAACATACAGAAAACCTACGGCCAAGAATAGTATTCTGTCCTATGAAAGCTTCCACCCCAAACCACTAAGGGACAACCTTCCCTACAGCCAGTTTCTTCGATTGAAGAGGAACTGCAGCAATAACTCAGATTACAGACTTCAAGCCAATGAGTTATGTGAAAGGCTGAGACAAAGATCCTATACAGAGAGAACTATCAAACTCTGTAAGAAAAGGGCGACAAATCAACCAAGAGAATGCCTACTTCAAACATTTGTCAAAGAACCAATACCGGATCTAACCACCTGCGTGACAACATTCAGCCAGGCATCTTATGCAGTAAAAAAACTGGTTACCAAAAATTGGCATATCCTTCACACCGGACAATTTAACTGGCCCAGACCGAGGTTTGCCAATAAGAGATCTAAAAACATCAAAGACGTGTTGGTTCATACCCGTCCACCACCAAAAAAACTACAAGTTAGTCTGCCCAGGGATGTAACGATGTCACCAGTAACTGGACACTACCCTTGTGGTTCGTGCGTAGCATGCAAAACTACAACTGCCACGAAAACACTACAGCTTTCGGACACTTTGGTGTGGCAACAACGTCAACACACGAACTGTAATTCTACCCATGTCATCTACACAGTGACTTGCCCCTGTGCAAAACGTTATATCGGGATGACATGTCGGAAAATAAAAACAAGGATTGGCGAGCATCGCAGCAATATAAGACTAAAAAAGAATACCACCAAGCTGTGTAATCACTTTGTGCAAGCAGGCCATTCCTGCGATGACATTCACTGGTCAGTGATTGAAATGTTAAGCGATAAATCCCAGAGATGCGAACGAATTTTATTCGAAAAGGAACAGAGGTGGGTGGAACGCCTCAGAACTTTTGAAAATGGCCTTAATGACTCTATTCCTTGGCATCAATTCTCCAAATGATAAATTTCCAATTCCAGTGTACAGTAACTACTAAACGAAGTACCTCTTACAACTGCAAGAGACTTTTTGACACCTGCCGTCAAACTCCCCGTCTATGCAAACCATCCTACTTAATTGCGCTAATATAAATGTGAACCCAGCGAATCTGTACAAACAATCAAATAAGAGACTGCCTCTTAATCACAAAATCCCTCGTGTTGCAAAATTCTTCATGTTGCGAGTAATAAAGTTTTGTTGATAAAAAATCATCCACCCACATCAACACGTGAGCGCTCAATGCCTTTTAAAACGCCTGCCCTTCCGGATTCACTAACTTCCGGGGGCAGAGTCAGCACAAGATCTGAGCACCAGTGCACGCGGGTAATGGCGGAGTTGTGCAGCATCGCCGACTGAATTGCGGTAAGGTGACCGACGAAATACTAACTGAATTCGCTGTATTTTTTCTGAATGCAGCTCTGAGTCCCGAGGGCCCCCCGACGCCAACAAGTATTCCCTGTTAATAAGGTACGCCTTCGCGCAGCGTCTAACTTAACTCGCACTATTTTTTACTAAGCGCTTGTACTAAGAGCCCCCACACGCGCTTGTGACAGCTACCTCTTTGCAACATATTTGACTCGCTCCACTCGAGTCAGATGAGGCCAATGCGCATTCCTAATTTCTCCCATGCTGAAGATGCTCGCGTAGTGTGCGCGTTTTCCTAATAACAGCGCTATAAGCTCGAACCATCCTCTAAACCCTCCGCATTTTAGATGAATGTTCCTGAATACAAATGTTATTCTATTTGATGTACCAGCCTAAATATAGGTCTAGGTGATAAAAAAGTGTGCCTTTCTCGTTGTCCTCTCCCTTCTCTTCACAGAAAACGGAGGAATTTTCAACCCTACAAATCGTACAGGGTTTTATAACAATACTACACAAAGAGGTGTGAGTAATTTGAACATTGTTTGTCTACCTTTGTAGTTAGTCCTGACGAATGCTCTATAGACCCCTGTGGGCCGACAGAGCAGAAACATGTCGACGTTTTGTGTAATTAATGTTTCTCAACTACTATGATCTAGTTACTCGATCAACCTAGTAGTACTAGCTTTTTAAATATCTGAATAATCACACCATGGAATAAAATCACTTAGGGTGACGTTTCAGTTTTTAAACCCACTGTACTGGTTATCCTTTTCCTTTTTTGACACACTTTTTCCTATTTTTCTGCTTCTCTGGACACTGCACTATACGCCAGAGGTGCCTCAGGTTGAGGCTGGCAACATCACAAATTTAGAGTGACCGATGATAACTGCCATCAACCCATATGCGGGGCGGATGAACCATATATACCGCAATATTCACATGTGCATTGGGTTTTTGAGGTCACTCTAAACTTACACAACCAATGGCTTAGTGTTACAAGTGTCTGTTTCTTTATTTGATAAACCTTGTACTTTCCCTGGGGAATGAAACAGACCTTCCAAATCCCTAGTCCCTCCCCATTGATTTATTGGCTTGTACCTTCCTCATTTGGCCCAAAACTGTAGGCTGATTATCTATCGCTTCAGGGATGGAAACTGGAAGGATCCTAGCATCATAACCATATGTAGCACAGAATGGGGAGACCCCCAGAGAACAGTGCCAAGCATTATTGTAGGCTACCTCCGCCATCCACAACAAGGAAACCCAAGAATCGTGTGCCTCCGCAGCATAGCACCTGAGATATTTTTTCAAGGTTTGGTTCAACCGTTCCGTCTGTCCGTCCGTTTGCGGATGGAAACTGGTTGAAAGGGAGGAACGGATGCCTAAGGCCTGACACCAAAACTTCCAGAATCTGGCGATAAACTGGGGACCTCTATCTGATATAATGACCTCGGGCACCCCGTGTAGCCTAATGATGTTGGACAATAGTAGTTGCGCCGTCTGTCCGGCTGTGGGCAGATTCACACAGGGAACGAAATGACCCAATTTGGTAAGACTGTCAATCACAACTAATATGGCAGTCATCCCTTGATCCGGAGGCAAACCCGTGACAAAATCTAAGCTAATGGTTTGCCATGGTTTTTTAGGAGTCGGAAGGGGAACCAACAATCCTTTCCTTTTCCCTGTCTCATTCTTGGCCATGGCACATTCACTACACAATCTTACCCAGTCCACCACATCTCTCTTGACTGTGTCCCACCAGAAATACCTTTGCATCAGCTGTACTGTTTTACCCACCCCTTGATGTCCTGCCAACTGAGAATCGTGGCACCAGTTGAAAGCAGTCTTTTTTGTAGCATCATCGGGGAGGAAGAGTTTGGTGTATTGAAAAGGAAGGCCTTTCTTTATCATGCAACCTCTTCCCTGGGTGGCCCATGCTACCCACTCTCCCGGGGTCTTTGCTCGGCTGACGCGATCCAAGAAGGTATCAGCGTGTATCACACACACAACCTTGTTCGGATCCACGATGGACTCAAGTCTGGGAATCCCTATCGAGTTCTCCCCCTGATGTTGTCTGGAAAGTGTATCAGCCTTTCTGTTGTCAGCTCCAGGACGAAAAGTAATCACAAAGTCATATTCAGAGAAAAACAGCATCCATCTCATTTGTCTCTGAGTGAGATTGCGTGCTGTTTTCATGTACTGTAAATTACGATGGTCGGAATATACAGTAACAGGGAACGCAGCCCCCCACAGATATTGGCGCCATTCCTGGAACGCCTTTTTAATGGCCAGCAGTTCCTTCTCGGCTATAGTGTAGTTCTTTTCAGCCGGATTGAGTTTCTTGGAAAGGTAGGCTACAGGATGTAGTTGCCCTGAGAGGTGGTTCCTTTGCGATAAGATAGCCCCCACTGCTTCATCCGAAGCATCCGCTTCGACTATGTAAGGATGTTCCGGTTTAGGGTGGGCCAGTATCGGTGCGGTGGTGAAAGCGTTCTTTAGTGTCTGAAAGGCTCCTTCAGTGTCTTTGGTCCACACAAAGGGAACACCCTTTCTAAGCAATCGGGACAAAGGGGCAGCCACCTGAGAAAACTGAGCAATGAATCTCCGGTAGTAGTTAGAGAACCCTAGGAATCTTTGCACATCCTTCACACTCGCCGGAACCGGCCATTCCTGTACAGCCTTCACCTTTCTCTCTGACATTTGCAACCCTGAATGACTCAACATCACTCCAAGAAATTCCACCTCACACACATCGAATTCGCACTTGGATAGTTTGCAGAACAGTCTGTTCTCTCCTAGTCTCTGTAATACTTGAGACACCTGAACATGATGCTGTGTGATGGTGTTTGAATATATGAGAATGTCGTCTATATAGACGACTGCACATATGTCAACAAACTCCTTTAGGACATCATTCAGGAAATACTGAAATGCCGCCGGGGCATTACACAACCCGAACGGCATGACAGTATATTCGTAAAGGCCATACCGGGTCTTAAAGGCCGTCTTCCACTCATCGCCTTCCTTTACCCGGACCAGGTGATAAGCACCTCTCAGATCCAGCCGAGTATATATTCTGGCATCCTTCACCTGATCCAACAGGACTGATATTAGAGGCAAGGGGTATCGATTCCTGACTGTGTTTTTGTTTAACACCCTATAATCGACACACGCTCTCAACTCCCCATTGGCCTTTTTGATGAAAAACAAAGGAGAGGCCGCAGGGGACCTCGAGGGGCGAATGAACCCAATCTCCACATAGTGGTCGAGATATTCCCTTAGGTGCGCTGTTTCCGGAACTGAGAGTGCATACACCCGACAGGAAGGCAGAGTAGCCCCATTTACCAAATCTATTCGGCAATCATATGGACGATGAGGCGGTAGCTGTTCCGCCAAACGTTCACTGAAAACCTCCTCAAAACCCCTATATTGCGAGGGTAAGATCACCTGTTTCTCAGCAGCAGTGGCTACTATCAAGGGCAGAAATGACACAGCAGTGATTGTTCCACAAGAGGAAACCACATGCTCTCTGCATTCCTCGGATTCAAACCGGACCTCCTTCGTTCTCCAATCAATCGTGGGGTTATGGTGACTTAACCAGGGCATACCTAGAATAACCTCGTATTGAGGCGCCTCGATAATGTTCAAGATCAGTTCCTCCCTGTGATACCCCTCTGAAATCTCCACGGACAAAACAAGCTTGTCTGTATGTTCCGTGATCTTTCCTGACTTCAAGGGTTTCCCATCTACTGCTAGTACGTCCTCGGGAATTTCTCTTGGCACTCGTACTAAGGACAGAGCAGTCACCAGTCCACTGTCAATAAAATTCCCCGTGGCTCCTGAATCTATCATCACCTTCACCTGATGACTCTGTAACTGGCTCTCCAGATACATGGGAAGGAGTATGTGAGTCTCTGTTTCTAATAGCGTCATCACTGACAAGGATGGAATCTGATAGAGAGGGGCCCTGGTTGCTAGGGGAGAGTCTACCTTTGCTTCTTCATCCCCAGTCACCCCTACAGCAGTAATGGCTAGTCTTTTGTTACGATTCCATCCCCCGCTCGTCTTGGGTTTAGTAGGACAGTCCCTAACATAGTGTCCTTTTTTCCCGCAGTAGAGACACAGACCCAGGGCTCGACGGTGTTCCTTCTCTTCTCTAGACAGAGGGGTTTTTACAGCCCCTAACTCCATGGGTTCTGTACTGGACTCGGGGGATGATACTGTCCTACGAGGATTGAAATCGGACCCTGAATAACCCCGATCCCAACGTTTCCTGTCACTCATTCTCCCATCCAAACGTAGGGTCAAATTGATCATATCTTTACAAGTAGCTGGCTGAGGGTCTATTTGAGCTATAATATCCTTAAGCCCTTCTCTTAATCCCTGATAAAAAAGTGACATCCTCTTTTCCTCAGGCCAAGCTGTTTCAGCTACCAGCCTATTGAAATCCGTCAAATACGAAATCAAGTCTCTTTTCCCCTGTCTCAGCATCAGGAGCTCTCTATCCGCACTAAACGTAGTGGCCCTTCGGTCGAATACGCGCTCAAATTCTGCCCTGAATGCATTCCAATTCGTTAACACAGGGTCGTCATTGCGAACCAACGGCACTGCCCAATTGGCCGCATCACCTATTAGATATGAAATGGCAAAGGCGACTCTGGAGTGATTGGATGGGAAGGAAGCCGGTTTGCACGAGAAATGCATCAAGACCTGTGTCAGGAATATCTGTGTCTTAGCTGGGTCTCCTGAATACCTTTCTGGATTTGCAAGGGGAATGGGAGGTGGTACCGTGACCTGTATTTGTGAGGGAGAGGCATCGAAGGGGTTTCTGCTTAGCCTATCTACTTTTTCTTTCAGAGCAGTGGCCTCGGCCTTAGAAGCAACCAATTCCTGTTGCACCAATATCAAGGCCTGAAGTACTTCATCTAAGGTAGCCATTTTAGTCCCCACCCGGATCGGGTGTAGCTAGTAATTCGTGGGCGTGTTATTCTGTCAGGATACGCTCCACGGGATCCGGATGGTGAATAGAAGGCCCACCTCCAAACGTCACAAACACTCTGACATAAAATATCAACAGAGGATTTGAGCCATTAGGCGAGGGGTAATTGTCAAAATAATAAACAGGGAAGGGAAGGAAGGGGTCAGCTGGGAAGGGATGTACCTGAAACGACAGAGCATACAAAGGTAAGAACACCAGACACCCAACACATGAAATAAACCACCACTTCCTCTTGCAACTAAGTACCTGTGAGAACAAACATAAACTCGGCAATGGGGTGGTCTCGAATTCCCCCTCTAAGGATATGTGCTTGAGCCCTAATGGAAACAGGCATAAGTTAGGAGAAACATCAATTGCATATACTCATACATATGAATTCATTAAGAGCTCCTATATACCTCAGTGGAAACACAAGCTATCCGAAATATGGAGTTCTGGGTGAATGTTGGGAAAAGAGTGTAACTGCACTCAAAAGAAATTATAAGGAGAAGCTGTTGTTGTTAGCCACACAGACACGGTAATGCGTGGGAAGCAAGAACCACAGCACTCCGCTCTGCGAGTAAAAGCACACCAGCCTCTGTTAGAAACACAGGTACTTGAAGGTAACGTTTCCTGAATTTTAGCAGTTAGAGTGAATGGTATCAAAGACTGCGACCCTGTGCCAGCATAATCATGATATGTATTCAAGTGTTCTCGCCACGGTAACACGCAGTAAAAAACACCGCCGTGCTCCGCAAGCTTCACTAATAGTTAGGAACCATAGACAATACAAGCGCTTGTTCTGGCTACACGGAGCAGCTACTACCACCGTGCACCACCTACTCGAAGTAGAAGAAGTAATCAACAAATAGAGAGACGGCAGCGTGTGGCTCCTCACACTACTACGCTCCGCTCTAATGTCCATAAGCCGACACAGACTAAATCCAAAAGCTCAGAGTCTGTCCCACGGAGGCGAACCTGCTCCTCCGCGCCTCTCAGTAAACAAAGCAGAAGCAACAAAACAAGCAAGCGCCGCAGTTCCGTCACTGCGCGCTGGAAATCACGGCAACGCGTGGGAGCCCCCACAACGCTCCGCTCAATGGCGATCACAAACAAGGCGGGGAGCCGCTCCTACCTGGAGGAAAGGAAGCAACGGACACAGAACCTTTCGGCTGGTAAAACGAGTTCCCCGGCTCCTTCTCTCTCCGCTCAATCCAAGCAGCAAAGCGGAATAACACGCAACAGGATGCGTGTCACAGGAACTCAAATAGGCTAACCGAGGCTTCTGGGAAATGTAGTTCGCTCAGCGCCCGTTTTATTTACTGCACCTCGTCATCCCCCAGACCCAGTAAGGCAGGCGCAAGTATGATTTCTGACACACATGCTGTAAATGCATTATTGTTGATCACTAAAACTCAGAACGATTCTATGTCCAGGTTGTCAAGATACAAAGGGGCATATTATCAAGGGATTTATCTCCGCTTTTTTGGCTTTAAAAGCCAAGAAAGCGGAAATAACATTATCTCCCTATTACCTAGCTGTCGCTAACACCAGTTAGCGACAGCTAGTAGGAGATAGCGACCATATTGGGCCCCGCTTTGCATGTCAGAAACATTTATCACTAATGACATGCAAAGTGTGCGTGCCAAGATGTCAGCGACTGGAAACAGTCGCTACCATCGCTATCTCCTATTACCAACTTTTGGAGATATTCGCACTAAACGTGAATATCTCCAAAAGCTAACACCTGCCCCGAGCAGTTCGTAGCCATGTTATCCAATGGGAGGTCAATAACATGGCTAAAAGCATTAGAGTCAGAGTCAAAAACACTTTATTCGATTAAATTAAAATCACAAAAGTATGCTATACATTCATAGTTGATTATTGGAGTATATAAAAAATTTTTTTTATATATAACTTAAAAACAAGACACATTATATACAAATCCAAATTTCATATTTACAAATTTCATATTTACAAAAGTTATAGAAAAATTAAAATGTTTGTCCTCATACTGCACTGTCTGTGGTTTACTACAGAATTTCATTTCATTTATACGGTTTGTGATATGGAGTATGTTCGATGATCTATTTACAATAATATTTACAAACCTATAATACAATCATTTACAGTGCTACCCCGACTGGGCGTACAGTTTTTAACAAAGGCTAGGACAGTTAATCAGTAACTTCACTCTATTTCGACGAGACCTGATGGACATAGTGAGAACATTTGCTACCCCATACATGATTAGGGGTGTTTCCATTAATTGTAAAAACAGAAAGGCCGGTTTCACTTGGGTAAACTTATGATCATTTAATATGGGCTTAATATATTTCTCTCTTGCAATTCTAAAAAAAGGACAAAAAAAGAGGAAATGAAGAGAATCCTGGTCTGAGAAATCGTCACACTTACAGGGGGCGTTCTCATGTGGTTTACACCATTTATTGTATTCACCCAGCAGGAAGTGAGACTGATCAAAGCGAAATTTAGTGAGGAGCCACCGGTGGAAAGGTTTGTTTACTACCGCCAAGTATGGTTCGATAGCTAAAGATGTTATTGTCAAAAAATGTGACCTCACGGTTGGCTTCATAATCTCGCGAGTTTCTCTATCGGCTTCTCTTTTCTTTATATATTCCAGTTTTGCCCAACTAATGTCCTCTTTTTGTAGGCCTTCAGGGTTGGTATATAAATCAGGGCGGCCCAAATATTGTGCTATTTTCTTAATATATGAAAGCCACTCAATCTCAGCCACACGATCCCGCCCCATACAGTCTTTAATAATCGTGTGGTTCAATGTTAAATTGGGATTAAGCCAAGTTTTAATCCATGCCCTTAGTGGTGCAAGGGACAACATATCTTCAATGTAACCCATCCCTAATTCCATATGAACTGAGTGAGCAGGTGTGGATTTTGGTAAGCCCAGAACAGTTCGCAGAAATATGTTCTCTGCCCTTTGGATTTGGGTTGTGTTCTTATATCCCCAAATAGAGGCTCCATATCTTGCTATTGCTATGGTTTTGGCTTTGTATATGGATAATATAGCCTCTGGTGGTTTGCCGCCAAGACGTTTGGCGAACCCCAATATAGCAGCAGAAGATCTTTTTACTGCTGCGGTCTTGTTCTGGATTTGTGGTGCCCATGTCCCTTTCGCGTCGAACACCACTCCTAGATATGTGAAGGTTTTAACCTTACTGAGTGCGGCACCATTACAGGTCAGGGTTCTGGTATTACTTTTAGAATTACCCACAGCCATGACATGCGACTTTCCTGCGTTAATCACTAAATCCAGGTCTTGCATAAAAGCCCCAAAGGTGTTAAGTAGATGTTGAAGACCCCTCGGGGTCCTTGACATCAGCACCGTGTCGTCGGCATATAAAAGTACCGGCGTCACGGAACCACCCATGCAGGGCACATCTGCAGAGGCAGTTTTTAGCGACTCACCAAGGGAGTTAATATAAAGGGAGAAGAGCATAGGCGCCAAGATGCACCCTTGGCGCACTCCCCTTCCCGATTTAAAAAAAGAGGTGCAGTTCCCTTCTTGGGTCATACGGATGGTTGCCTTTAAATCACTGTGGAGTCACGCTAAAAAATCCACAAGTGCCCGATCCAGTCCCATTTCTAGGAGTATTGTCCACAGCTTTGACCTATTAACTAGATCAAAAGCTGTGGACAAGTCCATAAAGGCCAAGTACATCATTCCCCTTGAAGCTACAGTGTATTTGCTCAGTATAAGGTGCAAATTGAGGCATTGATCTTCTGTACCTCTGGCAGATCTAAACCCATACTGTGCATTACACAAGATGTTTTTATCGGTAGTCCAGGCTGAGATTCTCTCTAGTATTATTTTACCCAAGATTTTAAATGAGGAATCTAGCAGGGATATGGGTCTGTAGCATCTAGGGTCCCCCCTTTGACACTTCTTGAATATGGGGATGATGACAGCCTGTGACCAGGTAGTTGGAGGTCTTATTTTGTCTATACCAACTACATTAAAGACATTTGTAAGGACAACTGACCACATTGCTGAGTTTGTTTTGTACATATCAGCGGGTACGCCATCTGGCCCGGGGGCCTTCTGTGATGACATGCCCTCGATAGCACTCTGTACCTCTTTAATAGTAAAACTTAGAAGGGGGGCTTGAGTGTCGATCGGTGTTAGATTAGAGGGTCCAAAGTCGATGTTGCTGCCATAGATTTTTTGGAAATGGTCCAGCCATTCCTTCTCAGGAATATTTAGCTCCAGTGGCGCATTTTCTTTCCCATTGAACAAAGGTGTATTAACAATGGTCCAGAACTTTGCGCTGTCCCTCAAGGTAGCTTTTTCATACAGATTATCCCACGCCTGTTTCTTGATTTCCTTTTTCCTAGCTAGGATATCCTGATTGTATTGTTTTCTAAGCCTCGCCACCTCCACTCTATCACGGGGTACCTTTTTCAGTGCTTTATGAAGCGCTCGATGTGATTTGGAGCATGCATTATTGAACCACCCCTCAGCCTTTCTCTCTCTATTTGTGGGTTTACATTTTAAGTCATCTGCCACCTGACGACAGATGGCTTCAAAGGACCCAATGATATTCCCTTTGAATCTCAATGGCTCTCTACAAACATTAATATCGCTGCCCACTTTCTCGTTAAGGGAGTAAAAGAACTCTTCAGGTATAACTTTGCTCCATTTCACCCGTCTCCCTTGGTCCTTTACGGTGATATCAACGGCGATATCTACTTCTGGGTTTTTATTAAACAATGATAAAATATTATCCTCCATATTCAACACAACCGGGTTGTGATCACTATGTGTGGTATGTATAGCATTGTAAAAAGTAACATTCTGCATCATAACTGGTGAGATAAATATATAATCAATAATACTGTTGCAATCTCTGGCTCTGTAGGTTGAGACCCTTTCTTTACTATCAAAAAACTCTGGTTCGTAAAGTTCGTTTTCAAGAAGCAGATCTTCTAGGGTCGACCCTTTAACAGAATGTTCAAAATGTGGGAGTTGGAACATGTCTACATTCACATTATCTATGAAATGACAGTTTTGTTGACATAGATGTACATTAAAATCTCCTAACAAAATAAAATATGTCGGCGCGGTTTGACTCTCTTTAAAATTACACAGAAAATTATTCAGGGAATTGAGGTTTTCGATATCACCAGTGCCTTGGGTAGCGTTATAGAAGTTAATGTAAACGCATTTAGATTGATTAGTCAATGTGACTTCCAAGGCTAGAAAATTTTGGGATAGAGTGTTTATTACTTTCGCAGTTCCATTCATTTTAACTGACATTAAAAATTGTAAACCTCCTTTGTTTCGACCAGAATTTGATGGTTGTGCAGCAAGAAAGTAGGATGTATACCCATCTATCCAAAAATCACAATCCGTATCCCATGTCTCCTGCAACGCTATCACATCATACTTTTTCAATATATTCAACCAGTTTATATCTTCCCTTTTAGAGCGGAGTCCTGCAATATTCCAACTCATTAGGTTAACTATAGAACCCCTTGCATTGCTATCATTAGTTGTAGACGATGGGTCAGTAACACAATCAACAGGAACTAGTCAATCAATTTCCTCCAAATTTGATAGTGCTGAAAACATATTTGATAGCTCCAAACCATTACTTAATTCACGACCCTGGTTTACATGGGGTTTAGGTAACATACCAGTTGTTTGTGTTGCCCAAGAGCTAATACGGTGAGTTTTGGTTGGGGGAACAATACGACTTGCCCTTTCAGGGAGCTTTTTTGGGAGTACAGGTGGGGGGTAGAAGAAACCTAAGGGTACTGCTCTTATTCTATCCTCTCTAATCTCAGTTGCATCCCAAAATAGGCGGGATGCCTCATGGGGTCGGTTAAAGTTAACAATTAGGCAATCCCCCGAGAATTTCTTCTTTGTATATCCCACCCAATCCACACGTCTACCTGTTTGGATGTATTCAGAGATATTGTTAGGGCCAGTGCAGTTAGCATTGCACCATGTTTTTATATTGTCCAATACTGAGTCATTTGACTCAGTTTCCCCAGGTTTTAAGACTGGAATGTTCACCAAGATTGCGACAAAAGGTGTAGCTTCTGGTGGAAGGTGAACTGGTGGCCTCGAACGAGGTCTTCTAGACCCTGCTGTGTTAAGCCCCTCTTGGGTAGAGGTCAGGGGCAGTGTCTGTGGAGGGCATGGTTTGGGTGCGGAGTGCAGCTTTGTGCTAATTTTGCTGTCCCCTTGCCCCATTCCGTGACCAATTAACCCTTGTAATGGTGCAGGTGGAAACTGAGGGTTGGCTAGTACGATATTTCCCTGCTCCATAGGGGATTGGGGTTGCCTCTGTGGGTTGGTAGGGGATTGTGGGGTAATGTTGGGTGGTGGGCACCGATGATCTTTCTCGAAAGAAGTTACAAAATTATTAATCCTGTCACATTTTTTTAAAATATCGGAAACACAATCCCTTAAAGTATCAATAATATCTGTGGAGATTTGTATAAGTACCCCTTCAAATTTGTCAACCAGGACCTTCTCCACCATGTCCTTGATAGATGATTCTAGGGCACTCAATGGGGTGTTTTTTTGCTTACGTCGCTGTGCACCATGTGTCCTTTGTTTGTTAGTGCGCTTGCTACTCTGGGGTTCAGGCTCAGGTTCCTGGGTGCAGTCATGTGAAGAGTGTACAATTTGGCAATCAGTCACTTTTCCCTCCACACCTTCTTGTACCAGTATATTGTCTATGTCTGCGTCTGATAACCTAGTAATGGGTGCTTTTTCAATCACAATTACCGGGTCCAAAGGGGTTGGGTGTCTAGACAAAATAGGCAAAGTTTGACTATCCGATGATATGGGATCCAAGCCAAGTTCGCGCTCTTTGTCTGCTATTTCCTGGTTCAGCTTACCGACAGCTGTGGTCAGGAACGACATAATGTTAGAAGATGCAGGGGTTTTCCGCGCAATTTTAGCCTTGGTTGTTCCCCCATTAACAGAAGTTTGTAGTTTGCGCTTACCCATTGTCCGGTGTGCAAATCGAAGGGGGGATGCCCGTCCCGTCCCCTGTCGTCCCCTGACGGCCACAGACGGCCCGCCCTCTGCCCGGGCTCTAGCCCGGCGCCGCCCGCGCGCGTCCCGCGGGCGGGAGGCTCTCGGTGCTTTTGTGGCGCCTCCGGGCGCGTGGAGAAGTGTCACGCCCTCTCCGGGGCTGCTGGGAGCGGTAGTCCGCAGGTGGACAGCCCGGTGAGTTTGCCTGGAGCCGTTTCCCTCACGGCGGCGTCAGGCTGTGCAAATGCCCCCCAGGAGCGCTCGGCGCTCGGTGCTTTTGTGGCGCCTCCGGACGCGTGGAGAAGTGTCACGCCCTCTCCGGGGCTGCTGGGAGCGGTAGTCCGCAGGTGGACAGCCCGGTGAGTTTGCCTGGAGCCGTTTCCCTCACGGCGGCGTCAGGCTGTGCAAATGCCCCCCAGGAGTGCTCGGCGCTCGGTGCTTTTGTGGCGCCTCCGGGCGCGTGGAGAAGTGGCACGCCCTCTCCGGGGCTGCTGGGAGCGGTAGTCCGCAGGTGGACAGCCCGGTGAGTTTGCCTGGAGCCGTTTCCCTCACGGCGGCGTCAGGCTGTGCAAAAGCATTAGCTCGGTAATGCATGAATATCGCAGATTTTTCAGCGATATTCAATGCATTATTGCCGATTTTATATCGCATTTGAGATAAACCTTGGTAATACCAAGTTTTATCTGCGATAAAAATCGCCGCAGCTCGGCGATAATTTTTTCTCGCTAACCAAGCAATAACAATTATTGCTATTGTTTGGTAATATGCCCCAACGTGCTTTTATGTTCTAAAGAACCGAAATAAAGTTGAAATTGAATCGAAATACTGTTGTTACCTGCTTCTAATATAATGTTGGTCCAAAGCCTTGTGTTGAACCCTACTTCCTTTTTCCTCACAGCTCTCGAGAGGGAACTACATGATTGCATCCTGACCCTTAGGGCTTGGAAAATAGCTCATCCAGCAGTGAGGCGTGAGGGCTGTGGGTTAAGCAGCCCCTGGTGAAGCACGTGGTACCTTTGGATGAGAAAGCCCACCTCAAAGTGTAATGCCTCCCATCGCTCTTTCACTATGAAAGCCAATCGCAGTGTGAGCTGGGTGAAGCTGATTCTTCAGCTCCTGTGCACAAATGACCAATGTAGAAATCATCACAGTTCCACAAGAAACTTTGCTATTCCAGATAACTGACTTCTCTGTTGAAAAATCAATGTTACTGCACAATTATCCTTGGGTTATCCGTTTTTAAATACTTTGTATGTGCTGTGACACCTGTTGCATATTTTCAAGATTCTGCATGGCTTTTGTTACTTCAATATGGTCGTTCACATTGCCATGTAAAAATAAACCACAGCTCCTCAAACCATATGTAAAGGCCAAATGTGAAAAGTAGTGCAAAACTATTACTACTGAGTATCACCATACTTACATAATTCAAATATAACATGAAACACGTGTGCTAAAATAGTGCATGTGAAAATTAAATGTGCAATACCTTTGGATGTGTTAATACAGCAGGTGGTAATACCATGTGCATCATGAAAGCATTGTATTTAGGACACAAGCTAATAAATAAATATTAAACCTTCATACCTAAGTTCTGAAATTACCTTTAGCTCATACAGCACTCAGACAGCAATCTGAATGTATTTAACAGACAACTGCAAACGAATAGATTGCAAAATATGCCATGCATTACATATAAATAATAACTAAAAAACTATTTGGTCAGTATGTTGAAGAATGTGATTGAGTAACAAACCAAGGTCTAAAGTGGGTAAAATAAAAAAGACAGCATGGAGTAATAAAGCTGACTGTCATAAATATTGTTCAGAATAATTTGCAATGAATGTAGTGAGTCTATGGTGCAATAATAGAGTGTCACCTGAGAGCAGCCAGACAAGACGAACCCAATAACACCTTTATCTAACATCAAAAACCTATTATATGCCTAGACTAAGATAACTGGATGTAGAAAAACACTGTCTTATGAATAGTACCTTGCTCTTCAGTTGCAAGGACATGCACTACATCTGAAACAGTCACAATCAAAAGCAGAAATAAGTAAAATCCGAAATCATGCGCAGACCATCAATATTTAAGGGCTGATTACATTGCAGCTCGTAAAGGCTCTAACCGACGGTCGCAACCTTCTGTCCCGCATTGTAATTGGCCCCTCAGTTTACTTTCTGACCGCCGCAATACAATGCTGGAGGTCGGAAAGAAAACCAACCGGTCATTCCGGCTGGCTTCCGATGGGCTCAAGGAGCCTGCTGGCCAGTTGGAACCGACTCATAATCCCAAAGGGCAGGCCCTTCCGCCATTGGGATTAGGATGAACGGTTTCCGGCATGGTTTCCATGTCGGCCTGTCCGACATGAAAACAATGCCGGAAAGTGTGTATGGGGGTCCCCAGCAGGGCCCCCTAGGGTGCACGGCCTCCGCTTGCACGCCTTGAGGTGCCTGCCATGGGGTGCAGGGATGAAGTTCATCTCCCATTTCCCTATGGGAGCATGTATTACGGCATGCTTCCATACAGCCGTAATGCATACTCCCTTAGGGAAATGTAGGAATTCTAATTAGAAGGTTGGGACCACCAACCAGAGGACCGAGACAGTGTCAGGTGGACTCAAGTCTGCCCGACATCGTAATTAGGGTATACACTCAAAATATCGAGTTAAAAATATCGATTTGCATTAATATCGAATTAAAAATATAGAATGGACACAATATCGAACAAACAGAATATAGATAACAAAAATATCGAATAGAATAGCAGTAATATCAAATTCAAAATATAGAATGGACAAAATATCGAATGGACAGAATATAGACAACAAAAATATAGAATGGACAGAATATAGACAGCAAAAATATTGAATGGACAGAATATAGACAACAAAAATATAGCATTTGAGGTAAGTAAGTTAATATCTATGTTTTAATAATATCCAATTTTTAAAGTGTTTTTTATGTTAGTACATGTGTGAAAAGTGTATATTTATTTTATAATTTATTTTACTTAATTATTTTATGGTATTTAATTTTTGCGTAATATAATTCTGTAGCGGGTAGTGGGTTTATAGGGGAATAGGGGGGGAAGTAATTCAATTATAATTAATTAAATATGTTAATTTATTTATTGGTATTTATTTTGAATTCATTGTTAATTCATTTTTAATTGGTAATTAATTCAAATATAATGGTTAATTAATTTTAATTAATTGATCAATTGATAATTACGTTAATTTTATTAATTTATTTTCTGTAGCGGGGTGTGGGTTTATAGGGGAATAGGGTGGGAAGTAATTTAATTATAATTAATTCAATATGTCAATTTATTTATTGGTATTTATTTTGAGTTAATTGTTAATTGATTTTTAATTGGTAATTCATTAAAATATAATTGGTAATTCATTTTAATTAATTGATTAATTGATAATTATGTTAATTTTATTAATTTATTTTCTGTAGCGGGTTGTGGGTGTATAGGGGAATAGGGTGGGAAGTAATTTAATTATAATGAATTAAATATTTTTAATTAATTCATTGGTTTTTATCTTGAATTATTTGTTAATTAATTTTTAATTGGTCATTATTAAAATATAATTTGTAATACATTTTTATTAATTGATTAATTGATAATTATGTTAATTTTACTAATTTATTTTCTGTTGCGTGTTTATAGGGGAATAGGGTGGGAAGTAATTTAATTGTAATTAATTAAATTTTGTCATTTATTTATTTTTTGTTTTGTTTTAATTTTTAGTTATTTTTTAATTGTTAATTATTAATTGTTAATTGGTAAATAATTTGTATTAATAGGTAAATCTTTTTTAATATTTAATTTATATTTGTATTTTTAATTGAGTAATTATTATATTAGATTAAATTGGTAATTACTTTTAATTCATTTGTAATTGGTATTAATATTTATTTATTTTTATTTATATATGAAGTATTTACTTTCCCTACTGTTGCACTCACTGGAGTTGGAATAGTACTTTTTACCCTCCTGCTATCCAACGCTTTCCCTACTGTTGCACTCACTGGAGTGGGAATAGTCATTTTTACCCCTACACTATCCAATGCTTTCCCTACTGTTGCACTCAATGGAGTGGGAATAGTAATTTTTACCTCTACGCTATCCAACGCTTTCCCTACTGTTGCACTCACTGGAGTGGGAATAGTAATTTTTACCTCTACGCTATCCAACGCTTTCCCTACTGTTGCACTCTCTGGAGTAGGAATAGTAATTTTTACCCTCCCGCTATCCAATGCTTTCCCTACTTTTGCACTCTCTAGAGTGGGAATAGTAATTTTTACCCCTACGCTATCCAATGCTTTCCCTACTGTTGCACTCACTGGAGTGGGAGTAGTAATTTTTACTCCTACGCTATCCAACGCTTTCCCTACTGTTGCACTCTCTGGAGTGGGAATAGTAATTTTTACCCTCCCGCTATCCAACACTTTCTCTACTGTTGCACTCACTAGAGTGGGAATAGTACATTTTATGCCTACACTATCCAACGCTTTCCCTACTGTTGCACTTACTGGAGTGGGAATAGTAATTTTTACCCTCCCGCTATCCAATGCTTTCTCTACTGTTGCACTCTCTGGAGTGGGAATCGTAATTTTTACCCTCCCCCTATCCAATGCTTTCCCTACTGTTGCACTCACTGGAGTGAGAGTAGTAATTTTTACCCCTACCATATCCAACGCTTTCCCTACTGTTGCACTCACTGGAGTGGGAATAGTAATTTTTACCCCTACGCTATCCAACGCTTTCCCTACTGTTGCACTCTCTGGAGTGGGAATAGAAATGTTTACCTCTACGCTACCCAACGCTTTCCCTACTGTTGCACTCTCTGGAGTGGGAATAGTAATTTTTACCCTCCCGTTATCCAATGCTTTCCCTACTGTTGCACTCTCTGTAGTGGGAATAGTAATTTTTACCCCTACGCTATCCAACGCTTTCCCTACTGTTGAACTCACTGGAGTGGGAATAGTAATTTTTACCCCTATGCTATCCAGAGCTTTCCCTAATGCTGTCCCTACTGTTGCACTCACTGGAGTGAGAGTAGTAATTTTTACCCCTACCATATCCAACGCTTTCCCTACTGTTGCACTCACTGGAGTGGGAATAGTCATTTTTACCCCTACGCTATCCAACGCTTTCCCTACTGTTGCACTCTCTGGAGTGGGAATAGAAATGTTTACCTCTACGCTACCCAACGCTTTCCCCACTGTTGCACTCTCTGGAGTGGGACTAGTAATTTTTACCCTCCCGTTATCCAATGCTTTCCCTACTGTTGCACTCTCTGTAGTGGGAATAGTAATTTTTACCCCTACGCTATCCAACGCTTTCCCTACTGTTGAACTCACTGGAGTGGGAATAGTAATTTTTACCCCTATGCTATCCAGAGCTTTCCCTACTGTTGCACTCACTGGAGTGGAAATAGTAATTTTTACCCCTACGCTATCCAACGCTTTCCTTACTCTTGCACTCTCTGGAGTGGGAATAGTAATTTTACCCTCCCGCTATCCAACGCTTTCTCTACTGTTGCACTCACTGGAATGGGAATAGTAAATTTTATGCCTACACTATCCAACGCTTTCCCTACTGTTGCACTCACTGGAGTGGGAATAGTAATATTTACCTTCCCGTTATCCAATGCTTTCCCTACTGTTGCACTCTTTGGAGTGGGAATAGTAATTTTTACCTCTACGCTGTCCAACGCTTTCCCTACTGTTGCACTCACTGGAGTGGGAATAGTCATTTTTACCCCTACCATATCCAACGCTTTCCCTACTGTTGCACTCACTGGAGTGGGAATAGTAATTTTTACCCCTACGCTATCCAACGCTTTCCCTACTGTTGCACTCTCTGGAGTGGGAATAGGGTGTTCAAAATTGTGTGGCTGACACCTTGTCAAGGCTGGTTGATGTATCACAGGATGAACCTTTAGAAGATGACAGTGAAGAAGATAAGTATCAGGTTTTCCCTGTAACCGTTGAAGTTATTGATGAATCTGAGTGGCGTTCTAAATTGTCTTCCGATCCTGTTCTCTCTGGCGTGATGTCTTTTTTGGAGAAGGGTTGGCATTCTAAGAAACAGGGATCTGTTGAGTGTGCGAAATTCTGGGGAGTGAAAGATGAATTGGCAGTCTGTAATGATCTTTTGGTTCGCGGGACTAGATTGGTTCCTCCTTCTGAGCTGCGTAAGAACATCATTGATTTGGCTCATGAGTCACACTCTGGTATGACAAAAACTAAGGAAAGAGTTCGCTCATCCTACTGGTGGCCTGGCATGGATTTGCACATTGAGCGTGTCATTAGAGATTGTATGATTTGTAATTTGAGTGACAAGTCTAAGGTTGTAAGAGTGCAACCTATGGTCATTAGGGATCTCCCGAGTGGTCCGTGGAAAGAGATCTCATTTGATATCCTTGGTCCCATTTACACTGATGGACAACAGATTTTCATTTTTGTATTAATGGATTTATTTTCCAGATGGCCTGAGATACACTTCACATCGAATATTGAGACTAGCAGTGTTATAAGATTCCTAGAGGCCCTATTTGCAAGGGAAGGTTTTCCACAATCCATCCTCATTGATAATGGGGTCCAATTGGTTTCCAGAGAGATGGAGTCTTTCTTACATAGGTGTGGTATAAATCATAAAAAATGTGCCCTTTATCACCCAGAAACCAATGGGATGGTGGAAAGATTTAACAAGGTACTCAAGGAAACCATCTCTTGGGCTAAAGGGGCAGGCCTTAATTGGAAAGAACAAGTTCTTAAAAAGGTAGAGAACTATAGACTCACTCCTCACTCCTACACTGATAAATCACCTTTCGTCCTCTTTAGAGGAAGATCACCTTGTACCTTGTTAGAACCAACCTGGGTGAGAGATTTGGGTGAAGAAATTGCTGATTGTTCTAAAGATGGCAATTTAAATGATGAACTTAAATGGCTTGAAAAAGAGAATTCTTCCAACAGAAAGCTTTATTTTGATTCCAAACATGCTGCTAAAGCAACGTCTGTAAAGGTTGGTGATATGGTAGTTGTTAAACTTCATGGTAAAAAAGTCAAATTTTCTGAACCAATAAAGGTGATAAAAGTTTTCAAAAATGCTGTGAGAACCCTGGACCACAGAATATGGAACTTGAATAGAATTTATGTTTTATCTGGAAATCATCAACCTCCTGATTCTAAGCTTGAGTCGGATGTTGATGATTCGGAATTTGACACGGACTATGAGAATCCTAGAGGGTTTCGACGCTCATCCAGAGCTGTCAGGAAACCTTTTCATTTGAAAGACTATGTATCTTAATGTACATAATGGTTTCCATCTATTGTTTTGTACATGATGTTTTCTTCTTCTTGTCTTCTAGTTTGCATTTTATTTTTTTTATGGGGGGAAGATGTGTAGCATCCTTCACTCTCAAGTTTGCACTGTATGATGTCATTGATTCCATGTGGTTACCACAGTTACTAGAATGTATGTTTTCAAGCAGAGGTGGTTACTACTCTGAATTTGGATGGGATCTGGATGTGTCTCCCTTACCTCGAATAAACCTGAGCTCCTTTACAACTCAATGCTGTGTCAGCTTCAATTTACTTTGAAACCAGGATCTTACAGCAACGCTTTCCCTACTGTTGCTCTCTCTGGAGTGGGAATAGTAATTTTTACCCTCCCGCTATCCAACGCTTTCCCTACTGTTGCACTCACTGGAGTGGGAATAGTAATTTTTACTGCTACGCTATCCAATGTTTTCTCTAATGTTGCTCTCAATGGAGTGGTAATAGTAAATGTATCCCTCCTGCTATCCTACGGTAAAGATATTGTATATTTTTTATTTATATTATGTTCATATATGTATATGTATTAAAAAATTAAATTGTATTTTTTTTAACTTACAATAATTATTTATTAATTTTAAGGTAATTTAAGTATGTTTAAGTTAATTATATTTATTATTTCATTCATTTTTAATTACTTTTAAGACATTTAAAAAATTCGATATTTTGACTGACTATATTTTTTACAACGATATTTTTGATTCAATATTTTTGTACTTACCTGTTTGGAGATAGGAAGTCAATATTTTGGCATTCTATATTTTTTCTCGATATTATGGTAGTTCTATATTTTTGTCATCGATATTGTTTAAGTGATCCCGTAATTAGCCCCTTAATTGGTAAGGGTCAGTGGAGAAGAAAATTGAAACTCACAAAATGGGCAGTTTTTCTAAGTTCTTCTGGAGAGAGAACTTGGACTATAAAAACCCGCTCTATTCTCTCTGCAGGCGATCATGAGAAACATGCAGATTTACAGGGTTTCGAGATGTTTAATTTATCTTCATTTGGGCTCTCAAACTGCAAATTACAGAAACTTTCCATGAACTTATCAGTGGCCAAACTTTTCTTTTTTCATACATGGATTCGTAAGTAGTTCTACATAATTTCCTAGATCACCCTGCCATTCGTTGCGATTGCCATAAATGAAAAAATAATCTCTTAGGCCTATCAGGTAGCACCATAATACATCATTGCCCTATCAAAAGCAGCAGGACGAAGAGGTCGAAGATGACCACCAGTGGCCATTGTAAAGTGTCCTCAGAGGATTGCCTGGAGGGTTCTATGAACCAGGTTCACAACTCTGGCATACGGATCAACAGATTACTTCAGTTTCTGACTGGATATAGACACTATCAACTCCATTATGGCAGCTAACATTGAGGACATTGTACCAAACATAAATATGCCATGTCTCCTCCCTCTCCACCTGCATATTTTTACACTCTTTGATTTTGTCCTGCTGTCTCCTATACAAGCACAGTGGTCCCAGCTCCTTGGTTGTTACATCTCACATTCTCTAAGATACTCCAACAGGCAACACTGTTATGCCATGTTGGCAACTCCTTCAGCTTCACTGGTGACCAACAGGCTGCAAATAAGGGGAAAGTCAACTTCTAGTCCTCGATGACTTTCCATATCTTGTTGGTGGCATATTCTATGACTTCAATTCACTCATCACCCCAAGGCCAGAAAGTAGGTTTTCTGCAATCAAAAGATGCAGTCCAGAATGAAATAGCAAATAATTTGAGGTGCTGACCGCGGCGTCAACTCTGATGATGCCCCATTCCGAGCTTTAACCTACAATATCATGTTCATAAAGGAACAGGTGGATACCTCATCATGGAAAGGTTACACCAGTGTAGGATGTGGCTATTAGATTGTAAATCTGATATTCTACATGGGCACACACAGACACACATGTGCTTATGCACCAACACACAAACATCCCAGGATGGTCCCACTGCACACTTAAAACACCAGGTACAGTAATACATACACATAAAACAAAAGAAGGAACTAAAATAGGAGGGTAGTTCAACAGGTTGTAAACAGCAGACATGTTATGTTATGTTATGTTATGGGCATTTATTATGCGCGCAGCTGCTCCAGCAAAGGAGCGTCCTGGCGCCCGACAAGGTAACAACATAACACAGTTTAAAAAAAGGCAGTCTAAAAAGAAGGCAAATTTAAGGAAATAGAAAGGTCTTAACGGCCCTACGAAATGAAAGCAGATCACCAAGGGCAGGTATCTCTGAAGGAAGAGAATTCCACAAGGCCGCAGCACGTACTCGAAATGAGCGGCCGCCAACTCGTCATTCATGGGGAATGACGAGTTAGCAAATGGCTGCTATGAATGCTCACAATAACATCACTAGGTGAATTTGTCTTCATTGGGCTACGGTGTACTTTCAGAACATAAAGTTGTCATAGTGACCTACAAAAACAATGGTTCCAGAATATCAGCTACCGCTATACCGCCCAGATAAGTAATTAAAGGTAAGTATAGACTTAGCGCCTGATTACGACCCTGGCGCACACACCACCTTACGTCAGTGGTTGGGAACATGCTGCCAAGTCGGCGGCATCCTGACAGCCACTTTACGACATTACTGTGGGGCTGGGGGTGTGTCGGCTGCATAATCATGGCAGCGGCATGCTGTGGCTCTAGTAAAGAGCCTGCAGCCAATGCCAGCCATACTGCAATGCCCCCTGGAGGTCAGGTGCACTGTTTCTCTGCAGCACGGTCTGCATGTAGAAACAGTGCACGCATCAGTGTTGGTGGCATGGAGGAAAACTCAGTTGGCACCAGTAACATGTCTCAAGGGCATACTCACCCCAAAACCTGCCTTTCCGCTGATCTTTGCAAGGAGGTGCCCCTGCCATGAAAAGGTTGTCGGAAAGGCAGGTCGTGATCAGCCTGACGGGACCACCTCTATGGGCCACCACTGACACTGCAACAGTGGTAGCAGACTTGTTGACATTGGGGGCGGTCTCCATGCTCGTGATCCGGCGGTCAGACTTTCGGGTAGCATGCGGTTGGACTACCAAAATGCAACTGCAGTTCAAAGACCACTTGGATCGTAATTGGGCCCTTAGTATTCTTTTTTTATATTTTTTTATTATTTTTATTTGCATTTTTCAAACCATAGAAACATAACAAGCATGTCACATAAGATTGTCCACCAAACCCTGCCCTCCCCCCACCCACCACCCACTAGCTCCAGAGTTGCACACAGTAGGCCTCTTCGCCTGCATACAGTAACATGTCATCTACTCCTGTCATACGCAACAGCAGCCAAGTCACTCCCCTGGGTGCCAAGGCCAAAAGCAGGACAATTCGCACCCCTTCAGAGCCCCCCATCCAAACCATAATATCTCCTCCACTTCCCCCACACTCTATTAAACTTCTCCGGGCAACCTCTAGCTTTATACGTAACCCTTTCAGCTGCCATGTATATATCCATTCCCCTCCTCCATTCGTCTAGTCTCGGGGAGGTGTTGGAGCTACCCAGACCCAAGCCACATCCCTCTTAGCTACCACTAAGGTCAAAGTTAGAAAAATTAAGTGAGGTCGGGTCAAGTCCACATCTTTTGTTATCCCCAATAGTCCCAATTTAGGCTCCATTGGTAGTGCTGTTTCAAGTATTTCACCAAGTTTCCCCATTATCCTGGTCCAGTAGCTCTGGATGACTCTACATTCCCAGACAGTATGATAAAAGTTTCCCTCTTCATTTCCACATTGCAGACAATTAGGGTTGCAGACTCGTCCCATCTGATGCAAACGATATCTATCATGATAGACTCTATGTAGAATTTCAAATTGGATAAGTCGGAGTCGGGATTTTATTGCCACTTCCCTAGGATGCATCAGGGCAGTCTCCCAGTCAAGTGTGTCCATCTCCCCCAGATTTGATTCCCACGTATCTTTCAATTTCTCCAGTTTGTCCGGCATGTTGTTAAAAAAAGTTTTATAAGTCAAGGAAACTAATTTCTCCGGGACCTGTTCCTGTAGCAGACAACCCTCTAGTGGAGCGTACTCCGGCAACGGGCCTGAGAGCGCCCCTTCTGCCTGCCAGGCATGGCGTACTTGTGCATATTTCAGAAACTGAATATGGTGTAATCCAAATTCCGCCCTCAGTGCCTGAAAGGACTTCAGAACCCCCTGTTTCTGTAGGTCACCCAGAACTGAAATGCCAATGTCATCCCACCTTTTAAAGCCATTCAACTTATGGAGCTCTCGTAGCCACGTACAGTGCCATATCGGGGTTTGTCTCGACGGTTTGTTCATCCAACAAATCCGACGTGTCGCCCTGTCCCACAACTCCACCGTCACCCGCGTCGCAGAAAGTACCTCCATATATGTAGTGGAGCCATGTGCGGCGCTCCAGTTTTCCCCTCTCTAATCTATACGTGGGGTGATCTGCCGGAGCATGAAGCCAGTCATTTATCGGCCCCAGATGTTCCGCCCAATAATATGCCTCAATGTTAGATAGAGAAATCCCCCCATCATATTGGTTCCTCTGCAGAGTCTCCAGGGCTATCCTAGGTACTCATTCTGCAATGTATATAAAAACCGCGGTAAGGTAATCATCGTATACATTGCTGCCCATCCTAGTATTGTGAGGGGGAGAGCCTTCCATCTGAGCGCATCCTCCTCAAAGTTTGCGAGGATTCGTTGGATATTTTTCTTAAATGAAACTGCCCTGTCCTTCATCATATAGATCCAAAGGTATGTAAACCCCTCCGTCATCACCCGTAGCGCCTCAGGTAGGGCAGGCCCCAAGTTCTCTCCCGGGGCTGTACATGACCGACTTCTGCCAGTTTATTGTATATCCTGAGCGGGATCCATTCCGGGCCAACAGAGTGAACAGAAGCGGCACTGAGACCTCCGGCTCAGTGATATACAATAGGATGTCATCCGCGTAAAGCGAGATCTCCTCTTCATAATCATCACTTCGGTCAATTCGGAATCCCTTTAACTCCCTGTCTTGCCGAATTTCACACGCTACCACTTCTATAGTGAGGGCGAACAATAGTGGCGTCAGAGGGCACCCCTGACGGGTCCCTCGTCGTATAGGAAAGTCCCTTCATAACACCCCGTTAACCTTGACCCTTGCTCGTGGGTCAGTTTATAGAAGGTCAACCCATTTTCGAAACTTCGGGCCAAATCCAAACTTTAGCAACACGTCCAAAAAGGCCAGTGTACTGTGTTGAACGCTTTCTCAGTGTCGAGGGATAGAAATACATGGGGCTCCCCATGAGCACAGACTTCCATCAGTCAGTTATGGGTCCTCCTCAAGTTATGCCTAGTCGCTCTGTCCGGCAGGAAGCCCGTCTGGTCCAGATGTATCAGATCTGTTATCACCTTTCTCAATCTCAGCGCCCGAATCGTTGCCAGGAGTTTTACCTCTACGTTCAAGAGTGATATGGGGCGATAGGACGCGCACTCCCCTGGCGGCTTGCCCTTCTTATAAATAGGTATTATTATGGCCATACAGAGATCCGGGGGTAGCGTTCCCTCCTGCATCGCTCCCTGGAACAACGCCAGCATGTGAGTAGTGAGTAGGTCCGCCGTTTTAAAAAGAAATTCTGCTGGGAACCCAGTGGGACAAGGAGATATCCCCGGGCGGAGTTTAGCTATAGCCTTGATGGAGCAAGGATTCGCACGTAAAGCGACTTGCTCACATTCATGAACCTCGTTAACTTGTAATAGTATTAATCAATCCTGTTTGTCATTAATATTACACTATTACAGTAAACGCGGGTGTCCCAGAGATGCTTGCCTATGTGTCTATTAATCCTAACTACGCTTGCATACTACAGAATGGCCGCTTCGCAGAAATCCAGTCTGCGCATGCGTCAGTCATACCCATGTGATGTGACGCACTCGCAGTTTTGGAGGGATATTTTCGCTCATGCGCATTGTAGCTAATATGGCCGCTTGTCTTTAAACACGCTCTCTGCTTGCCCATGCTGCTTTGCATTTCGATCTATTTCTGCTTAACTCTTAACCGCTATAGTTATTATGAAGTAAGGGGTGCAGTGTAGATTCTCATGGTGTACAGTGTATTCATTTTTTCTGTGTTTCTAATTTGTTTTCGCTTACTTTTTATGTACTGCGTATCTGGGGGCCTGGGAGTGGGGAGTCGCTCCATCTTTGAAACCCATTACGACCCCGTCATGTTTATTATTATTATTATTTATTTACGGTTTTTATAGAGCGCAGAAGCAAAACCCCGCCGGCTGGCTGCTGAGGCTGGGATGCTCATGAGAACCTGAACTGTGACCCGGCAAGGGGAGCAGACCTGTACTTGAACTTGAAACATATTGATACTTTACTGTGTGCTCTATTGTTCTCTTCTACACGTATGCCTGGGAACAAGAATGTAAGGGGTAGGTACTGACATTTGAATATTAAATATGGGAACCCAGAATTTTAGGTGGTGACAATGACCTAACCACCTCTCCTGACCAATCATAAGTTGGGGACCCTGTCACTTGCAACATTTGTGGGTGGTCTAGGGACCTGAAAAGGGTATAACTAGCCTAAGTTTAGTTAGAGAAATTGTCCGACTTGTCCGAATAGCTGACCTGTCACCGACCCCACGATTCTATAGGTGATTGATACAGAGAGCTGCGGAGCCCTCTGTCCGAATTTTCCACAAACTCCAAGGGGTGGAAATAGTCCTAAGTGCTGGCGGAGCACTTTGCTGGGATGTTCGAGAACCCAATCGGGGTTACTGGCGGATTCCGTGCAGTGAGGGGATAGCGCAGGCGTTGCATCCGAAGCTGCAGGTGTTGGTCGTGCCCTTTGGTGAGCCCAGTCCTGACCCAAAGTCCTGAGGGGTATCCTGTCCTGATTTTCCGTGAGCTGTACCTGCTCACCTACTGGCATCCTAAATCCTTGAGGGTCCTTGTCCTCGTTTTCCAGAGCTGACCCGTGGCCAGGGTTAGTCCTCATTCCTGTCCTAGGTAAATATATCTTGTGGGTGTCCGTTTACTATCCCTTTTCCTTCCTGCTCTTTAAATAAAGCCTCTATGCCCATGATATTCTCTCTGTTCTCTCTAATGTCGCATATGCAAACTGTTTATTAGTATGTTCCATTTTTCCCCTTCCTGTAGGGCATATTGAAACTGTTTTTGCTTGAATAGTGTGATGAACATTACTGATGTTTAGGATCTAAGTTTAGGTTAATAGATAGACTAAGATTAGGGTTTGAATCACTTATAGGTTTTTTGGAATACACTGACTATTGTGCTTTAAACTTGCCTTCCCTAGTATAAGCCTGAAACTGAATAGCATGTTCCCTGTTACCCTTACCCAGTAGATTTTCCACTCGCACTCAATGGTGCTTGCCCTTATCCATAGCTATATTATTGTTGTAATCTTGATCATTGATGTTCTGATTTGCATCAGTCTTATTCTCTTGTCACTTTGAATTTGACTTACTATATAAAAATCCATAAACCCCCCCCAGGTGTCTGTGGTCATTGAAGAATTACAAAGTGTTATTGAATGAATAGAGTATTTTTAGGATTTTCGTGTCTCCTGTCTACAACTAGCTCCTGATTCATTGTGAGGATATGTACCTGTGGTAAGTCAGGTGCCATGGTAATAGTGTTGAAGAAGACACATACAAAGTACTGATAGTGGTGTGTAAACTCGCCCGACTCACAAATTAGTGTCATAATCACGTCATGGGCCCAAGTGCGTGAAAATCTGGTAAACTCAGAGCCGGGTGACCTGCGCGCTCTATCAGTATTTTCTGGTAGCAGGATGATGGTTAGGACTAGTTAAGATAGGTAGATAAGATAGTTTCTGTTGAACCGTGAAAAATAAAATGTGCTGCTAAATATTTTTGCTGCTAAAATAAGGATTGTTATTGCATTTAAATGTCATAGAATAAGTTTATTATATCTCATGAAATACTAAGTATATTACTAACCAATTGTGAGTGATTGTTTTCGTGTTGTGGGGATCCCCGGGGAAATAAAATAGCTGGTGGTGAGTAGAATCCACTTGGCTGTGAGGTCACTGGCTAGGAGGGAGATTAGTGCATGGTTAGGCAGAACTGGAAGCGCTAATTAGGATTTTCATAAATTTATTGATGTGTAAATGTTAGCTACAAATACCTTGATGAAACTCCCGTTGTGATATCACCTAGTAAGGGTCACAGACGGCAGGAGTAATAGGTTCTTTGGGGCTTGAATCACAGCAAAAAAGGATGTTGGTGAAAATTGACTTAGTATATATCCCGGAAAGAAGTGCATTAGTTAAAAGAGTAGCAGGTTCTCTATTGCTTGTGTGAAAAGGATAGGCAGAAGAGATCTATCCGTAGTGAATGAAAAGTAGACAAAAGTGGTTTACTTGCAGTAAAAGAAAAACCCTCTTTCTTTTTAAAACCCTCAAGCACAGTGGCGAACTTTATACGTTGTTAACTAAAATCCGCATTTGCACTTTAAGGAAAATTCAATGTTTCCGTTACCTTGTGAAGGAGGGAGTCGGTCGCAAGGCTGCACTGACGTCACTCCGTGCCGCGCTGGTATTGGTTGAGCCAGCGTGTGTATAGCGAAACCAGAATTGTAAGGGAGGGGTGAGTGCCGAAGAGTGAGACCGCGTCTCACGAAGGGGCCGCGCACCCATTGGTTGACAGATTTTGCAACCTCAGTGCTGATTGGCTGCTGTAAGTTGAAAGACGCACTAGCATTGGAAGCCCATAAGTAAACAAAATTAATCAATCCGAGCTTGAGGATAGTTTGGAGAGGTGTATGTGGTATCCCGAATTCTTACCTAATCCGCAAAACCTAGGTTTTCATAAGGAGCAGATGCTAAGAGGTAGACCTTACAATATGTACGGAGGAAAGACAAAATTGACTCTTGCCGAAAAGATCAAGAATTATTTCAAGAAAGACAAACCCATCAGAACTAGGGAGGGTGTGATCATTCCACCTCCTAATACTCCCGCATCCTTTATGATGTTTGACAAAGGGTATCATACCTGTGTGTGGTTGGAAAATTGGGTAAAGTACACTGAAGACGATGGAGTCCTAGCATTTCCCCTCGATGGTACTTTTAATGGTAGAATCCTGTTTAACTTGAGAACCCGAATGAATGAACTACACCCCGACCCAGATTGACCCAGTATGAAGCTTTAGAGGAATGGGAGATTGAGGCTCTAGAACGAGACAGACCCCGAATGGATAAGGGAGTGAGCAAATGGTATCCAAAATTACAGCGAGAAACAAAAGAGCAGAAGATAAAGCAGTGGAGACAGAATATGATGGTTGAGGGACTATTTCCGATATTTGGGGTTACCGAACAAGCAGAAGGGAAAAAGACAGAGAAAACTCGACACCTAATGACCATGGGGGATTCAGAGGATGAGTATCTGGAGGATTTGTTAATGAAAAATCGACCTCCTTATGCTGAAGCGTCGGGAACCCTAAGTTCGAAAAATCCTTTTTTCCGACATCCCAGAAGTAGAAGGGCCAGCGAGACAGATGTAACTGGTGCTGGTAGCAAACCCAGTAATAGTGATGAATTTTGCAGACCTAGTACAGCAGTCCCAAATTACCGACCTTTTGGTGAAGACAGACCAGGGTTAGCCATCCCCACTGCCCCGAGTATACACCCTCCTTTAGTGCCCCAAATAATGCATGACAACTCGTCAGAAAGGGTTTTACATGAGAGAGAAAGAGATGCCCTGATTAAGCAGCGAAATGACCTAATTCAGACTATAGCTCAGATACATCCCAGTCCTGACGCCCTGACAATCCCAGTAACTATTGGTCCTGCTATACCTCTTTATGGGGATAGGCAGGCTAGTCCAAGAACTCCAGTCATTACTCCAATCTCAGCACCCCCAAGAAAAGAGCCACTCGTAGATGATGATCAGGCGAGTGAATGTGAGTCCGTGATCTCCCTAATGGATTTGCCAATAAGGGAGCCTGGGACCAGTGAACCTCGGGCAGGGAGTCAGGCCAAGGCAAAGTAAGTCCTAATTGAAACAACATCAGGGATCCGGAGTGCCACAGTGGTGACTCCAGAAGAACTGGATAGATGGACTAAAGAAATAGACAGAGAAACTCCCCCGCCCAAACCTTTGGATATTTACAGGCTAAGGATAGAAATGGAGGAATTAATGGCTGGAAATGTGGGATTAGACAGATTGAATACCCTTAACGAAGAAGAGTTGCTGTTTATCAGCAAGAGCCTTACCCGGAATACCAGAGTGCTCCACGAAAAACTAATGGACACTGCTGCTGACATGGGAATTGATGTAAGTCGATCCAAAGTCTTGCAGAAACCCTATAGAGCAGAATTCTCAGAAAAAGATTTGGAGAACATGAATGTGTCAGGAAAGAAAACACAGATAAAGGAATTGCTGAACATACTGCAGAAATGGGGAGATCTAGACAAATGGAAAGCCAGATGGGCAAAGAAAAGGGAAGATAGTAGGGTCAAACCAAAGACTTCCGAATACGTGTTAAAAGAAGTAGGCCAAGCAGAAAAACTGTATCCCATGAGAGAAGTGCCAGGTGGGAAATATGTACATGTCCCGTGGTCCCGGCAAGACATTGTGTCATTTACCAATGACTTCCCAAGATTGAGAGAGATGCCAGTGGAGTGGTATAGGCAGGTGGAGCGATTTGTGAAAGTCCAAAAATGTCTCCTGAAGGACCTGGATGGGTTCTTTGACATTGTAGTTCCTGTAGATTTATGGACTGATTGCAAGATAGCAATTGATTGGCCCAGTGACGAATATGCAAGGGACTCCCGAACTGGAGCTCCTTCCCCAGATGTAATGAGAAAGTATGAACAAGTCATACAATACCTAAAAGGAAAGGTACCAGCAAAAGAGACTGATTGGACCCGAATAGATAGAACTACCCAGGATCATAATGAAACTGTGCATTCCTATTATGAAAGACTATTACAGGTATTCAAAACCTACAGTGGCATTGATAATATTGAAATGAAGGATATGACTCATTTCATTTATCGATTCGTGTTGGGTTTGAGACCGGAGATATCCCAGTGGATTAGAGACAATAAAATCTGTTGGCAGGGAAAGCCCATAGATGAAGTCCTCAAGTACGCTAAGTACTGTGAGGATGAGATGGAGAACAAAAAGAAGGCCCTGAAGGAGAAGGCGATGTGGGCACAAGTAAAATTGGCCGAGCAACAAGAGAAACAGTTAAATAAAATGAATAGTAATGCTCCAAATACTAACTCTGGGGGAGGAGGGAAACCCCGAGTAAAAATGAGTAAAGAAGAGGCCAAAAAGAAGTTCCCCTGTCACGGGTGCGGTCAGATAGGGCACTGGAGAGACGAGTGTCCACATTTGCAGGCTGGTAATGCCCCCATAAATGGTTTAAATCCACAGGTGCAGAAAGAGGGGCCACGAAAGAATCAGCAACAGGTAAATCAGCATCCTTTGCCTCGAGCTCCTAGACCTAATTATAAGAATCAGACTAAACAGAATGAGGGAGTTGAGGTATGGGAAGGGGGGAATGAGAGAAATGCAGCAACTTCACAATTCCTGTTAAATGATACATTCCTCTGCGATGAACCATACTGACAGGGCCTGAGGGGGAAGGAAGAGGAGTGCGTGCTTGGCGCCTCCTTACCGGTAGACCAGACTGGGCCATACATTGAAGGAAAGGTTGAAGGAAATGATGTCACCTTTCTGTTGGACACTGGTGCTACCCGTTCGACTGTGAGAACAGCGGACGTTCCAAACGGGAGAAGCAATCCAAGTAGTGGGCGTATCAAATCAGATAATTAGCACTCCTGTAACTGAACCAATGGAGATTTCTATAGGGAATTTCAAAGAAATGCACAGATTTGTTGTCTGTGACTCCAGTCCAGTGAACCTACTGGGACGAGATTTGTTGTGCAAAATGAACTGTACCATCTTTTGCACACCAAAAGGCATCGAAATTCAGACCCCAGACGAAGACGGCCTGTACAAACTAATGTTGTTAAGGCCCGATGCAGCAATCAAAACTCTGACAATTCACGACTTACCTGAAGAACTCCAACAAAAGGTGATACCAGAAGTATGGGATTTCACTGGGAGAGATGTAGGATTAATGGCAAATGTGGACCCAGTTAAAATAGCCATTAAACCCAATGCTACCTACCCGAAAACTAGACAGTATAAAATGAGTGCAGAAGTAAAAGCTGGAGTCGCATTGGAAGTAAACCGGTTGCTAGATGCAAACATTATACAGGAAGTAATGAGCAGTCCTTGTAATTCACCCATAATTGGAATTAAAAAGCCTAGCGGAAAGTACAGGGTCGTGCAGGACCTGCGAAAGGTAAACCAGATTGTTGTACCCTGCTGTCCCATAGTGCCAAACCCTGCAGTGATCCTGTACCAGATCCCATGGAATGCGGAATGGTTCACTGTCATTGATTTATGCCATGCGTTCTTTTCCATCCCATTGCATCCAGACAGCAAATTTCTTTTCTCGTTTGAGTTTGACAGTCATGTCTACATCTGGAATCGTGTCCCCCAGGGGTACACAGAAAGCCCTTCGATTTTTAATCAGATTCTAAAAAGATGCCTTGAATCCTTAGTCCTGCCAAAAGAGTCTGTTTTGTTTCAGTACATAGACGACCTTCTAGTGGCATCTAAAAGTCAAAGCGACTGTGTTACTGATACCATTGCCTTATTAAATCATTTAGGCAAGGGAGGACATAAAGTATCACCTGACAAGTTACAGTACTGTAAAAATTCGGTGAAATATGTGGGGCACCAGATAGAAAAGGGTGTTAGAAAGGTTACTTCAGAAAGAATTAGAATAATTCGAGATATGGAATTACCCAGAACCCAGAAGGAAGTCAGAATGTTCCTAGGGGTTGTGAGATACTGCAGACAGTGGATTGTGGGATTTGCTGTTTTAGCCAAACCTTTGATAAAAATGACCAAGAAAGGAGTAGATGATCCAGTTAGCTGGGATGACGAAAGCATGACAGCCTGGATAAAATTACGAAATTGTCTGTGTTCAGCTCCTGCATTAGGAATGCCTGATTATTCCAAGAACTTTGAATTGTTCTGTGATTTTTTTTTTTTAAGTAATTTTTATTGTAGACACACAATACGCAGGCCAATAGTTATACATATACAATTTCAATCAGAGTGCTGCAATCTGGTATAACACCCTCCAATTTACACAGCCTGCTGGCCCACATCCCGAGGGCCGAGCGGCGACAAATTCTCAGCTCCCACATGCCCGGTCAAGCTACCACAGGATGATCGTTTCACAGTAAGGTGTGTGTGCCTACTTTTAGGTCCTCATCTATATAACCAACAAAACTCCCCTCCAACTCCCCCCCATCCCCGAGAGTTCAACCTCCCCTTCACCCTTCCCCCCCTCTCCATCATCCGCACTGGGGCCTCTCGATGTGCACAGCTAAACTTGGACGTCAGACAATTCCATCTATCAGTTCTCTCCTCTCCTGGTCATTGTGAAGTGCCACCCCCGGTAGTGCCAAGGTCCTCCCCTTCATCCACTATCCCACTATCCCTGAGGCCCTGCACCATCATCTCCCAGGCTGTCGCCTGTTCTAGCGCTCTCTCATTAGTGGTTCTACGCGCCATCTGATACCTATATGTACTATCGCAAGCCGCCCATTTCAAAAATTCGTTGTACCACCTCTTATACGTCGGGCCCGTCCTCGCCTTCCAGTTTATAGTAATCTCACGCTTGGCTATCATCAAACCCATAGCTATGAATTTACTTGAGAGCTTGTTTTTGGGGGTATGAGGGAACCAATGCAGGAGGCACGCCGCTGGGTCAAAGTCAACAGTCCGGTCCGTCACCTCGTTCAACGTCTCTCCCACGGCCTGCCAGTAGTCCAACAGGGCCGGTCATGACCAGAGCATATGCACTAGCTCCGCTCCCTCCGCCACGCAGCGAGGGCACCTCGCGTCAGTCGCGCCAAAGCATCTCAGGATCCTCCCAGGGGTCATGTACGCCCTGTGCAGTATGTAAAAATGGATAATTTGAAATCTGGCGTTCCTTGTGCTGTTACGCGCCCGCCGCACCAACTGTGCCCACGTCGTGTCCGGTATGGGCCTGCTCAGGTCAGTCTCCCACTTGAGTTTCAGCCTTTCCAGGGGCGGCAAATGCTCACGGAGCATTCTGTTATACAAGCAAGTCACCGCCTTCACCGTTCCCGCCGCCATCATGGTGTACTGACAGACCATAGCCGTCTCTGGCTCTGCCAGTCCCAGTCCCCAGTGTTTCTGCATCGCTCTTATTATGGCTGCGTGGAGGAGGTAGCCCCACGCGGTAGGTCGAAACGTTCCTGGAGGGCTAGAAACGGGAGGAGCTCCCCGTTTTCAAAAAGATCCCCCAGGGCCTGTACTCCCGCTTCCTCCCATTGCTGCAGGCGGGACCAATCGCCTCCGTGGGTCAGCGCGGTTAGCATGCCCAACGGCATCTCCGGGGCGTAAGGGTGCTTAATCCCCGCTCGCTTCTGTGCACGGTTCCAGCATCGCCGAAAGGTGTCCTGCTCAAGGGACAAGTCCCGGGCGGCAAGTTTCTGTCCCAGTGCAATGTAGGCCAGCACATGCCGCGGCGTGCCTCGCAGTCGTCCCTCCTCCGGGCCCCGGTAAACGCGGGCCACCTCTTGCATGAACACCTGCAGCTGGGCAGCAAGGTAGTAGAGCTCGTAATCTGGGAACGCCAAACCCCCTTCATCTTTCGAGCGGGTGAGGGTCGCCAGCGCCACTCTGCACCTGCCCGCCCCCCACAGGAAAGTAGTGAGCTGGGACCGAAGCCGGCGGAAAAAGGAGCTGGGGATCCAGATCGGAAGCGTCCGGAAGTAGTATAGTAGCCGCGGCAGTGCCACTGATGGAGCAAGGATTTGCACGTGAAGCGCCTTGCCCCGTGCAAGAACCTCGCCAAATGTATAACATTACTAAAATTCATTATTGTCGTTTATTACACGTTCTTCCAAACACGCGGGTGTCCCCGGATGCTTGCCTGTATGTCTTTTCCATATTAACGAAGCTTGCGCTAAGGAAAATGGCTGCTTCGCTGAAATTCAGTCTGCGCATGCGTCGGTCATACCCATGTGATGTGACGCACTCGCATTCTGGAGGGAGTCCTGTGCACATGCGCATTGTTGCTAATATGGCCGCTTGACTCTCACCACGCTCTCTGCTATTGCTGCTGCTTCAGCCTATCTGTCTTTTCGCACTAAAACAGTAACGCTATAGTCATTATAAAGTAAGGGTGGGATAAGATTTTGCATGGTATACAGTGTGATCATTCTGGATGTGATATTAATTTGTTTTCGCTTACTTTTCATGTACCGCGTCTTTGTGGGCTGGGGCATACATGAGCAACGCCATGCTGAAGTTCCTCTGAACCCCGTCACGTGATTGGGGAAATTCCTAACTGCGCAGAAGCTGAAACCAGCCAGCTGGCTCCTGAAGCAAAGTGCGCCTGGGAACCCAGCACACAATATGGACAATCACCTTGAATTTTACAAACTTTGTTGCCACCATCTTATGCGCTCATATTTTCTGTTGTACTCTATGGATGGGAACGTGAACCCGGGGGGCGGGTATGCAAACCTGAATATTAATGCTGGGAAAGCTGAATTTAGGAGGTGGTAATGACCGCACCACCTCTCCTGACCAATCATAATATGGGAAACTGTCACTTGCAACAATAGTGGGTGGTCTGAGGGACCCCAAAATGGTATAATTACCCTAGTTTAGCTTAGGAAAATTGTCCGACTTGTCCGAGTAGCAGACCTGTCACTGACCCTACGATCTCAATAGGTGTCCAATCTGAAAGTGCTGCGGAGCACTTTGTCCATATTTTCCACAAACTCCTAAGGGGTGGAAATTCCTAAGTGCTGGCGAAGCACTTTGCTGGGAGATTCGAAAATCCAATCGGGGTTTCTGGCGGATTACTTGCAGAAAGGGGTAACGCAGGCGTTGCTGTCCGAAGCTGTGGGTGTTGGTCGTTTCCCTGGGAGGCCCAGTCCTTTGACCCGAACCTGAGGGGTATCCTGTCCTGATCTGTCCGTGGGTTGTACCTGTTCGCATTCTTGTGTTCCTTTTCTGAGGGTCCTTGTCCCCGTCTTCCCAACTGACCCGTGGCCAGGGTTGGTCTCAAATCTGAATTAGGTAAATATTGTATGTGGGTTTGCGTATTCTCTGTATCTTGTTTTTTCTTTCTCTCTCTCTCTCTCGTTTTTCCGTATAATCTATAAAAGCATTCAACCTGTGATATCGCTCTATTGCCATTGAAACATCCAGTATATGCGTTTGATTTAGTTTTGTTCCTTCTCTCTCCCCCCCTTCCTTTAGGAGCTCATTGATTCTATCATAAATAAATAGTGTGTTCCCGTTTTTCCCTTTCCTTTAGTTATTTGCAGTGAACTTAGAAAGAATAGTTTAAGGATTAAGTACATGTTTAGGTTCCAACCTTATACCTCGTGCCTTAGTTTAACGTTGCAGTGATTAGTTTCTGTTCCAAATCCTACCACTAGTTTTCCCATATATCTTAATGGTCGTGATTTTCTTTGTGCAAAGTTACCTTTTGATGTTGATATTAATGTTTGACATAGTGTTCTGCATATCACTTATTGTCTTGGCAACTTCCTTTTGAATTTTATATAAAGTATCAAAACTTCATCAGGTGTCTGTGGTCATTTTACAGAAAGTGGATAAAATATATGGACGTAAAGAAATGTTTTAAGGTCCTGTCTACTATTTTCCCTTTTAGCTCTAGGTCCATCGAAAGTTTGTGCCTGTGGTAAGTCAGGTGCATGGTAAGCAGAGGAAATCCTGAAACCATTAATTACTCATAGGAGCGTGTCAGGATCTCACCCGGTTCACGAGAATCACTGATTGAAATTAAATGCACGCCGGGGCCCAGTGCGTGTAAGAAATTGGTGACCCGGGTGAACTGCGCGCTCTATCAGTAATTTTCTGGCAGCCAGAGGATGGTTTGGACTAGTTAGATTAGGTAGACAGGGAACAAACCGTGAAAAATAATGTGCTGCTGACTTTTACTATATTGTTTGAAATTTTTTTTTGAAATGTTTTGAATTTTTATATGTAAATGTATATGATTTTTACATTGCTGCTATAAATGTTGAATTAACCCAGAATTGTTTGTGAATGTTCAGTGTAGTCCGAATCCCCGGGGAAGTATTATAGCTAACGGTGAGCAGAATCCGGTTAGCTGTTGAAGTCACTAGGGTCTGAAACATTAGTGCAGGGTTAAATGAATAACTGGAAGCACTAATTAGGATCTTTGTTATATCTGAATAATTGATAGCTACGAGTCCGGTATAAAACTTTCATTGCGATATCACCTAGTAAGGGTCGCATACGGAAGGAGTAGTAGGGTCTCCGAGGCTTGTCTGGTAAGTAAAATAGTTCACTGGTGAAATCCCGGCTCAGTACATATCCCTGACGACAGTGGATGAGTCGGAAGAATAACGGGTTCTATATTACTCGAGTGTGAGGATAGGCAAAGAAGTCTACCCGGAGTGAATGAGAAGTAGACAGAAGTGGTTTACTTGCAGTGAGAGGAAGTCTTTCTATCTTTTTAGAACACTCAGACATAGTGGCAGACGTTGTGTGTTGGTAACTAAGTTTTTCAATCGCACTTTAGGAAAAGTTAAAAGTTTCCGTTACCTTGTAAAGGAGGGAGTCAGTCGGAGAGCTGCTCTGACGTCACTCCGTGCCGCGCTGGTATTGGTCAAGACAGCGGGCGTGTAGTGAAGCTGAATTTGTGAAGGAGGGGTGAGTGCCGCAGAGTGAGACTCTGTCTCGCGAAAAGGCCGCGCACCCATTGGCTAAGAGTTTTGTATTCTCTGACCTGATTGGGTAGTGAAAAATAGAAGTCGCACTAGCATTGGAAGCACAAAGGTAAACAAAATTAATCAAGCCGAGTACGAAGAGAGTCCCGAAGATTATATGTGGTATCCAGATTTTATACCAAATCCAAAGTACCTAGGATTTTATAAGGATCAGCTTATGCGAGGTAGACCACACATGATGTACGGAATAAAGAGGAAATTGTCTTTTTCTGAGAAAATAAAGAATTTTTTTAAAACCGACAAGCCCATTAGAACGAGGGAGGGTGTGCTCATTCCCCCACCAAATACCCCTGCTTCTTTCATGATGTTTGATAAAGGGTATCACACTTGTGTCTGGTTAGAAAATTGGGCAAAATATACAGTAGATGACGGAGTTCTAGCATTCCCTGTTGAAGGTACTTTTAATGGTCGGATCCTGTTTAACCTAAGGACCCGCATGAATGAATTGCACCCTAGACCTAGGTTGACCCAGTACGAAGCTCTGGAGGAATGGGAGATTGAGGCTGCAGAGCGAGATAAACCCAGGATGGATAAGGGAGTGAGTAAATGGTATCCTAAGCTTCCAACACCAACTAAAGAGCAGAAAATGAAACAGTGGAGGCAGTCTATGATAACTGAAGGGCTGTTCCCGATGATGGGGGTGGTTGAGGAAAGGAAAGGAAAATGCAAAGAAAAGACCCATCACCTAGCTCCTATGGGGGACTTGGATGATGACCACTTGGAAGATTTACTAATGAAAAATCCACCTCCCTATGATGCAGACTCAGAGCCTATGCCCTCTCGAAATCCCTTTGCAAAGTATCCCAGATGTAGGAGGGATAGTGATACAGATGGAACCGGGACAGACAGTAAAACCAGTGAAAGGGACGGGTTTTGCAGACCCAAACCCACAGTTCCGAATTATCAGCCGTTCGGAGAAAATCCTCCGCGGCTGGTCACTCCGACCGCTCCGAATATTTATCCGTCTCTAGTACCCCAGGTATTGCATGACAAATCTACTGGAAAGGTATTGGGAGAAAAAGAGAGAGAGGTCCTGACTAAACAGCGAGATGAATTAATTCGAACCATTACCCAAATGCAGCCCCATCCTGATTCCTTGACTATTCCAGTAACCATTGGTCCAGCTATTCCTCTGTATAAAAATGACATGACCGGTCCCCAGCCTCCTGTTTTCCCCTCGATGCTGCCTACTTCTAGCATTTTGACTTCGAAAAAGGAGATATTCATAGATGAAGATCAAGAGAGTGAGTGTGAATCGGGGAGTTTGATGGATCTGCCCATAAGGGAATCAAGGGCCAGTATAATAGGGACTAGAAGTCAACCCAGACCAAAGGAGGTGGGAATTGAAAGTGCAACGGGAATCAGGAGTGCTACTTTAGTTTCCCCTGAAGAACTAGATAGATGGACAAAGGAGCTAGAAAAGGAGGCCACTCCCCAACCTAAAGCATTGGAAATATATAAATTGAGAATAGAAATAGAAGAAATGATGGCTGGAAACGTAGGAGTTGAGCGTCTAAGCTCGTATAACGAAGAAGAGTTGCTGTTTATCAGTAAATATCTGACCCGGAACGCTAGGTCGCTCCATGAAAGGATAATGGATACAGCGGAAGAAATGGGAATAGATGTTAGTCGCTCCAAAATCCTTCAGAAACCTTACAGAGTGGATTTTTCAGACAAAGATTTAGAAAGCCTGAATGTAATGGGAAAACAGATCCAAGTAAAAGAATTGTTGAAACTCCTGCAGAAATGGGGCGAAGTGGGGAAGTGGAGAACCCGGTGGGCAAAGAAAAAGGAAAGCAGCAGGGCTGGGTCAGTGACTTCGGAACTCTTATTAAAGGAAGTAACACCAGCCGAAAAATTGTGCCCCATGAGGGAGGTCCCGGGAGGAAAATATGTCCATGTCCCTTGGTCCCGACAGGATATTGTGTCATTTACAAATGACTTCCCGAAATTACGGGAGAAGCCTGTTGATTGGTATAGGCAGGTAGAGCGCTTCATAAAAGTTCAGAAATGTCTGCTGAAAGACTTGGATGGGTTTTTCGACATTGTGGTCCCTGTAGATCTGTGGACCGACTGTAAAATTGAAATTGATTGGCCCAGTGAGGAATTTCCCAGAGACGAGAAAACAGGTGCGCCTGCACCTGAAGTAATGAGGAAGTATGAGCAAGTCATACAATATCTCAAGAAAAAAGTTCCCGCAAAGGAAACAGACTGGACCCGAATAGATAGAACCACCCAAGAACGTGATGAAACTGTTCACTCCTACTATGAAAGGTTGCTGCAAGTATTTAAAACATACAGCGGTATCGACAATGTGGACCTGAAAGACATGACACATTTCAGTTACAGGTTTGTGCTAGGATTAAGGCCTGAAATTTCCCAATGGATTAGGGACAATAAAATCAGTTGGCAGGGAGAACCAATAGATGCTGTCCTGAAATATGCAAAATATTGTGAAGATGAAATCGAAAACAAAAGAAAGGCCCTCAAAGAAAAAGTTATGTGGGCACAGGTGAAATTAGCCGAACAGCAAGAAAAGCAGTTAAGTAGATTAACTTCTGATAATAATGCTCAGAATGCCACTGCTGGGGGAGGAGGGAAGCCCCGCACTAAAATGAGTAGAGAAGAAGCCATGAAGAAATTCCCGTGCCATGGGTGCGGCCAGATAGGGCATTGGAGAGACGAGTGTCCACACCTGCAGGCCGGTAATGCCCCTGTAAATGGTTTAAATCCACAGGTGCCGAAAGAGGGGACGAGAAAGAACCAGCAACAGGTAAAGCTACCCCCAGTGCCTCGCGCTCCTAGACAGAATTTTAAGAATCAGGGTCAGCAGAATGAAAGGGCGGAAGTATGGGAAGTCGAGAGTGAAAGAAACGCAGTCATTCCACAGTATTTGCTAAATGATACATTCCTTTGTGAGGATCGAGATTGACGGGGCCTGAGAGGGGAGGATGAGGAGTGTGTGCTTGGCGCCTCCTTACCGGTAGACCAGACTGGACCATACATTGAAGGAAAGGTTGAAGGAAAAGATGTCACCTTTCTGTTGGACACTGGTGCTACCAGATCTACTGTGAGAACAGTGGATGTTCCTAACCTACCCCTCTCGGGAGAAGCAATCCAAGTAGTGGGAGTCTCAAATCAAATAATAAGTACTCCAGTAACTGAACCCATGGAAATTTCTATAGGGAATTTCAAGGAAATGCACAGATTTGTGGTCTGTGACTCCAGTCCGGTAAACCTGCTAGGACGTGATTTGTTGTGCAAGATGCGTTGTACCATCTACTGCACACCAAATGGTGTCGAAATTCAGACCCCCGATGAAGATGGCCTATACAAACTGATGTTAGTTAGACAAGATGCTGATATAAAGACTTTGACAATTGAAGATTTACCTGAAGAGCTCCAATTAAGAGTAGTACCAGAAGTGTGGGATTTCACAGGAAAAGATGTAGGCCTGATGGCAAATGTGGACCCAGTTAAAATAGCAATAAAAACGAATGCTATATACCCCAAAACCAGACAGTATAAGATGAGTGCAGAAGTGAAAGCAGGAGTGGCGACTGAAATTACCCGGCTGCTCGAAGCCGAAATCATAGAAGAAGTGATGAGCAGCCCCTGTAACTCGCCTATCATTGGGATCAAAAAGCCTAGTGGGAAGTACAGGGTAGTGCAAGATCTGCGCAAGGTAAACCAAATTGTCGTACCTTGCTGTCCTATTGTACCCAACCCTGCAGTCATTCTCTACCAGATTCCCTGGAATGCAGAATGGTTCACTGTCATTGATCTGTGCCACGCATTCTTTTCCATCCCATTGCATCCAGAAAGCAAATTCCTTTTCAGTTTTGAATTCGACAGCCATATCTATGTCTGGAATCGTGTCCCTCAGGGGTACACCGAGAGTCCCTCGATTTTCAACCAGATACTGAAAAAGTGCCTTGAATCCCTAGTGCTACCAAGAGAGTCTGTTCTGGTGCAGTACATAGATGACCTGTTAGTGGCATCTAAAACCCAAACTGACTGTGTCACTGACACCATTGCCTTGCTGAATCACCTAGGAAAGGGAGGACATAAAGTGTCGCCTGACAAATTGCAGTTTTGTAAAAACTCAGTGAAGTATCTGGGGCACCAGATAGAAAAAGGAATCAGGAAAGTAACTACTGAAAGAATCAAAATAATTAGAGCAATGGAACTGCCCAAAACTCAGAAAGAAGTGAGAATGTTTCTAGGAGTTGTGGGTTACTGTAGACAATGGATTGTAGGATTTGCTGCACTGGCCAGGCCCCTGATAAACATGACCAAGAAAGGAGTAGAAGACCCCGTCAGCTGGGACAGTGAAAGCATGAATGCGTGGGTAACATTGAGAAATTGCCTATGTACCGCTCCTGCATTAGGTATGCCGGACTACTCTAAATCTTTTGAACTGTTCTGTGACACCAGAGAAAATTGTGCTCTTTCAGTTCTGACTCAGGAGCACGGATTAGTTAGACGCCCAGTGGCCTATTTTTCGGCCACCCTAGATCCGGTGGCTGCTGGATTACCGGGGTGTCTGAAGGCAGTTGCTGCTACTTGTGTCAGCCTGGAACAGAGTGAGAACATTGTCATGGGACATCACGTCACTGTATATGTTCCTCATTCTGTTGTAATCCTGCTAACTAGAACCAAGACTCAGTACCTCACACCTAGTCGGCTGACTAAGTATGAAAGAATCCTGATTGGTGCTGAAAACGTCACCATCTCCCGGTGCAATGTCCTAAACCCAGCGACACTGTTACCTGTCCCCCTGGATGTAGAATCAGAAGAAGAAGGGGACCATAATTGCGTTGATCTGACTGAGTTCAGTACAAAGCCCCGTCCAGACATTCGTGAAATAGCATTGCTTGATGGGGAGGTGACAATGTTCGTGGATGGCTCATGTTTAAGACATGAGAATGGGGGCCTGAGTGCTGCCTATGCTGTGGTTACATTGACAAAGACCATAGAGGCATCATACCTAAGCGCGGTGAAATCTGCACAAGTGGCAGAGCTCATCGCGTTAACTAGAGCCTGTAAGAGGGGGAAGAACAAAAGAATAACTGTATACACCGACAGCCAGTATTGTTACGGGGTTGTTCATGACTTCGGCCAGTTGTGGTTGCAAAGAGAATTCATGACTTCCTCCGGCACCCCTATCAGAAATGGAAAAGTGGTGCATAACTTACTGGAAGCTATCCAATTGCCCAAAGAATTGGCTGTGGTCAAGTGTGCGGCTCACAGATCAGGAAATGATGATGTGACCGCCGGTAATAGATACGCTGACCAAATGGCACAGTTTTGTGCCCGACATCACATGTCTCTCCAAATTGCATTGTGGAGTGGAAACAGCTGCCAACTTATGTTGTTTGAGAATGTGTCAACGTGGGAAGAACTAAAGGAGTTGCAACAGGCTACAGACAGGCAAGAAAAAGGCAGGTGGGCAGCAAATGAATGCGAGTTGAGAGAGGATGGTGTGGTGGTAAATTCGGCTGGGGTGCCTGTACTGCCTGATAGCTTGGTGGACCCCATGGTCAGAATGATACATGAACCAACACATATGGGAAGAGACGCTATGTGTCGGGTGTTTGAACAGGTGTTCTGTAACTCAAGGTTCAGGAACCAGGCGGAAAGGTTTTGCCAGAGGTGCCTAGTGTGTCAGCAATTTAATGCAGGAAAGAAGACTGTAGTAAAACAGAGTACCATCGGGAAGGCAATAGGTCCCTTTGTAAGAATGCAGGCAGACTTTGTAACAATGCCAAATTGCAAGGGATATAGATATATCCTAGTCATAGTTTGTCTGTTCTCCAGGTGGGTGGAGGCTTACCCAGCAAAGAAAATTGATGCCTTAACTATAGCTAAGCTATTGCTTAGGGAATTGATTCCTAGGTATGGAATCCCAGAGACTATCGAAACGGACCAAGGTGGGCATTTTGCCAACGATGTGCTAGAAGAACTCTGTAAAGCATTCAAAATGAAGAAAAGAATACATTGTGCCTACCATCCAGAGGCTTCTGGAGTAGTGGAGCAAATAAACGGCACCCTGAAGTCCAGGTTGGGAAAAATGTGTGATTCCACAAAAATGAACTGGATAGAGGCTTTACCCCTTGTGCTGATGAGTTTGAGAAGTATCCCGAACCGAAAGACTGGCCTGAGTCCCCATGAAGTGTTGATGGGAAGAGTGATGCGGCAGGCATGGGTACCCGGACACAAACTGCTAAGCATTTCTGATGATATGGTGCTAGAATACTGCAAGCAGCTGGGTGACCAAGTGCGTTCTCTCTCTCAGCAGATTGGAGAGACAGAAGACGAGTGGCCAAAGACTCCAGCACACAACTTGCGACCAGGAGATTGGGTGGCGTTAAAGAAACACACCCGGAGCAGTTGCCTGAAACCCAGGTGGGGAAAGCCACGACAAGTGATCCTCGTCACTACCACTGCTGTAAAGTGTGCTGGTGTACCGAAGTGGATCCACGCCAGCCACACGAAGCGGGTAGCTGGAGAAGACGCGACTGTAGCTGAAGGCAGCTCAGCTGAGGAGGCTTCCGAAGAGGAGAGTCCAGAACTAGCTGACATCGAACTGCCGAGCACCAGTCGAGACGTTGAATGGTATCCCGCCGACGACCCGGTTCATGATCCAATACGAACCAGGAAGTATTCCTATTTAGACAGTGAGTGGGATAGTCCAGGTGAGCTAGAAATAGACGAAGCAGATCAGGTCCACGAGAGTCACATCACACCTGATCAGGAAGTAGGCCAAGTAGGGTCAGATCAAGGCATCGAGACTCCTCCTGGAACTCCGGAGTCTGGAAAGGGACAAATAGTAATTAGAGCTGACGTTCATGCAGAAGAAAACGAAGAGATCGAAGCGCATGAACAGGAACAGATAGAAATAGATCAATGTGCTCAGACATCTGAAATAAAATCAACCAAACAGAAAAAGAAAGTGCGGTTTGAATCTGAGCAGGGTCAGGATAGGGACCAGGCAGAAGAGATAGATGAAAGACCTGGAACTAGCCAGTCAGGTAGGGAAACAGAAGTGCCACAACAAAAAGTAAAAAGAGTGCACGAAGAAGGGCAAGTTTCCTCAACTACTGGGAGGAAAGGAGGCAGAAGTGCACCTCGATACGTAAAAAGACTGAGGCTCAGACTAAAGACAGCCGCAGACAACGACAAAGACCGAAAAAGGGCTCAAAGTGAAAGAAGGACAGCCCAAGGAAAATCGCTGAGAAAGAGCGACAGAATAAAGAAACAGAGCAAACAGTATCGAAGCCCTGAGTGGACTTACTATGTGTTGGAAGAAATAGACGAACCACACCACAGTGGCAACAGTGAAGACGAGTCCATTGCTGATCGGAGCTCTGACGAAGACCCTCCTTGAGAGAGCCCAGAAGTGAACCTCTGGTACAAGGAAACAAAGAGGGGTAGCGAAAGCCACCTGTAAGCTAAAATGTCTGATCCGAGTGTCTCTGGGAGATCCAGATGTGGGTGTCTAAAAACTTGCTGTAAAGTATGCTTATGTAGCGTAGCTGTGCTAATAGTAATATGGATAGGACTAACAATCTTCTTACCATTTATGATAAGTAAGAATCCTAACCTTTCCCCTACTGAACCTGAGGCAGTAGATGTAGGGGCTGACCCGACTGCAGAAACACCACGAAGCTTAGAAAGACGCGACAAACTAGTAGGCTTGACACACACACGACCTAAATTAGAAGCATCAGATGAGGATGGACTACATTTTCACAAAATGAGAAACAGGACACATCTAAATGTCTTTGCTAACTTGTTAGTGCATTACGTAGAAGCTATGGAAATAGAAGACTGCTATGTCTGCATGAAGCTACCTACCTCAGTAGCTGAAGGTGTGACATATCATCACCTACCGTTAACCTATGGAATTTCCTGTAGTATTTTAGCTAGCTTGTTCTATAGAAGCACCTTGCAATATTATTATTCAAATGATGACGTAGTTTTTTCTGAACTTCCTGTTAGAAAACACTTGAACCGTGTACATACTACAAGTGACGTGACCCGTTATATGGGAGAATATTTTCTGACTATAGGTAATATAGATTTAAATGAAGCAAGAGAATCTAATCTGACCTGTTCTCTGCAAGAGCAGGAAAAGATGTTCATAAAGATGGCAGACAGAAGGAGAGAAAAGTTTCAAAAGAAAGCAAATGACGAGAAAGATAGAGTCCCTAGGTGGGCTGAACACATGGATAACACCTCGCAAGGCGAAGCTAATCCTGCCTTGTTGCTGGATTTTGAACGAAAAGGGAAACTTTGTATCCATAGGGAAAAGACAGAGTATTATAACAATGAATTCATCGGTTCCAGCGAGTGTGAACATAATTACAAGGTAATTGGAGGTTGGGGTTTCAAAAATGGGTCAGAACCTGTGTTTCCCGGAATATATTATATATGTGGGAACAAGGCGTATTTCAAATTGCCGGATCACTGGTATGGAAGCTGCTACTTTGGCATTGTTTTCCCGAAAATATACCATGTGAATAATGCAGCTGGAAGCGATGAAGAAACTAATGGCTTAGTGCGTAGTAAGCGCGAAAGTGTAGGTGAAGTTATAGGTGATATTTTCAGTGCACTGATACCTGGAATGGGGGTAGTTCTGAACACCCATAGAATCTGCAAATTGTCTACAGTAGTGGACCGGTTATCAACGGACACTGCTGCTGGATTCCTACTGGTCAATACCGAAATGGTTGCGATCAGATCAATGGTTTTACAAAACCGTCTTGCCCTTGACACCCTATTAGCAAAAGAGGGCGGAGTCTGTAGAATGCTGAAAGCGCAACATTGTTGCACTTACATTCCAGATAAAAGTATCGAATTAAAACAATATGTGAAGAACATAACTAATTTGGAAAAGGAACTCAAACCATTGGAGGTTGACAGTGCCTGGACGAGACTGACTGGAGGTCTCTCCTCTATAGGTAGTTGGTTTGCTAACCTAGGTAGAAACCTGTTGTGGAAAATAGTGATGCCAATAATTGTGATAGGTGTAATTATATTGATTATTTTTATCTGCTGTAAATGTCAGAAGTGCAAAAGGAAATACACAGTAAATCAGAGAGGGGTGAAAAGAAATATTGATGAACTGGAATTAGAAGAGGTGAAGAATTCCATCTATAAAAAGGCGAAAAATCACCACTCTCATAGAGAAGCTGAAAGAAAACTGAACAATAAATTTATTGAAATTGACATGAGTGATGTGGATGAATGAGAAAAAGTTGGCATCTGTTTCCATTATGTAGTGATGATAGTAAATATCATCAAAGAGGGGATTGATGGAGCAAGGATTTGCACGTGAAGCGCCTTGCCCCGTGCAAGAACCTCGCCAAATGTATAACATTACTAAAATTCATTATTGTCGTTTATTACACGTTCTTCCAAACACGCGGGTGTCCCCGGATGCTTGCCTGTATGTCTTTTCCATATTAACGAAGCTTGCGCTAAGGAAAATGGCTGCTTCGCTGAAATTCAGTCTGCGCATGCGTCGGTCATACCCATGTGATGTGACGCACTCGCATTCTGGAGGGAGTCCTGTGCACATGCGCATTGTTGCTAATATGGCCGCTTGACTCTCACCACGCTCTCTGCTATTGCTGCTGCTTCAGCCTATCTGTCTTTTCGCACTAAAACAGTAACGCTATAGTCATTATAAAGTAAGGGTGGGATAAGATTTTGCATGGTATACAGTGTGATCATTCTGGATGTGATATTAATTTGTTTTCGCTTACTTTTCATGTACCGCGTCTTTGTGGGCTGGGGCATACATGAGCAACGCCATGCTGAAGCTCCTCTGAACCCCGTCACGTGATTGGGGAAATTCCTAACTGCGCAGAAGCTGAAACCAGCCAGCTGGCTCCTGAAGCAAAGTGCGCCTGGGAACCCAGCACACAATATGGACAATCACCTTGAATTTTACAAACTTTGTTGCCACCATCTTATGCGCTCATATTTTCTGTTGTACTCTATGGATGGGAACGTGAACCCGGGGGGCGGGTATGCAAACCTGAATATTAATGCTGGGAAAGCTGAATTTAGGAGGTGGTAATGACCGCACCACCTCTCCTGACCAATCATAATATGGGAAACTGTCACTTGCAACAATAGTGGGTGGTCTGAGGGACCCCAAAATGGTATAATTACCCTAGTTTAGCTTAGGAAAATTGTCCGACTTGTCCGAGTAGCAGACCTGTCACTGACCCTACGATCTCAATAGGTGTCCAATCTGAAAGTGCTGCGGAGCACTTTGTCCATATTTTCCACAAACTCCTAAGGGGTGGAAATTCCTAAGTGCTGGCGAAGCACTTTGCTGGGAGATTCGAAAATCCAATCGGGGTTTCTGGCGGATTACTTGCAGAAAGGGGTAACGCAGGCGTTGCTGTCCGAAGCTGTGGGTGTTGGTCGTTTCCCTGGGAGGCCCAGTCCTTTGACCCGAACCTGAGGGGTATCCTGTCCTGATCTGTCCGTGGGTTGTACCTGTTCGCATTCTGGTGTTCCTTTTCTGAGGGTCCTTGTCCCCGTCTTCCCAACTGACCCGTGGCCAGGGTTGGTCTCAAATCTGAATTAGGTAAATATTGTATGTGGGTTTGCGTATTCTCTGTATCTTGTTTTTTCTTTCTCTCTCTCTCTCTCGTTTTTCCGTATAATCTATAAAAGCATTCAACCTGTGATATCGCTCTATTGCCATTGAAACATCCAGTATATGCGTTTGATTTAGTTTTGTTCCTTCTCTCTCCCCCCCTTCCTTTAGGAGCTCATTGATTCTATCATAAATAAATAGTGTGTTCCCGTTTTTCCCTTTCCTTTAGTTATTTGCAGTGAACTTAGAAAGAATAGTTTAAGGATTAAGTACATGTTTAGGTTCCAACCTTATACCTCGTGCCTTAGTTTAACGTTGCAGTGATTAGTTTCTGTTCCAAATCCTACCACTAGTTTTCCCATATATCTTAATGGTCGTGATTTTCTTTGTGCAAAGTTACCTTTTGATGTTGATATTAATGTTTGACATAGTGTTCTGCATATCACTTATTGTCTTGGCAACTTCCTTTTGAATTTTATATAAAGTATCAAAACTTCATCAGGTGTCTGTGGTCATTTTACAGAAAGTGGATAAAATATATGGACGTAAAGAAATGTTTTAAGGTCCTGTCTACTATTTTCCCTTTTAGCTCTAGGTCCATCGAAAGTTTGTGCCTGTGGTAAGTCAGGTGCATGGTAAGCAGAGGAAATCCTGAAACCATTAATTACTCATAGGAGCGTGTCAGGATCTCACCCGGTTCACGAGAATCACTGATTGAAATTAAATGCACGCCGGGGCCCAGTGCGTGTAAGAAATTGGTGACCCGGGTGAACTGCGCGCTCTATCACCACCATCTTCAAGAGAGCAATCCTGCCTGCTATGGACAGTGGGAGCGTGGCCCAGAAGGCCATGCTACCCTTCAGCCCCCTGAGACATCTCTCCACATTGCCCTCAAACAAAGCCGCCGTGGTGTGATACACGTAAACTCCAAGGTAAGGGAGACAGGTTGGTTCCCAATGGAGTAGCAGTCGGTGGTCTGGACGGGTCGTGCCCTCCCTCAGCGGAAAAAGGCACGTTTTCGTCCAATTAACCTTCAATCCCGACAGACCACCAAATCGTTCCAGCAGCTCCTCCGCGCCGTCGAGCTCTGCTGCGTCGTTGTCAAGGAACAGCAGGAGGTCATCGGCGTACAGCGAGATAAACTGTCGCCCATCTCTAGCTTGCACACCTGCAAAGTAACGTCCCCTGCGGGCCTCCGCCGCCAACGGCTCAATCGCCAAGGCGAAAAGCAAGGGGGATAGGGAGCATCCCTGCCGGGTGCCTTTCTCCACTGGGTATTTGTGGGACACCAAGGACCCAACCCGCACTCTCGCCACCGCTGCTGCATAAAGCACCTTCGTCCAACGGATATATCCTGCTCCCAACCCGAAGCCTTCCATGACCATGTATAAATAATCCCACTCCAGACTATCGAACGCTTTTTCGATGTCGACCGAGAGGGCACATGGAGTGCCGCTCCCCTCCCGCAAATCTTCCATGAGTCGGATAAGTCTCCTGATATTTAGCGTCGTGTTCCGAGTAGGGATAAAGCCGTTCTGATCCTCATGGATCAGAGTGGTCATATGCGGTAAGAGTCTCGCCGCCAATATAGAGCTCAAGATTTTATAGTCAGCAGTTAGCATAGAGAGCGGTCGATAAGATGCAGGGCTGCTGCCTTCCTTGCCAGGTTTCAGTAGCGGAATGACTATCGCTTCGCGCATCGATTGGGGAAGCCGACCCGCGGTCCCCGCTTCCTTGTACACAGCTAAAAGCCGCGGCGCCAAGGCGTCCATATACTTGCCGTAAAATTCGATGGGCAAACCGTCCATCCCCGGCGTCTTATTGCGGGCCATGGACTTGATAGCTCTCCTAATCTCCCCCAAGTCAATGTCTCTACTTAACTCTTCCGCTTGCTCGTCCTCCAAGCGCGGCAGGGTGAGACCCCTCAGGAACGTCGCTGTCGCCTCCCCCCGGTCACCCAGGGTGCTGCTATAGAGTCTCCCATAGTACCTCTGAAAGCCGTCCACTATGGCCGATTGGGTGTAGGTCGGATTTCCCCCCTCGTCTGCAAGTTGCAAAATAGGGGAGCAACGTTTCATGGGATTTGCAAGCCACGCTAGCAGGGTGCCCAATCGATCGCCCTCCACGTGAGAGCGCAGCGCGTATGCCCTATGATAGTAAGCTCGCAGTCTTTCTACCTCAACCGCCACCGCTTCCCTAGCCAAGCACACCGTCTCCTGAAGGTCCGGGCGGCCAGGCCGTTCCCTCTCCGCTACCCGCAATTTTGCGTCCGCCTTCTCCAGGTCGGTCAGCAACACTCTCCTCGTGCCTACGTACTGTGTAATACACTGTCCCCTCACTACCACTTTATAAGCATCCCATTCCACTGCCCTAGAGTCCGTGGTCCCCTCGTTGATGGCAAAGTACTGTGTCAATCCCTCCTCCAGTGCCGCCCCGAGCAGCGGGTCCTTCAGAGTCTCCAGTCGGAGCCTCCAGGTTGGCACCCTTGGCTTTTCCGTCGCCCAGTCTAAGTGAATCAGGAGCGGATTATGGTCCAAAACCGTTCTCGTTAGATATTCCGACCAGGCAACACACGGCAACACTGCCCGCGAGCACAATATCGCATCTAGCCTAACATGGAGATCATGTATCCCGGAGTAAAACGAGTAATCCCGGTCTGTCGGGTGTTGCGTCCTCCATGCATCAGTTAACCCCCAGCTCTCCTGCCAATCCTGCCGACCCTTGGCAATGCGGTGTACCGGGGAATCACTCAGAGGTGGGTGTGACCTATCCAAACTCACTTCCGCCACAGAGTTGAAGTCCCCACCCATGAGTACCGGACCCACCAGAAAGCGCGCCAGTGTCCCCGACAAACCTGCATAAAAAGCCATTTGGTCTACATTCGGGGCATACACGCTGCATAGGACAATATCTTTTCCCCGCAACCTGCCCTCCACCACCACAAATCTCCCCTCTGGATCTATCAGCTGCCGTGTCAGTTGAAAAGGTGTCCCCGCTCTTATCCATACCAGGGCCCCCCTCGCGTATGCCGAGTAAGAGGTGTGGAAAACCTGTCCCCTCCATCTCCTTTGCAGCGCCGCCCCTTCCTGCTGTGTAATGTGTGTCTCCTGTAATAGCGCAATGTGAATTCCCCTCCTCAGTAGATAGGCATGCACTTTATGTCTACGCTGCATCGTGTGTAGGCCCCTCACGTTCCAGGTTATGCACTTCAAAACATTCAAGTTAGCCATTGTCCCGTAATCCAAAGTCTCGACTCTCGCCCGTGTTCGTGCGCCTGTGGATGATAGCCCCTCCCCAACCGCAAACGTAAACCCCCAACTGTCCAACTATGGTGTTCCCCCTCCCCCCAGAACAGGCCCCAATATCGAGATACCAGACCCCATCCAAACTCCCTCAACTGAGAACCCCCCAGATGACTAGTGCACGGCCGCAGCCGCAAGTGCCTTAAGGGCGTACGGAGCGAGGCCTCGCCCAAGAGGGGGCCACATGACCCAGGTCCGCACCCATCCCCCCATTTCTGAGATCAGCGCTCAGCCAGTCGCCCAGCGCCCAAGCCTGGAGTTAACATACCCGCTAAACAGGTGAAACCCCCAAGTGCCCTACCCTTTACCCATCAGGCATGAGTCAGACGTTTAGGATTTCTTCTGCCGTTTGCGGCATCACCACCGGACCCTTGGCGTCGTGGATCCCAGATAGGTCCGACTCCGATCCCGAAGCCGATGCGTGTGTCTCTGTGTCCGTGCCACGTTTTGACTGGGCGTCCTCCGTTCTCGCCATCGTGACCACCGCTTGCAGTGCCGCCTTGCGTTCAGCCTCCGTTTGCGAGGCAGTCGGTTTCCCAACCCCGCGCCGCCGTTTGCGCAGTCTTTGCGATTTGCCCAGGCCGTCTGGTGCTCACTCCCGCTCCTTTTCCCACTCCTCTCGGACCTTGGCACCATCCGTGCCCGCTTTGTAGGTTTCCCACCAGTTCCAAGCGTCCGCGGCAAAGTTGAAGAACATCGTTTTGTCGTCCACCAAAATTCGAAGTCTGGCAGGGAATAACAAGGAGTACGGGATGCCCTCTGTGCGCAGCTCCTTCTTGATCATCAGAAAGGAAGCTCGCTGCCTTTGCGTCTCAAATGTGAAATCTGGAACCAGCGTGACTTTACTATTCGCAATTTGGAACGGGCCAGCGTCCCGGGCTCTTTGCAGCAGTAGATCCCTGTCCCTGTAGTGTAGCAGCTTGGCCACGATGGGTCTCGGCGGCAGGCCAGGTTTAGGCGGCCCGGATGGAACCCGGTGCGCTCTCTCCAGGGTGAAGAAGGGTGACAGGCCCTCAGGTGCTACCACAGTTTTAAGCCAAGTGTCACAGTAGGCCACCAAGTCAGTCCCCCCTTCGCTCTCCAGAACACCTACGATCCGCACATTACTGGGACGGCTCCTGTTTTCCGCGTCCTCTGCACGCCTTTCCAAGACCTGAATCCGGTCTAGAGCCTCCGTAAGTTTGCCCTCTAGAGTTTTGTGGGCAGGGGCCAGGTCCTTCAGGGCAGCCTCAGTCTCTTTCACCCTGTCTTTCAGCTTGTCGTGGTCGGCACGAAGCAGGCCAAGCCCCGACGCCACCTGCGCTATATCATTGTGCAGCGCTTCTCTCGTCGCCGTTATGGCCTCCAGGATACGATCTTGCAGCCGCTTCAGGTCAGTGGGCTCCCCTGTGTCGCCCTCCACTGGTTCTGAGGTCGCCGCTTCTTCCTGCTTGCCTCTCGGCTTCCCCATGGTGGTCGGCGTGAATCCCCGAGTTAGTATCTAGGGCCCAGCCACCGCGCAGCCTCTCCGATGTTGCCCACGCTCCCGAGATGGAAGGCCAATCCTCGCCGTCAGGGCGTCCAACCGCTGCAGCCAGCCGCGTTGCCCAGGGTTAGGGAATGCAGGGATCCGTGCCTGCCTCCCTGGGTTGATGATGGTGGGGCCCCGATTCCCTTCCCCCGCCGGTTCTTAGGGTCACCTCCCCGCGGCCGCCGCCAGCCAGTCCAGCAATGCGTCCGCGGCTTCCCACTGCGATCCGAGGGTAAGACCTGCCCTCAGCTGGTTCACCCGGTCTTCTCCTGGTGTGTGTGCTCTCACCGGCAATGTTCCAGGTCACTCCAGGGCGTCTACCGCCCCCCTCGTCCCTCCACCCCCTCTGCGAAATGTCCCGCTTTCTCGCTCTCCGCTTGGCTCCGGGGGGGGGGGAGCGCAGGGTACCTCTAGCTCGCCGGGTTCCAGCCGCGCCGGTTCTGTCCGCATGGTGTCCTCAGTGCTTGGAGCCCTCCCGGAGCACCCCGCCTTCTGCCCAGCCCTCCTGGGCCGGCCGCTCTCGGCAGATCCGCTGCTCCTCGGAGCCTCTAGGCAGGGCCACCGCAGGGCGTCGGGGCCCCCGGGGGGGGGGGGGGGGCCTCCTTCTCCAAACCCCCAATCAGCAACAGGTTGCAGCCTCACCTCCAGGCGTTGTCCCATGGCTCGACCAGCCGGGCGCTATCAGGACCCCCTCGCAGCCGCCATTTTGAGGCGTCCCTCCGGCTCGGCTTTGGCGACCCCGAGTCGCGGCGGAGAGCGGTCCGTTCAGCTGCTCCCTGCTCGATCCGCTTGCGCACCGCCGGCTTCAGTGCCCAAAACACTTCGTATCAGGCACAGCGCTGGGCTCCTCGCAGCCTTATGCAGGATTAACGGGGGGAATGGGCGCGGAGCTCCGGGCTCACGCCGCCATCACCCTCGGCGTGCAAGCCACGCCCCCTTGAATTGTTCTGTGATACACAAGACAATTGTGCACTTTCAGTCCTAACACAGGAACATGGTCTGACTAGACGCCCAGTGGCCTACTTTTCAGCCACTCTGGACCCAGTGGCTGCTGGGTTACCCGGGTGTCTGAAAGCAGTGGCTGCTACTTGCACGAGTCTGGAACAAAGTGAAAACATTGTCATGGGACATCCTGTAACGGTTTATGTTCCACATTCAGTTGTGATTCTGTTGACCTGAACCAAGACCCAATATCTCACACCTAGTCGGCTGACTAAGTATGAGAGAATTCTTATTGGTGCAGAGAATGTGATAATTTCCCGATGCAATATTTTGAACCCTGCAACTTTGTTGCCCCTCACCCAAAATGCAGAAGTAGAGGGCGAAATTGAGCATAACTGCTTTGACTTAACTGAGTTTAGCACCAAACCACGACCTGATATAGAAGAAATGGCCCTTCCCATAGAGGATCTTGTGATTTTTGTGGATGGCTCCTGTCTGAGACATGAGGATGGCGGGTTGAGTGCTGCCTATGCTGTAGTCACACTGGAAACGACCCTAGAGGCATCCTACTTAAGCGAAATAAAATCTGCCCAAGTAGCCGAATTAATTGCATTGGCCAGAGCTTGCAAGCAAGGGAAAAATAAGAGAGTAACCATATACACTGACAGTCAATATGGTTACGGGGTTGTTCATGACTTCGGCCAGCTATGGTTGCAAAGAGAATTCATGACTTCCTCAGGTACCCCTATCAGAAATGGAAAAGTGGTACAAAACCTACTGGAAGCAATCCAGTTACCCAAAGAATTGGCGGTAGTCAAATGTGCTGCTCACAAATCTGGTAACGACGATGTTACAGCCGGAAATAGATATGCTGACCAAATTGCCCAATATTGCACCCGATACAAAATGTCCCTAAAAATCAAATTATGGGGAGGCGGAAACAGCTGCCAACTTATGGTGTTTGAGAATGTATCTTCTTGGAGGGAACTGAAAGAGTTGCAGCAAGCAGCAAAGGATGAGGAAAAGCAAAGATGGGAGACTGAGGAATGTCAGCCAAGGGACAGGGATGGTGTTATGGTTGATAAGACGGGTGTGCCTGTGTTACCAGATAGCATGGCTACCCCAATGGCCCGGATGATACATGGAGATACCCATATTGGGAGGGATGCAATGTGCCGTATGTTCCACCAAGTGTTCTATAACTCAAAATTCAGGAACATCGCGGAGAGGTGCTTAGTGTGCCAGCAGTTCAACGCAGGGAAAAGGACTGTAGTAGAGCAAAGTACAATTGGAAGGGCAGAAGGTCCCTTTGTCAGACTACAGGCAGACTTTATTCAGTTACCCATGTGTATAGGATATAGATATGTCCTGGTAATAGTTTGCCTATTCTCTAGGTGGGTGGAAGCCTACCCAGCAAAGAAAAATGATGCCCTTACTGTAGCCAAGTTGTTACTCAGGGAGCTAATACCTAGGTATGGATTTCCAGAGACAATTGAAACAGACAGAGGTGGGCACTTTGCCAACGAGGTTTTAAAAGAGCTCTATACAGCATTCAAAATTGAGCCTAAGCTACACTGTGCATATCATCCAGAGGCTTCTGGAGTAGTCGAACAAGTGAATGGCACTATAAAATCAAGATTGGCCAAGATGTGTAATTCTACAAAATTGAACTGGATAGAAGCTTTACCCCTTGTCTTGATGGGATTGAGAAGCATTCCAAACCGAAAGACAGGCCTGAGCCCCCATGAAGTACTAATGGGAAGAGTGATGCGACAGGCATGGGTACCTGGACACAAACTGCTGAGTATTTTTGATGATTTGGTGCTAGAATACTGCAGGCAGCTGGGTGACCAAGTGCGTTCTATCTCTCACCAGATTGGGGAGGCTTCTGTCGAATGGCCAACCACTCCAGCCCATAAACTGAAACCTGGGGATTGGGTTGTGTTGAAGAAGCATACCCGGAAGAGTTGCCTTGGACCAAAGTGGGGAAAACCGAGGCAAGTGATCCTTGTCACTACCACTGCTGTAAAGTGCGCTGGCGTGCCGAAGTGGATTCATGCCAGCCATACCAAGAAGGTAACCGAAGAAGAGGCGGCTGAGGCTGAAGGTGGTACAGCTGAGGAGACTCCAGACGAGGGTCCGGATCTAGCTGATGTAATACTACCGAGCACCAGTCAAGACGAATGGTTCCCAGCAGACAACCTGAATCTTGATCCAATAAGAACCAGAAAATATTCCTACCAAGATAGAGAGTGGGATAGTGAGGATGAGACAGGACTAGATGAAGAAGGTCAGGTTATCGAGATTCACGTCAGACCAGATCAGGGAATAGGTCAAGTAGGGACAGACCAAGTCATTGACACACCTCCAAAGACTCCAGAAACTGAAAAGGGACAGATAGTAATTAAAGCTGAAGTTCATGCGGAAGAAAATCAAGGGTTCGAAGTGCATGAACAGGAACAGATAGACATAGACGAACGTGTTCAGGAGACCGAGCCAGAAACAGTTGAAACCCAAAGACAAATCCAATACATACCTGAACAAGGCCAGCTTAGAAACCAGGCAGAAGAAACTGAAGAAAGACCTGGAACTAGTCAGACAGGCAGGGAAAATGACACTGCCAAAACAATAGTGCCACAACAGAACGAAAATAAAAGAGCTTGTGAAGAAGGCCAAATTACATCGACAGCTAAAAGGCTCAAGAAAAAAAGTGAACCCAGATACATAAAGAGACTGAAATTAAGATTGAAAACAGTAGAAGAGAAGATAGAAGATCGGAAAAGAGCTGCCAGTGAAAGACAAAGTGCAGGAACTCAGCAAAACAGACGCAGTACCAGAGTAAAAAGACAAAACAAAAACTATCGGAGTCTTGAATGGACTTACTTGGTGTTGGAAGAAATTGATGATCCCGAAATAAGTGATAAAAGCGACCAAGATTCGGTTGAGGATCTGAGTCCTGAGGAAGAAGACCCAACTTGAAAGTAAAACTGCGTAAGCCTCTTGTGCTGAGAAACAAAGAGGGGTTGGAAAGCCACCTGTAAGCTAAAATGTCTGATTCAAATGTGAATGGAAGACCTAGAGGGAATTGTTGTAAAACTTGCTGTAAAATATGCTTATGCAGCGTAGCAATAGTTATAGTAGTATGGATAGGACTAACAGTCTTTATACCTTTTATGATAAGTAAAGATACTAACTTGTACCCTACTAAATCGATGACTCCAGACACAGAAATTGTACATACCGAAGAAACACCACGAAGTGTAGAAAGACGTGACAATTCAGTCAGCCTGAAACAGACCCGACCTGACTTAGAAGCACCAGATGAGGAAGGACTGCATTTTCACAAAATGAGAAACAGATCACATTTAAATGTCTTTGCAAATCTTTTAGTGCATTACGTAGAAGCTATGGAAATAGAAGATTGTTATGTTTGCATGAAGCTACCTACTTCAGTAGCTGAAGGTGTGACCTATCACCATTTACCCCTGACCTATGGAATTTCCTGTAGTATATTAGCAAGCTTGTTTTATAGAAGCACTTTACAATACTACTATTCAAACACTGACGTGATTTTTTCTGAACTTCCTATTCGGGGAAACCTGAATATTGTACATGTTAGAAGCGAAGTGACTCGTTACATGGGAGAATACTTTATGACTATAGGTGACATAGATTTAAATGAAGCTCGCAGAGATAATTTGACTTGTTCATTACATGAACAAGAGAAAATGTTTTTGAAAATGGCAGAAAAGAGAAGGGAGAGTTTCCAAAGAAAGGCCAATGATAAGAGACAGAAAACTCCTAAATGGGCTTTTAACATGGAAAGCACCTCAAATGGCGAAGCAAATCCTGCGCTGTTGCTGGATTTTGAACGGAAAGGGAAACTCTGTCTTCATAGAGAAAAGACTAGTTATTATAACAATGTATTCATCGGTTCCAGTGAATGCGAACATAATTACAAGGTAATTGGAGGTTGGGGTTTCAAAAATGGGTCAGAACCTGTGTTTCCCGGAATTTATTATATATGTGGAAACAAGGCTTATTTCAAATTACCGGATCACTGGTATGGAAGCTGCTATTTTGGCATTGTCTTCCCCGAAAATATACCATGTGAACAATGCAGCTGGAAGCAATGAAAATGCTAATGGTTTAGTACGTAGTAGACGTGAAAGTGTAGGAGAAATTATAGGTGATATATTTAGTGCACTGATACCTGGAGTGGGAGTGGTTCTGAATACTCACCGTATTTGCAAATTATCTACAGTAGTGGATCGGTTGTCAACTGACACTGCTGCTGCATTTCTGCTGGTCAATACTGAAATGGTTGCGATCAGATCAATGGTTTTACAGAATCGCCTTGCTCTTGATACCTTATTGGCAAAAGAGGGCGGAGCCTGCAGGATGTTGAAGGCGCAACATTGTTGCACTTACATTCCTGATAAGAGTGTAGAAATTAAGAAATATGTACGAAATATAACTAATTTGGAAAAAGAACTCAAACCACTGGAGGTTGATAGTGCCTGGAAGAGACTGACTGATGGTCTCTCCTCTGTAGGTAGTTGGTTTTCTAACATAGGTCGCAGTCTTGTGGGGAAAATACTGATGCCAATAGCTGGAATAAGTCTGATTGTGTTCATTATAATAATTTGCTGCAAATGCCAAAGATGCAGAAAGAAGTATACTGTAAATAGGAGGGGAGTGAAACGAAATGTGGATGAGTTGGAGTTAGAGGAATTAAGAAATCAGATTTATAAGAAGGCCAAGAGTTTCCATCCTAATAAGGATGCTGAAAAGAGGCTCAGCAACAAATTTGTTGAAATCGAAATGAGTGATATGTGAGAAAAACGAAGTTGGCATCTGTTTCCATTAATAGTGATGATACTAACTATCATCAAAGAGGGGATTGATGGAGCAAGGATTCGCACGTAAAGCGACTTGCTCACATTCATGAACCTCGTTAACTTGTAATAGTATTAATCAATCCTGTTTGTCATTAATATTACACTTTTACAGTACACGCGGGTGTCCCAGATACGCTTGCCTGTGTGTCTATTAATCCTAACAACGCTTGCATACTACAGAATGGCCGCTTCGCAGAAATCCAGTCTGCGCATGCGTCGGTCATACCCATGTGATGTGACGCACTCGCAGTTTTGGAGGGATATTTTCGCTCATGCGCATTGTAGCTAATATGGCCGCTTGTCTTTAAACACGCTCTCTGCTTGCCCATGCTGCTTTGCATTTCGATCTATTTCTGCTTAACTCTTAACCGCTATAGTTATTATGAAGTAAGGGGTGCAGTGTAGATTATCATGGTGTACAGTGTATTCATTTTTTCTGTGTTTCTAATTTGTTTTCGCTTACTTTTCATGTACCGCGTATCTGGGGGCCTGGGAGTGGGGAGTCGCTCCATCTTTGAAACCCATTACGACCCCGTCATGTGATGAGGGAGAAGTCAAACTGCGCAGAAGCAAAACCCCGCCAGCTGGCTGCTGAGGCTGGGATGCTCATGAGAACCTGAACTGTGACCCGGCAAGGGGAGCCGAGCTGTACCTGAACTTGAAACATATTGATACTTTACTGTGTGCTCTATTGTTCTCTTCTACACGTATGCCTGGGAACAGGAATGTAAGGGGTGGGTACTGACATTTGAATATTAAATATAGGAAACCAGAATTTTAGGTGGTGACAATGACCTAACCACCTCTCCTGACCAATCATAAGTTGGGGACCCTGTCACTTGCAACATTTGTGTTTGGTCTAGGGACCCAAAAAGGGTATAACTAGCCTAAGTTTAGTTAGAGAAATTGTCCGACTTGTCCGAATAGCTGACCTGTCACCGCCCCCACGATTCTATAGATGATTGATACAGAGAGCTGCGGAGCCCTCGGTCCGAATTTTCCACAAACTCCAAGGGGTGGAAATAGTCCTAAGTGCTGGCGGAGCACTTTGCTGGGAGGTTCGAGAACCCAATCGGGGTTACTGGCGGATTCCGTGCAGTGAGGGGGCAGCGCAGGCGTTGCATCCGAAGCTGCAGGTGTTGGTCGTGCCCTTTGGTGAGCCCAGTCCTGACCCAAAGTCCTGAGGGGTATCCTGTCCTGATTTTCCGTGAGCTGTACCTGCTCACCTACTGGCATCCTAAATCCTTGACAGTCCTTGTCCTCGTTTTCCAGAGCTGACCCGTGACCAGGGTTAGTCCTCATTCCTGTGCTAGGTAAATATATCTTGTGGGTGTCCATTTACTATCCCTTTTCCTTCCTGCTCTTTAAATAAAGCCTCTATGCCCATGATATTCTCTCTGTTCTCTCTAATGTCGCATATGCAAACTGTTTATTAGTATGTTCCATTTTTCCCCTTCCTGTAGGGCATATTGAAACTGTTTTTGCTTGAATAATGTGATGAACATTACTGATGTTTAGGATCTAAGTTTAGGTTAATAGATAGACTAAGATTAGGGTTTGAATCACTTATAGGTTTTTTGGAATACACTGACTATTGTGCTTTAAACTTGCCTTCCCTAGTATAAGCCTGAAACTGAATAGCATGTTCCCTGTTACCCTTACCCAGTAGATTTTCCACTCGCACTCAATGGTGCTTGCCCTTATCCATAGTATATTATTGTTGTAATCTTGATCATTGATGTTCTGATTTGCATCAGTCTTATTCTCTTGTCACTTTGAATTTTACTTACTATATAAAAATCCTTAAAACCCCCCCAGGTGTCTGTGGTCATTGAAGAATTACAAAGTGTTATTGAATGAATAGAGTATTTTTAGGATTTTCGTGTCTCCTGTCTACAACTAGCTCCTGATTCATTGTGAGGATATGTACCTGTGGTAAGTCAGGTGCCATGGTAATAGTGTTGAAGAAGACACATACAAAGTACTGATAGTGGTGTGTAAACTCGCCTGACTCACAAATTAGTGTCATAATCACGTCATGGGCCCAAGTGCGTGAAAATCTGGTAAACTCAGAGCCGGGTGACCTGCGCGCTCTATCAGCCTCAATAACCTCGGTTACTGTAATGTCTTCTTCCAGACGTTCTTGAGCCTCCACATCTAGTCTAGGGGTCTCGACCATATCCAAGTACTGCCCTATCTCGCCCGTCGAGCCTAAATCCCTAGCCTTGTAAAATTCCTCGTAGTAGGCGGCGAATGTCTGTGCTATTTGTCCATCTCTCCTTCTGGCTCGGCCCGTAGCATCTAGCACCTGGTGAACCCACCTCGCCTCTCGCTCCCTACGACTCAGCCATGCCAAAATTTTCCCCAATTTGTCTCCCACATCGTCAGTCTGTGTAAGGTCGCCTGCGCCTGCACCTGCACCATGGCCTCGTCTTGTGTCAAGACCGTATATTGGTGCTGAGCATCCAGCACTTGTCGTAGTGAGTGTGTCGCCCCATCCATAACATGTCTCTGTTCGAGCTCCAAGATGCGGGCCTCAAGGTCATGCAGGTCACCCTGCACTCTCCTCTTTTCTTCCGCAAGCCTATTATGCACTTTATCTCGCATAACTGTTTTAGAGCTTCCCATATCGTCACCCCAGACTGCACTGAACCCAGGTTGTCCGCCAGGTACACCTTCACATCGGCCCTAAGTCCCCGCAACAAGTCCTTATTCTGGAGATCTCATGCCGTCAGTCGCCAGCTCCTACCCTTAGTTCCACGTCTCGTCCCCATCGTCACCAACCCCGGCGAGTGGTCCGAAATGCCTCGCGCCAGGTATTCTGCCCTGCTAGTAACATCAAGCACACGACGGGGCAAGAAGACATAATCCAACCTTGAGTATATCTTATGGGCCCCCGAAAAATACGAGTAAGTCCTAACTTCCGGATGGAGCCATCGCCAGGCATCCGTCAGCCCCACCGTGTCAATGAACCTCGCCAGAGGGGACTGCACCGAGGGTTCCGCCCCGTCCCCAGACCTGTCCAGAGGGGGGTGTACAACGTTGTTAAAATCCCCTCCCACCACGTGTAAAGTGTCAGGGGTGTTCAGAATGATGTCAGCCACCCCCGCAAGGGTTCTAGCTGGTAGGTTTGGGGGCTTGAACACTGACCAAATCGTATACTTCCGACGTCTCCATGACCCTGTTACCCCAACATATGTACCTTGTGGGTCCAACCATGTTTTTGCGACTGTGAACGGGGGGACTTCCGAACCATATTGCCTACTCCTCTTGAGCCCGATGTGTACCCCCGCGGATAATACTCTAGACGTCCTTCTGGCCAAGAAACCACACCGTGTACCCTGTAAGTGTGTCTCCTGGAGTAGGGCTATGTCTGGGGCCGTTCTCTCAACAAAGGCCATAACCAACCCCGCTTGATCTTGGTACCCAAGCCATTCACATTCCATGTAAGGATTTTGACTGTACCAGAATCCTGTGCCTCCAGCCAGGGGTCACCCTCCACGTCATGGGACATCGAGCTTAGTCAGAACATGCACTGGTAGGCCCTGGGTATAGGTTGCACAGGTGTATCGAACAATTCCATCTGCGACATGCTTAAAAAAGAGAACAGTAACCGTGAACCCCCCCACCCTATAACCCGATGGTCTCCCACTCCCCTCCCCAACGCTTCTTCAGAACCACCCCATGAACTCCCCCTCCCCACCCCTCTCTCCCTTCCAGGCCCATCGCCATCCTAAAGACAGAGATATAGCTGTCCAGGTGAAGGAGGTCTGTCGCCCGCCCCACCTCAACTCCAACTAGTAACAATCCCGATCATCTACCCCTCTAACAAAGAATCGTTCAAAGGTAATCACAGTCATGTAGAAAAGGAAAAAATGAAAAAGAAAATCAAACCAATACAGTCAAGATAAACAAGTAAAAAAAGGGGGGTGTTCAACTTGCGTGTTCCTGGCCACATAGTCCACACTCAGCTGACCAGTAGTGTCCCATCCTCATGAATTGGAGTCCTGAGGGTCCCCCTGCGTGTTTCCCTGCTCCATGTCCTTTATGGCAGCCACCAAGGGGTGTATTGAGCACCCCTCCAATTCTTCTCCCTCAGGTGAGGTACCACCAGGCTCGTCTCCCCCTCCGACCGTGTCTTCTCTGCCAGGCAGCTAAACCGGGAACCCGTCAGGCGAATCGAGTCAAGGGAGACCGCACTCCGCCGCCTCCTCCGCAATGATCCAGCTGCGGGGTATGGGGTTGCCGCCACATCTCGGCTGCTGCATCGCTGTCTTCCTCTCTGTGTCTTCGGTGAACCTTGAAGGCCCCCCCCAGAGCAGTCCATCCCTGTTGGCCTCCGATCCCCCGCCTGCTGCTGCGACAGAGGAGGGCGCTCCTCCAGCCATTGCCAAGCCTCCCCGGTAGATTGAAAGAAATAGGTTTTCTCCTTGTACATCACCTTCAGCTTCTCAGGGAATAACAGCATATATTGTATTCGGAGATCTCTCAGTTTTGCCTTAACTGAGTCAAAGGAGTGCCGCTGCTTTTGTACTCCTGGCTGTAATCCGGAAAAATCATTATGTGGGCATTTTCGAACCGGATGTCCCCAAGCTTCCTAGCTTCTTGAAGGATCATGTTCCGATCCAAAAATTCAAGAAATGGGCAATGACCGGCCGTGGCTGTGCGCCAGCAATGCTCTATGCGCCTCTCAATGACGAAACACGTGGAGAATTTGTCTTTCGGGAATGTGCGGAGAAGCCAGGAGTGGATGAACTCCGCCATGTTTGCTCCTTCAAGTCCTTCCCTAAAGCCCACAAAGCGGAGGTTGTTGCGTCTCGCCCTGTTTTCCGCATTGTCCACTTTCCACAGAAGCTGCTTATGTGCAGCCTGTAGGTCCACCAGGCCCTTCTTCAGGTCCTGTATGCTATCTTCCGCTTCCCCAATTCTGGTCTCCAAGACCATCACTCTTTCGGCTAAGTTTCAGAGATCCTGCCGCAGGAGTGTCACTTCCGTGCCGACCTCTCCAATTTTGTTTTCCAGGGCCTCATGGCAGTATACCAACAACAGGAGCACCCCACAGAATAGCTGTGTCATGTATCAGTCTTTCATCTGAATGGGATGGAACAGACAACAATATGAAATTACTTATATCTTCACATTGTGCGGTTTGAAATCTATTCCTCTAATGACCAGTCGGAAACAGAATAGGATTGAATGCGCCCCAAGTCTAACAATATCTGTTGGTTGGTCTGGCATAATTGCGATGGGCCTCTTGTATCCATGTCTGCAAATCCAGGCTGACAGATTATTTCCAATGTCAGGCTATCATTAACCCTGCAATCAATAATAAAAATACAAAAGTTGACCTGACATGAGGCATATATCCTACGATAATAAGTTGAGTTTTAGATCAGGCTATATACCTCTTCACTTGTCAGATGCTTTTGAAAATGGTTTTGCAGTGTAATTGAATCCTTGGGCAACTATCAGACATATGAATATGATCAATGTCAATAATTTGGGGTCATGGACAAATGAAATTGTTATAACACTGGATGTTTTATGTGTTTTCCTAATATTACTTTTGTGTTTGGTGATTCGAACCTTGATTTTTCTTGCAGTTTTACCAACATACAGAAGCCCACATGAGCACCTTAGTGCATATACGCAATTCTGATTATCATAACTTTCTGTATGTCTCAATAACTCTGTTGATCAAAACAGTGAAACAAACCCTCCCAAAAAGCTACTTCATAATTGCTGTTTAAGCCTTTGTACCTTTGTACTCTCCCATCTGGATGGTGGCAAAGCCCTTCTTCACAGTCACCCGGACTCAAGACCGGCCCATTATTTTTGGAATCCTACATGTAGCAGCACACCTCATCAAGGGCCTGAAGAAATATGACCATATCACCTCCACCCTGATGGAACTCCACTGGCTGTCCTTGCTACCTCATTCCTTCTTCACAACCATCTCCATCATCTACAATGCCACAACAACAGCATCCCTGCTACTTAGCTGACAAGCTCACCATCTCCTGTGGTTTTCAACATACCTGCAACCAAGTGACCATTGGACTGGAACCAAAGAACTGCAAAAGGGAAAAAATAAGGCAACAAATCTTGATCTCTAGATCCAAAATTTGGAACAGCATCCATGTATCCATCAGGACTGTCCAAATCCTGCTCTAATGAATAAAGTGCTAAATACCCATTTATGGTAATAATTGACCACTTAATTTCTTAGAAACTAGCTTCCCTCAAATCACATTTTCACCATGCCTTTGACTTAGAACCAGTGCAGCACTCCGTTTCTTTCGTCTGAAATTACACTCAGTAAGTACCACAAACATACATACATACATACATACGTATCTAAAGGAACTTAAGATGCACTGCGGTTTTTAGTGACAATCCTTAAAAAAAATGTCCATGAGTCTGTACGGCATGGGCCGCATCTCCCAAGAGAGAAATGTATGTGCAAAAGGACAAAGTATATGCCCCGTATATCAGATTATCACAGCCCAGGGGCAGGACATGCCCTTCAATTCTTTTTCGGGACACACAATAACAAAGGTATTTTTGCATTGTTTCAGGAATTGGGTAAATGTAGGATACACAGATTATGCTACACATCTACGAGGGCTTGGGCCCAGTCTCACAAGACCCCCACAATGTCCCTTTCCACATACAGCAAGGTATCAAATCTAGGTTCGGGCAGGCTGCACCAATCCCAAGTTTTCAGGATATTCACATAAAATATGTTTACACCCACTAATTATAAATTAAGCTAAAGTACATGGTCAGTGTTTATCCTTAAAGTCTGGTGTGCAGCATACCTTCGAGAAACATAAAGGACCTAACTTGTACAGCTGTGAGCAACTGGAACCAGATTACTAAGTACATGGTTCATTGAGATGATTTGAGGCTCTTATATCTTGCATATTGTAGCTTTTCCCAAAAACAGTATTGCTGTGTGGACATGTGAGTGTCTAACATTGACATTTAATGGGAGAGATGCCTCGTCCTGCTCCATTGACATGATTAGTTGCCTGAATGGATACCAGATTTTCTCTAAGTAGAACTTGTTCAAAGGGAGCCACCTACTTCAGCTACAGCCCGTCAGGTTTCATCTATACAATTTGAACTTATTTTTTATTTTATTTTTATTGAGATTTATGGCAGCAGCAAAAAGAAAACAAGCAACGTTACAGAAAATAAAACACATGAAAAAGAAACAAAGCAAAAAAAATAAATAATAATAGACATCCGTACATATTGCTGAATATCTTAACAGTTCCACTATTGACATTATGTTCCTATCCAGTTGGCGATTGGGGACCATAAATTACATCCAAAAGTTTTCTTTCTAATGCCCTTCATTTTATATAGTGCAATTTCAAGATGCTACATAGACAAGAGCTTAGTTTGCCACATAATAAAGTTAGGTGGTTCCTCATCAAGCCAATGAGAGGTAATACGTGAACGATATGCGGACATGCAAATAAAAATAAATCCTTCATCCGCATCAGGGCCTTGGTTAACCATCTTCTCTTCTCTTCACAGCCAAAAATAATCAATGTTGTTGAAATGCATAAACTTTCAAAAAGAAATCGCTCCACATCGGCAATAAATTGACCCAGTTTCGGGCACAAGAAAAACATGTGGGCAGCATACGCTGCATGATGGCTGCACCGATTACAATTTGTCCCCCGCCCTGAGCTCCATTTGGCCAATTTTCCTGGTGTGTAATATAGCTCAAAAACTGACATAAAATGCTGACTTATCAATGGCCCGATCAACAATACTTTACCAGCAATTGCAATGCTTCTCTCCAAGTTAACACATTGAACGTTCAGTTTATTCTGCCATTTAGCAGCTCTAACCTCTAGATCATCTTCTACATTTTCCAAAAGTAACTGATATAAGGGCCCTATTTTGTGCCGATGTTTAATCGCTTCAAAAATCGTTATTTTCCCCAAGACCATCATGGATTTTGATAATTTCTGTGCACAAAATCTTTGTATCTGTACTGAAAAAAATCAGAACGAGGTATATGATATGCATTCATTAAATATTCAAATGAGACAAAGTCATTCCCCTGGAATAAATCCACAACCTTGCTTATCCCTAAATTAGACCAGCTATGCATCACACCATCATGAAATAATTCTGGAAGGAGAGAACAGTTCTGCAGAGGAGTATATATATTTAAATTGGCGCCTAACCACGGTCTCTTTTTTATAGTTCTGGACAATTTGAACTAACTACGTAAAAAACCTAAAGCTTCATTTTGGAATTTCATCACCCACAGAAATGATTCAACGAGCCATCCAGTGGGCAACTTGACCAACATGGGATTGCGTCAAATAAAGCAATGATATCCAGTTATTTGGCCAAAAAACGGAAAGTGTGAATTTGACAAGAGAACTGAAGTTCTTTGGTCATATTCCCTTTCGAACACAAAAGGCAGCCGGATACAAAAAATGTTGGTGCACTCAGAAATATTATCATTCCAGCAAAAGTTGCAGATCTGCTATCATTTATAAGAATCCAAGGTATGGCACACAGGGCATCAATGACTTTGCCACCATTAGGGTGCCTCACCGGGTGTGTTTCCTCAAAAAACAAGGAAGCATCTTTACATTGACAGCTCCTTGTGATGCTCCTTAGAGAAGATCAAAGAGGATTGTGCCTGGGCAGGAAGCATGGCCTTCTCTGATCCTCATCCCTGTATGGAAGCCTAGGTTGATGCAGGTCCAATACTGCATTGAAAAGTCTGGATGAGGTGCAAGCTGTGTTTGAAGCATTTAATGTCTGAAGCAGAGGATACCTTGAAATACAGTTGAATGTCATTGGTGTATTGATGAATTCTGATGTTGTTATGTGTGAATAGACCTCCAAAAGGCTCCAGGTAGAGGTTGAAGATGGAACCTTGGGAAACTCGACATGTGGGCAGGTTCTTCTGAGACTTGTAGGTGCCCATGTGAAGATGTGGGGCATTAGCACCTATTGTTTCTCCTAGGATCTTACAAAGTATGTTGGGGATTGAGCAATTAAGCCTTTGTGCACTTATCTCCCATATTTAGAAAATATTATGAATAGATCTCCAATATTACTGTGAACTAAATTTACAAACAGAATAATAGCTTGCTCCATTGAGTGATAGGTACAAGTAACCGTATACATGTCAAACAAGGGGCTTGCTAATTGAAATTTTGTTTGTCTCCTGTTGGACATTGTGAGATCAGAGCCTGTGTTGGGTGCTGCTGTCACACTCTCCTGGAGGTGAAGTGTTTAAGTGTGTCCAAGATGTGGCTGTATGTCAGTGCACTCACATTAATCACAGTGCTGGTTGCTGCACCACTTGATATGCGTATGAGGTTTCAATTAGTCGCTGCCTTGAATAGTTTCAAAGCATCCTCCACACAATAAATCTCCATTAATAAATCATCAATACTGCCCACCAAAGTCACCCAGTTTAATTAAAACCAAGAAATAGCTTCAGGTGAAGGCGTGGATCCAATAGCTAGATACTGTGGTGGACAAGAACATGAACAAGTGCCACATCTGCCAAGGTACAAATAATCAACCATGCTCAGAAGAAATAACACTGCCCACACTGCCCAAGCTGCATGTACTTGATTCTCAGCAGAGTTTAATGGAGTACTCAGCTAAGGACACTACCTCCTGATGAACAGATGCTTTTGCAAGATTCCTAGTGCTGGCTTGAGTGAGAGTCATACCTGCCACATCTGTACAATCCACCTTTGCGGAAATGTGTACAGCCTACTGCATTACAGATAGACTGTAGTTTCATAACTGCAGTGCAGTTGTTATCACCTCTGGTTCCAAATATCCTTGGCGATCTCAATGCTAATGTCCTGATAATAGTTTGCAGAATTTACCATGCTCAGGGACACCAGTTTCCTCCACATACAGCCACTGAGTGTGAGTCTTGAACGCTCTGTTGCAGAGAGGTTGCCAGGTTCTTTTAATGCTCTGGGACAATCCACTGAAAGGTAATATCGATGTGCTCTCAAGCCTGTGGAATTGTGAAGTGATCCCTGAAGACAATAAAGAACATTGCCGAAAGAGCCACACCCAGCAGAATATCAGCACAAAGTGCAGCAGCAAATCCTGAGGGACTACAGAAATAGCCACCACAGCTTAACAGAACGATACCCCTCAGCACTATTATATGGAGTAGTCAATTAAATTACATCTTGTAAGGAAATGACTCTTTTTGCATGCTCGCCCCCTCCTACCCTATTTTTGGACTGATGCTGCTGGTTTTTCCACTATGAAGGTGCACTTAGGCCTGCTAACCAGACCTCAGTGCTAGCGTTCTAACCCCTTACAAAGTGTATGTTGAATTGGCTGTCCCCAATTGGCAAGTACTGACTTACTTATAAGTCACTAGTATATGGTACCAAGAGCGTGTATGGCAGAGTGTCTACACAAGGCTGCAGGACTGACTGTGCCACCCTGTAACAATGTATAAAATGGTTCACCGCCTGCCACTGCAGACGGGAAGGGCAATGTTTACACTGCCAGTTCAACTTTGTCATTCAAATCAATGGCAAAGCCACCATTTCTCCTTTGTTGCGTGTTTATCTAGGTTCCTGATCGATACTGTGACCTTATGCCCCTATTCGGCTATAAATCCATTTATTCCCTATATTGGCATAACCGTTCAAGTGCGATTTTCTGAAAAGTCATCTCTGGCCTCACACGAACAGAGCCACATTCCAGCATAGTTCCCTCTGCCACTTCCTTTGCGACCAATTAGTGCAATGACAGAGCAGTAGTCACTATCTGATATTCCTAGATAACACTCCGAGTTCTTCAACAAGATAAAAACTTAGCAAACCTGGAAATCCCCGCTTGCTATGTTTTGATTAGTAATGGAACTCTAATGAGCAACTGATAACTATCACTTCCTAGTGACATCTTTAATTGACGTCTTATGTCCAGCAAACTTGCGTCAAGCCCGGCACCTGTCAGGTATAAATATTACCAACGTTGCCTTAAGCAATGAGAGCTGAGAGCTGTGAGCTGTGAGCTGCAAGCTACTGTTGCTGATGCTGGCTGCCTGCATGACCCTGTGTTGGTAAATCTAGCACTCTGTCGCTGAAGCCTGCTATCCTGTGGTGGTGAAGCTGCTGATACCATTATCGCCGCTAAAGCGCGACCTATGGTGCAGTACGCTTAAGGAGCTGAACAGCCGTCCCTCTGCGAAGACATCCAGCAGATTCCAGCTGCCCGCGGACGCTGTCCCCCCTCCTTCCTCGACGCGCTGAAGAGAAGCCGCTGCCTTTCTCGTGCAGAGAAATCCAGTCCCGGCGCTTCCGGTTTACCCTCGCGGGTGACTGGGATATCGAGAGAGACCCCTGAAGGAGATACCAATCCTCCATCATTCTATTCAGAGGTATGGTGTTGACTAAACCCTTAGACGAGAATTCTTGAAACAAACCTTGGCAAAACCAGCTTAACTTAAGCTACTTACTTACTCCCCTTTTCACGTGTTAGGCTTAGGTCAGGCACACTGGGGTAGGCTTAGTTAGAAGCACCAGTTGAGTATGTTAGCCTAATGTATATATGACTGTATATATGTTTTATTACTTTTAAACCATTGTATGGCTAAGAAACCATATCAATGCTTTTACAGTTCTATTTCGCAATACTTATCTTACTGTACGTACTTTTTATAATAACAATTATTGCAATTGTGGCAATACATTTCTCTTGTACGAGAAGAAAGACTGTTCAATAAATGTTAACCCTTTATTGACAAACGCCCGTCTCTCTATTCTCTACATCTCGTGAAAGTAAACTGCACTAGACTGACTGAGTGAAATACATGTCTATTGTTTCACACGACCCTAGAAATTGACTCTTGATCTGAGGAGCAAAGTTGTCATGTTGCACGGTTGTTGGAAAACTGAATCCCTTCTTGTCTGTGCCAAGGAAGCTGATCACTTCCTATGCAGAGAAGAAAGTTTCCAGTGACCTCTGAGCTAGTTGGTAACACAACCCAATTAAGTTTAGCATAGTCAGTGGAGGCCTGGAATATCCGCAGTTCCACGTTGATACTACTGTTCATGTTATTCCAATGCGCAGGGCCTAGTGGGAAACTAGGAACTACACTACATGGCGCCCAACGTTTGGTAAGGCGATAAACTAACGCAAGACAGTAGAGTAACTCAGTCGTGCATATTTCACACAGACCCCTTTCTCCCGTAAATACTCCAATAGACGTCTGGAGTGGGTGAAAGGTTAAAATCCGCCCGACCTTAGTAGGAAGAGATTCCTATGTAAAGCTCCGGTTTATTCAACGTTGAAGGATACAGTGTTCCAAAATATTGTGCACCTAATCTTTGTCTCTTTGGAGACCTACTCTGCAAACCTCGCATTTTTACAATGCCAGAAAATAACGGAACCAATGGAGCCGCAGCAGATGCGACTCAGCAAGGTCCCGAATACACAGACCCGGATGCTATAATCATCCCGGTCAACTTAAGAAGATCTATAACGTTAAAACTTATAGAAAACGGACTGACACCTCAAGGTGGTACAGTAATTTTCGTGATAGAGGCTCACGAGTATCGGCAGACAGAGGTATTCTATTCATGGATAAACTTTCCAGCGGCAAACGCTAGAACACAAGAGTTTCACTATTACAAAATAGAGAAACCTCCGGAAGAGTACGCTCCTTTCGAGGAGATTGAAATTCCACTTAAATTTCAAGAGCACCTGCTCTGGTTTAATGGCGCCCTAAAACACAATGATCACATAACTAGGCTCGGTCCACTAGGTAGACCAGGAGCAACGTGGCCGGTTCTAGCCAGCTACACACCACATCCTGACATTGCAAAAATGTCTAGAGAAGAGCTGTTAGTACAGCTAAACACATTAATAAAAATACATAGGCAATTAGTCCAATATGTAATGCGGACTGCAACAGTCCAGCCAGCTGTTAATTCACACCAGCTGACCCCTCACCAGGGGAACACAAATAAAATTACACCACAGAACATACAGTCATGTCTTGGTACAACACCCGTAAAACGGGAACAAATTCCTTTCTGGTTAGCACAGAAAATCACTCAAATAGAGGCAGTATTTCCTGATACTACCCCTATTGAGAAACACAGAATCTTGACCATCTGCCTTCCTATGGGAATCGCACCACACGTGGAGGACTGTGACACTTGGGGTACAGTCTTTGCTTCCATTTACACAAAAACACACGGTGTTCCGTCTATGGCGGTTATACCAGAAGTGCTAAAACAGAGTCAAAATGAATTCGGTCCAGAGCCCGCTTTAAATCTAGGTATGAAATTACTGAAAGACTTCAAGCAGGTCTCGGCTATATTATTAGCCAACATTAAAGGAGAAGCAGCATCTGTGGCGATTCGCCAGAAGGTGAGGGAAACAGATATAAAAGATCCTGTTGAGCTTGCCAAAATCATAGAAAAATGCTATGAAGAATTAGGTAGAGACAGCTTGGGTGGAAAACCAGTTAAGCCCCAACTGCTCGAAAATCCTGAAAAATGATTTATTAAAAATAATTCAAACACTCCTAAAAAGAGCTGGGATGGAAATAAACAATCCACTCCCAAGGAAAAAGTTTTCCAGTCCAGAGGAAGGTCTCCTCGACGGAGGGAAAGAACTCTGACTCAAGAACGCCAGTCTCCCCAGAGGGAGCCCTCTGAGAAAAGATATAACCTTAGAAATAGGGATAATCTGAAAAAACCTGATAGATATCAAAGTATTGATACACGTCCCTCTCGATCTCTTCCACAGAATTCGGAAAGAAGAGGACGGTCAGACCCAGGAGAGCACACCAAGTCCAAAGACAAGGAACCTGCTCAGAGTAAAAAATCTCAATTTCCTAAAAAGAAGGTAGCCAGTATTAGAGTAATCAACCATGCCGAGAATACTGAGGACACAGTTGAAAAACGGGGAGTGGGCATTGACAATGTTGGACAGTGCAGCAGAAATCAGTATAGCGCGCAAGAACTTGATGAGTCATCTGGAGACAGTGGACACGAATGAATATATTCAGGTTGAAACTGCCGACACCAGACTTAGCGAGCCCCATAAAATATACGAAATAACATTGCGTATAGAGGGTGATAAGAATAGGAAAATTAAGGGTCTATTTTGGGATAAGCTCTCAAAAGGCTATGATATTCTGTTAGCTGAAAAAGATTGCCCCCCGGAGTTTGTCAGGGAGTGCCCTCGTGGCGAAGAAGTGATTATGCCTGCCTTCTCGAATCACATACCGATTCACAAAAAATATACATATGCACGGAAATGGGCAGTAGCCCAGGCACCTTCATTGTATAAAAATCATGTAGGATGGGATGAGGATTCACCTCCTCACAAAATCCAACTAAAAAGTGAACCAACTGCCCAACGGCAGTATCCCATAAAGCAAGAAGCTAAAAAACAGGTCAGGGAGATCTTAGATCAACTTGAATACCAGGGGGTGATTGAAACATGCACCTCTCAAATAAACAATCCTTTGTTTCCTGTCTCCAAGCCAGACAATTCATATCGTCTAGTTTTGGACTACAGACATCTTAATACATGTTGCAAAACTTTTGCAGTACAAAACTCGCATAGTGCAGCCCTAATGAATAACATAGTTAGGAAAAAATATAAAACGACATTAGACATATCTAATGGTTTCTTTTGTCAAAACATTGCACCAGAAAGCAGATATTTGACCGCTTTCTCCGCATTTGGGTCGCAGAAAAAATTCTGTCGACTCCCACAGGGGTTCAAGAACAGCCCAGGACTATTCTCAGCTAGGGTAACAGAGTTACTACAAATCTATGATGATGAAGCATTATCTTACGTAGATGATATTTATCTCACAGATGACGACTTGGATACTCACTTGAAGAGAGTGAACACCATTATACTTGGGTTCGCAGCAGAGGGTTACAAATTCAACTTTAAAAAGTCCCGAATTGCCCATCTGACAGTACTATTTTTAGGGTACGAATTATCAAGTGAAGGGAAAAGCCTAGCGGACAACTTCTTAGAGAAGTGCGCTGTACTCCAAGCTCCAAGAACGCTGAAGAATTTACAATCCATTCTAGGTTTTCTGAATTTCGGAAGAACTTACATCCTAAATTACGCAGAGAGGGTTAAACCTCTCTACGAACTAATTAAACCTGATTTTAAACAAATCAATTGGACTCAAAAACACACAGAAATTTTGAGATCACTGCAAACAGACATGTTAGCAAAAACAAAATTAGACACACGTGACAACACACGTGATCTTGTAATCCGAGTCATCCCAGGAAGATGCGGATTCACATACCTAACCTCTAATGAGGGAGAAAAAGTACCAATAGCGTACAAATCACATTTGTACACAAAGGCTGAAATAAAATTCAGTTCAACGGAGAAAATTCTAACTGCGGTTCAGACTGATGTAGCGAAAGAAAGGCCCCTTGCACAAGGTAAACGAACAATAATCGTAACACCCATACCGGCTTTAGAAGCGGTAACTAAAGCAAGCATTCCTAATGCTAAAGCTTTGCATCCGAGATGGATTCAGTGGGTTAATTCTCTTGCTGCAACAGACGTAGTTTACGAATTTGATCCTAACTTAAAAACACAGGAATTTTTACAATATGAATATGAATGTCCTCTGCCAATTGAAATCCTGCCTCTCGAAGAATACAGAAGTATTATATATACTGACGGATCAGCACAACCCGCAGTTGGGGGTAAGCAAGCTTACAGTGCTGCGTGCGCGATTGTTAAAGGTCGCTGGCACAAAGGAAAATTAAGACCACTGGTCACCAAAACACAATCTCTAGGAGATTGCTCGGCTCAACGAGCTGAATTAGTAGCATTTAAGATGGCGCTAGAAAATACCGATCGCGAATTCCCCACACTTATAGTGTGCGATTCCTTTTATTGCGTACAATCTTATAATGAATACTTGCAGAATTGGGTGGAAAATGGTTTCAGAGATGCAAAAGGTGGCACAATAAAGCATAAAATGCTTTGGGAACAGGTAGTTCTTTTACAGAAAGAACTACAAAAGACTCACGTGATACATACACTGAGTCATCAACGTGATGGCGTTCACGTTGCAGGGAATTCATTGGCTGATGAAGCCGCGAAGGCAGCTGTGCAAACGGCTTCCGTAGCTGCGATAACTCGGTCACAAACAAAAATAGACAGCGATATTCTACAAGCTGTCAGTACGTCAGTAAAAAATGATAAGAAAACACTCCCAAAAGGCTTTCCTGAAAAGTACTTGTACTTAACGGATACAAATAATGTTCCTTTTGCTCGAATCCCTGGAGTGGGGGATAGAGTAATTCCAAACAGGGAACACAGACTAGGACTAATCAAAGCGGCACACGAAGGGCTTGCTTCTGCACACGCTGGCGTTTCGGCAACAATATCACTATTAAAACAGAGATATTGGTGGCCTCGCTTGAGAATACAAACTAAAAAGTATGTATTAGAATGCGACATATGCCAAAGGATAAAAGTATCAACAGTAAAACGACCAGCGCAGACACCCCTTCTCATCTCGGATAAACCATTTGCATGCGTTTACCTGGACCACTGTGGTCCCCTACAAAGGGACGGCAACTATAGATATATCATGGTAGCAGTGGATTCCTGTACGAGGTTCATATGGATGTGGCCCCAGCGCTCGGCTGACGCTAGAACGGTTATAAAAGATTTGCGAGTCTTTATCGGCACATACGCAATTACCACGTTCCATTCTGACCAGGGTCCTGCTTTCAGCTCTCGAGCTTATAAGGAGGCCATGGCCAGCATGGGAATTGGGTTGCGGTATTCTTGTCCGTCGCACCCCGAAGGGAATAGTGTGGTAGAAAGAAAAAACCGTGACATAAAGCAATCTATAACAGCGAAGGTATTAGGTTCAGGTGCTGGGTGGGTCAAACATTTAATAAGTGTCCAGACTAGTCTTAACAACATGCCAAGAAATTCTCTAAAAGGTTTCAGCCCATACGAACTATTGTTCGGAATTAGAATGCGAGTTCAGGACCTCGATAGTCAGATGTCAGTGGTACAAGAAGAAACAAAGCACTTTGATGTAAAGGATCGTTTGGCTGTTTTACAGGAACTGAATGAAACAAGAAAATCATTAAGCAACATAAAGTTAAAGCAACAGCCAAGTACCACTGACGAGGCACCACCCGCAACAGCCCCAGCAAGGCCTGTCTGGATTCCAAAGATTGGGGATCTAGTCAGAGAAAAGATCGCGGTTAAGAAGGAATTTGGGCCTTCTTACAGAAAAGCAGTACCTGTCTTGGCAGTCACCGGAACAAGATCAGTTGTGCTACCGCCCCTTGCTGGTAAAAAGGAGAACAGAGTCGTGTCTATCGATCTGGTAAAACCACAAGCATGTGGCCTATAATCAACAGTAGGCCCAGTGGACTCCCAAGAAACAACAGAATACCCAAACTTGCAACAATCCAAGAGGTTCAAACTGAAAGACTAATCACATTCGATCAGCCTGCAGTGCACAATGAAGGACTATGCAATAATGCCATGGAACTCGTGCCTCTTGAAACACAGATTGAAACAGTTCGTCAAGAAACAACACCAGTCTACAATGATGTGGCATCAGAAAGTGCTACCGAGAGACAGATTGAAAGAACAATCCCATCAATTGACAGAACTGCCTCTGGTTATTTCATCAACTTCGACAACTTCTCTGAAGATCAAAACGACCCCGAAGTGATGCCAGAAACAAAAAAGTATTCTAAAGAAAATACAACAGGACTCCTTCAACAAATCAAAGAATTATATCTGGATTCACCGTTGATTGAGCATTGGATAATTTCAGGGGTATTCATACTCCTACTCTGCCTAATTTTAGTTTTAATTTTAGGAAAGTTCATTACAATTGAATGGACACAGCAAGTCAGAACATCAACTTAGTCCTGAAACCACACAGATCATCCCACGTGAAGAAAAGAGAACTGTCAACAGTAAATGTCACAGCAATTCCAATACCTGGTGGGGTAGTATGGGCGAAAACAGACTATGAGATATATGGTCCGGTCGAAATCCTGAAGTATCCTCATCAACTAAAGGTTTCCTTAAGTGACTTTGTGACACCAAGTACATTCTCTGATGATTGGGACTTTAACAGTATTAATGACATGATGTCTGATTGAGTAATGTCAGCTAGATTCACAGATCATGATTATTTACAAGGTTCATCTAGTTATGAGCAGTTATTCTGTTACACCCACTATGGGGATCATTACTTGCATAAATCTGCACAGCCTAGAAATGTTTTTATGTATAATCAATGGGAACATTGTTCTACACCACCTAAAAGCAGTTCTAAAGCATTTTTTGAGAAATTCAAATATTTTTCAGGGTTTAACACCAGTGATGCAGAAACGTTTTATTATAAACTGTTAGATAAAACAGGAATGAAAACAATGCTGACAAATTCTAAATTGATATATTCAGAAGCATTTTATGACAAAATGATGACATTTGGTTTTGATTATTGGAAAAATAATATTGAAACGAAAACAATTTGGGGTACAAAAGATTGGCAGGTGCAAGGCATAGAAGCACTATTTAGAACCTGCATGATACCAGAACAAATGTTGTTTTTAAATGACACTATACACCAAACATCTTGTCTTGGCCTAGCTAAGATCAAATACCTTAGAACACCGTCTATACCAAAGCCAATACCTGAAAATGTAACCGCAGATATTGAGTTAGGCGTGTCACAAATTTTACATTTCAACAGAACACATCCTGATTGGAAAAAGTGGTTAATCTGGCCTACTGACACAAATAGCTGTCAAGATAGATTCCTGAATAAAACACAGGGTTTAAAAATGACCAGATTAGACTCAAGATATTCCCAGAGACAACATCCAGGGATTATAACAACATACAGTGTAGGGAAACTCTGCCTCGAATGGCTAACAACATCCACACTGGCTGAAATTAAGCAACACTTGTCTTTATTAAAAGATGGTGCTGATTTGCGCGACTTCATTCTTGGACCACGCAAACAGCGTCAAAAGCGTTTCATAGCGACCAGTATCTATGCTGCTTACAACGAGGCTTGGAAAGTAAAGCAAATTGAAACTGCTGAAAAAATACGAGAAATTGATCGTATTAATTTGGAGAAATCACTTTCTGTGGTAGACAATGGGTTAACGACTCTGTCTTCCAGAATATATTCGTTGGACAATATTGTATCCTCTGCCTTTGATGTGATAGACAGAGATTTGCTAATGTTACAAAATGGCCAGTCTCAATTGCGCTCTATTATAGAATTAGGCTGGACGCTGCAAAATCTTCGTTCAGGCTATGTGCCTTGGCGTTTAATCAACACAACGTCATTATTTTTCAGTTTTAACCTTACTGATAAACAGATCAGTTTGGCACAGAAAGGAGCAGACTATACAATCCTGAGCATCGAAAAACTCGAGAGATTACCATTGAGAATGTCAGAGAGTCTTGTCATTGAATGGATAATACACGGAATTATCACAATTCCGATAACAACTTTCCGATTTAAAAAGTGCCTTGAGTACATACCTGCTGGCCAATATGAACAATTGGGTAAAGTATATGTAAAATCTATATGGAAATTGCCATACAATCATTCTTGCTATAGTGACAGCGACAAAAATGTATTTCTTAGTGGTGAGAACTGTAAACATTCACTAAGCGGTATACTTTTGTGTCAGGGTATTAATTTACACGGAGCATGTGATGGAAATTCAAACAACCTTTCATGCCACCAGCTAGTCACACCTGCAACTCAGATAGAGCCCTTCTTTATGCAACTCGCGAACAGGAGTTACATTCTTAGAACGGATCACAGATGTTGTGGCCTCACGCCAGGGAAAAGTTATCAAATAGAAGTAACGTCCATGGTCAAATGTTGTATGCAAGCATTGTTCCCGAGTGGGCCTCCAGACATAGTGACTCCCATCTGGCCTCGTCTGAATCTCTATTCTATACGAATTGATACATTAAGCAAAATGAAATCTGTACTTTTACAGACAACAGTGCCTATAACGTCATCTAAAGAGACGTATGATCTTCTAGTTGCAAGGACAGCTACTGAAGTTCATGACCTTTTATCAACAAATTGCCCCGTGCATTTCGTAGAAATGTTCAGCCAACTCCTTAACATGTCTAGTGCAACAAGCATCCCAGGCATATTTAAGACAGTCTTTACGGGACTGCTAACACCCTTCCAGGCAATTTTGGGAATCTTTCCTAATTTTGTGCACTCCATTTTTGGCGGCATACCATTATTTTTGGGACTCGTCGCAGGGATTCTATTTTTGACCCTCCTGCTACGTTATGGCAAGCCTCGGCTCAGACATAGCTCCCATGGGAATGGAAGAGACAATCCTAGCAATGCGCTACTGGGACAGGATAACTAACGTCCTTGGATTGGCCAGGCTGAGAGATCTAAACATGACCTGGTTCCTTTCATTCAGACCGATATGGCAAAATTGCATTTTACCTGTGCTACGGTGTATGCTTTGCGGCGATGAATGCGTGTTGGACATCTGTCTTTCACTTCCATCAGCAGTACCAATGGACGTCGATACTTTGCTCAGTCCAATAACGGCTCACGCATTGTGTTGTCCCCAGCGGCTACCAATCCTGATGACGGCATTTGTGGAGACTCCTGTACTACAGCCAAGTGGTAACAGTGGAGCAAGCGACAAAAGCAGCATCACCCAGGTACAGCCATCTGTGAGCATTGCTGGTCCTGAATACGATGGCAGCAATCATATCACACCTGCCAAGTTACAGCACTATCTAATTTGGTTGAACTATCACCTGAATTTGTAGACCAATTCTTTGAGAGCCTGTCTGATACGATGTTCTCACCCGTAGAGAAACAATAACTTTTAAGAAGCTTTCCGACACACAGTGTTCCTATGAACTCTGAATTCGGCCTTCAGTTTTGATCAACAAAAACTGCAAACAGCTTTGGAACTCTAGGGTTCCCCGTTCAAGCATTAGATTTTCTTTTGAATTGGAATTTTTTTTTTTTAATATTGACCATTTTTTGGCACGAACAATTCTTTGCTTAACGTAAAAACTATTCTTAGAGAACAGAAGCTTCAAACTTCTATTTCTAAACAAATCTAGAGACATAACAATACTACACCAGCCTCTAGCACACATGTTATTACAATGCATTTCTCTGTGATGATTTATCTCGCATTTCTTCTGTCAGAGATACTTCATGTGTAATTCTTTTTGCATAATCATTCATTGATTTCATATGCAATAATTATTTGAATGATTTCTATGCTTTTAAAAAAACGTACAGTACCTAAATTTCATGTATTACAAGTACGCCTATTTCGAATGCATTTATGTATTTTGGGGTGGGCAATGTTACACATGCATCTAATTGCTTTAGTTTTAGTAATTTTGATGGACATTAACCCGTGGAGTGGGTGTTGCATGTTTATCTAGGTTCCTGATCGATACTGTGACCTTATGCCCCTATTCGGCTATAAATCCATTTATTCCCTATATTGGCATAACCGTTCAAGTGCGATTTTCTGAAAAGTCATCTCTGGCCTCACACGAACAGAGCCACATTCCAGCATAGTTCCTTCTGCCACTTCCTTTGCGACCAATTAGTGCAATGACAGAGCAGTAGTCACTATCTGATATTCCTAGATAACACTCAGAGTTCTTCAACAAGATAAAAACTTAGCAAACCTGGAAATCCCCGCTTGCTATGTTTTGATTAGTAATGGAACTCTAATGAGCAACTGATAACTATCACTTCCTAGTGACATCTTTAATTGACGTCTTATGTCCAGCAAACTTGCGTCAAACCCGGCACCTGTCAGGTATAAATATTACCAACGTTGCCTTAAGCAATGAGAGCTGAGAGCTGTGAGCTGTGAGCTGCAAGCTACTGTTGCTGATGCTGGCTGCCTGCATGACCCTGTGTTGGTAAATCTAGCACTCTGTCGCTGCAGCCTGCTATCCTGTGGTGGTGAAGCTGCTGATACCATTATCGCCGCTAAAGCGCGACCTATGGTGCAGTACGCTTAAGGAGCTGAACAGCCGTCCCTCTGCGAAGACATCCAGCAGATTCCAGCTGCCCGCGGACGCTGTCCCCCCTCCTTCCTCGACGCGCTGAAGAGAAGCCGCTGCCTTTCTCGTGCAGAGAAATCCAGTCCCGGCGCTTCCGGTTTACCCTCGCGGGTGACTGGGATATCGAGAGAGACCCCTGAAGGAGATACCAATCCTCCATCATTCTATTCAGAGGTATGGTGTTGACTAAACCCTTAGACGAGAATTCTTGAAACAAACCTTGGCAAAACCAGCTTAACTTAAGCTACTTACTTACTCCCCTTTTCACGTGTTAGGCTTAGGTCAGGCACACTGGGGTAGGCTTAGTTAGAAGCACCAGTTGAGTATGTTAGCCTAATGTATATATGACTGTATATATGTTTTATTACTTTTAAACCATTGTATGGCTAAGAAACCATATCAATGCTTTTACAGTTCTATTTCGCAATACTTATCTTACTGTACGTACTTTTTATAATAACAATTATTGCAATTGTGGCAATACATTTCTCTTGTACGAGAAGAAAGACTGTTCAATAAATGTTAACCCTTTATTGACAAACGCCCGTCTCTCTATTCTCTACATCTCGTGAAAGTAAACTGCACTAGACTGACTGAGTGAAATACATGTCTATTGTTTCACACGACCCTAGAGATTGACTCTTGATCTGAGGAGCAAAGTTGTCATGTTGCACGGTTGTTGGAAAACTGAATCCCTTCTTGTCTGTGCCAAGGAAGCTGATCACTTCCTATGCAGAGAAGAAAGTTTCCAGTGACCTCTGAGCTAGTTGGTAACACAACCCAATTAAGTTTAGCATAGTCAGTGGAGGCCTGGAATATCCGCAGTTCCACGTCGATACTACTGTTTATGTTATTCCAATGCGCAGGGCCTAGTGGGAAACTAGGAACTACACTACACCTTAACAAACTTACGTAAGTCTCCCCTAAGGAAGGCCTAGAGAGCCCTAAGGCAGGGAGATGTATATTGCTAAGTGGGATGGACATGTATGTATATATATATGTCCTTACAGCAAAAACCCTCAAATTGTCATTTTGCTGTGGAAAGGTTAGTAGCCCCATTGGCTAACACAGGGATGCAGGCTCGAACCCCAGCCTGGATATCTTCTGAATAGGACTACCTAACAAGGGCGCCTATTAGGATGGCGATGGACCTGCGTCTGTCTGCCACCCCCGAGGTGGAGGGACCATCCGCAGGGGCAGCGGCGGTCCCTCTGGTGGAATTAGGATGTGACCGCCAACCTGGCGATCACATCCCGTATATTTAACATTGCGGTGGGTGCTGCTTTAAGCATCACCGCGCGGAAGTTAAATATGCATGCTGTGCATTTGCATGCACAAAGCGGCAGACACTGTGCGGTGCCTGCCCCATTGTGCATGCAAGACCGTATGCATGCAAGACCGTATGCCTTTCCGTGGCGGCATTGCCGCCACGGAAAGGCATGTCCTGAAGCACATCCTAATATGACTGGCGATGTCTGATAGACACCGCCACCATATTAGAGCTTTTCCTCCACGGTCGGAAGCCGACCGCGGCGGAAAAGCGGCGGACGGTCTTCCCATCCGCCGATGACCCCCCAGCCATCCTAATGTGGCGGGGGGTCTTTCCATTCACCGCATCCTTCGGGCCGGCGGTGGCTTCCGCCGGCCCGGAGGATGCGGATTCACCGCAATCCTAATCGAGCCCTAGGTACTGTAAGGTATAAAATTAATTGTGGCATTAAACCTGACTTAATGCTCAGGTCAAATTAAATGTCTTTCTCGCCTTAAGTGTGCTGGGTATTCCCTGGCTGATGAAGGATGATACCCCGAAACCGGTCTGAGGATGCTTGTTTCTGGTTCAGGGAGGACCTGGCTTGGCAGTTCGGGCAGGACTGTTCCCATGAGGATCAGGGTCACGACTGATTTGCATATGGCTGGGACTAAACTGGGGTGACATGGTGAGCAAAAGAACAATGGATTCAACTCAGCTCTCTTGACTGGGGGTGATTGTTTGATTTGTTCCGCATTCCATCCATCATTTGTGTGCCTATTGCTTTCTTGCCCTAAGTGCTCTGGGTATGCCCAGACTGGGTCCCGGATTCACTGTGCCACTGGATTCAATCAAGCCTGGGTGATGAGGAGAGTTACCCAGAAACCGGTCCCAGGATGCTTGTTCCCGGTCCGTGGAAGACCTGGCTTGGAAGTTTGGGCTGGACTGTTCCCATGAGGAACAGGGTCAAGACTGATTTGCATATGGCTGGGTCTGAACTGGGTTGGTGAAGTGAGCTAAAGAAGGATGATGGATTCAACTCAGATCTGTGACTGGGGGTGAGTGTCTGAAAAGCTTCAGGGCTCCCTCCATCATCTCTTTGTTTTGTTCTATCCTCTAGAAAGTTACCACTCTGTTCCTCAGTGGCTCAGTAGCCTCACACAGGTTACAACCTACAGACAGCTGTTTGCCCGCCTGGGGAGTTGTGGGAACGACTCCCAGGCTAAGGAATAATTACAGCCTGCTGCAGGGTGAGGTGTTATCTTCCCTTCGCAGGAACCAACTTGGTTTTTAGCCCAAAAGCTGAGCTTCATGATGGTCAAATAGTATTAACACTCCTGAGGAGCTGCATTTTGTGCACAAAGACTCGCTGGAGAAAGGGCCAGAGATGGAAAACCAGCCAAACCAATTTTCACATGGCTGTGCTGCCCACTGTTAGTCACACCTCTAGGATGGGCTACCCAGCTTCTAACAGCCAAGGAAGGGTGCTGGCATCTTGGGAGTGGAAAGAATAGTGCACTCTAGGATTGTTAGGTGCCACATTTTGCCAGAAAATCATCACCAACAGGGAGGGGACCTGGTAGCCCTTTGGCTAGAGACCGCGTGGCCCCTTCGGGGCACTTTCCTGGGATAAATATGGCGCTCCTGGAACCCTGAACCTCAGATCACACTGGACTTGGAAAGAGGACCGAAGAAGGACTGCCTGGCTGCCCTGGGTACCGCGCAAAGAGAGGCTTTATGGTCTGCTGGACTGCACCTGCTGCGCTTTGAGCTAGCAAAGTTAGGACTGTGTAGCTCATGTCTTGTGGAAAAGGTGATCTCCAACCCCAGACCAAAGAAGGGACTCGAAGGATCAGACTACTGATCCTCTGTAAATATCTCAACGGACAAAAGAGACCCAAAATGGCAAGTTGCTAGTCACCGGAGAAAATTTTCCGCTAGCTGCTGCTGGGCGCCCCAAGAGACCGATCCTCAATGGGCAAAAGTTGCAACCGAGTCAGCCGGACCCGGGAGTGCCATTAGAGGTGGATTGGTGGAGAAGCATGGCTCAATGGTTAGAGCGGCAGACCCTGATGCAGATGTCTGACCCGGGACCAGAGTTCAATTCCCGCCTCGGCGGCTCTTGGACCTGATATTCTCGCCTTGGTGCCGAGTCTAAACATGAGTCCCACTCTGTGACTCTGGACAATAGCTTGCTTAATCTCCACAATGGCCCCAGCAGCGCTTGGATGCCTGGCTTCAACTTGGGGGTGCCCAGAAGTGGACATCTCACAGGAAAGACAGGAAGGGTTCCACAGCAGTATGAATACAGCGACACAAGACCTCAGGGTAGAAGTGCGCTATATAAATACAAACACATTTACATTTACATTTACATTGGTTGCCCAAGAGGGACACTACCCTCCACCGGAGAGGTTCACTGACAGAATGACATAGCAGGCCCACCTTCAGCCAGAGGCCTCCCGTTGGGGCCTGTGTGGGTACCCATGGGACCCCTCTTTGCAACCATGCACAGTGTGGCAGACACCATTGTGTGCCCGTCACAGGGTGCACTTTTTCCGCAACCACCCCTTTCTTCAATGTGAGCCTGTGTTGTCGGTCGGAACAGAGGCTCCCATTGAAATCAATGGGAGTTCGATCGAACGGTGTGCCAAATGATCGTAATCTGTCGGTCGGAGTCCCCGAATCCTTTCCGACACCAGTCAGTCAGATTGCTTTCTGACCGACATCGTAATGAGGCCCTAAATCTTTAAAAACCAAAAATAAACCACTTAAAATGTAGTACAAATATTTTACACATTATTAATTATAAATATAAATTAATTTTAAATAAAAAAAACATAATAATATAAATTATAACAATATAAAATAAACTATAAAATATCAATCTTAATACATATACTATTCCCACTGCAATTTATATAAAACTACACAAATTACTATATATAAAAAATGTATTACTCCTACTTCTCGCAACACAAAAATAATAAAACTAGGTAAAATTTACAAATCTCCCTCCAGTAAAAGCAACAGTAGGGAAAGTGTTGGATTGCGGTGGGGTACAATTTACTATTCCCACTCCAGTCAGAGCAACACTTAAAACAAACAAAATATCTTGAACAAAATAAAATTCTTTCAAAAACAAAGTAAATCAAGAAAAATATAAATTGGTACAAATAAAACTTCAAATATATTTAATATAAAAAAATTGAAATAAAGATATATTATAATGTTAAATACATACCACAAATAACTACAAATATTATTATAAATAAAATACAAAAATTATTTTAATACAAATAAATATTTTCATTTAGAAATTGTTTATTAACAAAAAATATTTGCTACACAAATTTAAATTAGTTACTTCCCATCCTATAACCCCACAAAATCACAACCTGCACCTAAAGCTCAACTTTAAAAAGCAAAATATTTACATTATTAATAAAAATATTTATCAACAAACCCATTATCATTAATAATTAATTAATTATAATTAATTTACTTCTCACAATATATCCCAACAAAACAGGCAACACACTCATAAAATGTAGTAAAAAATTATTTACACAGTTAACATACTGAATTATCAATATAATAATTAATAATAATTTAAAATGTTATTATTAATTACTTTAAATTAATTTACTCCCCACCCCATACTCCTACAAAACCCACAACCCACATCTAAAATCTTTTTAAAAAAAAAGAATAAACATAATTAATTATCAATTAAACAAATATTATGAATTAAAAGCTAAGTATGAATTCATTCAAATTAATTAACATTCCACTCTTTGTCCCTATAAACCCACACCTAACTTTTTAAATAAATGACAACATTTAAAAAACTAATTGTCCATTAAATAGTTATTAGCATTTAACAACGAATTATTAATTAATTTAAATTAATTTACTCTCCACTCTTTACCCCGATAAACACCACAATGTGCACCAAAAAACCAATTACATAATTAACATAATTAATTATCAATTAATTCATGTTCATTAACAACTAATTGTCAACTAATTAAAAATAAATCACTACCGACCCTTTACCCCTATAAACCCCAAAACCCAAACCTAATTCTTTTTTTACAGAATTAACATATTTAATTAACAATTATTTAATATTGATTAACAAGTAATTATTAATTAATTAGAAATAAATTACTTCACACTCTTTACCCCTCTAAGCGCCACAACCCACACTTAAAAATAAAATATTCAATTAGCATAATTAATGATCAATTAATTAATATTAATTAACAACTAATTATTAATTAATTAAAAATAATTTACTTCGCACCCTTTACACATATAAACCCCACAACCAGCAGATAAAATTTACATTATAAAATGTAATAGCACGATTAACATAATTAAATATAAATTAAATAAATATTACTAAATAAAAAATAATCATTAATGTATTATAATTAGGGCTCCCGGTTTTCCGTTTTTACAGATTTTTACATATAAATACAGACGGAAAACAAGTTTTTCTTTATCTGTATTTACACTTAAAAATGGGAAAATACTAGTGGGTTAAGAGATGTCAGCCCGAGCTGAGACAGCTTCCCGGGCACATTCAGAGCTGCCAGCCGCACCCGAGTACTTCAAAGGTCTATAAAAGACCATTTACTGGTTGATGAGTCCTTGTTGTTCTTTCACCCCTTCTAAGAGGCCCTGCCAGAGTCAGATTAGGAGCCTCTATTCGAACCATTGTTGCGCACCTGCTTTCCCAGTGGGTTGGCGAGTCAGTTCGAGACTGAACAAACGCAGCTCGCTCCAGGGAGTGTCTTGGAGGGAGGGTGTTAAACCCTGGGGCACCATGAACACCCTGATGTTTACTGTGTGGAAAGCCTGAGACCACTGCGGTGGAGGATAAAGACTGTGTGACCTCCGGGGGGGGGGGGGGGGGGGGGGGGATACAGTAACATGCCTGGACAGTGTCTGAAACTCGCATGACTAGAACATGGCAGGGAGCCCGATAACTCTATTAACCACCATATAACACCTGCAGCCTTTGCTTTAAATGGGCAGGAGGTACTCTCAGGTACTGTGAACCAACAGTTCAGTTCTTTTATTTTCAAGGCAGAGTAACTGCACGCCTTTGCTTTGAAGCAATACTTTGTAAATGGGAGAGTCATTTCCCTGCTCCGGTCAGGTACTCTGGAATGGGAGTATATGTACTTTTTTATTTCCAGTTTAAGCACTTTCTGTGGCCGAGAGGCCTCGTTTACCGTGTGAGTGAGTATGCCCTTGGCTTTCAACAGATTAGCTTCTACTACCCTTTTTCACTGGTTTTTCTTTGTTGTGTCTGTTTTTCTTCCTCCTACTTCAAGCACTCACTTAAAAAAACAAGCATTTGCAATGCAATAGTGCTCGCATTTACTTGAGTTTGAGCTATTGGCATTGTAAATGACAATGCCTTTTATTTATGTTTCTGTTTTTAAAACAGATAAATAAAAGGCATTGTCATTTACAATGCCAATAGCTTAAACTAGCGTAAATGCGAGACCTATTGCATTGCAAATCCTTGTTCTCTTCTGCACACACAAAACATCAATCCTCATAGTTATGGCCAAGGACAGCTTTAGCGCTGGTTGGGCACAATTGGGTTGCAGCTGAAGGCAGTGTGAGTTTCTCTCAGTGGGGCAGTATGGTGTTCAGTGGGGGAGAGGATGTGGCACTCTGTCGATGACAGAAACTGCAAGGCTCTGAGACAAATGGCCTGTGATAGCATTTTTAAGCATATTTGGGACATTCTGCAAATGCCAAAGTTTTCAGATGAATGTATAATGTTGACCAATAACAACGGAGCGCATGTGTGCAGTGTCACTTTAAATAAATGTGGAAAAATACTAGCCGTACCGTCGTATTTTGCTTGTGGCAAAAATAAATGTGGATAAATACAGAAAAAAATTCCCAAAAATAAATATGGATAAATACAGACGGAAATGGCAAATGAATAAATACCATAAAACCGGGAGCCCTAAATATATTTAAATTTATTACCACCCTATAGCCCTATAACCCCACATTCCGCTATGGCACTAAAAATCGCAAAAATAATGAAATTACATTTAATAACTACTGAAAATGTAACAAATATATAATAAAAACAATAAATATACAAACATATTACATCATATACATTTAAAATATATACTAAATACATAACAATAATTAAAAAATTATATTTTAAACAACTATGGGTCTGATTAGGATGGCGGGCGGACGCACTCTAACGGAGATGGGGAACGCCCGACATAGGGGTCTATTAGGATGGCTGGTGGACTTTCGTCCGCCCGCCACCCTAGTGGTGTTGGGTCCGGATGCCAGTGGTGCGGCGGTCCTGCACCGGAAATTAGGATGCCACTGCCACGGTGGAGGTGACATCCCCCATCCACAACATTGTGGCGGGTAGTGCTCACAGCACCGCCTGCCACAATGCTGTGGATACATCATGTGCATTGGCATGCACAAGGTGACAGGCACCGCGCGGTGCCTGCCACCTTGTCCACGCCCAATGTGCACCCCCTAACACTCAGGGGTTCCGCAATGGGCCCCCTCACGCAGGAACAGCATGCCTTTCCATGGCGGCAATGCCGCCATGGAAAGGCACTTCTCTGCCTGCATTGTAATATGGATAGCGGTGTCTTGCAGACACCGCCACCATATCCAGCCCCTTTTCCGCCCTGTTGACTCGTCGATGGGCGGAAAACCGGCGGATGGTCTTTCCATCCGCCGGGGTCCCCCCCGCCATCGTCATATGGTGGGGGAAATGGGAGGCGGGCTGGCAGAAATGGTGGGCGGATCGCCACCCCCGTACGGGGGGTGGCGATACGCCCGCTAATATAATAGACCCCATAGTGTCGGGGGTCCCACAGGCCAAATTACAATGCAACAGCCGCGGTGGCGGTTGCATTGTACTGGTTTTCCATTGCCGCGGGTGCTGCTGGCTGCACCACCCACCAAAATTCATAATAGGGATGTGTAACACATCCCTGTACTACGTGACAGGCATCATGTGGTGCCTGTCACTTGGTACAGGGAACTGTTGGAGGCACCCCCACACCGAAGGAAAAGGGCCTGGGGTGAAGGGGGGGGCCCGCTTTGGGCCCCCAATGTCCATCCTCCCCAGCCTTTCCATGGCGGGTGAACCGCAATGGAAAGGCTGGCGGGGACGGACCATTCTAATCCCTATAGCTGTGCATGGTAGGCACCGACGCCATAGTATGGATCGGGATGCCCTCTGCATCCCCGGCGGGCTCAAGGAGCCCTTTGGATGCAAGGCAGTGGGGCTTTCCGCCCGCTTGCGCACCGCCTGCCATCAAGATCTGGAGGACGGTAAAGCTGCTTAGGGTGGTGGGGAGACCGCCACCAACAGCCTGTCAGTGGCAGTCTCCTCACCATCCTAATCAACCCCTAAATTTTTACAAACAATATTAATGACTTTGATAGTTTAAAAATCGATATTACTTACCTTAAAATAGATATACTTGCTGACGATATTTCCATATCACGATATTTTGTACAAGATATTTTGGTATGGCGATATTTATTTTGATATTTTGTTTTAATACTGTATGGAGACTGGTAACCCAGCAGCAGCTAGCCTTCATCTGTCTTGAAGAGTACGTCAGGGGACCCTGACCTCTGTGGCCATAGTTGCCCAACATCACCCTTGGACCGAGGAATCACCACAAAAGCAACTCCATCGACCACACTACAACCGGAGCCTATTTTGAGCATTTTTTCATTCTGCATCCCCTGCATCCTCAGCATCACTCTATTCTATGGCGGTCGTACTGTAAAAGCTGGAACTGGACTGAAAAACACTCTGGTGTCCATGTAACTCTCTAAATCTACCCCATTGGCCCTCCAAATCCCCATCCTGTTGGATTTGGTCTCACAAGCCAGGGCAGAGTAGCCAAACTAACTTTACTAACTTTTGAAAGGTTTCCAATTTCTTTTGACCAATGCTTATTTGCGGGTGATATTAAACTTCCTTATTTTGTTGTTTGGTACTGTTGGATGCTTTAAACTAAGTTCCTTTGTGGAAGGCTTGCTGCTTGAAAGCCATAGCTACCCAGGGTTGAACTTAAGGTTGTTCAAACGAGCCTGACTGGACCCAAGACAGTTTTAGCGAGTGTATTCCACAATAAGGCTATCTAGCCATTTCATATAATACACCCTCACACATCTCTGATAAGCAATACTTTGTCCCCACTAACCCACAAACTAACAGGAGAGACATCAAACAATTTTCCAAAGCAAGATAAGGGAATACTCCAACAAGAAAAAGTGGGCCACTCCGTCTAAGATCAGGAATGGAAATGTCATCTTTGTGTGCGTGGGAAGGAAATTCAGTTCAAGTTCAAAGACAACGTTTATTTAGACTATTCAGTCCTTAAACATACAAAAATCGTCATAAAACAGTGCTTCAAAATCACAAATTACACAATAAACAGTAAAACAACATCATAATTATTGAGTTAAAATTGTTCATTCCTTAACTTCCAGCCATAAAATATATCCTAATACGTTTCATAGGTTAAAACAAGACTCATTATTGGGCGTATTTCGAATTACTTTAGCTTGTTGCATGCTCTCCCTGAGGCACAACTTTAAACGCAACGCCATACGAATCCAGGGTAAGATCATTTATCCTATTTTCAGCTGTGCTTCCTACACATATCCTGCAATCATGGGATGCTATTCGCATTAAAAAAATTATTTTACTTTTTTCATAAAACTTCCCATAGCACAGTCTATATCCAAATCTCTCATTTCTAGTAAAAGTTCTGCTCCCTGTGCCCAGTTTTTTATGCTATACTTTTTAAAAATTATCTCCGTGTATCTAAAACCAGTTGGCAATCCAATAAAATGTGTATGTCCCCATGGAACAGTAACATTTCCCTTTACTATCGATCATGGCCCTTTTTACTTCATTATTGGAGTAGCAGGGGTTAACACAGATTCTCAGCTTTAAAACTTCTCTACTCAGTCGTCGGCAGGGTAATCTATCAATGTATGGGAAATTAAATTCATTTTGCCATGCAGTAGCCATAAAGCATACCAATTTTTTCCCCATTAGGTACTCTTGATCTTTAACTCGCGAGATTTCTTTCCCCAGAGACCTATGGTCCCTCCTCTTGGTCTCAATTTGTAAAAACAGGGAGCTAAATTTCAGCCTCATTGTTGTACAAACTTTTATCAGGGTTTTTCATACCCCTTTAGCCCATGTTAGATTACTCCTCAATATCTCATTTCTGCACCACTGTGAGACTTTATTATCCTCACCTAGTCCCTAGCGCTGCCAGAATCTTACTAGTGCCATGCCAACTGTTATATTCCATGAGGTGGTACCTATTTCTAGCCTTACTGCTTGCACCATTGAGGATTTGGGCAGGGAAAGTACATTTTTCAGGGCCCTTCCCTCTTCACCGTCCCAGCCTGTTTTCCCACTCAGGTATAAAAGTTCTGCTCCATATAGGAACTGTGGGGGGACCATAGCTGTATATGCTTTTAAAACTGATCTGTCCGACCTTTCACTGTATACTCCATTGAATTTCTTTAAACCCCCCCACCGAAGCTGATGTCCTTACTTTTAATGCTTCGAGGTGGGTAGACCAGTTCATGACAGTTTTAGCGAGTGTATTCCACGATAAGGCTATCAAGCCATTTCATATAATATACCCTCACACATCTCTGATAAGCAATACTTTGTCCCCACTAACACACAAACTAACAGGAGAGACATCAAACGATTTTCCAAAGTAGGATAAGCGAATACTCCAACAAGAAAAAGTGGGCCACTACGTCTAAGATCAGCAATGGAAATTGCATCTTTGTGTGCGTGTGAAGGAAATGAAAGTATGATTGTAACATCAGAGAAGCATCCCAGGTTACCCAGCTCAACATCCCTTTGGATCTAAGTGATTCCCCAAAACAGAGCCCACTTTCGAAATACCATAGCAGTTATTCAAATGAGCAAGAAAATTATAACGTTTTGAAATTATCACTCTTACACTGCTCGGTAAGGAAATACTCTCTTTAATATGCTGGAGCGCCGGGAACCCTGACCGATGCCTTAGCGGTCGGCGCCTCTACAAGATGGTCGCCTTCCGCTTCAGCTAGCTCCCCTTCCTGTTCCGGTGACGGAACAACTAGAGTGTCACCACATATCTCCCCCCTTTCAGTCAACACAAACAGTATAACAATAGAGTCCTTACTTCCAGTTCATTTCAAAGTCTTTGAACTTCTCGGGTACCTTCACAGTCCTTCCCGCTCTGGTTCTCACTCCTTCACTTTCACCTTCTTCCCGTACCTTACTGTCCATTCTTCCTCCAGTTCCTTCTCTTTCTCTTTCTATCACTTCCTCACTGCTTTCTTCCTTGCACCAGCTCTTCGTTCCCTCGTTCACACTTCCTTCGCCTTCACTGTCTTCCACTTGCTGCATACCTTCAATGACTTCCTCACTTCGCCTTCCTCTACCTGCTTCTTTGCCTTCGTCCACATACTCTGCGCCTTCCTCCGGTTCACTGCCCCACTTGATGATCTTGCTGCATTTTGCCATTCTGTCCATTGACCACACCTTCCCGTCACTGAGTAGGGCAGAACGCGCGTAGGGCTCCAGTACTTGCATGGGCGGTGAGAACTTGCTCTCTCCCTTTTTCTTGAGGATGGCTAGCTTCACTCTTACCCAGTCGCCCTTCTCCAACTCTGCACTTTGTGCATTGTGTTTCTTGTTGAAGTGGGTCGAGAATGTTTCTTGTGCTCTTTCCAAGTTCCTTCTGACCACTGCCGGTGACCACTTGCTTTGCACCACTAGTTTCCTCCATGCTAAGTTGTCTCTAGTGAAGGCTTCTCTTCCTCTTAAAACTTTAAATGGGCTGTATCCCGTGCTCCCCGGGGTGAACCGATAGGCCCAAATCATCTTCTCCAATTCCTTTTCCCAGTCCAATCCATCATTGATCGCCGCTTGGATGGTGCCCATGATCACTCGATTGAAACGCTCCACTTGGCCGTTTCCTGCAGGGTGGTAGATGGGCGTATGTTTGACTGCTATCCCATTCCTGGCTGTGAAGGCAGTCCACTTAGCGGATGTGAATTGCGGCCCATTGTCGCACGTGACCATCTTAGGAATTCCTTCTCTGACGAATGTGGAGCGTAAGAAATTCACCACTGCGTCCGTGTCCACAGACTCTGTCACTTCCACTTCCGGCCATTTAGAAAATCTGTCGATGAGAACCATGGCATACTTCGGCGTTCCTGCTTTGTTGAGGATGGGGCCCATGATGTCCACTGATAACATTTCCCACAGGCCATCCGGGATAGGGAACCGTCCCAACGGTGGTCTCAACATGCTCTGCGACTTGTCCGCCCTGGCACATGATTCGCACTGCCGTACATATCTTTCTATCTGCGCATCGATGGCCGGCCACCAGTACGCTTGTCTAGCAAGGGCTTTGGTCTTTGTGATGCCCTGGTGCCCTTCATGCAGTAAGGACATGAGATGATTCAGTATGCCCCGTGGTGGGACCACTTTGTCGCCACGTAATAGGAATGTGGGATTCTCTGCTAATGACAGTTCCTCTCTTACTTCCCAATATCTCCTGAGCTCATCCTTGAGGTGCCTCTTTTCCGGACACCCGTGGACCACGTACCCCTTGATGGCCTCCAATTCGTCGTCCTCTTTATAGGCTTCTTCCCATTCCTGGGCACTGATTACACTCTCTGTCTCTTGGATGGTGGCTACCACGAATCCTTCCCATTTATGATCCTCCCAGTCACCCGCCACTTCCATGGCTGCCGCTCTGCTGAGGAAGTCAGCCACTTTGTTTTGCGGCCCCGGGATGTGCTCTACTTCATACACATAGTCCAAAAGTCTGAGTGTCATTTTCGCGATTCTAGGTGTCGCATGGGCATGGCCACTGGAGGTTAGCACTTTGACCAAGGGTTTGTGGTCAGTCCTCACCAGGAATTTTGCACCCCACAAGTACTGCCTGAATCTTTCCATGGCCCAAACGACAGCCAGCATTTCTTTTTCCACCACGCTGAACTTCTCTTCGTTGGGCGCTAGCGATCTTGAGGCAAAGCTGACTGTAGACATGTCTCCATTTTCGGATTTCTGCATCAGTACCACTCCCAAACCCCGGTCACTGGCGTCTGTTGTGAGGATAGACGCTGCTGTTGGGTCAAATCCTTTTAGTGGAATGGTGGCTCCCATCTCCCTTTTGAGGGTGTCAAATTCTGTCTGTTCCTCCTGGTTCCATACAAACTTGTTCTTTTCTTTCAGTAGTTGGCGCAGGAGATGAGTTTTCGTTGCAAAGTGAGGAATGAACTTGCTGTAGTATTCGGCCATTCCCAGGAATGACCGAACGTCCTCCTTCTTGCTCGGGGTGGGAGCATGTAGGATGGCGTCCATGTTGGCTTTCTTTGGTTCTATCCATCTTTCGCTCACCTCGTGACCCAGGTAGGTGACGGATTTCACTCCGAACTTGCATTTGGTCCATTCCGCTGTAAGTCCATTGTCTTGTAATGTGCGCAGCACTTTGTGAAGCTTCTCGTTGTGGTCCTGCTTGGTTCTTCCCATGACTAAGATGTCGTCTTGAAAGAACTGTATATCTTCAATGTTTCTCAGGATCCTGTGCATCATCTTCTGAAATACAGCCGCCGCTGAGGCCAGGCCAAACGGCATTCTCACAAACTCGTAGCAGCCGAAGGGCGTGATGAAGGACGTGAGGTGACAACATGATGGGTGCAGTTTCAATTGGTGGTAGGCGGACGATAGATCTACTGTGGAAAACCACTTGATGTTCTTGGTCTTCGCCAGCATCTCATTTATGCGGGGCAGAGGGAATTTGTCGATCACAATGTTCTTGTTCAATTCCCTGAGGTCGACACATAGCCGCACTTTACCGTTGGGTTTTTGGGCTACCACCAGTGGTGAAAGCCATTCTGCGCTCTCTATGGCTCTGATCACCCCTTCTTTTTCTAGCCTGTCCAGTTCCATCTGTACTGCTTCCCTACAACGGAACGGGATGTTCCTCACCTTGTGAACTATGGGTTTGGCCCCTTCCTTGAGTTTTATGAGGTGTTTGTACTTCGATAGTTCTCCGATTTGTCCGTTGAAGACTTTGGGGTATGCTCTGTGCCATGATTCCGCATCATCTTTCTCTTCCCAATCCATTAGTAGGATTTTCTCAATGCCTCCTGGGTTGAGCTGTATCCCCAACGCTCCCTGGTCCTTCCAGCTTAATACTGAGGGTCCTTTCTCTGCGATGTATAGCTTGCACTGTGCGTGACGACCCCTGAACTCGAACAGGAGGGGGCAGTATCCCAACATGGGGATCTTCTGTCCAGTGTATGTGACCGGTCTCAGGTCCATCGGGCGTAATTCCTCCTCAATGTTGGTGACAAATTTTTCTTCCCACACTCGTCTCTGTATGATGGAGATGGGAGCGCCGCTGTCTGCAATCATTTCTATGGGTATCCCTCCTATGTGCATGTCCAGCCTGTGTTTGTCCGACTCTGAGCCATCCATCTCTAACACTTGCACGTCAATGTATAGGACTTCTTCTAGGTCATCTTCTTCCTCTTGGTTGTCCACATTCTCTTGTTGCTCGTGGTCGACGTACCTGACCATTGCTCCCTTTGGCTTCCGGCGGCACACTTTCTCCTAGTGCCCGAACACTTTGCAGAAGGAGCATCTTGCCCTGAATGCCGGACACGCTTTGTCGTTCCCGAGATGCGCTGTGCTCCCACACCTGTAGCAGCTTAGTCGCCCTCCTTTGCTCGTTCTCTGGTCCGTTTGATTGGTTGGGGCTGGGCGTCGTCCATCTTGATTCTTCTGTTGGTCTCTCGGCTTTGGCCGCTCACTCTTCCCCGGTGTCATTATCTTGCAAACTGTTTGCGATCCTCCAGTTTCTTTCTTGGCTGCTTGTGCACATCGTTTGTATAATTCGGCCTTCTTCACCATCGCCCAGATTTCTTTGAGGGGTGCGTCCCCATTTACCCACAGTTTCTCTTGGACGTGGGTGCTTGATGTGTGCATGATGATTTGGTCCCTGATTAGTTCGTCATGTAGTGTGCCAAATTTACACGAGAGGGCCAACTTTTGGAGGGCCACCACATACTCATCCACGGACTCACCGCTCTTTTGCTTCCTTTGAAAGAAGTTGTATCTGTCTATGGCGATGCACACCACCGGCCGGTAATGTGCGTCGAGGTCGGCAATGGCGTGGCTGAAAACGTCTGTGTCCGTGGCGTCCCTTGCTCCTTTGACTATGGTGTCGTATACTCTTATCCCTTCAGGGCCCAAGTTATGCAACAATATTTTCTTCTTCCTCTTGCTAGAGAACGGGGTATCACCCTCCTCCTCCAAGGCATCAAGGTAGTTCAAGAAGTACCTCTTCCAGTCTTCCCATTGCATGTCCGGTTCTCCGCTCTTTGTTAAGAATGGCACCAGCTGGGTGAGGGAGAATGACTGGGTAGCCATTTTGGGCTCGCCTCTCTGGAGTGTCAGCTAGGATCGCCCTACTGGGTGGACTCCCCGGCGTGGAATGCTCGTGCTCGCCTGCGTGCCTTTCGTCGCGACCGTCGTCGCTATCTTCCTCGCCATTCACTTTCGAGGGACCTGGTGAAGCCTGTGAAATTCCTCCCTTGGCTGGGTCTGAAGAGCCAGGCACCTCTTTGCCTGATCGCTGCTCCGCCAGCTTGCCGGGCACCCTGCAGCTTAAGCCTAGGGCGGGGCACTCCAATGAGTGGGATACAGCGCCTACCGTTTACCCTCTCTACGCAGCACTGCCTGTGCTCGCTTCCTGTAGCCTCTGCTGCCACTCAGGGTACTGTGCACGTGTGGCCCGGGCTCTGCTGCTTCCTGTAGTGCCCGCAGTGTTCCCAAGCTTTATTCTCCTCCAGTCCTCTCCCCTCCCGCAGGCATAGCAGTTGGTGCTTACTTGCTGGCCTGTGGCGGTGTCCTGGGGGGCTGGCGCCGTTTCGCGCTCTTTTTTCATATGAGGTCGGGACCTCTGCCACGCTCCAGCGTTTATTCCTGTAGTGGCGTTGTGCTGAATTGCAGGTGGTGCGTGGGTTTCACACGCACGTCCTCGTCGCCATTATAACGTTTTGAAATTATCACTCTTACACTGCTCGGTAAGGAAATACTCTCTTTAATATGCCGGAGCGCCGGGAACCCTGACCGATGCCTTAGCGGTCGGCGCCTCTACAAGATGGTCGCCTTCCGCTTCCGCTAGCTCCCCTTCCTGTTCCGGTGACGGAACATCTAGAGCGTCACCACAAAAATCCACCTAAATCATTGGATGGGTAAAGATGAATGGTGCTCAGACAAGTTCCTACACCACCAGTAGGTCAAAAGGTATGTTGTACTTATTTATGCCTTCTACCCCTCCAGGGGTTCAGGCCATCAACCATGACCCTGCAGCAATCCCTGTCCTGGGCTTTTTTTTCACTCTGACTCCCGGTGTCACATATCTCCTTGCAGTCAGCCTAGAGGCATCGACGGCAGCTGTATATTGGTCTTTCTCTCTTCATTTTCCCTTGAGAGTTTCAGGGGATGGCTTGTCTTGTGTTGTTTGATGTGGCTTGCGGAGGGTGTGACCTATCCAGCCCAGCTTCTTTTCATGATTTCATCATGAACAAGCAGTTGCAAAGTCTGCTTCCATAGCTTGTTGTTGATGATGGAGTTTGGCTAGTGGATTTGGAGGATTTTCCTTAGATAGGTGTTGATGAAGGTCTGTACTTTGTTGGTGGTGGTCACTGTTGTCTTCCAAGTTTCTGCTCCATGCAGAAAGACCTATTTTTTATGTTGGTGTTAGATAACCTTATCTTGGTTTGCAGCGTTAGGTCCTTGTAGCTCTAGGTCCGTGGTACTCATAGTACGGCCTGCGGGTCCCCAGCAGCCCAGCAGGCCTTCATTGGTGGCCCGCAGACCTTGCCTTGTATTCTATGCGTTTCAAATGAAGCCAGCAGTACACACAGAAGATGACCGCAGGAGCATACATGGTGAATACCTATTAAATACCCTATGTATGCTCCTACGGCCATCTTCTGTGTTTACTGCCAGCCTCTGTGACATCATACAAGGCACCGTCGGAAAGTTTCCCAAAAGGCCCTTTAAAAGTCAGCTGTAAGCACTTTCACCACTGACTTTTAAAGGGCCTTATGGGAAGCCTTCTCTTATGTGTTGCCGACGACGTCCTCTTCTCCCACAGCAGCTTCATCTTCGAGTCGCTATCCCTGAGCAGTAGATGTAAACACATTCAGAATTTGGACAATTGCACCTGGAGAGAGAGATAGACAGAGAGACAGAGAGAGACAGACAGGAACAGACAGAGAGACACATAGAGAGACAGACAGACAGACAGAGACAGACAGACAGAGAGAGAGACAGATAGACAGAGACAGACAGGTAAAGACACCGATAGAGAGACAGAGAGAGACAGGCAGAGAGAGACAGACAGACACACAGAGAGAGGCAGACAGAGAGAGAGACAGACAGAGACAGACAGACAGAGAGATACAGAGACAGATAGAGAGAGACAGAGAGAGAGAGACAGAGAGAAACAGAGAGAGAGGGACAGAGAGAGACACAGAGAGAGAGAGACAGAGAGAGTGAGACAGATAGAGATAGATAGAGATAGAGATAGAGATAGATAGATAGATAGATAGATAGATAGATAGATAGATAGATAGATAGATAGATAGATAGATAGATAGATAGATAGATAGATAGATAGATAGATAGATAGATAGATAGATAAATAGATAGATAAATAGATAGATATGTGTATGCCGGGTCTGGTGGCTCAGTGGACTAATGTGTCCGCTGAAGGGGCCTATGCTCGACCTCATGATCATAAGTTTTTTTTGTACTCTAGCCCCGCCCCCCACTGACCCCACCCCTACCGGTGCGGCCCTCGGCCACAACCCACACTGTAAATTTGGCCCCTGAGAGAAAGTTTGTGAGTACCCATGCTCTAGATCTTCTTTAGTTAAACGAAGGCTGCCCTTGCTTTGCCAATTCTTGCCTTGACGCCTGTGCCACCCTTCTTATCTATGACACTGGCCAGGTAGGTGAAGGCCTCAACCTCTTGCAGTGCATCACCTGCAAGAGTGACTGCAGTTGTGCTGGCCTTGTTAGCCTTCAGGATCTTGGTGTTTCCCCTATGGATGTTGAGGTTAGATTTTGCTGATGTGGCTTCCACTTTGTAGGTCTTCTCTTGCATCTGCAGATGGGTATGGGAGAGTAAGGTCAGGTTGTCTTCAAAGTCCAGATCATTGAGCTGTGTCCATGGTGTTCACTGGATCCCATTTCTTTTCCTTGCTGTGAATGTCTTTGTGATCCAGTCTACTGCCGCCAGGGTTGTGAGTGCAAAAAACCCTGGCGGATTCCAGTCCTCACTTCAAAGGCTTCCACGAGTTGTCCACCATAGACTATCTTGCACGTCATTTGCTTTTAAAAGTTCTTAAGGATTCTTACCTGTTTATCTGGCACACCGTAGTGGCAGAGGAGTTTTCACCGGGTCTCCCTATCCACGCTGTTGAATGCATTCTCATAGGTGATAAAGTTGACATAGAGGTGGGAGTAACATTCCATAGACTTCTCGATGATGATGCGCAGTGTTACAGTCTGGTCTGTGCAGGATCTATCTTTGCAGAAACCACACTTGCTGGTCTTGTAACTGAGCATCCACTTGTTCCTTCATTCTGTTACGGATGACTTTGTTGAACACTTTGCGCAGGGTTGATAGACGAGTTATCCCTCTGTAGTTTGTCCAGTTACTTAGGTCAGCTTTCTTGGGGATCTTAATCAGATATCCCTCCTCCAGTCTGATGACACCTATTTCCTTTTCTCAGATCCTACAAACATGGGGCAGAGCATGTCTACTGATGTTTCAATGTCTGCCTTCAGAGCCTCTGAAGGAATGTGGTCAGGTCCTGATATCTTCCCATTTCTCAGATGTTTGAGGGCTTGCTGTACTTTGTTGGTCTGCTGCAGTCGACTGGCAAGTCCTTGTCAGCTGGCTGTATGTCGGGTTGAGACTGCTGCACAGATTGGTTCAGCAGTTTTTCAAAGTGCTCCACCCATCTATGTTGTTGACCTTTGTTAAATACAACTGGCGGAGCGACCACGACAGAAGCTGCGAGAAGAGCTGTGAGGGGAGCAGGGAGGCCGATTACGATCGAAAAGGTCAAATTGATGAACGACCGTGTCTAAAAACACTCCGACGCTGCCTGCAGAATTAAAGGCATCCGGTGACGTTGCAGTGAGGGACATAGAACCCCACTTTGCGGTGATTTTTATTTACAATACGGTGGCCCCCCTCCAGCATCATCCTCATCAACACAAAGTTCCTGATATAATAAGAAAGGGACTGCACACTGGAATTAAACAGACCAGAAGCTCTACAAATTTGAGTGACTTCGATCCAAACCTCCTCCAAATTCAATAAGAGAGGAATGTTAAATAATTAACTCACAGAATTGTTTGTCCTGAAGAAGGTGGTATCGTTTACACACCGAAACGCTGCGTCGACAACTTCAACAACTGTGATTCCTTGATCATTTTTAAATTGTGTATTTTTTATTGATTTTATTTTCATATTGAAACTGCACTTAACATTGGGTACTATTACCACGCTGTATAACATTGTTTTAACTGATTTTCAATAAATTGTATATTTCTTATAACATACACACTGTTTAGGATTCTTGATTTGTTTATCATATGGTTGTTTAATTGTAGAACACTGTACATATTTTGAGTAAACCTGGCATTTTGAGATATAAGGGAAATACACTAGGAAATACACTAAAGGGTTCTTATCAGTTGAGTGTTCTTGGGACTTCCCCCAGTTCTTTCCCGTTGACCTTTTTTACCCATAATTGTATTGCTAGATTTGTCTTTAAGAGGCCTTTCTGGCTTGCTATATCAGCCAGAAGGTTTCCTTGTTATGTCGTAGAGTTCTTTTACGTTTCTATGGCTTGCTGCTTCCTAGAGCTCTGTGGCAGGACCATTGATGAATCTTCTCGTCAGCTTTTAAACTTCTCTTTGCTTCCTTGTTGGTTTTGATGTATTCGCCTTGAGCTTTTGCTTTTCCTGCTCTTGTTCGGCTAGTGTTGACTGCAGCTTTCTTTCCCTTTCTTGCTTTAATTTTGACGAGTCTTGGTGGAGATCCATTAGGCTGGTGTTTCTTGGGACACAGTACCTCCTTGCAGGTTGGTGTCACTGTTGCTTTTATCTTCTCCCACTGGATTTACACTTGGTGTCTGTCATCCTTTAGTTCTTGGAGAACTTCAAACTTGTTACTGACGGTGACTGAGTGTTTACTCAGTTTCTGTGCATCTTTGAGGAGGGTAGTGTTATATCGCTGGCATTGGTTTGTCGGTTCCATCCATGCTTTCTTCAGCTTTATCTTTAGCCTGGCCATTACAAAGTGATGGTTTGACAACACGTCCTCTCCTCTTGTCACTCTGACATCCTGCACGGACGTTCGGAATTTCTTGGCAATGCAAACATGGTTGATCTGATTCTCTGTTGAATGGTCTGGTGACACACACATTGCCTTGTCTGTTTTTTTTGTGGGAATACAATAAAGATAGCATGTTACAATGCATGCTTTTACTTTGCATTCAATTACAACGCGGCCATTACAACGACCGCCTCGTTAGAACGCTATACCTTTACATCGCAAGTCATTAGATCGACTTGCTGTAGGGGGCGCGCTGGACTTAGGAATAGTATAATTTACTATTACAACTCCAGTGTGCGCAACAGTAGGGAAGGTGTTGGAATAGTAAATTATACTATTGCTTAGGTTAGAGCTCCCCCTACAGCAAGTCAATCTAATGACTTGCGATGTAAAGGTATTGCATTGTAGCAACGCTGTTGTTGTAACAACGGCATTGTAAGTGTAACGCGATGTAATGACAGCATTGTAAGCGCTGTTTCCCGAATACAATACCGCCTATCGCCAGACTGTTCAGGGCACAGAGATCTGCTAGCCTTTCACCATTCTTGTTTATGTCACCATGGCAATGGTTGCCAATGACTTCTTCATCACTTCCAATCTTGGCATTGAGGTCCCCCATCAGTATGGTGATGTCTCTCTCAAGGAATTTCTCCAGGATCGACTGGAATCTGTTGGAAACTGTTCTCTTTTTCTCTTCTTTGCTGTCCCTTGTGGGTGCATTGCACTGGTTAACAATCATGTTGATACTCTTTTTCTTTGTGTAGAAGGTTGCTGTCATGATTCTGGAACCATGGGATTCCCATCCAATCAAAGCTCTATTGGCTGCTGTCGTTAGTATTAGTGCTACTCCCTGGGTATCAATCAATCAAAGAAATGTATCACGCATTTGGCTACCCAACGGGCTTCCCAGCACTGGGATGGCTACCAGACTTAATACAACGATCTTAAGCAAACAGATACGTACTGAATTGTTACCTAAAGCCAAGTAGGTTGTCATTCAGCCTAAGAGTTAGGGGTAAGGCGTTCCACAGGTTGGGGGCCAGGTAGGCAAAAGAGCACCAACTTTTCTCCACCCTACGGGTGGAAAGAAGACTCAAGTTGTGGGGTGTTCTCTTTCTTGTGTCCAGAATCCAGCAGCATTCCTCCTGGAGCCAGTCTTTTCTGTCCTGACTGTGTCTTTCTGGTCTCACTGCTGCTGGACAGGGCAAGTATGTACTTATCTCTGTTGCCACTTGGGCTGTCTTGCCTGTCTCGTACATAGTCCTAATGTTCCATATCCTGATGGTGATGGTCTTGGTCAAAGGCAGATGTATCAGCTTTGTGGCTTCCAGGGATTTCTGGCTTTTACTTCAAGGCATCTTAGCTCTATTTGTAGGATATTCCTTTCTTCACAAGGCTGGAATAACTTTTGGTCTTTTGGTTGATGTTTCTGTACCTAGGATTTTTTACATGGTGGTAGCCCAATGCATAACACTCCTCCTTTCTCAACTGGGCTTGGGACCTGCTATGGCAGAGTTAAGTATCAAGATTGGCCTCATTAATTGGTGTGAAAATGTTTAAAGTAATCAAAGTTTTGATTCTGCCATAGAAAAGTTATCAGGTGTAGGAAGTTTTTCTGGATGTTGTCACATTTTAGTTTATTCTTGTTGAAAGAGAATTTTGCAAGATTATAATAACATAGATGTTTGGAGTGCTGTAAGGTATCTGAGGAAGCTAAAGGAGACTGCAGTTCTGATACAATTAGTAATAATTATTTAGATAGGGTCAAAGCTTGGGGGATACTTTCATTGAAATAGGTTTTCTTAGCATCCCTATTTTAATTTTATGGGTGGCAGCTGTCCTGATACATTCTATTCTTTTATTTGTATAATATCCTCTACACCCGTGGTACTCATAGTACGGCCCATGGCCCACACGCCGCACGGCAGGCCTTCTTTGGCGGCTCGCTGACCTTGCAGGTAATGTACCATGGCCCCCAAGAGAGAGCGAGAGAGAGAGAGATAGTGGAGAGATAGAGAGAGAGAGAGAGAGAGAGAGAAAAAAAAGAGAGGAGAGAGAGTGGAGAGAGAGAAAGTGGAGAGAGAGAGTGGAGAGAGAGAAAGTGGAGAGAGAGAGAGACAGTGGAGAGAGAGTGGAGAGAAAGAGAGACAGTGGGGAGAGAGTGGAGAGAGAGTGGAAAGAGAGAAGAGAGAGAGAGACTTACTGACAGAGAGACTGACTGAGATAGAGACTGACTGAGAGAGGCTGACTGACAGACAGAGAGAAACTGACTGACTGAGAGAGATAGACTGAGAGAGAGAGAAACTGACAGAGAGACTGACTGAGAGAGAGAGACTGACAGAGAGAGACTGGCTGAGGGAGACAGAATGACTGACAGAGTGAGAGAGAGTGACAGAGAGACTGGCTGGCTAAGAGAGTGACTGACTGGCTGACTGAGAGAGAGACTGACAGAGAGAGAGAGACTGACTATGGGAGAGAGAGAGAGAGAGAGAGAGAGAGAGAGAGAGAGAGAGAGAGAGAGAGAGAGAGACTGGTCGACAGAGAGACTGACCAACAGAGATACTGACAAACAGAGAGAGAGACTGACTGAGAGAGAGAGACTGACTGACTGAGAGAAAGAGACTGGCTGACTTAGAGAGAGACTGGCTGACTGACTGACAGAGAGAGACTGACTAAGAGAGAGAGAGAGACTGACTGAGAGAGACTGACTGACTGTCAGAGAGAGAGACTGACTGAGACTGACTGAGAAAGACACTGACTGACTGACTGAGAGGGAGACTTACTGACAGAGAGATAGACTGACTGACAAAGCGAGAGACTGACTGACAGACAGAGAGAGAGAGACTGACTGACTGAGAGAGAATGACTGACTGAGAGAGAGAGACTGACAGAGAGAGACTGACAGAGAGACTGACTGAGAAAGAGACTGACAGAGAGAGAGAGACTGACTATGGCAGAGAGAGAGAGAGAGAGAGAGAGCGAGAGAGAGAGAGAGAGAGAGAGAGAGAGACTTGCCGACAGAGAGACTGACCAACAGAGAGAGAGACTGACTGAGAGAGACTGACTGACTGTCAGAGAGAGAGACTGACTGACTAACTGAGACTGACTGAGAGAGACACTGACTGACTGACTGAGAGAGAGACTGACTGACAGAGAGAGATAGACTGACTGACAAAGAGAGAGAGAGACTGACTGACAGAGAGAGATAGAGACTGACTGATAATGAGAGGGAGAGAGAGACTGACTGAGAGAGACTGACTTACTGAGAGAGAGAGGCTGAGAGAGAGAGACTGACAGAGAGACTGACTGAGAGAGAGACTAACAGAGAGAGAGAGACTGAGAGAGAGAGACTGACTGTCAGAGAGAGAGAGAGAGGGGCTGACAGAGAGACTAACTGACTGAGAGAGAGAGAGACTGACAGAGAGAGAAAGAGACTGACTGAGAGAGAGAGAGAGAGAGAGAGAGAGAGAGAGAGAGAGAGAGAGAGAGAGAGAGAGAGAGAGAGAGAGAGAGAGAGAGGCTGACTGAGAAGGAAAGTGAGAGAGAGACTGACCGACAGAGAGACTGACTGACTGAGAGAGAGACTGACTGAGAGAGACTACCTGAGAGAGAGCCTGACTGAGAGACTGACTGACAGAGAAAGAGAGACTGACTGACAGAGAGAGACTGACTGACAGAGAGTGACTGACCGAGAGAGAGAGAGAGAGAGAGAGAGAGAGAGAGAGAGAGAGAGAGAGACTGAATGACTGTCAGAGAGAGAGACACTGACTAACTGAGACTGACTGAGAGAGACACTGACTGACTGACTGAGAGAGAGACTGACTGAGAGAGATAGACTGACTGACAAAGAGAGAGAGAGTCTGACTGACAGAGAGAGAGAGAGAGAGACTGACTGGCTGCGAGAGACTGACTGACTGAGAGAGAGAGACTGAGAAAGAGAGACTGACAGAGAGATTGACTGAGAGAGAGACTGACAAAGAGAGAGAGACTGACTATGGGAGAGAGAGAGAGATAGAGACTGGTCGACAGAGACACTGACCAACAGAGATACTGACCAACAGAGAGAGAGACTGACTGAGAGAGAGACTGACTGAGAGAGAGACTGGCTGGCAGAGAGAGAGAGAGACTGACTGACTGAGAGAAAGAGATTTACTGACTTAGAGAGAGACTGGCTGAGAGAGAGAGAGAGACTGACAGAGAGACTGACTGACTGTCAGAGAGAGAGACTGACTGACTAACTGAGACTGGCTGAGAGAGACACTGACTGACTGACTGAGAGAGAGACTGACTGACAGAGAGAGATAGACTGACTGACAAAGAGAGAGAGAGACTGACTGACAGGGAGAAAGAGAAGACTGACTGACAGAGAGAGAGAGACTGACTGACTGACTGAGAGAGACTGACTGACTGAGAGAGAGAGACTGAGAGAGAGAGACTGACAGGGAGACTGACTGAGAGAGAGACTGACAGAGAGAGAGAGAGAGAGAGAGAGAGACTGAGAGAGAGAGACTGACTGTCAGAGAGAGAGAGAGAGGGGCTGACAGAGAGATTAACTGACTGAGAGAGAGAGACTGACAGAGAGAGAGAGAGAGACTGACTGAGAGAGAGAGAGAGACTGACTAAGAGAGAGAGTGAGAGAGAGACTGCCCGACAGAGAGACTGACTGACAGAGAGAGAGACTGTCTGAGAGAGACTGCCTGAGATAGAGCCTGACTGAGAGAGAGAATGACTGACAGAGAGAGAGAGACTGACTGACTTAGAGAGCAACTGACTGACTAAGAGAGAGACTGACTGAGAAAGAGAGAGACTGACTGAGAGAGAGTGACTGACTGACTGAGAGAGATAGAGACTGACTGACAGACTGACTTGGAGAGTCACTGACTGACTGACTGAGAGGCTGACTGACAGAGAGAGACTGACTGAGAGAGAGAGAGTCTGCCTAAGAGAGACTGACTGACTAACTGAGAGAGAGAGACTGACTGAGAGACACACTGACTGACTTAACAGAGAGAGAGAGAGAGACTGACTGACAGAGAGAGAGAGAGATGGGGGGAAGGGAGAGAGAGAGAGAGAGAGAGAGAGAGACTGTGATGGAATTGGGGTCAAAGTGTGTATGAAGCTATGCAATGCCTCTTAAGATTGCTATTGTCTACTAATAACATATATTATCAAAATGTGCTCTTTGTAGTTACATCTGCTTTTGAAATACAGCATTGTCGCATTGGCTAATATTTTGAAACAGGTGTTCTTTTATTTTTACTGTAGGTGTGCCCCCCACTAACCCCGCCCTCCACTGACCCCACCGCTACCGGTGCGGCACTCGGCCACAAACCACACTAATTTTGGCCCCTGACAGAAAGTTTGTGAGTACCCATACTCTACACCATTCTCTTTATACTTTGTACACTTCCAATTTTAAAGATTTTAATTAATTGGCAAACCAAGGATTTTTTTTTTCTATATAGCTATATACCAAGATGTTCTGTTGAGATTTTTTGCTATTTTGCTCTGGTGAAAAGTGACCGGAGGAATGCCTGAATCATTTTAGATGCTGGTAATTACCTGGGTGGAACTCCATTCCATGTTTTTATTCACTGTGTTACAACTGTCAGGGCCCAACCTTATGCAAATCAGTCCTAGCTCTGCTCAGATAGGAACTGTCCTACCAATTCATGTCATTTCCCCTCTCAACTTAGTTAGACCCAAGCAACCCCAGACTGGTGACAGCACCTTTAGGCCTTCTCGGTGAGGTGAAGATTGCATCCCAAAGACCAGTGAGCTGCGGAGCCCAAATCTGCGCCTCCCGATTGTACTTAGGCAGTTTTACGGAGAAGACGGAAAAGGTGCAGAGTAGAATGTTGGAATCAATTCCAGCTCCTGGTAATTAGGTAAGAGCATTCCAGGCTATCATTGGTTTTCCTAGTGTGCTACAGACGAGGACCAACCATATGCAAATCAGCCATTGTCCTCCTATGGAAAACATGAACACATACAAGATTTTGTCCCATTAGTCAATACTCCTTCTGATTTAGCCATGAAAATATTGACCATACTGGAAAAATACTGGTGAGGTGCAACAATAGAGGTCTGGTCTCCCTCCCCTGGGCCTTGCAGCCATAGTCCACCACTGTGACGCCTAGGGAAGTGGGCTTGTTATTGGGCCCGGCTCACAGCATCATTTAATTAAATTTGAACTTGTGTTTTCCAGGAGTGCTGTAAATTTGGGGAAAATGATTGTATACAGGTGAAAACTTAATTGAATGTGCACCATACTAATTTCAAAAATGTTGAGTGCGTTGCTAAGGGTCTTGTAGGCATAGCTCAGAGAACATGCCAGTAAACACTTTTAACCTCGACATCAATGTATTCTGGTGGTTTTTGATATTTTTCATCGACTTGAGTAATGCCTTTGATAGAAGGCAAGCTTTTTCCAACAATTTTTGTTTGCTTTCATATCTTTCTTGTTCTAAAATCTTTTGTGTCACACATCTTATCTTGCACTGTATAGCTGGTAAATTATTTTATAATTTTAAAACACAAAAGCCCTTCCCGAACTATGCAGCAAGGATCTGAAGTGATATCCCCATTTCCATTCACAAACACGCAAACCGGCTCAAATTTAGGACACCGTTGAATGCTCACCTGTTTAAATAACACTACATCCTGACTCAGTAACTGTCCAAAAACAAGGTACCCCTCTTATCACATGTTGAATATGTCTTAGGTGTTGACCTGTACAGCTCTCTGATGCTTTTCGGAAAGATTTGTGCTTTATAAAAAACAGCATACATACAAACACTAAGGCACTAATCTGGAAACAATTTGTCAACATTTGATTACAGAAATAAGTTGTATAGCATCCCAGGCCAAACTGTTTCTCCCAGTGAGATTGACATAATCTATTTCAACTTAATAGAACTTTAAAATATATGGACTTATTTTATTAGGATTTCTTTTTATATTTTTCTTGTTTTACTGATATCTTCAGCAGGAACATTGCTTCTTGCAAAGTTGCTCCAGCAATGCCAGAGGTCTAATTATTAACTGGTGTCACTTATTTTGATGTCATGCCCTTCGATGTCAAGTTGTATGCAAATTAGAGGGGCCTCCACATTCACTTTCCGCCTGAGGCCCCAGAATTCTGAGGAAACAAGTGCGTGTGTGTGCGTGCGTGCGTGTGTGCATTCATTTGTAGTGTGGGTGCATGTGTGCTTGTTTCTATTCAGAATTTTCCCCAAAACCGCAATGAAAAAAAAGTCATCAATGATCAAATTCTACCCAGCAGCAGCACCCCACTGCTCTTTCTCAATGTCGTACGATAACATGGCAGCTACAACTTTTTAACAAGCCTGCCTGCAACAAGCTACTTAAAACTCCTTTGGGACTGTGGGCCTAGGTTTTAGCAAGCTGTGGTTACCACTCACTTCTCCGTGACAGCTTGTCCTGTCAGGACAGCGGGGGGTGTGGGGGGGGGGGGGGGGGGTCTCGCCTTCTGGGTCTCATTTTCGAGCTACTCGGCTGAACAGCCATGCACGTGCGCACATTGTTCAGAGCAGAGTGCGCATTCCACCGGGTTATAAATACAATTTTGACTAGCCAGCAACTTTGGGCGGCTATGGTGTCTCCGTAGGTTTTTGCAGTCATGTGTGTGCAGCACTTCTGTATATGGCTCTGTTTCTTGACTGGAAGAAATGTATAAAAGCCTCGGCCCGATGGAGGAGAGTCAGACCAGCAGCTCCCTGAGACCTCCACTGTCCTCCTCTGCAACTCCCAAGCAAGGTGAGTTGGCTTCCTGCACCGGGTGGACTGTACCAACTTGGATCGGTGAGAGGGATGCGGCGCAACGAACTTATCTCTTGGGCATTGGTGTGCACTGGGAACATGGACTTGGCGGAAGGCGCGGATGCGGGCCTTGGGCCGGACTCAGGACTTGCCAGGAGTGTGGCTGTGCTTCGGCCAGAGCTGGATTTGGGACACGCACTCGGGCAGGCTGACCCTTCCACTTGCTGCGGTCCTGGGTTTTGGGAAGGGAGACAGGCGGCACGTGCACCTGCTGGGCTCCCCTCCGTACACCGGGAGGGACTAAAGGGCCAGGCCGAGCAGGCAGGACCAGGCTCAGACCTGCCTGTGCCCAGCGGCTAAGACAGCTTTGACTGACTGACTGTGACCACTGACCTGTTGATCAATGTGACCGCACATTTCCAAGTATTAACACGGGCTTTTCTTTCCCTCTAGCTTAAAGATGGCTTTCTCTGGCATCCTGAGTGACTCCGACATTGCTTCTGCTCTGAAGAACTGCCAAGGTAAAGCTCCCGGGCTCGATTCTCCAGGCAGCCTGTTCTTCCAGCCCCTGAAACCAGTGGCCCTGGCCTTCAGTGTGCCTCGGTGTCTGCGGCCCCTGCTTTCCCTGGACCTCCGTACCTTTAGCCCCGGCCCTCCCTCTTCCTCTGTACCCTCGCTCCTAACTGCACTTCCTTCCTGTTAACCTCAACTGCCCCGTACCCCTGCACCAATACCTCTCTCTCGCACTGTCCCTCTCCAGCCCTCCTTGCATCCTGTGCGTTGAATGCTTTCTCTCATCATCTAAGCCCTCTCAGACACCCTATGCCCGAAGACCACAGTCCACTCTTTAGAACTCTGTATTCTCGCACCCCCTCAAAAAAAGCCCCTAAGACTTATTGTATCCGTAGTCCTGAGCCCCTCTCTCGCCCTTTGTATCCCTGTGCCCTGAAGCCAGGGCCTTCTCTCTCGTGCTTTGTACTCTTAGCCCTCCCTGGCCTCAGTTCTGACCCTCTCTCTCACCCTCTGTATCCTCAGTCTCCCCTGGAGCTCAAAACGAACCCCAGCCCCCCTTTTCTCGTCCTTTGCATCCCCAGTCTATCCCTCACCCCAGCCTTCCCTCCCTCATTCGATGTCTTGGCGACTCAAGGATCACTCTTTGCGTCTTCCTGTTGCTCTTTCTAGTCCCTCTCGCTCTCTTTCTATTTTTTTGTTGTTGTTCCCTTTTCTGGCCCACTCTCGCTTTCTTTTTATGTTGTGCTCACAGGCCTTCCCATTCCCATCCTGCGCCTTTGATTAAAGGCGCAGAAACGGAAAGCCTGGGAGCGCATTACATTTTCTCTATTCCAGTCTTTCTTTCTCTCCCTCGTTCCGTTTTTCACGGTCTATTTTTTTGTCTTTCTCTCTCACTTTATTCCGTTTCTCTTTTCCTTCAGTCTAGGCTTCTCAAATTCTCTGTTATTTTTCCCCCCTGATATCTCCCCACCCACCCTTCTCTATCCCCTTCTCCTTTAACCCCCTCTTGCCTTTTCTCATTCTCTAGTTTTCTATTCTAGCGCCCCTTTTTAGCGCCAACTCTCTTTCACACACACTTTCTCTGTGTCTCTCTCGCCTTTACCCACACCACGCCCTCTTTCTCCTTCTGCTTCAACTTCACTCTGTCCTCTCCCCTCTCTATCCCAGTTAATCTTTTCTCACTCAGTGTATCATCTCTTCAGATACACTTCTCCGTTCTAATAAAGATTACCGATAAGAAACTTGTTATTTCCTAACACGTTGTGCTTGTTCTCTACTCACAGCCGCAGATTCCTTCAACTACAAGACCTTCTTCGCCCAGACCGGCCTGAAGGGCAAATCCGCCGACCAGGTCAAGCAAGTCTTCGAGATCATTGACCAGGACAGGAGCGGATTCGTTGAGGAGGATGAGCTCAAGTGAGTGAGGGCCACACTCTCTCCTGCACCCTTCCCCCCACACACACAATGCATTCTGGGGCTTGTAGTTTTGATGGTAACAATGCAAATATGGACCGAATAATCCCAGCTTTAGAAAGCAGGACTCTCTGAAGGTATAACACAGGACTAGGGGCTGCATGGCTGCTATGCATGCAGTCAGTAAAAACACAAGCACTCACATGCACAGAAACAGGCACAGATACACACAGGCACCTGCAAGCCACCGATTCACCCACCTCCCAAGCGCGCACACAGCAGCGGAGTACAGGGAGACCCAGGCACACATAAACGGGCTTTAGATAAAAATTAATAAATAAACAGTGGACTGGAAGGGAAGTGACAGGTAAACTGAAAAGAGATATTCAAATAGAGAATAGAGATGCGAAAGGTGGTTTATAAGGGGGAAAAACAAACAGCAGAAAAAAAGAAATAGCGTTGTGAAGAAGATGAGAGCTTGGAAGGAGAATACTATTGATCACATAAAATGAGCTGCGAGGTGGTGGGCATTTGTTGTCTTCTTTGCTAACTAGTACCTAAGTGTTTGTTAGCAGCTTGCCCCATATTTATAATTTGTCTCCTCTTTCGTGTTTTGTGGCAGCAAAAATTACTGGTCCAGACGACATCTACTTGCACCTATGCCAGCAATTTTAGACCTACATTTGGTGCAAAATTGCCCCACAGACAGTGATGCAAATTCGTGTAATTTGGCCCATTCGTCTTCTAATATAGGATCATTGATTTCTGCAGCCACAAAATAGTATAGACCACTGCAGCTGGGGTTGATGCTGCATTGAAGCCACTACAGGTAGCTGCCAACATTTTGGCACTGTCACAAGGCACCAGATTTCAACAAATATCTTGAAAAACACCCTGATCCTAGGAGAAAGGGGGATGCCGAACAGCAAACTGGCATTTTGCCTGGTGCACTGAAACTCCTTGCTCTCGAGCTGGTCACCACAACCAATGCGGCTAAATTGTTCACCTCTCACATATTCTCAATATCGTTCCAAATGGACAGAAAATAAAACAACAGCCCATTGGTTGCATGCCTCAAGGCAAAGGCAGGATTGGTTTGAAAGGCATAGAAAGAGGTCAGGCAAGAATACTGTAACTAGCTGATCGCAGTTGGCAATGTGCTCTCTCCGAACAAGAAGTCCTAGGGAGGGTAAACAACACATCCAGTCGCTACTACCAACATGGCGGCCTCATCGTGAAGCATCTTGGTGATCTTAGAGTGTGAAAAGCTGCAGGCCACACCTGTTCTACTAGAATAACTTAGTTCTTTCTTGTAACTCTGTCTGTTCTCTTTCCTTCCCAGGCTGTTCCTGCAGAACTTCTCTGCTGGCGCCAGAGCCCTGACTGACGCCGAGACCAAGGCCTTCCTGGCTGCTGGTGACTCCGATGGTGATGGCAAGATTGGAGTTGATGGTAAGCACTGACTAGTTATCATTTGGTTAAGTTGTCAGATCAGTTTAACAGGCTAGTTTCCTCACTTGACATTCATCGGAATTGTACATTTTGGGGTCTCCCTGGTGTTACACCCAGTTCTTAAAATGGAAAAACTGAAGTGTAGGTACTCTGTACCAGAGTACCTGATTGTTTCTGAGAAGTGCTGGTACTCTTCTATTAAAAGTATTACGTCTCTCTTGAGAATTGCCAGTACTCTCCCTCTCAAAATAAAAAAGTGCTGGTGCTCCGTACCGGACTGTACCGGACCATTTTAAGCACTGGTTTCAGCCAGCTATTTTATCTGCTGGAAGCAGGCAGGTAGACCTTCCAACCTGTAAATACATTTCACCATGTGAGGAGGGGCGGACACAGGAGGCACTCTGTCCTCCACCAATCTCACCACCCCACCCAAAAAAACCAAAGGGTCCCTGAAGCTGTGGTTGATGTTTTCACACCTCTTACTGGACATCAGCTGCTTACAGTTGCAAAAGACAAGCTGGAAATCCACTATATTCAGTGGTTTCCAGCTCGCTTTCCCTGCCACCGTGTGATTTCAGTTCCTCATCGGGAGAGCGTGTGAAGGGAACCGAAATTGTGTGACACAAGGTGGCTTCGAGGTAGTTGGCAGGTGTGGGCGAAGCCCCCAGGAGATATAATAGGGAGATACAACCAGGAATCTGCACAGTAAATCCAATTTTCATATGGAATTTCCATAAAGCTTGGAATGCCTGTCATTGCCCGGTCCCGAAATTATTAGATCCACAGGTAACTGCAATTTTATACTGAGATTAACAGGAGTCAAGTCCCAGAATGCGGAAGGGAAAAAACTGTTATAGATGAATTTCTTAATTCTCAAAATAGGATGATTTGATTAATTTTCTAGTGTATGTTTTAATATATAATTTCATAAGATTTTTTGTTATGAATCCCTTTCCACCACTTGATCATAATGGTCATCAGATGAGCGTGTTCAGACTGTATTGATGGATAGGCTCATAGCTGCTTAGTGGCGCCATGCCACGTACAACAACTTCACTCTCCCCTGGCTTTTTCGTCAACAGCACTTTTCTTAACCCATACTTACATTGTTAAATCAAAACTACAAGTCCCAGAATGCAACCTGCTGCTTTTTAAAAAGACCACATTATTTGAAGATGTTGCACTTATTACGTGACTTCTTGGCCACTAAGGATGCTCTATCATAATTCTTTTCGGACTAACACCCCAATATCTGTTGTTTTTTTTGCAGAGTTCTCCGCCCTGGTTAAGTGCTAAGCTGTCCACCACAACGACCAAGCTGCTTGTGCTCTCCACGCTCTTTCTGAGAACCAACTATTTATTTATGTTTTGTACAGAAAAATGGCATTGGAAATTTCTATCTTCTGTTAGGACTGTGCTTATCTCTGACAAGATATGTCTTTGACTGTATTGTTCAGTGTTGCAAAGGAATAAAGAGCTGTATGTCTCGGGACTGACCTGGAACCATCTCACCAATAAACAGATGTATTTTGAAATTTTTGACTATTTGAATTAATTTGCTGTGCTCAGCGAGCCTTCCAATGGAAGAAAAGTGCATGCAAGTGAGACATAATCCACAGGGCTCCGGGAAGAGGTAGCAAGGCTTTTAACAGTGGAATTTAAATGGCTCATTTCACCTTTCAGACCATTGTTCATTTAAACAAAAATAATTGAGCAAATAATGTGTGTGATGAAAGTGGCATGACATACATACCCCAATGGATTTGTACTTTAAACAGAGTTTCGCAAAAATAACTTAATATACATTAAAACTTATAGTATGGAGTTACTAGAACTTTGCTAGAATTGTAATTTATAATAGAAAAAATGGAGGCAAATAATGTAAGTGGACCAGTAAAAAGGGCAGAGGATGCATAGGTGCTGCAACTTTTTACCTCTAATACCAACCAATGACCTACCCTTTAATTTTTCTATAACGTCCACTCATGCCTGTGAAGATTAGTCATTACTCAGTCATGTCCATGTGGGCTTAGACTTACTGAGCTCTTTATGTGTGTCACTTCAGTGCTGAAGGGACCACGCGTTTGTAGTGCCTTACTTCACCTCGATTTCTAGGAACTATACTCTTTAATCAAATACCCCAGTGCCTCCTCTTTAGTCCTTAGTTACAAACTTGCAAAGGACTTTTGTCATCTCTGCCAGGCAACATTTAATGCAACTGACTAATGCTTATTCCTTTTAATTTTATAATGGCTTTCTACATAACCTGAACCTGGCCTCAAAGAGCAGCGTCAAAAAATATAATGGCCCACATGTGTCTTTCAGGAATTGGAGTGATACAAAGTAATAGGCAGATCTGTCCCTTTCTTAAGGCAACTGTAGACAACTGCCTTACACCGCCACCAGAAGAGGTCGATAAGGGGCGCCAAATTTAAACAAATGCCCTTAACAACGTCCATGTTGCTAGAGGACAGCATGAATGGTAATAGATCATTTGAGGCTTTGAAACAAAAACTTGCACTGGATCTGAGAGTATAGCAGGAGGGATGAAAAGGCCAGAGAGAGAGTCAGTCAAGGCAAGTCAAAGTGAACTTTATTCGGCCAAAGGCCATAAAAGCCAGCTTTACCACTAGCCACCGAGCGAGTGGCTGGCTTTATCAAATGCACTGGTGTAGGAGCCTCTTCCCAAAACTGTTTTCTCCACAAACTTCAATAACAATGACCATATGCAGCTGGTTTACAGACTCCTACAGCATACAGCTAATAGCATAAACTTTAGCAAGCACTATATAAATGCAAAAGCGTTTCCCTCTTCTATCCCTCCACTAGCCTTCTTAATCCAAATCACAGACTGACATATCCACCGCTCAAATTACTACATATTTTTACTACACTAATCCACTACTAATCCTTTATGGGTTCCGAAGTAGCGTGCTACTCGCCGAAAAAGCGTTTCAACACCTCATTAGGGGTAGCAAGTGCTATATAAATGCAAACTTTTCCCTCTTCTATCCCTCTGCGTTCTTTCTCAATTCGAATAACTCACTAACGTATTACCCACTCAAATTTCTTTCATATTTCACTATACTAATTCGCCACTAATCCTTCATGAGTGTGCTACTCGCCGAAAAAGCGTTTCAACACCTCATTAGGGGTAGCAACAGCTATATAAATGCAAACTTTTCCCTCTTCTATCTCTCTGCGTTCTTTCTCAATCCGAATAACTCACTAACATATTACACACTCAAATTTCTTTCATATTTCTCTATACTAATTCACCACTAATCCTTCATGGGTTCCGAAGTAGTGTGCTACTCGCCGAAAAAGCGTTTCAACACCTCATTAGGGGTAGCAACAGCTATATAAATGCAAACATTTCCCTCTTCTATCCCTCTGCGTTCTTTCTCAATCCGAATAACTCACTAACATATTACACACTCAAATTTCTTTCATATTTCTCTATACTAATTCGCCACTAATTCTTTATGGGTTCCGGAGTAGCGGTCTACTTGACGAAAAAGCATTTCAACACCTCATTAGGGGTAGCAACAGCTATATAAATGCAAACTTTTCCCTCTTCTATCCCTCTGCGTTCTTTCTCAATTCGAATAACTCACTAACATATTACACACTCAAATTTCTTTCATATTTCTCTATACTAATTCGCCACTAATTCTTTATGGGTTCCGGAGTAGCGTGCTACTCGACGAAAAAGCGATTCGACGCCACGTCAGGGGTAGTAAATAATATTATGATGCTTTTCAATAGACGATTGTTTGCATCGTCGAGGTTTCCTTTTATTAATACTAAGAAATAAACAAGCAAGAGAGACGAACACACCACAAAGTTAATATACGAATTTCATTGAAAAATTCATAATTTATTAGAGAACTTTTTCGCAAGAAAGGGTTAACAATGAAGTCCAGAATGATGACTCTCCTATCTTCAGAAGGATAGACCAATTGACCTTTGAACTGAACACGAGTTACTCCCACTGACCCTAGAAAGACTCAAACCTGCTGGGAAGTTAGCCCCTTTCCCTTTCCCAGATAGATGTTTTGTTTTGGAAAAACATCCCAAAAAAGGAATAGTTTATGTAGCCTACCAAGAAATAAAATACATCCATATTCACGTGCATCTATTACAGTCTTTCACGTGTCCCTTTAATCAATAACCTTTTAATGTCTTTATTTATCCTCTCACCGCAACAGATGAGGGCAGCAAGACTAGCTGGAAGTTGTCCCAACTATTTTCAAGTAGCTTTCATGACACTGGATAGTAGTCTTCCTCGTTCCAGGCTTCATTCCTATTCCCCCTGTGGCATTTTCACCAAGCTTTGGGGTCAACTGGTGTTAAGCAGGCGTTCAACGCCCATGGGGCTGAAAGGGCCTTATCCCCCCCTCTGTCGTGTGTCTCGGCTTGAGCTGCTTCTGGCTCGGCTGTGCAGTGTCTGGACACTTAACTACTTTACATCAGCGTTTTTCACAGGTCTTTAAAAGACCAATTACTTGCCTTTGTGAACTGGTTGAGGCTTTGTGTTTTTCTACTGGTTCCAATACCCCTGGGCCCGCACTCTGCAAACTCCTTACATTTGTATTTTATTTTTATTGCCACAGTGGGAGAATGCTTTTCGTGAAAAGGCATCTCCCTAGTAGGGATGCCACCGTTCCTAGAAAAAAACACCTGCCATTTTTAGTTTTTTGAGGAATCTGCAAAGACCGCACCTTAACACTAAATAGGGCTGTAAATAAAATGGTATGTATTTATTTGCAACATGACTTTTCTGTCTTTGGCTCCTTTAATTATGAGTCATGGATCATTAATGTAGCCCTAAAACATATTTAAATGTGCTATTTATATTTGTTGTTTGAAGTGTGAACAAATAAGTGCTAAAAGTACAGGCTTTAGGTGATTTTGCTTATTTTGGGCTGGCTGCAGCATCAAAATCCAGGTGGTGCCCAGTTAAATCCGGTCAGCTGGCAACTCAAATTAGGAGACTGAAAGTTTGTTGCAGGAACAGTGCATGATTTATTTCCTCCACCCTCCATCCCTGATTGATGCAATAATAGCAATAGTTTAACTTATATCTGAAACCCTGCGCCAGCCATCAATACAATGCTGAGTTAATCCAGGTGTCTGGGTATACAGCCTGTATTCAGACATCTCCTTCCTCATTCTCACCGCTCACCCTTCATTTTCATGTTCATCTTGCACTCACAGCGATCACACTGCATTTACACCGCTCACCGTACACTTTACACTATTCACCCTTCTTCTACCCTGCACTCACATGAGCACACCGCTCACCCTGCACGCACATGACACTCCACTCACTTGTCACTTTCACAGCTCACCCTACACTCACAACGATCGCACTGCACTCAAACTGTTACCCTGCACTCACACCATTACCCTGCACTCACACCGTTCATCCTCCACTTACATGAGTACACCATACACCCTGCACTCACAGCAACCACACTGCACCTATGCCCTTTGCCAGGAACTCACACTTTTCTCCCTCCACTTACCCTGCACTCACAGTGATCACACTGCACTCGCACCAATCACCATGCACTCATGCTTTTCACCCAGCAGTTACACGAGTACACCACTCACCCTGCACTCATGTGACACTTCACTCACCTGTCACTCGCACTGCACACTCTGCAATCTCACTCAAACAAACACTTCACTAACCATGCATTCATTCCTCCTACTCTGCACTGTCACCCACACCCAAACTCATGTCACAGTCACTCACCCAACAGTCACTCCTCTCACCCTACACTTTCACATCACTCCCTGTGCACTCACATAGGCACGTCTGTCACTTACACAGCTCACCCTTCCCTCACATGGGCACAGCAGTCACCCTGGAGTCACATTACTTACCCTGCACTTACTCATCTCCCCCTGCACTTACACATACAAGTCTCCCAGCCTGCATTCATGCAGGCAGTCTGCTCATCCTGCCTGCACACAGGAGCAATATTCTGCTGGAACTCATAGGGACACTCCACTCACCCTGCACTAACTTCTTCACCATGCACTCACCAGTCATTTTCACAGATCACCTTTCACTTTTACAACTCACCCTGCACCATACACAGTCACACCACTCACTCTGCATTTACACTGCTCACACTACCCTGCAATCACTCCAATCTCTCTGCACGCACTCCTCTCACCCGACACTCACATGGGCCCTCCTCTCACATTGCATTCATGCAGCTCACCCAACACTCACATCAGCACACTTTTTACCCTACACTCGTACTACTCACGTTGCACTAGCTCACACTTTTCACCTGCACTTACATATGCACACCTCTTACTCTTACTGCACATATAACAATTACACGACTCTCATGAATATACACATATTTCTAAAAAGGCACCCACGGAATACCTGCTCTTTCCGTAGTTCTAGATGCCTACTTAATTCCATCTGCAACAACGGGGCTGGTTCAAGAAGGGAATGTGGACTGAGAATGTGGGATGGCGCGAGAAGGGAGACTAGGGCTGAGTCTTTGGTCTATGGTGATGGATTGAGTATTGTGTGACACCTTCAGCCATTCCTGGCTTTCCATTCACCACAATGCTTCATTCTGTGACTTGTAGTATTTTTCTTTACATTGGAAGTTGGGTCTCAAAAATCCCAAAATGCTAACTGTTACTGGATAAAATCCATGGTTGCTGAAGAAATCAATAATTTCACAAGATCAGTTGGATGCTGTGATATTACATGTTAGAACGCGGATTCTTTCATTTTTCAATACCGTAACTGCTTGATCCACACATGAAACCAAATATATGCCCAGTACAGCTATTTTAAGGAAGTGTACTTTTCATTCACCTCATACTTGAAACAAACATTGACAAGGCATTATATTATTATTTTAGAATAGCATATAGAGAGTATGTTTTTATTAAGCTTCACTAAAAGGCAAGGCAGGTATAGCAGAAGCGGCAAGGCAAGCTTTCTTAACACAACAAAAGCAGATTGACTAATGGAAGTGTGAGTGGCAGTGTTTCTGTGTTTGAGTGTGACAAAGTGCAAATGTATGAAAGGGTGCAAAAATATGGTGAGAATGTGTGCGAGAGGGAATGTGTGTGTGTCAGTGTATGTGTGTTATGCGTGCAAGTGTGCAATTGGTCTGGCATATTGGAGGTTATTCCTGCCTTATGGACAAGGACACTAATAGAATATGGATCGGAGGTGTTATCTATGACTACGGCAGGTTCTGACATGCTTCTATTAAGACACCATCATTGGCTGAGGGGACTCAAACTGTCTAACTGAGAAAGCCGCTAGCCCAGTCATACCCAGCAGCAGGGACACAGAACAAGCACCAGCACACTTGGACAAAGGCCCTGACGTGATGCACATCATTTTTGGCATATGGGGAGGATCCATAGCAAAATGTTGGAACTGATGTTTGAGGTAACTCTTGTCATAAGATTTCCTGTACTCATTATATAGGGGGTGTTAATGGCAAAATGCTGACCCTTGTATACCGTAGTGAATTTTCCATGGCTGTGGCTGAAGTATCCATGGTAAAATTCTGGCACTGTCATATTGAATGTACTCCTTGGCATAAGGAGCTCACCCATGAAAAAATGATAACTGTGATATAGTGGAAGTATTTTCTGACTTTAAAAAAAACAAGATCTACCCCTTCAAAAGGGCGTTGTTCCCTGGTGCCCCATGAAAGTACTGGAATATTTCATGAATGCTCATAAGGGCCTTCAGCGTTTTAGCGATTTGATCCCAAAAGTTTAAACAAATTCTTAGGAGAGAAGTCTACTCTCCCTTAAATCATCTACAAGAACTTGTTTTGCTTGCTGGAGTTTGGGGGAAGTATCGCACCTCACCACTTACATAGATCTTTTTCCTCATATAGTGGGTATGAGGTTAGCTCTCACCCCATTTCTGGAAATGCTTGTCCTGCCCCATTGCCTGATGCAGGACTGGCTTTAGGGTGGTGCGACTGATGCAGCCACACCTGGCGGTGACTTTGGTGGGGGGCGCTGCTCAAAAACAATTTTTGGTTTAAAGGCACACAACCTTCCTTGTGCATCAGATAGTTTTCAGGCAACAATACAAATATTAAGATAACTATGGTGATTAATGTTCCTACTCGTGAGAGTACAGAATTGTATCTAATAGAAGTTTGGGCTCATCATAAAGTAGCACAGAGGGTTAATGTGCCTGCTGCAAAGAACGTGTACCATACAGATCACAGAACTGAGTGTGAGTGAACTATAATTAGCACTATAATTAGCACTATAACAAAATTGAATGTACATCAGAGAGAGGCTATCGAGAGATGAGGTGCACTGTTGGAGAGTGGTAGTGAGGAAATTCATGGAGTAGGTGTATATAGGGAAGGAGAGGACCAAACAAGACTGTTGTAACGGCCGTCCCCCGTAGCTAGAGCCGGCCCTGGCTGAGAGTCTTAGGGCCGGCTCCTAGCCAGGGCCGGCTGGGAGTCTTAGAGCCCCTCAGCCCCCATGGCCCCTGGGGCCCGCAACTGGCAATTTCTGCCTCCGTCATGGAAAGGCCTGAACCACAGGCATCATGAAATGGATGGCGGTGCCTTCCAGGCACCGCCACCATATCATGTTAGAGTTCCGACCGGCCGGCAATTGTAACGATTGCCGACCGGCAGAAAAGCGGCAGACGGACTTTCCGTCCGCCGTGGGGTACCCCCAGGCATGGTAATATGGTGGGGGAAATGTGGTTGTGATGGCGGGCAGATCGCCACCACCAGTCGGGCGGTGACGATCCGCCCACCATCATAATCACCCCCTCAGTCCCTCCTCCCCGAGGTTCAGGACTAGTTGCTGTTAGGTATTGGCAGGTGTGTCCTCACGCTTTTCACCTAGTTAGGCAAAGGCTTTTTTAAGGAAAGGGAAAAAAAGATGTTTCTATTATTTGTGAAATGAAAAACAGCTTTCTTTCTGTTTACCAAAGGGGTTATCTGTCTCAGGGTAAGGACTGGGATGAGTAAAACATATGTTTTAGGTCCAGCCTACCAGACAGTGCAGCTGTCAGGTTGCAAAAGACAAATTGTGGGCTTACAGAGAGGTCACCTGGTCTTAAAGCTATTGGTTGACTTTATTGTCACACTCATTTGCTTGCATCTTTTTTGTTGACTTTCCGTGTGTTTGTTTCACTCTGTCTCTTTACCATTTCTCTCATTGGCTGAGTTTATTAGCTGTCCCTGCTGACTTTTAATGAAACATTTTTTTCTTCTAGTTTAAGCACTCCATGGGAGTACATGTGTTTCCATCTGTCTTCCTCATGTGTTTCTTTCTCCCTGCCTCACCATCACTCATACACCTCTCTGTCGCCTGTGTACTTCACTACCCCGCTCGTATTCCTCTCTCTTGCCCGTGTACTTCAGCCCCCCCCCACCTGCACTCTTGTTCCTCCACACACATGGGCTTCTCTGACTCGCCTCTCTGTGTTGTGGTCTCCCAGAACTTTAAATAAAAAGGAAAACGGCACCCACTTGCCTACAAAAATGAAGCACAAGCTGCGTCATTGCATGTTTGTTTTGGAGCTATGCCTTATACCGTCGCCAAACCCATAGGCAAGGCCAATAGGTCCAGAAAACGAGACCCATTGGCTTTGCCTATGCTTTTTGCAAGTGGAAAGCATCTCACCCAAGTATTTTATTTGTCAATAGACATTTGAATACTTCCTATTTCCTTCTTACGTGGGTCTTTCCTGTACAGGTACATGGACTGGTGGTGCAGGATAAGAGACACTGTAAAAGTGAAAGAAAATATGAAACACTAGGTGTAGGAGTAGAAGAGATAAAGGAAAGATAGTGGGAAAACGTAGCAGAATGAAGAAAGCAGAGAGAGCAAGATGTACTGTGAGGTAAAATAGGGGAAGACTGAATAAAGGAGTGAAATAAAGTGATAGAACAAAACATTACCCGGGAATGAAGGCAGATAATGTTACAGATGCAAAAAGAACATTTGATGGACAGAATGCTGAAGAATGTCAAACACTCACACCCAGTACAGAGATCTGGGCCTAAATCCATAGTTTTGTATGCTCACCATACGACCCCAGTTTGGACCCAGCCATACGCAAGTCATCAAAAAAGTCTTTAGTGCGATTCTTCATCATAAAAGACATTCTAAAACAGTAATTCATAATCCAATAACATAAATAAGCATCATATACAAATATCTTTTTTAAAAGCCAGAACTATACTGGCACTTAAGTATTTAAAATGAGCTAAAATAGAATTAAATGTACGGTAGGCAATAGACTTAGACCTAATTAAAACAACTTGTTTAAAATCTCAATATGAGCCGCAAGTGCTACTATTATGCACCACTAACTTCCTGGGTCCGGTAATCAAGACACAACTCACCCTACAAACTAGGCCCTAACTTTTTGATCCGAAAAACCCATGCCCAGCTCAAAAATTTTGTAACACTAATTACAATTACTTTGGTAGTATCATTCCTCAGTATTCTACTTGCCACCTGTGCTGAACTTGTACCCATAAGCCTACACACAGGTTTTGTCCAAGAGTGCCTAGGTTGATGGCATGCAGGAAAGACAAATAAAAAGTGATCAGTGGTTTCAATTTGATCTACACAGAATACACATTTCCCACTGCCAACGGGGTTCCATCTACTAGATAACCAACGTAGAGGTAATGAGCCTACTCTAAACTGGTGGTACAGTTTATGATCTAGTGGCTTTGAGATGGTGTCCCAGTACTCTTCCAAGCGGGGCTCGTCCTTAATATCAAGGAAGGTTGCTGACAGGGAACTGCTTAACTGGGATGCAAGCCTATTAGATTTGATCATATCCCAGTACATAGTACTATAAATCTTTTTAGTGGGAAATACAGCTGTATCAGGATTGGCCTAAAGCTCCCCCATCCCCATACATGTCAGTAGCGATTTAATTTCAGCCAGCCAGGAGATCTTGTAAGAACCACCCAACCGTTTGACTTCCAGCATTGCCTTGGCATATAACGAGAGTTCGGGAGTGGTCCATAGACGCCTCCAAAACTCCAAAGATCTGTACCATGCCACATCCTCCACTGCCTGACAACCAAAATCCATAAGTAGTGGAATCCGTGGTGAAGATTGCGGAAGTCCCACCGTAGACCTCAAAAATCTATTGTGTGCAGCAGTAATAGGGGACAGGTTACTAAAACCCCACAATTCGGCACCATACATGATTGCGGGTAGAATCTTTGAGCCATACATTTTAATGAGAGGGGCAATAGGTTTGGTAAGAGACTGTCTATGCTCTTTAATCAGTGCACCACCTAATTGAGTGTGTTTCTAGGCTAACATATCAATTTGGGGCTTCCAGCTCATTTTATCACTGTAGGTAACTCCCAAATACGTAAAAACTGATGTCTGCTCCAGGAGATCACCACCCATAAAAACACTTGCTCTAACCGGCCTGGCCCCATGGAGCACCATAAACTTGGTTTTTCCCACATTAACCTCCAGCTTATGTTCGTGGCAAAACACCTCAAAATAAGACAGTGCTAGTTGGAGTCCCTGTCTCGTCTTGGATATAAGCAGGATGTCATCCGCGAATATGAGCAGTGGGACTTTCATACCAGCGAGCATTGAGGCGTCAGTCAGATAATTGGAAAAATAACGAACCACCCGTTTAATAAATAAAGAAAATAGGGTGGGTGCCAACACACACCCCTGTCTGACTCCTTTGCACACCTCAAACCTGTCGGTAACCTCCCCAGCTATATGCAAATCAGTCTTGATCCTGCTCCCTATGGGAATACTTCAGCCCGAACTGCAAGGCCAGGGCATTTGTCACCCCAAGTGGGATGGGGATGCCCAGACATAGGTCCTGTGCTCGCCATGACACTGGATTCAATCTATCCTGGCTTGAGACCCCATCTATTCGGTGCTGCACTTGAGTGAAGTTAAAAATGATGCCTCACTTTTAAATATTTGTCCTACATTATACTCGTACCTAGAAACTGAGGTCAAAAGCATATTATCTAATCACATTCTGACCTCCAGGTTTATGTGTAGGTTAGGTTACCATCAAGTTTTCAAACCAATTTACTCTGCACAGCAAATCTCTACCAGCTCTGTTTCTTTATAAAGAATTGTTAAAACCTTTGTCGCTGAGTACATTTTTTTCACTATACTGGCAGGCTTCTCTTTTGGATTTAGAGGGGAATAGTGTTTGCAGTGAGCACAGTATACATTCCGCAAATACATTTATTAATTAAATCCACAAAAATAAATTAATTAAAAGATAATTATAAACAGATTAGATTAAATTAGATTAGATCAGATCAGATTTTAGATTGGATTAGATTAGATGCCTATTTTACCTACACCATGACCAGGTCCAAGGGACAATTGAAAATAACCTTCATCCACAAGTTATATTATGTTAAAAACAATTTATAAAGCGCGCGTTCACCAACGATTTCTTGGCGCTAAGCGGAGTCGGTCGATTGCTGGAGCAGTAAGAGAAGAGTTCACATGTAGGCCTGTACAAACAACCAGGTTTTATGAGAGGTCCTAAACTGAGTATAGGAAGAAGACAGGCACAGTTCGAGGAGAAGAGAATTCCAGAATTGTGGTGCCAGAGTCGAGAATCTAAGACCCCCATGTTTTTTGCATTTAAACTGACAAGGGGTCAGCAGATTCATGTTCGCAGAGCGCAAGGCTCGAGAGGGGACATAGCGCTGTACTCTAGACGCAATGAAGGCCGGGCCACGATCCGAAAGGGCTTGGTAGATAGTGCAGCCTAACTTAAAAAGACAGCGTTGGGTCACTGGAAGCCAATGTAAGTTTTTCAACAAAGGTTTCACATGGTGAGATTTAGGTTGGCCATACACAAGCCTAGCTGCTTGGTTCTGCACCTGTTGAAGCCGACGTAGTTGGTAAGCTGGAATGCCGGTATACAAGGAATTAGCGTAGTCAATACGCGACATAACCAGGGCAAGTATAAATTGAATCTGGGCCTCAATGGCTAAATATCTGATTATTTTGCTAATTCTCCGGAGGTGGAAGAAACAAGCAGATACCACAGCATTAATCTGTGCCTTCATCGTGAGGTCATTGCTGATCACGATTCCCAGGCTTTTGACTGAGTTGACAGGAGATGGAGGGCATCCCAGAGAATGTGGCCAAAAATTTGAGTTCCAGGGATTCCCTGTGACTGGGGTGTTGTGTTTCACCCATGAGCGACGCTCATCAACGAGTGACTTAGGTGGTCTGGTTATCCATGAGTGACAGAGGTGTTCTTGCTCATCCACTAGTGACTGAGCTGTTTTGGCTCATCCATGAGTGACAGAGGTGTTGTGGATCACCCAAGAGTGACGCTCATCGATGAGTGACTAAGGTGTTCTGGCTCATCTGCGAGTGACTCAGGTGTTCTCACACATTCATGAGTGACTGAGGTGTTCTGGCCAATCATGAGGAAATCCTAAGCAGAAGAGAACAACCAGGTTTTAATGTGTTTTCGAAAGAGTAGATGGTTAGAGGTAGTTCGCATGCTTAAGGGAATAGAGTTCCAGAGTTTTGGGGCGAGAAACCTAAATGACTGTCCTCCAGCTCTGCACCTCCGGATCTTGATGGTACAGGCAAGAGAGAGGTCCGCAGAGCAGAGAGCGCGCGACGGAACATAAAAGGAACAAAGTCCCTGCAAGATTTGAGGTCCAAGGGGATAGAGCATTTTGTGAATGAGGCAAAGAGTTTTAAATTGTATGCGTTGTTTGACAGGCAGCCAATGCAGCCTACGCAAAACCTGGGAGGTATGACAACGTTTTGGCAGTCCGAACAGAATGCGGGCAGCAGCATTCTGAGCCCTCTGCAGTCTGTTGGTGACAGTCAAGTTGGAACCAAGCATGAGGGCATTGCAATAGTCTAGATGGGATAAGACCATAGCTTGGACGATTGTCTGCCGAATGGGAGGTTCAAAGAAGCCAAGAATAGGTTTAAGAGTGCGTAGGCGGCCATAACAAGTGCCAGCCACTCTTTTAGCATGGGATTCAAGGGTAAGTGAGTTGTCCATAATCACACCCAAATTTTTGACTTCTTTCTTGGGGGTAGGAGACGGGCCCAATGTGGAGGGCCACCACTGCTCATCCCACTTCTGAGTGTCACTGCCAATAAGGAGAACCTCTGTTTTAGTTGAGTTCAGCTGTAGGCAGTTCTCTGTAATCCAGCTGGAAATAGCCAAGATGTTTTCTTGAAATTTGGCTCGGTCCCCCACGGTGTCATTAGAGAAGGTAAAGAGTAGTTGGGTGTCGTCCGCATAAGAAATTAATTTGATGTTACGTTCCCTGGCCAACATGGCCAAGGGGCGGACGTACACGCTAAACAACGTGGGGCTGAGGGTAGAGCCCTGGGGGACCCCGCAACCTAGAGGGAAGCTACTGGATGAGTACGGCGGGGCATGAACCTGGAAGGAACGGTCCAATAGAAAAGACACAAACCAGTCCAGAGCTCTGTCTCCGACCCCTATCTCCCACAGTCTCCTAAGAAGGATCCCATGGGAGACTGTGTCAAACGCCGCACTCAAGTCCAGCAGGACCACAGCCGAGGTATTGCCCATGTCCTGTGTCGCCCTCAGCTGTTCCGTGACGGCCAATAGGGCCGATTCCGTGCTATGTTTAGCACGGAATCCGTTCTGAGATTCTTCCAAAATCCCATTAGTCTCCAAAAACTCTGTCAAGATGGGATTCACATGTGCTTCCGCCACTTTAGCCAAGTACGGAAGCAGGGAGATGGGTCGGAAACTTTCAGGCTTGGAAGGGTCCAGGGTGGGTTTCTTTAACAAGGGGACAACCTTGGCATGTTTCCAGGTTTTGGGAATAGTAGCTGACTGGAGAGATCTATTAATCAACTCCCGTCCTTCAGTCATAATGGAATCCTGGAAAAGTCTAAATGTCTCTGGTTTAACCGGGTCTTCCAGGGACCCTGACTTGATTTTTTGTGCCAGGATTTCCATATCTGTCTGTGAGATGGATGGAAGGGTAAGGAGTGAATAGGGGATGTCCGGGGGGTCTATGTTAGAACTAGGAATCATAGAGAAACCACCAGAGTTGAATGAGTTATAGATCCCTTGAACTTTATTAACAAAGAAGCAGGCAAGCTCCTCGCACTGCAAGTCAGACACTATTGTGTTGTTATTCCCCTCAGGTGACTTAGTTATCTCCTTCACTAACGCGAAGATAGTTTTAACGCGATTAGTGCTGGAGTTGATCAGCTCAGTGTAGTAGCTGGCTTTGGTCTTTTTTTATAAGTCTATGATAGGCTTTGGTGGCGGTTCTAAAGTTGATCTTAGCACAAGGGTCATAGGATCACCTCCAAATACGCTCAAGTACTTTACATTGCTTTTTTTTGATTGTAAGTGCCTCGCAGTACCAGGGATGGGACTGTTCACGCTTGGGCCTCAAAATTTTCTTAGGGATAAAGTGATCCAAAGACTTGTTGATCCAAGCTCTATAGGCTAAGTCAGCCTCCTCCACATTATCAGACCAATCTGGATGGGAATTTAATAGCCTGGCCTCAAACAAGGCACCATCAAGTTTATGCCATGGGCGCCTCCAGAGAGGGGGAGGAAGCTTTTCCCTAGAGCTGGCTGGGATCTTAATATAAATCTGTACCAAGAAATGATCCGTCCAGCTAAGGGGGCAGGGAGTAGAAGCACTGATTCCCTGGATATTCGAGAACACCGGGTCTAGCAGATGGCCTGCCAAATGCGAAGGCCCTACAACCAGCTGACATAGCTGGCAGGCTTCTAGGTCGCCCAGGAACTTCAGTATAGCCGGGGACTCACGGGACTCAAGATGAAGGTTGAGATCTCCCAGTATACTGAAGTTGGCTGACTGCAAGATCAGTGCCGAAACAGTTGTGACTAGTGACTCCTGGAAAGCGCTCGCTGGCCCGGGAGGGCGATATATCAAGAGCCCGGTAAGGGTAAAGGTGTCTGAGACCCTTAACTTAAACAGAGTGCTTTCACAGTTGGTTATGTTTGAGGGGGAAAAGTGCAGGAATAGATGGTTTTAAAAATCACCGCCAGTCCCCCGCCCCTCCCTTTGGATCTGTTCTGGGTTAGAATAGAAAAGCCAGAGGGGAGAGCCAAAGCCGGAATAGCCAGTGAGTCATCAGTTAACCACGTTTCCATAAGAACTAACAGATCAGGAGAACAGTCTGTGAGGAGCTCACAGACATCCTCGTGGTGTTTCGCTAAAGACCTACAGTTGAGACTCAATATCTGTAGGTTTGCAGTCATTTTTTCCACTAAGGCCGTTGCCGGAGGAGTAAGGACGGCCTCCGTGGCCTCAAAGCCACACTGGTCACATCGCAAATATTGTGAGCCTGGGTTCTAGAGATGAGCTGCACAGTCTGACTGACAGTGAAGAGCGAGCAGCTCCTCACAGGAAAACGGGGCCATTCAGAAAGTCTATCTGGCCAAAGTTTATGGCCACTGGCGACGGACCAGCGCGGACGGGCGCAGACGGGCTCGCCTTTGGCGACCCGCCGGCGGTCCGCCGCGCGCGTCCGCTGCGCGTGGGTAGATGGTGTGCCTACGAAGGAACCGGTCCCACCTCGGATGAAAGTGCTATGCCCACAGGGGTCGGGCACAAAGGTCGAAAACGCCCTCCACACAACCGGCACCAGCCGTGGTGGACCGAGGCGAAGACCAGTTAAAGGTACAATGCACTTTTAGAAATACACTGTTAAAATACACAAAGCTGTATCACAAGAATCACAGTTTTAAAAATTGCAGTTAATAATGCACACACTCGCCGTTACAGCGCCTATTAAGTCAGGCGCGTCCCATCCATGAGTGACAGAGGTGTTGTGCGTATCCAAGAGTGACTGAGGTGTTCTGGCTTATCCACAAGTGACTTGGGTGTTGTGGCTCATCCACGAGGGAGTGAGGTGCTCATCCATGATTGACTAAAGTGTTGCACTCATCCACGAGTGACTTAGGTGTTGTGCTCATCCAAGAGTGAGTGAGATGTTGTGGCTCATCCACAAGTGACTAAGGTGTTCTGGCTCACCCACGAGTGACTGAGGTGCTCTGGCTCACCACTAGTGACTAAGGTGTTGTGGCTCATCCGCGAGTGACTAAAGTGTTATGGCTTGTCTCACCCATGAGGGACTGAGTTCTTGTGGCTCATCCACGAGTGACTAAGGTGTTGTGGCTCATTCACCAGTGACTGAGGTGTTGTGGCTCATCCACGAGCTGCTCCTTGGAGACAAACAGGCTCAATCCACACTCTGGAGTTCTACAGGTAAGAGCCTAAACTAGGCCACTGACAACACTGCTTTTCCCACACTTAAACAACTCCCTCTCTTAGCCAAAAATGAGTACTACATAGACTTTCCAAACCAAGTTTAAATCCTAAGAGCAGTTTTATGCGGTCTCAAAGCACACTCTGCTTAGCCTCTGAGGTGTAACAAGTCTTTTTGCTTCTATTTTAAAACTTTTTTTAACTCACTTGCTAAGACAAAACGGAGATGGAGTGCATTCTTACACAAACGTCTGAGCACAGATTAGGGGAGCAACTAGGAGGAAATATTAATCAGTCACAGGCAGATAAAAACAGTACATTTTCATCTACAAAGCCCACAAACATACATGTGATATTGAGGCAGTCACGGGTAAAGGAAATTATCTTTTAAAGTTTCAGGTAATAGACAGCACAAGGTCTGTCTTCTTACCACCTCGTGGTCCTTGATTTACTGGGATGTTGGGCAAAGGGAAGCTGTGGCTACAAAATGGAGGTGGTGGTCTTCAGGTTCCCTCCACAACCCTTAAGTGTCCTAGGCAGGTGTGAGAGGTTTGACACCTATCACATATACAGCAACACAGCAACTCTCTTTTAACTGCCTCTTATCCCTTGGAAAATTTAGAACCTTACAACATGACCCATATGCTGCACTACTACCACCACCCCCAACTCAAACACCTTCCACCCTAAACAGACGCAAACAAAATAATCAACATGTCACTCTTCACAACTTTGAATCTCCATGTCTACTGTACAACAAGGTGACTCTACAAAAACAACACAGCTAACCAACTCACTCTCAACCACCATCTCTACCACATACACACACACACACAGTCCCATCAAAATGCCTTCTTAGCCTGCTGGATGAGGAATACGATACAGAACAGGTACACTATTGCCATCATACAGCTAATACCAGCACTAAGGACATACTTGCTACAAGCCGACAAAATACTGCTTACCCTTCTAAAAAACAAAGTCGTACAATCACCAAAGCACATTCTCTAAACTGTCTACTAATAAATGCTCGATCACCCTAAAAAAAACAAACATCACATCTCTGACCTTCTCACTGACACACAACCTGACTTACTCTTCATAACTGAATCAAGGTTGGGAGATGACATGGCTCCAGTGTTGCATGAAGCCGATCCACTAGGCTATCAAACTATCACACAAAATCATATAGGCAAAAGAGGAGGTGGCCTAGCTGTTGTATTCAAGCAAACGTTAAATATCACTAAAGCTGATGACGTCTTCATACAAGGGTGTGTGGTGCTTCACCAGATGCAACTCTACAACTTCTTTCCCCCTGTAACTTCCTGCTCCTTTACAGACCTCCACCTAGCAATGCAATGCAACATTCCCAGACACAATTCTGGACACAGTTTCAAACCTCATAACACTACACTCCAATCTATGAATTCTGAGTGACCTAATCATTTGGGGCCCCATTAGGATGGCAGGCGGATCGCCCCGCCGGGCCGGCGGTAGTCACCGCTGGCCCGGCGGGGGCGATCCGCCCGCCATCCTCGCAGCAAAGACCCCCCCCACTATATTATAATGGTATTACAATGACTGGGGGTCCTGCAGCGGACGGAAAGACTTTCCACCACTTTTTCCGCCCGGTGGACAAGTCGACTGGAAAAGGGTTCAATATGGTGGCAGTGCCTGTTAGATACCGCCAGGCATATTAGAATGTGTGCGGGGACATGCCTTTCCATGGTGGCATTGCCGCCACGGAAAGGCATGCGGAGTCTGCTTGCAGGGCCAGTTGCGGGCCCCCAGGCACTCCGGGGGGGGGGGGGGTGCACATGGGGAATATGGTACCCCTCTGCAGTTCCATGCACAACATGGCAGGCACCGCACCTATGGTAGGCCTGCCATGGCCGCACCTATGGCGGGCAGTCCCATTACACGGGAGGATGGCCGCCATCCTAATGACCCCCTTGGTTTGACAAACCCAATATGACCCATCTAAAAACAATTATCCCAAAGGGAACATATTTTAAATAAGTGTCAGCTAGGTTTCAGAAGCAAATTGGGAATAGTGGAACAATGTCTTCATTTAAATGTGATTGTTGGCAAATATACGTAACCCCGAAGTAGCCCATCTACCTGGCTTTTATGGACCTTACTTCAGCCTTCAACTTCGTTAACGAGGTCACGGTTGTGGTCGGTCCTTTTAAAATATAGGTTGGATGAGGCCCTAGTTCATTTTTTAGCATATTTGCACAGGAACTTGAAGGCACTAGTAAGGATCAGTAACGACAGGGAGGTCTCAAAGGATATCATTATTGGTAGAGGGCTCTGGCAGGGGTGCGTATTCGCCCTTCTGCTATTTATCCTTTATATAAATGAACTACACAATGTACTGTCAGAACTGATGTATAGAGAATCAATGGTAACGTACTCCCCGCATTACTATATACAGACGATGCGGTCCTAATGGGCCGCACCCCGAACGCACTATGCACTTTAGTTAGGTGTTTTGTAGTTTTTATGGGTGATTTAGACCTTTGTACTAATTTTAAGAAATCATCTACAATGGCCTGTGGGCCAAAAGAGCACCATATTACCTCAATAACTTTAGGCCCTGAACATTTATTAGGCACTTGCACTTTCCCATATCTGGGGTTAGTATTTTCTGACAACGCCTTTTGGGCAGCTCATACTGCCCACAACAGAAGCAAATTTTTAAAAGCTACTAATTTGATCTTGAGCCTTCCACAACCTAAACAAGCTGAGGTAGTATTATCCATAAGTAAAATCTACAAAACACAGTGTATCCCCACTGCCACATACAGCGCAGAAGTTTGGGGTTTTAGAGACTTTAGTGGAATTCAGAGAGAGGAAAATACATTTTGCCAAAAACTCTTTGGGGCCCAAATTTCCTCCCCAAACTTTTTGTATCATAAGATATTAAATTTGTGTTACATAGAAGATTATAATAGGTACCGTCACGCCATATTCTGGCTAAAAGTATGGCAAAACCCGTCAGCAACCTTGATAAGGGATATAATAGCAGACTGTCTTAAATGCGACAAGGGAGGTAGTATACCCTGGCTTGCCGCTGTTAGAAAAAGTCTAAGCAGCATGAACCTAGAACATATTTTTCTAAACCCAACCGACCGAGAGGGAATAAATAAAAAGATCCTGATGGACGCACTGTATGAATCATATAAAAATGCAAGATGTGCCACAGAGCTCCAAAATCCTCAGTTGTTAGGTATATGTCGTTAGGGGATGCTAATAGCCCCCGAACCTATATGCCATCCAAGTATCTTCTGAAGAATATAGGTCGTCGGGAGAGAAGTTTGCTATTTGGCCTTAGGGCCCGCACTTTAAAATATTCACTTTGTATCCCTTTGGGATTTAACATCAATCTCAATCAAATGCCTTGCCCTTGTGGTATTCGTAGCAGTCAAACGACGTTACACTTTTTATTTTTCTGCAACTTTTATAAAATACACACTAAACAATATCTGATCCCCTATTTTAAGGCAACCGCCGACATTGATTATAGAACATCCTACCTGGAAATTCTTAATATCTAAGTGTACATGAGCACACAACACTGTTTTGCCATATGATCCTATCAATATTTTTATGGTATGAAACACTACAAGAAAGTGCCATTTGTGGACCAGAATTACTTTGTAAAGTTTATACTTAATTGCACCTTATATCATGCTCCTAAACTGTTACATCTGATCGCACTTTATCATAATAATATGCTGCTATTTGTTTGTTGAACATCTGATTGCATCTATTAATACAATGTTGCCATTGGCCAGGGTCATAAATTGCTTACATTTTATCGTTGTTTATGACACTGCTGTTTTGCACACTATGTGGCCCATTGGGATGGCGGGCAAATCCCGACGTAAAACGGGACCGCCCGCCATAAGGGCGGCAGTCCTGTGGGGGCCAATAGGATGCACCCGCCACACTGGCGGGCGCATCCCGCATTTTTAACATTGCGGCGGGCGGTGCTGAAAGCACCGCACGCCGCAATGCTAAACATGCACATTGTGCACTTCAGAGCACAATGTGACAGGCACCGCGTGGTGCCTGCCACGTTGTACAGTGAAGTGCATGGTACACCCCATGTGCACCCCCCACCCCCCCAGAGTCCCTGGGGGCCCGCAACGGGCCCTGACAAGACATTCCCGGATGCCTTTCCGTGGCGGCACATGTCCCCGCACACACCCTAATATGGATGGCGGTGTCTAACAGACACCACCACCATATGACACCCTTTTCCGCCCGGTCAACTCCTTGAACGGGCGGAAAAGCGGCGGACGGTCTTTCCGTCCGCCGCCGTCCTCCCGCCATAGTAATATGGCGGGGGAATGGATGGCGGGCGAGGAAGAAAGTGCTTTTATGGATATTTATATCCGAATAAAGATTATTTGAATTGAATTGAATTGAATTGAAAACAATTATCACTGGTCCAGACGCACTGAACCTACATCAGATCGTCCACAAACACACATACATCACTGGACATATCCTAGGTGTCATTTTTGTTAATACGGAACTAGTCACCTTTGAAACAATGACTCCAGTCATATGGTCAGACCCCCATTTGCTTGCTTTCCAACATAAAACATAAAGCAACACTTCTAAAACTACCTTACATGCATCCACCCATTGACGTGGAACAAACTCAATTTTGAACACTTAGGGGCCCATTAGGATCACGGGCAGATCACCACCGCCCACATGGCAGTGGTGATCCGCCCGTGATCCGACCCCGCCGCCACCCATTTCCCCGCCGCCATATTAGTGTGGGGGGGGACCGCGGCAGATGGAAAGACCGTCCGCCGCTTTTACGCCCGGTCAGCGCGTTGACCTGGCGGAAAAGGTTTTAATGTTGTGGCGGTGTCTGTTAGACACCGCAAGCCATATTAAGATGGGTGCGGAAAGATGCCTTTCTGTGGCGGCATTGCCACCACGGAAAGGCATGCGGGAATTGACCGCAGGGCCAGTTGAAGGCCCCCAGGTACTCTGGGGGGGTGGGGGGTGCACATGGGGTTATCTATGGTACCCCCCAGCAGTTCCATGCACAACATGCCTTCCTGGCATTGTGGCGGGTGGTGCTGAGTGCACCGCCCGCCACAAAGAGAGCAATGCAGCATGTGCCCGCCACTGTTGCGGGCGCATCCTAATTGCCTCCACGGGACCCCCGCCCTTATGGCGGGCGGTCCCTTTTACCGTGAGGATGGCTGTGGACCAAGTCCGCCCCCATCCTAATGATGTCCCTAGAAACATAACTAACATCCAGTACAGATCTAGACACAATAAATAAAGTTAAACAACTATATGAGTGGCTACAGGATGCTTTAGATATCCTAATACCACTAACAGAACAAGACAAAACAGGCACCTTGGAGAAATATAGATCTAATAGTGAAAAAACAGCAAATTAGAAAGCTACAACGTACCTGGCTCAAAACGAACACAAGTCAAGACAAACTTCAACTATAGAAACATAACAGATTATACAATTCAGCAATCAAAAAAGATCAGAAAAACTACTATTTAGACAGAATTCAAAATGCAAAATGCACAAATAAAGAATTTTGTAAAATTCGCCCAGAATTTAGTAGACCAAAGTGCTTAGGAGCACATCCCATTACTCAAGAATTCACAGACAAACTGGCAAATCATTACACTACCAAAACAGACAGGTTGGACTCTTATTTAAAACAAATAAAAACCACCATCACCAAACCTTTTCTAAAAAACACTGCAAGAGTACGCTAACACAACCTCTCCATTCCTTCCAACAAATATCACACAATTAATTTATGGACCTGGTCAAAGCAAGCAGGTCTGCCTGGAGACCTTCTGACCCTTGTCCACCACGAACCTTCACGAAAATTCTTCTAACTACCTCTGCTGCCACACCAGTAAGAAGAATTGATAACAATTCCTTAACTCCTGGAATGTTTCCAGAAGATTTAAAAAAGTCATACATATGCCCATTATTAAAGAAAACAAACTGGGACTCGCTTAACCCTGACAACTACAGACCAATTACAAATTGACCTATCCTGGGAAAACTGATAGAAAGAGCAGCATTCACACAGATGTCATAATTCAGTGAAGATAATTCCATACTTTCAGACTTCCAAACAGGATTTCGTCCAGGAAGAGGAACAGAATCTGCCCTCTTTGCCACCTGGGATTACCTGAAGAACACAGTTGACCGGAAAGAGGTTGCTGCACTACTTCTCTTGGACCTCTCAGCTGCCTTTGACAAGGTTGACCATGACTCTCTAATACAAAGACTCTACAAAGCTGGTATAGAGAGGACTGCTCTTGACTGGATCACATCCTACCTTCAAAACAGAACTGATGTCATCCATGGCACACCTTTCTCAACCAAATCATACTTCACAAAAGCAGGGGTTCCTCAAGGCTCTATCATCTCACCCATGCTTTTTAACATCTACATGAAGTAAATACTGGCACTGATCAATCATTTTCACCTCACATGCTATAACTGTGCAGATGATTATTCTTTAGCCCAACACCAATCTGCCATATATATATATACACATATACATTTACATATATATATACACCAATAAAATTAAATCCATAAAAAACAAACCATTCTAATTAAATGAAAACATTAAACTATTTAAAAATCTTTAAATTGTGTAAAAATTATTTTCCACATGATAAATCTTTATAATTAAAAATATTATAATTTCAAATAAACAAACCATAATATAAATTATAACAATACAAAATAAATGATAACATTTAACATACATACTATTCCCACTACAATGTAAATAAAACTACGCAAACTATTAAAGTAAATATATAAACAATATGCAACTCCCACTTAGCGCAACACAAATATTAGGACTGGATAAAAATAAAATATACAAATCTCCCTCCAATAAATGCATTGCACATAGGTAATATTTACTGCACCCATTCCAGCTGATATAACACCAGGGAAACTGTTAAAGAGCAGAGGGGTAGAATTTACTATTCCCACTCCAATAAAAGCATCAGTAGGAAAAGTGGTGGATTACAGAGGGCTAACATTTACTACTCCCACTCCTGTCAGTACAACAGTAGGAAAAGTGTTGGATTGTGGAGATGTAAAATTTACTATTCCCACTCCAGTCAGTTCAAAATTAAAAACAAACAAAATAAAAATTTGTGACGTCCGACGTCACGGTGGGCGTGTGGTTAGGACGACCGGGGGCCGTCCGAACCACGCCCACCTTTTATTTTGCCCGCACCGCAGCGGAATTTCCGTTGCGGTTAAAGGGTTAAAAACAAAGTAAATAACAAAATATATAAATATGTGTAAAATAAAAATATATTTAATATTAAACATTAAAAAAATAAAAACATATTACGTTAACTACATAACAGAAATACCCACAAATATTACATTCAATAAAATAAAGAATTGTTTCCATACAAATAAAAAGTTTTATATTTACAAATTATTTATTAACAAACTCATTAATTATTACATACATTTAGTTTATTTACTTCCTACCCCATAACACCACAAAACTCACAACCCACATCTAAAATGTAAAACAAATATCCATTTGCACAATTAACATAATTAATTATCCATTAAACAAATATGGCTGTTCAAAAAACAAATTAAAATTAATTAAAATTAATTAAGGTCCCACTCTTTACCCCTATTATCCCCACAACCTGCACCAAAATTAAACTTAAAAAAATGTATTGCACAAATAGAATTAATTCAATAACTACTAGTATTTAGCAACTAATTATGAAGTAAGTAAAATTAATTTCATCGCCACCCTTTACCCCATTAACCAAAAAACCCACACCCAAAAAAAGGGTAAATAAACAATCGACATAATCAGTTATCGATTAATTAATTAAAATTAATGTATATTTATTTATTGATTAGTTGAAAATAAATTACTTTCCCACCTTTAACCCCTATGCACCCAAAACCCACAACCCAAAAAATTGATTTAAACAATTAACATAATTAATTATTAATTAATAATAATTATCAACTAATCATTAATTAAACATAAATTACTTCCTACCCTTTATCCCTATAAACCCCACAAACCGCACCTAAAATAAATTACACAATTACCATATTTAATTATCAAATAATTTATTAATATTAATTAACAACAAATTATTAATCAATTACAAATAAATTACGTCCCACTTTTTACCACTATAAACCCAAAACCTACACTCCCAAGAAAGTAATTAATCAATTAACACAATTAATTATCAATTAATTAATATTAATAAACAACAAATCATTAATTACTTCCAACCCTTAGAGCTATAAACCCCCAACCTGCAACAATTTTTTTACACAATTACCATAATTAACTATCTTTTAATTAATAGTAATTAAAAGCTAATTAGTAATTAATTACTTCCCACCTTTTACCCCTATAAACCCCACAACCCACACATAGAATTTACCTAAAACAATTTAAAAGCATAATTAATTCTATAAAATATTATTTAAATAAATTTTATTAAATAAAAAATTATCATTAATTTATTATAATTACATTATTTCCCACCCTATTCCCCTATAAACCCACAACCCACTACGGATTTTTTTTTTTCAGAAAATGTAATTAAAATCTAAAATAAATATAAAATAACTACTAAAAATTTAACACATATATACAAACACATAAACAATACTTATACAAAAAAATACATCACATACATTTAAAATATATGCTAAAATAAATCGATGTTTTAAACAACTATATTTTTGCAAACAATAATAATGACTTCTATATTATCAAAATTGATATTACTTACCTTAAAATTGATATTCTTGTCCACGATAGTCTTGCTGTCGATATTTCTGTATCACAATATTTACAACTTGATAATTGTGTCAGTTGATATTACTGACGTGATATTTTGTCTGAATACAGTTACCGGTTGCCAGAAGATCCACATTCAAGCTGCTTTGTATCACCCGCCAAGCGATACATGGAACAGGACTGCTCTTCATCAGGAATAAAATCACCAAATGCATTCAACAAAGGAACCTCCGCTCTAGATTGGCACCTCGCCTCAAAATCCCACTATACAAGAAAAAAAACCATATGAGACACATTCATTTTTGTTCAAGTGGCCAAACTATGGAACTCTTTGACGCCAAACATAAGATCCACTGATAACTACCTTATCTTTAGAAGAATAATCAAATTGGCTCTTCCCCATATAACGACAATACTCAAACATAAATATATAGCATATCCCTTTGTTTATAGGCATTTATTTGGACTATAGATGTGTACCTACAAATGTGTATCGCTTTGTATAGTCGTGAATAATAATTATTTTTATAAATATATTGACATTCGTTAGTTCTGCTTAACAAATGTACATATTACTTATGATTATATTATTCTATGTTTAACATGTATAAAGGTGATTGCATAAATAAGTAAATCTTTATCTTAACTAATTATCTACAATTGCTACTGAATTACAAAAAAAGAAAGAAATTAACTTAAAGTACAGCAACACTTGAAAGTCTGATTGTATTAAATACAACTTAAATCTACATATACCACATACATTGCTTTCCTTTTAAATATATACCTTCCACGTTCTTATGTATCTTTATATTTGTTACTTTACTTCTAATTCAGCATCTCCAATGCTTACTCTATATCTCTCCCTATACCTTTCTCAATATATCCTCTAGCTCCACTCATTGACTCATCTCAAACCTCATTCTACTACTCTCTCCAATGCACTACCCTATTTCTCCCCTATACCTCTCACAATTTATTCTCTACCTCCACTCTCTGGCTCATCCTAAACACTATTCTACTGTCATGATCCCAAAATAACCCCTTCTACCCTGCCTTGCATCATCTCATACCTCTCTTACTATTAAGATCTCCCAAACAAGCCTTTCTAAACCCTTCCCTCTGACTCTTCCCCCTCCACCTTCCCTTTACTCATCCCAAACCTCCTCCTACTGCTATCAGCTCTAAATAAACCCACTTTCTAGACCCTTCCCTCTTCTATTGCTCCCCTATCCTTTTCAATCCAACTAACAGACTAACCTGTCCAACGTTCAAATTAATTTACTATTTCCATATACTAATTCTCCACTAATCCAGTTTGTATTCCGAAGTAGTATGCTACCAGCCGAAAAGCACTTAGACACCTCATAAGGGATAGCAAGCGCTATATAAATGCAAACCTTCTGTCTTCTATCCCTCCATTATCCATTTTCAATCCAAATAACAAACTCACATGCCCACCCCTCAAATTAATGTCATATCTCCCTAAACAGATTCACCACTAATCCTTTTTATGTCCCGGAGAAGCGTGCAACTCGCCAAAAAAGTGATATGATGCCCAGTCAGGGGTAGTAAGCACTATATATATGCAATTACAATTAATGAAGAAAGACAGTTTCTTAAAAAAGCTATTTCAACCTTTCAGCCCTACACCTAATGCTTAATTTATATCGATAGTTGTCAGTGTCACACAGAAAAAGGGGCCACGGGTCCGGACTAAAAGGGAGGCTGTTTAGCTGTCTGAATGTGCTTTACTGTGCATAAACTAGGGGTTTCCCTTTTCAGGACGGTACCCCTCACACAACAGAGGTGTCGAGTGTAGGAGAGTAGGGTCTGCAATCCTATGATCACCCAGATTTTTTGCTTTTGTTTCACTGGTTTACGACTTTCTCTGGCTGTGGGCCTGCCAATCAGACCCACAGCCTGGCTGTTCTCTTTCTAAATTACGAGATGTACCCTAGGTGCATATACCAATTGGTACTGGGCCACCTTATCAGACCCTGTAACTCAGGGCGTAGGTGTACCCAGGGCCGCCAGGGGCTGCAGCATGTATTATGCCACCCCTGGCTGGCCTCCTAAATTTGACACAACTGGCTGCATGACAGCGGGGGCAAAGTCGGGTAATCACCCTTTGCTTTAGATATAGTAGCTCTATATCTAACCATACAATGGACACCCGAGTCCCTATCAGTCACTCCTATGGCAGGCCTTGACAATCCTGAAGGCAGAGTGCATGGGCTCGTGTGAACTAAGCTCTGGCCCGAGCCGAGCCCGGTTGCAGCTTGCGGAATCAAGACCCAATGGCTGTTCCATGATAACGCGTACCATATCGGTAACTTCGGTGTCGCGTTATCAAGACATGTCGAGTAAGGTGTCATACAAATCGGGATGCTGCCCTCTCATCAACTCTGGCGACGAGGTTAGCATTCCGCCCTTCTAGAGGGACACGACATGTACGTGACTGTGAACCCCGGTTAAAGTAACGAAAGCCTCAGCTCCACAAAATGGATGCTGCCACCACAGACACAAGTCTGACCTCCTGCTGCTGGGAGTCCTTCCAGCGAGGAGCACTTGGACAAAGGGTTTCCTGTCGAGGGCAGTGTTCGCACCGTCCCAGACAGGGTTTGTGTATTCTGGGTGGGTAGGGCTTTTGCGAGAAGGTGACTGCGGAGTGGCACCCCGGTGCTCACTACGCATCTGCCGGTTAGAACCAGTTCCAGGGGCGACAGCCCTGGCCTGGGGAAAGTCCGGCAGGGGAGAGGGGTGTAACTACCCCCCTTTCTGGTCCCACCCTTAGGGCAGGACCTAGTCATGTACCCACCCCTTTCTTTAGGATAAAGGCCGGAGCGGGGACCCTTCCAAATTAGATCATCTTTGAATCAAGAATACTTTCTACGAAAGGACTTCAAGACTCTTCTCAAGATTTCTCCCTTGTGGCTAAGGAGTAGTCACCCTGCATCAGCGGGCACCATCTAAGAACTCTGCGGTTTGCTGTAAGTCCTTCCTCAAGGAATCCGACGGCCCAGCTCGACGAGAACCGGCTTCCCTGGCACCTCTGACCTCTACCCACGTCATCAGCTCAGCTGTGATCTGTGGGTGCGACGAGACCTCGAGGGACCGGCCATCATCAGAACCTGCACGCTCTTAAAAACCAGCACGACCATCGAGGTAACTCTCTGGTGAGTGCTCTGGGGTCCGAGAAAGCCCCGACCCTGAGCCGCTCCAGCACCGAAGTGCAGTCTCCCAGCATCTCCACGATCTGCGTGGGGCCCTTCTGCTCGCTGCTCAGCACGTTGTCTGGTCACTTGCCGCTGGCTCGTGCCCTTCTGTGACGACGACCAAGAATCAACACTGCCGGTCTGGTTGCTCCAGACTGGCCCCTGCTTCCATCTTTTGAGAGGCACCCCGGACCCTCCTGGTCCACCCAAGACGCCGACAGCGACATCCGTCGTGGGACAGCTCGCACCTCCACCGTGGTCGCCGACAACGCCTCCTGGTCCGAGAGACTGCAGAGCCTAGCGTCGCCCACTCACCTGGTCGAGGTGACGGCCAACCGGTGCCTTCCTGGTACCCTCTGACTACTGGCTAGTAGTACGAACTTGGTCCCCTCTGCTTTCAGGTTTCATCAATCTCTACGAACTATTCAACACTGGTCGCCGGCCAGCAACTCCTTTTCTTCCGGCTCCTGGCTCGTCAGCGAAGACCCCGACGCCTGTAAGACTTGTGCAGCCGCAGCCCTCGTGGCTAGGTAACTCGGCATTTCGGTGCCTGCATAGCCTCCTTACTCTAGGGTCCCGAGTCCCTCGCTTCCGACTTGCCTTAACCTTTCCGTGTCCTAGGACACTTGTCTTTAAACTGTGCACTTGAAGTATTTGCTAAAGAGATTTGGTTTGTGCTTAGTACCCTGTCCTCATAAAGAGTACAGGGCTGTTGTGATTCTTAATAAAAATACTGTTTATTTTCATAACACTTGTGTGGTGTCCTTTCACTGGGTGTTCAAGGGGTACATGTGTGGTAAACAGCTGGCTTAACGCGCCCTCTCGAGTCTTTAGCCTTAGACTGCTCGTATCCATGCTACTAGGATAGCTGGTCTATAGGTTGACTTACAACCAAACACCATAAGGGTCGTTGGAACGATACATAGCGGTCGCTAGAATAGCGAACGTTGCATATCGGGCCAACTTCTCACATTGGTGAGCAGCGGTTGGGATTTGAGCTTGCTGTTGTTTTACCACACGTATCCTAAGAATATCTTGTTGAAAGATCGCACAAGTACTGTTAGTGCATATAACTAAAGCTTAGAATACTCTGAGTTCTACTGAACCAGCTGTTGTAGCTCCTCAAGGCTTAGCACACCTTGGCTACAGCTCTTAGCAAGGGAAAAGTAGGAAAACACATAGTGTAGGTAGGTGCATCACTTACACCACACTAGAAACAGTATGTCGGGCCAAGGAGGAAACTCTGAGTCTCCCCTTGTGTCAGTTGACCCTCCACAGGTCATCCCTTCAGGATATACTGTGCTGAGCTTCAAGGAGTTAAGACGATTGTGTCACTCCCGGAAGATCCAGCAGGGGTCTAACCCCACAACGTCCTTTCTGATTGGTCTCTTGGAGACTTATGATGCCAGGAGAGCTGAGAAACTTCGTAGCTCTTCTAATCCAGAAGGAGACATGCCTCCCCTCGAGGGAACCCGAGACGATCCTGACCTCATTCATCTCGCAACCGAGAACGAGGATGTGGAGGAGGATGAGGATGAGGATCTCTCTGGGGACGAGGCAGATAAGGGACAGGTAGAAGTCGTCAGACTAAGCAGGTCCAACTTAAGCAAACATGATAGCGGTACTGGGGGACCCCTGGGGCCACTATCAGGTCAGCTTAACATGGGGAATGGACGAGCCAGATCTCTATCAAGAGGCTCTGGCAGATCCCTTCATACCAACGGCTCTCACAACTCTTCTCAAAGAGGGATGACGTCCCCTCAGAGGAGAGTGTACGAAGCGAAGGAAAGGGCAGCTAATCTGCGGATCGAAAGGGAAGAACTTGCCCTGGCCAAAGAAAAGCTTGCTTTCGCTAGAGAGCAACAGTTAAGTGGGGCAGTCCCCACTGGTGGCAGCAATGTACCTAGTAATAGGGAAAAGAGTTTCGATACGAAACACCTTGGGAAGATAGTGCCCCCCTTTAAGCAAGGGGACGACATCCACAAATGGATTACTGCTTTGGAGAGGGCCTGCACTGTGCAAGGCGTTCCCCAGAGTCAGTGGGCAGCTATCTTGTGGCTCTCCTTTGAAGGTAAAGGAAGAGACAAGCTCCTCACCACAAGGGTAGAGGACGCTAACAATTACCAAGTCTTGAAGAATACACTCGTTGAAGGGTTCGGCCTAACCACTGAGCAGTACAGGGTGCTGTTCAGGGATACCCAGAAAACGCAGTCTCAAGACTGGTCTGATTTTGTCGATTGTGCCACTAAGGCTTTTGAGGGCTGGTTGCTGGGCAGTAAGGTTACTGATTACAAAGGATTGTATAATTTGATGATGAGAGAACAAATTTTAAACAATTGTCAGAACCAGTTGTTGCATCAGCATCTTGTCGACTCGGATCTGACCTCTCCTCAAGAATTGGGGCAGAAGGCGGACAAATGGGTTCGTACGAGAGTTAAACAGAACCAGGGCCAGAATCAAGGTGGTCAGAAGAAAGCAGACCAGAAGGGTAAAGATTCTAAGGGGGAACAAAATGACCAGAAGTCTTCGACAGGTCCCCAACAACCCAAAGAGGGTGGGGGTCAGGCTCCCCAAAAGAAGAAAGAAGGCCAATCCAAACGTTGGTGCCAGTACTGTAAAAGTAAGTCTCACTGGTTTAGTGAGTGCACCAAGAAAGGAGGAGGGCAGACTCCTGCCACTGCAGCCCCTAAGGCACCTGTGCCCCCTAGTACAGTCAGCAGTGGTAGTGCGCCTCCCAAGGGTTTAGTAGGGTTAACCCTGGGTTCTGAGGGGCGTGACAACTTAGTTGGCACACTCACTCAGGCTGTCCTTGTCAGTACAGGGGACGCGGACGTATCCCCTGACGTAAGCCCCAATACTTTGGGCAAATACCGACAGACGCCTTTCATAAATGGAAAGATGGCTCAGGCCTATAGGGACACTTGTGCCAGCGTCACCATGGTGACGCCTAACTTTGTGGACCCTGGACAGATCATGCCAGGTACAGAATTCCTGGTGACCAATGCAAGCAATGTCACTACCAATCACAGTATGGCAATTGTAGCTTTCTCCTGGGGAGGGGTAACTGGCCAAAAGAAGGTTGTAGTTAGTCCAGACCTCCCAGTGGATTGTTTGTTGGGCAATGATTTGGAGTCGTCACGATGGTCAGAAGTGGAGCACCGGACTCACATGGAAATGTTAGGTTTGCCAGCACATGTGTTCGCTGTGACTAGGTCGCAGGTCAGGAAATGCCCCACTGAACAGGTGCTGGATCCTGGAACAACGGACCAGACACCTCCCAAGAAAAAGAGCAGTAGGGTTAAGGCTGCGCCTTCCCCCTTGCCCCAGGTCGAGGATCAAGTCTCAGAGGAGGCTGACCTACAGGAATTGAGGGAAACTGAGCCGAGAGAGTTCGAACTTGACCAAGTTGAATTCTTGGGCTCAGGGGGACCCTCAAGGGAAGATCTGGGGAAGGACCAATTAGACTGCCCTTCTCTTGAACCCCTCAGACAGCAGGCTGCTGCTGAGGCTGCTGGGAACGCCACAGGTACCCACAAGGTATACTGGGAAGATGGACTCCTGTACACTGAGGCAAGAGACCCCAAGCCTGGCATGACCAGGAGGCTGGTCGTCCCCTTGTCTCAGCGTGGTTTCCTACTTACCTTGGCCCATGAGATTCCCTTAGCAGGTCACTTAGGCCAGACGAAAACGTGGGACAGGCTTGTCTCGCACTTTCACTGGCCTCACATGAACGAGGATACCAAGGAGTTTTGCCGCTCCTGTGTCACTTGCCAAGCCAGTGGTAAGTCAGGTGGCACGACAAAGGCCCCCCTTATACCAATGCCTGTGGTGGGGGTGCCCTTTGAACGGGTGGGGATCGACATCGTCGGTCCCATGGAACCACCGACAGCATCAGGGCACAAGTTTATACTGGTGGTAGTGGATCATGCCACCAGGTATCCTGAAGCTATTCCCCTTAGGACCACTACAGCACCTGTTGTGGCAAGAGCCCTAGTTGGAGTATTCTCCAGAGTGGGCTTCCCTAAGGAGGTCGTCTCCGACAGAGGTGCAAACTTTATGTCGAGCTACTTAACTGCTATGTGGAAGGAATGTGGTGTTAACTACAAGTTCACTACCCCCTATCATCCACAATGCAATGGGCTTGTTGAGAGATTCAACAGGACCCTAAAAGGGATGATTCATGGACTACCGGAAAAGCTTCGGCGTAGATGGGACGTCCTGATCCCCTGCCTCTTGTTCGCCTACAGAGAAGTCCCACAGAAGGGGGTTGGCTACAGCCCTTTTGAACTTTTGTACGGGCATCCTGTAAGAGGACCCCTGTGTTTGGTGAAGGAAGGATGGGAGAGACCTCTCAAAAAGCCTGCAGCCAACATAGTGGACTATGTGCTCGGCCTCCGCTCGCGGATGGCTGAATACATGGAAAAGGCATCCGAAAACCTTAAGGCCAGCCAAGAACTCCAAAAAGCTTGGCATGACCAAAAGGCTGTCTTGACTGTTTATCAGCCCGGACAGAAGGTGTGGGTGTTGGAGCCAGTGGCCCCAGCAGCACTCAAGGACAAATGGTCCGGGCCCCACACCATCCTGGAGAAAAAGGGAGAGGTCACCTACCTGGTCGACCTGGGTACTCCCCGGAGCCCCCACAGGGTGCTTCATGTCAACAGGCTAAAAGCATATGTCGACAGGAAGGACATGAGTTTGCTCATGGCCATAGATGAGGGACAGGAGGAGGAGAGTGATCCTCTCCCCGACCTGCTCTCTCAGAATCCTGACGATGGCTCGGTAGATGGTGTTGTCTTTTGCGGCAGCCTCTCCGACCATCAACAGAGCGACTGTAAACAGGTTCTTCAGTCGTTCCGACATCTGTTTTCTCTGACACCCAGTCAGACCGATTGGTGCACCCATGAGGTCGACACTGGTGACAGCCTGCCCGTAAAGAGTAAAATCTACAGGCAGCCTGATCACGTCAGAGACTGCATCAAAAGTGAAGTGCAGAAAATGTTGGAGCTGGGAATCATTGAACCCTCGGATAGCCCTTGGGCTAGTCCCGTAGTTCTAGTGCCGAAACCTCACACCCAGGGTGGTAAGAGAGAGATGAGGTTCTGCGTAGACTACAGGGGTCTCAATGCAGTCACTAAGACTGACGCCCACCCAATACCAAGGGCAGACGAGCTTATTGATAGGCTGGCTTCGGCCCACTACTTAAGTACGTTTGACCTGACAGCTGGGTATTGGCAAATCAGGTTAGCTGAGGACGCCAAGCCTAAGACAGCATTTTCAACCCCTGGTGGGCATTATCAGTTCGTGGTGATGCCCTTTGGTCTGAAAAATGCACCTGCCACCTTCCAACGGTTGGTGAATCATGTCCTTACTGGGCTGGATGACTTCTGTGCGGCATATCTTGACGATATTGCTGTCTTTAGCTCCACCTGGGAGGATCACCTGGTCCACCTGCGGAAGACGTTGGAGGCACTGCAAGCAGCAGGTCTCACTATCAAGGCCACCAAGTGCCAGATAGGGCAGACACAGGTTGTATACCTGGGCCACCTTGTCGGTGGAGGTCAGGTTCAGCCACTGGAGAGCAAGATACAGTCAATCAGGGACTGGGCTCCTCCAACCACCCAGACTCAGGTTCGAGCTTTCTTGGGCCTGACTGGATACTACAGGAAGTTTGTCAGGAACTATGGGTCCATCGTGACACCGTTAAATGAACTGACAAGTAAGAAAATGCCAAAAAAGGTTCAGTGGACAGCGAGCTGTCAAAAAGCATTCGATGACCTAAAGCAGGCCATGTGCACGGCGCCTATCCTCAAGAGTCCGGACTACTCCAAACCATTCATTGTCCAAACAGATGCTTCTGAGTTGGGTGTGGGAGCTGTTCTTTCTCAACTGAATTTTGATGGTCAAGACCAGCCCATTGCTTTTATAAGTAGACGGCTGACCCCTAGAGAGAAGAATTGGTCAGCTATTGAGAGGGAGGCCTTTGCTGTGGTTTAGGCCCTGAAGAAGCTGAGGCCATACTTGTTTGGCACTCACTTCAAGATTCAGACCGACCATAAGCCCCTCTTGTGGCTAAATCAGATGAAGGGTGAAAACCCCAAACTGCTTAGGTGGTCCATTTCCCTACAGGGGATGGACTTCACAGTGGAACATAGACCTGGTACTGATCATGGCAATGCCGATGGGCTCTCCAGATATTTCCACTTAGAACAAGAAGACTTACCTGGTCAAGGTTAGTTAGTTGTTCCGACGTTTGGGGGGGGGTCATGTAGGAGAGTAGGGTCTGCAATCCTATGATCACCCAGATTTTTTGCTTTTGTTTCACTGGTTTACGACTTTCTCTGGCTGTGGGCCTGCCAATCAGACCCACAGCCTGGCTGTTCTCTTTCTAAATTACGAGATGTACCCTAGGTGCATATACCAATTGGTACTGGGCCACCTTATCAGACCCTGTAACTCAGGGCGTAGGTGTACCCAGGGCCGCCAGGGGCTGCAGCATGTATTATGCCACCCCTGGCTGGCCTCCTAAATTTGACACAACTGGCTGCATGACAGCGGGGGCAAAGTCGGGTAATCACCCTTTGCTTTAGATATAGTAGCTCTATATCTAACCATACAATGGACACCCGAGTCCCTATCAGTCACTCCTATGGCAGGCCTTGACAATCCTGAAGGCAGAGTGCATGGGCTCGTGTGAACTAAGCTCTGGCCCGAGCCGAGCCCGGTTGCAGCTTGCGGAATCAAGACCCAATGGCTGTTCCATGATAACGCGTACCATATCGGTAACTTCGGTGTCGCGTTATCAAGACATGTCGAGTAAGGTGTCATACAAATCGGGATGCTGCCCTCTCATCAACTCTGGCGACGAGGTTAGCATTCCGCCCTTCTAGAGGGACACGACATGTACGTGACTGTGAACCCCGGTTAAAGTAACGAAAGCCTCAGCTCCACAAAATGGATGCTGCCACCACAGACACAAGTCTGACCTCCTGCTGCTGGGAGTCCTTCCAGCGAGGAGCACTTGGACAAAGGGTTTCCTGTCGAGGGCAGTGTTCGCACCGTCCCAGACAGGGTTTGTGTATTCTGGGTGGGTAGGGCTTTTGCGAGAAGGTGACTGCGGAGTGGCACCCCGGTGCTCACTACGCATCTGCCGGTTAGAACCAGTTCCAGGGGCGACAGCCCTGGCCTGGGGAAAGTCCGGCAGGGGAGAGGGGTGTAACTACCCCCCTTTCTGGTCCCACCCTTAGGGCAGGACCTAGTCATGTACCCACCCCTTTCTTTAGGATAAAGGCCGGAGCGGGGACCCTTCCAAATTAGATCATCTTTGAATCAAGAATACTTTCTACGAAAGGACTTCAAGACTCTTCTCAAGATTTCTCCCTTGTGGCTAAGGAGTAGTCACCCTGCATCAGCGGGCACCATCTAAGAACTCTGCGGTTTGCTGTAAGTCCTTCCTCAAGGAATCCGACGGCCCAGCTCGACGAGAACCGGCTTCCCTGGCACCTCTGACCTCTACCCACGTCATCAGCTCAGCTGTGATCTGTGGGTGCGACGAGACCTCGAGGGACCGGCCATCATCAGAACCTGCACGCTCTTAAAAACCAGCACGACCATCGAGGTAACTCTCTGGTGAGTGCTCTGGGGTCCGAGAAAGCCCCGACCCTGAGCCGCTCCAGCACCGAAGTGCAGTCTCCCAGCATCTCCACGATCTGCGTGGGGCCCTTCTGCTCGCCGCTCAGCACGTTGTCTGGTCACTTGCCGCTGGCTCGTGCCCTTCTGTGACGACGACCAAGAATCAACACTGCCGGTCTGGTTGCTCCAGACTGGCCCCTGCTTCCATCTTTTGAGAGGCACCCCGGACCCTCCTGGTCCACCCAAGACGCCGACAGCGACATCCGTCGTGGGACAGCTCGCACCTCCACCGTGGTCGCCGACAACGCCTCCTGGTCCGAGAGACTGCAGAGCCTAGCGTCGCCCACTCACCTGGTCGAGGTGACGGCCAACCGGTGCCTTCCTGGTACCCTCTGACTACTGGCTAGTAGTACGAACTTGGTCCCCTCTGCTTTCAGGTTTCATCAATCTCTACGAACTATTCAACACTGGTCGCCGGCCAGCAACTCCTTTTCTTCCGGCTCCTGGCTCGTCAGCGAAGACCCCGACGCCTGTAAGACTTGTGCAGCCGCAGCCCTCGTGGCTAGGTAACTCGGCATTTCGGTGCCTGCATAGCCTCCTTACTCTAGGGTCCCGAGTCCCTCGCTTCCGACTTGCCTTAACCTTTCCGTGTCCTAGGACACTTGTCTTTAAACTGTGCACTTGAAGTATTTGCTAAAGAGATTTGGTTTGTGCTTAGTACCCTGTCCTCATAAAGAGTACAGGGCTGTTGTGATTCTTAATAAAAATACTGTTTATTTTCATAACACTTGTGTGGTGTCCTTTCACTGGGTGTTCAAGGGGTACATGTGTGGTAAACAGCTGGCTTAACGCGCCCTCTCGAGTCTTTAGCCTTAGACTGCTCGTATCCATGCTACTAGGATAGCTGGTCTATAGGTTGACTTACAACCAAACACCATAAGGGTCGTTGGAACGATACATAGCGGTCGCTAGAATAGCGAACGTTGCATATCGGGCCAACTTCTCACATCGAGGGTCTAGTGATTTACACATCTTTCTCTAATGTCGGCACTTGTGTTATCAGCTTCTCACTGTTTTTAATCCTGACACTGGGTAGCCGAATAAAGTTACATATAGCTAACCCTGTAGCCAGTTTTAAACTCTCACATCACAGCACTGCACTTTAATACACGCAGGCCAGCCTTACTGAAGGGTTTAGTACATCCCGCCTAACACAATAAAAACATCCCCGGCTCCTCCCTCATAGAGATGGGGTTGTAGCCCACGAGAAGACAGGGGGCCAGATGTAGGTGGCCATTTGAGGCCATTTACCGAGCGGTAACGGCTGATTTTGGCCGCTACCGATCGGTAAATGGGTGACAGGTATGTAGGGGGCATTATTTTACCGAATTGGTAAAATTACTGATTCAGTGATTTTACCAATTCGGTAAAATAAAAATTTGGTAATTTTACCGATTCTGAGGGACCCAGATGTAGGTGGGACTCTTCAGAGTCCCAGAGGCCTTACTGAATCGGTATTTTACCATCAAATCCAATTGGGTGGTAAAATACCGATTCAGGTGTGCATGCACATGTGTGCATGCACACCTATGCCATGTGACAGGCAGACCTGCCCTTAGGGCATGTATGCCTGCCACATTGCACCCGAGCCTGTTTTGGGGGTGCCAGAGAGTGTCAAAGTGACACCCCCTGCACCCTTGTGAAAATCGGTATTTACCGATTCGGTAAATACCGAATCGGTAATGCCCATTCATTCCTATGGGCTTCAAAGCCCATAGGAATGAATGGGCATTACGGATTCGGTATTTACCGAATCAGTAAATACCGAATTCTTGGTGTGTGAGGGGAACCGTCCTGTAAAGGGAAACCCCTAGTTTATGCCCCTTTTTCTGTGTGACATTAATTTGGTGGAGAGTTGGTCCACGCAAGTCCTTAAAACTCCTCTAGCCCCCTAGTGTATTGATAGTTGTCAGTGGTCAGCACAGAGGCTCAGTTTAGCAGACCCGACTTATTTTTCCCCATCAGAAAAGACCATTGTCTGATGGGGTGGCGTGGGGGGCGAGGTGATGGGGGGGAGGCTGGCGAGATTCCTCTGTTGGACCCGCGGCTGCCGCATTGAAGTGTGTGGGGCTGCTGGCGAGACGGTAGGTAAGAACGGGGAGTCCGCCGCCCCCAAAACTCGTGCAGCCCAGGGCGGACTGCCCCCCTGCCACCCCATTGCTCCGCCACTAGGAAGAACATGGGAAAATATGAACAAATGGAGCAAGCAGTGATGGAAAAGAACCTGCCAGACTGAGATCAAGAGACAGCAAATGCAGGATGGTGGAAGAAAGAGGCACGAGGTGGAATGAAGGCAGCTTTGGTTCACAACCACGAGCTTCTAAAAAGGTTTTTGAGCCCCCTTATATTTTTACAATTTAAGCCACGCCTACACCCCAACTCATGCAGCTCTTGTTTTGATGTTGCTGCTGTCAAAATGTAAGGCCATTTGTTTTCATATCTTGTCAATTGATGTAAGCTAAGGGGCAGATTTACAATTACTGGCGCATCCCTGCAAATTAGCGGGGATGCGTCAGTAATTGTGCGCCGCAGCTCCACCACCCATGATGCGCCGCATTTACAATGCGGCGCACCATGGGGCCAAAACGGCACAGATGCGTCACGCAGCTGTGCCGTAAAAGCGGCGCATTGCTTGAGTTGCGCCGCAAGCGCGACACAGCTCCAGCAATGCTCTGGGGAGGCCTATTCTTTCAATGCTGCCTCAAGCCTTACGCCTGCTTCAAGCAGGCGCAGGGTTTTGACGCAGCATTGGCCTAAAAGTGACTGAGTGAAATCTTGTAGATTTCACTCACCCACTTTTAGGAGGCGTTCCTGCGCAGGAACGTCCCCCCGTTGCGCAGGAACGCCTCCTTATGGCGCAGGGCTTTACAAAATGACGCATCTCCCAGATGCGTCACGTTGTTAATACCCCGCACCATGGCGCATCTTTTGCGCCGCCGCTGCATCACAAAAGTGACGCAACGGCGGCGCAAAAGAGGCGCAAGGGGCTTGTAAATCTGCCCCTAGGTACGCAGCTTTTATAAGTAAAAGTTAAACTAATACACAAATAACAGCATAAATCAACTCAGAGTTTAAGAAAGGAAAAAAAGCAAGAAACCTCTCACTAAAAAACAAATAAACTTTTAATTCCTGATGGATTTTTGTAGGCACAGTTGCTGATTTGAAACATAACAATGAATAACCATTTTATTGACAACGTTAGCGATTTTACCATTTTTTGTGACTGCTCTTTCCAGCAGCTAGATACAAAGATTTGTTTTAAAACTTTGGGTTCCGCTGCGGCATTATTGAAAAGGATGCATGTCCGGCTTGTTCCCGATCACCTTCTGTCAGATAAGATAAAAGTTAGGTAACTCACGAAATAAAGCTGTCGTGTAACACTACCGTTGAGCCACCCTATAATTGAGACACGTATGCATTTCGTAAGACTTGCTGAGCTGCATAAGCCTTAGGAAGAAAAGGCACGCAAGTTCAAAAGCCAAAAAAACTGCTTTGTACCAATTAGCGCCACGTTCTGAGGCCTACCCTTGAGGCCTTAGGCGCAGACCCGACCTCTTCACAAGTGGAGAACGCTTTACTAATTTACAAGGAAAGGTGAGAACTCGCATGCAGTCAAAAGGGGCAACCGGAGGCTGGGGTGAAATACGAAGAAACGAAAACCTGCTGTCACTGACACGAAACACCTCAGAGTGTTAGAAATAGATACAGCCCAAGAGCTTGGGCCCCGGGGAGCAACATGCGCAGGCAGGCCGTCCGTCTGCCTCCGCCCTGGGTCAGCGAAAGAGGATAGTTGCTCGCTGCGAAGGAGCGTAAGAGCGGGGTTAAAATCAGCAACTGCGCACATTTTAGATGAAGTAAGGCCCCTAATTGATCACAGGGGCTGAAGTGCCCGTGGTGTCGTAATCGGCACTGACTTCCGGTGGCTTTCTATGAAATTTGTTTTTTATGTGTGGGTGGGTGGGGGGGGGGGGGGGGGGGGGTTGGGGGCTAAGCTGTACCTCTCCATAGCCAACACGTAAAGTCAGTTTCCCAGCAAGGTGTACACACTGGTCTCGATTTGGACATGGATGAGGACAGACAGGCCATCAAAATGGCGGATTCACCTTTGCACTACTCTATAGGACAATAAAGGGGGCATGAATGAGGTTCACAATACACCGTAGTCATCCCTACGATTTCCTGGTTTGTGCAAGTTATCCCCCACCTTTTGCAAAAAGGGGGAATCACAGTAGCGCTTAATTTGTAAAAAAAATAAAATAAATGCAGGCCCAACCCCAAATTTTTATGAGCCAGCCACCAGTATAGCCGAATGCTGGGTTATCAAATAACAAAGCAGTCTAGATTTGGGTCCACTTCATGATTCTTTCTTCCACCACCCTCCACTCCCTGTGTCTCCCAGTGCTTCGTCCATCTTACAAAGAGACGTTTTGTTGATCCAGTTCCATCATAAAGCATGTAGTCGGGAATGTAGAAGTAAACAGAAACAAGTGACAGTGTACCCAGTAAGGTCCTAGCACCTGACCCGCTATACCTAACTTGCATATATCCAAAGGGGATTTCCCTTAGAGTATGTGTGAACACTGTTTCTGCACCCACTGCCTCGGTGCAATCCAATACAGGACTATAATACTTTTCATGCAAAAGTGCACCACTTGACAACAAGACAAAAAATCACTGGTCCATGTCCATAGTGTTTTTCTTAAAGTTTCTTCCTTTATTATAATTATTCTTTTTGTAAAAAAAAGCACAACACAGCCGAAGCGTTTCGTCCAGTGATGGACTTCTTCAGGGCTGTAAATTTGACAAACATAAACACATACATGAATATAAAAGCACATGAACATAATAAAAATACCAACTTACATTTATCACAATAAGATATACAAGCATATGTGACTATTAAGACAGGACAGCTATATACATAACATATATCATAATTACTGATCACATAGTAACTATATCCACAAGATATGACAGCTTTACTGCCCTCGAAATTAAAACATTTACCTATTCTAAAAAACTCTATACATCACTACACTGAGTGTACTATTCTGTTAATGCAGTAAATGTACATAGGCAGAGGGAACAGGAAATTTAAATGGAGAGAAAAAAAAGTACTAGAGAGATGAGAAAAATGGATGAGTGAAAGAACAAAACCTCAGAATAATGTATATAAGGAAGGTCAAAATTAAGTTTATAATATGCCATGGAACCAACTCCTCATTCAGCTAACAAAAATTGGAGGAATAGGTTTATCGAGATGACCAGGATACAATTGTCTTATTTATATGGCCTGCAACACAGTCCATCCCCATGGGGCAAGAAGAGAGAGTAGCTCTTAACTTTGTGATACACAAAGAAAAAACACCAGGTTTGAAGGCCACATGACATTAACATTACCCACCATGAAATCAAGGAGCCGGGCACTCTCAAAGCTTATAAATAGAGGAATATTCAAGGTAGGTAAACTTCACAAGTCAAATTCTACTCCTAGCTCCTATCAGCAGGTGCAGTATCTACACAAAACACCCAAAAATTATATATATATATATATATATATATATATATATATATATATATATATATATATCCAAACATCGTTTTGCCTGTTGAGAGAGGACACCAAACAGCCGAGTTAAAATCTTGCTCCTTCATTTCAACGAAGGCAAGCACTGGGAACAGCTACCGCGGCAACTATTAAACTTTCTCCTCCCATTCTCCGACGCGTTTCGTGCTATGAATGCACTTAATCATGGACTGCTGGGGGTGTGGATGTTCGAAACCAGCTTGTTTCCAGTCACTGCAGGTAAGCAATTAGTCTCCGCCCCATTGGGCTTGGCCGTCAGTATGGCCTGATGGTACCTGTAGTGCATGGGGTATTACTTTGGTGAGTTGCAAAGTTCCAAACACCCACTGAACTGTAGGATCCCTAGTGGGTCTGCTCGCTGTATGCTGGACTCTGTGTTGCCGACTTGCTTCGATGAAACTCACCCTTCTGACCTTTAGATGAGATGCCAGGTGACACCTCAGCAGGACTGCGGTAAACCGCAGCTGGGTCACTCTCGCGGCTCAGGCGGGGCCGCCACAAATCCAAACATCGTTTTGCCTGTTGAGAGAGGACACCAAACAGCTGAGTTAAAATCTTGCTCCTTTATTTCAACGAAGGCAAGCACTGGGAACAGCTACCGCGGCAACTATTAAACTTTCTCCTCCCATTCTCCGACGCGTTTCGTGCTATGAATGCACTTAATCATGGACTGCTGGGGGTGTGGATGTTCGAAACCAGCTTGTTTCCGTTCACTGCAGGTAAGCAATTAGTCTCCGACCCATTGGGCTTGGCCGTCAGTATGGCCTGATGGTACCTGTAGTGCATGGGGTATTACTTTGGTGAGTTGCAAAGTTCCAAACACCCACTGAACTGTAGGATCCCTAGTGGGTCTGCTCGCTGTATGCTGGACTCTGTGTTGCCGACTTGCTTCGATGAAACAATGAAACTATTAAACTTGCCGCGGTAGCTGTTCCCAGTGCTTGCCTTCGTTGAAATAAAGGAGCAAGATTTTAACTCGGCTGTTTGGTGTCCTCTCTCAACAGGCAAAACGATGTTTGGATTTGTGGCGGCCCCGCCTGAGCCGCGAGAGTGACCCAGCTGCGGTTTACCGCAGTCCTGCTGAGGTGTCACCTGGCATCTCATCTAAAGGTCAGAAGGGTGCATTTCATCGAAGCAAGTCGGCAACACAGAGTCCAGCATACAGCGAGCAGACCCACTAGGGATCCTACAGTTCAGTGGGTGTTTGGAACTTTGCAACTCACCAAAGTAATACCCCATGCACTACAGGTACCATCAGGCCATACTGACGGCCAAGCCCAATGGGGCGGAGACTAATTGCTTACCTGCAGTGAACGGAAACAAGCTGGTTTCGAACATCCACACCCCCAGCAGTCCATGATTAAGTGCATTCATAGCACGAAACGCGTCGGAGAATGGGAGGAGAAAGTTTAATAGTTGCCGCGGTAGCTGTTTCCAGTGCTTGCCTTCGTTGAAATAAAGGAGCAAGATTTTAACTCGGCTGTTTGGTGTCCTCTCTCAACAGGCAAAACGATGTTTGGATTTGTGGCGGCCCCGCCTGAGCCGCGAGAGTGACCCAGCTGCGGTTTACCGCAGTCCTGCTGAGGTGTCACCTGGCATCTCATCTAAAGGTCAGAAGGGTGCGTTTCATCGAAGCAAGTCGGCAACACAGAGTCCAGCATACAGCGAGCAGACCCACTAGGGATCCTACAGTTCAGTGGGTGTTTGGAACTTTGCAACTCACCAAAGTAATACCCCATGCACTACAGGTACCATCAGGCCATACTGACGGCCAAACCCAATGGGGCGGAGACTAATTGCTTACCTGCAGTGAACGGAAACAAGCTGGTTTCGAACATCCACACCCCCAGCAGTCCATGATTAAGTGCATTCATAGCACGAAACGCGTCGGAGAATGGGAGGAGAAAGTTTAATAGTTGCTGCAGTAGCTGTTCCCAGTGCTTGCCCTCGTTGAAATAAAGGAGCAAGATTTTAACTCGGCTGTTTGGTGTCCTCTCTCAACAGGCAAAACGATGTTTGGATATATATATATATATATATATATATATATATATATATATATATATATATATATATATATATATATATATATATATATTTCCCACGAAAGTCTGCCCCACAAGAAGAAGACTTGAGCCGGCACTCGAGGTTCGTTCAATCCTTTATTTTCAGTTTTCAACCATGGGCATTGACGCGTTTCGGGGGTTTACTTTCCTTTATCAAAATGCCCCCCTGGTTGGTAAGTCGCCACTGCTGCTAACAGTCCCTTCTTAAAAAGAGTGTGTCCTTCCCACCACCTGAAGTAGCGTGGGTTACCTCCAAAACACGGTCTGGAATCGCCTCTGTGCTCGCAGGTGAACCACATTTCCCAGCATGCAACATCCTTCTCATGCTGGCGGCACCCCATCCATCGGTGCGGTTATCTGGTGAGTGACCGATAGGTTGTGTAGGCAGGCAGGGAATGTAGCAAGTATTCTCGGCATTTTCAAAAGTCAATCACGGTCCTCCCCCCCTCCCATGCACTTCCATCCGTCGTGGTGCAGAGAACACCGTTGAAGTAAAGGTGTGGTCCCATAAAGTATGGACTGCGCATCCGCAGCTGTATCCACTCCAGATTTCGTGCGGGGCAGTCAGAGGGTCTTCCATGTAGCGACCCCCTTAACACTTGCGGGGGGTGCCAGCCCAGCGCGCAGCCACACGAAGGATCGCATAGCTAACCACGCCATATGTTCCCACGAAAGTCTGCCCCACAAGAAGAAGACTTGAGGCGGCACTCGAGGTTCGTTCAATCCTTTATTTTCAGTTTTCAACCATGGGCATTGACGCGTTTCGGGGGTTTACTTTCCTTTATCAAAATGCCCCCCTGGTTGGTAAGTCGCCACTGCTGCTAACAGTCCCTTCTTAAAAAGAGTGTGTCCTTCCCACCACCTGAAGTAGCGTGGGTTACCTCCAAAACACGGTCTGGAATCGCCTCTGTGCTCGCAGGTGAACCACATTTCCCAGCATGCAACATCCTTCTCATGCTGGCGGCGACCCCATCCATTGGTGCGGTTATCTGGTGAGTGACCGATAGGTTGTGTAGGCAGGCAGGGAATGTAGCAAGTATTCTCGGCATTTTCAAAAGTCAATCACGGTCCTCTCCCCCTCCCATGCACTTCCATCCGTCGTGGTGCAGAGAACACCGTTGAAGTAAAGGTGTGGTCCCATAAAGTATGGACTGCGCATCCGCAGCTGTATCCACTCCAGATTTCGTGCGGGGCAGTCAGAGGGTCTTCCATGTAGCGACCCCCTTAACACTTGCGGGGGGTGCCAGCCCAGCGCGCAGCCACACGAAGGATCGCATAGCTAACCACGCCATATGTTCCCACGAAAGTCTGCCCCACAAGAAGAAGACTTGAGGCGGCACTCGAGGTTCATTCAATCCTTTATTTTCAGTTTTCAACCATGGGCATTAACGCGTTTTGGGGGTTTACTTTCCTTTATCAAGTCGGCAACACAGAGTCCAGCATACAGCGAGCAGACCCACTAGGGATAAGATAGCGTTGATCATATGGACTAAAGGATAAAAAGTATGTACTCAGGTTTGTTAGCCACCGACCATCAACAATACCCACCATGGAATCAAAGAGCCGGGCACTCCTAGAACATGTCAACGGAGGAGTGTTCACAATAGGAAGACTTCACAGATCCGATTTATGTAAAGCTCGTATCCACAGGCGCTGCATCCAAACAAACAAGGAAACTATATATATATTTGTATATTCATGCTTCCTCGTTTGTCAAGTGAGCAAGAACACAGCCTTGTATCCGAAACGCGTCTTGAGGCATGCACTGTTCCAGCACTTTGAAATAAATAAATGAATTCTGGCATCAGCATATATCGAGGCCGTGATCCTGTTTGTGCACGGAGGCACTAGGGAGAATACGGAGTGGATATATATATATATATATATATATATATACATATATATATATATATATATATATATATATATATATATATATATATATATATATATATATATATATATATATATATATATATATATATATATATATATATATATATGTACAGAAACCTCCAGACGAACTGTAGGAAGAGGCCACGCGGGGAAATACCGTAGAAACCTTTATTTGGACACGCAGGTAGGCATAATGCATTTTAACACCATCGTCTTCTTCAGATGCCACTGCTGCACTGCTCACCAGTCACATAGCTCCGCTTTTAAACGCCTCTGCAGATCTCCCATTGTTGATAGGAAGCACCTCCCCTGTCATGTGACGGCTCACCTGCCGTAGTGCTGGTTGTCCTACAGCACCCAGAATGCATCATTTTCTGGGTAGGTGCTGCGTGGGGAATGATTAGTGGTAGTCCTTGTGGTTAATGTGCACTGCAGAACGGAGCTTGCTGGTGTAGGTGCACTGTCAGTCCTCAGGCTTCCCTGGGTCCCCGCAAACGTCAACACCTGCCACAGCGCAAGGTCCTCGAGTCTCAGGCCGGCACAATGTCCAAAACCTGTCCGTGCATATAGATATAAATATATAATGACTATAATCATATAAGCTCGAATATAGAGAGTTTGTAACCATACCGAGTAACAAAATAAGGAACTTACTGCATATAGTGCATTTCCCGCGAGGAATGCGCATGCGCGTGCGCCCCTGCATGCATAGTTTTCCAGGAAGAAGACGCAATGGAGAAGGAGGGAAGCCTGGGGATGCCACCAATAAGGTAAGGTGTTTTAGATTCTTATTTTTAATGTTTTAATAGTGCGGCCGGGTGGCGCGTGGCGCATATCAGAGCTACGCGGAGTGTGCAGATATTGGTTCCGTCTCCGTGGCCCTCCGCGTAGCCCCGCTACGCCCACTACGCCCACCCCTAGATGATCTAGTATGAACATTACGGGACACATTAGCATGAATAAACAGTTCTCTTCATAAGTGTGTGATGTTAAAGCTAGAAGATATGTTGCTCTGATCCGATCAGAAGCGGTCGCTCCTCACGCTGCTCCCAGCTCCCAGCTCCCTGATTGGTATCGTAGCGCCAGAGTGCAAAAAGACTGCTAAATTAATACCTGCTAGCTCACATTGCTCACGTAACCAGTAGTGCCTGACTGCACATTAGATTTGTATAATAGTGCTATAGTGCGAAAGTGCGCTTTGTATATCATTGTACTGTGCTGCGCTGCCTTTGCCAAATTATTTGTCTTGTGCCTGATTGTGCCGGTGCCATTGCCAATTTGTTCGTGTTTTCATTGCTTGTGCCTCAATCCTCTTTCGCTTTTAGCTCGCAGCCATCCATTTTGTAGTTTGTTATTGTGCCTCCCTGCCCGGCTCTCCACCCCGCCCCCGCCTCCCAGCTGCTCCTCCCTCCCACTGATACTGCAGGCTCCGCTCCCCCGTGGTAGCGCTGTGACCGTCCTGATCCGATCGGTCGCTCCTCACGCTGCTCCCAGCTCCCTGATTGGTATCATAGCGCCAGAGTGCAAAAAGACTGCTAAATTAATATCTGCTAGCTCGCATTGCTCACGTAACCAGTAGTGCCTGACTGCACATTAGATTTATATAATAGCGCTATAGCGCGAAAGTGCGCTTTGTATATCATTGTACTGTGCTGCGCTGCCTTTGCCAAATTATTTGTCTTGTGCCTGATTGTGCCGGTGCCATTGCCAATTTGTTTGCGTTTTCATTGCTTGTGCCCCAATCCTCTTTCGCTTTTGGCTCGCAGCCATCCATTTTGTAGTTTGTTATTGTGCCTCACGGCCCGGCTCTCCACCCCGCCCCCGCCTACCAGCTGCTCCTCCCTCGCCCCTCCTCCCTCCACCATCCACATATGACAAATGCCTTTGCGCGCAGCGTTCACGCGCAGCGGTCGCGCCCCATGCGCGCCGAAGGTGCGCCAATGGTAAGCCCGTCTACGCCCGTCCGCTCCTGGACCGCGCCCAGCGCCAGACCCCCTACCCTCTCTGCCCTTAACCCCGGCCGACCACCGAATTGCTATCAAGCTGCCCCAGGACACACCCATGGACCTTTCTCCTGCCACTCCTGAAAATTCGACTGCATCAGGACCCACACCAAATCCTCTAACTCCAAACATAATTCTGACCCTAACCACCTGAAGTGCATTCTGTTGAACACCCGCTCGGTCCACAGACACTCCATTGAACTCTGGAACCTACTCGACACTACTTTACCGGACGTCGCCTTCCTTACAGAAACCTGGATGAACGCCTCTTCAGCACCCGACATCGCCATAGCCATCCCGGACGGCTACAAGATCATCCGAAAGGACCGCATCAACCAAACAGGAGGAGGCATCGCCATCGTCCATAAGAACACCATCCGCATCACAACCAGCTCCGACGATTACCTCGCTAACGCCGAACACCTTCACTTCCAGATCCACACCAACCCCAAGATCACACTCAGAGGCACCCTCATCTACAGACCACCAGGACCCGCTCACAATTCTGTGAAGACATCACTGACTTCATCAGCCCACATGCCCTCAGCTCCAAGAACTACATTCTACTAGGAGACCTCAACTTCCATTTGGAAAAGAAAAACGACAGCAACACCACCTCCCTTGTGGACAACCTGAACAATCTCGGACTCAAACAACTTGTTGACACCCCCACCCACCTTGCCGGACACACGCTCGACCCTCTCTTCACCTCCAGCAAGCACATCTCCTTCGATCACACCACAGCCCTCCATTGGATGGACCACAGCTGCGTTCACTTCAGCTACAAAAAGACCACGACCCACAAACCCCCACATCCTATTCCTCGAAGAAACTGGAACAAAATCATCACCGACCAGCTCTTCACTTCGCTCCACCAAAACCCCCCTGCCATATCATCGGACCCAAACCAAGCAGCCACCAACCTCACACAATGGATCACCCACAGCGCCAACGAACTAGCACCCTTGAAGAACCATCCTTTCAAGCAAAGTAGCAAAAAAGCCCCCTGGTTCAACGATGACCTTAAGAAATCCAAGAAGACCTGTCGGACTCACGAGAAAGCCTGGAGAAAAAACCCAACCTCTGACAACCTGGCCACCTTCAAGAACGCCACCCACAAACACCACCAAGAAATCAGCATTCAAGGACCGACTTGACAACAATGCCCATAACAGCAAGGAACTATTCAACATCGTCAAAGAATTTACCAACCCCACCGCTGGCACCAACAACATCACTCACTCCCAAAAACTCTGCGACTCTCTATCCTCATTCTTCTACAACAAATCGCCGATATACATAACAGCTTTGAAAACCAATCCGAAGACCAGTCCACTCCACCCACCTCCGAACCAAAACCGCACTCTAACAACCTGTGCGCCTAGAACCCAATCACCACCGAAGACACCATCCGCCTTATGAACTCCATCCACTCAGGATCGCCAACCGACCCATGCCCCCACCACGTTTTCAACAAAGCAGACTCCATCATCGCACCCCATCTCCGCGATGTCATCAACTGCTCCTTCAACTCCGCCACATACCCGGAAAGCTGGAAACATGCAGAACTCAGCACCCTTCTGAAGAAACCCACAGCAGATCCCACCGAACATAAGAACTACCGCTCCATCTCGCTCCTCCCTTTCCCTGCCAAAGTCATTGAGAAAGCCGTCAACAGTCAACTCGCCGCCTTCCTCGAATCCAACAAATCCCTTGACCCTTCCCATCCTTACAGGGGACTTAGACGGGGATGTAGAGCGGCTGCAAGCATGGTTCCTGGAGAGGCTTGATGAACTTGCTCCTGTGAGGCCCCCCCGCAATTTAGATAAACGGGCATCCGCCCCTTGGTTCACAGAAGCGCTGGTGGCTTTACGTCGGCAATGCAAGGTGGCTGAAAGAGTATGGCGCGCGAAATATGACCCGGTGGCCAAACTTGCCTACAGGTCTTTAGTAAAAGCTTATCATCAAGACATCCTCTCCGAGAAGAAAAGTTATTTCGCGAGGAAAATTGAAGCTGCCTCAAACTCTTGTAAGGAGCTATTCACCATTGTGCGGGAGTTTACGGCTTCACGTGTTTCGTCGAGTCAGACTCCCCCCCCCCAGAGTCTTGGGTCAGAGCGATTGCTAACTTTTTTACCTCTAAGATCAGGCTGATCCAGGACTCCTTCCCCTTGCAGGAGCCAGTGGCGCCCTGCCAAGCGGAGGATGCTCCGGCCGTCTTGTCCAGTGCAGGCCCGGTTCTGGCAGTCTTTCCCCCTCTGTCCACTGCTTCATCGTTGGATTTGATGGCATGTCTGAAATCGGGTTCACCTCGTGATGCCTGCCCCGCCAAATTTATGGCGAAAATTAACCCATATGTGAACCCCCTGCTGAATTGTTCTCTCGAGCAGGGTGTGGTTCCCCAGATATGGAAGCAGGCGATGATCATCCCCTTGCTTAAAAAGCCCGGACTGGACACGGAGGTGTTGGCGAACTACAGACCTATTTTGCTTTTACCCGCTTTCGCCAAGATTCTTGAAAAACATGTGCATAAGGTGCTTGCCGATTATCTGGAGTCTCATGATCTACTGCACCCCACTCAATCCGGATTCCGCACCAATCTTAGCACCGAAACAGCACTTTTGGAAGTTTCGGAGGCGGTTAAGGAGGTGCTGGATTCAGGTGGCAAGGCGATGCTGGTGATGTTAGATCTGTCGGCGGCCTTTGACACCGTCCCCCACGAGGGTCTCCTCGCAAGACTTTCTGAGATCGGTCTAAGGGGGACGGTGCTCAGCTGGTTTCGTTCGTTCTTGGCGGGCCGTCGACAAACGATCTGGGCCTCTGCCTGCTCCGCCGAGATGTCGCCATTGGGTGTCGGAGTCCCCCAGGGCTCAGTGCTGAGCCCGACTCTATTCAACATCTTTATGACCCCTCTGGCGGCTCTGGCGGAGTCTTTCGGGGCTCAGATCGTTTCCTACGCCGATGACACCCAGCTCCTCTTTACCTGTGAGAGTGGTGAGGATTTCGACGGAGAGAGTATCCGGGGTTGCCTTGGGGCTGTTTTTAATTGGTTCCAACATAACAGCCTCAAGTGCAACTCGGATAAATCCGAGGTCCTCTTCTTTGGGTGCAGTTCAGATCCGGATTGGAAGGTGTGGTGGCCAGAGAACATGTTTCCACCAGCAGCTTCGTCCCAGGTGGCTAAAAACCTAGGGATTAAGATCGATAATGGCTTAACTCTGCGCTCTCAGATAATCGGTCTCACTGGCACCTGTTTTGGCCTGCTCCGGATGTTGCGCAAGTTTCTCCCCTTACTATCGGATGAGCATAGGAAGATAACAGTGCAGGCTATAATTGGCTCGAGAATTGATTATTCGAACATTCTTTATCTCGGCCTGCCAGAATATCTGCTTCAACGGCTGCAGGTGGTCCAGAACTCGGCAGCACGGGCAATCTTTGGACTATCTCGCCGTGCCAGAGCCTCGGGCCTCCTGCAGTCACTGCACTGGCTGCCCGTCCGGAAGCGGATAATTTTCAAGGCCTTGACTTTGGCGCATAAAGCTCTTCATGCCTCGGGGGCAAAATACCTTCAAAAAAGGCTTGCCTTTTACCACCCGGCTAGGCCCTTGAGGTCCGGATCTCTGTTTCTCGCCACGGTCCCTGGTGTAAAAAGGGCACGCATTGGAGGCCGTTCTTTTAGACTGCTGGCCCCCCAGCTATGGAATACGCTTCCAGTGACATTGCGCAGTACATCAAATTTACTGGCATTTAGAAAAGGTCTCAAAACTTGGCTCTTTACTTCTTAGTTGTCCCCCTGGGGTTTTTTCTGGATCTTTTTTCTTTTTCTGCCTTTTATTTGTTATGTTATGAGATAGGTGTGCAAACTAAAGCGCCGGGACACTCTTCGAGTAGCCGTGCGCTATACAAAACCCAGAATAACATAACATAACATAACAGTCCAGCTTCCGAGCCAAACACAGCACCGAAACCGCCCTCATCGCAGAAACAGACGACATTCGAACACTACTGGACAACGGAGAAACAGTTGCCCTCATCCTACTCGACCTCTCCGCAGCCTTCGACACAGTCTGTCATAGCACCCTCATACAACCCCTCAGCAACATCGGAATACAAGGGAAAGCATTGGACTGGATCACCTCGTTCCTCGCCGGAAGAACCCAGAGAGTCCGCCTCCCCCCTTTTAGATCAGAGGCTACCGAAGTCATCTGCGGCGTACCACAAGGATCTTCACTCAGTCCCACCCTCTTCAACGTATACATAAGTCCCCTCGCATCCATAGCACGCCAACACAACCTCAACATCATCTCCTACGCAGACAACACTCAGCTGATCCTATCCCTCACCAAAGACCCAAACACCGCCAAAACCAACCTACACGAAGGGATGAAAGACGTAGCCGAGTGGACGAAGAACAGCCACCTAAAACTGAACTCGGACAAAATGGAAGTCCTCATCTTAGGATCATCCCCCTCTGCCTGGGACGACTCTTGGTGGCCACCAGCCCTGGGAACCGTACCCAGACCTACGGATCACGCACGTAACCTTGGCTTCATCCTGGACTCCTCCCTCTCGATGACCAGACAAGCCAACGCCATCTCATCATCTTGCTTCAACATCCTCCGCATGCTCAAAAAAATCTTCAGTTGGATCCCCACCGAAACAAGAAAGACGGTCACCCACGCACTGGTCACCAGCCGACTGGATTACGGAAACACCCTCTACGCCGGAACCACAGCCAAACTACAGAAAAAACTCCAACGAATCCAAAACGCCTCAGCCAGACTCATATTGGACATTCCTCGGCAAGCTCACATTTCTGACCACCTCAAAGACCTCCACTGGCTCCCCGTCAACAAGAGAATAACGTTCCGCCTCCTCACCCATGCAGACAAAGCCCTCTACGACCAAGGACCCGATTGCCTCAACACGCGACTGTCCTTCTACTCCCCCTCCCGCCAACTACGATCGTCCAATCAAGACCTCGCCGCTATTCCGCGCATCCATAAATCCACCATGGGGGGAAGATCCTTCTCCTACTTAGCTGCCAAAACCTGGAATTCTCTCCCCACCCACCTCCGCCTTACACAGAACCACCTCGCCTTCAGAAAGCAACTAAAAACGTGGATATTCGACAAGTAAAGCACCCCCCCCCTCCCTCAAGCGCCTTGAGACCCTCTGGGTGAGTAGTGCGCTATACAAATCTCCGAACTTGAACTTGAACTTGCTCTAAAAGAGCAACAATAGCAAAGATAGTATTAAGAGACGAAAGAGAAAAAGAAAACAAAACTACATCATTTTTTTGTTCCCTTGAGCCCAAAAATTGTCCAAAGGCAGAGAAGAAGGGGGTATTGTTATGATGACCATCTTCTTCCCCCCTCTTGTTCCATTTACATTGTCTAAGATGCTTGGGGAGATGTTGGATTCAGACGAATATCGGTAAGGTGGAACAAAGGCTTTCTGCCATCTACCTTGAGGGCAGTGGGGGGTCACCATGGTCACGCTGAATCGTCCTTCGAATCTGGGCTCTCTCCATTTCCAGATAAATTTGCATTCAAAAACCTTGTCACCTTTTGGACAACTGGAAGGTTTACCTCGATGGTGGCATGCTTCTCCTTCCCGTTGGTTACCAGTTTAGAGCTGAACTTTGCAGCCTTGATTAATTCACTTAGGTAAACATGGATTTAATCATTTAAGTGTTCTGCTCTGCTTTCTCTCTGTATGTTCTTCCAGTGGCAGGTTCTTGCACATTCCTGGGTCTCCATGTCACTATCTGATGGGGTAAATTACAAAAAACAATTTGATGGACAGAATGTAGATCAATGTCTTACATTCACCCCAGTACAAGGATCTGGGCCTAAATCCATCGTTTTTTGCACTGCACACCACCCTGGGTCAGATAATGGCTTTATGCAAATCAGCTCTGACCCTGTGCCCCATGGGAACAGTCCAGTCCGAACTACAACAGCCATATCTTTCCCAGACCGGAATCAAGCATCCGAGGACCGGACCGGTTTCGAGGTAACACCTCTCATCAGCCCGGCTAGCTTGACTCCAGTGGTGTGGAGGCTCTGGGACCCACGTCTGAGCTACCCCAGTACACTCGGGGAGAAAATTACAAAAAACAATTTGATGGACAGAATGTAGATCAATGTCTTACATTCACCCCAGTACAAGGATCTGGGCCTAAATCCATCGTTTTTTGCACTCCACACCACCCTGGGTCAGATAATGGCTTTATGCAAATCAGCTCTGACCCTGTGCCCCATGGGAACAGTCCAGTCCGAACTACAACAGCCATATCTTTCCCAGACCGGAATCAAGCATCCAAGGACCGGACCGGTTTCGAGGTAACACCTCTCATCAGCCCGGCTAGCTTGACTCCAGTGGTGTGGAGGCTCTGGGACCCACGTCTGAGCTTGGATGCTTGATTCCGTTCTGGGAAGGACATGGCTTTTGTAGTTCGGACTGGACTGTTCCCATGGGGCACAGGGTCAGAGCTGATTTGCATATCGCCATTGTCTAACCCAGGGTGGTGTGGAGTGCAAAAAAACGATGGATTTGGGCCCAGATCTTTTGACTGGGATGAATGTGTGACATTGATCCACATTCGGTTCATCACCTGTTTTGTTTGCAATTGCCGCCATAAGTGCGCTGGGGATGCTCAGACGTGGGTCCCAGGCACTCCACACCACTGGAGTCAAGCTAGCCGGGCTGATGAGAGGTGTTACCTCGAAACCGGTCCGGTCCTCGGATGCTTGATTCCGTTCTGGGAAGGACATGGCTTTTGTAGTTCGGACTGGACTGTTCCCATGGGGCACAGGGTCAGAGCTGATTTGCATATTGCCATTGTCTAACCCAGGGTGGTGTGGAGTGCAAAAAAAACGATGGATTTGGGCCCAGATCTTTTGACTGGGATGAATGTGTGACATTGATCCACATTCGGTCCATCACCTGTTTTGTTTGCAATTGCCGCCATAAGTGCGCTGGGGATGCTCATACGTGGGTCCCAGGCACTCCACACCACTGGAGTCAAGCTAGCCGGGCTGATGAGAGGTGTTACCTCGAAACCGGTCCGGTCCTCGGATGCTTGATTCCGTTCTGGGAAGGACATGGCTTTTGTAGTTCGGACTGGACTGTTCCCATGGGGCACAGGGTCAGAGCTGATTTGCATATCGCCATTGTCTAACCCAGGGTGGTGTGGAGTGCAAAAAAATGATGGATTTGGGCCCAGATCTTTTGACTGGGATGAATGTGTGACATTGATCCACATTCGGTCCATCACCTGTTTTGTTTGCAATTGCCGCCATAAGTGCGCTGGGGATGCTCAGACGTGGGTCCCAGGCACTCCACACCACTGGAGTCAAGCTAGCCGGGCTGATTAGAGGTGTTACCTCGAAACCGGTCCGGTCCTCGGATGCTTGATTCCGTTCTAGGAAGGACATGGCTTTTGTAGTTCGGACTGGACTGTTCCCATGGGGCACAGGGTCAGAGCTGATTTGCATATCACCATTGTCTAACCCAGGGTGGTGTGGAGTGCAAAAAAACGATGGATTTGAGCCCAGATCTTTTGACTGGGATGAATGTGTGACATTGATCCACATTCGGTCCATCACCTGTTTTGTTTGCAATTGCCGCCATAAGTGCGCTGGGGATGCTCAGACGTGGGTCCCAGGCACTCCACACCACTGGAGTCAAGCTAGCCGGGCTGATGAGAGGTGTTACCTCGAAACCGGTCCGGTCCTCGGATGCTTGATTCCGTTCTGGGAAGGACATGGCTTTTGTAGTTCGGACTGGACTGTTCCCATGGGGCACAGGGTCAGAGCTGATTTGCATATCACCATTGTCTAACCCAGGGTGGTGTGGAGTGCAAAAAAACGATGGATTTGGGCCCAGATCTTTTGACTGGGATGAATGTGTGACATTGATCCAAATTCGGTCCATCACCTGTTTTGTTTGCAATTGCTGCCATAAGTGCACTGGGGATGCTCAGACGTGGGTCCCAGGCACTCCACACCACTGGAGTCAAGCTAGCCGGGCTGATGAGAGGTGTTACCTCGAAACCGGTCCGGTCCTCGGATGCTTGATTCCGTTCTGGGAAGGACATGGCTTTTGTAGTTTGGACTGGACTGTTCCCATTGGGCACAGGGTCAGAGCTGATTTGCATATCGCCATTGTCTAACCCAGGGTGGTGTGGAGTGCAAATAAACGATGGATTTGGGCCCAGATCTTTTGACTGGGATGAATGTGTGACATTGATCCACATTCGGTCCATCACCTGTTTTGTTTGCAATTGCCGCCATAAGTGCGCTGGGGATGCTCAGACGTGGGTCCCAGGCACTCCACACCACTGGAGTCAAGCTAGCCGGGCTGATGAGAGGTTTTACCTCGAAACCGGTCTGGTGCTCGGATGCTTGATTCCGTTCTGGGAAGGACATGGCTTTTGTAGTTCGGACTGGACTGTTCCCATGGGGCACAGGGTCAGAGCTGATTTGCATATCGCCATTGTCTAACCCAGGGTGGTGTGGAGTGCAAAAAAACGATGGATTTGGGCCCAGATCTTTTGACTGGGATGAATGTGTGACATTGATCCACATTCGGTCCATCACCTGTTTTGTTTGCAATTGCCGCCATTAGTGCGCTGGGGATGCTCAGACGTGGGTCCCTGGCACTCCACACCACTGGAGTCAAGCTAGCCGGGCTGATGAGAGGTGTTACCTCGAAACGGGTCCGGTCCTCGGATGCTTGATTCCGTTCTGGGAAGGACATGGCTTTTGTAGTTCGGACTGGACTGTTCCCATAGGGCACAGGGTCAGAGCTGATTTGCATATCGCCATTGTCTAACCCAGGGTGGTGTGGAGTGCAAAAAAACGATGGATTTGGGCCCAGATCTTTTGACTGGGATGAATGTGTGACATTGATCCACATTCGGTCCATCACCTGTTTTGTTTGCAATTGCCGCCATAAGTGCGCTGGGGATGCTCAGACGTGGGTCCCAGGCACTCCACACCACTGGAGTCAAGCTAGCCGGGCTGATGAGAGGTGTTACCTCGAAACCGGTCCGGTCCTCGGATGCTTGATTCCGTTCTGGGAAGGACATGGCTTTTGTAGTTTGGACTGGACTGTTCCCATTGGGCACAGGGTCAGAGCTGATTTGCATATCGCCATTGTCTAACCCAGGGTGGTGTGGAGTGCAAATAAACGATGGATTTGGGCCCAGATCTTTTGACTGGGATGAATGTGTGACATTGATCCACATTCGGTCCATCACCTGTTTTGTTTGCAATTGCCGCCATAAGTGCGCTGGGGATGCTCAGACGTGGGTCCCAGGCACTCCACACCACTGGAGTCAAGCTAGCCGGGCTGATGAGAGGTTTTACCTCGAAACCGGTCCGGTCCTCGGATGCTTGATTCCGTCCTGGGAAAGACATGGCTTTTGTAGTTCGGACTGGACTGTTCCCATGGGGCACAGGGTCAGAGCTGATTTGCATATCGCCATTGTCTAACCCAGGGTGGTGTGGAGTGCAAAAAAACGATGGATTTGGGCCCAGATCTTTTGACTGGGATGAATGTGTGACATTGATCCACATTCGGTCCATCACCTGTTTTGTTTGCAATTGCCGCCATAAGTGCGCTGGGGATGCTCAGACGTTGGTCCCAGGCTCTCCACACCACTGGAGTCAAGCTAGCCCGGCTGATGAGAGGTGTTACCTCGAAACCGGTCCGGTCCTCGGATGCTTGATTCCGTTCTGGGAAGGACATGGCTTTTGTAGTTCGGACTGGACTGTTCCCATGGGGCACAGGGTCAGAGCTGATTTGCATATCGCCATTGTCTAACCCAGGGTGGTGTGGAGTGCAAAAAAACGATGGATTTGGGCCCAGATCTTTTGACTGGGATGAATGTGTGACATTGATCCACATTCGGTCCATCACCTGTTTTGTTTGCAACTATCTGATGGGGTGGCAGGTGATGATCAGAATCAGGCGTGTTCCTAAGGGAAAAGAATGCCAAGGGTAGGCAAAACAACAACTTCTTGTTCATTGTGGCACATAGCTTGCTGATCTTATTCTTTAGCAGGCTGTTTAGGCGCTCAAAAATATCATTGCTTTAGGGATGGTAAACAGAGGGTAGTTTATGTTTTAACCCTAACATTATTGTAAGATATATAAAGATTGCATTAACAAAGTGTGTGCCGTTACCAGATCTTATCCATTCTGGAATCCCCCAACGTGGAATCACTTCACGAATCAGAAATGTAGCTGCTGACTTAGCATCACAATGGATGCAAGGTCCTGCTTCAATTCATCGGGAAAAAGGACAAACTGCAACTATAAGATACCAATAGTTGTTACACCTATCTAACATGTCTACAAAGTTAATATGGAGGCTTTAAAATGACCTTCTGGTCATGGAATAGTAGAATGTATAACTTTCAGTGGGGCATTGGGAGAAAATTATTGGCAGAAAGTATAATGGTGAAGGAACATGGTAAGCATGTCATGCAAATTGGGAATGAACCAGTCTTGTTGTATTTGAATAGACTAATGATCTCTTGAGTAAGCATGGGCGTAAAATCCGTTCTGCTCGCGGATTTCGCAGATTTTCGGTAAATTTGCAATCCGCAAACTCTCGCGAATTTGCCGAAAATCCGCAAATTAGCACGCGGCGGATTTTTTTGCTTGGTGATACAATATTGCGGCGCGCGGCGTTCACTTACCGTCATTCAGCGTTTGCCGAGTTGTTTTTCTCGATATTTTGCCAGCGCTGCTCTATTTTGGATCTTACTGCGGGATCCCGCGGGAGTTTGGCGACCGCGATTACGTCATCGCGGCTTGCAACCTTGCACAGCGAGTACGCCGTGATCACGTACCGCGGGAGTTCGCAATTGCGAACACGTAGATGCAGCGGGCAGCAACAATCTCGCACTCGCGAAATTACAAACTTTGCAATTCTGCACAAGAAATCCACCAGCAAGCAGCATAAACCTTCTGAAAATGATGATTTTTATCAGAATAACTCCTCAGGTTGACATCTGCCTGCACTTTTTTGGATTTGAGGCCTTTTTGACTTTCTTTGGATCAGTTTTGGATTAGAAATCAACTTTCACAAGTAAGTTTGTTTGGGGCATTACAGTTGCTGTTCTGCAGAAAAACGAGTTTTGCAAAACTGAAAGCACTCAGCAGGTGCAAAAGTTCAAAATCATCATTGGTAACCATTCCCTATAGTGCTTCCTGAGGGGCCCCTCCAGAGTTCAGTTGCCTACGTTTGTTTGGGGCATTACAGTTGCTGTTCTGCAGAAAACCGAGTTTTGCAAAACTGAAAGCACTCAGCAGGTGCAAAAGTTCAAACTCATCATTAGTAACCATTAGTGCTCCCTGTGGGGCCCCTCCAGAGTTCAGTTGCCTACTTGCAACTATTCTATGACCCTGCTCTGACCCTCACAGCAGGCTCATAGAAAAGCTACAAGTAGGCCACAAAGGTCCTGGAAAAAAAATTTGCACTGCAACAGAAAGCAAATTACAGATAAGGAAGCAGGTGCCAGACTGGAAGTTTAAATTCAGTGACACATTAATAAATCAACCCCAAATTAATTCATGTCAGTTGAAGCAGGGCAGGTGTGCTTGCTTTTCCCCCCCATAATCTACAGTGATGAACCAGAGGGTGGCAGTGATGTACCAGAGGGTGGCATGGGTGAACTAGAGGGTGGCAGTGTTGATACAGAGGGTGCTGTGAACCTGTGATGATGAACCAGACGTAGAAACAACATAGTCGCGACCGTTGCGAGCCGACAAGTAAGTTCGCAATTGCGAACTGGTACAAAACCCTCACAAACTGGCAGAAACCAATGCGAACACAAAAAAACAAAAAATCTGCAAATTCGCGAGAGTTCGCAGATTTTGCGGATTGCGAATTCGCGAATACGCAAATTTGCGAATGCCAGATTCGCAAAATTCGCCCATGCTTACTCTTGAGACATGAGCTGGTAAATGCAACTGATCAAGAGCTATCATGAGTAAAGCCGGAGGCATCATTGGTTTACCTGCAGATAATTGTCTTGATATTAGGTCATCCCCTGACTAAGAGCATCCTCTTGTCTCCCATAATTGTTTCTCATGGGATGAAGCAGCCTCCTGCAAGTCCCGAAGATGTAAATGTGCTGTCTCAGATTCAGATGGCGAGGCAGTCCGATCCACCAAACAGGGACATGTTTTGAACCTGATGGCACATGTGTGGGCGCCTAGCTGCCCAATCTGCTAGTGCATTACCCTGAGACACAAAATCATGTCTATTTTTATGCACAGCACATTTCACAACTGCCCCTGCCTGTGGTAACACAAGTGCCTCTATTAGAGCCTCTAGGCGATTCCTATGCATAACAGGACTTCCATCTTACTTGAGGAAACCTCTCCCACTCCATCTCCATAATGCTGGCGGAACAGAAACAAACAACCCAGGCAGTTGGCTAAGAGGAAATTTTGGGCCAGGGTCATGTTGCCACAAACAATATATCCTACCTGCACTTTTTACTGTCTTTTATCTCTGTCTTTTATTCAAAACTCTTGTTTTTAAAGGTCTCTTTTAATTTCTCTCACAAGACTTGTTTTTTAATGTATTTTTCTTTTTGTAATGGTTTTTATTAACCTAAAAACAATAAATTACTTACTTACTTACTTACTTACTTACAGTGGAGTCACATAAGCGGAATCTAAAAAAATCATGATAACATTTCCTGCTCCTTGCTTAAGAGCTGCTATCAAGAATATCAATTCTGCTGCTTGTGCAGAATAATGTTCTGATAGTGTCAACTGCTCTACTATGTGGAGCGTGTCAGAAGAGTCATGCTGTTGTGCTCTGACTACTGCTTTGCCCGTGTGTCTAACTCCTGTACTGGTCAATAGTAGAAAAACAATCAACAAAATAGACAATGCTACCTGGTATGATCCTCTGTTGCTTGACTAGATTCATTAGGAAGGTAAGTTACACAGTCATGCGCATCATCCTCAGAGTCTAATATAGGATGAGCAAAGACTGTTGCAGGATTCAGTGTATGACACCTCACAAACTTTAAAGATGGTAGTGACAGTATCACCTCATACCCTGACACTCTCTGTGTAGTTAGGGAAGTCTTAGCCTTCTGAATGATAGCAAACACTGCATGTTCTGAATTTAGTGTCAAAGGTGCCCCCATGAAAACAGGGGTGCTCTTCTGCACTGCAAAGGCTGCAGTAGAGAGAGATTGCTTGCAAGGATAATTTCCTCTCATGACTGAATTCAACTGTCCACTAAAATATGCAGTGGGTGTGTGTGCTAAACGATATTTCTGCGTAAGGACAGCTGTCATCACTTGACCATTACAATGGCAAAATAGATAAAACTCCTTGGTATCATCAGGAGTTCCCAAAATTGGAGCATTTGTTATCTCAGTTTTCAATTTCTGAAAGGTCTCTCTCGTCTCTGGTCTCCATGTTATCTTGTCATTTCTGTATTTTGCTTGTTTGATAGAAGCCAACAAAGGTGCTATTAAAGTGCTGTAATCAAAAACCCATTGTCGCACATAATTACAGAGACTAAGTAACCTCTGTAATCCTTTAACAGTTTCTGGTTCAGTCATTTGACAAATGAATGCTGCTCTTTCAGGGGTTACTAATTGACCACAAGCTGACAGTACTTGCCCTAAATAATGAACTTCCTCCTGGCAGTACTGGGTTTTGTCTCTCTCTACCTTGTAACCAGAAGGGATATAGTATCTTTCCTACACTGCTTTTCTGTAGGACTGAAAACTAGTATGTCGTCAACATACTGCAACAATGTACTGTCACACTGAAAGTTTGACCGATATTTATTTACCACTCTGTTGAAAAGGCTCGGGGGCTCACAATACCTTTGGGGAAAATGCAAGTTCCAATACTGAGTCCCATGATGGGAGAACACTATCAAATAATGGCTGTCTGGATGGAGAGGGATCCTGAAATAGGCATTCTTCAGATCTATAACAGAAAAATATTTAGCATCCTGGGGTATATTGGTTAGAATGATGGAGGGGTCAGGAACAATTGGAAATTCTGGTATCACTACATGTTCAGGGGGTGCAGGTCTTGAACCACATGCCAATGATTACCCTTGGACTTCTTAACTGGATAAATCGGGGTGTTACAAGGAGACATTCCAGGGTAAATTATTCACAACACCCCTATGGTAGGAGCGATAGTCTCATCTCCTTCCTTAAAAAGAGGATACTGCCTCACTTTAGGTAAAATAGCACCTTCCTTTAATTTAATCCTGAATGGTATAGCAGAACAAATAAGGCCTACGTCATGGGAACCCTTAGCCCACAAGGTGTCAGGCACAGGCGTAACGAAAATTGAGGGATCCTCCCTACAATGTACGTGGAGGGGCTCATTCAGGAGCTCTCCGGCCAGAGTGATGCGCTGAGGGGGCCCCCGGAGCATGGGGGCCCCTCCGCACCACGGGGGCGGCCGGGGCCTGTCTTACACCTCTAGTGTCAGGTACTTGGGACAGATCTGCTTCGCTAACAGAATCAAAAGCTCTACCTGGTATGGGCGTCCTTACTTCTAATACTGTCCTCAACAGTATGTCATAGTTAAAGATTACAACAGTTTTCTTGGAATCATCCTCAAAAGAGTTGATCATCCAATTTCTCCCTAGCCATTTTGCATGGCTCAATGAATATAACACATGCCCATAAAACATGGTTATAGTCACTGACTTTCAGAGTGCTATAAGTTGGTGTTACCTCTATGGCCTCTATTTACAATATTAATTCTGTGTCAGGTATCCAAGAATCTTGCCCTTGTCGTCAGAAAAGGAATTCTTTAGGTAACTGGACTTCCTTTCCAGTAACTCTGGTGTCTCTGCTATGATTGTATGCACTGCTGTGGTAAATGCCTCCACATCAGAAGGTCATGCTCTCATTTGATCTCCAGTAGAGGAATCTACCTTTACTGCCATAATCCTGGAAGGTGAAAATCCAGGGATAGTACAAAACGTGGTACCATCAGACTCAAAATGAATGGTCACATTTAACTTTCCCATAATATCTCTCCCTAACAAATTAGCCAGGGCAGTTGGAGAAAACAGAAAAGAGCCATCAATGAATCTTCCACGTACTTCCATCTCTACTAGTTTAGTAAATGGAACCCTCATTACTTCCCCAGAAAATCCTTCTGTGTTCATTGATCTGTTAGAAGTTGGAAGGTTTCCTCTCTAATATAAGATCGAGTTGCTCCTGTATCTATGAAGAATGTGTAACTTTTGTCATTGATAGCTACCGTCACATTGGGTTCCTCATTTGGCCTGTGCGTCACTGACAATACTGGATATTGGAATCTGTGAGCACCCTCATTGTGTATATCCTCCCACATAATTTGTTTGGAAAAGATTTTTTCCTCTCACAATTACACCTTTCTGTCCACTTTGATGTGGAGCAGCCATTGGGGGTCCTTGTTAACTTTGCTGTGGCAGCACTTGTTAAGCTTTTTTTTTTTTTTTTTTAAACAATTTTTTATTGAAGTTCTTTGGTTTCTTAAAAATCTGAACCGATATATACAATGTCAAAAATCAAGATCAAGGCATATGTAAAGTAACATTACATGCAGAATACAAACAAAATAGAATAAATTGAAATAAGAATAAAAAAAAATAAAAATAAAAATTATAGGGCTACTTTTTACCAAGCAAAAACAGATCCATAATTACTCAAAAAACGAATCCCAAGTCTTTTCAAATTTCCTCAACCCTCCTATCCGTTTTGCATATAAAAATTCACTTCTTCTAACATTTCTTATCTTTTGCAGCCATGCTTGGAGCGACGGGACCTGAGTTGATCTCCAATTTTGCAGTATTAACGACCTTGCTACAGCCATTGCAATATATAACAATTTGACGGTTTGATCATCAATTTCCAGTTCGAGATCATACCCATAGAGCATCAACTTTTCATTATATAAAATCTGAATCTTACAATCAGTTTGTAGAAACTTAAATAACTCATTCCAAAAGGGTACAATTTTAGGACAGTTAACTATGGTGTGAGACCAATTAGCAGGGGAAAAGTGCTGGCATCTAAAACAATTGGCAGATGTGTTAATGTACATTTTTGAGATAGCGGCTGGTGTATAATATAGCAGCCATTTATTAAAAAATAACATTCTTCTCCAATTAGCACCCCGTAGCACTTTAAAGTTTAACTCATTTAACGTTTTCCAAACATTTACAGAGAGAACATGATATTCTTGATCTTGCCATTTCTTAATAGCTTTCGGGGTGACATCTATCTCAATTTGGAGAGCTAAACAGCGTTTCCATTCCCCTGGTTTCTTGGACCTTACGACCACAAACAAATCTTCCCATAGCTGATTCTGTAAACTAAGATTTCCTGGGTCCAGCTGTTCCAACATTTTATAAATCAGAATATAAGAACCTATTAGCAGATAATTCCCCTGGATCAATAGTTGCATCTCGCACGGCTTTATCCAGACTCCATCCCTTATAAAATCTGATAAATTGTTAAAACCTCGATGATTCCATTGCATAACAATATCTGAACTTATTTTAGTTTCTGTGTATTTGAAGACATATTTCAGAGGAGTTTTAGAGTTGAAGAGTGGAAGGGAATATCTTTTAAGGATAGCATCCCGTCGTTTAAAAAACCAGTTCATGATCTTATATCGTACTAATTTTGGAGATTTCGGAATTTGCAAAACGAAGGGAGTCTGGGTATCATAACAGATAAGGTCAAAGAAGAAATTAATAAATAAACTAGGTCTTTGCGCTCCAATCTTAAAGCGCTCTAGATATTGTGCAAAATATGCACTATAATAATCTTTAATGTTCGGTAGAGATAGCCCACCTTGTTTTGTATCTGTATAGAGAGTACTTAATGCTAGTCTAGCTGTTTTTTTTTGCCCAGATGAAACCAGAAAATAAAGATTCTACCTTTGAAAAAACAGCACTTGTTAAGCTTGAGGTATTACTGATTGCTGCATATTTTGTGGTGGTGTTTGAGACACATATACTATTTGTGGTGTTGGCTGTGGCTGTATTGCAGTATTCCCTGGCTGATTGTAAACTTTGTTCATCTCATCTCTTAGTTCTACAAAAGCTCTCCTCTCTCCACATTCACCTGACATAGCGCTGCTGCCCTCGCTTAGCGCTCGAACGTGCCTGCCTGATTGTGCGCTACCTTTGATGCAAATTGTAATTTTGTGAAAGCCTTGTGCCTGAAAGCTGCATTTGGTCACTGTTGGGATCGTGTTGATTCTATTACGCTCCAAGTCTCTCAATACTCGATCTGCTTGTTGTTATTTCCGCCGCCATTTGCTGTGTTGTTATTGTTGCCCTAAGACCGCCCCCTCCACCACGCAACCGCCTCCCATCGGATCCTCCCTCCCACTTTGCATTTAGGCTCTCCCCTGCTCGCCATAGCGCTGTGACCGCCTCGACCTGGTTGAGAACGGTCGCTCCCTCCTGCCCTCGCTGACCCAGAGCTGCCTGGTATCGTTATCTCTGCGCTGCTCAGCCTTTTAACGCTGCTCTCCTCTCTCCACATTCACCTGACATAGCGCTGCTGCCCTCGCTTAGCGCTCGAACGTGCCTGCCTGATTGTGCGCTACCTTTGATGCAAATTGTAATTTTGTGAAAGCCTTGTGCCTGAAAGCTGCATTTGGTCACTGTTGGGATCGTGTTGATTCTATTACGCTCCAAGTCTCTCAATACTCGATCTGCTTGTTGTTATTTCCGCCGCCATTTGCTGTGTTGTTATTGTTGCCCTAAGACCGCCCCCTCCACCACGCAACCGCCTCCCATCGGATCCTCCCTCCCACTTTGCATTTAGGCTCTCCCCTGCTCGCCATAGCGCTGTGACCGCCTCGACCTGGTTGAGAACGGTCGCTCCCTCCTGCCCTCGCTGACCCAGAGCTGCCTGGTATCGTTATCTCTGCGCTGCTCAGCCTTTTAACGCTGCTCTCCTCTCTCCACATTCACCTGACATAGCGCTGCTGCCCTCGCTTAGCGCTCGAACGTGCCTGCCTGATTGTGCGCTACCTTTGATGCAAATTGTAATTTTGTGAAAGCCTTGTGCCTGAAAGCTGCATTTGGTCACTGTTGAGATCGTGTTGATTCTATTACGCTCCAAGTCTCTCAATACTCGATCTGCTTGTTGTTATTTCCGCCGCCATTTGCTGTGTTGTTATTGTGGCCCTAAGACCGCCCCCTCCACCACGCAACCGCCTCCCATCGGATCCTCCCTCGCCCCTCCCCTTCCCACTATCCATATATGACAGTTCTTCCCGCGCGCAGCGTCCACGCGCAGCGACCGCGCCCAATCCGCGCCGAAGGTGCGCCAAAGGTAAGCCCGTCTACGCCCGTCCGCGCCTGGACCGCGCCCAGCGCCAGACCCCCTGCCCCTCGCGCTGCCCAGCCCTCCCGCATTTCCTACGATGCCGCCACCCTCCTAGCCCTTAACCCCGGTCGCGCACCCAACTGCGTCCAAGCCGCCCCTGGACAAACCCATGGACCGTTCTCCTGCTACTCCTGCAAATTCAGCGGCACCGACAACATCTCCGCTACGACCACACCACGGATTCCCGACCCCAACCACCTAGAATGCATCCTTCTCAACACCCGATCGGTGCACAGGCACGCCATTGACCTCTGGAACCTTCTAGACACCATATCTCCTGACGTCGCCTTCCTAACGGAAACATGGATGAACGCCTCCTCCGCCCCTGACATCGCCATCGCTATCCCTGAAGACTATAAGATCACACGCAAGGACCGCACCGACCATACAGGAGGTGGAATCGCTATCGTCCATAAGAAATCCATCCGCATTTCCACCAACTCCGACGCCAACCTCGATAACTCCGAACACCTTCACTTCCAGATCCACATCGACCCCAAGACAACTCTTAGAGGCACCCTCCTCTACAGACCACCAGGACCCCGCGCAAAATTCAGTGAAAACATCACAGACTTCATCACCCCACACGCGCTCCCCTCCAAAGACTACATCCTCCTAGGAGACCTCAACTTCCACCTCGAAAAGCTCAACGACCGCAACACCGCCACCCTCTTGGACAACCTCGCCAACCTCGGACTTAAACAACTGGTCACTTCCCCCACCCACATCGCAGGTCACACACTCGACCCAATCTTCACCTCCAGCAACCATGTCTCCTTCAGCCACACTACGGAGCTCCTCTGGACTGACCACAGCTGCGTTCACTTCACCTACAACAAACCAAAACCCATCAACCACCACCAACCAACTCTACAAAGAAACTGGAACAAAATCACCATCGACCAGATCTCCTCATCGCTCCTTCTAAACCCCCCAGCCCTCTCTTCTAATGCCAACGAAGCCGCCTCCAACCTCACCCTTTGGCTATCCAACACCGCCGACACCTTAGCACCACTGAAAAAACGTAATCACAAACTTGGCAACAAGAAGGCCTCATGGTTCAACGATGACCTCAAGAAATCCAAGAAACTGTGCCGCTCCCTTGAAAAGGCCTGGAAAAAAGACCCATCCACCAGCAACAAGGATGCCTTCAAAAGCGCCATTCGTACTCACCACCAACTGATCCGAAAAGCCAAGAAAACATCATTCAAGGATCGACTTGACAATAACGCCCACAACAGCAAGGAACTTTTCAACATCGTCAAGGAATTTTCCAACCCCTCGGCCAACTCCAACGACATCACCCCCTCTCAAACCCTCTGCGACTCCCTAGCCTCTTTCTTCCACAACAAGATTGCTGACATCCACAACAGCTTCGACAACCAACCCGGAAGCCAACCCACCCTACCATCTGCAGACCATCTTCCCCCCGCTAACACCCTTAACGCCTGGAACCCAATCTCCACCGAGGACACCATCCGCCTGATGAACTCCATCCACTCTGGATCCCCCACAGACCCATGCCCTCACCACATCTTCAACAAAGCAGACTCCGTCATAGCTCCGCACCTCCGAGACGTCATCAACTGCTCCCTCAACTCCGCCACCTTCCCGGATGACTGGAAACACGCTGAACTCACCGCCCTTCTGAAAAAACCAACAGCAGACCCCACCGAACTCAAAAACTACCGCCCCATCTCGCTTCTTCCATTCCCGGCCAAAGTCATCGAGAAAGCAGTCAACAACCAGCTCGCCGCCTTCCTCGAAGCCAACAAATCCCTCGACCCCTCACAATCTGGCTTCCGAGCAAAACACAGCACTGAGACCGCCCTCATCGCAGCAACAGACGACATTCGAACCCTACTGGACAATGGAGACACAGTCGCCCTCATCCTCCTCGACCTCTCTGCAGCATTCGATACAGTCTGTCACAGCACCCTTCTACAACGCCTCAACAACATCGGAATCCAAGGAAAAGCACTTGATTGGATCACCTCGTTCCTCAATGGAAGAACCCAGAGAGTCCGCCTCCCACCATTCAAGTCCGAGGCCTCTGAAATCATCTGCGGCGTACCACAAGGATCCTCACTCAGCCCCACCCTCTTCAACGTTTACATGAGCCCCCTTGCGGCCATCGCTCGCCAACACAATCTCAACATCATCTCCTACGCGGATGACACTCAACTGATCCTTTCTCTCACCAGGGACCCCAGCACCGCCAAAACTAACCTACACGAAGGAATGAAAGAAGTCGCAGAATGGATGAAACAAAGCCGTCTGAAACTGAACTCAGACAAAACAGAAGTCCTCATCTTAGGTACATCCCCCTCGGCTTGGGATGACTCCTGGTGGCCGGAAGCCCTCGGAAAAGCACCCATCCCGACAGACCACGCACGGAACCTAGGCGTCATCCTAGATTCTTCACTCTCAATGAACAAACAAGTCAGCGCCGTATCCTCCTCCTGCTTTAACATTCTTCGCATGCTCAGAAAAACATTTCGCTGGATCCCCTCCGAAACAAGGAAAACAGTCACCCATGCTCTGGTCACGAGCCGACTGGACTACGGAAACACCCTCTACGCAGACACCACCGCTAAACTCCAGAAGAAACTCCAACGAATCCAAAACGCATCAGCCAGGCTCATATTAGACATCCCACGCAACGAACACATCTCTGGTCACCTGAGAGACCTCCACTGGCTACCCGTCAATAAGAGGATCACTTTCTGACTGCTTACCCACGCACACAAATCACTCTACGACATCGGACCAGATTGCCTCAACTCTCGGCTGTCCTTCTACACCCCCGCCCACCAACTTCGCTCTTCCAGCCAAGCCTTCGCCACTGTACCTCGCATCAACAAGACCACCATGGGAGGCAGATCCTTCTCATACCTGGCTGCCAAAACATGGAACTCACTCCCCGCTTACCTTCGCCTCACCCAGAATCACCTAGCGTTCAGAAAGCAGCTTAAAACGTGGATATTTGACAAATAATCCTCCCCCCCTTTCCTAAGCGCCTTGAAACCCTCTGGGTATGTAGTGCGCTATACAAATTTCATGACTTGACTTGACTTGACTTACACTGTCCTGTAGCTGTGGGTACTGTCATTGGGTGGTTCCTGGGACTGATCCCACAGACATTGCAGTCATCTGAGTGGTGGCTGCTACTACAGCTCCTTCCACTGCTCCTTTCTTTGGCAACTTTTGCTGCACTAACTTTGCTGCTGCTTTCTCTGTCACTTCCTGCTTGTTTTTGTCTTTCTCCTGCTTTTTCTTTATAAAAATGAATTTTATGTGCCTGTATCTCTGTCTAAGGTTTGGCTTAAAATGCCACAATGTTATCAAAAGTATCCTGTACATCAAAGGGTAACCCTTCCTTTACTATGTTGCAAAATAACACTGCATTTCCTCCTGTTACTTCCCAACCCAGACCAACTTCTTGGGTCCACTTTCCTTTCATCCTGTTAAGAAACTGAGTGGGGTCCTCATTTGACTGTACTGATTGAACCAAGAGGGACACAATGTCTGGCCTGTCAGGACAGATTTTTCTCAGCTGATCCCAAACTACTGTCCTAACTAGGTTAAATGTTGATCCATCATACGTAGTCTCGGTGAGAGTAACCTTTCTCACTCCAGTTTTCTGAAAAAACTGTGTCCATTTCTTCACTTATAAGAGAGCTAAGCAAACTTTCTATGTCTTCTACTGCCAAGGTCATGTCTGCACTTCAGTTTGTTTTTTCAAAAGCTCTAATCCATTTCCCTGCTCCCCCTGTAAGCGGTGGTAACAATTTCTTAAGATTTGTCCTGTCCATCTGTGGCCAAGGAACATTATGGTCCCTTACGTACCAGGGCCATCCGATACATGGGACTGGCAGAATGTTGGGGATTGTGCTGCCTGGCATATTTTTGCCACATGTGCAACCATTTTCGCATGAAGGGATAATCCCAGTCTGGATCTCCCTCACCATAAAGAAGGCAATCCTCAGCATTTGCCATCTCACATGGATCAAAGGACCCTTCTTGTGGCCATTGACTCATCCGTGGAGCTAACTCTTCAGTCCATTGTGCCAAATTATCAACATATGGCACATCACTGTACCAACTATTCTCTCCTTCCGCAACTATCTCACTAGGGGTGAGATCTGTGTTGCACAAAACTGATTGAACACTCATCTGCTGTATTAGCCTATCATGTAATGTCAATCCTCTTATAGCCTCACAAGATACCGTTCTGGGGTCTGGCTGGCCATGTGTTCCCTGAAACTGCAACAACTCATGCTATGTTGTTCGGTGTTTCCTAGCTGTAGAGAACATATCCTGCTCGTCTTTAGTGTCAATGCGATTAGGCAATCCACTTTCACCCTTTGTGTGATGTAAATCAATAAGGGGTCTTTCTTGAGTGCTACTAGCATAAGTGGAGTCCGTAACCTTTGGGCATCTAAGTATTTCACCCATATTATCTACAGGCCTATGTATGGACTCTATTCCATTTGATATCCTTCCAAAACATCCCTTTATTTGTCCAGAAAGGCTATCAGAATACCCTTTCCTTCTTACTTCTCTTGCATCTCTCCTGCCCTCACATTGTGACAACCATTCCTGGTCACTCTGTGGTGAAACTATCGCTTTCCCTTTCTCCTTCTGCCAAAGTGGTAGATTATCTACAGTCCTATCTCTTTCTTGGGATACTGGCCATCGCACCATACTATCAGCCGTACACATAGTCACTCATCTAGCATCATCTGCATCCCTTCGCTGTGGGGTAGACCTTCATTTTCTAAGTACTCTTCCTGTTGTGTCTCTCTTCTGTAATAGGTGTGATTGGGCTGATGAAACATGTGACTGGTCATCACTGTCTCCTAGCCTCTGCTCCTCGCTTCTATCCTCCTGGGGAGAGGCTGAATCTAAATGCAGTGTGAACTGTGCTTCTAGTTGACCTAAAAACTAAGAGTCACCCACATTACTTGCTGTCTGGAAGTACTCACATGTCTTGGCTTTGACATTTGTGGGGCGACATTGGGGAATTCTTTTGGGCATAGTGAAGGGGTCTCAACTTCAGGGTTCTCATATCCCACTGTGGCTTCTTGTAGCAGCATCAGTGGATATATACCACGTACCTTGGGAGAAGTACTCACAGGGTCATATGGAGGTGGGGAGCAAACAGTGTAATAGGGGTGTCAATTTTTGAGTCCTTGGACTTCTCACCATAAAGCTAAGGTGGCTTCTTACTTCTGCAGTTTGGCTCCTGCATATTTACGTCTAAGATGCTTAACAATATGGCCTGATATTTTTTCATCAGATGTTTCTTCCTTTGGCCAGGTATATGCATATTTCTGAGTGGCTTTATACCATTCTAATAAACATTTTTGCAATTTCCTCTTATAATTTGGAAAGGTCTTTTGCATATGCACTAGGTGAGTATCCATAATTTGTCGCATTTCTAACAATTCTTACAATTTAACTTTTTATCTGTCTGGCCAATGTTACTTTTTCTTTTAAAAACTTCACTCTAGTTCTTCTAAACAAGAAAATCTGTCAATGCGTCAAAAAATCAAATATTAAACATTATGCATTACAATAACATTATGCAACAACAACAACACTCTGTGGCCACATTTCCAGTCACAATTATGCATTCACCATCAACATTTTAAAAACACTTTTAATTGTGAATCACCATTGTTCTACTCTACACAGTAAATGTAGTCAGCAACCATTGGCCACTTCCCTCTGTGCTTAGAAGGATAACCCTCATACCATGTGTCTCATGGATCATGAAATGACTTCTGAAGTTTAGGTTCAGTTGGCAGTTCAAGTGCTCAGATCGTACCTGGAGGTAAAGTTTAGCAACATCAGCCTTTCAGCTGTCCCTCTGTGTCAAATATTGGAACACATATTGGCAACCCACCTTCAGATCACCCACGTTGACCACTTCCAACTTTATATTGGGATAACACCTTAACTGACTATGTAGCGCCTTCAACTTATTAGTGTTCCTCCTTGTATCTACATCTGTATTTACCATTGCCAAAAGAGACATGCCATACAATATAAACAAAAACATGGAACAAAGTCCGCATTGTCCTCACCTTAAACATGGCAAGCCCGGGTCTTACGTATCCCCTGTGAATAGGTAGAACTTTATAGAACACGGTGTGAGCTCACCTCATCAAAGATGCACAATGATCCATGCACCAGGGGCAGGCGGTGCTCTGGTGGCAGCAGTCGGTTGAGGGCAAAAGGGACCCCCTGGGCTGGCTGGCCAAGTGGTGCAGGCTAACTTAAAAATGAAGAAAAGACAGACTCCTCTTGGCAATGTGAAAACAGCTCTTTACTGTCGCAGTAGGGGAAGTGGCTATCGTCACACAAGTAAACAACCGGTCTCAATTTGCTGCTTCACAGGCAGCTATTTTTAAACTCAGTGAATCAATGCTAGTTGCAAAAGTACAAACAATGAATTACTATGCAGTTACACATTGGTACACATTAGTTATGGAAAAATATGAGGTCAACTGTGACCCTAGACTTTAACCTAATTCTCTACATATCCTTTATTGCAGTTCTGGAAAAGTCTAACAAACTAAGTAATTTACTACTTTTTAATGCATGTGTATTTGGGTTGAATGCATATTTATTTGTGTGTGCGCTCTTATCATTGTGCTCCTAAGACCTCTTATCAGATTATGTGTGTTCTAGGCTAATTTAATCTCCTGCTCTCATTGTCTAATCATGTTTCAATCTATTGAAAAAACAGAAATGTGCCTATGTACCTGTGTGCTAAGGCCGTGAATTCCTTCAAGCTTGTCAAACATGGATTTTCCTTTAACCATGGCCTTACAGGTCATGCATTCTGTTCTCAAGTAAACTCTTCACCTCTTTTTCATCAGCACAATTTTTTGGCTGCACTGCTCTTTTACCACGTATAGCTTTGCGATGCTCTCTATTGTTGTCTGCTGTTGTGCTGCATTTTCATATTTAATTTCTTCCAGAACAGCTCTCGCCGGGTGGGAGCAGACATACCTTATCTGTCTGCAGGGGCGCTGGCAGGGAGGCATGTCTAAAAATACAACCTTTAAAAATGCTCTGCCAGGTTGGAGTAAACTTTTGTTTCCCTGCCTGCGATTTTGTGGGTATGTAAACTCAGATTGCTCTTGCCTGGTGAGAGCAAGCAAAAACAGCTACTCCCACCAGGTGGGAGCAATTCTGACTCCCGCAACACCGAGGATGGTTGCATGCGGGGTCCAGCAGTTCCACGGAGGCCCTGGGGCATCCCCCGCGGCCCCCATCATAGTGTGCTGCTGGTGCCCTAGTTATGGGACCAAAGCGCCCATGTAAGCCCCGGGGAAATGGTCCCCAGGGCCCTAAAGGCTTGTAAAGTGGGGGACACATGCCCCTTCCCTATTAAAAAAGTTCAGGGGGCTCACAATGGCTCAAGAGGTGGGTCGCATGTCCCTTCCCTTTAAAGCAGTCCTCAGGGTTGGGTCCTAAGGGTTGTAAAGGCTTAGGATGGGGGTGCCGGTGTTCCCCTTCCCCTTAAAATAAAAGAGAGGGCCCAGGGGATGCGATCCCCAGGGCAGTAAAGGCTCAGGGGGCGCACCCACGTCCCTTAATGAAAAACACATGCCCTGGGGTTAGGGTTCCTGGGGTTTGAAAGGCTCTGGGAGGGGGGGCATGGGCCCCCTCCCCAATTAATGAGAAAAGGGTGTCCTGGGTGGGCTCTAGGACATCAAAAGGAATAATAAATGAATCGCAGGAGTGGCTTATTTATTATTCACTGCTCCTCTGAAGAGCGCCCCATATTGCCCTGCAAGGGATTTATTTTGCATATTTTGTGAGTTTTGTGGTGGCACTAGAATAGAGAGGGGCACCACAAATCTTTTTTAAAATGTTTTTGGGGGCTGCAGGGAGGCCAGCAGCACCCCCAGCAACATTGAAAAACAGTAAGGGACACCAGTATCAAAATTAGGAATTGCAATTAGGTAATCGCAATTTCCAATGTATGAAACTCCAAGAGTTTCATATTCCAATTCCTAGGGGGTCGCAAATCGACCTACTTCATTAATATTAATGAGGTAGATTGCAATTTACTACCCCCTAGGAATCGCTAAAATCACAGGGATGGTGGCCTGCTGGGGTCAGCAGATCACCATGTCTATGATTGCTTTTAAATAAAGCAATCTTTTTTTAAAAAAAAAATCCAACTCGGTTTCCTTAAAGGAAAATGTGTTGCGTTTATAAAAAAAAAAAGTTTTCTTTTCATTTTTAAGAGCAGGCAGTGGTCCATGGGAACACTGCCACTCTTACAAAACGTTTTTACAACCATTTCAAAATGGGAAGGGTTCCGTGGGGACCTCTTCGCATTTGCGAATGGGTTACTTGAAGTAGGTGGTAAAATGTACATGTTTTGCGACCGCATTCATAGTCACAAAACATTCAGACATACCATTAGGATTCGTTATTTGGAAGGGACGCCCTAAACACATCCCTTCCAAATACCGAATCACAACCCCATTTTGCGATTCGGTAACAGGTTACTGAATCGTAAATTTGGTTTTGATACATGTAAATAGCCTTGTTTGCATTTGCAAATGGGCATATCCTGTGAATCTGCCCGTTTTCAAATGCAAATTTGGTTAATACATGTGGCCCTTAGGGCCACATGTATCAACTCCAATTTTGCGATTACCAATATTTAACGATTCGGTATTTGGAAATTGCAAAAGCCTATGTCTGTATAAAATCGCTATAATTTTGCGACTCAGTAAAAATCACATTTGCAATTGCAGTTTACCTAAATGCAATTCTCAAAATAGTGAATTCGCAATTTTGAGAATCGCAATTAGCGAATCTAGCACTTGATGCAGCATGATGACTCACAACCAGAAATTGAGGCATTCCATGCTGTTACCTGTGTACAGAGTGAGAGGAGGAGGCAGACTGCAGGTGCACATCAGTCGGAAGCCTGGTTGGACAGAAGAACCTGTGCAAGAAAACCAGCATGGTGTCAATAAATGCTGAGAAGGAGCCAGCAATGTGCAAAAGAAAGCTAAAGTTTAGCGAGAAAGAGTTGGAAGTGCTAATTGAGGAAGTAATGAAGAGCCATATTTGGAAACCAGTCACTCCATGTCCCAGAGTGCAAAAAAAGAAAACTATTGCTTTGTATCGAAACAAAAATAAGCACAGTGGCAGTCACACAGTACTCAATTGAAGGGCTATTAAAGCGTTGGTATGACCTGCTGAGCCGGGCCAAAGAAATGGTTCCTGCAAGGCTTGCATGGCGAGAAAAACTGGAGGATGCTCATCCACACAAACTGCGTCTACACCCTTAGAAGAGCTGGTGGAGTTTACACTTCAGCTTGAAGCCGTCGATGGAGTGACTCGGATTGACACCTCTGCTCCGGCCAGTGCTGTCCAAGGTAAGATGCATGCAAATGACAATATGTATGGTAAATGTTACCAAATACCCTAAATATGCATTTTTGTTGCCTCCTTCTTCTCTGTGCTGCTGCTGCTCGTATCCTCAGCCTCTTCGCCATGACGTACAGCGTGGCCATTGTGAAACATTCTGAGGCCTTCTGGGGCTGCTTAAATAATTTGCACCTGGTTACCACCTGATTAGAAGTGGTGCTAATTTGCACATGCATTATTGCAAATTCAGGCACATTCGCAAATTGCAAATCTAGCATACATTTGATTGTGAATTCAAAATTGCGAATTCTCTAATACCAATTCGATAATTGTTATTTGCAAAATAGGGATTCAGAAAATCTGAGATTTGGGAGGAAATTCTGCAAATTCTTACATACATTGCTTATGCCCATTTTGCATTCACAAATGGGTGAATTTTTCGATTCGCAACGTTTGCAATCACAAATTAGCTTGATACATGTGGCCATAAGTCTGCTGGGACATTGAATCCATGACCCCAGGATAACTTGCCAGTTTTGTAATGCATTTCAAGCTCTATGCTTTTTAGCTGGAGTGCAGGGGCATCTTGTGGTTGTTTTTATGAAAGCATTTTCTGGGCTGAAAAATGTTAAAAGAAAGACCCAAGCAGATGTTGTTTTTTAAAAATAAAAAAGCAATATGTCTCTGACTATTTATTCTACCATTTTTCACCCACATAATTTAATAATACAAACAATGTAAAAAGAAAGAGTCACAGGCATGTGTTGTTATTGGCATTTTATTAAACAGTTTCTTATTAATCATTATTAATAAACATTACATTGTGTGAAATATTGAAATATAAATTTGATTAAAAATATTGGTGCTGTTTGGAGAATGATAATAGATTTGCTTTAAACATATTGATATGCTTATTCCTTGATAAATCCAATAGGATCACTTTTTATATTTTGGTGTCGTGACTCTCTGACAAAGACTGTACTTTTTTCTCAGTGAAGCGAGGTTGTGTCAGACCTACCATATGCTGCGGATGCCAGAAGGCCGTGAGTGATGGGGGGTTGGCTGCCCGTGGGGATAGGATGCAGGACGTGAGGTGCTTTCGGTGGGGGGTGGTTAGCTATATATACAGTAATAAAATGTTACTTGATGTTAAAAAACCTTAGAAATTAACTGAAAAAAACAAACGTTTAAGTGACGTGATAGGTGAAAATGTCAGTGACAGCCTAACAATTAAAAAAAACCACTGAAATGAATTTGTTATAGTTATCTCAAGTAACTACACCTTGTGCCCTAAGTTAACTATAATTCAACTACTCGCCATGCACAGTTAATTATCCCACATATTACATCACTCATGATATGTTCTATGAAATTACTGCAATATTCGAGGTGTCATTATTGATGACAAGCCTGTGCATGGCTGGGGCACTAGTTATAGTTACCTTAGGGTGAAAATTATAGTTACTAGATATAACTATAACTGGCGAAGTTAAGTGTTTTTTTTTAGTTTAAAACTTTACGTTGTCACTGAAATTTTCACCTAGCTATAACATAAATGTAACCTTTGGTTATTCCGTGAAAATGTATATATTTAAATTACACAATGTTATCTACTACTGTGTAGTCACCGTTAGGTCACAGTTTCCATAGGATGAGCATTTTTTATTTCGCTAATAACTGTGGGGCTGATTGATGAATCTACATGAAACTCCCCAAAAAAAGTTCATCCACCTCAGTTCTTTGATGTTAAGTTTGGCGTTGATCCATCCAGCAGGCGCCAAGAAAGAGGGGAGTATCCAAAGTGCAATATCCTGTGTTCATTTTACAGGAAACTTTGCTCTATCAATACAGAAAAAACAGCAGAACGAAATTACACCAAATTTGGCAAAAATAATTTTACTCAGAAAGTGTTCTTTTTGTGATATGGTGTGAATTTGTTCAGCCCATTTAGAGTAATTTGCATTTAAATAGGTGCTTACTTCGGGCTTGAAGGAGTTTAAAAGTTAGGTATATCTGGACGTCTGGCCCTGCGGGAGTTCCAGGCTTCCAAAAATTAAAAACATAGGGCTTCTGATTGGCTGAGGGGGCTTTTTCTCCTGTCAACTATTTTATTGCCACTGGTCTGGGACTGGTCCCATGGTACCAGGTGATCTGACGAGCTGGCTGCTACTGAGAAGAACTTGTTGTGGCAGACATTACCGAACCCTAGGACTCATCACCATAGAGGTGAAGGTGGAGTGGTAAAATACCATCCAAGCTGAACTGATATATATAAAAGCAGCTCCTGGAAGCGTTTTGGTTATTTTTTGTGCACACACTAGAATATCGCGTGGCTGCGTTAACAATCTTAAACCAGATTTAGTCAGGAGCTCAGGGTAGTAAAAATGACTGTACACCATGCTACACACACAAAAACCCATGCATGCACACACAAACGCAGGCAGGGTTAAGGGTTTAGAGATACAGGTGAAGGGCACATAGTACAGAGTTAGAGGTACAGCATTTAGGGTACAGGGGTAAGGGAACAGGTTACAACATAAAGGTTACATTGATTAAGGAGCAGGGTTAAGGGTAAAGGGTTGGGAGCTCTGAGTTTATGGAAGATGGTACAGGATTAGGATTACAGGGTTAAGGGTGCAGGGCTAATGGTTCAAAGTTAAGAGTACAGGGTGAAAGGCACAGGATAAAGGTATTGTATTAAGTTTACAAGGTGAATGGTACAGGTTTTAGGGTGTTTGGTTATGAGTACAGGGCTGAGGGAAAAGGGTAAAAGATGAGTGTGCATGTCAAAAGGCATAAGGCAAAGGGTACAGATCTGAATGTTACAGGGTTAAAGGTGTATGGTTTAGGGTACGAAAGTGTTGGGTTCTGGTTCATCAGATCTGGGAATCTTGGGGTTTGAGCGTTCCCTGCGTGGAACATACAGTGGGGAATGTTCTTTCTTTGGCAGTTGCTGCCGGGGAGTTCCTGTGTCTGGTAGGAATAAAGTACCCTCCTACTTACCTTCAGTGTGGAGCTCTACTTCTTTTCACTGGTGACGATCGATGCCAGACCCAGCCTCCCCATCATCGTTTCAGCTGCTGTGGCCAGCCATTTTCGTGTAACTGCCTTCGTTGGACTTCCGGATTTCTTGATTTACCTGCTCCTCCTCCAGCGATGTTTGCCTCTTTTCCTGTTGTCCCGTTGGTCTTTATGAAGCTTTAATCCATCTGAGCCTTCGTGGTCAATATCGTAAGGTACTCTGGTATTTCGTTTCCTTTTGCGATCGAGCCATCCTGCTCTCGCGTCAGCATGTGTACGCCTGATCCTGTCCCAGACGTTCTGCCTGATCCTTACGCACGTCTCTGTGCGGACATTTTGTTGCTCCGTTGTCCTGGCAACCTCGTGACGCGCTCAGCTTTGTTCCAGCGCGTGGCTCACTGATCACCTTAGCAACCTCACTGACGCGCACAGTTTTACTTTCAGCGCAACCACAAATTTATGCACATCTTCACATACGCGTGTTTACATATTCATTCGGAATGGATTCAGGAATAACTTCGTACCTTGTTAAAACATAAAAAACGTTGTGACATTGCCTTTTACTTGCAATTTCTGCCATTTATGACATTTATTTCTAATTGCAATTTTCGGCATCCTTTTCACCGCTGATGTGTGCAGCATTTTAGCACTACTTACTAAAATTCATGTTTTACAATAACTAACTCTACCATCTTATTGTTGTTTGCATTGCTTTCCTTGCAGTTTTGTTATTCCTATTGTGTATCCTTGTGGGCAGCAACTCACCTATGTGCCAATATGGATCATATTGCAGCATCTCCACCCTTTTTACAATCTGCAGGCACGCCTCCTGTTGTAAAATGGTATGATTGGAAGGACACTTTTGAAGCCTATTTAGAGGCAATTGACGGTGAGACTTTTACGTCTAAAAAAAGAAACCTTTATTAATTTACAATCTCGGGGCTGAAGGCAGGAGCATTCTAAAAACCCTACCCATGGAAACTGTAAGCACCTTAGTGACAGGTGGAGACAGTGGCGATTCCTTATTGGTGGATGAGTATGCCACTATCATCAAAACCTTTGACAAACGTTTTAGTCCAAAAAGGAACATTGTTCTTGAACGTCATAAATTTCTTCAGCGAGCGCAAATTCCTGGTGAATCAATTGATGATTTTGTGGTGGCGCTCAGAATTCTCGCAGTAAATTGCAATTACAGAGAATTTAGGGATGAAATCACCCGGGATCAATTAATCGAGAAGACCTCCAACAAAAAAATTCTGGAGAAATTGCTATCGTCCGATGATCCTGACTTGGAAACTGCACTCACTCTTGCCCGATCGATTGAACATTCTCAGTTTAATGTGTGAAAGAAATGAGCAATCCTTCCTCTTCTGTCAAAGTTTAACTTTTGAAATCTAATTTCAAACCCACCAAATTGCCGTCTGTCATAAAGTCTGTTCCTGCAGTTCCACGTTCCTCTGTTGTGACTCCCAACCAAGCCAAGCCTATATCTAAGGATGCAATATGTTTCCGTTGTGGTAGTACCACTCATCTTGGAAATGCTAAGTTTTGTTTTGCACTCAATCAAACATGTTATAACTGTGGTAAAAAGGGTCATTATTCCAGAATGTGCAAAGTCGCCTCCACCAAGAAGAATCTGGATCAAATTGTAAAAACCATCACTGATGACTCTGACGATGAGTGTTATGAATTGCTTATGCTATCCTCTTCTTCATTTCTTGGTGATGGTGTAGTAGAGTTAGCTGCTTTGGGAGGTGTTCACAAAAGGAAGTCACCCTCTTGCAATATTTCTGTAAACGATACCAGTCTGACTTTTTTGGCTGATTCTGGTTCTCCTTTTACTTTAATTAATGCTGCAGATTTTGACATGTTAAGCAATGTGCAACTTGGGGAATCTTGTATAAAAATCTTTGCATATGGTGGGAAGCGAGTTGAAGTTTTAGGGAAGTTTGTTGCTAATCTCAAATTTCATTCTGATCTTGCTTCTGGTACCATATTTATGGTCAAGGAGGGAGCCAACCTTTTAGGTTGGGATGACAAGGGTAATTTAAACATTGTTTTGGATCCCAATCATCCTGACATGGTGATTTCTCGTAGCGAATTTTATAATTCGGCTCCTGTTTCTCCTTCTCACATCATAACCCAACTCTCGGGTGCCAAATGGGAACGTATGTTTCCTGAAGTTTTCGATGGGAAGCTTGGAAAACTTATTGGTTTCCAACACCAAATTGTTCTCAAGAATGATGCTAAAGCTGTTGCGCATAAGGTTCGTAAGGTACCTTTGAGTCTTCGCCCCGAACTCAAAATAGAATTGGAACGTTTATGTGCGGCTGGGGTAATTGAGCCTATTGAGGGTTCCGAGTGGCTTGCACCAATTGTTTTAGCTCGGAAATCAGGCAAGCAAAGTATGATACCAGGATTGGGTGAGGTTCAGGAAACCTGGCTTTCTCCGCAAAGGTGAATCTCGGTTTTCGTCCCCTAAAAAGTGTCTGAGGTGAAGGAATGAGTAGTGGTACTGATGGATGGTAGAGTGTGGAACAAGTATTGCATTTCCATTGTTCCTGTGTCTATGGTTGGCGAGGTCAACAGAAGATTGGGTACACATTCCCCTTCCATTGTGGTGTCCTCTGAAGTTGGTGGGAGGGATGATGTGGTCCCTTCCGAGCGTTCTTCTTCTGTCCGTGTGCCATCCAGACCTTCCAGGACTAAGCGATTACCTGTCAAATTTCATAATTATAAGATGCAGTAGTTGTGGTTTTACCATTTTGTCATTCTTGTGGCAATTGTTCTTTCTGGTTATGTTCTCTTGCTATGTTGTGGTTATGCTTCTTTCTCGTTCTCTTCTTTATCCATATTGTTCCTCATTTTTCTTTCTTCCTTTCTTCCTTGCTGTTCTCCATTCTTTTCTCTCATTCTTTCTGTTTCGTCTTTCTATTGAAAGAGGGGGTGATGTGTTGGGTTCTGGTTCATCAGATCTGGGAATCTTGGGATTTGAGCGTTCCCTGCGTGGAACATACAGTGGGGAATGTTCTTTCTTTGGCAGTTGCTGCCGGGGAGTTCCTGTGTCTGGTAGGAATAAAGTACCCTCCTACTTACCTTCAGTGTGGAGCTCTACTTCTTTTCACAAAGGTACCCTATTAAGTGTACAAGGTGATTAGTAGTGGGTGAAGGATACCAGGTGAAGGGTACAGATTTAAGGGCTTCTTTGGAAGATCATAGGCATGGCCCAAGATTAGCCATCTGCAGTGAGTTGGACTCAGGGCCTGGCCAAAGGTCAATGCACAGTGGGGGTTGGCTGTAAACAGGAGGTTAGGTGTTTAGGTCACAGGAACAGTTGGATATCGCATATAATAGAAAAAACTGAAATCCACTGAAAACAATTAAAAGTTAAAGTTAAGTCATGGTTGGCTGTGGTTATAAGTCTTTAAAGTTCAATGAAACCTCAGAAATCAACTGAAAAAGGCAATTATGGTTATAAACAGTCTAAAAGCCACTGACATTCTCCAGTTATGGCTAGGTAAACTAACCAAATATTGTGTCCCCCAATGCATTGCTGATGATCTTATGTATGATATCACAGATGACTATGCCTAAGTGGGTTGCTGCTGCTGATACTGTAATAAGAATGGTCAGCGTAATGGCAAGGTCAGGGACCACAACTCTGTTTCCTGGACATCAAATCAAATGGGAGAAACATCACTACAAAAGGGATGTTCTTCTCTTTTCAGTAGTGTCTCTCCTGAAGGCTTCCTGCGTCTGGATCTTGGCTGACCTCAATGAGGATCTCGGAAAGGCCAATCTCTGGCTGCGGCTGGTGCGTAGACAGTGCTAAGCTATTAGAATTCTATTGATGATTCAACTTTTATATTGATGATTCAACTTTTATTTTTTTATAAGTTGTAGGGTAGCACAGTACTAACAGTATTATTTATTTGCATAATAATGTTCATTAAAGTATTGTGTTGAAATATGGTTGTGACTGCATTTGATGTACATCAACTGTCAAATGCCTTTTCCAGGTCCTGGGGACACTGTGCCGGACAATGATGAACCATCTACAAGTGGAGGACAGGGGGCAAAACGAGGAAAAAATCTAGTTCTCCATCAAGCAACGTTGCCTCTGGACAGAACTGCTCAACAAGAGGTGGATGAGCGGGGGCTAATCCAGGAGGAAGTGGAGGAGGAGAAGGAACAGTTTGAGAAGGAGGGCATTGCTGCTCTGAAACAGAACATCAAGAGGGCAACCTTCCAGCAGAAAAGCACTGTTCCTCCATTATCACTTCTGAGGATTGCCAGTCCCTAGACATTAGCTACGCTGCCATGGATGATTATTCCACCTATGCAAGTCTCACCTCCACACACCTTCAACTAACTGGTACCTCTGTACAATGTCCTATACACTCCTCCCATGAAGGGGCATCTTCTGTATTCTTTCAAACAGCTGATGGGCGTAACAGCCCTGGTGATGAGCAGGTATCCTGCTGGCCAAGTCAAGCAGGCATGCATACGGTGGTTGGGAGTGGGGGCTGCCACGGGCTAATCCTGCCATCTGGGAGTATCAGTTTTTCCAACAACAGTCAAATGTGCAATAAGATATTCTTGCAATGGGGATACTCTGTGTGATATAACTGCCTCACTTAAAGGACTCCCTCAGATGACTGACAGGCTAACCCGAGCCTTGTATATTGTTTCGAAATGTAACCAAAACATTGCACAACTGCATAAAGAACAGCTTAGTACTTGTATGAAAGTGAGTATAAGACAACATGCCTTGGCACCGAAAATGGTGGTGGCAATATGCAACAAATCCGTATGTCACTCTTCCACGCCAAGACACTCTAGGGATTCTACAGAAGCATCCTGACTTACAAAGGACACACCACCTGTAAATTTCCCACCTTAACCACAGCCACCTGCACCACCTAAACCTCCAACATCACCAACTGAACCTCCACCTACTCACCCACCAACCAAACAAGCATAGTCCCAACCATTCCTCAACACCAGCTTTGAGAAGGCGGAGTAGCAGGAGAAACCTCTCAAAATAACTGTCACTAGTTTCCACTTTAACCATTTTGTCATAATAAAAAAACATGTTTGGATCACAACTCTGTGTCTGAGTTTCATCAGTGTTGAATGTTGCATTACCTACTCGTACATAGAAATATTGTCTAACAATCTAAATGTTTCTTTTGGCTGACATTCAGTGAATTGTTCAGTTACATTTGCCAATGCAAGAAAGAGATTGTTAACACGCTTACCAAAAGCGCCCCCAAAGGGGACAAAGGCCCGTCCCCCCCGGCGGCGGCTGGCACCTCGGGGCACGAGGATGGTGGGGCCCCTATCATCAAGGCCTTCCTAGAGTCCCTGTTCAACTCCCTGAGGGAGGACTTTCAGACCCTGAAGCAAGAATTGGCCGGGAAACAGCGCGTACTCCGCAGCTTGGGGAGAGAGTGGTGACGGTGGAGGAGGCGGACCAGACAAGGAGTGAAGAGGTCTGAACTTCTACAACAAGAGGTCCTCCGTCTCCGGGAGCAACAGGTAGACCTCCAAGCACACACAGAGGACCTTGAGAACCGCTCCCAGAGGAACAACATCCGAGTCCGGGGAGTGCCATCTAAAGGGGAGGGGAACAGCGTCACCAGCTACCTGCAGGGGTTATTCAGAGACATTATAGGCAAAACTGCAGACTTTGAAATCCGCATATACAGGGCGCACAGAGTTGGTCTGGCACGACGTGCACCTGCCCCTCCGCCGGACATCTTAGCCTTTCTACCTGATTTCCCCCTGAAGGAAAGGATCCTGAAGGAAGCCCGGTTGAAACAACCCCTTCAATTTCAGGGCCACCAGATGGCCTTGTACCAAGACCTCTCTGCCATCACCCTGCAAAAGGGGAAAGCCTTCCGGGTGGCCACAGCGTTCCTGCGGGACAAAGGGATCCCCTACTCTTGGGGTCATCCCTTCCGGCTCGTCTTTAAATGGAAGGGAGCTTTGCACCAACTTTGCTCCCTTCGGGACACTTGCACGCAACTGGGAAACGACCCTGAGGAAGACGAGCACAATGGCAAAACAGCACCACGGCGCTCACAAGAGAGGCCCAAGCAGCAATCTAGAGGCAAATGGCAATGAGTGGGTCGCCAGTGCTCCCCTAGGGTGGAACTTAAACCGGACCCGACGACCATGGCTCAGGAACAGGCGGCGGCCATACAAGAAGTGATCAAGGACACGACGGCCGTGCATTGAGGCAGCATCGACACGGGATTTGCACTCATCGCTCTACGTCCACACCGGCGGGGGGGATGGGCGGGGGGCCAGCGAGGTCGCCACTGCCACACTACCCTCCATACGGACCCGACGACTATGGCTCAGGAACAGGCGGCGGCCATACAAGAAGTGGTCAAGGACACGACAGCCGTGCATTGAGGCAGCATCGACACAGGATTTGCACCCATCGCTCTACGTCCACACGGGCGGGGGGGATGGGCGGGGGGCCAGCGAGGTCGCCACTGCCACACTACCCTCCATACGAATTCACCACAGGCCTGAACTGGTATCAATAGGCCTGAGACTATGGTTTGCATTTTGGGGTTCCCAGTTGGGGTTAGGGAGGGGGGGGTGGAGTTTTGGGGAGCGGGGAAGGGGGTAGGTGGTAGGTGGGCGGCAGGAGCAGGGGCTCAGGGATTGGGGGTCACAGTTGGGGTCCGGGTTGGGGGGGCTCCGGTGTGGTGCACTGTAGGCAGCGCAAGAAGGGTGGTACGGCCAGAGATGCCCTGGGGGAAAGAGGCATTTACCCGCAATTCCCACGCGACTGACCCCACTTTGCAGATCATCTCCCTCAATGTCAAGGGGCTTAATAATCCCATCAAACGCAGGGCCGTCTTATCCTTCCTGGAAAATTCCAGGGCGGAGATATGCCTACTACAAGAAACGCACCTACTACCCAAAGACTTCAAGGGTCTGGTGGGGACAAAGTCGCGGACATCAAAGGGAGGCTACTAGCTTACAAAATTCAACTGGGAGGGTGGTCAGCCGTGATCGGGTCGATATATGCACCCAACACCAAGCAAGAATCCTTTCTTGCAGGCCTCTGGCAGACACACTAACTCAGAACATCAACTCCACGTTAGTGGGGAGTGACAATAACCTTGTGATGGACTCCAACAAAGACAGGTCTGGCCACAGATTTGGTTCCACTGGGGCGATCTCCAAAGAGGGGGAGCAATGGTTAGAGAGTAGAGGGTTTGTAGACCTTTGGTGGATGACACACCCTTACAGCCCGGGATATACTTTCTACTCGCACGTACATCACACATACGCATGCATAGACTATTTCCTGGGATCTTCAGAATTGGCGTCTCTGGTCACGGATACCGAGGTCGTCCCTGCAACACTCTCAGACCACGACGCACTAGCTCTACACATACAAGTTCCCAGAACCAAGTCACGGAAGGGTAGATGGCGCCTTAAGTAAACTCTCCTGCACTGTAAAGGGGTCACACAACAAATCAACACCTGCATCACTGACTATTTAACTACAAATGACACCGCAGACATTCCATTGACAGCACTATTGGGGGCATTGAAGGCGGTGGTACGAGGGGAACTAATCGCGATAGCGGCGGCTGAAGCCCGGGAACATCGAGATAAAAGGCAGACAATGTCCGACCAAGTGCTTGAGCTCGAGCGGGTCCATAGCAGGACATGGGCCGCTAGGATATGGTGCAAGCTTAAAGGGGCTAGAGCCCAACTGGCGAGCCTGGACCTGGACCGGACAGAATACGCGGCACCAAGCCTGCGCCACACCTATTACGTGGGCGGTGATAGAACGGGTCGCCTGCTAGTCAGCAAACTCAAAGCTAAAGTCCTGCGCTCGAAGATCACGTCCATCCGGGATAGCAGCGGGCGGGAGCCACGGGATGCCGAGCAGATCGCCGAAACGTTTCGGGCGTTTTACGCATCGCTATACGCGGCGGAGCCCAGCCGGGACGAAGGGGGAGCAGACTCTTATCTTCGAACGGCGGCTGTCACGGCCCTCAACGAGGCAAATGCGCGCTCTCTTGAGGCACCAATCAGAACGGACGAGGTAATCACTGTAAAAGCGCGCCTTAAACCACTCAAGTCGCCAGGACCAGACGGCTTCTCAGCAGGCTTCTATTGATAGCCCTGATACTGACTAGATTATTCAACTCTTTCCAGGGACCAGACTCCATTCCGCGTGACATGCTAGAGGCCGACGTAATCGTCCTGCCGAAACCAGGGAAAGATAAGACCAATTGTGCAGCCTATAGACCCATATCACTGCTCAATCTAGACCTTAAGCTACTTACCGGCATATTGGCCGTGAGGCTAGGCCCATGCCTGCCAGGCATCATTGAACCTGATCAAGCTGGATTTATTCCCAATAGACAGTGTGCGGACAACATGAAATGTCTGCTGCATGCCATAGACAAGGCCCACTTCAACGACTCGAAAGAGCGGCCCTCGTATCGGTCGACGCGGAAAAAGCGTTTGACAGGGTCGATTGGGGGTACCTGGATGCCACCCTGGCGCGCTTGGGGTGAGAGAACGCTTCAGTACCTGGGTCGCTAGTTGTTACGCTACCCCACAAGCGGTCATTCGGGTTAATGGGGTGTGTTCCAAACCATTTGACATCCGAAGAGGGACCAGACAGGGGTGCATCCTCTCTCCATTGCTCTTCGCTCTCTACATCAAACCGTTCGCACAAACCATAAGCCTCTACGCTGATGATATCCTCGCAGCACTGGAGGACCCTCTTAAGTCGATCCCAGCGTTTTTATCGGAAATGGAGGCGTTCGGGAAAGTATCAGGTTTATAATGAACGTCGGAAAGTCTCTGCTACTACCGCTTGGGCGTAATGCCCGGGCGTCTAGCAGACTGCCCCAAAACCTAGGGGGGCTCTCCTCCAGCATGTCGGTGCCCTATTTGGGCACGGCACAAATGGTGGAACAGAACTATTCAGCCCTCCTGAGTCAACTGCTGGGCGACCTAACAAGATGGCGCCAGCATTCGCTCTCTTGGTTGGGGCGTGTAGCGGCGATAAAAATGTCTCTGTTGTCGAGGGTCCTGTATTTATTCCAGACACTGCCAGTCACACCTCCAATAGATCTGCTTACGAAACTACAGGATACCATCCGACAATTCGTCTGGGCCGGCAAGAGACCGCGGCTACGCAGGGACCTCACCGGACACGCCACATCGGCGGGCGGACTGGGAGTTCCGGACCTCCAGAGATATTTTCAGGCAGCACAACTTAGATATCTCTTAGAATGCATCGCCCCGAATCTGAAAAGAGGTGGTTGTTCCAAGATCGCGCAATGGCCCAAATGCCACTATGGCGGATCCCTTTCCTGAGGCGTCAGGATCGGCCCGCATACATGAAGAAATCACCTATCACATGCACTATTTTATAGGTGTGGGACAAGGTGGCGGTGACTAGGGGACTCACTACTTATCCATCGCCGCTGACACCCCTGTTCGACAACCCAGCTTTTGGGCCGGGTATGGTCCAGGGATCTTTCCCTCACTGGCGGTCATCAGACTGTAGGTCGGCTGGTCACCTTTCCGATCTAGAAGGCTTTTTGCCGCTGCAAACCCTACAGGAAGCCTATGAGCTTCCGCGGATTCCACGCTTCCAATACTTTCAGATTCGTCACTGGCTCAAGAGCAGGGACATGGTACCGCAGGTCAGCAGGCACCTCACTCCGTTTGAAAAATGGCTCCACACCAAGAAGACAGATAAACAAGCGATAACAGAACTATACAAAATGCTGTGCCCGCCGTCCCCCTCTTCGCGCTCAGCGGGTCAGAAAAGATGGGAGCGAGGACTAGGTCGATCCCTCACTGATAAGGAGTGGCAAGACGTATATTACAGGGCACAATAAACAGAAGAGAGTTGGAAGGTCTATTAGACAATGTAGCTGAGTCTATGAGGACCTAATAAAGTGACCCTTTTGGATTGCACTGGACCAGGCCCAGTGGTCACATGACACGAATATGTATTAGAAATCCTATCAGCCCACCCATCTGGCGGAGCCTCGTCATGTAGGACCTGTAACCAGGGTGGTGAGTCCAGGCCCAGATGAATTGGCCAGACAACACACACTGCTGGTTGATCTTGTGAACGTGTCCGTGCCACAGAGTGGTGCTGAAAAAGTGCAGTGCAAAACAGGGAATAAAGAATAAGTGATCTAAAATGGCGGTCGAGGCAAAGAAAAATTGTTTTTATTAGAGATATTCACCAGGACGCCAGATTAAAAAGAAGTGTAGAACAGTGTGAAAAAATCACTGTGATGCTTTGCTATGTTGTAAATCAGGCCAACATGTTTCTGCCGAAGGTGGAACTACACCGGCATTCTTCAGGGCCAACTACAAAAAAGATCTTGCTACTGCAAAGGTACACTCAGAAAAGTTATACAAAGTGAGGCGAAAAAAGGAACAGACCAAAATGTTTGTTAAAGACCTGTCCTGACTACTGGTGTGGTCAAATAGACCATCCTACCATATCCTCCGGATTAGAAGTTGATAGAGGAAGTAATCCTAAAAATGAAAAAACAAAAGGAAACAACAATTGTTGTACATCATACAGTCAGAAATAGACTATTCACAATATCAGGAACAAAAAACAGACTCAGCTAGGCAGGTCCTTGCTAGGACGGCCATATATTATAAGGGTTTCATATTAAAGTAAACCAACAGTCATTGCTGAACATAATTTTCAAACAGGATGTATTGGGACTTACCCAGCAATATGTGGGAGTCGAGCCTCACCTCACCCGGCAACGGCTCGGAGATTGAGGCCCCGCTCTGTTCACAGAACAAAAAAATTTTTTTAGAACTTCTCAACCTGCGTTGACTCAGGGATCTGTAGTCAATAGGTTGTACAATCTGTGCAAAAAACTGGTTGTGTAACTATCCCACCCGAACGCCATCCAATGGGAGACAAGGGGAGGCCTGGCTAATGGACAAAACTAGTGTCTAGTAGGTGACTAGCACAGTCCAGCTGGAATGAGCACCTGTAATGTCTGGTGCCCGATCCATGGTTGTGCAGTAAGTTGTATACTCTGAGCCAAAACCTAGATGTAAACAGTATGGCTCTGAGATTGACTAATATAGACTGGTGGGTCCTCAGTAAAACACACCCCTTTTCCTGTGCCCATATGCAAGGTTCCATATAGTAAAATGAACCTAGACCTTTAATCTGTTGGTGTAAAGGAGTTGCAGCAGCTCAAGATTAAAATTGAAGCTAAACCTGCGTCTGTTTAAAGGAAAAAATAACATACAGAGAAGCTAGACATGCACAGAGGAAAGGGGGACAAGCATCAGGAACAGTGCTGAGCGCTGCGCCTAATAATCCAAGCTGCTCACCTCTCCGTCGGTACCCCTAGGCAGATCCTAAGCCGAAGGGGAGGCGACGAGGAGAGGTGAGACTAATGTATTTATACCCCCTTTGATTGGATAAACGGCAGCAGCTGAGCGCCTATCGCCGCTGCCGGTGTTCATGGCAATACCAATGCGCATGCGCGGTAAAGTACCGCTGCCTAACGTAGTATGTACAGTCCCAAGCATGCGCGGTAAAATATCGCCAGCTTCTCACTATGAGCGCCGGTCAGGGAGCAGCGCATGCGCGAAAAAACTCGGAGTGAATGCGAGAATCTCCGATGTAACGCGCATGCTCAATTATACGCATGCTCAGTTACGATATGTCAGCGCCGATTGTCAAAAAAACCATACAAAACGGCGGGCATGGCAACACCCAACTAGATCAACCCTTCCACTTTCACCCATTATGCGAGTGCTTGACAAATGGCAACCACGTAGATGGCATGGTGGATCCCAATGTGTAAAAGTCCCTGAAACAACACAATGCATTATGGGGGCCTGTGTACAGCAGCACACTGTGTCTATAATGGCAATGAACATAGTAGTAATGGAGACACTAGGTGTTAGGTGTATAGAAAATCAGAATCAACACGGTACAGTGGCCCTTGGTGTATTAAAGACCTTGAGATGAAACAATACATCCAGGGAGCCTATGTTCACCAGCAAACTATGCCTATACAGGTAATGAACAAAGTCGTTATGGAGACACGAGAGTACTGACATAGAACAATGATCATTGGCTCTGCACTGGGATAGATTATACCATAGACATAGAAAGCGCCAACAGCGTATGCCCACATGTGATTATCATATTGGAAATGAGGTTGATACTTCACCTACTTATTCTACATTATATCTACTAGATGCAGTATGTCTGCCTAATGTGAATTAGAAGTGAAGCCAACTGAAGATATTCAACATATTGGACAGGGGAATGGCCAATTTCCAAAGTGAGCTACTCTATACCTGTTTGACGCAATGGGTCTGTGTCATGTAAAGTAAAGAAGGAGCCACTAGTGGTATATAGAATGATCAGTAGGAAATGAAGACCAAAAAAGGGGTCAACGCTGGTCAAATGGACATCCAGGGTATGCTATCATTCAGACCCGAGATGTCAGTTTTCAATTTAAAAATCCAGCGTTGTTCCTTGATGAAGAGAAACCTTGAAATGTCAGTGATGTGCGGTGGGATGAATGGTTGATCCAAAACAATCCACCTGAGATCTTAAGCTTTATGCTTTTTAGTCAAGAAGTGGTTTGTTAGACAGGTGGATTGCTTGTTGCACCGTATTGTGCTCTTATGCTCACTGATGCGGGACTTCACTTTCCTAGTGGTATGCCCAATATAGACAAGACCACATGGGCAAGTGATCTTATAGATCACTCTCTCCGAGTTGCAGTTAGTATGGTGCAACAACTTCCATGGTCTAGCAGTTCCAATGTCAACAGAGAGTGTCTTGCTGGTCTGCGGACATGACGCACAGTTGCCACAGGGGTGGTGCCCTTGAACCGGAGTAGTATTCCAAATGGTGTCAAGGGTAGTGGTAGCATCCTTCCTTTGTATCCGTGGTCTAGTGTGGACCAGTGTGTCCCTGATGCTAGACCCACGTTTAAACGCAAACAGGGGCCTGGATATTGTGCCAGAAACCGTGTTCAGGATTTTCCAGTGTTTCAAGATTATCCTCTTGACCATGTTGGATCTGGTGCTGAAGGTGTGTACCATCGTGATCCTGTCGGAAGGAGTTTTCTCATGTCGATGTTCGATCAAAGCCTCACGATTATTGTTGAAGGCTCTCTTATTCGCCCGACGTATCAATTGATTAGGATAATGCCGCTCCTTCAGATTACATGCTAGTTCCTTCGCATGTTGTTCATACAACTGGTTGGAGGAGCAATTTCTCCGAACCCTGAGAAATTGACCCACTGGCAAATTGTCACGTAGTGACTGTGGGTGGAAACTTCGGTATGACAACAGGGAGTTACGCGCCATGGGTTTCTTGTACAAACGGCTCTGAAGCCCACCCTCTTCAGGAAAGATAAGGAGATCCAAAAATGGTAGCTGTTCTTTACTGTACTCGACAGTAAAACAGAGGTATTGATTTCGTGAGTTGAGCCACGTATGGAAGTCAATTAACTCCTCGCCAGTGCCCCTCCATATGACGATAATATCATCTATGTACCGGCGCCATAGCAACACCTTACAAAAGTAAGGGTTGCTGGTGTTCAGGACATGATCTTGCTCGAACTGGTGCATATAGAGGTTCGCCAAACTGGGGGCGAAGACACTCCCCATTGATGTCCCCGAGACTTGGAGATACAAGTTGCCCTGGTACTGGAAATAATTCTCCATCATGGCCAGTCTGGCACACTCCATGATGAAAGATATGGGAGTGATGGTCTCTGGTGATTTAGATTCCAGTAATTGTCTGATGCACTCAAGGGTCTCTTGCTGCGGGATGCAAGTATACAGAGACTCAACGTCGAAACTAGCCAAAAGGTCAGTCTCAACGTTGAACTCAGTGTCCGCAAGAAGACGAAGGACATCACCAGTATCTTGCAGATACGTCGGAGTCTCTTTAACCAAAGGTTTCAAAAAGACATCCACAAATGTCGAGAGCGGCTCAAGTAGAGACCCAATACCTGAAATAATGGGGCGACCCGGGGGTGGTCTCTTCTCCTTGTGAATCTTAGGGAGGCAATAGAAGCAAGGGACCACCGGATGGGCCGTGGTCAAATACCTTGCTTCTTGAGATGTAATCCATCCCTCACAGGATGCTTCTTCAGCGAGACTCTTAATATCGTTGGAAAGCCTCGTAGTCGGGTCTTCAGTGAGTTGACGATAGGCTTTCACATTGCTCAGTTGTTGTAGGCACTCTCTGTGGTAAGTGTCTGTGTCCTGTATGACAACAGCACCGCCTTTGTCAGTCTCTGCTACTACCGCTTGGGCGTAATGCCCGGGCGTCTAGCAGACTGCCCCAAAACCTAGGGGGGCTCTCCTCCAGCATGTCGGTGCCCTATTTGGGCACGGCACAAATGGTGGAACAGAACTATTCAGCCCTCCTGAGTCAACTGCTGGGCGACCTAACAAGATGGCGCCAGCATTCGCTCTCTTGGTTGGGGCGTGTAGCGGCGATAAAAATGTCTCTGTTGTCGAGGGTCCTGTATTTATTCCAGACACTGCCAGTCACACCTCCAATAGATCTGCTTACGAAACTACAGGATACCATCCGACAATTCGTCTGGGCCGGCAAGAGACCGCGGCTACGCAGGGACCTCACCGGACACGCCACATCGGCGGGCGGACTGGGAGTTCCGGACCTCCAGAGATATTTTCAGGCAGCACAACTTAGATATCTCTTAGAATGCATCGCCCCGAATCTGAAAAGAGGTGGTTGTTCCAAGATCGCGCAATGGCCCAAATGCCACTATGGCGGATCCCTTTCCTGAGGCGTCAGGATCGGCCCGCATACATGAAGAAATCACCTATCACATGCACTATTTTATAGGTGTGGGACAAGGTGGCGGTGACTAGGGGACTCACTACTTATCCATCGCCGCTGACACCCCTGTTCGACAACCCAGCTTTTGGGCCGGGTATGGTCCAGGGATCTTTCCCTCACTGGCGGTCATCAGACTGTAGGTCGGCTGGTCACCTTTCCGATCTAGAAGGCTTTTTGCCGCTGCAAACCCTACAGGAAGCCTATGAGCTTCCGCGGATTCCACGCTTCCAATACTTTCAGATTCGTCACTGGCTCAAGAGCAGGGACATGGTACCGCAGGTCAGCAGGCACCTCACTCCGTTTGAAAAATGGCTCCACACCAAGAAGACAGATAAACAAGCGATAACAGAACTATACAAAATGCTGTGCCCGCCGTCCCCCTCTTCGCGCTCAGCGGGTCAGAAAAGATGGGAGCGAGGACTAGGTCGATCCCTCACTGATAAGGAGTGGCAAGACGTATATTACAGGGCACAATAAACAGAAGAGAGTTGGAAGGTCTATTAGACAATGTAGCTGAGTCTATGAGGACCTAATAAAGTGACCCTTTTGGATTGCACTGGACCAGGCCCAGTGGTCACATGACACGAATATGTATTAGAAATCCTATCAGCCCACCCATCTGGCGGAGCCTCGTCATGTAGGACCTGTAACCAGGGTGGTGAGTCCAGGCCCAGATGAATTGGCCAGACAACACACACTGCTGGTTGATCTTGTGAACGTGTCCGTGCCACAGAGTGGTGCTGAAAAAGTGCAGTGCAAAACAGGGAATAAAGAATAAGTGATCTAAAATGGCGGTCGAGGCAAAGAAAAATTGTTTTTATTAGAGATATTCACCAGGACGCCAGATTAAAAAGAAGTGTAGAACAGTGTGAAAAAATCACTGTGATGCTTTGCTATGTTGTAAATCAGGCCAACATGTTTCTGCCGAAGGTGGAACTACACCGGCATTCTTCAGGGCCAACTACAAAAAAGATCTTGCTACTGCAAAGGTACACTCAGAAAAGTTATACAAAGTGAGGCGAAAAAAGGAACAGACCAAAATGTTTGTTAAAGACCTGTCCTGACTACTGGTGTGGTCGAATAGACCATCCTACCATATCCTCCGGATTAGAAGTTGATAGAGGAAGTAATCCTAAAAATGAAAAAACAAAAGGAAACAACAATTGTTGTACATCATACAGTCAGAAATAGACTATTCACAATATCAGGAACAAAAAACAGACTCAGCTAGGCAGGTCCTTGCTAGGACGGCCATATATTATAAGGGTTTCATATTAAAGTAAACCAACAGTCATTGCTGAACATAATTTTCAAACAGGATGTATTGGGACTTACCCAGCAATATGTGGGAGTCGAGCCTCACCTCACCCGGCAACGGCTCGGAGATTGAGGCCCCGCTCTGTTCACAGAACAAAAAATTTTTTTTAGAACTTCTCAACCTGCGTTGACTCAGGGATCTGTAGTCAATAGGTTGTACAATCTGTGCAAAAAACTGGTTGTGTAACTATCCCACCCGAACGCCATCCAATGGGAGACAAGGGGAGGCCTGGCTAATGGACAAAACTAGTGTCTAGTAGGTGACTAGCACAGTCCAGCTGGAATGAGCACCTGTAATGTCTGGTGCCCGATCCATGGTTGTGCAGTAAGTTGTATACTCTGAGCCAAAACCTAGATGTAAACAGTATGGCTCTGAGATTGACTAATATAGACTGGTGGGTCCTCAGTAAAACACACCCCTTTTCCTGTGCCCATATGCAAGGTTCCATATAGTAAAATGAACCTAGACCTTTAATCTGTTGGTGTAAAGGAGTTGCAGCAGCTCAAGATTAAAATTGAAGCTAAACCTGCGTCTGTTTAAAGGAAAAAATAACATACAGAGAAGCTAGACATGCACAGAGGAAAGGGGGACAAGCATCAGGAACAGTGCTGAGCGCTGCGCCTAATAATCCAAGCTGCTCACCTCTCCGTCGGTACCCCTAGGCAGATCCTAAGCCGAAGGGGAGGCGACGAGGAGAGGTGAGACTAATGTATTTATACCCCCTTTGATTGGATAAACGGCAGCAGCTGAGCGCCTATCGCCGCTGCCGGTGTTCATGGCAATACCAATGCGCATGCGCGGTAAAGTACCGCTGCCTAACGTAGTATGTACAGTCCCAAGCATGCGCGGTAAAATATCGCCAGCTTCTCACTATGAGCGCCGGTCAGGGAGCAGCGCATGCGCGAAAAAACTCGGAGTGAATGCGAGAATCTCCGATGTAACGCGCATGCTCAATTATACGCATGCTCAGTTACGATATGTCAGCGCCGATTGTCAAAAAAACCATACAAAACGGCGGGCATGGCAACACCCAACTAGATCAACCCTTCCACTTTCACCCATTATGCGAGTGCTTGACAAATGGCAACCACGTAGATGGCATGGTGGATCCCAATGTGTAAAAGTCCCTGAAACAACACAATGCATTATGGGGGCCTGTGTACAGCAGCACACTGTGTCTATAATGGCAATGAACATAGTAGTAATGGAGACACTAGGTGTTAGGTGTATAGAAAATCAGAATCAACACGGTACAGTGGCCCTTGGTGTATTAAAGACCTTGAGATGAAACAATACATCCAGGGAGCCTATGTTCACCAGCAAACTATGCCTATACAGGTAATGAACAAAGTCGTTATGGAGACACGAGAGTACTGACATAGAACAATGATCATTGGCTCTGCACTGGGATAGATTATACCATAGACATAGAAAGCGCCAACAGCGTATGCCCACATGTGATTATCATATTGGAAATTGGGTTGATACTTCACCTACTTATTCTACATTATATCTACTAGATGCAGTATGTCTGCCTAATGTGAATTAGAAGTGAAGCCAACTGAAGATATTCAACATATTGGACAGGGGAATGGCCAATTTCCAAAGTGAGCTACTCTATACCTGTTTGACGCAATGGGTCTGTGTCATGTAAAGTAAAGAAGGAGCCACTAGTGGTATATAGAATGATCAGTAGGAAATGAAGACCAAAAAAGGGGTCAACGCTGGTCAAATGGACATCCAGGGTATGCTATCATTCAGACCCGAGATGTCAGTTTTCAATTTAAAAATCCAGCGTTGTTCCTTGATGAAGAGAAACCTTGAAATGTCAGTGATGTGCGGTGGGATGAATGGTTGATCCAAAACAATCCACCTGAGATCTTCAGCTTTATGCTTTTTAGTCAAGAAGTGGTTTGTTAGACAGGTGGATTGCTTGTTGCACCGTATTGTGCTCTTATGCTCACTGATGCGGGACTTCACTTTCCTAGTGGTATGCCCAATATAGACAAGACCACATGGGCAAGTGATCTTATAGATCACTCTCTCCGAGTTGCAGTTAGTATGGTGCAACAACTTCCATGGTCTAGCAGTTCCAATGTCAACAGAGAGTGTCTTGCTGGTCTGCGGACATGACGCACAGTTGCCACAGGGGTGGTGCCCTTGAACCGGAGTAGTATTCCAAATGGTGTCAAGGGTAGTGGTAGCATCCTTCCTTTGTATCCGTGGTCTAGTGTGGACCAGTGTGTCCCTGATGCTAGACCCACGTTTAAACGCAAACAGGGGCCTGGATATTGTGCCAGAAACCGTGTTCAGGATTTTCCAGTGTTTCAAGATTATCCTCTTGACCATGTTGGATCTGGTGCTGAAGGTGTGTACCATCGTGATCCTGTCGGAAGGAGTTTTCTCATGTCGATGTTCGATCAAAGCCTCACGATTATTGTTGAAGGCTCTCTTATTCGCCCGACGTATCAATTGATTAGGATAATGCCGCTCCTTCAGATTACATGCTAGTTCCTTCGCATGTTGTTCATACAACTGGTTGGAGGAGCAATTTCTCCGAACCCTGAGAAATTGACCCACTGGCAAATTGTCACGTAGTGACTGTGGGTGGAAACTTCGGTATGACAACAGGGAGTTACGCGCCATGGGTTTCTTGTACAAACGGCTCTGAAGCCCACCCTCTTCAGGAAAGATAAGGAGATCCAAAAATGGTAGCTGTTCTTTACTGTACTCGACAGTAAAACAGAGGTATTGATTTCGTGAGTTGAGCCACGTATGGAAGTCAATTAACTCCTCGCCAGTGCCCCTCCATATGACGATAATATCATCTATGTACCGGCGCCATAGCAACACCTTACAAAAGTAAGGGTTGCTGGTGTTCAGGACATGATCTTGCTCGAACTGGTGCATATAGAGGTTCGCCAAACTGGGGGCGAAGACACTCCCCATTGATGTCCCCGAGACTTGGAGATACAAGTTGCCCTGGTACTGGAAATAATTCTCCATCATGGCCAGTCTGGCACACTCCATGATGAAAGATATGGGAGTGATGGTCTCTGGTGATTTAGATTCCAGTAATTGTCTGATGCACTCAAGGGTCTCTTGCTGCGGGATGCAAGTATACAGAGACTCAACGTCGAAACTAGCCAAAAGGTCAGTCTCAACGTTGAACTCAGTGTCCGCAAGAAGACGAAGGACATCACCAGTATCTTGCAGATACGTCGGAGTCTCTTTAACCAAAGGTTTCAAAAAGACATCCACAAATGTCGAGAGCGGCTCAAGTAGAGACCCAATACCTGAAATAATGGGGCGACCCGGGGGTGGTCTCTTCTCCTTGTGAATCTTAGGGAGGCAATAGAAGCAAGGGACCACCGGATGGGCCGTGGTCAAATACCTTGCTTCTTGAGATGTAATCCATCCCTCACAGGATGCTTCTTCAGCGAGACTCTTAATATCGTTGGAAAGCCTCGTAGTCGGGTCTTCAGTGAGTTGACGATAGGCTTTCACATTGCTCAGTTGTTGTAGGCACTCTCTGTGGTAAGTGTCTGTGTCCTGTATGACAACAGCACCGCCTTTGTCAGTCTCTGCTACTACCGCTTGGGCGTAATGCCCGGGCGTCTAGCAGACTGCCCCAAAACCTAGGGGGGCTCTCCTCCAGCATGTCGGTGCCCTATTTGGGCACGGCACAAATGGTGGAACAGAACTATTCAGCCCTCCTGAGTCAACTGCTGGGCGACCTAACAAGATGGCGCCAGCATTCGCTCTCTTGGTTGGGGCGTGTAGCGGCGATAAAAATGTCTCTGTTGTCGAGGGTCCTGTATTTATTCCAGACACTGCCAGTCACACCTCCAATAGATCTGCTTACGAAACTACAGGATACCATCCGACAATTCGTCTGGGCCGGCAAGAGACCGCGGCTACGCAGGGACCTCACCGGACACGCCACATCGGCGGGCGGACTGGGAGTTCCGGACCTCCAGAGATATTTTCAGGCAGCACAACTTAGATATCTCTTAGAATGCATCGCCCCGAATCTGAAAAGAGGTGGTTGTTCCAAGATCGCGCAATGGCCCAAATGCCACTATGGCGGATCCCTTTCCTGAGGCGTCAGGATCGGCCCGCATACATGAAGAAATCACCTATCACATGCACTATTTTATAGGTGTGGGACAAGGTGGCGGTGACTAGGGGACTCACTACTTATCCATCGCCGCTGACACCCCTGTTCGACAACCCAGCTTTTGGGCCGGGTATGGTCCAGGGATCTTTCCCTCACTGGCGGTCATCAGACTGTAGGTCGGCTGGTCACCTTTCCGATCTAGAAGGCTTTTTGCCGCTGCAAACCCTACAGGAAGCCTATGAGCTTCCGCGGATTCCACGCTTCCAATACTTTCAGATTCGTCACTGGCTCAAGAGCAGGGACATGGTACCGCAGGTCAGCAGGCACCTCACTCCGTTTGAAAAATGGCTCCACACCAAGAAGACAGATAAACAAGCGATAACAGAACTATACAAAATGCTGTGCCCGCCGCCCCCCTCTTCGCGCTCAGCGGGTCAGAAAAGATGGGAGCGAGGACTAGGTCGATCCCTCACTGATAAGGAGTGGCAAGACGTATATTACAGGGCACACCACACCGCTAGGAATGTGGCTAGCAAGGAATCAGCAGTCAAGATTGCTTACTATTGGCACCTGACACCGGCACGGCTTCACCAAAGCAACCCGCGCCGTGACCCTCTGTGTTGGAGGGGATGCGGACAAATAGGCACTCTAACCCACATACTATGGGAATATGCAGAGGTACAAGAATTCTGGGAGCAGGTACTTCGGGACATAGACAAATACTTTGATACAGAAATCCCTCGTTTCCCGGCATACACATTATTGGGACTACCCAACAAAGTCACCTTCCCACTCAGATCACTCAGAGGTAAACAACTGGGACTGGCAATGGGGGCGGCGACACAACACGTCCTCTTGTTATGGGGCTCCACACGGAAACCCACACACAGTGGGTGGCTCCATAGGCTCTGGTACACGATGGGCATGGAAAGGATACAGGCCTCCCTCATCCAGACACAAGACACGTTCCTCGATACTTGGCAACCCCAGTTAGATCTCCTATCCGATGAATTTAACGAGCTCACCTGCCCAAAATACCTCAAGGTTCTTCAACTGCTGACGAATTCCGGAAAACCTCTGGCACAACTGACTAGAACTTCCAGGTTCAATAGCTGGCACATTGATCATCAGAATAGTGACCACACCGGAGGGGGGGGGATCCAGGGTGAGGGGAGGGGCGACTGGGGGGAGGGGGGACCATTCAGTTGGGGTTGTTTGGGGCACTGCCGTTCAGCGCCAAGCCCAATTCCACCCGCACGGACACATTTTCCTATCCCAGCCGCACCATGACCACCCTGGGGGTGGGGGGCGCGGGTCAGAAAAGGGGCGTGTTCCCCGAAATTTACATTGCCCGATCTGTACTGTGTTTTATTTCTTGAAATGCAATAAAAATGATTTAAACCAAGAAAGAGATTGTTTGAGTTTATCATTCATAGCTATCTATATCTCTATTTACATATGTGATCAAGACCGGGGCGACCCGGTCGAAACGCGTCATGCTGTGATGGTCTAATTGAAAATAAACGCACCCTATTCTACAAGCTGCAGTGGTCCGTACCTGTTCTTTTCCTTGCTCCGCGTGGGTTATTGGAGTTTGCCGACAGGATTTGTTAGCGTATATATATATATATATATATATATATATATATATATATATATATATATATATATATATATATATATATATATATATATATATTCAACAAGGTATCTCCAACTAGGGAAAGATGAATCGCTGCAACCTTGCCTTACGCTTTTTTCCGGTGTGCGTACCTCTTCAGGTGAACCACGCTGATATTTGTTACAACCGGATATCTCCCACGGGAGAAGGATGAGTCGCCACAAACCTTGCCTTTAACCATTTATTTGTGCAGGGTAACAGGACAATGCGTTTTTGTCGACATGCTTCGTTTCTGCTGGAAACTTTTTCAAGACGTTGCGCCTGCCACCAATTCAGTTCGCTGATTTACCACAGGTAGAGATTTTCAATTTTAACATAGCTCCAACAAGCTCCACCCATTAGGAATCACTTCCGTTGTTTAGCAGGATTCTGGTACCTGTAGTGTAGTCAGCGTGATTTGCAACTGTTTTTAAAAAACCCTTCAGTGGGTGGTGGATAATTGTCCCGTTGTGGTCCAGCCACTTTTAAACCTCTGCGACGATGTTATGATGCCGGTTCCCCCGGTGTCAGTCCACCTTTCGGATTGACTGGGGGCCGGATACCGGAGTCCAGTCCCCGGGAGCACCGCAGACCCCTAATCCATGTAACGGTTTTGGCAAAGAGGGTTCAGGTGCGGGGCTGCATGGCGCTTCATTCCGTTGTGCGTACTCTTCAGGTGAACCATCCTGATATTCATTTCAACAAGGTATCTCCAACTAGGGAAAGATGAATCGCTGCAACCTTGCCTTACGCTTTTTTCCGGTGTGCGTACCTCTTCAGGTGAACCACGCTGATATTTGTTACAACCGGATATCTCCCACGGGAGAAGGATGAGTCGCCACAAACCTTGCCTTTAACCATTTATTCGTGCAGGGTAACAGGACAATGCGTTTTTGTCGACATGTTTCGTTTCTGCTGGAAACTTTTTCAAGACGTTGCGCCTGCCACCAATTCAGTTCGCTGATTTACCACAGGTAGAGATTTTCAATTTTAACATAGCTCCAACAAGCTCCACCCATTAGGAATCACTTCCGTTGTTTAGCAGGATTCTGGTACCTGTAGTGTAGTCAGCGTGATTTGCAACTGTTTTTAAAAAACCCTTCAGTGGGTGGTGGATAATTGTCCCGTTGTGGTCCAGCCACTTTTAAACCTCTGCGACGATGTTATGATGCCGGTTCCCCCGGTGTCAGTCCACCTTTCGGATTGACTGGGGGCCGGATACCGGAGTCCAGTCCCCGGGAGCACCGCAGACGCCTAATCCATGTAACGGTTTTGGCAAAGAGGGTTCAGGTGCGGGGCTGCATGGCGCTTCATTCCGTTGTGCGTACTCTTCAGGTGAACCATCCTGATATTCATTTCAACAAGGTATCTCCAACTAGGGAAAGATGAATCGCTGCAACCTTGCTACGCTTTTTTCCGGTGTGCGTACCTCTTCAGGTGAACCACGCTGATATTTGTTACAACCGGATATCTCCCACGGGAGAAGGATGAGTCGCCACAAACCTTGCCTTTAACCATTTATTCGTGCAGGGTAACAGGACAATGCGTTTTTGTCGACATGTTTCGTTTCTGCTGGAAACTTTTTCAAGACGTTGCGCCTGCCACCAATTCAGTTCGCTGATTTACCACAGGTAGAGATTTTCAATTTTAACATAGCTCCAACAAGCTCCACCCATTAGGAATCACTTCCGTAGTTTAGCAGGATTCTGGTACCTGTAGTGTAGTCAGCGTGATTTGCAACTGTTTTTAAAAAACCCTTCAGTGGGTGGTGGATAATTGTCCCGTTGTGGTCCAGCCACTTTTAAACCTCTGCGACGATGTTATGATGCCGGTTCCCCCGGTGTCAGTCCACCTTTCGGATTGACTGGGGGCCGGATACCGGAGTCCAGTCCCCGGGAGCACCGCAGACCTCTAATCCATGTAACGGTTTTGGCAAAGAGGGTTCAGGTGCGGGGCTGCATGGCGCTTCATTCCGTTGTGCGTACTCTTCAGGTGAACCATCCTGATATTCATTTCAACAAGGTATCTCCAACTAGGGAAAGATGAATCGCTGCAACCTTGCCTTACGCTTTTTTCCGGTGTGCGTACCTCTTCAGGTGAACCACGCTGATATTTGTTACAACCGGATATCTCCCACGGTTCAATAGCTGGCACATTGATCATCAGAATAGTGACCACACCGGAGGGGGGGGGGATCCAGGGTGAGGGGAGGGGCGACTGGGGGGAGGGGGGACCATTCAGTTGGGGTTGTTTGGGGCACTGCCGTTCAGCGCCAAGCCCAATTCCACCCGCACGGACACATTTTCCTATCCCAGCCGCACCATGACCACCCTGGGGGTGGGGGGCGCGGGTCAGAAAAGGGGCGTGTTCCCCGAAATTTACATTGCCCGATCTGTACTGTGTTTTATTTCTTGAAATGCAATAAAAATGATTTAAACCAAGAAAGAGATTGTTTGAGTTTATCATTCATAGCTATCTATGTCTCTATTTACATATGTGATCAAGACCGGGGCGACCCGGTCGAAACGCGTCATGCTGTGATGGTCTAATTGAAAATAAACGCACCCTATTCTACAAGCTGCAGTGGTCCGTACCTGTTCTTTTCCTTGCTCCGCGTGGGTTATTGGAGTTTGCCGACAGGATTTGTTAGCGTATATATATATATATATATATATATATATATATATATACTAGCAGCCCGTCCCGACGTTGTCCGGGTATGAATTGCTTCCGGCCAGTAGTATAATGTTTTGTAGGATTTCGTTTTGATAGCATTTCTTATCTGTGACAGGCCTGTGAAACGTTCTGATTCACAGTGCACTGCTGATGCACTTAAGAGTGAGCGTTCAGTAGTGTGTGAACTCGAGTTCCCCTACTTTATTTTTCCTTGCAATATTATATAGCGCAAACTCGACAACATGGCATGAGCACAATTTACATTACAGAAGAACACATTCATTTGTGGTAGGCACGGGGAGCCAAAGCGATTTGCCTGGAATCACAGGATGTTGAACTGATGCCGAGATTTGAACGTAGCTCCCCAGCTCTAAAGTTCGCAATTCTAGAACTTGTGGAGGGAGGTGTGTCTAAAAGTGTATGTCGGTGCTGGCCATCAATGAGAGAGACCTGTGCATTTTTCAAATGGGTGGTGAAAAAATATGAGTATGTTGCTGGAGATGTGGGCCGCCGTGCCACCAATGTACTTACCGGGGGAGGGTAAACACCCATTATTCCGCAACTTTCTTTCCGCATACCATCACTCCGCATACTTTCATAACGAAAGTACCATGACTCCGCAATGCCATTATAACGCATGGCATCACATTTTATATGCTTTTACCACCCATACGAAATTCGTTGTAAATGCATGAATGGTAAAGGCATGTTTTTTTTAATGTTTGGATAAGGTAAGTATGGGTATAGGGGTTTATGTTTTCGGGTACTGAGGTATATGTTTTGGGGTGTTTGGGTATTTTAAGGGTTCAGATATAGTTTTGGGTTATGGGTTACAGGGGTAGTTTTAGGCATAGGTATGGGTTTTGGGGTACAGGGGTATTTTTAGGGTTCAGGGCTAGGTTTGGGTTTTGGGGTATAGGGGTATTTCTAGGGTTCAGGGGTAGGTTTGCGTTTTGGGGTACAGGGGTATTTTAAGGGTTCAGGGCTAGGTTTGGGTTTTGGGGTACAGGGGTATTTTTAGGGTTCAGTGCTAGGTTTGGGTTTTGGGGTACAGGGGTATTTTAGGGTTCAGGGGTAGGTTTGGGTTTTGGGGTACAGGGGTATTTATAGGGTTCAGGGCTAGGTTTGGGTTTTGGGGTACAGGGGTATTTATAGGGTTCAGGGCTAGGTTTGGGTTTTGGGGTACAGGGGTATTTTTAGGGTTTAGGGATAGATTTGGGTTTTGGGCTACAGGGTATATTTATAGCGTTAAGATGGGTTAGTATTTAAGGGTGTTGGGGTATTTTAAGGAGTAAGGGTGGGTTATGATTATGGGGTGCAGGGGTATTTAAAGGGAGCATGGTGGGATTAGCACACGATATGAGACATGGCATTAAGGGCGGAACGTACCACATGCCCCCAGCGTTTGTCACGCCCCCAGCACATGCCCACAGCACAACGCAGACACGCCCACAAGGGACTACTTTGCTGGCACAGTTCTTTTACCTTTTAAATGTATATGGTGTGTATATGTGTAAATGTATATGTATATGTCCTTCTGCTGCAACTGCCCTTCCCAACTCTGTATTGGGTGTTGTGATTGGTGCTGTGGTTCCTAAGATTACCCGCCTCAAAGGTTTGGGCTCTCTCTTTATTATATTAGTATGGATATATATGTGATCAAGGCCTCTTGGAGGCTGAAACGCTTCATGGCAGACAAAACGGGTTCACAATAATCAACTTGCACCGATATTGGGTCTGCTTCGTCTATCTATCTGAGTGATTGCAGTGGCGAAGGTCCATATATATATATATATATATATATATATATATATATATATATATATATATATATATATATATATATTCACTGAAAAAACCATAGGTTTCACACCAGTTATAGTTAGCTGGAAATTTTACTGACATAAAACCATTGAAATTCCAACGTTATAGTTAGTTGGACTCACTATAACAAGCGCACCTGCAATGCACTGCTGATGACGTCACATATTACATCACTCATGACATGGTCAGTGACATCACTCATGACATCACTCATGACACCATCCAGTGGATGTGTGTCTTTCTGAAAAATAAATATGTTTGATGGAAGAATAAATGGTTAAATACTTGTGTAAATGGATGTTTTTAAAAAAAAAGTTGTTTGGTTTACTGCTTATTAAGTGTATTTTAGTGAATACATATATTAGCGAGTAACTTTTAAATATTGAAATATATGTATCAGTGTTTCACTTTGTGTATAAGTGGCTGCATGGGTTGGTGACTGACTCACTGTATGTGTTTTGAAGACAGCATATGTGCAGGACTGTATGGGTGGATGAGTGTGTATATGTGTGTGTTAGTGAGTGAATGACTGTCTCACTATTGTCTTTATCAGTAACGACATATGTTTTAATCTAGTATATGTGAGTAATGATGTATATAAGTGAGTATATGTGAGAGTGAGAGATTGTAAGAGTTCCTGTTTAAATAAGTATGTGTTTCTATAAGTGACTGTTTAAGAGAGTAAGTATGTGTAAGTTTCCTTAGAAGTAAGGTGGTAGTGTGTGTATAGTTGTTTTTGCAAATAAATGAATGTTCAATAGTTTATTTGCATGTGTGAGTATGTGTGTGAGTAACTTTTGGATGACTGTCGGTGTGTAACAGGATGTATAGGTGTATCACTACATATGATGAGTGAGTATATGTATGAGTGACTATATAGAACTGTTGCTGAATGAGTGGATGTGTATATAGATGGTGGAATTACTGATTTGGGTGTTGTAACTGGTATGGGTATCTCTATTTTTTTTTAAATTTTAGTTTCTATTTTTGAATATGTGTTTCAAGGGTTACATTAAACCGAAAGGAGGTCTGTCACCCTGTCACAGGGATGGTGTCATCAGTGATGTCATGAGTGATGTCACTGACCATGTCATGAGTGATGTAATATGTGACGTCATCAGCAGTGCATTGCAGGCGCGCAAGTTATAGTGAGTCCAACTAACTATAACGAGGGAATTTCAATGGTTTTATGCCAGTAAAATTTCCAGCTAACTATAACTGGTGTCAAACCTATGGTTTTTTCAGTGAATTTAATAGGTTTTGTAAATGCCAATTCCTAACTATAACTGATGTGAAAGCTATGGTTTTTTTCAGTGAATTTCATAGGTTTTTTAAATGCTAATTCCTAACTATATAAGGCTTGACACCTATGTTTTTTTCAGTGAATTTCAAAGGTTTTTTTAATGCTAATTCCTAACTATATAAGACCTGAAAGCCCACCAGGAATCTCCAGTATGCGCCAGGGGACTGCATTGCAGAGAGGTGTAATGAAGCCACGCCCTTTTTACACCTCTCTGCAACGCAGCCCCCGTGCATGTTTGAAGAGGGGGAACTAATTCCCCTTGCATACTGGGGGCCCCTGGGGGTATCTCCATTTTTTGGAAAATGTTAGTTTCTATTTTTGAATATGTGTTTCAAGGGTTACATTACACTGAAAGGAGGTCTGTCACTCTGTCACAAGGATGGTGTCATCAGTGATGTCATGAGTGATGTCACTGACCATGTCATGAGTGATGTAATATGTGACGTCATCAGCAGCGCATTGCAGGCGCGCTTGTTACAGTGTGTCCAACTAACTATAACATTGGAATTTCAATGGTTTTATGTCAGTAAAATTTCCAGCTAACTATAACTGGTGTGAAACCTATGGTTTTTTCAGTGAATTTAATAGGTTTTTTTAAATGCTAATCTCTAACTATAACTGGTGTGAAACCTATGGTTTTTTCATTGAATTTCATAGGTTTTTTAAATGCTAATTCCTAACTATAACTGGTGTGAAACTTATGTTTTTTTCAGTAAATTTCATAGGTTTTTTAAATGCTAATTCCTAACTATATATAGGGCCTCAAACCTATGTTTTTTTCAGAGAATTTCAAAGGTTTTTTAATAGCAAATTTCTATAGCTATGAAATGTAATATTTTTTTATGATGAATCCTATATTGTATATTTATGTAATACTATTTTATTTATGTATATTGTTCATGAATTGTTTTTTATTTTTATATTTTTGCCCTGGAGCGCTCCTGGTGCGCGTACCGGTGAGCGGACCGGTATGCGCAGTCTTGCGGCGCGCCCGGTGCGCGTACCGGGGAGCGTCCAGTTAGCGCTATTGCCGCGAACGAAAACATCATCGTGACGTTTCGCGTAGCCGCGTCCGCGTGATACGCACGGCGTAAGCGCACCCGGAAGCACCCACGCGCATACAAAGGCGCTACGTAAGCGCCCCGGGGCGCGTAGCGTAAGCGCGTCGGGTCATGTGACCTGAAAATCACACTTTTCATTGGTTCAGGACAGTTTTGTTTTCCAAATACTGAACTTGTATGGAAAAATGGCTACAGTAGCAGCAGCAGCAGGAGCATCTCAGCTACCATCACAAGGACCACCACAACACCACAGTGGTGGAGATGAAGAGGAGGGGAGGAGGAGGAGGAGGAGAGGAGGACGTTCCTGCATGAAGATACTCCCACCTATAAGCCAAAGGAGCACATAGTCTGGGAGTTTTTTTCCATCCCAAAGGACCAAAAGAAAGTAAATGCGCCAAAGGTCACTTGTCTGATCTGTGGCACTGTACTTTCAAGGGTGAACCCTAACAAAAAGTACTCTTTTGGCAACAACTCCATGATTCGCCACATGCAACGCCGGCACCCAAACAACTATGCTAGGGCAGAGGTCCGAGAAATGGCCAGGAACCCTCCCCAATCTTCTCCCAGCACCTCCCAAAGTAAGCAACCCACTCCATTGGGTCCAGAGGCAAGGGAGATGGTCCCAAACATACAAACCCAGTTTGGACAATACAAAATCGTTTGTATATTTTGTGGGCATACAATTACTTAAGGTGAGCAAAGCATTAAGCTCATCAACCGTGCTGGTGACAACCACGTGTGCCCCAAAACACCTTAATTTATTCCAGATTTATTTTGCTCCAGTTGAGCCGTTTACAATTCCCTGTTTTTTGTTTGTCCCCATAAAAATAACAAAAAATATATAAAATTGTTCATAAAAGCCAAAAAAAGTACAAAATGTTCCAAAAAACAATAAAAAAATATAAAACAACAAAAAGAATCAAGAAAACAGTTCTTTTTAGAACTACCTCCAATTTATAAAAAAATGTTACTTTAAAAAAAAAATCTGTCATTCTTTTTTCCCCATGGTACGCTCCCCGGTACGCTCCCCGGTACGCTCCCCGGTGCGCGTACCGGGCGCTCCCCATGCTCAAATCGAAAAAAATTAAAAAAAATGTTTGCCCCACGGGGCCCTTTTAAGGCCCCCACATCAAACCTAGGGGGTCAGGGGGGGGTCCACCCTGCCCCCTTTTGGTCATTTCCCCCTTTGTTTTTGCCACCTCTTGTGTCTCGATCCTACCGAGGCACAAGATGGTGGCCGCTCCGGACTGTTTGGAATGTTGACAGACACCCGAGAGCTAATCAGCTTTCAGCTTGCGAACTCGCGTAGCGCGCCTCGGTGCGCGTACCGGGGCGCGCTTATAGATATATATTTTTTTTTTAACCTAAATTTCTCAAAATCCACTGGAGCACATATCTTGAGACATAGAAAAGGCACATCGGGCTACCAGTCCCTATAATTTTGCCAAGTTTGGTGGAAATCCATTCAGCCGTTCGGGCTAAAAGTGAGTCCAACCGCCCTATGGAAATTAACATGGGGCAAATATGTTTTGGAACCCTTATTTTATCTTGGCCCCCGCTTGACGAATCCCCCCCAAACTTTCAGGGAAAGAGCGGAGCGCCGCGAGGCAAATTTGAGGAAAATTGCAGGCAGATTCCTCAACCGGCGCCAAAGTTATTCCCAATAGAATGTTGCGAAATCCCTATACAAAATAATCCTAACTATAACTACCTACTGGCGACCACCAGTAGGTAATATATATATATATATATATATATTCCTCTTGTAGTTTTGCAAAAGGATGACGAGCCACACCAGCCAGGTACAGAAAAGTTGTTTATTTGGGCACAAACAGACGCGTTTCGAGCTCACGGGCTCTTGGTCACATGACCGCCATTTTTTTGACTCGGTAGTTATAGAAATACCAAACAATAAAAAGGGAAGAAAGCCTCCGTGTTTACAATCTTCACACGGAAACTGTGACCATGCAAATTCTTAAATAATGACATTTAAAGAAAAATAACTAGTGCACATTTCCCAAGTGTTTTGTTAAGACTATTCTGTTGTTTTTTTTAAATGTTATCAAGAAAAGCGAAATTCGCATAATGGTATAGTACCCATTTTCACAGTATAGAGGAAACAATTTAGAGGGAAAGGACATGGGAAGTTGAGAGATATAATAAGGAGAGAAAGTCTATAATAGGTATATAAGGGGGAGAGAGAAGAGAGAAGATGGAAGACGTGGTAAGGTAATAAACAAGTGAATTGGGTCTAGTACCCCAATAAAAAGCTCGATAAAGCCTACTATCAATATTCTTTCCCAATCAATCCATATTCTGATTACTATCCTCACACCCATATATCCATTATAATCTATATCTATAGCAAGAGGAAATTTAAAGGGACTATAATTTCTATTTTGTCAAAAAGAATAGATCTTTATTCAAAATTAATGCCAGAAGAGATAAATAGATTTATTCTCATCTTCCCTTATAGTTGATTTCATTCAAAAATTGCTATCCCATGCTCTTAGTCATAAATTGTAATTTTTCGTGGAGTGGTAGTGCTCGTAACGGTATTCACTAATTGTGGTTTGTATTACTCCTTTCAGGACAGCTTGTTTCTAAAGAGATGAAAAAAGGGAAAGAAATTGTGATTAATTCAAAGCAATTTGACAAGTAAAAAATAAATCTTTAAGAAAACGACATTGTCAAACCATGTCCTGTATTAACTTTTCAAACAATCTAATTTCCTCAAGGAATCAAATTAGTCAAACTTCATAGTACATAAACAAAACACTACAAATTTCACCATAAATCATAAATGATAATTTTTTTTTTTTTTTTTTTTTTTGAAAACCTTTATTTTCCGTAAACATAGTACACAGCGTCAGCCTACAACCACTGCGGGCCGGCCGCTATGACAATATACAATCATCCCGAGGTACCTTGCATTGCAGCAGATATAAACAAGAACACAACGAAGGATTTGCAAGGAGCCCAAGGAAAAGGATAACGAGGGTTTCATTTTATAATTTTGACGGATCGTCCTAAAGTCAGACAGGGTAGCTGAGTGGGCGAACCACATGAAGGATGATCAACAGTGATTCATCTCTATGAAAATACTGGCGTAAATCATTCACAGTAAGGATATACAATCACAGAGGTAGATGTCGCCCCAAATAGCGCCCGCCCATTCAATGTATAAATCAGGAATTACATCTAGCTTGCCTACGATAAGAAAGGATATAAAAGGGACCATCATATAGCAGAAATAAAGGATCCAATGACGTATAAAAAAGGCAGTCCTTACATGTCAAGATTCGTGACAGGATATGCGCCCTCAATCGATAGTGGAAAAAAGGGAAGGAAGAGCAAGTTCTGTAATCATTCAATGACTATGCATGAAAATCAGTATCTATATCATAGTATCAATGAACCAAATGTTAAGGACGTGGACGCAAAACACAGAGAGAATAGACGTTTCCTAAAGAACCAAACCCAACCTCCCGTCTGACCCAAGATACATAGGAAGAAAAAGAGAAATAAGAATAAAGATAAAAAGAAGGCCATAGAAACGAAAAGAGAAAAGAATAAAGCCCCACCCCCCCACCCTGCACGTCGAAGAGGCTATGGCCCACCCCCCCCTACTAACGTGCCTGTCGCCCCAAGAGTACCCACATAAGGGAAAGCCGGGGGGAAGACAACCCCCGGAGAAGAGAGAAAACCGGAGGAGGGCCAGAGAAAAACAAATAAGCTATCAATGAATTCGCACCTCGGCCGCCCCTCCCCTGGCCCCACCAGGACCCCGCACCAACGTTCACCTCCCCAGCTGTCCGATGCAAACACCAGCCTTGTCCACAGCAGAACCGGGAGAGAAAGAGAAAACAGCTTCAGCCTTGTCCCTGGCGTTCCAGCAAGTCAATAACGTCTAGTCGAGCAACAGCCATCTTGGATGAGAGTAGCAACTGTAAAAACCATGACCGGGCATGACACAATCCACCGTGGTCTGTCCAACGCGAAGCCAAACTGAGCAGAGCTACCCAGTAACGGTAGAAACACGGCAGCCATATCCCAAAGTTGACCGACCAGGGCCATAGCAGCAACCCCATGATGAGACAAAGGGATCCACTGAGAGGCCATAGAGTAAACCCTATACGTGGCGACCAAAAAGATGCCTCCTGCCGATAAATAGGGTCGAGAGTCCGCAAATTCTCCACATCTTGAACGGATAGCGCAGCGGCCACTAGTTCCTGGGCATCCAGTGTCGTGACATACATCTGGGTGGATTGGCCGCCTCCGTCGGGCTCAGGATAGGGCAAGGCGAACAGAGCTTGATGAGCAGCACCGCCGAGCAGTATTGTATCTAGTCGGCCCTCTAGGTCCTGGGCTTGGAAGCGCATAGACGATCGCAGGTTGTTCAGAGCGCCCAGGACAGCAGCAATCCCAGGCGGGTCACCTACATCAGTTTCATGCACCCGGAGGGCGCCGCCATATTGTCGTCTTCGAAAATGCCCACCGGTGCCCATCGCCATTACAAAGCGCCAGAGGTAGATCCACGAAGCAACGCAGCCACGAGATCAAACAACAGCGAATCCGTCTCTGAACACCAAGACCCGGCTACAATGTTGCATGCGCCTCGATGAGGTATCCGATCAGTCCTCCGGGGTCGGCCGTTACAATTATCGGGCGCCCGGTGAAGAAGGCACCCACCGAAGCGCTGAAGGACAATATGGCTCCCAGTGTCAGCCACAGGGCAATTTGGAGGTACAAGAAGGCTTCGGCAACAATTGCAATGTAGCAAGCGTAGTGGCGCGCAGGGCCGGGTGATACAATGTAGCCAGAAAAGAGTTGCTACAGTTGCACGCCAGTCGCCCGTTCCTCCGCTGCAAGCATCCGCAGTCGTCGAGTTCTAGAACAGCAGTCTCCGGGAACAAAGACCCGGTCTCCAGCGGGCAGCGCTGGAACGAGGGTAGGGACGAATAGATAGTTCCACCGCAGGATATTCAGCGGGAAGCACACCATCGGAATCAGGATCGCCACCCGGGTCCGAAACGCCGACGTTTTTTCAGGATTGAAAGCAGGATGAGCGGCGTTTCGGAAGGAAAGCGGGCGGGTCGGCGGAGCCGAGGAGTCAGGCGGCCATCATGGTTGCGGGCTAGGCTCCTCCAATGATAATTTTTAAAATCAGATTTTGTCATGGAATCTGAGTATCAAGAAGGGGAATTAGGAAGGTCTTGGTCTAATAGTTCATAAGTGTACATGCATCTCCTCATCAATGTTCATCCCAAAAGGTACGATACAGCCTGCCTGTAAGATAAATTTGGATTCTGCTCTGCGTAATGCCGTTAGACGGTCTCCTCCTCTGACATGCTTCGGGATTGAATCAAGAGCGAAGAATTTAGCCTTGGTCCAGTCTCCATCATGGTATTGATGGAAATGTTTGGCCGCGCTGTAAGCAAAATTCTTGTTCGTGATTGCACGCCAGTGCTCAAGGATTCATTTTTTAACAGGGAAGGTGGGCGAGCCTATGTAACATTTGCCACAAGGGCAAGTTACTACATAAATGACATGATCTGTGGTACATTGGATGTTCTTATTGATTTTCCTTTTTCTCTTCACTCTCTTGAGTTCAACTTCCCTTACATTGGAGCTATGACTGCAGGCCTTACATTTTCCACACTTGAAAAATCCTCCCTTTGCTGCCAGCCATGTTTTCTTCTTCTCTAAGTGGCTTTGCACTATCAGGTCTTTGATAGATCTGCCTTTCCTGTAGGTTATGGACGGGTGTGGATCTAATCTTTCTCTTAACACTTTATCCTGTAAGAGGATATCCCATCTCTTTCTTACTATCTGGCTGAATGCGGAGGATTGTGAGTTATAGGTAGTTATTAGTCTTATTGGAGTTTTAGTAGTTAGATGTCTGGCTGCTGAAGTTCTAAACAATGCATCCTTACGGTCAATGAGGGCCACTCTTTCTTCTCCCTCTTTGAGCATATTAGGGTGGTATCCTCTCATAGTGAACCTTTCATGCATTGTTTTTTTTATGTCTCGTGAACGTTTCATCGGTGCTGCAATTTCTCCTGGCGCGTAAAAACTCGCCAAAAGGAATTGGCCATCTGAAGCTTGGGGGGTGACAGCTTTTGGAGTGGAGTACTGAGTTTCCGGCTGTTTCTTTTCTAAAGATTTCAGTCTCGATCTTGTTGCCGGTGACTTTTAGTTTGATGTCAAGGAAATCAATGGTTTTCTGGATGTATTGCATAGTAAATCTCAGATTTCAACAGTTCAAGTTAAGTGCCTCCACAAACTTCAATAACTCCTGTTCTCTCCCCTCCCACACAAAAAAAACGTCATCTATGTAGCGGAGCCAAACATTCACACAGGTAGTCCAGTGCTCTAGGTCATCACTTCTGAGCACCTGCTCCTCCCACCAGCCTACCAATAAATTGGCGTAGCTGGGGGCAAAGCAGGTGCCCATCGAAGTGCCCTGGATTTGTTTAAACAATGACCCGTTAAACAGAAAAACATTTTCCTCCAAACACAATTCAATCATTTGGAGTAACATTTTTGAGTGTGCTTCCAAATGTCTACTCCTAGTTTTTAGAAAGTATTCGCATGCCCTCAAACCATCCCTGTGTCTAATGGATGTGTATAGGCTCTCCACATCTAAACACACTAGCCAAAAGTGAGACTCCCAATTAATATTCTCTACTTTTTGTAGGAAGTCTTTGGTGTCTTCTAGGTGTGAAGTCAGACCTTTGACATAGTTCTTGAGAAGGTAGTCCACATAATGCGAAACATTTTCTAAAAGGCTATTGATGGAGGACACTATAGGTCTTCCCGGTGGTTGTGTCTGGTTTTTATGTACCTTTGGTAACAGGTAAAATTTAGGGGTCGTGGGATTTTCAATGATTAGACATTTGGTCTCATCCCAACTCAGCAGCTTATTATTTTACCACTCACGGATGTTTTGGTGTACCCTATTCTGTAATTTATTCAAATATGTATGGTCCACTCTAGTGTAGCATGTGGTGTCAGATAATTGCCGCATTGCTTCGTTAATATACATTTGCTTGTCCCACAAAACTACATTTCCTCCCTTATCTGAGGGCTTTATGACGATTGAATTGTCGTTCTTTAATTCCATTAGTGCAGCCCTCATTTCCGGTGAGATGTTTTGTTTACCCAAAGGTCTGTTGAGAAGTTTCAGCATGTCACTGTTGACTAGGTCATGGAATAGATCTATATTATCCCTTGGTACCTTGGTAACTGGGGTCTGTATCTAGATTTAGGTCTGAACGGTGTGGTCACAGTAATAGTATTTGTTTCTGGGTATATATATATGTGTGTGTGTGTGTGTCCACAAATGATGACTAGATCCCAAGCCACTTAGTTCGGCGGGCACACGGCAGGGGTAGCCACCCCCAAAACACGAACACAAGGTTACCCAGGTTGTTTGCCTTCGATCCAAGGAAAACTGTGTTTCCGTACAATTGATAAAGTTTACTTTATCAATTGTGCGGAAACACAGTTTCTTGCCCGTGAAGAAGGAGTGAAGTATACTCCGAAACGCATCAGATGTTGTGTCTTGAATAAACTGCACTAAGAATTGAGGACACGGCTCCTGTGTTGTCTTTTCCTTGGATCGAAGGCAAGCAACCTGGGTAACCTTGTGTTCATATATACATATATATGTATATATATATATATATATATATATATATATATATATATATATATATATATACACATATATATATATATGCCACGAACTTCGCACCTCACACAGCTACTTCTGAACTGCAACAGACAAGCGTAGACCCAGGTTTGGTGCTATTTTAATTTATTCGAAAACACCACCAGCCGCCATCACGACGCGTTTCGGCAGATCCCTGCCTTGATCACATGACATATATATATATATATATATATATATATATATATATATATATATATATATATATAACCTACTGGTGGTGCTAGTCAGTAGTTATAGTTAGGACCTAATTTCCAAAGGAACATTTTTTTATTTAGCTCATAACTTTGGTGTCGTTGGACGAATCTTTACGAAATTTCTCAAACTAGTTTGCTACTCAGTTTTGCTGCGGGTTGGAAAGTTTCAGGATGATTTGTCAAGTGGGAGGCCAAGTAAGGGGGCAGTCCTAAAACGTGTTTTCCCCATGCAATTTCCGTTGGGATTTTAGATACAACTACAGCCCGAATTGCTGGACGGAATTACACCAAATTGTGCAGAAAGGTAGATCTTGGTCTAGAAAAAAAACATTGACTTTTTGTAATTTGGTGTAAATCTGTTCAGTAGTTTTGGAGTTATTAATGAAAAAAAGGGATATGTAAATCTAGCGACACAGAGGTCCGCAGATCCACAGATCTCAAAATGAAATCTGATTAGCTGCCACTACTTTAACCAGGAAGTTGTTACAGCCATCTTGGGACTCAGACTCAGGCGAACCTCAAGAAAAAATGCAGAAAGAAATCCATAAGGGGACAGGGTAGGAATACCCTGACCCCCCTTAGCCAGGTGGTGAGGACGGGGACAAAATTGTTTATGGGGAAAAAAACTATTTGCAGTGGATCCCCAGAGGATACGCAGATCCTGGCAATTTGTATTATTTTAAAACAAGCAATGTTTCCCCCATCCCGGCTAATTAGATAAAGGGGATGGGGGCTGTGCTGCTCCCCCTTCCCAGGCTAATTTCAACCAAGGGAATCCCATCTCATAAAGAGTGGGTGATCTGGAGCCCACCAGGGCACCCACTTCACCATTGTTGGGGAGGCTGTGGGAAGCCCCAATGCCCCTACAGCCCCAGCCTGCTCCCTGTCGCCAGTGTGAGCCAGCATTGTGGTGGCCCACAGTGAAGCCGTCAGGGAAACAGATTAAAAGTCTGCTCCCTGGGAGCAGACTTTGTGTTTACTCTTGCTTGGCGGTAGCTTTGAAGTTGCTCTCGCTAAGCGGTAACAAACACAGGTTTCCCTGCCCATGACAGTGTGGGCAAGGAAACTGCTAAGTCCCAAGGTGGGCATCCGAGACGTAGCTGAGGCTGGCCCTGGGGGATGGGGTCCCCAGGACCAACCCTGTCCCCCAATCTTTTTTTACATTTTTTTTCTTGGGACACAGTCAAGTTCGAGTCCCAAGATGGCTGCCAACACTTCCTGGTTGAAGTGTTGGCAGCCCATCAGATCTCACCATGAGATCTGTTGGATCAGTTTCTGTGTCCCTAGATATGCATGTACAGAAATATTTTTTCTCAGTAATTCCAAAACTACTTAACAGATTTATACCAAATTACTAAAAGGGCTCTTTCTAGACCAAGAGCTAGCTATCTGCCAAATTTGGTATAATTCAGTCTTGAAGTTCGGACTATAGTTGTGTCTAAAATCCCTATGGGAAATTGCATGGGGCAAACGTGTTTTGGTATCCCCCCTTTTACAAGGCCCGCTTGATGAATTACCCCAAAACTTTCCAGACAGCAGCTGAAGTAATTGGCATACTAGTTTTGAAAAGTTCGCAGCTGCTAAAAGTTTGTGAAGATTCATCAAACTGCATCAAAGTTGTTAGCAGAACAGAAACCGCTTTGTGGCACCTACGTCCTAACTATAACTACCCACTGGCGACCACCAGTAGGTTTTTATTATGGTACAGCTACATTGATGACAGGTTTTTAATTTAGAGGGGATCTGAACAGCAGGCCCTGCAATTCACCAATGTGATTAACAACAACCCTCTTAATCTACATTTTTACAGGCCATATCAGTGACAGCATTGTGTGTTTTCTGGATGTAGAAGTCTTCATACATAACAACAGAGTGGAGACCAAACTATTTAGAAAACCCACTACTGGCAACACAGAGTTGCATGCCACTAGCCATCACCCAGGACACATGATACGCAGCATTCGCTCTTGGGGAAATGTTGCGTATTCGGCACATCTGTAGCACAGAAGCAGAATGTGATGAAGCACAGAAGGCTAGTCGAGAAAGGTTTGTGGCAAGAGGCTATACCAAGGAGATGGTTGACAAAGCTATAAACAAGGCCAATTGTATCCCTAGAGATGTGGCTCTAATGAACAAGAATTCCAAAAAGGCCATTGCAGTCAGTGAGGTTAATTCTGTTACTAGATTAGTACTGACTTACAATAGGCAACACCAAGCTCTGCGTAAAATCCTCAGAAACAACTGGAGCTTGATGCGTAACGATCCAGTCATTGGCAGTCTTATGTCAGCTACACCAGACATCACATTCTGTAAAGCCAGATTGATGAGTGATGCTCTTGTTAAGAGCAGCCCCGAATTGTCAGTTGCTAAGACGTGGATGAGTTCTAGAAAGGGATTTGCCAATGTGCTGTCCGCAAAGCATGCAAACAGGGGGTCAATAAAACACCTTATTCAGTGCCATTCAATGACACCCCTGTTCCCTTCTCTAAATTGCTTACCTGTAAGACTTAATTCGCGGCCTATGTGCTGGTGTGTCCCTGTGGCCTGCAATATGTGGGTAGTACCAGAGCCATTCGCGGCAGTGATGCCTCCTACCTGGTGGCACGTCACTTTAAAGAGTCTCATAATAACAACTCTGAACTTTTGAGATTCTTTGTGATAAACATCATTATGCAACTTAGAAGAGGGGGTGTTAGACCTGTCTGCATCTGGGGATACTCTAACCAACATTATTTATTTTTGTCCCCCTTAGCCTCCCAGAGTTTCTATTTTTATTTTTTTATGTGTCCACCAGGATTTTTCAGTGCTGTCAGGGGGCTAGGTGTTCCTTGACTATGACGCCATTTTCCCCTCATATCCTGTGAGGCCTAGTTTAGCCCTGGTAAATCTAGGGACATCCATGCACCTAAAATGGTGTCCACCAACTGCCATAACGGACACTACTGGAGAACAGGCCCATAGGCTAACATGAGGAACTTTCCAGAACCATCTAGTGGCTTCCAGAGGTCTCAGGCCACTCTATAAAAGGCCAGTGACCAGCAGCCATTTTGTGCAGTCTCAGGAGTGACCAGTGAGGAGAGAGGCGACTTGTGGAGGAGGATTGCGCACCAGTGGTGACCAGATCAACCTGTGGGCCGGCTGTCGCGTGTTGGGAAGTGCCCCCTTTCAGGCTGACCAAACCCCACTGTCACACCATCCATAAAGTGTGATCAGAGACTTTGTGAAAAGATTATAGAGCACCGGGTCGTGTTGTGAGAAGACCCTTGTAAATTGCAACATTGCGACCCCTCTGATGTGTCCTGCATACCTGCCCTGAAGGCTGTGGGCAAATCTGGTGCACATTGAATCAGCGCGGTGCCACCCGGCTGAGGGACGTCAGTCACATTCCTGACACTAAGTGACCGGCTCTCGGTTTATGGAAAAAGGCGGTGAAAACAACAGAGACCCCTACCTGTGAGGAGCGCTAGCTGTCCGTCTGTCCCAAGCGCGAGGGAAGTGCTCAGCTGTCCCGCGCATCGACGGAGGATGTCTTCGTGGGAGGAAGCCGGCGGCGTCAGAAGAGGCGCGCCTGAGGCGAAGCTTGTCTGCCGGAAGAATCCGGGCGCGTCAGAGAGGGTGCGCCGAGGCGGAGCTCCAGCCTGTGGAGACGCGAGAGGAGGCAGAAGCGCCGCCACGGCTCCGCCGGAGGAGCGCTCCGGCCAGCAGTAAGCCCTTCGGTTCCCCTACCCCCGGCGCTGACTCCCCTGAGGTCCCGGCGTCAGCGGTAGGCGAGGACAGCTCATGACGGATGGACTCTCCACTGAAGTAAGCAGGTAGCGTGGGGCAGCGGGAGGCGGCGGTGCCGGCGGACTGTGATACTGTGAAGCTGCAATAACGAGCACAATTGGGAAGGGCTAAGCCCTCTAGGAGTGAATAACTATTGTGAGAACTTGACTAACTTACTCCATTGGCATTAATATTACCAAGCTCAGTAACAGAAGGGGGACAGCAGCGAACAGGAGAAAGAAAGCGTTAAGCTCCTGTACCTGACAGATTAGTAGCGCAAGATTGGGAAAAAGGGTGTCAGTAACCAACAGGGCAGTTGCAGCTAACCGACTAGTTAGTCTTTTGCCTAGCGACAGTTCCCATCAGGAAGGTGTAGCTATAGAGTATAAATAGGGCAACACCATTAACGTGCCTTATCTTTTCTAGCCATCTAGCTGGCTGCCTGAACTGAGAGGAGCGCGGCTGGGGGTGGAAACCTATTGAGCTGCTCTGAAGTCTGAGAAGAAAGGGGTAATGTACATGCCAAGTGACGCATTGAACCTGTAATGTGAATTTTCCTTTCTGTAATGATTAATTGAAGAAGCATACTGTGGAACGGATAATAAGCTATCTCAAGTGAAATGTACCTATGATTCAGCTTTGCTAAAGTAAGCCATGTATTGAAGTCTGTGTAACATAAGTGAATTTATGCTGAGCTAAATGAAAACAGATTTTGCATAAGAAACAGAACAAACATTATTTTTATAAAAGGTACTGGTATTTTTCTAAAACTGGTGTAGCGTCTTTTATTTTTAGTGGTTAATCATTGAGTTACTGTGAGTGGGTCCTGTAAGCACTTAACCAACGCCTTGAGTTTAGCTGTTTCCTCTACTGTGCCAGGCTACCTTATGTAGTCTAGGATACCCTAGGTCTAACAGGGGGTAACCGCGAAGCCTGTCTTCGAGCTTTGGAAACTCGCTATATCTTAATACTAGATACCAAGACACCTAATGGTCTTAACACTAGCGAGGATTTTTTTACATGCTTGTAATATCTTATTTGCCTACTTTCATTGATTTCTGTATAGCATTTTAATGAATTCCTCTTATTATGCGCCCTCAGAAAAATGCACAACACAAGTATTTTATTATTGTTATACTGTCACTACAGGTGTTTAGCACATAGTTTATTGCCACTATTGCACTTTATTAAATGTGTCCATGTCATTAGAATACAGTTCCATGCCCATCAGGGCAGGACTTCTTGTTTTACATGATCATTAGCTTTGCTTGGAATTTTAGGCCATGCGTTCTGTTAATTGTCAAATTGTTTATGGTAACACTTTTGCATTTTTAACAGCTTGTTTAGATGTATTACTGAAAAAAAACATTTTGTTTTATCCAGATCAGTAATTCATACATCCTTTTATTGATTGAGAATGGATTTCTAAGTTACTTTGGCATGGCCTTTGCCTAAATAGCTAAACGCTGGTTTCCTTGCTTAATTCATCGATTTATCACCCACTTGGGTTTTATTCTTTGTATTACCCATAACATTAAGCATTTGTGGACTAATTTTTAGCATCCTTCAGGTATTTTTTTTTTATGAGCAGTATTCATAATTGATTCATGAATTTCCTGGCTCTCCTAAAGCAGCAGTGTCATTTAGAAATATGTTCAGCATCCTACGATGTATTTGATATTATGTCCAATGACTAAGTATTGTTTTGCTTTTTTTTTGTACAAGTATAACTTTACTCAGGCACTTGCCGATCATGTTTACAAATACCCTCTATGTCTATTGACCATGTGACATTAATCATGCACTTAACACTTTAATTTTTGCACTTCATCTTGAAAGCGTCATGTGATCAAGGCCTCTTGGAGTCTGAAACGATTCATTTATTTTTTTGAGTTAATTAAGGCTTTCTTCAAACCACTGTTTACAAAAGAAATCCCTATATTTAGTAAGGAATTGCTTAAACCCTATTTCCTTTCAGGATATTAATAAGAGAACATCATTGTATGTATCGTCCTTTTCGGTTCACATCTTGGATGCACATGATATTGGAGAGTAAAAATATTCTCTGATGGTCATAGTACAGTGAATAGTATGTAACAAGCACTTTTTTGAATATTCATTTTTGTTTACAGCCTTGAGAAATTTAAATTCATGTAACGAAACATGTGTCGGCAGTCATCGGCTCTTCGTCAACCACCTCGACCAGGAATACCCTACGATTAGGACCTCCAGTTTGGCCGCTACCCCTCATCTGGCTTATAGTGCTCGATTGATTTGTCATACATGCACATAATATGATTATTATATGTACTGTCTTCTGAATTGCAAAAACATAGGAATGTTAAGTTTCAAAACTTTTGCTAACTGTCATGCTTAAAGATTAAACTGAGGCAATATTAAATTGACAAATACTCGATGTTCTCTTTTCTCCTCATTTGATAGACTTGTAATGTTCTCCAACAAATGAAGCAATTGCTGTTGTAGGACTCTCAGTATTGGCCATTTAGCGTAATTTAAATTAAATTAAATCGTATATTGTTGAAATTACAATTTAGAGTGCTGAGGTACAACCATTTTTCATAAAACATTTCACAGCAGGTATTTCATATCTATTGATGTGGCATCGTTGGTAGTGTGATGCTTCTGTAACCTTGAATGGCACCGTAATCTAGGCATATTGAAATATTGGAAACGGGTATCACGAAGTTACTTACAGAATTTGATGTGCGACTGTGTAAACCATCACTACTGCTCTGTGATATCCTGAAACGGGTCATGGCGGACAACACTGGTTTATACACAGGTTTATATTAAACAAACTTGCCCAGATGCTGGGTCTGCTTTGTCTGTTTACCTGAAAAGACTTCAGTGGCGAAGGCCGCTCTTCCTTGGCAAGTTTTAAATTTCTTTATTCAGATCTCCTTCTCTCTCCACCTATGCGTTTCTAACACAGGGTTCTTGTTCACAGTAGTATATGGAGTCCCTCTTTAGTTTTTACATTTTATACCGGTTCACCACGTTGCCTATAATGAGGCATTGTGGGACCAGTAGTATTTTATATTGCAGTCTTGCAAGCAGCCTGATTTTTGTTGCAATTAACCAAATTATAATTATGTTATACAGTAAAAGCCCACTATTCTTGTTCTGAAAATATTACATTGTCTTTCAAGTATTTAAGTACACTGTTAAATAATACATTCATTTGGAATATTTTGTCCGATATTTGAATCTGACATTCAGTGAGTAGTTTCTCCACCATTACATTCTCTCATAATTCATCATCACTGAGTGTCCATTCATATTTATCATGGGCTGAGTGCCCTTCGCTTCCTTGGACCTATTTTCATTAACGTATCATAATTAACTTCGGCTCAGTCTGTCTAGTAAAATTGCAACCAAAAAATAAAAGGAACCTATCATTGTGATAATGTAGAACATTATTTTGACTAGGGGATGGGTTCATTCAGAATTGTGGATGGTGGGTTCTAAACAGTCTATCATTATCTATATAGTTCTCTGTGAAAACTAAAAAGTTATTCAGTTCTAGGCACATCTAGAGATTAATTACAGGTGTATGTACATTTCATCGTCCCCGTTGAGCCCAATGGGGTTCTTTGTTTTAAATCGAATTATCATTTTAGATTCTAAGCGCCTCAATTTCAAATTGCATCCTCTCTCGTGTGGTGGTATTATCACCAGTCCAGAATATTTCATGTCCATCCAGCTTCGATTGTCGTGTGTTCTCATATGTTTGGCCATTGCATACGTTATATCATCATTTGCACTGCTCTTATGTGCTCCAGTATGCGTTTTCTTAAAGGACATATGATGCTTCCAATATATGTCTCTTGCCACAGACACACTCTATTAAATACACAACATAGCTCGTTTCGCAGGTTATATTTTCTTTTATCTTGAAAGTTCTTTCCCTCGGATCTTTGATGGATTTCAGATTTTTTCGGATCTTGCACGCTTTGCACGTTGTGCATTTTCCAAATCCTTGTTGTGTCTCTAGCCACGCGTTTTTTCTGGCGCTTTCAAAATGACTCCCTAGATCATGATGCCTCTCGGGGCAGAATGTTAGGCCCTTATTCATGAGTGTTCGTTCAGCTTGTGAGAGATTGTACTTAGATAGGTTGATGATTAAATCTTGTTTATTCCATCTTACAGAGTGTTTCGAAATGTCATCAGTGTGCGGGTCCGTAGTTGATAGCCCCTTCCTCTTTCTAGAGCTTCTTCTTGTCTTACGTTTTCGTCCCTGGACGGTGGCACACCCCTTTTTCTCGACCTTGTTCTCCCAGTTCCCCGGCCTCTCCCTCTGATTCTGTTTTGAAACACACATCATGATCTAGTGGAGACTAAAATCGATATGTATAAGTATATCTGAAAACTAAAACTAAAGAAATACTTTACGAGGATACCATCCAGACAAAACCTGGACAACCAAACAACATCATTACCTAAACTAGAGACACCCCACACAGTTGGATATATACCAGCCTTAAGAACTGCGTATGAACTAGCACACAATCTGGAAGCAACTGATCTATTGAATAGTCAAGTATTAAATGAAATGGGCATAACCACAACCCAACAATCCTGTACAAAATTTAAGAGGAAATCCAAATTCTGCCCTACACTACATCCAGGAAGCAAAGTGGACATTTTCCATGATCTACTAGTGGCAGAACTAGACAACATGGACAATGTCAAACATGGTAACAAAAAGGAGAATTGTGATATCCCATATTCCATGTCTCTATGATCCCTAGCCTTTCTTTCACCCTTTTCTTCTATGCTCTTTCCTTATCTCCAGTTAGAATGTAAATATGTCATAGTGTGGGACCATAGAGTCTGAGGACTCCATGTCAGTTGAGGCTGTCTTTACTCAGCTGGTGGATGAGATCCTTCTTGAAGAATAAACTGCATATGAACTTTTACCTGTTTCAAGACTCTTCACTTGGAATATAACACTGGCGTAGTCGGCAGTCCTGGAGGATCTCAACACAAAGGAACTTTCTCTAATTGAGAAATGTTCGGTTGAAGTGATGGATTGGTGAGGTCTTAATTTTACAATCATTTTCATCGCTAACTATATATGATATAATTGACTTGATCAGATCGCTAAAACTCTTTAGAGGATTGGGAACGCTTTCATCTCTTTCTTAAAAAAAAAAAAAAAGGAGAAAAGAAGTTGAGAGTCAGAGATAAAGGTTATCTTGCTCATCCTTGTAATAAGAGCAGATCAAATGCATTAAAGCTGACCTCTTGTTTAGTCAAGGACTGTCATCTTTAATGTTATATTACGCGTTATTGGGAGCAACATACATCTTAAGGTCATTTTGAACTCTCTCGAGCTAATGTTAGTTCTTGAAATTACCTGTAGAATATTTACTTTCCTTCATTCCACCATTGTGTTCCTGTGGTGAAGTCTTAACGTTGCATATGCTCTATGTGACGCAGGCACGCATTCGCTCTGTGTGACGAGGGCACGTAACGTGAGGCGGCCATATTGGATGGATTTTCAGCGTACTAGTCCTTCTTTCACATTCAAGTGACATATACAGGCAACGTGAAGCGGCCATATTAAATGGATTTTCTGCTTGCAAGATGTTTGTCAGTCTTTTCAAGTGACGTTTTCATGCAACATTGAGCGAACATTTTCAAGAATTCTCGTTGTGAAATTTAGTTGCCAGTTAGCGTGACTTTGTCCTTATTATACTAAATCTTCACAAGTGTTGATCATTTAAAGAGTATTATTCCTGGTAATTTTTCAATTTCAATTGGTGAGTTATTATTTTGGCGATCCGCACGCCTTTCCATCTTTAACCCATCTCGTGCATTGTTATTAATGCGGATCGAACTATATTCACCTTGAGGAATTTCAACTGTTATGCATCTTATGCATTATTATTATTCAACGCGATCGAACTATATCCATATTCATCTTGAGGACTTTATTTTTGTTTTTAACCTACACCTAGTTAAATAGACATTGACTGTACAATGTGAATACCTTTATATTTTGCATCAACTATAGATTTAGGACCATATTACAGCATTCATCGGTGATGTGCACACCATAATAGTACTACTTATCCACTTACATCTTTATAGGAGTGTAACCGGGAGCACCCGGTGACCGACTGTAAGACTCCAACAACGGATTGGTGGGTTGTTGATTCCTCGACTCTTCCCTCTTTTCGATACAACCAGACGGACTGGTGTACCGAGCAAGAACCACTATGGTGTCCGCAGGCTGAAGAGGAGGAAGAATACCACTTTAAGGGGAGTGTGCTTCGAGTGAGGAACCGCGCTGGAGTGACAGAGGAGTCGGTCTATTGGTGAAAAAGCAGGAAGCACCAAGGTCGGCGTGTGACATCACCGACAAGGAGGACGGAGAGGAGCGTGGCGTTGGTGTTCGGGTGGAAGAAGACGGCGAAGCAAATAGAAGACTCGGAGGAACCGAAGTAGATGAGAAGCCTGGAGGCCACAGTTCCAGCGACTCGCCCAGCCACACTCACGGAGGAGTGTGGCTTTCCCAGGTGCGAAAAAAGGTGTCAAGCTGGGTCGGGAGGAGGGGAGGTTCGGGGAAGGAGTGAGCGTAAGAGTGTTCCCTGTGTGTCTACGGCCCTGTATGCCTAATTCCCCCTCCCTTACTTCCACAAACGTGGCACTGGCGCACTGAACATTAGAAAGAACACTGGTGTTAACCCTTCACTTCCCGGGACCCTTGGTTATACCGTAATCAGTCAGGTGACTGACATATGCCTTTTCTTTTCATTTCCTTTTGGGCTGTTCCTGCGCTGAGGAGAAAAGGCTACCACCCAGAGAAAGGCAATACGGTGGACTGAAAGAAGAGTAGAACTGAGATAGAAGAGGAACGCCCCTTTTGGTTCTTTCCCGGCAACCACGGATCCGGCTGCTCCTTCACGTGAAAGACATTTATCTAAGAAAAAGAAGTCCTTTGTTAAAATAAAACCTTATATACCAAGATCTGGTCTCCGGTCCGTTTCTCCCACTCCGCTACAAGGGGTGAAATCATTAATGTGTTCATCGGTGATGCGCACACCATATTAGTTTTACAGCTTAATTTTATATTACATTTATTGCTTATTTCATAGATATAAGCTCTTTTGCATATGTTTGGCGCAATGCAAAATGTGACAGCAGCTCCTTTCTTTTTAGCTAGTCCTGGTGAACCTCTCATCAAATGGAAATAGTGGAAGAAAGTTTTTGAGCGATATGCTAGAGTATGTGGTGCTTCTCTAAGTGCAGAGAGGAAGACATCTCTTCTCCTTCATTGCCTAGGAGCTGAAGGACAAGACGTGTTTGATCATCTCCCTGATCTAACAGATGAAGAATCTAATGGATTAAATGATTATGAAATAAGTATTCTCAAACTAGATAAGCATTATCTTCCCAGGGTAAGCACTATTTTTAAAAGATATAATTTTGGCAAAAGAACACAAAGAGATGAGGAAAGTGTGGAAGATTATGTAACAGATTTAAGGAAGCTTGCCTCTTCTTGTAATTTTTTTAATTTGACTGACAACCATATTCGAGACCAGTTTATGCTGGGATGCAACATGGAAAAAGTGAGGGAAGATCTGTGGTTGAAAGATGAACCTACCTTAGAAGAAGTACTTTCCATTGCTAAAAGAATAGAGCATTCTTTAAAATGTGGTTATGTTATGTTACGCTGAACTTATAAAGCGCACTGACACCATAAGTTTCCTGGCGCTAAATGATGATTGCTGAGAGTGCGGCGAGCAGGCTAACCGGACCTTGAGAATAACCAGGTTTTTAAGGTCTTTCTGAAACTGTCATCAGTGATGTCACTGACCATGTCATGAATGATGTAATATGTGACATCATCAGCGGTATATTGCGAGTGCGCGAAATATAGTTAGTACAACTAACTATATAGGAGCAATTTCAATGTTTTTTTAAATGCTAATTCCTAACTATATAAGGCCTGAAACCTATGGTTTTTTAAGTGAATTTGCAAGGTTTTTTAAATGCTAATTCCTAACTATATCAGGCGTGAAACCTATATTTGTTTTCAATAAATTTCATAGGTTTTGTAAATGCTAATTCTATTAGCGGATAACATTTATATATGTTATTATCCTTCTGGAACCACCTGAGCAGCCATCTTGTTTCTCAGGAGAAGTGAGGTACAAAAGAGCACAAAACAAAAGTGGAAAACGCGAAAAGGGGGCAGGGTTGAGACCCCCTGACCCCCTAGCCCTTCTCAGGGGGTCCCAGAAAGCATTCCTTTGTTTATTAAAAGGCAGCCTCATACAGGAAACGCAGGACAGACAGTCATCAAAGTATTCAGCAGCCAGACCGGTTTCGGGCATTTTTCCCGTGAGTGCGGACCCGGATGACGCCCAATGGTGTCATTGCAAACGGGAGGTGGGCTTCAAAAGAACAGCTATATATTAACATCAGGCGCCGCAAGTATGACCTGTTCATCGACCCACAGAGGTATTTTAATGCACAGCAATTTTTCTGCTGGAATTGCAAGACGAACTCACTGGAGGTGTAACATAAGCACTACAAGGACCAGTAGGCTGTATAGTCAGCCACGCCCACGGAGGCAGGTCCTTTGGGGATTAAAGTGCGAGATGAATCGTCATTTTTCAACAGAAAGCCATTTATAAAGGGAAAGATGCCCGAAACCGGTCTGGCTGCTGAATACTTTGATGACTGTCTGTCCTGCGTTTGCTGTATGAAGCTGCCTTTTAATAAACAGAGGAATGCTTTACATACCTTGTGGCTTCTCCCACCCGGGGCTAACTTGTGTTTTGGGTGTTTGCGGCTGGAGCCCAGCCACGGGAGAGGTCTGCCGCGTGAGTGCGGACACGGATGACGCCCAATGGTGTCATTGTAAACGGGAGGTGGGCTTCAAAAGAACAGCTATATATTAACATCAGGAGCCGCAAGCATGACCTGTTCATCGACCCACAGAGGTATTTTAATGCACAGTAATTTTTCTGCTGGAATTGCAAGACAAACTCACTGGAGGTGTAACATAAGCACTACAAGGACCAGAAGGCTGTGTAGTCAGCCACGCCCACGGAGGCAGGTGCTTTGGGGATTAAAGTGCGAGATGAATCGTCATTTTCCAACAGAAAGCCATTGATAAAGGGAAAGATGCCCGAAACCGGTCTGGCTGCTGAATACTTTGATGGCATGTCTGTCCTGCGTTTCCTGTATGAATGTTAATGTTAATGTTAATGTTAAAATATTTATATAGCGCAACGTACACCGGATTGGTTTCTTGGCGCTTCTGGGACGGGGCTCTGTGGGATGGAGGCTCAGGAGGAGGAGTAGGCTTGCTGGAATAGCCACGTTTTAAGCAACTTTCTGAAATGGAGATGCGAGGCAGTAGAACGGATTGGAAGAGGGAGGGAATTCCATATTTGAGGGGAAAGCGTAGAGAAGCGAGTGCCGCCATATTTTAGGCGCTTAAATCTGGGGGTGGTAAGTAGGTGTTGTCCAGCGGAGTGGAGGGTACGAGAAGGGGTGTATTTTTTGATCCGATTTGAGAGGAACCTAGGGCCTTTGTCAGAGAGGGCTCTGTGTGTGATACAGCAGATCTTAAAAATGCTTCGCTGTTCCACGGGGAGCCAATGCAATTTTTTTAACAAAGGCTTAGTATGGTGGCGGGCCGGGAGTTGGAAGATCAGTCTGGCCGCCTGATTCTGTATCAATTGCAGTCTGTGTGTCTGGTAGGCTGGAATGCCAGCATACAGTGCGTTGGCATAATCCAGCCGAGAGACAATGAGTGCAAGAACGACCAGAGTGAGGGCTTCAGTGGACAAGAATCTTTTTATTTTTTTTATTTTCCGTAGCATAAGAAAGCAGGCGGATACCACAGAGCTAATCTGTGGAGTCATTGAGAGATCGCTGCTGATTTTTACGCCTAGGCTTTTTGCGGAGGGAGCTGGGGTGGGCGGGGGGCCCAGAGCGGAAGGCCAGAGGCTGGAATTCCAGGGGTTAGAGGGCATAAGTGTCAAGACCAGCTCTGTCTTGTCAGGGTTAAGCTTCAATTGGTTGGTGTTCATCCAAGAGCTGATGTAAGTCATAGTCAACTGTAGATTGATTTCAGAGAGTCTTGTGGGTTGAATGTTAAATAAGAGTTGCAGTCATCTGCGTAGTTATAGACCTGGACTCCCATTTCCCTCAGGGATGATATTAGCGGTTGCATGTATAGGTTGAATAAAAGGGGGGATAATGAGGAGCCCTGTGGGACTCCGCAGGAGAGCCACCCTTTTTTTGAGCAGAAATTGCCCAGTCTGACAGATTGGAATCTGTTTGTCAGGAAGGATTGTATCCACCTCAGGGCCTGTCCTCCGACCCCAGCGCTGTAGACACGGTCGATCAGGATGTTATGATCGACCGTGTCAAACGCAGCTGAAAGATCAAGGAGGATCAGGGCCTGGTTAAGTTAAGGTCCGCCCCCTTGCGTAGCTCATCCATGACCGTTACAAGGACTGCCTCGGTCGAGTGGGCAGGCCTAAAGCCTGCATGGTGAGGGTCGAGATAATGAGACTCCTCGATGAAAGAACTCAAACATTCCGTCACATGTGTTTCCAGTACTTTACTGAGATAGGGTAGGAGAGATATAGGACGATAGTTACTAAGCACTTGAGGGTCCGCCCCAGGTTTCTTGAGGATGGGGAGGATCTCAGCACTTTTAAACGAGTCAGGGACTGTTCCACTGCTGAGGGAGGTGTTGAGCAGGGATATGGGGGGATCAGGGCACACGCTGAAGGCTTCGCGGAGTATGTGGGGGGGACCACTGTCGAGAGGGGAGCCAGATTTGACCTTGTTCGTCAGTTTGAAAAATGAGTCTGAATTTATAGAGGGGAAGTGATCCAGTAAAAGGGGATGAATTACGCCGGGTGAGGCAGAAGGATTGGGGGTGCTGGACAAGGGGATACTGGATTTTATAGTATCAATTTTTTCGAAGAAGTACTTATTTAGCCTGTCGCATAGATCTTGAGAGTGCACAGGTTGTGCTGACACTCTCTCCATCCCTGTCAGTTCGTCGACTATCGAGAAGAGCTCTCTGGTTTTGTTAGCCGAGTTTAAGATTTTACTTGTGATGAACTCGGTTTTACATTTTAATACAGCGGCTTTATAATCTTTGAAGAGAGACAGATAACTGGTTTTTAGTTAGGGGTCGTATTTCCTACGCCACTTTCGTTCAGCCTGTCTGAGGTTAAGTAGCTGCCTTTTAATAAACAAAGGAATGCTTTACCTACCTTGTGGCTTCTCCCACCCGGGGCTAACTTGTGTTTTGGATATATATATATATATATATATATATATATATATATATATATATATATATATATATATATATATATATATATATATATATATAGATGGATATATATATATATATAGATGGATAGATATAGATATATATATATATCACCTACTGGCGGTCGCCAGTAGGTAGTTATAGTTAGGACCACGTTTCCATAGGAAAAGCATTTTTTTATGTGCTTATAACTTTAGCGTCGTTTGACGAATCCTTACGAAATTTTCCAAAAAGTTTCTCTTTTTAGATCAGGTCATATCTTCAGAGTTTGGGGGTGATTGGTGAAAGGGGTGCTGAGGAAAAAAGGGGGTCCCAAAATGTGTTTTCTCCATGCAATTTCCATAGGAAACTTTAGACAAGGCTACACGGAGAAAGGTCTTGGTTCAGAAAGCACGCTTTTGTTTAAATGGGGTAAATCAGTTCAGTAGTTTTTGAGAAATATAGCATTTTACAGATATCGATATTTGAGAATTCTGACATCTGATTGGCTGAGGGGTTACAAGCACGAGCTTGAGGCTCATTTGCTGAGAACGGTTGTAAGTAGGAAGCGTTGGCAGCCATTTTGTGACTCAGTTGAAAAGAGCGGGGGGATAAAAGAGAAAAATTGTATAAGAGGGTATAGTAGGAACACTATGAAGTTACTTTAAGCAGTCTGTACGGTGCAGAGGCAGGGAGTTTAAATGTTGCCTTGGCCGTGGAAATCACGTTCGCACAACAACGGTGCGCGGTACTGCGGCAAGGTTGTGTAGGCTCTGGAAAGTCTGTAGGGAAAACAATGCGCCGTATTGCGAGAAGCAATCTGTAGGGTGCACACACAGGTAGTGGAAATCACTTACGCAAAACAACGATGCGCTGTATTGCGGCAACGTTCAGTAGGCTGTGGAAATTATATGGGGAAAACAACAATGCACCGTATTGCGGCCTTCCTTTAATATAATGCGAAGTAATGTTTACTTATAATGCGGTGTTCACTTTTATCATGGATAGTGTCACTTTGTTACAGGAAATGTAATATTATGTGGGAGGGCGTGTTCTCTCCTTGTGCCTGGATCAAAATTAACATTTAATTGGCTGAGGTGTTCCAACAAGGAGCATAATGTTCATTGGATGCAAACCATTGAAAGTAGAAGTGTTGCCAGTCATTCCCTTACCCTCCGCGGAGTAGCAAGGACATCTGATTGGCTCACATATTCTACAGAGAACTTTCAAAAGCTTAAAGTTTATTTATTGCAAACCATTGAAAGTAGAAGTGTTGCCAGCCATTCCCTTCCCCTCCGCAGAGTAGGAGGGACATCTCATTGGGTAACGTATTCCAAGCAGGACCTTCCGAAGCTTAATGGTTATTGGCTGTGAAGCATTAAAAGTAGAAGACTTGACAGCCATGTCCTCCCCCTATGCGGAAAAACATGGACCTTTTATTGGCTAAAGTGTTCCGAGTACAAGTTTGCTCTTTATTGGGTGGGAACGGTTCCCCGTTGTCAGTCATTTTGTGGTGCACTTTAAAGAATACGGGAAGCAAAGCAGTAGAGGGGAGATTAGGAACACTATTTACTCTGTACAGTGGTCACAAGGGGGTGGAAAGGGATTGTGAAGGTAAAAATATTTTTTTATATATTTTAAGGGCCATTTGGCGTGGGGTGTACAAATCACAGCAGAAAAATAACAGAGTGTCTTGCGGTCTTCTTTTTATCAAGTTTGCGGGTGGGATACTTCCCAGGAGCACTATTAACTTATAATGTGGTGTTTACTTTTTTGACGGGGAGGTGTGGTTGCGCAGCAAAAATTTCAGTCTAGGTTTCAAATGGGTTTTATTAAGCAATTACAAATAAACTTGTTCGGAAAATGACGCTGTATATATCAAAGGGGTGACAAATAAAAACGCAATTTCATAAAATATCACTTAAGCGTGGCCACACACTCCTTTTTTTCTGCCATAGTTTGTAAAAGTGCTGCCCCATATTCGTTTAATAATATAAGAGGACATGTGTTACTTTTAGATAAAGTAGAAAAGACGTGCTACAAGAAACACTCTTGCACTACATCATCTCAGGTAAGAAGAACAAGTAAAAAACAGTTCAACACAAAGGACTTCATATTACATAGAAATGTACGCTTTATAATTTTTTACAATTTCTATTCTGTAGAATTCGGGAACGTTCTGTCATAGTGCTTAGAGGTCGCTCACTGCTCCGCTAACAAATCACGTACTCTTTTAAGAATATATAGGATAGTACTATAATAATATACACTACTGGTCCTATATATCCTATAGGGAGAAAGTGAATAGGAACCGCAATTGAGAAAAATAGAAATTAGAAAATATCATTCAGAAATTTAGGGTTTATCAAAGGTATTCAGTAAGAAAGTATGTATGCAAGTTATCTTTTTTTAGACTGCAATTTCGAAAAGTATTCTCACTGAAAAAATATCTGATCAAGTAAGTTATAAAGGTCAGTAAGCTGTATTTCAGATGGTTTACTCCTGGCACCGACAAATCTCCAATTCCTTTTCTGTGACAATAAGACACTCTATTACTATATACAAAGTGACACTGTTGTCACGCAAAAGGAAAAGGAAAATAAAGTTATGAATACAAAACAAGATCAATAACGAAATACTTTCGAGGGGTGAATATTTTTCAGAGCTTCTTTTCTCCGGGACTTCGAAATGTTTCATCTTCGTGGCGACGGGTCATACACTCCTCTGAGATCATAATGACTGTGAAAATGATAATATACATATTGTCAGTATATGATCCCAAGGGGAAACAGAGTAACAACCAGAAGCTGGTGACGTTACGTATAAACGTTACGTATAAATCTTTAGTGTTTGCGCCGACGGGTGACCGACACCTCTGAGGTCAAGTACAGTGTCAATATTATCATATACAAAGTCACAGTATATGAGCTCAAAGGAGCCATAAAAGGAGCCATGTTTGCTGTATTCTGTCTGTTTCTGAATACAAGCTGCTGACGTTACAGAAAAAAAGCAAAAACAACCAATAACACTTTTGTCTAAATACAAATGTTTAAATATTGACAAATAGCTACGTATTATAAATATCTACTATGCCATAACTTACAGCTCTGTAATATGTTTTGTTGCCGCAAAACAAGAATCCGAAGCTAGAAAAGGGAACCTGCATCACAAAATGGACACGGGTAAATAACTTGCAAAAACGAAACTAATCGAACAACGGGTATGGTTTATATACTTTTTGTTTATTTAGTAGTATATGGAAGGAAGATCCGGCTCCTCCCATTTAGATGTCACTTTTTACAGTTCACACGTGCTCACGTTTTAACTGTATAACTTGTGCACTTGTTGGGAAAAGTTACAAAAAGTGAAGCAGTAAAGGTTTCGATTTCTATCGTAACACGTATAAGGTCCTTAATATGTACATACGTTGGCCAGCTTAAAAGCTGTTACCTGGAAAACCGTGTCATTTCCATTCTTATGACTAAAAACATCTATTAATTGCTGTAATTCTAAATAGAAGACCTAAAAAAAATATTGTTCACAATAGAAGAAAAAAATATATGTGTTAATATTTGTCATCACTATGGTGTTAAATAAAAAAAATGCCAGCATTTGTAAAGTGTACAGCTACCCCAGGAACGGTGTGCCGGCATCTGGGGGCGTCGGGGAGATTAAGCAAGGTGTTGCCCACAGTGACATAGTGGTGGGCTAACATGCCGCTGGAGCCGGGAATCGAACTGTGAATGCTGTTATTCGAAGTCAGGTATCATAGCTGCTGTGTCACACTTTTTCCACACTTATATGTTAATTACTGCTAATTAAGTTTTAAACATTGTTAAATTATAACTTATAACAGACTACTGTTACAGTTATTTTTTTACTACAAAAAGTATGCAATTTTTTTTTTACATTTACTTATAGATTTCAGGGACATTGTAGTTAGAAATTAGCATTTAAAAAACCTTTGAAATTCACTGAAAAACCACAGGTTTTACAGATGTTATAGTTAGAAATTAGCATTTAAAAAACCTCAGAAATTTACTGAAAAAACCCTTGGTTTCAGAGACGTTATAGTTAGCTGGACATTTCACTCGTACAAAACCATAGAAATTCCACTGTTATAGTTAGTTCAGCTAACTATAACTCGTGCCCCTACAATGCACTGCTCATGACGTCACATATTACATCATTCATGGCATGGTCAGTGACATCACTGAAGACATCTCAAATGACATCACTGATGACATCATCAACGTGATAATCCAATGCACCTCCTCACACTCTAATATAACCTTTGATACACCCACTCTAAAATACAGATTGCCATTTTTGAAACCATAGACACACCAATACCAGTTACTACATACCCACTCACTGATTCCTAGGTCTACACACACATCCACTCATTCACCCATACAATCATTTATACATGCAGTCACTCATCAATACAACACTATCATATGCACTCATACACCTATTCAGACACTCACACACCGCCACTCATTCATGGAGTTACTCACACAACTAGTCAGTCATGTAAAAAATCAATCACACTCCTATTTACTCACCTATACAGTTATACATACACCACCTCACTAATTCATACAAATAGTAGCACATACTTACTCTCTTATAGAATCACTGAAACAAGTAAACACTCATCCATACAGCCACTCTCATAATCACTCACTCTCACATATAGTTATTTATATACACCATTACTCATATAAACTGCCTTTTACATATGTAGTTCTCACATGTACCACTGAGACCTCCATTCATTCACCAACCTACCCATACACACACTCACCCACTCATAGAGCTGTTTCCACAGGCACTCTTGAACCCATACACCCAGTGAATCAACTAACCTTGGGCGTAGTTCGCGTATTCGTGCTACACGTAGCTACGCGAAGTGCACTTTGCACTACGCAAGCTACGCAAACTGCGTAGTGCGGTGGGGAAAATGGTGTTCGCACTGAGTGCACAGTGCTGGATGCTTGTCGGCACTGTGCAATCATTTCAAACGGCATCTTGCACAGTGAAAGGGGTCGTTTTCTGCCACTCGAGCAGCAGTTTTCTCAACGTGGACAGGTAGTTTCTCATCGCGAGCGGTCGCAAGCATACACGACCACTCGCAATGAGAGACCTGACCACCCCACGTTGAGAGTCTCACCGGGAGGTTTATTTTCCATGCTTGTTATCAGCAACTTGATGTTGCTGATCGCAAACGAGCAAAAAGTCTCACCGGGATGTCATTTTGTTCGCTCGCAGTCGCCAACTTGACATTAAGGACCGCGAGCAAGCAAAAAATGCCCGCCACGCTACGTGTTTTTGCACTGTGCTACGTGCAATTCGCGTACCGTGTAGTTGCACAAACTACTCGAGCGTAGCGTAGTTCTACGCCCAGGGTTAGAATCAACTACTCACACATCTATGCACAGAGTCACACACCTCCAACCCACCCACACACACATTCAGGCACCCATACAAATACTCAGGCAAAGAATCAGTAACCCATATAGACCGTCATGTAGCTACTGACCAACCCATGTACCAGCTTACACAACAACAGACACACTGATACAGACATTCACACAGTTTAGTCACTAACCAATGCATTCAGTAAGACACGTTTAATCACTCACTTACACAATCAGTCACACCCCTCGTAAATCCTCCATCCAGACACTTATACACACACTTATTCTTCAATATATCTTAGGATATATTTAAAACATATTTAAACTTTACAGAAACACACAGTCACTGGATGATGTCATCAGTGATGTCATTTGAGATGTCATCAGTGATGTCATCAGTGATGTCACTGACCATGCCATGAATTATGTAATATGTGACGTCATGAGCAGTGCATTGCGGGGTGCGAGTTATAGTTAGTTGAACTAACTACTAACTATAACGGTGGAATTTCTATGGTTTTGTACGAGTGAAATGTCCAGCTAACTATATAGTCCCTGAAACCTATGTTTTTTTCAGTAAATATATATATATATATATATATATATATATATATATATATATATATATATATATTAGATAGACAGATAGATAGTTAGATAGATAGATAGATAGATAGATAGATAGATAGATATAAAGATAGATAGATAGATAGATAGATAGATAGATAGATAGATAGATAGATAGATAGATAGATAGATAGATAGATAGATAGATAGATAGATAGATAGATAGATAGATAGATAGATAGATAGATAGATAGATAGAGGAAAACACATTTTTAATAACAAATATATTTAGGGTTAATGAAAATGTGTCCTTGGAAAGGGGCCAAAATGAACTTAAATGGAGTCTTTAATCAAAGTGGAAGTGAACGGGTATTGGAAAATAATAAAAACATATCAGGAGACATCAAAGGAAGCAGTTTCTATAATGGGTGAAAAACACAGTCCATGTTACAAAAAAGTCCTAAATAAAGAGTTCAAAGTGGCAATTTAAAACAAGTCAGTCCCCCCACCCAGCGGGGTAGAGGTGTCATGTTCCTGGCTTGGGGTGGAAAGTTTCCAGACATCCATGATTTTTTCTTTGACCACAACTACGTTAAAGTTCACCTCAGACGTGGATGTCAGAAGGCTGGCCATGGAAGGACCAGACACCTCAGGGGAAGTAGGGCACACAATGGTAGCAAAGAAGCGGGGCTCAGAGATGAAGTAGGAGAAGGGACAACAGGAGGTTTCCTGGGGCAGAAACTCAGATTCAGCATTCTACCTGCTATCACAGACGTCATGAGGCCATATAACTTTCCCAGCTGCCAAATGACTAAGTCCTAAATATCCAAAATATCATTCCCTGAACCACTCCGATTGACCTCAGGGCCTAAATAAGAGCAGCCAAGGACACATAATCAGAGGGAAGGAAGTGGGCTTATAAACGTGTTTTGTGAGGGGCAGAAGTGTCCCTCCTTTGTGGTTGATTTGGACCGGCACCGGAGAGATGATGCCTGGGCAGGGAGTGCAGCTGGATGCCCTAATCAAATGCGGCCTCTGGAGTTATAGAGAGGCTGGGTTAAGGTCTAGATAGTGTGAGGGCCTGCTATTGGGACACCATAAGTTGGTTTTGGTCATAGCTAGGTGGAGACAAAATACCTTCCTCCTTATGGATGATGTTGTCTCACCTGCAGTCTGTCCCCTTTAGCCTCTGGGACACAGATCTTATTTTCTCCAGACAGGAGCACTACCCCTGCTTGTTGTTGCTTCCTCGCCTCACTCTTGTTGTGGAAAGTGTTCACGCCTGCCTCCCAGTTGAAGGTCTTGTTTCTTACCTGGTCCTGCTGGGATGTTTTTACCCGACCAGACTGTTGAAAAGTACAATTTAAAATGGGAGCATTTTTGAATTCTTATGGTTAATAATGGATATCAACAAAGCCGTGGCAGATTCAAATTATGTTATGCTTTAGAGTTGTGGCCAAGGATGCTTAATTCAAGTGATGTCACCGGTCCACTGCAGGAAAAAAACTTCAGTCAGACGCGACTAGACCAATGCTCCTTATGTAAATGTAAATGTATTTGAGCTTATATAGCGCACAGCTACCCACAAAGGGTTTCCCGGCGCTTGCTTAGGGAACCCGTCCTGGTATTCCCCTGTGAGATAACCCCGGCAGGGTATCCACAAGGTGAAAGCCAGGCATCCCGCCGCGAGGGGCCATTGTGGAGATTAAGCAAGCTATTGCCCAGAGTCGCAGAGTGTGAACCCGTGAGTCAAGAAGGCACCGGAGCGAGAATTATCGAGTCCGTGGAATTTTTGAGCCCAAGACCCGCCGAGGCGGGGAACTGAACCCTGGTCCAGGGCCGATCTCAGCTTCCGGGTCTGCCGCCTCTAACCCCTGAGCCACACTTCTCCACATGAGACCATAACAACTTGTGGTAAGGGCTCCACAGATACTGCATGTGAGTATTTTATTCCTGCACTAAGTAGTAAAGAATGTTGTGGGTTTGTCACTACTATGGTGCTTTCCTCCAACTGATAAATTATGGCTATACACCTGTCCTGGGGAATGCCACAGACACTACTGGGCCATTGAAGACAAGAAACATGTTGACCCATCCGAGACTCTTAGGACAGCCATGCAGTCTGTTTTAAAACTTACCATGGAACCTTTTTGCTGAATAAAGTAGTACTTTGGGTTTCCATAGGTACTTATAACATTTCACAATCCACATTGGCTCACTCTACATCCATGTGCTCTCTCTGTACAGAAGAGAATATCTTGGAGTCTTAATTAACTAAGGATAAAAAAGATCTCCGCAAAGAGCTCCACTAAGGATGCCCGTCGGGTACTGCACCCCTCTCACCCATAGAGGAGCCCAATAATAAAGCATGCCACTTCGGAAGGTGAGGGTTCCTGAATCCTAAAAAAAGATGCCCCTTAATTTGGGACTTACCCAAAACTTTATTACTGTTCAGGTCTACAGAAACAACCTTACAAACATTCGGAATTTCATACTTTGGTTTTAGTGATTTACTTCTAAAGAGAACATCTGATGGACCGACCAAGCTCTCAATCCACCTATTTTGTATAAGCAAAACTGTATATCTACCTAACTTTTGCTAAAAGAGGATTTCCCATTATACAAGTGCTGAATTGTGGAGTCTACAACAAACATTTCACAAGCCTCTGTTATCTTAAACACATTTTGGTAATCACAAATACTTAAACAAGAAATATCACTGAATATATGTGGAATCAGCCTTTCCAAGGAGTAAGGGTTGTATTAAGAACTGGTTTCTGTGATTAACCCTCTTTAACATGTTGAGAATGTTGCTTTACAACATGTTCAACACGTTGCGAATATGAGAAGAGAGAGTTTTTAAACATGGCAACAATGCATTGCAAAGGATGTTGTGCTGGTCTATATGTTTTGGAACAAATATTTTACTCATTCATAATTTGTGTGAAATTTGAAGTTAAAGGGTAAAAAGTATATGTTGATTAGGATGTAAGGTAAAGCTACACATTGTCAGCACCACATAAATTTAAATGGGCAACATTCAAACGGTACTGAATTGCAAATCAGAGTTTTAAGTGCATTTCTATTATGTCAAGATCAGTTGATTAGCCAATACAAACTTAATGAACAATAAACAACAAAATATATTTTTCACAACTTTCATACCTCAGAAAAACAACTTTTTTAAATTTAGGACACCAATCTCAAAAAATGCAAGCGCACTTAAGTGATTATTCCTATTATTCATTTACCGTCTCTCTGCTGCTCAAACTCTTCCAGCTACGTGTGGAGGATAAGCCAGGACCCTTCGGTACAGTTGTGTATTGTGGGTACCAAGAATGTCTCAGGGCAGAGACTCAGCTCAGTGGAGGAAGCCCTATGCATTTGAATGAAATACTAATATGTGAGTGAGGGAGAGCCCTTCATTTAGGAAAGTGACCAATTTGTTGAAATATTAATTAAAAAGATATGGGTACCGAAAGTGTATGTGACAGATCAAGTGACTAGCGGTATCTGCCAATGGCAGTTTCCCTGGTCATGCCATAGATCTTGATCATTTGCCTGTAAAACCCTCTCTCTCTCTCTCTCTCTCTCTCTCTCTCTCGCTCTCTCTCGCTCTCTCTCTCTCTCTCTCTCTCTTCATCCTCCTCATTCTCATTAGCCAGAGTGGAGAGCTCTGTATGGTGAAGCTTTCCCTATTCTTTGCCGTATGAAGATCTCCTACCGACTGTGGAATCTCCCTATGGTAAAGTATAGTGAAAAGCAAAAATGTTTACTAACCTTTAATAATATTAGTAAAAATATTTTTATTTTAAATATTACTGTAAAAGATTTTTAGATATTTATTTAAATTATAGAAGAAAAAAGCTACACCATCAATACATTATTTAACAATGAAAATTGTTTTCTTTTTAATTTATTAAATTACATAAAAATTGTTTCTAAATTTAAAAAAATAGTCCACTTAATATAAAAATTATTTCTATGTATTATAAATGATGTATAAATAATTAACACTAATCTTATTATCTTTTAAAACAAATTAATGTTGCAATAATTTTTATATTTAGTAAAATGTAATAAAATATGTTAAAATTAAATTAAAAACATATTTTATTTTAGATACTTTTTTAACATTAAACAAATAATATTTTTATTATTCATAACTATTGTATTTAATTTAATTTAACAAGACTTCCAATGAGGATCTATTTTAAATCCTTACCGCCATTATTTTCTATAGGAGGGTGTTATAGTACCAGTGATTGGCGTTGAAAATACTCCAGTTCTGAGGTCGAGTACATTTCTACTGTTTTCGGTCCTTTTTGGCAGTAGTGATTTTATAAGTGCAGTTTGCGAATAGGAGGTGGCTTACTCTGTTAGGGGTAACCCTGGGGGATGAACTCGCGGAGTTTGCAGAGTTTTCCGCACTCCACATTACGCAGAGCTCATGGAGTACCGAAAAACTCTACTTCGCTCACCGGAGCAGAGTTTTTATCCTCGTTCGCGTTCACTAACGTTAAGTTGGCCAGCGCAAGCGGGAAAATCCACCTCCCGTCGAGATTTTTCCTCGTTCGCGATCGCCAACATCAAGTTGGTGAGCGCGAGCATGGAAAATAAACCTCCCGTCAAGATTTCTCAACACGGGGGGGAGGGGGGTCAGGTTTCTCATTGTGAATGCTCACGTATGATCGCAACCGCTCGCGTTGAGAAACTGCCCGTTCGCGTTGAGAAAGCTGCCGCTTGAGTTCAAATCTACTCGAGCGACAGAAAAGGTAAGCTTGCGCTGTACATGGTGCTGTTCGCAATGATTGGCACAGTGCTGACAAGCATCCGGCTTTGTGCAATCACCGCGAACGGCATTTTTCTACCGTACTCCGCCGCTTGCGGGGCTCCGCGTAGTGCAACAGAGTTTTTTTGCACTTCGAGTAGATACGCGTAGTGCAACTCCGCGAACTTCACCCAGGGTTAGTTATGGGTGCATGTTCCTCCCAGACCTCTCCTTAGTGCTCCATTAACCACTTCTTACTCCTCCCTAAACGCTTCCCTTTTTGTCCATTTTCCAGTCACTACCCCTTCCCTCCACCATTTGCTACTAAGACACATACTCACGTCTGCAGAGACTCCACAGTTGGGATGAAGTTCTCCGTACAGAAAAAGATACGAGAGGGCCGAACCTCTGCATATAGGTTTGTGATTAGCATTTTATAGTACATTTGCAATACTACTGTAGTTCTACAAAATATACCACAAACTGTGGTTTGTGAATAGGCCAAATCTGTTTAACATTCCACAAAACTACTCTGAATGTAATATGAAAGAGACAATTATAACAGGATTCACTGGTGCTATGTAAAGCACTCTGACACCCACAGGTCAGGTCATATCAGGGATATACATACAGACATAACTCAACATAAATATAGAAACAAGTATATAAAACACGAACGTGGCGCAGGTTAAAAAAAGTACAATTAAATTACTAGCATAAATATGCACCATTCCATGATGATATGTGCAGAATGCAAGTTTAAAAAGGAAAACATCCAAAAATAAAAATAAAAATTGAAAAATTAATGGTTGTGAATAAACAGTGTAGAGGCTCATCCTAATAATACAAATAATTATTATTATTATTAAACATTTAGAGCGCATGGCTACCCTCGGGCATCCCAGCGCTAAACAACTGAGTAGAAAACCAATAAGTTTAAGAAGCTATTTGTTGGAATAGCCACGTTTTTAAAAGCTTTCGGAATGGTAGGGTGCATTTCAGCACAGAGGTGTAATGGTAGCGTGTTCCACAATTTCGCCACATTACAGGCAAAGGATCTTCCTCCGTTTCTTGTCCAGGCCCGGACTGGCCGTTGCGGGCACTGGGCAATCCCCCGGTGCGCCGCATGGGTGGGGGCCGTTTTTGTTACAGGGCCATTTATGCAGCTTAGCTGCAAAATCGGCCCTCCAACCAAATTGGCCGAAAACCAACCCAGGCAAAAAGCTCAAACCTCCTCCCGGGAGCCGGCCGAGCACTTTGCCGGGCCGGTTTTGGCTCCCAGTCCGGCCCTGTTCTTGTCTGCCTGATTTTGGGAATAACTGCGAGGTTACAGTTAAGCGATCCCAGATTCCTCTTAGGGCGATATGGAGTGATAAGAGGTTTGTTGATTGCCAGGCCTGTTCCCCACATATTCTTGTGGGCAATGCACAGTGCCTTACATGTTATTCTTTAGATGATTGGCAGCCAATGAAGGACTTTTAAGGCTGGTTTCACTGACTGGGTTTTTGGTATTCCAAGTAGCATCCTTGCTGCGCAATTTTGAAGCTTCCTTAATGTAGCCATGGGTGCTCCCAAATGGAGGGTGTTACCATTGTCCAGACGTGACAAAACCAATGCCTGGATGAGAATTCTCCTTGCGGCCATTGGGAGCAGTGGGAGGATTTTCCGGAGAGACCTGAGAGTACCAAAGCAGGCCCCTGTCACCTTCATTGCTTGATGGTCAAACTTGAGCGAGTTGTCTAGCCAGACACCCAGACTCTTTATATTTGTTTTGGGAGTAGGGGGTGGGCCTAGGCACTTAGGCCAGGTTTGGCTGGGGCCTACATTAGGATGGTTACCTAGGAACATCAACTCAATTTTGCCTTTTTTGAGTCTGAGGCAAGAGTGCTCCATCCACGAGGCAACTTTCTCTACGCAAAATTCAAAGTCCGACGGGAGGTTGCCGGCCCCGTTAAGAGTTATGACCAGCTGTGTGTCATCCACATAGGTCACAATCTTAATTCTGTGGGGCAGAGTGATATCGGCCAATGGCCGCATGTATACGTTAAAGAGAATAGGGCTTAACGAGCATCTCTGTGGGACCCCACAGTTGAGCTTGAGTCTCTGAAAGGTGGCGTCCCCTGAAAAGACTTGGAAGGTTCTTTTGTCTAGGTAAGATTGTATCCAGGAGATAGCATTAATTTGTATTCCCAGTCTCCTAAGTCTCTCCACTAGAATAGAGAGGTTAACCGTGTCAAAAGGCAGAACTTAGATCAAGGAGGATAATGGCAACTGCTCCTCCCTGATCCAGGATCTGCTTGGCGTCCTCCACCACAGCAAGAAGGGCAGTTTCAGTACCATGGTTAGGACATGTAGAAGATCATGGGTTTCTAAAAAATTGGAAAGCAGAGTGTTCACATATTTCTCCAAAATTTTTACAGTTACCAGCAACAGTGAAATCGGTGGTAGTTTCCTAGGTCGATTGGGTCTAGGTTAGATTTTTTCAATAAGGCCTTGACCATCGCATGCTTCCAGGGACCTGGAACACATCCTGTGGACAAGGAAAGATTTATCATTTCCAGGAGACTTGGAAGAATCACCTTCCCTGCTTTATGTAAGATATGTGGAGGAGCGGGCTCTAAAGGGGAGCCTGATCTAATTTGTGGAAAGATTTGTCAGCTTGTCCAAATCATGACAACTAAACCTTCTGGTTTAGGGTCCGCTATGTGAGCAGGAAATAATTGAGGCCACCTAAAACCATTATTCTAATTACATCAATTAAAAAACAGTGTAAAAATTATGCTATAGCACTAGCCATGGGCTACATTGGACAATCGTTTTAATTGCAAATGAGTTTTTACAGTACCAGATACATAAAGTGCAAACACAAGGTCCACCCCTGTACAAGCCCTACATGGCTTGATCTATTATGATTAAATATACCCTCTAATCAGTAAACAGATTTTTCCTAAGTCTAAGTTCTCTGGCAAGGAAACTTGCAACCCCAAGCAGACTGTGGGGGAAGATAGCGTTTGTAAGAACATCAAAGCTGGTCTTACTTGTACGAAATGATAATTTCTTATCAGTGGAAGAATGTGTATTGACCTTAATACCTGATAGAATTCCTCTCTGTCCTTGTACTGTACTGTAGCATTTATATAGAGCTTCATACTCTGGCCATACCCAGGATGCAGTTAGTAAATTCTGGTCTTTACTGCATATAAATTTGAGAAAATAATCTGTTGTTAGTCATAACTGGAATTTGCAAGTATGGGTAATTAAGAAGAGTGATCTATCAAATTCACACCTCCCTGGCATTTACTGGGGCTAGAATTTCAAAAGTGTTTGTTGTTGGCCGGGATGTCTAGGTGGTGGGAGACCCCAAGGTCAAATATTTCAGCCATCCATCATGGCATATTTTTGTGTTTCACCCACCAAAAACTCACTGGACAGGATAGTGGTTTGAACGTCTTCCTCTTCCATACAATATGTCCACCCACATATCCCAGGAACCGTTCTATGAGAGGAAGAGAGGAATCGCAAGATTGTTAGCCTTTTTCTGTGATAATTAGTTCCAATCTAATATGGGCCAGGACCACTTGGTCTCTAAATTTAATAATGTCCGAGAGTCTCTGGGTTTTCTGGCTGTAGGGCTAAAAAGTACATGCAGGCAATTCACATGATAAACTTCTTTGAAAACAACTACTCTAAAAATTAATTGATCATAGTTCCTTTAATGGCCTATTCCTTCCTGGTAACTATATTCACCCACACAGACGTGATGCACTTAACTGTGTACAGCAGGTTAGTAAGATGTTTACTAATACCACTTGGTTTTCACCAAATTCTAGTGTTACTGTTGCTCTCAGCAACAACATATATATATATATATATATATATCTATATATATATATATATATATATATATATATATATATATATATATATATATATATATATATATATATATATATATATATATATATATATATATATATATATGTGCCACAAAAGAATTATTCCAGCACTCCATTAGTTAACGATTTTGAATTTATTTAGTGCACAAGTACAAGCCTACGCGTTTCGAACCTAATGGTTCCTTGTCACGGCGGCATAAACAGTTGTCCTACTTCACTTTTAGTATTTAAGTGATTGTAGTTCCAGCGTGCATTGTGGGACATGTAGTTGGTTGTAAATTTTTGACATTTCAAATATACTGAATTTTACATTGTTTTCATGTTAATAAAATTCAAACACAAACATTTTAAGCTTGAATGTCTTAATTGTGGCTGAGTGCCTTAAGTATAATTAGAGTCCCAAAGATTTGCACTTAGGCAACCTGGCAGTGGTCACAAGACTGCACCTTTTGTAAAAATTGTAAACATTTTCTCATTTACAAAGAGTGAAAAAAAGGGTTTTTTTCATTCACATGTGCAGACTTAATTCGTTTCTCGGGCTGAGTGCCCTTGCCACTGCCCCAAAACGGTTGCCATAGACACCAACAAAACTTACATAAGATGCCAGCCTAAAAGAAATATATACAGTTAATCAGGTATGTCTATTATAGTGACACGGTTCATAACGGTACTCAGTCATTCTTTCTCTGTGGAGAATGTCAAAAACTGTTTTTATAAGTGGAAATAAAGCTCCTCATCCCCATTCAAGCCTGTCGGGATCTTGGTCTTGAACCTCATAATCAATTTTGATTCCATTCTGCGTAGTTTTAGTTTTCTGTTTCCGCCCCGTTCCCAGCAGAGGGAAGACCTTCACTAACAAACAGGAATTAGAGCAACAAACAGTAGTTCCTACGCAGCAAACTACATCAGAGCACAGCCAAGAGTGACTAAAATTAATTTGGATAAATTAATTGGCACACAATCAGTATTTCATCATGGAAGAGCGCGTAGCAAAAAGAGCAACAGCAGCAGAGAGTCTGTTTGAGAAAGGAAAAGACAGACCAGAACGCAGGGAAGAAGCTAGTAAAGACCAACAACCAACTGCAACCTCAGGAAAACAATTGTTTGCGCAACTAGAGAAACTGACGCGCAAGGAAATCTCCAGATCATGGGAAATAATTACCCTGGAAAAGTACATAGAACACAAGATGGTACCGAGAGGCTTGAGAATTTTCACACTTCCCAATCACCCCGACACAAAACCAGAGATGCTAGAGGAATGGGGCATCAATAACATGGGATGCTCGCGCAACATGATGTTAATTATTATAAAATACGCAAGGAAAGATGTGGAAGAATTCCATGACAAGATTAGGGATATTGAAAATCAAATTGCAGCTCTGAAGGAAGATGAGAGTACCCTTAAAAAACTACGCAGTGACATGGAAAAAAACCTGGACAAACATGAGGAAGAAGTCAAACTAAGAAAGCAAAGAAAGTTCCGCAGGGATGAGGATGACTACGAATTTGGCACCATCCTGACGTTTGCAAAAAAATACGACATCCTTAAACAACACTGGAAACCAGTGGCAGATCCCACAACATCCGGAAGTGAGCCTGAATCTGAGGTCAGTGATGGTGAACAACGACCAAACAGAAACATGAGAAGGTTTACTTTTTTAGAGGAACTGACCCTGTCCTATCAGGAACAACAAGCACCGAAAGGAAAATCAAGAAACAGAAACTACCAAACATCCCGACCAATGGGGAGAGGAACATACCAATCAAGAGGACAAAACGTAAAACAAGGAGAGGACGAAACAAAATCAAGCGGGTACAACCTGCGGAATCGCAAACAACCCAAAAAATGAAGAAAAAACAACCGTGCGATAAAACACCCCCAAATCTGATTATAAATTTGTCCAATTACACACCAAACCAAGCAGAAACAACTCTCTTGAACAAGGGCCTTTCGTTCTGTCCTGAATCACATCAAGACATTGTGGACACAAAAATTGATCTTTATAAATATATAAGGAAGTTAAAACTCAGGAAACATTTTACAAAGCATCCTCAACCAAGCAAAGAACTGGTGCAACAAGAGGCCCAACTTATAGATCAAGCAAATGGCGAATATAATGTTGGCGAAATTCCGTGCCTACGTACTGCATATGAATTGGCTCATGACGCCACATCATCCCAAATCACGGACACACAATTACTCACAGAAATGGATGTCACAACTGACAAGAGAAGAATCACCGGACTTAAGAACAAATCTAAATTTTGCCCAATCATGAATCCAGGCAATAAAATAGATACATTTTATGAATTGGTATTGGGAGAATTGGACAAAATGAAACCGATCTCATCAGAAGGGAGAGAAAATCTCAGCAAACAGGAACGGCTAGCAATAACAACTTTGAAAAATAATCCAACTATAGAAATAAAACCAGCCGATAAGGGCGGAAATATAGTGATAATGAACAAAACAGATTATATCGAAGAAGCCATGCGCCAGCTGAAAGATCCCAAAAACTATGAATGCTTATCCAAGGACCCAACACTGAACTATAAAATAGAACTGGGAAACAAACTGAATGAATGGAAGGAAAATGGACTCATTTCAGAAGAGGAAAGGAAATTCTTGATGGTGGAACATCCTATCACCCCCACCATATATTTCCTCCCTAAAGTTCATAAAACTTTGACAAAACCTCCCGGAAGACCGATAATCTCGAGTTGTGGCAGCCTGTATGAACATGTGTCCATCTTTGTTGATTATTTTTTGGCTCCGATAGTCCCCACTTTAAGCTCATACATTAAAGATACGGGGGACTTCATGCGTATTTTGATGAATACTGAATGGCAGTCCAATTACTTATTAGTGACAATAGACGTCGTCTCGCTATATACATCAATAGAGCACGAGATAGGCGTCAAAGCGATACAGCACTTCTTACAGCAATGCCCAATAAAAGAACGGGATCACTCCAAGATGTTGATCGAAATGATCAGACTATGCCTTTATAACAATGTGTTCCTTTTTAACAAAAGGATATACAGGCAGAAATGCGGGACAGCCATGGGAGTTTCTTTCTCTCCAAGCTATGCTAACCTCATGATGGGGTGGTGGGAGAGGAGCATAGCTTGGAGAGAGGAAAACGACCATCACATGGCACAAGTAGCGTTATGGCTACGCTTCATTGATGACCTCTTCCTATTATGGAAGGGAACTAGGTCTGAATTCCAAGACTTCTTTGATGAATTGAACAAAAACACTGTGGGCCTGAAGTTCACACACACCATCAGCAACAAGGAAGTTGTGTTCCTGGACACAAAAGTCTATGTCAACAACAACCAAATTCATACTACAACGCATAGAAAGGAAACGGCAACGAACAGCCTCTTGCATGGACGCAGCTTCCATCCTCGAAAATTGAAACAGAGCATTCCTTATGGAGAACTGTTAAGAATGCGAAGAAACTGTTCGGAGGAAATAGAAAAAGAAAAAAACTTCAGAGAGACCACAATAAGATTCTCACAACGAGGGTACAAATACCAAGACATCAAAAAAGGAGAAGAAAAAGCGAGAACGAAAACAAGAGCGGAAACCCTACTGCCAACGAAAAAACCCAACAAACAGGACAAAGACAATGACAAAGAACCGCCAAGGATGATTGTCACGTATAGCAAAGAGAGCTACAAAATACAGACAATCCTGAAAAAATACTGGCATCTTATTCAAAAAGATCCTGATATAGGCAAAAACATTGGAGAGAGACCTTTGGTAACCTACAGGAGAGCACTGAACCTCTCGGATCACCTGGTGCACAGCCACTTTGAGAATATCAAAAAAACAAACAACTGGCTGGCAGACAAAAACAAAGGATTTGTAAGATGTAAAACCTGTAAAGCCTGCAAAATAGGAAAGAATGTCAAAACTGTAACAGATCCAGTGGGCAAAACATTCACAATAAGGGAAAACATAACCTGCGAAACCAGCTTTGTGATATACATGCTCCAGTGCTATTGTGGAAAGAGATATATAGGCAGCACAACATGCATGCTTAAAAAGCGCATCCTAGAGCACATCCGTGCGATACAAAATGGAGACTCAACATATGCTATGGCCAAACATATAGCAAGTCACACCAACAAATCATGGCTAGATGTGCAATTCTTTGGTCTTGTGACGATTCCACAACATGAACGGGGCGGAAACAGAAAACTAAAACTACGCAGAATGGAATCAAAATTGATTATGAGGTTCAAGACCAAGATCCCGACAGGCTTGAATGGGGATGAGGAGCTTTATTTCCACTTATAAAAACAGTTTTTGACATTCTCCACAGAGAAAGAATGACTGAGTACCGTTATGAACCATGTCACTATAATAGACATACCTGATTAACTGTATATATTTCTTTTAGGCTGGCATCTTATGTAAGTTTTGTTGGTGTCTATGGCAACCGTTTTGGGGCAGTGGCAAGGGCACTCAGCCCGAGAAACGAATTAAGTCTGCACATGTGAATGAAAAAAACCCTTTTTTTCACTCTTTGTAAATGAGAAAATGTTTACAATTTTTACAAAAGGTGCAGTCTTGTGACCACTGCCAGGTTGCCTAAGTGCAAATCTTTGGGACTCTAATTATACTTAAGGCACTCAGCCACAATTAAGACATTCAAGCTTAAAATGTTTGTGTTTGAATTTTATTAACATGAAAACAATGTAAAATTCAGTATATTTGAAATGTCAAAAATTTACAACCAACTACATGTCCCACAATGCACGCTGGAACTACAATCACTTAAATACTAAAAGTGAAGTAGGACAACTGTTTATGCCGCCGTGACAAGGAACCATTAGGTTCGAAACGCGTAGGCTTGTACTTGTGCACTAAATAAATTCAAAATCGTTAACTAATGGAGTGCTGGAATAATTCTTTTGTGGCACATACAAACTAACGGAGCCCTGTCCTGGCTTCGACTCCAGCACCAACCAGCCAAGCGCTCCCTCTGCGACAGGACAGTTTGTGTTGAATATATATATATATATATATATATATATATATATATATATATTTTAATCTCTCACAATCATATGACTATACAAATTACATATCTCTTTAAATTCAGATTTTTGGGGTCTGTTAAAAAATTCATATCGTTTCTTGATGCTTAATTTTTGTTTATTTTATTTTTCAATGCCAATTGACACATGAACAGGAAACTATGATGAATGTTGACTTTCTGTATCACATGCTTTGAACAAACTATGAAAGTTGTATATTTCTGAAACCTGAAGAGCCTAGTGAGCGGAGGAGTATATTATCTTAATAAACAGTCCTTCAATAAGAAAAGTTACATCTTGTCACCAATTTCTCCTTTTTCCCCATTTACATGTTTTACAAAATCTTTCGTTCACGCCCTTAAACTGCATAACTTAACTGATGCACGGAGGTTATGCAACCCTACCCTACGAAAATACTCATATTTCCCACCTGTACACCATCCTCAATCAAGAATTGACAATGTTGTCATCTCTCACAATTTAACTCAAAATTGCATTCCACAGATAGGCTCTATCCTGATCTCTGACTATGCCCCTGTTTCCATACAACTAGACATCTTACCTCAATCTACTTCGCCAAAATGAAGGAGATTCAATAACGCATTACTGTTCGACAACTCATATCCTTCCACTTTCACCTCTTTCTTCCAAGAATATTTTCATTTTAACTATAGGGAAGACATTCCCTTTCACACTAGATGGGATACATTCAAAGCCTCAGCTCAATACTTTATTATTAAATTTGTATCCAAATAAAGGAAATGAGCTCAAACTCAGTCAAAACAACTTTTTGCAGAAATCAAACAATTAGAACATTCTTTCTATACATCTAGATCAAAGCAATGTTTACAACAACTTTTAACGGCCAAACTTCAATTTAACCCTTTCGGTGCTCATGACAAAATGGTTTCGTCTTGAGCACCAGTATTTCCGTCATGTGGACAAAAGCACTGAATCCCTCTGCTGTAAACAGCAGAGGGATTTCCTTTTTTGGGGGGGGGCTAGTTAGGTTGGGGAAGAGCTTCCCAACCTCCCGAGGCATTTTTTTACAATGTAATGACGATCGCGTGCATGGCTTGCTGATGTCATTCCATTGAAATGGTACCTGTAACTTAGTTTCAGTTTCACTGTTTGGGTGCTTCTGGGGCTATCTCAACCCCCCGAGCACCGAAACGCACGGGAGAGGTATCAATGGAAAAGGGAGAATTTGTCTTTTTGTACCCCTTCCTCGTGGATCCCTGCTTGAGGATTGTCCCAGAAGTGCGATGCCCCAAGCAGGGATCCACCCACTAGGCACCAGGAAGGGGGGAGCAGCCACTTACGCAAGGGTCTTTGCTCCCCCCATATTGAAATGGGCCTATTTAGTCTTTCTGCCACCCCCGGGGGACATAAAGCACCCTAGACGCCAGGAAATATTTTTTTTATAGTTCAGGGGTGTGGGCTGCCCAGAACCACCCTCCACCAAAGTCTTTCTGCCATCCCCGGGAGGCAGATAGGGGCAATAGCCCCTGATCTGCCCCCCAGGGGGGCAGAAACCTACTAGGTAGCAGGGATTCATTTTTTTATACGTCTGGGTGGGGGCTGCCCAGAAGGGGTATGCCTATGCCCCCACTAAACCAAAAAATTAGCTACAGTCTTTCTGCCTTCCCCGCAGGCAGATGGAGATAATAGCCCCTGATCTGCCCCCAGGGAGGGTAGAGAGACCACTAGGCACCAGGGATTATGCTGGCTATTTTATAAGTAGGGGTGGGGGCTGCCCAGAATGGAAATGTCAATGCCCCCCCCCAATAAATGGCTACAGTTTTTCTCCCCCCACTTGGGGGCCATATGTGGGTAATAGCCCCCATTCTGCCCCCCAGCAGCAGCAGCAGCAGCAGCAGAAAGCCCACCAGACACTAACGTTTTTTTGGAATGTGCCTAGCTGTGGATTTTGGGTCCTAGCGCAGCCGGCACCTAGGGAAACCTAGCAAAGCTATACATTTTTTTAAACTAGACATGCAGAGGAATCCAGAATGGGGTGACTTGCGTGCTTCTCACTAGGTTCTGTTATTCAGAATCCCTTGCAAACCTCAAACTTTAGCAAAAAAAACACATTTTCCTCACATGTCTGTGAAGAAAAGTTGTGGAATCTGCGGAGAGCCACGAACTTCCACCCACCCAGCATTCCCCCAAGTCTCCTGATAAAAATGGTACCTCACTTGTCTGGGTAGGCCTAGTGCCTGCGATAAGCAATAGCCCAAAACACAACAGTGACACATCACATGTTTCCACTGAAAACTGACCCTTTTTTTTGCAATGTGCCTACTTGTGGATTTTTTACCCTAGCTCAGCTGGCACCTAGGGAAACCTAGTAAACCTGTACATTTTTGCAAACTAGTGACCCAGGAGAAGCTAGGATGTGGCGACATGTGTGGATCTTGCCAGGATCTGTCACCCAGGTGATGTATCATTTTTATCGGGAGACCAAGGGGAACACTGGGTAGTAGGGCATTTGTGCTGGTGCGGTGATCCCAAACAGAAATGTAAGGAACATGTGATTCTTTTTAGCAAAATTTGAGGTTTGCAGGGTATTCTGGGTAGGAAAACATTGTGGGAGCCACCCAAGTCAGACCTCCTTGGACTTCTCCAGGTGTCTAGTTTTCAGAAAGGTCTAGGATTGGTAGGTTTCCCTAAATGGCCACCGAGCCCGGGGTAAAAAACGCAGGTGACTCCCTCGCAAAACATGGTCTTTTTGTAATCCATAATTTTTAAGTCTCCACAGTACTTTTTATGCCATTTCCTGTTGCGAGCACTAGGCCTACCCACACAAATAAGGTACCATTTTTATCAGGAGACCTGGGGAAATGCTGGGTTGATGGAAGTCTGTGGCTCCCCTTAGATTCCCGAACTTTACATCACAGAAATATGAGGGAAATGTGTTTTTTTTTTACAAAGTTTGAGATTTGCAAGGGATCTGGGTAACAGAACCTGGTGAGAGCCATAAAAGTCACCTCATCCTTGGTTTTCCTGGATGTCTAGTTTTTAAAAATGTATAGGTTTGATAGGTTTCCTTAGGTGCCAACAGAGCTAGGGTCCAAAATCCACTGCTAGGCACATTGCAATACAAGAGTCAGTTTTCACTGGAAAAATGTGACGTGTCCATGCTGCGTTTTGGGCTGTTTCCTGTAGTGGGTACTAGGCCTACCCACACAAGTGAGGCACCATTTTTATTATGAGACTTGGGGGAATGGTGGCTGGGTGGACGTTTGTTACTCCCTGCAGATTCCAGAACTTTCCATCAATTTTTTTACAAAGTTTGGGCTTTACAAGGGATTCTGGGTAACAGAACCTATTGAAATCCACACAAGTCATACCATCTGTGGAAAATTGTGATGTGTCCACGTTGCTTTTTGGGCTGCTTCCTGTTATAGGTACTAGGCCTACCCACACAAGTGAGGTACCATGTTAATCTGGAGATTTTGGGGAATGCTGGGTGGGTGGAAGTTTATGGCTCCCCACAGATTCCAGAACTTTCTATCACTAAAATGTGAGAAAAATGTGTTTTTATTTTACAAGGTTTGAAGTTTGCAAGGGATTCTGGGTAACAAAACCTTGTGAGAGCCACACAAGTCACTCCATCCTGGATTTTACTGGGTGTCTCGTTTTAAAAAATGTATAGGTTTGCTAGCTTCCCCTACGTGCTAGCTCAGCTAGGGTCCAAAATCCACAGCTAGGCACATTGCAAAAAAAAGGTCAGTTTTCACTGGAAAAATGTGATGTGTCCACGTTACGTGTTGGGCCGTTTCCTGTCGCAGGCACTAGGCCTACCCACACAAGTGAGGTACCATTTTTATCAAGAGACTTAGGGGAACACAGAATGTCCTATCTGATCCTGAAATTCTAAAATATCTCTCCACTAGTCAAAAGACTTTTAACACACAGATTTTTCCTCCTTAGAATTAGATATGACGCACACAGAACTTCACACTGGATTACTTTCACACAAAAAAAGACAAAGCTCGCGGCCCAGGGGGTTTCATGGCTGAATTTTATATGTTTTTTCTAAATTAATTCTCCCCAAAGTCCACACCCTTATTCATTCTTTCACTCACTCTTTTAAATCATCCAGCTCCTTCCTGGACGCACTCCTTTGTCTTATCCCAAAAGAGAGAAAGGATCCAAAGTATTGTACAAATTGTAGGCCTATCTCTCTTGTTAACATTAATTGTAAAATGTTCTCAAAGGTGCTAGCCTTCCTTCTAGAATGATTTCTGCCTGATCTTTCGGGGTAGGAACAATCAGGTTTTGTTAAAGGACGATACATATCAGAAAACACTTGCCTATTCTTTGATATATTGTCAAAATCCTCAGGCATGGTTGAACCCTTACCAGCAATCACTTTAGACGCCGAAAAGGCTTTTGACCGTGTACATCGGTCGTTCATATTTCATACCCTCACTTGGTTTGGATTCAGCACTAAATTATTGCTTCAATTTCCCTACACCATACCTATCCCTGAGTGGTGATTTTTGCTAGAGGTCTAAACTCTTTCTGTTTTACATTGGGCAGAGGAGTTCGACAAGGATTCCCCATCCCCTTTTCTTTTTAATCGAGCTTTAGAACCATCCCTATCAAAACTCAGACAAAATCCAGAAATGCACAATACTCAACAGGTCAATTTAGCTGTGTATGGTGATGACATTTTATTACTTCTTTCGCAAGCCCAATCTTCGATCCCTGCTTTTTCATCAGAAGTAATTTCTTATGCCATGGTATCTGGCTACAAAATAAACAACGAGAAATGTGAAATACTAAACCTAAATAAATATGCTTTTAAGCATGATTTCATATCCTCTAATTTTACGTGGCAGTCGAAACAAATTAAATATCTTGGACTTCAATTCACCCAATCCTTTAAAATCTCCTTTCGAATAAACATGGAAGATTACATACATAAGATAACCTCACTGGCAAGTCGATGGCATCCCTTACATCTATCTTGGTGGGGTCACGTAGGCACTATTAAGATAATGCTAGTACCCATCATTCTTTATCCCATCTTCAACATTACTTTAAATATTCCTCTAAACTTTTACACAAGGGGGGCGTGGCCAAGATGGCGGGCTGAGAGGACGCACTGTCCGAGAGCTCCCGTGATCCTGGGCCCTTGAGCCGCCGAGACTTGCTGATCTCCCCCCGATAGCACGGAGATCGGCCCCAGAAGAAGACCGGCGCACGGTGGCGAAGCTCGGAGCCGCAGAGTGGTCCGGTGGACTGCGGCAGCAGGGCTTCGGAGTGAGCTCGAGTGGGGAGCCGGTCGAGTGCAGAGGAGACCGGAGCCGCGAACAGCGTAGCGGTGGAGAAGCAGACTCGGAGGCACACGGACCGCCTGGAAGCGACGGGCGGCCCCTGCCGGGACCTCCATTGTGAACCGGAGAGGCGCGCAACGTGCTCGGAACCAGGAGCTGTGTCTGCTGAGTGGAGGACAGGCACGGCGTCGCTGCACTGGGCCGGAGACTGGGCCCAGCAGCAGGCCGGTGGCTACGCGGCACTCCTCCGCTTCCCAGTGACTGGCACGAGTGGAGGAGGTGAGCGTACAGCTGCACCGGAGGTTCTCCGCACAACACGGACTGCCGGGGCATGCTGTTGGGCATTGCACAGGTGAGGGCAGGAGCTGCGGCGGCTGTGAGCACGTAGCCGGGATCCGAAGCCCCAGATCGGTGTAGAATCGCTACGCGAGCCCGGGGTTGCCACCGGAAGTGGGCCCCTTGTTGCGAGTCCCCCTGTCATCTGCGGGAGATCGGCACCGGAGGTGGGGGCACCCCTGCGATCTTCCGACGCCACGGAGAAGCATAGGACCAGCCATTGCAGGCACCAAAGAGAGAGAGCCCTGAGCTTTGGGGAGGCCTGCGGGAGGGCCACGACACTGCGGCGACCGGGCCGCGCGGCCTGTGACACACCTCGTCCCCCGGCTGAAGGGACACTGTTCGGCCGCGGCCCGAGCTCGCCAGTGACCTGACTCCTGGAGAAGACGACGCCATCGGATCGGTGGGGAGGCCACGAGGCCGAGCTCGGACCACGTGTGGAGGGCCGGCCATACCTCAAACGGCCGGTTGCACGCACGTGGCGGACCCTGTCTGCGGGGGCCGCGCTGCCCTACCCAGTGACTCAGCTCACTATTGCTGTGGCCGGCGCCGGAGGTGGACTTCGACCGGCCCCCTTGGGTTGGAACTCTCAGCGACCCCTAGAGGCCTGCACACAGAGACAGACCTAACGGCAGGGGCCTAGCGGAGGGGGTCACCGCCAACGAATGGCTAATGCAGTGGTGGGGCGAGGCAGTTAGTGCTCAAGACTGGTGGCTAGACGCGCCACCGGGGCTCCCAGGATGACGGAGGTGGAGCGGGCCGGCTGAGGAGGCCTGTAGCCGGAATGAGGTCGGAACGCTTGAGGCGAGAAGAAAGCGACGCACTTCCAAGAGGGGCCTGAGCAGGGATTGGGCATGCAGGTTCCCCATAGCGGCGAAGACGACTGACGGAGGCCAACAGTCAGGTCAGCGCTTCGCGGGGCACTCAGGCAGGGATTTTGCTAAACAGCTGCACGGATTAGGTGGTCAGTGCACCATAGCAGTGACATTAACGGCCTGGGGTCCGCAGGAACCACGAGACCGAACCGCGCCTGACTTGCCGACCCTGGATGAGAGTACCCGCCAAGCTGTGACTGCATCTGGGATGTGCGCCAGAGATCAGTGACCGGAGCTGGTGTTTTGCTGCGCGTGCGGGGCGGCGGAGTTGGAGGGGGTGGCCTCTTCCCAGTGTGCAGCGCCCCTGAGTGTTTTCTCGGCCGCTACCCGGACCTAGAAGGCAGACAGGGCTTACTCGGGAGGTGCCCGCAGCCGCAATGGCCCACAACCGAGGGATCAGGAAGGGAGAACGGACACTGCCGGAGATGATGAGCAGGGGTGCAACGAAGCAAGATAAGGGGCAACACTCCCCAGGCCCTTCAAGAAACTTGGTGGAAACAGGAGATGGGGAACCGCCGGTCACTAGGTCCTTCCTAGAATAACTCTTCAGATCCCTACAGGATGACTTTCAGACGCTAAAGCAGGAAGTGGCGGGAGAAGTTCGGGAGGTGCCGAGAGAGGTTGATAGCCTGGGTGAACAGGTTGCCACCATGGAAGAATCAGGGCACTCCAGGGACGAAGAGATTGGACAGTTGCAGCAGGAGGTACTGCGCTTAAGGGAACAACAGCTGGATCTCCAAGCGCACAATGAGGAAACAACATCCGAGTCCGGGGAGTGCCTTCCACCGAGGAAGGGGAGGATGTTGCTGGATATCTGCAGAGCTTGTTCAGGGAGGTACTGGGTGAGCCGGAGGACTTCCCTATACGGATAGACAGGGCACATAGGGTGGGCACGGCACGCCGGACCTCGGCACCCCCACCTGACATATTGGCCTTTCTACCGGACTGTCCCCTTAAGGAGCGAATCCTTCGAGAGGCACGGAAACAACAGTCATTGCAATTCCGGGGGCATCCAGTGGCACTCTATCAGGATTTGTCGACGATCACACTTCAAAAACGAAGAACATTCAAAATCGCGACAGATTTTTTGCGGTCACACGGAACGCAGTACTCCTGGGGTCACCCTTTCCGACTCATATTTCGGTGGAATGGCGTCCTGCATCAGCTTTGGTCCCTTCAGGACACCTGCGAGGTACTGGGGGTCACTGCGACAGAGGAAGTCTTGCACACACCACGCCGTAGGCGAGCCACCAGAGAGGGCTGGCAGAGGGTCCCTGATCATCGCTCGCCGGCCTCTTTGGCTAGACCGGACTCGCCCACTATTAGAGCAGGCATGGAGGGGGCACTGCGAGAAGCGGCCGGCGATGCAGTCCCGAGTGAGGTGCCACTCACAGCCTAAGATGGCAGGGCTGGAGACGGCCAGAGGTCCAGTGGCTGGTGTTCTTGCACTACCGACTTGAGAGAACTCCGGGGGGAGATCGACATAGCTTTTTCAACATGGCAGGTTTGGGGGCCCGGGGGGAGGGGGGAGGGGGCGGCGGGTGGAAGTGCAGTGGCTGGACGTCACTTCTATAACTTTCCATAGACTTGCCCTCTGAGGAGGACCAGAATTGGACAATGGAGTTAAGGGGACAGTTGGGGAGTTGGGAAGGGGTGGGAGAGGGTGGTGGGGGTGGTCACGGTTTTGGATTTGGGAGGGTAGGTGGGGAAGTTGGGGACTGGAAGTTCAGAGTGGGGATCTGAGAGTTGGGAAGGGGGGGGGGGTTGTCCAGTGCACCGCGCAGTTACTAGCTGCTTTGGCAGCATTCATTCACCTTGGTTTGCCCGGATGGGGACGCTATGCTCCTGCGGGAGGAGAGGGGAGGGTCGTCCAGTGCACTGTGCGGCTACTAGTTATTCTGCAGATATTCACACATCTTGATTTGCCCGGATGGGGAAGCTGCGCGAACTCCCGCACCTTCTCCTTTGCCTTGTTGCTTCTGGTAACGTTATGGGCGCTCATACACTCTGCCTTACCCAAGCGGGGCCTTCACGCCTTCTTCCACATCTTTTCCAATGCCTCCTGACACTTTTAAGGTTGTAACCCTGAATGTCAGGGGTTTGAATAATCCTGTTAAACGGCGGGCAGTGCTTTCTCTCCTGGAGAATACTCATGCGGACAAATGTCTCCTTTAGGAGACACACCTGCTGCCACGGGACACACATAGACTGCGTTTCCATAAGTTCCCATCACAATTCTTCTCTTCCTGTACCACTAAAACAGTAGGGGTGGCGATACTGGTGGCCACACATTTTAAAGGGGAAATACTCCACAAGTTCACCGAACAGAAAGGCAGACTGTTAGCATACAGGTTTAGGATTGGGGGTCTTCCTTTTACGATCGGGTCCCTGTACAGCCCTAATGAACGGCAGGAGCGTTTCCTGCAATCGGCGGTTGAGGATATTACTGCCTCGCAAGATAGACACATTATTCTTGGGGGAGACTTTAACATGGTTTTCGATTCTGCTACGGACAGGTCGGCGCAGCGCTCCCCGCAGGTCGGAGCGTGTTCCGCCGGCTGTAGGGCGCAGCTAGCGGAGGTAGACCTCCTTGATCTTTGGCGTCACATGCACCCCACGGATAGAGATTATTCGTATTATTCCCACGCACACAAGACGTATGCGAGGCTGGACCACCTTTTGGTCACGTCTCCGGTGCAAACGCTGGTCTCGGGGTCGGAGATGGGAGTGTTGTCTCTATCGGATCATGCCCCGGTTGAGGCTACGCTGTGTCTGCCTCCGGCAGCTCATCCCCCAGAACATGGCGCCTCCGCGACACCCTGCTGCACAGGAAAGCGGTGGTGGACCGCATTGAGGACGCGATCCGGGAATATCTGACCCACAACGACAATTCGGACACCACCCGGGCCACACAGTGGGCGGCCTTGAAGGCAGTCCTCCGGGGGGAATTCTTGGCGATCTCCTCCGCCGACAATAAAGAGTGACGGGCCCAGAGGGAAGAACTCACCGAGAGGGTCCGCGAACTTGAACAGATACATCGCAGGACAGGGGCCCCCAGAATTTGGCGGCAGCTCAAGGAAGCGAGAAAGCTTCTGGCAGCCCTGGATCTGGACCGAGCGGAGTAGGCTGCACTCCGGCTGCGCCATACCTTTTACACAGGAGGAGACCGCTGTGGCAAACTGCTGGCCAATAGGCTTCGAGTGGCGCGCCAGAGTCAGCTGGTAAAGGAGATCTCTGACCCTACAGGGACGGAGGAGACGGACGACGCTCACATTGCCACCGTATTCCGCAGGTTTTACGCGAATCTCTACTCGAGTGAGCCACCGGATGAGACGGCCATGGCTTCCTATTTGGACTCGGTCACCTTACCCTCCTTGGAGCCCCTGCAGGCGGAGCACTTAGATCGGGATATCAGGATAGAGGAGGTGATTTCAGCCATTGCCAGGCTTAAACATGGCAAAGCGCCAGGCCCAGATGGATACACTACGCTCTTTTACAAAACGTTTTGCACGTCGCTGGCCCCGATCCCTACTTGTCTTTTCAACTCGTTTGCCGAACTGGGGGCCATTCCGCCTGATCTTCTACGGGCTTCCATTACAGTTATTCCCAAACCAGGGAAGGACCCGAAGCACTGTGGATCTTACAGGCTGATATCCCTTCTGAATGTTGATTTAAAATTATACACGGGGATACTAGCCGCCCAACTAGCCCCTCATTTACCCGGTCTTATTGATCCTGATCAGGCTGGTTTTGTCCCGGGGAGGCAGACGGTTGACAACACGATACGGATCGTCCACCTGCTAGAGAAAGCTTACCGGATCCCAGGGGAACGAATGATGCTGGCGGTGGACGCGGAGAAGGCGTTCGACCGGGTGCACTGGCCTAACTTGGAACGAGTTCTGGTAAAGGCGGGCATAGGGGATAAGTTTCACTCCATGGTCCTTAACAGCTACAGACGGCTGACTGCTGCAGTTCGCGTGAATGGGTATACCTCTAGGGACTTTAACATCAAAAGAGGCACTAGGCAGGGATGCCCGCTCTCGCCCTTGCTCTTCGCCCTTTATATGGAGCCGTTTGCCCAACGGGTCCGCGACAATCCGGCGGTGAAGGGGATACGGATGGGAGGTTTCACACACGCTATAAGCCTCTACGCTGACGATGTCATTTTTTCGCTTGACGATCCCAGGACGGCACTGCCGGCCTGCATCGAGGAGCTGGTCTCCTTTGGCGCGGTTGCGGGGTTTAAAATGAACATGGGAAAGTCAGTGGCTCTAGATATCTCCCTTGAACCTGCCACTAGGACCTACCTACAGGACCAATTTCCCATGCTTTGGTCATCAGGGGCGGTGACCTATTTGGGGATCCAGATAGCTCCCACGTTACCGGCTATAGTATCGGCCAACTATGCGGCCCTGGGGGCAAAGATTAGGGCCGATGGAACCGCAGCACCTTCTCCTGGTTGGGCAGGATAGCCGCCATCAAAATGACGGTCCTTCCTCAGGTGCTTTACTTGTTCCGAGCCCTGCCGCTCCAGCTGCCGGTCGGGTGGATCCCGCAACTGCAATCGGACGTCTTGCGCTTTATCTGGCAGGGGAAAAAGCCCAGAATGTGCAGAGCCCTTTCACTGTTGACCCCTGAGGCAGGAGGTTTGGGAATACCTGACTTCCGTAAGTATTTCCAGGCAGCACAGTGCGTTATCTCGTAGAATAAAGTAGGTGGGAGTCCGATAAGCACTGGCTCTTCCAGGATCAGGCGGTGGCAGGTAGACCCTTGCAGGAAATCCCGTTTCTGTGCCGACCTCACCAGCCCAAAAATCTGTACGCCTCCTTTGTTACAAGAGTTCCCCTGCGGGTCTGGGATGCCACTAGCATTACGTATAGCCTCACCTCCTTCCTGTCGCCACTCACACCGTTGGTAGACAATCCGGGCTTCACCCCAGGAATGGAACGGGGAGCCTTCACACACTGGAGGCAGGCGGGGTGTAGAGCCCTGTGTCACATGTATAGCCCAGAGGGAGCTGTTTCCTTTCCGCAGTTTCGCCAGGAGTTTTCACTCCCGGAGACCGAGAGGCACCGCTATCTGCAAGCTCGCCACTGGGCTCTTCAGCCACAGGTGAGAGAGACGGCCGACAGGCACTTCCTACCATACGAAAAATGGCTATTGTCGCGTACGTCGGATTCGAAATTGATTACGGATCTCTATAGGTTGCTACAACCGCCTTCCACACATCTTTATAACCGGGGGAGAGAACGCTGGGAGCGGGAGTTAGGAAGGACATTGAGCCCAAAAGAATGGGAACACATATCCTATAAAGCGAGGCATTCAGCATACCACATGGGCCTTACTGACACACTGACTAAGGTCTCCACCTATTGGTACTACACACCGGAGCGGGTTCACGAATTTGACCTTAGCAAGGACGACACATGTTGGCGAGGGTGCGGGCACCGAGGTACACTTACACACATTCTATGGGATTGCCCACTCCTGGAGACCTATTGGAGGGAAGTCCTGGATGAAATTGATTCTCATTTTGGCATTGAATTACCACGCTTCCCTGCATACACCCTGCTGGGACTCCCGAATGGACTGATGTACCCCCTCAGATTCCGTAGGGGCAGGTAGATAACCATTGCACTAGGTTCAGCAGTCCAAAACATCCTGATACATTGGCGCACTACTACAATACCCTCTATCACGGGCTGGATCCATAGATTGTGGCACGTGTTGGGCATGGAGAAATTGTCGCTCACAGCGGCGGGGGATATAGCACAATTTAATGAGCTTTGGCAACCATTTCACTCCCTACTGCTCACAGAATTTAGGGAACTTATCTGTCCCAAATACCTCCGCCTCATGCGACTCACGAGCCCAGCAGCGCAACTCCGTGAATTGATGGGAAATTCGCTTCCAGTGTAGGAAGTGGCTTTGGTGTATATATTAGATAGGGCCTGTGCACTGGCCGAAGGGTGGGGGGGAGGAGGGGGATGGGTCGGGTCAGGTCAGTTGGGAAGTTGGGGGTTTGGGGGGGTGTTTGCAATGGAAATGTCACCTCATGCTGTGACACTGCATACCAAATACGGCTATGATGGACTAGCACCCATGGACTGCACCTGATAGTTCTTCGCCGGGGTTGAGGCTTTGCCCGCCCTAACAAAATGCTCCATGCTGATGTATGCTTGTCCATTTATGTTGTGCTGAATAAAATACTTTAAAACTAAACTTTTACACAAAACTCTATTCCATACTTTCCTCTTCTCTATGGAATAGTAAATGTCCTCTTATGTCCTTGTTAAAATTAAAACGTCCCAAAACAGAGGGAGGCGTGAATTTTCCTGATAATGCTAGTACCCATCATTCTTTATCCCAGCTTCAACATTACATTAAATATTCCTCGAAACTTTTACACAAAACTCTATTCCATACTTTCCTCTTTTCTATGGAATAGTAAATGTCCTCTCATGTCTTTGTTAAAATTTAAACGTCCCAAAACAGAGGGAGGCGTGAATTTTCCTGATTTCTCAAAATATCACAACATTTTCTACAAAAACAATCCGCATATTGGACCTCGCACTGTCTACTCTATTATACATTCTTGGTCGATTTAGAGCACAACTTTCTCTCGCCCTATTCATTTTTTGAATATCTGACAATCACACAGAAACTCTCCACTCCAATCTTTAAACATTCCTGCAAATTATTAGAACCTACAATATCATACCTTCCCAAAGGCCTCCACACTTTTCTCTAATCCACTATTTAGCACAATAACTTCATACAAATTAACAATTGACCTATAACTTCTCAATAAATTCTGACTTTTACAAGACATTGTTTTCAGCGCATATACCCACTTCAAATCTGGCATTCCACCCATTCCATCACCTAATACTCATCTTGCTAATCTCCTCTGTACAAATCCAAAAGCCTCTATCATCTATTCACATTTACATAGCGTTTCTATTGATAGAATTCAAACAGATATATGTAATTATCCTGGGAGCGCGATTTAGATACAACTTGGCCCAACTTAATGTGGAAGCAGATTTGGTCAAAAATTTAGTGAAATCTTTACAGTTTCTCTTCACTTGCTGGAAGTCAACTGCTAAAAGTAGATCTAATATGCTCATGTTCGTAGTAGTGTTTATCCAATCATCGGATATGCTTTCTATGAAAATATTAGAAATAGAATCGGGAACATTTGACTGAAAGGGGGAACTAATCTGCTTCCATATTTGCGACCAAAAATGAGAAACAGAAGGGCATGTGAAAAGCAAATGGTTTATTTTGGCATGCTGTGAAGAACATGTCCAGCAAGTATCAGGGAGAGTTTGTGTAGAGATAGGGGGTTAGTAGGAGTCTATTATATATATAAAAAAGCGTTTGCAATGGGTTCGCTGTTCGGGAAGATTTTCAAATTGTCTTTCAAAATATGGTGGTATACAGTATGCCATAATCTTGGATTAGATACTAGTTATATGCACCCCATAACAACAGTTTTAAAAAGGAAAGAACTGTGGACCCCAATTACAGATTTTCTCGCCAAACATGTGCAACCATTGTTTGCCCTCCCGTCCTATGCACAAGGAGTTCTTCAACCTCCTTGAATTTCTGTACATGAAAATTTTAATTTCTAATATTATACATCGTTCCATATGTATTGCTATTTATTCTATGTATATTATTAGATTTTTCTTTCTATGAACCATGTGTAGTCCTCCTTATTTTCCTCTTTACTCTCTCTACAATTCTATTAATTTACCATCTTAATTTATTCACCTTTCAGATTTACAGAATTATTTGATTGTATTTTATTCTAACATGATAAACTTATATTTTCAAATTGTAATATAATGAGATTAGGGAAACCTTCTTCAATCTACACAAATGATATCTTGCTAAATTTGGAATGCACTGATAATGCTCAACAAGGTCAACACAAGCATAGCTCCTAACCAATGAGATCCAAAAAGGTTGAAAGATCTCTTGAGTTGTTTGCGTTCCTATGCATAGATGTTGCTGGTCGGTCTCGTTTATGGCGAGGCAAGAACTCATTTGCAAATGATTGGCCCCTGTCTGTAGTGACACAGTGAGCTAGAAAATTATTGATCGGAATATAGTGCAGCGTAATTACAAATGATTGAGATTCCACCCAGAACCATTTTTTGTGTTTCTCAACCCGGTCTTACTCGTTTCTCCAGCCTCTTCCCATCGTGAGTTTCCAGGCAGGTAAGCGGACCCTGTGAACTCCATTGCAGACACAGCCTATTGCCAGCTACTACTGGAAAGGAGTTAACAACATAAAAGCAATGGGAACATAGCTCACTTGGAGAAGTGTGGCTCAATAGTTAGAGCGGCAGACCCTGATGCAGACGTCTAGCCCGGGACCAGGGTTCAATTCCCTGCCTCGGCGGGTCTTGGGCTCAAAAATTCCACGGACCTGATAATTCTCGCCTCGGTGCCTATTCCAATCATGGAGTCCCACTCTGCAACTCTGGGCAATAGCTTGCTTAATCTCCACAACAGCCCCCACAACGCTAAAGATGCCTGGCCTCCACCTTGGGGGTGCCTAGGAGTGGACGCCTCACAGGGAAAGCCAGGATGGGTTCCACAGTGGTATTCATAGAAGCGCCTTGAGAGCCTTGCGGGTGAGTAGTGCGCTATACAAGTATCAATTTACATTTACTTGGACAATTGCACTAGCCCTTACCGCAAGCCTTCCAGATGGATGCTCAGCCCTGCTAAAAAATACTATGGCAAACCTTAGATGTTTTTCAAACTTTTTCAATGTTGCTACGAGATGACAATAGTTTCCATAGTCTTCTTTGTGAACAGTAATTAACTGTGACTTTTACTTGTTAAAGCTACATTTGGTATTTTACCTTCATGAATCTTCTTTGAACTCTTCTGTGGTTGGGGTGGGTGGGGAGGTTGGGAGGTGGGGCAATTGAAAAGCTCAGAAAAGAACCAGGTCAACATATTTCTCAAATCCACATCAGAAACATGTTCGGATAGATTATATTGTTGTTACTAACGATCTAGCCTCACAGTCCTCAATCAGTAAATGTCCAAAGATTATTTCAGACCATAATCCACTTATCTTGATAACTAAAGTGGGAGACCCATCTAAACAGTGCAGGCCATGGACGTTCAACCGTAAATTGCTGCTGAATAATGAGTATATCACTTTTATTAAAAAGTGGACGGAAAAATTTTTCAGCATCAATCGGTTTAGTACGTCGAGAAATATCGTTTGGGACAGTTTCAAAGCTGCACTAAGAGGGGAAACTATTAGCTTTCAAAATAGGGCTAGGAAGCAATTAACTAGTGAATATAATGTAAAGATACTAGCCCTAGCAAAAGCCCTAGCAAAAGCTGAAGAAAAACATACTATACAAATCTCACAGGGACTTGATGCGAAGCACAAGTTGTATCAAGTAGCAGTATTGAAAACAGAACTTAACCATAGCCTCAGTCAGAGAGCTGCTCAAACTTATAGGGCCTATAGGAAGGATGTATTTGAGAGCGATGAAAAGGTTGGTAGACAGCTGGCATTATGCACACGGCAGAAGAATGTCTCTAATAATATCAGCTCTATACATGATAATGGGCAGACTTATACCTAAACCTCAGATATTATATCGTTGTTTCAACAATATTATCAGAAACTTTATACTGAGGATTTGGCTTCTTCTGAAAGTGATTCATCTGTTTATTTAAATAACCTCCTTAACAGCCCAGAGGCTGAACTACATCTAGACGATGTATCTCGGGAAGATTTAGAAAAAGAAATTACATTGGCAGAGGTGCTGACTGCCTTGTCGTCACTCTCATCGGGCAAAGCCGCTGGCCCTGATAAAATACCCATTGATTTATATAAAATATTAAGTCATCAACTCGGACCTCTTCTTCATGATTTATTTTTAGAGATTCAATATAATGGGGTCCCCCCTGAATCATGGAATGAGGCTAATATAATTGTCTTCCCTAAAAAAGGTAAACCCCCCGAACATTTAACGTCTTGTCGCCCAATGTTTTTAATCAATTTGGACTCTAAATTATACGCTAAAGTGATGGCCGCCAGGCTCAGCGGGGTCATTGACCACTTGGTCTCCCCGCGGCAGCATGGCTTTGTGCCGGGCAAGGGGACTACTGATCACATATGTAGGGCTATCGCCCTATTCGATGCCATGTCTGTTACAGGGGGCCGGATGTCAATGATCCTACTAGACGCTGAAAAAGCCTTCAACCGTGTTTCCTGGTCTTTCCTCTGGGTGGTCATGTCACGAAATAATTTCGGCCCCAAATTTGTGAAATCTATTAAGTCTATGTATTTATCTCCCAAAGCAAAGTTGCAGATGCTAGGTTCTGATTCTGGTTACATCTACGTTTCCAGGGGCACCAGGCAGGGGTGCCCCTGTTCACCCCTATTATTTGCACTCTATATTAACCCTTTAATTTGAAAACTTCTTGAGAATTAGTCAATTAAACCTGTTGTTTGTGGCAAATATGAAACGAAAGCGTTGGCTTATGCTGACGACATCGCGGTTATCACATCTGACCTGATGGAGGCCATGAACGCAATTGACTATGTGACGATGGAGTATGGCAACCACTCAGGTTACTGTCTTAACAAGGGGAAGACAGTAATAGTATGTACTGATAACATTAGTTGTCCCGATATTAGGACTGCTAACAAAGCTACATATTTGGGAGTTATTATCAGCCCTAATATTAAAAGGCTCAACTTCGACCCCCTTCTGGATAAGATAAAACAAGATTTGGATCGGGTAAATAGTCTTCACCTATCAAATGTAGGTACAGGCAATTTTTTTTAATTAATGTGCTACCCAGGTGTCTATATTTATTCTGTGCTATTCCCCTTTGCCATCGATGATAAAATATTAAAAACATTAAATTCCTTCATGTCTAAATTCATCTGGCAGCAAAGCAAGATTAGGAGGTCACATAAACTACTTTCACTACCACTGGAGAGAGGTGGGCTTGCAATACCCAATATAATCCTGTATCATTGGGCGACATTTCTTCAACATATTGCTATTTTGATCTGCTTCTCTACCGCTGAAGGCAACGTCGAAATTAGCTCAATACCATCAATATATGAGCTTATACTTGGGCAGAAAGCGAAAGGTCTTTTTCTACGGCATACAGATTCGATGTACTATAGAAAGAACTGTAAATTTGCTACTATAACTAGCGCCCTGAGGGTATGGAATAAGATTACTAAGCATATGCATATTGGGAAAATCAATAGGTACACAACTCTGTGGCACTCGAATGTTACAACTGGCTTGGATTTTGATACTATAGCGAAAAAATGGGAAAGGCTCGGTATTACAACAATTAATGACTTTTTGTTAAGAGGTTTTGAAACTACCTTTTTAGATTTAAAACTGAAATATAATTTGTCTGATGGAGATTACCTTAAATTTGTACAACTGCATGCTAAGCTTAAAACCAATGAATCAACCATCTGCTTGCTTAGAATCGAAATTCTTGATGTAATGAACAGATCAAAGACTAGAAGTGGAATACTGTATGATATCTCATTGACTAAAATGCAGGACGATCTTGAAAAAACCGAAGTAAAGTGGGCAGCCAAACTGGGCAACCCAAATGTTGACATTTGTAGAGTTTTGAAATTGACCCACCTTCTTCTTATGTCCAGTAACCTCAAAGCGCAGCTTTTTAAAACTATTTTCTTTTTTTTTTTTTAAAACCTTTATTGAGAAATGCAAGGAATTACATGCGCAGGCCCACAACCACAGGGGCCGGCCGCAAAGGAAGCAAAGAAACCAGAAGTCGAACAACAATTAAGTAAAGGAGAAGCTGTACGACTACCACACGTGGTCATGGGCACCCCAGAACAAAAGGATACATCAGGTTTTCGTTTTTTAGTTATGATGAAGAAGCAGCGGCGGCTATCTCAAAGGCGTCACACCATCTAGTTTAAGGACAGGAGATGAGGGGGGACGGACCCCGCAAAGCAATCAATATCAGGTGGAAACTCACACAGGTATGCAACAATACGGTCACAGTGGCAGCGACAGAGCTACAGGCAATACAGCAGCAAGAAGTTTAGCAGAGCACCATCCCATGAACCCACCCTCTAAGGACAGAAAGGCATAGGCAAGTGGAAACGCCCGATAGAAAAAGGAGAAGAAGTAAAAGAGACCGCCAACCCTACTGAAGAGATAGAGTACCCTCCCAAGAACAGACAGAAAAGAAAGAGAAAGGGACCATAGAACCAAATAAACTAAAACAACAAACCCCCCCCCCGCACCCACCACCCTGCACACCTGTAATGGCTACGGCCAACCCCACTAACAGCGTGCCTGTCGCCCAGGAACTGCCCCACAGAAGGGAAAATTATAAAGAGGAGGAGGAGAGCGACAAATACACTCCCGGACTCCCTTACCCCCCACCATTGGCGACCTCCACAAAGCATATCAACCAACCATTAAAAGTGGAAAGCAAGCGTTCAGCTGGGGAGGACATCGACCAAGTCCAACCACCTCCCGGAAAGAGCCCAGGCGAGATCAATCCGCATTAAAACACATGGCGCCCTAGTGACAACAAGTTAGAGAGAAAGAATACAGCAGTCCAGTCGAAGCAATGGTGACGTGTTAAAGCCGGATACCAGATGAAGTCAGCCTTGGCCAGTGCGACCCCGCGCAGAGCCCCATGTCCTCCGAAGCACAATAGGCGGGAAACAGTCAAAATATCCGCGGAGGTGCGGGGCAGCTAAATCCAAACAAGGACCAGGCACAAAATGGCGGAGCCCACAGAACCAGCAGGACAAGATGGAAAGGAAAGACCGAAGTCTCCAAAAGTCCCGGAAGGGCTCATTTGCAGCGAGGGTCCGCCGGACGGGGAGCACACAGGGAAGACCATTGATAATAACGGGTGCAGAGTAACTCAAGGCAAAAGAATCCAAATGAGCCAAGGCAGGGCGTTGGTCGGGAACCTCAGAGCGATGGGTCAAGTCCTCCACCGGTATCAAGGGATGTTGGTCACTTCTCGCAGGGTCGTGGTCCGGTCCTAGGCGGATGTTTTCCAGCTTTTTCGCGAGCCGGTCATACGTGACAGTAAACTGGGTACGGAGCGCCCCTATGGCGGCCATGATGGACCTCAACAATGGTGCGCCACCCGTCCGCTCCCTCCCCCGGGCCACAGGGACAAAGCGGGACTCGAGCCCGGGATCACTACCAAGGCTCTAGGCACACATAAAGCAGACGTAGACTGCGGGTGCTCTCATCACCGGCAGACACTGCACCTTCTTCAGCCGCGGGGGAGAGCCCTCCGACCTCGTCCCCCTAGCAAGGTCTCCGGGCGGCGTCCCCAGACCGCGGCTCAGGATGATCGCCGTCCGTCACGATTATATATCCTCGTCGCTTATTAAAGACTGGATTGCGATGCGAAGTCTCAAAATCCAAAGTCGCAGGACCGGAAGGGACCCCGGACTCACAGCCGCTGTTGATCAATGGCAATCCGGGTGGACAGGAAATCGAGGTCCCGGCGGCAGCCCCGAAATAGGCCCAGGAGGAAACACAACAGAACTTTGTCACCCAAGCCGCTAGAAAGACCGGGTTTGCACCAATGGTGTCAGGCAGACTTCATACACCCAGGCGCCCGGTGGTGGAACAGGATGAACAGCAGGATATATCGACCGCCGGTGGAGGTCGACGGAGCCGGGAGCTTACGCGGCCATCTTGAATCGTTGCGTAGCTCCTCCCCCAGACAGTGCTTTAAAACTATTTTCAATCTCTATTATACTCCGGCTAAGTTACACGCATGGGGTAAAAGAGAGAATGACCTGTGTCCCAGGTGTTCACTTGGACCAGCGACCATAATCCACATGTTTAGTAATTGCTGTGAGTTGAACTTAATAAAAAACATGATCTCAGACTTTTGGGAAGAACTGTTTGGATATAAACTCCCTGATTCTAACTCTTTATATCTATTGGGCTATGACAACTCTTTAAGCCTGTCAAGAAGTGAAGAAAGACTTTTATTTATTGGTACAGCGGTATTAAGAATCATCTTGTCCGCACGCTGGAAAGAGTCTGATCCTCCCAGTTTTCAGATGTGGCTAGCCCGTTTCTTAGCGGTTTATAGCTACGAAACAACTATTTATGCCACAAGGGGCTACAAAGCAAAGAAGCTGGGAGCTGCAATTTGGCTTCCTGTCAGTAATTGGAAAGCAGGAATAAGCCCAACTCTTAGGGGTAGTAATTACTGTTAGAGCTATATATTGCTGATATTGATGCTGCTGGTTGGTCCCTGTGTTTGTATTCTGTAACCTTTTTCAAGACGTTTTGATGTCATTGTTTCAGTTTCCAGTTTGTCTGCATCTGCTCCAATATTCTTTTACGTTTTAACAAAAAGGGGTAACACTGTGTCCCTCAGAACCTGGGTATATGCGATTAACAAAAAATTGGTTCTGTTGGGTAGTTAAAATAATTTCTTTAAAGGAGGCTGAAGATAGCTCAGAAACACAAAACAAGCAAACCTCTCTAAAGATAAAGTTTTTATATTTTAAAAACAATAATAAACAATATACTGGAATTACTTCATTCCGCTATATTACTAATAGATTCTTCAAATTCGTGAATAGTGACTGTGGTGATCAAAGTGACTAGTGCAATGGATATAGTGACACTTATATACAAAACATGTATTTACAATAAAACCACAAGGGGGAGAAAAGGGGGGGAGGGGAAACAAACGAAGTGTTTTCTGTCGTTGTAAGGCCAGTATTGTGAAAGTAAATGTTCCAAGGAAAACAAATGGTTAATGTCCAAGTTCCTAGAGTTATCTTGGCCAAATAGGAGCGTCGACGTTTCGACCCTAATTGCGCCCCAGTTGGTGGTCGCAGCGGGTCTTTATCAAGACAGGGGGCGGCTCGTTTGGTGCTCATTTAGGCTCGCTGACATTCTTTGCTGATAACACTGCATCGAGGAATGACCAACTGGCTACCCTTTGGAATCATTCACCATTTGACCGATCCCCTTCCCCCCCATGTCTCGATAAAGACCCGCCGCGACCACCAACTGGGGCGCAATTAGGGTCGAAACGTTGACGCTCCTATTTGGCCAAGATAACTCCAGGAACTTGGACATTAACCATTTGTTTTCCTTGGAACATTTACTTTCACAATACTGGCCTTACAACGACAGAAAACACTCTGTTTTTTCCCCTCCCCCCCTTTTCTCCCCCTTGTGGTTTTATTGTAAATACATGTTTTGTATATAAGTGTCACTATATGCATTGCACTAGTCACTTTGATCACCACAGTCACTATTCACGAATTTGAAGAATCTATCTATACTACAATTATAAAGAGAGAACTGTGTCCTTTAAGCCAGGTAAACTCGAAAAGTACCCCACCAATCGCAACACCCAATACAGCGTTGGAAAGGGGGGGTCCAGTAGATGGACATAGGCTATAAAAAATTTAAAATAAACGTTATTTAAAAAATAAACAATAAAAAAAAGTAGTCCCTAAGAAGTAGCGCCGGCCGTGTGTGCTAACAACGTGCGTGCTGACATCATCGGAGGACAGGAACGCGAGGAGGAGCGGACAATAGCACGGGGAGGAGAGGAAAACTTAGCCAGACTGGAGGGAATGAGGTACGTGAACCGTGGGGAAGAGCGGTGAAGTAAGGCGGACTGGAGCGGAATGGAGGACAACAGCACATGGAGGAGCGTAGAACGTAGCAAGACTGCAGCGCCATGAGGTATGTGAAACGCTGGGAGGAGCGGTGAAGTACGCGGGAGGAGCAGTAAGTGAGGCGGAATGGAGCGGGATAGCGGACTGCAGCGGGGCGTGTAGACTGGCTTGGTGTAGTGGGGGGCGGTGAAGTGAGGAGGACTGGAGCGGGATAGCAAAATAAATGATTGGTTTTAAAACGGCTTTCACATTTGGTTCAGACATTTAAGTGAGAGTAGTGGGGGGCGGTGAAGTGAGGTGGACTGGAGCGGGGGCCTGGGTTTGTGTGACTGGGAGCAAGCGCTGAGGTAAGGTGCACGCAAGCCTGAAATGCTGCCCCCAGCCCCCTTCTGCCCCGGGCAACGCTGGGGTGGGCTGCTAGTTAGTAATATAGCGGAATGAAGTAATTCCAGTATATTGTTTATTATTGTTTTAAAAATATAAAAACTTTATCTTCAGAGAGGTTTGCTTGTTTTGTGTTTCTGAGCTATCTTCAGCCTCCTTTAAAGCAATTATTGTTAACTACCCAACAGAACCAATTTTTTGTTAATCCAATATTCTTTTACAGCATATTGTTATTGTGTTATGTATTATTTTGAATTGTGTGTTTTTTTTTACTCGTGTTTGTCCTGGTTCAATAAAAAATAAAAAATAAACAATAAAGGAAGTCTTCTGTGGTGTTTTGTTAATACTTGGTTCATTTTTTAAGACCTTAGATCCTTAACTCTTTTCACAGCATTGATTTTTGAGTTCTTCAGTCCTTGCATGCCCTCAGCATTTCTTTCAGAGCAAATCTATATAGCGCAACCCACTCTATCCATGACCAAAGGACATTTGAGAAGCTGAGATTATACCAGCTTCTTGTATCTTTTTGCCAACTATCTGGAAGTTGTATTTGGGTACTAATATTATGGTGAGCACTTATTTTATCTTCATGTGTGTGTGAACTTCTAATATGGCTTGTGCTTTGGTGTCTCCACCCAAAGTTGCCAGCATGATCTATGTACTGCCTTTTCCAAGTATAGTTATAGAAAGATCTCATATGAGCAGGGTGTGCTTGTGGGGGTGCACAGCACCCCTAATTCAGACTAGGCCGGAGGATTGCTCAGGCCCTTTTACAGTTCCCTTTGCTGCCCCCAGACTGTCTCAGGTGGATTATAGCATTTAGGGTTGCAAGAACCAATTTATTGCTATATTTGGATCCTAAACTGTTACTGATGAGCTACAAGTAATGCCCAGACACTGTTAAAAAGCGTAAAAGTGACAAAATAATGAAGTTATACTGCCACAAAGTGTGCCGTACAATTTACTCAACTCTGCTGCATAATTTGACCCTCCCTTGCCGCATAATTCCAGTGGCCTTGATTATAAAGGTGATCACAAGGAATGTCTATGTTTCGCTGCATTCTGAAATCAGTGCATTTGTCTTACAATTATAGTCACCCACTGGCTACGGAGTTGATCGAGTAGGCCGGTCTCAATTACTTCATGCCCATAAAAAAGTTCTCCCGGAGTGCTGCTGATTGTTATGGCGAGCACAACCCAAATTCTGCTTTGAGTGGTCGGTTTACAACTCTGTTGCATTAAAAATGTATCAAAAGTTTCCTTGTTCATTAATAGTCTTTTTTCACAGAAAGTCGGCAGCAGGGATAGCAATATCCTCACTGATGACTGTAGAAAGGGCAAACAATGGCAAACTGAAAATATTCTGTGTGTTTAGAATGAGATAAGCGTAATTGTGAAAGACTGCGTGTCAATTTCCTTCTTTTTGTCTGTTTTGCTTCATTCCCCTTTTTTCCATCCTTATTCCGTTTCTTTCTTTCATTTTCCTTTTCTTAATTTTAAACTGTTTCTTTTTTCTCATTTAACTCTTGTTACAAACTCTTTCAACTCATACACTCCTTTTTCTATTTCTTTTTACATTTTCATTTAGTTTCCGTTGTATTGCATTGCTTTATAGTTTTTCTATTTTCTTTTTAGCAAATTTTATATATAATTTTATGTATTTTCAGTTTTCCAGTTTTTCTTTATCAGTACTCCTTTCCTTCTTAATTTTAAAGATTTCTCCTTTGTCTCCTGTATTTTTTTTGTTTTTCTTTTTGTATTCATTTTTAATTTTGTAAACTTTTGTAAAAACTGTACTTTCATTTTGGTGGCATAACTTATAGAATGTTGCCTATTGGGCAATAATCTTCAATTGCTATATTAGGCAGAGATGCGGCACATTTGTATTTGCATTGCTGACTCTTTCCAGTGCGCTGTGTGTATATAGCGCGACCCTGTGAGGTGCCTTACTTGTATTTGAATCTGAGATGAACACAGAAGAAGTACTCGAGGCAATAGATTTCAAAATACATCTGTTTATTGGTGAGATGGTTCCAGATCAGACCCGAGACATACAGCTCTATATTCCTTTGCAACAGTGAACAATACAAAGACCCATCTTGTCAGAGATAACCACATTTCCAACAATGGATAGAAACTGCCAATGCCATTTTACTGTACAAAACGTATAAATAAATTGGAGGTTTTCAGAAAGAAAGAAAGAGCGTGGAGAGCGCAAGCAGCTTGGTCGTGGTGGTGGATGGTTTAGCACTTAACCAGGGCAGAGAACTCTGCAAAGAAACAAATATTTTGGTATTAGATCATTAGGAGTGATGCTAGTAAACACTCAGCTGCAAGGTAGCACCTTGTCACGTGCAACAGTATCAAGCATGGTGCATCATGGGACTTGTAGTTTTGCTTTAACATTCTGAGTCTGAATTTAAAACAACCAGCACTAGATGAAATTGCCTCTTAACAGCTATGATTCCACCCATAAACATACAGTTTAAGCAAAAGCATCTTATTACATTAATATTTTTTGTATATATTACACAACAGTATTGGGTAGTGCAGAGGAGCTCAAAAGTTCTATTAACACTTAAGGTAGTGGTTGTGGTCATAGATAATAAATTGCACATGAATAGCTCCTGATAACTGTCGCTCAAATATGTTTCAAGATGCTGTGCTCCATGTAGCTAAAATATCAAATAAACACATGTCATGTGTGAGACCACCACCCAAGCCTGTTTTTAGCCAACAACTTATTGTATTCTTTCAACCTAAACGTTTGCTTTTTTGGGGCCGTCTGGGCCTATTGCCCTTTAGGTGAGAAGCACTTTTGATTTTAAAAAGACATAAAACAGGCCTAGCTCAAAGTGACAATCATAACATGGGGCCTTTTCGCCATGAAGCTGCTCTGTTGGATGTAGCCCAGTGTCCACATTATGGTCATAAATTATGAGGTCAAAAAGGACACCCTTAATGGATCTCAGATTGTCCCTTGTCAGGCTTCAGTAGCTCATTAAGCTCCGTTTATATGATCATTCTGGGGCATGAATTCCTGTGTTTGGTATAAGTAAAGCAAAACTACAAGGGCCCCGAATGCAAAGTATAATAGCAGAAAAGAATATACTACTCCAGTTGGTGGACATGGAACAATGCCACTCCCACTGTCTCCCCAGTCCAGCTTGTGTGTTTTACTGATATTCAGCCTTGCACTTTGCACCCTCCCAGCTTGAGCAATTGTGTTTACAGTTCAGTGGAGAGGCATGCTGGGTTGTGCTTTATTTATGGTTTGAGTAAAAGGTGAAGCTAGGAACATTATTGTGGATGTTTTTCCTAATGTAATAGTTGTTTAGTCAGTGTAAATGTCCCACTTGTATGTAGATCTTAGAAGTGAACCTCTTTCAGAGCTGATTCTAGATTCAAGAGGTAAAAGAATAGAGGCTTTGAGAGATTGGACAAGATGACATGGTTAGAGACAACTGGGGCAATTACGATTAGAATTCAGGTTGTTTACTCCACATCTGACTATTTAAGTAAGTATCCACTTGATAACTAGTCAATGCTTACCATCAACTCCAATCTTGCCATCACCATCGGAGTCACCAGCAGCCAGGAAGGCCTTGGTCTCTGCATCAGTCAGAGCTCTGGCGCCAGCAGAGAAGTTCTGCAGAAAGAGCCTGGAAGGCAAAGAAAATAAAGAGACTTAGCTTGAAACCATAAAAAATCTGCGAGTAAAAAATTATGACATGGAGCTTTTAGGCCTCAACGATCCGCGAGGATCTGTGAGGGTGTGAAAAGTCTGCAAGAGTTGCCTGTTGTTTTAAAGCAGCACTACTACCCGCTCTATTTCCACCAGCCCATCAAGAAACAGTTTGAAACACCAACTTCTCTTTTGTGATTGCATAAACGCCAACATTAAGGAAGAAGAAAGAGGGAGCTTTTCAAGAAATAATCGGGGGTTTATTTTCTCCACTGACTTGTATTGAAGTGGGGACAGTTTCATAAGGGAGAAAGCTAAATTAAAAACATGTTTTACTTTAAAAATCATGAATCTCGCGGCAGACTCGGGTCTGTTGACATGAATGTGACTATAGTTGCTTTGGTGAAGTTTGTCTTTGGTTTTGGTGCGAGCTATCATCAAGTTAGAGTGGGGAGTGCTGTGAAGGGCTGCAAGTGTTGAGCCACAATGGGAGGCACTGTGTCAGGTTAACTTATTTCCGACATTTTAAAATAGAGAAAAGAGGCCAGCAATTTTCCGACTCACGAAGGGGAAGTCAGAGACATCCATAGATTGAAGTGTATTTAAAATACCACTTTCAGCTAGCTGTGAGCCCTCGAACGTATTTTGACTTTGACTTACTGACGGCCAACAAGTGGTCTCAAAATTGGCCTCAAAGTGAGTGGGAGTGGTGGTGGTCGGGGGGGGGGGGGGGGAGGTCATTTGTGTGTGAATCGGCAAAATATGATTTGGTTTGGTGTCCATGAAATTCTTGCTTTGGAGCAGATATAGATGACTCTGCCTTCCACCACCCTTAGCTTTAATAAAAATTTACTTTGAGAGTCATTTGGTTCTAAAGCCTTAAACATGGGAGTGTTTATTGTGCAAAAAATTAACAATTTGTACAATTGTAGTCATGAAATTATATGATTTTCTAAATGATAACAGAATAGCTAAGTAGGGTACTCATTTCTTTCCACGCAAAAAAGTGAATGTTTGTATTTCTGTATTGTATAGAGCTTACCTGTGTGGGGGTCCTGGAGCAGGTACCCACACAGATAACAAGTTACACCGAGCCTACACATAACCTACAGAGACTAATGGCACCCAGTCAGACAGGATGTATTTGAGTATATTTTTTCATAATATGCTTCTTTAAGGCCTTAGAATAATTGCCATTGAAATATTTGTTCATACCTTACTTTCGCTTCCGCCTTCACCTGGGCCTTAATAGGTGCTTTAAATGGGCAGGGAGTGTGGGGTACTGAGCACGTCTATAATTTGAAAGGGAAAAGTACCTGCACTTCTCTAATGCGACAATAATTTAAATGGGAGAGTACTTGCCATTCTCAAAAGTAAACACTATTAGGTAGGTACACTAAGTAGCGAGTACCTGTACTTCTATATTAGCATTTAAAGCACAGGACTTAATGAACCACGCTGCTTTATTAGAAGTGCTACCCTAATTTGTTCATCCTAGACCCGCCGCATTTTCTTCAACTTCTTTGTAGCTTTCCTCTCTGTTGCTTGCATCTTTTGCGTCACTTCCTTAGCAGTGTGCGTTTGTCCTACGTCTGTTTTTTTGTCTTGAGTCTCTCTATACTTGACTAACCAATCGCGTGTAAGAGTGTGGTCATCCGCCAGTGCCATTGCGCGCTGCATTCTGGTCTCTTTGCGGAGCGTGGCACTGCGTGTATGGTTTGGGACGTGTTTGGTGTATGTTAGCCTGTGTGTTAGCCTGTGTGTATTTTTCCTGTATAGATTTCCATACTCACTTGAGCTCATCCTCCTCAACGAATCCGCTCCTGTCCTGGTCAATGATCTCGAAGACTTGCTTGACCTGGTCGGCGGATTTGCCCTTCAGGCCGGTCTGGGCGAAGAAGGTCTTGTAGTTGAAGGAATCTGCGGCTGTGAGTAGAGAACAAGCACAACGTGTTAGACAATTAATTGACCCCACTTATGTATTAATTCAACGGGAAAGAGACAGGAGAGCGAAACAGGCAGAGAAAGAGAGAAATACACAACAAGAGTAGCCAAAGAAAGATGCGGGGCGGAGGTGATAAGCGACAGATTGGGTGAAAGAGTGAGGCGGAGAGAAAGAACAGAGCATCAACATTGGATGGGGTGGCATGCTATAGGTTTGAGTGAGCTGGAGGGGCACGAGAGGTGATGCATAGATTGCATACACATTCAAGGGTGGGTGTACACAAGGGAAGGCGTTAAAAGGTGGGTAAAGATCTAGAGAAGGAAGGAAGGGGGACAGTCCGAGAAAATGGCAGAGGTAAAGAAGGAGCTAGCCAGAAAAGACGAGTGAAAGATAGTGAACGAACCGTGGAGATAAAGAGTGGCTATGTGTAAGACTAAAAGAAAGATATATTCAGAGGGAGAGGTAGAGGACCAGAAAGAGGCGCATAGGACATAGGGGTACTGACAATACAACAAAAAGAAGGTAGCCGAAAGTGAAAGGGGCCCTATAGCAGCGATAGTTGTAGAGAGGCCCAGTGAGAGGGGTCCTATATCAGAGATAGTTGCAGAGAGGCCTTTCATAAGTGGGTAGAGCCAGAGAAAAAGATTGGGGTAGGAAAAGCGGGGGGGGGGGGGGGGGGGGGGGCAATAGTTCCAGGACAGACTTAAATACACAGCGGTTCAGGTAGGTCTGAGGAAACTGGGAGCCCAGACTGAGGGAGCAGATAAGGAATACGAGCTAGAGGGTCCAAATCTGAGGGCAGAGAGATGCTTCGACCTCTGTATATAAGAAGGACATGGCGCCAAGATTGAGAGCAAACAAGGCCACACAAATTACCTTGGCAGTTCTTCAGAGCAGTAGCAATGTCGGAGTCACTCAGGATGCCAGAGAAAGCCATCTTTAAGCTAGAGGGAAAGAAAAGCCCGTGTTAATACTTGGAAATGTGCGGTCACATTGATCAACAGGTCAGTGGTCACAGTCAGTCAGTCAAAGCTGTCTTAGCCGCTGAGCACAGGCAGGTCTGAGCCTGGTCCTGCCTGCTCGGCCTGGCCCTTCAGTCCCAGGTGCACGTGCCGCCTGTCTCCCTTCCCAAAACCCAGGACCGCAGCAAGTGGAAGGGTCAGCCTGCCCGAGTGCGTGTCCCAAATCCAGCTCTGGCCGAAGCACAGCCACACTCCTGGCAAGTCCTGAGTCCGGCCCAAGGCCCGCATCCGCGCCTTCCGCCAAGTCCATGTTCCCAGTGCACACAAATGCCCAAGAGATAAGTTCGTTGCGCCGCATCCCGCTCACCGATCCAAGTTGGTACAGTCCACCCAGTGCAGGAAGCCAACTCACCTTGCTTGGGAGTTGCAGAGGAGGACAGTGGAGGTCTCAGGGAGCTGCTGGTCTGACTCTCCTCCATCGGGCCGAGGCTTTTATACATTTCTTCCAGTCAAGAAACAGAGCCATATACAGAAGTGCTGCACACACATGACTGCAAAAACCTACGGAGACACCATAGCCGCCCAAAGTTGCTGGCTAGTCAAAATTGTATTTATAACCCTGTGGAATGCGCACTCTGCTCTGAACAATGTGCGCACGTGCAACGCCATACATAGCAAGGCGAACATCAGTCACCACGAGCAAACATGTGGGCCGTTTAACAGGCAGTGTCTGCCCGAGAAAACATACATTTCAGGAACGCAAATGCTCTCATTAATGGGATTAGATTTTTTAATAGCACCCATCAGTAAAAACAATCACAAGAAATCTGTCATTTCAGTGAAAATTAACTTTTAGTAGCCTGTCTAATAACAGCTAAATGCCTGTTTTGCATTTACTCCAAAATCCTTTGACAAGTGTCACTGCTCCTGAGAGGCGAGTTCGATGCTTCTAAACGTTTATAAAAAGGACATGGCAGGCTTTTACTTAAAAAAAAGTAAACAACGCTGTTTAGAAGAGGGGCATTGTTGACGTTTGACTAGAAAAAGGGTCGTATTTGAATACCTTAGAATATTTATTTTAAAGGAAAAGCTTTTGGATGCTTGCAACAGCCATCTAGTTTAATAAAGAAGGCACATTTCAGGGACATTTTAAATTAAGTTATACTGCTCATCCAATCAGCGTGAAAGGTCTCGCTGACAGGGACAGCTCTGGTGCAAAATAAAGACTAAAGCCAGAGTGCGTCCTACCAGTTATAATAAATGTTAAGCTTTAAAATTTTGGTATGTAAGAATAACACTGAGTATGAGTCTGCTCTGTAGCAAAGATACTTTCCAAAACTTTTTTGCAACACATAGCAAACTAGACATTAAGAGTTCATGATTACATTAAATACCTTTATCTCATTGGGCCTAATTTGGTTTGGAGCTTTCCATTAGCCAGCGCGGGTTTCAGATGCCCACTCCCTACATCTTTATTTTGTGACCAGTATTGTGTTTCAGAGCCAGTAATTTTTTGTATCAGGGAATGGATTGTCCCCAGAGAATCACATGTGGCAATATTTGTGTACTCCAATAGATTCTGGGCGTTTGTAGTTGGTTACTAAATTCAGCCTAGATTGCACACCCGTTGTAGCCTCACTGCAGTTATGACTCGATACCCCAAGATAATTTAACAACGGCTACTGACATTAACGTCACCAGGTGTCGGTGGGGGTAGGTGGCCAGCTGTCAGGACTGTGCATTCAGCCAGACTGCCCAGGGCACAAGTCCTAAAAAAGAAGTGGGGGGACTAACCAGGTTAGGCAGCATGCAAGTGAAATCATGACGCGTGCCATCACAGCACTTGATGTCACGACGTGCGACATTGCACATGACATCACAAGAAGTTACCTCAATGGAAGTGACATCACAAGAAGTAACATCAGATATTAAGACCTCACACATGTGTTTATCAGGTATATCATGAGTGCATTTAAGCGCATTATGAGATTTAACAAATTAGATTTAGTGCTGGGGTTGTGCCAAAAAAGTGGCGCAAGCCCAACAAAAAAACTGGGTCTCAACTAATACATTTTTTTTTTTAAACGCTGCCACAAATAAATTGGAAACTAGGAGAAGCTTGGTAGTAGATCTGTTATGCTTAATTGGTTGCAAAGTCTACATTTAAAAAAATGTGTTTGGGTTAAGGCACCTGCTGTGAGGGTGCCCAGTAAATATCAGGGAATAGTAATAATGGTGAGATAACGCTGGTGGTGAGTGCACTTGTTGGAGAGATCTGTGGTTTGCAATGTCCCAGATTTGAATCAAAGTAGTAGAGAAGGTAAAAGTGTCTCCTGCAAAGCACATTAAACACGCTGATGACATATTTTTTATTTAAATGTAGGTAATAAAGTGGTTACTACTTTTAACACATATCCTTTTGATACCTGCAGTTCATATATTGTAATCCTTCTAAAAGACCAAAGTGAGGTATGAAGGACATGTGATTTACACATGTACATGATTTATTGTCAATGTATAATGTGTATGTTACGTAAAGAGCTCTGACACCCTGCATTGGGTTGCATAGCACTAACAAACAAAAAAATAGTGCAATTGAAATTGTAATTTATGTAAATACTGAGACAGACCAACACACCTGACATTCTTACAGTGCATGCATCTATTATATACAGGGAAGTAAGAAAGACAAAAGCTGCTTTCTTAAGTACTTGTGAAGAGATAAGAAGCTGTGTGCCTTTGTTTCTCCTCCGTGGCATTTACATTTAAGTGTGAGGTTCCATGCCCTCTACAGTCAGGATATTCAACAAAACGAGGCCTGATGGCCCCATAACTTTGGCCCAACTGGAGGTGACAAAAAGCCCCCTCCCCGCGTTCACGTTGCTGCTGGGTATCGAAAGCAGACAACGTGCAGGCGCTGCTAAACGTGTCTGGTGTATGAGAATTACACAAAATACCTTTAGCATATTTCTGTGAGACTCAAAACTCGGCAGGGTTTCGTCGTCCACGCTGTGAAAAGAGTGGGTGCACACCATGTACCTGCGTGTACCCCCGACTTGTGCCCTGAGACAACCTCACAAATATACAAAACGGCGACCTCCTGCCCAGGGAAAGGGAGAGGTCTTGCAGGGCAGTGACTGCCCTCTCTGCAGACCATTGTATTGAAATTGATCACCATTTTGAAACTATTACGAAATACGCTTGTCTGTCATATATATATTATTTTGCGCTATATCTTATATGACGAAATTGTTCATTGAAATATAAGCAAAACTATTTTGACAGTAAATGCTGTACATAGTAACCTTTTGGCGGTATGCACAAAGTAATCAGTGTGGGAACATATAGCGCAGGTTATTGAAAGGATGGGTGCTGGGTGTTTCAAGCAGCTGTGGCAATACAAAAGTTGAACAATATATACATGTTTGCAGTGCTTCATTCAGTGATAAGGGGAAGTTAGTGGGTGGTTGATAAATTTCATTTCACGTAACATGAGGATATTCCTAGGAGAACCTTTAAAGGAATTTAGCAGATAGATAACAGTTCAAATCTTCCAGGACAGAATTCCAAAGCGAGGTGCCTCTAACCTGTGAAGGACAGAAAGTTGTTTGCAAAACAAATCAAGAGCTAATTTTTAAGATTTGGTGTTGCACTGCATAAATGTGTTTTTTAAGCATGAACTGACAATCATTAGAGCCTATTTTATTATAAGGTAGTGCATGCTTTTTTAGGTTTCGCTGGGGGGCGGAGCCGTCAGGCTCCTCCTCCAGCGAAATCTGTAGTTTCTAGTATGGGTGACTTTACCCCGCCTCTCTGCTTCATTGGCTAGCTCCATAAATGGAGGCTAGCCATTGGAACAGAGAGGCGTCCCTCAATGCTGGACCAGACACGGGGGCGTTCCCGAGATTCTTTGGCTTTTGCCGACGTCACGCGACGCCGGGAACGCCCCCGTGTCTGGTCCGGCCGGGCCGTGTTTGCTGCTGTCCTGCCTTGTGTCCCTCCTCCCGCCGTCCCCACGTTTCCCTCCTCCCTCCCGACGTCCGTGTCCTTTCCCGCCCCCCTCGTCCTCTCCCGCCCCCCCCTGTCCTCACAAACAAATATTGGTATCCCGTCCCGCCCGGGGGTTTCTTCAGCCGGCCGGCCAATCCCAGCGCGGCCGGCCGGAAGTGCCCGCCCCCCCCCCCCCCCCCCCGCCCAGCGCGAGAAGAGGAGCCACGGCGAGCGCTGGAAGTCTGCGCTGCGCATGGAAAACAAGCTTCCCCACTCGGGTAACTGCTGGAAGTGAAGGTAGGCACATCGGGCATGAGTGTGTGTGGGGCTTCAGAATTGGCACTTTCCCCTGTATGACGAGCACTGCTAAAAACACCAGCATACGGACCTGGAACCCTTGGAAAGCTGCAGTTTCTAATAGAAAGCACAAGCCCGAGTCTAGGAACTCCCGCCCGCCCCCCTCGTCCTCTCCCGCCCCCCCCTGTCCTCACAAACATATATTGGTATCCCGTCCCGCCCGGGGGTTTCTTCAGCCGGCCGGCCAATCCCAGCGCGGCCGGCCGGAAGTGCCCGCCCCCCCCCCCCGCCGCCCAGCGCGAGAAGAGGAGCCACGGCGAGCGCTGGAAGTCTGCGCTGCGCATGGAAAACAAGCTTCCCCACTCGGGTAACTGCTGGAAGTGAAGGTAGGCACATCGGGCATGAGTGTGTGTGGGGCTTCAGAATTGGCGCTTTCCCCTGTATGACGAGCACTGCTAAAAACACCAGCATACGGACCTGGAACCCTTGGAAAGCTGCAGTTTCTAATAGAAAGCACAAGCCCGAGTCTAGGAACTCGGCAGCACCCTCCCCCGAACCACAATCCGCCCCCCTCCACAACTATGTAACACCCGAGATGTCACAACACAGCTCAATAAATCCCACTGCACGTATATTCCGTGGCCGCGTGGACAATGCCACCTTTTCATACCCACATCTGCACATATCCCATTCCCCCAGCAGAGCCAGCGAGGGAACCAAGCCACCAGGGGCTGCGTCCGTGCACTCCCTGCTCCTCCCAGAGCACCTTTCCCTCTAGAACTATGAAACATCAGAAAGGGTTTCTGGCCACCCCAGGCCTGGCGTGTCTTACCCTTTCTGCCGAAAGCAAAAATCTCTACGGTGAACCCCGATTTTCTGGAACCATATACCACGGCCTCAAGTGACAAGCTCTGCCATGCGCCCTTTCCTCTACCCTCCCAACTCTTACAGTTTTTCTCCTCCACAGGCTGAGATTTCTTTTAAGTATTATTCCCCTCACCCATGGCCCAGGTCTTACCCCCCAGTCATGTCGCATCTCGATTCGAGGCTCTATCTCACGCCCCTTCCCGGTGCTAGAAACCCTTCTAAAGGATGCCCCCATCCGAAGCTCTATTTATCCACTGCCCCCAGAGAGATCCCAACTTTGTAACATAGCGCTTTGTTTCTTATTTGGCTAGACTGTGTAACATAGCGCTTTGTTTTCTATTTAATTAGATTGTGTAACATAGCGCTTACTTTTGTATTTAGTTAGACCATGTAACATAGCGCTTTGTTTTGTATTTAGTTGGACTTTGTAACATAGCGCTTTGTTTTGTAGTTAGTTAGACTGTGTAACATAGCGCTTGCAAGGCTGTGCCTCTCACGCTGACCCGTGTGAGTACCTACCGACCCAGGGGGGAGCGTCAGCTCTGCTGTTGGTGACGTCTACTTGCCCCTCTCTCTCACAAGGTACACAGTCTACTCCCCTCTCTCTGCGTCTCTTCTCTCCCTCTCTAGCTCTTCATCTCTCTTATTCTGCCTGTTTCCTGCTCGCTCGCTCTCGTGCTCCCTCTCTTTCGGTCTCTCTTTCACATTGTCTCGCTCCTGCTCTAGATGTGTGTCTCTCTCTTACTCTCACCCCTTTCCATTCTGCTTTTTCTCCTTTCTCTTTAGCTCTTCTTTTTTTCGTTCTCACTTTATCTCCCCTCTCACTTCATTGCTATTTCTCCTTCTTTCTTTTTCTTACTCTCTCTCCATCCCTTCCTCTCCCTCCCTAACTCTTTTCTTCCCTCCCTTCGTCTCCCCCTCTCTCTCCCTCCCTCCTTCCTCTCTCCCTCCCAGCCTCCCTCCCTGCCTCTCTTTGTCCCTCCTACTCATCATCCCTCCCTCCTTTCCTCTCTCGCTCCCTTTCTTACAGTCAGTGCTATTGTGAAATGTAAGTGCTTCGTGGGGGGTCTAGCTTAAACTGCATTTCTGGTCGGACCCTTTCTTAGCATTCCTTTCTCTTTTTCACGGGTGATTTTAATGTCAGATTCGTTTTCCTTAAACAATTTGTTTTGACTTTGGCTAGAGTGTGTAACATAGCGCTTTGTTGTGTATGTAGTTGCACTTTGTAACATAGCGCTTTGTTTCTTATTTGGCTAGACTGTGTAACATAACGCTTTGTTTTCTATTTAATTAGATTGTGTAACATAGCGCTTACTTTTGTATTTAGTTAGACCATGTAACATAGCGCTTTGTTTTGTATTTAGTTGGACTTTGTAACATAGCGCTTTGTTTTGTAGTTAGTTAGACTGTAACATAGCGCTTGCAAGGCTGTGCCTCTCACGCTGACCCGTGTGAGTACCTACCGACCCAGGGGGGAGCGTCAGCTCTGCTGTTGGTGACGTCTACTTGCCCCTCTCTCTCACAAGGTACACAGAGTCTACTCCCCTCTCTCTGCGTCTCTTCTCTCCCTCTCTAGCTCTTCATCTCTCTTATTTTGCCTGTTTCCTGCTCGCTCGCTCTCGTGCTCCCTCTCTTTCGGTCTCTCACATTGTCTCGCTCCTGCTCTACATGTGTGTCTCTCTCTCTCTTACTCTCACCCCTTTCCATTCTGCTTTTTCTCCTTTCTCTTTAGCTCTTGTTCTTTTTTTTGTTCTCACTTTATCTCCCCTCTCACTTCATTGCTATTTCTCCTTCTTTCTTTTTCTTACTCTCTCCATCCCTTCCTCTCCCTCCCTAACTCTTTTCTTCCCTCCCTTCGTCTCCCCCTCTCTCCCTCCCTCCTTCCTCTCTCCCTCCCTGCCTCTCTTTGTCCCTCCTACTCATCATCCCTCCCTCCTTTCCTCTCTCGCTCCCTTTCTTCCTCCCTCCCTCTCCCTCCCCTCCCTCCCTCCTTTCCTCCCTCCGTCCCTCTTTTCTTCCATTCCTCTCTCCAGTCCCCCTCTCTCAACACCTCCCTCCCTCTCCACCTCCCACCCCACCTCACTCCCTCACTACCTCTCTCCATCCCTCCCTCTCTCCGTCCGTCCCTCTCTCTACCACCCTTCGTCTCTCTACCTTCCTCCGTCCATCCCTCTCTCCCTCCCTGCCTTCCTCTCTCCCTCCCTCTCTGTCCCGCCCCCTCCCTCTCTGTCCCTCCCTCTCTCTCCCTCGCTGCCTCCCTCTCTCCCCCTCGCTGCCTTCCTCTCTCCCCCGTCCCTCTCTCTCTCCCTCCCTCGTCTCTCTCTCCCTCCCTCCCTCTCTCCATCTCTCCCTCTACCTCCCCCCTTCCCTCTCTCCCTGCCTCTCTCCCTGCCTCTCTCCCCCCTGCCTCTCTCCCTGCCTCTCTCCCCCCTGCCTCCCTTCCTCTCTTCCTCCCTCACACTCTCCGCACCCCCCTCTCTGTACCCCCTCTCTCCCTCTCGCTCTCCCTCTCTCCCTCCCTCTCTCTCCCCCTCTCCCCCTCTCTCCATCTCTCCCTCTCTCCCTCTCTCCCTCCGCCCCTCCCTCTCTCCCCTGCCCCCCTCCCTTCCTCTCTTCTTCCCTCACACTCTCCGTACCCCCTCTCTCCCTACCTCTCTTCCTCACTCTTTTGCTCTCATTCGCTTTCACCCTCTGTGTCTCGGAGACTCCCTCATGCTATCGGTCCATAAGCCTGAAGACTACTTAAGGAAGCCTGGGACCCACAATTCCCTGGAGCTCGAGGGGGATCAGTACCACTGAACCCCCTGAGATGTGAAACCGAACCCACTGCACCCTCTTATGTGTGAGCTGCTGCTATGTTACGATATTCTAAATACACCTCACTGTCTCCGAATATTACATATAAACACACATTTTGAATTTGGACGAGTGCCCCTGTGCACTGTCAGTGATCTGGCCAAAGAGGGCACGAACTACCTGAAACTGGATCATAAATCCAAGATGTTCCAAACAGGGTCCCCAAAAATACGTTTGGCCCAGAGCCCCCAAAATCCTTAAAATGTCCCTGATGACAGCGCTGTAGTGATGGACTTCCATTCCTGGAACGTGCCAAACCTGGACCATAGGGCATCCCGACTGACCATACATCCTCCTCCCGGTGACGGGATCAAGTTCCTTCATAGCTCATCCTGCAAAGTGGTTCACTTCAAGGCGTTCAGGTGCGTTCATTGTGTCTGGTGGTTTTGAAAAGCGCCAGATTAGGAATATTGGGGTTTTAAGCGTTGTACAATACAGCGCCCCTACATTCAAATCACACAAGGTCAGGTAGGTGAAAGGAGAGATGAGACTTCATGCCCATTCAATCCACAGGGTTTATTCTAATACTGGCAGCGGGAGGAGCTTGTGTACCAATTACATAGATGCCGCCAAAAGGGAACAAGCATTTACAATGCAATGGTCTCGGCATTCTTAAAGTTAGAGCTATTGGCATTGCTCATGACATTATTTTTATTTATGCTTTTGTTTTTAAAACATAAATAAATGGCATTGTCATTTACAATGCCTATAGCAGGTCATAAGCCTCCTTTTGTTGGAGTCTCCTGGCTGTCAGCAGTCAGGAGCCTCACACCTGATGCAAATGGAGCGGAGGGCTCTGTGCGTGTGTTTGGGGAGCTCTTTGCGTGTGTGTGGGGGGCTCTTGTGTGTGGGGGGCTCTTGTGTGTGTGGGGGGCTCTTGTGTGTGTGGGGGGCTCTTGTGTGTGTGGGGGGCTCTTGTGTGTGTGGGGGGCTCTTGTGTGTGTGGGGGGCTCTTGTGTGTGTGTGGGGGGCTCTTGCGTGTGTGTGGGGGGCTCTTGCGTGTGGGGGAATCTTGCGTGTGCGTGGGGGGCTCTTGTGTCTGTGGGGGGCTCTTGCGTGTGTGGGGGCTTTTGCGTGTGTGGGGGTCTATTGCATGTGTGGGGGGCTCTTGCGTGTGTGTGGGGGGCTCTTGCGTGTGTGTGTGTGTGTGGGGGGCTCTTGCGTGTGTGTGGGGGGGCTCTTGCGTGTGTGTGGGGGGGGCTCTTGCGTGTGTGTGTGGGGGGGGCTCTTGCGTGTGTGTGTGGGGGGGGCTCTTGCGTGTGTGTGTGGGGGGGGCTCTTGCGTGTGTGTGTGGGGGGGGCTCTTGTGTGGTGTGTGGGGGGGCTCTTGTGTGGTCTGTGTAGGGGGCTCTTGTGTGGTGTGTGTGTGGGCCTCGTGTGTGTGTGGGGGGCTCTTGTGTGTGTGGGGCTCTTGTGTGGGTGTGTGTGTGTGTGCAAATGCAATACGTCTCGCATTTGCGACAGAGTAAGCTATTGGCATTGTAAATGACAATGCCATATATTTATCTGTTTTCAAAACCAACACATAAATAAAAAGTTTGTCATTTACAATGCCAATAGCTCTAACTTTTCCGAAGGCGAAACCGTTGCATTGTAAATGCTTGTTTACTGGCATACTCTTAAGGAGTCCCTGTTGTGCCCCTTTGACCTTAATTTTGTCTAACGATTACATTCTAGTGGAAACGTTCACGTTGCTCTTGTGTATTTTGGTCAGCAGGTGGCAATAGAGACCTATTCAAATTAGGACTGGCATTCAGTTAGAGACAGAGATAAAAAGTTAATGAACGGGGATAAAACATACAAGGCGCTGTTTTTAACATATACGGAAAACGAAGCCTTACCAGCCATTGGTACTGATTTGGTGGCCAATTGAGTGTGTAATATAATCAACTCAATTACAAATGGTTGGGTACAAGTGTTGGGCTGAGTGAATTAAATTCCGACAAAAGCAAATTGTAAGGATATTAGCCGAAAAAAATCAATAAGGAGAATAACTGCAAATCTTTCCGAAAGACAACAAAAAGGAGTGATCAAATGAAAAAAGAACCTATTTGTTATTAGAACATAATCATTATGGAAAAAAAGAAGCAAGTTGACATTTGCACAACTAAGGGCCCGATTTTAATGTTGCAGTATGTATACTCCGTCGCTGGGCGATGGATATTCATACCGCCAACCTGAAGGTCCGCTTTCCCGCCCGATTTAAATGCGGGCAGGCCTTCGGCTTGGCAATAGGGTGAAAACTCCGTCACCGCCATAGCCAATAGGGCTTTGGGACAGCAGACCAGGGGGGGGTCTGTGCCCCGGGGGCAGTGGGCGTATTTAGCTGCAGTCTAGGCAATTGGGCTGGTTGTGCTACATCTGGTATAAGATGTTGCCCAAGGGTTATATAATACACCATTATGGGCTGCCTCCAGGCCTACCATTTTTTTAGAAGGTGTGCACAGTGGCAGTCCATAATATAGTTTCCGAAAGTTTTTTTCCCCTTTCATTAGGCAGAGGTAAGTAACGGTTAGCATGTATGAACAGGGTCTGTTGACAAACGTTTTTTTGTTACCTCTGAGCTGGTGTTGTTTAACACCTTCGCTGCGGCGGCTATTCCGCCGCAGCACTAACGGTCGCGGGGGGGGAGGGCGCGCGGCTCACCTGCGCGGGTGACAGAACCGTTCCGTCACGGCTCGCGGGTTAGCTGTGCTTGTGACGGAACGGTTCCATCACAGCCCCGCCCGCTTAACGAAACTCGCTGCGCAGGCGTGAAATCAGCGCCGCGCAGGCGCGGCGAGCGGGCCGTGACGGAACCGTTCAGTCATGAGCACAGCTCACCCGCGAGCCGTGACTGAACTGTTCCGTCAATAGCGCCGAACGGGTTAAAGATGCAGTATGATCGAGTCTGAGAGGCTTTTGATTGAAGCTGGGTGCCTGGATCTACTAGCGGATGCTACTGCAGCTGTGCAATCGGCGCGGCCATCGAGGTACGCTTCCAGTGGGGTGGCAGCCGCCATCCTGGCATGCTCGCCGTCTCGGGGCCCGGCCATGGCACAGGCGAGAACATGGGGCTGCACATGAGTTCGCAGAGCGGCCCCTTTAACTAAGGCAAGGGAGGGCTGTAGGGCATGAGCAGCCGTACCTAAGCCAAAGAAGGGACCAGTTACAGGGTATCACCCCTCATCAGTCAGGCTAACTTGACTCCAATGGCATGGAGAGCACGAGACCCACGTCTAGGCATACCCGTTCCAATCGAGGTGACAAATGCAAAAAGAGCAATTGATGAGGGAGAGGAGCTTGCCTAACGCTTAGGGCGATTGACCTTGAATCTCGGGAACTGGGTTCGAGTCTCGTCAACAACGCTGAACAGCCTGTGATTCTGGGCAAATCACTTAATATCCCTGTGCCTAATAAAAATGAACCCGACCTCTTGTAACGGAACTGGTGCTATGTAAAGCGCTCTGATACCCGATATCTTCAGGTCAAGTTTGCGCTATATAAAAATCTGTAAAAAAAATTAAAATGGACAGAATGCTGAACAATGTCAAATATTCACCCCAGTACAGAGATCTGGGCCTAAGCCCATCGTTTTTTAGCTCACCATGCCAATCCAGTTTGGACCCAGCCATATGCAAATCAGTCTTAACCCTGCTCCCCACGGGAACAGTCTAGCCTGGACTGCCAGACCAGAACCAGAAATAAGCATTGTGGGACTGGTTTCGGGGTATCACCCCTCATCAGCCAGGCTAGCTTAACTCCAGTGGCATGGAGAGCACGGGACCCACGTATGGAAATACCCAGCGCCCTTAGGGTGAGAAAGTTAAAGACACACAAATGATGACGCATTCCGTTCATCATTTTTGTGTCTTTTGCTTTCTTCCACTAAGAGCGTTGGGTATGCCCAGACGTGGGTCCCGGGCTCACTATGCCACTGGATTCAAGCTAGCCTGGCTGATATGGGGTGAAACACGAAACTAGTCACAGGATGCTTGTTTCCAGGCAAGGAAGGCCCGGGCTTGGCAGTTCGGGCTGGACTGTTCCCATGAGGAGCAGGGTCATAACTGATTTGCATATATCTGGGTCCAAACTGGGGTGCATGGTGACCAAAAGAAGGATGGATTTAACCCAGATCTCTTGACTGGGAGTGAATGTTTGTTTTGTGCCGTATTCCGTCCATCATTTGTGTGTCTTTTGATTTCCCCTCTCCAGCGCTATATGGAACACGAAAGTTCAGGGAGGCTCCACCATGGCATACGCAGTAGTAGAGTGGAGCATCCCTGGCGTTGAAGCAGCACGGAATGCGACGGCCTGCAACAGAAGTACTCCTGAGTGGGTTTGGTACAGCCCCTTGGGAGACGTCAAAGGTAATGCTGCTGTACGGCATCAGGAGCCACATGGTGTGGCCTCTATGGCAAGTGGCCCTGTGGGGCTTGCATGGCAAGAGGAGGAATTGGATTATGGAGATGACAGTTTCGAAGACAGAGGGATCATAGGCATAGAGAGACAAGGCCTCTTGGTGCTGCCAAAGGGGCACATGGGCACTATTTGGACTGGGGTGTATCTAATCCCACCTCTAGTGCTGTTTTGCAAATTTCAATCAAGGACAGTCAGCAGAAATGAAAGGGGGATGTAAGTCTCGTACACTCGCAAGGCAGCAGGCTGCGGAACGGGCGCTGACCTTACGGCCAGGTAAGACCACTAACGCAGGACTGGGTCCAGTCATGGTGTCAACGGGGGTGGATGCGGGGTGCAAGCGGGTGCAGGAGACTTGACTGCAGAAGAGTAGGTATATCAGGGACACTGGGGTAGGCATGGAGGAGACAAAGGAGGAGTGCATAGAGACAGGTAAGGTAGGACAGGCAGTTAAGGGGGTGCCCCCAGGTGTTTTGCAAAAGCCAAGGATGCAGCAACAGGGGTAAGGGAGGACGATAAGCAGGGGGATAAGAGGAAGGTGGGGGACGCAGTGGGTAAGGAAAGTAAGGAGCTAAAATAGGGAAACTTCCATGCATGGGGGTACGAAGCACCTGGGGCACATCTCATGTTATCCACTAAAGAACAACTTTGGAAAGGAGAGCATGTCGAAATGTTTAAACTCCTGCACCGAAAACTTAGAGAGCAAAGGAAGAGTCAAAAGTGTATGAGCTTGCAAAGTGCCCACGGTTACCCAGTACTATTGAGAACTGGATGATGGTGTTTCTTATATACACCAGCGTTTACTGCAAGAAACACCCAGAGAGGTGTAGCCCTATTTAAATAAATGGATGTCATACTCGTGGCCCAAAATTCCTTTGGCGATAACGCCTGGGCTCAGTATGATGAGGAGTTTCGGGCGTGCATGGCATGGGACCCCAAAGCGCAATGAGGGTAACTGGGCACTGATTTGTGGCAGCAAACAATGGGACCAGCCAAATTTCGGAAGACCATATACACTGCAAGTCGGATGTCAATCGTATATTGGCCTTTTCAGGCCCGTCCCACCAGGGGATGGGTGGGAACTTCCTTTTTTTTTTTTTGAATATTTTTATTGAAAACATTTCCCCCCCTTTTTCTTTATAACATGAGCAGGGCACAATAAAATACAAAATCATAGAACACAAAATCGTATATGCAAAATACAAAGCCATAGAACACAAAATCGTACATGCATATTCAGATATTCAGATATTCAATAAAACAAATTCTTCATCTTTCAACATTCGGTTCCTAACTTCCACCGAATAAAAGGACCCCAGATTTGCATACCCAATTTCTTACCCTTTTTTCCCTTCCTAGCGTTTATGGCAGTTTCCAATTTTTGTACTGATAATACTTTACCCAGCCATTGATGGTATGATGGAGGATTTGGATCAAGCCAAGCCGAGGCCACTAACAATCTAAGAATCGCCATTGCTACAAATATAAAGTTTTTACAATTTGAGTGTCCATCAAGACTAACCCCCAATAACATAACAGCTGGGGTTAACTCTATTGGTGTTAATAGTGCATTCTGAAAAAAATTCACAATGTCCTGTTTCAACTTATCTAGGTGTGGACAGACCGAAAAGATATGTATCAGGTCCGCCTCTGTGCTGCCACATCTAAAACAGGTAGTTCCGGATAAACCCCCCCATTGAGCAATTTTCGCAAGTGTGTAATATAAATGATATAAAATCTTATACTGTTGGGCCTGAATAGATGATGAACACAACATTTTGCTTCCCATTTCTAGTGACTCAGTAAAGATATCCCTGGCTATATCTAAATCAACAGACCATTTATCTATCCATTTCTCCAGGTCATCTTTCTTTAGTTTTGTCATTTCTAAATAGAACCTCTTTATAGTACAATCAGAGCCATCTTCTATAAGGTCTATCATTATAGTTCTTTCAAAGCCCAATGATCCCCCTTTTTTATTCAATATACAACTTCTTATTTGGAGGTATTTGAAGAAATGTTTTGTGTTCAAGGTATGCCTATTTTGCAATTCCGTAAATTGTAATATACCGTAACCGCCCAACATATCTCCGAACTTTCTTATCCCCCGCCTCTCCCATTCTTGAAATACAGCTCCTGAGAAAACCGCACTAGATAGAGAAGGGTTGTTTTTAAATCTAGAGTATGCATTGTACTTCCCAATTCCAACCTTTTTGGCAAATCCTTTCCATATATTATAGGCAGCCATTACTGTCTTAAATCGTGTTCTTTTGAAGTAACTTTCCTCCGTGAATCTCAGAAATACATTTTCAGCGTTTGTACCCAAAACCAAACCATAGATAGCGAGCGAGCCAATCTTGTCCCAACCATCCACCTCAGCCCCTCCAATCAGTCCCACATGCCTTGCAATGTTGCAGCCCAATAATACAGCTTTAAATCCGGTAGTGACCAGCCCCCTCTTTCCAGCGGGAGCGACATGTACCTCAATGCCCTCCGTGTCTTACCTTTAGCCCAAATAAAACGATTAATCATCTGTTCACAAATTTTGAACCATTTGTTATCAATTAAGAGTGGGATTGCCCTAAAAATATACAAAAATGTTGGCAAAACCAGCATTTTAATAATATTAACTCGTCCTACTAGCGACAGGTGAAGATTCTCATATCGGTCCAAGTCTTTCTTTACTTTATCTATTATTGGGGCAATATTTTTTTCCACCAGCGTATTTAAGTCAGCTGAAATATTGATTCCTAAATACATCCCTGCCTGGACCACTCGATTATCGTCACAAAAGGTCACTGAGTTTTTGATAATCTGATTCTTTGAAGCATTCAGGGCATAGCCCGAAACTTGCCCAAATCTGCGGGCCTCTGCCTCTACCAGCTCGGTCGCTTCCGTGGGGTTTGGTGTTATCACCGCTACATCATCAGCGTAGGCAAGTATCTTACAAGGTCCCAATGATGTATGTAACGGGATGATTTCTGCACATGACTCTATCCTACGAATTAATGGATCCATATACATGGCAAATAGCAGCGGGGAGCATGGGCACCCCTGCCGTGTACCTCTCTTGATCGTAAATTGTCCCGTGATGCCCCCATTAACTCTTAAGGCTGCGACCGGTTCCTTATACAGGGTCTGTAGAGCTTTCACGAAACCACCCTTAAACCCAGCTCTTATTAGGGTGTGCCACAAATAGTCCCAGGAGACCCGATCAAATGCCTTTTCAGCATCCAGCAACATTACTGCCATCGGATCTCCTGTGACCTCGGTGGCATCAAACATGGTTATGACTTTCCTGGTGTGGTGTGTCGTCCCTCTTCCGGGGATAAAGCCGTGTTGATTACTGCTGACTAGGGCGCTTATTACTCCAGCGAATCTCGTTGCCAGAGCTTTCGAGTATATTTTGGTGTCGTTGTTCATCAACGTAATTGGTCGATAGGACCCTGGCTCAGTCGCCGGCTTCCCTTTTTTTAATATTAGGACTATATCTACTCCCCCCCAAGATTTTGGGATAGACTCCCCCATCTGGGCAGCTTGGATCGTTTTGCTTAAGTCCTGCCCTAAACTTCCCCAAAAAGTCTTGTAAAACTCTAAAGGGAGCTGGTCCGGTCCGGGCCAGCGGCCTTTCCTGAGGGGAGATTGCCCATAGCTTCTTTAATTTCAGTATGGTCCAGCAATTTCTCTAACCCTTCTGCATCTTCGGTAGAGATCCTCTCAACTGGAATATTCTGAAGGTATTCACTTATCTCTTCAGCACTACTGGGGTGTTGGGCGTCATATAGTGTCTGGTAGAATTTCCTAAACACTTCCCTAATTTCCTCAGAGTCTAAGTGTAGCCTTCCATTTTCATCCCTGATCTCCCTGACAGTCCCGTCTGCCGCTATCTGTCTAGTGCGCATGGCAAGAACATGTCCAACTTTTTTGCTAAACTCGTAGCACCTCTCCCTTCTAATAGTGTAGTATTGTGCTGCCTTATTTGCCAGGTCATCTTCAGCTTCACTTTTTACTTTCATTAAGTCTATAATAGATTGTTCAGTTGGTTCACCCCTTATGACACACTTATTAAGCTGTTCCTCTGCCTCTGAAAAGGCTCTCTCTATATCACTATGCCGGAGTCGTTCTACTTTCCGTTTATAAGCACTATAGCTGCATGTCTCACCACGGGCACCCGCCTTAAAAGCATCCAATATGACTCAAACCGGGGCACTCCCTCGTATTTTCAAAAAACTCACTGATCCATTTGGACATATGTGATATATAGTCATTGTCCAAGAGGAGCCCTCTTTCAAATGTCCAAACCCTACTTAATCTTGTTCTCCCTTCTAGCTTCATCGTTAATATTAGGGGATTGTGATCACTAAAAATTCGTGGGAGCCTATCGATTTTTACTCTAGTCATTAGATCATTAGATATCAAGAAGTAATCTAATCTGACACAAATATGGTGTGGTGCAGAGTAATATGTAAAGCCTGTTTGCTCCGATCTAATTGTGCCCCAGACATCTCGCAAGGTATTATTTTCTAAAAGATCAACCAGAGCTTTATGTACTCTTTTCTTCCTACCTTTATAGCTTCTAGTCAAGCCTACTCCCAGTCCCTCCGCCCCATTAATGTTCAAGTCACCTCCTATAATAACCTGAGGGGGCCAGGCTGCTAACTCAGAATCTAATAACTGTAGGATTTCTGGATCATCCTGGGTTGAACCGTACACCGCCACTAGTGTTGTCCATACTCCTTCTATCAAGATCTCAACCATAGCCCACCTACCCCATTGATCTTCTAATTTTTTCCCGATTACCACATTTTTACTCCTTGAAAGAATAGCTACCCCTCTGTTTTTTGTCCCTTGCTTGGATCTTGCTATTAAGTGAAACCCCAACTGATTGAGACAGCACTCTTGAGTGCTCATTATATGTGTCTCTTGCAGGAATACATAATCTACGTTCATCTGTCGCAATCAAACTCCTATCTTTTGTCACTTTTGGACATCGTTTAGGCCACATACGTTCCACGTTACAAATCTAAGAGACATATCTAATTTTTAAGGGGACTATCGGCTGCCTGCTCACTTTTATTTATCAAGCTATCAGATTCGTTCTTTGCTGCATCTGTTACACAGATTACACAAATTACACAGATTCCCATTTTCGTGTTCACAATCCCTTCAATACGATAACCATACTCATGCTTCCATTTCAAATTGTGTTCTTCATAATCCCAACAGATTCCAATGCCCTTGTGCCCTGCCCTTGTTCCCTCCCTCCCCCACCCCAGGCAACCCTCCCACAGAGACCCACCCCCCTACAGGCAAATAGGTCCAAAGGACCTATGTCTGGCCGACGATGCCTACAGGATGTCACGCCCTCCCTCCCCTGATTCTCTTACACCATAAATGCTGCTCAAGGTGCTCCCTCCAAAATAATGTTAAACCCCAACCACCAATCTAGAACTAATGATGCCTGCCGGAACACCGATACAGGCCTATCTATCTCCATGACCCAGAGATAAGAATATACAATCTTAACTCAGGAGCCAAGAATTTAAACATACAATAGAATTCTACTGTTCCATAATATTGTTAGTCTTTCTCTTTTTTACTTCTTGCGAGGAATGTCTCCGATAGCAACAGTTTGCGCGTCATGCTCCACAGGTTCCTTATGGTGTGACTTATGTTGACCTCTAGTTTCACGCAAAAAGCTGAGGTACTCTTGTGCCATGATTTCAGAGTAAAAAACGTTAAAGTTCCATTTAAACCAACCTTCAGTCGTGCTGGAAACATGAGATAAGCCTCACAACCTATATTCTGGAAGGGGGTAATAAGCTGCCTCATCCGCCACCGCCTTTCCACAGTGGTGTGGCAGAAGTCAGGGCGGGCAAAGAATACAACATCCTTATAGGTGTGCTTGGCCTGGGGTTTTGCCTTGCTGATTATCTCTTCACGCAATAGGAAATTCCCGACATAGAATAATATCGCGCGGGGCTTACCCTGTGTCTCCTTCCGCGTCATCGGGAATCGATGTGCTCTTTGTACCTCATGTTCCCAATCCCATGAAGACAGCTCTGGGAAGGCACCTTTTAATAGCTCAACAACAAACCCCCGTACATCGCCCCCCTCCTTTCCTTCCTGTATCCCAAGTAGTCTGACATTATTACGCCTTTGTCTGTTTTCAAAATCCTCCAGTTTCCAAAGCATGTCCGCCGTTGTCTTGTCCTGGTCTCTCCTAGCATCCTGCATTTTGATGAAATCATCCTCCAGTTTTCCCATTCTGACCTCCACCTCAGATACTCTCCCAACCATTTCTTCATACATTTTATTAAATTTATGCAAAGAAGATTGTATTTTTTTATTTGCATGTCTGGCTCTCCTGCTTGCTCTTTGACTCTCAGCGCGAGCCTCACCTTGTATTTGCTTTAAGGTAGAGAATAAGACTTCAAAGTTAGAGGCACCCCCCTCAGATCCCTGAGAGATAGCCTCGTGAGTACCTGTATCTGCGTTCTCAAGCCCCCCCATAGACGGCGCACAGCTCTCCAATGTATTGTCCCAGTTAAGTTTCTTTACAACTGATTTCGCAGGGACTCCGCGAGATACTCTAGCCAGATTCTTACGCCTAGAATTGTTTTTAACTTTGCTCTTGTATTTGGGTATGGTATTCACCGCAGTTTTGTTCATCTCTATGGCAGCGGTTTTTAGTCTTGTTTTTGTGATCTTTTGGACTGTCTCTTGCGCCGACTCGATAGGTTCTGTGTCGCTGTCTGAAGAAATTGAGGTACTATCTGATTCGGTCATGATTCGGTCATGTTAATTTCTGAATCAGTACCCACTGTAGAGCCTACTGATGTTCCCAGTTCTGAGTCGGAAGCAGACTCCAGGTCCAAGCCGCTATTCTCGCTCTCATCTTCGTCATCTACCTCATCATTACCTGTAAAAAAAACATCCTCGCTGGGGGAGGCCAGGATAGATCCTGAGACAGCTGGTGCATTCTTGTCAATTTTATGGTTTGTGTTTATATTTGTGTTTGTATTTGCATTTGTAGGATTCTTGACCCCTGGTTTCGCTAATTCGAGGACTATCTCCTCATCAACTACATTCTCTTGAATCCGTTCTGGCATTGTTCTTTCATTAGAGTTCCCATTAGGATCACTCACATCTATGTCAGCGGCTGGCTCAGAGGGTACGTTTGTCTCTTTAACTTCAGAGTCGTTATTAAATGTTTTTTTCCCCTTTAATTGCTCGGCCCCGCCCCCTACTGTGACTGTAGAAGAGCCTGGTGATCCCGCGGGCTCTGTAACTTCATTCTGAATGCCGATCTCCACCGCGCAGTTCACACTCTCAGCGGCTCCAGTTGGCCTGGCCGCTTCTATGGGTGCAACACGCTGCCTCTCTCCGCACAGGGATGCCAGTGTCGGAACCAGGAACACTCGCTGTGGAGCTGGCTGAGCACTCGGCACAGGTGAGAATGTCTCTACTATTGTGGACTGCCGAAGTGCTATCTCTCTTCCTGCCACCTCGCCAACAGCAGACTGCACCTCGTTATTTCTCCTCGCTAAAGCCGTCGTCTTTTTCTTCTCCGCATCTTTTTCACGAAGCTTCCGCATTTTTATCTCCTTTGCAGCCTCTCGTCTCTGCTGCGCCTTAGATCTCACTTTGCCTCTCAGATTAGAGGCTGGGGCACCAGGATCGTCTGTGGGCGCCTCCTCCTCCTCATTACCCCAACCATCACGATCACGGGTTTTCTTAGGGGACCGTAAGAGTTTAGGAGCCATTGCCTTCGACAGATTCCTCCAATGAACTCGCCCAGACCGGAGAGATCGTACTATTAAGGAAGAAATTATTTTGAATAGGGTCTTTTCCTTTATCTGAGTTAGATCCTCTACTTGTACAGGCCAAAAGGTGGACACTCCAAACATCACACTCAATCACCAACGTCCAGCGACTGCCAGCTCTCTGTGTGCTTTCTCCGATATTCTCCGGTGTTGTCTCAATATCAGCTCAGCTCAGTATAATCTGGTAATCCATTTAGAACACTGACTGTGGTAGATAGGGCTGGTGGGATGATAAGACGAAGAAAAAACAAGCCAAGGGGTGAGCACCATATAGATTGATTACACTGCCATCAGGAGGAAAGCCAGGCGCGACTTCCCTCTACAGCGTCTCGGCAGCCATCTTGCCCCCCGATGGGTGGGAACTTCCAGTAGGAGCAAAGGGCGCACACAAGGGGTATGTTGGGATTTCAACAAGGGCCTGTGCATGAGGGGGTATTGTAGATTCAAACTTGAATGCTCCAAGTGCGCTGGGAGGCACCCCCTCGTCAATTGCTTTGAACACACAGGAGGTGCGTCAAGAACCCCGCAGGGTGGTCGCGGTTCACAGTGGCAACAGAACTCAGGAGGGACAGGTAACTACAGGGGGAGAGGAGCACAAGGATCTCAAGGGGAAAGCTCATAAGCCGGTTAGACTAGATAGGCTCGCGTTTTGGTTGAGATCCTACCGGATACAGGAAGAGGCCCATACCTTGAAAGAAGGTTTCACATGGGGTTTTAGGTTGGGGTACAATGGCCCGAATTTGAGATCAGTGAGGGTACATCCACAAGTGATGCAGGACTAATTAAGGAAGGAGGTGCAAGAAAGCAGGATGGCTGGGCCTTTTGACACATGGCCATTGGAGAATTTGATTGTTTCCCCGATAGAGGTAGTACCCAAAAAAGAGGCAGGGCAGTACAGCTCATTCAACACCTGTCATGGCTTAAGGGCAATCAGTGAATGACTTAGTTGGGGAGAAATTAGCATCAGTGTCTTACTCATCCGTGGACGGGGCTATGGTCATGGTAGAACAGACAGGGTAGGGGGCATCCATGGCAAAATGTGACATAAAATTGGCCTTCCGCCTACTGCCTGTACAACAGATTACTTTCACTTGCGTCAGTTGCTCAAACCACAACCATACTTGTTAGAACATTTCTTACAACATAAAAAGCATTATCTGACTATGTTACGGTTGGGGTCATTCCCCACGAAGGACCTAACCCCAAAATGGAAACAAGTATGGTTAACAAAAAAATGCCGCCTGTGTGGACAAGGAGAAGAGAGCCTCTTACATCTCCTATGCATCTGCCTCACACTTCTAGAAATTCGAAAAAGGGTCCTCCGCAAGTTGCTGATAAAAAATGAGCTACGGACATGCAGAGCGGCAGTCATACAATGTCTTGGAGGCCACTCCATTGAACTTTCTTGCAAAGCCATTATGCTTTGGAAAATGGCAGCCAAAGAATTAGACAACAAACAAGAATGAACTGGAGTGGTTCAGTTAAGACCGCTTGGACCCTTGTTCTTCTCCTGCACCAACAGAATTTCTGGGCCCCTGGTGTACAGTACCGCCTCTCTCTGTCAAGATTTCCTTTTAATATGAAAGTTTTATCTAATGTATTATCTATGGATGATTATCCAGGTCATGACAGCAATGTGTTTTTGTTGTTGTTTTTTTTAGCTCCTTTTTAACCCTCAACAATTTATCTAATTATGCATTTTATGTTTTTTTAACATGTTTGTATCATTGAACTCCTTCCACTCTTTTATGATTTTTAACGAGATCAAATAAAAGTATTTCTGACTGACTCACTTGCTAGATATCCGATTTGAGGTGTCCTGGTATGTTGGTTGGTTGAAAGCTTTATTCGATATGCAAAGACATCTTACAAGCATAACATACATTATAAAAACAACATTACAAAAAGTACAGGTATGTCATACATTTTAAGAAGATAAAATTTGTAGGGGTCCCCCTAGAATAAATTAGCTAAAAAGGGATTAAACCGAAATAGACAATCTATTGCAACGAATCAACCAGGAACTTTTTAAAAATTTGGAGACACTACAGACTATAAGAGGGGGGTATCAGTCAATAGAATTCGGAGAGCCACCAAATGCATGCGTGTTCCCAGGCGTTTGAAGAGGGTTTTCAGCCAGTATCTCCTTGGGTGGATATAGTCTGGACACTCAAAAAGTACATGTGCCACCGTCTCAGGCCTGGCTGGGCAGCGTGCGCAAAAGGGGGATAAATGAGCATATGACTTCCACTTAGAAACAGTTGCTCCAAGCGGGAGAGTGCCAACGCTGAACTTGAAGTAGAGGGCCCTATCCGCTGGCATAGTAATTAAGTCCATGTAGGGTTCGTATAATACCACATCCTTAATTATGAGGAACACTGCAGTCGAATTGCAGTGATGTGGATTCCCAATTAGTTGGCAAGAGACCCAGTCCCAATATAGTTTTTTGAGGACTGCCTTAGGAGGGGCAGATCTTGTGGTCCAACAATCTCCTAGGCCCAGTTCCCCCAAAAGGTTTTTTGTGTCCCTCAGCCACTTGATCTTATTCCAACCCCCCATGTTCATTACTTCTGATAAACCCTCAGCGTAAGATTTTAGTTCCGGGACCCTCCATATGCGGGACCATAGGAGCAATGGGCGAAGACGGGCCTGGTCTTTGATACTTCTGCAGCCCAAGTCCAATAGCACCAGAACTGTAGGGGTGCTCAAGGGAAGAGCTGGGAGGTCCTTCAGGAGCTTATTTTGGGCCTTGGATAGAGAATCCAAATTACAGTGACCCCATAGCTCCGCGCCATAGAGGGCAGAAGTGACCCCCCCTTGCCTTGTAGATCTCGATTACAGGCGCCACTGAAGCTCTGGAGGATGCATGATATTCCTTTAGTAAGGCACCCCCTACCCTTTTGTGGCAGAGAACCATCTTATCGATGTGGGAAGACCAACTCATTTTATCGTTCAAACGTAGACCCAAATAATCAAATTCGGACACTTTCTCCAGTGGGACCGAGTTCAGAGTGGGAGGAAGACCTAGTTTCCTTGGTGGGCGTAGTATCAAATATTTCGTTTTTTCTACGTTTATCACCAGCCCTCTGGTTACACAAAAGTCCTGATAACGGGTCAGCAACTTCTGAAGCCCCTGGGGGGTCTTTGAGATAAGGAGAGTGTCATCCGCGAACAGCAATGTTGGGGTCCGCACACCCCCCAGGCAGGGTGTGTCCGCAGGTTCCTGAAGCAGATGCTCCACCACACCGTTTACATATAAGGAAAAGAGTGTGGGAGCTAACACGCAACCCTGTCTAACACCCCTACAAACCGGGATCCTGTCTGTTGTTTCGCCATTTTTCCCCCAACGAACCTGGGCAAAGTTGTTCATGTGGAGTTTGGTGAGGAGAAACAGGATGTACGGGGGCAAGCCCAGTCCGTGGAGAACCCTCCAGAGTTCCTCCCTGGGAACTAGGTCAAAGGCAGTCTTCAAGTCGATGAAAGCCAAATAGAGACTGCCCTTGCCCAGTTCCACCACCTTCCAATAGAGGAGTGTTAACCTAAAGACCTGCTCAATTGTGCCTGTTCCTGAGCGAAAGCCTGCTTGGAAGTCCGATAGAACTTGGTTCTCATCCACCCATTGAAGGATTCTCCCCAGGATAACTTTTCCGGCTACTTTTTGTGTAGAGTCAATCAGGCTTATTGGCCTATAATTCCCTGGAATGTCTCTACTACCCTTTTTGTAAATAGGGACTACCACTGCCCCTCTCCACGACTCTGGGATCGGGCCACCCTCCAAGGTGGCATTCAAGAGAGCCGAGATCATGAGACCCCAGTCAGATGGGTAGGCCCGCAGTAAATCCCCTGGGAGCCCATCCGGGCCAGCAGCTTTCAATGGGACCACGGTCTTAATGGCATTCTCAACCTCCCGCGGTGTAAACAAACCAAGGGTGCTAGCCTCCATCGAAAAGGGGAATACTGCTGGCTCATTTAGGAGCCCTTCTATCGCTGAATATAAGGCCTCGAAATGGTGAAACCAGCTCTGGGATGGAATAGTACAGGTCCTCAGGGTGTCATCGGGTCTACTACGGGAACCTATCAATTTCCAAAACCCCCTGGCGTCTTCACCTTTGCTAGCAGCCAGCAAATCAGCCCAGAATTTCTCCTCCCATTCTTTCTTTGCTATCTGGATAGACTTGGAGTAGGCCTTCCTAGCCTCCCTTGTCCTGACTTGGGATTTTGCTTTTACTGCCTCAACTAGGTTTTTTTTCGCCTTCCTACAATTATGGGTGTACCAGCCCTCTCTTTTATTAGCCCTTTCTTTCACCCCAATATGCCTCTGGCGCACAGTGAACAGGTTTGTCAGGCCCCCAGTTAGCTCCCAAAATACTTCACATACCTCCCCCAAGCCTCCATCGACTGTGCCTAAGTTATGATGGGCTAGGGCCAGAAGTTGGGACACAGCCTCAAGTTTTCCGGCAGACAAGAGAGGTTTTACCACTTCAGGCGCCTACCGCAAAGAGATACCTCCGACTCACCTAGGTCAACCGTGGGGCTAGGTACAGGACCCACACTGCTAACAGACCACCAGGGGGCTAGAGTGAGGGACAGCAAATTGTGGTCACTTTCGACTGAAGGTACTATTACCATATCCCTCACTGAGCTCCATAGACACACATCAAGTAAGATGTAATCGATTCTTGATGTGTGATTGGGCCTATTATATGTATGGGCACCCCCCTTGTCACTTCTAGTCCTTCCATTTAGAGCCCTCAGGCCATACTCTATGCTAAGGGCATTTAGCTGTAGTGCCACCTCTGACCAATTTTTGATCGGGGGCAGCTCTAGGACTGGTATCCCCCTCCTACCATCCTCCTCATCCTGGTCTTGGGTAACATCCGAGCCCAAGGGCTCGAACGTACAGTTGACATCACCTGCAACCAGGGTACAGGCTTTGTATGGAGTGTCCCCTAACAAGTCCTCCAACAGTGCGATTGTGGGAGACTGCCTCCTCCCCTTAGTGCCTCGGGCATAGACATTGAATATATTCAGAACAAAACAACCCCTGGCGTCCTTCAATGTGATATTAAGCAAATCTGGGCTGTTAGTCTTGGTTTCCACTACCCTACAATTTAGGGATGAAGCTACCCAGCTGGGATGGCATGAGCAGAGTACCCCACCCTGTGTACTGGCTCCCTACTCCATGTCTCCTGGAAAATGCATATGGAATGCTCTTCCACTAATGCATTCCAGTCGGGCAATGCCAGTTTTCTGGCTATTCCAGCAACATTCCAGCTGAAGACCTTCAAGACTTGGTCCGTCACAGCTGGAGCGTATGGGGAAACTATCTTTTGACATGGAGCCACCCTATCCGAGCATGGCAGTGATCCCCTACAACCAATAGAAACCAGGTCCCCCGAAGGGTCCGAGGTAACCGGTGGTGTAGTTTGGGTTTTATTAGGGGAGGGAGAAATAGATGACATTACAGTGCCATGTGGGGACTCGCCCAGTTCCCCCCTATCCAGTCCTCCCGTTACCTCAAGTCAGTAGCTTCTAAGGCCACAATTTTGACCTGACCACCTGGTCTGGGGATAGAAAAGGGGCTCAAACGTACTACGTATTCCACCACTAGCACCCTTGCTCGTTTCCCCCATTATAGGCCTAAAAATGGCGTGGTTAGCAGCCCGCGGGTAAAAATAGGTCAGGTCCACTGCGCTAATTCCAGGGCCACCCACCGCTTGGTCTTGGGTACAGATCGATCTGGCTACTCTGTTGTCCTGGAAGTTGATAATAACGCAGTCTCCCTCCAGCTGCTTCTTGCCCTTTCCAACCCAGCCCACCCTTCGGACACCGAGGATTAGTCCGTCTATGCCCGCAGGGAGTGGTTTATTTGTTTTTAGCCAATGGAGGCTTTTATTTTTTAAGGCCTGATGGGTCTCTAGTTGGTTATCTAACAAGGGTGGGACCTTAACCAGCACAACGACATAAGGATGGCAGTCCGGGGGGAGGTCAGCATAGGGAATGCGAGACACTTTCTTCAAGGCGGGTGCAGCTAATGGAGGTACTGCAGAGTGGCTTTTGACAGAATTAACTGACGGAGCTGCCCCGTCTCCCTTGGTCTTAGTACTATCTAGGGGTAATTGCTTAGGTTTAGAATTACACCCACCCGCTGGAGCCTTTGGTTGCGTTGGTTTCTTATGCACTTTAGAGACTTTAATGGGGTTCCCTTGAATTGGAATAGAATGTACAGCGGGACCTGCTTTGGGCATAGGTGGGGCGTTGGTAATAAGAGTTGGGGCCAGACTTGGTGCTGTTGGGGAAGCCACCTTTGGTGGGACTAAATCCTGCACCGGAGCAGCAACAACTGATGCTCCTTTACCCAAGCTGCCACATGTGGGGTCCTCACTATTCCTAGTCTGATGTTTAATCAGAGTTCTGAGTGAAAAGAAGTTGTCAAGAGTCGACTGCTCAAGACTATTTACTCTGGCCTCCACCCTCTTAATTTGGTCTATAAGCGGTGTTAGAAAGCGGTTAAGTACATCGGTAATTTGGTCCAGACAAACTGGGACTTGGATAGGAGGTGGTTTGTCGTTGGTATCTCGTCCCATTTCCTGGGACGGAAGCTCTCCCAACCCATCCAAATGCTCAGGGCTCTGACCATTACCTAATTTTACACCCGTGGGCCTTAACCCTTGCTTCCTGGAGCGCTTAAAAAGTGTGGGATGGCTACCTTTACGTGTACTCACAACCCTTTTCCTCTTGACTTGTTTCGGAGCACCCTGAAAGACGCAGGGCAGTAAGAGACCCACAGGAGGAGCAGGGTTTGGCAACGGGGAGTTTTGACCAGTAACAGGGGAAAGTAAAGGTACAACGCCCCCTCCCACAGTCTCGTAACTGGCAATACCTGGTGTTAACTGTGCTACTAAATTCTCTAACCTGTCTATACTATCGCCTATTTCAGACAACCGGGGATGCTCAGGCGCTTCTATAATAAGTGGGGGTGGAGCCATAATTGGGAGAGGTGACAGGGCTTTGGCCGCAGAGCCAAGGGAGGATCGTCTAACTGGTAGGAGATCCCCGTAGAGGCGACGTTCCGTCATCGCGATTTCCTTCTCTATGTCCGCCGCTACTATAGTTATAAATCTATCCATTGTTCCTATCGTTGGATTCCCGCCAACCCCTTCGCCCCCAGTTCTGAGCAGTTTCCCAGAGCGAGTAGACATGGTTGGGGTTTTACCCTCTGGCAATGTCACAGTACCTTTCAGGGCCAGTGTAGGTGAAGTTAGGGACCTGGCCCAGCCCAGCCTCTGTCAGCCCCTGACTGCCACAGACTGCCCGCCCTTTGCTCGGGCGTCGCTCGGCGTCCCGCTCGCGTCTCGCTACGTGGCTGTCACGCCTTAAAAGGGGGCGTTGCGTGCGGGGGGGGTGTTGTCCAGTGGGCGCGGCGGCAACTCCTGGGGCTGCGCTGAGCCTTCTGGTCAGTGTAGTTCCAAACACTGACTGCTCCGCCTCCCGTAACCTCCTCGCTGTTTCTTCAGTGCCGGATTGCCCCTCGCTGACCGCGCGAAGCGGCACCCGTGGAGCGGGTGCGCCAAGCGGTTGGAACGGTCAGCGGTAGCCCCTTAGGAGGGGGAAGAGCAAACCTCGGACGAAGCCTCACAATGTCTCCCACAGGTATGGTGTCCCGCTTGAATGCTGAGAAGCACTTGCTTTTCTGCACCTGGCCGGGCGGGGGGCATGTTGTCCAGTGGGCCCGGCGACAACCCCTGGGGCTGCGCTGAGCCTTTTGGTCAGTGTAGTTCCAAACATTGACTGCTCCGCCTCCCGTAACCTCCTCGCTGTTTCTTCAGTGCCGGATTGCCCCTCGCTGACCGCGCGAAGCGGCACCCGCGAAGCAGCACCCGCGGAGCGGGTGCGGCGAGCGGTTGGAACAGTCAGCGGTAGCCCCTTAGGAGGGGGAAGAGCAAACCTCGGACGAAGCCTCACAATGTCTCCCACAGGTATGGTGTCCTGGTATGTGGTGAAGCCCTGCCAATGGGATGCTCGATTTTATGCACTCTATCTGAGCATTTCAGCACATTTCTTCAGTGAAAAGGTGACACACTATCTTGATAATTTTTCCATGGTCATGGACTCCGGTTTCGTGGACTGCCTGTGACTGCTAGTCACTAGATTCACTGCTAAGCAGAAGGGGAAGTATACAATTAGACAATCGGAGAAGTTCAATAGGTCAGGATGTCAAAGTTTGTAGGGTATCTAAGGGAGAACTGGTTTAGAGGCATGAGTAAAGAAGGTAGGGTGTTGAATGTATAGTGAAATTTTAGTTCTGTAAAGCCGAGAATGTTTATGTGATACACACCTGTTTCAATCAAATGGCCTTTTCCACACATACCAAGAGCCAATGGTCTGTAATGTGCCCCATTTCGTCCAAACTCTCCGACGGTCCGGAGTAAGGCTGTCAGAGAAATGGCTACATATCTGCCTGCCCAATCACAATGACATGTATCCATTTGTTTACTGTCTGTCAAAGCCAGGCAAACCCTGGTGGTGAGGGACTGTAAAAAACAAATAATTACATTTATGGTTCCTTAATTGGTTAAGTTTCACCCTAAAAATGGAACATATATGCAACCCGCACATCAAGTCCAGAGTATTGGGATTCTGTCACTGACATCCTATTGTGTCTCCTGGCACTCCTACAAGTAAGACACTTGAAGGCTGGGTCTTGACTTTATGGGGGGAGAGGTCAAAGGAGTTGTTAGAAATGGGAATCTCTAGTTGGTATTGGCTTGCAACCTTTCTAACTAAGTAGTCTAGAGTGCTGTTGTCGGTTCACCAGGGGCTACGATGTAATCGATGCAATGCGCCATGCACTTTACGAACAGTGCTCTTGGCTTTGAGGCAGGCAACTGCGTCAATGATGGCATGAAGCCATGTCACTGGTGAGGCAAGGGCTGCATTGTCATCACGGTCAGTGTGTTGTGCTCCTCACGAGCTGTGACCACAGCTTCTGTGCAGGCAGCGGCGTTGGACTTGCTTTTCTGAAGGTTACATCACAACCACTCAGTTCCAAGGGCCCAGGACTGGTTTTGGTACTACTTGGCAATGCAGGGCTCACAGCAGAACAATCGTAGTGTTGGTAACAAGATGTGGGGGAAGTCTTTGATATTCCTGAGACTTCCAACATGAGGCAAGCTCAACTCAAGCTCTTGGAGAAACCTGGAAAGCAGGATGTAGAAAGCAAAGTCCAGTCCTTTCATTGTGGAGGACAGAAGCAGCAAGCAGCAGGCCAGCACAACACAGCAACAAGCAGAGTGACAGTTTCTCTCCTACAGCTTCTCCAGCTGTGCTTCTTGGTAGAATCTCATCGTAATCCAGAAGTGTTCTAAAAATGTGGGATCAGAGGTCCAATACTTATACCCCTTTCTATCATTGAAGTAGGCATACTTCAAAGGATAGTCTTTGTAGTGCCCAATATACTGCCTTGCCCTGACCTGGCTCCGGACACACTAAAGAGGAGTGGAGACAGCTTTGTGTGAGGACTTGCACAGCCCTATTCAGGTGTCAGTGACAACTCTTGCTCAGGAAGACCCATCAGCACGGCAATGGGCCATCGGGATATGCAAGGCACACCTCAGCTCCCTTTGTGTGACTGTCTAGAGTGAATTCAGAAACAGCCCAACTGTCTGTCTAAACTAGATGTAGATTCCACAGGCAGGCAGAAGCACAGAATGATAAAGCAATAAAATGCCCACTTTCTAATAGTGGCATTTACAAACATTGAATTTGAAAACAACTTCGCTAAAATATGTATTTTTAGATTGTGAGTTCAGGGACCCCAAACTCCAAATCTCTATCTCTTCCCAGTTGAAAGTTGCACTTATAAGAGGTTACAAGGCAGCTCCAATGATAATTTATGGGAGGGACAGTCCTTGCAATAGTGAACAATTAAATTGGCAGTATTTCACTATCAAGACATATAAAACACACCAGTACATGACCTACCTTTCACATACACCGCACCCTGCCCATGGCGCTACCTTGGGCCTACCTTAGGGGTGGCTTGCAAGGTTTAGGCCTGGCAACACTTGGCCAGGTCGACAGGGCAGTTTAAAACTGCACACCTGGACACCGCAGTAATAGGTCTGAGATATGGTTGCAAGGCTACTTATGTGGGTGGCACAATCAGTGCTGCAGGCCCACTAGTAGCATTTGATTTACAGACCCTGGGCATACCTGGTGAGCTTTACTAGGGTTTTACTAGTAAATCAAATATGCCAATCATGGATCACCATTCATAATCACAATTTACACAGGGAGTACTTGCACTTTAGCACTATTCAGCAGTGGTAAAGTGCCCAAAGTTCTAAAGCCTGCAAAAACGGAATGCAGCACACATTCAAAAACAGAAGGTTAAAAGCAAAAAAGAAAGGGGAAAAACATGTCAAAGATGCAAGCTCTAACAGACTGAGAGTTGAAAGACTAACTTGCTAACGTGAAGGAAGGTTCCTAACGATAAAATTGTATATAATAATAAAGTAACCACCCTGCTTGACTATGGGAAAACTCACAGGTAGCCTATTGCTTTTCGGAGACTGGCCAACTATATTTGGTTCGTAAAAATTGTTTTATTCAATGTTTATTTTAATAATAGTTTGTATTGGTTAATCTGAGAACCGGAATGTGTTTGATCCCATCAGAGACGTTAGTATTGTATAGTGTGCATGGATGCATGTGCAGAGGGACTTTGCTACTTTAGTTTCACTTGGCTGAATAGTTGTTCTTTACTGATCTGGGCAGGCTATTTTCTAGACTATATACCTAATATAAGAATGTATGACGTTACAACGCATACTTTTACAACACATTTTTTACAACGCAACATCCTTTACAACGCATTCCATTACAAAGCATGCCATTAAAACGAATTTTCTAAAAATTACCTGTACAACCATTCCATTACAACGCATACTACCTTTACAACCCATACCATTACAACGCATACCATTACATTGCATGTATGGTAAGTATTGGATAGTATAGGGGTAACATTTACTATTCTAACTCCATGGGGTGCAACAGTAGGGTAAGTGTTGGATAGTGTAGGGGTAAAAATTACTATTCTAACTCCAGGGGGTGCAACAGTAGGGTAAGTTTTGGATAGTGTAGGGGTAAAAATTAATATTCTAACTCCAGGGGGTGCAATAGTAGGGTAAGTGTTGGATAGTGTAAGGGTACTTTGCGTTGTAATGGTATGCGTTGTAATGGTATGCGTTGTAATGACTGTGTTGTAATGACATGCGTTGTAATTGTATGCGTTGTAGTGTCATGCACTGTGATGGTTGCGTTGTAATGGCATGCGATGTAAGGGATGTTGCGTTGTAATGACTGCGTTCTGATGGTAGTGCGTTGCAAAAGTTGTGTTGTAAAGGTTGTTCCCCTAATATAAAGTTGCCATACATAGAGAAGGAAGAATTTATTTAGGCGTCCCAAGAACTCTAAAACAGAAGCTCATTTTTTAATCTCTGCATCATAAACCCGCCTTAATGATACTGCAAGTATCTTGTCAATTTTCGTACTGTGAAATGAGTTTATCCAAAATATATGGTCCCTTATATCCTGATTGCGTTCCAGAAAGGGCATTTATTTGAAAGTTGACAGTAGTATTAAATCCCTGAACTCTCACTTTGGAGCTTTAAATGTTTTAACAGTGATTTCCTCACAAAAAGTGTTAATATTCAGTGTTAATATTCAGATGTACCTTACTGATAGAATGGGGACTTCACCTGTTAAGGATGTTTCTCAGTCTGGTAGTAATGATGATGACTGGGCTTGGCAAGAAGGTTTTATAACTAGTAATCCCCTCACTTGGATAATTTTAAGCGAGATGCATGAATGAAAAATAAAGAATCCTCTCCATCTTTGTTGTCTATATTGTCCTGGAGTATTTCTACAGTGGGAATGTGCAGGATTGAACAGGGTTAAGATTATTTTATTGGTGAGTTTGATATTTGTATGGAGGCAATAGGGCTTGAGACTTTCTGAAACGTATTTATAGCCACTATTATTTCACTAGCTACCACCACTTGTATCATGTTTAGTACATCTTCATCTACATGATATTCCCACTTACGTTCTCCAGGCTCAATGAATTTCTGATCATCATACAAATTGGCTATAAAATCTAGCCATATCTGTTCTTGAACTACACATTTTAGGCTTTTGGATATCGCCTAAGGGGTTTGGTTTGCTCTAAGCTAAAACTACCTAGTGTCTTCCTTTTAAACAGCTGATATACTTCTCGGCCAGTTTATATTACTATATTGTCTTTTATTGTAATCTCCTAATTCTTTTATATTGAAGCCTGATTTACCTCAACATTTTCAACTTTATTCCCAATCTGTACCTTTTATATCACCTTTAAGTCCTTGCAAGTTTTTTTTTATATTTCCACACTTTTTGTAAACCAACTCTTACCTTGCTACACCAGTTTTCTACTTCTATTCTCTCTGTGCTGGTTGCATTTCTGTGAAATAAATTCAACTTCATTTAATTAAGTCAATGTAAGGCACTATTTACAGTTCCCAAAGGGTTGATAGATTCCAGCTGGGTTTTTCACATTGTTTTCTTCACTTTTTTAGAAGTGTTCTTAATCTTTGGGGATAGGTCCAAGCAACAAACAGCCTTTCTTCGGTCACCACCTCCAAGATTTTCTCGAACAAATACTGAGCATAAACTAATACATTTTACGGTCCATGGATTAGTGATTATCTGAGAATGTCTGTGTTAATATAGATTTTCCTAAAAATCCTATAGATTAAAAAATAAACCTTGGTCAAAAGGATAGCTATTCATAATGTACCACGAACATAGTAAATGTCCAAACGCGACCTGAGATTAATGAAAAACTACCTGAGCACCCCCATCAAATAAATAGAGCGCTCTATAATTCTACCCAGATAAATAGAATTTTCCAAATGGGTCTTTTTTCTAATCCCTTTTTAGAAAATGTGATGTACATTAATGACTAAAACATTTAATTTATATTCATTAATAGCGGTAATCCTAGAACTTCCAGCTCTACTTCCCTCCTCCTCACCAGTATCCCACTACAGTTCATCTAAGAAATAAATTAGATGTCTGTACATTTTTACTTTATAATTTGATCCCTGTCTAACCACTTAGGCAAGCACCCATGAGCTGAAAAACTCAAGAAGCCATGAAATAGATATTATTGCAGCCTGAGGAAATAGACACAGTAGTGATCTATCCTATTATCTAAGGAGTCTTGTGCTTTTTCTAACTCACTGGTGACAGCTATTGTCATCACACAACACACATCATACGTATACATACACATATACAGAGAAGCACTTCTAGAAAGCCCCTTTCATCCACTGGCTTCTATTGTTTGGTAGGCTTTAGGCATTGGCTAATGCAATTGTCCATCACTATTGCTATCAGCCTACAGCATTTTGCTAATGTAAAAAAGAATTGCCTACTTTTAAAAGCATTTTGAGTAGCATTGAGATTGCGCACATATAAAGTACATTTTTATTTGGCCCCCTCTCCCCCAGCCACTCCCCTTCCCCTGCTGAAGTAAGCTTGGCAGGTCTGCATCTGACCTCCCAGCCACTTCCCTTTTCCTGTTTCCCTGCCCCTCCATGTCCCACTCCACAGTTTTCAAAACAGTTGATCATTTTTTTCAGGGTCACAGCAGGTGTAAAGTGCTACAATGTGCCTTGTCTTTATTTTTCAGGCTGCCACACACTTTCATTTTTTTTCTTACTTAACAGTTCTGAAAGGGCAGTCAGCCATGTTGCACCTGTAAAGTAACAAGGCGAAAGGGTCCACTAGGGCTTCAAAGTGTTCTACCCCCAAAACTCAGCCTCGGGTGCTTCAGCTGAATAGTTAAGCAATACACTTTCTGGATCATATTGAAACAATTTTATCTTGCTGGCTCAGTTGCTGTACACAGTCACTGGCGTAACGAACGTTGAGGGGCCCCCCTGCAAGGTACATACAGTTCCGGACTGAGCAATAGATCCTGTGATGATCAATAACAGCAGAAACCTAGGCATTTAACATAAACCTAAAACCATGGTTCTACTGAATTTCATACAAGTACTTTTTTGAATCAGCAAAGTGATATTCTGAGCAGTCATTCAATGTAAAAGACTAAAGAAACAATCAGTGTAAGAACCTAAACACTTCCGCCATGCGAGCATTTTTAATTTTACAAAAAGGCAGGCTACCACTATGTAATAGATCTATACAATTTGCAGGTGATATATATATATATATATATATATATATATATATTTTTCTTCAAAATATACAATACAAGAAACAAATGTGCTCCTTTCCAGACACATTCTTTACCGGAGTAGCGGTAGCGGGCACAGCCTGAATCCAGGGGCTACAGCATTGGGCCAGCCAGAGCAAGGGCTTCATTGCCGACACCGCCAAGAGTCATTATCGGCAAACTACCGGCGCCGCCGCCCCGGGACTACACTACCCGGCGGGCTAAGCGGCGGCGCGCACTTTGAATGACAGAAGGGCGCAAGGAGGAGCATTTAACCAACGCGCTCCCCGGCAGGAGCGGGGAACTCCTTTCCAGACACATTCTTTACCGGAGTAGCGGTAACTGGCGCAGCCTGAATCCAGGGGCTACAGCAGTGGGCCAGCCAGAGCAAGGGCTTCATTGCAGACACCGCCAAGAGTCATTATCGGCAAACTACTCGCACCGCCGCCCCGGGACTACTCTACCCGGCGGGCTAAGCGGCGGCGCGCACTTTGAATGGCAGAAGGGCGCAAGGAGGAGCATTTAACCAACGCGCTCCCCGGCAGGAGCGGGGAACTCCTTTCCAGACATATTCTTTACCGGAGTAGCGGTAACTGGCGCAGCCTGAATCCAGGGGCTACAGCAGTGGGCCAGCCAGAGCAAGGGCTTCATTGCAGACACCGCCAAGAGTCATTATCGGCAAACTACTCGCGCCGCCGCCCCGGGACTACTCTACCCGGCGGGCTAAGCGGCGGCGCGCACTTTGAACGGCAGAAGGGCGCCAGGAGGCGCATTTAACCAACGCGCTCCCCGGCAAGAGCAGGGAACTCCTTTCCAGACACATTCTTTACCGGAGTAGCGGGCGCAGCCTGAATCCAGGGGCTACAGCATTGGGCCAGCCAGAGCAAGGGCTTCATTGCCGACACCGCCAAGAGTCATTATCGGCAAACTACTAGCGCCTTTGCCCCGGGACTACACTACCCGCGGGCTAAGCGGCGGCGCGCACTTTGAACGGCAGAAGGGCACCAGGAGGCGCATTTAACCAACGCCCTCCCCGGCAGGAGCGGGGAACTCCTTTCCAGACACATTCTTTACCGGAGTAGCGGTAGCGGGCACAACCTGAATCCAGGGGCTACAGCATTGGGCCAGCCAGAGCAAGGGCTTCATTGCCGACACCGCCAAGAGTCATTATCGGTAAACTACTCGCGCCGCCGCCCCGGGACTACACTACCCGGCGGGCTAAGTGGCTGCGCGCACTTTGAACGGCAGAAGGGCGCCAGGAGGCGCATTTAACCAGCGCGCTTCCTGTGTCGCGGGACGCAAGCGGGACGCCGGGCGAAGCCCGGGCCAAGGGCGGGCCCGTTTAAGCCCGTTCAAGACCGGACTAGGCCGGGTCGGGCCACCCCCCTGATATTCATCACGCGACCTACCCCTGTGAGTACTTTGTTTATGTTCGTTACTGTAATTCGTTGGGGTTTCAGCGATGCCCCTAAGGAAGCTAAGGGGAGAGTGGACACTGCAAACTTTACAGGAGCTATGGACCAATTTATAACAAGGATGAACTCTGTTGTTGATGAGGGGATCACAATAATGGAGCGCCGCGTCTCTCAGGAATTGGCCATTGCAAGAAGGTCTTCTATGGGACACATTGCGAATGTGCGGACTCCTGTTAACTTAGGTGGAAATGTTGGTATAGGTGCCTCACCAATCTTAGAACTCCCCATTCTACAGCTCCCTCCTTGTGACTTATCACAGACCTCACTAGATAATCAGTCTACAGCCTCAGAATCTTTGCTGTTATCTCCCCAAAAGTTGCCCATTGTGCCTAATGTAATGAAAGTGCATAATACTAGACAACAGCGAGGGAGAGACCCGGGGGCAATTCCAAAAAATAAGCAAGGGCTTACAAATAATACAGGTGGGAGGAAAAAGAAAGCCTCAAAAAGTATGAAAGAAATCCCAAACCGTCCTGAGCACCCCTTTGTAAATTCCGCCCTGGGTCTAGCTGATCCTTCACTGCCTTGCGGGGTGCACCAGGTGGCAGGAGGTGTGCCGAGTCAAGGCGATCAGGAGGGGGGGACGGTGAATGAGCTAAATGCCATCTATGAGACTCTTAGAGTTCTTCTAGCTCCATTAGAGGTTAGATTGACTAACATTGAGGTCCACTTAAAACGGATTGAATGTGACCTCAAGGGAATAGTAGAACCCCCTTTAAGGGATAACACACCTATAGTTACTAAGCCATTAACCAAAGCTCGTGTGAATAAGGCTCCGGCTGCAGCTGTCCAGAAGAACGTAGTAGTATTAAACACAGCCCACAAGGTTTTGCCAGCACCTTCAGTTGTACCTCCTATTAAGGATACAGCATCTGTTAATATAAATGGACCGCACATACATAATATACCAGAAGATAGCATGTGTGGTGAGATCCCAATTGCCCATCCAAATATAGGGAAGAACATCTTAAATTTACCTCCGGAAGTTTGTCCACTTGTGATAATTTTGGCTGGGGTACCAGAGTTGGGCAAACGCGAGGTTGAAACCCCCACCAAATTGCGGAAAAGGATTGTACATTGGTTAAACTTGAACAGACCATTGCCCCCCCCCCCCCCCCCCCCTCGTTGCTAAAATACTTATGATCCGGAGGGTTCCGTGAGTCGGACACCTAGCCAAAAACATAAAGGGCGATTGTATCTTGATCAATTTTAACAACCCTAGAATTGTTGATCATATTTGTAATTGGAGTTACCCAAGTGCAGGTACAACTATTCACTCGCTCCCACTGACTTTTTTTATCCCCCTGGTCATTTTACCTCGCAGACAGATGGTTGGTCACTGGTACAGCGGAATAGAAGGGGACCACCTCAGGGGGGATGGCTTATGCCCTCCCTTCATTTAGAACCTATCTCCAACTACAACCGGTTCAAATGTTTGGAGTCAGCTGATTGACTCGATACTGAAGCAAGAGTGTTGAATAGTCCTTCTCCCCTTCTGGGTGGTTGCTCTGCCAATTTATCTGTGTTACCACTAACCCCTGATCTCACAACTTCAGCTCTGGAACCTATGAGGATTACTAATATTGCCACCAGTCAAGATTGTAATGTTAATTCATGTCCCCTGATTACCGGTAATGCTCACATTGATAATCTTAAACTTGCTTCATGGAATGTGGCAGGTTTGCGAAACAAGCTTTCACTACCGGATTGGAATAATTTTATTGATGGGTATGACATATGTATTTTCCAGGAGACATGGTGCCTTGAACCCTTATATAAGCAGGGGTTCTCTTGTTTTCATGTACCTGCTACCACGGTTGGGCGAGGACGTCCCTCTGGAGGGCTTATGGCATGGGTAAGGGCTGACCTTAACCTTAAGATCACTCATCATACTTGCTCATCATTGGATATTATGAGACTATCCATTGGAGGCCCGATTGGTCCTACCACTTGGGAAATCTTTAATGTATATGCTAGAGGCACTCAAGGGGGGGCCTTTCTTCGGTCACCACCTCCAAGATTTTCTCGAACAAATACGGAGCATAAACGAATTAATTTTATGGTCCATGGATTAGTGATTATCTGAGAATGTCTATGTTAATATAGATTTTCCTAAAAATCCTATAGATTAAAAAATAAACCTTGGTCAAAAGGACAGCTATTCGTAATGTACCACAAACATAGTAAATGTCCAAACCCGACCTGAGATTAATGAAAAACTACCTGAGCACCCCCATCAAATAAATAAAGGGCTCTATAATTTTACCCAGATAAATAGAATTTTCCAACTGGGTCTTTTTAATCCCTTTTTAGAAAATGTGATGTACACTAATGACTAAAACATTTCATTTATATTCATTAATAGCGGTAATCCTAGAACTTCCAGCTCTACTTCCCTCCTCCTCACCAGTATCCCACTACAGTTCATCTGAGAAATAAATCAGATGTCTGTACATTTTTACTTTATATTTGATCCCTGTCTAACCACTTAGGCAAGCACCCATGAGCTGAAAAAAACTCAAGAATCCATGAAATAGATATTCTTGCAGCCTGAGGAAATAGACACAGTAGTGATCTATCCTATTATCTAAGGAGTCTTGTGCTTTTTCTGACTCACTGGTGACAGCTATTGTCATCACACAACACACATCATATGTATACATACACATATACAGAGAAGCACTTCTAGAAAGCCCCTTTCATCCACTGGCTACTATTGTTTGGTAGGCTTTAGGCATTGGCTAATGCAATTGTCCATCACTATTGCTATCAGCCTACAGCATTTTGCTAATGTAAAAAAGAAGTGCCTACTTTTAAAAGCATTTTGAGTAGCATTGAGATTGCGCACATATAAAGTACATTTTTATTTGACCCCCTCCCCCCCAGCCACTCCCCTTCCCCTGCTGAAGTAAGCTTGGCAGGTCTGCATCTGACCTCCCAGCCACTTCCCTTTTCCTGTTTCCCTGCCCCTCCATGTCCCACTCCACAGTTTTCAAAACAGTTGATCATTTTTTTCAGGGTCACAGCAGGTGTAAAGTGCTACAATGTGCCTTGCCTTTATTTTTCAGGCTGCCACACACTTTCATTTTTTTTCTTACTTAACAGTTCTGAAAGGGCAGTCAGCCATGTTGCACCTGTAAAGTAACAAGGCGAAAGGGTCCACTAGGGCTTCAAAGTGTTCTACCCCCAAAACTCAGCCTCGGGTGCTTCAGCTGAATAGTTAAGCAATACACTTTCTGGATCATATTGAAACAATTTTATCTTGCTGGCTCAGTTGCTGTACACAGTCACTGGCGTAACGAACGTTGAGGGGCCCCCCTGCAAGGTACATACAGTTCCGGACTGAGCAATAGATCCTGTGATGATCAATAACAGCAGAAACCTAGGCATTTAACATAAACCTAAAACCATGGTTCTACTGAATTTCATACAAGTACTTTTTTGAATCAGCAAAGTGATATTCTGAGCAGTCATTCAATGTAAAAGACTAAAGAAACAATCAGTGTAAGAACCTAAACACTTCCGCCATGCGAGCATTTTTAATTTTACAAAAAGGCAGGCTACCACTATGTAATAGATCTATACAATTTGCAGGTGATATATATATATATATTTTTTTTTCTTCAAAATATACAATACAAGAAACAAATGTGCTCCTTTCCAGACACATTCTTTACCGGAGTAGCGGTAGCGGGCACAGCCTGAATCCAGGGGCTACAGCATTGGGCCAGCCAGAGCAAGGGCTTCATTGCCGACACCACAAGAGTCATTATCGGCAAACTACTGGCGCCGCCGCCCCGGGACTACACTACCCGGCGGGCTAAGCGGCGGCGCGCACTTTGAATGGCAGAAGGGCGCAAGGAGGAGCATTTAACCAACGCGCTCCCCGGCAGGAGCGGGGAACTCCTTTCCAGACACATTCTTTACCGGAGTAGCGGTAACTGGCGCAGCCTGAATCCAGGGGCTACAGCAGTGGGCCAGCCAGAGCAAGGGCTTCATTGCAGACACCGCCAAGAGTCATTATCGGCAAACTACTCGCGCCGCCGCCCCGGGACTACACTACCCGGCGGGATAAGCGGCGGCGCGCACTTTGAACGGCAGAAGGGCGCCAGGAGGCGCATTTAACCAACGCGCTCCCCGGGAAGAGCAGGGAACTCCTTTCCAGACACATTCTTTACCGGAGTAGCGGGCGCAGCCTGAATCCAGGGGCTACAGCATTGGGCCAGCCAGAGCAAGGGCTTCATTGCCGACACCGCCAAGAGTCATTATCGGCAAACTACTAGCACCTTTGCCCCGGGACTACACTACCCGCGGGCTAAGCGGCGGCGCGCACTTTGAACGGCAGAAGGGCACCAGGAGGCGCATTTAACCAACTCGCTCCCCGGCAGGAGCGGGGAACTCCTTTCCAGACACATTCTTTACCGGAGTAGCGGTAGCGGGCGCAACCTGAATCCAGGGGCTACAGCATTGGGCCAGCCAGAGCAAGGGCTTCATTGCCGACACCGCCAAGAGTCATTATTGGCAAACTACTCGCGCCGCCGCCCCGGGACTACACTACCCGGCGGGCTAAGCGGCGGCGCGCACTTTGAATGGCAGAAGGGCGCCAGGAGGCGCATTTAACCAGCGCGCTTCCCGTGTCGCGGGACGCCGGGCGAAGCCCGGGCCAAGGGCGGGCCCGTTTAAGCCCGTTCAAGACCGGACTAGGCCGGGTCGGGCCACCCCCCTGATATTCATCACGCGACCTACCCCTGTGAGTACTTTGTTTATGTTCGTTACTGTAATTCGTTGGGGTTTCAGCGATGCCCCTAAGGAAGCTAAGGGGAGAGTGGACACTGCAAACTTTACAGGAGCTATGGACCAATTTATAACAAGGAGGAACTCTGTTGTTGATGAGGGGATCACAATAATGGAGCGCCGCGTCTCTCAGGAATTGGCCATTGCAAGAAGGTCTTCTATGGGACACATTGCGAATGTGCGGACTCCTGTTAACTTAGGTGGAAATGTTGGTATAGGTGCCTCACCAATCTTAGAACTCCCCATTCTACAGCTCCCTTCTTGTGACTTATCACAGACCTCACTAGATAATCAGTCTACAGCCTCAGAATCTTTGCTGTTATCTCCCCAAAAGTTGCCCATTGTGCCTAATGTTATGAAAGTGCATAATACTAGACAACAGCGAGGGAGAGACCCGGGGGCAATTCCCAAAAATAAGCAAGGGCTTACAAATAATACAGGTGGGAGGAAAAAGAAAGCCTCAAAAAGTATGAAAGAAATCCCAAACCGTCCTGAGCACCCCTTTGTAAATTCCGCCCCAGGTCTAGCTGATCCTTCACTGCCTTGCGGGGTGCACCAGGTGGCAGGAGGTGTGCCGAGTCAAGGCGATCAGGAGGGGGGGACGGTGAATGAGCCAAATGCCATCTATGAGACTCTTAGAGTTCTTCTAGCTCCATTAGAGGTTAGATTGACTAACATTGAGGTCCACTTAAAACGGATTGAATGTGACCTCAAGGGAATAATAGAACCCCTTTTAAGGGATAACACACCTATAGTTACTAAGCCATTAACCAAAGCTCGTGTGAATAAGGCTCCGACTGCAGCTGTCCAGAAGAACGTAGTAGTATCAAACACAGCCCACAAGGTTTTGCCAGCACCTTCAGTTGTACCTCCTATTAAGGATACAGCATCTGTTAATATAAATGGACCGCACATACATAATATACCAGAAGATAGCATGTGTGGTGAGATCCCAATTGCCCATCCAAATATAGGGAAGAACATCTTAAATTTACCTCCGGAAGTTTGTCCACTTGTGATAATTTTGGCTGGGGTACCAGAGTTGGGCAAACGCGAGGTTGAAACCCCCACCAAATTGCGGAAAAGGATTGTACATTGGTTAAACTTGAACAGACCATTGCCCCCCCCCCCCTCGTTGCTAAAATACTTATGATCCGGAGGGTTCGGTGAGTCGGACACCTAGCCAAAAACATAAAGGGCGATTGTATCTTGATCAATTTTAACAACCCTAGAATTGTTGATCATATTTGTAATTGGAGTTACCCAAGTGCAGGTACAACTATTCACTCGCTCCCACTGACTTATTTTTATCCCCCTGGTCATTTTACCTCGCAGACAGATGGTTGGTCACTGGTACAGCGGAATAGAAGGGGACCACCTCAGGGGGGATGGCTTATGCCCTCCCTTCATTTAGAACCTATTTCCAACTACAACCGGTTCAAATGTTTGGAGTCAGCTGATTGACTCGATACTGAAGCAAGAGTGTTGAATAGTCCTTCTCCCCTTCTGGGTGGTTGCTCTGCCAATTTATCTGTGTTACCACTAACCCCTGATCTCACAACTTCAGCTCTGGAACCTATGAGGATTACTAATATTGCCACCAGTCAAGATTGTAATGTTAATTCATGTCCCCTGATTACCGGTAATGCTCACATTGATAATCTTAAACTTGCTTCATGGAATGTGGCAGGTTTGCGAAACAAGCTTTCACTACCGGATTGGAATAATTTTATTGATGGGTATGACATATGTATTTTCCAGGAGACATGGTGCCATGAACCCTTATATAAACAGGGGTTCTCTTGTTTTCATGTACCTGCTACCACGGTTGGGCGAGGACGTCCCTCTGGAGGGCTTATGGCATGGGTATGGGCTGACCTTAACCTTAAGATCACTCATCATACTTGCTCATCATTGGATATTATGAGACTATCCATTAGAGGCCCGATTGGTGCTACCACTTGGGAAATCTTTAATGTATATGCTAGAGGCACTCAAGGGGGGGCCAAATCGTCCATCATTGCTATTTTATCTGATTTGTTAAAATTGTGTTCTCCAGACTCTTTAGTTCTGGTTGCTGGGGACTTTAATTGTTCGTTTGAGCCCTTGGCAGCATATTACATCCTTGGAGTGCATGAAGATGATGCTCGATGGGGTATCCCGCCCCTCTTGCTCACGCCTGTGAGGTGTTGGTCCCCAGTTGTTATCCAATTGAACGCCCTCATGATAGAAACAGGATTAAGAGCTTTAAATGGTCGCACCATCTCCGATGTTCAGGGGGCAAATACATATAATAGAGTAATGCATGAAAGCAGAATTGATTATATAATGGTGGTCAGGAGAGCATGGAAGTTAGTGGTGGACATGGTTATTATACCGTCAGTAGAGAGTGACCATAACACCCTATCCCTTACTTTATTGGATGTGTGGCAGAGAAACGAGCTTACTCCGTCAGATAGTGCGAGGTTATAAACTAAGAGAGTTGTACCATCTAACTGCAATAGATTCCTCAAGTTTAGCTTAGATGAAACTAGATTAAGTGCACTGGATGGAATCCTTATCGAGCAGTCTCTAAGGCTTTCAGCGGCATGTAATGGTGCCGCTGGGCCTGCGGAGGCAGCTACTTTTTATAATGATTTAATAGATCAGATTGGCAAACTGTTCGTAGTTCCAGGAGAGAAGAGCCCGATAACTGCCAAGCCAGTGCAGAAATAGTTTGACAGTAATTGCAGAATGAGGTAAAACAACTTGATTATTGCTATTAAATCTAGTAATCCAGTTACTGTCCGGTTGGCAAGACTGCACTATAAACAAGCCATGATAACAGCTAAAAGGGAGTGGGAAGAATCTCACTGGGAAAGACTCAGAGCTGCAAGTAAACCCAAGAACGGTGAGTTATTTTCGGCCCTAGTTAGAAGATCGAACGACTTTGATACGGACCAAATCCCCAACCATATTACAGATACTGAATGGTTTGAGCACTTCAGTAAACTCTATTTATTTATTAATGACATTTATAGAGCGCGAACAAATGCCCTTGGGCGTCTCGGCGCTAGCATATCTGCATGTACTTACTCCTGATGGAAGAGGGAACTATGTTTAATGATTACACAGCCAGGTCTTTAATTGCTTACAAAATGACCAGAGTGATGGGCTTGTTTTTATTTCCAAGGGCAGGGTGTTCCATAGTTTCGGGGCTGAGACCAGGAACCTTCTATCCCCCCAGGCGACCGTTTTGGTACGGGGAACCATTAGGTCATGTGAAGTGGAGGAACGTAGAGATCTGGGTGGACAATAAGGGATAAGGTTTTGAGTAAGAAAGGCGGGTCCTTGTTTGTGCAGAGCCTTATACACAATACAAAGTGTCTTGAACTTGATCCTATTTCTGATAGACAGCCAGTGTAGGTGTCTGATGGTTTCTGTGGCAGATTTATATTTAGTGATTCTGCCCAAGAGTCTAGCTGCTGAATTCTGAATAATTTGCATTTTATTAAGGACCCTTACCTGGGCATCTGTAAACAGAGCGTTACAGTAGTCCAGGGTGGACAACACCAGAGAGGTCACCAAAGTTTCGCCAGCCGTATCAGGTAGGAAGGGGAGGATTTTCTTTATGAGGCGCAGTTTGTGGAAAGCAGAGGAGGTGATTTGATTGGCATGTGGAAGAAAGTTGAGGCGGTCGTCAAAGGCAACTCCCAAGTTCCTCACTTTGCTGGCTGGTTTAGGAGGGTTTCCGAAGGAAGTAGGCCACCATACTGAGGACCATTCTGGAGTTAATTGTCCAAAGATGACAACATTCTGTCTTTTCGGAATTAAGTTTTAAGCAATTGGTGGCCATCCATGCCCCAATTGCCAACATACCCTCTTTGAAATTTTCTGCTATTTTCTGGCCGTCGTTTTTAATAGCTAGGACCAGCTGCGTGTCATCCGCATAGGAGGTAAGGCTCATCCCATGTGCTCGAATGATGTTAGCAAGGTCCGACACGTATATGTTAAAAAGTGTCGGACTAAGGGATGAGCCTTGAGGTACTCCGCATGGCAGAGACAGGTTGGATGATTGGTAGGACCCCAGTGTAACCGCCTGGGTCCTATTGGCCAGAAAGGATGCTAGCAGTTTTTTGGCTGTATGTTGGATGCCCATATTTTCGACATGGTCGACCATAATATAATGATCGACCGCGTCGAAGGCCGCCGACAAATCTAGCAGTATTAATACTGCTGTTCCACCAAGATCTCGGATGGATCTAATATCGTCCGCGGCTTTAATTAAAGCCGGCTCGGTCCCGTGAAATCGGCGAAAGCCGAATTGGGTCTCGTCGAGTAGATGGTGTTCCTCGATAAAAGCAGAAAGTTGTTGGTTCATTGCTTTTTCTGCAATTTTAGCCAAGAAATGAAGGCTGGCAATAGGTCCTTATCAAGGTGTGGCTTCTTTAGTAGAGGTTTAAGGAGCGTTTTTTTTAGGGCATCTGGGTAAGTGCCTGTTCTAAAGATGGTATTACAAATGGAGGTGATAGCAGGCAGAAGCACGTCAATAATGGGTGGAAGTATTTTGAAAGGACAGGGATCAAGTGCAGAGCCTGTTCTAATGGTGGAAATGATTTCCGCCGTTTGGGAGATGGTAATGTCTGCAAACTGAGTGAGGGTAGGGCCAGAATGAGTTGAAGTGGTGATTGTAGAGCGAGAATTAGTGGTATTTGAAAAGGCCGAAAAGATGTCATTGACCTTAGTAAAGAAGAAGGTGGCCAAGGCATCACAGAGGGATTGGAATGGGGGTGGGGTCAAGTCTGGGGAATAACCAGCTAGCTGCTTGGTAGTCTCATAAAGTTCCTTGGTGGAATTTTTAGCTGATTCTATTCTTTCAGAGAAGAACTTTCTCTTGGCATCGTTTATCATGATTTTATATTTAGACAAGGTCTCTTTGTAACAGGTTTTGGTGTCCTCGGTGTAGGCCTTGCGCCAATGCCTCTCATTGTTCCTACAGAGTTGCTTCTGGATCTTTAGCTCCTTCGTGAACCAGGGGGCCGAAGGGGTGAGTCTGTTACGGGTCAGCTGTTTGAGAGGGGCCAGTGATGTGGCAGCAGCGCCCAACCAATCATGAAATTGTGTTGTGGCAATGTTGGGGTCGGAGGAAAAAGAGGGGTTAGAATTTATTAAACGCATTTTCAAATTGGAACTGTCGATATCATTCCAAGCACGGAACGATTGACGGGGGTTGAAAGATGATGTAGAAGAACTGGAGTCATGGGTAGTCAGGGTGGCCAGAATAGAATAATGATCCGACCAGGTGAGGGGGAGGATTTGGGTTATGTGCATTTCCCCAAGATTGGAGAAAATGCCGTCCAATATGTGGCCCCCTTCGTGCGTAGGAGAATTGACCAGAAGGGGGAGACCAAAGGTAGTCATATCCGCTAGTAGGGATGAGGTGTCCCTATCCTCTGTTTTATCTAGATGAAAATTAAAGTCCCCAAGGACTGTTAGAGAATTTTCAAGGGCCAATGATTCGAGGATAGCAGTAAAGTCGGAGATAAAGCCTCCTCGCGGCCCAGGTGGTCGGTACAGGAGGATCCCTCTGAAATTGTAGGAGGGGGAAAACTTGATGGCAAATTCTAGGGCTTCACAAGAGGGTGACAGGATAGCGTTTGTTCTTACAGTGAGTGAGTCACGAGCAATACTTGCTACTCTGCCCCCTTTTTTTTGCTGTCTGTCGAGTCTATGGATGGTAAATCCCCTTGGAACTGCTACCACCAGATCAGGATCAGATGAATTATCCATCCAGGTTTCCGTCATAAATAGTATATCTAATTTTTTGTCCTCTATGAAGTCTGCTATTTCCTGTCGGTGTTTACCGAGTGAGCGTACATTGGAGAGACCTATAGATATGCTGCTAAATGTGTTATTTTTGATACTAGAGTTTGTTTTTGCAACAAAGGGCATTAATATTTTACAATGGGGACAAGGCTGGATGAAGTTACCAGGAAGAAATGCAGGGTCCAATTTGTGGCATTCCTGATTGTTGTGAGGACGCATCTCTAGGAGCTTAGCCGTGGAATAGGTTACTTGAGGTGCTCGGTCACGAGAGCCAGGGGGGGTGGCCCTAGGCACGGTCCTGGCGCGGACGGGCGCAGACGGGCTTGCCTTTGGCGCGCCGCCGGCGCGCCAGCTGCGCGGACGGAACGGCCTGAAGTTTATATACATATCAGGGGAGGGGTCAGAGGAGGGCGTGAGGCGTCCAAGAACTGGAGCGCTACCCTTCCTCCCAGCAAGATGGGAGCAAGCTGTGGTGAGTTCCGGTGACAGCGCCTTACATCGGCTGCACCGATCCGAACAGAGAAGTGTGCAACTTCGGTATGACGCTAGTCTCGCGCCGAAGTGCTGAGAATTGTGGTGCTATTAAAAAGAACCATTAAAATATGTACAAATAATTAAGAACACACATGTACTTCGTGTTCAGGAAGCGCAGTAGCTATAGACACAGCGTGCAAAGTAAAGAGTAAAGAGCCCCCGGCTTCCGCCTCAGGCGAGAGTAGAGCAGTATTCTGACGACAATAAGCACGCCCCCTTAAGTATCACGGGAGGGCGTGAGGCGTCCGAGAACTGGAGCGCTACCCTTCCTCCCAGCAAGATGGGAGCAAGCTGTGGTGAGTTCCGGTGACAGCGCCTTACATCGGCTGCACCGATCCGAACAGAGAAGTGTGCAACTTCGGTGCAACGCTAGTCTTGCGCCGAAGTGCAGAGAATTGTGGTGTTATTAAAAAGAACCATTAAAATATGTACAAATAATTAAGAACACACACATACTTCGTGTTCAGGAAGCGCAGTAGCTATAGACACAGCGTGCAGAGTAAAGAGCCCCCGGCTTCCGCCTCAGGGGAGAGTAGAGCAGTATTCTGACGACAATAAGCACGCCCCTTAAGTATCGCGGGAGGGCGGGAGGCGTCCAAGAACTGGAGCGCTACCCTTCCTCCCAGCAAGATGGGAGCAAGCTGTGGTGAGTTCCGGTGACAGCGCCTTACATCGGCTGCACCGATCCGAACCGAGAAGTGTGCAACTTCGGTGCGACGCTAGTCTCGCCCCGAAGTGCAGAGAATTGTGGTGCTATTAAAAAGAACCATTAAAATATGTACAAATAATTAAGAACACACACGTACGTCGTGTTCAGGAAGCGCAGTAGCTATAGACACAGCGTGCAGAGTAAAGAGCCCCCGGCTTCCGCCTCAGGGGAGAGTAGAGCAGTATTCTATGGGGGCGATGAACTGTCCGGAGCTCCAGGGCATCTGAGCGGTGCCCTGGCTACTGGTTCTGGAGGGGTCCCCGTAACTAGAGTTGATAAAAAAGAGGTGCTGGTGGCAATAGCTAAGATAGTACCTGCTAAAGCCCCAGAGCTGGACGGTGTACCGGGCGACCTTTTTAAAGCCAATCCTGAAGGATGGGCCTCTTATTTTGTAAGCCTTACGAATGCTCTGTTGGAGGGGTCACCTGTCCCGAATTCATGTAAGGCGGCTGAAGTGATCCCTATTTACAAGAAGGGCCCCATGGAGGACCCTGCCAACTACCGTCCAATTAGTCTTATAGATGCGGGACAGAAGTTGGTTGGCAGGGTACTCTTGGAAAGGATTCTTTCCTGGGCTGATGAGAAAACATCATCTCACCCTATCAGGCGGGCTTTAGGGCCTGCACTGGCACGATAGACCAGGCTTTTAGACTGATACTGCTACATTGGAAGGTGGTCACCATTGGCAAAGGCGGTCTTTACTTGGCTTTTATCGATTTAAAGACCGCCTTTGACCTAGTTCCCCGAGACCGCCTTTGGCTGATCCTGGAGGAGATGGGGATCCCATTACCCATTGTGAATCTTTTGGCACGTCTGCATGACGGCACTTATGCCCGTATTAAATGGGGATCACAGGAGCAAAAAACTGACAAAATCCCTGTGAATCGAGGGGTACGCCAGGGCTGCGTACTAGCCCCAACACTCTTCACGTTATTCGTGAATGGCGTAGTCTCTTTTCTGCTCGAAATCAATGCTGATGCCCCGGTCTTGGCAGGTGATAAAATCCCTGCACTTCTCTTTGCGGATGATACATTGTTGGTATCAAAAACTCCCGCAGGATTGCAGAAGCTATTGGACCGTTTCTGCCTGTTCTGTAAGCTTAGGGGCCTTGTAATAAATACTTCAAAAACCAAGCTCCTCTATTTTAACCCAAGTCGGTCGTCAAGATCCACCCTTTCCCTGGATGGGGTGTCTTTGGAGCGTGTTAAAGAATTTGACTACTTGGGAATTAGAATTTCAGACAAAATGAAATGGCAGCCACACATTGATAAAATGGCATTAAGTCAAAAAAGGGTAGTTGGAGTATTAGGGAGGGAACATCGTGCATCCATCCCCAAGCCCATTGCTCCTGCTTTGGATATCTACACAGTGAAAGCTGTAGGCTGCGCCCTCTATGGCGCAGAGCTCTGTGTCGATGCTCTAGTTACTGCAGAGAACAAGTTTCTTAAGGAGCTGGTATCGGTCCCAAGGGGTACTCCCACCAAACCACTCTTGAGTGATCTGGGTCGCCGCTCTATTTAGGATCTAGCCACTTTACGCCCCTTTTATATTGGGCCCGGCTATGGCGGACCCCAGAGCTCTCAAGGTATGTAGATGGCCTAAGAGAAGTCAAGAATCTTCATGGTGCCCACAAAATTAGGTGGATTAGAAATATAAAGAAGCTCCTTCTTGCAACGGGCCTGCCAACTGATTGGGAGCCTGGGGTATCGCTATCCAAGGTTGAAACCAAGCGAGCCTATTGGTCATGGGTTGATGATCGAGAACAGAGGGACCCAAACCTAGGTAGGCTGACTGAGGTGTTTCGACAGCATAAATTAAAGCCTCGTCTGGAGACCTACCTAGATTTTATCAAGAAACCAAGAGACAGATCCCTTTTCATCCTGTTTAGGTTGGGAACACTCCCCCTTCGTGATTATACCAGTAAGTGGAAGCCCCCTCACCAAACCTCTCCTGACTGCCCTTTCTGTGAAGGTGTCATTGGAAGTATCCCTCATGTGTTTTTTGTATGCCCAGTCTACGCTAAACCTAGACAGAAATGGCTTAAACCTGTGTGCCTGTTGCTTGGAACCAGGGACCACTCCACTGCACTCAAAATACTTAAGGCTGATGCTAGCACAACCTTAGTGTGTGGGGTGGCCAAATTTCTTAGTTGGGCCTGGTTGATTAGGCTGAAGGCTATCTAATGATCAAAGTTTTAGCTGAATTTTTTATAAATATAAATCTACACAAAGCTGCTAAAGTTTAATCTACTTGTAAATTATTTATTGTAACATAAACGATTTTCATTATAATTTTTTAAAAATGTATTGCCAATGAATTGTGATTTTATATCTTTTATGTGCTTTTATGATATCTTGTATATCGAAATAAAGTTTTTGATGATGATATATATATTTTTTTCTTCAAAATATACAATACAAGAAACAAATGTGCCCAGTGTGGAAAAATATATAGTAGTGACCAAGTCAAGATTATACAAGCAACAACTTTCGAGTATGTGTTTCCTGAAGCACACATATAGTAAGATATTTTAATGGCAATTCATTAGTGTGCTATGTTGACGATGCTTCAAACTCATTTAGAATGTAGAGTTCTTTTCAGGAGAGTAAGATGGATGGGACCTGGGAGCAAGAGGCCACAAGGTCTGTAATCATTAATGGGCAACACCAATGTGTGAGAAAATTGAAAATGGAAGTATCACTTACTCAGATGGATGGATATCCACCAGAGAGGTGTCAAAAAAGGATGAGTGTGCAAAGTGCAGGATGAGCGCTCTGACTCCCCGCAATGGACAGTGGGTAAGGGGAGCCAGTGAACAATCTCGGCTTCCGCCAGCTGCAATTATACAGCACTAAATGGTGTGGTGAAGTGCATCGTCATTGTCAGCCTGCGCGGATCCTCTAGCGATTGCAGTAAATTTGCAGCACAACATGGTCTACTAATTATTTGCCTCCTGGGCATTGAAACATCTTTAAGGAAATCCTCTGTGCTGTGTATCCCAGGCAAGCCTCAATTACAACGCATGAAGCTCTTGGTAATCACCTCTGAGATATGTATGTGTAGCAACTGAATTTTGTGGAAGAGTCTGAGCAATACAATCGTTTTGCAGGTAGTTCTGGCAATAGTGGAAAAGGAGAGTCTCCTGCTCATGCATAAAGTCAGTAAGAATTAAATTGAGCTCATAGGGACCTTTGTATTTTTTTCCACACAGGTCATGTATCCTCTCACATGCTTTCATCTGCACATACCAGAATGCTTTAACTTTCCAACTCATTGACAAGTGGTAGCGCATCGAACTTGAATTGCTATAATCCACCCCAAGTCGGATTATGCAGGCATTGTTCCAGTTGATCTTCAATCCAGAAATCAACTCAAATTGCTTAATTATCTTCAATTTGTGTACATAAAGGAATATATATTGCCTGCATATAATGACATGCCGGAATACTTCCTGCATAGCCTTGGTCTTCTTGAGTGGTGCTCTTTCATTCTCTGAAAGCCACTACATATGAGCATCCTTGAAAATGTGATAACCTATTCCAATCTGATTTAGGAAGCTGGATGTATAGTTGTGTGAAACTGTCTTGAGAAAAACAATTTTGACTTTCACAAATATCACCAAAAATTACAGAAAACATAGATATTGTGGCCCTATACTTAAACAGCTAACACAAAAGTATAGATGACAAAATATCACAAAAAACATCTCCAATACAACAGTATCGTAAACAAAAACAATCAAATAAAGATATCGCCTACACATTAAAACTGAAGAAAAATAAAAAACAATTGCGAAAGCCAAACTATCGAACAAAGAAAAATCCCCTTAATTCTAAATAAAACACAATATTCCATAAAAATTATAATCACATATTAAAATATGTTATAATAAATTTCATAAAAATTACATAAATAAAAATACTTATTAACTTAGACAATAAATGGTAACAAAAAATACAACCATCCAATCTAATTAAACATAAAAAAGTAAACAAATAGAAACATCTATATATAGTAATACAATACACAACAAAATGCTTAAAAAAAAGACAGCTAGCCAGTGTAAGTCTGCTGGATTGATTGAAAACCTACAAAAAAAGACTGAAACACTTCAACACTAATAAGCCGATTAAGATTCCGGTTGGATACGTGTCCGACCGGCATCATAGTGAAAGCAGGACCGCCCACAAGGAGTCGTAGATTCCGCTTCAAAGATTATGATCTGACTGCCCTGTTTGTGGTCAGACTGTGTATTTTTTCCATTGCGGATTGTGATGCAAGTTGTAGCAAAAGCCGCAATGGAAAAAAATGCAGAGTTTAAACATCATGATCTTTAGGGGGGCTCCACAGGTGCCCCTCAGGCCCCACATCAAAGGACCAGTGGAGATGGCCCCCCAAAGGCACTTTCCGACTGCCTTTTAGTGGCGGGCAGACCTCCATGAAAGGGCAGGCGGAAAGCAAAATTGTAATCCCGGCGGCGGAGCCGAGACTGGCTCTGCTGCCATTTGTGGATTACATTTCCGACCGCCGCATGGGCTCTGTGAGCCTGTTGAAAGCGGAGCAGTATTCCCCCTGCCGGTTTGTCATCGACTGCCAGTATTGTAATACGGCGGTCGGACGGAAACCTCTGATGTTGGGCGGAAAGCCTCTGACAAGCTGTTCAAACTAAGTAGTTTGCCAATCAGTGAAAGCTAACAGATTTAATAAATAATTCAAAATGTGTTAAGACAATGCATAATAATGGCAGTGCTACAAGTTTATTTCTACAAATTACAGGTGCATTCTCTACACTAAAGAACAAATGCTAAAAGAAAAAGAAACTAAAGAAACCAACATCGAATTACTTGATATTAAAATATATGACCACCTTGAAAATAGGTATTGTAACTAAGGCACAAAACAAAAATTAATGCAAAAATAACGCTTTTTTTGTCTTCATATCATCTGCAATTATTGAAATAGGTACCATTCCGAAATCTGGGGCCCGTGTGCTCTAAATATTGGACTTTCATCTTCCAGAAAATGTACTGGGCTTCCTTGGATCTATCTTGCTCCATAGCCCGACTGCTTTAAGAAGATGTAATCATTGGATGGATAAATTTGATCAAAACCTCAACATATCCCAAAAGTCACTGCCCTTCTTTCTCTTATGTTGCCACTTATCTATCTTCTCAAAGAAGGCCACTGTGTTTTTCCAAGCATGCCAAGAAGGTGGAGAGGCTTGAGTCCATAATTTGTAAATTTCTCTGCTCGCAATCAAAATTAAATAGAACGTTAGATTTCTTTGCTTCTCGTTTAGGGAAAGGCCCCCAATATCCTGTTGCCTTATCCCAAACATTATTAAGACAGTGCTTACCTCCATGGTCTTACCCACGGCAAGCCAAAATTCTTCTAACTTTGGACAGGTGGCGAACATATGCATGTCATCTGACTCGTAACTTCTACACCGTTTGCATTTAGGATCGCCATTTCCCCCTATTTTCCCAAGCCTTTCCGTAGTCCAGTAAACTCTATAAAGAGTAAAGAAATGGTTCTTCCTTAATACAGTAGGCTTAACTATTGAGTAAAGTGTAGATAAAGATACTTGCCATAATTCTTCCAGCTTGATGTCTGGAAAGTATCCATCCCATACAGAAAATGGAGCTCTCATCTTGTAATTGGCTACTGTAAATAACTGTTGGTACCACTGCGACACTTCCTTTTTCTAAGACCGGCTATCTTGGAGGTCCATTTCAATTTGATTTGGTTCCATTCCTGTCCAGTTTTGGCTCTTCAGCCATGAATTAACTTGATAGATTTTAACCCTAGAGATTCTCCCTTCAGTCCTATTACTCCAATATTACCATGTTAAGTACTGCCCCTCGTCTAACAGCTGCCCCCAACTGTTTATCCCACACTGTTTAAAGGGAACATGGGAGCCACCCGGAGGGAGTGTTGAAAGGAATTAGGACATGATTGCTGCTCGCCTGTGAAGATTGAGAGACTCGGGTTCCCCTCTCTCTTCTTGCACTGTATCGGCTGCCGGATGGTTGTTCAGGGAACTCCATTTTGGTATATCACGGCGAGTCCCTTTCGACAGCTTCGTGCGGTTAAGCGCATACTCCTGCTGCAAGGCTGCGATGCGGCGGGGGCAGTGTTGACGGTGTCAGCACAAGTCGGAAGAGCAGAGGAAACAAGGTCCCGAAAGGAAGCCTGGAAGGGGTCCTGCGGTAGCCGTCAGGGCCAGCAGGTTCAGCAGCAAGAGAAGCAGGGCCTGCAGACATGCCCTATTGGATGATGGAATAGATGGTAAGTCCATTTGGGCAGCCTACTTCCAGTCTGTGGCCACCTTGGACAGTCTGCTGCTTCAGCCGAATGATTATGGGGGGGGGGGGGGGCACACATATTTAGGCAGGAAGAAACCAGTTGGGGGAAAGCAGCAGGTGAATGCCCCAAGATATACATTGAGGTCCCATAATACTATGTGGGCACCGAGTGCAGACGAGCCTGAAGGCGGAAGTAGGTATGCCCTCTTTCCACTGAAGGTGCTATCTAAGCAAGCAAAGTCCCAAAGCAACTCTCATTTGAATAAAAAGCCTGCTAGTAAGATCTCAACTAAAGTAGGATCTATACCCCATTCGAAGGAGAAGCAACTCTCTAGCCATTAAACGCCATAAGATTATTCCTTCATTAAATCCCTACTTTAAGGTCTGATCAGATCTTAGAAGAGAAGAGTGTGAAGAAGAATACCGAGGTTCCCCGAGTGCGGGGAACCTTTTGAATATGGCAGGATTAATGAATATGGATGTGGGCGGTCAAGGTGTGGTTTCTCGGGCTGTTCCCACACCAAATAAGTTCTCCTTTCTAACATTAGAAGAACCAAACATCGATATGGGGGGATGAGGCTGAGCAGAGTAATGTCCCAGAGAGGACTTCACAGACAGGGGAGCAGGGCAATGGGCTGGCATCAGTCCAGGCTATGTTAGGTAAGCTAACACAAGAAATTAAGGAATGTTTCTCAGTCTCTGAGTTAAATCAAAAAGAGATTCAGGTGACTTGCATCAGTCTAGAGACAAAGATTGAGGGCCTAACACAACTCACACATGAGTTAAAATGCGGGCTACAAGGGCTCCAGTTAACTGTCCAAGAGAACACACAAGAGGTTGTGTGTTTGAAACAAAGAAAGAAGACTCTGACTGGTAAACTAGAAAAGTTGGAGTACAATGCCAGGAGGAACAATGTAAGAATCCTGGGAGTTGCGGGAGGTATTGAAGGGACAGACATTAAATATTTCATAATCAAATCACTGAGAAGCACCTTTCCACAGGAGGCTGGTTTGGCCAATCTTGAGGGTGAAATTCAGCAGATGCACAGAGACCCCTTTAAAATGCACTCAGGGTGGAAAAAACCCTGGAAAATCTTGGCGAAAAATAACGCTTTAACATATTTAAAATTTTTAATTATCCAAACAAACCCCTAGCTACATAGATAAAAAATAAATAGACACAGCTAGCAATTTGTTCCTGTCAACAGACGGCAACAAATGAAAACTGTGCCAACAACACCACCAAACAGGCCTGCAAAGCAGACTTTCTAAAACTAAAATGAAGTAAAGACAACATCCAGAACTTAAGTTTAAAAGGTGCACCTACATGTAAAAAATGTCAGAAACAGCAAAATACATCAGATCCCACAGGGGAAGCTGTTATTAAATTATAGAGGCTATATGTATAGAAAGGAGAGCACCACCGGTGACAAAACACCTTGGAAATGCACCAAATATTATTTAAAATGCATAGTGTAGCAGGTCTACCACACAAAATGTAATAATTGAAAGTATTGGCTAACATAGCCATCACTATAATATTACTGTAACAGAAGACAGAAATATATTAAAGGACCTAATAGACCTTACTAGAAACCAACAAGAACACTACTTGAACATATTCTACATATTCTACCAAACAATCCTGAACAAGCAACAGACCAAATCCCTAGCATACCAACCCCAAAGAGATTAATTGCCAGAACTCATAGAACCAACAGGGAACCTCAGTATGACCTAACAAATATGTACACATAGACATACCACAATACTTACTTATCACACATAAAAGTACATCTTTTAATATTTGACAACCATAATAACAATAAAAAGTAGTGCTATCCTAGCAATAACAATTTACTAACCTTAATTCAATAAAACACATGGATGATGGTGGCACTTTTAAGTTGTGCTCTCCAACAAACATTCAAATATTCACAATACATGATCAGTATCCAATTAACAAACATCACATTAGTGTATTTACTTTTACAAACAGTGTAACATACAATGAAATGCTAACACATATTAAACAAAAAACTAAGAACTATAACCCACAAAGAAGCGTCATAGATTTTGAACGGGCAATAATTTCAACCATACTTAAGGGGTCATTAGGATGGCGGGCGGTTCGTGAAATGGGACCGCCCGCCACTGGTGCAGGGTCCCCATTGGTGACATTAGGATGCGCCCGCCACACTGGCGGACGCATCCTGCATTCTTGACATTGCAGTGGGCGGTGCTCTTAGCATCGCTCACCACAATGCCAAAAAGGCATGTTGTGCACTTCCATGCACAACATGGCTAAGGGTGAGCGTAGTTCGCGTAGCCGCACTCCGCGATGCTACGCGAAGACGTTCTCGCAATACGCGAGTTTCGCGAGCTTGCGTAGTAGCTTGCTGGTCCCGTTCGCGAGCCGGTTTTCTTGCTCAGGAGCGCGTAGTGCGTGTTCGGGGCGCTGTCTGCGTGTTCGGGGGATTGTAGCGTGCGACCTTACCCATGTGGTGGGCTATGGGCGTGGCCATCTTGTTTTTTCAATTGTCCCGCCCGCCCGCGTCCCCTGCTTCCTCTTACGGGTCGCGAATAACGCGTTCGCGCGGTGCACGTCTTGTTCGGGAACACAAGTACTTGTTCACTTGCTCGCGCGTCCGAATGACGTTATCGCGTTCTCACAGTCGGGTTGGATTGTGCGGCCGGATTCCAAACATCGTAGAGAACGCGACCGGGAGAGAAAAGCGAGAAAGCGAACGCAGAACCCCGGTAAGTCATTACCGCGCACGCAAGAATGCTATTGAGCGCGCGAGGAAGAAAAACTACTATGCTACGCTGTAGATTGCGAAGGAGGCGACAGCTTCGCGCTCTCTGCGAAGTGGCCGAAACTTCGCAAACTCCGCTAACTGAGCGTAGTTCTCTGACAAGGCCTAAACGTGGCAGGCACCGCGCGGTGCCTGCCATGTTGTGCATGGAACCACTAGGGGGTACCAAGGGATTCTGAGGGGTCCCCACCCCTCAAAATCCCTTGGGGACCGTTGCGTGAACCGCCTGCCTTGCCGCCAAGGAAAGGCATGTCCCCGCTGACATGCTAGTATGGATGGTGGTGTCTCCCAGACACCGCCCGGTCAACTCTTCGACCTGGGCGGAAAACCGATGGACGGTCTTTCCATCTGCCGGTGTCCCTCCCGCCATGGTAATGTGGTATGGGGAAATTTCAATGTGGGCAGTGGTTTGTGGTGGGCGGATCGCCACCGCCATACGGGCGGTGGCGATCCGCCCGCCATCCTAAGGACCCCCTTAAAATGTACACCGCAGAAGGCAATTCAGGGTTGCTGCTATCACTTTAACCAGAGCATAGGGCGGCACATACAAAATCCACCCTGATCATAGAATATGCAACTAACTTAGAATTTACAGACCAATACAAAAAACTAAAAGCTTTAGCTTCTGTCTCTGTAACAGAAGTCACTAAACATTATGACATGCCAAATAAGCACACCTGTTACCTAAAACATGAAACAAGACTAGCTCCACTAATTAATTTTAGGGGGATCCTTGAATTGGTCTCCTGATCAATCAGGCCACCGACGAACAACCTGTGTATTATATTCCTTGGTGGAACGTATGTGACAGCACAATGTCCCAAGAAGCTAAGACAAGTAACACAGTGGGATGGTGGTACAGTTCCTTCTAAAGTACACTTTCAAGAAGCCACCCTTCTCTCTACCAAATCCTAGCAATATTTTAAAAAACTAACAAAGCTACAAGGAGCTAAGAATGGAACCATCCCTAACCCAAGTAAATAAATGCATGAACTCCTAGCATTCAAAGTGAGACTCTTATTAACAACCCAGGCATTTTTCTGTAGTTTGTATGCTCAGCAAAGAAATAAATGTATTATACCGATTTTAAAGAGGCACAACTCCAAGAGCAGACCAAAATGTCAAAAAGAATCAAAGGAGATGGAAAAAGTGGTGAAATAAAATTGAAAAACAACTTCCATCCATAGATGTAAATTCAAAAAATGTTTTATTTTATTTATTAATGTTCATTAAATAATAAACAACATAGTTTAAATGGTAAAATATTTCATATGTTTAATGAAATATACAACAGTGTTTTATGATGAAATATATATTAAAGAAATACTGTCAAGATATATAACCATTTATTTAGTACTTTTTACAATGTTTTAAAAAATTCAAATGATGTAAAGAATTAAGTTTGTCAAAAAATACTGTACAACATATTGAAACTATAAATAAAAATGTATGTACACTACAACTGTATCTTATGAGTAATTACCATTATTCTCAAATACAATAAAACAACTTTTCTTGGAAATAAAAAAATCCCAAATCCTTTCTGTTAATATTGAAAAATAATACACAGTAGAAAATTGGTATGTGTTATAAGAGATGCCCAGAAAATGTATATAACAATAATATTTAAAAGTAGTACCACATTAGAGAAACTATAATAATTTGGGGAAAGTCTAATTCCATATTCTCACTCCACCCATGTCCACACTGGGAAAGTGTTTAACTTTGAGATTCTCTGTTTCCACTCCAAACCTAGGAATAGTGGGAAAGTGTTGGATTTATTTGGGGTGGGAAGATGAGATTTAGTAAACCTGCTCCAAAGTTAAGAACATTAGGGAAAGTGTTGTACATGGTGGGGTTCAGGTGTACTATTCCCCAAGGCGTCCCCCAAGGCTCATCCCTAAGTCCTACTCTATTTAATGTCTATGTGACAGACCTAGCAAGGGTCATCAAGGACTTTGGGATGAGCCTAACATCTTACGCGGATGTTACCCAGCTGATTTTAGCAATGAAAAACAACAGAGAGAAAATCGCGGCCAACTTTCATCATGGCATGATGACTATTAGTAACGGGATGACAACTAACAGTCTCAAGTTAAATTCCAATAAAACGGAAGTAATGATATTCGGAAACATTTCCCCTAATTGGTCAGGAGCATGGTGGCCCACTGAACTGGGCCCCCCGCCCATACCAGTTACCAAAGTAAAAAATCTCGGAATACTTTTGGACGATAAACTAACATTTGCTGCACATGCAAATTCTATTGTTTCAACCTCGTTCTACAAGCTTAAATCCATCAAGAAAATCCTGCTCTTTCTTCCCCCCAACTCAGGTAAAACATTGGTCACTGCTTTTGTCATGTCATCTCTTGACTATTGCAATGGACTTTTCATCAATGCCAAGCAGAAAGTTATTCATAAATTACAGTCTGTACAAAACGCAGCTGCAAGAATGCTTTCTGGTACCCCAAAATTCAAACCAATCGCCCAAGTGATTAAAGACTACCACTGGTTGGCGGTAAAAAATCGAATTAAATTTAAGGTACTCTGCATAGCCTATAAAGCCTCCCGTAAACTTGGGCCCCATTTTCTCATGAAATCCTTGGCATTCTATGCCCCCAATAGAGCACTACGTTCTATGAATGCCTTGCTGATGACCGTGCCCCGGACCAAAACAGCTTCATTGGGTGACCGCCGTTTTACTGTCGCTACAGCTAAACTGTGGAACTCGCTTCATATGGACATCAGATCTTGCCCCACTCTCACTGTTTTCCGAAGAAAAATAAAAACCTGGTTATTTAACAAATAATTATCACTGCCATTTCTCTGGTCTGCCTCCGTCCACAGCGCCGAGACGCCCTTGGGCAGTTGCGCTAAATAAATTTCATAAATAAATAAATTCCTACTCCAATCAACTGTATACAGGAGCATGTTGGACATGGAGTGGTTCATATTTACTATTTCCATTTCAAACCTAACCACATTGGGGAGAGTGTTGGACTTTGAGAGGTTCAGATTTACTAGTCCCATTCCAAACTACTTTGGGGAAAGAATTGGACTTTGAGGGCTTCACGTTTATTATTCTCACTCCAAAAATGAAAAAACATTGGCGAGAGTGATGGACTTTGAGTGGTTCAGAGTTATTAATCCCACCTCAAATATTGCCACATTTGGGAAAGTGTTGGACTTGGGGGTGGAGATTATATTGAAAGTTTCAAATTTATCATTCCCACTCCAAAGGTAATCTCATTGTAGAAAGTGTTGGGCTTTGTGTAGTAGAGTGGTGGGTCAGATATATTATTCCCACTCCTCCAAACTTAAACATATAGAGAAAAGTGTTGAACTTAGTGGTCTTCAGATTTACTATTCCCATTCCAAACTTAACCTCACTGGGGAAAGTGTTAGACTTTGAGGGGTTGACATTTACTAGTCCCATTCCAGACTTAACCACAAAGGGGAAAGTGATGGACATTGAAAGCTTCAGGATTATAATTCTCACTCTAAAATTAACCTCATTGGGGAAAGTGTTGGACTTCGAAAGGGGAAGAGAGGTGAAATTTGCTATTTCCACTCCAATCTTAACCACAACGGGGAAAATGTTAGACTTTAAGGGCTTCAAATTAATTAAGTAGTCCCACTACAAACTTAACTTCATTGGAGAAAGATTTGGACTTTGAAGGGTTCAGAGTTATTATTTCCTCTCCAAATATTGCCACATTGTGGAAAGTGTTAGACTGTGAGGGGTTTACTATTCCCAATACAAACTTAAACACACTGGTGAAAGTGTCGGACACTAGGGAGCATCAAATGTTCTATTCCCAGTCCAAACTTAACAACACTGTGAAAAGTGTTGGACTTTGGTCGGTTCAGATTTACCATTCCAGCTCTAAATGTCACCACATTGGGGAAAGTAGTGGACTTTGGTGGGGCCTGGGTCAAATTTACTATTCCCACTCAAAGAGGTTCATTACGATCTTGGGCGAAAAGCCTCCAATGACAGACGGTAGCTTTCAGACCGTGTTGGAGCCCTCCTGACTGACTCGGTCGGTTTACAGTCCGACTGCCTGTTTACGATGATTGCAGTCGGAACATTAACCAGCTAGTCATTCCGACTCGCAGAGTATTCCTGTTGGTCGAAGCTGCATCATAACCCTGTATGGATAGTATTTCATCTGGATTACGATGTTGGTTTAAACAGCTTTTCCACGCCAGCCTTTCCAACACGGAAAGGCTGCCAAAAAGTGACTTTGGGAGCCCCTGCCAGGGCCCCCTAGCCCCCTTGTCAATTGTTGGTGGCCGAGGGGGTACCTATGGAACCCCCCTGTAAAACCCTGCACTGTGTGGCAGGCACCATGGGGTGCTTGCAACAGGGTACATGGTTTTACGCGCATACCCCATTTCCTCATAGGAGCATGTGTTACGGCCGGTTCTCTGGCATAACATGAGCTCCCATAGGAAACAATGGGAATCCGACCGAACAGTATTCGGTTGCATCATCGGTCGGTCCCGAGTTCGAGACAGTGTTGGGCGGAGGCATTCCGCTGGAGATTGTAATGAAACCCTACATGTAACCACACTGTGGAGCGTGTTGAACTTTGAAGGGGCAAATTTTGTATCCTACTCCAAACATAAAACATCAAGGTAAGTGCTGTTCATTTAAATTCTACTTGATCTAATACCACAAATCTATAACGTACATTATCACAGTCAGAGCTGGATGTCCATGAGGTGCCAAGCGCTCATATAGTGGTTAAATGCATGTTTTAAACATCAGAGTTTTCACCTGCGGTGCAATCAATGGCAGGGAGAAGCACCCTAGTACAATCCAGAAAGGATTCATGAGCAGATACTAGTTGTATGAAGCACACGCCATTCAAATCATTTTCAGTTTTGTTACATAACAGATAGAGTTAATAATGAGCCAAGGAGATTTCTTCTCTTTTTCTTCAGTGTTGTGTTTTATTTTCTGCAGGAGACCTTCTTTTAGCCAACTCGTGTTTCGTTGTTATGGGAGACATCCCTACGACTTCATAAGGGCCCGTCTGCTGAGACGGTTCAGTAGTCCGACCTCCTTTTTAAAGCATTCAGCTGAGGAGGTGGATAAATCCAGATAACTTGGGTAAGTCTAGATCTGAGATGTGAGTTGGCCACAGTGTCCACTGGTTTAAGACCAATGGATGGTATTCCCTCTAATGATGCGGCTCTGGTGTCACCTTGAGAAGAATAAGTGTAGGCCGTTGTTTAAGCCAGCCTAGATCGGGGCTTGGATAGCGAGGAAATCCATCTTCCTGTTGTGGCCCGACCCTCTCTGCTGCCCTGACCTATAACGTACCTTACATTGAAACAAATACATTACACAAAAACGCTGTAATGATATCCCTAAAAAAACAGAAAACAGAAAAAAACGAAGGACCTCATTACGATTTGGGACCAGCCGCCTATGAAGCGGCCTCCCCACAATCCTAATCACGATGCGACCACCACGGCGCATCACCTATATTTTGCATTGTGGCGGAGATTCGGTCAGCAGCCACCAACACAATACAAAATAGAGGGTGCAGACACATCCATGCACTACGTGGCAGGCACACTGCAGTGCCTGCCACATGGGGCAGGGATATGTAGTGGCACTATAGGTGCCCCCAAGGTAAATGCCCCTGTACCAGTGATTAAGGGGGCCCACTACAGGCCCCCAAATCTGTTTCTGCCATTCTTTTTGCTGCAGTTGGCTACCGCAAAACAAATGGAGGAAAGGAATATCATAATCCCTACAGTGGTGCCCGCAAGGAACCGCCACATTGTAAGCCAATATTTTAGTTCAGGCAAGCGGTTGGAAAAAGACTGTCTGTTGGAACAGTGGTAGGCGGTCTTTACGACGGCCACGCTTCACCAACGATTCCCGGGCATCATAATATGGTGGGGGAAACTACATTGGGATAATGGAACACCCCTACCGACCGTATGGTGGTGGCGAGCCCGCCGCCATCACAATGAGGCCCTAAGTAACAATGAACAACTTCAAAAAATAACAATTATTTGCTATAACTTTCAAATAAATAACTATAATTAATTGAAGAAAAACAAATGTAAAAGCAAACTTAATTTTCTTCAAATTTTAAAGATATAAAAATGTAAAATTCCCAATGTAAAAAAACAAATTACAAAAGCATTTTAATTTAAAACCAATAATTACATTCTAATTAATTAGATTGAATTATTTAAATACCTAAAACAATAGATTAAACTATCAAGGAGTCAACACATTTTATGAAATGACACCCTCCCTCAAATATTTTTAGAAATTCAAAAATACTAATATGAAAAACAGTTTTAAAAATCTTTAAAAAAATTTACATATACAAATGTACATTTTACATAATTGATAAAACAATTTAAAAATAAGATACTTTCATGAAAAAAGTTATCTATTATAAAATATGTAATAATGAAAAACAAAAATTAAGACAAAGAATTAAATACATTACAAGCTTTTAAAAATGTACAATGTGTAGCTACTTCTCATCCTATTCTCCTATAAATCCAACATCCCACTCCTAAAATCATTATACCAAAAAGCTACAAACAATTTAAAAACAAATACACAATATTAAAATACACAAAAACCAACAATGCACTAAAAAAGATATGAATCACAACAATACTAAAAAAATATTTTTTAAAACAATAATCTTACCTGGGATATTTGGATCCACAATATTATTAACATAACAATATTTATGATTTAAGAGGATGGTCTCTGGATAATATTTCCACCATTTCTTTTTGTAACAATGAATGCACAGCACCTCTCAAATAATTCATTAATTATTCATTAGTCATCCTCTACATTAGGCCATTGTATATTCAGATTGCCTTGTGCCAGCAGCCTGCCAGACATATCACCTTTAGCATGAGCTCTAAACATATACACCTTGTATTCCACTTTTTGCCAGCTTTCCAATGCTTGTTAGTGTTCATGCTGCCCATAGCTCTACTATTTTTCATTACTTCCTTCTTTACATTACTATTAGGATTTACTAAGCCATCAGTTTAGCATGTGGTGCATCTCTCATGTCGTTAGTCGCAATAATGCCCACTGCCTTTACCAACATCACCAGAACAACTATATTCTTGCTTTACAAGTCACTCACTCACACACTGCATCCCAATCTTGTAACAATCACAGTTCGCTTGCTATTCTCTACAAAGTAGGGGGCATCACCTCCTCTTTACCCTCTATGCAGGATCCGTCCAGAATAGGCGTATAGTCTGCATTGTTTGGTTCACAGAATCGGTTCTATTGAATTCATGAACCGTGTCATTCCAATTTAGTACCTACATTTTCATTGTGCATGTGTCATGTTCTGCGGAATGAAAATTTAAAAATCCCTTGCTTGTCTGTTTCTTATTTTTCAATCATCTGCTAGATCCATCCACATTCTGCACTATAGCAATGAGTGTTCCACCGTATATCCCGCTAGACAGTATGTTGGTACATGTACTACTTAAAAGGCCTGGAATAGGGAAGATGTGGCTAATGCAATAAAAGATCTATAATGCAAATGAAATCACTCCTGAGTCAATAGTGTATTTCTTATACCTATTCTGTTTCTTAATCCCAGTATGAAAGCCACATTATTTTTGGTGGTTATCCCTAGAATTTCCGGGGTAAGACTCTTGTGGATTTACCACTCTGTCTGGCACACCATCACCAAATTATTTCTAAAATGGAATAGAAATCCATATAATACCCTTTGTGGTATACCAATAGAATGCCCTTCTCTACTAAGCAAAAATGTTCACACAAATGCTGTACTCAGTGAACCATCAAGCAGAAGCTTCTGAAAAGTTATTTCTCCATCAGGAAAGTGATGGCAAGTTAAATATACATGCCACTTGGAATCTATTGTCATGCGACAAAATCAGTGAATATGGAATCCATGCACCTGCTAACCAAAGGTAAAAAGCATGATGATAACAAGCTGTCTGTGACACATGCATAGCTAACTACACCCTCAACTACACTGCTACACCTTCAGATCACATCTCTATCCCTCACATGACATCCAGTTCTTCCCAAAAAGGACATGTTCCACATTCTAAGTATATATTCAAGCTCTGGCATTCAGCCAGACAAGGAACAGTGGTGCAAGGTAATGCTACTGGTATGCATGCGCTATCTCAAATACCAATTATACGTAAGCTGATGTCATTATATGTGTCAACAATAGGGAACCCACTATTGAGTAACAGGAGTGTTTACCACATTGAAGAGCTTAATATCTATAGTGACAGACCCACTAGTAAGATGTCTGTTTGAGCCACTTCATGACAACCTTTTGCTCATGTATTCAGTTTTGTGAAGGTCAGAACTGGCAATAGGGATGACACTGTGCTCATGTATCAACTGTACTGTGTGTGCCAAAGATAACCAGTGAGAATTAAACTTCACCCCGTTAAAGAAGGGGATGTCTTTGGCTTTGAAGTATATAAAGGAATAATTACAATGAATAGTGCCCAAACTCACTGTAAACTGCCTTATGTTACCTTACTTCGCCCATAACTGTATGACAAAATATTACTCACCAGTAAGTGTGGGCCAAAAATCCGTTCTGCTCGCGGAATTTGCGGATTTTTGGTAATTTCGCGAATTGCGCGAAATTGCCGAAAAATCCTCAAATCCGCTCGCGGGCGGATTTTTTTTTTGGGCCCACAGGCAGCACAGTTAACAAGGCAGGTGCTCGAGTTGAAGCTAAGTTTGTAACCATATTAGAATGGCGCTGGCAAGCTGCCAGAGTTGAAGTTGCGTACTTGTAAGTTGCAACTTCAAGTCTGGCAGCTTGCTGGCGCCATTCTAAAATGGTTACAAAGTTAGCTTCAACTCGGGCACCTGCCTTAGTTGCAACTTCAAGTCTGGCAGCTTGCTGGCGCCATTCTAAAATGGTTACAAAGTTAGCTTCAACTCGGCCACCTGCCTTAACTCTGTAAGTGCTTCCTGTGGGCCAAAAATAAAACCTCAACAGGAAGCACCTCCAGATATAAATAAAGCAGGTGCCCGAGTTGAAGCTCAAATTCAGTAACATTTTAATCAGCCCAAAACATTAGTGAGCACAGTCGAGGCTGGGCAAGTGTGCTTTAAACACATATCTGCCGTCGGAAATTAGCAGTAATACTCGAGGGAGGTCTTTGAATCCCTGAGTTTCTCGAGCTCAACCCCCGTGTAGTTCCTGTGACCAGGAGTGTCAGGACTTTACCACGCCTAAGGATCAGGCAGATGACATAAGGGGTCCACTTCCAGATCGTTCCGAACTCAAAATATAAAAACACTGAGTTCAGGTCAGATCAGACAGGGGACAAGGACGGGAAGGGACTGCAGGGATAAAGGATCTGAAATACACAAGCAGACACTATGAACATACCACAGACAGGAATAACGTCTACTCTCATCAATTCTCGCTAACCCTGTTTACCTTGAATGCAGATCCAAACAACCAAATAGAAAACCAAGGCCTCTCGCCAACCGGCGAAATTCAAAACAGCCCCTATTTGAAGGATCAGGACTTAAGTCACAACTATAACTCCCAGTAATGACGTGAGAGGAAACCTCCCATTGACCCAGGAGAAAAATGTCTCGAAGTTCCAGCACTACCTGGTAATTCAAGCCATGTCCCGACCTAAAACAAAAATAGAAAATAACATAGTTTTGGCTTCCACGGTGTCTAACCCACCGCCGCCTTACAACTAATAGTCTCGCACAGCGCTCCTCCTCGATGGGGATCAACACGCTGCAAGATCACTCTAAATGTTTTTAAAAAGAACACAAAATCCTATGTGTCATCCGCAACCTCCCTCCGTCCGGAGAGAATCAGCTGAACAGCCTCGGGCTCTTAAACAGCAGAGCCGCCTTGAGGGGGCTGAAGCAGCCTGTAGTTTCCAAACACCCTCTTGGAAATCCTGAGAGTTAGAGCGGATCCCCATCTCTACTCTCCCTACCGTGCATCCGCCGGTGTCCTGATTCCACGATGCTCCACTTCGGGTGAGTTCCACTCGAACAAAGGGAACGGCAATATCCAAGTTCGCCGTCTTCACAACCAGCGTCTAGCTCACGCTGTAGAAACCCAGAAACGACTAAGAATTACGCACGCGCGGAAGTGCGCGTTTGTGTCTTTTAGCCTCGCCTCTCTCCTCTGAGCCATCTGAGACTCGTAGTCTCATATCCTAGGCAGGCGCAATTCCTCGATTCCTGACAGCAGCCCCTCTCCCATGTGCCTCCTAGAACCCGGCTTCCCAGAAAAACGTCTATAAAAGGATCGAACCACAATAGGGGCATGCACGCCGCTACTGGGCTCCCAGGAATCCTCCTCCTCCGAATACCCCTTCCAGGATACCAGATACCACAAGCGACCTCGGCAGAACTGAGAGTCGAGTATCCTCCTCACCTCGTATTCAGCCCCATCATCTGTTAAGACCGGAGGAGGGGCCTTCCTCCTTGCAGGACCCTCCGGCTTCAGTAGGCAGCAGTGGAACACCGGGTGTATTCTAAGACTCCCAGGAAACCGGAGCTTGTATGCCACAGGATTGACTCTCCGTATTACTTCATACGGACCAATGAAACAGGGGTGAAAAATGCTCCTGAGCTTGAACCGAATGTTCTTAGTGGACAGCCACACACAATCCCCCTCCTTGAATTCGGGTCCCGCCACTCTCCGTCGATCCTCCCATTTCTTGTATTCCAGGTTAGCCCTCAGCAAGTGTGCCGTCATCTTCTTGTGGATCTGCCCCAAGGCCTTGATACATGCCTGTACCGTTGGTTGATCTTTCACCTCTGCTGGGATGGCCACAGGGAGTGTCCTTCCCGAATGACTGAAGTGGGCCATAAAGCGAGAGACTCCTGTAGAGCCATGCACAGCATTGTTGTGCGAGAGCTCGGACAACCACAACAAAGAGATCCACGACTCATGAGCCTCCCTGGAATAACACCGCAAGTACTTCTTTAGTGTCTGATTAAGCCTTTTGGTCTGCCCATCTATTTGCGGGTGAAACGATGTGGAGACTGCAGACTCTATCTGTAGGGCTTTACACCAAGTTCTCCAGAAACTAGCGACGAACTGAAGAACCCTGTCCGACACGATTACCTTCGGTAGTCCATGCAAACGCACAATTTCGCTCAACAACAGCTGGGCTGTCTGACCTGCCGTGGGCAAGTTCCTGCAAGGCACAAAGTGACCCATCTTGGTCAGGCTGTCGATTACTACCAGTATTGCGGTATTGCCCATTTCATCAGGCAGCCCTGTAACGAAATCAAGACTAATGGTGTGCCAGGGACAAGGGGGCGTGGGCATGGGCATGAGTTTACCTCTGTATTTGGTGTTGTCCCATTTCCCTCTGACACAGGTTTCGCACTGTAGCACCCATTGTTTGACCACCACTGCCATGCCTTTCCACCAGAAATGTTGTTGCATCAGTTCTAGGGTTTTCTTTATCCCTGGATGACCGGCCAAAGGCGAATGATGACACCAAGCGAATGCCTTCTTCCGCAGCACCTGAGTAGGCAGAAACAACTTGTTCTTGAAGAAGGGAAGGCTTTCCCTCACTCTTCGTCCCTCTGTGCCTTCCGCCCAGTTCACCCATCCTTCTGGTGAACAGCTTTCGCGCATCTCTTTCAAGAATGAGTCAGCTTTCACTACACAGATAACCTTCTCCTTCGGGATGATGGCCATGGGGGCGTGAGCTTCCTGGTCTCCTGGGCATAACTGTCGAGATAAGGCATCAGCCTTACGATTGTCGACTCCGGGACGGAATGTGATATGAAAATCGTATTCCGCAAAGAAGAGAGTCCATCTCATCTGCCTCTGGGTGAGATGACGAGCAGACTGCATGTACTGAAGATTCCTGTGGTCCGAGTAGACAGTGACTGGATGACGGGTTCCCAACAGGTACGGTCTCCATTCCTGAAACGCCTTTTTGATGGATAGGAGCTCCTTTTCTGCAATGGTGTAGTTGCATTCTGCTGCATCTGACTTCTTGGACAGATATGCTACTGGATGCAACCGCCCCGTATCCTTATCTCTTTGGGAAAGAACTGCGCCAATGGCACCGTTGGAGGCATCCGCCTCCACGATGAATGGCGTCTCCAGACGAGGATGTCTCAGCACGGGGGCCGCGGTGAAAGCTTTCTTGAGGACCTCAAACGCCCTGGTTGCCTCGTTGTTCCAAGCAAATGTCGTTCCCTTCCTAAGCAGACACGTGATGGGTCCCGTACCGCTTTTTGTGAAAAATCACTGATGAAGCGTCTATAGAAGTTCGCCAACCCCAGGAAGCTCTGCACTTCCCTGACGTTCTTGGGAGCCGGCCATCCCAGCACCGCTTGTACTTTGCGTTCTAACATGCTCAGTCCTTTTGGGATCAGGTTTACCACGAGAAACTCCACCTCATTCACCCCGAACTCACACTTGCTGAGTTTACAGAAGAGAGCTTGTTTCTGGAGTCTCTCTAATACTCTACACACGTGTTGATAATGGTCCTGTGTCTTTTCAGAATAGATGAGAATGTCATCTAAATATACGATAACAAATGAGTCCACATACTCGGCCAACACCTCATTCAAGAAGTACTGGAATGCCGCTAGGGCATTGCACAGCCCAAACGGCATTACCAGATACTCGTACAGCCCATATCTTGTCTTAAAAGCTGTTTTCCACTCATCACCCTGTCTAACACGCACCAAATGGTACGCTCCTCGCAGGTCTAATCTGGTGTAAATCACAGCCTCACGCACTTTATCCAACAACACACTAATGAGGGGGAGCAGGTACCCATTCCTAATGGTGTTTTTGTTCAGTATCCTATAATCACAGCAGGCTCTCAAATCCCCATTGGCCTTCGATATAAAAAAAACAAAGGGGATGCAGCCGGAGACCTAGAAGGACGGATGAACCCCAACTTGACATATTCATCCAGATAAGCACGAAGATGCGCTATTTCTGGTTCCGATAACGCATATACTCTGCAGGCCGGGAGAACGCCTTCGTCTATTAGGTCTATTCGACAGTCGTACCGTCGATGTGGCGTTAGTCTCTCTGCTTTAGCTTTGTTGAAGAGTTCAGCAAAAGCCTGGTATTCCGGAGGTAAACTAACCTCTTTTTCAACAACTGTAGCACCACACCATGAAGATGCCAACTCAGTCGTGGGAGATCTTTCCTCACTCAGGCATTGGTTACTGCAAAAGTCTGCGGGAAAGCTCACCACCCTGTCTGCCCAGTTCACCGCGGGATTATGGCGGCAAAACCAAGGCATCCCCAGTATGAGCTCATACTGGGGTGCGTCTATAATATTCAAAACTATGTCTTCCGTGTGTTGCCTCCCCCCACCTGAGAGGACTAATCTCATCTCTTCTGTTTGCGTGGTGATCAAGCCCGAATTTAAAGGCTTGCTGTGCACCGCCACTACTTCTTCTGGAACTGTCCGTGGCACCTCCCTTAATGACAACATATGTACCAAACCGCTATCGATAAAGTTGCCAGTGGCCCCTGAGTCCAACATAGCCAACACCTGATGGACTTGTGTGCCCACAACCAATTCGCCCTGTAACACCATGTGTGCCTCAGAGGCAGACTGGAGATCGGAGGCCAGTGAGGGAATTCTCATACCTGGTCTTTCTGCCACCTGTGCACTCTCAGATAATCCTCCCTCTGTACCCACTTTGGACACCGCTGCTCTTTTAGAGCGAAAAGAAGGGTTCTGTGTCTTTGGTTTAGTAGGGCATTCACGCACGTAATGGCCCCTTTTTCCGCAATACATACACAGTCCCTGTGTGCGTCGGTTCTCTCTTTCTGTGCGTGACACCGGAGCCCTCACTGCTCCTATTTCCATAGGCTCCCCTCCTGTTTCCCCCAGTTTTTTACTTCCCTTGTCGACACCTCTATCACTAATGCGCCCATCTAAGCGCAAAGACAGGCTAACCAAATCCGCACAGGTGCGGGATGAGGGTCAATCCTCGCTATCACATCCTTAAGTTCTCCACATAAACCTTGATAGAACAGGGCCATTCGTTTTTCCTCAGGCCAGGCCGCATCTGCCACCAACTGGTTGAAGTTGGTGAGGTTTGTAACTAAGTCACCTTTTCCTTGACGTAAGGACAGCAATTTCTTATCTGCACTAAAGGAGGTCGTCCTCCTATCAAACACCCCCTTAAACGCGCTTCGAAAGGCATCCCAATCAGACAGTACAGCGTGGTTGTTGCGTACTAAGGGAACAGCCTAATTTGCTGCGTCTCCACTGAGGTATGAGATGGCAAACGCCACTCTTGAGTGATTGGTAGGAAACGATGAAGGCCGACAGGAAAAATGCATCAATATTTGTGTAATAAACACCTGGACCTTTTGAGGGTCCCCTGCGTACCTATCCGGGGTGGCTAGAGGTATAGGAGGTGCTACCGTGACCTGTATGGGGGGAGCCACAGCCCGCTAGCGTCAAAGGGGTTTCTGTTGGTTCTATCTACTCTTTCACGTAATGCAGCAGTCTCTAACCTCGAAGCGGCCAGGTCCTGCTGTAAGGTCGCCAAGGCCTGCATTATGTCTTCTAAAGTGGTCATTATGTCCACCAACCTGATCGGGAGGAGCAACCTTCTTGGGTGCGTAATTCTGTCAGGACTTTACCACTCCTCAGGAATCAGGCAGATGACATAAGGGGTCCACTTCCAGATCGTTCCGAACTCAAAATATAAAAACACTGAGTTCAGGTCAGATCAGACAGGGGACAAGGACGGGAAGGGACTTCAGGGATAAAGGATCTGAAATACACAAGCAGACACCATGAACATACCACAGACAGGAATAACGTCTACTCTTATCAATTCTCGCTAACCCTGTTTACCTTGAATGCAGATCCAAACAACCAAATAGAAAACCAAGGCCTCTCGACAACCAGCGGAAATTCAAAACAGCCCTTATTTGAGGGATGAGGACTTAAGTCACAACTATAACTCCCAGTACTGACGTGAGAGGAAACCTCCCATTGACCAAGGAGAAAAATGTCTTGTAGTTCCAGCACTACCTGGTAATTCAAGTCATGTCCCGCCCTAAAACAAAAATAGAAAATAACACAGTTTTGGCTTCCACGGTGTCTAACCCACCGCCGCCTTACAACTAATAGTCTCACCCAGCGCTCCTCCTCGATGGGGATCAACACGCTGCAGGGTCACTCTAAATGTTTTCAAAAAGAACACAAAATCCTATGTGCCATCCGCGACCTCCCTCCGTCCGGAGAGAATCCGCTGATCAGCCTCGGGCTCTTAAACAGCAGAGCCGCCTTGAGGGGGCTGAAGCAGCCTGTAGTTTCCAAACACCCTCTTGGAAATCCTGAGAGTTATAGCGGATCCCCATCTCTACTCTCCCTACCGTGCATCCGTCGGTGTCCTGATTCCACGATGCTCCGCTTCGGGTGAATTCCACTCGAACGAAGGGAACGGCAATATCCAAGTTCGCCGTCTTCACAACCAGCGTCTAGCTTACGCTGTAGAAACCCAGAAACGACTAAGAATTACGCTCGCGCTGAATTGCTCGTTTGTGTCTTTTAGCCTTGCATCTCTCCTCTGAGCCTTCTGGGACTCGTAGTCTCATATCCTAGGCAGGCGCAATTCCTCAATTCCTGACAAGGAAGCTGCTTTCTCCTCACCTGCTGCCCTGCTCACTCTCTCACCTTATAAACAAGAGGCATGCGAACATGCACAGAAGCCCCGCACCACACACTCGCAGTATCAAACGTCTTCCCGCCCTTTTCCAATCCCAACTATGATGGACAGCTCACTCAAGGGACCTCAGCGCCTTTTGGCGCGGTGGCAAGTTACAGGCACATATGGTCAGTAGAGACAAATCTTCTGGCCCTTTACGCAGCTGCAGTGTAGGAAAAGCACTATCATTTCCCCAACGAGGTAGCACTTACTGATTAGCCAGTAGAAAGTACTCCAGTTGAGTAGAGGTATTGCACAAAATGGTGGCATCTTCGTGGATAACTATGCAGGCCAGGAATCCTTCTGGCACGAGGCTCCTGTCACAAAAATTAAACCTCAACTCAACAGGAAGCACTTACAGATGTAGCAGGTGCCCAAGTTGAAGCTCAAATTCAGTAACGTTTTAATCAGCCCAAACATTAGTGAGCACGGTCGAGGCTGGTCAAGTGTGCTTTAACCCTATATCTGCCGTCGGAAATTAGCAGAAATACTCAAGGGAGGTCTTTGAATCCATGAGTTTCTCGAGCGCAACCCCGTGTAGTTCCTGTGACCAGGAGGCTTCTTTCTCCTTACCTGCTGCCCTGCTCGCTCTCTGAGCTTATACACAAGAGGCATGTGAACCCGCATAGAAGCCCCGCACCACACACTAGCGGTATCAAACGTCTTCCCGCCCTTTCCCAACTATAATGGACAGCTCACTCGAGGGACCTTGGCGCCTTTTGGCGCGGTGGCAAAATTACATTTAGAAACAACAAGGGGCCCCAATTAAGTCAGCATAGGACCTCGGGGAACATACTTTATGAAACAACAACGGTCCCATGCAAGTGATTCAATACACGACAATGAATATGGACGAGATCAGTACCATATTTAGAGCGACATGTCCAGCCGGACTGAGGTCTTCTATTTTTTACTCAATTGACAAATTTACATTTACAAAAGGATTACCTTCAACAAATCACCAGTGTAGGGCACACGCCTGTACCCAAACACAGTTGGGTCAAGTGGCCAAGTGGTAAAGAAAGAGGGGACAAGGTGTATAAGTGTGTATAGACCCAATAGACGTAGGGGTAGGGAGGTGTACACCCACTTAGGAGAAGTGGAAGGCAAGCAAAAGCCCTTGCAATCATCCGATTGCGCAAAGTTATGTTTAGAAACAACAAGGGGCCCCAATTAAGTCAGCATAGGACCTCGGGGAACATACTTTATGAAACAACAACGGTCCCATGCAAGTGATTCAATACACGACAATGAATATGAACGAGATCAGTACCATATTTAGAGCGACATGTCCAGCCGGACAGAGGTCTTCAATTTTTTACTCCATTGACAAATTTACATTTACAAAAGGATTACCTTCAACAAATCACCAGTATAGGGCACAAGCCTGTACCCAAACACAGTTGGGTCAAAACCTCTATCCGGCTGGACATGTCGCTCTAAATATGGTACTGATCTCGTCCATATTCATTGTCGTGTATTGAATCACTTGCATGACAAGTAAAGGGATTGAAAATTTGGGAACCAGTTAGATTATGGCTAGGGAACCCAGCATAGACTAATTAGGTCGAGATATATTGAGTGCTTTAGGAATGTTATTATGTATTTCTTCTTGTTTTTACTCTTCGAAGCCTGTATTTCTCCATTTTTCTTTATAACTCTTTATTTTTACTGTTAATTTTCAAATATTCCAAAATGTTGCCTGTACCGGGAAGAGGGGTTGTCAGGGGGGGGTTGGGGGGTGTAACCACGTTGTAAAAAAAATGAAAAAGGGGTAAAATCTCAATAAAGATTTGTTAAAAAAAAAAAGAGTACTTATAATTAGGGTTTAAAAATTAAAAAAAAAAAAAATGAATCACTTGCATGGGACCGTTGTTGTTTCATAAAGGCAAGTAGTCCAGTTGAGTAGATGGAAATCGCAAAAAAATCTGCACGATCGCGGGAAAATCCGCGAATTCGCAGACTTTTTTTGCCATTTCGCACGAATTCGCGGACCGCAGATCCGCAAAATTCGCCCATACTTACTCACCAGTTCCAGAGAACAGGCTCTGCACTACCAGTAAAAGTGGGACCATAATGTACCTCTAATATAAGCAGATATTATAGAAAACGTAAACTTCGAAAACCAGGAAATGTTTTAGCACTATTTTGAAATGTTGGGCCCAATTCACAAAGGTAAACTAATACAAAAGTCTATCTTTACGACTTGTGGTATTCACAAAGAGCATTTACTACTCGTAAATGCCCTTTGTGAATACAGAAAGCCTAATTTTACGACTTTTGGTATTCACAAAGGGCATTTATGGGTGGTAAATGCCCTTTGTGAATACCGAAAGTTGTAAAGATAGACTTTCGTCTCAGTTTGCTTTTGTGAATTAGTCCCAAAATGTTTATTATTAATCAGTTCATTTTTAGGTCTTCACCATAGACATCTTTAGTTGTCTGCAAGCAGACGTATTGTTTCTGTCAAACCCCGTTGAGGGAGTCAAAGGGCAGACAGTGGTCACATGGCCCCAACCATGATGGTTGAGTTGGTGTGCCACTGGCGTTCCAGGGATCTGCCCTGCTATGGCTCTGCAAACTATGTCAAGTACAACCCGTTCTGGACTTGACTCTCAGGGTGGTGAGGGTCAGGAACCATGGGCTTTTCAGGAAGGTAGTGAGGACGGGCAAGAGCATAGAGCCTAAAAGCCAATCAACAGAGACAAAACCTTAATGCCCAGCCTAATCCTTGTAGTTTGTAAAAAAGCAAGTGCCTTTAATCTCACGGCAGACTAACTAGTACACAATTCAGTTAAATTAGGAAATCTAGGTGTGTATCCCTGCTTGCTGTCAGTAAATGCTACACTCCCATTCCAATATTCGGTCCCAACCAGGGTGATCCTAGCAACTATATTCTCCAGTATTCTGTGACAGAGGCATGAATTATGCTCAGATTACATCACTGTTAAAGTCATGGGTTTATATGGCAACTCAGTTCAATAGATCTTTCTCAGGTTTAGTAGAAAGTTGCAAGTTTTTAGCCTCAAATTTTTAAGAGCATGTCTTCATTCTTGTCTTCAGTTACAGGTGAAACCTCGCCCGTGCAATGGTCTCACAGATTGGCGGATTGACAGGTGCAACCTGTGCCTTCCATCCTAGTGAAAGACTCTCCTTGGCACCAGCGTCAATGGACAGATACAGCATGGTAGGTCTAGATGGTATGGCATGGCTTCTTCCGCAGGTGCAGCCTTCCAGGCCAGCCTGGCTTCACTCAGCTGCAATATGTATTTGTGGCCATTCAAAACAACTAGGGTCCACATAGCAGCTATGCATCTTCTTTCCTGCTACCGCTCGCACCGACAGCACCACTTTGCATCCCTCATCAGCAGTCAATGGACACAGCCACACTTTATTTGGTAACCATTATCAAAAATGGGGTATCCCAAACCAGTCTGGGACCTGGGTACAGAGCGTTAACAAAAACAGTGGTCCTAGGCCTAAATTAATTCAATGATCATATCAAGCAGTATTCCATAATTTTTCTGAGTTGGAGCCTAAGTAATTATTGCTCTTTAGAGAAAATCTAGATTTATTCATGCAATCACAGAGCCCAACAACTGTGTCATATTCATAGAAAATATATTTTTATTTTACTGAACTAAACTTATAACCTCTTAAAATTCAAAGGTTTTCAAATTTGCAATTTTATCAGGTTTTTTCATTATTTACAACATTTTAAAGGTACGTATAAAAGGTGCTCAAGGAGAACGTGCATAAAGTAAGTGCTCGAAAAGTTGGCGCAAGTGATTCAAGAGAAAGAAAGAAGAGTAAGTGACAATTTTTACAAGTGAGTATACTTATTCAGTACTACTAGCAATTCAAAATAGCCTGTCCACTTTCAGAAGTTCACAATCCAGTGTATCAAATCATCAGTCTTTTTTACACGTTTTTACACTGGATGTATAGTGATCCAGGGAGTATTGGTAAGGGTGTCGACGTTTCGACCCGACTTAATGCCTTGGGGAAAACTGAAACCTCTGCTGGCGGGTCTTCTTCAGGACTAGGGAGCACCCTCCGTACCTGACATAAACCAGTACCCTAAAGGTAGTGCAAGCGGTCGTCATCAATAACCGACCCAGGATCTATGTATCCTACTTTCTGATTGGAATCCGTTAGAATTAATCCAATTTAAATTGGCGGTGCGTTCTCTCAGTCTATTGGATTGCCTTAAAAATAATGTGAAGGAGTCCATAAATTTCGGAATTCATTATCCTGGAGATTAGAATTACCCTGGCGGCATTGTACAACCAATCTTACCATTGAAGACATAGACTGAGAGAACGCACCGCCAATTTAAATTGGATTAATTCTAACGGATTCCAATCAGAAAGTAGGATACATAGATCCTGGGTCGGTTATTGATGACGACCGCTTGCACTACCTTTAGGGTACTGGTTTATGTCAGGTACGGAGGGTGCTCCCTAGTCCTGAAGAAGACCCGCCAGCAGAGGTTTCAGTTTTCCCCAAGGCATTAAGTCGGGTCGAAACGTCGACACCCTTACCAATACTCCCTGGATCACTATACATCCAGTGTAAAAACGTGTAAAAAAGACTGATGATTTGATACACTGGATTGTGAACTTCTGAAAGTGGACAGGCTATTTTGAATTGCTAGTAGTACTGAATAAGTATACTCACTTGTAAAAATTGTCACTTACTCTTCTTTCTTTCTCTTGAATCACTTGCGCCAACTTTTCGAGCACTTACTTTATGCACGTTCTCCTTGAGCACCTTTTATACGTACCTTTAAAATGTTGTAAATAATGAAAAAACCTGATAAAATTGCAAATTTGAAAACCTTTGAATTTTAAGAGGTTATAAGTTTAGTTCAGTAAAATAAAAATATATTTTCTATGAATATGACACAGTTGTTGGGCTCTGTGATTGCATGAATAAATCTAGATTTTCTCTAAAGAGCAATAATTACTTAGGCTCCAACTCAGAAAAATTATGGAATACTGCTTGATATGATCATTGAATTAATTTAGGCCTAGGACCACTGTTTTTGTTAACACACTTTATTTGGTGACATCTTTGGGCAGTTGTCACCAAGTACTGAACAGACGGACTGGGAGGCCCATTCACTCTGTCATTCCTGAAGCAGTAATCATGGATCGACAAAAGGGCACGCCTGACCTAGAAACGTTCTCTCCTTGAACAGTAGAAAGTGCAGTACCATCCTTCTCGTCTAGCATCCACCAAATCTTCCTTGTCAGGAAGAGCTAATCAGCATCTCCTTGCTAACAACGTATTCATTGAATATTTAAAGGTAGCCTTGTCTCCATCCACTTAACATCAGGGTCTGAATCTCCACCGCCCAGTCACTGTAATGCATGCTAAACACTTTCTGGGCAAGATGTTCTCATCCTCCCCCTGATGCCATGCTAAACCAAGGGCATCCAATATGGATCCCACTGGCTTCATTATTCAGACTCATATATTGCTACCTTACAGGAATGGTACGCTCACTGTACACACATATGCAGTCTACATGTACACAGAATGTCAGCACAGGCTTCTGTGTCTTCCCATAACTGGAACGTTTACAGTCAGTACACCTTGTTTATTATTAAGCAGCACACATAGAAGTTATAAAACGGCATTTAAAGATTGTTTTTATGCAGGAAGGGGGACCTTCCTACACATAACCATTCTTCCCCTCAACACAGGCTCTCTTGCACTACGGTGCAAGGGTGCATGTGTAGGCACTAGGCAGCTTAATTCAGCACCAGCGCAGGGGGATACGCAGGGCTGCATCAAATTCTAGTAAATATGGTGTAGCCCTGAGTTTCCAAAGTGACGAAGTGTGTCGTTAGCCTTCTTGGCTTAACAACACGCTTCCCAACTTTCTTGTAAATATGCCCCACAGAGTCCCTCCCTTCTCCTTGAGAGTAACCTGACAGATCTACAGCTGTCCCTATGGTAACCCACAAACCTGTGCTTATGCATATACATTGGACACATAGATTGAGACCCACAACAAAGGGAACCTCAGTTCCTCTTTTAAATGCCACACACATGCCTTGTGTACTCAAGGAGAAGCGAGGAGCCCTAGGCATGACTTCCTGAATTTACTTGGGTATGCAGGAGCTATCTTCTGCAGTACCTAGTAAAAATACCTGTGCCATACGAACATCGATCAGGTGCCCCAAAGCATCAATTGTGTCAAGGCCTAGCTAGGCTAGGCAAACATAGTAACCCATATTAAAAGGAGTTCCACTTTGGGTCATCAACTATATCCAGCAGAGTAGAATACTCTTCGCGGAGCAATTTAATGAAAATCTTGTATTGCACCGCCAAGAGGTCTCGTGACAAATCTATATAGTACAACATACCAGATTGGCCATCATAATTGGTGAAATCAGAAGCATGAAAGGCTGGGATTAATTTACCAAGGACGTTTGACCTTGCAGCTTGTAAATGTACACTTTGATCACTACTCACAACACCCCAGGGCTGTTGGTTCGGTGGAGGTCTCCCGCTTTATTGATTGACTGTTATCACCCTTGTTTTTCTCTGCAGCTGATCTGAAAGTGGACATCAGCTGGGCCAATCTGTCATCAAACCAGTGATCAGAACATCAAAGGGAGTAATGAAAGCAGTGTTAGCTGTTATGCTGTTACATGAGTAAGGGTGAGACAGGGACAGTGTTGGCCAGGTTCAGATCACGAGCTTAGTCCCACCGCCGTGCATTCGTTCACTGGCACTTACCATAGAGAAGTCAAGTGCCGCGGATCCCTTTATAGCATGTGCAATGGCAGGTGCTCTACGTTTCTGGGAGGACTGCTGGTCGCCAGTGAATGGAGCTGTTGTTACCCTAATAGCAAACAGGAAGCTCAGAAAACAGCTGTGCAGTCAGCAAGTGCAACAAATAACCTGTGTTGCAGGAATTGAAATCACAAGAAGAATGAATGATGTTGGAAAAGAGCTTTTATTTTCTATTAACATATTTTATAGTGTGACATTAGTGCATATTGACCTAATTTAATACCATCCTTAATCATGCTACTTAAATCATCCCCCATGCACAGTGCAAGGCATAGGATTTGCTCTGAACTCACACGAAACGTTAGATACACATTGGCACATTATATAGGGGAAGTGAGAAATGATCTGATAAATTAGCTGAGAACACATGGGTACCTAAGCCAGCATGCTTGCCAACATATATATCTGCTCTGAGTCTGTGGATCCTACTCAGTGTCCAACTTTGCTTTTGTGTTCTCTGTGTCACTAACCCCTCTTGCATCCCCAGTACTTGACCTAAGTTTATTAGAGAATGTGTTAATGACTTTAAGCCTGTGGCCCATGCAGGCTTCAGTGTCCTATATTCACTGTATTTTCCATGACAAATAATTTGTTATATTATGAAAGCTTTGGACGTGGCTACCAAGACACCCAGACAACATTGAAAGATTTGACCATGGCTACCAAGACACCCGGAGAGTATTGAAAGCTTTGGCCACGGCTACCTAGACACCTGGAAAGTATTTTAAGCTTTTGCCATGGCAACAAAGACACCCCTGTCATCCACCATGACAATTGTTTTTTGAGGCCCTAAAAGTCAAGAATCTGAGCGGACTGCAGGAGACTTTGCGCTTTATGCATTCTGAACTCGGTTTCCAGAAAATCAGGGATTTAATGATAAATTGACCTATGTACAAAAACCATGGATTTAAAAAGCACGCTGGACCAAATGTACAAAGCATTTTTCTGGTTGTAAACGGCCCGATTTGCAGAATTGGGCCATTTGGTACCTGAATAATGCTTTTTCAAATGTACAAAACGCATAAATGCGATTCGGTAACTGATTGCCAAATCACATTTTGCGTTTGAGATTCGGTATTTGGAAGAGGGTGTTTAGGGCATCCCTTCCGAATACCGAATCGGTATGGTATGTATTACTGTTTTGCGACCAACTTCCTGTTGCAAAACAGCAGTACTTTACCACCAGTTTAAAACTGGTGGTAACTCATTCAGAAAGCGGAAGGGGTCCCTTGACAATGTAAAATAATAATATTTTTAAAGAGTGCACAGTGGTCCCCACTGCCTGCACTTAAAAAATGAAACTTCAAGGTTTAAATTTTTTCTTTTTAAACACATCCTGTTTTCCTTTACGGAAAACAGGCTGCATTAAAAAAAGATTGCTTTATTAAAAGACAATCACAGACATGTTGATCTGCTGACCTCAGCAGGCCACCATCCCTGTGATGGCTGTGATTCCTGCCTCATTAATATTCACGAGTTAGGTCGATTTGTAACCCACAAGGAATCCCTAAATGAAACTCAATAAGTTTCATACATTAGGAATACTGATTTCCTAATTGCGATTCTGAGAGAATGGCAGTTAGGAAATAGGTGCTTCTAATGTTTGTACATCTGGGCCGAAGTTAAATAACGAGAAAATATTTTTTAAATGTACATTTGTTAAAAAGCACGGTATTAGCGCCGTCATCCGTAAACGTTTTCGAAAACATATAGAAAAATATAAATGAATTTCCCTAGCTTTTACCACTTTAATAAAGTGGTAAAAGGTATGGAACAACAATAAAACCTACTACTCACCTATATTTGAGGTCCCACCGAAGAACACAGCTAAAGTGTTGTAAAAAGAATATGGCTGCCTTTTAATTTTATAAATGCAGCCATTAGCCAATCATATAATGCCTTGTCATCAGCATGTACAGCAGTATACCGAGACGTTGCCTCGGTATACCATGGCCCAATATATCACTAAGGAACAGATTTATCATTGTGTTTTGTTAGACTTGTGTCACATATGGTGTCGTAAGGGCAACACAATTCTTAAGTCAAATTTACCAAGCAACACAATGCCAGCATGTTTTGCCCTGCGTTACCTGGTAAATATGGAGAAGCGCAAGTAGCTGCCTTACACTACTCTGCACACAATAGTCTACATTCCTTCAAAATTTCATGTACACCAATCCAGCCATTTTCACACTATATCTCTTTAATCTCCACTGTACGACACACCACTCCTCTCCACTCCACTGTATGACACAACATTCCACTGTACGACATGCCACTCTACTTCACTGTACAGCATGACACTCCGATGTGTGAAGTCAAACTACTCTACGACACGTCACTTCACTCTATGACAGTCCACTCTACTCTATAGCACTCCACACCACTCCATTCTATGACAATGCCACTCCACTGCACACTATTCTAATGTACCCTACTCCACTATACGTCACTGCAATCTATGCCACTCCACAGATTTCAGCTGTACGCCACTCCATTCTACCCCCTCCATTCTATTTACTCCACTTTATGGTATTCCTTTGTATGCTACTGCACTCTACACCACTCCGCTCCATGCTAATCCACTGTGTGCATCTCCACATTACACTACTCCACTGTATTCTACTCCACTGTGCGCCAGTCCACTCTGCGCCACTCCGCTCTACAGTATTCAACTCTACTTCGCTCCACTCTACGCCACTCCACTCTGTTTCACTCAATGGTACTCCACTCCAATCTACTCTGTGCCACCCCACTCTACGCCACTCCACTGTTTGCCACACCACTCTACGCTATTCCACTGTATGCTACTCCACTCTACACCAAACCACTGTATACTACTTCACTATATGGCACTCCACTGTATGCTACTACACTGCACACCACTCCAGTGTATGCTACTGTATTGTACGTCACTCCAGTCTATGCCACTCTACATTATTCCACTGCAAGCCACTCCACTGTATTTTACTCCACTAAACTCTATTCCAGTATACAACACTCCACTCTACAGCACTCTATGCCACTCCACTACACGCTATTCCACTGTACGGCACCCCACTCTACGCAACTCCACTCTACAATATTTGTCGGGACCCCACAAGTCTTACCTTTGACCTGTGAAGCAATCTCGCAGAGACAACATGAGCCACCACCACCCGACCCACCTTACCCCAGCTGGACTACAAACAGGCTAGGATGGCGATGGGCACGGGGAAGAAAGCCAGGAATAACGCTGTGGTGTTCTAGTAGCCCGGTTAAGGAACCTCACTCTGTCGGGGGACTATCCATGACCACCGGTAACTGAGAAGAAAAAGAACAGCCCATTTTAGAAAGGACACAAACACACAATCACACCCTCTGCTCCTCCATATGATGTACATGCAAAAACGGCTTTTACCTTGTCACAGTGGCGTCACTAGGGGGGTGCGGGGGGTGCGGACCGCACCGGGTGACACCCTCCATGGGGTGACACCATCTGGTTACACTGTGTATGTAACACAGCTGAGCTCTGCAGCCTCGCCTCGCCTCGCCTCTGCTCTGATTTGCTTTGCTTTATCATCAGGAGGAACCCTGGGCCTAATGAAATGTTGTGCCTCTCTGACAAGCGCAGAGGCTGCTCTCCCAGGCTCCTTGACGTCATCAGGGAGTATCACCCACGCCCCTCTGCTGGTTAGATTAGCGCAGCCGCAGTCAGTTCCTGCAGCCACCAGCACGCAGTACGCACTGCCACAGGTCAGGGTCAAAGGAAGTTGCCTTAGAAGGCCGCTTTGCTTATGTTACATTTCACAAGTGAGTGGATTTCTTCATGTGAGCCCTGTGCTGCGGCCTCTGGTTGAACTGTGAAATGGAACAATAATCGAGGTTCAGTGGGCCCCTCGGGCCTCTGGGCGCCCTCTGTTGTCTTAACTTTACCCCGGCACTTGCCAAAGACTCGTGTGCCGGTGGCTTTCGGCGGGTAAGAGCCAGTTGCCCCCCTGTCTCCGTTCCTGCCCCGCTCCATGCCTCAGATTGTGCAGTCATGCCAGCTGTCGTCATCGAAAATGGCCTGTATGAGCAGCAGCTGTCACATGCCAGTGTACAAAGACCTGGCCGTTACGTGGCACACTGCTGGGCTAAACATCACCCCCTGAATATGTTTACCATCCCAGGTCTTCACATTCGGTGTCTGGTACCCACGGCACTCTGAGCCGGAGGAGAGAGAGGTCTGTACCCGGCATGGAGCTTCTCACGTGGCAGGTAAGGGCAGCTGGGCGGGGTCTGATTCTGAATGCTCGGACCCAGCTCTTGGTTGGACTTTTTGAAGTTTCACTTTCATTTTCTGCATTGTCCATTGGAATGCAAGTTTTCGGATGTTATTCGAAATTTACAATAACCAACCATATTTCTTATGATCAAAGCGACTGGAAAATGTATTTGTTTATTAAGAAATTGGAAACATCTGTCCGTAGTTTGGATCTGCTGAGATCAGCCAAAATCGGTGGATTCTGAATTCTGGAAACAGCAGACCTGAGCTCTGTCTGTAGTGTATAGGTTGGGTCGGGCTGGTTCAGAGGCCAGTCTGACAAGGCCAGAAGGGCTGGTGTGACAGGTCAGTGTGTGGGACGATGTATGGGCTGTTTGTTATGCTGTCTTGTGGTCTGGTGGGCTGGTGTATGCTAATGATATCCCAGATAGTGCTACAAACGGTCTGCAGGAAGTGCTAACGCATACAGCCCCCCATGCCGTACAAAACACCTGTACAACTTGTGTTTGCAATTCCCACACTGCCCGGATTTGCTATGAGATGTGCAGACGAGGGCCAGTTGATTTACGTATCTGGGTCGGTAATGCGGGCCACTTTTATTGTCGATGTCCGGGTGGGCCTATTGTCAGTCGAAGACAGAACCGGGTTGGGGTGGTGGCGTTTAGAGCGCCCCCTGCAGACATGGGTGATAGACATCCCCCCCCCCTGTTGAAGATGTGCAACGGTCACTGTTAGGTACCCTCAGGAGCATCAGTAAAGTTGCGCTTCTGCTCACTTTTCTGGCCAGATGCTCCTCAAAAATATAATAATCGTTGTTCTTCTGGGGAAGTCAAGACTTGTCGGGGTTTGCACTGTTCCATGATTAAGCCGCATGTTGTACTCGGCGTGTGGTGATGTTTGTTGACACTGCAGGCAGAGAGGGAGATGGTGCAGGCAGAGGGTGCAGGCGGAGGGGAGATGGTGCAAGCAGTGGGTGAGATGGTGCAGGCGGAGGGGAGATGGTGCAGGCAGAGGGTGAGGTGGTTCAGGCAGAGGGTGAGATGCTGCAGGCAGAGGGTGAGATGCTGCAGGCAGAGGGGGAGATGGTGCAGGCAGAGGGGAGATGGTGCAGGCAGAGGGTGAGATGGTGCAGGAAGAGGGTGAGATGGTGCAGGCAGAGGGGGAGATGGTGCAGGCGGAGGGGAGTTGGTGCAGGCAGAGGGTGAGATGGTGCAGGCAGAGGGTGAGATGGTGCAGGCGGAGGGGAGTTGGTGCAGGCAGAGGGTGAGATGGTGCAGGCAGAGGGTGAGATGGTGCAGGCGGAGGGGAGATGGTGCAGGGAGAGGGAGAGATGGTGCAGGCAGAGGGAGAGATGGTGCAGGAGGAGATGGTACAGGCAGAGGGAGAGATGGTGCAGGCAGAGGGAGAGATGGTGCAGGTGTAGGGGAGATGATGTGGATAAAGGGAGAGATGGTGCAGGCAGAGGGGAGATGGTGCAGGCAGAGGGTGAGATGGTGCAGGCAGAGGGTGAGATGGTGCAGGCTGAGGGAGAAATGATGCAAGCAGGGGGTGAGATGGTGCAGGCAGGGGGTGAGATGATGCAGGCGGAGGAGAGATGGTGCAGGCAGATGGGAGATGGTGCAGACAAAGGGAGAGATGGTGCAGGCGGGGGGAGATGGAGGGATGGAGAAGGCGACGAGAAAAGGATTAAAAAAGCAGCAGGCGAGGAGGGGTGCAGGCGGAGGAGGAGGAATGGTGCAGGCAGAGAGGGAGATGGTGCAGGCAGAGGGAGAGATGGTGCAGGCAGAGGGAGAAATGGTGCAAGCGGAGGGGAGATGGTACAGGCAGAGGGAGAGATGGTGCAGGCGGAGGGGAGATGGCGCAGGCAGAGGGAGAGATGGTGTAGGCGGAGGGGAGATGGTGTGGACAAAGGGAGAGATGTGCAGGCAGAGGGAAGATAGTGCAGGCAGAGGGGAGATGTTGCAGGCAGACAGTGAGATGGTGCAGGCTGAGGGACAGATGGTGCGAGTAGGGGGTGAGATGGTGCAGGCAGAGGGGAGATGGTGCGGACAGAGGGAGAGGTGGTGCAGGCAGAGGGGACATGGTGCAGGCCGAGGGTGAGTTGGTCCATCCGGTAAGTTGTGAGGGGGTGACACCATGAGTTACCCGCACCGGGTGACACCAACCCTAGTGACGCCACTGCCTTGTCAAGAAGACACCACGAAGCCAGGTAATCCATACGGTTAGAATCACGTTGGATAGCGCTCCTGAGATGAGGAACCAATCGGGCACCCCGGTGTGGAGCAAGGATTAAGCAGACAACAAGCGCTCCTGCGCAACCAGTAACATAAAGGTAAGCGCTCCAGCGCGGTGTAACAACAGTGAGGTAAATAGCATTCCAGCGTGTGCAAACCATAAAGTCAATAGCGCTCCAGTGCGTGATTCAATAGTGGGGAAAAGCAGTGCACCAGCACGTACAAACCATAAAGCAAATTAGCGATGCAGCGCGTGATATACCAGTGAGGCAAAGCAGCACTCCAGCGCGGCACAGATAGAAAGGTAAACTGAGAGAAACACTTTAGTGTGGCAATGGAAGTCGAGCCAAGCTGAAGTGTAGCGCACCAGCGTGGAATTGATTGTACAGGCAGGACTGAAACGAGCTCCAGCGCGGCAAGGCTGAGGATTGAGCTCCAGCGTGGCAAACTGAGGAACGAGCTCCAGCGCAGCTAGGAAAAAGATCGACAAGGCTATGGAAGTGCGCTCCAGCGCGGAAAAGAATACCTGGTCCAGGGATGCAGGCAACAGGAAACACAGAATCAGAAGTGCCGATCGGGCAGAAACTGCAGTTCAAATGCGGTTTCCTCCATAAGCGCTGGACGCTGCACAGGTAGCAACCGGAGTGAAGCTAGACTGCCGACCTCCATGGAACGGAAGTCGGGTGCTACAATGTCCGCATGTGTCTCGGAGCCAGCAGACCCTCCCGCAGTCAAACAGGAAGCCCTAACCTAGTGGAACATGACACTATTCCATTCTACCTTTCTTTAAGACAAGGGGAACCCAGTGGATAGCTAAGGGCCATGGGTATAACGAAAACGGCATCGTCCGAGCACCCCTGGGAGAGGCGCTGGTTGATTCTGACCAACGGCCTGTATCCACATAGTTGAAGCCCAGGGCGAAGCAAGCCTGAAAACGCTAACTTCAAAGGAGACCACACACTGAAACAAAACACGGAACCATTGATGTCTGTGTACAAAACGATTCCAACGCGAGCACATAACCTAAAAGTGCAGCCTCCAACAGTATGACGTTTGAAGTTTTTACCAACTAACCCCATTGAACCATATGTGTGAGCGAAACCTGATGGCTTTGCTAATTCAGGCATGTTTTACTATCTAGTTAAGTCCTGATGATGATCCCGTGCATCTACTAGAGCATTTAGGGATCGAAACGTCGACACCCAAGAGTGGGTTGACACTTGAAATATTGTTTAACCTTGTGTACATTCCACTCCAGGCGACACTGCTATTATTCTTTGCATTTTTTTGCAGTGCCCTGCTTTTGCTCTCTTTTCTTGCCTGAAAATCACCCTTTTTCTCACCCTACATCTATTTTTCTCCTGTCTTGTCAGTACAGGCACAGGCTTGTGTCCTGAAAATTGCATTTTGTATTCAACATTGTTTCTGTTGGTAATAAAACTCCTGCCCCGGCTGGGTCAGGACAACCTGATGTGTATAGGTTCCATTGAGTCTCTATACTTTACATTGTGTGTATGATGTATGAGCTAAGTTCCACTGTCTTTTTATAACTATTCCATTCTACGGCATTCCACTCTACTCTACAACACACTACTTGACTATACCCCCTCTACTGTACACACTCCACTATACTCGACAACACTCCACCTCACGCCTCTCTACTCTATGACATGCCACTCCACTGTACGCCGCTCCAGTCTACACCACTCCCCTATACCTTATTTGACTGTACTTAACTCCACTGTAAAGCACTTCAATCTGCATCACTACGATTTGGTATTCCATGGTATGCCACTCCACTCTAAGCCACTCCACTCCATGACACTCCAGTCTATGGTATTCCACTGTAGGCAAATACAGACTAGGCCACTCTACACTATTCTGCTGCATTCATTTCCACTCTTCACCACTCCACTACACACTTCTCCACTCTAATCCAGTTCACTCTACTCTACGTCACTCCAGTCTACGCTACTCGACTGTACCCCACTCCACCCTCTGCAAAAACACTGTATGCCACAATACTCTCTGCCACGACACTCTATGCCACTGCACTGCATGCTACGACACTGCATGCCACGACACTCTGCTCATTAACTGATTTCCCATAGTCTGATTTCTTGGAAAACCACCATTGCCTTCACCCCACCTAGATGGGCTTTTGTGCACAGCATTGCACTGAATCTGCCCTGTTGGCAGTCACAGAAGAACTAAAAAGTACTCTCAAGCAAGGTAGCTCAGCCGCACTATTGCTCCTAGATATGGATTCACTGAACATTGCCCAGCTTACTCAATGGGTTAGCCTACCGACTCATCTTGGTGGTCATACTCTCGACCCCATTTGTACCAACTTCCCCATTATGGTGGAAGATCCCCTTTTGGTGGTATACAGTCAAAATATCGAGTTTTTAATATCGAATTACAATAATATCGAGTTTAAAATATAGAATGGACACAATATCGAATGGACAGAATATAGATTACAAAAATATTGAATAGAATAGCATAAATATCGAATCAAAAAATATAGAATGGACAAAATATCGAATGACAGAATATAGAAAACAAAAATAAAGAATGACAGAACATAGACAACAAAAATATAGAATGACAGAATATAGACAACAAAAATATAGAATGACAGAATATAGACAACAAAAATATCGAATTTGAGGTAAGTTTATATTCATTTTTTTGAGTATTTTTTATTTTAGTATATGTGTGAAAAGTGTATATTTGTTTTATAAATTATTATAATTAATTAATTTTATGGTATTTAATTTTTGCGTAATATAATTCTGTAGTGGGTTGCGGGTTTATAGGGGAATAAGGTGGGAAGTAATTTAATTATAATTAATTAAATATGTTAATTTATTTATTGGTATTTATTTAGAATTAATAGTTAACTGATAATTAATTGGTAATTCATTAAAATATGATTGTTAATTATTTTAATTATTGATTAATTGATAATTATGTTAATTTCATTAATGTATTTTCTGTAGCGGGTTGTGGGTTTATAGGGGAATAGGGTGGGAAGTAATTTAATTATAATTAATTAAATATGTTAATTTATTTATTTGTATTTATTTAGAATTAATAGTTAATTGATAATTTATTGGTAATTAATTAAAATATAATTTTTAATTATTTTAATTAATTGATAATTATGTTAATTTTATTAATGTATTTTCTGTAGTGGGTTGTGGGTTTATAGGGGAATAGGGTAGGAAGTAATTTACATTTAAGTATTTAAATGTTTTAATGTATTTATTGGTATTTCTTTTGAATTAATTGATATTTAAATTTTTAATTGGTAATTAATTAAAATATAATTGGTAATTCATTTTAATTAATTGATTAATTGATAATTATGTAAATTGTATTAATGTATTTTCTGTAGCGGGTTGTTGGTTTATAGGGCAATAGGGTGGGAAGTAAATTAATTATAATGAATTACATTTTTAAAAGTATTCTTTGGTATTTATTTGGAATAAATTGATATATACATTTTTAATTGGTAATTAAATAAAATATAATTGATGATTTATTTTAGTTAATAGTTTAATTGTTAATTATATTAATTTTATTAATTTATTTTCTGTAGTGGGCTGTGGTTTATAGGGGAATAGGGTGGGAAGTAATTTATTTGTGAATAAATAAATATTGTTATTTATTTTTTGGTTTTGTTTTGTTGTAATTATTAATACATTTTTAATTGCTAATTAATTAATGGTTAATTGGTAAATAATTTGTATTAATAGGTAATTATTTGTAATAATTATTTTTTGGGTATTTTTAATTGATTAATTATTATATTATATAAAATTGTTAATTATTGTTAATTATTTTGTATTTGCTATTAATATTTAATTTATTTTTATTCATATATGAAATATTTACTTTCTCTACTGTTGCCCTCTCTGGAGTGTGAATAGTAATTTTTACCCCTACGCTGTCCAACGCTTTCCCTACTGTTGCACTCTTTGGAGTGGAAATAGTAATTTTAAATCTCCCGCTATCCAATGCTTTCCCTACTGTTGCACTCATTGGAGTGGGAATAGTAATTTTTACCCCTATGCTATCCAACGCTTTCCCTACTGTTGACACTCTTTGGAGTGGGAGTAGTAATATTTATCCCTACGCTATCCAACGCTTTCCCTAAAGTTGTACTCACTGGAGTGGGAATAGTAATTTTTACTCCTACGCTATCCAACACTTTCCCTACTGTTTCACTCTCTGGAGTGGGAATAGTAATTTTGACCCTCCCGCTATCCAACGCTTTCCCTACTGTTGCACTTTCTGGAGTGGGAATGGTAATTTGTACCCCTACGCTATCCAAAACTTTCTCTACTGTTGCACTCTTTGGAGTGGGAATAGTAATTTTTACCCCTACGCTATCCAACACTTTCCCTACTGTTGCACTCACTGGAATGGGAATAGTAATTTTTACCCCTACGCTATCAAAAACTTTCCCTACTGTTGCACTCTCTGGAGTGTGAATAGTAATTTTTACCCCTACGCTGTCCAACGCTTTCCCTACTGTTGCACTCTTTGGAGTGGAAATAGTAATTTTTAATCTCCCGCTATCCAATGCTTTCCCTACTGTTGCACTCATTGGAGTGGGAATAGTAATTTTTACCCCTATGCTATCCAACGCTTTCCCTACTGTTGCACTCTTTGGAGTGGGAGTAGTAATTTTTACCCCTACGCTAGCCAACGCTTTCCCTAAAGTTGCACTCACTGGAGTGGGAATAGTAATTTTTACTCCTACGCTATCCAACACTTTCCCTACTATTGCACTCTCTGAAGTGGGAATAGTAATTGTAACCCTCCCGCTATCCAACGCTTTCCCTACTGTTGCTCTTTCTGGAATGGGAATAGTAATTTTTACCCCTACGCTATCCAAAACTTTCCCTACTGTTGCACTCATTGGAGTGGGAATAGTAATTTTTACCCCTACGCTATTCAACACTTACCCTACTTTTGCACTTACTGGAGTGGGAATAGTAATTTTACCCCTACGCTATTCAAAACTTTCCCTACTGTTGCACTCTCTGGAGTGTGAATAGTAATTTTTACCCCTACGCTGTCCAAATCTTTCCCTACTGTTGCATTCTTTGGAGTGGAAATAGTAATTTTAAATCTCCCGCTATCCAATGCTTTCCCTACTGTTGCACTCTTTGGAGTGGGAATAGTAATTTTTACCCCTACGCTATCCAACGCTTTCCCTACTGTTGCACTCTGGAGTGGGAATAGTAATTTTTACCCCTACTCTATCCCAACACTTTCTATACTGTAGCAATCTCTGGAGTAGGAATAGTAATTTTTTCCCCTACGCTACCCAATGCTTTCCCTACTGTTGCACTCTCTGGAGTGGGAATAGTAATTTTAACACTCCCGCTATCCAACGCTTTGCCTACTGTTGCACTCTCTGGAGTGGGAATAGTAATTTTTACCCCTACGCTATCCAACACTTTCTCTACTGTTGCATTTAAGTAAATTTGACACTTTCCGCTATCCTACGGTAAAAATATTGTAAATATTTTATTGATATTATGTATATATATATATATATATATATATATATATATATATATATATATATATATATATATATATATATATATATGTATTAACAAATTAATTTGTAAAAAAATGTTTTTTAATTATATTAATTACTTATTAATTTTAAGGTTATTTAATTAGTATAAGTATGTTTATGTTAATTATATTTATTATTTTAATTAATTTTTAATTAATTTAAAGCATTTTTAAAAATTCGATATTTTGACTAACTATATTTTTTACATCGATATTTTTGATTCAATATTTTTGTACTTACCTGTTTGGAGATAGGAGGTCGATATTTTGGTATTCTATATTTTTACCTCGATATTTTTGTAACTCGATATTTTTTACATCGATATTGTTTCAGTGATCCCCTTTTGGTGCCTTGGTCTGACCACTTCCTGTCTTATTTTACCTGGGTGGCGGATGGCATTAATACACCGGGCACGTCAAGGCCCTGCCTCTGCCAAAACTGACCCTCTAATATGTAGCTATGCTCTGGCTGACTCAATTCCAGCTCTTTCTAATGACCTAGAAGGGGCGCTTCCTAGCTTTACTAGCTGGATCTCACAAGCAGTGGATCTCCTTACTCCTACACCCGTCCACAGGCGGTCCAGGCATTCTCCCTCGAAATCCTGGTTCACGCCTGAGCTCAAAGAACTAAATCAGCAATGCAAGAAATTTAGAGTGGTGTTGGCGTAAGGATTTCTGTCCTTCAGCAAAGCTGACACTAAGGAAAACCCAGAAAATCTATCATACCACTATAGCACATGCTAAAAGCCTTTACTATACAGCTAGCATTGATCTAACCAGAAATAACTCCAAGGAAATGTTTTCCATTGTTCAGAGTTTTCTGGCCCCAAAAGCTGAATTGATTACGCTCCCTTCCTTAAACGCCTGGTGCGAGAAACTTTCGAGTTTATTGATAAAATCCACGCTATACAGGTGTCGATCACTACTTGCAACAAGGCCACGGCCGTTACCTTGCCTTCGGAGGTTCTGCCTGCTTCATCTCCTTCTTTAGTGGTCTTTACACCCATCGTTCTGCCTGACTCACTTAGGGTCCTCAAGGCTTTGAAATCAGGCTCTCGGTCTGACCCCCGCGCTGCTAGACTACTGGCTTCAGTAGCAGAGACAGTCAATCTGGAAGGTAACAGACTCATCAATATGTCCCTCCAGAAGGCTCTTGTTCCGGCCACGTGGAAACAGGCCAAGATTTTGCCACTGTTAATAAAAACGTTGTTGGATCCACTGAACCAAGTGAGCTATTGCCCCTTTTACCCAATGTGGCAAAAGTCTGTGAAAAAGTTGTTAATAAACAGCTTACTGAAAGCTCAGGCCTATTATATCCAGCCCAATCTGGGTTCAGAGCCTCTTACAGTACAGAGTCAGCTCTAGTGGAAGTTTCCAAAGTCATTCGGGAATGCTTGGATTCTGGCAGAAGGGCAGTTTTGATTTTGCTGGACCTTTCGGCAGCATTGGATACCGTTCCCCTCTTAATGCTGCTTGCTCGACTTGCTGACATAGGTATCTCAATCACTGCCTGGAGCTGGCTCAAATCATTTTTGGAGGGTCGGACGCAACAGGTTTGGCTCTCCCCGTTTGCTTCCTCACTGCAGAGGGTGTCCATGGGAGTCCTGCAGGGGTCCTCTCTGAGCCCCCATCTTTTTAACATTTATGTTACTCCCTTGGTTCAATTGGTAGAGGATCTGGGAGGCACAATTATTGCATACACCGATGATACTTGTTTATTTGTGGAAAATCTGAATGCTCCACCTCCTTTGCAAAAAACTGTCTGACGCAGTTTTTCATTGGCTGTCCTGTCCTCAACTAAAATGTAATGAGGACACATTAGAAATCCTCCTCTATGGAATATTCCCCCATCAGTTTAGGATAGCCCTTTGGCTGGCTGATTTTCCTTCGTCGGCCCCAACGGGGAACCTGCCAAGAATCTGGGGATCTGGTTTGAAGAGAACCTCTCTTTCTCCACCCAGATCAAGAGGCTTGTTGGGAACTGTTTCAGGATACTCAAATCCCTCAGAATATTTGTACCACTCTTCCCTAGGGCAGCAAAAGAAACGGTTACCCGAGCCCTGATACTTTTGCGCATCGATTATGCCAACACCTTGTACGTTGGCCTACCAGGCTACTTGCTTAACAAACTGCAGGTAGTCCAGAATGCCGTGGGCAGGCCTCTTTTTAACATTCCGACCAGAAGCAGTGTAAAACAGTATCTAAGTATACTCCACTGGTTGCCAGTAGCCGAACGAGTTAAGTTTAAAGCCCTGGTCCTGGCGCAGTGTGCCTTCCAATCTATTTGCGGAAACGTTTTATGTTCAACACTCCAGCTAGACAACAACTCTCTGCCTATCAACTCCTAGCCCATGTACCTCGCTTTTGCCTACAAATGATGGGTGGCAGTTCCCTTGCTTTCAAGGCTGCACTGGCCTGGAATTCGCTTCCTTTTGCTCTCCGCAGCATCCAGGAACCCACCCTTTTAAAAAAAAATCTGAAAACGTTCCTTTTATTTAATCAGTTTCCCCTCACTCCTTAAGGTCAGCGCCGGGACACTCCTTGGAGTATCTGTGCACGCTACAAGCTCCAATAACATAACATAACATAACTCTATGTCACTGTATAACACTCTACTCAACTTTGTCTATGCCACTCCACCCCAATGTACCCCACACTACTCTATGAAACACTACGGCAGTCTACTCCACTGTACCCCACTCCACTGTATGATACTCTGTGCCACTTCACTCTGACACTATGCCACTCCACTTACCACACTCTACTCTACGTCATTCCACTGTACAATGGTGTACTCCACTCTATGCCACTCTATCCATTCTGCCCCACTCTATGGCAGTTTCCGACAGCCTACAACACGCCACAGCACTTCACTGTACGAGACGCCACTCCACTCCACTCGATGACCCTTTACTCCACTCTATGCTATGCCACTCTACTCTACACCACTCTACGGCACTCTACTACCTGACATGGAACGCCAATCAATGATGCTTTACTCCACTCTACGTACGGTATGCCACTCCACTCGACTCCACTGTACAGCACTTTACTTGGGGTACGTGAAGACATAGGGGTAGGTGAAGAATTCCATTCCACCGGCTTAGTTCATGGAGTTTTGCCCACTTTGCGCAGAGTCCTGCAAAACTCTGTAACATGACGCGGAGTAGAGATTTTTCTCTTTCACTGCTTGCCAATGTTAGGTTGACGCGCGCTAGCGAGAAAAATTGCGTTCTAGACCTCCACCTAGTGATAGCATTCAGCATCGGTGGTTGCAATAGCGCCTGACCAGTCATGCTGAGAAATTTGCTGCTCATGTTGAGGAAGCTGTGGCTCGAGCACGGCAGAGTTTTTTCGCCACTTCGCAGGGTTCGGCAAAGAACTCCGCCCAGACCTACACTTTACCCCACTCAATGACACTCCACCCTAAGCTGCTCCACTTTACCACAGTCTACTTTATACAACTCCACTCTACAACACTCTACTACGCTCTATATCATTGTATGACACTACTACACGCTATGCCCTACACTCCACACTACAATATTCGGCTCCACTCTATGCCATTGTACGACACTCTACTCCACTCTATAACATTCAACTCCACTCTAGGCTACACTAAGCAACTCCCTCTATGCCACTACACCTCACTTTACTCCACTCTACTCTATGACACTGTACTGCACTTTTCTCCACTGTACGCCTCTCCACTCTATGACTATCGACTCAATGACCCTATATACCACTCCACTCTATCACACTCCGCAACACTATACACCACTCTACTTTACAACACTTTACTCCACTCTGTGCCACTCCACACTACAACACTTTCCAATACTCTACGACACGCTACTCCACTCTATTGCACTCCACTCTACGGTATTTCACCATATGCCGCTCCAATGTATGCCATTTCACTCTACGGCACTCCACTCTACACTATTCCACTATACCCCACTCACCTTTACCCAATTCCACTTCTTGCCCCTCCACTCTGCTCTGCGACACTCTACTTCATTCAACAACAATCTGTGACCATCCGTTTCACCACACAATACTGCACTCTATAGCACTCCACTGTACAACAGTGTACCCTAATCTGTGCGAGTGTACAGCAACACTAGTTTACTCTATGCCACTGTACAACACTCTCCTCCACTGTACAACACTTTACACAACTTTCTTTACGCCAGTCTACCCCACTGTACTGCACCTGACTCTGTTATGCACTACTCCACTTTACTCTACTGTACTCCACTGTACACCACACACCTGTATTCTACTCTATGCCACACAGCTGCACTACACTCTACCACACTGTACCACACTCTTCTCTATTCCATGCTACTCAACTCTACAATAGTCAAACCCACTCTGTGGAATTCCTCTCGAGTCCACTCTATCACATTTTTCAAAGCTCTATGACAGACCAGACCACTCCTCTGTACGACACGCCCTTCCACTCTATGACACTGTACTCCACTGTATCTTATGCCAGACCACTATACTGTACTCCACACCATGCCACTCTACTCTACAACATAAAACTCCACTCTATGACACTTTATTTCACTGTATCCTACACGGTTGCACTGGATTCTACTGTATTTCACTGTATGTTACTTTACCCCACTCTATGCCACTGTTCGACAATCCACTCTACACCGCTCTACTGTATGACACTCTCCGCGACTCTATGCAACTCCACTCTACAAAACTCTACTACACTCTTTCGCACTCTACAAGACACTACTCCACTCTATGCTATAACTTTAGCATTTCTATTGTTTGTGTAGTTTAAGTTGGTTTGTATAGAAAGAATACATAACGTATTCCTGATTATAGCCAAGTTTTAACCTTTGGTTTTTTTCATTGAATATAGGATATAGGCAATTCTATTAAATAGGTTTTTGAAACTGACCTCTCAGCATAGATAACGGAATGTAAACATCATCACATTCTTCACTTGTACTCAAGTATCTGTGATCCACTCAAAATGACTCAAGTCCAATAAACACCCGCACAGAACAGTTTCCACTGTGGGTATTCTCTGAAATTGGATGAATGAGGATCTACTGGATGTGCAAAGGAGAGGAACTGGCTTTTTTCGCTTTGCTTGTGTCGTGTGTGCAGCACACAAAGGATTTTTTGCTTTGGGGGTCATACGTCTCATGAAACCAGGCTCCCTCTAAGAATGTTGTGTTGTCTGCTGAGCGTGACTTAAATAATTCTGTCATGTTTTCTTTGGATCACAAATACTTGTAGTTTATCGAAGTTTAAAACTAAGAAGGAAAGAGTTGGAAGAATTATTGTCACTGTGAGAAATGTTGAATATTTCATTAGGAATTGAGGTGTATCAGCCTTATTACTTCACATCTTTGAGGCCGATTTCAATTTGTGATGGACCTAAATCCGTCCAACATCGTTCTTAAACTAGGGCTGACCGACCTGTCGCCGGTCCAAAACCAGCAATTAGGATGCGACCGAACACTGGTCGCAATCCTATTTTTTACAACCGGAGCATGCATTCCAACCGGAATGCATGCTCTTATGTATAGAGCTGAGGTGCAGTTCATCCCTTCACTGCGTGGGAAAGACCTCAAGGTGCCTGCCATAGGGTGCAGGGATCAAAAGGGGGCACCATAGGGGCCCCCTAGGCCGCCATCCGGAGGCTTTGCTCCCATGGGGGCCCTGCTGGTGGCCCCCAAAGTCAGAAAGGCCGGCTCAGAAAGGCTGTATGAATCTGCCATTGTAAGCCCTCTGGCGGAAAGTGCCCTTTCTGAATGGCAGACGGGCTCTCTAAGCCCGTCGTAAGTCATTCGGTAATCCTGTTTGGATTACTTTACGACCGACTCCATCAAAATGGGTGGGTCAGAAATTAATCCAATCAAGAGATTACGATGCCGTAGGAACGGCTCCCACCGAGGGTCCTTAATCCCCGTTTATTACCATCATGGTCACTCTATTCACCCTTTTATTGGTTTCTTTACTCGCCATCCCATCCTCATTGCCAAATGTTAATGCAACCTGCAGACAGATTCTGTAAAGATAAGCTTTTATTTGCAGACCCAGGGCACAACGCGTTATATGCTATTACCGCAAGCAATGCTATTCTACAACTGACCACACTAACATTCTAATGAAGAATGTAGAGTGTAGACATGAAAGAATGACTGTTATTAACCTTACATCTTGTTTTCTTCGTCCTCCTCCAATCAGAATGTCCTAGCCCTGCTATCTTGCTGGCTCTTTACCGGTTTCTTACTGAACTTGGCTTCATTCCCCGGAATTTAGGTGGTCTTTGCTCGTACTCACTCTTGAGTGGAGGGAGGAGAGGCTGTCTCTAAGTATGTATTTGGTATGATTTTAGGACCAAGGTAGAGGTGCAGGACTAGAGTGGCCGAGGGTCAGGATGAGGAGAGGGTAGCGAGACAAAGGAATAAAGGAAGTGAATGATGGGCAAACATTGAGAGAAACACGAAGATGGATTGAACAATTAGAAAATGTTATAATGTTTTGAATAGCACGCTTCCATATACAGATGACCAGACTCACTATAACAGATCATCTTAAAAGGATAGCACCTACCACTAAAAAGTGTAGAGCCTGATTTTGCTCAAGCTGATCGTGGTGGTCTTTACTGCAGCAATGGTGAAGGTGGTACTGGGCGTTGAGGTGTTGGTGGTGCATTGGCAGTATTCAGTGTGTTGTGGAATTGGTGGTATACTATTCGTGTTGGCGTGTTTTTTTATGGTGTGTGTTCTTGGTGTTAGTGTTGATAAGGTGGTGGAACTGGTGGTGCTGGCAGTGGTCTTATTGGTTGTGGTATTTGTTTTGGAGGTATCGGAGGTGGTTGTTTTGGTGGTAATGGTATTTGTGGTGGTGTTGGTGGTACAAGCAGAATTGGTACAATTTGTATTCGTGGGGGTATTGTTGATGTCGCTGGTGGTGGTGTTAGCGGTGATAGTGATACTACACGAAGACAGTGCAACAATAAGGGTGGTGGTTGAGTGTACTTGTAATATGTAAAATAGCTCCACGTGCATTGTTGTTACAATACTCACTCGAAAGAAGGAGGAATGATTACCAAACTGCCAATAGTATAAAATTAGAGAGAAATACTCCTCTAGGTGGAGCCAACACCCACTTTGCTGAACAAATGGCCTACCACCCAGTTAAAGATGTTGTTATCAAAACCTAAAATGTATTTAATTTCCTAGTAAACCTTAGATGGCTATTGATTATTAATATGCGCATGTGCCAGTACAACAATACTATTTTATGCTTCTTGTGCTGTTTTATTATATATTTGACTAATTAGTACATTAAAATCTCACTAATGGCATTTTGTGAGTGTACATTTAATCACTGAAATAAATAAGAAAATAAACTAGTTGTAGCTTCACTTTTTTAGTCGCTAAAAATAAATATGAATTGTTAAACCTGGCATCATTGGCGTGAGTCTCCCTTCCATTTTGACGGATTGCCTCCTCTGTTTTGATATATTTTTGCTGGTTATATGCTTTGGGCACTGTGCCACTGCTATTCAGTGCCACAGTGCAAGTGCTCCCTATGTTAAATTGATGTACTAATTGGTGATTCCATGGTTGGGTTATTTGATTTACCTGTCAGCCCGTAGTACAGTGCACCATGTTTGCCCAGGGCTTGTAAATCAAATGCTGCTGGTGGGCTTGCAGTACTGGTTGTGCCACCCACAGATGCAGCTTGTAAAGCGTGTCTCAGGCCTGCTATTGCAAGGCCTGTGTGCAGTCTAGTACTGCCATGTCGACTTGGCAAGTGCACCCACTTGCCAGTCCCTAAACTTTCCCTTCGCTTCATATTAGACACCCCTATGGTAGGCCCAGGGGCAGGGTACATTGTAAGTATAAGGTAGGACATGCTCTGGTGTGTGTAGCATGTCCTATTAGTGAATTAAAGCTTTTTCGTTTTTCACTATTGAAGGCTACCTGGTCTCCACAGGCTAGAATGGTCGTTAGATTATTACATTCTTATAATCCTACCTGACTCAGAGAACATGGCAGAAATTCAAATTTAGTATGACTGAAATCAAAATGATAAAATTCATATTTTAGAAAAGTTGGTTTTATTATTCTGTGTTTGAAAATACCACTTTCAGAAAGTCTGTATTTTCTTGCCTAACTGTCCAGGCCTGCCTCTGCTAGGTTGTGTGTTCCTTGTCTGGGTTTGTGAGTGACATCCCTGAGGGATTCCAGCAGACAGTCTGGGGCCGCCCAGTGGTGACTAGAGAGATCTGCATCTAGATGGGAGGGAGGAGTTGCACCTGGGACCTGAATATGGCTGGGCCTTCCCTCTACAATGCTGGCTCCACCTCCTGTGGCTTGTCTGATGTCTCAGCCCTGCACTGTGAAAGGAGAGAAGGAATCTTGTCAACAAAGTGCTCCAGGGCTGTACCCTCCCCTGTGCTGGCTCCACCTCCTGTGGTGCGGCTGATGTCTCTGCCCCACACAGTGAAAGGAAGGAGTCATGTAAACAAAGTGCTCAGGAACTGGTTTGCACTAGGCAGAGGCCTCTTTGCCTTCGGAGAACAAAGGATTTTGGGGTATAAATATTGGGACTCAGTCCCAAGAACTTTAGATTAAGGGTGGGCGGGCGGCTACGCTCCGTGCACGGAGTGTGCGTAGTGCCGGCTTCTACGCATTTTGCGTAGCTGGCGTAGAATCCGGCACTACGCACGCTCCGCAGACGGAGCGTAGCTGGCCGCCACCCGCCTCCCTCCCGCCCTCCCTAAATACTTTAAATTAAAAGTGTAAAATAATTAAAAGGCACTTACCTTGCCCGCCGCTGCCCGCCGCATCCCCGGGGCTCGCTATCTTCATTCTGCCGTCTTGTGTACTAATGCGAATGCGCGGGCGGCCGCGCATGCGCACTTCTCACGAAAAAATGCGAATGCGCGGCCGCCCGCGCATGCGCATTAGTAAACAAGACGGCAGCAATGAAGATAGCGAGCAGCGGCGGGCAAGGTAAGTGCCTTTTAATTATTTTACACTTTTAATTTAAAGTATTTAGGGAGGGCAGGAGGGAGGCCTGCGGTGCGTAGTGGGGCTACGCGGAGTGCGGAGGTGGGCGTAGTTTCTCGCCCACTTCACGTTGCTCCGCGAAGCCCCACTATGCCCAGGGTTACTTTAGATCACTTTTGGAACAAGAAACCTTTTGCCAAGGAGAAGAACCAAGGAAGCTGCAGGAGTTTGACTGCCCCTCTGCCACTGTGCTGTTTGCTGGGTTGGCCTGCAGTGGTTGCTTCATTGCCAAGGAAAGGAGAAGGACGTTTTTAAGGACTTTCATCATCTACAGAATATTCTCCAAGGGCTTGAACTGTGCTTGCCTCCTGCTGAAGTCTCAGGGACTGGGAATTCTATCTACAGACATTTGCGTGTCTCTGGGAGCTGGAATCGTGATGCATCGAAAGGAAGCGCATCGCCGCCGCAGCTAAAATTGTCGCATCGTCGGAGAAGCGAGCCTTCGCCGCATCTCCCTGGAAGCGTGTGTTCATCGAAACTGCCTGCAGTCGCATCACTGGAGAAGCGTGACGCCATCAAGAGAGTCGCCATTGCATCACCAGAGAAGCATGTCGCAGGGCCTGTCGCGGCTCCAAAGTACAGAGTCGTCACAAGGCTGCCAGGGCATCTATGCATGATCATCGCAGCGTCATCGCATCGTCGCATCGTCGCATCAAGGGCGCCATCTTCTCGCATCGCATCTGGATCATCGCATCGCATCAAGGCTTTATCTTGCGCACCGCAACCGGCCCGCAGGCCGAGAATCTATGCATCACCTCCGCACCGGTAAGGATTATGGCGCATCCCCTACACTGCGCAAGCATTGAGGCATGACGCATCATTTCCCCCAGATCACGGAAACGGCACATCTCCCCTTTTGCGAGCCTTTTGTTTACTTTGTGTTACACATCCAGGTACTTTGTTGAGGACTTTGTCGCATTTATCATCAACTTGAACTAAGTAACTTTTATAATCTTTAAAGCAATCTTAAGAATAGTATTGTGGATTTTTGTTGTTTGTGGTCTTGTGTTTAAGTCTATATAAAGAATACTTATTTGTATACAACCTGTGTTGTGTCCATCCGTAGTGTTTTCACTGTATTACTGTGTATATTCACAAATGCCTAACACACTGCCTCTGAGATAAGCCTGTCTGCTCGTGCCAAGCTACCAAGGGGGTGACCAGGGGTTATTAAGGAGTGTAATCCCCTTATCCTGAGTTAGAAGTAAGAGTCCCTGTTTGGAAAAAGGTGAATACCCTTGCCAACTAGAGACCCCCAGATCTAACATGAATTAAAAGCAATACAATGAGAAATAATAAATATAGGAAAACATAAACCTAAATGTCAAAAAAGCAAGTACCATGATATTCAATGAAGGCTCCGGAGCACTGGAGTGACATCAATGTTTGAACATACACCAGTCTATGGTCAGGGTATCACTAAGGTAAGTAGGAGACAGAGATATCTTCCCACTTTCTCACGCTTAATCCTTTTGAAACTTAGTTTCTTCTAATTTTTTCTCCTAAAATGGCAATGGCAGTTTTTTTTACCGGAATGCTGTGTGGTTATGACTGAAAAATTTAGCTATTGTGACACAAAACAGAAAAAAACACTAAGATAAAAAACAATACATATGGAAAAATATAAACAGATTTGTCAAAAAAGTAGCATAAAATTCAATGAAGGCTCTGTGGTACTGGAGTGATATCAATGTTATGGCAGTGTCTGGTGAGGGAGTTATGTTATGTTATTTATTTTATAGAGCGCAACAAATAAATACCCCGAAGGGCGTCCTGGCACGAAAACAAAAGATTTGCAACTAAGATGCTACAGGCAGACCCTGGAACATCTAAAAGGTGTTGTCACAACAGAGATACTTCTTCTCTTAAATGGCATAATGCAAATTACTAGACACCGGAGAGAGACGTTTTTAGAGCTTTCGTGAATTGCAGTAAAGAGGGCATTTTCCGCAGATGAACAGGAAGCTTGTTACACAGTTTTGCTGCACAACTGGAGAAAGCCTTGTCTCACGCACGTCATTGAGTGACCTGCGGTAGAACCAGATGTGCGTCAGAGTAGCACAGCAGATGAGAGGCAGTGTACCTCGTGAATTTATTAGACAGATAGACAGGGCCTATTCCATTCACTGCTTTGTATACAAGGCAGAGTGAGTTAAACGTCACTTGCTTTTCAACTGGAAGTCAGCGCAGATATTTTAAGGCCTCTGAAGGAGATGACCAACAAGGAAGGCCCACTATCATCTTTGCTGCCACATTCTGAATATCTTGCAATGTTCTTAGCAGTCCCTTGTCTTCGACTAAATAAAGGGAATTGCAGTAATCTGTGTGGCTGAGATTTGTCGTCTTTATCACCACCTGATGGACCTGCTTGAGAAGGAAGAGAAGGATCTTCTACAAGGCCTTAATTAAAAAATGACTAGTTGAAACCACAATTGACCCGAGGCTTCAACGTAAGATTGGGTTCAAGTTAGCGTCCTAGATTCTTTATAGACTGCCTGAGCCAATGTGCCTTTCTGCAAGTGTTCAGCATCATCCAGGAGATTATTGACTCCTTGAATAGGTGTATAGTAGCTCCCAAAGCTAAGACAGAGGGTAGTCGGGTTGACCTTCCCCCTAACAGGATGTCCATCTGGGCTGAACCCTGAAACTTAACTTCAAAGGTTGCCTAACCTGTCATGGACAGATGCAGCTCACACCTATGTGTGCCCCCTGTATTGTCCTGCTAGCCAGCCTGCCACCAAGCTCAATTGTAGAGTAGTTGCCATCAGAATTGGTTTGGAGTGACCCAAGGGAGGGTTTGCCCGTTATGATATCCACACCTCTGGGTGGGCACAGGGACCTCTACACAGGGGAAAATGTTTAGTGCAGTATTGATTTGAGTCAGAGAGGGACTCAGTGGAATAGTTTACAGTAAACCACAATGAAGTGCTGCAAAAGTGGGTAGAGTCACCACTGGGAACTTTTACCCCATTGGTTAGGGAGTTGCCAGGAGCATCTCCCACTCATAGGCTGTCGCTGTGCATAAATGTAGCACCGCCAGTACCCTCCTCAGAACACTGCTGGCCCTGTGGAAGACAAAAGAAGGACTGCACCTACTGTTGTGATCTGTGAGGAGATCCCTAAGGGCTCAACCTTCTCCTCCTAACCATAACCAAGAAGTGAACTTCAATTGTCAGATGAATGTTTAGCTTTATGGATACAAAAGGAGTAAAAAGCCCAATTTCAAGAAGAGCCCAGCTTCCCAGTTTCTTCTGGGCCTGCTCTGGACCTTTCTGGTGGCTTCTACTGCAACGAGTCCTGACCTCTAAGTGGTGTACCTAAGGTCCTGAGGCCCTCAGATAAGTGTCAGAGTGTACTACTCTTGCCTAACCCTTGAAGCTGGAACATAGAAACTTTTTCAAGGATTCTCCCTGGAAAACCGAAATAAGACCGGGACCAACCTGCCAAGCCTAAGAACCCAGGATGCATTGCAGGTGGTCTTGTTTTAGCCATAGGTCCAACTACATTCTCTGGGGCAGTAAAATCAATTCCGCGGGCCCACCGCCGACTCGCATCCGATGACACCAAACCATCTCCGGCTACAGCCTGCTGCCTTGGCCCGCTGAAGGAATCTACTTCCAGAAAAGAGACTAAAGGCCTGATTTAGAGTTCAGCTGATGGGTTACTCCATCACAAACATGATGCATATCCTGTCCGCTGTGTTACAAGTGCATTATATCCATTGGCATTTGTAATATCGGGGTCCTAATATCCATCAAGTTTGTGACAGAGTAACCTGTTTGCCGGACCCTAAATTAGGCCCTAAGTCAGAAGGTAGGAATCTTCACCCGACCTGACACTGAGCTGCCAGGGTATTGTATCCAACCTGTGCTCTTAGTGTTTGGCCTCAAAGCTTACCTTTTATCTGAGTCTGAGTCTGAGTCTGACATGACCAGTCGCCTGCGGTTGGTACTTTGTGATTTTTGTTGCTAAAATTGATTCAAGCTATAAAAATTCATATCTCCCGTTCCCCTTATTGGATTTTTATTGTTTTGTTCCTTAAAATATTCTCTCTTTTTATAAACTGGAGTTAAATTTTTATTGTGTTTTGTTTTCAACGTATTATTTGTTTCGGTACTTCTAAATGCTTTACACGTTTTCAAAAGTTACATTTGTTTGTGCCATTATTACCAGGGTTTGAGTTCAGGGTTAAGTTACTGAAGCCTTTACTGAAGCTAACAAGGACACTGACATTATTACTTGTTGGGGACAAAGATTCACCTCCAAACAGTAGCGGTCGGCAGTAGGTGGTTCTATAGGGCGGTGACGTGGGCAGGAGGAGGGGCAGGGTGGGGGGAAATAATGTATGGATTACGGAGTTTTACAGGTAAGTAAACATTTAAATACATAAAACGAATTTCGTTGCGCACACTGCATCACATTTGGTGATGCGGTGTGCGCAACGAAATTCGTTTTATGTATTTAAATGTTTACTTACCTGTAAAACTCTGTAATCCATACATTATTTCCCCCCACCCTGCCCCTCCTCCTGCCCACGTCACCGCCCTATAGAAACACCTACTGCCGACCGCTACTGCCTCCAAATAATAATCCACTTTCTCACAACTGGCATATTGCATGTTTACAGCTAACCTATGGTTAAATAATGACTCTTGTATGCCTAATTAAGACTGGAATTCAGTGTATTTAGGGCTGCAACACAGTTCTTTATTGACTGGAATATGCCCCCCTCCCATATAATAAGAAATTTATGAAAAAGAAAAAAGAAACCGCCAACTCGCCTGAGGCCCCACCCACTCCCTTCATTACTCTGCAAACGCAACCCCTGGTGCGTTCTAAGGTGGGGAATTAAGTCCCCTTGAATACTGAGGGTCCATGAGAGCCAACTAGCCCGCCAGGTACCTCCACTAAGCGCCACACAGCTGGACTGTAGAGAGGTGGTCCGAGGCCACGCCCTTTTTTACACCACTCTGCAAACATGCCTCTTTCAGTACCTCTGTTGCCTATTTCTGCACTTCTCTTGCTCTTTCTGCACCCTTCACGCCTGTTTCAGCACCTTTGAATTATGTGGTATGTTGTGTGGTTAAATTGTGTGGACAGTAGGTATTTGGTGTATAGGAATTATGTAGAGTGGGATTATGTGTTATGGGGAGTAAATATGTGGTATGGTAGTCTGTGTTGTGGAGTGGTAACCTCAGGTTTAGTCTTTCTCGTTTCCATAGAAGCTCAACTATGAACTCAGTGAGACATAAAAAGAAGGAATCACTGAGGAACACTTGTGGACCCAGTCAGAGGTATGAGCAGGGCCACTGGAATTATGCAACTGTTTGGCTGCTCCAACTTTCACACAATTATACATTTTCTGCATTAGCCACATAATTCACCATCTGCTCCCTAATCTGCAGATTTGAACAAAAAAAAGCCTTGTTTCTAGCTCAAACAGCTCAAACGTTACCAAAAATGCAGCAACAAGTGTTACAGCGCGGTGGAAGGCCCTTTGCAAACCTAGAATGATCACCTGTTACTTATTGTTAAATGTGGGTGTTAAATTGGTACTAATGGTGTGCAAGCCACTCTTGCTTCCTTCTGCGCCACTCTTGCCTCTCTGCATTTCTGTTGGTTCTTTCTGTACATTTCTTTCTTCTTCTGTACTTCTCTTGCCTCTTTCTGCAAATCTCTTCTACTTTCTGCACCTCTTTTCCCTCTTTCTGCACGTCTATTGCCTCTTTCTGCACCTCAATTGCTTATTTCTGCACCTTTCTTGCCTTTTTCTGTACCCTCATGTCTTTCTGCACCCTTTTTGCCTCTCTCTGCACCTCTATTACTTCTTTTTGCACCTCTCTTGCTTCTTTCTGCACACTTAATTTCCTCTTTCAACACCTCTGTTGCTTTTTTTCTGCTGATCTCTTGCCTCTTTCTGCACCTCACTTGCCTCTTTCTGCACCTCTGTTGGTTCTTTCTGCACTGCTCTTGCTTCTTTTTTAACCTCATTCTGCACTTCTCTTACTTGCTTCTTTCAGCAATTCTCTTGCCTCCTTCTGCACTTTTCTTCCTTCTTTCTGCACCCCTCCTACCACTTTCTGCACCCCTCTTGGCTGTTTGTTCTTTCTGCACTGCTCTTGCTTCTTTCTGCACCTTACTTGCCTCTTTTTGCACTTCTCTTGCTTTTTTCTGCACTTCTGTTCCTTCTTTTTGTACACCTCCTGTCTCTTTCTGTACCTCTCTTGCCTCTGTGTGTACCTCTCCTACATATTTCTGCGCCCCTCTTGCCTCTTTTTACACCTTTGTTGGTTCTTCCTACACTGCTCTTGCTTATTGCTGCACCTCACTTGCCTCTTTACGCACTTTTCTGGCTTCTTTCTAAACCTCTGTTGATTCTTTCAGCAATTCTCTTAGCTATTTCTGCACTTCTCTTGCTTGTTTCTGTACCTCTCTTAAATCTTTCTGCACCTCTGTTGCCTCTTTCTGCACTTCACTTAATTCTTTCTGTACCTCTCTTGCTTCTTTCAGCACCTCTGGTAATTCTTTTTCCACCCCTCTTGCCTCTTTCTGTACCCCTCGTCCCTATTTGTGCAACTCTCTCTTCCCTCTTTCTGCACCACTCTTGCCTTTTTCTGTACCTCTGTTGCTTCTTTCTGCATTTCTCTTGCCTCTTTCTGTACCCTTTGGGCCACTTTCAGCACCTCTGTTGTTTCTTTCTGCACTTCTCTTCCTTCTTTCTGCACCTCTATTGCTTCTTTCTCCACTTCTCTTGGTTCTTTCTGCACTACTCTTGCCTCTTTCTGTGCCCTTTGTTCCTCTTTCAGCATCTCTGGTGCTTTTTTCTGCACTTCTCTTCCTTCTTTCTGCACCCCTCGTGCCTCTTTCTGCACCTCTCTTGCTTCTTTCTGCACTTCTATTGCCTCTTTCTGTACCTCTCTTGCTTCTTTCTGCACCTCGCTTGCCTCTTTCAGCACCTCTGTTGCTTTTTTCTGCAGATCTCCTCCCTCTTTCTGCACCTCACTTACCTCTTTCAGCACCTCTGTTGCTTTTTTCTGCAGAACTCTTGACTCTTTCTGCACCCCTCTTTTCTCTTTCTGCACCTCTCTTGCCTCTTTCTGCACCCATGTTCCCTGTTACTGCACCTTTCCTGCCTGTTTCTGTACCTCTTTTGCCTCTTTCTACACTTCTCTTGCTCTTTCTGCACCCTTCATGCCTGTTTCAGCACCTCTGTTGGTTCTTTCTGCACTTCTCTTGCTTTTTTCTGCACATCACTTGCCCATTTCTGCACTTCTCTTCCTTCTTTCTGCACCCCTCCTGCCTCTTTCTGTAACACCCTGCCTCTTTGTGCACCTCTTCTACCTTTTTCTGCACCCCTCTCGCCTCTTTTTTTCAACTCTGTTGGTTCTTTCTGCACTGTTCCTACTTTTTTCTGCACCTCACTTGCCTCTTTCTGCCCCCTGTTCCCTGTTTCTGCACCTTTTCTGTCTGTTTATGCACCTCTCTTGCCTCTTTCTAAACCTCTGAGTTAGAGGTAGTTTTAATCCCTCTGCCTTAATATGCGCTAGGGCCTTACAGGGGAGGTCATGCCAATCACAGGGATACCCCAACCCATTGTGTACCCTAGTGTATGTAGGTGTTTTGATTGTATTCTAAGTGTCTTTCAGCATAGCACTGGCTTCAGGCCTGGTTAGTCAAAGTCAGTTACCACCAGTACCAATCAGTAAAAAGTTGGGGGCACAGGATGACTTTGAAAGAAGGCCTCTTTCTGCACCTCTGTTGGTTCTTTCTGCATATCTCTTACTTCTTTCTGTACTTTTCTTCATCTTTCTGGACTTCTATTGCTTCTTTCTGCAATTCTCTTGCTTCTTTCTTTGCCTTTCTTCCTCTTTCTTCACATGTCCCACCTCTGTAGGCACAGTTAGAAATTGGCATTTAAAAACCTTCGAAATTCACTGAAAAAAAAATAGGTTTCAGGGACGTTATAGTTAGAAATGAGCATTTAAAAAACCTTTGAAATTCACTGATAAAACCATAGGTTTCAGGGACGTTATAGTTAGAAATGAGCATTTAAAAAACCATAAAAATTCACTGAAAAAACCATAGGTTTCAGGGACGTTATAGTTAGAAATTAGCATTTAAAAAACCTTTGAAATTCACTGATAAAACCATAGGTTTCAGGGATGTTATAGTTAGAAAGGAGCATTTAAAAAACCATAGAAATTCACTGAAAAAAACATAGGTTTCAAGGACGTTATAGTTAGAAATTAGCATTTAAAAAACCTTTGAAATTCACTGAAAAAACCATAGGCTTCAGGGACATTATAGTTAGATATTAGCATTTTAAAAAACCTTTGAAATTCACTGAAAAAACCATAGGTTTCAGGGACGTTATAGTTAGTTGGACATTTCACTCGTACAAAACAAGAAAATTCAGCCGTTTTAGTTAAGTTGAGCTAACTATAACTTGCGCCCCCGCAATGCACTGCTGATGATGTCACATATTACATCATTCATGACATGGTCAGTGACATCACTGATGATATCACTAATGACATCTCAAATGACATCATCCACGTGACAATCTGATGCACCTCCTCACACACTACTATAACCTTTGATACACCCACTGTAAAATGCAGACTACAATTTTCAAAACCATAGACACACCATTAGCAGTTACTACATACCCACTCACTAATTCCTAGGTGAACACACACATCCACTCATTCACTCATACAGTCACTCATACATGCAGTCACTTATCATTACAGCACTACCATTTGCACTCATACTCCGATACAGACACTCACACATCACCACTCATCCATAGAGATACTCATACACCTAGTCAACCATGCAAACAATCATTCACACTCCCATTTACTCACCTATAGTTATACACACACCACCTCACTTATTTATACAGATACTAACACATACTTACTCTCTTATACAATCACTGATACAAGCACACACTCATCCATGCTGCCACTCTCACAATCACTCACTCTCACATATAGTGATTTATATACTCCAGCACTCGCATATACTGCCTTTCACATATGTAGTTACACACACATGTACCACTGAGACATCCATTCACTCACCAACACACCCATACACACACTCACTCACCGATACAGCGCTTCACAGATGCACTCTTGAACCCATACACCCAGTGAATTTCCCACTCACACATTATTCACAGTCATACCCCTCACAGACACTCAGGCACCCATACAGATACTCAGACAACCAATCAATAACCCATATAGACAATCATGTAGCTATTCACCAACCCATGCAGCCGCTTACACACCAACTGACAGAATGATACAGACATTTACAGTTTACTCACTAACCCATGAATTCAGTAAGCCACGTTTAATCACTCACTTATACAGTCAGTCACACACTCACACACCTACTAAATCATTTATTCATGCACTCATACACCCACTCATACTTCGATATACCTTGGCATATATATATATATATATATATATGTGTGTATATAAGATATTAAAGTTTTACAGAAACACACGGTCGCTGGATGATCTCATCAGTGATGTCATCAGTGATGTCATTTCAGATGTCGTCAGTGATGTCACTGACCATGTCATGAATGATGTAATATGTGACATCAACAGCAGTGCAATGCGGGGCCGCGAGTTATAGCTAGCTCAACTAACTATAACGGCCGAATTTCTCTGGTTTTGTATGAGTGAAATGTCCAACTAACTATAACATCCCTGAAACCTATGTTTTTTTCAGTGAATTTCTCAGTTTTTTTAAATGCTAATTCCTAACTATAACGTCCCTCAAACCTATGTTTTTTTCAGTGTGGCAGACAAGGACTAAATAAAACAATTGCAGCACTTACTTGTGGTCTACGCTCGTTTTTCCGAGGAGATTTGAAGGTGCAACGAGCTGTTAGGATATATATATATGTGTGTGTAAAAGAAATTCCGGAAGCGGCTCCCTCCAAGTTAAAGGATCCTATATGTATATATGTATATTTGTATATGTGTACGGCGACTTCCAGTTGGTAATATATATATATATATATATATATATATATATATATTACCAACTGGCAGTCACCTGTAGGTAGTTATAGTTAGGACCTAGTTTCCATAGGAAAATAATTTTTTGACTTGCCTATAACTTTGGCGTTGTGTGATCAATCTTCATGAAACTTTCCCCAAAAATTTCTGGTTGTCATGGAAAGTTTGGGAGTGAACCATGCAGTGGGGACCGAGAAGTTGGGGCACGAAATAAGGGTGCATTTGTAATGTTAATTCCCATAGGAACCGTTAGCCACACCTACAGCCCGAACCGCTGAACGGACTTACACCAAATTTGTCAGGGAGGTAGATGTTGGTTCAAGGAAATGCCTTTTGGGAAATGTAAGTTTAAAATGATAGTGATATCTTTGGTCGCAAAGTCATTGCGAACAAAGACGAGCTCGTGCAGGGAAATGCACTGCTCTGATTGGCACCCACACTTCAACCAGGAAGTATTAGTAGGCATCTTGGGACTCAGCTTCACTGAGTCCCCCTAAATAAATTAAAAATAAAGAAAAGGGGACAGGGTATGAATACCCTGACCCCCAAGCTATGGTCTTGGGGTCCCCCTGGAACCTCTCCATGGCATAAAAGCATTTTTGAAAAATAAAATTTGCTGCAAATTTGCGACATTCGCAAGTTCACCGTAAAATGTTTAGAAAAAGCAAGCGCAGCCTCCCGGCCTTGCTTTCAAATAAACCCCGGGTGGGCCAGATTCCAGCAACATATGATTATTATAGGAGGGGGCGCAAGGGGCCCCCTCCTAGGGCTTAACAAAGCCCTGGGGACCTACACCTCCCCAGGGCACTTTACATTATTTATGCAGGCAGACCCACTGGTCCCCCACCCGCTGCCCTGGGGACCACCACCTCCCTGGGGCTATTGAAACAATATGGGGGAACAACGCATACCCCTAGCCCTGGGAACCGCCACTTTCCCACAGCTGTTTTCTATCATGTGGGGGGGCCTTGCAGATTTACATTTTATGGGGGGGCCTCATGGACCCCCCTGTCTTGAGGACCGCCACCTCCCTGGGGCACACTTGCAGTAATGAAGGGGGTCCATTGCGGACCCCCGGCAGGATGACCACCACCTCCCCAGGGCTATATACAAGATGGGAGGGGGGCAGCAAATCCACCTCCTGGAGCCATGCATGGCCCTGGGGACCGCCAACCCACAGGGTCAGCTTCAGTAATGTCCCAGGGTGCCCATCCCCTAGATATTGCAGATTGCTACTGTTTGTTTGGAAGTTGCTCCCGCCAAGCCATAGCAAACTCTGGTCCGCTTCATGGAAGAGAGAGCATTGAAAGTGTTCTCGCATCTATGAAGTGGAGCAGACTTGCTTTCGGACAGAGGGAGCTGCATGTTTGCAGCTCCCTTTGTCCAAAAGCAATGCCAGCTCTTGCTGGAAGGGGGAGCCTGCAGGGATCGCGGGCTTGAGGCTTGAGCTCCCCCGCGGTCCCCAACGAGAGGCTATGCCCTGGAGGATGGGGTCCCCAGGGCAATATCGGCTTGGGAGGGGGGCCGCGTTGGCCACGCTTCTCATTTAAAAAATGTTGATGGCCTGCCCCAGGGCATGTGGTCCACAGGATGAAATATGCCTGGGAAAGGGGCGGCTTATCCATAAAAAAAAATTGAAAAATTGTAATTGCATTTGTATAGCGCTTACTACCCCTGACGAGACGTCGAAGCGCTTTTACGTCGAGTATCATGCTACTCAAGAACCCATAAAGAGTTAGTGTTGAATTAGTATAGTGAAATATGAAAGTAATTTGAGTGGTGGATTTTAATCAGTTATTTGGATTGAGAAGGATAGCGTATTGATAACGAGGGAAAAAGGTTTGCATTTGTATAGCGGTTGTTACCCCTGATGGGATGTTGAAGCGCTTTTTTGGCGAGTAGCACACTAATCCAGAACCCATTCAAGTATTAGTGGTTAATTAGTATAGTGAAATATGAAAGTAATTCGAGTGGTGGATATGTTAGTCAGTTATTTGGATTGAGAAGGGTTGCAGAGGGATAAAAGTGGGACAAAGGTTTGCATATATATATATAGCGCTTGTTAACCCTGATGGGGTGTTGAAGCGCTTTATCAGCGAGTACCATGCTACTCCAGAAACCATAAAGGATTAGTGGTGAATTAGTGCAGTGAAATATGAAAGTAATTTGAGTGGTGGGCCCCGGGAAATGAGGCCCCCGTGGCTGAAATTGGCCTGGGAGTGAAGCTGGGTGGTCCTCCTCCTGTTTTTTATAATAAAAACTCTCAAATAGGATCAGGCTCCTGGGGATGGAGTCCCGGGGCCCCAAATGGTCCAGGGAAGGGGAGCCATGCGTACCCCTCCCTAAAATATTTTTTCAGAACCGCAATTCAAGGTAGGCCCGCCCTCTTTCTCCACTAGCCTGCAAATGCGCCTCTTGGCACGCTCCTGGTTGGGGATGAAGTCCCCTTGGCTGCTGAGGGTCCTTAGGGGCCAAGAAGACCTTCTGTTACCTCCATTAAGCCCCACACCGAGAAATTGCTGAGAGGTGGTCAGAAGCCACGCCCCTTTCTCCACCACTCTTCAAATGCACCTCTCAGCACACTGCTGTCGGGGGATGACCCCATTGCCTCGTGAGGGACTCTGGGCTAAAGTGGACTTTTCCCCTCAAGCAGTAGTGCGCCCGAAGGCACATTTGCAGAGTGATGGAAAAAGGGGCGTTACTTCTGACGACCTCAGCAATCCCACTGTGTGGGCCTTACTGGAGGTAACAGTAGGTCTTCTTGGCCCGTTTACAGAGAGGTGGGCAAAGGGGGTGTGGCCTCTGACCACGTCTCAACAATCCAGCTGTGTGGGGCTTACTGGATGTAACAGTAGGGGTAGTTGGGCCCCAGGTGTAGGAGAGTAGGGTCTGCAATCCTATGATCACCCGGACTTTTTGCTTTTGTTTCACTGGTTTACGACTTTCTCTGGCTGTGGGCCTGCTAATCAGACCCACAGCCTAGCTGTTCTCTCACTAAAGTGATGTGTGTACCTTAGGTGCATTACCCAATTGGAACTGGGCCACCTTGTCAGACCCTGTAACTCAGGGCATCGGTGTACCCAGGGCCTACCAGGGGCTGAAGCATGTATTATGCCACCCCCGGATGGCCAGCTAAAACTGACACAACTGGCTGCACGACAGCTGGGGCAACGTAGCGTACTCGCTCGTTGCTTTAGGTATAGTATCCCTATATCTAACCTCACAATGGACACCCGGGTTCCTATCAGTCACTCCTATGGCAGGCCTTGACAATCCTGAAGGCAGAGTGCTTGGAACCGTGTGGATTGGGCTCTGGCACGAGCCGAGCCCGGTTGCAGCTTGCGGAACCCAGACCCAATGGCTGTTCCATGATAACGCGTATCATATCGGTAACTTCGGTATAGCGTTATCAAGACATGTCGAGTAAGGTGTCATACGAATCGGGATGCTGCCCCCTCACCAATTCTGGCGACGAGGTTAGCATTCCGCCCTTCTAGAGGGACATGACATGTATGTTACTGTAAACCCCGGTTAAAGTTAACTGAAGCCTCAGCTCCACAAAATGGACGCTGCCACCACAGACACAAGTCTGACCTCCTGCTGCTGGGAGTCCTTCCAGCGAGGAGAGCTTGGACAAAGGGTTTCCTGTCAGGGGCGGTGTTCGCATCATCCCAGACAGGGTTTTGTGTATTCTGGGTAGGTAGGGCTTTGCGAGAAGGTGACTGCGGAGTGGCACCCCGGTGCTCACTACGCATCTGCCGGTTAGAACCAGTTCCAGGGGCGCGCAGCCCCTGACCTGGGGAAAGTCCGGCAGGGGAGAGGGGTGTAACTACCCCCCTTCCTGGTCCCACCCCTAGGGCAGGACCTAGTCATGTACCCACCCCTTTCTTTTGGATAAAGGCCGGAGCGGGGACCCTTCCAAATTAGATCATCTTTGAATCAAGAACTACTTTCTACGAAAGGACATTCAAGACTCTTCTCAAGATTTCTCCCTTGTGACTAAGGAGTAGTCACCCTGCATCCGCAGGCACCATCTAAGAACTCTGCGGTTTGCTGCAAGTCCTTCCTCAGGAATCCGATGACCCAGCTCGACGAGAACCGGCTTCCCTGGCACCTCTGACCTCTACCCACATCGTCAGCTCAGCTGAGATCTGTGGGTGCGACGAGACCTCGAGGGACCGGCCATCATCAAAACCTGCACGCTTTCTTAAACCAGCACGATCACCGAAGGAATCCTCTGGTGAGTGCTCTGGGGTCCGAGAAGCCCCGACCCTGAGCAGCTCCAGCATCGAAGTGCAGTCTCCCAGCATCTCCACGATCTGCGTGGGGCCCTTCTGCTTCGCTGTTCAGCACTTTGTCCGATCACTAGCCGCTGGCTTGTGACTCTTTGACGACACCCGACAACCAACACTGCTGGTCTGGTTGCTCCAGACTGGTCTTTGCTCCCTTCTGCGAGAGGAGCGCCCCGGACCCTCCTGGTCCACTCAAGACGCCATTTTAGGCCCACCACGTGGCCCTGAAATCTGCCAAGGCTTGTTGCCCCAATCCTGGGCCCAGCGACGCCGACAGCATCAACCTTCGTGGGACAGCTCGCACCTCCATCCTGGTCGCCGACAACGCCTCCTGGTTCGTGAGACTGCAGAGCCTAGCGTCGCCCACTCACCTAGTCGAGGTGACGGCCAACCAGTGCCTTCCTGGTACCCTCTGACTACTGGCTAGTAGTACAAACTTGGTCCCCTCTGCTTTCAGGTATCATCGATCACTGATCCAGGCTTGGATCACTACGAACTATTCATCACTGGTCGCCGGCCAGCAACTCCTTTTCTTCCGGCTCCTGGCTCGTCAGCGAAGACCCCCGACGCCTGTAAGACTTGTGCAGCCGCAGCCCTCGTAGCTAGGTAACTTCGGCATTTCAGTGCCTGCATAGCCTCCTTACTTAAGGGTCCTTAGTCCCTCGCTTCCGACTTGCCTTATCGGGTCCGCCCGAGAACAATAGAGCTTCCCGTGCCCTCGGGCACTTGTTTTAATTGTGCACTTGAAGTATTTTCCTAAGAGTTTTGTTCTGTGCTTAGTACCCTGTCCTCATAAAGAGTACAGGGCTGTTGTGATTCTAATAAATATACTGTTTATTTTCATAACACTTGTGTGGTGTCCTTTCACTGGGTGTTCAAGGGGTATGTGATGGTATAACAGCTGGCTTAACACGCCCTCTAGAGTTTAGCCCGAAGACTGCTCGTATCCACGCTACTAGGATAGCTGGTCTAAGGTTGACTTACAACCAATCACCATAAGGGTCGTTTGGACCGATGCATAGTGGTCGCTAGAATAGCGAACGCTGCATATCGGGCCAACTTCTCACATTGGTGAGCAGCGGTTAGGATTTGAGCTTGCTGTTGTTTTACCACACGTATCCTAAGAATATCTTGTGAAAGATCGCATAAGTACTCCAGGTACATATAACTTAGCTTAGAATACTCTGAGTTCTACTGAACCAGCTGTTGTAGCTCCTCAAGGCTTAGCACACCTTGGCTACAACTCTAAGCAAGGGATCAGTAGGTAAACACATAGTGTAGGTAGGTGCATCACTTACACCACACTAGAAGCAGCATGTCAGACAAAGGAGGAAACTCTGAGTCTCCCCTTGTGTCAGTCGACCTTCCACAGGTCACCTCCAGATATGCTGCACTTAGCTTCCACGAGATGCGACAGATCTGTACATCTCGGAAGCTAAAACAGGGTGCAAACCCTACCATTCCATTTCTGATTGGTCTCTTGGAGACTTATGATGCAAGGAGGGCGGGTAACACCGACCCTTCTCATCCAGAAGTGGATATGCCCCCCCTCGAGGGAACCCGAGGTGACCCTGACCTTATCCATCTCCCCGCAGAGGGCGAAGAGGAGGACGAGGAGCCAGAGACATCTGGGGACGAGGCAGACAAAGGTCCAGTAGTAGTTAGCCAGCTAACTAGGGACAACTTAAGCCGGCACGAGAATGGTACTAGGAGACCCCTGGGGCCTCTCTCGGGCCAGCTTAACATTGGGAACGGACGAGTTAGGTCTCTGTCGAGAGGCTCTAACAGATCCATTCGAACCAATGGCTCTCGAGGCTCTGCTCGAAGAGGGATGACATCCCCTCAGAGGAGAGTGTACGAAGCAAAGGAGCGGGAAGTCAATCTGCGGATCGAAAGGGAAGAACTTGCCCTAGCCAAAGAAAGACTCGCCTTTGCTAGAGAGCAAGAATTGAGTGGGACCATTCCCACTGGTGGCAGCATTCCCCCACGGGAACCCAGGAGTTTAGACACTAAGCACCTGAATAAGATAGTGCCCCCCTTTAAGCAAGGGGACGACATCCACAAATGGATTACTGCTTTGGAGCGGGCCTGCACTGTACAGTGCGTCCCCCAGAGTCAGTGGGCAGCTATCTTGTGGCTCTCCTTTGACGGTAAAGGTAGAGATAAGCTCCTCACTACTAGAGTGGAGGATGCTAACAATTACCAGGTCCTGAAGAACACACTGATTGATGGGTTCGGCTTAACCACTGAGCAGTACAGGTTGCTGTTCAGGGATACCCAGAAAACTCAGTCTCAGGACTGGTCTGATTTCGTTGATTGTGCCACTAAGGCTTTGGAGGGCTGGTTGCTGGGCAGTAAGGTTACTGATTACACAGGATTGTATAATTTGATCATGCGAGAACAGATTTTAAACAATTGTCAGAACCAGTTGTTGCATCAGCACCTTGTCGACTCGGATCTGACCTCTCCCCAAGAATTGGGAAAGAAGGCAGACAGATGGGTCAGAACAAGGGTTAAGCAAAACCAGGGCCAGAACCAGGGTGGTCAGAAGAAAGCAGACCAGAAGGGTAAAGATTCGAAAGGGGAACAAACTGACCAGAAGTCTTTGACAGGTCCCCAACAACCCAAAGAGGGGGGGGGGGGGGTCAGGCTTCCCAGAAAAAGAAGAATCAAGAAGGTCAATCGAAAAGGTGGTGCCAATACTGTAAAAGTAAAACTCACTGGTTTAGTGAGTGCACCAAGAAAGGAGGGCAGACTCCTGCTACTGCAGCCCCTAAGGCACCTGTGCCCCCTAGTACAGCCAGCAGTAGTAGTGCGCCTCCCAAGGAACTAGTTGGGTTAACCTTGGGTTCTGAGGGGTGTGACAACCTAGTTGGTACGCTCACTCAGGCTGTCCTTGTCTGTACGGGGGATGTGGATGTATCCCCTGATGTCAGTCCCAATACTTTGGGCAAATACCGACAGATGCCTTTAATTAATGGAAGAATGGCTCAGGCCTATAGGGACACGGGTGCCAGCGTCACCATGGTGACGCCTAACTTTGTGGACCCTAGACAGATCATGCCAGGTACAGATTTCCTGGTGACCAATGCCAGCAACGTCACTACAGGTCATAGTTTGGGGATTGTTGCTTTCTCCTGGGGAGGGGTAAATGGCCAGAAAAAGGTTGTTGTTAGTTCAGACCTCCCAGTGGATTGTTTGTTGGGCAATGATTTGGAGTCATCACAATGGTCGGAAGTTGAGCAACGGACTCACATGGAGATGTTAGGCTTGCCAGCACATGTGTTTGCTGTGACCAGGTCACAGGTCAGACGATGGCCCACTGAACAGGTGCTGGATCCTGGAACAACGGACCAGACACCTCCCAAGAAGAAGAGCAGTCGGGTTAAGGCCTCGCCCTCGCCTTCCCCCTTGCCCCAGGTCGAGGATCAGGTCTCAGAGGAGGCTGACCTCCAGGAATTGCGGGAAACTGAACCTAAAAAACTCGAACTTGATCAAGTTGAGTTTCTGGGCTCAGGGGGACCCACACGAGAAGACCTGGGGAAGGACCAGTTAGACTGCCCTTCCCTTGAACCCCTCAGACAGCAGGCTGCTGCTGAGGCTGCTGGGAACGCCACAGGTACCCACAAGGTATACTGGGAAGATGGACTCCTGTACACTGAGGCAAGAGACCCCAAGCCTGGCATGACCAGGAGGTTGGTTATCCCCTTGTCTCAGCGTGGTTTCCTCCTTACCTTGGCACACGAGATTCCCTTAGCAGGACACTTAGGCCAGACGAAGACGTGGGACAGGCTTGTCTCACACTTTCACTGGCCTCACATGAACGAAGACACCAAGGAGTTTTGCCGCTCCTGTGTCACTTGCCAAGCCAGTGGTAAGTCAGGTGGCACGACAAAGGCCCCCCTTATACCAATGCCTGTGGTGGGGGTGCCCTTTGAACGGGTGGGGATTGACATCGTCGGTCCCATGGAACCACCAACAGCATCAGGGCACAAGTTTATACTGGTGGTAGTGGATCATGCCACCAGGTATCCTGAAGCTATTCCCCTTAGGACCACTACAGCCCCTGTGGTGGCAAGAGCCCTAGTTGGAGTATTCTCCAGAGTGGGCTTCCCTAAGGAGGTCGTCTCCGACAGAGGTGCAAACTTCATGTCGAGCTACTTAACTGCTATGTGGAAGGAATGTGGTGTCAACTACAAGTTCACTACACCCTATCATCCACAATGCAATGGGCTTGTTGAGAGATTCAACAGGACCCTAAAAGGGATGATTCATGGACTACCTGAGAAGCTTCGGCGTAGATGGGACGTCCTGATTCCCTGCCTTTTATTCGCTTACTGAGAAGTCCCACAGAAGGGGGTTGGCTACAGCCCTTTTGAACTTTTGTACGGGCATCCTGTAAGAGGACCCCTGTGTTTGGTGAAGGAAGGATGGGAGCGACCTCTCAAAAAGCCTGCAACCAGCATAGTGGACTATGTGCTTGGTCTCCGCTCGCGGATGGCTGAGTACATGGAGAAGGCATCCGAAAACCTTAAGGCCAGCCAAGAACTCCAGAAAGCTTGGCATGACCAAAAGGCTGTCTTGACTGTTTATCAGCCCGGAGAGAAGGTGTGGGTGCTGGAGCCAGTGGACCCGGCAGCACTCAAGTACAAATGGTCCGGGCCCTACACCATCCTGGAGAAAAAGGGAGAGGTCACCTACCTGGTAGACCTTGGAACTCCCTGTAGCCCCCACAGGGAGCTCCATGTCAACAGGCTTAAAGCATATGTCGACAGGAAGGACATGAGTTTGCTCATGGCCATAGATGAGGGACAGGAGGAGGAGAGCGACCCTCTTCCCGACCTGCTCACTCAGAATCCTGACGATTGATCGGTAGACGGTGTTGTCTTTTGTGGCAGCCTCTCCGAACATCAACAGGAGGATTGTAAACAGGTTCTTCAATCCTTCCGGCATATGTTCTCTCTAACACCCAGTCAGACCAATTGGTGCACCCATGAGATTGACACTGGTGACAGCTTGCCCGTCAAGAGTAAAATCTACAGGCAGCCCGATCACGTTAGAGACTGCATCAAAAGTGAAGTGCAGAAAATGTTGGAGCTGGGAGTCATTGAACCCTCGGATAGCCCCTGGGCTAGTCCCGTAGTTCTAGTGCCGAAACCTCACACCCCGGGCGGTAAGAAAGAGATGAGGTTCTGCATAGACTACAGGGGTCTCAATGCAGTCACTAAGACTGATGCCCACCCAATACCAAGGGCAGACGAGCTTATCGATAGATTGGCTTCGGCCAACTACTTAAGTACGTTTGACCTGACAGCTGGGTATTGGCAAATCAGGTTAGCTGAGGACGCCAAGCCTAAGACCGCATTTTCTACCCCTGGTGGGCATTATCAGTTCGTGGTGATGCCCTTTGGTTTGAAGAATGCACCTGCCACCTTCCAACGGTTGGTGAATCACGTTCTCACTGGGCTGGATGACTTCTGTGCGGCGTATCTTGACGATATTGCTGTCTTTAGCTCCACCTGGGAGGATCACCTGGTCCACCCGCGGAAAGTGTTAGAGGCGCTGCAAGCAGCAGGCCTCACTATCAAGGCTACCAAGTGCCAGATAGGGCAGACACAGGTTGTGTATTTGGGCCACCTTGTCGGTGGAGGCCAAGTTCAACCACTGGAGAGCAAGATACAGTCAATCAGGGACTGGGCTCCTCCGACCACCCAGACTCAGGTTCGAGCTTTCTTGGGCCTGACTGGTTACTACCGGAAGTTCGTCAGAAATTACGGATCGATTGTGACTCCGCTTAATGAACTGACGAGTAAAAAAATGCCAAAAAAGGTTCAGTGGACAGCGAGCTGTCAAAAAGCATTCGATGACCTAAAACAGGCCATGTGCACGGCACCTATCCTCAAGAGTCGAGACTACTCCAAACCATTCATTGTCCAAACAGATGCTTCTGAGTTGGGTGTGGGAGCTGTTCTATCTCAACTGAATTTTGATGGTAATGACCAGCCCATTGCTTTTATAAGCAGACGGCTGACCCCCAGAGAGAAAAATTGGTCAGCTATAGAGAGGGAGGCCTTCGCTGTGGTGTGGGCCCTGAAGAAACTGAGGCCATACTTGTTTGGCACTCATTTCAAGAGTCAGACCGACCACAAGCCCCTCCTATGGCTAAATCAGATGAAGGGTGAAAACCCCAAACTGCTTAGGTGGTCCATTTCCCTACAGGGGATGGACTTCACAGTGGAGCATAGACCTGGCACTGATCATGGCAATGCAGATGGGCTCTCCAGGTATTTCCACTTAGAACAAGAAGACTCACCTGGTCAAGGTTAGTTTATTGTCCCAACGTTTGGGGGGGGGGTCATGTAGGAGAGTAGGGTCTGCAATCCTATGATCACCCGGACTTTTTGCTTTTGTTTCACTGGTTTACGACTTTCTCGGGCTGTGGGCCTGCTAATCAGACCCACAGCCTAGCTGTTCTCTCACTAAATTGATGCGTGTACCTTAGGTGCATTACCCAATTGGAACTGGGCCACCTTGTCAGACCCTGTAACTCAGGGCATCGGTGTACCCAGGGCCTACCAGGGGCTGAAGCATGTATTATGCCACCCCCGGATGGCCAGCTAAAACTGACACAACTGGCTGCACGACAGCTGGGGCAACGTAGCGTACTCGCTCGTTGCTTTAGGTATAGTATCCCTATATCTAACCTCACAATGGACACCCGGGTTCCTATCAGTCACTCCTATGGCAGGCCTTGACAATCCTGAAGGCAGAGTGCTTGGAACCGTGTGGATTGGGCTCTGGCACGAGCCGAGCCCGGTTGCAGCTTGCGGAACCCAGACCCAATGGCTGTTCCATGATAACGCGTATCATATCGGTAACTTCGGTATAGCGTTATCAAGACATGTCGAGTAAGGTGTCATACGAATCGGGATGCTGCCCCCTCACCAATTCTGGTGACGAGGTTAGCATTCAGCCCTTCTAGAGGGACACGACATGTATGTAACTGTGAACCCCGGTTAAAGTTAACTGAAGCCTCAGCTCCACAAAATGGACGCTGCCACCACAGACACAAGTCTGACCTCCTGCTGCTGGGAGTCCTTCCAGCGAGGAGAGCTTGGACAAAGGGTTTCCTGTCAGGGGCGGTGTTCGCACCATCCCAGACAGGGTTTTGTGTATTCTGGGTAGGTATGGCTTTGCGAGAAGGTGACTGCGGAGTGGCACCCCGGTGCTCACTGCGCATCTGCCGGTTAGAACCAGTTCCAGGGGCGCGCAGCCCCTGACCTGGGGAAAGTCCGGCAGGGGAGAGGGGTGTAACTACCCCCCTTCCTGGCCCACCCCCAGGGCAGGACCTAGTCATGTACCCACCCCTTTCTTTTGGATAAAGGCCGGAGCGGGGACCCTTCCAAATTAGATCATCTTTGAATCAAGAACTACTTTCTACGAAAGGACATTCAAGACTCTTCTCAAGATTTCTCCCTTGTGACTAAGGAGTAGTCACCCTGCATCCGCAGGCACCATCTAAGAACTCTGCGGTTTGCTGCAAGTCCTTCCTCAGGAATCCGACGACCCAGCTCGACGAGAACCGGCTTCCCTGGCACCTCTGACCTCTACCCACATCGTCAGCTCAGCTGAGATCTGTGGGTGCGATGAGACCTCGAGGGACCGGCCATCATCAAAACCTGCACGCTTTCTTAAACCAGCACGATCACTGAAGGAATCCTCTGGTGAGTGCTCTGGGGTCCGAGAAGCCCCGACCCTGAGCAGCTCCAGCATCGAAGTGCAGTCTCCCAGCATCTCCACGATCTGCGTGGGACCCTTCTGCTTCGCTGTTCAGCACGTTGTCCGATCACTAGCCGCTGGCTTGTGACTCTTTGACGACACCCGACAACCAACACTGCTGGTCTGGTTGCTCCAGACTGGTCTTTGCTCCCTTCTGCGAGAGGAGCACCCCGGACCCTCCTGGTCCACTCAAGACGCCATTTTAGGCCCACCACGTGGCCCTGAAATCTGCCAAGGCTTGTTGCCCCAATCCTGGGCCCAGCGACGCCGACAGCATCAACCTTCGTGGGACAGCTCGCACCTCCATCCTGGTCGCCGACAACGCCTCCTGGTCCGTGAGACTGCAGAGCCTAGCGTCGCCCACTCACCTAGTCGAGGTGACGGCCAACCGGTGCCTTCCTGGTACCCTCTGACTACTGGCTAGTAGTACGAACTTGGTCCCCTCTGCTTTCAGGTATCATCGATCACTGATCCAGGCTTGGATCACTACGAACTATTCATCACTGGTCGCCGGCCAGCAACTCCTTTTCTTCCGGCTCCTGGCTCGTCAGCGAAGACCCCCGACGCCTGTAAGACTTGTGCAGCCGCAGCCCTCGTGGCTAGGTAACTTCGGCATTTCGGTGCCTGCATAGCCTCCTTACTTAAGGGTCCTGAGTCCCTCGCTTCCGACTTGCCTTATCGGGTCTGCCCGAGACCACTAGAGCTTCCCGTGCCCTCGGGCACTTGTTTTAATTGTGCACTTGAAGTATTTTCCTAAGAGTTTTGTTCTGTGCTTAGTACCCTGTCCTCATAAAGAGTACAGGGCTGTTGTGATTCTAATAAATATACTGTTTATTTTCATAACACTTGTGTGGTGTCCTTTCACTGGGTGTTCAAGGGGTATGTGATGGTAAAACAGCTAGATTAACACGCCCTCTAGAGTTTAGCCCGAAGACTGCTCGTATCCACGCTACTAGGATAGCTGGTCTAAGGTTGACTTACAACCAATCACCATAAGGGTTGTTTGGACCGATGCATAGTGGTTGCTAGAATAGCGAACGCTGCATATCGGGCCAACTTCTCACACCAGGTACCCTCAATAGCCAAGGGGACTTCATCCCCCCACTAGTAGTACCCCAGGAGGTGCGTTTGCAGATTGGTAGAGGAAGGGAGCGTGGCCTGCTATCAGATCTCTACAATCCTGCTGTATGGGACTTACTGGAAGTAATAGGAGGGGTAGTTGGCCCCCAAGGACGTCCTTGGGGGCCAGCTACCCCTCCTGTTACCTTTAGTAAGTCCCACACAGCAGGATTGCTAAGAAGTTGTCAGAAGGACGCCCCCTTTCTCCACCTCTCTGCAAATGTGTCTCCTGGTGCACTACTAGTTGAGGGATGACGTCCCCATGGCTCCAGAGGGACCTAGGAGGCCTAGAAGCCCTCCTGGTACCTCCTGCAAGTCCTACACATTGGAATTCCTGAGAGCTGATGGGAGCCCCGCCTCCTTTCTCCACTACTCTGCAAATATGACTAATACTTCAAAAAACATAGAAATCCATTGAAAAAAAGGTTACAGGGATTTTATAGTTAGGAATTAGCATTTTAAAAAATCTTAGAATTCACTGAAAAAACAAAGGTTACAGGGACTGTATAGTTAGGAAATTGAATTTAAAAAACCTTAGAAATTCACTGAAAAAAAACAAAGGTTACAGGGACATTATAGTTAGGCTGACATTTCACTCATACAAAACCAGAGAAATTCAGCAGTTATAGTTAGCTGAGCTAACTATAACTCACACCCCCATATTGCACTGCTTATGACCTCACATATTACATCACTCATGACATGGTCAGTGACATCACTGACAACATCACTCATGACATCTCAAATGACATCACTTGTGACATCACTCAGGACATCATCCGTGACTGTGAGTGTTTCTTTAAAGTTTATTCAGGGAGATGGGCCAGAAGTTCTTGAGGTCCTTGGGGTCCGCCTTGGGTTTCTTGAGGAGGGCGTTGATTTCGGTGTGCTTCCAGCTTTCTGGGAATGTCGCTGTTTCGAAGGAAATGTTGATGACCTTCTGTAGTTGGGGTGTGATGGCAGTGTCTGCTTTGTTGAATATGTGGTGTGGGCACGGGTCTTACGGAGATCCTGAGTGGATGGAGTTCATGACCTTGCGTGTCTCGCCGTCGTTGGACCAGGATGTCAGGCGGTTGGCGCTGGTGGTGTTCACAAGGGAGGTGGGGTCTGGCGTAGTCGGGTTGGTCATGGTGTTGAAGCTGTCATGGATGTCAGCGATCTTGCGGTGGAAGAAGATGGCCAGTGAGTTCCACAGTTCTTCTGAGGGTGGTATGTCGTTGGCATTGGCGCTGGGGTTGGAGAGTTCCTTTAGGATGCTGAAAAGCTCTTTGTTGTTGTGTGCGTTGTTATCCAGGCAGTCTTTGAAGGAGGATCTCTTGGCTAATCTGATGAGGTGGTGATGTCTGCGGGTGGCGTCCTTGTGGGCTGCGTGGTGTCTGGAGTGCGTTCGTGGAGCCATATCTTCTCCAGTTTCCGGCATGCGCGTTTGGTGGTCTGCAGCTTGTTAGTGAACCAGTTGGCTTTCTTGCTGGCGTGGTTGTTGGAGGGTTTCTTGAGTGGGGCGAGGGTGTTGGCGCAGTCGTCGATCCACTGTCTGAGGTTGCGGGCTGCGGTGTCTGGGTTGGTGGGGTTGGTGGGTGGGTTTTGGGCGAGGGTGGTGATCATATGGTCTTCAGTGACTTTGCTCCAGCAGCGGCGAGGTAGCTGTTGGGTGCAGTGGTTGGTTTATTGAAGGTGAAATGGATGCAGCGGTGGTCGGTCCAGTGGAGTTCGGTGGGGTGGTCGAAGGTGACGTGGGTGCCCATGGAGAAGACGGGGTCCAGCGTGTGGCCAGCGGCGTGGGTTGGTGCGGTGACGAGTTGTATGAGGCCGAGGTTGGCGAGGTTGGCGATCAGGGTGGCGGAGTTGGCGTCGTTATTCTCGAGGTGGAAATTCAAGTCCCTGAGGAGGATGTAGTCCATGGAGGCGAGTGCGTGGGTGCTGGCGAGGTCGGCGATGGAGTCGCTGAATTGAGCCCGGTGTCTGTAGATGAGTGTTCCTATGAAGGTGGTGTTGGGGTCGGTGTGGATCCGGAAGTGCAGGTGTTCGGCGGTGTTGAGGGTGTCGTCTGCGTGGGTAGCGACCTTAACGGTGGACTTGTGAACGATGGCTATTCCTCCTCCGATTCCGTTGGCGCGATCCCTGTGGGTGATCTTGTGGCCGTCCGGGATGGCTATGGCGATGTCGGGCGCCAAGGAGTCGTTCCACCAGGTCTCGGTCAGGAAGGCCACGTCTGGGGCGGAGGTGTCGAGCAGATCCTAGAACTCTGCGGCGTGTTTGCGTGTGGAGCAGGTGTTGAGGAGTATGCAGCAGAGGTGGTTGGGTCAGGTCCTTGGAGGTTTGGTGGCTATATCGCAGGTGAAGCTGCAGGTGTGGCAGGAGAAAGGTCCGTAAGTCCGTTTCGGGGCTGCTTGGAAGCAAGTGTGGTTTTGGCCGGTGTTGAGTGCGTAGAGGGTGCTGGCGTCGTAGCGGAGTCTGGTGTTGTGACATTCGCGGGGTCCAGGGGTTCTGGCGCTGGGCGCGGTCCAGGCACGGATGGGCTTTCCTTCGCTGGGTGGCCTCCATAAGAGGGGGATAGGGAGGGAGGAGCAGCTGGGAGGCGGGAGCGGGGTGTTCAATGGGGAGCAGTGGGCGGAGCCGCAGGCACGCAGAGGCGGGAAGGAGCAGGAAACGGCGGGGAAACAGGCGGGCGGCAGGGAGCAAGTGCGAGGCAGCTGGCGGCCGTGTGGTGGCGTGGGGAGCGACCTGCCTGCGAGCGAGAGATTATGAACTAGCCACATGGTGCCTAGCAGCTTTCTGCTTGTTGTATGTACGCTTATTTTGTTGTTTATTTCCATATCCCCGTTTACGTTTCCCTTGGTCCCTTGTGACTTTACCTCCTTTCCTGCTTGATCCCTGTGCTCCATGATCCTTGGTTGAGTTAGTTCCAACAGTATAGCTGCTTTGACTGACTGTCTTTGGATGTTCTTGAGTCTCTGGGTGTTTCCTGCTACCTTTGGGGCTCATTGCTGCCATCTTCTCATCCCTTCCTGTCTATGCCTTCATGTGCGAGCACACAATGTCACTGGAACCAGGCAATACTGGTTCAAAGAGTCCTAGCTAGGGAGAAACGGGTCCAGGGTTGCTTGTGTTCCGGTTCAGGGAGGACCTGGCCTGGGAATTCGGGCTGGACTATTCCCATTGGAGCAGGGTCAAGACTGGTTTGCACATGGCTCGGTCCAAACTGAGATGTCATGATGACCACAAATAATACCAGTGGCTGATATTAATTCCAGCATTCCTTCCATCAATTCTTATATACATTATTGTGTCAGCCTAATTCGAATGGGAATGCCCAGATGTGGGTCCCGTGCACACTTCGTCACTGGAACCAAGCTATACCCAACTGATAAGCCCTAACTAAGGCAAAACTGGTTCTGGATTGCTCGTGTTTCGGTTCAGGGAGGAGCTGGTCTGGCAGTTCCCACTGGAGCAGGGTCAAGACTGATTTGCCCATGACAGGGTCCAACCTGAGGTTGCAGGTTTGCAAAACAATGATGGGCTGGGATGCAGCCCTGAGTAATTACCAGTGACTCCGATTACTTCAAGTCTTCCTTCCTTTACTTTTTCGTATACTTTACTGGACCACCCTAAGTATGTGGGATGGCTATGCCAAGACGTGGGTCCGTGCACACTGTGTCACTGGAACCATCCACTCCTGACATGCAGAGGGATTCTTCTGTGACATGTCCCTGGTGGTGTGGTGTGTTTCTCTCTCACCTTTCTTTAGCCCTTTACCCCACTCACCCCGTTCTAACCTCATCCTGAAAGTTGTTTTACCATCTATCATTTCGGAAAGTCGTATGAGCAGTTTGGTGGATTATTGACTGAGGCCAGAGCTTGGCTCTCCCTCGCAGGAACAGGCACATTTCTGATACATGTTTCTACTACAGGCGCTGCTTATGCTGCCTCAGCAGTACCAGGTTTCTTACTCCTGAAATCTGATTGGCCTGGCTCTGAGTAAGCCCTTGAAGGCTCTCCTTATATTTCTCGGTCCCAGCCTCCACCGACTGGTGTTCCAGACCTTCAAGCCTTCGCAGTTGAACCGCTGTTTCTGAGCTGCAAGACATTTTCCCACAATGTAAACTGCAATCCTTAATTTCGCTTTAATCTTAATAACCTTTTCGGCTGAACCCTGACACAAAAGCTCCAGTTAAGTTTGATTTCATTTTTGTTTGTTATGCTTCATAATCAGTTGTTTCCTTGCTTGTCCAAATTTGTATTATATTTTGCTGTTTTTATTTCCCTGATGTATTTGTATGTGTCAATTAATAGGTTAGCTGCATTGCAATGTCTTTCTGGACACATATTGAGGCTTCTGTCTAAAAGATTTTGTTCATCTCTTGTGAGTTCTTTGTGGGATAGGTTTACTTCTACAATTTCTAGATCTTTTTGTTCCCCTTGTTGTGCTGCTCCCCTTGTCAATTTGCCATTCTCTGTCCATCTCCAGTGCTGGTTTGATTTATGTCCTTGTCTTTCTCTTGTTCCTCTTCTTTTATCTGTTTGCCTCTGCCTCACTGTGGTTTTTGGTGCTGCTAGGTTTATAAATATGATACTCCAATCAGTGAGCTTGAAAGTGAAAGCCCACAAAAGGCAATTTTATATTTATTCAACAACGGTTTAAAACTGTATATTAAAAAACTTTTTCAAGGTTCAAAGTCCCTGGCTTTCGTGTATTCTTTTTGTTGCTTTTTAAAATGACAGCCATCTTGAGTGCTGCTCAAATGTTTTTTTTAATTTCTTGGATGGTCTACAATCCATGTTTTTGTGCTTTTATTGTACAAAATGCGGTGGTAAAAAAACGTTAATTTCAAGGGATCCATGAGATATGGATTGAATTTTCAAGAGACCATGTTAAATGAGGGTTTTATCATAATGACGGGCGTCAGCCATGCTGCAAACGTTTAGCATTGTCAGAGCCACTAGGGTTTTGTGGCACTGGGAGACCATATTATGTAGTAGAGTTTTCGAAATAATGCAGCGAGAAAAGACAAAATATGTTGCATATTCTCTGACAGTATTATTTTGATCTATTTGAGCTAGACACAACATTTTTTGTTGAAGTGCTGTAAATTTATAAGTAAGCGGTACACAAACAACACACTGATTATGAACACATGGGGAAACTAAGCCAACTGTGTGAACTTTGCCAGAGAGACATAGGGGATTTAGATGATGACGATTGGAGAGATTAGTCACAATTTCCAAGATAAGTTGCAATAAAGGCAAGCTTCCACCTCATTCAATTAAAAAATCCTCCATAGAATACACTATACCCGAGTTCTGCACAAGTTAGGTATGGACGAAAATGTGGTCAGAAGGGCATCTTCCTCCACACACTATGTGAATGCCCTAAGCTTCAAATATATTGGAAGGGATGGTACAAAAACTAGAAAATGCCACTGGAGTGCATATCAATGCACAGGCACCCCTAGTAATATTGAGGAAATGGATGGACACGGATGCAATGTCCGACAAGCGAATACAGATTACCTGGATTTTATACTTGCAAAGAGAGAAATGGCCCACAAGTGGGGTCGTATATCCACCTGAGACATCAAGACAGGATGTGGGGAATGGATGTGTGTGGCATAAAGGAAAAAGTGATATACGAGGGGAGGGGATGCCCCAAAGAATTCACAAAGGTATGGGCAGAATAGTCTACAGGAAACGAGAATGTCGAAGATCATGAAAGCGAGAGTATGAGAAGGATGAGTGGAGAGGACTTGGATTGTGATGAAGAAGGCCAAAAAGGAAAAGGAGAACACCCATTTAACTAGAGCTGAGAATTACAGCTGAAAGAATTGTCTTAACCCCTTCGCTGCGGCGGCTATTCCGCCGCAGCGCTAAAGGGGCGGGGCGGCCGCGCGGCCGCCGCATGCTGGTGACAGAACCGCTCCGTCACCAGCTACAGTTGAGCTGTGCTGGTGACGGAGCGGTTCCGTCATGACCCGCCCCGCTCTTTAGAACGCCCGCGCAGGCGCGAAATCAGCGCCGCGCAGGCGCGGCGGCCGGGCCATGACGGAACCGCTCCGTCATCAGCACAGCTCAACTGTAGCTGATGACGGAGCGATTCCGTCATCAGCATGGAAGGGGTTAATGAACTTTGTGCGCACCATGTACCCACACTGTTGGTGGAGGCGGAACTGAGTGTATGCACCATTGCAATTGTTTTCGTCTGCTAACCTCATGTCAACTTGAAAATCAAACAAAATGTTTACTAAAAAAACATTAATTATGTAGTAAATGCTGCAGCCATGAACTCGCATAATTCCACTGCCCCTATCCTTTTTTCATCAACAATCTAATCATGAAAGATAAACATTCAAATCCCAATCGGTGTTCGATTGTTAGAAGAACCTTGAAGAGAACCGCTTCAAAATGTTCCCCTCCTACAAATGGAATTTGTTTTTTTAGCAACAAAGGGCCCTATTCATAAAGGTACATTTGAGTGAGCGAACTTACACTTGTACATGTACTCTTACACTTTATAATAAAAGTTCTCCTTTTGTCTAGTCACCATTTACCGGTGTAAATTTACTGCAAAGTGTAGACTTGCATGTCTCCACACCCGAAAAGGGGGAAGCCAAATTCATGAATGTAAAGTTACTAGTAGTAACTTTTCACACGTAGGCAGAGTCCTCCACTACTGTGACAGAGATCCCTGTATAGGAAAGTATAGGGAAAAATGTTAACGTTATATTTTTAGGTTTTATTAAGAAAAGTCCCACCTGAAGTCAAATCTTTATATTTATTATGTATTAAAAACTCTAAAAAGTTAGGTATAGAATTAATTTAAATTAATGTATTTTTATGAAGCAATTAAAGTTTAGTTTTCTATTTAATTTAACAAGTGTATTAAAATATTTTGCCATAAAATAATATTTATTTTTTATTTACTATCTACTTCTTCAAAAAAAATGTTAAGTCCTTTCCCCCCCTTTATTTTCTATGGGAGGGTGTTGCAGTTTCAGTAACTTAGTCCATGCCTGATCTGGAGTATGTGTACTGCTGTTTTAAATCCTTTATTTGTAAGCAGTAACTTTAGAAATGTTGTTAGTGAATCAGGCTCAAAGGTTTTTTTTTCTAACATTTTACATTCTTATGATGTTGTTCTTTTTTTTACTGCAGACAACCAAACAGTACAGTAATTATTTCTCTTTTTATTTTTACTAAACAGTTACCTGTTCGAAACAACACAGTTTTAAAGTGAACTATCCAAAATAAATAGGTTCAATGAAAAAATGATAACTAGTCAGACAGGGGTGCATTCTTGCACCCCTTCTGTTCACGCTATATATATAAATTCTCTAGAAAAATCCCTGGAAGGGGTACCACCAGACATACCGCGAGCTGGGAACTATGCAGTACCAGCCCTTCTTTCGCGGTTGACGCAGTGCTTTTAGCCCGCACAGGCTTGGGCCTGCAGAGACTCCTTGATGCTTTCAGGGAGTTCATGCAATCCCTTGACCTTCAGGTAAACAACAAAAAATCCCATGTCATGGTGGTGGGTAAACGACCAAAGGCTGTTAAAATAAAATGCTTTACTTGTAATGGTGAGGAGGTATCCAGTGTCCCAGTATTTTCATACCTGGGTGTAATTTTTGACGAAAAGTGAACCTGGGTCCCCCAACTTCAAGCAAAAGGTATAGCTGTTACTAGATCCTCTGCAGCGCTAATGAGCTTTGCCAAACGCTTGGGGTCCCGTCCCACTGAGGCTCTTTTAACAGTTTATAACTCTAAATGTCTTTCAATAGCATTATATGGTGCATCACTATGGGGCATTTTACCACAAAACAAATTGGAGACCACAGAGAATACATTTTTAGGATCTCTTTTAGCAGTCCCCCAATCAACCCCAGTATTTTCAATACACTCAGAGTTAGGACTTGGATACATTTCCGACAAGATACAAATAGCCCCATTAATCTGTTGGGCCAAAACATGGTTGAATGATGAAATCACTCTCAATCACACCATCCTTAATGATTGTATGGCCTTAGACAGAATAAATAAAATCCCCTGGTTAGAATACATTAAGAACACTCTATCTAGATTGGGTCGGCCGGATCTATACACCTCACCAAATCTGATACATAAGGGTGATGTTAACTGGATTAAGGAGAGCTTTCTGGGACTAGCCATGCAAGAACGGGAAGCAGTGGAGGTCCTAAAACCCAACATTAGAGCAAACTATATGCTCCTGACCACTCCAGAAATTGAACCTTATCTACGGATTGTTACCATCCCGTTCCATCGACACCTGCTGGTTAGATTCAGATGTAATATTATACAGTTCTCTCTTGGCAACTATCCAGTATGGGGAAAACCTGATCTATTCCTTGCAGCTGTGACAATTTTTCGGACCAATCGCTAATGCATTTTATTATGTTTTGTGACCATTTGTCTAACATCAGAAAACAGTTTTTACTACCATTACTGAGAGAGGCCGGGTTCACAGAAGTGCGTCCCGCACTACTGTACTTACAACTGCTGGGTAGTGTTAAGGTGATTTTTGGGGTTGCAAGTTTTCTGGTTGCTGCTATGCGTAACAAGGCAAAAAGGTCGACTGATGGACAATCTCGAGGCATGATCCCATTTTAATTAATCTTTTATCCATCTGTATGAGGTGTCTTTTAATATTTTAATCATTTTTTATAGTACATTTATGAATTTGATTTGACTCTTTTTTTATATATGAACTGTCTGCTTTTATGTAAAATGTTATGTGATTGCTTATATGATTTTAATTAATCGAATAAAGCTGATTTGACTTGACTTGACTTGATAACTAGTCAAATGTAATATGCTCACATGTTGTAATTTCGGGATTCTGATTACATTTACAAGCCACTCAGTCATTGGTCTAAGGGTTTATAATGTCACGAAAGTCCCTTGATTACAATATTGTTCCGCATTACACCTTTAGTAGGCAATATTGTCTGTGTGGGTGATGACATGCTTGGATAGCCTGTCGTCACTCACACAGAATGTAACAAATGGCTAAAATGGGCTGACCAGTTGCCTTTATATGCAGTGATTTGCAGAAAAAATGAGCACGACACTACAACAGACCAATACATGAAGATGGAGGACTGAAAGCCCTTGTATGTAAGTATGTTTATGTGAGCATTTCATTTTCTAAGGATTTTTTTTAATAACGTGAAATGGTCTTGGCTACTGCCAAGAAAATAGTTACAATGCCTTACCATTGCCAAATTGCCGACAATTATCTATTACAATTCCCAGTGGGAACTCTACTGAACAGAACTCTCAAGTTCCCAGGTCCATGCCCAGGTAACTCATGCAGTCATGTTTTTTTTTTCAATATACGTTCAGGGATTTTTCGTGCTGTGTGTCTCAATTTAATACTGTTACAACGTCTCCCAAAATTTCTGGTCTGGAAACGTGAAAACGTTGACATCGATTGTGTGCCGCCAGATCATGCTCGGTACGAATGGGCTTGTTCTTCGTGAATCGTGATCCAAATCATTTGAGACCCTCACCCTTCTCTAGTTGGTATTTTCTGAATTCTCTGATCAACCTAACCTACTTACAGCTCAAAGTCAGAGACCCTACTTCCGGTATTTGTACAACAGCGTCATCCCCTCTGAGCTGCCAGAGGCGCAAATACGTCATCAATAAATAGAACGCTGCCGACTGTCAATCAAGCCGCGCGTGGCAGTGCCAGCCACTAATTGCCCGGAAATGCATGACGTTGATGACAGCGCTGGAATGCTGAGAGAAGCATGGCAGCTCGAAAAACAGACGAGGCAGTGCCAGCAGGTTTACCCTTTAATAAATACTCCCCCTCCTCTCGGGTTCTCCTGAGATTGGTTTTAATGTGAAAAGAAGGAAGGTTTTCATTGTCGCGCGCACGCAGGGGGCAGTCATATGTGATTTCATTTCGCACGTCAGCATTGTCTGTCACACGCAGTACATATTAACAGTGCTTAGTTTCCTAGCAATATAAGCGCAATATAAGTCGGTATTGAAAACCACAGAGGCTGTCAAAAACCATTGTTACCTAGTCTTGGTCCATCTCATATCTCTTTATCCCACCACCCTATCCTGCCTCTATCTCACCATGACAAGTTCGTCATCCTCACTTTCTATGTTTGTCATCGTTTTCCTGCATTTCTCTTCTTCCTTTTGATACTTTGCTCCATTTGTATCTTGCTCTGCATCAAATTCTGATGAGGAAAAATGTATTCCTTCTTGTTCCCGCCCCCAAATTGGAAATACTTCCTCAATAATGTGGATCGATGTGCCCTTTTGTTCACAATATCACATTAAACTGTTTTCTCTGTGACTTTGAAACCGGGTGGATGCTTGCAGTCTTTTTCTCAATATAGTGTCCCCTCCAACTTCTAGAGACGTGTTACCTTCCCTCACATCCTTAAGTGCACCTACTGTAGGAAAGGAAACTGGATTTAGTGGCTTGTGAGGTGAGAACCCACCATTCTCCATTTTGCACTGATACTTTTTTCAATTTTTCACTGATACTTGTTTGCGCTACAGCGCTGAGATGCCCCTGGGTGAGCTGTGCGCTATATGAAATATATTAAATTTAAATAACATATAACATAGTCATTTGGCCCTCTGACACCCAGCTCAGCATTCATATCCCTCTAGAATCCATTCAGCTGAGCCCACCTGTCCTCAGCCTACCTGTGTGGCGCAATCACAAATCCCTGCGAACATCGTATCCACTTCCCAAATCAATTCTATTATAATATAACCTGTGACAAAAAAAAACAGCCCTCCACCCTAAGGGCATGGAACTAAGTGCATAGCACGACCAGGGTCCATGGTATGGAAAGGGGGCTCTTCACCTATCTACGCCATGACGCACCTTAAAGCCGGTACACTGGGTGCAAACAGGGACTCCCTATTACACTGAATGCGCTGACCCCATGTCTGCCGCTAACTCGCGCTGCCCTGGGGGCAGCCTATTCAAGTGTAATATGGAGTGTCTTAGAAGCAGCTGCTCCCTGTTTCACTGTGCATGCGGCTACCCAGCAGCACTTTTAAGAGAGGAGAAAGGTCCCCTTGCGGGCAGGTGCATTGAGTGACTGCACCTGCCAGTAAGGGGATGTCAGGGGGGTCCATAGGAACCCCTTCTCCCCCTCCAGAGGGCTCCCATCAGGGGATCACTGTCACTGCGCCTCATGGCAGCTTCTTTCCTTCTTTGCCTCTGCCCCCGTGTCTATAGGGCGCAGAGGCAAAGGGATTCCCACATTTGCATGGGGCCACCCCCTATGAAAATGAGGGAACGCCCTCTGGTGAAAGCGCTGGCGCTATATGTTTACCAGCGGTATCTGTTTTACAGAAAGGTCACTTCTGTAATACCAAAGTGCCCCGGGATCACACAAAGCGGCTGCTAACGCCCGTTGGGCCCCTGGTCAGTTTTGTAATACAACCCCAGGTATGTTGGTATTTCACTAAGAATATTGTATTCAGGAGCAGGCCAATCTCTCTGGGTACCTGCTAAAATACAGCGTTATTGATTTTACTGTTAACCCAACCCCTTTCCACTTAGGTCTCTATGGTCTGTAAACAAACATACAAACTTATCTAATATAGTGTAACTGCTCTGGGCAGAGCTTCCCTACTATTTCCGGTATCCAAAGGCAGATGGTCGGTGGAACCTCCCACCATCCTAAACCTTGGTTAGGGGATGATCTGGGTCTGTGTCCTATTGATGTGGCACTCATGTCCGAGAAAGGGCAGAGATATTAGTAAGATGCTATGTTATGTGTATTTGTAAAGTGCACTATCACACGCCAGGGAATCCTTGCACTGAGCAGGTGTGTGTACCTAACCCACCCTATAGTAGGTTGGTCACAGTGGTGTAAAAAACGTGAGCCCGTCTGCAAGATATGCTAATGGGGCCCTTACGCTCACATCAGTAGGGGCGGAGGGGGCTCCCTAAAGTATGGGTAAGGCCGGGGGCCCTCTGCCTGTGGGGGCTATGCAGGCCTTTGTTACACTCCTGGTTGGTCAATTAAAAAGGTGCGCCCAGAGCCATTACCTTCAGAATCCCCTATCAAACCCGAATAATGTTGCCGAAATAGAGGAAACCATAAAGGAATACCTAGAGTTCAACGACAGCCCAGGCACTGACAGAGGCACCCTTTGGGACGCCCTGAAAGCCACAGTCAGGGGTAAAATACTTAGTATCAAGTCTAGAATGAACAGAGAAAGGAATAAAAAAGTAATAGAGCTCGAATCACAGATTAAAGACCTAGAAAGGGGCCACAGTACAAACCTAAAAGACAAAAACACCCTGACAGAACTAACCAGGAAGAAATACGAACTCAACAGGATCCTAAGCGAGAGGGCGGGTACGTGGATAAATAATTATAAAGCTATAAACCTATGTAAAGCGAACAGAGCAGGGAAAGCACTAGCCTCATATCTTAAGAGCAAACAGAGACAACACACGATCACAGCGATAACTGACAGTAACAAGACATCACAAACGTCAAACAAAGAGATCCTCAAGGTCTTTAAAGACTTCTACGAAGGCCTGTACAAAGAGGACACAAATCTTAAAACAGACAAGGCAGCCAGCCTCCTAGACAAATTAAACCTACCCAAGCTGACTGAGGTACAAAGAACGACTCTAGAGCAAGACATTACGGGGACAGAAATAGAGAGAGCAGTAGCAGACCTCAAAGACAACAAGGCTCCCGGGCCGGATGGATATACAGCAGAATTCTATAAACAATTCCTCCGCCTAATCAAGCCCACAATGGTAGAAGTGTTCACACACTGCATCCACAAAGGGAAAATGACTAGCTCAATGGCAGAGGCCAACATAATAGTCATCCCAAAAGAAGGCAAAGATCCACAACACCCACAAAACTACCGCCCCATCTCCCTAATTAATGTAGATTGCAAGATCTATGCTAAGGTCTTAGTGGCGAGGCTAAACGCGCTACTCCCAAACCTAATCCATAACTCTCAGGTGGGCTACCTCAAAAACAGGATGTCCCAAGACAATATAAGACTTTTATGCCACTTAATAAACCAAGCCTCTTCCAACAACGAACAAGCAGTTATGATCGCACTCGATGCCGAGAAAGCATTTGATAGAGTGTTGTGGCCCTTCCTTGACCAATGCATGCATAAGTTCGGACTAGGAGAAAACTATAGAAGAATGGTGATGGCATTATATAACGAACCAAAAGCCCGGGTGGTAGTCAAAGGGGGCACCTCAGAGACGGTACTCCTAGAAAGAGGCACGAGACAAGGGTGCCCATTATCCCCAGCACTTTTCCTACTTTCCATAGAACCACTGCTGTCCATGATTAGGGCCAACTCTGAAATAAAAGGAATCCAAATCAGCCGGAATACAGTCACGTTAGCTGCATACGCGGACGACATACTCATCACAACAGAGAACCCGGGCCCCTCGATAGCAGTCCTAATGTTCACCATTGAGGAAAACGCACAGGTTTCGGGCTACAAACTCAATAGGGACAAATCGGAATCCAAACCTCTAAATGTGCACACAACTAGGGCAGTATTAGGAACCTCAGGGTTGGCTTGGCAAAAAGGAGCCCTGAAATACCTTGGGCTACACTTCGAGGGAGATCTCAAATCAACACTTGACCACAACGAAAAGACAATTCTAAACAAAGTGAAAGAGAAACTTGGAGCGTGGTCACCAAAGTTTGTCAGCTGGTGGAGCAGAGTAGAAACAATAAAAATGATGATAGCACCCATGATTAACTACCTGCTCAGCATGCTCCCGCTCATAATTACAGAAGATTTCCACAAAAAACTAGATACCCTGGTAAAGAAATTCCTCTGGAAAGACAAAAAAACAGAATAAGTCTACAGAAACTAAAACTAAGCAAAAACTTAGGAGGTCTCAACCTCACCAACTTCAAAACATTCCAGACCTCATGCCTAGCCAAACAAGGGATACACTGGCTTTCGCCAGGGCAGGACTACACACCGGCTTCCTAAAAGGTCTCGACCCCTTAGCCCTACTCACAGCCAATAGACACCCCGAAGCCAACAACACCATACTCAAAAACACTAAGAAAGCCCTTCTTAAAGTTGACAAAAGAATGGAGAATAGCATAAAAAACTCAAGATGGGAATCCATTTGGTTCAACACTAAAATAAAGTACAAAGACAAGATACTTAACATGAACTTCTGGTACGAACGGGGCATCTACACCCCCAAACAACTAGAAAAACTTAACACCCGCTCACATTCGACACCTTAAAACACCTGCACAACCTACCAAACATTGAATTCTATAACTTTCTAAAAATATGGGCGGCGCTCACCAGGGCAGATCTTAACAAAGAGGTCCCATCAATTCTACAGTACTTGGCTAACCTAAATAAAGTTGGCCACCAAACGTCGCACCTATACAAACTCCTATGCCCAGTATTGACAAAACTAAATGCCAAGACACTAGAATACTGGGAAAGCCAACACAATAGGTGCTTTAGCGAGAGGGAAAAAATGTGCCTGTGGACCTCAGCAAACACAAACAAAGTCACCCCAATCCTAGCGCAGACAAAATACTGGCTCCTCCACAAAGCATACTGGACCCCGGCCAGACTGGCGGCCTACGGGCTCCGCGACAACGATCTATGCTGGAACTGCCACAAACAAAAAGGAGACCTAGCTCACCTAATCTTTTACTGCCCCAAAGTCAAGACATTCTGGAACAAAATAAGAGATTTCATGAATAGCATAATGGGGTATTCACTGCAGCCAGACTTTCTAGGGGTAGTCGCTGCCTTCATGACTCCTGAAATTCAATCTAAGAACGATAGCGACATAATAGACCTCCTACTCACAGCAGCAGTCAAAACTATCCTGGCAAACTGGAAAGACACAGGGAAAGCATCTTTCAAAAGCTGGTTCAACTGGATCACCTTCCTAAGAGACAACATAACATCAAAACAGACACCCAACTCTACCACTAAGTGCGAGATGTGGCACACCCTGGACAACCATCTGGGCTCACACAAACCACCATAGGCAAATCACAGGGCTCGGTGTTCTCACGCACACCCCTCACACACGGCGGACTCCAGTAGTATGGCATTCAACAACAAGCGCCACCCATCCTGTCCTCCACTCTGTCTCTCTTTCCTCACTTTTCTCTTTCCCCTTTCGAGGGCAATATATAACAAGGCCAAGTCAAATACACCTAGCCCACGACACTGTCTATCTAACGATTCCGTGAACAAGCATGACATCATGACGCCAACAGTAACCTCACTGGAGTACACTGACATCAATATTGCCTTCACCATATCTGTACTGTACTTACAAAATTCTTCTAATAAAATCGTTTGAAATTAAAAAAAGAAAATAAATAAATAAACTGAACCAGGACAAATCAGAAGTTAAGCCCCTAAATATACATGGTACCAGGGATATGCTAGGCTCCTCAGGTCTCACATGACAAACTGGCTTTATCAAATACCTGGGAATTGAATTCGGCAGCTCCCTTCTTGAAACCCTTCACCACAATGAATCCATCACGTTGGATAAAATAAAATCGCAATTGGATGGCTGGTCCCCCCGTTTCATAAGTTGGTGGGGAAGGGTAGAAACCATCAAAATGATGATCTCCCTTTTAGTGAATTACCTTATTACAATGCTCTCACTCACCCTATCCCAAGACTTCCACCACAAACTAGATACTCTACTATCCAAATTCCTTTGGAAGGGGAAAAAAGCTAGGATTAGCTTAACACCTTGGCTGCTATGGGGTTTCCCCTCCTGTGCTTCTTTGTGAGCTTTCCCATTATACATGACGAGCTCAGCTTGTCATAAGCACAGCTCAACCGTGCCTCATGACGAGCTGAGCTTGTCATGAGCTTCGAAGGGGTTAAAGAAGCTACGCCTCGACAAAACCCTGGGTGGGGTCAATCTAGCAGATTTTAAACTATATCAGGTTGCCTTCCTTGCCAAACAAGGCTCGCACAGGCTATCACTACAAGTTGACTACTCTCCTGTGTGGCTTAACATCGAGAAAGCCCTTTTCAAAAATATTGCTCCAGCAACCATCCTTACTGCTAAAATGAATGCGGCCCATTGTTCGAAATCCATCTTTAAAAATACAAGACTTGCCTTGCTAAAAATTGATAAACTCCTGGCTAACCATGTAAGACACTTTGACTGGGAGTTGTTATGGTACAATCACTCAATATTATACAAAGGTAAACCACTCCACAATGAAATCTGGATTAATAAAGGTATATTCTTCCCACATCAACTATTTAGTAATTCTTACCTCCTCTCTTTCAAAGAACTCCAAGCCAAATATGACCTAGAAGCGATGGAGTTTTACAATTTTTTGAACATTAAAATAGCAATTTCCAAAGCGAAACTATCCAAAAAGCCGTCCTTCCTCCCGTGCTACCTTGCTACCCTCAATAAGCTGGGCCACCAGGTCTCCAGACTTTACAAACTCCTAAGGCCACAAAAATCCAACCTCAATAAAGATCTTCGGCAATTCTGGGAATCTCACTCCTCGTTACCAATTTCAGACATGGATTGGTCCAAAAACTGGGAATCAACATGAAACACAAAATAAAATCTACACATTCCCAGATTAAGTTTTGGCTTCTCCATAAAGCTTTCTGGACACCAGCGCGTCTCTTCTCACACAATATTAGAGACAACGCCACATGCTGGAACTGCAACAAGGAAGATGGTAACCTAGAACACCTATTATTACGCTGTGTCTGTGTGGCACACTTCTGGGACAAAGTCTTTGCATTCTTTGCAAAGGTCTTCTCCTTTTCCCCCACTAGAGAGTTGTCGACCTAAGTACTTGGCTTTATTAGAGCCAATTCGATCTCGGATAATGACAGGACCCTAGTTGACCTGCTGCTCACCGCTGCTGTGAAGATAATCCTGAACAACTATTTTAGTGCACATAAACCTCCTTGAACTATCAGCTCACTCCACAATCCCCATACCCATGCGACCACTCATACTTACCAACGGGCCTAATCGATAACGTATTCAAGTGCTCCATCTATTTTGACCCAGAGAGTTTGAAGTTTGAAGACTGTGTTCCTGTGTCCTCCATCCTAGTGAAGGTACTATATATGATATATTTGACTGTTGTTATGCAGCCTACCTTTCATTGATTTATGTTTGTCTTGGTATTTAATTTACTCTGTTTCTCCATGCTTGTCATTGCCCATACAGATATTTTTCCATTCATTTAGTTATTGACCTCTCCATCACACTATTTGTATCCATCAATGATGCATATGTTTTATTGTATGTTTTTGTATGCTTTTTGTTTATGGAAACTACCAATAAAAACTTCTGAAATAAAAAAAAGCCAGAAGGAGGCTCGGATGAGGAGTTGGAGGCCATTCTACACTTTAGGAGCAATATAAGAGAATACCCGTCCTGCTGATCTGGTTCTATACATGTGTATATGTGCGAGTAGCAGTCCTGTGGAGCGGAGGTGTCTGGGTGTTTGCTGGAAGGAGATGCAACTGTTTCGGTAGGTGGGGCCTGAGTTGTGCAGTGCCTTAAATGTGTGTGAGGAGTTTGAAATGATTGCGTTTATGTATCGAGAGCCAGTGGAGCTCCATGAAGTGTGATGTGATGTGAGTTCTGTGTGGGAGGTTGAGGATGAGTCTGGCTGCTGAGTTCTGAATGGTTTGTAGTCTTCTAGTGAGTTACTTGGTGATCCCACCATAGAGGGTGTTCCTGTGGTTCAATTTTCTGGTGACTAGGCCGTGAATGGCAGTTTTTCTCGTGTTACTTGGGAGTCATCTTCCTCAGCATCTTGAGGATGTGGAAGCAGGATGCAGTGACAGCACTGACCTGTGCGATCATGTCCAGTCCAGTTTGCTGTCGATGATTATTCGGAGGTTTTCGGAGTGGGTGGAGGATGCGGGTGTGAGTCTGATTTCGGCTGGCCACCAGTTGGAGTCCCCTGGTTAGTATTTTTACCAAAGATCACTACTTCTGTCTTGTCGGTGTTGGTCTAGAGACAGTTGGCTTTCATCCAGTTAGCAACTTTGGTCATGCAGGCGGTGAACTTGTTTCTTGTATTGGGGGTCTTATCCAAGAGGGAGAGGTAATGTGCATCTCAAAGCTCTGCCAACGAACACTGAAAGCAGAATGGCAATTAAGACAATGAGAAGACATAGTAAATTGCATTCATTGTGAATAGACATTTCCCCTGTCCATTTCCGCTGTCTGTGGGAGACAGTGGGACCCTGACCAAGATGCCACTCTCGTGCACTGTGAAGTTTATACTGTGCATTCTCTTTCTCGAGTCAGATAGTGATGGATAGGTGATTGATTCTTGTGAGAAGTTGGCCTGGTATATGGTGTTCACTATTCTAGTGAGCACCTTGCACCAGTCCAAACGACCCTTATGGTGATTGGTTGTAAGTCAACCTTATAGACCAGCTATCCTAATGGTAGCGTGGACAAAGCTGTCTTAGGCTAAACTCAAGGGGGCATGTGAAGCCAGTTGATTTACCATATGCAATCCCTTTAATATCAAATGAAAGGACAGCACACAAGTTATATATTACAAAACATATGTATTTATTTCTAGAATAATCCCCTTAACTCTTTATGAGCACAGGAGCACAAGCGTTAAACAAAGAACACAGTATAACATACAATAAGCTGCACAATTATGGATAGGCCGGGTGGCCACTGAAACCATATATTAAGAAAGTGGTATAAGTACCACATCATGAACAATGAACAGGCCTAGGGCCTTGGGAATCGCTGGGCCTACACTGTACTAACGAAAGTTAGGTCGGGCGAGGCCCACAGGATACGGGTGCAGAGTCTATAGGCAACCGCGTTTACCATACAAGTCAATGGTGCGTAAAAATCAGAAAGTTATAGGTTTCGGATACTTCCGACTGGACTAGAACTTAGCCACTTAAAAATAGGACACTAGAGGTGTAATCCACTATAGGAGCACCGGAGTTAGATCGTTACCTCACCCACAGGAAGCAGGTGCATAGGTGCCAAAGTGTGTCGGGTTTCGTTGTGAAGTTCTATGGAGCCTGTAGATGAAGATGCTGCAGGCGGCCAGGAGAGAAGAGTCCGGTTGGATCCAAGGGTGGATCGAAGATGTAGAGTACCTGAAAGCAGAGGGGACAATGTTCAGGTCACTAGCCAGTGACCAGCGAGGAACCAGGAAGGAACCAGGCGATGTGGGGTTGCAATCAGGTGATGTCGAGGTGTTTGTCTCCGCTGCCACGTGGACCAGGAAGAATAGAGGATGACCAGCTGGTGAACACGAGCTGTCCCACGAAGGCTCTTGCTGTCGGCGGTGTCGGTACTCGATTCGGAGTCACCAAGGCTTGGCAAAGGCAACCCACGCAGGATGCGAAGATGTCTTCTTAATCGGACCGGGAAGGTCAGATCGATGGCTACTTTTCAGGGGAGCTGGGGCTAGTCTGGAGCAACCAGACCAGCAGTGTAGTTTTGATGTTTCATCGTTACAGAGGCCACTAGCCAATGGGCACCGACCGGACAACACATTGAGCAGGAAAAGTGCAAAAGGGCCCCACGCAGCACTCGGAGAGTGTGGAGAGGTGATCTTTGGAGCACAGGCTCCTCGGAGCTGGGGCTTCTCAAACCCCAAAGCACAGTGTCAAGGGAACCTCGGGAGCTGCACAGAAAGCACTTCGTCGACTTTTCAAGATGGCCGGTCCCGCGTCTCTCGTCGCCTCCACGGGACTAAGCTTTGCTAGGACTGTGGATCGGGCTGTTGGAAGTCTGGGAGTCCAGGTCTTGTCGGTCTCTGTTGTTCGAGCTCCGGCGGGAGAAACGGCAAAGAAAGTCTTGTAGCGCTGATGGTGCCTGCTTGCACAGGGGTACAAAAGGGGGTGGTGATGGACGGAGCATCTGAATCAATCAAACACTCACACCCAGTGAACAGATCTGGTTTTAATCCATCACCGTTCTTTAGCCCACTCTGCCACCCCAGTTCAGACATGGCTATATGCAAATCAGTCTGACCCTGTGCCTCATGGGAACATTCCAGCCCGAACTGCCAAGCCATTTTTTCCCTGGACCAGAAACAAGCTTCCGAGGACCGGTTTCTGGCATTCCAGCCGTCTTCAGCCCGGCTTGCTTGAATCCAGTGGCAAAGTGAGCAAGGGACTCACGTCTGAGCATACCCTGCCGCACTTATGGCGGCCAAAAGCGGTACAAAAGGGGGTGGTGATGGACGGAGCATATGAATCAATCAAACACTCACACCCAGTCAAAAGATCTGGGTTTAATCCATCACCGTTCTTTAGCCCACTCTGCCACCCCAGTTCAGACATGGCTATATGCAAATCAGTCTGACCCTGTGCCTCATGGGAACAGTCCAGCCCGAACTGTCAAGCCATGTCTTCCCTGGACCGGAAACAAGCTTCCGAGGACAGGTTTCTGGCATTCCAGCCGTCTTCAGCCCGGCTTGCTTGAATCCAGTGGCAAAGTGAGCAAGGGACTCACGTCTGAGCATACCCTGCCACACTTATGGCGGCCAAAAGCGGTACAAAAGGGGGTGGTGATGGATGGAGCATCTGAATCAATCAAACACTCACACCCAGTCAAAAGATATGGGTTTAATCCATCACCGTTCTTTAGCCCACTCTGCCACCCCAGTTCAGACATGGCTATATGCAAATCAGTCTGACCCAGTGCCTCATGGGAACAGTCCAGCCCGAACTGCCAAACCATGTCTTCCCTGGACCGGAAACAAGCTTCCGAGGACCGGTTTCTGGCATTCCAGCCGTCTTCAGCCCGGCTTGCTTGAATCCAGTGGCAAAGTGAGCAAGTGACTCACGTCTGAGCATACCCTGCCACACTTATGGCGGCCAAAAGCGGTACAAAAGGGGGTGGTGATGGACGGAGCATCTGAATCAATCAAACACTCCCTGACCACAAGGGAGATTCTTCAGTCTTCTACGTTGAGTAGGATGTCGAAGGGTCCAGAGTTTTGTTTCAAAGTTTCAGTCAGGATGATCTAAATAGCATTGGCACAGCTCCTACCTTTATTCCAAATCAAGGGGCTGGATCACCTGCTAGGTCCCTCCTATGGGTGGGACCCAGGAAGGGGGTGGTTACACCCCTTTCCCTTTGTCCAGTTTCGCGCCAGAGCTGGGGCTGGAGTGCCCCAGCACCGGTTTGAACTGGGCTATGCATGGGACGCCTTGTGCGCCCCAGGCAGTGTCTAGTTTCATTCAAACCTTCCTGCTACAATCCACTATCTCCTGTCTGGGGTGGTGTAACACCTCCCTGTGACAGGATACCATTTGTCCAGGCCTCTCCTGCCGGAGTTCCGGTCAGCAGCAGGAGGCCAGACTTGTGTCTGTGGCAGCAGCATCCATTTTGTGATGCTGGGGCTCTGGCTAGATTTAACCGCATTTAAGCAAAGTAACATGTCTTCTCCCTCTAGAAGGGTGGAATGCTACCCCCGTCACCAGAACTGGCGAGGGGGTAGTATTCCAAAGCGTATGACACCTTACACGACATGTTTTGATAAAGCCAAACGAAAGTTAGCAAGTAACCGCGAGTATTATAATGCATTTAAAAGTATATGGTATAGCAATATCCCAGAACAGCTAGGGGAGTTTGTCCCGAAAGCTGCAGACAGGCTCAGCTCATGCTAGAGCACCATCTCACATAAATCCAAGCACTCTGCCTCCAGGATTGATAAGGCCTGCCATAGGAGTGACTTATAGGTGCATATGTGTCCAGATATTTCTTAAAGATAGTTCTGTAGTAGGGGATCTCTGTGTATAGTCATAATCTAGTGAATAGTCCCGCCCATGTGCGTGGACCCCGGCAATCAAAAATAATCTCTTAAGTTGTCAAATCATGCAGAAACTGCAAAGACACTTAAGAGAGAATTTAAAGACAAATAATGCAGCCTATATCCACAGGCTACACTGTCCAGTACTTCAACTAGAAATTCCACCAAATAACACCACACATAATACAGCCAGCCCAGTTTCTACCATAGAGAAACTTGCCTCCACCATTAAAAGACTCTGGAATGATAGAGAGGAAGGCATGGACAGACAAGCCCCATAGGCTGCCATTATGTGGCTTAAATAGGATACTGTGCCTTTAAGAGAGCCTTCTAGAACTTTCGCCCAGTATCCCAGAATGCATAGCAGGTCCCTCTACTTTCAGTTCTTTTTTCCGGCTCCTGCTAACAGGACCCTGGCATTGAGCTCTCCCTTGTTTCAAGGGTTTATTGGATATTTTGGCACTTTTGTGTTTTAAAAGTGTTTCAGTTTACTTTCTTGGTGTTCTCTTTCTCTTTTGTGTGCTGGTTCAGGCGTTTTAGGGCTCTAAAATGCCTGGTCTTTTTGATAAGTGTCCAGCATGTGGGAGGAAGAAGGCCAAGAGTGATCCCCACGACGTCTGCATCGTCTGCCTCCCTGAAGATCATGTCCCTGAGGACTGTGTCATCTGCCAGCAGTTTACTGCTCGGACTCTGAGGGACAGGATGAAGATTAGGCTTTCTGGCCTTGAGGAGAGGCGTCTGCAGGCTGCAGGTGGGTCTGGGCAGGCTGTAAAGGTTCCCTCTGCCTCTGCTGAGGCCTCTGGGGGGCCTCCCAGAGGCAGGAAGTTCAGCAAACGGTCCCGGTCGACGTCGATTGCATCGACGACGACGTCGAGAGGGATGACGGCGGTGTGTTCCCCTTCTCCCCGGGGCTCCGGGTCGAGACGGCGTGACGGCTCGACGTCGAAGGGCCTGGAGAGGTTGCTGTCGAAGCCACCGTCGACGTCATCGTCGACATCAAGGTCTTCCTATCGACGTCGGAGACGAAGTGACAAGCATCGGCGCTCGCCGTCAAGGCGACACCGCCGATCGCCGTCGAAGCACCGGTCGACGTCGAGGGGCTCCTCAACGTCGAGGGCATCAAGACGGAGGAATCGACGCTCGTCGTCGAGGACGGAACGTTCGATGTCCCGGAGACGGCATACGACGTCACGGAGGAAGAGGTCGACGTCGCGGGGACGGCGTTCGACGTCGAGGAAGAGGAGGTCGACGTCGCGGAGGTGGCGTTCGACACCGGAGTCGCAGAGGCGACGTTCGACGCCGGAAAAGCGACGGTCGGCGTCGAGAAGGAAGAGGTCGGCGTCTAGGAGTCGTTCTGTCTCTCCAAAACGGCGCAGAGGGATTCTGGTCCAAAAAGTCAGACTGCTTCTAGTGGAGGACGCAAGAGGAAGCGATCACCGGCTGATGGGGCTGGATCTCAGCCCCCTTCGCCTAAGGAGTCGCCGGGCTCAGTGTACTCAGAGGTGTACACGCCATCTCGGCCTAGGTCGCCACCTCCGCCTGTACCTAAAGAGGATCCTCCCCCCAACCCTCCGCTTCCATCAGGCGACCCTCCAGTTCCTCCGCATGGGCCCGCCCCTCGGTTGGTGGTTCCTCCGCCGAGGTCCACTTCGTTGCCTTCTCTACCTGTACCTCCTAAGGGGACCCCGAAACCTAAACCCCGAGAGGAACCAAGGAAGACCCCACCACGGAAACCGGTGGAGCGGCCACGGGCTGGCAGGTCTCGCTCTCGCTCTGGGAGGAGGGAGAGATCGCGACACAGATTGTCCACGCGGTCGAGACGCCGCCATAGGAGGCGCGATTCTCGCTCTCGCACAAGGTCCTCTGGTACCAGGACTATTCTCCGACCTTGTCGGGGTCACCAGACACGAGGGTGTCCCCGATTGATGACCTGGTGGCGTTCCATGATGTCCTTTTAAGGGGCGCTGCGAAGTTGGGCATATCCTTGACGGTGCCTACCCCTAAGACTTCAGTCATTTTTGAGACATTGCATCAGAAACACCTGTCTCGTCCACTCCTGCCTCTGGTGCCGGGCCTGGAGGAACCGGCTATGGCCCTTTTTCTCACCCTTGCGTTGACGAAAGTGGCTCCATCGAGGTTGCTGAAAAAGTACCGGGCTCCCGATTCGGATCCGGCCTTTCTGAGGGCGGAACCCCCTCCGGACTCTGTAATTGTGACGGCGGCCCGCAAACAACATGCCACCACCCCGTCATCCACGGTTCCCCGGGAAAGGAGTCCAGATGGATGGATTCGGCAGCGAGGAAAGTGTGTGAAACATCGGCTACCTCCATGAAGGCTGCGAGTGCCACGACGCTGTTGGGCGGCTACGACCGTGCCCTCTGGGACTCCCTCGAGCAGTTTGCGGAGCACTTACCTCGCGAGAAGCGCGAGGACTTCCAAGAAGTGCTGAATGAAGGGATGCTGGTGTCGAACCAGATTATCAGCGCTGCAGCGGACTCTTCCCTGTTGGCAGCTCATGGGTTTTGCCATGGGGTTAACCAACGACGTCACGCCTGGCTCCGTCTTACGTCCCTGAAACCGGACGCACAGCAGAGGGTAGCCAACCTGCCATTCTCCGGCGAGACCCTCTTCGGGAAGCATGCGGACGATGAGATGGCCCGCATGAAGGCGGAGGCCGAGACGCTCACGGCTGTGGGCCTGGAGAAGCCTAAAGATACGAAGAAGACGTACCGCCCTTTCCAACGGCGGTTCTGTGGGCAAGGCAGAGGACGTGGCCAGGCTTCGGGACAGTCACAACATCAACAACAGTTCCGTAAGCCGTTCCAGAAGCGCCAGAAGGGCAGGGGAGGCCAGCAGTCGGCTCCGGCGCCCAAGGGCCAGGCTGGGTCTAGGCCCTAGGAACCTACTTCCCCCGATCTGTTACCCACTCCGGGAGGGGGAAGCATTCAATTTTTTCTGGCAGAGTGGAGAATAATTACTCAGGACAAGTGGGTGCTGAATATTGTTTGCAATGGATACAGTCTTCGGTTCACAAGCCCGCCTCCAGCGATCCCTCCGGTCAGCTCGCAGTTTCAGCTGCGCGAGCTTCAGGCGGAAGCGGATATCCTGTGAAGGAAAAGGGCGATAGAAGACGTACCTCTGTCCCAGAGAGGAAGAGGTCTGTACTCCCGGTTCTTCCTGGTTCGCAAGAAGGACAAGAACGAGTTCAGGCCCATTCTGGACTTGCGACAGGCAAACAAATGGACTCGCAGGGAAAAGTTTTGCATGCTGTCGTTGCATCAGATTTATCCTCAGTTGCAACAGGGAGACTGGCTGTGTGCTATAGACCTACAGGATGCTTACTTCCATGTGCCCATTGCACACAAACACAGGAAGTTCCTGCGGTTCCAAGTCGGCGCCAATCATTATCAATACACAGTACTCCCATTCGGACTGAAGTCTGCGCCGAGAACATTCTCGAAGTGCATGGCGGTGGTAGCAGCACACCTGAGGAAGAGCAAGGTGTTTGTCTACCCGTACCTGGACGATTGGTTGATCAAGGCATCCTCCTTCTCGGAAGCGTGAGCGCACTTCCAGAAGACGTGCGTTCTCTTGAACAAGCTGGGGTTGCACATCAACATGGCCAAGTCTGTCCCGACTCCGGTCCAATGCATACAGTACTTGGGAGCCTCCATCAATACGCTGTCAGCAAGTGTGTCTCCTTCGGAAGAGCGACGATTATCTCTCCTTCGAAAGGCTCAGGCTCTTATGACAACTCCATCTACAACAGTGAGGACGGTGTCTTCTCTACTGGGATCGATGGCCTCTTGTATCTTCCTGACGCCACACGCACGACTGCACATGAGACCGCTGCAGGAGTGCTTGGAAGACCAGTGGGATCAGAGGAAAGGATCCTGGGACGACAAGATACGACTGTCTCTGCATGCTCTTCAGTGTCTGAAGTGGTGGTGTTCGGCGGAGAATCTCCTGAGAGGGGTTCCCTTCCACAAGAACATTCCCTCGCAGACTGTTGTGACGGATGCTTCTCTCCTGGGATGGGGAGCGCATTCCGGGAACCTACAGATTCAAGGAACGTGGTCACCGACGGAGGCCACGTATCACATCAATTTCCTGGAACTCAGAGCTGTTCACTTGGCACTGAAGGCCTTTCTTCCGTCCTTCCAGACCAACTCCCTGCTTGTACAGACGGACAATACTTCCACGATGTACTACCTCAACAAGCAGGGGGGCTCGAGATCACGCACTCTGTCACAGGAGGCGCAGGCGATCTGGCACTGGCTCCTAGCCAGAGGATTGACGATAACGGCTACCCATCTGCCAGGTGTGCAGAATGTTCAGGCAGACGTACTGAGCAGGCTGGTTCAGGAAAACCATGAATGGGTCATAAACGACGAAGTACTAGGAGAAGTCTTCGCAAGGTGTGGAACTCCAGACGTAGATTTGTTCGCCACCGCTGAAAACAGCAAGTGCAGAGACTTCGCCTCCAGGTACTACCAGCAGAGGACGCCTACAGGAAATGCCCTTCACAGACTTCCTTTTTCCAGATCCCTGTGATCAAAGATTTTCTGGAAGGATTGAAGAAAGTATTCCCTCCTGTCAGTCTTCCCTCGCCTTCATGGGAATTGAATGTGGTGCTGTCCAGATAGATGAAGGAGCCTTTTGAACCCATTCATAAGGCTTCATTGCAGCACCTGTCCTGGAAGGCGTCGTTCCTCGTGGCCATTACATCGGCCCGCAGGGTGAGTGAAATTCAGGCGTTGTGTTGTACTGAACCTTATATTGTCTTTCATGCTGCTAAGGTTGTTATGCGTACTCACCCTAAATTTCTTCCCAAGATTTCATGTCAACCAGACCATAACTTTGCCTACGTTTTTTCAGAACCCTTCGTCTCCAGCGGAAAGATCTCTCCATTCCCTGGATGTTAGGAGGGTGTTGAAATTTTATCTGGATAAAACCAAAGATATTCGTAGGCCTGACCAGTTGTTTATTAATTATGGATCAGTCAGGACGGGTCTTGCTACCTCTAAGCAGTCCATCTCTAGGTGGATTGTGTCCTGCATACAATTATGTTACCAAAAGGCTAATAAGACCTTAGGAGGTAAGCCTAAGGCTTATTCCACCAGGGGCAAAGCTGCCACGACGGCCTTGCTCCGTAACGTGCCGATTGCTGAAATCTGCAAGGCAGCAACTTGGAAGTCGGTCCATACCTTTGCTAAGCTTTACTGTCTGGACACTGATGCCAGAGCAGATGCTCAGGTTGGGCAGGCTTCGCTGCGGAACTTGTTCGCACAGTAGTGGCGTTATTTTCTTTCTCCACCGCCGCTTTGGTGTGGGGATGGGCTTGCCATTCTATTCACTAGATTATGACTATACACAGAGATCCCCTACTACAGAAGGAGTAGTTTCTGTCCTGTAACTCCAGTTCTGTAGTAGGGGTATCTCTGTTATAGTCATAAGCGCCCGCCCTCCTCCCCGGTGGAGATAAATGTTCATGTAAGGAATGCTACAGGTCTGGCGTGCTACGCCTGTCAAAAAGAACTGAAAGTAGAGGGACCTGCTATGCATTCTGGGATACTGGGAGAAAGTTCTAGAAGGCTCTCTTAAAGGCACAGTATCCTATTTAAGCCACATAATGGCAGCCTATGGGGCTTGTCTGTCCATGCCTTCCTCTCTATCATTCCAGAGTCTTTTAATGGTGGAGGCAAGTTTCTCTATGGTAGAAACTGGGCTGGCTGTATTATGTGTGGTGTTATTTGGTGGAATTTCTAGTTGAAGTACTAGACAGTGTAGCCTGTGGATATAGGCTGCATTATTTGTCTTTAAATTCTCTCTTAAGTGTCTTTGCAGTTTCTGCATGATTTGACAACTTAAGAGATTACTTTTGATTGACGGGGTCCACGCACATGGGCGGGACTATTCACTAGATTATGACTATAACAGAGATACCCCTACTACAGAACTGGAGTTACAGGACAGAAACTACTCCTTCTTAAAGATCTCACTACCAAGAGAGCCCCAGCAGCTGAAATCCACTCAGTGGCCCACTGTGAAGACTTAGCAACTTTTTTGCATGAAAAGATACAAACCATCTACCGCTCCTTCCCGAGGCCCACCTTACTGAGTGAGATTATGAGGCCCAGTTTCACCGTCGATGTAGCCCTTTCAATCCTCCCTGATAGGTCCGGGGAAGTATTTGATAGCTTGGCAACAAAGGTGAAATCTGGGTCACCTGCTGACCCACTTAGACCAGCACACCTGAGAGAATCCTCAACTCGTTGTCTGCCCCATGTACGTCATTTTATTAATCTATCTCTCTCTTCAGGCACAGTCCCTATCAAATGGAAACAGGCCTATGTCACTCCCATCTTGAAGAAATCCACATCAGATCCTCTTAAATTAGAGAATTATCGACCTATTTATCTTCTTCCATGGGCCGCGAAGGTCGCTGAGGCCCATGTAAATAACATCTTGTCTGAACATCTACAGAGGGTCAATATTTTGGATTCTTCCCAGAATGGTTTTCGTGCTGGCCACAGCACCGAGACAGCTCTTCTCTCGATGACTGAATACCTGCGGACTGTGGTGGATTTTGGTCAAACTGCGGCACTGGTGTTGCTCGACCTCAGTGCCGCGTTTGACACAGTCTCCCACGCGATATTACTGCAACGGTTGGGAGATGCATGTGTCTCTGGCATGGCACTCGAATGGTTTCGGTCTTTTCTGGCAGACCAATTTTTAAGGTTGCCACTCTGCCCTATGAGTCTAAATCTTACCCTCTGGAATTGGGAGTTCCCCAGGGATCGGCACTGAGTCCCACATTATTCAATCTTTATGTGCAGCCGCTGGCTGCGGTCGCCAAGCTGTAGGGTATGACTGTTGTCTTCTACGCTGACGACACACAGCTGGAGGTTACTCTTAGTGGGAATTCTGACCTCCACGCCCTACATAACCCCCCCAAACGCAGGGACATTAAACTTAAACTTGACCAGATAAGTCTTCATGTTCTAAGTGGAAATACCTGGAGAGACCATCTGCATTAACATGGTCAGTCCCTGGTCTGTGTTCCACTGTAAAGTCCATCCCCTGTAGGGAAATGGACCACCTGAGCAGTTTGGGATGTTTACCCTTCATCTGATTTAGCCACAAGAGGGGCTTATGGTCTTCTGAAGTCTGAAGTGAGTGCCAAACAAGTATGGTCTCAACTTCTTCAGGGCCCAAACCACAGCAAAGGCCTCCCTCTCAATGGCTGACCAACGTTTCTCTGTAGGGGTCAGACTTCTGCTAATGAAAGCAATGGGCTGGTCTTGACCATCTACATTAAGTTGTGAAAGCACAGCTCCCACCCCCAACTCAGAAGCATTTGTTTGGACAATGAACTCTTTGGAGTATTCAGGACTCTTTAGGATAGGTGCAGAGCTCATGGCCTTCTTCAAGTCATCAAATGCCTTTTGACAGCTAACTGTTCAGTGAACCTTCTTTGGCATCTTCTTGGATGTCAGATCATTCAATGGTGTCACAATGGACCCATAGTTGTTTACAAAATTCCTGTAGTACCCAGCCAGGCCCAAGAAAGCTCTGACCTGTGTCTGGGTGGTTGGGGGAGCCCAGTCCTGTATGGTCTGGATCTTACTCTCCAGTGGTTGAACCTGACCCCCACCTACCAGGTGGCCCACGTACACAACCTTGCTCTGCCCTATCTGGCACTTGGTAGCCTTGATAGTCAGGCCTGCCTTTTGCAGGGCCTCCAGAACTTTCTTCAGGTGGATCAGGTGATCCTCCCAGGTGGAGCTGAAGACAGCAATATCATCTAGATATGCTGCACAAAAGTCATCCAACCCAGTAAGGACTTGATTCACCAGCCTTTGGAAAGTGGCAGGTGCATTCTTCAAACCAAAGGGCATTCCCACAAACTGATAATGTCCACTGGGGGTTGAGAATGCTGTTTTGGTCTTTGACTCCTCAGCTAACCTGATTTGCCAATAACCCGCTGTCAGATCAAATGTGCTCAGAAATTTGGCAGAAGTCAATTTATCTATGAGCTCATCTGCCCTTGGAATAGGCTGAGCATCTGTTCTAGTGACAGCATTGAGACCTCTGTAGTCCACACAGAACCTCATTTCTCTCTTTCCATCTTTGGTACGAGGTTTTTGGCATAAGGACTACTGGGCTGGCCCAGGGGCTCTCTGATGGCTCAATTACTCCAAGTTCAAGCATTTTCTGCACCTCAGTCTTTATACAATCCCTGACATGGCCAGGTTGCCTGTAGATGTTACTCTTCACAGGCAGACTGTCACCAGTATCCACCTCATGGGTGCACCAGTTAGTTTGACTGGATGTGAGTGAAAACATGTGTCTGAAAGACAGTAGAACTTGTCTGCAGTCTTGTTGCTGCTGGTCAGTGAGGCTGCCATCTAAGGCCATACCATCAGCTGAACCATTTATTTATTTTATTTATTTAATTTCTTGTATAGAGCAAGAATCGACCCCGTACGGGGTATCTCTGCGCTTTGCTCGCTAAGTTGGTGCAAAAACAGGGACATTGCAAATGAGCTAGAGGTTACAGTGGTGGGACTACAGTAGTAACCATCATCAGGGTTATGGGATAACAAGTCTGGGAGAGGGTCACTCTCTTTCTCTTGCTCCCCATCTGTAGCCGTGAGCAAGCCCATGTCTGCCCTGTCAACAAATGCTTTCAATCTGTTTACATGGAGCACCCTGTGGGGACTCCTAGGGGTGCCAAGGTCCACCAAGTAGGTGACCTATCCCTTTTTCTCAATGATGGTGTGGGGTCCAGACCATTTGTCTTGGAGAGCTGCTGGGGCCACTGGCTCCAACACCCACACCTTCTGTCCTGGCTGGTACTCAGTCAGCACAGCCTTTTGGTCATGCCAAGCTTTTTGGAGTTCTTGGCTAGTCTCAAGGTTTTTGGATGCTTTCTTCATGTATTCAGCCATCCTGGAGCGGAGACCAAGTACATAATCCACTATGTCAAGTTTAGGCTTTTTGAGAGGTAACTCCCATCCTTCCTTCACAAGACACAAGGGACCTCTTACAGGATGCCCAAACAAAAGTTCAAAAGGGCTGTAGCCAACCCCCTTTTGTGGGACCTCTCTGTAAGCAAAAAGAAGGCAGGGTAAAAGGATGTCCCATCTTCGCCTAAGCTTTTCAGGTAACCCTTTTATCATCCCTTTTAGGGTCTTGTTGAATCTTTCAACAAGCCCATTGCACTGTGGATGGTAGGGTGTAGTGAATTTGTAGTTAACACCACACTCCTTCCACATTGCTTTTAGACATCCAGACATGAAGTTGGTACCTCTGTCTGAAAGAACCTCCTTTGGAAAGCCCACTCTGGAAAAAACTCCAAGTAGGCCCTTGCCACAACAGGAGCTGTTGTGGTCCTCAGGGGAATTGCCTCTGGATACCTGGTGGCATGATCCACGACCACCAGTATGAATCTGTGCCCAGATACTGTTTGGGGGTCCATTGGTCCAACGATGTCTATCCCCACTCTTTCAAAGGGTACCCCCACCACAGGTAATGGTATGAGGGGGGCCTTTGTGGTGCCACCTGATTTGCCACTGGCTTGGCAGGTGACACAGGAGCGACAAAACTCCTTGGTATCTTCTGACATGTGAGGCCAGTGAAAGTGAGGGACAAGCCTGTCCCAAGTCTTGTTCTGACCTAAGTGTCCTGCTAAAGGAATATCATGTGCCAAGGTTAGAAGGAAGGCCCTAAATTTCAGAGGTATAACCAACCTCTTGGCAGCACCAGGCTTGGGTCTCTAGCCTCTGAATAAAGGAGCCCTTCATCCCAATACACTCTATGGGTACCTGAAGCATTCCCAGCAGCCTCAGCAGCAGCCTGCTGTCTGAAGGGTTAAAGAGAAGGGCAAGTTAATTGAGGCTACCCCAGATCTGCCATTGAGGGTCCCCCTGTCCCCAGAAACTCAACCTGATCATGTTCAAGCTCTTCAGGGACAGTCTCGTCTTGGATCCCAGAATCAGCCTTTTGTGAGGTCTGATTCTCGACCTGGGGCAAGTGGGAAGGCACTGCCTTAACCCTCTTGCTCTTTCTCTTGGGTTGTGCTTGGTCTATTGTTCCAAGATCAAGCACAGGTTCAGGTAAGCACTTTTTGGCCTGTGACCTGGTCACAGCAAGGACATGTGCTGAAATACCTAGCATCTCTGCATGAGTCCTGTACTCCACTTCTGTCCACAGTAAATCCTCTAGATCATTGCCCAAAAGACAGTCAACTGGGAGGTCTGCACTTACCACCACTCTCTTGAGGCCATTCACCCCTCCCCAGGAGAAGTTAACGACTGCCACACTATAGGGAGTAGTGACATTTCTAGCATTGGTCACCAGGTAAATATCACCCAGTATGAATTGTCCAGGGTCCACAAAGTTAGGTGTCACCATTGTGACACTGGCACATTGTCCCTGTAGGCCTGAGCCACTTTACCATTAATCAAAGGCGTCTGCCTGTACTTGCCCAGAGTACTGGGACTCATAGCAAGGGACATGTCCATGTCCCCCTCACAGATCAAGACTGCCTGAGTAGGAACTCTGACTAGTCCAGGCTCCATCTCAGTACCCATGGTTAAACCCACTATAGCTTTAGTTTGGGGACCACCACAGCTGACTGTACTAGGGGGTGCAGTTGCCTTAGGGGCTGCAGTGGCAGGGGCTCCACCTTTCCTAGTGCAATCACTAAACCAGTGAGAAACGGACTTACAGTAATTACACCAAGGTTTCTTTGGGCCATCATTCTTCTTCTTTTTTCTATTTTGGGACCCCCCCCCTCTTTATTACTATTTTGGGGGCCTGAAGAAGACTTCTGGTCTTTTTGTTTCTGATCTCCACCCTTCTGGTCTGCCTTCTTCTGATCACCACCTTGGTTCTGGGGTTTCTGCTTAACCCTAGTTCTGACCCATGTATCTGCCTTCTTTCCCAATTCTTGGGGAGAGGTCAGATCTGAGTCAATCAGGTGCTGATGCAACAACTGGTTCTGGCAATTATTAAGGATCTGTTCTCTCATTATTAGATTGTACAATCCTGTATAGTCTGTAACTTTTTTTCCCAGCAACCAACCTTCCAGAGCCTTAGTGGCACAATGAACAAAGTCAGTCCAGTCCTGAGTCTGAGTCTTTTGGGTGTCTCTGAACAACAACCTGTATTGCTCAGTGGTTAGGCCAAACCCTTCAATCAGAGCACTCTTCAGGACAGAGTAGTTTTTAGCATCCTCAGGTCTAACAGTGAGGAGCTCTTCTCTCCCTTTTTTCTGAAAAGGAGAGCCACAAGATTGCTGCCCACAGATCCTGAGGAACCTGCTGTACCATGCAGGCTCTCTCAAGAGCGGTTATCCATTTGTGGATGTCATCCCCATCTCTGTAGGGGGGCACAATCTTACTCAGGTTTCTATGATCATAGGACCTGTCTTTATCCTTGGGGATAATGCTGCCACCAGTGGAATCTAATCCACTTAATTTGTGCTCCCTTGCTAAAGCAATTAGCTTGGGCCAGGGCTACCTCTTCCCTTTCAATCTGGAGTTGGACAGCTCTCATCCTAGCCTCATGTTCTTTTCTCTGGGGGGAAGTCATTCCCCTTTGAGATCCCCTAGAGGCATTAGACTGGTTAGATTCCATGGAAGGAGATCTAACCCTTCTATTGCCAGGGTTAAGTCTACTATTGGGCCTGGAAAGGTGGACACCTTCTCCATTCCCATGTAGACTTAAGTTGGCCTGGTTCAACATTCTAACTTGAACCTGGTCCTCCTCCCCCTGATCTTCTGACTCATTTCCATCCTCATCCTCGTCTACCTCTTCAGGATCAACTTCTGGAGCATCAGAATTCTCAGGTGGGTTTCCCTCTCCTATCTTACTTGAAGGACCTGTAGCAGATTCCTTCTCAAGATCAGCTTTCTCTAGGATTGCTATGAGGATAGGGGTGGTGGGGTTGTGACCCCTTTTCAGCCCCCTTGAAGTACATAGGGCACTCACGTCCTTGTGGCTGAGTTTTTCATAACTGGATGGTGCTTTGTGAGAGTCACCCACAGGTAGAGAACTGGAGGGTTCACCTGTGCCAGGCATGACTAGTGAGGTGAAAGTGATGCACCAACCTACACTATTTGTTTTCCTACTGGAACCTCCCTAGAGGTTGTAGTCAGGGTGTGCTAAGCCCTTCGGTCTACAACCACTAAGTTCAGTAGAACTTAAGTATGCTAAGCTTTGTTTATATGTACCTAGGTACTTGATGTGATCTTTCAAATGATATTGTCAAAGATTACAATTGGTAAAACAACAGCAAGCTCAAATCCCAACCGCTGCACACCAATGTGAGAAGTTGGCCTGGTACATGGTGTTCACTATTCTAGTGAGCACCTTGCACCAGTCCAAACGACCCTTATGGTGATTGGTTGTAAGTCAACCTTCTAGACCAGCTATCCTAATGGTAGCGTGGACAAAGCAGTCTTATGCTAAACTCAAGAGAGCATGTGAAGCCAGCTGTTTTACCATATGCAATCCCTTTAATATCAAATGAAAGGACACCACACAAGTTATATATTACAAAATATATGTATTTATTTCTAGAATATTCCCCTTAACTCGTTATGAGCACAGGAGCACAAGCCTTAAACAAAGAACACAGTATAACATACAATAAGCTGCACAATTAAGGATAGGCCGGGTGGCCACTCAAACCATATATTAAGAAAGTGGTATAAGTACCACGTCACAAACAATGAACAGGCCTAGGGCCTTGGGAATCGCTGGGCCTACACTGGACTAACGAAAGTTAGGTCGGGAGAGGTCCACAGGATACGGGTGCAGAGTCTATAGGCAACCGCGTTTACCATACTAGTCAATGGTGCGTAAAAATCAGAAAGTTATAGGTTTTGGAGACTTCTGGCTGGACTAGAACTTATCCACTTAAAACTAGGACACTAGAGGTGTAATCCACTATAGGAGCACCGGAGTTAGATCGTTACCTCACCCACAGAAAGCGGGTGCATAGGTGCCAAAGTGTGTCGGGTTTCGTCATGAAGTTCTATGGAGCCTGGAGATGAACATGCTGCAGGCGGCCAGGAGAGAAAAGTCCGGTTGGATCCAAGGGTGGATCGAAGATGTAGAGTACCTGAAAGCAGAGGGGACAATGTTCAGGTCACTAGCCAGTGACCAGCGAGGAACCAGGAAGGAACCAGGCGATGTCGGGTTGCAATCAGGTGATGTCGAGGTGTTTGTCTCCGCTGTCACGTGGACCAGGAAGGATCGAGGATGACGGGCTGGTGAACACGAGCTGTCCCACAAAGGCTTTTGCTGTCGGCAATGTCGGTACTCGATTCAGAGTCACCAAGCCTAAGCAAAGGCAACCCAAGCAGGATGCAAAGATGTCTTCTTAATCGGACCGGGAAGGTCAGATCGATGGTTCCTTTTCAGGGGAGCTGGGGCCAGTCTGGAGCAAACAGACCAGCAGTGTAGTTTTGATGTTTCGTTGTCACAGAGGCCACTAGCCAACGGGCAAGCGACCGGACAACGCATCGAGCAGGAAAAATGCAAAAGGGCCCCACGCAGCACTCGGAGAGTGTGGAGAGGTGATCTTTGGAGCACAGGCTGCTCGGGGCTGGGGCTTCTCAAACCCCAAAGCACAGCATCGAGGGAACCTCGGGAGCTGCACAGAAAGCACACTGTTGACTTTTCAAGATGGCCGGTCCCGCGTCTCTCGTCGCCTCCACGGGTCTAAGCTTTGCTAGGACTGTGGATCGGGCTGTTGGAAGTGTAGGATTCCAGGTCTTGTTGGTCTCTGTTGTTCGAGCTCCGGCGGGAACAGCAGCAAAGAAAGTCTCGTCGCGCTGATGGTGCCTGCTTGCACAGGGGCGCCACTCCTTGACCACAAGGGAGATTCTTCAGTCTTCTACGTTGAGTGGGATGTCGAAGGGTCCAAAGTTTTGTTTCAAAGTTTCAGTCAGGATGATCTAAATTGCATTGGCACAGCTCCTACCTTTATTCCAAATCAAGGGGCTGGATCACCTGCTAGGTCCCTCCTATGGGTGGGACCCAGGAAGGGGGTGGTTACACCCCTTTCCCTTTGTCCAGTTTCGCGCCAGAGCTAGGGCTGGAGTGCCCCGGCACCGGTTTGAACTGGGCTATGCATGGGACGCCTTGTGCGCCCCAGGCAGTGTCTAGTTTCATTCAACCCTCCCTGCTACAATCCACTATCTCCTGTCTGGGGTGGTGTAACACCTCCCTGTGACAGGATACCATTTGTCCAGGCCTCTCCTGCCGGAGTTTCGGTCAGCAGCAGGAGGCCAGATTTGTGTCTGTGGCAGCAGCATCCATTTTGTGATGCTGGGGCTCTGGTTAGATTTAACCGCATTTAAGCAAAGTAACATGTCTTCTCCCTCTAGAAGGGTGGAATGCTACCCCCGTCACCAGAACTGACGAGGGGGTAGTATTCCAAAGCATATGACACCTTACACGACATGTTTTGATAAATCCAAACCAAAGTTAGCAAGTAACCACGAGGATTATAATGCACTTAAGAGTATATGGTATGGCAATATCCCAGAACAGCTAAGGGAGTTGGTCCCGGAAGCTGCAGACAGGCTCAGCTCATGCTAGAGCACCGTCTCACACAAAACCAAGCACTCTGCCTCCAGGATTGATAAGGACTGCCATAGGAGTGACTTAAAGGTGCATATGTGTCCAGATATAGGTTTAGATATAGGTATACTATATCCAAGCAAGGGGTGTTTACACGACCTTGCCCCAGCTGAGTGATCAGCCAGTTGTGTCAGCAAAAGATATGCGGCAGCCCCTGGTAGGCCTTGGATGCACCTATGCCCTGGGTACCTATAGTACACTGTACAGGGGATGATAAGGTGACCCAATGTCACAAAGTACATGGATGTGAATTTAGAGAGAGAACAGCAGGCTGTGGGTCTGATTAGCAGGCCCACAGCCACATTATGTCGAAAAACCAGTTAAGCAAAAAGCAAAAAAATGGGGTGACCATAGGAAAGCAGACCCTACTCTCCTACAATTCTTTTCATCTTCAGCAACTTTTGAAACCAGATGATACATCAAAGGCTTCCAAAAGCACCTCAACCTGTTCAGGCGACACGAAGAATTGTCACCACTGATGACTTTTAGCTGTGCAGGAAATAGAAGCATATATTTCAGGCCGTGCTGAAGGCGTTAATTGATCAAATCCTGTCCTCTTCTCTGCCTCTGTCCCATCTGGGTAAAGCAGTAGAGAATAAACACTCCCCTTGGAGCCAAGAATACTACCCATTGGGTATATCCCATCAGTCAAACCACTGCACTCAACCACATCAACGAGGGTTCAACTAGTAAAAAAAATACCACCAAGGAAGAAATTCCACATAAAGCTTTAATTAAAAATAAAACATCTCATCATATTTTCTTAATGCATAAAAAGAGATATATAGTTGTTACAGTTCTCAATAAAAAAACAATCCTAAATTCAATCCCTCCCCCCACAATAAACAATACGGCGCACTAAAATGCACTTCATTTAAAAACATGTGAGTTACAAAATAAATCCCTAACATCAAATGGGAGGACCCTAATGGACAGTATACACAATTTTGTTACTGATTCAAGAATAAACATCAAGCCTGCGTCCTGGTGAAATTAATATTATTCATCGCAGTTTCTCCTTGTAATTGTATTCATTCAAACCAAGCAGTTAATCTTCAATGCAGATTAGGGGCTCAGCCTTCTAGGGATCTTCATAAATAATCGAAAACTGGACACCGACCAGTATGATTCCACATCCTGTATGTTTTTCTTGGGGAATACATTCTCCTACCCCTTTAGCCACTTTCCACCTCAAATGTTCTGTATCATTTCTCCAAATTGCAGAGTATCTTTGTTTCTATCTTTCTGGATGGTCTTTCTGGAATTATATTTAAAGAAACCCCAAATCGTATCTATAGTGGGGTCGTCGTAACTCTCCCCAGTTTTCCACTCGCGGCTCCAATGTCTCTCTCACCATCCAGTTCTAAAGTCGGTAGCTATGGCCATTACGCCGCATCCTCTCCTATTTAGTTAAATGTAAATGACTTATATGACAGATGTGCATGCATCAGATTTCTTAAAGGATATGTTTTGGGTGCATCTTGGGACAATTTGTGCCTTTTGAGAAGTTGTAGTCATTGACAGATGGAGTGTTTTTAGTGTATCTTTGAGTTCTTTTTGCATTTTTTTATGGTTTAATATAGACTTATTAGGCCATCGGTATGTATGTACAAGCTAATTGTTAGTTTTCCAATCAGGAAATAATTATTTCATAAATCATATTTACTTTACTCTTGAAGAACGATTCTTGCGGTACCCAGTATACATCAGGTTCTTTGCCAGAATTGGAAACATAAAGCTTTGCTTGTGTCTCAGACGAAATCTAATGAAGGGTGATATAAGCACCTAAATATGATTGAACGTACACTCTGTGCTTTGTAAATTACAAAAACAAATCAAGTACCATTTGAAAATCTGTAGTAAGAAACTATTTGCCTACTGAAAGTCCGCCTTGTGGTGTTTAAAGTGCAGATGTGCCCTGGAGTTCAGCCAAGCCAGAATGAAAGAAAAGCTGAGCTGGGATTAATTGTGTAGCCTGTCCGCCTGCCATGGCATTAGAGTCACTTATTGCTTGGATTTCCGAGTGGCATTTCAAATGCGCTCCCTGCCAAACAGGCCAGCTGCCGACCCAGGGAAGGAGCGAGGAGTGGTGTGCAGAGCCCTGTCTGAACAGGAGAACTAGTCCTGGACAGCACAGCAGAGGCCAGGGTGTGTTATTACAGCACGGATGCCAAGGCCTGCTCAGATCACTGGCCTCGCCATCTGTTGGAGGGCATCTCCACTCACAGCAAACTCAAAACAATCTTCAGAGAATTGCTACTCTCCATGGACTGATTCCCAAACTACATTTTGTAGTAAGTAAATTAGTTTTACAGTATTACTACCCAATGATACAAAATACAATCTAGACACCTATCGTTTTCATACAAAGAGCTCTGTCATGGTGACAGCGATCTTCCCAAACATAGGTATACTTCCTTGTACTAAATGTGGGAGGGCATGTGGGAGTACTGGGAAAATATAGAATATTTACCCCAAAATGGATGTGGTTTTATGGAAATTTAAGAGGGATTTGGGCATATGTGCTAAAAGTAGCGGTGCGGGTGGTGGAGGGGCGTGGAGGAGTGCGGGAGGGGAGCGCAGGAGGGGGAGCGAGCACCAGGGGTTAATAATAATTAGAAGAAGAAACACTTACCTGGACCTGCCGACCACCTCCCGCATCACGGCTCGTCCTTCCTGGTCCCAGCAAGTACTGGGCCCGCATCATGGAGTCTCTGCAATCCCTGCACTGCTCTCATACTAAGAGAACAGAGTGGGGATTGGTCTGAGGGGCTGGAAAGACGCTCCACTCAGACCAGGGAGTCTGTGGGGGTTTCTCCAGCCTGGCTGTTCAATGCAGCCAGGCTGTAGAAACTTAAGTGTGCATGTATGTTTGTGAGACAGCCTGCCAAACACATATGCGCTATTAGGGAGTGCACAAAGCACTCCTCCTCCCCTTGCCCATTCCTTCCTGCACAAGCTGGCTCAGAGCAGGGAGATGAAAAATAAAACAATGACATTGTTCTATTTTTCATTTGCTGGCTCTGAGCCAGGCAGTGGGGCGATGCTCCTCCGCCATTGCAGAGGAGCCGCCGCTGATGAGAAATAAAAGTCCTTTCAAATGTTGTTTTTATCTTGTCACATTTGTCCTGCCTTCAAATGTTGGCAGTATATTCTGAGAAATTGTTGCTCATTCTTTTAACAAAACTGGAGTGTGAAATGAAAGGCTGTAGGGTGTCAATTGTTTTCTAACACACAACAAAATTGAAATCCTTGAATGAACTATGCACTTATTTTAAAATATATCCGCAATTATGAAGGCACAAGTGGCGCCTCTTTTATGTAATTCTACCATGTGATGGAAACAAAGATTTTAATAGGATCAAAACAAATCAAGGCTCCTTACTTTGTGATGTGCAAATGATAAATATTCACTGAAACCTGCTTTCCACACATTATGGTTTTTGCACTATATAGTTTTAGCAGTACAACATCGTGTCTATGTCAATTTAGTGGCCATTTCAACAGAAATGTGCTCTGTGTAAATAACAATGGAGTGCTCCAAAATTCACCCTTTAGACTCTCCTGCTGAATGGGCATGGCTCATTTGCTATAATTGTTCTTTGTGTGATGCTTGGATTTTTATCATAATCCCTATGACTTCACTGATATAACATTAATGGCAACACCTGCACTTTTAACCCGTTTACCATGGCCGCAATTCCATCACGGTGTGACGGCTTTGGAGAGTGTGTGGGGCCGCAGCAGCCAACGGACGTGCGCAGCACGACGGAGGTAGTGCTCACGACGGCCGTTGGCCGACAGAAGCACGCAACGGGTTAAAATTGTTTATGCACTACTGACTTTAGGAGATCCATGCAAACACAAAACACACACCAACAAAAGAGTAAGACAATTGTAATTCCCAAAGTGCACTGCCAAAGTCACTACAGTGCTAAAGTCCTCAAAGCAGATTTGAATTTAATCCAGCCCAGCCTGTGCATAAGTCAAGCACCACACTTAGCCACCCCTGGTACTGCAAAACACTCCCACTGAAATCAATAATGGCAGGGAAATAAAATAACACCACATGGGAAATAATATTAAATTAATTCCTTTATTTCAACATGTAAATCATTTATATACCTTAGTGAAAATAGGTATGTATTGGTATTGATTCTTTTTTAAATTTAATAAACGTAATTTAAAAACATTAAATTGAAATGTTAAACTTCAAAAAAAATATATATAAAAAGCATTTAAATTAATTAAATATCTAGAGCCTGAGTCACAAACTGCACCTTTGAGCAAATGTACACTTTTGTAGTAATTTATACTTTTATAGTAATTCCAGCACTATACATGGCGAACCATAGGTACCGCAACACACATAGAAAATAATGGAGGTAGGGACTTAAAATAAAACCAGTTACAAAATGTTAAATTAAATTATTCAAACTAGTTACAAATATTAATAAATATAATTTAAAAATCTATAGAAAAAGAGTACATATTTATTATTTATATATGGAATATGATATAAAAAACAGACACTGCCACCATGTGATGAGCTGTTATAATAAAGTGTTGGTGTTTGTAAATAGGAGCCATTGCAGAGCACCGGCAAATACCGACACAAATTAAGCACTGCCTTGATGAATGTGTAACTATCAGGGAAGGTTTTTTACCCTTGATTGTAGGGTTGAACTCATTCTTGTTGGAAATATCTAGAATGAGATACTAACGCTATATTGAAGCATGCAACAAAATGTGGGCGAGGGCTTTTATAAATAATGAAATGGACTCCTTGGCAAAATCTCTCAATACAAAAGCATCTATGTCCTTGTTAAATTACATTGTTCGCTGTACTTTTAGAATGTTTTTGTAAACAATAATTAGCACTCAATATTTTTGTCAGGTTATATTTAAGCCTTGAGATTCTGGTACCATGCCTTGCTGGAATAAACAGAAGAGAGCAAGAAAAAGGCCGAAACTTGCAGGACATATACTGCTGTATGCTACCACCATATACACTATTGCAACTGCCAAATTTAGTATTTTTAGGGCTATTGGAGAAAATCAGTAATAGGATTAAAAGTGTCATGTACCAGACATAAGAAGGAAACCAGTGCATGAGAAAAAATATTGTTTGGAAAGGGGGTTTTTGTTCTACAAAAGCGCTCAGGATATTTGAATCTGATTGTACAACATTATATGTGGTTGGTGTAGCAAAGTACCTGGCATGGTCGTGGCTAATTCGTACCCGATCATTATTGGCTACTGTATCATAATGGAAGTATGTATATCCATAAACTGTTTTACTGCGACAAACTGCTCGTTTTTTAACCTATGAAATGTGTTTCTTAAATTGTAATAATGTGATTGTAATTTTATGACTTTTTATTATGTCTTATTCGACATCAAATGTTTAATATGTATTTTAGAAGTATTTTTATAAGTAGTATTTATTGTATAGGGTTAGGCGAATGCTTTTATGACAAAATGTCGAATAAAGCTTATAAATTGAATTGTTCTACAAAAGAGATTAATATTGTACAACTGGTCAATGGTGCTTATCCAATCAGCCTGGGAGGATGAAAGTGTGAACGTCCACAATGGGATTCAAATTCGAGACCATGGTGTCAAACACAGCTCCTGCCTGCTGATTCATTATTCTACTGAACCGCTGGATACCAAGACTAAGTACAATGAGTGAGCTTGAAAAGGGGCGAGTCTGTGCTGAAGCAGGTAGGGACATTGGCAGAACGGGTGGCTCTGTGGATCCTTATCTGGAAAACAATACGTCAGGAACAAGGGGCCCTATTTCACTTAGGGTGCACCTTCCCTGTTTGCGCCACGGCGCACCTTAAAACTGGTGCCCCGGGAGCAAAAAGGGAAAGTGCCCCCTATTACATTGAATGCGCTGCCCCCAGCGTAGCCGCAAAGTCGTGCTGCCCTGGGGGCAGTGTATTTAGGTGAAAAACTGTGAGGCTTTGAAGCAGCTGCTCTGTGTTTTACTGTGCAGACAGGAACCCGCCTGAACTTTTAAGAGTGGCAAGAGATCCCTGTGTAAGCGGGAGCAGTGAGTAACTGCACCTGCCTGCAAGGGGGTCCATAGGAGCCCCTTACCCCTCTCCAGAGGGCTGCCATCAGGAGGCGCACTGACACTCCACCTTTTCAGTGCAACTCCTGACAGCTTCTTTGCCTCTACACGCCGTCCATAATAGGGCACAGGCACTGAGACAAAGGGATTTTCTCATTTCACACCTTCATGCAAATGAAGGAACACCCTCTGGTGATAACACAGGCGCTATATGTGTTCCAGTACTGTCTGTATTACAGAAATGGACACACAAGCGTCGGAAGCCCTTTTTATAATACCAAGGTGCCCCGGGGTGCACCAAGCGGGCGCACATGCCCATTGCGCCCCCGGGGCACGTTCCATAATATCCTCCAAGTTGTTTGATGATGCAAGAACAGAGTTGCAGAAAACTCAGAATTAAAATGATAAGTTGACTGTAACATAATGGAGTTAGGAAGAAGAGAGAAGTTGTTGAGGTATGCTATGAGGGTGTTATGGAGTTTGGAACAGGATAGGGAAGCAATAGGATATTATACATTTGCATAGTATATAAAACTGCAAAAATAATACATAAATAAACAAATAAATAAAAAGATATATAAATACCAAAGTGCTGCATATTAAAACAACAGGGCAGAAAAGAGAAGTACTAGTTTGGATGCAGATTTAAAGAGGACCGACTTACTCTTGAGTACCTTCCACGTATAGTGATTTCTGCATTTTTAGGATGACAAACTTTTGAGGCAAGATGTTTACTATAGAAATGCTTCCCCAAGATGAGATTGGTTTCCCTAGGGGATATTGTGTGGGTGGAAAGCAGTGTATGTTACTGGGGAACCCCATATATGTGATAGCTGTCATGTTGAACCAGTGCATCCATATCACAACACTAATGGGCTGGCCAGTGGCGTAACATAAATTGAGTGGGCCCCCCTGCAGGGTACTTGGAGGGGATCCTTCCAAACTCAATCTGGAGCTCTCCAACCGAAGTGCGGTGCTGAGGGGGCCCCCTGGCGGTTGGGGCCCCCGCACCACTGGGCCTGTGTTACCCCCCTGGGACTGGCATAAGTGTGGTTACAAGCTCTGTCATCGACACATGCTAAAGGCTTCCTATAATCTTAAAGCCATAAGGCCCTGTTCACCTAGTTTTTTTTACTGGTAGAACACAGCACAGACGGAACATCAGAAGATTCCACCTAGCCAGTCCATTGTTGTCCTAATACCTCATTTAAGGTCTTCAGTAGTCGCAATTAGGATGTTCATCTCTTCTTCAGTTGTATTCCATGTAAGGTGGCATGGCAGCAGTCTTCAACTGGCAACACCAGTGACTATAAAGTATCAGTATCAAATAGTTCTGTTGAAATGACTACCCCTCCGTATGGGTCTGGAGATGTGCGCATCCAGATTCTCTTATTAGGCAACCAGACAGAAGGTAATGATCAGCATGCCGGGTTTTCATCATACTAAATGTTACATTCCCCATCCGTTCACATGGTCACCTCAATATATGTATAAAAGCATGTTCCTGTGACATGGCCTCCCCCTCCTCCCTTATGATCTATAAGTCTCACAGTAATAAGTGGCACTTAAAAAAGTTACAGGCTCTGTATATTTCCTTATAGGTATTATGTAAGGTTGTGGCTTCCTTGATCTCACATTATTGTTTTTTCAGGTAGCTATTATTGATTGATTGATCTATATAATGTGATGGGGCCTGGGTTATTCCTGGTCAGCCATTCCTATTACATAGGACTTTGCATTGTTACCTCCTGACGTGCAGTCAACATAGCCGTCTTGTACAGCTCCAAGTACACTCGCCATTTCATCTTCAAGGTGTACAATTAGCATCTACTGCTTCAAATCAAGACACCAGTAACTTTGATGGCTGGTATCTCGTCGATGAGCCAGTCCAATTAATTCCTTCTATTTGTCTAATCCTGTATACAAATGTTTTACACTAGACCATAGCTATTGGCCTGATTCACAAAGGTAAACTTAGACTTTCGTGTAATGTTACTATTTTTTGGGTATTCACAAACTGCAAGTTTAATTCTACTAACAGTAGTTTTGCAGCTACACTCCACACATATAAATATAGAACTGTCCAATATTTTTTATAAACCTAACAACAAGACAGTCTTTCTGGACTAAAGCCCTATATATTAGCAGGAAGAATAACTCAAGACATTTCTGGAGGTTGGTGAACAGTCTTAACCGGACTTCAAATGTCATAAATAATTCAAACCTTACAGAAAATAGATGGACAAAGTTCATACATAATCACTTTCATCAATCTTGAGATGGACCTTCATGAATCCAGAATGAACCAAAAGGTCCAAGTCCAACAACAACTGTATCACTGGAGGAGCATGGCCTTAGCTTCTCGGAAGACTAGGTCTGCAAATCAATCCAGAAGTGTAGACGTGGTGGAGCCCCTGGCCCAAACAGGATGCCCCAGGAACTATATAAAACCATCCCTAAGTTCTGGGCAAAAACGCGGACCCTTGTGATCATCAGTACACTACAGCTATAAAGCATATCAGACTCATGGAAAGATTCAATTATCAACCAAGTATTCGAAGGGGGTGACCGAGCACAGTCAGAAAACTATTGCTGCATCACCCTCATGGATACTGAGGGTAAGCACTTCCGAGGTCTCCTACTAACAGAGCAAACCTTCTGGGCAGAAGGGAAAAACATCATCCCACCAAATCAAACCGGGTTTATACTAGGTGGGGGCATGCCAAATAATATCCTGGCACTATCAATCATAATAGATAAATTGAAACTAATTACGCAACCATGCCACCTCTGCTTTGTGGACTTCAAGTCCGCATTTGATTGAGTTTGTGCATAATCCGCTGTGGCAGAAACTGTCACAGTCAAGCATTCCATCGAGCCCTTTAAAAGCGACTCAGATGGTATATACAGACACTTGGATAAGAGTAAGAATTGGGGATGGTTCTTTCTCATCTAGAAAAATATATACCTGCCAGGGCCTAAAACAAGGTTGTGTACTGGCGCCATACTTATTCAACTTGTTCTTGGCTGATTTGACCACAGCCCTTGAATAGATAAATGCCCATGACCCAAAGCTAGGGTCATGGGCATTTATCCACATCTCCAATCTTCTATTTGCGGATGATGCGATTCTCCTAAACCAAACAAAAGTTGGCTTACAACATCTGATTAATAAGTTAGCCAACTACACAAAGAATAATGGAATGACCATAAATCAAGAGAAAACAAAGGTTATGGTAGTGAGTAGCAAGATTCCAATGGTATCTACAACATCATCAGCTGGAATTGGCTAAAATGTACAGAAATCGTAAGATTCTGTTCGACGACAAAGGTAGTTTCAACCAACACAGGCAGGAGCTACAAAGGAAGGGCAGACAATTCATTAATCCTTGCATTTCAAACATTAAGGAGATCCCAGAATTGCCCATCTTTCACACCACTCCTGAAGGAAATAGCTGTGAAATTGGTCCCAAATCTATCATATGGGAGCTAGGCCTTATGTGGCAAAGATGCAATGACTCTAGACGCAATTGTTGAAAAAACCTATAGGCTCCTCTTCTGTCTCCCCCTAGTACATCCCAGGCCCAGATTAGCCTCGAGTTTGGTAAAATAAACCAAGAACTTGTCAGAAAGGAAGGCATATATTGAAAGCTGGAAAATAATAAAATCCACGCAGAACAACTTACTAAATAAAGCCACTGGCATGAAATACAAAAGAATCCAACTGCTCTCCAGCCGGTAACTACCTAAATACAGGCATTGATGATTTGGGAGTTTGAACACAACGGGAATCAACTCTCTCGCAGGGGGGGCGTCAAAAAACGTATAAATGCGGTGATTAAAAAGATCTCTGTTGTGAGAAGTTGGCCTGAAGTATGATGTCCACAATTCTGTGGGCACCCTGTATCAGTCCAAACAATCCCTTATGGTGATGGTTGTAAAGTCAACCTTATAGACAAGCTATCCTAAGGGTAGCATGGACTAAGCAGTCTTAGGCTAAACTCAAGAGGGCATGTGAAGCCAGCTGTTTTACCATATGCAATCCTGTAATATCAAATGAAAGGACACCACACAAGTTATATATTATAAAAATATATGTATTTATTACTAGAATAATCCTCTGTACTCTTTATGAGTGCAGAGGCACAAGCGTTTAAACAAAAGCACAGTTAAACATTCAAAAGTTTCACAATTTTGGATAGGCCCGGTTACCACTCAAACCATATACTAAAATAGTGGCATAAGTACCACCTCTCGAACAATGGTAAGTACTAGGGCGTTGTGAATCGCTGGGACTACTCGGGACTAGCAGTGATGAAGTCGGGAGAGGCCCGCGGGACACGGGTGCAGTGCCTAAAGCACATGCATGCACCAATGCAAAGTTAATGGCGCGTAAAAGTTAAAGAGTTACTGTTTTGGAAGTCTTCCGACTGGAATAGAATTACCACACTTTAAACTAGGACACTAGAGGTGTAAACCACTACAGGAGCGCCGGTGTTAGATCGTTACCTCACCCACAGGAAGCGGGTGCAGAGGTGCCAAAGTGTGTCTTGTTTCGTCGTGTAGATCTATGGAGCCTGGAGATGAAAATGCTGCAGGCGGCCAGGAGGGAAGAGTCCGGTTGGATACAAGGGTGGATCGAAGATGTAGAGTACCTGAAAGCAGAGGGGACAGAGTTTGGGTCACTAGCCAGTGACCAGGATGGAACCAGAAAGGAACCAGGCAATGTTGGGCGCAATCAGGTTGTTGTCGTGAAGCTTGTCTCCGCTGGCACGTGGACTCTGGGGCATCGACGATGACCAGGAGTGGAGCACGAGCTGTCCCACAAATGCTCTCACTGTCGGCGGTGTCGGCTTCCGGATCGGAGGTAACAAGCCTTGGCAAGACCAACCCACACAGGATTTGAAGATTGCTTCTTACTCGGACCAGCAAGGTCAGAGGGGTGGCTCCTTTTCAGGGGAGCGAGGGCGAGTCTGGAGCAACCAGACTAGTAGTGTAAATTTCAAGGTTCATCGGTTCTGGGGCCACTAGCCAACGGGCAAGCGACCGGACCAACGCGTCAAGCAGGAAAATGCAAAAGGGCCCCACGCAGCACTCAATGAGTGTGGAGGGGAGTGTGGAGGGGAGATCTTCGGTGCACAAGTTGCTCGGGGATGGGGCTTCTCAAACCCCAATGCACAGCTTCGAGGGTGCCTTGGGAGCTGCACGGTCAGCACTTCGCAGTCTTTCCAAGATGGCCGGCTCCACGCTTTATGTCGCCTCCACGGGTCTCAGATTCGCTGGGACTGTGGATCGGGCTGTTAGAAGTCAGAGAAGCTGGGTCTTGTTGATCTCTGTCGCTCGAGTTCCAGCCGGACCTGCAACAAAGCAAACCGTTGGGCGCTGGATGGTGCCTGTTTGCACAGGGTGGTCACTCCTTGACCACAAGGGAGATTCTTCACTCTTCCATGTCGAGTGGGATGTCGAAGGGTCCAGAGTTCTGTATCAAAGTTTCGTTCAGGATAATCTAATGCTCCTGGGGACAGCTCCTACCTTTATTCCAATTCAAGGGGCTGGATTACCTGCTAGGTCCCTCCTATGGGTGGAACCCAGGAAGGGGGTGGTTACACCCCTTTCCCTTTGTCCAGTTTCGCGCCAGAGCTGGGACTGGAGTGTCCCAGCACCGGTTTGAACTGGACTATGCATGGGAAGCCTTGTGCTCCCCAGGCAGTGTCTAGTTTCATTCAACCCTCCCTGCTACAATCCAGTATCTCCTGTCTGGGGTGGTGTAACACCTCCCTGTGACAGGATATCTATTATCCAGGCCTCCCCTGCCGGAGTTTCGGTCAGCAGCAGGAGGCCAGACTCGTGTCTGTGGCAGCAGCGTCCATTTTGTAATGCTGGGGCTTTGGTTAGATTTAACCGTGTTTAGTTAAAGTAACATGTCTTCTCCCTCTAGAAGGGTGGAATGCTACCCCCGTCGCCAGGACTGGCAAGGGGGTAGTATTCCAAAGTGTATAACACCTTACACGACATGTTTTGATAAAGCCAAACCAGAGTTAGCAAATAACCGCGAGGATTATAATTCTCTTAAGAGTATATGGTATGGCAATATCCTGGAACAGCTAAGGGAGTTGGTCCCGACAGGTGCAGACAGGCTCAGCTCAGGCTAGAGCACCATCTCACATAAAACCAAGCACTCTGCCTCCAGGATTGTTAAGGCCTGCCATAGGAGTGACTTATAGGTATATATGTGTCCAGATATAGGTTTAGATGTAGGTATACTATATCTAAGCAAGGGGTGATTACACGACCTTGCCCCAGCTGAGTGATCAGCCAGTTGTGTCAGTTTGGATAGCCAGCCAGGGGTGGCAAAAGGTATGCTGCAGCCCCTGGTAGGCCTTGGATACACCTATGCCCTGGGCACCTATAGTGCACTGTACAGGGGCTGATAAGGTGCCTCCCGCTTTAGCAAGGGCCCCAGGTGCTCTCATCACCCTGTGCAAATGCTGCATCCCCTAGCCGCTTGGAATCACCATTTTGGTCCGATAGCTTCCCTGAGACTACCACACTATTCTATGATGGTGTCCTTCCGCAGCACCACGTGACAGGTTGCTCTTACCCCTTACAAATGAGGGTTTTCACTCTGCTATAGATCACCCCCACATTAGTCTGAACACCGCACATGAGGTGTTACTATTTACTTGTAATGGACCGACCCCATCACGCATATCCCTTACATTCTAATAGCGTCATGGAGACTATCACCCCACTCCAAGATGGCGCCCAAACCCAGAATCACGTGACCGCTCGGTTGCGTTAACAAATTGGTCCGCCCACCTCCCGACATTGCACCGGTAGTAGGATCTGGGACACCGGCAGTCACGACGAGGGCATTCGTCAACTCGGTAAGCCTTCTCTGTTACACCCCAAATCCTTAGCTTCGCTCCTAACAAGATGAGCAAGAACTCAACTCCCTAACTTTATCATTACAGCGGATCATTCACGGCAGTGACCGCAACGCGGCGACGGCCATCGAGCCTTCCCCGCCCAACTTTCTCCCCACTCGGAGCAATAATTATTTAACAGGTATGTTTTAGACATCAACTTTCACCACACCAAAGCGCGCTTTATCTCTAGCTAACGCGCCTCATTATATTCTGTAGATCGGATTTACGCCGCCCACGGGTCCTGCACACGGCATAAAACGAAGCCGGGCAAGTCTTGAATTGAAGCAACCAACGGGCAACCAACCACTTAGCCGAAGGTACGCCGCGTTTTCGCCTGCAATTTGATAAAACACAACAGAGGCAGAATTATTTGTTGACCGTGTCAATTCCTTTACTACAGGAATTCGAACTCATCAACATGCATCACCCCTAAAGCCCTTGCGACGGCATCAGCTTCGCAACCCGATACCTCCACTAAGAGGTATGCTTTGCGCCACGCTCAGGCTGTAATTTTTCCCCCCTGCCCCGTCCACACAGAACATGCCGATTTGTTACCTTGATAGATTTATGTGCACTTTGCTAACCTCAACACTATGCCACAGAGGTTCGAGCAAATTGTGTAGTCACTTTTCTGCACGGACTCCCAGACCAGCCACCGTAAGCATGAGCTGTTCACTGCGATTCTGAGGAGATTGTTTGTATTAAATGTAAAACTTGACTTAATGTACTATCACTTTCACCAGCACTTTTCACACACTGCGATTCCGATTAGTGCAAGTGTCAAAAAGGGTATGAACTGACCTCTCTCCTGGATCTTTTAAATTGACAATCTCCCATTTTCTCTGTTCCTCATTGTTCTCCCAACAGGCGGTCATAATCCAGGCAAAACTTTTATTTAAGTCCTGAAGATGATCCCCTTTATTAATTGAGCGAGGGATCGAAACGTCGACACCTATGAGTGGCCATACATGAAAATAATTTGTATTTGAAGTTTTATGTACTACTACGATATAGGTATACTATATCTAAGCAAGGGGTGATTACACGACCTTGCCCCAGCTGAGTGATCAGCCAGTTGTGTCAGTTTGGATAGCCAGCCAGGGGTGGCAAAAGATATGCTGCAGCCCCTGGTAGGCCTTGGATACACCTATGCCCTGGGCACCTATAGTGCACTGTACAGGGGCTGATAAGGTGAACCAATGTCCAATTGGGTATGTACCTAAAGTACATGGATGTGAATTTAGAGAGAGAACAGCAGGCTGTGGGTCTGATTAGCAGGCCCACAGCCACATTATGTCGAAAACCAGTGAAGCAAAAGCAAAAATCTGGGGTGACCATAGGAAAGCAGACCCTACTCTCCTACAAACCCCCCCCCCCCCCCCAAAAAAAAAACAGGGACATTAACTTAACCTTGACCAGATAAGTCTTCATGTTCCAAGTGGAAATACCTGGAGAGAACATCTGCATTGCCATGGTCAGTCCCTGGTCTGTGTTCCACTATAAAGTCCATCCCCTGTAGGGAAATGAACCACCTGAGCAGTTTGGGATTCTCACCCTTCATCTGATTTAGCCACAAGAGGGGCTTATGGTCTGTCTGAATTAGGAAGTGAGTGCCAAACAAGTATGGTCTCAACTTCTTCAGGGCCCAAACCACAGCAAAGGCCTCCCTCTCAATGGCTGATCAACGTTTCTCTCTAGGGGTCAGCCTTCTGCTAATGAAAGCAATGGGCTGGTCTTGACCATCTACATTAAGTTGTGAAAGCACAGCTCCCACCCCTAACTCAGAAGCATCTGTTGAACAATGAACTGTTTGGAGTAGTCAGGACTCTTCAGCATAGGTGCAGAGCACATGGCCTTCTTCAGGTCATCAAATGCCTTTTGACAGCTAACTGTCCACTGAACCTTTTTTGGCTGCTTCTTGGGTGTCGGGTCATTCAATGGTGTCACAATGGACCCATAGTTCTTCACAAATTTCCTGTAATACCCAGTCAGGCCCAAGAAGGCTCTGACTTGTGTCTGGGTAGTTGGAGGAGCCCAGTCCTGTATGGTCTGGATCTTGCTCTCCAAGGGTTGAACCTGACCCCTACCTACTAGGTGGCCCAGGTACACAACTTTGCTCTGCCCTATCTGGCACTCGGTAGCCTTGATAGGCAGGCCTGCCTTTTGCAGGACCTCCAGAACTTTCTTCAGGTGGATCAGGTGATCCTCCCAGGTGGAGCTGAAGACAGCAACATCATCTAGATATGCTGTACAAAAGTCATCCAACCCAGCAAGGACTTGATTCACCAACCTTTGGAAAGTGGCAGGTGCATTCTTCAAACCAAAGGGCATTACCACAAATTGATAATGTCCACTGGGGGTTGAGAATGCTGTTTTGGATTTAGACTCCTCAGCTAACCTGATTTGCCAATAGCCAGCTGTCAAGTCAAATGTGCTCAGAAATTTGGCAGAAGCCAATTTATCTATGAGCTCATCTGCCCTTGGAATAGGATGAGCATCTGTCCTAGTGACAGCATTGAGACCTCTATAGTCCACACAAAATCACATTTCTCTCTTTCCATATTTGGTATGAGGTTTTGGCACAAGGACTACTGGGCTGGCCCAGGGGCTCTCTGATGGCTCAATTACTCCAAGTTCAAGCATTTTCTGCACCTCAGCCTTTATACAATCCCTGACATGGTCAGGTTGCCTGTAGATTTTATTCTTCACAGGCAGACTGTCACCAGTGTCCACCTCATGGGTGCACCAGTTAGTTTGACTGGGTGTGAGAGAAAACATATGTCTATGAGCCTGCAACACTTGTCTGCAGTCCCATTGCTGCTGGTCAGTGAGGCTGCCTGCCAAGGCTACTCCATCCACTGAACCATCATCAGGGTTTTGGGATAACAGGTCTGGGAGAGGGGCACTTTCTTCCTCCTGGTTCCTATCTATAGCCATGAGTAAACCCATGTCTTCCCTGTCCACAAATGCTTTCAATCTGTTTACATGGAGCACCCTGTGGGGGCTCCTAGGGGTACCAAGGTCCACCAAGTAGGAGACCTCTCCCTTTTTCTCCAGTTTGGTGTGGGGTCCAGACCATGTGTCTTGGAGAGCTGCTGGGGCCACTGGCTCCAACACCCACACCTTCTGCCCTGGCTGGTACTCAGTCAGAACAGCCTTTTGGTCATGCCAAGCTTTCTGTAATTCTTGGCTGGCCTCCAGGTTTTTGGTTGCCTTCTCCATGTATTCAGCCATCCTGGAGCGGAGACCAAGTACATAGTCCACAACATCAAGTTTAGGCTTTTTGAGAGGTAACTCCCATCCTTCCTTCACAAGACACAATGTACCCCTTACAGGGTGGCCAAACAAAAGTTCAAAAGGGCTGTAGCCAACCCCCTTCTGTGGGACATCTCTGTAAGCAAAGAGTAGGCAGGGTAAAAGGATGTCCCATCTTTGCCTTAACTTTTCAGGTAACCCTTTTATCATTCCCTTTAGGGTCTTGTTGAACCTTTCAACAAGCCCATTGCACTGTGGATGGTAGGGTGTGGTAAACTTATAGTTCACTCCACACTCTTTCCACATTGCTTTCAAATATCCAGACATGAAGTTAATACCTCTGTCTGAAAGTACCTCCTTTGGAAAGCCCACTCTGGAGAATACTGCCAGTAGGGCCCTTGCCACAACAGGTGCTGTTGTGGTCCTCAGGGGAATTGCCTCTGGGTACCTGGTGGCATGATCCACTCCCACCAGGATAAACCTGTGCCCAGATGCTGTTTGGGGATCCATTGGTCCAACAATGTCTATCCCAACTCTTTCAAAGGGTACCCCCACCACAGGTAGTGGTATCAGGGGGGCCTTTGTGGTGCCACCTGATTTGCCACTGGCTTGGCAGGTGACACAGGAGCGACAAAACTCCTGGTGTTTCTGACATGTGAGGCCAGTGAAAGTGAGGGACAAGTCTTTCCCAAGTCTTGTTCTGGCCTAAGTGTCCTGCTAGGGGAATTTCATGGGCCAAGGTGAGAAGGAAGCCCCTAAATTTCAGAGGTATAACCAACCTCCTGGTAGCACCAGGTTTGGGGTCTCTAGCCTCTGAATAAAGGAGCCCATCATTCCAATACACTCTATGGGTACCTTGAGCATTCCCAGCAGCCTCAGCAGCAGCCTGCTGTCTGAGGGGTTCAAGAGAAGGGCAAGTTAACTGAGCCTGCCCCAGATCTGCCCTTGAGGGTCCCCCTGCCCCCAGAAACTCAACCTGATCAGGTTCAAGCTCTTCTGGGACAGTCTCCTCTTGGATCACAGAATCAGCCTCCTGTGAGGACTGATCCTCAATATGGGACAAGTGAGAAGGCACTGCCTTTACCCTCTTGCTCTTCCTCTTGTGTTGCGGTTGGTCTATAGTTTCAAGATCCACCACAGGTCCAGGTAGGCACTTCTTGGCCTGGGACCTGTTTACAGCAAGGACCTTGGCCTGGGACCTGTTTACAGCAAGGACATGTGCTGAAATACCTAGCTTCTCTGCATGAGTCCTGTACTCCACTTCTGACCATAAAGAATTCTCTAGATCATTGCCCAAAAGACAGTCAACTGGGAGGTCTGCACTCACAACAACTTTCTTGAGGCCATTTACCCCTCCCCAGGAGAAGTTAACAACAGCCACACTATGTGTAGTAGTGGCATTGCTAGCGTTGGTCACTAGGTAATTCTCACCTAGTACAATTTTTCCAGGGTCCACAAAGTTAGGTGTCACCATAGTGACACTGGCACATGTGTCCCTGTAGTCCCGAGCCAGTTTCTCATTTATCAAAGGCGTCTGTCTATACTTGCCCAAAGTATTGGGACTCATAGTAGTGGGCATTGCTGCTATGTCCACATCATAGAGCAGTACTGCCTGAGTAGGGATTCCGACTGGGCCAGACTCCATCTCAGTACCCAGGGTCAACCCTACTAAACCCTTTGGTTGTGTACCACCACTGCTGACTGTACTAGGGGGTGCAGGTGCCTTTGGGGCTGCAGTGGTAGGGACTGGATTTTTCTTGGTGCATTCACTACCCCAGTGTGAAACTGATTTACAGGTATTGCACCAAGGATTCTTTGGGCCATCATTCTTCTTCTTCTTGTTTCCATTCTGGGAACCACCCTCCTTATTAGAATTATTTTGGGGGCCTGAAGAAGACTTCTGGTCTTTTTCTTTCTTATCTCCACCCTTCTGGTCTGCCTTTTTCTGATCACCACCTTGGTTCTGGTTGTTCTGCTTAACCCTGGTTCTGACCCATTTGTTTGCCTTCTTTCCTAATTCTTGGGGAGAGGTCAGATCTGAGTCAATCAGGTGTTGATGCAACAGCTGGTTCTGGCAATTATTAAGGATCTGTTCTCTCATTATAAGATTGTATAATCCTGTATAGTCTGAAACTTTACTTCCCAGCAGCCAACCTTCCAAAGCCTTAGGGGCACAATCAACAAAGTCAGTCCAGTCCTGAGTCTGAGCTTTCTGGGTATCTCTGAACAACAACCTGTATTGCTCAGTGGTTAGGCCAAACCCATCAATAAGAACACTCTTCAGGACAGTGTAGTTTTTAGCATCCTCAGGTCTAACAGTGAGGAGCTTATCTCTCCCTTTCTCAGAAAAGGAGAGCCATAAGATTGCAGCCCACTGGTCTTGAGAAACCTGCTGTACCATGCAGGCTCTCTCAAGAGTAGCTATCCACTTGTGGATGTCGTCCCCATCTCTGTAGGGGGGTACAATCTTGCTCAGGTTTCTATGATCATAGGACCTGTCTTTATCTCTAGGGATAATGTTGCTGCCACCAGTGGAATCTAATCAACTTAATTTTTCCTCCCTTGCTAAAGCAAGTTTAGCTTGGGCCAGGGCTACCTCTTCCTTCTCTATCTGGAGTTGGACAGCTCTCATCCTAGCTTCATGTTCTCTTCTCTGGGGGGGGGAGTAATTCCCCTTTGAGATCCCCTAGAGGCATTAGAATGATTAGAGTCCCTGGAGGGAGATCTAATCCTTCTATTGCCATAGTTAAGTCTACTGTTGGGCCTGGAAAGGTGGACACCCTCTCCATTCCCATGTAGGCTTAAGATGGCCTGGTTCAGTACTCTGACTTGAACCTGGTCATCCCCCCCTTGGTCATCTGACTCATCTCCATCCTCATCCATGTCTACCTCTTCAGGATCAACTTCTGGGACATCAATGTTATCAGGGGGTTTCCCTCTCCTACCTTACTTGGAGGACCTGAAGCAGATTCCTTCTCTAGGTCAGCTTTCTCTAGGATTGCTATAAGGATAGGGATGGTGGAGTTGTGACCCCTTTTCAGCCCCCTTGAAGTGCATAGGGCACTCAAGTCCTTGTGGCTGAGTTTTTCATAACTGGATGGTGCCTTTGGCTGGTCACCCACAGGTAGAGATCTTGATGCTTCACCTGTGCCAGGCATGACTAATGAGGTGTAAGTGGTACACTTACCTACACTATTTGTTTTCCTACTAGAACCTTGCTAGTGAGTTGTAGTCAGGGTGTGCTACTCCCTTTAGTCTACAACTACTAAGTTCAGTAGAACTTAAGTATGCTAAGCTTTTGTTTTATATGTACCTATAGTACTTAATGTGATCTTTCAAATGATATAAAGATTGCAATGGTAGAACAACAGCAAGCTCAAATCCCAACCGTTGCACACCAATGTGAGAAGTTGGCCTGATGTATGATGTCCACTATTCTGTGGGTACCCTGTACCAGCCCAAAAAATCCCTTATGGTGGTGGTTGTAAAGTCAACCTTATAGACAAGCTATCCTAGGGGTAGCATGGACTAAGCAGTCTTAGGCTAAACTCAAGAGGGCATGTAAAGCCAGCTGTTTTACCATATGCAATCCTGTAATATCAAATGAAAGGACACCACACAAGTTATATATTATAACAAATATATGTATTTATTACTAGAATAATCCTCTGTACTCTTTATGAGTGCAGAGGCACAAGCGTTTAAACAAAAGCACAGTTAAACATTAAAAAGTTGCACAATTTTGGATAGGCCCGGTGGCCACTCAAACCATATACTAAAATAGTGGTATAAGTACCACCTCTCGAACAATGGTAAGGCCTAGGGCATTGTGAATCGCTGGGACTACTCAGGACTAGCAGTGGTGAAGTCGGGAGAGGCCCGCGGGACACGGGTGCAGTGCCTAAAGCACACGCATGCACCAATGCTGAGTCAATGGCGCGTAAAAGTTAAAGAGTTACTGTTTTGGAAGTCTTTCGACTGGAATATAATTACCACACTTTAGACTAGGACACTAGAGGTGTAAACAACTACAGGAGCACCATCCAGTGTTAGATCGTTACCTAACCCACAGGAAGCGGGTGCATAGGTGCCAAAGTGTGTTGGGTTTCGTCGTGTAGATCTATGGAGCCTGGAGATGAAGATGCTGCAGGCGGCCAGGAGGGAAGAGTCCGGTTGGATCCAAGGGTGGATCGAAGATGTAGAGTACCTGAAAGCAGAGGGGACAGAGTCTGGGTCACTAGCCAGTGACCAGGATGGAACCAGGAAGGAACCAGGCAATGTCGGGCGCAATCAGGTGGTTGTTGTGAAGCTTGTCTCCACTGCCAAGTGGACTCTGGCACATCGACGATGACCAGAAGTGGAGCACGAGCTGTCAAACAAAGGCTCTCACTGTCGGCGGTGTCGGCTTCTGGATCAGAGGTAACAAGCCTTGGCAAGACCAACCCATGCAGGATTTGAAGATCACTTCTTACTCGGACCAGCAAGGTCAGAGCGGTGGCTCCTTTTCAGGGGAGTGAGGGCAAGTCTAGAGCAACCAGACTAGCAGTGTAAATTTCAAGGTTCGTCGGTTCTGGGGCCACTAGCCAACGGGCAAGCGACCGGACCAACGCATCAAGCAGGAAAATGCAAAAGGGCCCCACGCAGCACTCTATGAGTGTGGAGGGGAGATCTTCGGTGCACAAGCTGCTCTGGGCTGGGGCTTCTCAAACCCCAATGCACAGCTTCAAGGGTGCCTCGGGAGCTGCACGGTCAGCACTTCGCAGTCTTTCCAAGATGGCTGGCTCCACGCTTGACGTCGCCTCCACGGGTCTCCGATTCGCTGGGACTGTGGATCGGAAGGTTAGAAGTCAGGGAAGCTGGGTCTTGTTGATCTCTGTTGCTCGAGTTTTGGCGGGAACTGCAACAAAGCAAACCGTTGGGCGCTGGATGGTGCCTGTTTGCACAGGGTGGTCACTCCTTGACCACAAGGGAGATTCTTCAATCTTCCACGTCGAGTGGGATGTCGAAGGGTCCAGAGTTCTGTATCAAAGTTTTGTTCAGGATAATCTAATGCTCCTGGGCACAACTCCTACCTTTATTCCAATTCAAGGGGCTGGATTACCTGCTAGGTCCCTCCTATGGGTGGAACCCAGGAAGGGGGTGGTTACACCCCTTTCCCTTTGTCCAGTTTCGTGCCAGAGCTGGGACTGGAGTGTCCCAGCACCGGTTTGAACTGGACTATGCATGGGAAGCCTTGTGCTCCCCAGGCAGTGTCTAGTTTCATTCAACCCTCCCTGCTACAATCCACTATCTCCTGTCTGTGGTGGTGTAACACCTCCCTGTGACAGGATATCTATTGTCCAGACCTCCCCTGCCGGAGTTTCGGTCAGCAGCAGGAGGCCAGACTCGTGTCTGTGGCAGCAGCGTCCATTTTGTGATGCTGGGGCTTTGGTTAGATTTAACCGCGTTTAGTTAAAGTAACATGTCTTCTCCCTCTAGAAGGGTGGAATGCTACCCCCATCGCCAGGACTGGCGAGGGGGTAGTATTCCAAAGCGTATGACACCTTACATGACATGTTTTGATAAAGCCAAACCAGAGTTAGCAAATAACCGCGAGGATTATAATGAACTTAAGAGTATATGGTATGGCAATATCCTGGAACAGCTAAGGGAATTGGTCCCGACAGCTCGAGACAGGCTCAGCTCAGGCTAGAGCACCATCTCACATAAAACCAAGCACTCTGCCTCCAAGATTGTTAAGGCCTGCCATAGGAGTGACTTATAAATATATATGTGTCCAGATATAGGTTTAGATATAGGTATACTATATCTAAGCAAGGGGTGATTACACGACCTTGCCCCAGCTGAATGATCAGCCAGTTGTGTCAGTTTGGATAGCCAGCCAGGGGTGGCAAAAGGTATGCTGCAGACCCTGGTAGGCCTTGGATACACCTCTGCCCTGGGCACCTATAGTGCACTGTACAGGGGCTGATAAGGTGAACCAATGTCCAATTGGGTATGTATCTAAAGTACATGGATGTGAACTTAGAGAGAGAACAGCCGGCTGTGGGTCTGATTAGCAGGCCCACAGCCACATTATGTCGAAAACCAGTGAAGCAAAAGCAAAAATCTGGGGTGACCATAGGAAAGCAGACCTACTCTCCTACATCTGTGATCATTGAGAAAGAGTCTCTTTCCAACAGATCACATACCTGTAGAGTTGCAAATTAATCTAAAATCCTTAAACCTCAGCCATACCTGGGCACCAGATGGTCCATGTGGTTAAATAAGTCATTTATTAGCTACCACTTTGGCCTTCTCCCTGGTCACTCTCACATGCCCTGGCTTCGGAACAAAGAACTATGCATATGCAGACTGTGTCATGCAGCTGAGGAGAATCTCGCCCATCTGTCCGGGCCTCATGGAGGAATGGAGGAACTTCAGAGAGCGCTACGGTAACAACAATGCATTCATTCCTGCAGAGAGGAAGTCATTGCATGTTTTAAATCGATGGACACAATCCTGAAGTGTCTCTTTTCAAAATGTTTAATTCTCGCAGCACAAAAAACGAAAAGAGTGTGAACTTTCTAAATGATACAGCAATACCGCATGTATACATCCTTTCTTGTTCTAATGGTTTTATGTTTATTCACTGAGCAAGCTATATATGTGATATTAATTTAAGGTATATTATGGCTTTTAATAATAACTTGTATAATAGATATATACTTACCTTATATCATCATGCACAACAGTGTGCCTATTTTGCCCACAGCCCTCTTTGCCATGCCCCTTTAGATAGGAATGTTAATAATCAAAGTATGTCAGTCCACTAAGGCCGTTTCAGAGCTCTGTTACTTCAATAAATAGCCAAGCTGATGAATTTGCACAATTGCTCAGTGAACATTACCCTTTAATGAGATCTTAGCATTTTATTACTATCTTAAGTCTTCATTTAATAGGAGCAAATACGAAATAATCATGTAATGACCAGACTGTTTTGGAAATGGGGAACATGGCGAATTTGCACAATTGGATAATTAATTTTAACTTTTATGATCACTTTAGCATTTCATTCCTACTCTAAGGCTTCTTTAATGATAATAAATGTGAAATTGCCATGCAAATGAGAAGACTGTTTTGAAAATGTTGTATTTATTGTTAATTCATTGTGTGATTGTATTAGCAGTGAAATAGGTTTAATAAACTTTGCACTTAACAAATAAACTTGAACGCATCCTTTTATGTGCAGAGTTTTCTGCTCCAATAGTGAAATCCCCGCAACTGTAAAATTACTATTAGAATAAGCATTTGCAATGCAATAGGTCTCGCATTAGGAAAGTTTGAGTTATTGGTCTTGTACATGACAATTTTTTTATTTATGTGTAGGTTTTGAAAATAGCTAAATCAATAGCTTTGTCATTTACAATGCCAATAGTTATAACTTTCGCAAATGTGACACCTATAGCATTTGTAATGCAACATGTTTTGTATTTACGTGACTTAGATGTATTAATATTACAAATAACAATGGCTTTAATTTTTTTTTAATAATCAATACTTAAATAAAAGTGATTGTAATTTATAATGGCAATAGCTTACACTTTTGTAAATAACTTTTGTAAATATTATGTTCAGTGTATTTTATTGTGACGAAAATGCAAGAACAGAAGTGAAATATTAACATATTTTTTTGACATTTGTAATAAAGCTTGAAACATTGAGAGAACATATTTGAACCAGTTGTTGTTGAATGGTTACACTGATTGATGCTGTAATGGCGCGGAGTGATGTTGTGGTGGCGACAAGTGATGCTGTGGCGTTCAGTGATGCTGTGGTAGCGCATAGTGATGTTGTGGTGCCCCTGAGTGATGCTGTGGTTGCCCTGAGTGATGCTGTGGAGGCTGTGAGTGATGCTGTGGAGGCTGTGAGTGATGCTGTGGAGGCCCTGAGTGATGCTGTGGTAGCGCATAATAATGCTGTGGTAGCGCATAGTGATGCTGTGGTGTTCCAGAGTGATGCTGTAGTGTTCCTGAGTGATGCTGTGGTGGTGCTGAGTGATACTGTGGTGGTGCTGAGTGATGCTGTGGTGGTGCTGAGTGATGCTGTGACGGTGCTGAGTGATGCTGTGGGGGTGTTGAGTGATGCTGTGGTGGTGCTGAGTGGTGCTGTTGTGGTGCTGAGTGATAATGTGGTGGTGCTGAGTGATAATGTGGTGGTGCTGAGTGATGCTGGGGTAACGCTGAGTGATGATGTGGTGATGCTGAGTGTTGCTGCTGAGTGATGCTGGGGTGGCGCTGAGTGATGCTGTGGTGGTGCTGAGTGGTGCTGTGGTGGCGCTGAGTGATGCCGTGGTGGTGCTGAGGTGGTGCTGTGGTGGTGCTGAGTGGTGTTGTGGTGGTGCTGAGTGATGCTGTGGTGGTGCTGAGTGGTGCTGTGGTGGTGCCATGGTGGTGCTGAGTGGTGCTGTGATGGTGCTGAGTGGTGCTGTGGTGGTGCTTAGTGGTGCTGTGGTGGTGCTGAGTGATGCTGGGGTGGTGCTGAATGGTGGTGCTGAGTGGTGCTGTGGCGGTGCTTAGTGGTGCTGTGGTGGTGCTGAGTGGTGCTGTGGTGGTGCTGTGGTGGTGCTGAGTGATGCTGTGGTGGTGTTGAGTGGTACTGTGGTGGTGCTGAGTGGTGCTGTGGCGGTGCTGAGTGGTGCTGAGTGGTTCTGTGTTGGTGCTGAGTGGTGCTGTGGTGGTGCTGAGTGATAATGTGGTGGTGCTGAGTGGTGCTGTGGTGGTGCTGTGGTGGTGCTGAGTGATTCTGGGGTGGTGCTGAGTGGTGCTGGGGTAGCGCTGAGTGATGATGTGGTGATGCTGAGTGGTGCTGTGGTAGTGCTGAGTGATGCTGGGGTGGCGCTGAGTGATGCTGTGGTGGCGCTGAGTGGTGCTGTGGTGGTGCTGAGTGATGCTGTGGTGGTGCTGAGTGATTCTGGGGTGGTGCTGAGTGGTGCTGTGGTGGTGCTGAGCTGAGTGGTGCTGTGGTGGTGCTGAGTGGTGCTGTGGTAGTGCTGAGTGGTGCTGTGGTGGTGCTGAGTGGTGCTGTGGTGGTGCTGAGTGGTGCTGTGGTGGTGCTGAGTGGTGTTGTAGTGGTGCTGAGTGGTGCTGTGGTGGTGCTGAGTGATGCCGTGGTGGTGCTGAGGTGGTGCTGTGGTGGTGCTGTGGTGGTGCTGAGTGATGCTGTGGTGGTGCTGATTGGTGGTGCTGAGTGGTGCTGTGGTGGTGCTGAGTGGTGCTGTGGTGGTGCTTTGGGTGTGCTGAGTGATGCTGTGGTGGTGTTGAGTGGTGCTGTGGTGGTGCTGAGTGGTGCTGTGGTGGTGCTGAGTGGTGCTGAGTGGTGCTGTGGTGGTGCTGAGTGATGATGTGGTGGTGCTGAGTGGTACTGTGGTGGTGTTGAGTGGTGCTGTGGTGGTGCTGAGTGGTTCTGTGTTGGTGCTGAGTGGTGCTGTGGTGGTTCTGAGTGATAATGTGGTGGTGCTGAGTGGTGCTGTGGTGGTGCTGTGGTGGTGCTGAGTGGTGCTGTTGTGGTGCTGAGTGATGCTGTGGCGGTGCTGAGTGGTGCTGTGGTGGTGCTGAGTGATGATATGGTGGTGCTGAGTGATGATATGGTGGTGCTGAGTGGTGCTGTGGTGATGCTGAGTGATGCTGTGGTGGTGCTGAGTGGTGCTGTGGTGGTGCTGAGTGGTGCTGTGGTGGCACTGAGTGGTGCTGTGGTGGCGCTGAGTGATGCTGTGGTGGTGCTGAGTGTTCCTGCGGTGGTGCTGAGTGTTGCTGTTGTGGTGCTGCGTGATGCTGTGGTGGTGCTGAGTTGTGCTGTGGTGGTGCTGTTCTCTTCTCTGATGACTGCCAAAGGCATGAAATGTACATATCAAGGTTTCCAGTACGTATCAAGCAGTGCTTGTCGGCGAAAACGAATTGAAAACCTACTGCATGGTTTCACAAAGACTGTGTTTGCACTATGTCTCCGCATTTCAACAGTATTTGACAGTGAGCATTGAGCGCTATAATTACCTGAATGCTTCAGGAGGCAAGGCGCTCTGTCACACGACTGACAAAGTGCTAATGTGCCTTGGAGTGTGATGCCAGATTCTAAAATGTCCGAGCAAATGTAAAATGTCTGCTTAGCCTGGATTTAAAAACACAACCACATTATCAAAATGAAATACACGTGTGTGTTGCACATGGTATGTTTTAGCAACACAAGCGACAAAGCGCTAAAAAATGAATGGACGGGTTGATACTAAATACAGATCTAGCGCAGTGCAGAGTGAAGTAAAAATTATAGTACATCATGTAAACAATAAGTCAGATGCGAAAGAGCAAAAGATATAACTGCTCACAGGATACTTAAAAGCGGCCGCATTCCTTTGAAGTGTGAAGCAGGGGGCGGGGAGCGGATCCCTTTGAAGCGAAGCTCGTACATATCAAGGTTTCCAGTAAGTATCAAGCAGTGCTTGTCGGCGAAAACGAATTGAAAACCTTCTGCATGGTTTCACAAAGACTGTGTTTGCACTATGTCTCCGCATTTCAACAGTATTTGACTGAGAGCATTGAGCGCTATAATTACTTGAATGCTTCAGGAGGCGAGGCGCTCTGTCACACGAATAACAAAGTGCTAATGTGCCTTGGAGTGTGAGGCCAGATTCTAAAATGTCCGAGCAAATGTAAAATGGCTGCTTAGCCTGGATTTAAAAACACAACCACATTCCCAAAATGAAATACATTTGTGTGTGTTGCACATGGTATGTTTTAGCAACACAAGAGACTAGGGGCCAGATGTAGGTCGGTCGGTAACGGCCGAAAATTGGTATTTTCATCCGTTACCGATCGGTAAGTAGGTGATAGGTATGTAGGGGGCATTATTTTACCGAATCGGTAAAATTACCGATTTGGTAATTTTACCGATTCAGTAAAATAAAAAATCTGTAATTTTACTGAATCTGAGCCACCCAGATGTAGGTGGGACTCTTCAGAGTCCCAGAGGCCTTACCGAATCGGTATTTTACCATCAAATCCAATTTGATGGTAAAATACCGATTCCGGTGTGCATGCACATGTGTGCATGCACACCTATGCCATGTGACAGGCAGACTTGCCCTTAGGGCATGTATGCCTGCCACATGGCACCCAAGCCTGTTTTGTGGGTGCCAGAGGGTGTCAAAGTGACACCCCCTGCACCCTTGTGAAAATCGGTATTTACCGATTCGGTAAATACCGAATCGGTAATGCCCATTCATTCCCATGGGCTTCAAAGCCGACAAGAATGAATGGGCATTACCGATTCGGTAACCGAATCGGTAAATACCGAAATCATCCAAATCGGTATTCCAGCACATCTGGAATACCTACATGTCCACCCCATAGATTTACCGATTTTTAATTACCGAATCGGTAAAATTCGGTAATTAAAAATCGGTAAATCTATTTCACCTACATCTGGCCCAAAGAGCTCAAAAATGAATGGACGGGTTGATACTAAATATAGATTTAGCGCAGTGCAGAGTGAAGTAAAAATGATAATACATCATGTAAACAATAAGTCTGATGCAAAAGAGCAAAAGATATAATCTAACTTCTCTGTATGTGCGACACACAGTTTGGATAATGACTAGGAGGAGTGGGACGGTTATTTTTTAATTTTAATTACGGAAGCTGGCATCTGAACTCTTACCAAGATAATTAAGGCATGCATTTGCTACGTGTTGTATGTACTGGCAGTTTGTTGCAAGAGGTACTCTGATCCAGTCTTTTGAGTGCTGGCTGCGTAAGGGAGTGTTGTCATGCGGAGCTGCTATTGTTGTCTTCAAGCTTTGATCAGTTAGGTGGCAAATGGACATGGAATGTAACTATGGCAACCAGCAGCGCTCCCGGCCTGTGCTTTAATCCAGGGACAAGAAAGGACAGTTGTTGAAAAAGAGGTTGTGCCTGAGTGTTTGTATATTAAGATGCCACTTTTTATTGGTGGTGAATTCTCATTAAAAGTAAACGGTCGGTGCCGCGGGGCCATAAAAGCGACAGGGCCAGCAGTGAAAGTGAGCCGTGTGAGAGATGCGGGACTATGGGAGGGAGAAGGGGGTGTGAGGGAAACAGATTTCATTGCGGGGCGGGGTGCGCATTCCTTTGAAGTGAGAGCACGGCCTCGCAGCCGTGAAAGTGAAACTGCAGGGGGGAATTAGGGGGGAGGAGAAGTGGCTGGGGAAGCTTCAGATGCCTGTAGGAGGAAGGCTGATGGCTTTGATGTGGATGCACGTTCGGCACAAATGCACCACACGAACTGTCCGAAATTCGCGATGGTTTCAGACCTTGGTTTGCCCTCTATACTCTTGTCTATTATCCCTTGTGGGAATAATAGTTGAGACCTAAAAATTGAACTCATAGTTTGTGAATACCAGAAAAATAGTAAACTTATATAACTTAATACCATTGCGAATCAGGCCCTCAATCTTTTACGTACATTGAATTGGAGCCACTGTGATATATATGTGCAGTACACCACGCTCATGCTTCATCTCTTTCTGAGCTTTCCATTTGGTTAAAAACATTGAACATGATTTATGCATGAGATCCATTTGTTGTCCCATTACTTACAGGGTGATTGCTGCTGTTTTAGCTGCATTGTTTCTATTTTCCTCCTTAGCCCATTCTTGTTTCATGTGTTAAAAGACAACATGATGTAAGACTTACCTTTAATTGCTACTAGATTTTTCAGAGGACTCCTATTGTAGGAGCTTCACATTCTCTATGAATTTAAACTAGTTGCTCTTTGCAGGGGTCTTGTGGCCACCAGACTAACACTTTAAATGCTGAGACCAATATGCGGGCGGAGTGTGAAGCAATTAGTTCAATTTTAGTTCTCCCAGCAGGTGCCTCTTCAACTGGTGCCTGGAAAGGGTACAAGATACTTTGTTCTTGCAAGAACTAGCGACTCGGGCCAGCATTGGCTCGTACCCACATGCTAACCCAATACCCTCTTGGAGCCGCAGAAATTCAGTCAGCACTCTCACTTACTCGACCACACCATCACTTCAAACACTATACTCTTCCCAGAAGTACAGAGATAGAATGATCCTGTGAAGAAGAACCAGAGAGCAGAAAGGGGATTTGTAGCTTGGGATAAACTTAGCTTTTCTTCGCCTTTCATGGTCTGCAGTGTAACTAACAGATCCCATTTTATGTGAATACTTAACTCTGTACTCACAACAGCATTACCAACTAAGAATCACACACAACAGCCAACATCACTTGTTACAGAGAAGAGCGCACATACAAACAGCACATAAGAGATATATCTTAAAGCTATGCATTAAATTGTTCACAAAAGCATGACCTTCTTGACACAACACACACACATACACACACACATCTACAGCAGAACACATTAGACATAACATCTAACAGTAATTAATTTGGGAAAAAAGTGCCAGGGCCCAAATATTTTTCTTAAGCGTCCGCCCTCAGTATAGCCGAATGCTGGGTTGTCTGAATACCAAGGCTGCATAGACTTTATTCCACCTCATGGATATTTCCTTCACCACAGTATACTTCCTGTCTTTGTGTCTCACTCTTGCAGGCTCTTTTTCATCTTTGCTTCTTCCTTTGTCACAGTCTTCTTATCTTTCTCTCTCTCCTTCTTTCTTTTTTTTTGTCTTTCTCTATCTTGCTCTGGTTAGAAATCTAATGATGAAAAATAAGTTCCACACTCCAAAAAAGCCAACCACCTGCAATCGCCAGCACATGTATAGCTTTGCTAACTTCTACCCAATGCCTTCGAGGTAAGCTGGTAGTTGGATATCATGATTCCCCATAAGTTATCTCTAGTCGATACCGAACGCCAGGCAAGGTACATGTCAATTAGGTCAGACAGCACCTAGTGGATTTCCTAACACCAAGGACTGCACCCATCAAACCTTTCACCTCACTAACATATCAATGATAAAGCTGCACATTGTGGAAATAGTAAAATAACCACAAATACAGTAGTGATTATGAAGCTTCACAAGTCATTAATACAGGACTGGGATAGAATACTTGAAACAAAGGTTTAAGGTACTCTCCCTCTGTTAGCAATGCAAGCCATTCTAAAGCCAGAATGCATTCTCTACAATTGACTCTAACATAACACGTTGGATGCATCCAGTCACTAGTAGAATGGCAGGCGCAGGAATGCAAGTAATAAACAATTGGTAAAATTGGTGTTTCCAAATACCTTATGAAGTCTGTTACTCAACTCAATAGTATTTATTTTCGAAACTTTTGGAGAAAGAAATTATGAATGAGCTATGGTGCCATACAAAACCACGACCTGGCATATATGTTCATTAATCCATTGGGATTTTTTATTTACTATCAGTCATTTTATTTTCATTTCATTCAAATGAAAACTGTCATTCTCTAATGCATGTACACATCATTTTGTCTTCGACTAGTATGTCAAAAAAATCATACCCTATACATCTGGAATAAACCTACTGATCTTGAACACTTGGAAATGACTATAGGATATAATGGGATTTTATATTTCTGCGGACGGGATATCCGTCACCGGTATAACGGAGTAACCCATCTGCCAAGGTCGTAATCCGGCACTTTGTTTTCCAATGCAACAAATGCCAGTGGTGATGGAAGAATGTTCTGACTAGGGTGGGAGCAGGGGCCTCAGCTCACTAAAATTATGGGGATTAAAAAATATTCCGGTATTACTGAATGAGCGAGTTCAACAAATGAACAAAAAACTGTAAGTGTGACGCATGCATATGTAGAAGGGAAGGAGGTAGTTGAGATGTAAATCTAAGACATTTTTTGCAAAAATGTGGTTCAATGGTGCATTGCGGTGCAGTGTTCTTAAATATTTGTATTCATTGATTCATTTTTTTATTAAAAAATATTATTAAAAACACGTCATTAACAAATCAGACTGTGTTAACCAATAAATGTGCATTGTGTTTTTTCTCACTGTACTTCAATGTCAAATATCCAAATGACCCTCTGTTTAATTATTTGCAAACTTTAAAAGTGGAGCCATTTTTAACATTGGTGCCTTTCAAATCCCACATCTTTTCCTCCTCCAGAGAACCTCATTACAAGAGTGACAAAGATAGCAATGCCATCTCTTTGAAACCATAATATAAACTTATGTATAGGTGACATCTGGACCATCTTAGACCGAGCAGAGACAGCGGATCTCATCCTGCTCAACCTCTCTGCGGCATTCAACGAAGTGTCCCACAGCATACTTATTAGAAGATTCCATGAGATCGGCATCCAAGGACCCGCATTGAAATGGATCTGCTCCTTCCTCACAGGAAGAATCCAAAACGTCAGACTGCCCTCCTTTACATCAGAGTCCAAGAATCTATTCTGCAGAGGCCCTCAGAGATTATCCCTCAGCCCTACCTTTTTAAACGTGTACATGACACCTCTCGCTAACATCAACCAAGGCATCAACATCATTCAACTCATTCTCTCCCTGATGGACAATACTAACGCCATCAGCACCAACTTCACCAACTGCATGACCATGCTAACAGAATGGATGAGAAATAATTGCCTGAAACTTAACTCTGACAAGACAAAAGTACCAGTCTTCGGAAACAGGACCTTTCCATGGGACCCCACCGGGTGACCAACCGAGATAGGACCAACACAAACTGACTACACCAGAAGCCTGGGGATCCCACCGGACAACAAGTTCAACATGATGGCACATGCAATGTAATGAGCACGGTCTTCGTCCACATCCTACACATGCTTTGAAAGATCTTCAAATGACTGCCACAGAACACCAGACGAACCATCACACAAGCACCCATCACTAGCAGACCTGACTACAGATCTACGTCCGAATCTCCAAGCAACTCACGCAGAGACTCCAGACCTTCCAGAACGCTGTCACCGCAAGACTCGTCCTCCACCTCCCACGCGGCACCCACATCTCATCTCGGAGTGCTCCACTGGCTCCCCATTCACAAACGTAGCCTGTTCAAACTACTTCTGCACACATACAAAGCCTTGACAACACCAGATCCACACACCTGAAGAGTGAAATACACCTTCACCAGCCAGCCAGAAACCAATTCTCAGCCTCACCCTCACTCAACCCCCGCACACAAAAGCACAGCAGGAAGATGCACGTTCTTCTACATCACACCTAAAACTTGGAAGGAACTCTGTCAGCACATCAGAGCCTCCTCCTTACTTCTTGAGTTCTGTAAGAAATTGAAGACCTGGCATTTTGAATTACCTTACGGGAACCTCTCGCTTTACTCCTGCTCTAGTATCTCATGCAGGATTAGTACACTCTACAAATCAACTTAACATAAAACAAAACAGCAAAACATACCAAGCAATGAGCAGTGGTTTGCTCAAAGTTGTTTTATGGGATCACATTAATTTCCATTGCCATTTCACTGCACTTGCACAAACGGCAAAACCTGTGAAAAGAAAGCTGATCCAAAGGCCCCGTTATTTTCCATTATCTTTCTAAATTGTCCCTAGGTCTGGTGTGCTGCAGCACCTGCGCACCCCTGGTTCCAATGCCCTTGACATGTTTATAACCTTCTTTTCTATGTGTAGGCATCAATAGAAAGTGAACAGTAGATCAGACAGTTGTTGAACCCTAGAGGAGACCGGAAGTGATTTAGACATTCCCGCCCCAAAATGCACCAGAAAATAAAAGCCACATAGCACGTTGTCAAGGTTTCCTTGCTCTTTATTTGTCTTGTTCCAGCCACAACTTCAACATTTTAATTGGTCGATATCACTACACGCCTTCCAAATAAAGTTGTCAAGACGTGACAGCGTTTGAGCAGAATACCCGTACACTGAGATTTAGCAACAGTCCCGGTAACAGGAGTTCACTTCCGGGCATTGAACCAATGCCGGAGACCGTATAAAAACGTACAAATATGTGCCGACTGTGGGTGAAGTGCCTGTCGGGGGGAATTGGAGAAAATCTGTCCATGACGAACCGCTGCTCTGGATGAGTTTATGACCTCACGAGGGCCTGGAACTCTGAGGAGGGAAAAAGACAAGACAGAACTGTTAACATGGGTAGTCGGAGAAGAGAGATAGGAGGTAAGGTGAGGAGGGTGGGCATATCTTAATGATTATATGCATAATGCTAACGCACAGTCATGTGAAAGATTAAGGATACAGTAATGAAGAAAAGGCTAAAATATATGTTGTTCAGTAATGAGGGTAAAGGGGTTCAGAGTCCTCTTCCTGTCGATTCTAATCCCTTCAGCATTAGACCGGTGATCACTCCAACAGAGTTTGGCCCCAAGGTACCCCAATTTGTAAACGTTCAGGATAAGGTAAGGGTGTTTCACATGAAATAATGAGTCGCGGTCGTATCCATTTTTGGGTAACTTTCATTCTTTTATTAAAAGGTAGATTGTTTAGTATGCCATGTGGTTAAATTACAGCCAACACATGTTTCACCCCTTCGGGCGGATAAGCTTAGGGCTTACTCAGGGCTTTGAAGCAAACAGATTAGTCTCTTCACATCATCAGTCAGTATTAAGTTTTATTTGTGTAAGCATCTCATTGTTCTGGTTAAATCCCCCCTCCGAGTGTCGTCGCCGAATGGAAGTTACCCCCAAACTGATACGACCTTGACTCATTATTTCATGGGAAACACTCCTACCTTATCCTAAAATATATGTTGTTTTCTGATACTTGAATTGTGTATTTACACTATACCCCACATTTATATTTAAGCGTATTAGTATGTACTTAATCTGTTAATTTTATGTTACTCAGCAACTCAATAAAAACTATAATAACAAAAAGGAATGGCTAAAACTGGGAGAAGGAGGGACACTTCTAAAGGAATGTTGCTTGTTATTGAAAGCCCATGAAAGTGCGCACCTCAAAATATTGATCACAGGAATACTGTGGTATCATAATATCGTAGACAAACTATTGAAAGGTAAGTACATATAGAGGAACTATAGATTTACTATTCTTAACTCTACATACTTTGAATCTACATAGTTCGAATATATATGTGTATATATATATATATATATATATATATATATATATATATATATATATATTTATATATATATATATATATTAAAGTACATATATATGGGGAGTTAGGTATATAAAATCTATACATACTTATCTTGTGATATTTTTTCCCTCGATAATCTGTTAACAATAGTAAGTTCCCAAAAAATTCCTTTCCCAAAATTGAGAAGGAACACTGCAATTTACATTTGTGTATGTCCGCCTGTCGTCACAAGTCATCTTTCTATGTGGGCCACCATATATGGTGACATGTTTGAGATTGGCAAGTTAGAAGTCATCATGGTTCAAGTCAAGGCAAAGTCGCTTATGCTTCTGGCATGAGCATCATGTGCCAACATTGGCTAATGTCTGGCAGGAAAAAAAAACTCTTAGGGGAAGAGAGGGGGAGGAAAAAGATTGCAAACAAGAGTATTTTACCATCAACTCCGATCTTGCCATCACCATCAGAATCACCGGCGCAAAGGAAAGCCTTGGTCTCAGCATCGCTCAGAACTCGGGCAGATGAGCAGAAGTTCTGCAGGAAGAGCCTGGGAGAAAGAATGCACACAGTCACCTTAAATAGTAATTCATAGAGCACACTATAAAAAGTCACTAGCTTTTTGGGTAATAAACAAGGAGGACCTGCAGGATATCAGAGTAATGAAATTTTAGAGAAAATACAAATCTCTGCAGACTGTACAATTAGGAGCCTGTATGCATGCCTGGTGAAAGGAAAAGCAGATGATATGGAGAAATTTAGTAACAAATGGGCATCTAAATTGAGTATTCCAAAAGAATTATTTCAAGAGTCACTTGAGCTTGCGCGTACGGTTTTATGTTCGGCACCTTTACAATCACAGCATTATAAAACACTGTACTTCTTATACTTTACCCCAGCGAGAATAGCTAAATGGGGAGGTACTACGGGTATCACTTGTCCAAGGTGCAATCATCCAGAGGCGGATATAATTCATGTCTTTGCCACTTGTCCACAGCTGTACACACTGATTGAAAATATAGAACGATTTCTAATTAGGTCATTGAAGTTACGCATAACCCTCACACCATCAATATTATTGTTGGGGATGGATCAGGATGGAGGTATAGTACATAAAGGGTTTATCTTTGTGGCTGCTGCAGTTTATAGACTGACTATAGCTAGAGCCTGGTTAGATAAAAACCCACCTATCATGCAAACCTGGTTGGCTAATTTGTTGGCAGCCTATAATTTGGAGAAACCTATTTATTCCAGAAAAGGGATAAGAGGTAAAATGAGAGGATTAAAAATATGGGAACCCATAACTAGATGGAAAGAGAATATTGGGCCTCAGTAGGATTAAGGGCTATCCCTTTGCTTTTGGTTTTTTTTTTTTTTTTTTCCTTATTGTGTTTTTATACATACTTCAATTGATTTGTCGTTATTGCCGACCCTATGTTTTACCTTATAGGCAAATAATATGAAATGTATTATACGAAATGTATAAATGTATGATGTGTAAACTGTGCAAAGTATGGAAATAATAAAAATAAGTTAAAAAAAAAAAAAAAAGTCACTAGCGTCTAGGCGCTAGAGAGGCATATGTGTATTTTACCCTCTTTAATTGGTGCCCTGGTTGACTTAAAGTGAATGATTCAGTTAACTATTGCATATGGGTTTCTATAAATGTGCTCCTACTATCAATCGTAATTGGAGTCAGTAATGATTCTCTGATTCGCGTGTTATAGAGCGATAGGTACATCAGGGTCGCCAAACTAGTGAGCTTTGATACCATGGGTGAAACCTGTGACATGCAGATACATCTCTTAAGCAGGTGGAATCAAAGGGTGTCAATTCTGTCTATATGGAAGGAAAACCTCCTCTACAAGCAAAATCTCGGTATTCTTAACTTATGTTTTTTGTTCTTCTCTTTTAATCTCTTGTTTTGTTTGGCACTTGGGTGGCCCCTATAGGGCTTTTAAGAGGATTATCAATCGAAAGATGTGATGTTGGATTACTCCGTTCTAACACTTCCCCAACTTCAGTGTAAGTGAACTGGCAACATTACCTCATACTTTCTCCTGCAACATCCTACTCTCAGCTCTTCCAAAAAGTTGGCTTGTGTGAACCACTGACCTACACATCACACAGATCTCTGCACCAGATGCACGAACCCAAAGAGCTATCTGATCAGATTCAATATGAGCTTGGAGCAATTGGGACACTTTTAATACTAGGAATAGCAAAAACAATGTCAACATTTAAGAGCTGGAATTCAGCTTGCTTAAACTATAAACGTGATCAAAATATTTTTTCCAGTAAGGATAATAAAATCCTTAAGCTAGGTAATGACCTGTGTTTTTAATTTGAAATTCTATCTTAACCCCTTCTTCCACTCCCTTGGGCTCAGATTGGGAGTGCATTGCATTTTGGTCCTAGCCAAAAAAAGCCTGAAAGGGACAAGCTGTCAACTCTCTTAACTATTGCCTTCTAAATTTTTTAAGTAAGACATTTACTCCCAAAAGTTGAAGCTTGAAAGCAATTGGACTTACCAAAAAATGGCATGCACTCCATGTTTAGATCTGGCGTTAGACAAGATCCTTTGATTTTACCAAGAATATATGTTTAATATTCTTTTAGTGGCTTTCAGCCAGACCTCTTCTTCAATTCTTCCGCACACTACAGCAAACACCTTGGTGCAATGTGTCAGCCCATTTCAGCCATTAGTTAACCTCACTGTTAGTGATGACATTCTGTCCTTTCACACAGATGACAGGCACACGCAAAGTAGTGTCGAGGGACTGCTATGGTAATATGTGCTTTTTGAGATAAAACCAAATATTTTTGATTTTAGTCAAAGTTGTTTTTAGATTGACGAGGTCCAGGCAGGTCCCCCAAGAATAAAGTTTAGCAAAGACCATGACAAAACAAAACATGCATTCACAACGCCAAAAGGCTGGCAGGTGCAGGCCAGACCTTATGGCTTTGCCAATGCTTGTTTTAGATATTGAATGTTATACTTATTTATTCCAAAATGATAATTTAAACGATAGATATATCATCGCTGTTCATCCTCCCACCCAGTGCTTCATTTAAAAAAATAATAAATGCAGGTGCCCAAATGTTTTATCCAAAACCTGCTGCTAGCGCTGTTGAATGTTGGAGTTGCCAAATACCAAGGCTGTCTAGTATTTATTCCACCTCATGCCTCCTTTTTATTCACCACCATATACTCCTTGTCCTTCTATCTCACTCTTGCATGTTCTCTTTCATACCTGTGATCTCCCTATATCACTGTTAATTAGTCATTCTCTGGCTCTTTCTTTCCCCCCTTTTCTGCCTTTTGAATTCTTGTTTGCGGGTAAAATCTAATGACAGAAAAATAAGCCCCGTCACCAAAAAAGAGTGCTGGTAGGTTCCAACTGGAACCTGCAGTTTAAATTAATCACTGCTCAAACCCTTTCATTTGTTTCATCTACACAGACCAGTTCTACCCCAAAATACATGTCTGACTATTTGTCTACTCTAGACCTTTGAGAATAAGCAATCCTATCCTGTCAAATATATTTAAGTGCTAAAGACGCCATCAGGACAACTAGGTACTCATGCAGAACTGAACCAAGAGAATTACACAAAAATGAATGTGTCTTCTGTGGCTATGTTCATTGTTTCAGAAATTGCCAATGATGTCTGATAGTTATGCCTGATTGTTCTGCCTCCACCCTGAAATGTAAACATTTGAAATAAGAGACCGGTCTTAACTCACTTGAGCTCATCCTCCTCAACGAATCCACTCTTGTCCTGGTCAAGGATTTCAAAGACCTTCTTGACCTGTTCAGGGGTCTTGCCGCTCAAGCCAACCTTGCAGAAGAAGGATTTGTAGTTGAAGGACTCAGCAGCTTCAAAAAACAGAGAAAATCCTTGTTACTGTCAGCCTTTTCTTCACATTTCCACATCCCCCATCACTGCTCCTACACACCGGCAGAATCCAGGACCAGGGAGATAGAGGGATTGTTCTCAAAGTATTTGATTTTACATTAGACCTTTTTTTGTATATCATTCAGGCAAACATGATCCAATATAAGGTCCCAAAAGGAAGGCCGAAATCTTATAATGATACTGACTATTTTTGTAGCAATTACAATACTTAACTATTTGTTGTAGTATTTCATTAGTAAAAATAAATTGGACCTGTCTCAAAATGAAAACTAGCCCAACTTCATCAAAGGTAACTGTCTATTTCCATGCCGTTTTGTAAGCAGCACTATACTTGAAAAAACATTAGTACGAACATGCAAGGTACGGTTAGCTAAAAAGCCAGAGCTAGATAATGGTGCTGTTCATGATATGGGTTGAATTGATGACAGTCAAAACTTGTTTTTCATTGAAGCAAAATAGCCTGCCTCCTAGTTAGGCGTAAGTAGCTATCACAGGGTCTAATTACATGTTGCATTCTACAGGAGGCAAGGGAATACTTGGTACAGAATGTATGTTTCCGACCAGTACTCCCACTCGTGCACAGTGCAATTACAAGTTTTCAGGCCTAAAAGATTCTAGGATTATGGGGCTATTATTGTCTGCATCTTCCATATGCAGGGTCTGTTTACACACATACATTTCACTGCTTTCAGATGGTTGAACTGGGAATCAGAAACTCAAGTGAATATACTGGCTTCACCCAGTGAACTTGTACCTATGTTGTACCTATGTTGAACTTCCCACACATGACATTAGACAATCTAGTATCTCTGTTGATGCCCAAAATGACACCTGAAAAGTTATACATTTACACAACTGCCAAGTGGCCCCCTGGCATGAGTAGCAACTTCGGTGAACCCAGATTTACTGGTCATGGTAGGATATTAGGCTCACATTTATAATGGGATGATGAAGTGGCAGTCCTAGAATACTCAGACCTGATAGTATGTAAGGCAAGGACAGTCAGAATATAGCACACATCCCTGTATTTAGATTGATCAATAGCAACTTATTTCGGTTCAATCAGATGCAAAACATGGGTTTAATGACATTGGACTAACAATGTCAAGCAGTAAATCATTAGGAAATTCTTCTAGTTAAGTAAAACTTCCAGCTGAAACCAACAGATACCATAAATTGATTTCAGGTTGCAAATGTTCGAAAGCCCAATTCTAGGTAAATTCATCGCAGGAATCTTACCCTATCTTTTTCGCTGCTGGTGATGTCCTCAAGATGAATTCCCTGTTTTTTCCAATAAACACAAAGGAAGCGCCACCCTCTTGTCCCCTTCCCAAAGATAACAAAGATTCACCTCTACCCCATTGACAGGCCCCTTTCTTCTCCAGGGTCTTACTTTCCTAGCTGGAAGCCCCTTCATCCCTTTTCCCCTCTCCCATTTTCAGTTTTTCTCTGAGGAAGTGGTGAATATATGTTTGTATGGTTGGGCATTAGTTGTGTTTTGATTCCAGGTCGCAGACGTCCTCATTTCAGCCAATTGAAAATCTAATTTCCAGTGATACTCAATTTCAGGCAACTTGTCACTGTCCTTTCCCTGCACTGATTTTTTCCAGTGCAAATAGTTCAGAGGAGAATGGAGGGATGGGGAATGTTGGTGATGAAGTCACTGCATACCCAAATCCTAATATGCTATCACATGGGTGCAATGACCGCCATTTAGAAGTGATACAAAATGTTTGTTAAATCAGTTTCCCCTCTGGAAAACCCTAGGTATCATTCAAAATGCAAAACACTCAAGGTAACAGAGAAATAAATCCAATTGTATTTTATGAAATGCATGCATCTAGAGATTTATCAATTTTTTTACCCTACTTGTGTGCCCTATTTTCTCTAGTCTCTTTTTGTGTGCACTAATGAGAAAGTACACAATTTCACATGACGGTTTCCAGAATTACCTTTTACACTGCACAGTGCAGCTTCAATGTCTTTGGCGGACAGAATATCGGTGATAGACATGGTTGAGCTGAAAGATAGAAAAAAAACACCAACTCACTCTTAAAAGAACGTCCTTGCACTGTCCTCTGGCAAGCTCTGTGATGACTACTTAAGATGTCTGTGTGGTAGTAACAAGAGTAAGCATGGCCCAGTGCACGGTGCCAAAGACTTGATGTGATGGGGCAGAGTCACTGAGCAGGTGCCAGTCCTAATAAATGCAGCAGGATAGACAGGCGACTTGAAGAAGCTCAGTGCCCCGTGGGACAGCCTCCACCACCAGAGATTACTAGACAAGGTAATGAATATTCGTGGACGGGTTGCATTTGCAAGGGCCTGGAATATTACTCCGTTTTCATACACAGTTACAAGCCGGTGGACAAGTGTACAGAGCAAAGATTAAGGCACATTCTTCCGTTGTTTTAGTTTTAGTTCATGTGTCGAGCTACAAGTGCTTATTTTATATTTGAAGTTATGCACTGTATTTATAATATAATTTACTTGAATTTCATTAAAAGTATGCCTTAAAATGTAACACGTTTCTTGCGCAGTGAAACATTTTGTGCTCATGGTGTATCATGCATGTTTTACTCTCCTAAAACATGTGTGCTATGCATTGCCTACATACAATTTATTTTAATCATGCTATTCAACCTCGATACAGAAAAGTACCAACTGAATTGCATATATTTAATCACAGACCGTATCTAACAAATGAAATACTTCTCGTGTATTTTACTTTAAAAAGTTTTGGTATTGTTTAATGGATGCTCTTTGTAATCAGTACTGTGTTATATTACAAATTAGAAATTAAATTCAACAGCTGATTAACCGTTTCATATGTTGTTTAGCTGAATAATTGTTGGATCTAATGTTTGCATCGTAAATATTAGAAGTATATTTGTTGTTTGCATGTATTAGTACACAACATGTTGCATATGAAGTCGATAGTGTAAGCAGAGAGGGTAAACCCCCTAATGCACACTCTCTTTGTAGTACATAACTACATATTGTACATTTTAGCTTACTTGCTTGTTGTGTAGAATGCAGTGTTTATTGTATAGTTTGAACTTGAATATTCTTTATATTCATGTTGTATAACATATATATATATGCAGAATTATACTTTTTCATAACTTAATACCGTTAATTCGTGCATATAAGCTTAATATAAAAGGTGGCACAATTTCAAAACCTGTATGTAAACTTACATGTACATATTTTATTGTTTGCTATATACTTCTTACATTTTAAAGCTTTTACATAGGTAAGCTAAAACGCTACTGGTTTTATAAACTGATTATTGAATTCAAGGATGTGTACCACCATTAAAAAAACTGAATATGATGACAGTCTTTTTAATTATTACTGGCACTGGTGAATGTATTTTTTTAGGTGCCCTGCGTTGTAAATCTTTATGTTTTTCGCTTAGTTCACGTAAGTGCATATTACACACTTAGTCTATACGTAACATCAAAATGTTATTGTCATTAATCATTTGATATTCTTAGTATAGGAGTACATATTGTATCCGTAACCTAAAACACTGTTTGCAGCACATGGCATCCCTACTTTGTAGCCCATCTGAATTTTGTTTAGATTGGAAATGCATGCTCTGTGTTTGTATGTGTGGGTGTTTGTATGTGTATACTAACATCACTACATTGCTTATATCAATTTCTACTATATAGTTCTAATGTTTTAAATAAGAAGCCATCATTTAGCATAATTTAGATTCAGATACCTAATTCAATGTAAATTCCAATAGATGCTTCAAAAAATCTGTTGCAGCTCAAGTGGTAGAATGGCTAGGCCACCTCAGCTCAGAGTGATCGCTGCACCTTACCTTTGGTATCTTCTGGACTGGACGAAGAGATGATCTGACTGGCAGTGGAGCGGGTGCAGTGTGCCACCCCTGGTTCCGCTGCTGCCTTTATATACCTTAGCTCTCAACCATATACAGATCTGATGGCAGCGTCATAGCCTGGGAATGGTGTCAGATGAGCCTGCCTTACTAATCATCTCGCACTATTTTTATCTCAAGAGAATACATATGATATTTGCAAACGAAATTAGATAAGTGATCAGATCTAAGTAAGAAAATATTTTACTATTAGATTTCTTCTACATTAAGTTTAAGTTAATAGTCTAGGCTTAGAAGAAATTGACCCCAATAATGGTAAAAAGATAACATTGAAGGGGGCATCGGAAGCATCTTGGTGGGAAGCACTGGCTAAACATTTTATGTAGGAGAAAGGCACGTGGAGTAGCATATTAGGTTGTATCAAGCTGCCGATGAATTCTATGACATCACAGGGAATATAAACGCAGACACGAACTTCAGAGGCAACTTAATGCAGCTTTATACTGTCGAATTAAATGTATTTTATACTTTATTATACAAGAACTCATAAGACCATGACGTTTCTTTGGCGTCATTTTTTTCTCGGTAGCGAAAGTGATTTTCTTTTTCCTCTACCAGTGGACAGTGAACAGTCCTCCAAAATGCATTATTAAAAAAAAATAAAAAAAAACAACAGGAAGACAAAATGGACCACCAGATTTAAACTTGAAAGCAGTTCCTCGTCCTACTGCTTCATCATGTCTCCTGTCACCGGAGCAGTTGAAAAACAGCTGCTTTTACATGTACTGCTGGCTTCCTTACACGTCTTCCCTTCAGTTTTTGAAACAACTTTAAATGGCTGCATTTGCTTACATTTTATCTGCGAAGCAGTATCAGCTTAAAAGATGCATAACTGTGGTACCAGTGCAGTTGTGATGTCAGGACTGTTCTCATTTATTATTATTGGCTGAAAGAACACTAGGATGTATCACTAGTTCATGAATCGTGCAGCAATAAGTCAGAATGACTTGTGCAAACTCCATGTGGGTTAGTTAGACCTTCAATTGTGGTCTACACTTGTGAGGACAAACTCAAAGCAGTGCAATGCAACAGTAAATTAGAAAGTAATGCAATGCCAGTATAAATTGCAAAGCAGTACATTACAGAGTAATGTACTACCACAGTAAATTACAAAGGCATGCTGCACTACAGTATAAATACAAGCAATACAATGCCACAGTAAATTACAAGTTGAATACCACAGTGAATTACAAAGCAATGCAACACCACGATACACTACAAAGTAATGCAATACCAAAGTAAATGAAAAAATAATGCAATTCCACAGTACATTGCAAAGTAATGCAACACCACTGTAAAATACAACACAATACAGTTCTACAGTGTACAAGCAATGTAATACCATAGTAAATTACAAAGCAGTGCACTGTCACAGTAAATTACAAAGTAATGCAATGCCACAGCAAATTACAAAGCCATGCAGCGCAACAGTAAACCAGGATGTAATGCAATGCCTCAGTAAATTACAAAGTGATGCAATGCTGCAGTAAAATACAAAGTAATGGAATACAACAGTAAATTGTAAAGTAATGCATTACCACAATAAATTACAAAGTAATGCAATACCACAGTAAATTACAAAGCAATGCAATATTGAGGCAACATTAATATGGCTAATATGTGACGTTGGCTTGAGAAGCAGATATGGAATTCCTTTTTCACCCAAGATGCTTATGGCTTGCAGATTTCCTGCCGTCCATATCCTAAAAATGTTAACGAGCCTGCCTTATGGGCGTGGCCTTTCAATTAATTTGTTCAGCAAGATTGATACACGTGTAGACCGACAGGCTACAAGAAAGGATAAAAATAGCATGCTGGTAATAGACAGAGAGTGCCCAGCAGGCAGGGACGAGGAGGCTGGGTGCACAGGGCAGCTGGAGGGTAGAGGTCCTCCCAGACCAGCTGGCAATTGGAGAAACCTGCTTCTCAGCATTTCTCACAGATCTAAGCTTACCCTTTATAAATGTGAACACAGAAATGAGGAAAGTGAGCTCGAAGACACGTGGGAGACTTGTAAGTCTTTATCCTGTTTACCCAAGCTCCACCAATGTAATATGTATGCCCCCAGCTCTTTTTAAGTTGTCTTCATGTTGATATGCCCAAATCTGATGTCAATTTCCACCGTTTTCATGAGTTTTCTGGGCATAATAAGATATTTCACGCAAAAGTTGAAACAAAGGCAGGTTGCATATATGCGCCCGGTGGCAAAATGCAGCTGGTGGAAAATCATAAACATTTCCAAGAACAGCATGCAAAATTACACTTGCCATAAAATCCACACTGAAATCAAAGTGACTCTTACAAAAAGGGCTAAGCAGAGAAAGTTCCCATGGTTAGTAGCCATGAGAAAAAAGTCTTATTTATCATTAAATTGAAAACGCTCAAAACGAGTGTTGAATAAGTGTTCTTTTTTTAAAGTTTAAGAACTTTCTTTTTCCTTTCCCAAGACATACAGACTTAAGCTAGGTTGGAACGAGTGCAACTAACTACCAGCGTTAACATATGCAAATAATTTGCTCCTGTTCTGTGATTTGCTCCTGTGTGGGTGCAACTCTAATCTGCATTGCCTTTACTCTTTCCTATTCTCATGTGTATTCCAGCTATTGCGCCGCCCACATTTTGCCTTCCACTCACAGTTTGAGCATGTGTGTCACCCATGCAAGTAAAGATACACAGCTTAAAGTGCACATGTATGTCTGATTCTTTATGAAATATGCACAGAAAATGCTTGACCACTTTTCACATTGTCACATGCGAAATCTTTGTAGCCAAAATGTAAACTGCGCCTAAATCATGAGTAACCACAACCTGCATTAGTTCACACTATATGTTTCAGAATCTTGCTCACCACGTTGGCCTTTAATGGTGCGCACAGCTGTGAGCTCTGAATGCATAGCGTGAAAAGGGGTAATCCGCGACTGATGGGTATAGGGATGAAATCAGGGACTGCCAACGGGGTCTCATTCCCCTGCAGGTTTTGTATTACATGTGAGTTTTTTTTGTGCATGTTGCAGGACATAACTAGTAAAACTCCAAATGGATCCTCTCCATATTGCCCATTTACAAATTAAAATGCATATGATTAATAAATCTTCAATTACAAAAGACTGATGCTGATTGCACCGCTGAATAACACCCTCTTTTTGAGCAACTGTTCTCTATAAAAAAAATCCTTTTTATATAGCTGTATGACTCAGAACATAGTGTACAGTTTCTCCTAGTGATTCCTGTGATTCCTAGTGCAGTCCTATTGGTTTCTTACAGGAAGATTAAGACATATTTAAGAAAGGAGTAAATATACTTTAATTGATTCCTATTGAATAGTCTTAGCGGTCTCTTGTAAGTGCTCTTTTATAAAAGGCGTATTAGCTCTCATGAAGGTGATGGCTGGCATTTTAGCAACAACTAGGGATTCTCTAGGTGACCTATCATTGTTTCCAATTGGAAATTGGCATACAAACAACCTATCGGTTTCTTTTGAGATTTCGGCATTCTCATAAAGTGGCACAGGCTAGTGATAACCTCCCATAAATCTACAACACTGGTTACTATGAACAGAAAAGGTTCTGTGCCATACTCCCGTTAAGACACAGCTCCATAATCCCTTGGAAGGATTTATGAACCCACAGGCAGGAGCTCAGGTCTCTCACCAAGGATTTGGGAGGTGCACTGCAAGATGTAGGTGGTGGAAAGAGATCCATAACTAGTGCTGAGTGCAGTGCCTTGGGATCCGGTGTCAGTGTTTACATCGGTTCTTGTGAGCCTGCACACTCTCCATCCCAGGAATTAACTTTGTGGTCATAAATAAGATAAGGCTCACAGATCCAACAGAATACCCGCCCAAACCTCGGCCCATCGCCCTCATTTAGAGATAGGTGGACCATAATTATTCTGTCGGGAGAGCCCCATTCGGCTCTATCACTGCAATACTTCCTCCAATGGCCCGATAGTGTAGGGGCTGTTAAAAGGATGGACATTACACTGTCCGCCCTATTTAATGTGGATGATGTAGTACCTTTTCTTTCCTGTCTAAACCCACTAGAAAAATTCTGGCAGTGAGGGACAGGGGAAAAATCAATAGTGACTGTGACTCCCTGAGATCACATTCCCAGGGAGTTTGATCATCATTTTTTTTGTTTTTCACAAACAAACTATCACTTTGAGCGTATGTTTTTAAAAACTATTGAAAAGTTTGACGGCCAGCTGCCATTGCTGATGGTACTGTCCATCAGTTTTTTCCCCACATTGACAGGAACCACTATAACGGTGGTTCTTTTTTCAGTGTACAGAGATGTCCTTGGGGCTTTCAAACATCTCTAAATTTGAGGGACGGGATGTTTGTCAGGGCGATGGAGTAAAATCCTTCATTGCTTGATGGACTTTAATCCGTTGGACCATAATAGTAGCCATAGTATAAAGGAAACAAATATTGACAGGTAATCATGTGCAGATTTTCTATACTTAACTCTACACACATGTATTTTCCCAATATATCTTTAAGGTATGTAGGTGTGTAGTTAAGAATAGTAAATCTAAACTTCCCTATATTAACCTACTTTTTGATATTTTTGTCCTGAATATTTTGGCTATGATATTAAGGTATAAAGTTATACCCTAGTTAATATTCGGACTGCAGCTCTCTGTGACCCTCTCTCACTCTGGAAATAGTCAGAGATTTGGTCCTGTAAAGGGTTTGGAGTAAATCTGTTTCCATCTTTGAAAGGGGAACAAACACCTTCATGCTTTGTGGGACTCTAGGAGATATGGTTCCTCCACAGAAATTTTTTACCAGTGGAAGAAAAAAGAAAAGAAAAATCATTTTCAATTGCAAATTGATGATAGCTTCTCCCAGTGTGGATTTGTAATACGTTTGCCCTTTTATTCGCATACAAGGCCTTTGACATACCAGACAATTATTTCTAGATGGTGATCCATGTTAAATGTATTTACTCCCTAGCCAGTTGACCCTCAACACTGGTTTACTGAGCGTGTCTCTCTTTAAGATAAGAAACTAAATGAATAAAACAGCACCCAATCTACCCTGATTGTGGGCCCAGAAAAGGATAGCCAATAATTGGTTAAGCCAGAGGTACAATATGTTATTGACTGGCTACTGACTAGGAAGGAATTGGCGGGGACAAAGAAATTTTACTTCTGAAGTGTATGGAAAAATAATAAGCTAAAAGACCATCTAGATTGGAGAATGTTTTTGCATGCACTATTGTACCGCCCCCGAGGAGAGTGACCTAGCACGTTTAAAACCATTATAGGCACCTGAGAACCTTTATCTTATTCCTTAAGTGGAATATGGTGCAATCTAGCTATTGGCTAGGCGTGGGTTGTGTTGGCGTCCTACTCTTTGTTCGTCTCTCTCAGAACTAGGTACTGTATCTTGAAAGCTTTTATATGTTTTATCTGGTATGTTTGTGTTTTTGTGTTATTGTAAAACCGTAATGGAATGTATTAAAATTATGAAATTATGTTTGTTCTTTTTATGAAAAATGCACTGCCAATTGTTATTGGGTTGGGTTTTCTAGAAGATTTAATTGTCTCTTGGCTGCTCTTTATTTAGTAAGATGTTTCAAAGAAGCTCTTTGAAATGTTCAGCTGACAGTGAGCCCTGACTGCAAGTACAACATTCTGGGTCTTTAGTCTAAGGCAAATGATAACTGAACAAAGGGCAATGCTAAAAAGAAGCAGAAACTGTTGATGGTTTCCTTGTTTGATGCAGGACTCGCTGATGAGAAGGGAAGTAGGTATCAGACTGGATGAAACCCATAATTCATGGGACTGATCGAAATTCTGAGAATTATAAAAAAACAATGCATATAGATGCCAACCACCCAGTGTAATGCAGGTTTTGAAACAGTTTTTTATGTATGTATGTGCATGAATGTTTACATAAATGAAAAATATACTTTTGTGTAGAGAAATCCCGGGGTTCAAACAAAATGAAAATTAAAAAAAAGAATCACTGTTTTTAAACATATATGGGCCATAATGTAAATAATGATATAAGGGAAGCCCTAGATTTAGAGCCCAAAGATGAACTGATCCGTTCTGTTGAAGATGTCATGTCTACCTTGAAAAGATCCCTTAGTAATAAAGCTCCAGGGCCGGATAGGATCCCAGTCAATTAATTTAAAGATAATTCTGAACTATGGTCTCCAATACTGGCCAGTGAGCTCCACAATGCTGTCTGTGCTGGTCCACCTAAGTCCAAAGCAATTATAGTACCAATCTTTAACAAGCATTTGCAATGCAATAGGTCTCGCATTTGTGAAAGTTGGAGCTGTTGGCATTGCGAATAATGTTTTTTATTTTCTTATTTTTTTCTGTAAAAATATGCCAGCAATAGCAGAAGTAAGAAAAGCAAATGTACGATGCAAAGGAGGGTGCAGTACCACAGGCTGTTACTAGGTGTCCCTGTGGGTGCAGTGCCTTTTGTGGCTAATAGAGGTCCATTTACAACTCCACAGGGACACCAAATAACAGCCTGTGGTACTGCACCCTTTCCTTGGTTTGTGGATGGGGAGCTGCGACACCAAGGCTGCAAGTAAAAGCTCGAGAATGTAGTGTAGTGTCAAGGAAAGGAAAGTCCTGGTATGTTACTGAGCCTCTTGGCAGGTACTTTCCCATCTGCCAGTTTTGTGCATAGGCAATTTTGAGAATAAGCAACATTTTTATTAATAAAAAAGGAAGAGTTTTTGGTCCCGATTTACAGCTCACATCAGTTGGGGGATCAACAGGGTGGGGGTTTACAATCTGTGGGGTTTGGGCCTTTGCAAGTTAAAAATGGAAATTCCAACCTTCCCCAATTTAGGAATTCCTGGGGGTGGGTTCTTATCGAGGCACTCCGGGTGGGAGCATGTAATGCCAAGTTGCTTTATGTTATGGGTTACAGCCTGGGATGTTTAGAATAACATTCTGCATTAAAACATGTAAAACAATGTAAGGAAGAAGGAAAGAAAACTTGGAAAGGCAGAAGGAAAGACAAACCAGTGTAATAAGGAAAGAGCTAAAGCAAGAAGGGAGCAGGAAAATGAGGAAATATAATTTTTGATCGAGTAGTGTTCCCCAGCGAGTACCCCACCGTCTCCATGTACCAGCTTACAGTGCATGTTATTTCCCTCCTGTGCCAGCTACGAAGACGCAAATACATTTGCGTCCATCTTTAACTTGTCCTCTTTCAGATCCGCCATGAACGGATTGAATATTCAGTTTCTATATATGCTGTGCCACCGTCTTTTTGTGGTACACTTTACACGTTTTTCAGCTCTGGCGAAGTAGGCCCAGAATATGCCATTGAGCCTTTTTTGAGTTCTTTCCTGCTTTCTGACTCCGAGGGCCTCAGCCCAGGCTACCTCCGTACCAGTGGCCCCCACCTTACTCCTTGCGCGGCTCCGGCGCATAGCCTAACCTCTGCCTGCCAAGACCGTCTTCAACCTTCGAATTATCTGCTCCACTCCTCGAAAACACATTCCTGTCTCGTAGCTCAAGTAAACATCCTCCCAGCTGCAGGAGCAGAGGGCCCGGTTCTTCTGTCTCCGTGCAAGTAATTCTAGTGTCCGTTGCCATGGTAGGCCCATGCCCCCTCACCCTGCATGCCAACACGTAGACGCATACATGCAGACAGTATAGAGTAGTCTCCGTCCGAGAGCCCTTTTCCCTTCCAGACACTACTGTTCCTTAAACATGCGATACCAGATACGATTTGGGATTAGGTTGATCTGACACCCCAGACTTATGTCTACACTTATGTCTACACTTGTAGTGCTAAATGTCAAGTCCTTTCACCTTCTGGTTATACGTCAGACACACGTCAAGCTGCTGCGCGCGCATCTCTGCCTTATATTTCTGCTGACATTGCAAGATTTCTCTTATGTATCCACCCATTTTGTGTCCTCATGATCAATGACGTTTCTAGTGTACGCCTTCATGCACGCCTATTATACCGCCTTTTTAATGACGTTTCCATGTTTTATCTCTACTTTTCCAGCTGTTACGCCTACTATATGCTCATACATTGTAATGCATTGACTATATATATGTGTTTCTGTAAACAATATGTTGTCTGTCTTCCCTTCCTGAACCCTGTGTGGTGATGGAATGGTTATACCACCTTGGCTCGAGCCAATAACCCAATTCCTTTTACAGGAATAAAACCCTTTTGAGTTTACCTCAATATCCCGGATTTTGCCTCTTATTTTACTGAGTTATTCTTATTGATTATTGATAGCAAATTAAGTATAGGTAATCGATTTTACCACAGTTCTGGCGCCCGAACAGGGACCCCTCCCCCACCCCACGCGCCGGCGGTGCGTTGCAGGCCTAGCCCCCTGCCACAGCCGGACGGACAACTACGCGTATCCGCAGGATTTCCTGTATCTCCCTCAGGCCAACGGAGGTGACTGAGGCTGCGATCGACACCCAGACGAGGCGGTGAGGAGTGCGGAGGATCCCAACCCGAGCCTAGCTGAGAGAGCAAGATCCGAGGTATACCGAGGCCCGCCAGGTTCCGAAGTTCCGAAGTATCTGCGTCGAGTCCGAATCCAGTCCGTGTCCAGTTCAGAGTTTCCGAGGCCTTCTGTTTCCGTGCTTCCTGGTGAGTACCGTTGCTAGGGACGCATCCTGACGTGCGCATTAGTTTGTGCCGGTCTAGTCGGGTTCGGGTACACGAACCTGTTCTGCACTGTTTAGCAGTGTATCTGTACTGTATAGCAGTATATCTAGTCTGCACCGGTATAAGGTGTATCCGTGCCGTTTAGCGGTACATCCTGTTGTCACTGTTATCTATTAATGTGGTTCGTTTTTGAAATATTTTAATGTGTCATTCAGATGTCGTGGTATGAGTGAATGTTCGATTGTCATTGTTGTGCTTAGACGTGTCTTATGTATAGTGTGTTCATATCTGAGTAAGAACCAAGTAGCCAGATTTCAGAATGCCGTTGTTCTCTAAACTAAGACAAATAAAAACCCGTAAGGGGGTTCTAGAAGAAGCTGTTCCCATTCCACCTAGGGACACTCCAGGGTACTTTATGTACCATAAACATGGCCTAGATGCTGTTTTATTTCTCGACTTATGGGTAGACTACACTAAAGAATTGTCAGAGAATCAGAGATGGCCCGCTGCAGGGACATGGGATGCAGATTGCATCATGAGAGTAGAAGAAGCATTATGGAAAAAGAAAGCCAGACAGTCACAGAAAGATGCCATCGAGTTATGGCGTAAAGAGTCGCATAGACGCACAGAAAAAGCACACAGACTAGAAGAAAAGAGTAAGGAGGAACCCGACAAGGTCCGAGAAAACGCATTAGTTGAGGAAGGTATCAGAGTAAAATTAGAACAAGTAGACAGACAGCGAAATACACTTATGAATGGCATGTTCCCCATCCTATCAAAAGGCCTGCCTAAGGCCTCTCCAGAAATACCGAAGGACCTACCACCCCCATTACTCCCGACTAAGACACATCCGAGGACAGCAAAGGACGTTTTCCTTTCTTCCTACTTAGATGATGTTGCTCCCACCTATGTTGATACCCCATTGCCTGCGCCCTTGCCTGCGCCAGGGCCTGCGCCTAATGGTCAGAATCCTTATGCTCTTCCTCCCCGACAAGCTACTCCTCCCCGTTTTCCTCCTCCTGATCAACTTCCTCCTGCTTCCCTTGATACAGATCATTTGAGTCCTTTCGGAGCCGGTGCCTCAGGAGGTGCGGCCGGAGGGGCAGGTTACCAGACTCCGCCACCGAACCAGCGCCTGAGTCTTAGAGAAATAGCTCAACAGCGTACACCTAGAACAGATATTACATTTTATGGAGATCGCCTTGCAGATTGTAGATATGATCCTGTACCTGGTAAAAAGAATGATGTAGACATGTTACTTGCATCAGTACGTTTACGACGAGTCACGAACTTCCTAATGTCATTACCTGAAATGACAGAACATATGGATCGAATATATAAGTTTGTGCAGACGGGAGTAGGGCCTGAAAGCATTAAAGAGGCCATGGATCATCAGAAAGTGGATACTAAAGCCAAGTTATTACGGTTTCTTATAAACTGTTTTATTCGAGAAGCAGATAGGCCGGGTGCGAACCCGGAAGATTTGAAAGCACTCCACAAGTGGGGCCGACATATAGCCGATGGACAGCATGATAAAGAAGCTAGTATAGAGAACATGTACCGAAGAATCAGAACTTCAATAACTAAGATGCACGAGAAAAGACAGGTTGCACCAGAAACAGATGCAGATAAACAAGAATCCTCAGAGGAGGAGGCAGAGGAAGAACCAGAGACACCAGTACAAGCACAGTTGCCAGTCAGAGATAGGGTCGCGTATGTAGGTAAAGGAAGACCGTTTAAAAGTCCAGTGCGTCTAGTACGCCCAGAATGTAAAAGAATATATCAGGAAGCCATGTGTAATCCTAAAACGCCCGAACACTTATTTCAAGCCACCGACCGAGTACTTCAAGAGCGCATGGGGTATCATGCACTTGACTCTATGGATGAACAAGAACTAGCCAGGTCAGCCGTACAATGGGCTGACAATTCTGAGAAATATGGTGATGATGTGTTAGCGCATACGTTTCTGAACTTGACACCGAGTGAACAGCGTTTAGCTGGTATGTACATGATACAGCATCTCCTTTTATTATATAAAAGCCAACATTCTGATCCAGGTCCCCTGCGCGATATACTGATAGAACTGGTCACGAACAGATGGAAAGGTTTAAGTACTGATCTAATTAAAGCAATTCTAGAACACCGCCACAAGTATAGTACATTCTTATGTCCACAGATTAACGCAACACCCGTTATGGAACGAAAGACCATGTATTACATGGATAGACAGAATCCGTTGCGAGAAGTGCACCCCGTACAGAATGCAGACCACACGCTTAGACGCGTATTCGTGTATACTCCTGTGACTAAAATGGAATTATTGGAAATGAAGAAATTAGTACCCAGTCACGATAAAGACCCTGCAGGTTTTCACCGCGAAATAAAGGATATGTTATTAATGGGCGATTACACTTATCCCGACCTCATGAAAATACTGAAAGTATTACTGCCTCCAGGCATATATGAAAAACTCAAAGAAAAAGAGTGGGAGGTGGGTGATGCAAAGATTGATTGGGCTGCATTGGAGGATGAAGAGAATACCCGAGTGCCAGGCCTAGGGCTTGGAGATAAAGTTAAACTGTTACCAGGTTTATTAGTACAAGTGTTGCCACGTTTATTGAGTACGAAAAAGGAAGATTGGGGTGCGATTTCAGCATGCAAACAGAAACCTGATGAAGACACTAGTGATTTTTATACACGATTTGAGAAATGTTTTGGTATTAACAGCGGTCTGAAAGCAAGTAGCGAGTCATATCCACATCTTTTTGTAACGAAATTAGTCGAGAATTCCCTACCCCAGGTCAAGAATAGAGTACTGAAAGTAGAAAGCACTTGGCAAGCTAACACCCCTTCGCAAATGTTACAAATGTTACAGTATCACCAGAATAGACTTAGAGAAGAACAAGAACACGAACAGAGACGTATGAAGGATACGAAAATGAAAATGTTAGTTGCTCAGTCAGTTCCTGCTGATGGTCAGAAAAAGGGTGCGAGCCAATCTAGTAATTCGTCAGTTCCCGTAAAAGGTGTATGTAATTATTGCAAGCAGCCAGGTCATTATATAAATGAATGTGCCGTTTTGAAACATAATATTGCCACGGGCAAGACCAAAGAGAGACCACGTCCTCCTAGACAAGATCAGACTTCACAACAAGTACCCCAGAATACACAGCAGATCGCACCCATGCCAGCTCCTTCACAGACAGTAGCGATACCTCAGCAACAGCCCATTACTGCAACACAAACCACGACACAGCAAATGTATCAGTATGCACAGAACGATTACCCTGATTACCAGCGATACACATGAAACAGCCTAGAGAGTGAATTCCGCTTGCCTCTTATTGAAGTACCTGTAGATCAGAGTGGTCCTTATGTAAATAGTCAAGTTTTAGGGAAAGACAGAAAGTTTCTCATTGATACAGGGGCAAGCAGGACCACGATAAGTCACAATGAAGTACCAGGGGCACCCCTCTCAGGCTCACAGAACGTGTCCCTCGGATTTTCAGGAAAACCGATTATTAACGAAGTATCACAACCCCTCCCTCTTGCAGTAGGTCCTCTGACACGGACTACAGATTTATTGCTCACGAAATCATGTCCGGAAAATCTATTAGGCATAAAAACACTGAAAGCTTTAGGAGCTATTATTTGTTGTTCTCCCGAGGGAGTACGATTATTTTTGCGAGATTTCAAAGGCCATTATGTATTGAGAGATATGGATCCCCGACTACAGAACGTCCCTGCCCACCTGTGGGCGCAGGGCCCCACTGATGTAGGTTGCATGCACATTACCCCGTATCGAGTCACACTTAAAGCAGGAGTGGTATTACCACGAATTCGACAATACAAGTTACCCCCAGATGCTGTAGTGGCTTTACTGAAAATCATTGACGAGCTCATTGCACAAGGAGTGGTTGTGGAAACCGACTCTAATGTATGTAATTCTCCTATCATTCCTGTTCTTAAACGTACTGACCCAAATGCTCCACCTGTTTATCGATTGGTTATTGATCTGCGCGAATTGAACAAATGTATTGTACCACAGTACCCTGTGGTTCCAGATATCTCTTCGTTACTGACAGCTATTGATTCCGAAGCAGCGTTCTTTACTGTAATCGATCTCAAGAATGCTTTCTTTAGTGTCCCTATTGATCCGGAGAGCCAATTTCTATTCGGATTCAGTTTAAATGGACGATCTTTTAAATTTGCCCGTGCACCTCAAGGATTCACAGAAAGCCCCAGCATCTATAGCCAAGCATTGAAGAAACAACTAGACAGTATCCACATGCCAGTTCACACTGCTCTGCTTCAGTATGTCGATGATCTGCTGATCACCGCTCGAAGCGAACCAGAATGTGAAAATGCATCCCTGATTGTTTTGAACTTCCTGGCTGACAAGGGGCATAAGGTGTCCCCTTCGAAGCTGCAATTCTGTGTTCAGCAAGTTGTGTACCTGGGTCACTTGCTGTCCAAAGTGGGGAGACAGCTCACACCTGATCGCATTCAGTTAATTGTTAACATGTCACCACCCAGAACACAAAAGGAAGTGCGGGCCTTTATAGGCCTAACTTCATACTGCAGACAATGGATTCCCCAATATGCATTTCTAGCAAAACCACTCATTCAGTTAACAACACAGGAGGCAGCGACTTCGTCTGTCCTCCCTTGGACTCAGGAACATACACAAGCTTTTGAAGACTTAAAGAAAGCCTTATGTCAAGCACCTGTTTTAGCAACACCATGTTACAGTAAGCCTTTTACACTTTTTGTTACAGAACGTGATGGTACTGCATTGTCAGTCCTCACCCAGGAACAAGCAGGTTCACATAAGCCTTGTGCTTATTTTTCCAGTACATTAGACCCAGTCGCACAAGCCCTTCCAGCATGTTTGAAATCAGTTGCAGCTACAGCTTTAGCAATCAGACAGAGTGATTCCATTGTGTTAGGACATCCATTGACAGTACAGGTTCCACATTCTGTAGAAGTCCTCTTGAATCGGACTCAAACCCAACACCTGACCATAGCAAGATTGACAGGCTACGAATTGACATTGTTTCAGCCACACATCGAAATCAGACGCTGCAGCACATTGAATCCTGCCACGTTATTGCCAGTAAATGGAGTAGATCCATTGGCACATGATTGCATTGAAGTTATTACTATCACAACAAAACCCAGACAAGACTTGACAGACGTTCCGTTACCAGATCCAGACCTGACACTTTATGTGGATGGTTCATGTATGAGGACAAAGACAGGTGAATTAGTGGCAGCCTACGCCGTCACGACAGACACGGAAGTCATCGAAACGAATTGTATTGACACTTTGTCAGCCCAAGCAGCAGAGCTTATTGCTCTGACACAAGCATGTATTCAAGCCCGAAATAAGAGAGTCAACATATATACTGATTCACGTTATGCATTCGGAGTCGTTCACGACTTTGGAGTCCTCTGGCGAGAGAGAGGTTACTTAACTTCTCACGGTGCCAACATCCAACATGGTCCCCTCATTCAAGCTCTGTTAGACGCAATACATTTACCTACTGCAATCTCTATCATGAAATGCAAAGCACACACTAAGGTTGCTGGTGTCATTTCCCAGGGTAACGACCTGGCAGACCGAACAGCAAAGCAAACTGCTCAGAACCGAACTCATGTAACTGATCAGACACAAATAAAGGTACCAGCACACTGCATGACAATTAGGGATCCCGCACATGATGTGATCGACATACAGTCACATGCAACACCAGATGAAATTAAGGAATGGACTAGACTAGGAGGGGTCCAAACAGACCAGGGATGGATGACGAAGGGGAAATCTACATGGTTTCTCCCCGATTCTATGGTACAAGTCATCATTAATACAATACATAGTCCTGCACACCTTGGTGAGAAGGCAATGCTAGACAGTATACAACACATATGGTCCAATAAAAACTTACGGGCAGCAGCCAAACAGAAAGTGCGTACTTGCATGATTTGTGGTCAGTTCAATCCAGGTAAAAGCATCCCCGTAGAGCAAGGTGGATTTCAGCCTCCCGACCACCCTTTTGAAGTCCTCCAGATGGATTATATCCAGATGGAACGGTGTCGAGGATTCAAGTATGTTCTCGTAGTCGTGTGTGCTCTTTCCCGATGGGTAGAGGCATACCCAGTTCCCGATTATACTGCTCCGACCACTGCCAAGCAGTTGGTTCGTGAATACTTCCCGCGGTATGGTTTGCCCCGTATCGTGTACTCAGATAATGGTCAGCCATTCTCATCCGAACTTGTGAAACACATTACACTTCTGTTAGGTTACCAGTGGAAGTTCCATTGTGTCCGACATCCCGAGGCAGCAGGTCTCGTGGAGCGCCATAATCAAACATTGAAAATCCGACTTTCCAAGATCTGTAGAGACAAAGGTATAGACTGGATAGTTGCCTTGCCGGTCGCCCTCTTCTATATGAGGATGGTGGCCCATTCCCGTACTGGACTATCCCCGTATGAAGTGGTCTTCGGCAGGCCACCGAATATGTGGGGGACGCCCATCCCGCGTAAAATAACTGATGTTGATTGTCTTATGCTGACAGATTACCTTGCCTCCTTGATGTCTGCACTACAATCTTGTCGTTCACAGGTAGCTGCAGCCTTTCCCGACAATACCGAGACGAAGCCCCATGAGGTGGTTCCTGGCGATTTCGTATACGTGAGGAATTTTGATCGGAAGAGTCCGCTGGAGCCCCGCTGGCAATCGCCGAAGTTGGTTCTGCTTACAACAAGGACAGCTGTTAAGATAGAGGGCAGGAAGGGATGGCTGCATTCCAGCCATATTAAAAAATACTTTGGACTTCCTTCGGACTTGGACACTAAGCCCTGCCCTCCTCCACAAACTGACACGAAACTCCCTTTGGTTGAGAAAACTGCTTCAGAAATTTACAGACAAAAGTTACGATCTAGCAAGTCAGACAGTTTAATTGTTTAAGTCCTCCCCTAGGTGAATCGGTTAAATTAGTTTCTGACATGTATCCCCTAGATCGCGATAGAGAGACAGATAGACAAAGACAACATAAGAAAAAGGCGTATTGCAAATCACTTCGTAGTCGCTGTATAGTGACACTACTTGTTATGTTTTTCCTATGTTTGCTGGTTATCACTGCTGGTATTCTACTGCATATATACTACCCTATATTCAAGCGTGCTACTTATAATGCTACTACTGAACATTCTTTTAGTGAACTCCCGCCTCATGAATTATCATATAGACTTGCGCTGCGCAACAACACTTTCATTAGTATGTTACATCATTCCCATCAGGCTACCAATGCTACTAATTGCTGGATATGTGGTCGACTCCCTCCTTACCAAGAAAACAAGGGTGTTTTGCCCCTTTTTCCGTACCCGTTCACTCACAATGGCACTTGTGCCGCATGGTTTAAAATGCTCAATTCCCTAGTTTCTACTGCTGCTATTTATGAAGGTAACTGGGTTTGGGGTGACCTGAACTTAGTCCTGCTTAAGGTATGCTACCCTGACAAGGAGGGACTCCCCGTTGACACTGGAACTGATCTAGAAAACGAAGTATATGGGTTAGGAAATTACACAGTCACTTTCATGATTTTATCTGTCGAATCCGAGTCTGCTCCTGTTCTACCTGCTATGGCAGTCCTGCCTGTTACTGGTGAACTATGTGTCCGCAAGAATGGTTCTGTACATGTAGGTCATAGTAAATGTACCACTGTAGTCGAATTTACTGATCATGGTAGATCCACGTTCAGGGCTCTACGTCATTCCTATTTTGTTTGTGGTCATACTGCATATGTCCGTTTGCCTTTAGACTGGGATGGCACCTGTTATATTGCATTCCTTCTGCCACCTGTTTTTCTAGCCCCTCCCGACTATCATAGAAACACCAATCTGATTAAGCATCGATATCAACGAGATCTCCCGCTTGTCAATTATAAAGAAACTACATGGGAACAATATACAGATTTCAATAAAGGTTTCTTCCCCTATCTAGGTACTGTTTCAAATAGTAAACTAATCCGTAGATTAACCAGAACCCTTGAAGCAGTGGTGCTTGAGACCGCTTCAGCTCTAGGTAACTTAACGGAGGAGCAGTCCGCTATGCGGGTTGTTGTTCTTCAGAACCGCCTTGTTATTGACGTCATCTTGGCAGATAGGGGTGGAGCTTGTAAGGTCATCGGGTCAAGCTGCTGTATTTTCATCCCTAATAACGCGCCATCCGTGTACAAAGCTATTACACGTCTCCATAAGATTGCAAGTTTAATTCACCAGACTCCAGGCACCTGGACTTGGTCCGGTTGGTTCTGGACAACGTTGTCAGCCTGGGGGTGGAAGATCCTATCCCTCCTAGGTATTGGTTTTCTCGTAGTATTCAGTTGTTGCCTGTGTATCCAATGCGGACCGGCAATTTGCGGCCTGTGTGCCACTTCATGTGTTCCACGTTCAGATTCCCATTCAAAGCGCATAAAGCAAGAAGAGCAATTGATGTTAAGTGAACAAGTCGATCAATTAATGAGAATCGATGTTTCATGAAGGGTCCGTGGGGAACAAGGAGGGAATGAGGAAATATAATTTTTGATCGAGTAGTGTTCCCCAGCGAGTACCCCACCGTCTCCATGTACCAGCTTACAGTGCATGTTATTTCCCTCCTGTGCCAGCTACGAAGACGCAAATACATTTGCGTCCATCTTTAACTTGTCCTCTTTCAGATCCGCCATGAACGGATTGAATATTCAGTTTCTATATATGCTGTGCCACCGTCTTTTTGTGGTACACTTTACACGTTTTTCAGCTCTGGCGAAGTAGGCCCAGAATATGCCATTGAGCCTTTTTTGAGTTCTTTCCTGCTTTCTGACTCCGAGGGCCTCAGCCCAGGCTACCTCCGTACCAGTGGCCCCCACCTTACTCCTTGCGCGGCTCCGGCGCATAGCCTAACCTCTGCCTGCCAAGACCGTCTTCAACCTTCGAATTATCTGCTCCACTCCTCGAAAACACATTCCTGTCTCGTAGCTCAAGTAAACATCCTCCCAGCTGCAGGAGCAGAGGGCCCGGTTCTTCTGTCTCCGTGCAAGTAATTCTAGTGTCCGTTGCCATGGTAGGCCCATGCCCCCTCACCCTGCATGCCAACACGTAGACGCATACATGCAGACAGTATAGAGTAGTCTCCGTCCGAGAGACCTTTTCCCTTCCAGACACTACTGTTCCTTAAACATGCGATACCAGATACGATTTGGGATTAGGTTGATCTGACACCCCAGACTTATGTCTACACTTATGTCTACACTTGTAGTGCTAAATGTCAAGTCCTTTCACCTTCTGGTTATACGTCAGACACACGTCAAGCTGCTGCGCGCGCATCTCTGCCTTATATTTCTGCTGACATTGCAAGATTTCTCTTATGTATCCACCCATTTTGTGTCCTCATGATCAATGACGTTTCTAGTGTACGCCTTCATGCACGCCTATTATACCGCCTTTTTAATGACGTTTCCATGTTTTATCTCTACTTTTCCAGCTGTTACGCCTACTATATGCTCATACATTGTAATGCATTGACTATATATATGTGTTTCTGTAAACAATATGTTGTCTGTCTTCCCTTCCTGAACCCTGTGTGGTGATGGAATGGTTATACCACCTTGGCTCGAGCCAATAACCCAATTCCTTTTACAGGAATAAAACCCTTTTGAGTTTACCTCAATATCCCGGATTTTGCCTCTTATTTTACTGAGTTATTCTTATTGATTATTGATAGCAAATTAAGTATAGGTAATCGATTTTACCACAAAAGAAAGGGGTAAAAGGAAATATTAGGGAAAGAAAGAAAGAAATGTTGAAAGAACTAAATATCTGTGAATATTGTAAGACGTGGAAGTTGAGAAAAAAAAGAGCGGGTCTCGATCCTGCTGCACACACAGTGACTCCAGATTTGGCTCAGCTCGGCTCCTACCTTGATCTTGTGCAGGGCCCACTCCTCCTCAGGATCTGAATCCACACAGAGATCGCAGCTCCAGCCCTCCTCCGAATTATACTCCATCCGAGAATTTCTAATATCTTCGCCGTTCAAGAGATGATTTCATTTTCTGCTCGGGGGTGCAGAATAAAGGGATGAAAAAGATTCCCCTCTGATTCGAGGCAGCTATTAGAGAGACAAGTCCCGATGGTGCTCAGAGGGCACGATTTATGACACGACGTGGTGGTATTTAGTTACATGATAAGAGTAAAATAAAAAGCCCATAATTCTCGATAATGAAAACATATGTAAGTTTATGACAAAAATGTTAAATACTACATCACTTTTCTGAGAAAAGCTCTACTTATAACAGAGCAGCAACTGTGCCGGCTTCAGTAGTAACTGCTGTAAACAATAAACAAGTATTTAAAAGATGAAGAGACAGAGCTCCAGACTCACCGGCTTGTAACAAATGTAACGTGTGACGCGTGAAGCGTCCAGGATCACGTGACCCCTTGCCTGACATTGAAATGCCGAAGCTTTGAGTCTGAGTATATCTGCGCAAAGTTAAAGCGAAAGCGCACCATGCGCACGTTGTGCGAGCCGTACATGTGCACATCACCTGTCAGGGCGTGTGCACATCACCTCTCCCCCTTTGGCCAAGAAACCGACAACAATAGATCTCGGCAAGGCGAGCAGCGCATGCACTGCGTCACTAGGCGAGACCTAAAAAGGGGGTAGGAGGGCTCTCCACTGCTATCGAATAATATCCTTAATTTGATTCTACAGCTAAGGTGTTGGGTAGAATTTTGTTGGATCATCTCGAGACATGGGCAAATGAGAACCATATTTGAACAATGGCTCAATACAGTTTCAGGAGGAGACTGGGTATTGTTGAACAGTGCCTACATTTGCATTTAATTGTTAGTAAGTATGTGGCTGTCAAATGGGGTGTCTCTTTCTAATATTTATGGACCTCAGTCAGCCTTTGATAACGTCTCTAAGGGGAAGCTTTGGAATATATTAATGGAGAAAAGTGGCAATCCAAAAATTATCCATCTCCTTCCTCAGTTGCACCAGACATGGAACCAATGGGTAGTGCACCCCCTGTATAAAAATGTGAAAGGGGGTCAGACAGGGATGTGTGTTGGCCCTATTCCTTTTCAGTCTCTACATTAATGACTTAGATGGTGCACTGATGGACGCAGCCGCTAACCCACCTAGGATGGGGTCTCTGTAGTTACCGTCCTAATGTATGCTAATGACTGTGTGCTAATGGCAAGAACTGGGAGGAGTCTTCAGAAGGTTTTGAACACGTTTGTAGCTTATATGTGTTGTTTAGGCCTCTCCACAAATAAAACTAAGTCTTATACCATGATCTGTGGTCGTCCATTGGGCAGGGTAGCTCCGATTTACATCGATGATGCAGCCCTTAAATGCGTACTGACATTCACTTATTTAGGGGAACCATTTGACAGGTCAAGTAATTGGAAACACCTTGGAAAGGTGAGAGCCTCTCAATTTGAACAAGCTGTAGCATCTGTGTTCAAATTCTCTGCGAAGTTATGATTGATGTCTTTAGACACTGTTACTACCATATACAAAGCTAGACCTGTACCGATAGCCATTTATGGAGCTGAGGTGTGGGAATACACTCACAACACCTTGCTCCAAACAGGCGAAAATACACTTCTTCGCTGACGATTATCTCTCCCGTCCAATGTTTTCTCCCCGATAGCGCATGTGGAACTGGGGTTGCACTATGTACACTATTAGGTTGGCATCCACTATGTTATGCTTTCAGTGTGGTCTAGACCAGAAGCAGTGCTAACATAAGCAGTCATTACTGACTTTATGAATCTTGCAGGAGTAACCAAAATTAAATGACTGAAATATATTAAAAATGAGTTGCTTGCCATTAATAGAATTGAATTATTTACAAATCCAGCTGGCATTGCTAAATCAATGAGTTCAGAAGTAAAAAATTAACTACTAGAATCAACAGCCGTTGTGAGGCAAGAGGGTGAACTAAGGAGGAGGATGGTGGTGTTATACCTCCCTCTATGCACAACTCCTGGCATTGAGTCATACTTTCTGATGATGACACGCCACTGAAGCAGAGGTTAATTTGAAAAACAATAAGTGCCAGGACTCTTGTTAGGAGACAGCTTGAACCAGCCCATTTCTCCTGTTACTGTTGCCTAAAAGAGAGCCAACTACTAATCATGAAAGTGATAGTTTGTGGTGTAATGGCCAGAGCTGCCGACTTCAGAGCTGGGGAACTATGTGTGAGTCTGGGTGGCGGCTAAACATCCTGTGATTCTGGGCAAATCACTGAATCTTCCCGGGCCACCATAAATGAATGTGTCCTTCACTGGTGCTCATGAAAAGCGCTGGTGTTGATGATTAAGTGCCGGTGTTGAGCACCGGAAAGCAGTGGCTCAAATTAAGCACTGAACCAAAGATTTTATTTATTAAGATTCAGGTATGGTCTAGCTCCTTTACTGGTGTCCTATCCCTCCAATGTATACGGCGAAAAATACTTGGATCTGTGCTCTTGTGGTGCAAATTCCGAGCAATCACAACCTGACATGATGTTTTTCTGTGCTCTGTATAAGGATCAAAGAGCTCGGATTCTAAAACCGCTCCTGAGACACTTAGACATCAGGAAATGTTAAGAGGCCATTGAATACCTACAGCTGCTGCAAACAGCTGAGGCATGTGTCGCCACTTATAGATGTATTGCATGCTCTGTAAAGTGTAGGAGAATAGTTGGAAAACAGAATTAATTTGGTGGCAGGTTCCCTTTTGCCCTGTAAAGCATTTTATGTATCCTGTTGCACTAATATATGATTGCCGCCAGTTTGCCTGATTGATTGTGAGTATTTTATGCAGTTTGCTTTTATCGGGAAACGGCCACTACAACGAGGCCGTTTCCACAAATACCTTAACCACGCATGCGTGGTTACCACGAAAGCCTTTACCACGCATACCTTTACTACGAGATTTGGAGTAAAGGCATATGTGGTAAAGGTTAAAAGTTAAAAAAAGGGGGGCTTGGGGGGGTTTCCCCCCCATAAATAAAACTCACCAGAAGTCACGTCGGGATATGCAGGAAATCAACGTTGTTTAAGAGAAAAAGGAAAAAAACTTCCGCTTCCTCTTAACAACGTATGACGTCACAACGGAAGAATTCGAGGAAAAGCAAATGCGTAGAAATACCATTCCGTTGTAACGCATGCGTGGTAAAGGCATGCGTTGCAACGGAATGCGAAGTAAGAACACACAACCGCTTTTATCTGTTTATATTTTATGATGCTGTTTTATGGTTTGTTTTTAAACCAAATGAAGCTTATTGAACTGAATGGGCCATGTTTCTCAAAGTGTAAGGCAGCGCAACAAGTCACCATGGTGTGCTACATTACAGAGAAAGGGCAGGAATGTGGCATATTTATCACAATACGGTGCATTTCTGCCTTTTGTCAGCTCTGCCCACAATGTGTTGACTACTGCCAATGCCGGCATCTTTAAGGATGATTGCTTTTGTTCAGGGCGAGGCACCTTCCTGTTTATAAAAATCCCCTGAGGCATTTCCCTCTTTCTATGTGTGCTGTAGAATGCAGCACACCAGGGGCGTAACACAAGCCCACGCATCCCCCGCAGTGCGGGGGGGGGGGGGCTCAAGCTCAAGGGGGCCCCCTCAGCACTGCACTTCGGCCTGAGAGCTCCTAATAGAATTTGGAAGGGGCCCCTCCATGTACCTGGCAGGTGGGCCCCTCAATTATCATTACGCCACTGCAGCACACATATAAAGAGGAAATAATTAATAGAAATAAAAATATTTTTCCTCAATACGCCTCCCCTGGGAAGTCATAGAATTTTGGAAAATGGTAAATCTGGGAACACCCCCCCCCCCCCCTTGTTACGCCTCCCTGGAGCAGAGTAAGCAACGCAGCGATTTACACTGCGTTGCATTATTCTGGATTTATCAAGCCACTCAGGGACATGAAAGGTGGCCTTGCGTGGCTTTTTAAATCGCATTTCAAGGGTTTCACCACTTTTGCACCACGCAACATGATGCAAAAGCTACGCAACCCTTGATTAATATGGTCCTATACATTCACACCGCGCAGTTCCAGCAGGGCGGGCTGGGTGGAGAGGGTTGATTTTGGAAGGAGGGGCCTGAGTCTGATTGGCAGAGATGCGTGGGAAATCCAGCTTGTCAGTCTCCGATTGGCTCTCGTTAGATATCTCATTTTCACAAGCTCTTCATTTGCAAATGTCCTAGTCTCTAAAACTTCTGTTCAGTGTTGCTAAAGCAGACTTGAAAGTAGCCTCATTAGCTGGTTCTATAAACAGACCGGCAGGCTGATGCGTTCATTCAGAATGTATCATGTTCTGCTTGATATCACAAGTCCGCAGTCGTCTAAATCTGCCAGACACCCGACCTCGCAGGCTAGTTGGCAAGCATCTCAGCTTGACTCGAAATTCAATGTTCGCACGCAGCGTCCCTTCATATCTCTGGATTCGGTAAGAGATGGGGTGAACCGCGTTTTAAACAATTTAAACTTTCTGTGGGTAAGATCATGCCAGCTTCACCAACTGCAGAGGCCAGACCATTCCCTATCACCCCTTCATAGAGGCATTAACTAAGCCTATAGGTTTGTCTTTTTTTAAACCCCTTCCATGCGGATGACGGCCCCCAGCCGTCATGCCCTACGGTGCTCGTGTGCTGATGACGGCTGGGGGCCGTCATGAACCCGCCCACTCGCGATTCTGCCGCACAAGTGCAGAATCGCGGCCGCATGGAAGGGGTTACGTGACTGTACACAAAAGTGCACAACAGAAGGAGGCACATGCGCCTGCTGAAGAGTAGGCAGGCTCATGGCTCCTATGCACACACGCAACCCACATACATAGACTCGTGCACACTGAATACACGCATAAAGTCACCCATGTGCATAGATAGCACACACATAGGGACACAAATTTATGAAAGACATGAAAGGTGACAATATTTTTAGAACTAAAACACTGTCAGCATAAGTCCTGAGAGGCCAATAAAACTATGGGGCTTAATTACTAGAAAATGACGCAGAAGGGCGCTGCAAGCCATCTTGCTGCGTGGAGCTGCCTCATTAGGAACGTGCAGCGATGTGTCATATTAACAGCAATACAACGCATCCCTCTGCTTTCCTCTGCACTGGCGCACACTTGGCTGCCTAGCGCCAATGCAGGCACCCTTGCACCATGGTGCAAGGATACCTGTGTTGCAGGGATGATATTTTTTGTGCAGGAAGGGACAACTTCCTGCACAAAACAATCACTGATTGTGTTTTCCTCCTTCCATGTGTGCTGCAGAATGCAGCACACATAGAAAGAGCAAATAACGGGGAGGAAAAAAGGTATTTCTCCTTGTTGCGCCACTTTAACGCCTCCCCTGGTGAGGCGTCAGAATCCATGAGTGTTGTGGGGGAACACCCACAGCAACACCCATGGAACGCCCCTTTCACGCAGAGTAATGCGTGAAAATGGGCCATATTTACAATGTCATGAAAAGCAACAGCAGGGTGGCTATGCGTGGCCTTGTTAATATGTCTCAGCATTGTGCACCACCAGAGCGTCAAATACATTTTTTGTTTCTGGTGGGGCAGATATATGCTCCTAAGTGTGAAATTATAGGGTGCCAATTATTGTTAATGAAAATAAAGCTATCTATTAACTATCAAAACCCAATATGGTTGTGTCTGCACTATATAGTTGTGTCTGCACTAAATCTTTCCATCAACCCACAAGACTGCTTATGCAGTAGGAGCGAGTGGAATATTATTTCTGCCACTCAACAGGACCCACGGATCACCACCAGCACGGAGAGGAGCTCTTCCAAGAAAGAGGATCCAGTTCTTGTTCACTTGCTGCCCTGGGTGTAAAAGAAGGGCTCAAGAAGTCACTAGGGCAGGCTGTTGACAAGTGTGAGTTGGCTGCAGTGCCCTTCTTCCTCAGCTGTCCCTTCCTCACCTTTGTCCAAATAGCTGGGGTTTCACCAGATCATGGTGGGTCAGGTAGAGGCATGCATGCATGGAATCAGGTGGGTGTTTACAGTGGGACAGGAGAGTGTTGTGCATGTGTGCACTTCCAGTCATGTGTATATTGGCATGATTACAGAGAGACAATCTGTGACTGGAGAGAAATAAATAAGAGGGGCTCAGATAAGTTCAAATGGCTTGCTATGTCAGTGAGTGAGGCATGAGTGAAAGAGAGGGTGATAACCATGACAGTTGAGACATGTGAACCTCATGCAATAAATACATTTGAAAAAATGAGTGATAGAGAGGGACAGATTGTCTGTGTGTGTGTGTGTGTGTGTGTGCATGCATCAGTTCCTTTCCCTTCCGAAGATACAGCCCTAATTACCTACCCATAACATCTATTGACTTCCAGTATCAGAGTTCTGAGCAGACAGAGGAGAGAAAGAAGCATCTTCCCAAACTTCCTGCAAACTACTAAGTTAAAGAAGACAGAAGCAACCAAGATGGTACCAAAACGTTATCAAATAAAGTAAAAAGCTTTGGCAATGCAATTATGGTGTGGCTTTAAAAGAGTGTTGTATGGTAATGTGAAGCATTACAAGTAGATAGTGTGGGAATAGATATATATTTGTGCAGAAGCAAGGAACTGTATAATAATATCAGTGTAAGTTAAAAGCTCAGGTGACAGTTGTACTGTCAATCCAGACCTAAACCCCCATTTAGATTAATGACTGCCCTCCACCCATCTGTGATGCTTCTAGAAAATAAAAAAAACAAATTATCTAGTTATCTAGGACACTTCAATAGCATTGCTATGTCACGTGTGTGCCCCTGAAAGTTCAACATCAGACAGCTGGATAAATAATTTTTGGGGGAAGCACACAACCTCAGTCCAATCAAAACATGAAGTCATGCCTCCCAACATGTGGGCAAAGCCATAGTCGCTCTCCTGGTGATTGTGGTCTAAATTGACAGCGTAACTGTAGCCAGATAATTATGTGAGCATCACTGGGAGCCAGGAGTACATGTTTTGATTCAGCAGAAGTTGTGTGCGTCCACAAAAAAAGTGCTTGCCCTCCACACAGCTGTAATCATGTTGTTTATCTAGCTGCCTGAACTTGAATTTCAGGACACCAAACATGAACTGGCCACCTGTTTCCACTTGGAAGTTACAGCTTATTACATTAAGTGTAATAAAAGTAACTCCATTGTATCCTGTGGAAGAGGAAGTCCTTGTGGTAAGGAAAACCAAATATAAGAGTTTTTCACTACCTGGACATGTAAAACTAAAAGGCACACATACAACTTTTTAAATACACTGCACCATACCCTCTGAGCTGTTCACAGTCTACCCTTGGAGTGACATATGTATTTATTAAAGGATGGTTTGGTCCTGGCAAAATAATTCTTATGCCAGGCCGAAATGTCCTTTTAAAACTGCACACACAAAGTCTGCAATAGCAGACCTGAGACATGTTTAAAGGGATACTTAAGTGGGTGACACAATCAGTGCTGTAGGACCAATAGTAGCATTTGATTTACAGAACCTGGGTACATGTAGTGCCACTTTATTAGGTGCTTAGAAGTAAATTAAATATGCCAATGGGTGTAAGTTAAATCTACCATGTTTTGGAGAGAGCAAGTACAAAGACTTTAGCACTGGCTAGCTGGTAAACTGCGCAGTGTCCGAAAGCCAGCAAAAATGAGGTCAGCAACACAGGAGGATGGAAGGCAAACTTTTTGAGGAGAACCACGCCATGCATGCAAGAAGTCTAACAGTAGCGATGGTTGCTGGCGGTGTGTGGATTTGGGAAGGGCAGTGTATTATGATTATGATTAATAATTTTTTGTGTGGCTAATTCATTGATGTGTGTGGGTATTAGGAGCAGAGCTGATATATGGATTTATCAGCACTTAAAGTCAGTGCCTATTAGTGTGAGGAAAAGACTATAGGGAACTATGGGCTAGATGTAGGACTGTTTTTTTGTGGTTGCAAAAGGGTATTCAACCATTTTGCGACCGCAAAAAATGGTGGTGGTATGTACCAACGCTATTTTGCGAGTCATAGACTCACAAAATAGCATTTACGGACTCGCTATTAGGAAGGG